>NW_027117394.1:40000-2440000 GCF_038362705.1 Apiospora aurea | reverse complement strand
GTGGAGTTGGGATTTGTCAACGAAGACGAAATCGACTATCGTACACATGCAGCAGCGACATACCGTGCCGCGGCTTGTCTGTATGTGCTTTTAGCCACCCCCGGGTTGCATAGGCACGTTCAGGTGGCCAGTTCCGATCCAGGCTTGGTGGATGATCTGCCCTTCTTGCCAACCACAGAGGACCTCGTCTCTACAATCTTCTGTCAACTGTCGTTCATCCAAGTGGACAGTCCCTTGTACAAGTTTACCACATGGCCTGTGTTCATGACAGGCGTGGAGACGACATCATCAGAACGCAGAGCCTGGGTCTTGTCGCGACTGCAGGTCATGTGGGACCTGTGTCCGTGGGGAATGATCAAGTCGGCCATGGAGACGTTGACCAACATCTGGCAGCTGAGGGATTTGGACCTGATCAAGCCCGAGAACGTTGCTTGCGAAAATGCTGTGGGAGATGGCCCTCGGGGCTCGAACAGCTGGCGCCAGCAACTGAGTGCGATGGGGTTCGATTGCCTAATTGTATGAAGATCAAAATGATGGCCGGCCAGCAACGTCCCATACCAGCTGAGCCGATCGCCTTGAGAGAAGCCAACATAGGTCAGCCAGGCCAAGGCGACTACGGCGAGTGACTCGGTGGGCGAAGAGGGCGAAGAGGGAAAGAAATGGCAAGCCACGCTGGGGCTGATGAGCGGGAAGGTGCAGGAGGCGCCAGGACGGCACTTCCTTTGTTTGCCTGAGGTATTTGCCTCGCCTTATGCAACAAGGTTCGCCATCCGTTTGTTACGGTCAGCCTCCCAGGCAGAAACCAGCCCAATCTGGAGAGCTGACTAGCTCCATTTCTTGGGCGGGACGCTTCTGCTGCTGTTATATGGCAAGATAATGAGATCTTTTTCAACAACCAATAGCTCAGTGGGTGAAACGCAAGAAAGCAGACTCAGGTACAGTCCTCGTAGAGAAATGGTTAACTCGTCGGCCTCCTATCCCAATAGTTGATAGCCGAAGATTGTCGGTTCGAGTCCGACCGGGGATGCAATTTTTTATTCTTTCTTTTTGCTTTTTTCCCTTTTGACTGTTTCCGATATTCGGCAGGAAGCAACTCGAATGCTGTGTACCTACCTACGTATTTCGATGCCACCATTGTTTTGCCAACCCGCGAGAATATCACCAGCAATAAGACCACCTTCCTCAGATGTATGTTGAAATTCATTTGTATTCTTCATTGATAAGGTGCCCCTTCCTATCCAGCCGACAAAATCAAGGACGCCATCAATTCCAGCCCCAACCATGCCACCGAGTCACCTCAAGTACGAATGCCTCGGTCGTTGTATTGGTAGTATCGGCCATTCGTCATCCGACGAGGTCCTTGGCTCGATAGAACGCCCCTTTTCGAGATCCCGTAATGGAAATTCGCGCTTCTGAGGGATCTTCATCGGTCTGTCAAGCGGTACGGCACGTTCTCGAGGCAATGTGGGCACGGCGTTCTGGGCGTTGGGGGCCGCCGCATGCTGCGAGCCTTGTCGTGGCACTGTTCGGTTCCTTTCGACCTCCTGTCGCTGCCAACACTTGGGCACGAACGTGCGATACATGTGCTTCCGGAAAGGCGCCGTCGTGCCGAAGACGATAAAAATGAGAAAGCTGGGGAATAACACGGCCGTTTCTTTCGCACGTTCGACGCTGATGTCGGGGCTGCTCCTCAACGCATCCTTGTTGCTGTTCTGCATACCAGCGAATTGAAACAGCATGTTGGACAGCTCGAAAATGCTGTCATATCCAGTCAGCGCATCTACCTTTAGGTGATTTCCCCTCCCCTTTAAGAGCCGCCAGACTTACCTAAGTATGACGAAGGCGATAGAGAAGCGTGTCATCAACCACCGATCGTAGGTGCCCCGCGACGCGCCTCGTCTTTTCTGACCTTGGCTTTGCGACCTGGAAGCCGAGAACCCAAAGGAACCAGACGCCGCCCCATACTGGACGTCCCACCCCAGCAGTTGACGCCGGCTCCGGATATATCTCAGCAGGATCGCCAGCATGAAACCGCACCCTCCTGCGAGACTGATCATCACTGAAAAAGAGGAATTTGTTTAGCCAGGGTCCTCTGGCTTGCAAACAAGATGAGTGATCACTTACAGACAACATTGGCCAGGAACATGAAGGCCACGACGGACTTCTGTACTGACTTCACCTGCAAGAGGCATATAGTGATAATCGGCAGAACTATTGAAGTACCCTTGCCTGCAGCATTGATCCTATCCAAGGTCACTTTTATCTGTGGTTTCTCCGTCCAGCCGTGGATCGACTGCAATAAAGCAACGGCCCTACGAACAAGTCAGCTCGGGCAAGAACGACGCTACCTTTAACAGCATTGGACGTACCAGAAGAGGACCAGCATCGCCGACGCTGAGAAGGCATACTGCCCTGCACATATGGTTAGCGAAAAGGAATGTGCTGAGGGAGAGAATAGGAACGTACGGAAATACCAGAGCCCTAGGTCTATCCATACGGCTCCGTTGGAAATGATCTGCTCGGGGCTCTTCGGGTGGGCTACTGCCTCTTCCCACTGCGCTGTGGCGACGTCCTCCCAGGAAACAAAGGTGTGTAGCTGAGTTACCACGGCTGTCGCTGTACTCGCCAGCAGAAGGTACCCGATCAAAGCAACATCTAAACAGATATGAAGACTGTCAGCGCAAATGAAACGACGAAATACTCCCCAGCCAAAACTCCTCAGCTACGGGCGATAACGTACGGCTTGTTCTCTCCCGGTGAGTCCACGTCAACCAAACAAATAAGAGACTGCACACCAAGCCTGCGAAGGAGAATAGCAACACGCCGGTAGCTATTCCACGAACTTCGTGAGGAAGTTGTAACGCCATCGCAGCTTTACATGAGTAAATGCTACACAACACCAGCAAAGTCCCTTTTTGGGTGGAAACGTGAGACTAAGTATAACTGGGAAAACACGCCATCAAGTCCCGATGCGCCTTCACCTTAGACCTATTTGTCTCATCTCTGCCCCATGTGTGTCACATTGTTCTGTTATCAGTGTACCAAAAAGGTTCAAGGGTACGTCCGTCTCAATACTGCACTCGACCGAGTATGTGCCTACTTACTTACTTCCGCTGGCAAGGCACAGACAGTAGTTGACCTGTAGTAAATGACTATTTGGTGACGCTCGGCGCAAACACACATGTCATCATTGCTCCAGACCCTGCAAGACTCTGATACACAAACCCCACACACCACCTGCATGCAGGGGCATCGCAGTCACGAACCCGTACGAACAGCAATAGCTCTCATTCTTGGGTACGGTGCTATGCGTGCCGAGACCCCAGAATCTGACCTCAACCGGCTGGATATCGCGATATGAATGCATCCTGGCCTCATGGCACCTCCCCCAAGGGGCAAAAGTGGCCGCAGCTGGTAATAGTCGTGCATAGTCGTGCAGGACGGTACTAACCAAATCGGAGGATTGCATTACCGGTACGCATCACATTGGCAAGGTTGCAAGCAATTTACTCTCTGGGCTTGGGACTGGACCTCCCGCGGTTACCAGAATCGAACTCGCAGCGATGAAGGAGGGGGTTGGCTGGGTTGGGAGCAAGGGAGTGCCTTCACCCGGATCCTCAAACCACGTAACTGACATTGTGTCACTCTCACCGAATGTTACTTGTCATATATCTCTGGCCACGGGAGGAGTTCCAACAAAACGAAAGCTGGCGAACTAATATTGTTGCTTTTCTCAACCACCCCTCTCCACTCTGTGCGGCAACGGTGGGCTAAGCGATTCGGCGAGAGCTAACGCACATATATAAAAGCAACTGTTCATCGCGCCTTCATTGCCGCAGAACTCCTGCATGCTCCTTTTTTTTTTTTTTTTTTTTTGCGCAGATACGGCACTTTTCTCCCCACGAGATTCTCGCCCGCCGTTCGCCCGTTTCGAAAGTTGCCCTGGGCGATCGAGAAATGCACCCATCCTTACCTAAGTACTTTGAAGCTGCAAGTAAAGTAGTGACAAGCAATCAGGAATGCGAAGGATTGGCCGTGCGTTCGGTTGTCAGCCCGAGCTGGCTGGCGGATGTTTGCTCGGACTGTTTCACCTTACGGCGACGACCAACATTGGGCAGCGAGCAGCCTAGGATGTTTTCTTTACTTATCGCACACACACACACACACTTTTCTGTCTCCGAATGATTAGGGGTGGTGGGAAAATCAAGCAGATAGGTTGGACGAACTGGGGGAAAAGGAGAGGGGAAAGAAAGAAAGACAGACCTCAGCGGTTGTGGCCGTTTCCAGGTTTCCTACCCCTCTCCCTTTCCCCTCCCCCACACCACCCACCAATCATCACCAACTTGGCGTCCCAATCTGGAAATATCTCCCTGGAGCGGCTTGCGGGGGAAAGGCTACGCTGACCGGAGCAAGCCCTTTTACTCATGCTTCCCACGACGAATGCACGATGATAAGTTGCTGTCACTGATTGGATGGTCACCGGTTTCGCACACCAACCAATATATTGCATACCGAACGAGGTCTTGGTCTTCTCGGTCGGGAGTTTATCAGTCTGGTATTGTAGCTACCTGCGTGCAGCAGACAGCAAGGGGAAACAGTTCTCGTTACCAAATTGACCACTAGCTCGTGCTACAGTCCCGTAACCAGGCCCTCCTTCTCCTTTTCTCGTCTTCTCTCTTCTTCCCTCGCCGCTCTTCTTCTTCTTCTTCTTCTTCTTCTAGGGCGGGCCGGCGCTATTGTCATCGTAATCGCCGATGTCCGGGTGGTTGTACGTTTGGCTGCCGGGCGGCAGGGAATTGTCGCCGTAGTACCCCTTCTTGCGGCAGGCGAGGCCGTTCGCCACGTGCACGCCCGGGCAGTTGGCGCGAGTGATGGCGTCCTTGACCACGTCGTGACAGTTGTTAGAGTCCCAGTTGACGAAGCTGAAGGCCAGGGTGAAGCCGTGCAACTGCATGATGCGTCGCGACCATCCGTCGACGACGTAGTTGAAGGCTGGGTTGCGGAAACGTTGGTCAGCGAGCTGGGAGGTTTATCGGGAGGAACAACCATAAAAAAAGGAGAAAGATGGAAAGTAAGTCAGGACGAGGAAAGCGACGACTTACTCGCGTTGTTGGATACTTCAATATCGGGACTGGCCCACCAGCCAACCGTGCAGACGTTGGTTTGGGCATTTTTCCAGATTGCTTTAGCCCACGAGTATGGCTCTTGTCCCGTTCCTGAGCCCGAACTGTGTGCGGTGTGAGGTCGAAGCGGTCAGCCGGATTCCTCCATGGTTCAAGTGCGTATGTGTGAAAGACAGGCAAGGGAAAAATGGGTTGGGAGAGGAGTTGGAACTTACATCGTGTACTTGACATTATTGCCCACCTCTTCGGAGAGGCACTCCATGTAGGTGTACGGTGATCACTTGGCGGCGTAGATGCAGTCTGGGCTATAGGAAGGCTCCGTATAAACCTTGTCGATCACTAAAAGTAGGGAGACATCAGGTTTCGGTAAGTCAAGAAACAGGCATCTGGGTTGGTTGCACTGTGGGCTGAAGATAGATGGAGTGTTGCAACAGAGGAATGAGGAATGGAAATAGGTCTGAGGATGGATACTGACTGGTGTCATTGGGGTGATGAGGAACGTCAGTGGCTGAGCCCAGCGGACCATGATGACCCGTAGCCGTGGCGATCGCAACACTGGTTGAGTTGCTGAAGGTCAACGGATATGGAGGTACATGCCCGTACGGCTTCAGAGTGGCAGCATTCTGAAAAAGGGACAGTAGTACGATGACAAGCAAAAAGAGTGCCATGCTTCAGGAAGTTCCTGCAATGTCCACCTACTTGGTAGGAGGAACCTAGAAACTGCGTGATCGAGATGGTGGAGAAGCCGAGATAAATTTCCTGAAGGGACTGTGCAAAAGAACAGGGTGCGAGAGGAGAAAGATGGAGAGGGGAAGCAGTAGCAGAGACAAAGAACACAGTGCTTTAATAGGACGAACAGAGTGTGAATACAAGTCACTTGAGAGAAAACATCCCAAAATCGGAATCATTGGGTCATTATGATATACAATCCCGTTGAGTGAATATAAGAGCCTTCCCTAGAAAGGGTTTCAATGTCTGCTTGGATACACCAGATGCGCTTTTATTGAATGGATACAGCCCCTGAGCCCTTCCAACCGACTGATCTGGCTATGAGGGATAACTTGCTGCGGTGGCTGTGATCGACGAAAACCAAGGACTAGACGGGTCCAAAATGATGAACACATCACGAGCCTACCAGCCCCTTCTCCTCGAGATCGACAACCATAATGGAGGATACGGACGAGTTGGGGGCAGGAAACAGTGCTCAGGCCCGAGTCAACCTACCGCCAAGACGAGCTCAGAATAGTCCCCGTGATCAAGGCGACAACAATTATTACAACAATCATGACATTTGTGGGAACTGAGTAGCAGGCTCTGCTACTCGACGGCCGCCGCAAACACCCGAAGATGGAGAAAATGGGGAGTTAGCAATTCTAGCTGGATCTACTTTACTTCTTCGCCGACTCTTCGTCGACTCTTCGCCGACTCTTCGCCGACCTTAAACTGTTTCAAGAGGACTGTCGGTGAACATTTATAAAACTTCAGCCATTCTACCTTTGCATTATTCATTGATCTATCAAACAGCCAGACAGTCACATACTTCTACTCAGTATGCCCCCTTAACGCCTAGCGCAAGGATCATCTCCATACGTGACCGTCCAGACCCGAGGGTTATCCTCCAACAGCAGCACATCAACAGCGAGCCCGGCCTTGCCGTAGAAGCCCTCGTGGAACAGTAGCTCGACCACATTGCGGCACGTCGTAACGTAGCGGTGGCGCACGTCGACCACGTTCTCCTTGATCTCGACGAGGCTCCTGCCCGCCAGGAACAGGAGCCGGCTGCGCAGGAACAGGAGCAGCGAGGCCTCGTTCACAAGGTCCGGGTGGCCCTCGACCAGCACGCACCGAGACTCGTTCCGCAGGCGGTCTTCCTTGCTCGCCAGGCGCCAGGGGTGGTAGCTCGCATGGACCCTACAGCCGTCCACGAAGAAGCCTCCCAGTTGGGCATCCTCGAGGAAGAAGCGGGCGGCGGCGACCTCGAAGAAGGACAAGGTGGCCGAGGCGGTGGGGTTGTTCTGAGCCGTGTTGGGTTGCGGCAGGTGAATTCTCAAGGACCAGATGCGGCCGTAACCGCGGATGGCGTTCAGGAGCTTCTTGGGGGTGCAGTGGGCGGGCAGGCCGGTCAGGGAGCAGGTTGACACTTTGGGTGTCGGGTATGGCGGCGATGTTGGCGTCGGGGAAGAAGGCGTGAAAGGAAGTCCTGTTCATCTTGGGCGGCTTGCCAACGTTGATCATGCTGGTACCATCATTCACGAGTCTATGTTCCTCCATCTTGACTCGTTGAGGGCGGGTATTGACTTGGTACTCTGGCTGTATAGACAGGTTGATCTGGAGGCTGACGCCGGTGTCCAGCCCAAGTGGTCTAAAATCGTTGGCAGTAGGGTCAAGAGCCTTGGTCTGTAACCACTCCTAGTGGTCAGTATAAGGCAAGATCGTATATAGGTCGAAAGGCAGATAATAGACAGGGAGCGGGTGTGTGTGTGCGTGAAGGGCAAAGCAGATGAGGGAGAATGGTCAAGGAAGAACGGACGAGGGGATAGGGCAAATAACACTATAATAACAGGCGAGAGTAGTGAATAGATGGGGCTTGAGATAGGACGAGAGTATCGAATGTTGGAGACAAGCGACTTACTGAGGACATCATCGATATGCTCCTCGACCTCGTGAAACGACATCCAACGTATTGTGTTGTAGGAGCAGTTTCTCGAGCAATGGGTGGTCCGGAGAAGGTGTCTTGGTGACTATGGCTCTCGGTTAGTCCGCATTTCTCAGGGCAACTATGCAGTGTGTTGTTGTGCAGGAGAAGCGATGAAGTGATAACCGACCTCTTGTTTACACAGTAACCTATCACCACCCTATAAAGAGTGTGCAATGCTTGTGTACGGGTCTCGTCTGAGATTTGGTGAATCCACGGCGTGCCAGTGAAGGGACGAAAGAAAACAAGAACGAGAGCACATGCACCGTGGAAGATGTTGTGAAACTGATGATGGACTAAGAAACAGTCTCCGTTTAAATAACCAGCCAGCTGAAATTGAATACAGATCTAACTGTGAACCCACGAACAATTATTGGCCATAACAACCACCACTGAGCAGGACGACAGAGATTGAACCCATAGCCTCACTAAACGACATCATAACCCATCACAAACGCATGAACGACAGGCAGGCAGTGAATGCAACAACTGAACTAACACTGAGCACAGCAACAATGGAGATATCATGCGGCTCTTTGTAAACCCCCTCGCCCCTCGCCCCTCGCCCCTTACCCCTTACCCCTCGTCAGAAGCACCAAGCTCCGTGTCTGGATGCAGAGGCTGACTTTGAACGCCCCTCGCTGGCTTTGTCGAAGTTCACGATTAGGCCTGTACGATCAGAAGAGAGTGCTTTCTATTTGATATATAAGGTATAACGGAGCCTCAACAACCTTCGAAGGGTATAGCACGTACTATTTATCCATTCATCTATCGAATGGTGTATATAGATTTCCAGGTAGCTGGACGTACGTACACTATTGCACATGGAGAAAAAGGGGCTGACATGGCAGAAAACCGGGATATGAATTGCGTTAATCAGCACGCCAGTGTCTGAAACGAGCACCATTATGACTTCATTAGTTTGAGCTGATCGTGCATGCTTGTTTACCAGAAAGTAGGTGCTAATCGTATGGCATTATGGCTGAACAGCACTGCAAAAGCATACTACAAGTAAGGCGTCATCGTGTGTGGCAACGTGATATAAAAAGGGGATGGGGCACTTGTTTGCCCATTGCTATCCAAATATATATCAGCAGCTCAGTGTCGTTTCAGTTTCTAATGCCGTATAACATGTTGTACAATGAATACATCGTGACATATCTATACATAGACACGGGAACAGAAGACCCGGTCCCAGACTCCAAAAAGCTCTCACTGCTGCTTCTTCGCCGCAACAGCCTTCTTCACTTGCTCCTCAGGCGGGGAGTTCAGACCCAAGAAAACCATGGCTGCGGCGATGGCAATTCCCGCAGCACCCATGCTATACGCAGCACCTCTTCCAGCCCACCAGTACACGCTAGTGAAGAGGATGGGGCCGAGGCCTCGGCCAAGCTGGCCCCAGCTTCGGAGGATGCCGAGCTTCCCGCCCTGCTCGCTCGCCTTGGCCTCCAGACTGCCCAGAGCATTGAGGCCACTGACGACCGTGGCCGAAGTGACCGCCAGGCATGTAGCCGCGATATAGAGATGGCCCTGGGATCTGCACGTGCAAAGTACGCTGAAAGCCAGCAGACAGGCGGACACGCCAACCCGGACCGACAGCAGCGGAGGGAGGTGTCGCGTAACACCGCCCTGAAGAATTGATGCAACCAGCCCCACGTAGCCAAGAAGACGTCCGTTCTGGAGGGACGAGTACTGGAACAAGTCGTAGGTCATGAAGGGCAAAGAGAATTCCATGCCAGAGAAGAATAGCAGGAAGACAAAGTGGATGTAATTGAGCAGCATGAGCGAGTTGGTGCCCCTTTGCGACGTCTTTACCGGCTTAACGGATGCCGCTTTCTTGGTGTCCTTGTTGGCCTTGCTGGGCAGTGTCTCGGGCAGGGCCACGTAGAGGTAAAGGGTCTCGGTAAGGATAAGAAAGAGCGAGACAGCGGCGGCGGTCGCGAAGGGGTTCGCCGCCACGGTCGAGATGGAGCTCAGGAACGCGCCGAGAGCTGGGCCGAAAGTAAAGGCGATGGAGAAGCACGCGCCAATCAAAGCCATGGTCGAGCCTCGGCTGTTCTCGTCGGAGATGTCGGACGCGATGGCCGTCGCGATCTGGACATTGCCCTCGGACAGGCCACCGACGACGCGCGAGGCGAGGAAGGTGCGGAAGTCCACAGCAACCACCCAGAGCAGCACCGAGACGATGTTGCCACCCATGCTGGCCAGCAGCGCAGTGCGCCTGCCATATTTGTCGGACAGGCGACCGATGATGGGGGAGGCGAAAGCCTGGAGCAGGGAGAAGAGACTGCCGAGCGCGCCTCCGAGCAGAACGATGTCGTATCTCGAGTCAATGGGTTTGGCGAAGGAAGCTTTGTAGGCGTTGAGGTAGCCGAGGATGCTGGCCAAGATCGTGGAACCCGACTCGGCGGTGGCTTCGTTGTTGCGATAGAACTCGAGGAGCTTCGGGAAGAGGGGCAGAATGAAGGTGAAAGAAATCTGTATACACAGCCAACAGTCAGACAAGTGTTCTCATTGGTTGGCATGCGGTTGTTTCTGCGCATCATCGAATAGGGGGTCATACCAGGTCGAGCAACAAGGACACGAAGATGACCTTGAGCACCTTCTTGCGGGTGCTCGCGTCGACAGCCATGGTTGGCGCTTTAAGCTTTGAACGTGATAGGTATACAGAAACTCTTTCGGTCCAAAGCAAAAGAGAGGGAACAGAAGAAGGTAATGCAGATGTCTCAGGTGGGAGTGACAGCTGCCATAGAGGGGTCCTTCAAAGTAGAAACGTGCAACAAAACAAAACCGGGCGTCCAAGGTGGCCTCGTCGCCAATGACATCTATCAAAATGATGGGACTTGGAGGTTACATAAGACAGGTACAAGTCGCAAGTTTAGGTCATCGGGAATGTTCAAATCCAACAATGGTGGGGCAGCACGGGCTTAACAGTTGACAGCTAGGTTAGGTTACCAGCTTACAGTAGCACTCAATGTCTTGTCAACATCTTTCAGCTGGCCGTAGCGCCTAGGTACTAAGTAAGCAAGCACCTATTTCTCCGTCTCAGTCAGGCCACCCGGCGCCACCATCAATCGAACACAGCAGCAGCAAATCACCACCGCTCGTTCCATCATGGCGGTTTGCCGTGGAAGAATGCCATTGCATCCTCGGCCGAAGCGGACATGAAGCATTGGCTGAGCTGTCAACCTTGAGTCTATCTTCGCGTCGACGTTTCCATCTTTAACATCAACTATCGGCCTTGCCGTCGGGTCATGTCCAAGTCCGCCCCTAGAAGTTAGACTCATCTACTTCATCGTCATGATGACAAATACTAAGCTCGTTCATCTGCCCTGGCACTAAAGCAAGCGCTTGCCTCTGATAGCCTTCCGAACCAACGCTACTCATCCGGTTCCCGGAGCGGACAGATCCTAGGTGAGCTACTCGGATCGGTCCATCCCTTACAGGAAAAGGACGGATCCTCCCCCTCCAGCATGGCGAGCGGAGGAAGGTATACTTCGGAGTATGATATAGGTTATACCGGTCAGCAGTCAGCAGTCAGCGGGACTACGGACCACAGACGTCTCCGCACCGAAAGTGATCATCGGCCGTTTGGTCCGCAGTCCGGCCTCCGGAGATCATTACGTACATGTGCTACCAGGGGCTACGCGATACACTAAAGTCGCGTACTGCGCGACATTACACAGCCTCCCATCTGCTACTAGAAATCTCCGTGGTTCTGCGCCGTGACACACAGACTTGGGTTGGAACGATGGATGAGCAAAGCAGAGCTGGACCATGAAATTTTTTTTCTTCTTTCTTTTTTCTTTCAGCTCGGCTCGTGTCTCACAACACAAGGTTAACAGTGTTGCACACGTACGTACGTTGGACCCGGCGTATTCTGCCCAGTGACCCCTGCAACAGACAGACACCGGCAGAAGAGAGGCAACGGGCTTGGCTCGCTCCAGCATCGACTGACCCCGATCAGACCCCGATAGATCTTTGATGAGCATTGATGCCATCGTATACCTCGTCGCTGGCCGCTGCTCGTAATTTCGGCTGGAGCTAAGACAGCGATGCGAATCTCATCGAACCTAACATGTCAATGCGCGAACAACCACGATTCACCATATCGGCCCCATCAGCTTCCACTGTGGACCACCGCAATCCAAGCAGTATTCGGCAGGCCCTTCAATTATGACCTGTAGAACAAGGTCAGCCTATGTATTTATTGGTTCCCTGTTTTGACGTTTTTTTTTTAGACATTGGATGCTGTAGAACTGTTTTGACGGCTGCTGCTGCTGCTGCTGCTGCTGCTGCGCCGTCACGATGCGGCAGCAACCCAACGTCGGGATTTTGCGCAGCTCGTTGTCGCACCGAGTTGCTCGAGAATCTTCCGAGGCTGGGCCCGCAAGAGGCAAGGCGAGCTCACCAAGCTACCGCCAGGCTAGTCTAGGGCAAACCAGGCAGTTACGAGAATCGGCTCGGCGTGCATGAATGCAGTGGACCGCAAAGTAAACAGGCGACAGTTCTTCGAGGTTCTGTCGTAGTATTTTCTCGCATTCATGGCCGGGCTAACGCAGCAGGGCTACTGATCCAATCCACTTCGAGCACGAGCCTACTGCGACAGGACCATTAAGCGCAACTGGCGTCTCCGGGTTCGATCAGGAATCGGCGAGATGCTCGATGCTCGATGCCTGACCCCGGTCGTGCCTCAGCCTCAAAGGAACCCCGAAAGGCCCGGGATGGGACGCGTCGAGGTCAGCCTCATCAGCTCATTCATGCAAGAAGCCCGCCCACCGGGACTGTCCTGGCATTCTAGAATGCTGTGCTACCTGAGGGAATGATTTTCTTTTCTGGCTGGCGATTTGACCGTAGGGGCTGGTGAGCCGCGACAACCGCAAGAACCCGGGATGTCCAGAAAAATGACCAGTCTTTCTATGTCTTTCCAGTCGTCCTAGGGATCTGGAGAAGACCGCTAGCGTTGCCAAATGGGGGCTGGCTTCCTTCTATAATTGGCAGGCGTACCGGCAAATACGAAAAGATCGGCACCACCAGCACCAGCCGCGGTCTGTGGGTGTCCAGTGAACCATCGGGCCCCGCAAACCCAACCATCCCAACACGAGATGTTGTGGAATTCACCCACGTCTTAGACAGGGCACAAGTCGGTCAGGTGCCTACCGCCTGTCCAGTACCATTGACTTCCATCTGCAAGACAAGCGGGCTTGACTCTGCGAACCCGCGCCATATCGAGAATGCCCCATCGGAAGGGAGCGATGGCCCATGGGATCCTATGGGATAGGACGGGGCTTGGATGCAAGCTGCGATCCGCAACCAGGGTCCAGGGGTGTGTGCTGGTGCTGGTGCTGCATAGCAGGATGGTCCGTCAACGATGTCACGTAGGATGATGCTATGCTGTGAGATGGCTTGATCAGAACCAAAACAGAAAATGCCTCCGCTACACGAGCGATAGATAGGAAGAGAGAGAGGCTGGTTCACGATGTATAAAGAGGCCAGAACTCTCACCATCTACAGGACTTCCTCTATCCTCATCCTCATCCTCACCAACCCATCACAACTATCTACTTAGTTCCTAATAACTTATCACACTTCCACTCGCTCCAACAACCCAACCCAACCCAACCAACCCCAACCTTCAAAATGCAGTTCAGCCAAATTTTCCAGCTCATTGCCGCCGCCGCCACTGCCTCGGCCGCCTCCGGTATGCAACAACCCCTCCGTGGCCTACGCATGAGAGCGCCTTACGATTATACATATGAACCCGATTGCTAACAGTTTCCCAACAGTCGCCTACGACACCGGCTACGACGACGGCTCCCGCTCTCTGACCGCCGTCTCCTGCAGCGACGGCGTCAACGGCCTCATCACCAAGTACGGCTGGCAGACACAGGGCCAGATCCCCAAGTTCCCCTACATCGGCGCCGTCGACGCCGTCGCCGGCTGGAACTCGCCCCAGTGCGGCACCTGCTGGCAGCTCAGCTACAACGGCAAGACCATCAACGTCCTCGCCGTCGACCACGCCGCCTCCGGCTTCAACATCGCCCTCGACGCCATGAACGCCCTCACCAACGGCCAGGCCACCATGCTCGGCCGCGTCGATGCCCAGGCTACCCAGGTCGCCGTCTCCGCTTGCGGTCTGTAAAAAGCCGCTATCCACTTGGAAATCGGTGTGCGGGGACGGATGAGATTGATGATGAGATATAAAGGAAGGGAAAGGAAACCATCAGAGTGGTTGGTGGTGTTCAGGGCGCATTGCATTATCGGTCAATGATGTTTAATTATTTAATGAGCTAATGCTTTTACGACAAACACAATACAGCGTGTACATTTTGCTGCAAATTACATACCTGACTTCCTGCCTGTGAGATGATGACAGTACTGATTTTCTAGGTGTCGTTGGTTGAGTCTTCCCTTTTGTAACGTGACTTGTGACTTGGATGTAAGGTACAACTTGAAGAGTAAAGAGTAGAATCTACCACACTTTCTTTATCCCTTTAATAGGTGTATTTAGTGTCACCAGTAAGCTTCATAAGGTATAAGCATACATAGTTAGTTACACAGTCACTAAACGTATCCACTATGAGGGATGGGGAATAACCATAGGGTAATGCATAAGATTAAGTTTAAGGGTATATATCTAATGTTGTCATGCCGCGGACTAGCCGGTTTCTATAATGCCATATGTGTCTCATGATCTATCGTTTATAACCATGCAAATGCGTCCCGTCCTCGCTTTGTCAGTAAACCTTAGCCACTTCCGACTCCTAGGGTAAACTCAAGAACAGCTTCTCCATGGCCTCGAAGTTCGGCGTCCTATGGTAAAAGGGTCAGTCAGGTTTGCGTGAGAACGGAGAAAGGGCGAGAGAGATGACAACAATAATAACTTACCCCAAGCCGGTGATAGGGTCCCATCCCTTGACGGCACTGAAGCCCTTGGTACCGCAGCCCGCATTGGTCCCGTTGGTGATGTCGTTCATCACCTCGGGATGGGCGTAGAGGACCGGGTTCACAAAGCCGACGGCGGCCTTGCCCGCCGCGAACCGTTTCTCGTTAATCAGGTTCAGCATTGCTGCGAAGACCGGTGCGGAGGCTAATATGATATCAATAAGCGATCGGGATGAGAGACAAAAAGTCGGGTGCATCATCACTTACCAGAAGTCCCAAATGAAAGCGAGAAGTTCCCGTTGACCGCAGTCACGTACCGCGCCCCGTTGACCGAGACGTCGGGGTACCCACGGACTGTGCGGGAGTTGTTGAACTGCTGATCGGTGTAGGGCGGGGCCGAGTCCGTGAAGTAGGCGGCGACGGCTTTGGACTGGTAGCCGGGCATGGCGAAGACGTTGGAGAAGCCGCCACCGGACAGGATTGTCTCCTCGCAGGCGGTCTCGGCGTCCTTGACCGTCTTCCCGGGCACAATTTGGGTCGCTCCCACAGAAGTGATGTATGGGCAGGTGCTGGGAAAGGCCGGGGTGAACAACCCTTGGGAACCGTCGTTGAAGGCGCCCGAGGTCGGGTCGCGGCAGAGATGGCCATTGCCCGCGACACCGCTGTCGCCCGACGAGAAGATCATGGAGACGCCCTGGAGCGCCAGCTTCATGTACTCGGCGCACTGGCGCTGCTCGTAGCGCGCGGTCAGGTCGGCCTCGTTGTAGCCGTAGCTCGTGGAGATGACGTTGGTCGCGGTGTGACCGCCGCATCGGATGTCGTCCGGATAGTTGTTATCGATGGAGTCGACGGCGTTGTCCGCCTTGGCGTCGCAGAAGCTGCCGTCGATGGCGTCGAGCAGGTTGCCGAAGCTGGCGCCCCGGACCAGGTCGCCAACCTGGAAGACCTTCGCCTGCTGCGGGAACACTAGGCCCATGGCGTACTGAAGGTCCAGGGCGGACTCGCCGTTGAACTGGAAGCTTTGGTTCTGCGTCTGAACAACCGCGTTGTCGATGAGATCCACGTCTGGGCCCTTCCCCTTCAATTTGGGCTCAAACTGGTCGAAGAATACATCCAGATCAGACTGTAGGAAGGCTTGCGGCGTGTACTCGACGATCCCCAGAGAATTATTCTTGGCGGATAAATCTCCCTTGGGAATCTTGTAGAGGGCCCGAATGCAGTCTATAGTGAGCATCTTGTCACAGTCATCCAATGTCATCATGGCGTTCACCACATAATCGCCCTGCTTTGGAGACCATCCATCAAGTCCGCTGCCTTGTATGCCAGTCGAGGCTCGTCGTTCTCCGTTGGCCAAGCTCCTCTTCTTCAACTCGTCGGAAACACCGCTGTCCATAGAGACTCGGTTATTGAGACGTTCATGTCCAATGTGTTGGTCGAAGTGCACGGTAGGGGTGATGATATCGATATGCTCTACTAGGTGGTCTAGCACATGGTACTGATCGCAGGCAAGGTGGTGTTGGCCATGCCGACTGTGTCGAAACATGAAGTACTTCGTCTTCAGGAGCTTCTCGAGCTCGCCAACAGTGGCGTTGAAATCCAGCCAATTTCGACCACTGGAGAGCTTGATGCGATTCGGGTTCATTCCCTCGCCAACAAGCCATTTCGTCACCACATCGACCGACTCTTGCGTCGGAGCAAATGTCTCGATGACCTTGCTGGGGTGCCAATGTTGTCCGTATTCTGCCGACTCGGGATGTGAGACCGCATGTAGGTAGTCATCGCCTCGATGGAGATTCTGCTGTGTTAGACCTATCCGAACCGGCAGGGTATTTCGACTGGGGACTCGACGGAATTTTTGCCAGAGATTCCGTACGTTGTGCCGCTTCTCGTGGACGACATGACTAGTCGACGGCCTGACAGGTTTCGCCACCGCGACTACCACCAGGGTAGTCAGGATGCTCAGCAGAAATCCGGGGTGCATCTTCCAATTGATCGGTTGGAATTTCTCACAGCCCAACAACCCAAACAACCCCCAAGAACCATCAGGCAGGCAGGCTGGGGACTGCGCGGCTATAAGGGCCGCCTGGAAATTCGTCCCTGACACTCCGAACATGGCTACTCGTAGCGTCACTTCTCGCAAACATCGTGAAGAATCCCTAGACGTATGAGGCCTGTTTCAAGACCCAAAATTTCGGTATGGACGGTCCAGCAGGGCTACCACCTATAGTGGGCGCAGGCCAAGACACTCGACGACGAACGACGTCGGTCCAGATCGGTAAGCAAGGATCTTCGATCGCGTAGCCTGAGCCGCTTCGAGTCTGGTATGGCATCCGGCTGGTATGGGAATGCGCAACCAAACATCGGGCGGACATGAACTGTCGGCAGACGGCATATGCCTGCGTACCTGAGATCGACATAAAGCTTAACTACACAGCTTAATCGAGCCGCGCAAATCAAACAAGACTCAAGCACTACACGGGCAAATCATTGGGGCAGGATTATGCCGACCGTTTGAGGCTCTTGCGGATCCCGGCAATAGCGCCCCTGGTGTCTGCCAATGAGTCCCCACAAACGTCTCTGGCTTGTCATGCAAAACACGACAAAGGAGTAGCCGACGAGTTTTGAAACTAGGCGCAGTATGCAGTTCGCTCTCCTCGATTTCATTTCTTCTATATCCGATTATGTGTTGGCCGCTTTAGCCTCAGCATATCGTTCTAAAGTCTTCTTCTGCAGAGCGCGCTGTTCATTGATGATATCCCATAGCGCCTCGTTCTCTTTCTTCAGCTCGCTGTCGCCTGAACTATCTGCATGGGGTTGTTGTAGAGCTTGGATGGCGCTTTCCAATTCGCCGGTAGCGAAGCCCTTGCCATTGAGCATTTTCTCAAATCTCGATTCTTCGGTCAAGTCTGTGACCAGTTGGGCAGTGAAGTTATAGTTGCGGCTACCCAGGAAGGGCTTGACAACCGTCGTAACCTGTGTAGATTTTGTACGGGGCAGCGGCGACTCAAATATTAAATTGGAGATGGATGCGTTGAGGTTTGCAATTTGGGTCGAGTCAGCACGTGTGCTCAAATCCCATCTAAGGATCTGGCCCTTGTTGTGTCCCGACAGTAATGCTGTGCCATCGTAACTGACGGCGAGACAGGACGCTGGTCCCGCTTCTTGCGGCGCTGAGCCGAAGGCCGATGCAACCTGGACAACAGACGACACTGCTTCGATGCTCTGAGGGCCCAGCAATGCCTTCTCTGAGAACATGTCAACAGCGAATATCGAGCCATCATCGGACGAAACATAGATTGCACGCGCACACGGATCTAGACATAAAGAGGTGGGATTGGCCGGGAACAGAAGGGTACGCAGTGCCGTACCAGTCTGGTAGTTCCAGATGATGCAGGACCGATCTTTGCCGGCCGTGACACACATATTCGTGTCGGCGTTTGTGCTTTGGCTGATGGCAATGGAAACAACGGCAGCTCTGTGGTTAGAAAGGGTTTTCTCTGGCTCGTGCTCAATGGTCGTGTCCAGCTCCAAGAGACGGGGCAGATCCCAGACATGGACATCGGAGTCGTCAGAACCTGTCAGTAGATGGTATGGCGTAGAAGCAATGCAGGTCACAGCCTGGACATGGCATGCGGGAGTGGTTACTTGCCGCCCAGTGCAAATCTGTGAAGGAGTCAGCGGTGAGCTCAAAGACGACAGGAATATTGATGCCCGTGCAAACCCCAGAAACGTACCTCCCAGACTATGACACGGCCTTCGGCAGTGCCCAGGACCAAAACGTCATCGCAAAAGGCGACACTTCGTATCCTCTCTTGGAAAGTCACAGTTGACTCCTGATTGCCCTTTGCTCTGCTGTATACATGGACGGTCGACTTGTCATCTTGGGCCGCAAAGACATGAGTTTCGGAGACGGCGAGGCTGTTACGCGGCACGGAGCTTTTCTTGAAGGTGCTTGTGGTCGAATGGCTCGGATGCAGCGTGTGCTCGTATATACCGATATCTTTGGCAATGGCGGTATTGTTGGCAATCGGAGGACCAGAGATCGACGCAAAGTACTTTTCGGTCAACATCTTGCCAGGCCTTGTTGCCGGAGGCACTGTACGGTGATTGCGATGGGCGTGAAACGGAACTGTCGGTGACGATGCACCACCGGGCTTCGGAGCCGTCGTTGCTGTATAACACAGACGTGAATTTTTTCAGGCAGGCTAATCGATTGGATCAGGCAAGGTCGGGGGTCGGGTGCGTCTGGGCCCGGCATGTGCGATATGCACCGAGCAATCGCTAGCGGGATACGAGGTGGATGGACCCTGGAATACGGCAGGGTCAAATACCAGATAGGAGAACCTCGAATGGCACCAGGAAGCCCAGGAGCCCAATAGAACTGCCGGCAAAACGTATCAGAAAGATCGATCAGAAGTCGTCAGTCAGCTTGTTTCACCTGAGACTAAACCAGCGCACTCTGCCACTATCGTTGAATGTTTGGATGCTAGGATATCGGTAAATTTGCTTCTAGAAAAAAAAAAAACGAGCGAAAAAAGGCAAGGCCACTGCCACTGCAAAATTGCAGCGATGTACCACCCAAGATCTAGCCTTGGACGCGCTTTGGCTGCTGGCTCTGGTGTGGGGCGGGAAAGTGCTGCCAACGCCCCCCCAACGACTGATTTGACTGCAGCTGCCCGGCCTGCCAAGCCCCCGTGGAAATAGAATTCCGGTTCGTCCACCAAACATCAATGTTTCAATTCGCAGCTCACAGCAGCCAAAGCAGGTATTAAATAGTAATAAAACTATAGAAATATCTATTAAAGCTTAATAAGAATATTGCATTTTCTTTGAAAATTTTCTGATTTTCATGTGGTAAGAAACCTCGAGCTGTATTAGAGTAGTTCTCAAAGGGTACCTGGAATTTCAAACTCACGGCCGCTTGCCTGCCTGCACAATATTTTCCTGGTAGAAAAAGAAGGCCTGGCCGGCCTGGCCCCCACATTGACACACTGACAACCTCTTAAACTTTATGGGCAAGCTACCTAGCGACCGAAAAAAAACGGGATTCTTATATCCATCCATTCCCACTTCATAAATGATATCTGCTATGTCGAATGGATGCGTGCTCCTCCTCGCTGAAATTATGACAACGTGCACGTGGCCACGGTATTGCACAAGGCCTGTACATCATCGACATCTCGGATCCCTACTGGCACCGAGCTCTGTTAGATATAGATAGAATATGTCATAAACCTGCCAAACATCCTGGGGCTTATCCTAAATTGCAACCGTGCTGAGGAAGCTCGGTACCGGGTTTGGCGTGAGAATGCCCACCAAACCGCCAGCAACCCGTGGCTGCGCAGTGAGGCAGCTCCCTCTTCTTCTGTGCCGAGGATGGCAACGGTCGGGCGGTGATATTATGACGACGATTAGAGACGACGAACCAAGGCCTCTTTGCCCGTAGACAGGGCGAAGCTGGTAAATGAAGTTTTGAACGTTATCGCCAAAGCCTATCCTCTCAACCAGATGCTGAATTTCCATGCGAGGCGTAGGACACTGTGTGGTACCTGGGGAGGGTCAGAAGTCGTGAGTCGCGAGTCGTGAGTCGGTTCTCACCTTGTCCGTTTTTTCTTCTTCCCCTCTATCGCTTTGACTATTGACGATGGACTTTCCCGTTTTGTACAATCGTGGATAGCTGGCTGGCTTATGTGAGTATGCTATTATGCTTCTCACTGCGCCATCGAACCTGTCATAATACGTCAATGTGTAAGTATATAATGCGTGCACATATTTTTATATACCAACATGCGTCCGCTATTGTCAAGCCTGGCTCAACCACTTGGCAGCTTGGTTTGGAACGAACTGGTCGTTATATTATATGTCATATATATATACATGCTATTATGCATGCCATGCTTAAGATTACGGCATCTATCACTCGCTGAATAAGAGGCTCGCGTAAGCCCTCGCTCGCCTGTGCGGTCTCCAATATTCATTTGGGCACACCATCCTGGCTGCTGGCGGCAAATGCGGGCAGTCGGATCGTTGGCTCGTCTTTGAGCGACGACTGAGACAGCATTCAAACCTGCCCGTATCTGGAGACACGAACCTGTATGTCTGAGAGAGAGAGTCAAGCCCACACCCGAGCTAGACAGTCCTGACTCAAACCAGCCCGGGGGCAATGTGGCTTGATATTGATGAGATATCAACCTGTACCTGTAACAGGCATGCGCCTCCGTCCTCAAACTGAGTCGTGGACTGTAGCGAGCATCGTGGTCATCCGCAGCGGGAAACCCTGTGTCGCATTTATGTATGACATCGGTGCAAGCGCCTGGACTGGAGATATGGATTGTCTTTTGTGTATGTATTTGTTGTATGTATGTAGGGCCCCGAGGTGTTCCCGTCCGTACCTCGCGCATCGTCTCCTGCCAATCACCAATACCGGCTAGCGGCAGTCCAGCATCCCGAGGATGTCAGTGAGCATCCATGTAGGAGTTTTGACGAAACAGCAGCTGGTGCCATCGAGACGGCTCCCAGCTTGGGCAACCTCGAGATTCGGGAGCAACTTGATTGCTTGGCCTCTCCTCTCCTTTCCTCCCTTGTGAGGGCCAACGAACACCCAAGGTAAATCATGTCTCTCCTTTTCCCTCCCGTGGGTAGCCTAGGCCTTCGTTGTCATGTTATGCTCGGCCTGCACCATATTGCTTTTGCTCGATTTGGCCTACGTTAGTACACCCAGGAAATCGGGGATCGCCCCCGCAGCAGGCAGGCCCATCAATTGAGTTCTGTTGGCTGCAGCCTCTTGAGTTCTCTTCTGCTGCCTTAAGTGCGTATGCAAGTACAACTCCCGAGGCTTTTCTTTGCCCTCCCGGGGGTCGAATGCGACGGAAATTTTATATCGTATCTGGACCAAAGTATTGATTGGCATGTGGGATTGCCATTGTGACCATACGCGTTGCAGATTTGATTAATCTTGGCTTTAAGAGTGAGCTTCGGCGTGCCGTTGCACTGCAATGTAATGTGTATGGATGATCCCTGCCGCCACCCCTGCCGGGAACCCATGCAGCTTGAGCGTCGCCGGGAGAAATGCTGGCTTCTGACTGGAAGAGGGCAGCAGCCAAGTGCAAAGTGCAGGCTTAAGCAGAGGAGGATGAGGATGCAGCTCCACCATCAGCCGACAACCGCCCCAGCAGCCCACATGGAATCTGGAGGGATAGGCACTAACACCATGTCACCCTGTTCCCCTGTCCCCCTGTCACTTCATCAGTGCACGGCGATAACTAGCTACGGCAACTCCAGGCTGGCTGCCCGAGCTGTCTGTTCTTGGAAGTAGCAAAGCAGAGGGAGAGAGAGAGAGAGAGAGAGCGAGAACATCAAACAAAAGCAAAGAGAAACAAACACCCATCCAGACTAGTAGCACGGCGCTGTTCGTATCAATGGCCTTACACGCCGCCAGTGGCTCTCTCCTGAGTCTCCTGCCGGGCATGTCTCGCATACGTCCAGCTTTGCAACAGAGCAAGCTACATCTATATACAGCCATATCCGATTTCCCAGTCAGTACCTGTGTATGCTCCCATAGTGCGTGTTTGTCCCCCTTACCCTTAGCACTTCCGACTCCAGAACAGAACAGACGACGACGACAGGGGGTCAACTCTGAAAGCGAAGTGTTCCCCACCGCTGCATGCCCACCATCACCCTCCACCCCTGCGCGCCAGTAGCATCCTGACTCTGGTGCGCTTGTCCAACAGCGCTGTGCCGGCGATCATACTCTATCGCCTCAATCCCGGGCCTCGTGCTTCCCCTGTCGACTGGCAACTGGGCTATGTATGGCAATGGTGCTGGCTGGCAGTGGGAAAGAATCCTCCTTTTTCCGGCTTAGGGGAGTTCGGGGTCCCGCTCCGCATGCTGGACCGCTTGCTCTGGCGACTTCTTTTGATTTCAGCCCATCTGCCTGCTGGGATGTCCCCTCGAACAACTCCAACAACATCAGTGCTCAAGAGACTCCTTGCCTTTAATACATGCGGCTCGCAACCTGGTCTTCCTCTGCGTCTGTTGAATAATTGGTTCTCCGCAAACGATCAGACTGATTTCATCAGACGGCCCCATTCTTGCAATTTCCTTGGAGCTGTCAGCTATAGCAAGAACGCGGCCGATATCATCACTTTTGGGTCATTCTCGGCTGCTCAGGCCAGTCCAAGGCAGAAAAAGCAACTTCAAGTGTGACTGGACACACTGTACCACTGCAGCATCCCGAGATCCTCTAAACATGGAGTTCCAGGAACCCCTCCTAGACTGCAACTTTGCCGAAGTACTGGTCGGAGACCTCGACAACTCGTCGGCCATCTTTCAGTCAAAGAACTTGACCGCTGGCGCTCCCGTACCTGGTTTATTGGATGATGGAAGTCATCGGCGCTTTTCACTCCAGGACAAATCGATGCGGCCAGCTGAGTACCAGTCATTAGCACGGCTCAAGTCACTTCAGACCATGGACCAGCCGACTTATTCGCCATTCGTGATCACGGGTGGTCACCACCCACGCAACAGCGTTGACACAACACACAGCATCAGCACCACATCATCCGGCGGCATGGAGCCACCTTCTATTGCGACTCGAGAGGTTTCCGTGGCCACGGCACCTACCTCGGGACGGCCATCGCCAGACAAACTCTCCGACTACAGTTGGATGGACTTTGGTGCCAACGGTCTCGATCTTGAGGAGTTCGGCGCGGAGGATCGGCGGCGTAGTATGAGTGCCATCCAGCTGGCGCTACCTCCGGCACAAACGGGAGATGATGGAGATTTTCGCAGCATGTCTATGGGCTGCAAAGTCCAGAAGAAACCAGCGCTTCCATACTCGTCATTCAACCCACAGATCCAGATATCGCAGTCTCAGACGACGCCAGCCGTTCCCTGCAGGCAATCCTCCACCACCTTTGGGTCACCTCGGTCACCCCCAACACCACACGGGGTTCGGTCACCTCCAGTACCACATGGGGTAATACCACAACGACGCTCTTCGTTGAATCATAACAACGCTGCTAAACCGTTGAATCTACGAATTTCACCGCCTTCGCCTAGCCGCTCTGCTCGTTACTCCATGACAGGATTCCTACCAGCGGCAGTACCATCGGCAGACTCGCCACCTTCGCCAACCTCGACAACCTCGCCCATCTCAGATTACGACCAGCCTTGTGAGAAGGAAGACAGCCCAAGAAGCTTCGACGACCGTCGCGAAGTTGAAGTTACGTTGCCACCTCGGAAGGAAGAGGTATCGACACCAATGATTGCGGCGCATCTGGTAAATGTTGAAGAGTGGCTCAACTCAAGTATTGATATGGGCTTCCCGCAGCAGCCCCAGACCGATACCGATTATGCCGCATCGCGCTTCCCGGTCCCAACCGAGGTGCTCGACACGCTTCGAGTCTCTGTGGCGTGCTTCCCAGAGACGATGCTGCTCTGTTCCAGTCTCTCGATAGAGACTATACGAAGCCATTCCAGGAAGTTCAAGTACGGCAAGCTGTGTTTTGCCTCGGAGTCCCAAACCTCGCTTGCGCTAACTGACGACTCTTCGCCACGAGTCAACAATTCGAAATGGAAGTGGTTTTCACCATCAAAGAAGCAACAGCAGGACCAAAGCCCCAAAAGTCCCAAAAAGCAACAGCAACAGCAACAACCGCCACAGTCGTCCAGGTCGATGCTAGAGCCCATCACGCCTACGTCACCATTCAAAGCGCTCGGGGCCGCGGACTGGCAGGCGATAAAGAGGATCTTCCCTACAGGCAGCGACCACCTCTGCGATGCGCTCTATGCCCATATCCTAGCGTATAACTACATCACCAGTATATGTCCCCGGTCCACCTCCGCAGCATCGGTGCAGCGCCCCAGCTCCAAGAGTTCGGTATCGTCGTACGGCTCCAGCCTGCTGGGGCCTGAACTCGCATCCGTGAGGACCCGGAACTCGGACAGCACCAAGATCCCTCGCAAGGCCGCGAGCCTGCTCGGCATGGAGACTGACCCCAGCGCCACCACCATTCCCGAGCCCAACAGCAGTAGCAACAACTATAGTTATGCTTCCTCTTCCCGGACCAAGACGATGCGGAGCCAGTCATCTGTCATCCGCAAGCGCCCGTCGGAAGGCAGCAACAATTTTTACGGAAAGAACTTCACGACGGCGGCGAACCGCAATGCCGACGAGCACGACGCATCGCTCAGGGAACTGCGGTTGGGCCTGGCCAAGTGCATCGCTCGGCTCATTGCCACTATCCGCCTCACTGCAAGCGATGCTCCTACTACGATGGGGATGGGATTGGGACGGTCGCCGTCATCGAGATCGATGAATGAAGAAATCCAACATATAGACCCGTTCCTCATACGGTCATTATGCGAGATTGTACGGACTAGCGAGGAGAAGTAGAGAAAGATATCTGGAAGAAAAGACGGTATCACACAGACACACATCCCCTCCCCCTAATCCCGAGACGATTTGATGATAGAAAAAAAAATCAGTGATAATGGGTGGGCTGGGGATCTTGGCACTTCTACTTTGTTTTTTCATCGGGTTTGTTTTCACATTTACAGTTACTGCATCATATGCATGCAAACCTGGCATCCCATGGGTTTTCCTACCTTCCCTAATTCCATCGGCGTTCGATCGGATAGGCCTACTCACATCAGCAAATGGGAGGTCACCAAGGGGGGGCTGACAGAACCTTCTTCTATCTACTACGTAATATAGGCGCGCGTATGGATCAGGGGGCCAGAAAGGGGGGAACTACGTATGAGAAGACGCCCTACTAGGGGCGAATAAACTCACTGAGGCGAGAAGCGACACGAGGCAAGCAAGACATTACATGTAACGGTATACACTTGAGGAAATGGGAGGAGAGAAAGAGAAAGAGAGAGAGAAAATGAGAGAGAGTAACAGAAGCTCGCAACTTACTGATAACGATACCCTTTTCCCTACCTAGATAGAGCATTTACAGCTGTCATTGGCTTTTTATTGGTATCTAACTTGGCATGACATAGAGACATTAATCGATTGTTTGATGAGGCTTTCCCTGGTGACAAATCATGTTTCTTGTTGTTTCTGTCACGTCTTCCATGGCAACAGGTGTTTGAGTAGCTTCGACATTGCGTCGGTGTTTGGGCCTGGCGTCAATGTCCCTGAATGCCCTCCCCTTGCATTTTCAAGCTCGCCAATGTCGACCCCTGACCCTTCGTTCTTACCTATGTTTTGTTTCGTACTGCTTGCTTTCGCCACCGCTTCCTGTTTACCAAGTTGTGGTTCTCGAAGTCGTAACGACTGTTTCAGTGATACAAGCATCTGCCTGCAATAGAGCATTAAATCCCGACGAGAGAGGCACCGTCTCTTTCCGGCCGGTTCCCTCATTTTTGCCCCGTGGTAGCCTGTTTCTTCCATGAAATAATGCTATGCCGGCAATGCTGGGTTGCTGGGATTTGGCTGGCTGAAAAACAGCTGGGGATGGTGTCGTTTCATGATGAGACGTCAGTTCCGATATTACACGATTTTGTGGCATGCTGGTGAGCCACCAAAGCATGGATGCGAGAAAACATGATATACATATGCGCATATGTGGATATGTTGCGTAAACCACTCGGCACGTAACGCGTGAGCCGGTGTATCTAAAGTCCATTGCCTATATGGGAATATTGCAGCTTTACCCAGTGCGCCGAGCCAATATATACGCCTCCTTTCCAATGTGCCCCAACGCCACCCAGATTTCCTATTGGGTACATGAAAAATACACGCCATGGGAATCATCCAAGTACCAAGCTCCAGCGAGGCCTTACCTCCATTCAATAGTACAGTAAAACCCCGAAGAAAAAGATGATCATCACCTGTAATGGGCCCGATCGTCAGGGGGAAGACTATACCTGACCCCAGACCCAATCTGGCCCTTCTCCGCAAAGTCATCCAAGGACGCCACGCCAGCGCTCGGCCGCATCCTCGGAATGGAGGGCCACGGCACCAACGACGAGGACCCCGTGCTCTGCATGGTAAAGCTACGGCCCGACGTGGGATATGGCGGCCCACCACCACCACCCGTCCTCCTTGCGTTCTCGCCCCTCCTCCCCCCCTGCCGGTGCCGCCATCGGAACCAGCACCAGCCGCTCCTGCGTGGGCGCCGCGACGCGGCCGTGCATACGCAGCGTCTTGGCGTGCGCGTTGCTCAACCCCAGGAGGCCCGCGGTGATGAGCAGCAGCGCCATGAAGATGAGGCCGCCGGCCTGGGACATGTTGCCGCTGAAGGCGGCGACGACGTAGACGACGAGCTTGGCGGCGGCCTCGAGGTAGCCGTCGACGTGCGTCTTGGCCGCGAGCCACGTCGTCGTCGTGATGGCTTGCAGGTCGTCGGCTAGGCCGCGCAGGCACACGGTGCGGCCTGCGCCGAGGTCGACGAGGTACGAGGTCAGGACGTCGCCGAGGTTTTCCGGAGGGTGGTGGTGGTGGGGCCCGGGCGATGATGCGTCCTCGTTCTTGTCCTCTTCGTCGGAGGTGGCGGTAGAAGAAGATGCGGCTGCGTCGCTTCTGCGTCGGGGTGCTGGTGTCGGTGGCGGTGGTTTCTTGGTGTTGCCGTCCTTGGGTAGGGCTGGAGGCAGCTTTGCGCGCTGCTTGATGACCCAGATGTTCAGGACGCGAGATAGCATGAGCGCCAGGAGAAGGCCAACTCCCCACCCTATGATTTGTTGCACCACTTATCAGCTTGCCTCCCATGTATGATTCTCGCTCGATGCATGTGCGGGGGGTGGAAGCCCACTTACACTCCTGCAGCAGGATCATGAACACAAAAGCCGCAATCGTCAGTATCGGCGATGCCAAGTATAGCAAATGGCTAACCCACCCCAAGTCCGCCGGCTGGTCTTTCCAGATATTCGCACGCTGGCCCACGCTCCGCCTGCCTCGCCCGCCCGACCAGTACCGCCTCTCGGGCAGCGTGCCGACGTCGACCATGACGGGGTAGCCGTCGCGCTGCGCGGCCACCGCCATGCGTTGCAGGTACCGCACCGTGGCCGGGTTCGTGATGTTGTAGGTCGACGTCTTGCCCTCGCGGAGCTGCTCGATGGCCGAGTACGAGGGCGACGGGCCCCCGCCGGTGCTGTTGTCCATCCCGGAGCTGCCGCTGTTGGCCAGCGCGTCCGCGGCCTGCTGGTAGTGCAGGCCCGGCGCCAGCAGGAGGGCGTCGAGCCAGGACGAGCCGCCCGCGATGGCGGTGCGCTGCGCGATGGTGCTGAGGTCGGCGAGCGCGATCACGCCGCCGGCGGAGACGCTGAAACGGGGGATGGGCGTGTTGGTCCAGTTTGGAAAAGACGCCGCCGCCCGTTTCAGGAGTTCCTAGTGACGCTTGTTAGATATGGTTGTCCCAATCAAGTCTCATGGTAATCTAGAGATATCACATATGTTTGGTATGCATAGGAAGAAAGCGGGCTATAGAGAGACTAGGTAGGGGAGATTTGCTCACCTCGGCCATGCTGTCGTCAGTCGAGACCACAAACGAGGACTCACGATAACCAGATCACGAAGGCCGTTCCCAACAGCTTGATACCAGGTCTATAATACAACCATACATGCAGGTAGACTTATCGGACAATATGAGAGCGTATTCAAATACATACTTAGCTGCCTATCTTGCCTACCATTACGGCGACATGTGAGAACGTTGAACTCCTACTTATGCTTATCGTTTTCATGGCGCTTGTAGCAGCCGAAACCGGCCTATTTTGGCAGTCAGTCGGCAAGTAGTCCCCCCCTCCATCTATGAGATCAAGCAATTGCAGGGTAGGATCGGCAGGGTGTTGGTGGTTTGCCTTTGGTGTGTGTGTTGCCGGGTGCTGCCATGCCCAATAGAAGGAGACCTGCTGACCACGAGGCTATTCCCGTCGCCGAGGGAATTGTCCAGTCATACTCCCTTCTTTGCGCAACATATTGTATCCCTGAGCTCAGGCATCGACATGTTTCATTCGTTACTTGATCATTTATGAGGGGCCGTATGATAGAAACAAAATTCTAAACTTGTCGCCTAATTTCCAGTGTCGAGATCACGGCCGCTATGACGCGGGGCTGGGTTGTTTTGTCCTGGCAGATGATCATTGTGCGACCCACTTCAGATGGTCGAGTGGGCAATTGGCGGCTGTATTGGAAATTGCTAGCTCCTGGGTGTGTTACGCTTGTTCGGACGGATATATCACAATGCATACAAATATATAAGGCAGACCACCTGTTGGAATTCTTTCTGGCTTGCACAATATCTGATATTTCCACACATAACATCCATGGGTCCAACAGCGTCTCGGAAAGCCCTGCGTCACATCAGACACGGGCAAGCACCAAGCGAGCAAGCAAATCAGCGCAGCACCATGTATATAGCTGCAACAACATTTGCGCATTAGCAGGTGAGACCACACCGCCAACTGCCAGGAAAGCCGTGCGGTACCATGTCGTTTGTTAGCAACGAGTAAAGAACCTGCTGTGGCAATGTCTATTCGGTGCAATGGACCGGCCCTTGGAACGGTTCTGGGCTTTATTCTGAGATTTTTTGAAGAGCTGAGAAAGCAGGTTCGACGAGCTCTGTTGAACAGTCTACAAATACCTACTCAGACCCCAAATTCGTCACCATGTGGTGTTGAGGTTCTACTCTCGTTCTACTCTCGTTCTGGTGCACAGCAACGACCAAGCCCTGTTTCACTGCCACGGCTAGTCTTGACAGATGCACGATGCTAGATGGGTTTCCCCACGTCCCCGTCTAAGACATTCCGTGTAGTCTTGCTCTTGGTCGCCTGCTCCGGTGAACGACACGGTCTCACAGGCGTAGAAAGGTGAGAAATGTCTAGGATGCAGGGCGATGATTGGGTTGAGAGGGGACAGGCACTAGAGGGACAGGCACTAAGACGCCTGGAAATTCGTTGGACAGTCAAGGTCAACTCAACTAAGAATCCGGGGCTGATGGGCCTGATGGAACACTAACAAGGTTCCATACAGCCTTAATACAGGAGCAACTGGAGCTTGAGTCTAACATGTCACAGTCATAACACCCACGATAAGAGCTCCGATAAGCCCAGTCCACTTTCCGCTTCCAGGGTCTGGGTCTGCGTCTGCGTCCTGCGTCTTGGTCTTGGTCTTGGTCTTGGTCTGGGGGCGCCTGGGGCCCAGCTTCTTCTTCGCAGGTTGCATTGCATCGCTGTACAGGCCGTCCTTCCATTCATTTGTTCCTCCCAATATCAAACACCACCTGCAGAATCCGGCCATGGGACCCAGCATGTAATCGATACAATGGCATCACCGCAACCAGAGCCCACTTACACCGTCTTCATCCGCCTGCCTTTTCCGCGAGGCGACTTCGTGGACCCTCCTCCGGTAAGTTCCATCCGTCCGCCATCCCCCCTTCGCCCACGCGCAACCCGCATGGCATCAGGCTGATGCGACGGAACGCTAGGTGAACTGGGATTCATCCAAAGACGAAGCTCTTTGGAACATCATATCCGAGGTCGCAAAGACCGAGATTGACTGTAAGTCGCACTGCTATTACTCCCTCACCAGTACTCGGCTAACATGAAATTGCAGGGAATGACATGTAGGACCCCCAAAAGCCCCCTTGGCTAAATTGAAGCTCCCCATTGACCCCCTCGAAGCGCCGTACGATTCCAGGTCACCGTCGATTTCCTCCTCCAACAAGTAGCTTTCTTGACCGAGCGCCATGCTTCCCAAGTGCGAGCACAAATGCGCAAGGCCGCGGCAGTAGCTCGAAGCTCTGCCGCGTCGTCCCCGGTCCCAGGCGCCGATCCTCCCGCGACATCCGATGCCGCACAGCCGCAGCAGCAACAGCAGATGGGCTCTGCCCTCGGTCGACCACGAGCCCCATCAGCATTGTCCATCCGTCGAGACTCGCCTCTTCCCCGCAACGATGCCAGCGTTCCCGGAACGCCGATGCGGGCCACGCCCCGTCCGCAATCGACTAGGACATCGTCCTCTAATACAGCTGTCTATACCACGCGGAACCTCGGCGGTAGCGGCAAGGGAGCCGCACGCCAGCCGGGCGCCGAAACATCAGCACGAAAAAGGCTCTCGTCACTTCCAATGACTACATCCGTCGACGACGAACCGGATCCGGACCCTCCATCTCCTGGGCCAGCGGAGACAAGCTCGGCAGAGTCATCATCATCCGAGTCGAGCCCTGCCCAGTCCCGCATCATCCGCCGACCTCCGCGCTTTCAAAGCAATGATGGCCCGTCATTCGCCGATGACGAAGAGGAAGACGAGCCCGCGTTCATGCCCTACAGAAAGCAGACCGATGCATCCAGCAGCGGTAACAATGATCTCACTGCGACGCTCAAGGGCAACCCCGCCACCGCCGACCTGTCAAATCGACGGCTGCCGAAAAGCCACCATCACCGGATACATCATTCTCAGACCTCGGACTCATCTGCAAGCTCCGCCACTGCGGCTGTTAAGGGCTCATCGGCAGACAAGAGCAGGCCTAGTGGGCCGTTGTCCCCGCGTCGAACCATGGAGCTAGCCGGCCGAAGCCCTAGTGGCAAGGGCAAAGGCTATTCGAGGGATAGCGACGAGACCCCAAGCATGGGAAGCAGCTTCAGTGACCTTGATGGTGAGTGTTCTTTCTTTCTGTGCCTGCGTTCTTGACGTGATAAGACTTACATTACCTCCAGATGCATCGGTGACACAGTCTGCATTGGAGGAAGCTCTTGCCAGCAAAATGCAAGATGGTGGCACCATCGGTAGCCGGATGAGTACCTTCAGTAATGTCTTCAGGAGTCGGTATCTTCCCAAGACTAATAACTGATGCAAGCGACATTATTTCCGCCTTTTCGTTTTGGACTTCTTTCTCATTGCCATCTACGGCAGGGCTTTTCGGAGTGGGTTAGGTATAAGGATTGGCAGCATCTCTTGGCGTTTATGGCGACTTTGGCTTTTGTCGGCTTTTTCCAGGGGAACTATATCAGTAGGCAGTCTTGATATCCCCCATACTGCGCGTGAACACTCTCCTTGCATGCGTCACAACCACGCCCCCTGTCCTCCAAGGCTCCGTTGTCTCTTGACAGTTGCAACCATCAGTTGTGAATTGCGTCGACATCGCAGCGACAAGTACCTGTGATTTTATACATACGAAGCCTAGATATATGGTTTAGTCAGTTTTCCCGTCTATAATGCAGAGACAAAGCATACAATATAAAGAAGTGAATAGGTCATTGGAGGTCATGTGTCACACAATTGGCATACTGATAGGGGAGGAGAAGGTGTCTCTGTATTTCCTCTAGTTATAGCTCATAACCCTATGTCATATCTCTAGGTCCGAGACAGCTAGGCGTATCGGGCCTCTTTACTCTTAAGTAATGAGTATAACGCATCTTAGTCAGAGTAATAGACTAGATCAGTGAGTCACTTTGTCCCCTCATCCCCCTTTTCCCAAGATATCGGACGACAGTATCGCTGGTAGAATCTTATCGAAGCGGTCAGATTCGTTCCTAAGCCGCTAAAATCCGTTCAGCGTCCGTCCGCCGTCCGTTGTCCGTGGAACGGGACGCGCTCAAATCCGTTCGCACCACCATCGTCGCCCGTTATAAGAAGGCCTATATCCGTTTCCTCGGCAGCACGCGTCGAAAGAACGACATGCCCGTCCCGTCGTTCCGAGCCGCCCGACGAAAACAGAAGCCCCCTCCTTCGACAGCCTATTTGGGCTTGGGCACGGGAGCCTTCTGGCCGTGGGCACAGTGGTAGTGGGCGAAGCGGCAGTCGCCCTCGTTCTTGTTGCAGCCGGTGCCCGTGGTGCCGGGCGAGCGGGCCCAGTAGGGGCAGATGAGCGGCTGCTCGAGCAGTCCGGGGCCCCGGTTGTGCGAGAAGGGGCAGCCGCGCAGGCCGCAGCGGTCGTAGGTCGACCACCAGGGGCAGACGAGGTAGCTCGCCTGGCGGCCGTTCAGCTCGACCTGCGGGCCCTGGACGATCTCGCCGGCGAGGGAGGGCTGGCTTTGGCTGTGCGGGAATGGGGTTGGGGAGCTGGTTCTGGCGGTGGTGGTGTTGTTGTAGCGACTGTTGTTGTTGGTGGTGCCAACAGCAGCAAGAGCAGCAGCAACAGCAGCGGGATTAGTAGCACCAGGAGCAGTAGCACCACGAGCGAAAGCGCCAGTGGGAGCGGGAGTACCGAAGGGGCTGGAACCGAAGATGTTGTTGACGTTGGAGGGAGAGACGCGAGATCGCCAGTCTGAGGAGCTGCTTCCGGGACTGAATACGTTGCTGCTGCCCTGGTTGTTGTTGTTGGGATTGGCGCTGCTGCCGCTGTAGACGCCGCTGGAGCTCTGGCGATTGTTGCGATCGCGTCTCATGAAGCCAATGGGGGTCACGTTGGCGCGTCGGACAGGGGTGCTTCCTTGGGTGTTGTTGGTATCGGACGAAGGGGGGCCGGTCGGGTTACGGCTGGGCGTCCAGGGCGCGGCCGCGGCGGGCGGGGGAGACGAGTTGGCGTCACGGTGTGGGGGAAACGGCCGTTCCAAGACATGGTGATGGATTTTCGTTGCTCGCCGACTGGTAAGGCTATTGGTGCTGCTTCTATATTGGGGGTCGGCGACGCTGTGAAGCGAAAGTAAGAATGATTTGTCAGCCAGGAAGCCCTGCTTGTGATGGATGGCCTCGGCAGCGATGACACAACAAAGAAAGCTGGATGTGTTATCGGAAGTAGCGATAAGCCAGTGAAAAGACGATACCAAAGATAGAACCGACGACACGCTGGTGGTTTAAGGAAGCAGCGACGATTCAGGGATCTCAAAGATGAAATCGCCGATGTGCTGAAGGTTGAAAGGGGAAATCGACGATTCAGGGACCTCTCTACTCGAGTGAATCGCCGACCACGGAAGTTGCGATAAGCCAGTGAAAAGATGACCCTAAAGATGGGATCGACGATACACCGAAAATTGAAAGGGGGAATCGACGATTCAAGGACCTCTCTAACCCCCTAGAGTGAATCGCCGACCACAGAGAGAGACGCGATACCAGAAATCGAAGGCGGTTAATACAGCCTTGTGGTTGCTGATAATGGTACCGAAGCTTGTGTACGACGGTGATGTGAGAGTAGTAGGGTGAAAGTGTAAGGGAAAGGTTGTGGTGGGAAGGGTTGTTCGTCCTCTGACCGGGAAATCTGGCAGGTTTTATGTAGGCCTCGTCGACGGTGAATACAAGGGGAGAGTCGGCGACATTGAATACAATTAGAAAATTCCTGCGGTTTGGCCAGTGAGTAAGTGTGTATCAAGTGGTTCAAAGTGACTCTCCAGGTGGTTGTTACCGCAGTTTGTAACAATCGGCTCCCAGGCGTGAATACAAGCAGGGCGATGGAGAAAGCTGGGCTACAATGGGCTCACCTACCTAATCTATCTACGCCTGTATCCTAACCTAAGAGTACCTCGCTACTATACCTTGAGGCTACTAGAATTATGCAACACCAGCTCGTCGACTCTATGCCACTGTCTAGCGAACGATATACAGCCAGTCTTTCGTGATATCTAAGGCGGCCGCTTGATGACTGCGCGGTTGTGTTTGTTAGCACCCAGATGGCCGATGATGGATTTCGTGAAGTAGAAAACCCCCCATCAATATGAACGCAGGAGTGAGTGGCAGTGTGCAAGGGAGAAACCATATGGCCCCAGGTGAGGCAATATTATACAGAAGAGGCAGGCCTTACTTTGGATACTGTCACCAGCCCTGAGTGCTCTTTGATACTGATGCTTGTTTCATGAAAAATAGGGGGAAGAGTACTTGTATGATCTTGTCAGCCGCCAATGTGCAGTGAATAGAAGAAGCGATGCAACAACAGGAAGGCTCGTCGAGATATTTATAACATCAGGCGGCCGTGCCCTCCTTGAATGTAGGAGAGTGGATGGGGATGGAGAATTTCGCGGTGATATGGATAAAAGTAGACCTCCATCACTGGATATCTTCTGGCTTCATGGCTGGCATCCATTCTTGCAAGGCATGACGGGCACAGCCTCCACATGGTATAGTATCAACTGTCAGACTGGCTATAAGATCTTGTACCACCATTCAAGGGGATGAATGGAGCTGACAGCGTAGCGGAGTAACTACATGTAATAGGCAAGGCATGATTAGTAAATGGCAATTGGGACTCCAGCATGTAGTGACCAAGGAATGTCAAGTATCGAGGCCCAGTTTCGTGTTCAGCATGAGACTGGTTCGTTACATGGTGAATCTCTCATCAATTTGGTGTCCCAAGCCCTAAATGCAGGAGAATATGGGGGGAATACCCAGTGTACATGAGAGAACCCTTGAATCAGGCGCTTCCGAATTATTACTCTTTTTCCATCGTTCCTACCAACAAACACCAGAAATGCGAGTGCAGCTGGCGGGCAAGGTTGGCGATATCACTTCTCCTGAGAGCCAGATCATCTATAGACTTCCGTTCCTGTGTGGAAACCGTGCCTCCTCCTTGGCCGGCAACTCCTTCTGGGCCGGTGAGGAAGCTTGGCTAGTTGTACAATACGTCGTAACTCGTGAATTAGATGTGGCGGAGCCGTGAAATAGCCACTGGAGACCAAGCGATCAGACACGATTCGCTATCTCGTGCTCCTCAACTAAAGATCATCGTGGTTAGCAATGGTATACGAGAAGGACACGGCGAGTTTGGTATGGAAGAATAATAAACAAACAAGGGGAAACACTTACCACCATTGTATCGTCCGTTGTGGCTACCCCATGCCGACCAAGCGGGCGTTCGCGGCGCATCCTCTGTTGTGGTGGCACGTCGCTCGAAGCTGAGGCCGCTGGTGTTGTGAATCATGTCGGAATCCTCGCTGTTACGGCGCCGCTCATCTTTGGGCGGAGGAACAGGTCCGGGCCGGCTAGCAATGCTGGCGGCTCCCCTCCTTCTCTTTCGTGCATTGGGTGGCCGTGGTAGATATTGCCAGCAAAACGGTGGCGATGCTGCTCGCTGCCGACGGGGGATCCGGCCGTGCCTGCCTCGACATCCTCCTTCTGCTGCTCCTCCTCCTGGGCCTTGTTCCTGCGGCCGCGACAGAAGAAGAGGAGCAGGACCGAGAGCCCGACGACCGCGATGACACCAATAATGAGACCAATCTCGAGGGGCTTGGAGGGGTTGGGGTTGTAGTTGCTTAGATTATCAGCGGGAGGAGAGCCACCGTCGAAAGGAGAGCCGACTGGGGTTGAACTACCAGAACCGTCCTTCTTCTCCATTGTCGTCATCTGGCTATAGCTTCTGCAAGGCACAAGATGGAGATGTAAATGCCACCAAAATCTTCAGAGTCTTGTGGTGCAGACTCGTCCCTTAAAGAACTCGAAGAAACCTTGACACCTTGTCTGGGGTGACCGTTATGTGTAGGTTGTGAGAGAGAGGTACAAGGCAACCTCGATATTGATAATGACGAGTGGCCAGCCGAGAGAGGTCTCCAGGAACCTAATTGATGATTCTGCATAAGAATAATGCAGCAGTAACAAAACGAACGCGTCGTCGAAAACAATTGGTGGTGGATATGAAGCCGAGATGGTATGGCAGTTGATGGTGCTTCAAAAGAGATGGAGAAGCAGCAGAACCAACAGCATCAAGTTCCAGACCTTGGTTGAGTTATTAGTACCACTACCAAAAGGAACATGCAATCGGTCTCTGGGGGAAGACACTTACAATCGTCCCTATGGATGAAATGACGTAGGTAGAAGAATTGAACTAGGTATCAATCCAGATGGATGGCTATCAATGGGACTTCATGTTCTTTTGCTGGCAAAAGTTGGTATCACGCGGCACCCTCCAAAAATGGCTGGGAGCGTCGATTGTTTGCACAGAAGGGAGAGGAAGGAGTAATAAGATGTTTCAATGTCGCAGCGTAGCCGAGACCTTTCGTCCAGAGAGCCCACGCCAGAAGTGTGCGTGAATGAATATAAGCGTGTCGTCCTACGTCCAATCTTAGGTGTTCCCCAATCCAATCCTCTCCTCCTTGTATTCACTCATATCAACCACTCCAGATAATGCCCACCTCCGCAGAGCCAGGTAAGGTAGTTGACGATATCACACACACACTCTCTCTCGCTCTCTCCCCCACGGGTCCGCCCTCAGCCCGCGAGGGTATGATGCGAATAGGAGAAGAGAAGAAGCCCGTGTTTCGACTAGAAACCCGTTGGTGCAACCTGCTGTCGTTGAACGAACGCAGCATCTCGCCATCCCGATCGGCGACCCCCCTTGTGCATCGAGGCAACATCCACATCTGGCAGCAGACATATATAAGTATGTACATACCTGGGGAACCCTTGTTCCAGCCTGGTATAAATTTGGCATGGCCCCTCCGCCCCTTTGATCTCAACTTCGGGCATTTGTTTGCTCTATCTAGCCCACTCGGCGACAGCGGCAGAAAACACGCGGGCGCGGCTCTCTGCATGGCCAGCCACTGTATCTTCCCGAATCCTGCCTCCTTTCGTTTGAGCCTTTCAGTGCCAATTAAAGGCCTGATAGGCGAGAAGGGGGTCCTTTACGGCTAACCGTCATTTCGCCCGGTCTTGAGATCTCTCCCAATCTGCTCTTGCGGGTCCGTAATATCAGCCTGCTCCGTAACACAGGCATAATTGGTATAATAATAAGAGCATGACACTCGCACCCAGACACCCTTTGTGTATCTCTTTGTCCAACAGTCGATCTTGTTGTCGATTTCCCGAGTCAAACTTCTCCTTTTGTCGCATGTCCTACATGGCCTGATTCTCTCACGCCATTTCCACCCACTCTGCAATTTGCGATGGCGATCATCATTGTCTCGGCCTCGGCAAGAGGAGGTAGATCAGATACTTATCCAAAGGGTGGTTCGAATGGCTTTTGGCTATTCCATGGTCAATACATGTTCTTTGCCATTTGGAATGGGGTGAAACGCTTCGAGGGTTATCTAAACATTTTGAGCAAAGATCAGTATCTGGTGGTAGGAGGTCTCCATATCCAATGACGGCAGGGGTATGAACATTTTGTCAACACCTGACCATGCCAGCAATATGTTTGTTAGCCAAGCTCTGCCATAACAGCGGGAAACATGACACTAAACAGCAAAAGGACGAGTCGTGAATTCTCTATTATCTAATGCCGACGAACCCAGCTCTTCTATTTTGCCAAAAGCCAACGCCAGTGAATGCAGTAATATGTATGTTATATTTTCATTATAGCTCTTTCTCTAGATGTATCCCTTGAGGACGGCGGCCTCGGCGTTCAGTATCGAGGAGCCAGCAGCTCCGATGACGGTGTTGTGGCTCAGCGCGACGAACTTGATGTCGAAGATGCCACTCTCGTCCTCGCGCACCCGTCCGACGCTGACGGTGTACCCGCGGCCCAGCTCGCGGTCCAGGCGCGGCTGCGGGCGGTTGGGCTCGTCGTCGCCAAAGACCTTGATACTCTGCTCGGGGGCCGAGGGGCAGCCGAGCTTCTGGGCCTCGCTGACGTACTCGCTCAGGGCCTTCTTGACCTCCTCGGCGCTGGGGGCCGGCTGGTTCTTGAACTTGAGCGAGACGCAGGCGGTGTGGCCGTCGAGGACGGGCACGCGGTTGCAGGCGGCGCTGACGCGGAGCTGGTCCTGCTCGACGAACGACGTCTTGGCCTCGTTGATGTCGCCCAGGATCTTGCGCGCCTCCGTCTCCAGCTTGTCCTCCTCGCCCGAGATGTAGGGCACCACATTGTCCAGGATGTCCATGGACGACACGCCCGGGTAGCCGGCGCCCGAGACGGCCTGCATGGTGACGACGGAGACCTGGTCGACGGGGCCGAAGCGGGCCTGCAGCGCGGCGAAGGGAATGACGAGCCCGATGACGGCGCAGTTGGAGTTGCACACCAGGAAGCCCTTCTGGAGCTTATGGTGTTCGCGCTGGTGAGGGATGAGGTCCAGATGCGGCAGGTTGACGGTCGGGACGACGAGGGGCACGAGAGGGTCGCGGCGGTAGTTCTTGGCGTTGGAGAAGACGGCAAGGTTGGCCTTGAGGAACTCCATCTCTGCATCACGATGCGCATTAGTCCATGTGTCTGCTTCCACTTCTCTCTTGCAGATTCATTGAACGCAAAGGCTGATAGCGCGACACCAGGTGCATAATAAGCATACCTATACTCTCAGCCTGCTCGGCGTTGAGGCCACTGAAGACGACGTCGCAGTCAGCGAACTCGCTGGCCTTGCATTCGCGCACGACCAGCTCGCCCACGGAGCCCATGGGCGAGGCCTGCTTCCACTGCACGGCATCCTTGTACTTCTTGCCGGCGGACCGCGGCGAGGCGCCCACGGCGTGCAGGACGAAGTGCGGGTGCTGCGACAGAAGCAGGATGAAGCGCTGGCCGACGGATCCTGTGCAGCCCAGCACACCACACTTCTTCTTGGGGAATTCTGTCGGAGCCATCGTGTCGTTTCTGTCTATTGTTCGCGTGATCGGTCAGTTGCTACGGATGTGACCAGAATTGTCAATCCCGGTTTGTCTTTCGAAGGTGGTAAAGGTAATCGATGTATGCGGTCAAGGAAAAGCTCTATAATACAACTTTTCAAATGTATGGTTGCTATCTGATTCATTCATTTGCCCCTCCAAAAACTTATAGCTTACTTAGCTGCCCCGCGATCGGACACGAGGGGTCAACGACCCAACTTCAGTCGTATGTTTCTGTTTCTCAATTGGCTGATTTTCAGACTAGTTCCTTCTTCGCACACCATAGTTCCATATAGGAGCTCGCCGCCGCTGTAGACCATACCAACCGGCCGTACAAGTGTAGAAAGGGGCTGTACGTACCCAACTCTGCGCGGTCGTGATATTGGCATTCTACGCGACAAGAAACCGGACCGGCCTCGGTGATGCTTTCTCTGCAACGTCGGGGGAGGCCTACACACTCATTGAAGTTCCCTATAACCCCCATTTAGGTTATGTTCGGTGAGCCTGTAGGGCTAATGCTCAAAGGTTGGAGCCCTCGGCGAGGGCGCAGGTACACGGGACGATGCCCATGCTTTAACTGCAGAAGATGAGCCTGATGATCGCATACACGCATGCTACTGTTCATGATATCGTCGTGATGAAACGGATCAGGAATCCATTACACCCTAGACATATTTATAGGAAATTCCTCGGGTACCACGACACCCAATTGGTAACCGGCTTTTCGATACAGCTTTGGTCGAAACTGATTGACTGGAAATATTCAAATGTGTGCCCAGCATTAGGCTGTGTTATTTGACCAAGGGGGTAACTAGCTACTGAGTATATCTTTCCTATAAAATCTCAAAACAACTCCGTCCCAATGCATTATTTCATAAATTCATGATAGCCACCACCCAACACCATGCAACTCAACTGACCACAGAGTCTATGTACCTGGCCCGTTTCTTCTGTAAAAAGCGTTTCGATCCCCTCTCGCTCTGTGAACGAGCGCTGACTCTCGGTACCCCCTCGTCTTGAGCAGAAAAGGCAGGGCCGTACTGCGAAGCACCGCCCCCTCTGGCTGCTCGCTTCGAGCTTCGTAATAGCGAGCCTCTTGTCATCGGTGGTGGACCCGCCTCAAAAATCCCGTATGCTGGACGGGAAGTCTGTTCCACCGATGCGTTGGGGCTGTAGTCGGCAACCCCCTTCCCCTTCTCGTCATAGCCTGCGTCTCTGCTCTTCCGCGACAGCTTGGCCGCCGCTCCTCCTCCGCCGCCGCCGCCGCGGCCGGCAAAGGCGGAGCGTACATCCTGCCAGTTCTCGTGAGCCGACTTGGTCTCGTCGTTCATCATCCAGAGACAGGCCGCGACCAGCGCGCCTAGGATGGCGGCAGTGCAGAATGCAGCACCCACCCGGTCTCCCGTCGTAATCGGCGAGGTCGCAAAGGTTCCACGGGGGTCTGTCCGTCCGATGTCCGACCCGCCCGCGCCCGCGTTGCCCTCACTGGTGCCTCCGGTACTGTTCGTGACCGGGGGCTGGGCCTTCTCGATCATGTTGGCGAGAACAACCTCCATGGCCGACATCTGCTGGCCCACGCCCATCGTGCCGTCCCACACGCCGTCCGAGTTGTTCACCCAGCGAATCCCGCACATGCGGCCGTTGTCGCCGCCCGTGCACTGCTTCGCCGCCGCGACTGCCGAGTTCTGGAGCAAGGGCTTGATGCGCTCAAACGTCCAGGGCGCCCATTTGGTGGTGGCCGCCATCCACCGGCTGAGGTAGGCCTTGAAAGACTGCTGGTCCACGTTGCAGAGGTTGACAGGCTCGCAGGCGACTTCGAACATGATCTTGGGCGAGGTCCCTGTCATACTGTGGAAAAATACGTCGGTACCGTTTAGAAGACCGTCTATCCTTTCGTGCCACAATGCGCTTTCGTCGTTCTGCTTGAGGTTGTTTGTATACGCGTACATAGCAGCTGCGCCAAGTAGGAATGCCCCCTATGTCTCTTGAGTCAGCTCATATATTCCCCAATTCTGGTTCCTTGTCGAGAGAGTGCCAAGGCGCGAAAGAAAGTAGCTTCCTGAAGGGGCAATTGCCCTGGGGTATGGGACTACGTACAGGGTTGTAAGAAAACTGGTACGGCACAATGCCGGTACAGTTGTCTGTGGTATGCGCACCATCATACACGTAATAGTGCTCATCGATGAACTTCACACCCACCATCCAGTCCCAGGTCTTGACAGCCCAGTCGGCATAGGTGGCATTGCCGGTATACAAGGCGAGGCGAGCGGCTATGTTGAAAAAGCAGGCCTGGGATATACTGTTCTTGTAGTCGAAGCCGTTGTTCCACGTGAAGATCTGCCATCGCAAACCGCCGTTGCAGTGTTGGGGGTCCCATCTGGCCGCTTGGGTGTTGAATACCGCCTGTGCCAACGCCAGCCAGCCCGGCTGGCCGGCAGGAGGGTTTGGGAAGTTGTATTCGGCTGCCGACATGACCGCCATACCCCAAAACCCTTGGTCATCATTGCCCTCCGTCAACGTCTGATTTGGCGGCATGTAGTCGTTATTCGGACCCACCTGGAACAGTAGGCCTTCTGAAGTCACTTTGTTGTAACTCGTGTCGCCAGTGTAGTACCAGTAGTCGATCATAGCTCCCATAAGAGCACCGGCCTCCCACCCTTTACCACTAACTATCAGCAAGCCACAGTCTCACCAGAGCGCGGGGATTCTTACAGTAGTATGGCTGTGGAAGAAGCCCAGGAGTCCCACCCGGCTTATCGCCAGTGTAAAGGGACATCAGGTCCCGAGCCATGCTTTTGGAGACACCTTTGATGGAATCTAGCAGCAGAAAACGACAGTCAGTAATATTCAACCACATTTTCCTTTGCGGAATCCAGACCTTACCCTCTGAATTGATGTCAAGTTGGTATCCGTAAGACAATCGACCAGCAACCAGCAGTATGGCTGCCAGGCCATGGCCGGCGTGCCGATAGAGCCGCATGACACTGGCTCCTTGGCGATGCGCTTGGCAATCGTGAAGATCGTCTTACACCTTCTAGGACCCAGTGACGATCGCTTGTTGGTATTAATTACAGAGAACAGAGAAATAGTCTCATGCCCTAAGCCCATGCATCGGGATATTGATATGGTCGAGTAGTACTTGGTCAAACTGGCAATATATCCGTCTCCTGGTAAATACGGGTAGCTGGTTCAATGGAAGATAGATGTAGGGGCGTCGCGAGATGTAGAGATCCTATCAGAGACCTTTGGCGATTGCAGGGGGTATCGCATCGGCGCATAGAGAGAGACAACTTGCGTCCACTTTTCCCATCAAGCGATGTGCCCGCGCATGTAATACAAGCAGTATTGATTCATGAATATTCGGTGGTACCAGTTGCTTGGAGAAACAGGAACGCGTGGAAACATATACAAGGTGCAAGCCGAAATGTAGCTGACAGGCACAAGGGGAAGGAGGAAAAGAAGAAACCCGGCTTGGCCCGGGGATGTCGACGCCCCTCCAAGAAGAAGAATGAAGGGGGAGTATGGTCAGACATATCATAGGTGTGTACGTGTATGTATGAACGCACGTCAACCCATATCAGACATGTCCGCCGTTGTCTGCTTGTACGTACAAGCAACAAGCAACATAAGCACCAAGCACCAAGCACACACATGCACCTTTGACTAGTTACTTGCATTTCCCCGCGCTAGAGTGACGCACTTCTGACCACTCCCCACGTCTTTGCGAGTCGTGTTGACCCTGTGGTGAAGTACTTGCCTGATCATGTAGGTTACCACAGAGCCATCTCGCAGATCCCAAGGTTCCATTGTCCTCCGGCTGACCCGGAGTGAGGTTGCTGCAGCGCTTTCATGTCATGAACAGACTGCTAGCCCGCTATGAACAAACGCCACCATAATATGTAGCAACGAACCACCACTTGAGGTTGCGGCCCGCCGGGCGCTTCTGCTTGTACAAATTTGCCTTCGGGTTTACCTTTTCCATTTGCGTCGTGGTCAGGGCAGGCTCTGCGTACCTTCAAGACCCAAATCTTACCGGAAACTCAAAGTGCTTGCGTCCAATAAATATATGCAGGCACATTTCTCAAAGACATGGTGACACCCGAGGGGGTCAGCCTTCTTCGTTCGACGACAAGTATCTCTTTCCTGAATTATTCATCGGGCATCCCGCACGACTGGGTTCATCAAAGCGGGGTGAGAATGGAGAGAGCCGAGCCCACATTAGCTCGACTAGGGTCTGGAGAGTACTGAGGAGGAATGACGCTAGGGCTCGAATTGGAACCTCTTCTTCACCTCATCATCGAAGGACCTGACTTAATAAAGGTACGAAAAAGTATGCGACCGCACCAATGCCACCAGTGCTATTGACGGAAATCTAGTGCTCAGCTGAGGCTGCTAGTTCGTAAACTTTTCTTTTCTTCTTCTTCTTCTGCACTTGCTTTAGGTAATGCAGGCTGCGTTCGCCGTCGTCAGCCTGCGTGCTCACGGGCACAAGACAAATAAGAAATGAACTGTGGCTTACGTATCTTGCGGCAGGCGCTGAAGATGATGAACCTGTGAACGTACGACCTCAGATGAGCAGCAATTAACCTACAGGCTGACTTTGTCGCCGGAAGTGTTCCCTGAATAAGGAAAAATGACTACCACAACTCATTGGGCATCAAAGGCGTGGAATCCTGCTCAGTAGCTGCCCGCTGCCTTGGCGCTGGCTTTAGCTTGAGGGAACTAGGTTTTGCAACACAGAAAGCTACAGGTCAGGTACTGAGTGAGGTGTTTGAAACGAAACAACACAGCACAGAGCAGACGGAAAGACCAGCCATAACATGTTACATTGATCCTTTGTCTTTACCTCGGACCCTCCCGTACCATGATCGACCGAGTGATATCTTGCTGGATTTCCCACGATATCCAGGTTTATTTATGGGCCAATAACCAAGCCCAACATTAGCGCAATGCTGAGGATACCTGGAGTTGCGTAAAACCCCACGAACTTGGTCGATCATTTATAGAGTAGATGTAAATTCTTAATGTCATGGGATAAGAGCCGTCTCATTGGTAGCTGCTTACAAAGGTAAGGCAAGCTGAACATGCCAGTCCTCTTTCTCAACCTCTCCACATCTTACTTACCAAGGCACTTGTCGCCATTCGAGACTCCAGTGTCTATCTACCACGCATGTTTTTCCGATGTCATTCTATTACAGCTTCCTTTCGACTCTTTAGGTGACAAGACATGGAAGCTATATTGCATCATCATTAACTACGATAGACATGAGAAAATTCGAAACAGCGTATATATTCTTGGGTCGTGGGTACTACTCCGAACCAGATGGTTAGAACGTTTTAATCCTCGAGTATGGCGTCGCAACTGTCACTATACGGCCGCTCAGCTCGTGCCACCCTTCTAGACCCTGAAAGCTTCTATCAAACGTGAGCAAGAACTTCGTTCTAGGAAAAGTAGTGCCTCTGAGTGGGTGGCTAAAGAGCACCTATCCAGTTCGAGTGCCCCCATCTGGAGACCATCGCTAACGTCGATGGAGACGATAGGTAATTCATTCGCAAGTCTCGATGGATTCATACTTGGTCCGTCTCTATTGGAATATCTGTAGTTCCGAATTATCAAGTCTATCTAATAGTCTCTGTCCGAGTCTACCTAAGAACGTTGAGAAAGCTGCAGCAACCAGCTTGACACGGATCTTTAAGTGGTTTATGCCGGCAAGTCACGTGCCGTTTGCCATCCTCTGTCCGTGATATCCTTGGATTCGAATAAGGCATAGTAATTGTCATATATACTCGAAACGTAGCCTATAAGAGGAGAGGAAGAAGGTGGGACAAGGTTACATAATATTGAGTTGCTGGGTCGTTTCTCGTGACGATGGATGATGAAACGGAACTGCAACGATCAGAGATTCGACTTGTGTGGCTTATGCAGCACCATGCGAACCATTCCCCAGACACCAGAAGATCGACAGGGACTCCCGAGAAGATGCTAATGCAAGCCATGGCCGAACACCACATGGGAAATACGTTTCAATGAACATGGAAGACTTGTCCGACTGCAGATAAGCCTACATCGCATTAGGTAACATTGGAGGCTTGGTTGAACTCTCTCAGGTGCTTGTTGTTTATTCTCGACGCATGAGGTGACCATTTGTTTTAGTGGAGAGGACGGAGCTGCGCTGGCTGCTGGCTGGGCAATTGGAATCAACAGCTGGAGTGTGCAAGTAGTAGTACAACATAACAATAAATAATAATGGACAGTAAAAGCCCCGATGATGTGACCAGGATTCGTGGATCAACGCACAACCATTCCAGTCGCCCCAAAGCATGCGATGCTCACGTGTATATGGATGGCAAAAAGTCCGGTTGTGGGATTGACAAATTCTTTTTGTTCAGTTGAAGCTGGAGAATGGCGCAGGTTACGAAATACCTACATAACTTGCCTAGGTAGGGGTGTAGTTGAGAGAGGCACTGCCGCATTCGCATTCCAGCGGCAGGCGAGTAAGCGCCTAGCCACGTTGGGCTGGGGGATTGCGTGGACGGTTGGCGAAGGAAGCCGAAGCCGCCACCAGCCTGAGTTAATTGAGAACGATGGCCTCGTATTGGGCGTAGTAACGACAATACTGAGTGAAATCGGTGGGGGGAATGATGCTTGCTGCGTTAGTTGGGCCAGAAGGGACTCGATCATACTGGACAAAGCTATATGTGGTTTACTAAATAATCATCAGTCACAACAGGGGAGGAAGACAGAAAGAGAGAGAAAAATAAAATAAGAAGAGACCCCTTCGGTTGCCTGGTGATCCATTCCATACGTGCGCAGCGTTAAGACCATCAAACCATTGGAAGGGGACACCCCCCTACCTCCGACCGTCCCTGTTTGAGGTCATTGTCGAGAAAAAGCTCGGACTCCATTTTCTTTACGACTGCGGCTGGCTAGAGCGTGCCATTCAACCATTCAACCCAGGCACCAGCCAAACAAACCCAGCCCCGGAGTTAGAAGTGAGAGAGAGCCCGCCCAGCAGCCAGAAAGCCCAGAAAGCCCAGAAAGCCCCCCCCCAGCCAAAGCCCAGCCGGACCCAGTCAAGGTCAAGGTCAAAGTCACCCAGCCCATCAATCTTGCATACCACTCTGCCACTCTCATTCTGGCTCACTCACACCTTGCCTAGCCTCCCAACTCCCAAGCCTCCCTGACCCTCCCAGACCAGACCCTCCCAGGACAGAACAACCTCTCTCTCGCCCATTGTAGCTCGGACGTCTCCCAACCCTCTCTCTTCCTTTTACACATACCTCGCAGCCCCGAATTCTCCCTCCATCACTACCACAACCGATCGCACAAGCATCACTATTTCGAACCGACCTTTGTCAACACAAATTCGAGCACTCTACGATTGATTTGTTCCGTCTTCGACCCTCTTTCACCCAAAATGGCCTCCCACAACCAAGAAGCCCCCTACGATCCCTACATCCCCAGCGGCCAGGCCGGCGCTGCTCCTCAGCAAGGCGGCAATGCCAGGACACAGGCGCTGCAAGCGGTAAGTCGCTTTCATATTCGCCTTTTTGAATTCCCAGATGGATTTGTCCCTGGATCGCGAGATATCGATGCCGCCTTTGTCTCCGGCGGTCTCTTTTTGTTCGCCGCCCAGCCTTCACATGACAACCCGTCATTGATCCCTATTACTACGGGAGACTGCATCGGCAGCATCAAACGCCTGCGATATCACCTTCGCACAAACGAAATATCTCACAGCAATGTGCATGGTATTCCGCGGCTATATTGAATGCATTAGTCGGTCGCGCGATGCGGTAACTAGCTGGATGCCGGCACCAGATCGGCTGGTCCATCCACGCGATGGGCGCGACCTGCGGAGCAGTCAGCACCAGGACGCGATCCTTGCAAAAAGCAAATCGTGTTTCGTTGATCTGCATGGTCTCGCGACATTCCAGAGGACATCCGGGGCTTTTCACGCACATACATGTTGGAACAAAACAACTGACTGGCTTCTTATGGATAGCAAATCGATGACACTGTCGGTGTGATGCGAGAGAACATCAACAAGGTCTCTCAGCGCGGTGAGCGACTCGACAACTTGCAAGACAAGACAGACAACCTCGCCACATCGGCCCAAGGTTTCCGCCGCGGCGCCAACAGAGTGCGCAAGCAGATGTGGTGGAAGGACATGAAGATGAGGATGTGCCTCATTATCGGCATCATCATCCTAATCCTCGTCATTGTGGTTCCTGCTGGTAAGTGCCTCCCAACCTGCACCCAAGGTCTCGAACAGTTTGAATGAACAAGTTTCTAACCGCCCATCCATTATTTAGTTGTTGCGACTCAGCACAAGAACTAAGCGAAGGACCACTTCTCTTTCTGTCTGAGTCCCAGGCAGTGTTGGCTACAGTCCAGGGGACTTAGATAACGAGGACGATTTTGACGCTACAAACAAAAACCCGATGACGGCTTGAATCTCGCGGGCTTCGAGCACACACCTTGGGCGGTTCGGTCACCGGATTTACGAATTCTACAGAACGATGGAGTTTATTTTTTGCCGCTGTGTTTTCACTGGTCTTGTTTTTCTGCTTTGGCACGCAATGCATGGTTGATACGAGGCTTCCAGCTCGATACCCCCCACCCACACACCCCGAGCAGATATACTAAGCAGAGGACGAATTAGGAATGGGCCCTGTATGTATGATGACGAGGCGAGGCGAGACGAGACGAGACGGGGCGTTTCCCCGACTAATTGACATACCTTATGATATCTGCGAAAGCAACCCATGACGATGATGTCAGGGCATTCATTATCGTGATGTGATAACGTGTATCTATACGTGATACAGTGCAATGTGCTGGAGTGTGACAATTTACAAACGCAGCGACTAAGGCTACTTGTATACTTAACTTTGTGTACCTGTATGGCAATGACCAATCGGCCGAAAGGGGTCGAGAATTCAGGAGTCCAAGACGTCAGATACATAGATTTTGATATCTGAATTAACATATACACTACGGTTGACCACCCTGGGGTTGTACTACGCGGGGCTCATGGTGAAGCCCCTCGGCTTGGTCATCCTCTTCACCACGTACTTCGCCGTCGGCAGGGCCGAACTCTACCCCGTCACTGCCGTCTTCGTCATTATCGTTGTCGTGGGTCGTCTACAACTGGAGTGCTTCGGCCAGCGGCGGTAGCGGTAGTAACGACGGCAGTAAGGGACAGCGTGAAAAAGGGGAAGGGGGCACTAAGCAGTTTGCTGCCAAATAGTTAGCTCAAACAAGTGGGATGACAGGGAACCGAAGAGCCGGCTGGCAACACCATAGCTCGCAGGGTGAGAAATCATCACGATGCTTGCTACTGTCACGAATAAGTAGCCATCGGGTTACGATACTTCTATATTACCAGAAAGCTGGTGGGTTGTCCACCTGAGCTGTTGACTCTACGAAACGCGAGGGTAAAAATTACATGTGTTGACGCAAGGTGTCAACGTCAATTTGGATGATGGGTTTTCAACCACGCTGACCACTCCTAGACGGCCTGGTGTTCACCCTCGTTGGGACAGATAGAGCCGAGGACATGGGCCTTGCAACCCATTTCGGTGTAAGAGCAAGACATGAACGCCTGCAAGCATCTCTCCCGCTGTTCCCGGTCTTCCCATTCAAGTAGCAATGCCACGTCATACAGTTCTGTGGAGTGGAGGCTCATTGGGCTCGTGTGGTGACGAACAGCGAATGGTCGACTAGCTGTCCCCGGACGACATCCAGCGGGGAGGCCATGAGGGAGGTTCTCAGAATTGGTCAACGAACTTTTTGGTCACGGTCAGTATCGACCGCACAAGACGGGAGTTTTACTTACTGGCGGAACCAGTCGAGAAGATACTGAAATAGCCGGCGGTTTCTCACAGCAGACTGGCGGAACCGGTCGACAGGTTCCTGAGATACCCGGCTATTCACATTTGGTTGCGGAGCCGGCATACGAAATCGGATGAGCTCAACCAGCTTTCCGTCGTAATCGAGAGCCTCGTTCGGTCGTATCTCCCACGATATGAGCTCGACCTTGATATTTTTGCCCACGAGGATCATGTCATATGCAGTCTGGGTCTTAGCCCTGTCAAAATCGCTCCAGACGATCATGATCATGTACTTGAGTGGGGAGGAATCATGTGTCGTCTGTCCCCATTGAACTTGGTTGATACCAGTGGCTCTTCCCATTATCTGGCGGAGCTTTTCCTGGGGCAAGTCATTCCCCGGTAGGCTACTATCCGGATACTCAACAACGAACGTATCGATCTTACAGCGGCGTTGTGAATCAGGCTTTCCAGGCCCGAGCAGACCAGGGTAAAGAGCAGTATCCACCGACCCAAGCAAAAAATCAGGGGAAATCCTCATTTGGCGAAAAAAATGATGGGCGTCGGCCTGTTTCATCGGGTGGAAATCTCTCGTGCTGGCACGGACGTAACCCGGCGGCATTTGTGACTTGCCGTATTGCGGCCACTTTGCATGGAAGAGCGATGCAGTGGGCGTTGTTGACAGTATAGCCATCGGTCCAACATCCCCGGGGGCTGGTTTACTGAACAGGCGTAGCACAACCTTATGGATATCCCAGTCAGGGTCTTCTAGCGGCTCATCCTCGCTGTTAGCCACGGTGCGGCTGAGTTGGACCCTGACAAAAAGCCGTGAAAAAGTTTGCCGAGATGCTCTTTCGACGATGAGCGGCCGTTGATGAGCACGGAATGTCGGATTTTCCTGGGAGTTCAGGCTGCTGTATTTATCGAGGATACCGATATGGGCCGTAAACGTTCCATCCAAGCACTCTACTTTATCAGCACCGACGTCATCGAACCCAAAGTCCCACAGGGCCTTCAGGGCCGCCTTGAAGCAAGGGACCATCATGTACGTTCCCAGAGCCCGGCTTCGAAATACTTCTCGAGCATTCGAGGAAGGCCAGACTGCAACGAACAATAATTAGCAAGATCCATTCGTCCTTGGGCCACCACCGTCGTCATCAGTAACCTAGCAAAGGTGGGTGGTTTGAACAGACAGATGAATACGAAATAATTGTTCTTGTCGCTCTCAGACGTGCCATAGAACAGCATGATGGGGCTTTGAGTGGCTGTGGACAATATTTTGTCTTTTATGTCATATAACTCGTTGGAGATGGATAACAATGTGGCCTTCCACAGTTCATCGAAGACACTGGGTGACGGGCTCTCCGTCAATCTAGGGTCCAGCTTCAAGCGGATGACACTTAATCCGGGTGTCGGAGCGACCATGCTGAAGGTTACTTCGTAGACATGTAATGTCCCAAAAATTTGTGTTATGTTGTGTTGAGAAGAGAACTGGCCAGTCCAGGTCGACTGCTCCGGATGCCAGATTTTGATGTGTTTGATGGCCTTGCAAGGACCGCCCAATATGCCATCTACCATATGTAAAGCGCGATTCTTTGTCCCCATGGATCACTCGGTTATCCCATGCATCATCCGGTCACCCCAGTACTTATCTCTCTTTCCCAGTAAATAGCTATTTCGTCACTACCTGACCGCTGGCTGCCTATGTCATCGATAGATTTGCCGGCGATTACCAATTGTAACCGGTAGCCACTAGATGTATTTACGATGGCTGTTCTTGTGCTTGCTTGCACTTGAAATTCAACTCTATGGCTTGCTCTACTGGTAAACTGGATACCGAAGTCCACAAGGAACGGACGACATAATGTTAGATAGTTGGTTGGGTAATGGTCTTGGCTTGGTGGATTCAGGAGTCAGGTCTCTCTCCCGCGTATAAAGACTCAATTCCGTACCTACCTAAGGTATAATCCGCTCCCAAGACACTCCTTGGTGCCAGTGGAGATGGGATACGGCAACAACGCAATGCCTTGAATATACCTACTGGGGAGTGGAAATGCAACCATGGGCCTGAGGTCCGCTTGTGAATAGCAATGGCCGCACCTTCTCTACTTCCAACATCAGCCGCAAGAGAAGGCCCTGCACGCCCGCCCTGCTCCTACCTAGTTGTCACTGCTGGCGAGAACGCAACGGCAGTGGCTTCTCATCGACGTCCAAGGTTTCAGCGTGATTACTGAGCAAATGAAAGGTGCTGGCTCGTGGACCAAACTTCTATTGACAAATGCGTCAATGATAGATGCACCAGTAATGACGAGATGGCCCGCTAGATCCGCGGTATAACATAGGGCAGGCAGGTTCTGGACTGCTGGCACGGCGCAACTTACACGACAGATGCAATGCCCAGTTAGGTTATGTAGGTTGCACCAATAGCATTCGTCCGGCATCCCGCATTTAGACATTATAATTCTGCCTGGCGCAGTTCAATCTCTGAATCATTACAACGTAGATAGTCACCAGATGTGGTTACATACATCATTAGGTAAGGCAGAGGGCATGTTGCGCAGGTTGTGGGCTGGTGAGCGGCGAGCCACTGAAGCTGATTGCGCACTCCACCGAGCAAGGTTTCTCCAACTTCTGATCATGAACGCCCTATGAATCGCTAAAACTCAGAGAGCTTTGCCCTATTGGGGTTGGCGCCGCAGCGGTAGATAGGCAGATTTGGGCTTGATAGAGGGGGGGCCAGGCTGCGGTTAAGCGGGCCACAAAGACTCACTCACAGCGCCTGCGTACCTGAAGGAGCGATTTTCGGACATCCAGCTGCGTGCTTAAGAAACTAGAATTTTTCCCACTCTACTTCGACCTGCGATGTGAACGTGAACCTCGGATTTGAAGTCGCCTTTCCTTCACATCACCTCCTCGTCGCATAATTAGGTAAGTCTATGCACTTTGGCCCAATTGCCCCCGTCAACTATTCCATTATCCATCTTTTCGCAAGTCGGGTGAGGTACGGCCGGCAGGGCATCGTGACTCCAATTGGATTGCATGCTTGTAGATACCAGGGTGACCGGGCAATTGGGACGAACTCAACTGGCCAAATGCTTGAGCTATTCCGGCTGCTCGTGTTATTCCCGTTGTACCCGTTATCAGTTGTACTCGTCACTCTAGTTGGATCTGCTCGTCGTGTTCTTCCCACTTATCCTAGCCATTCCACTGACAGCGTTCGAATTTTAGGTCCAGCAACGTGCCGCCGCCGCCGCCGCCATGTTGTCTTCCTCTCGTCTGGCCGTTCGAGCGGTCATCCGAGCCGGGCGCCGTTCGGCTACGACTCGAATCAGCGGGGCCGCTTCGCCAATTGTTACCCGACGAACCATTGCTGCCGCTTACTCGACTCGACCTGGCCGAGCCAACAACTACGATGCGCGGCATGCTGTGATCCAAGTCCTGAACAGCGTCGGTTCCAAGCGGGAGGTCCAGCAGTACCTCTCTCACTTCTCGTCCGTCTCGTCGAAGCAGTTTGCCGTGATCAAGGTCGGGGGTGCTATTCTGACTGAGCACTTGGAGGAGCTCTGCTCATCATTGGCCTTCCTTTACCATGTTGGGCTATACCCCATCATCGTTCACGGCGCTGGCCCGCAGCTCAACAAGCTGCTTGAGGAGGCAGGCGTGGAGCCCCAGTTCGAGGAGGGCATCCGCATCACTGACGGCAAGACCCTTGGCGTGGCTAGGAAGCTGTTCCTTGCAGAAAACCTTAAGCTGGTCAGGACCCTGGAGTCCATGGGTGTTCGTGCGCGACCGATCACCTCGAGCGTTTTCATGGCCGATTATCTTGACAAGGAGAAGTGGAAGTTTGTTGGCAAGATTACCGACATCAACAAGGATCCTATCGAGAGTGCCATCGAAAGTGGCTACCTGCCTATCTTGACCTCTATGGCCGAAACGACCGAGGGTCAGGTATTGAACGTCAACGCTGATGTAGCCGCTGGTGAATTGGCTCGCATACTGGAGCCCCTGAAGGTTGTTTATCTCAGTGAGAAGGGCGGCCTGTTTGGCGGTGAAGGCAACAAGATCTCTGCCATCAACCTGGACGAGGAGTTTGATCACCTGATGAGCCAGAGCTGGTGCAAGTTCGGCACTCGTCTCAAGATTAAGGAGATTAAGGAGCTGCTCGATAGTCTCCCGCGGACATCCAGCGTGGCGATCATCCACCCTGCTGAACTACAGAAGGAGTTGTTCACTGACTCCGGAGCGGGTACCCTGATCCGCCGTGGTAACAAGCTCATGACCGCTGAGAGCGTGTCGGAATTCTCCGACCTCCAGAAGCTCAAGGACGTCCTCATTCGGGATCGCGACCTGACCGACTCTCGGGCTACCGTTGACCGATACGTGGAGTTCCTGAAGGAGCGTAAGTTCAAGGCTTTCTTCGATGAGCCCATGAAGGCCCTCGCTGTCGTCCTTCAGCCCTCGGAGACACAGAACTACGGCATCTTGGCGACTCTCACCATCACCAAGTCTGGATGGCTTACCAACGTCGCCGACAACTTGTTCTCCGCCATCAAGAAGGAATATCCCAGCTTAGTTTGGACCGTCAAGGCAGATGATGAGAACCTCTCTTGGTTCTTTGAGAAGGCCGATGGACACATCGTCCGTGGTAACGATGTTCTCTTCTGGTACGGAATCGAGGAGGGCCAAGGCCTCATGGATCTCATGAAGGAATTCACGAACCACGGCCGCGCCATGCTAGGCGAGTCAAACCTGGAGGCCCGTCTTCACCGGGCCGCTCAGGTGGCTTCCCAGAACCTGAAGGCACAGTTCGCTTCCGGATCTGCTGCTAACCAGGCCCGTGGGTATTCGACATTTGCTCGCCGTCCTGTAATGGGAACTGCCGGGGATCTTTACAAGGGCCAGGCGCGTGGTTATGCCACCACTACCAACCCTAACCCCCTTACGGCAGAAAGCATGCCTCCAACGAAGTGCCATCCCGTGTTGCACTGATTGGCGCTCGTGGATACACCGGCCAAGCCCTGATCAGCCTGCTCAACACTCACCCCAACTTTGTCCTGAAGCACGTCTCATCCCGGGAGCTCGCGGGCCAGAAACTACAAGGATACAACAAGAAGGAGATCATCTATGAGAATCTCAGCGCCGAAGATGTGAAGCAGATGGAAGAGAACGGCGAGATCGATGTGTGGGTTATGGCCTTGCCCAACGGTGTTTGCAAGCCCTACGTCGATGCGATCAACGAGGCACGCGAGAAGACTCCCCGTGAAGACGGTAGCCTTATTGTAGACCTGTCTGCCGACTACCGGTTCGATAGCAGCTGGACGTACGGTCTCCCCGAGCTCATTCGCCGCTCTGCGATTGCCCAGGCAACCCGAATTTCGAACCCTGGTTGCTACGCTACTGCCGCTCAGCTCGGCATTGCACCCCTGGTCGAGCATCTCGGTGGCCAACCTACCGTTTTCGGTGTCTCGGGCTATTCCGGCGCAGGAACCAAGCCTTCGCCTAAGAACAACGTCGAGTTCCTGACGAACAACCTGGTCCCGTACAGCTTGACTGACCACATTCACGAGCGTGAGATCAGCAACCAGCTTGGCACTGCTGTCGGCTTTGTACCGCATGTTGCCGTTTGGTTCCAGGGTATCCACCACACGATTAATATCCCCCTGAACAAGACGATGACATCGCGAGACATTCGCCAGATCTACCAGGATCGCTATGCTGGCGAGAAGCTCGTCAAGGTGGTTGGCGAGGCGCCGCTGGTCAAGTCGATCAGCGGAAAGCACGGTGTAAGTCCACATTTATTTAATTCCCTATATCAAAGGATCATGCAACTAATACGATCAATCTGTAGGTCGAGATCGGCGGATTTGCCGTCCACAGTTCGGGCAAGCGAGTTGTTATTTGTGCTACCATTGACAATCTGCTCAAGGGAGCAGCCACGCAGTGCTTACGTACGTATTCCTTTTTTTTTTTTTTTTTGGCCACCCTGTACTGGCCCTATAACTGACGGAAAACAGAAAACATGAACCTCGCACGTGGGTACGCGGAATACGAGGGTATTCCATTGATGGACTAGGCGTTTGATTATTACAAGTTACCAAAATGGGTTTGTTTAGGAGCCTAGGTTGTTTTTGTCGAAGTCTATTGTAAATAGGTATTTTATGGTTGGTTGTTTTATACGTTTAGATGAATCAAACGGCCTGCATCAAACCACCGTTCCAGTTGTATAGTTGCAATCTTGAGGTCTTATCTGTGATAGCATGCTTTTCCCTTTTGCCCCCAGCACTAGAAACACTGCCACATGAGGTTCCTTCAACGGCTTGAGTGGATGATAAGCCAAACGTCATCTTTGGCTTGGTGGGCCTCCTCACTCCTCCGTATGAAAAGGGAGGAATGGTTTGCAACGAGGTTGATGGCAGCAGAAAAGCTCTAACTCGTTTAGCCGTGGTCTGGAAAGGGGAGTCAGCCTGTAGGTACGTTCTGAGATGGGCACTTGGTCTTGGTCATGAGAATGGAAAATACAATCGTCGACTCGAATCGCTGCCATGAACGGGATGCCGTCGTGATTGTGCTGATGTGGATCTGGTACCAGCCAATCCCGTGTGCCATTTGCTCACTTTTTAGGAACGCTAAAATCGAGCTTCAGTGCCGCAGGGATCCTGGGCAAATCCTCTGTTCACTTACAACAATCTGCAACCAGGTTGGCGAGAATCCGGGTAAAACAATCACGCTGGAATGATTTCTAGGATCTGACAATCTACAAACCCTACTACACGCAAACACTGATATGGACACCGCTCTGGATTCTACGAGCCAGAGTAAACCCGGGATCATCAACATCTCCTCCAAGTCGTATCAGTAACGCTGGGCGGGACGTCTCTTGCTCCCCTTCTGCATTCCCTCGGAGAAGCGGGATCTGGAGTTCACGCCAGACTGCACATTTCTGACACCAAAGAGTTTCGTCAAACTACTCTTTCATGACATCCGTCCTTGACCTCGGCCTTGTGTACACAACCACGAAATCACCACCAACATTGTGAGCCCCAGATGGCTACTACCCCTGAAACGCTATGGGAGGTTCGACGCATACCCAACAAGGGCTACGGCGTAGTCGCCACCGCGCCTATTGACCCCGGGACGCGCCTCTTGATGGAGAAGCCGCTGTACACCCGCCCCATGACCGACGACCCCATAAAGCAGCAGAACAGCATTGTCGAGTCCCTGATCCAGAACCTGCCCGACCCGGCGCAGAGGGACGCCTTCCATGCCCTCGCCAGCTCCTTCTCCGTCCTCTACCCGGACTACCCCTACTACTCCATCGCCACGACCAATGAGGTCGCCCTGTCGGGGGAGCAGGACGGGTCCTCGGGCTTGTTTTTGCGGTGGTCGCGCTTCAACCACGCGTGCGCCCCCAGCGCCTACTGGGCCTGGCATGACGACCACACCTCCGCCGAAGGGAAAGGAGGCGTACTCACGGTGCACGCGATTCGCCATCTGAATCCCGGTGACGAGATCCATATTTCTTACTTCGAGAACCGCGTCATGCCGCACGACGACCGCGAGCGCTACCTCGCCGAGGTCTACTGTTTCGCCTGCGACTGCGCGCTCTGCTCACTGGCACCGGGGCCCTGGCGTGATGACGTCGATGAGCGGTTGAGACAACTTGAGGCATTCTGGCGCAAGTACCATCTTGGCGAGTCTGACGGACCGCCTCTATCTCCCTCTTCTTCGAGCTCTACTTCTTCTCCAGCCACCGCCGCCACTGGCGCTACCACTACCACTATTGCCGCTTCATTGCCCTCAGATGAAACCGCTGAAGGTAGAGAAGACAACGGTGATGGTGCTGACGCCGCGGTGGTCGATGTTAAGAGCCTCAACCAGCGGCGCTTCCTGCACGACCCCATCGTCTGCTTCGTCGAGTGCCGCGAGGCGGCGGAGCTCATCGTCGAGGCCGAAGAAGACGTCGGGGACGGGGCCGGCGGGGAGGACGGCGACATCGCGGGCTGCATCGACGTGACGTTCGCGTACGAGATCGCGCTGGCGCTGACGCTGCTCCTGGGCGACGCGGCGCGGGCGTCTGTGTTCGCGGCCCGGAACCGGGACCGGTACACCGTGACGCTCGGCGCCGACAGCGCGTCGGCGGTGCGGGCGGGGCTCTGCGCGCGGAACCCCTGCGCCGATCGGTCGTTTGGGCTGGGGCTGGGAGGAGGAGGCGGGCGGATCCCTTCGAAGGTCCCGGATGTGGGGGAGGTTGGGGAGGAGGCGTTTGAGGAGTGGCTTTGGAGTCCGAAGGATTGGCAACTGGGGGGGGCGGGGTTCGCGGCCCCAGGCGGCGGCAGGGGCCAGGGACATGGTGACATGTGAGGAGGGAAGAGAGGACCTATCAGGGCCAGTGTTTCGATTCGGCAACGAGAGGGATATTCGCTAGGGAAGACGATGAAAGAACCCGAATGGCGAACCTTTGACTGTTGTCATGGTGGTGTTGACCACCAACGACTTGGTTGTATCATGATATCTGCCTACAAGACTTTTCGATCTGAAGCATCCCCAGAATCCGCAAACCTAACGCCTATGCGCCCGCTAGTAGTAATTGCTCGAATCACGTAAAAGCAACCTGGTTTGGCTACAGCGCCCCAGTCCGTATCATCCTGCCATAGTAGCAGCAGCCTCTGTACTCCATGGTTACTGACTGTCTTGCCCTAAATACCCGTCTCCCAACCCACGGGGTGTATATATGAGAAGTTTGAAAGTAATCTTTCATATATGTCCAAGAAGCTGGCGTGGAATAGCCAAGCCTTGTTGGAGAGAGTCGAAGCAATCCCAACCATGTTCATTCCATTCCCAATATCAATTTTCTCATCCGATCAAGGGACAGGAGAGCCGGGCGGTCCGTCTATATGTCGATCTCGCGGCCACAATCGTCCATTATCCCTCGCAAAAGATGTCAAACTCGGCCGTGGAGCTGGTTAATACGGCGAAGCTCGTGAGCGTGGCCGAAGCGATGGCGTCCTTACACTCACCTGTGATTTTCTGGTTAGTCATCTCTCTTAGGTAAAGTGAAAATTCCGGGAGGAATTCAAGAAACCGGGCTGCTACTCACTGTTCTGCTTGTCGCAGTCCGAGACCTTGAAGCCGGCGTTCTTGTTCTTGTTGGCCGCGTCGGCGCAGTCGTTCTTCTGGTTGTCGCAGGCGCGTTGCGCTGCGGTCTTGAAATCGGTCTATACGGGACTCCGGGTCAGTTTCTCGATCCTACTATACATTCACCACACTGTTCCGCCACACACGCGAGTAAAACTTACAAAAGTGTCGCCCTTGACTGTAAAGGGGCGCTTCTTGTCTTGAGACTGTGTGATGGCTGCAGCAGAGAAGCCACCCAGCTTGCCGCTGAACGGCTGGATGTCGTCCTGCAGCACCTGCTGCCGCGGGAACAGGCCCATCTTGAAATCGCGCCGGACCTCGTCCACGAATTCGCCGCCGCTGCCATCCCCTCCCGCCGCGGCGCCGGCGACGAGTAGGCACAATGCCGTCGTCGCCACCGAGCTGAGCATTGCGCAGCACTTCATGTTGGTTGTTGTTGGCCCCCGATCGAGAAATAAGGTGCAGGTGACGTGGTATGTGTGTCCGAAGTAGACGAGATGGCGCAGTCTCCAGTAATGTGATGAAAAGAGACGCGTGTGTGTGTGTGTGCTGGATACACGTCGTCTGGACAGCTAGAGATATATGACGTTGAGCTAATCCGTCTCAGATATAACGGACGATCCCTCCTGCGCCTGAATTCCTAGGGTGTTTTATATTTTTAATACAGGCAAGTTTCGTGAGGTTGCGCTCTTAGTCGCCGGTCGTTATCGATTTGTCGCCGGATGATAGATTGAGTGTGTAAGGTGCCAAGCCGGTCTGATTTATGACAAGTAACCCAAGATTGACAGGCAGCGCCAGGCAGAAACTCAAAGGCAACTCAAGATGCTTCTTTGCGCCTTCGTTCGCTAGCAGGAAGTCCAGATGAAAGAAAGGTACGTGGTGTTGGTACAGTACATACGACAGCAATCAATCAATTCGAAAAGAGGCTCGTTCAGCTAATGATGGTGGTAATACTGACAACAACGACGTCGACTCTCTCCTCCCCCAGCTCCGAGCATCTTGAAACCATCATGAGACACATTGGCTGTGCAGCCGCGCTCAGCCAATCAGAGATCGGAATCGACGCGAACCATGTTGCAGCGAAAAACGCACCCTCCAACAAACCCGCCCCCCGACCGGCCGCCCGCTACGTCTGGCACAAAACACAAACCGCGCTGCCACGGGTCTGCGCGCGCGGGAACGCCGATACATAGCAAGATTCTACGGTAATATCCCAAGAAAACATGGTGGTTTGTGCAGTTTTTGCGCCAACCGGAAGCGGCCGCTGCTTGCAGTGGTTTGCCCCCCCCCAAATACCTACATACATACTATGAGCTATCGGAATTAAAGTGAGGCTGCATCTACCGACGATCAAATGCTTCCCCGTCGGTAGTCGGGTGCCTACCGTTATTGAGGCTCCCCCTCCCCCTCCCAAAGAAGGCTCCAGAGAATATGGTAATGCACTACATCCATACCATTGATCATAATATTATGGAACTCTGATGAGGAAAGTCGGTCACCTGTCCAGACAGCCAGAAGATCTGCCTCCCGCGTAGGATCCGATTCGACTGGCCCGATTGCTGGCCTGACTCAACACACGAACTAACAGCAGTCACCGTCACTACCGCTATTGGTATGCCGAGTCATGGGGCAGATTTCCACCAAATTGGTACACTAAGTTAAGTAGCTGTAGCTGTACGACTAGATAGGTTAAGTAATCAATCATCTAAACTCTCAATGTAAACTACTGCAGGTACGACAAATGTTGAAGTTCTGCATGGAAAGAAATGTACAAAACAATTTCGAGAAAATGTGAACACATGGTATTATGGTGAAGCTCTATACATACACACACACACACACAATACAAAGAGACCGATTTTCTCGTAGGAAACCCTCCCGTCGGGCTCTGGGGAACTGGCAGATCGCATCTCCTTTGGAGCGGAGCCTCCCATATACCGTTCTGCCATCCGCACATGATTTCTGCTGATATCACTGTGGTCTCGTATGCAACGGCATAACCATTGTGTCTATCGAAATTGTTTTTTTTCTCTTGTGGGTGTCATTATAACCGAGATATCTCTAAAACGTAGATTTATTCTCCAATGACTATGTGCCTGGGGAACCATGCAAATATCCCTTGCAAACTCCGACGCCGGTCCGTTGAAAAAAAAGAAACCAGAAAACGAGGCTTCGTGCGGTGGTGGTGATGTTGACGTGGTTTGTTTTTCTGATCGTGGATTTGCGCCTCTTAGAAGTTGGTGCCGGTGTTGGAACTCGGGGCGTGGTACGACTCCAAGGTGCTCTGGAAGGGGCTGCGGCCGCTCATGCTGCCGGGCTCGTTCTTCTCGGGACCGGCGTTGTTGAACTGGCTGGTTCCGGCACCGTAGTTGACGAGATCCTCGCCGTCGTCCTGGTCCCGTCTTCGGGCACGCAGCCTCCAGACCAAGACACCGGCGGCAGCCAGAACAATGGCGCCACCGACACCCACACACACTCCGATGATGGTGTTCCTGGTCTGAGGCGCCATACCGTTGTCGCCCGAGTTCGTCTGACCCTCCGACAGGGTGGGAGTGACAACCGACTGGGTCTCAACAGCCGACGTACGGCCATCGCTCAAGGTGGTCGTGTAAGTGAAGATAGACGTGTAAGGCTTAGCGGTGGTAGTAGGCTTCGGCGTCTCGGTAAGTGTCTGAGGAACCTCAAAAGTCTTTCCATCAGAAGTCGTCTTTACGGACGTAACACGCGTGGTGGGAGTAGCAGGGCCGCTGTTGCCACTGCCGCCACTGTTGCCACCACTGGGCGTCTGAACGGGGCCGGGAGTTGGGGTGGTCTGTCCGCCTCCATTCGGGGTGGTGGGCGCAGCGTTAGTCGGGGTCGTGTTCGTGTTGTCGTTGCCCTGGGTAGGTGTGGGATCAGGGTCCTTGGTCTGCTCTGTTGTGGTCGGGTCGGCAGCTTTGGTGGTGGTGGTCGGGTCAGCAGCTTTAGTCGTAGTTGGCTCGGGAGAAGGCGCGGCAGACGCGCTGGCAGCAGGCTTGCTCTCGTCGGCGGGGGCGGTAGAGTTATCCGCCTTGGCCAGGTCGTCCAGGAGACCGGGCGACCGGTTGAGGATGTTCAGGTCGAACCAAGTAGCCTGAACAACGGTGAAGATGGACAAAGCCACCATCAACATGCGAATAAGTCGCGTGGAATACATGTTGGAGAAACCAAAACCGAGGTCGCTGAGGGGTGTCGGTGATGATGCGTAGGGTAGATCAGATGATCTGTTGGGGGTATTATTGGTGTCAAGCAATCCCCTCTCCTTCTCTGCCAGTCAACGTGATTGTTGCACGTCAACAATGATTAGACCTGTCCTCCTAACGATGATCAAGGCCGCTCCACGTTTCCTCTGGAGTGATGTTGGCTAGAGTGACGGATTGCGCGTTACAAGTTTGAGAGCGAGTGTGTGGGAATAGAGCGCAAATTCAGCTGTCGAGAACGAAGGCTGGCTGGCCAAATCCGAAAGGGACGAAAATAGCCGAGAGAACCGAAACGAGGGAAGAAAAAAAAGACTACAAGGCTAGGCGATCTGTTTTTTTTTTTTAATAGGTTGTTCAGGTCAATAAAAAACAGAGGGAAAACGAGTGTGGTAGTTGGGCGGGTTGTATTATTGAGTTCGGTAGGGTAGGTAGTCAGACGTAAAGGAGCGCGGCAACAAAGGAAATGGACGGACGGGTTTAATGAATGAATGGGTTGGTGAGACTGGCTGGCTGTGGTGTGGTGACTGGTGGTGGGTGGCCCCGGCCCCGGCCTGGATGGGATGGGATGGAATGTGCCCATGTAGGGCCCCGTACTGCGCAGTAGCGATGGATAGCGATGGGTTAGGTACGGTACCTCGGCCTGCTGCTGTTGTACCTACATCCAGCAAATAATACATGCATTCTGCAGGCTGACCCATTGAAGCCAGCGTCCGCCAACCCATTGAGCCGGCCAGCGACCAGTCAGACGGCGCCATTCACTAACCAGACCCAGAGAAAAGCTCGTATCCTAATACATGCACATTGAAGCACACTGTTCCGGCTGGGGTAGCTCAGGCCCCCTAATTGGTTTTATCCCGGCTAGCCTCTACAGCTAGCCTCTACCTAACGCCCTGAAAGGGATCATGGGGGCGCCATCTTGAGCGCTGCAAGCCCACGGATTCCGTGGGAACGGAGGGTTTGTCAATATGAAAAGCGTATGACAGCAGCGAGAATAAATACTGATAACGCCGTTCTGAGTAATACGCATTCGTACTTCCGTCAAGTTATCGCAGAACCAGTGCCAAGGTTGTTTGTTGGCTGCCATCCATCCATCAGCAATCAATCAATGCCATGCAGGCTTGCAGGTCGCGTGCGTGGCCAGCAAAGAACCGTTCGTTCTGGATTTATCTGCATCACCCCGGGCGTGCCCATGCCCCTCCCATCTCCCCTGTTCCCATTTGGTGTTCGGCATCGCGACGCCCACATCAAATCTACTGGCACACGTTAGTATGTGCATGGTGCATGATGCAAGTGCAGTGTAGCAGCTGCACCCGATCGAGGATTCATCATTCGCCATGAGAAAGAAGAATAAAAAATCGCCTTTAGCCGTCTGTCGATGCTCCCGGTGCAGCCCATCTGATATCGCACCACGTCTGGTGGCTTCGTTCGTTCTGCCCAACGAGCCGGCAATGCGCCAAATAATCGCGGGATTTTGTTGGTCCTGGGGCATGGCATAGCATGGCATGGCATGGACTGCAACAGGCATGATCCATCTTGGGCTGGGAGTCAGGGTCCCTCGCTCCTGGAAGGTGAATGTTAAATTCAAACAATTACAGCAACTCCACAAACCTCCAGCTCCGGGCCAACGAGAGAAAAAAGCCCACCCTTGTTCCGTTGCACCCGTTGACCTTTGGGCCATCTAAGCCACCTGCCAGCCTGCCTCCGATCATTGATGCACTTGATGGCATATTGCAACCTCAGGCACGAACTATCTGGCTATCTATTTCGGGGGCGGCCTCTGCGCTGCGAAAACAAAGGAAACAAGGCTCTGTGCTGAGATAATAACACCGCGGCTACCTGGTCCTTTGCCGAAATGACCAAAAATAGGTCGCAATCTCAGCAAGCTCCAGCATAACTCTCAGGCTTGCCAGGCCAAGAGGTCAATCCTTAACATAAAGGGACCTTATGCCCGGCGGTCTGCGATCATAGTCGCATTCATAATGGAAGGTCCCCTATGCCGATCGCCCCAGGTTCACCAGTCATGCAACCGGAGAGTTTTCTTGGAATTCGAAAGCCTGCGACCTGGAGGGGGCACAATTCCGTCATTGCTCTGCTGGCAGCGCTTTCTTGATCCAATTGACCCCACGCCCGCCCGTCGCCCGTGAGAACGGCTCGGACTGAATGCTTCTTCCAGGCTCTTTCCACTGCTGATCATCAGAGGCGCTGACGTGTGCGTGCCCTTGGAGGGGTTGGAACGCGGGTGGCGAAGCCACCAACCCGGGTTTTCTTTGACGTGCAGAGTTAATGCACGAACATAACCTGCTTATAAGTACACACGTTTGACCTGCTGCAGACCTGTCAGGGCTGCGCCGATCAGCCCGCGGCCCTTAAAACAAGAAATGCAACTAGGTTACGCGTATTCCCCAGTTTCCAAAGACCCTTATTCAAGATCTGCAGACGATGCGGATCGGAGTATATACCATAGATACACAGATTGCATTCTCAGACCAGCCAGCTGTCTCATCTGGGTACTATACGATCTCGAAGGAGGGAGGGCCGGTTGGTGCGCTCACCACGAATGCACTTTACCACGTACAACGTTACCTCCTCCAGGACCTCAGTGCTGCCGACCAACCTAAAATCCAGAACGTGGCTGCTGACTGTCCTTGGGGTTGGGGTCTGGTGGACAACGTCGTTCGTGTTGTGTCATGCTACAGAACGCCTCCCTCCACCGATTACGAACGTTGCGGTGGTAGCCGCTAGTCGATTCCAGCCTCTCGGGTTCTACCCTACCATCACGTCTCTCCGCTATTAAACCCCTCAATCGAGGCATCTTCCGCCGTCAAGCTACCTAAGTAGTATGCTACGGGGTACCGACTACATACAACCAGCTACGTAGGATACAAGTGCTAGCTGGCCATCCAGTTAGCCCGCTTGAACGCAGCTGAATTGTTTGAGGCTACGATCGGAGGCGCAAAAACTGATGGGCTGACGCGCAAGTTGTCAGCTGAATCGGATCACGCACTCCCTGCCTACTTAAAGCTTTGGTGATTGGTAGCCGCCTGAGTCCGATAGGTGGTGAGGTGTGGGAGTGTTGTTTCTAGGATGTATGCATGCGCGGCCTCCCGTTCTCATCTGCCCATGTCAGGGATGTGATAGGGGCTTTCGCATTCCAACGCCAAGAGAGTTCCTTCCGTTCGACTGTGCCACCACCTTATACGCGTTGGTGTTGTCTACCAACCACATAAAGATTGAGTTGTGGCTTTGCCCAGACAACGTTGCTTGTCTCTGAACCTAGCAGGCCGCCCGCCGCTAGCTTACGTACATACATACTTGTAGTTGGTAGGACTCTGCCTCGCATACTCCGGACCTCGTGACCTTGGTCCGAGGGAAGCCGGCTATTGCCCATCTCAAAAGAGAAGCATATATAGGTCAACTTGTGTGCGCCAGTCAGATGCCGTAATAGAGGACAAGTGAGAGGACATGTTGATGTTGGTCTGGGGCCGGTCTCCAGAGATGATTTGGATATTCGACTTGAAAACGACAACCCTTTGTCGCTCAGGCCTTGTAGATGCTCGGTGGCGTCGGTATACGGTACCACAGCTGAAGAGGAGGCGAGGGGCATGAACTGTTTATTCGAGTGTCTTGTCATCATCGCAAATAGGCCAAGTTACCACCCTTCTCTCTCCTATCTACCCATTCTCCAAGTCTCCCCGAGACGACTATGTCTTATAGGCTAGGCCAGGAGAATGAGTAGCAGAGCCCAGTGCTCCTTCCACCCGTCGCCGTTAAGCCAGCCAGTGGCTAGTGGCCAAGACTGCTGTCCGCTCGGCGTGTCTAGACATAAGTTAGTTAATAGTAAGTTTATGTTGATTGTGTTTGCTGTCTATAAATGCATCCTACGTACCCTACATGCAGACATGAAGTCATATATCACTCTGCGAGTTTGGGTGCTTCTTGTCAGGGCCCAGCTACGAGCAGCCAGCCACCGAAGCTAGACAAGCGATGCAGGGGTCGATGCGTTGTAACAGGAGGCTGGCGGTTACCCTTTGAAGAGCGCAAGTTTCGATACAAGAGTATGTTTCGGTCACTACGACTATCTCAAGGTCAAATGTGTTCTCACACATAACTACCATGATGGCCGGAATCCAGGCTACTGGTATAATGGTGTCTAACTCAGACGACAGGGCTTGCTCTCCTTGTAATCAATGTGGAAAAACTTTAAGAGCACAATCCATACTGGAGGATGCGGTATGAGTTACTATGCAGTATAAAAAAACGCTTGTGCCTTGCTCATTCAGCCTATTATCTGCGCTGAAGTTCTATAAATCATATTTTCTGGGTCAAGAGTTTACAGAACAGCGCGTCTTCATCAGGTTTTCGATGGTGGATGTGAAGTGTTCAAGCCAAGTCGGTCGCTGCCCTGAGCCCTGAGCCCTGCTTGGTTATCTCACTCTATACACATATACACACCTCAATGCTGAACCGGGGCATGTGGTACCCGACCTCAAGGGAAAGTATATGATTATGGGCAGCATGTACTCCGAGGAGTCGATGATCCCACTTCCCCGCCCAACAACGTGGGTTTTGATGGCGTCGTGCTGGGACCTGCGAGACCCTGCTCTGCTCCCAGCTTGGTTGATGGCGAGTGAGCACAGCTTAAACCTCGAGTTGAGCACCAAGCCTAACGCTGCCACTGTTGGTGATGTTATGGGTTCCAACCTCCCGGTATATTCCCATTTACCCACAACAACATGAAGAACGGCTTGCGACTACTGTAGTATTGTTGGAGGCATTGAGCAATCTCCAACCATACCTACCGTTCCTGCATTCGTGGGGGCAGCCGCCTATGATATAGCCTACTTCGACTTTATCAGCTCATGGGGCTGATAGCAATCAGAGAGGGACAGGCAGCTCCATATAACCTGAACCTGTACACTGGAGTGCTCCGGTCGGACCCATAACTGAACTACCAAGTTGTCATGAAATTTGGTATTATCGGAGTTCGGATCGCCTGCAGCTCGCAGTCGACACAGGGATAGGGGCTCAGATACGCGAGGCCGACCGACCACGCATTGCAAATGGGGTGCTTGAGGAGCTCGAGCTCCTTGTAGGCGATGGCTCGAATGAGCTGAGTACTCAGCCAGCATCACTGGGCTACAAGGTTTCCTTCCAGATTGCGATGGTCCAAGCCGGGAACAAGACGGCCTCGACGGACGCAGCCGCTCCTCTAATCAGCAGTGGCCCCCGAGTTTCAATGGCCGTGTCAAAGCCAATTACACCGACAATTTGGGGTTGTGTAGACAATATATCTAATGATCCCCCCCCCCCCGTTGGGCCTTGGGTGGATTATCACGAATATGCGGTAAGTTGGACCAGTGACCTGCTTTTTTTCCCTGTTGATACGTCTATTGATCCACCATTACGAGAACTACAGTGCCTATACATATGTTACTTGAACGTGATCCCCTCTGCGTCAATGTCAAGCCCGGCATCGTCGCTCTCGTCGGCAGGTACGTCACCCGACAAAAGAACTTCGGAAACCCGAGTACAGCGCGTGAACAGGAGTTATCATCTGATCGAGAAGCCGGCGAGGATCTATCTGCTCGAGGCCGTTGGCTACCACGATATAGCATCAGCCACTAATATGGACTCTGAGGTGGGGCATCAATGCCTGACCGGCGGGACTGTGGCGGATCTGACGTTGTGTTGCGGCTCCGGCGGTACCATTTTTTTTATTGATGGGACGGAGGTAGCTGCGACTATCATGATGTCGATCACGGCGGACGCCGGGTTGATTCACGATATGTAGTTAGCCATATCCGAGTACGTCGCTTCCGGAACGGCGAGCGGGAGGGATTATCTCTCAAGATAAGTATCGTGGCATCGGCTGCGAGCATCAGTAGATGTGTCCTTCGTTCCGAGCATACTGTTGCTTACAGACTCCCGGTGAGCCACTATCGTACGAGTTCCCTATATATCAGGTACTTAACACCGTGCAGATGCCCGGTATCCGGACAAAGTCCATTGTATGGTGCGAATAAAACAGCCGTATTCAAGATGGCATAACGAAAAGACAAATCCAGTAATATGATCTTGATTGGTTTGTCAAGCGCTGTATCATACAACTGCAAGGTACGATTGGCTTCTTGAGACAATGCACTCCGCCATACGGGCATTCGCAGCGAGGATCTCCTTGGGTTCTCGAGTGGCTAATGAATGCAGAATGGCAAATGAAACTGCATAGCTTCCGTGGCTCATAGTCGGGGATCCCATTGTTGAGTTTGATTTATTGACTCATGTTTTACCGACGACGCCGTCGACGACAAGGCGACATAGCCCATTTTGCGGGCGTGTTTTGGTTCAGTTGTGTGGATTTTCTGCAGGCAGCTGTCGGTGTCCGCCAAATCTTGCGTGCAGGCCCGGTTATGCAGGAACACGAATCAATGGCGTTGATCGGAGGCACATACTTGTAGTAGGTTGGCGCCTCCGGGGTAACCCGCCTCGAATCATATAAGGTTGTTGTAGTCGAGAAGCGATTCCTGACTTGGTGATGGGCCGAATATCAACTTGCGGCGAGCCGACGGACCTTGATAAGTAACGAGAGTGCATTGATAGAAACAGATTGTACATAAAGCCCCAGATGGCCAGAGCCGTGATTCCCGTTGAAGAGCCACTGTTTATGGGGCCTCTGCTACGGTGCTACCCGGGTGCTCATCCCTACTGGGGCATAGATCGCAATTTACTGAAGCCCTGCGCATGGCTAAAAAAGAAGAAGAAAAAAAAAGGTTTCGCTTGTGCTTTTTTTTTTGAGCCTCAAGGCTGTGATGTCAACTTCCACTTAGCCTGCCCAGAGGGCAAAGGGGGCCGAGTCCGGAATGCGAGATCAGTGTCTCGTATACTTGGTCCAAATATCCGGCAACAAGGTTTCGACAGGCTGTCAACATACTTGTCAACAATGGTGTTTGAAACCAAGCAATGGGCCGGCCCTCGAGCTAGCGGGTGCTTACCACGTATTTGCGTATGTAGAGAGGGATTTGTTTATTTTTCGCCGCGGGCTGCCCCAAAACGCGACAGACCTAACACCATAGGCTGTGGTTGTTTCTGAGCACCCTGCTCGACATTGAGTGTTTAGACGGGACAATCGTCATCTTCGTCCCGATTTCATTGGCCAGAAGGCAAAATTAGGGGGTGGGCTACGAACGGACACCATCGAAAATGGAGGGCGAGAGATTGGGGTCTGTCAGGGTCTGGTTGAGAAGATGGGGCGGGCTTGTCAAATCGGGCTGTTGTCTTGACAGGTTAGCAGCGACCCGGCAGAGATACCTCGTCGCCCCAGCAGACGCACACCGGGCAAGCAAGTCACCTTTAGGCACTCTTAGTCACTCGTAGCCACTCGTAGCCACTGCTGCACTCCAGACACGCATCGGCGCTCATTCCTTGCACAATCTGGCCCAGTTCAACTTGCCTCTTCGGGACAAGCCTTCTGCCTGCTCGACAGCTCTTCCCAGTTTGGGCTGGACACCGGCGCAAGCAACAACCACAGATGGACGTGGCAATCCTGGCACGGCTCAGTCGCTTGTGCTTGTGCTCATCTTGAATTAATTCAATTAATCCAAGCCAGCCAAACCCTCTACTCACGAGTCTCGTTCACTCCCACGCCTCTCCACACCCATCCACCACGCACGCCTTTCCATCGCGTCGTCCTCTTTTCTTTTCTCTTGTCCGCCTCTGCTGTCTTGTGCTTGCAAATCCCTCCTTCTGCAAGCTTTGAGTATCCGAGGCCCATGATACCCGACAGCCCAAGCCCCAGCCCGTTCCTCGAAGTGGATTACAGCGGCAGCGACTGCGACCCGATGCCTTCGACAAGCTAACAAAGTCGTGTTGTTCTCTTAACCCATTCTTTTAATTCTCCAGGTCTTCATTTATTTTCTCACTCTCTATATCGGTGGCCGCTGCTGTGACATCGAGCTGCGCACCCGATTCATTGGGCCTATCGTTCCTTATTTTATCGGTTTGACCCTCGACGAGACGCGTCGCAATTCGCTCCTTGATATTGTTCCTTTGACGACCGCCCCGGACCCCTTCCGTGGTCCCACAGGTCGCAGAGGCATCACTAGGCGACGCGAGAGAGATTATTTAGAGACTCAGCAGCAGGCGATTCCTCCTTCGTCTGCGCGCTGATCTCACTTGGGTATGTACATATACCCTTGCCTTAGCCCTGTCCGGGCTCCAGCCACAACCCAAATTGCGGGCAGCCTCCGAGCACATGCGCATATAACGACCGCCTCGAGGCCGATGCGAACCTTGCTTGTTGTTCCTACCGATCACTATATGTGACATGTCCACTGATCATATGTTCGACGGTCTAGGTACCCCGAAGACGTCTTCTCCAAGGCCGTCGACTCCTGGTGCTTCTGCACAGGACGGCATCGCAGCTTCGCGATCTCGCACCCCGTCCTCCCCGAGATCCCCAGCCTTCTCAACCAGCTCCACCGTTGATGGTTCGGACGACCAACAGTCATCCTCTCCAATCATTCCGTCGCTCCCTGCTCCCCGGCTTCCCGAGCGTGCTCAGGAACATCTAAGGAGAGCTGCCTCGCCGCAATCCCGCACCGGAAGCGACGACGACAACAATTACGTGACTACTAGCTGGGGCTCACCCTACCCGCACTCGGAAGGCAAACATCTACGCCAGACGAGCTCCAGCAGTGAGGCATCGGACGACTCACCAATCCATCATCTGGAAATTCAGACGCCCTTTTTGCGAACCGTGCCGCTGATTGCGCCGCCCCATCAGGACCTTCACCAAACGTCACAACTGTCCGAGAGTGCTGCTATACTCGTGAACCGTGTACGAAGGCCGGTTCGTAGTATCACAGAGGACTGGATCCGTGCTCACACGACCCGCAATCTTACATCGGAGCAGCGTCACTGGTTGAGTGACGAAGACTATAGTGAGCACTCTTCACTGAGCGGCTCAGTATCAAGCGACGAGGCTGGTTGGGTCGAGGAAAGCGATCCCCGTACACCTCGTGCATCGTCACTCTTCCCCGGGAAATCCCACGGGCACCCGAGGACACGTTCAAGTAACGAGACATTGCGACAAGCAACATTGAACTTAGCAAATTTAGATATGGATAATCTTAATGTGGAGACGGGCAGACGCGCCCAGGATGCGGCAAGCATTCACACCATCGAGTCCGACACGACGAGCAAGATGGAAACACCGAGACTGGACCGGATGGCGAGCGTAAATGGCCCCATGCGCGATGCTCAGCTTCCTGCCACGCCCTCGAGGCCTATGAAGTCGGGGACGTCGTCGCATACGCCGCGACTAAAGAAAAAGGTGCCCTGGAAAGGCAAGAGCATCGTCGTTCATCTGCCTCGCGATAGCGAGCGGTTTCAACCAGGCCCTAAAGGACTCAAAACACTGTCGTCCAGTGATATTGAAGCCATGTACGAGTCGTGGGAGGAACTTGGCTACAATACTCGGGGGTTTGACCTGGACGCACCTCGTGGCAATCTGGATTCATTGGAAACCTCGTCTCAAAGTCGAAACGAGTGGCCGAACCTGGGCGACATAGCGAGAGAGCGATCTCAGCGGAAATACCAGGTGACCTTGCCGGATCTCAACGCCTGGAAGAATTATGTCAACGAAATAGCCGAAGCGAAGTTGAGAGCGCTTGGTGTTTCCTTTGGCGACGAGGATCCAGCGCCATCTATCTCACCTGTGCCGTCCAACTTGAGTAGACAGACGTCAGGCCAGTATCCGCCTTTGCCTTTCTCGCCTCCCATCCCGACACTTTCGGCGGGCAGCGGTGGCCCTCCAGGCTTTCCATTCCCAGGTGCGTTCCAGCCAACATCTGCTGCGCAGAGCCCCTCGTTGGTCTCGCATTCGCCATTCAACGCCCCGGGCAAGTACAACCCGCGAGCCTCGATTGCCATATCGCCAAACGAGCTGCCATTCTTCAATGGGCAACCTTCTCCACACGGGTGGTCACCTCATCAGATGCTTCTTCATAACCAGCATTTGGGCCGGAGTCGCTCACCTACGGTCATGAATATGAGCTCTGGTGTGTCTCCGACGTCCCCGTTCCAACATGAAGGCATTCCTTCGCCCCTGGGCCTGCACCAGCGACATCAATCTCTGCAGTTCCCTATGCTGCCGCACCAGTTCCTCCAGCGGCAGGATTCAGCACGGGCTTCGCCTCGGCTGCAGGAGCTCAGGGAAGTGGATGAAGAAGTTCAGGTCAACCCATACGACGGTCAGGGCCCTGAGCAGACTCCCGAGCCCTCGGCTCCGTTCATTAAGCACAATGCTAGTGCAAGCCTGCAAAAGGAGATTGATGATGCCGAATATCATCTAGAGGAGCAATTCCGGGAGCAGCTTGAGCATGAGGATTACAGTCCCCACAACGAGAACCAGAAGGTTGAGGCTGCTACCACGGAACCTGCAGAGGCTCTACCGTTACACTCTAGGGGTCCATCTGTGCACTTTGGAAACTTTGGGACAGATCCGACTGAGGGCCCAGTTTTGCACCACCCAAGGCCACACAGTCGGGGCCATTCCCTAACTCAGAAAGCATACTTCGATAACGATGAAGTCCGTGACAGCACTGATGAAGGGAGCATCAAGAAGCTTCCTGCAATCAATGCTCATAAGGGCGACGAGTCGTACGAGATCGAGACCAATCCCAGCAACATGGGCACCCCTATTCAGTCGTTCGACCTTGTCAACCAACTGCACCAACGCGATTTCTCAACTTCGAACAACCCTTGGGCAGACGCTGTTTCTCAGAATGGCGCCAACCCCTCGTCACGGCGCCCCAGCCATGCCAGCAAGCCTTCTCTGTCGTCACTGAATGCCAATGCTGCGGAGTTCAAGTTCAACCCTGGATCGAGCAACTTCACGCCCGGCGGGTTCAACTTGGGTGCGCCGAGCTTTCAGCCTGGCGCAAGCAGCTTCCAACCCATGTCATTCCATGGATCTCAAGCTTCGGTCAATGCTCCTCATTCTGCTTCGTCAAGTCACTTCAATATTCCTCAGTCTGCCGCGTCGAGTCATTTCAGTGCTGCCCCCTCTACTGCCTCGGCTAAGACCAAGATTACCGCCGCAGCACCAACATTCACTCCTCAGCAGAGTGAATTCAGCTTCCCTGCCAAGAGCGACTTCAACTTCTCGTCTTCTGGGCCAAAGTTCAACCCCGATGCTCCCACATTCCAGCCATTTGGCTCTTCTTTCGCGCCTTCCATTACAAGTGCTACTGCTTCTGGCAACGAGAGTAGCAGCAACAGACCAACCTCAATCTTCGGCAAGATTGATTTGAGCCTCTCGGACATTGTCAAACCACCAGCCAAGAAGAACAAGGCCATCCCTATCATTCGGCCATCTAGTAGCCACTCTACGGCGCCTGCCCCAGTAGTCTCCGTAGAGACCGACCACGACGAACAAGCGGAGGAGGAGCAAGCCGAAGGCGGCCGTACGGACAAGGGTCGCCGCAGCAAGAATTTCCGGGATTCTGGCGACGATGGTAACGATGTTCCCCTCTTTGCCGAACCTACACCCGAACCCGAGATCCCAGTTGCTCAACTCAGACCGGCTGTTGGCAAGCCCGAGGGCACTGCTCAAGAAGAAGCTGATGAGGACGAGGATGACGATGCTGCGGCACTGGCCGATACGAGCATGGCTTCAACCGTTCTTTCCGAGTCGAATGACGGGAAGTTCCAATCGGAAACGAATGACACTAAGGCAACAACGAGCCCAACTGCAACTTCACCGGATCACGACAAGGTGAACTGGAATGCTTTCGAGTTCTCTAGACAGGAAGAGGCACAAGAGTTCGCCAATGCCAGACCATTTGACGACGAGGGCCCCTCTTTCACGAAGACTCACAAGAAGAGCTTGTCTGCTACTGCACAACCCTTCACCCCAGGCTTCATGTTTGGTGCACCAAACCCCGCTGCGCCGGCCTTTGAGCCCTCTTTCAAGACCCAGCCGGCGCCTATGGTCGAATCTGAAGCATCCGATGATGACAGAGCTGCATCGCCGACTCCAATGCCTGAGCCTCGTCCCACTACAGAGGACGTCCCCGAGCCGGAGGGAGAGATGCGTTCGCCGCCGTCACCAGAACCGTCCCCGAGGACTACCCGAGGTGGGCTTGGTGCTTCTCGATTTGCGTCATCAGGACTTGGTGCGCCCAGATTCGCCTCACCACCACCGAAACCTGCAGGCCTCGCAGCTTCTCGCTTCGCTAAATCGCCTTCGCCTGTGTCAGACGAAGAAACTGAAGCTGTTGAGGCTGATGGAGAGCCGTCTGAGCTACAGAGCTTCAATGACTCGATCCCCATGCCTGTCAGCCCACCGTCCGTTGCAGCGGATGAGCCAGTGGAAAAGGAAGAGCCGACGTTTGAGGAGATTGATGCAGTCATGCGACACCTGCATGATAACGACCCTACTATGGGCGTCAACAAAACCATCGAGTCACCAAGATGGCATCAGCCCAGCCCTGTTCGCAATATTCCTCTTGATGGTGTTACAAATGATACTCCTTTGCTTTTGCCTCCGCAACAACAGTCGTTCCGGGACAACGCACCAAGTCCAAGCCCACGGCAATATCGCGCTTTGCCAGAAGAACCCGCACGACCAATGCTTTCTACCGAAATGGACGATCCATTTATTGATGAACCTACCAGTACTGTCATACGGTCTTTCGATGCCGAGAATCCGGCGATCCATCACCTTAATGGTGGAACGTCTCCCCAAAGTGACTGGGAGGGAGACTTCAGTGCTAGCGAGCAGGATAAGCTTGAACAGCGCGTACAGTTCTTCGACGGCCATGTTAACGACGTTGTTGACAATGTCCTGGCAAGCCGCCTCCACCCTCTTGAGCAAGCCCTGGAGTCTATCCAGCACGCCCTTATCTCGCGCCGTGCACCTTCGAGCCGACGCGATCGACGAAGCGTTTCTCAAGAGCTTCAAGAAAGCGATGCCGATGATGAGGATGATGAGATCCCTGTTGCTCGGCGGTCCATAAGCCCTAAGCGCGATAAGCGTGTGGAGCAAATCCGCTTTGCCGTTCTCGACGCAATGAAGCAGCACCAGGCTCTTCAAGCCGCACCAGCTGAGAAAACCGAAAGTTCGCTGGCATTTGACGGTTCCAGCATTATCCAGGCTTTGTCAGACATGAGAGTGCATTTCGAGCAATCGCTTCTCTCGGACTTCCGCTCTGATGAACTTCGTAATGTTATAGAAGAGGCTGTACAGAAGCAGATGCCGCCTACTCCTCCCCCGTTGTCAAGGACGACGAAGAAGCTACAAAGAAGATGCTGGAAATGCAAGCACGGATCCAACAGCTTGAGCAGCGTCTCCAGACAGAAGAAGAGAAGGTTGAAAAGGAAACAACCCTCAGAAGGGGGTAGAAGATCAAGCGGCAGAGCTGCGTCGCAACTTGGAACAGGCCGAGACGAAGTGCATGGTCGAGGTCATGAACCGAGGCGTGTATGATCAACGTTCGAATGATCTCGAGGAGCGCTTGAAGATACAAGAGGAGAAGGCCGAGTCAGAAGTCAAGGTTCGCAGAGAGGCTGAAGACAGGCTCTCTGAGATCCAGAGGCTTCTGCGCATTTCTTCCGAAGAAGAGGATCGCTTGCGCGCCGTGGTGGAAGAGAAGGAGGCCAAGATCAAGACCGTTGAGCACGAAGCTGGAAAGAACGCCATGCGACTTCATCTCCTCGAAGCTGCCCAAGCCAACGGCAACCAGAATCAAGCCGACCTGACCAACCGACTCAACATTCAAGAGGAGGATTTGCGTGCTTCAAGACAGGAAGCGCGACACTGGCGGTCGGAAGCCGAGCATGCACGTGAATCGATCCGACGACAGACAGACGATTTGGTCCAGGCCGTTGACGAGAGCAGGCACTTGCGTAAGCTCCTCGACACTATGGGCACCCAAGTCCAAGAATACGAGAGGACGAGAGAGAGTTGGCGAGCCAAGTACGCATCTCTGCAAGACGACTTGGCCCATACCGTCCGCGAGATGACCGAGGAGAACATGCGACATGTAGCTAAAGAGCAGCACCTTCTTGCACGTCACGAGGTGCTTGATGCTAGACTCCAGGCCGAATCCCGAACACGCGAACGACTCGAGGCCGAACTCGAGCGTTTGGAAGGTGGCGAACGCGCCGGTCTCAGAGCTGTGTCCGAGTGCAATCGTCTCGAAGCGGTGCTGCTTGAACTCCGCAACGAGAACCACAAGGTCCATCAGAATGCCATGAGGGTACAGCTTGAGGCTCAGCAGGCAAAGGAGACCGCCGCGGCTGAAGTCCAACGCGCTCAAGTCACCGTTCAGACCGAGCTGGAAGCCGCCAATGAGCAGGTGAACATTGTTCGTGCAGAGCTCGAGGGAGAGCTCGCCGCAATCCGTGCCGAGCTAGAGCAGGCTAAGACGGGCGTTGACCATGCCAAGGCAGAGCACGAGTCGCTCTTCGTCGAAGCCAAGGCTCAGCAGGAGATGCTGCTCGAGGAGGAGGCCAATAAGCTTCGTGCTGAGCTTGATCAAGTGAAGCTCGATGCCGATACGGCCAAGGCCCATTATGAAATGATGCTCGAGGAAGCTACCAACTCCAAAGACACTGCGCTCCAAGAGCTGATGCGCAAGCACCAGAACGAAGTGGAAGACCTCCAAGCACGATACGAGCGCCAGGTCAGCAACACGACCGAGGATGCTCAGCGCACTGAACAACATCTGCTTGAACGTCTGAGCTTGTCGACCTCCAAGGTTGAGCATCTCCAAGACCGCGTCTCTCACCTGGAGGACAAGGTGCAAATTGCGCAAGAAGCTGCTCGCGCTGCTGCTCAAGCTGCTAAGGCTGCGGGTGCTATCGAACCTGCTACTCACGCTGCAGTCGTTGGCAGGCCTGCCGTTTCTCAGGCAATGCAACTGCCGGAGAAGATATCCCCACAGGCTCTCCGAGAATCCATCATGGTTCTACAGGAACAGCTGCAAGCTCGCGAGCAGCGGATCGAGGAGCTTGAGCATACGGTCTCCAAGCTTGACCCCGAGGCTCCTACCAAGATTACCAAGCGCGATGACGAGATTACCTGGCTGCGAGAACTCCTGGCTGTCCGACATGGCGACCTTCAGGACATTATTGGTGCCTTGTCTGCCAATACTCTCGATAGAGAGGCTGTGAAGGATGCAGCTATCCGGCTCAAGGCCGGTCTGCAGATGGAGGAGCAGGAGCGAGAACGGGCTATGAACGGCGGATCTGCCATTAACCTGCCGAACATTGCGGCCACTATCCAAGCCGCTACTCCCCGGGTAGCTCAAGCTGTAGGGCCGCTTGCCGCAGCTTGGGGCAACTGGCGCAAAGGCAACATGCCGTCCGCGAGCAACGCGTCACGCATGCGACCATCCCCCGCGCCGGCGAGAAACTCGACGCCATCCAAGTCCACGATTGCTAGCCCAGCCTCCCAGAACAGCTTCTTGTCGGGCTTGATGACACCACCCGCTTCTGGTCTCCGAAGTACACCGGCCACGGAGCCGAGCAAAGCACAGCCCACAGCCTTTGACAACACAGGACGTCGTTTCACGGCAGAACAATATGCCCAGCGGTCGCGAGGTCCATCGATGACAGCACGACAAGCCGAGAAGATGCCCTTGGCCGTTTCGCCTCCACCAAGGCATATGGCAGATCTCGAGGGACCTGTCACTCCGCCCATGGCTCGCTCTGGTGGCTATGATGCCGATGCGAGTCGTATCGAGGATGATTTCGATGATGCCGGGTTCTTTGATGATTGATTGTCAGGCGAGCAAGCACCTATAGATGCTTCAAGAGTCAAACTGTCGGATCGGAAATGTGGAGGAACCGATCGACAACCCCTTTCGTTTGTACCAACAGATATCCAAGGCAATTGGGCTGTGGAGTTGGTTATATAGACCTCTTCACGTCAAGCCATATTGCTTTTCTCTACTCCTTTCCGTGCGGATTGGTACCGCCTTTACGTCTAGATTGATACCCCCCAAATTTGCTATACATATACAGCATTGCTATACTGCATAGCGACATAATCACGCATCTGATGCACACATTCATTTCTACACGCCCTTTCGCCTAGCAGCAAGAAGAGATTCGATGACAGCGAAGGGGAGTTCGCAGTTTCTGGTTTTACCCTTTTGATTTCCTTTGTTTGCCGGCATAGCTTGGAGCATGATCACACAGATGACGATGGGGAGGATGCGCTCGCTTTTGCCGGGGTGAGAGGAAGATGACGAAGCACATGGGAGGTTTTTCCTTGTTACAGCTTGATGATGGGGGTAAACACAGCATGAAGTTTTACTGCTTCGCGATATGAATACGTCCCATAGCTTGTGGGGAGGCCGACAGATAGAAAATATATTCCTTGTAACCCCAATCTTGAGGCTTCCTCTGGTGACTGTTGCTAACTCCGTGAATAAAGAAAGGCCCTGGGACTTGGGTACCTTGTGGGTATAATTGCATCATCCTGAACAAGATTAAGCCGCGATAACCTAATACCAAGAGATATCCAAGTTAAAATAAAACCAAGCTTCAATTTCTTTTCTCTTCTCTTTCATTTCCTTTCAGTGCTTGCCACCCGGACTGCGGAGAGCGGGAACCGGGAAGGGCAAAGGTGCCGGCATCCGTAGCAGCCGTTCAGTGTCACCGCCCCGTGGTCTGCTGTACGCACCCCCAGCGGACTCCGAGTAAGGATATGGAGGCGGGTCGCTGGCGGTCATGACGCTGCCCGGGACCGGGCTGGGGCTACGACTCGGCGGCGCGTAGGTGGCGCCTGAGTAGCCCATGGGTTCGTAGCGAGCGCCCGTGACGTTCTGTTGCGGTTGTTGCTCGTACGGCGAGGAATATGAGGCACTACTGTTGTTGTTGTTGTTGTTGCTGCTGCTGCTGCTGCCGAACAGGCGTGGCGTGTTTGGGGGCCAAGGCGCTGTTGTTAGTCCTCCCCCGGGGTTGTGCGCTGTGTTGTCGTGGGGGCCGCCCTCGTCGACCTTGGTGTATGTCCCGCCACCGCCGATGCCCCCGGCTCGGAATACGGGGAAGCTGGGGCGGCCACTCGGGCGACTACTGCTGCCACCGCTGCCGCGCTTCGCTGCCCTCTTCTCCACGGCCTCTCGGACGAGCTTGGCGAGCCAGATGAAGATCCACAGGCCGCTGGCAATGCAGAAGGACTTCCAGATGGCGTGCCAGGGGCGGAACGGTTTGCCTTCGCGCTGGCTTTTGCGTTCTGTGTGGATGCGATCAGAGTCAGCCAGCAAAAGCGGGCCTGCGTTTTATTTGGATTGTGGTCTTTGCTTACCCTTGCGGCAGTAGTAGACGAGCGATCCGACGAACAGCAAGGTGAAGATGGACAAGTAGACGATCAGGAAGATGGCCCACAGCGGCAGGTGGGAACCGCCCCCGTGCCCGTGGTGGTTGTTGCCGCCGCCGCCGCTGCTGCCGACGACCACGACGCCGCCGCCCTTTGTGGTACCGCTGGTACTGCCGCCCTTACCGCTGCTGCTGCTGCTGCCTTTGCCACCACCGCCGCCGCCGCCGCCACTACTGCTACTGCCACCATGGCCTCCTCCTCCCCCGTGGCCGCCGCCGCCTTTGGGTGATCGTCGCAGAAGTGATATTGAGACCATTTGACACGGGTTGACGAGGCTGAGGATGATGCCTCTTGACCTATTGATTGATATCCTGGGACTTGAAAACCAAGCCACCGATAAGCACTGATGGGATTCGGAGTAGATTGGGGAAGGTCACACACAGAAGACGAAAGCTGCAGCCAGTAGTAGTAGTAACAGCAATATTTTTATAGCCGGCCTGCGGTGTGTAAAGCCCCGGAGTCGGTCCTCGCGCGCTCTCCCTATCGTAGTCTAGCTTTTTCCTTGTCGCGCGCGCGCGCTGGGCTGGGTTTGTTACTTGGTCAATCAAACGACAAGTTTTCCCTCAAACTTGCATCGTCGTGGGCAAACAGACACGAGAGAGTGGATGAGTGTAAGCAGTTGATGATTGTGCGCAAAGATCCGTGACTACTACCTACAATATCTTCCAAGGTATAGATAGGTATGGTAGATGAAAGGAAACAGGCCTCCCGAGCGCGTGCGTACCAATCAGTCCGTCCTATGAATGCGGAGGTAATTCAATCAATCGCTTCTTGGCTGCGGAGTGCTGGATGCTGACGGTTGGAGCAAGCGAAGGAATATCTACACATGACATACCCCTACCCCTCCTAACACCACGGTTGTTGTTCCCTTACTACACATCACCGCACGCGTGAGGCGCGGGTGGGTGAGCCAAAGGGAATGTTTGTTGGTTGGTCGGTTAGGCTGAATATCGCCGGAATGAATGAGGGTGGTGTGACGGGGGTAGTACATGGTATTTAGCTACATGCATGGTACATATGTGAGGTGTAAGTGGCCGGCCGTAGCGTGTTGGTAAGTAAGGCAGACTTTGGCCCGGCTTATAGGGGTTTAGCTCAAGCCTATGCAGCTTTCTGTGTTCCCCCCTCAACGCCCAGGCTATGCAAACCTATACATACCTAGTGTGTCATGGCGGGAACGAGAGTCAGATACTATTCGCACTACTAGCAAATAGGTTCTTCGAAGATGGCTATCTTCCTGCGTACCTAGTGATACCGACTTGGCTGAGGCCTCGAGAGCTCCACGTTCGTGGCGGGTTGATGATTGCCGTCGTTTGGAAAGTCAGCAGCGAGTCATGCCCTGATCAAGCTTATTACGTCTTGGCAACTGAGGCTTCTGGTTGCAACCCATTTTCCCTTCTTCCTTCCTTCCTTCCTCCCCGCCGACTCTGCTCCTCCCATTTGCTAATAAGCGGCTCTTATGCAGTGCCGTTGGAAGTGCCGCATCGGAACCGGAAAACCCCCTATCCAGACCCCCGACTGTCTGGCTTTGGCGGTGACGGGTGTTACTACAGGCAAGTATGTATGTCACGGTGAGCATGTACTACAGCAAAGCAAGGAATGATCTAGGCTTGGATTAGATGGCTATGCCTAGTCTGGATCCCCTTGACCATGGTCTCACGGCTGAGGTGCATCATGTCAATAATCATCTCCTCGTTGGCCTCAAAGTCCACGTCCTTGGCCCGCGTCTTGAGCGAGTGCTGGCTGTCGAGGATCTTGCGCGCGACCTGCTTCCACGACAGGCTCGTGCCCGGCGCCACGGCCGCCTTGGCCGCCACGGGCGCCGCCGCCACCTGCGTGTCCAGCAGCCTGCGGCCCTCCTTGCGCACCACGCCGTCCACGATGACCATCTCGATGTCGCTCGGGTTGCTGTGCAGCACGATGGCGGCGACGGGGTTCTCCGACGCCGCCGCCAGCATGCTGGGGCTGTCCGTGTCGAACACCAGGATGTCGGCCTTCATGCCCACCTTTAGGCTGCCCACCTCGGCCTGCAGGCCCGCGGCCCGGGCGCCGCCGAGGGTGCCTAGGTTGAACACCTGCTCGGCTGCGAAGCCCGTGTCGCGCGACCACAGGCCCTGGGAGGCGAACCACTCGCCGCGCTCGAACCGCGCCGCCTGGAGCATCATTCGCATCTGGCCCGGTATCCCGGGGACGCCCCAGCTGTGGCAGTCCACGCCCAGGCTGGCGTGGTCGTAGTGGTCTGGCCGCAGCGCGACGGGGAACAGGCCCATCTGCAGTTCCGTGTTGGGCGTGCTCGAGACGGAGGCGCCCGACGCACGGTACAGGTCGGCGTCGATGTCATGTGGCGACGTGGCGTGAGACAACAAGACGTCCGGCCCCAGAAGGCCGTGGGAGTGCAGGACCTGGACCGCCGTCGGGCCGCCCCGACCGGCGCCCGTGTTAGTCAGAGCCCCGCCCAGCGCGTGCGACGTGATGACCTTGGCGGGACGGCCCAGGGCCGGGTCGCGCAGATCTGCATAGAAGCGCTTCAGGACGTCGGCCGGGGCGTACAGGTTGTCGTTGGCGTAGCCCATGTGCACCCGTCCATCATCCCCACCATTGCCGCTACCGCCGAAGGGCCCCGCTTTCGCGAGCGCCCGGTAGATCGACAGGCTCTCCTCCGAAAAGGTGTCGTCCTCGACCTTCAGCGGGGCGAGGGACACGAGGCGGCGCGCGGGCGTGAAGCAGTACACGGCGCGCAGACCAGAGGAGACTAGAGCCTGGATGGCGGCTTGGGCTGTGGAGAGAGAGACGATGATGATGAGCAAACGACGAACTTGCGTGTTTCGGGTGGATGAAACAAGCACGGAGACCTGAAGAAAAGGTCAAAGAAAGACAGCACAGTCAGAGTCACTTACGATGGTCAGGGGTCGGGTTGCAGTGGGAGTGATCCACGACGGTGGTGGTCCCGGCGTCGAGGGACTCGAGAGCACCGGCCAGCTCCCCCCAAAAGAGGTCCTCGGGACTCCAGAGAGTGGCGGTAAAATTGCCTCGGGGAATGTAGGGAACGAGGCCATGGTCGTCGTGGGCGCCCTTGTACTGGGTCTGCCAGAGATGGCGATGGGTGTCGACGAAGCCTGGGCTAATGATCTTGTCCCGACAATTGACGACTCGGGTGTTTACGGGACAGTGCTGGAGCAGGTCCGGACCGATTCTCGAGATGAGTGAGTCGATGATTAGGAGGTCAGCTGTTGTGGGAGTGATGTGGTTCGACTCGCTGTGGAGCAGCAGCGTGCCGGCTTGTAGCAGAATAGCGCTGGATGGTGCCATTTTCAGCCTTTTGAATCAGCCTCGATCGTGGGAGATGTGATGAGATGGCAGGGCAGGCAGGCAGGGCTCGGGTTCGACAGGCGCGTTGCTCGTTGTCGGCATCTTGGGGGGAGGTGAGGCGATAGTCGTATTTATAGACAGAAGGCGCATCCCGACGCCCTGAGCAGAGTCGGGAAAAGAAGGAAGAAGGAGGCACACAGGAAGGCGTGGTTATCCACACTTGGACGGCCTGGACGCGATGCAACCAGCAGAATTGCCGGGCGGTACGACGTCTGCATGGCAATTTCTCCGTCCGGCCGGGCGTCTGGACGAGGACGAGAAGTATCTAAGCTGGCCATGTCCAATGCCCCAAACCGGGCAGCCAGACGCATCAAATCGATTTGACGATTCCAGGGTCTGTCTGTGACTCTTCCACTCCTGTCGGCACGCAAGCCGTCCCTGGCCCAGCTCTCCACTTATACCCGCGCCTTCCTCCGGTGGCACACCACGGCCACCTCGTCGGGTCATCTCATCTCATCGCATTGTCACAAGACTTTTTTTTTTTTTTTTTTTTCCCTTTCTGCATTTTCTGTCAGCACGCCCGCGCCTGTAATCTTTCGTAGCCGTGTTTGCTTATTATAGATTGATGAATCATTTTCAGGCCCCCCCTCCTCCCTTTTTTGAATCTTGCATACAACGTCCGTCATCTAAAAGAGCGAGCAAACAATCAAACAAAACACCCCTCGGCGATATTTTGGCGATTGTTCGCGGCCGTCTATCTGCGTCGGGGAGGAGAGAGAGAGAGAGAGAGAGCGCGCGCGGGCAGATAAGATAAGCAATCAAACAAGGCCATACATACTGCCGAACGCCGACCTTTCCTCGCGCTTCGTCCTGACCTGACCTGACCTGACCATTTTCCATTTTCCAGACGCCTCAGTCGGGCCTTCTCCAGCATCCAGCGCTCCAAACCCTTCCGCCATGGCCATGTTGCCCGCGCTGTGGGTTCTAGCGAGTTCCTTGTTAGAGAATTGAGGGCAATCGAGCAATCGAGCACGGAAGAAACTCTGTTCAATGGCTCCCGCCGAAAAAAATGTGTCGTGCATGTCCACCTATATTCGCCGGACCTTATTCGCGACACGGGCCAGGTTGCGATGAGGCCCAGTCATAGTCGTGACTTTTTGGCTCCGGATGGGATGATTGTTGGAATTGGCCTTGGCCTGGTGTCAAATCAAACCCGTCTGCTCGGTCACGGTTCGGGCGCGGGCTCACTTATTCGTACCAATGACCCAAGCCTCACTTTGCGACGACTCGTTTGATAAATACCGCCCGGCTGCGACCCAAAAAGTCGCTGGTCCTTTTTTTGGTGTTTCTTGGTATACTCAACAGTGACGGCTAAAACAACCTTTCTGACCTGCCTCGAAACAACAAGCCCACCTCCGAAACTCTAAAAATATCAACACTTAGTTACCTGGTTACCTGCCGCTACCTTACATATCACCTTAAAGTACCTACCTACCTGCCTATATACCTGACCTGCCTAGCCCTACAGCATCGCAGCTCAACAAGTAGTCGACATCTTACTCATCTGGCACCAACTACTACTATACATTCATCTCACCTCTCTCACCCTCACACACGAGATACCACTTGGAAGAAGCATCTGCTCCCATCTGTCTATCTATCTCTGCAACTCGTCCATCCACCATGCCTTGCCCACAGCTCGTCCAGCAGCTTCTCTACCGAGACTACGGCGCTGCCTCCATCAGCAGCTCCATCGGCGAAGCCATCAGGGCCCACGCCCGCGCCCAGGAGCTCGCAGCTGAGCTGGGCTTTGACTCCGCGCCATCCTCGCCCGTCATGCCCCCCATGACTCCTCCCCTCAGCGACTCCGAGGACGAAGATGCCTCGTCTGTCACCTCCTCGTCGCCCGCCCGCAAGAGGAAGCATGTACATATGGGAGAGCCTGAGGTAGGTTCGAGCGGCCCTGCGCCCAAAAACCCAACCTCAAAACCACATGGCACATGAAAGTCTAACCTCCTCTTTCTTCTACTATAGGGCTGCACCCCGTCTTGATTACCCAAGAAACAAACAAACGTGACGTGCTTCCCGGCCAACACATGGGACATCACTACTCGGAGACACGTCTTCAACCCCCTCGCTGCGACGCCGTAGTACAGCTTCCTCTTAGGAGGAGAGAACAAGTCGACACGACCGCTAGCACTCCACCCATGAAGCTGTGCTTTATGTGATCGTGGGCACACTTGCAGGTCTATATCGTTCTGATAAATGGTAAGTAACCAAAGTGCATCATCTTTCCATGCCTCCAGCTTCAGCCTCTTAGACACCAACGTTCCTAACTTTGCTCTTATTAGCAGATAAGGGGTCTATCTCCCTAGTCGAGCACCACAAACGGCTTCCCGACCTCGGTCTTCACAGGGAGTAGCTGTGCAGCCAGCCAGCCAGCCAGTCGCATGCACGAGCTCAGCCTTCTAGCCTTCAAGTATCTTGTTGTCGCGACACCTCGATACGCATCCACGGTTTCACCTGGTTGCAGGAACTAGTTGATCGCATCCACTGTTGGCTATTTATAACAGCGCTCGAGAGAGGGTTGAAACATTTCAGTATGGGGGTGGGCGCCTGCTCCAATGGGGCAGGGCCACAGGCTGGCTTGGGCTCCAAACAGCTGCGCCGCCGCGATGCCTATCGTCAAGCTTGGTGGAGCGGCTGGGGGTTGATAGATCGCAAGTTCGAGCTATATATATAAACATCTCAACTCTATAAATTACGAATATCAAGATCTATTGCCCAGACTTTTTGAAGCTATCTCCTTAATTGTGCAGGCCCACACCTCACACCGCACGCGAGTCAGGCTTAGCTAGGTCCTGTCAGTTTTGTGACTTGTGACTTGGTGACTTGGTGACCGGGGTAGCAATGCAGTTTCATACACTCTTTGGTGCTAGTCGCGCCCAGAACCCCTCAGGGTCGTCGACCGTTATTGATCCGCAGTTGCTCAAAAGAGAAAGGGATCTGATGATCAAGATTGCTGCAAGATGCATCTGGCGAAATCTCATCTCGAATGTGATTAGGTTTTTATGTTCTCGTTGGGCGTGGCACAATTTAGCTGATTGCCCACCCACCACCACTCACTTTGGTATACGAGCCCGAAGCAAATCCAGCATCTCCCGTATGGATATGAAAGCCGATATGTATAAGTTGAGAAAGGTCTGGTCTATGGGGTGGCGGCTATGGCTTGTGAGAGCTCCGCTGTAGCTGCTTCCAAGCCAACCCAATTCCCCCTCCCTTGGTTCTACGTCCATGAGAAAGAGAAAGAGAAAGATGCGCTGCTCAGCTGTCGTTCTCGCCATCGTGGCGGCGACGACCCAACCTGCGCCAGCTTATGAGCGACAAAAACGTCAGCTACGCCGACCCCCGTCTGGCTCAATGTCCAGCACGCCATGCTCGGCGACGCGCAGCAGAACGCCAAATACATTGCGTAGGCCATCAACTCCGTGTCTGCCATCACTACTACTGCCGCCGGTCGTCCCAGGAAGGATATCTGTCTGATCACCTGGTCGCAGCGCGGGCAGAGCGCTCAGTGGACCCTGACCTTCTGGCCCTCGACCCGCGCCAAGGTCACGAACCTGCTCGCCGTCGCGGCCGACTTCCGGGGCACCACGGTCGGGGGAGGGGGGACCTGCTCTGTGCCTCCTCCGTTGCGGGCGTGCCGGGTCTCCTCTGCGACCCGGCCACGAAACGGTAGAAGTACGACTCGCAGTTCGTCCCAGGCCCTGCACCGGCATGACAGCGGCAGCGCCTGGGCTCGAGCTTGCTGACGTGGTGGCCACGGAGGCGCTGATGGTCACGGGGGCGGCGCTGTTCTTGTTGGGGTACCCGGAGAAGGGTACGGAGGAGCCGGCGTTGTTTCCTTATGCTACGGCTGCTTCTGTTGCTCCTGTGCCCGCTTCTTTTTCGTGAGCGGGTAGGGCAGGCGGGTGGGTAAAGGGTCCGCTTGCCCCAAGAGGTTGAATGGTATCAGATGAACTTGGAATCGCATTGACTCGCCCCTGAACTACAAAGTTTTCGTGCATTTTCATGCTTGTCACTAATCTTGTAAAATAATTCCTCGAAGATAATAGATACTTAAATGGCATTGGTATCGCTTGTTGCGGGCATATTAGTTCGAAAAATGGTTTTGTTGATGCATTTTGGTGTTTATCAATCCAAGTTGCCAAAGTCGAATAGGGGCTGCTCGTATATCATGTCGGACCGTACACCCCTTTTCCTCAGGAGTAGGGCTAACTTGTTCTCGTCAGCGCCCAGGCTCGATGACCGACGGAAGCGGTGGTTTCTCGAGTTGGTGGATGGGTGTTCCATCCTTCCCATACAAAACGCCCAGCACACACAAGCAGTCAAACAGCCTGCCAGATAACGCCTCGACCCAGCAAACCTTCACCCAAGCCACGGCTGGCGGCATCGTCAACGCAAGTACGTACTCAACTGCCCACCTACCTTAGTTCGGTAGCCAAAATGACTACGGCCGATTCAGAAGAATAGTCCCGTGCTAGAGAGAGAGAGCGAGAGAGAGATGATAGCAGCCAACACACGTGGCACACGCTCCGACCGTCATCGGATCGTTCGTGTTCGTCGAACGCCCGTCTTCCCCTCTACCTGCTGCTTCTTAGCTATGTGAGTATATAGCCAGCCACACAGTGCTCAGAGCGTATCATTCATGAGAATGCCCCCTTTTTATGGCAATTCATCCGACTGCAGCAGAACGCCTGTCTTTGTTTGGCCACAAAGGGATGGGCAACGCTTATGCAGGGACACGGGCGGGCAGTGGTGTTCGTGACCGGCTTGGCCATGTAGCTTTTTGGGTTGGACCATGTAGACGATGCGCACAATCGCACGTGGCAGACGTGTCACGATCCGTGGCTGACCGACGAGACGATTGAGTTTACCGGTGCGAGGGGGGGATGGCAATATCAATAGACCAAGCGCCACACACACGCCCGCAGTCCGTTTGCGCGCACAAACGACGACGGCCAGCTTTCCCCATCAGCTTGGTCAAAAGATGCGAAGATGCGAAGCTGGAGGTTAAACTTAAGGAGATGAGCCTGTGTGAAGGAAGCTGTCTGTCTTGGACTACACCACCCAGACAGTGTCCGTGTATTAGCGTCCCTTGCTACCCTGTAGCCCGTTTCTGCATATCTACCACACACACACACACAAAACTAGCCGCCCCCATTGAACCCTAGAAGCCGCATCTGCACTAACACACCAGACCCCTTTTATTGGCCGGCCGTACGGAGTAGTTGCAGTCTCAGCACCCCCAGGACCGACCTTGGAGAAACAGCAGCAGGAAGAAAGAAAAAAGAAGAATAAAACAGAAAAAGCCCCAATCCAACCAACCCCCCGGCATCTGATCCGTCCGCTCCACTGGAAGATCCAGACCCAAACCCTTGGGAAACCTGTAGCCCTCTTACACAGGTACATGCACCATATCACACCACAAAACCGACCCCTCATCTCACCCCTCACCCCCTCATCGTGCTGCAAGACAACAACAACAGCCCAGGGGGTGGTTCGGAGAAAAAAAAAAACAGACCAAGAATACCCTAACCCAAGAAAGAATTATGGAATGTGCCCCCCCTCCAGAAAGACTGACGGACGGATACATTGGGCCTGCCGGGGGCATGGCGCTACTGCCTTAAGTGCCGTCCAATAGTCGTGAAAACGTCCCGCAAATAGTAACCATGTAGTCTTGCATCCGTCTCTGCAGGGGAAAGAGCATCCATCGATTACATGCATCTTGCCTGCTTGCTCGTTATGGCGGGAGCTTGCCAGGGCTAGGGAGAATACAGGGAGAGAGACTGAGACTGAGACGACCCTCCCTAGTTGGACTTGTCTAAGATGCCAGAAATGATGTAATCATGATGATAGCTACTGCTTTTGGAATGAGGGAGAGACAAGACAACACTGGTTTCTGCTCAGAAAGGACAGAGGGTACTCTCATTTTTTCTATTTGTTGGACAATAAATACGTACACAGCCGGATCTCTGCCCCTGACAGAACCTCAGAATCTCATAACTCTCACACATGCCGATTATCGTAAGGATGCATCACACAACATAAACAACTGCAACTCCCCAAGAGTCATAAAACAGCCCTGCCAGCACAAATGCAACCATGTCTATCCCTTCATCCGATACCGAACAACTTCCCGCGACTGCTTTTTCTGGTATCTCCCCAATCCACGAAAACTAGAAATGTCGAAATGTCGGACGCGAGCCTGAACCGCAAAGAAAATGCAACCGTTCCGTCTATTTGCACAACCCAACCCAAAACCAAAAAGAAAGAAAGAAAGCAACACAGAAAGAGCTCAAGCAACTTGCCCCCAATATCGCCATGACAAAAATCTCGCCTTGAAAAGGGCCGACTGCGAGCCGAAACTTGCTGCGCAGAGCAGCAACAAAACAGGGTCAGCGCAATGCGACCAGGTATCAGTCACAACGCCGAGCATATGATCGATGAACACCCGAGACGCCTGGCAATTTACTCGTCGTCACGCTTCTCGGCCTTGCGAATCCTCTCGCTCCACTTTCTCTTGCCAACGCGGGTCTCATAGTGAGGCGCAACGGTTTTGACGTCTTGCATGACCGTCTCGATAGCGGTACGCGTCTTGTTGCGATAGCAGTCCACTGCATCCAAGTCAGCCTGGGCCGTTTCCAAGACGTTGGCGGGTGGGTTAGATTTGCTTACAGGCCCTTTGCAGGAAAATGGTTCTGCCCGAGAAAACACGGCTTTGCAGCCAGGCCATACGGTAGCCGAGGTCGTTCAGTCGGACCTCCTTACCACGAGTGGTCTTGCGGGTCCGGGGAATAGCAACTTCACCGTCAGATCCATCAGACATGGGCACTTTCACCATGGAGCGGCCTCTGCCATTGTTGCCACGGGATCGGCCGGTGCGTCCTCCCTCAACCTCGACCTCGTCGTCGCTCAGATCCTCCTGGAAGAACTGGCTGCCAGTTGCACTCGGAGGAGGGCTCTGCATCTCGCGCGGAAAGTAGCTACGAGGGAACACCGACGAGCTCTTGCGGAAGGAGTCAGGGATCTCCTTGGTGTCGACACTCTCCAGCGTCACGCGAACGCGCAGGCGACAGCCACGTTTGTTGTCTTCGACCAGGATGAATTTACGCTTCTTAGCTTCCGGGATATTGGGGAAGAGACCCTCTGGGTTCTCGTCCTCGTCCCTGGTGTTGCGGGCAGCGATGGCCCCTCCGTGATGGGAAGCACCGCTGATGCCATCATGGATGGGAGGCATCGAGGATCCAGAAGCAGAGTTGCTGGGGTAGGGTTGAGAATAACCGTTAAAGACCTGGGCGGGTCGGACGTCATCCCCGGATCCAGAACCCGGTCCGGTAGGGGCCTGGTGGTGGTGGTGGTGGGCCTCGTCCATATATTCGCCGTCCCCTGTTCACACCACAGCGGATTAGCCAGGGACCAGAACCACAGCCGTGGAAATCGGCAGGGGGGAGGGGGGATAATAAGCAGTATGCAAGCGAGGAGGGGTTCAAATGCGACAACCAATCATTTCGGGGTCCATTGGGAATCCCGCCGCAAAAACGCAGTAGCAATACAAGGAGGTGTGTGCAGGCAGGAGTGGAAAGGGTGCCAAAAGGTAACAGGTATAAGGTATGTTGTTGTGTGTGCAGTGGGTGCGAAATAATGCAATGCCATGCAACTTTTGCCAGCAGACAAATGACGACTACTGGTTCGCCGCGACCCCTTACTAGGGACTAAACAGTGCAGCGAAACCAACTAGATAATGTACAGAGCAGATCCAGTTTCCTCCCAGTAAAAGACCCCCCATGCGCGCCTTGCGGTCATCTGCCGCTATATAACAAGAAAGTGACGAAGCAACCGGTCCAAAAGAATTCCAAACGCACAAAAAGGTATAGTGATGATGGAGGTATCATGTAATTGCACAGTAACGACAACAACGACGCATCAATCACATTTGGTGAAACATACCGACTTCATCTCCACCCTGACCGTTACCGTCCTGATGATGGTGGTGCATGCCCGGACCCATGCCGCTCATGCCAGGCTTCCCCATGGAGGAGCCATTACCGGGGCCCATGGAGCCAGGGGCCGGGATCCCTGCCGGACCACTGGGACCGGGCATGTGTTGTGGGTGAGGTGTCGAAACCGCCTTGCGATTGTTCATCTTCGCCATACGCCGCACGCGTCGGCTTCGCAGTCGCGGGTCCTGGTTGCTGTTGCGCCAGCTGTCGACCGCCCGCTGAATCAGGCCTCTCTTGCCGCGCAGGCAGGGGTTTAGTTGAGCGAGCGCCCAGCCCACCGTGTTGCACTCCGTCTCATACTGCAGCCGGTTGCCACGGTATTGATCCTTGGGACAGCATGCGCGGGGGTAAACGCAGTTCTCCGTCTTGAAGTCGCTGGCGAGCTCATCCGTGTTCACCGACTCCACATCGCACCGAATGGTGTACTCCATCTTGACGCGGTCGCGCGAATATTCAAACGCGATCCATTGAACGCCATTGTTGTCTTGCCTGACCACCAGAGGAGTCGTTGCCGGTATGGGACCCGGAGCCGCGTTGTTATTAACACCGGGCGTGGAACCTGTCGGCGTTGACAATGGAGGAGCGCCATTTTGGCTGTGCTGCGGTGTGCCCAATGGGCCGGATGAGGGGCGCTGTAATTGTGGTACTTGCGGTTCCATCTTGGTGTGGCGAGGGCTCCCCGTCATTCCCGATTGCGCATGCTGGTTCGCGTGCTGCGTCATTGGGTGCTGCGGCGCCTGGGACATCATCATGTTATTTTGCGATGCCATTGAAGGGTGAGGCTGCTGTGCATGTTGCTGGTATGGCGACGGGGCTGCCGGCTGGGGCATTGACGGATATTGCGACTGCTGCGTGCTGTAGTACATTGACTGCTGGTGCAGCTGCGACGGGGGCTGCGCGTACATGCTGCGGTGCTGATCGTGGCCAGACGGGGAAGCGACAGAAGCTGGCGAATTTGACTGCGGCGTATGATATGAGGACATCGGCGGGTAGGGTCTAGGCATCTGCGTTGCGGCCATCATTTCGGAAGTGTCTGTAGGTTCCAGTCAGTTCCCCATTGATTGTTAAACGCGTCAATTTCGACCGCGTCTGTGGCCGGGAAAAAAAGTTGCTCGACTCACCTGCGGATGTGTATCCGCTAGTCGCGCCTGGAGTGCTGTAGGGACTCGGGTGATGGTAGTAAGGCAGACCGTCCTGCGCGTGCTGCTGGGCACTCGGAGCCTGGGCCGTGGATTGGTAAGCCGGTTGGATCGAGTGCGTGGAAGAGTATGCGGACGGGTGTTGCTGCTGCGACTGCGGAGGGGGCGCCTGATGGTGTTGATGAACGATGCTCGAGGGTCGAGGATGCTGCAAGTGTTGGGGAGGCGCCGGACCCTGCGAGTGGTGGGGGTGATGCTGCATAGAGGAGACACCCATTAGTACGAACTTTGCTGCGTCAAAGCCAAACAGCGACAACCATGGGAAGTAAAGAAGTAAGTAGGACGCGTCGATGTTTTATTTTTTTTCCCTTGACACTGTCAAAGTCTGGGGAACCTTATTCTCATCCCCTGGCGACGAGGTTCAACGGGTGAGGCGTGTGTGGACGGGGGGGGTGCCAGTCACGGATTATATGACCAGGGCATTCATACAGTACAGTACCACTACCAGCTCCAGAAATAATAAGAGGCCAAGAGAGCAGAGGGAGAGAAAAAGCGGTACCAATGGATAAGCCCTGTCAGACACCTTCTCTCCTTGGAAAGAACAAGTGGATTAGGAATCGGAAGGAGAACCCGACAATCGAAGGTTTACCGACTGGGTAACTCCTTCCAAGTTTATTTGAGACGCGACAACAGCAATGTCCTCGAGCTCACCGGAAAAGGCAACAGACTGGGTCCGACAGGGGAGCATAGAAGAAAAAAAATTGGACAAGAGATTTTGGAGATCGGAGCGAGGGTGCTCGAAGGGTGACAATGAAAGGGGGGAGACAGGGCAGTGTCAACAGATATTTGAGAGGTATGGGTATGGTTAAGGTGAGAGGGCAAGGTATGGGTTGAGGGAGGTAAGGATGTAGATTACAGATGAGGCTAAGGCATGAGGTCGGATTTGTATGAAGGTACGTCCCAGAATCACTGATTCCAAAGATATAGCAGGGACGATATTACTGCTTTGCTTGGTACGGCGAATGGCCGTGCAATGCCTGTCACAGAAATATAAGGGCATGGGCATGGGCATGGGCCTGGGCGTAGGGGGGGGTGTGCCTCGTAGAGAGAGTTGCGGAGGACCTGCCCTCGCCGTCTCGCGGTGGAGCCGCAGGATGGAGGGAGGGGTGCGCTCATCAAAAGAGTACATGGACGAGGCGTGGGACAGCGCATGGAAGAAACGTGACAGGGGTGGCAAGGAGAAGATGCAAATTAGATGAAGTGACCAATGGGTACACGCTGGAGCGAGCCTGACGAAGGCTTGATTGCCCAATAGGGTATCTTAGACCCGGTGCTAGCCAGCGACCGGGGGGGGTGCAGGACGTGTTGCAGGGGAGCTTCTCGTTGGCGAACCAGCACCAAGTAAGGCGGTGTGGGACGAGGATCCGGCTCGAGATACTTGTCGAGCCAGTCCGCGGCCGCGTGATGGCCCAAGTACCCCGAAAAGTAGGTACGCCGAGTACAAAGCTTGACGCACTTTCAAGGTTGTTCGCGGGCGTACTGTACTGAGAGTTTTTTTCGAGGATAGCAGGCAAACAAACAACTTGGAAGCATGAATGCGCTCAACATAACTCTCAACTCAGAGGAAGCCTACACCACCGCCCATCATCATCGTCCGCTTCCATCACGCCCGAATCGAGGGCTGTGACAATCCAGGCCCAAGATTCGCGCCCGTTTTGCAGTTGAACCCAGTGCGAAACGTTGCGAGGCAATTCTTGCAAATCTGAATCAAGATGATGGGCGGTGGTGAAGGCCTTCCGCCAATGGAGCCCCACCCACGAGACCGACAGCTTCATCCACCAATCACTTGGTCTTCCGCCGTCGTCACATCTGCCAGCCCACGCGGTACTTGACTAGACGTACCCAAAGAGGGCGAGAGAGGAACAGCGCCAGGAGAAGAGGGAAAAAGACTCGAGGCCTTTTTTTTCCTTGGCCGCGGTGAAGGAACTTCTTCAGGGTCTAGCCTAGTGGATTCCAGCAGTCCCGTCACTGTCCGGACTCGCGCGCGCGTTCTGAGAAGAGGCAGTAACTGTCAAGATACAGCTCGTGACGTCTCTCTCTGGCTGTGCCCGTAACTGGCCCAGGACTTGGCTGTCATCGAACCTTTTCTCCGCACGCCCATCGCATCCATTGCCTGCCAATGGATGCATGGCAGCCGATCTACTGTACTGGCGGCATCTGTTTCGCACTTGCGCCGACAAAGTAACTCGCTCGCTCGATCCCATCAACTCTGATAGTTTCTCGGAGCCCTCAGCCATCGCATATTACAGTGTGGCTAGTGGTACTGCTGCAGCATGATTGCGAATCAAAGGATGCTGAGATGTCCTGCACTAAAAGGCCGTTCCACTTGGGGGGGCGCCTCGGACGTTGCAGGCACGTCAGCAGCATCCATCCATCTATCCCACTGCCACTGCGTGAAAGAGAGGGAGAGGGCGAGTGGTGAGTGGGGTGCCCATGGCCCAAATTTGCATCGCTGCTCTTGACCGTTCAACTCCGCTTGGCACGCTAAGGCAGCCCACACATGCCCTGTTCCAGCGCATGTATCCCCCGGTCTCTTGTGAAACAAGATCGGCCCCCTTGAATTCCCTTTTGACGAGTCCGCGCAAGGTCAGGCTTGCGACAAGGTAGCCAAACTTCTGGAAGCGATGGAAAAGATCGTTCCATGGCTGTTGTGATCCCAATGAAGTCCGGTCACTGTCGGCCTGCAAGGGCACCCCTTGACTTGCACAATTCTTTGCCGCACTTGAGGCTGAAATGTATGGTTAAGATGACGCGCGAGGCCACAACTTGGAGATAAGGCAACGTACAGACGGAAAGCATTGGGATAGAGAGGAAGTCATGACGCGAGAGTGCAGTAAGAATCAAAACGGTGTAGTACTTACAGGATCGTTTGTATGCTCGTCCTTCACATAAGGATGGGGGGTATGCCGGTGTTGCACCATCTTCATAAGCATTGCCTAACGTCGATTGGGTCGTGCGTAGGTAGGTAGGTGTTTGTTCGTGCCTGCCCGCAACCAAAACTTCGTCAGCACGAGATGCCATCATTCTTCATCAAGACAACGATGACCCATGGAGGCGAAAGTGCATTCTTCCCCACTGGCCTCATCTCGGGACAGCCGTTGCAGAAAAGACCAACGATGGCAGATGCAGGCGACAACTGAGCTCGGCCTGCCGGACCGCCCTAGATGCTAGTTGCCGTGCTTTCGACTACTGTCGCCAGGCTGACCTGACATCAACTTGTCACGCGCCTGTGCGCAGAGACGGACTAGCGACATAATGCTGATGCAATGCGCTTCTGATAGAGTTTAGCAAAAATATTCAGAACTTACTTTGACGCGAGTCTAGACTCTGGCGGGAGAGCTTAAATCAAGGACACTGCAAATCCTTGTCGGCGACACGGCGGGATGTGATTTTCGAAGGAACAATGTTCGATTCTCTGCCATCACGCATGTCAGTTTCGAGGTGCTTGTAATAATAGCAGGCTTCATCACGTCCAGGTGGGGACCCATCAACAGAGCGGGCTAGCGACACCCATCCATTCGTGTCTCAGCAAGTGAAAGCGATAAAAATAGACCCCTGCATATATCACAGGTCGCCAAGGAAAGAGGCAAGATGATCAGGCTCGGCGTAGTTGGCGGTAGGAATCCGCCATGGTGAATGAACGCCTGCCACTGAAGCGTCCTAACCGTATCACCTTGTGCTCTGGGGGCGGCCAGGCTTGAGTAGGCTATGGTTGCTGCAGATGGGTGTTGGTACTTTGAGGTTATAGAGAATGCGCTTACTTTATTGGAGATGTGAAAAAGAAGAAAGAATAAGCTCTCTTGCAGCCGGGTTCCCCTAGTTGGTATGGAAACGACCCGTTCCAAATGCAGCTATGTTTGCCTGAAGCGCTGCCGAGGAATTCTGCTGGATTCGAGAAAACAAACGTGCAAAGGTGAAATCAGCTTGCCGAGTCTTGGTTTGGGTACTTTGCTTCTTTCTTGGCAGTTTGGAAAGTCGAGCAGAGGGATCTGGGCTGTAGACGCGCTCAATGCCGTATGTTTCAGTCGTACACGAGTCTGATAGTCTGATAATCTACCAATCGCAGATTTATGCTTCCGGGGGGGTAGATAGACAGCGTGGGCCCTACACAGCTCGTTAGTACTTGCTTAGTGTGCGTGCTCGTTCGACAGCGCCAGGGTAATGGATGGGACGATCGCGCTCCAGGAAGCGCGGAATTTATTAGGACGAGATAGATGCATACTGGAGTTGAGCTAGGATGATGTAGTGAGAGCCAGAAGAATAGGTCCAGATGACGCGAGCTTGCAGGGCGTCATGCGGGTAGGGTGCCAGGGAACAGAAGACCTTGGGGGAAAGAATATGTATGTATGAAAGAGGTGCGGTGATGGAGAGGGGCCTCTTGGGAAGTTGACAAGGTCTGGTATATACATGTACTGATGGCAAAGTGCTGATTGAGAAAAAACAGCCCTCGAGCCCCTGCAGGCCACAGCATGCAGCAAATCCTGGTTTTTTATTAAGGGGAGGGATAGAACGGTCCCATCACAATGGTAAAGGCCGTGGCAACTTGCAAGGGTGGGTGTGCACACTATCCCGATGAGGATTTGGGATAAGATACCGGGTAAATGTTGTATCTCGGGTGGGTAGAGAATGTAGAGGTAACAGTGTCACCGCCACGACCTCGAAAGCCGTAAACCTGACAATATGAGATTCCAGATACAGCCACTCACGTAACGTCAACGCGACTATGGAAGACCCAGGAAATTCCTCCTTCGAAATCTAAGGGCCGAGCAGTGTTATATGTCTAGTTCGGCCGACAGAAGTGACCTGCTTTTCAAGCCGTTGATGCATGTATGTCTACATAAGTCGACGTATTTGGGGTGTTTGATTTCCCCGGCGAGATATGTGATCAGTACTTGGGTACATGGAACTGCGCAATTTCAAGCAGATCTGTTCGCGCCGGTGCTATTCTGGTTTTGTGCGACGACAAAGTGTCGATGAATTCCTGACTCAGCTAATGGCCAGGAAAGGTGTCACTTCAGGCCCTGACGTATCGCGGGGGAAGGAAGACGACAACGCCTACAGAGCAAATAAACTACACGGTAGTCGGGATTAGACCTCGTGGTGATTGGATCCGACCCGTGCTTTGTGATCCGGAATTTCTCAGATGGACAAGCAACTATCCGCGGTGTGGTAGCGCCAAATATCAGATATGGATGGGTGATGCTGAGGAGTACCTTTAGCCGCGGATCTGCTACAAAGCCTTCAAGTACCAGAACAGAGCCTACCCGAGTCGGACCATGTGGAACAAAACCGAAATAACGGCGTATATTGCGCGGCTTTTCACTCGATTGCAGTTTGATATACCACTAGCTCTGTCAAAAAGAAGAAAAAAAACCCACGTACGTCAGCAGTGACAAGTGGAGAGCAGTATGTGATGTAGTTTGTCAGGTCGCAAAGGTATGTGCAGAACCCATCTTGGTAAATACCCTCAGGGGTACGTTGACTCCACGGGAAGGCTGCAGGGATGGGCAGTTGAATTCGCCTTGACCCTTGCCAGGACGGCATGCCCACCAAGAACCGAGGCAACGTCGAAATTCAAACTGATATACAATTCGCTCTCAATAACAGCATGGTAGGTAGGTATCTATAGCTGGAAAAGGAAGGGATGAAAGGACAATGGCAGTAGAGGCTTCTTCCAGACCAACAAGATGGTCTCTGGGAGACTGATGTTGGCTACGCGGTACATTGGCTCTTCCATAGAGGCCTGTAGTTGGCCCTGCACTAATGGGGCTACCTAAGTTTTTTTCAAGTCCAACGCGCGTGGCTGGCGCGTGGACGGCACGCGCCTTGGTTTGATTTTGATCCAGTTTTCGGCGCAATTGAGACAGAAAAGAAAAGCAATACGTGCAGTGGCAGGGAAAAAGAAAGCACTGTAAGAGATTTCGAGGAGAACCGAGATCTCACCTTGGTGGGATGGCGCTGCGGGGGCGCAAGACAGGCGTTCGACCACAGTTTAAAGCTGCCCATCCATCCCATGGGCATCTTCGAGTCCCTTAAGCCCGAGTGGAATGCCAATACTCTAACACCAGAGGTCGCATGTCTTTCGGCGTTACTCTACAAGGGCCCATTGGCATCCAGGCCAGGTACTGAATTTCCCAGTGTCGGAAGACTTGAACAGCGCCCTCCTCTACGCCGTCCATCTAGAGACTTGGTACCCGAACTCTGGATACGCAATCGGACACAACAGGAATCTTGTGAAACCCAGGAAACATGAGGTGCGGTCTTGAAGTGACACATCGAGCAGGGTTTCGAGTTTAGCGAGAAAGGCATGTACATAGCTAGCGTTGACGACAACACCAGAATGATGCGCAAGCAATTTGGAGTAGACGCAGAGACCGGTGTGGCTTTTTGCCTGGACAAACCCTCACTCCACGAGGGATAGGCGGTCCGCTGGTTATTGGAAACGGTCTCGATACTTGCATCTGAGCTTTCACAACACTGCAGCCAGGCCCAGCATTCATGAGCCCCTTTAAACCACTTGCAGAGATGCTGTCATTCGTGGAGCATGGATGTTGGGTATGCAGAGCAGTTCAAGTACAGGCAAGTGGTTACAATGATTTGACGGGTTTCGTCAAGTTTTTTATCATTATGATTACTATGTTTATCAGACAATCCTGTCTTCCTGGTGCACGCTTTTCTTACGTGTTGAGCAGATCTGGCAAAAAGGTACTCGCGCTTGCTACATAACTTCCGAATCCACACACGGCCTTTGAGGTTCGAGGTCTGATATGTAAAAATCCACTCGAGGTGTTCGCGTCTGGAGCTGTAGCACTTGCAGTTCGAATTTGGGCGATCGGGTCTCTTTCCAAACGGCCATGACGACCAGGGTGATGGAGAGACATGGACCAGGGACCGTTGTCTCGACTTGGAACCCAACCAGACGGATTTGGGCGTGGTCCTGACCGGCAGGGGGAGAAGACTGCCAGACTGCCAAATTTGGAGGGCTGCCAGGGAAGTCCCACGAACAATCCCACGCACCGCGCACCACGCATCGCTTGCCCTGCCAGGGCGATTGACTGATGGTGCCCCCGGCTGTAGGCTAAGGTATGGCACGGGTTGTGCATGGCCTCCGTTGAAAAAGAGTGCAGGAACTACCCCAGGGACGCTTACATTTTTTACCTTGTAACCCCCCTTGATCCATGCCCCCTCACCCCTCGCACCTCGACTTCCTTGCCCAGCACGTTCAGCCATTGAGATGCTTTTCTGTAGAGGAATGGACTTCCAGGGTTGTTAGACTGAGAACCGTCCGGTCGGGAGACCATTCGTAACGCAACTAAGGGAAGAAGGAATGGCACGTACATGGTACATCAGATACGCGCATCAATTCAATACACCTTGGGAGTTGGGCCGGATGCCGATCGGGCGAATATCACAGTGCCTGACTAACTACCTCCTTCTACCACATGTGGTAGTATATTGCCTATTGATACACAAGAGAAATAGAGTATATTGCGCAATCAATCTGCGACAAATAGCAATTTTGATTTCGATCTATATCCACGAGCCATTAAGGTGGCAGGCAGGTAGGGTGCTATGACAGTATGTAGTGAAGTTGTTATACTGGTATTCGATATATCAGGCTGGCTCTATGCAATGAGGGAAAATTACTGTTTCGGGAGAGGGAGAACACATGAGCCCCTCCTCTCTCTCTACTTCCGTCAGTGTACCAGTAAACACCTTTACCATGACCATACTACTACACGCCTTCCAGGGAAACCACACTTGTCCGAAAAGGCACATGGAGAAAAGATGCACGTCGAGTGCGACTAGTTAAGAGGGCCAAGTAGTCCGTCAGAAGCCCTACCTAGAACAGTAAGCCGCCACCAGCAAAGAACCTAGGCAGGACAGGCCGTCCAAATTCAATCCATTTAGGTTTCTCGCCGTGGGCGGGGAACAAGACAAGACCGGTAGGTGCAAGGATTTCTAGCTGACAGGCATTGATAGTAAGGAACGGCAGTCCTACGTCGTCCAAACCAGCATCAACAACCCGGCGGTACCAGCGGAACGGATCGGTACCAAATGCTAGAGAACATGGACATCATTTACCTAGAACAAGGTATGCTGGTAGGGCAGAGATGCAACGGCGTCTGGCGGCCCAGGCCCTGCAGGTTTACGGTAGCAGTGCTAGGTGCTGATACGGCCATTGCAAGTTCAATGGACTGTCGCCAAAGAGAGAATATGACGTCTCTCTCAAACCCGGCATTTGCGCCATGTATCGAACAACGCGAATCGTCGTCATTCATTATATCGATGCTGGCCAAGCCGCGGCTATTCGGGAACAACCAGAGATGGTTTGGGCAGATTGAGGACAGAAAAAGCCACCTCGGTCGGCACCGGGTTGATCGTCTTCAACGCTTTCCATTGGTAAGCGCTAGGTAAATCAGGATTCACACTTGCGCATACACAGGTAGCGAAGTTGACAAGATACCAGACGTGTGTCGACCATGGACGAATAACCGAGTACAACGTGAAGAACGAAGAGGCAGCTGCACACACCGGTACTACTTGGACTGGACTGATCGCGTAGCCTGTCGTGAAAAGAGTAGCATTGTATCAGTTTCAAGATCAGCCCACCTGAGGACATCAAAAGATGCATCCGACACACCATGTACCTCAATGACTAAGTGGCACACAGGCAGAACATCATTGAAGGTGCCCACAGCACGAAAGCACGCGGGTACTTCTTTCCCCTACGGGACACAGAGAGAGCTTACGCTGCTGTGTAATCAGTCGTGCATGGTCCCTCCCACGCTATATACATTCCTTGAGAAACGCGAGATTCAGCACACGCGCTATCTCCGTGGACGAAATACGTTCTGTCGTATCACCATGGCTTTCCAGGCGACATGAGGCGAAAATGCATTGCTGTCACCACACCTTCCGCTACTACCCGTAAGGCTTGAGAGAATTTGTGGCGTACGCGTGGTGAATCAAGAATGTATGTGCGTACTGTATCTGCTACTCTGATTTTCCCCATCACTGCCGGACTGTTTGTGCCACCCGAGAACTCTGCTGCTCGTGGCTGAGACACTTGACTCTTCCTCTTCCATGGGCCATCGTCGTGGCTCTCCTACACCGTTTGTCAAAAGAAAAAAGCGCGCACTAATACCCACCGGCGCGGTTGTTGTTGAGTAGGCTGGACTCCATCTTTCCTTTTTCGCCCCTGCTGCTTCGGTTGGAGGGAGACCCGTTCTGCGAGGGACTTAGGCGAAGATGTGCCGGAATCCACAATCGCCGCCTGTTAGTTCTTGAACAAGACCGGCTCCGGGATGATTCGTATTCGAGAATGAGAGGAGAGCGAGTGGGAAAACCCAAAACGCCTTTCCATTGTCGGACTAGAGCTCTCGAACTACTGAGCGAGTAAGGCGGCGACTATGGCGGGCCCATACTGCTTGGTTAAATTAAATTAGAATATGCAAGAACGGAAATGGACGCCTCCGCCCGGCGGTCTATCAAGCCAGATGCTTATTACTAATACATTGTGAATGGGCACTGGACTCTCCCGCAAAAACTCAATTCGGATCAGAGACAACATGCCATGTACATGTAAGCCAGCTGCAGCAGGTAACCAAAGCGGCTTGCGTGTGCGGCGTGGATGAACGTCGATCAGACCGCCTATGTTTCCCATCCCGTCACTGACGTATTAGTAGCGCTCAGTAGATTATACCCGCTGTACAATGGAGGCGAGCGGGTAGCCAAATGCTTGGGCAATGGCTGCCATCGAAATTGTTCCGATTGATCCTCATAGCCACCTTCTCCATTAGGCCTGGCCTTGGACAGCTAGTGCACTGCATCTTCACCCAGTTCCAAGGAAACGCCAACGTGCAGCTCAAGCTGCATACGCCATACTCTTCTGCACGTACGTACATACGATACCATACATGCAGCAACTCTCCCACAGATTCTGGTGGATGGTAGGGCCTAATTAAGAGACTAGCAAAAGTCGTTGGTGGTGTTATGCCAGGCCACGCTAACAAGCTACGCGAACGAGCGCGAGGGACAGAACAGGACAGGGCGGACCGGCGTGCTGTCTGCGTGCGTGCCATTGTTCGTTTTGGGGCAAGATCTGAGGTCTGTTTAATGAAACGGATGCTATTAATATCAAAATCCGAGCCGGGCTTTCTTCAGCCCACTGCTGCTAATCGACTTCTGGCCTACCTTCGACTGCAAACGATATTGGAAAGCAACGGCCGATCCATCATCCGCCCTTTCCACCCCCTCCCTACCTTACATGCCTTACCTTTACCTTGGCTGTATGTGGTGTGGGTGCGCGGTAAGCTACTTGTACATACGCCCCCTTCTGCCTGGCGCGCGGTGATAGGGTCGGGGAAGGCCCGAAAAGCCATATGGGTTTGCTTCTTGCACCGTGGGATGAGTGCATGTATTGTACATGCTGCTAATGCGCGAACGGGCAAAGCCATCCCACGCTCGATTCGTAATAATAAGAGGAGAGCTTGAAACATGGCTACTGCTTCCTAGTCTACACCGTGACGACCAGAGCGGGCGGATTGCCGACACAGGCTCCGAATACTGGCTAGCTCCTCTGGATTGACTGCGGATGTGCGAGGGTGGAAAGTAATGTTACATTGAGATGATGATACGGATAGACTATCGAGCATATAAGCCAATCCTGGCCCGGTAGATAGATAGATATATGGCGAAGTATCTACCTGTTGCAGCCGACGTTGTCTGTAGTGACGAAACAAGAAGCAATGTCCAATGTCTGTTCATCATTCTTGTCGTTTACCAATGATAATACCGTAGTATCTGGGGAAGTGCAAGGTCCAGGCATCCTGGAGGCGGCCGTTGAACTTCTCCAGGGATACGGGACCCAGCTAACTTCTTCATCCCCTTGCTTAGAGGAGAACGACGTTGACAACTCGGAAAATTACTACTGTAGCAGACCTTCCTGCCCCCCCTCTGGAGTTGGCTTTGGGCAAGATCAAAGGCTGCCGAGGCCCCTCTCCCCTGAAAGTGCCCCTGCGTGTAGCTTGCTACCCAAGTAGCATCCACGATCCATTCCAGATGAATCACGACCACCATGCTGCTGAAAGGTCACCAAGTTTTCCAGATCACAGATCCCTCACCCCCCGTTCGGGACTTGCAATATCCCGGCTCTCGTGCACCAACATCCACTGTACATGTACCAAGGTAGGTGCATTGCATGCGTGCATATTATGTAGGTACGTACATGGCCTCGTACATGCGATATGAGCCAGTCCATTGGGGGAGGGAGAAGAGTCTGCGTAAACGACATTGCAAATCTCCGCCCATTTCGCAATACCGGCCGAAGCGTCAGTAATTGAATCAAGACTAGCGGCGAGAGAGACAGAGAGAGAAAGAGAGTAAACACCACACTGATCTGGTGGTGGCAGGAAAATAGGATCGAATGACATCTGTTTCGATCTCCACTTGGTGTACATTTCCCACGATTAAGATCCATCTTCCATGCTTGTACGTGTAGGGACAAGGCAAGCAAGGAAGGCGAGGGCAAGGTCAACCTCCATCCAGTCCCCCCTTCAATACATTGTCTTCGCGAAGCTGGCTGCCATCCCAACTTGCCACCCTTGCAACGTGGCCGGGGAGGTGTGGCCAGAAGAAAGACGTGGTGGGTGTGCGAGAGCAACGGTGGTTGGCGCTATCTTGCCATGCATGGGCAACGTGAGAGCAGGGTACTGGGTAGGCCGTTGCCCGTCATTGGCGGCTTGGCCGCCTTCCCCATCCATCCTTGAACGGCAGGTACTGGCTGCATTGAGGATTATAGAGGTTGACGTGACGATGGTTGGTGATGGGCTTGCGACTAAACATGGACACGTAGGTAGGTATACACGAGGGTCAACTAGGAAATGATAGTCAACTTCCAATGCCACTTTTGAGGCCTTTTTCTGGCAGAATAGGTCATCTGCAGCTCGAAATCTACTGCAGTGGAAGAAACGGGTTCGGACTAAGAGTTAGATGATGCTACGATATCGAGCGATGCTGGATGGATACCGTCCTAGCAAGTGGAAGACTGCCCCATGGGCCAGCGCAATAATTCCAGAAATAAGCTTCCAAATCCCAGCAGTTGCAGGGCAGGCTTCGACGGTAGTAAGAAGGGGCTAGCAGCAACAAACGGTCCATTGCACTCGATACCTCTGTCTGGACTCGCTGCAAGAGATTAGACCCCAACGAATGGTGCCATGCTCATCCCGTCGTCCCTGGTCTAGTCGCCGGCAAAACCACGTTCAGGAGTCCACAATCCACTTCACCATTTCGACTATTTGCTAGTCGAGTCGGCGACGCCAACTTTGAGCGGTACTTCTTCTCGTCTGTCATAGCTAGCGCGCTGTCAAGTCCCTCATCTAGGCTGGTCGAAACAGGCATGAGACCCGTTAGTGTGTAGGCATATGCAGAGGAAGGACAACGGCTTCAGCGGTAGCCATCCCGGTGATAGACACGTTGAATTCCTCGACTGGGAAAGAAGAAGAAAAAGCCTCAAGGCGTGCGAGAGATAATAGGTACTGCGCATGTAGTTTGTCAAAGAGCACCGCGCCCCAGCCTCCACACGTAGGTGGTAGCTACCACCGGTCGGGCTCGGGCAATCGACGTCTCCAGACCGCGGGAATAGCGAGGCGGCGGGTCTCTCGCTGGCGGACTTCCGTTGCATTCATTGCATGGCATGCCTACAAGGACCCTTAACAAGAGACAGCAACTGCCTGGTGAGGTTACATTCCGCACCTGTTCAAGACAGTAACTCCTACTAGTGGGTTTCATGTTGCGCGACCAGGTCGTCCTCTATCTGGCTGGCTGGACATCCTACGGGATCCAGCGCCATGGCCCGGCAGTTCTCATCACAAGAATCGGCCTCGAATCGTAAAATGGCAGTGCTATGTTGGTCATCACAGACAATCAAAGTTCCAGGCAAATGGAGACGTGCCGATAAGACGTCCTCGACTCGAGAGTTTGTTTCAAGCGGGAGCGGTCGCTCCTTCTGTTTCCGAACACCAACCGCGCTTTCTCCTCTACTGTACATTCCTCCCAGGCAGCATCCCATGTTGAAGATCTGACGCCGGGGGCACATGGACAGACCCGGCTCAGGTAGCAGAAGATTTCCTATAGACAAGGAGATCTATATGTCAGTTTCCCATTGTTCAGTCCCGTCCATCCGTCCTCGGGATTTGAGGGGGCCATATCGCTGCTGGCTTGCTACAGTAGGTAGCCCAAACCCCTTGCAGCTTTTCCCACAGATTTACAGTGCAATGTCACCAGGCATTGGCCAGATATTGGCAAACATTCTACGACCTGGCCCGAGGAAAAAGGAATGATACTGATGCCAACGACATGCTTTCCCCGCCTCCATCGGGGAGCTCCTCTGCCTAGGCCCTCTGCCTAGCTTGCCGCAGGTTGGACAGTCACAAGCCAGTCGATGCAGTCGCCTTCTCCAGCGTCCCGCTATGGTGCTTGCTTGTAGTAGGCGATGACTGGGCGAGAAGAAGGCAACTGCCATAGGCAAACAGATACGCATGAATCACTCGTTATTGCAGTCCGCCATACATCGATGGCCCCCAAGGGCTCCATACCCATACGTGTAAGATCTCTTCCATCGACGGAAGGAACCGGCAACTGCTGACACGGCCTTGCAACTTCTTCCCAGATCCGTACCGTCTAGCAGATAGGGCACACCCACACGGCGTAGCTTCGGGGAGCTTCTCAGCTTTCTTAGTACCGCAAGGGGCAACGCCTGTGAGCTAGCCCTCGCCAGGTGGGTAGATTTGCAGTAGTTACACGTATCCCAATCTTGATACCAAGAACCAAGGTCCACGGCCATGGTTATGATACACATTATTGGACGGCAACAATTCCCTCGGCATAGCATCATAGGTGATAGGGGCTTGCTCCCTCGAATCCTACGACATGACAGGATCACAAGATGAGGTAGTTTCCCGATTGGGAACCCCTATACTGGCGGATGATTCGGTCCGTATGGTCTCAGCTCCGGGACAAGATTCACTGTATTCTCTCGGTGGGTAACGGCAGAAGCGTCACCATTACGGAAAGAGCATTCTCTTCGTGGGAATAGCAAGGAACTATACTCAGACGAGGCTCACCCCTTGCGTTGCTCGCAAGCTTCGTCCGGAAGCTGGATGAGTTTGTTGCCCCTTTCGACTCTTGGAGTCCACAGCCATGCCGCGCCCTGCCCTGGCAGACAAGGAGATTCCGACAGTCTGGATCTGCCACGACAGCGTGACGATAGGGCCGACTAGGTTCTCTAGCTATTCCCAGCATGACATCGTCGAAAGGCATGGCGAAGTGGATGCTATCTGGCATCTGGCAGCCATCGCACATCACATATGGACAAGGAAGGCAGCTGGGGCCGGCCAACTACTGGGTATTGGTTGGTTGACTGTATGAAGGGTCTCTTCCCGCGTGTAAAGATTGTCTTTGGTGCATCTGCATCTCCAAGTTTGCGAAAGACTTGTCATCGCAGTCTCTACTGGGCTTGTTAAGCACTGCCGCAATCAAACGTGCTCTATTCTTCGTCACTAGACAATCATCGGCATTCGAATGGCACCTCTGTCTCGACCGCATGAACCAACAAATGGGTGGCGTCGTCGTATAAGAGGTACGAGGTACATGCACAGGACAGGACTCGACCTGGCCCCAGCTAATCTCATGACAAGGGATGCCTATACATAGTACTGTATGCAGTCGATTGGGGGCCTCTGCAAAATTACGCCCTATAATTGAAGATGATAATAATAATAAGGAAGCATGACCTTGCTTGGCCCAACTCTCTCTTATTGTTGCCATAATTCCAACCCCGCAATCTGAACAAGATTCGATAGCATCACAGAATGGAGCGTCGGTGCCCAACGGGTTTGATGAGCGCGGACTCCATTTCGCCATGACAATGGGGCTGGCTCTAACAATGAAAGAAGAAAAACCTGAAGGATTGTTTGATGTGAAATTTGGTATGCACGGCTTCTCGGACTGGGCAATCTCACACCGAGAAGACGAAGCTAGTCACCGTTGAGTCGCCTAGCACTAGGGCGCCGAGGAGACAAGCACTGTCAATTCAAGGGTGTCAGGGTGTGGCAGGGAAGGGGAGCGAGTGTGCGTTCCAAACATCTCGTAGGCGCGGGGAACCCTTCCTAAAGTTCCCAGAGGAAGATCCTTCCTCCTGAACCTTGCATCGTCCCGGACTGGGATGAAGCGATTTTAGAACGGCAGACGATGTTACGGTACCAATGGGCAAAGGAGGTTTCCGCAAACGCACGCAGCACACAGCACACAGCATACAGCGCAGCACGCGTCGCCCGGGTGTGGGCACTGCATGGGCGCCCTGCTGTTGCTGCTGCTGCTGCTGCTGCCTCTCTCGTCCTCGTCCTCGTCCTCTCCCTTTCCCTTGCTCGCAGGCTGGGCAGGCTCGTTCGCTCGCCTCTGCACCAACCCCCCGTCACGCGTTGCCGCGCTGACGCCACCCCTCCCTCCTCCCTCTTCCTCCCTCCCTTGTTTGGAGAACGAACCGCAGTCGGGTGTCTGCTTTGTTAGGCCCAACACTACCCGCCAACCAAAGATGCGATGGGTGGTGGTGTGCATTGAAACGAAGGCCAGGATGGTTCCCCCAAAGCCCTTCCTCCACCTTCTTTCTGTACATGTGTGGGTGGCCCTGTCTGACATACATCAGCAAAGTACATTCCCGAATAGATACGCCCACGGCAACAGCAGCAGCTCCCACGCTGCTGCAAGATACGATGTGCATGTACCATAAAACCACGATGCGGTCAGAAGTGGGAAGGCGGCCTCAGTGGCCTGTCTGTCTGTCGGTCGAGTCGCGCTCCTCGCCGCCTTGCAAGGATGGCAGGCTACCACCACCACCGCCCTTCCTGCCTGGGCCAGTTCCATCAGTATGGAACGATTGCGGAAACATGAATCGTCACAAGTCCGGCAGCTGCTTGCAAATCGGCAGACAAGCGACGACAATGAACGAGTCATCGACACGAGCTGCGTGCCCACTATCTATCTCACACTGATCACTTGCATCGCATCGGCGACGCAAGTAAGCAGTGGGATGATGAATGTACGGTATCTGTATGTATGTAGGTCACATAGATACTGGAAGTGCATACCAGTATCCTGACCAACAAGAAAAAAAGGCACTACTACTACTATTATTACCATTACTACAGCGACACCCTTAGCACCCTCCTCCCAATGGGACAGTGAGCAGAGGCAGACTCGGTCCGCCCGAGATTCTGGCTGCTTTGTCCACACACACACACACACATACCACACACGCATGACGCGTGTGGGCAGTAATCCGGTGGTACGTTCCTGTGAGCTCTGTACTATTCTGTCCTTTTCTGTTCGCGATTCGCCGCATGACGCGTTGCGTGGCCACGGAACTTTACAGTACTGCCGTACCCGGAATCTGGCTGGCAAAATCACAATTTCTCCTGCGCGCACGCTCGCTGCCTCCCAAGACGTTGCATCCGGCGAAGTCCAGTTCCTGCAGCGAAATGAGGTCAGAACCTTGTCGGCCGCCGTGTCCGGGAGCAGTCCATCTATCTGCAGTGATAGTGTGTGTGTGTGTGCTGTGCCATAGCAATTCGATGATTGCACATCCTACCTGTTATGCGTATATGTCGCGGACTACTGAATAGAATTATCTTGTCTGTCGGCACTTTCCCACCCTACGCCCACTCTGGCTTGCTGGCAGGCATGGCCCTGGGACATGTCCACGTGCTCAGGGCCCTTCTTGCTCGGTGTAGCGAACAGGGGGGGGCGTTATGGTGTGCTGACCCCCGACGACGCGATGATGGGCACTTGCTTCTCTCCACCTTCTTCCGCTCTTCTGTTGCTGGGATGGCTCAACGGGCGTGGGTGGGTGGGAATCTCTTGTTGCTTGTCGCGTCGTCTGGGGAGGGGCCGACGACGAACAGGCATGCTTTTGCCAAGACGTTCTCGTAATCATCGAGAGAAAGGCTGCTGCTGCACAGTTCAGGGGTTGAAAAAGTGACAAGGCAGGGGAGGGGGTGGGTGGAAAGCGGGCGATGTAGACTACTTCTGTATAGATGGGGACAGGGTAATATGAGAGAGAGGAGCTCTACCCACTACCGGGACCACTTTAGCACACAGACCGAAACATTTTCTGCCAATGTGCGTACTGTATCTCAAGTCATTCACGCACATATACGGGCTCCCTAGGCTCCCTAGGCTCTAGGCTCCCTACTACATAGGCTCTAGGCCCCTTGGGTGACTGTCGACTCTTGCACGGGTGGAGTTTCAGGTGCTAGGGCGCTCCCAGCGATCGAGAATAGAATTGATTATATAGCAGAGTCCCAGTATAGCCGCCGAATGAGACGAGATGGAAACCTAAAACAGCACGACGTGTGTCGAGTTGACGGAAGCTCCCACCTCGCATATAGCAGCACATGGCCCTTTCTCTCGTAATGTAATTACGCGTGAATCCAGCATGATGGAGATATCCATTTTAGATTAAAGGGAATGAAGTGGCTGGTAAAATGAAACCATTATTTGCAGGTGGTTGTGCCCCCCCCGGCGATCACTCACTGGCAGACCCAACCAACTGTGGGTGTTGTCCAGAAAGGCCCAGAACTTACTCACAGCAGCCTGGGCAACAGCAGCAGAAGCAGCAGAAAGCACCGGCACAGCAAACACCAATATCACAAGACCCCTATTATTTTCTATTTTATTACATCAAACCGATGATTAGTGCGGGAACTCGGAGGCTATTCTCTGACGCCAACGAGACTAACCAGCTGCACGTACATACACATGCGTACGTACATGCCGTGATGATCCAACAACGCGTGCCGGGGAGATGAGCGTGTCGATTCTCCAACCTGCGTCTAGCTTACACCCACTCATTCATTGCCTGGCTGGAGGCGAGTGGTTCGTTCACGCGTACAATCAGTGGAAATCTCGCCGGCGAATTTATGATGTTCGATAATCTCCGAGGGAAACCCAAGCTGTGGTTGAGTTTGTCATCGATTGGGTAGATGGATGCATCAGGCAACCAGCTCGTAGGGGGGAGAGGGAGAGAGATCTGCAATGTATCATTTGCTATACACACACCAAGCGGTATATGCGTGCACGTTGAACACCAGAGAGGCAGGCTACGAATCAGCCAATGTGAAGTTACAGTAAGACAGACATGGTCCGACACAGTTCAGTCAATCAGCCAGTCCAGTGATCAGGCAGTCAGTCTGTCGGTCAGTGAGTGAGCGAGTTGGCGAGTGAGCGGTCTGTAGGGAGGGTCACACTGGATAATCCTTCTAATACTACATTGCCATTGCGGCTGAGAAAGGAGATGTTAAACTGCTACGTGCAATGAGCTCATGTCTCCCTTGATTGGATCTTTTATTGCAACACACACACACACACACACTCACATGGCTATTTCTAATAATAGTTTAGAGAGATTGGATATACTGCAGCTATCCGGATGAAGATGATTCCTACTTACGCAACAGACAGATGAATGGGTGCATGAAAACCCTTGAGAGCTTACCGGACTGTACCAACATATTTCTATTCTAAATAGCTAAGAAGTAGAAGGTAAATTGCATTCTTCATTGTTAGCATCTTCCGGGGAATCAAAAAGGGGGGGGGGGCACAGTCAACTTCGAGACACGGCCGTCGATGCATTCAACAGAGGGCTGGTTTACTCATGGGGTTCGAGATAGACAGATTATGTACGGCCTGGGGACGCTTTCTGCTATTCAGGCGTACAATACTTCTTTCAGGTCACAGCTATGCAGTTATATCAAAGTGAGAAGCCGAAGCTAATGGGAGCCAGATGTAAGGTTGCAGATTCGGAGGCCGTGAAAGGAACCGGACGGTGCAGTCAGCCTGCGATTAACGGCAAATATACTCGCAGCTCTAAGTCTTCACCGTCACCTTTGCCTTCCTGTATAAAAAGGCACAGGCTGCTGGCAGGAAAGCAGTTCGATACAAGTGTTGGGTTGGTGATGCATGAACATCGTGATAGGGGCCGACGTTGAATTGTAGAAGACATCAGCCAGCAGCACACTACATGAGACCACGCATGATTTATCAGCTGTCCGGCAGTTATATATAGGCAAGTATCGATATTGTCTAGCTCTAAACATTCGAGAAACTGAATAACTAGAAGAGACCTGGCGTAACTGAACAAATATGCCTTCCGGGACCGCTTACGATACGTGCTTCGTTGTCCCCTTTCTGGTATACAAGCAACCAAGTAGTAGGAACGGCACGAACACTGGCGATCTATGTCTGATAGCATACGCAACAGCAGCCAGCCAGCAACCGGAGGACCTGGTGGTCTACCGAGTTCATTCGTCACTGGACAGCAAACGTATACCAGAGGACACATCTGCATATGGTCATATGGCCGCTCCCGTTTCAAAGGGCGACGACTCGTTGCCATGTCGAGGCTCTATTTCAAACCCATCTTTACGAAGCAAGCAATAGGAGGCAGAGAGGAACTTGAGCGATCCAGATGTAAACACAGATCGGAACAAGGCGAGGGCGCCCTTTGCCTCTCGTCCTTGTTGAACCTGGTCTATCTTCGCCTCCAGATGCTTCACACAATGAGTGGCACGACTATCACGAACCCGCAAACTGAAGGAAAGACATCATCTCCATACAAGGAGACCACCCAAGAACGACACAGTTTTGGTGGTTCTAGTGAGGCAGACTGACGTATTGTCACATGTACATCACTTAACGTCTATATCCATACCATCTTCACATCGCAGACGCGTGGGCTAAGTATACACAAGACGCCCGGAGTATCATGAAGAGAAAATGGTATCTTATAAGATTCAAACGTCCCAAGAACTAAATAGGTATATAAGAAGTCATGACTCCCTTAGCTTCCTTCATACAGACCAGCCATCAATGCCCCAAGAATACACAGCAAGAACGAACAATTATCCAATGCGTACTCGACTTCGTAGCACAGCCCTATAAATGCTCAAGAAATGGCTTTAGAAATCTCGCCCAAAATATCGTATAAATTCCCCATGGGACCCAGCTACTTAGCGCCTGTCCCGATCATCCAGACTGGAGCTGTTGGTCTCCCTGTCCCTCTCCCGGTGGGACCTATGATGGTGGCTGTCGCGATCCCCATACTCCAAGGCTCGAGGTCGCTCAGCGGCCTCATCCTCATCACGCCGATGTCGGCGATGGCGCTCTCGCTCGGGATCGCGATCTCTACGTTCGTCGTCGTCTTCGTATCCGCGCCGTTGATGGCGTCTCCTTCGGTCCTCCTCATCTCGGTCGCGCCCTTTGTCGTCATAGTCGTCCTCTCCTACCTCTCGCTCATACTCCCGTCTTCGCTTTTCTACAACGTTGTCAGCTGTTGCTCATCGACAGTTATGAATAACGGATATCCCGCTTACCTCTCAACTGATTCGTGGCGATTGCATATTGCTGGATCTCCTCCTTACTCAGAACGCGGAGGACGATAACGAAATCGTCGCGCACCTCGAACCTCTCCTTGCCAATGGTGAGGGCTTCGGGGTTAACGAGTTTCCTGTTGATCTTCGTCCAACGAGCACCTTGAGGGGCATCCGCCTTTGTCTTATCGCCTTTATGAGGAGCGACACCCTCCCGAACCGGATGTGGCTCTTCAGGGAACGAGTCCTTGGGTTGTTTGAGAATGCCCTTGATAGGCTTCTGCTCTGACTTGTCTCTAGGAGGTGACACCACTCGTACCTGCTTTTGCTCAGCTTCGGTCAAAGCTAGTTCGCGGCCGCGAGACTCGGAACGGTCCCGCGAAGGCTGGCGTTGCCTGTCAGATCCGGAAGGGGCGACAGTATCAGACTTGGGGGCAGGCATTTCCTTCTCCTTCGGTTTGCCTTCTTCCTCCCGAGCAGCTAATTCTGCCTTGAGGTCCATGAGACCCTTGGTATCGGTTGGATCAAAAGCTGCCACCGAGGCACCCCGGCGCCGCTTGGGAGGCGCGGAGCTCTCGTCATCAGCAGGAGCAGGCTCATCTTTGGTTGCCTCCCTACTGTCAACAGGGCGCGCCTCAGCATCCCGCCGGGAATCGAGGGAACGAGCTTCAGATTCTCGTCTGCTGTATTCTCGGTCACGCTCGCGTTCCCTATCACGCTCCAACTCACGCTCACGCTCCCTTTCCTTTTCTCTCTCTCTGTCCCTTTCCTTCTCGCGTTCGCGCTCTCTCTCGCGCTCTCTCTCCCTGTCTCGCTCATATTCGCGCTCCCGTGAGTCCGAATCATTCCTATCTCTACGGCTCTCCCGTCTCGACTCGATGGCGGCGGGGTCTTGAGGGGATGGCCTCCGTTCGATATCTTTCTCTCGAGGCTTGTAGCGGTCTGCCGCGCGAAGCGCTGCTGTTTCGATGCTTTCATCGGAACCGCTGCGGCGCTTGGGAGACCCCTTGCCGTCCCTCCCTTCACTGCTATCCTTGGCGACTGAGCCTAGACCAATGGCCGCTGCTGCCACTCCTAATCCTGCAGCAACCTTGTCACGCACCTTCTCTGCCCGTACACTGTCCCTGCTATCCTTCCGCTCGCTGCCTCGGTCGTCTTCTATGCGGAAGGGACGTTCTTTGAGCTCAGAAGGTCTGCGTTCACGTGGACGAGCACGATCCAGAGATTCATCCGATCGCCGTTTCGGTTCACGGATCATCTCGGGTTCTCTCCGAGAGCGCCGCTCTTCGTAGATTGGACGCTCCGGTTCCACTGGACGGCGATGTTCTGCCTGTTCAAGGAATTCCGGTCGAAGGCCAAAACCACGTGCAGCAACTGCATCGTCGCGGTAAGCCTCATCGCCCCTTTCGCGACGCGGCTTGTGGAGGCGCTCATCATCTCGAGGGCGGTAAATGTCCTCGGGTAGCGACTGACGAGGAGTAGTGGACTCTTGGTAGAGAGAAACAGGTCTTGGCCGCGAGCTTCTACGATCAGCAGTGATACTGTCGCCAGTATCTAGATGGCTGGATCGAATGGGTGAAGGCGGGACCTGGGGCGGAGTAGGCAACGTGACAGATGGTCGATCGTATATGCCGGCTGCAGCCGCCCGATTGTACCGCTCAAGGGCAGATGAAGGAGGTGGGGGCCCGCGGCGACCGTCCACACGTCCTATGTCACTAGTGACAGTGACTGATGGCCGGTAGTAGCCCCTGTCGAAGCTCTCGCGGCGCCCTGCTCGGCTTCGTGGGCGATCGTGGTCAAGATCGTGGCGTACCAAGTCGCTTGGCTTTGTGTACTCGAAGTTGTCTTCCACCGTACTGGTGCTGATCCGTGGTTGACTCACATATCCGCCCTGGCGACTATGGGGTCTATATAGTTCAGTCGGACCGAGCCGAGGAGCTCGGAGTCTGTCGTCCCCGCCTACGCGCTCTCTTAGCCTGTATAGCTCGTCGTTATCCAGGGTAGCACTCTGGGTATGGCGATGCTGGCTCCGCGCTCGAATAGAAGATGCAGGTTGCGCATAGTAAGTCTCTTCGCTCGAACGATGTTGGTTTTGGGCGGGACTTGCAGGTCGGCCCGAGGCCGAAGAGGTATGGGACGAAGAACCGTGAGGCCGGGAATGATTCGTGGTGACTATGATCGGCTTAATGTTACCGCCCGTATCGAGAGTTGAGGAGCGATGACGATTTCGGCTCGGTTCGCGGACGCTCGAGCTTCTATGAAATGGTTCCTTTGTCACGTTGTACGTGGTTATGGTGGCGGCTGGTGCCGCGCGATGTTCACCAGCAGCACGCGGGACGGTCGAGTCGTAGCGGGCAGTAGGCACAGCGTGGATATCCCCGCCATACCAGGGGGCGTGTACCCGATTGAATGGGGTAGGGAGGCGCGGGCCGGATTGAAGGTAGGCGACCGCCGCCCCGAAGTATGTCTGTGTCGAGGGTCTGTCATGGTGATGATGACTGATTGATTGATCGCTGGCGCTGCCTGCGAAGTTTTGCTTGCTGACATTCACAAGGTTAGGCCTCAGCAATTGAGGGAGGGGCACACGGATGGGTTTTTGAATGGGTTTTGGCAGAGCCCTGCAAGAAAAGCTGCTAGGGATGGGCTGACGTAGTATGTTACCCCAGGCGGCACGGACGTCTGAAAGGCAGGGATTGGGCACGAGTTGGTGCAAGCCAATGGGTAGGGCGAGTGTGTCGTCGTTATCTAATAAGCCTGGATTGGGGGTTTTGGAAGATCCGAAATTGGGGCGAAGGAGCCAGACTCTCTCGTCCGCACAGGACGTTCTCGAGTCATAAAAGATGGGTCGTCTTGGGCGGACAGGAAGCCCGAGTCTTACTTGATTTGACGGCACCGAGAAATTCCTGCGTGTGTGCGTGTGTGTTCAAATGCAAGCGACCGACGTAAGCTGAGCGTATAGTTTAGCAGCTGAATACATCAAAAGCCGTGACAGTGGGGGGGAACAGACTTTGTCGGTGTTTCTGACGAGTGCAGTGTGCAGTCCGGAAACTTTACCAGGAACCCAGTCGGAATTTGTTGCTCAGGGTCCTGGCGGCGCGCATGTATCGTGGGGTAAAAGCGAAGTGACGGCCCGCTTGGCAGCTCTCGGGTGCTGGTTCACAGGCAGCACACAGGTATAGGATTGACGGATGGGAAGGTAGCGGTGAGATCGCGCCACTTAATAGGCACGACAGCTTCTTTTTTGGCCTGTCAGTTTCTGTCCGGCTGATGGATTTGGGCGCAGGTGCAAAAGCACAGGAGTGGAGTTGACAGGCTGCTTCTGCTGCTGCGGCTGCCCTGGTGCTGCTGCCGCCGCTGCTGGTGCTTCCCGCCCGGACGGTTCGAGCAAGGTTGTATATGCGTAGGTAGATGGGAAAAGCAAGTACCTACCTAGATTAGGTGGTTTTGGGGAGAAAGGCCGAAATTCGACAAGTCAACTGACAACACAGCAGGCAATAAAGCTGTCCGCGGTGGAATGGGCGATCTCATTCGTGGGTGGTGAGACGAGTGATATCGGCAGGCTATCCAGGCCGAATGACACAAGCTGATAGAAAGCTTGGTACGGTAGGGCTCCGGCCTATGGCCTGCAGTCCTGACAAACTGCTTGCGTCCCAGATGTCATCGACCTTCAACATGAACCACGGGAGCGGGCCGACGGGCGGTTTCTCGCGTGGATGCCTTGCTGGTGTGCTATGCTGGGTACTGGCAGCGATTGAACGAGACAGATGCGGGAAGCGATCAATGAAGACACGACCACGGTGCTGTAGGTATAGCAAATGTTATAGAAGGGCAGACAGCGACGGTGTCCTCGGCCTAGAGAAGTATAGGTTGGGCACTCACGAACGAGGTAGGAGAAGGGACGAGAGCAAGACGCTGCACAAGAAGGATCGAATCCTACCGGAGGAAGTCTCTCCTCTAATACTAGCAGGAAAGTCGATGCGATTGTAGCAAGCACAGTAAGTTGGCAGCAACGCGGCAGCAGGAACAGCAACAGCGACACTCTTCATTTCATCAGTTGCAGCAACATGCAAGTGAGCATTGCCTTGGCCCAGGTGGGGGTGATCTAGAAACCGAGTGCCGTCTATGTAGCACGTAGATAGTACATGGCCATTACCCGTAGCAAACACCAGTCCCCATTTCAATATGTACCACACCCCATGCAGGCCGGTCGTGGAACATTTCTAATGTACAGGTAGACCGAATTATCCTAGGTTAGATGGTAGGTTAGATGGTGGTGATGGGAGGGGACACTGGAGAAGGAGCTAGGGCAGGGAGGCGATGGAGGAGGGGCTAGAAGCGAGCAATGGTCATGGGCGATGACGTGCAATGCTCGAGCGACGGAAAGGTGTGGTTGCGTTGCGCCAATCCCGCTCGTATGCTCATTCGTCTCTCGCCTGCGCTTCCTCCTCCACTTCTAGAATACTTATAGCAACCTAAGCAGCAAGGATCAGGACCAAGACTGTAAGACTGTCCAATTCCCGGGCACTAGAGACTTGCGAGAGACCCCTGTCTTCTGTGTTTCCCCTTCAGGCCTTGTTGGAACTCCCTCCTGCCCTTTGAGGATCGGCGCTGTGGCTTTCGCGGCCTCCCCTCCTGGTCCCTGAACTCCCTGAACTCCCTGAACAGAGCCGCCAGGTTTTTCAACTACGACTACCTGTAGCATGTTACTTTTTTTCCCTTAGCGGCATGTTAGGCCTCTGAAAAAGAGGGCCCTACACGAGCAATCTAGCCATCCTGCTCAGCCATCACGAGAAACGTCGAGAATCGAAAACGATGGAGATGGATGGGACTGCTCCAGCTACCTGCAGTTGGTTCCATGCAAAAATTATTCGGGTCGCACAGGACGGCACGGAGCGCACGCAGTGGTGCTTGGCATTACTCCCCGAACGGGGCAGGACGAAAGCCCATGTCTCTATGTACCTACCTTACTTACATAACCACATGGGCTGGGCTGCTTGAGTGTCACGGGACTCATGTTTGCTCGACAGAAACGGCAAATATATGGATTTCATCCCTACCGGCTTGGTTTTGAGCGTGGAACATCTCCAGCAGGCGCTCGAGGTTTGCCGCCTCGTCTCAAGATTCCCCATTACGGGACGACGGCTGTCTGGATCCCCTGGCTGTCTTCGACTCCTGCGTTGGGCCTCGACGTCTGAACCCAATGCGCTGTGTGACAGGCAATGAATGAGTAAGTTGCTTGCTCGACATTGAAGTATGGTCACACAGTCAGTCAGCCGGTGCATTTTGTCTCTGTTTGCTGAGATACGATACGGTTTCACCTCACAGTTGACTCATGCTGCTTGATGCCTGAATTAAGGCAATGCTACTTCATGGTCGAGGAGGTACCGGCCGGCAAATGGCCAATGCCGTGAAGTTGATAGTAAGTATGCTCAGCACATGGGTCGGGATGGGACTTCCCAGGAAGGTTTTTTCTCTTCCTCTCGCCATGCTAGTCCGCCCCCACCCCGCTCCAGCGAATATCTGGTCACACCACAGTTCGTTCAACATGCCAATGTAGGTATCTATTATCCGAAGTTGATGAGACCAGGTCTTCATTTCCTTTCGGACGAAGTCCCTTTCTTTCGGTCATTGGAGGGGCAGTAATATCCATCCCCGTTGCTGTGACAGATACCAACTGCCCGGTGAACTAATCGACCCTAGCAGAGATTGAACGAGGCTAGTCAGCTAGAGGCGGGCACTACGGGACGGCGGTTATTGGACTAAATGATGGCTATCGGAGGTCATGGCATCTTCGGAGGTCACTTGTCGCCCAAAGATGTTCCCACCGGCCTGGATCACCGTGATTTCTGCCCAACGATGATCCCGGGACTGGAGGACGACAGCCTCGCTTACCCGTCTAAGCCGGGGTAACCTTGCCGCGTCTTTGATGACTCGAGGGGCAAGGCGCAACAAAGGAAACAAACCCCTTGGGCTACTGCCATCTCGATGCTCTTCTGATTTGGTTCGGTCGCCTTGGCGAGCCATAATTTTTATATGGAATGCTTCAAACGATATGCATCTTGGACTTGTGGTGGCCAGATCTGAGTCGATTACTTAACGCGCGACCATTTTAGCCACCACAAGGGTCGAGGCCGTTCTAACATAAGATCCTCCGCTTGAATCTCTGAATGGGTTTACGGCATTATTGGACCTCACTTCTCGAAACATCACATGGTAAATTGACCACGGTTCGTTTGACGTGCGATGATCGATGATCACTGCCTTACACGTATACCGAGCCTCTGGAGTCCCAGTCTTCTGTCTGCGCCCCTCTTGGGCAGAGAGTGGTTATATATCGCATCGGGGTGCAATAGCAACCGTGTGCCATGACCTGCATAGTTAATGCATCCGGAATCCGGAACAGCTTCTGATCTGGATGTCATTTAACTCGGTCAATAGGGAGCGATATCCCCCGTTCCTGGAAGTCGTACCGAACCCGCCACTCTCAACCCCCTGACTTTAGTATCTGATACATGATGAGATCTGAGGTTGCAACAAGAGTACCCCATCGAACGGATGGGGCCGCGGTCCCACGAATCTGCTTACAAACTCAGGATCGTCAGGCAACAACTCGACGGCAAAATTCTGACAGCTCAACCTTGCCCGCCGATTACCACCACTGCAAATACCGTTAACGCCCAACTATCGAGTCATCATGCTGCTGACTCGCAGAGACACTGCGTCGAATTATCCAGAGACGCCCCCACCATGAACAACAACAGGGCATATCGCCTCTTGTGGATGATGGTTGTAAGGTAACCATGCTTTTCCCATATCAGTAGAGCTGCTGGTTTTTCAGCCCAATCGAATAGCCAGTGGCGAATTGGCTCCCTGGACAACTTTACATGTGCGTCAGGAGCCATGATCCTTGGTGTGTAGAAGCATTCAGCGAAGGCACAGCATCCGGGGCTTCCAGCGACCGATCCCCTACCCGACCAAGTCCTGCTACGAGCATTTGTGGCGTGTAGTATGCTCTAATGAAGAAGCTGAACAACTCACAGTGCCTGGTATCACAGCATTGTTGAAATTTTAGTAACGAGCTGTTGGGGTTTGTCACCCAGCAGCTGCTAATGGGTGTATACATAGGTTCGGGACGTTCCGTACCTAAGAACCCTTCTAAACCAAATGAGCCCTTGTCAACATCAGAAACTGTTTCCCGACGGGACCCATATAGATTGTCTTCTTGATCTCGGATGGGGCTTGTTAATTAGGTGGTTTCGGGGTATGCATTAGTTATAGAAAGGAGGGATGATTAGGGGTTGTCTTCAACCCAGCCCGACATATATGCCTACTACGTTTTCCAGTCAGACGTAGCAAAAGAGAATAAAATAATATACAGCCTCTTTACTTCGGTACGGATGTATCCCTGGACAATTTGAGCCGTGCTAGTACCCAACACCATCATTCATCAAGTGCCCAGGGGGCAGTATGGCTACACCACGGTCATTCTTCTCATACCTGGGCACGACCAGATAATCGTGTTAAATCCGGTGAGAACAGGTCAATATAGCAGAAATCTAGCAGATTTAGCCTGTGGTTCTCCTTAAGCCCGGGTGCTACCACACAAGATCGACACCATATCTGTACAGTGGTGCTATGTTCTCTTAAGGGTTATGAAATTCCAAAGATCATAGATGCCCCTGCGTGTCACCAGATAGTGTAAGATATCCATCAAGGCCACATGTAATATCCCTACTGTGAAAAGCAACTGCATCGACTTCACATCAAAGATCATTCGGAATTTTGTTAGGCAGCCAACCCCACAGGTAGAGATCTCATCAATGTTGGGTCCTATCAAGCTTCTCTCTTCTTTCCCTACTCTGCCACCAAACATTCGGTCACTGAAATGAGATTGAGAGGAGGCAGTGAGTAGGCTATTTCTGCAACTCATCGACGGCTTTACTTCATCTGAAAGCCACTTTCCCAGGCTCACATCGTACATACCACCATGACTTCTGGTGAAAGTGAGCACCGTGACCACTCTGAGTAACTACGGCTAAAATGCTACTAGTAACGTGTGGGAAAGAATCATATCAACGCGCTAGCTTCAGTGACATACATGGTTGCCGAGGGAGCAGAAATGAAGCATCCCAAGGCCCCCTTGGAACATGAGGTAAAGCATGTGGCCACGGCTCGAAGGAATGAATGAGGCGATGAGGAAGTCCAAAACCGCAGATATCATGCTCTCAGTATCGGACGAGTTGCACGACACAATGGGCTTCAATATAAAAGTGTGTTTGCCGTACTCTCCTTTGTTCAAGCACGGGGGCAGAGACATCATATGTAGCCATTCCTAGAACAAACCTAATACGCTGCTTTCACAAGTATAAGACTGTGTTATGGGAATCGGCAGCCAGACAACCGATAAGATGCCAGAAGACCAAGAGAAAGATTGATAACGGTCAATACTGGTTTGGAACCTTCTGGGAGGATGGCCTGCTCAGTGTAGCAGGTACACAAACAGAGGAAGCAACGCGTCTAAGGGGAAAGCGCGTGCCTTCCGCCATTGGAAATATTCGCCTTAGGTACTTGCTTGACACCTGGTTTAACAGGGCATTCAATGTTTGGTTTTGGGTGAGTTCAAAACAAGAAGCTGCATTGCCTACCCCCTCCACGCGTTGTCTCGTGCAAGTACAAAACATTGTCACCCTTCCAGTCTGCCAAAATCATCGATATATGTCGCCGATGACCCTTGGATCGTCGGCGATCCAATATCAGGGGTTGCACGCCAGGCTATACAGTATAGGTACTACACCGAAAGCATCTTCATCGGTCGGCAACGTACTTGTCCTTGCTGATTCTGAGGCGTCGGTATCAACCTTTCTTTCTATCTCACCTACCCTTCACCGTGGTTTTCCACCTGCCTGCCTGGGCAACATACCTCCCAGCATCTCACATCTCCCAACCTACCTCCCACTACAACCTCCAGCCAACACCAGAAACCCAGGTACAAGGTCGACCAGGTAAGCAAAACTCACCCATCTCTCTCTCTCTCTTTCTCATTTTATTTTACATCTGCATTCGTTCCTCCCCAATTGTTCCATCCCACGTGTTGGCCACCCTTGCACAAGATCACTCCTCCGAGTCTTCATTACGAGATCCTGGAGAAGCCTGTTGAGTATCCACGCAGACATCTCGCTGTCGCGTGTTTCTACCCAGATATCACTGCATCTCCCCATTGGTCTTTTCAGCCAGCTGTAGCCGAGACACCATCCGTCGATCTATTTGGCTTTCCGCAGATCTGCTTCCACCTTCGATATCTTTCACTCCTTCTTCGGCTGTACCAATTGACCTCATCAACCAAGCCATCATTCACTGACAGACATAAATAAGACTTTCCGTCATCGTCTCAAGATGGCACCATCCCCTTCCAAGTTCGCGCCCACAGCGGCTGAATTCGTGGTCCGTCCCGCAACTATTGACGGTGCTGTTCTCGACGCTACCTTCGTCACTCGATCTCTTCCAGATGTCGATGACAAGACATGCGTTATCGCCCTCCTTGCTGTGCCTTACAACAAGGCTGGCCCAGAGAAGGAAGGCTGGCACATTGGCGATTTCCTGGCCATTAAGACAATGGTTTCTCCTTTGGCAAATACCCGTGCCCAGGTCTGGCTTTCACTCTGCGATATCGATGCTGTCGTAAAGCAGAACCCAGCTGCTTATACGCATGGTTCTGAGCACCGCGTTGTTAGTGGTGCAGCTCGCACCGTGAACAACGGCACAGAGAAAATTGGAACTGTTGATGGCCAAGTTCCCATTGTGTTTGAGCCCGATGTTGAGAAGATCAAGTCGCGTTTCTTCGACGAGCTTGGCAAGAAGTCATACGTTGCAGCTGAGCTGGGCTTCCCAGTGCTCCTGGTCATCTCTGGCCGCACTACACTGGAGCAGGACGTATATCTTGATGGGTACGATGTTGTCATCACTAGCGAGCAGATTCGCGATGCGCTGGATACACGTGCTCAGGTCACCGTGGTTACTTCCTCCTTGACTTCAGCCGGTTGGCAGGTAAACCCGTTCTTCCACGAAGGCAAGGCATCCCTTGCTACCAAGAAGCCCATTGACTTCTTGGCCCGACAATGTGGTGCCATCTTCTCGCGGACTATCGTTGATCAGTTCCTTGGCTGGAAGTCACCCTTCCTCGACAATGATAAGGTCAACCCTAGCAAGAAGGCTCTGGAAGCGCACCCGGGCCCTGCCATGCCCAATACTGAGCAGCTGAAAGCTCGAGGTGATTTCTCAAATGAAATCCACACCCTTCTTGCGTCTCGATCGTTCCCGGACCACTACGAGCATTCGTTTCTGTTTGACACAGAGAAGGATCCTTGGACTCACCTCATCGGCGAGCGTAAGACCAAAAACATGCTAGAGACATATAGCAAGATCTGGAAGCAGCTGGACATCATGCCCCCCTGCTTCCCCAGACAACAAGGACCGCCTGACGTTCCTTGGAACGGCGTTTGGAGGCCACCGGCTGTCTCAGATCAGTCATCTCAAGCATCTCGTCCAAGAGTCGTTCCCGTCTTGGCCGGGATACTACACATCGACATTCGGCCAGAATGTTCGAGCTGAGTTTGGCAAATTCCTCCGAGATCCCAACCCAAGTGACATAGACTGCCATGTCATCTTCAGCATTGTCGAGTACCGCATGACCTCCATGATCCTTGGCGATCTGCTCATCAAGTACGCAGGGCTTGATCTTATTTGGGCTCAGCGTTGCCGTGATTGGGATGAACAGCGTTACGACGGGATGGTTCAGAAGGAAGAAGTCAGCCTTGTGGAGTCGGCTACAGCAGCAAGAGTGATGGGCACAATCAATCGCTCCTTCCCGTTCTTCTACATTCCACCTGGCCGCGAGTTGGATAGCTCAAAGCTACATCACCAGCGGCCCCCGCGAATCTCACGATACTTGGCGATTGGGTTGACATTGCGTTACCGCGATCTAGGTCCGGACCTGGATGCCGCAGTCACTAGAGTTCTTAAGAGTAGGTTCCATCGTGATTTTTGAATGTTGCTTTTCCATGGTGTGACTACTGACATACCGACACAGTGATCCAGCAGCTCAAGGATAAGCAGGTACAGCTCCTACTGGATGATGAGGTTCTCCGCAAGAAGGCCGAGGCTTGGTGGAAGTCGATCGAACAGGACTTCATCGGGGATGTTTCGGTGCCCGAACCTGAGGTTGCTGTTAACTTCGTGCCTTCGCCTCCTGAACTGTCAACCCCCATCCCCGAGGATAGAGTCGTTCAAGACGCACAGGCAGATACTACTGCAGAGCATAACGTTGCCAGTGACATCAGACAAGATGCTACTGTGGCAGAGATTGAAGTTCGGTCCCCTGAGCAGCCGGCTACACCTCACGGCCATGGTGGAATGGGACAAGATACCTCCCCTATGTTCAAGGTTGAGCAGGGCGCTTCGCCCGAGATCAAGATTGAGTCTCCCGTCTTCAAGACCGATACGCCTAACATCATCGACATTGACAAAGCCGCCCAGACCCTTCCCAACGCTGACGAGGGACTCCTGCCTCACCTGCGTAAGGTATGGAAGCCGAAGTCGCCTAGACTTGGGGAGGCGAAGCCTGCTGTCGTCGAGGAGAACAATGACCGTGAGACACTTGAGGAGGAAGTCACCGTTCACCACTTTACCATTCCGAAGGATAGTGGAATGGAGAAAGCCCAACACGACTCTGTCGCGCTAGATGTGGCCAAGCCAGACTTCATCCATGACGAGGCTGCCAAGCTCGAGTCACCTGCTGCTACCGAGGTTGACATCCCTCGAGTTGACAAGAGCTTGCCGCCTCACCTACGAGGCAAGGATAACCCCGTCACGGCTCCGTCTTACCACTGAATGGTCCGTTTCCTTCGTGTTTGAACGAGCTGTGCACATCCGTGCAAGAGATCACGAGATCCAAAAAACTGTATATGATATTAGGATCACAGTTTGCAGTTGGTATTGTGGCTACTGAACGATCGCAAGACTTCGGAAGCGTGTATTGGTAGGGGCCACAAAGTCAATATGCCGTTATTGGTCTGGTTGGTCGACATTTTCCTAGATGACACAGGGTTTCATCTGGTGGTAAAAAGGCCACACGGTGTGTTTTTGCTGCGATTTGGTGTCGATATGATTGATTTGCAGTTGGTCATAGTCGAGTACGACAAGTCTAGACAGGTCCATAATGCAGATTATTTTCTGATAGCCATGATGTTTCACTGCGAACGCCTGAGGGCATTGTTGTCCACGAAAGTCCTGTTTAACATGACTCGCAAGATAAATGTACTCTGAATGGGTGACCTACGACATCGTAGCCGGTTTCTCCGGCTCAGTTATCACTTGGTACCTAAAGTCGATGGCCACGACAATCTAGAATACGATACCATGCTATAAGAAAACAGGTAGAAATCCTTGTCTCGGGAAGCCCTGTGTAAGAAGAAAGCATATAAGGTTCCAGGGTGAGAGACAAGCCTTACACCACCCATTGCAGCTTCGTACACAACATCGAAACTAATGTGCTGGCATGGACTGACTCACCGTGGTGGTCTATACTATATTCATGTACTTTAAGTAAGTAGGTCTTTTCGTTGTGTTCCTCCTATATGATTCTTGTCTTCGATTCTTACTTAAGGTGCGGTAGCGGCGCCTGGTTCTGTGCTACCACCATCGTCCTTGGGCGGCGCCCGGGCGCCCCGCTGGTAGACGAAGAGGGCCTCGTCCTTGCCGGGGAAGCTGGGCAGGGGCACCTGGGCGACCTTGACCCAGGCCGGCGCCTCCTGGGCCATAAACTCGTCCATGCTGCGGTCGCGGAAGCCCGTGTAGCCGTTGTGGTTCTGGGTACCCGCGACGGCGAGGGTGTCGCCCTGGTAGGACCGCAGCAGGTTGCGCGTGAAGCCGCCCTCTTCGCCGCCCGCCACGCCGCCGCCGACGATGGGGTACACGAGCAGGAGCACGGCGTCCTGGCCGCCTTGGTGCGATTGCAGGTAGGCGACGCCGTCGGCGACGAGGGTGTCGGGGACCCAGTTGGCGCGCCAGGCGCTCTGGGCGTTGTCGATGGGGATGATTTTCTGTTCTTGTTGTTTCTGTGCTGCTGCTTGGCCCTTTTGCGACTTGGATGACGGTTTTGGTGGCGCCGCCGCCGCCGCCGCCGCTGCTGCTGTTGTTGTTGTTGCAGAGGGGGGGCAGCAGTACTGCCGCAGCATGAAGGTCCAGTACCCGTTCCCGGACCCGACGTCGAGGATGTCGCGGCCGCCGGCGACCTCCTTGAGGATGGACAGGGCCTCGTGCGAGGGGCAGACGCAGCCGAAGTGGTGCATGAGCACGGGCAGCACGTGGTGGGCGCTGCGGACGGCCTCGGACTCGGGGCTCGGGCCGGCCCACTCGAGGTTCCGGCACGCCCAGTTGAGGAAGGTCAGGTACGGGTTGGCGGGCGCGGCGCCGGCCTTCTTGAGGCGCGGGATCTGCAGCGCGGGCAGGGCCGGGTGCAGGTACCGCTTCGCGAGCAGGTGCGCCGCAATCGAGGAGCGGAGCGACTGCTTCTTGGCATTCAGGGCGAACGTCTTGAGGATGTTGGGCGTCGCGGTCGTTGGGCTGAAGATGGAGAGGTAGGTGTCGATGTCGGGTCTCGGGGGCGGCGCGGCGGGCTTTCCTAGCGTCTTTGCTTTCGGGACTTGTTGCTGGGTCTCTGTCGTCGCCGTCGAGCGATCGTTTTTGTTGTCGTCTGCGCCGTCGGTCGAGGATGAGGCAGCGGGAGGAGGAGGAGGAGGAGGAGGAGATAGATCGCGGTACCAGGTATGTAACCCGTTGGCGCCTCCCATGCCAATCACATGCTGGACCTGCCCCAGCGTCACGGAGACGATGGCGTGGTAGACGTACGCATCGCGCGGGGGCAGGTTGAAGGAAAGGGCAATGGCCGAGGCGAAGTCGTCCTTTTCGAGTAACGCGGCCGCTCGCTCCTGGAGTTCGGTGTCGGCGATGTAGGCCGCAGGGTCCCAGGCCGGCTTGGAGTCCTCGCAGTACCTGAAAGGCTTCGTGGGGGGCGGCCCGGCTCGGTGCCATGATGTCTGTCGTTCGTTGGATGGTGATACGCCGCTTTGGAAAAAGACCCCCCTCCAGCTCTGCCTTCTGCCTCGCGATCGGGTCCTATGTGTTTCGAGACCTGCCTATGCCGCCTGTCTGTATGTATGTAGAGGAAGCTCTGTTGAGAGAAAGTGGGGGAGGGGCAGTCTCAATTTTTGGTGTGTATAAGTGAACTGGGTCCCAATTCCATGACGCACTAGCAGTCCAGACTCCTTACAGGCTGCTGGGTATATCCAGACCCTCATGCATTGATTTTAAGTACTGTATCCTACCACGACAAGGTCCCAGCCAGGAGACGTCAATATGCTTTGCATAGTGAGTGCCGCATTACTTGTTTCAATCCATCGAGTCATGGGGAAAAGTAAGCTTTCGGTGTTGGAACCAATATCTATGCTTAATAGGGTATCGTGTAGTCTAGTTAATCCGTTCTCTCGTAAGCTTCGTATATGGGATGCAGTAATGCATGTTACAATTGTCTTTTCTTGTTCTTCAGAAATCCATTCGTTCATTAAAACATCCTCGTGGTGCTCGGCCGGAGCCACTCGACGACTTCGCAGTTGTTCTCCTGCCCGAACCGCTCGATGCGTTCCATATTCCACCCGGACACGAACCGGCTCTGCTCCACCGTCCACGTCTGGCCCTCGGGCAGGCGCGGCGCGTCACCCTCAACTTCGGGAGACCGCGGCACGCCCACGACGGCGGCTTCAGCCAGGCGACAGGTGTCCAGGTGCCATAACCATTGGAGGCACCGTGTGTCCTCGACACAGAACTTGGCACATTCATTGTAGTCCTTGAACATGGCCGTCTGGTACTCACCCCAGCCTCGGTTGTCCCAATCGATGGCAATTTCTCTGGATGCAAGGCCCTGTTCAGCATGCTCATGCTCCCATGCATCTCGATAGAGGAGGGGTGTCTGTGTGGGCGTTAGTGAAGAACGTGGTGGATGTGTGCCAAGGGGTGGAATGGAATGTCTTACATCGCGGTTTCGCCTGACATGTTCCCACTTCCAGAAATCGACCATGTATTCGGGCTTCATCTTGTGCATGGTCAACATTGGCTGGCACCAATGTCGGTGGCCAAACGGGATGTTATGCGGTGCGTTTGGGCTGAACATGGGCCAGAGCCCGGAGATGGCCACGCCGGCACTGAAGAGAGCCCACCCGAGCACCGAATCTCCACAGCACTCGTGCCGCAACAGCCCGAGCCATCGGTGGCTCAAGGGGGCCTCGACGTAGTCGCCATCCTTGCCGACCTTGCGCGCCAGCAGCTTTTTCATGGCCCCGCGGCTGAGCACGTAGCCAGGCCCGCCGTTGGCGAAGAACGTGACTTCGTCCTTGTCGGTATGGCGTCCGGGGGAGGGGCTGCCCAGGTACATGGGCGTGTCGGCGTCGAGGTTCTCGAGCAGGCGGAAGACGTTGTCCCACACCACGTACGTGTCCGACTCGTAGAAAAAGTACCAGCGCTTGTTGGGGCGCAGCGCCCAGGCCTGCTCGATCATGGGCAGGAACTTGTACTTGTCGATGATCCAGCCGTTGACTTCGGGCCTCGGCTCGCCCGGCTTGAGCACGGTGCCGTTCTCGTTGAGGCCGTGGAGGGTGAGGTAGTTGATGAAGTCGGGGTTGTCGCGGCGGTACGAGGCGGGCGTGGTCGCGATGACATCGTAGACGTGGCGGCCCGAGATGGTCTCCTCGTAGTCGGAGAAGATGAGCAGGTCCTGGAGGCAGGCCGAGACGCTCGAGAGCTGCGACTCGACGCGCGCGGGCTGGTCGCCGTGGCCGAACTTGAGGACCGGCTGGACCAGGTGGGCCAGCTTCTGCTGCGGGAATGACCGGCACAAGTCGTCGTCGGTGACGGCGCCTATGTCGGGGAACGAGACGGGCTGGAAGCTGCTCGTCGTCTCCCAGGGGAGGAATTTGGGGCGGCCACTGCCATCTTCACTAGGCGACGCTTGCTCCGGCGTCTTACCCTTGCTGTGTTGGAACGAGCCAATGGTGTAGCCAAATGACCGGTGTGTGTCGGAAATCAAGATGAGGTAGAACAGAAGCGCAATGCCGGCGGCGGCGAAGACGAGCCCCAGCATGCGCTGCATTCGCGAGTTCAGGCCGACCTCGCGCCCGCCTAAGGTCATACTGTTGCCACACCAACTCTTGATCCACGTCCACGGCATTGGTAGATGGGATTTCGAGAGAAGGGGCTTTTCCTTTCGTTCCCTTTTTAAATCCTTCATATCCCGTGAGCAGTTTTGAGCGGCCGGTCTCTTAAACAATCAACAGCGACATTCGCACGTGGCGGCACAGAAGCTAGCAGCGGGCGTCGTGTATTTCGGCATGGAGTTCAGTTTAGGGAGTAGATACCTATGTACTTATGCAAGGCGGCGGCGCTCGTTCAGGGAAGGGCAAGAGACCAGACGGAGAATTGCAGGAACACAGAGGGGACCAACGACTTGCGCCGCAAAGATGCCGAATTCCAAGAAAAAGAGGAAGCCTTGCGGTATCGAGATCGAGGGGGGGCTGATATTTTGCATGTCATTTTCTTGTGACTGTGTAACCGAAGCTCTCCAAGCCCACTTCTTTCTTCAAGGACGACATGTGGTACGCTACTAGGTTACTACCTACAACGTACGCCTGGTTTCTGCTCAATCCCTCTCCTGCCCTCGGCGCTTCCACTGCCAGCCCCGGACGGCTGGGGTTGCTGCCACCTTCTGGGTCAAAGGCAGTGGAAGTGGAGTATGAGGTCAGAATCACTTACATTACTGAGAGGCAATGCAAGCAATTCGCTCTTTCTGACTCTTTCTTTCGATTGGCGAATCGCTCCTCCACGGATGTCGCAAGGCAGACGCCAGAATACGAGACATCAATTTGGAGAAATCTCCAAGCTCCAAGCACCAAGCTCTTGCTGACAGGCACCACCCACCCCACTGTCACAGCATGCGCCGTCATTCATCCTGCCTCCATCTTCTGTGAGGGTACCCAATCCTCCGGCAATGCTAACCGTTCCGGGGGCGCCGCCTAGTACGATGTTTGGCGCTATCCCTCGCGATAAGCCTCCATACCCGACGACTTGGAGCGTTTGGCAAGGCCGCAAGGGGGGTGCTGGTCTGCAGTGTCTGCTAATCCAATGAACCGTCCCACCCGCGACATTGGCAGTTCGTCTGGTCTCTTGTTGACTTCCCGGTTTGCCGGCTGCCTACGGTTAGAGTGGCTCCCTACGGACCGTACCTGAGCATCTGCCCATGAAGGAACTCCGAAAACACCTTCGACCCGATTTTGACACCACTTAGGTTAACCCGGGCTCAGTCTGAGCCTCAGTCTTGCCTTTAGCAGCGGAAATTGTGCACCAATTTAGACTCCCGCTGTCTAAAGGAGCACGGACAATCATGGCTTGCAGGCGACACAGTCTAAAATAGCACCGCACGAGACACGTTCTAAACCTTCTTCTATCGCCATTTCTACCAGCCGCGAATGCGACAGCCAGCATACTTGCATACCTACAGCATACCTACCTACCTTACCCTTGCAAGAAACGAACGTACGTATGAATGACTGAGCCAACAAGGTAGGATTTATACCTGACGGCTTCACCAGTGTGATAGCTCATACTTCAGCCAACCAATGAGATAAGAGTAGTGGCTGTCTATGCTTGCTTTTCTTCATCCTCTCAGTCATGCTCGAGCGTGGCGATAGTATGGTCAGATGAATGAACCATTGAGGAGTACATGATCTGCGCAGTGTTTTTCATGCCGTGATCTAGATTCCTGCTCAGATCAGTTTCGCAAATAATCGATGTGTGTGGTCAAGGATCTCTCCTGGCTAGTCGTACACCGCAGACTGCGCAAAGCGCCCTTTACGCGTGCCCCCTTTACGCGTGCCCCCTTTACGCGTCCAACAAACCCCCTCAACTCGGCTATCTTGCCGCCAACACGAACCAGGCAACTCTTCATTGTTATCTGTACATATATATGTGAACACACAGTACTATGGCCGGCTTTGGCAATTATTACGCGGTCGCGGTCGGCAGAAAGCCCGGCGTGTACACCGAATGGTCGACATGCGAAGAGCAAGTCACGCGTTACGGCGGTGCCAGATACAGAAAGTTTGGATCCCTTGGTGAGGCTCGGGCCTTCATCTCCAGATATGGCGGGCAGCAAAACCATGGGGCAATGGCAGTAGACTATCGTCCTCAAGGAAAACAACTACACCGCGAACCAAATCATTCCTAAAAGAGAGGATAATGGCGGCGGCGCTCGCGGCACGCACGTGGGCAAGTACTACGCCGTCGCCATCGGCAAGGTACCGGGCATATACTATGACTGGGCGACGGCCGAGAAGCAGGTGAAGGCGCACCCGGGCGCCCGCTACAAGGGGTTCTGGGCCCACGCCGAGGCCGAGGCGTTTGTGCGGCGGCACGGCAACCACTTTGCCATGGTGCCCGACTTCCGGCCCGACAGCAGCGCTCCGTTCGGCGACGAGTTTGAGCGGTTCGCGTCGTCACAGGGCATCGTCCCGGGCTCGAAGGAGTACCTCAAACAGCGCACGACCGCCATCAAGCGCGAGTTCGATGTGCTTTACCTGTCCCAACCGATCAAAGAGGAGGATGAGAATGAGGATAAGGAAGAGGACGACAAGAGCGACAGCCGCGACGATATGGATATCAAAGATGAATCGTTAACAGAAGATGAGCTCATCCTTCGGGCCTTCCACGACCTCTGCCGTCATGTCAACGTAGAACCCGGCCCCACTGCCCGAGACTGCGAGCTGGCCATCAAGAGGGTGGGGCCTATCAACATCGTCGACTTCCTCGACGCCGAGAGAACCGGCAAACCCGTGCAGATCTGGCCCTGGAGCCAGTTCTCACAGTTCAGGAGATATACACTTGGCGACCGCGACAAGTGCATACACCTCGGGCAAGCCAAGGAGCATCCGCTCCTGAGGGCGCTGCTCCAAGACCTGTCCTCCAAAAATGCCGACAAGCATGCGAGGTATATAGCGGCACAACAGAACAACGCCAACGCACTCACAATCATCGAAATGAGGCCAAAACTGAGAGAGTTCAACACCCTGCTGGAGAGGGTGAGCCACCCGGCAAGGACCATTTCCCCAGTTGTACAAGAAGCGGTTGTCCCGGCGGCACCATTTCAAAATGCTTATGACTCTTCTTCTGCGTCACGCGCCGTATCAGCCACGCCTGCAGCAGCAGTAGAAGTCAAAGAGGAAGAGCCAGAACTGCCTATGAACTCAATATCGCAGGACGGCCCGCCCCAGGCAACCAACACGGAAGACGCGCCGCAACACCAGCAATTCGTGAGGAGAGAAAGGGCCCCCCAACCGCCAATACTTCCAACCATAACCGTAGCACGCTCTCCGCCCCCTACCATCGCGACCCCCGGACCTTCTTCGCCAGGAGGACCCAGCCAGCGGCAACCCGCCGTGAAGAGGGAAAGCCCGCAATTTCCTCCATCGCCACCCGTCGAGAACCACCCCCTTCCCACCCCTGACACAACAGCATCCCAACCACGCCGAGGCCGAGGCCGCCCCAAGAAGGGAGCTGCCGCAGCCCCGCCCGTCACCCCGATGAGGAGGTCTGCCCGCATAGCCGCGACCAGCAACACTTCCCCCCAGGAGGAGGGGGAGGAGAACACCACCAGCGACGCCTGCGTGAAGGACGTTCCTACTGCGATGACGCCCGCGACACGACAGAAAAGAAAGACTTCAGCCGTCATCGAGATTCCGGATAGTGACAGTGAGGGTGACCATGGGCCGCCGGCGGCCAAGAAGCTGAAGCAGGGCACGCTGCATGACTTCTTCCGGGCATAACGGAGCTCGTCATAAAACCTGTGTGTATGTTTGTTGTATTTGGCCTACTCGTAGACGTGTAGGATTTGCTCATTGATGTGACTCCGGAAATCTACGATCTAGGGTTGCGTGATTAATACAAGTTGCGTCTCGAGGTAAACGGGTGAATATTGTCACAGCAGGCTACATTCCGAGCACTCTACTATGAACTGACGGACACTTGGTATGGCATAACTCGGAACGCAGGCGAGCTTTGAGAATTTGTAAAGATGCGGTCGTATTATGGAGAGCTCAGCAGTAAATTATCGACATGTTAGCTATTTCGCTAACCATCTACTTCTTCTTGCCCTTTCCACCACCACCGCCTCTCTTACCCTTAGTATCCCCTCCGCCGCCAGCATGCCCGCCAACCACCATGACGCGCACCTTGCCGGCGGGGATGCAGTTGACCGCCTCCTCGGGCTTGATCGTCTTCATGAGCTCGACCTCGCGCGGCCACATGCGCTCCTTGTCCAGGCTCTTGTCGTCCAGCACGCCGCGCTTGGCCGAGACGCTCTTCCAGGCCTCGAGGACCTCCTTGATGGCCTTGCCCTTCTTCTGCGACCCCGGCTGCAGCTTCACCTTGTACTTGAGACTGGGTCCGATGGCGCCGTAGGGCCCGCAGACGGGGATCACCTCGAGGATCTCGTCGCCGGGTAGCGGGATGCCCACGAGGTTGTCGAGGTCCGTGACCTTGCCGGCCTCGTCGGCGTCGAGCATCTCGACCCCTTCCTCGAGCATCATCTTGCGCACCTCCTCATGTTCGGCTGTTTCACGCTGCTGCCTATGGTGCTGGGCGCGGCGGCGCTCCTTGGCTAAGGCCTGGGCAGCCTCTTTCTCGGCTTTGGCTTTGGCTTCGGCCTCGGCCTTCTTGCGGCCCGCCGTCGCGCCGATGAGGGCTTCAGCGGCCAGACGATCCTCTTCGTCCTGGTCGCGGTATTTCGCGGCGATCTTCTTGGCCTTGCCCTTCTTGCCCCGTTTCGGGGGTTGCTGCTTCGCCTGGCCTTGGCCTTTGGCAACAGGTGGTGGCCCTGATCCACTTGCCTCTTTATCAGGGGTACGTTCAGCTTCGGCATCATCTTCATCTTGTTCATCAAGCTCCTCCTTTTTGTCATCAGACTGTGGAGCTGCAGCACTCTCTTCCGCTGCATCCTTTTCTGGGGTTGTCTCGTCTACCGTAAGACTATCCAACTGTTCCGTGGGTACTGGTTCCTCGGTTGCTGGCTCTTCGTCCTCGTCATCATCGTGGTCCCCAGTCTGGCCAACAGACTGCAGAGGGTTCTGTCTTTGCTGGTTATCTTCATCTTGCGCGTTGGCTTCGTCTTCATCCTCTTCGTCGTCTTGTTCGTTGTCGCTCTGAGTAGTTGTAGTAGCCTCCGTATTGGTCGCTGGCAGTGTCGCTTCTCTGGATTCTGCGCTCATTGCCACGCTAGATGATGTGACAGACGCCTCGCCAGTATCTCTAAGTCTATGCTTGACATGCTTCGCCTTGCTCTCCTCGCTGATCTTGAACATCAGACCGAATCCGAGGATAAGCTGAGCTGGTGGCAGGAAGTTCTTTCTTCCTCGGACCATGAAGCTACCGGTGGGCAGGAACTCGCCTGTCGGTGCTGCCTTGGATACTTGCTCGGCATCAACCCAGTAAGCAGCAGCGCCCGCTTTCGAATCCCAGGCGTTGGACGCAGAAACCGCGAGGTTGCCGGCTTGCGACAAGGTTGAGGGCGGTATGGGCGCATCGGGCGTTTGCGGGTTGTTTTTGATAATGACGGAGGGCGCACCATGAATATCGGCGTGCACGTAGATGTCACCTTTCTTCAAATATCGCCGATACAGCATCTCGTTTTGAGATGCATCCTTTCCGGCCAGCACAAGGTAGCCATCGGATGAGAGGAACCAGATGAACTTCTCGAACCACATCTGCCGCCTGACGACGTGCAAGAGTGGTTTCTCCTGCTTCAGTCCCTTCTTTAGCTCTGCAGCAATCTTCTGCTCTGCGTTCTTCAAAGCAATCTCCGACTGGGCTGCCGTCTTCTGCTCCTTGACTACCGCAGTTTTCCGCTCCTCGTAGTATTCTCTAGCGTTGACCCATGGGGACACACCCAGATTGATATCAATCTGGAGGCGCTGTGAGTTTTCTTTGGCCTCGTTACCTGCATCATCGTCGGACTCCGAGTCGTCACTGTCGTAGCCTTCATCCATGTCGGCATCCTCTTCCGCTTCGCCAAGTAGCAAAGTGATAGTGTTTTCCGACAGTTTCAGGGGCAGCGCTATGATCTCAGCGACCGGGTTGCCACGACGGCGCTCTCGTTCAATCAGCTTCCCGATATCGACCCAGTCCATGCCCTGAGCGATCAGACCGTTTACAGCATCCATGGCTTCTTGTACTCGCTCGATGTTTGCCTGAATGGCTCCCGCCTTCCGGACGTTAAGCTGTTGCGTCTGCTTCAGTCCCTCTATCCTCTGGTTCTGGTCCGCCCTAGCCGCCTCCAATTTCTGCTTGGCAGCAGCCTCTCTCTCAGACAGCTTTGATTCAAGCCTCTGGCCTTCGATGGAAGAGAAGAACTCGTCTACCATCTTGTTGAAATTCTCGAAGGTGACAACCGTGTAGGCAGGATCTTCTTCGAACTGCCGCGGTAGAAATGGATGGAAGTCTTCGTACAACAACCCCTTCCCTTTATCCTTCGGTTCCGAACCTGCCTCTGTAGGTGTCTCCTCCGGGGCACCGGGCCTTTTCTTCGCAAATATGTAACCTTTGCATGATGCGGAGCTCGTAATGTCGCCCACAATCTTGCGCGCCTCTTGCAGAGAGCGGAAGAGGTGCTCCAATAACTCTTCATTCTCCAACACGGCAGCCGGCTGCGAAGTTGAGTCAAAGTTGGTTACCTTGAAGACATGGTCCACCAGAATAGGGGGTATTTCCACAATCGTCGTAGCGAGTCCCTTGCGCAGCTCATCGCCGGGCTTCTTTTTGATCTTCTTCCCGGACGCCGCAGCGACGGCGGCCTTTTCGACGGTCGTCTCCAGGGCCGCTCGTACCCGCTCCTTCGTAAGCTCGGGGACGCCGCCAAAGTTCTGCCGGTTGTCCAGGGAGTAGGGCAAGCCCGGTCGCTGTGGCTCCTGGCCCTCGCCCTCGGGGACGTGGCGGAGGAGGGTGACGATCTTGAGCTCGCTGTCGGTGAGGATGACGTTGCCGCTGGCGAAGAACTCGAGGTACAGCCGGTACATGCCGTCACTGAATTGGAACTCGATGATACGGTCCGTGCCGATCTGCGAGATCTTGGTCACGCGCCGCGTCTTCAGGGCCTTGCGCAGCTTCTGGACGAAGACGGAGGGGGCCGCCGCCGTGGTCCGTGCGAAATCCGTGAGGTGGCATCGGAACCCGGAGTCAATCAGGAGCTGCTTCTTGTCTTCGGGCTTCGCGAACTTGAGCAGCAGGATCTTGGAGGAGAGGTCGTAGATGTTGGACAGTCGCAGCGAGACTAAGCTCGTCGAGAGCTCATGCGCAATGACCTAGAGGCGGCAGGCAAAGGTCAATACCTACTAAAACTTGGCTGGCATTCATGGGCGTAGCACCGACTTACCTTGACATCCAAAGACGAAAAGCGCTGCTTCATATTTACAGGTTTGCAGCGATTTGGGGGTGATTTTAGCAAATTTGGTCAGGTCAAGTCTGGATTTCGGTCGCATATCCAAAGGTTCGTCGGTCAGCAAAACGCGGGGCAAAGCAGAGAGGCGCGGCCATGACACATTCACTCCGCCGACATTGAACAACGTGGGGCAGTCTAAAGGATTTCGTTCGGGCCCGGCGTGACGTCACTCACAAGAGGGCGCCAAAGAATCACCACGTGCGGATGAGACCTTTAAGAGGAAAATGGTTTCATTCATGTCTTTCTGGCTCAGATTATAATCTGTGGTCTTTCCTGAAAAATTGGCAAGAACAACGTCGTGATTGCAACCGCGGTGTTTCCAGGGCCAAAACCTGGGCGAGCATCAACGAGCGTCAGCGGCAAATATATGCCTGGCAAAGTTGTGTGTGCAAGCCTTGCTCCGGAGGGCCTGCCACGGCCTTCCCTAAGGTACTCACCAGACTGTGTAATGCCTAGTAATGCCTGGTAATACACGGACAACAGCGGACAAGCAGTGTCGAGTTCTGGCCAGGCCGCCGGCCACGGTGATATAGCCTACACCATACCACATATTATATATACTCCGTCGCGGTCTCCGTAGATGTGGGAGCAACCTTATCGCGCGGCCGAGCTTTCAATAGCCACAGTAGTTGACCAGTTCCAACCATATTGGGCACTAGGTCGCCCAATGGGCTCAGTCCATTGGGTTGGATTTGCGATCTGGCTCCTGGACAACATGGCATCCAAGATTCCCCCGGGCCAGCTTCTCCGCAAGATGGGGGATTCCTTGTCCACTTTGTCTGCGAAGAGCTTCGGCTCGATTGCGACTCGTGGAAAATCGACTGGGATGACGATGAGCATCGAGCTCATCATCCACTCCATTCATCGATCGGACACTACTTGTACAGACTGTTGCTTTTGGACACCTAACTTATCGGATTCCAAATTTCCAAGTGCTTCTTCGTAGAGCGGTGTAATGTGCTGTGTTGTTCACTTATGTCTGGTTTTTCTTTGGCCCGTAAGATAGGCATTTGATCACCCGCTACAGCTGTGAAGAGAAGAGGCCAGATTCTGATCAGTTTAGTGCAGTTCCGCTCAGCTTAGCATGTCATAGCTTGTGACGTGACGAATACTCCATCTTCCTCTGCTCGCATTGCAAGCTGGCCCGATCGCGACGAGGTTGGGTCTGGATCGGGTTGTTCCTTTGCGTGCGCGTGCCAAGTCAAGACAGTGTCCACTGTCCACCGCCCTTCCTCCACCCTCTCCACCTGGGCAGTGCTCTGCTGATCGTAAAACTAGAGCCCCCCCCGACTCCCGAGGTTCTGTTCCTGTCCTGTTTCTCGCTGGCTCCGCATCTCGCCTAGGCACCCCTTCACCCCTTCAGCTTTCCCGGTTGTCCTAGCAACACGCTCGTTCGTTCAGGGGTTTCCGTGTGGGCCTTAAGGTTTTTTTTTTTCTTCCAAGCTTGTATGTAACCTTAGCAGTCAGTAATTTGACGTTTCGTCAGCCAGCTCCAATTGGAAACCTGTCGTTTCTTTATTGTCTGACAGGAGAAGCCCGAGCGACGAGCGAGCCATGGTAAGCTTAAGCCGGCTTGGAAAGATTCAATGCGAGCAATTGACAGATGGAGACCCTTTTTCTGGGTCTGGAAACTGGAGACTACGTATATATTCCGAAAACATGATCGTACATCGGCACCTGTCGCTGGAAAGATCTTTCTGGACAGGTCTAGGACACGACATACGACTTCAGCTGCAGTGGTGTTGCTGAGGCGTGCATAAGTCGCGCCTGTAACTGCGCATTAGCCCAATCGAAGGGCTCCACGAGCGAACGCGTACATGGAAGATGCTTTCTGACCACCTGCAGGGTGGAAGGCCGGCCGCCGAATGTCGAATGGGCGTGGTTGGGAAGAAAAAACTCGTCGCCTCGTGTTGGACGTCCAATTGAGTTTCGTAGTCCCGCCGCGGTTGGTACTGTACTCGTGGCCCCAGCCACCACGATTCGGTCGTTGTATATTGGCAGCCAGTATTGAGCCGTGCTCCGGTTGGGATGGGTGGTTTATTCCCAGTCCCCCCAGCCTTTAGCATTACGAGAGATGCGTTATTACCTGGGACTCTATCCTGGAAAGTAGTCCAAGCCCGGCCACCCAACTAACCTCCAAGCCTCTAACCCAACCTCTCATCGGGCGCGCTCTCCACATTCGACCAAGGTCCTAACACACCTTGCAAGCACACAGAGCACCGGGCAATCTGGTCGCGCAGATCCAGCTCAAGCTGAATGGCCAGTGCTAGCCCGATAGATTCGGTGACCCGTGCTGATCGAAATAGCGAAGAATTTTTGATTGTGACAGCTCGTCTGGCGCTCCCAGCTTGCCGCTTAGTGGCTCGGCCTGTAAGCACGCTGCTGAATGTGTGTGTTTGATTGTCTCTGTTTGTGTTGTCGTACCGTACCTGTATGTACGTACCCTGTAGCGGTACTCCATGTTGTATGCAGGACGAGCGGCCGTCACATCCCATCCAGTTTTCAATTGAAAGGCGACCTCCAGCAAGGACGGTTGTTTGTCCAGGGTCGATGGCTTCCATGGCTTCTTCCATGGCTTAACCAACGGGGGCTATGTAAGACGATTGACTTTATGGCGCTGGGCGGCTTTATCGTTCCACTCGGACGTCCAAGGGCCATTGACTTCTGGCGACATGATCTGACAGGCAGGAGGCTGGACGAGTCGAAGCTCCAGTGATGCTGCTCCAGTGAGGGAGATAGCAGCAGATCCGAAGGGCGCTGCCCAATCTCGCCCCCGGACATGGCGTGCTGCGTCTCGCGCATCTGGCTGGCTCTGGCTGGCTCTGGCCTCTCTTTTCTCGCTCTTGCGTGTTCAGGCCTGCATGTACCGGCCGGATTTCGCTAGCTGCATATCCGCGACAGCGGTGGAGGAGTGGTTCAGGATGGGTGCTGCCCAGCCGCCTTACTTGTTGTAGCCGAGATAAACAGGGAGCAGACTCGTCTGGATACTGTTCTGGGCGCCCGACTCCACCGCGTGTCAACAAAGCTAGACCACAGGAACCCTGCATCTGGATGCCACGCAATATCGCAACCACACAAATAGCCCAACGCACGTCGGCCTCACCCACTTGGATTTGTTCCCTCTTCTTCCTCTCCTCAGTCCCAAATCTGACCGCTTCATTGCTTCTCCTCCATCCCCATACTCTCCATATCCCATCCGTATTTCAGAGGCCAACCATACGTTGATCTTGATCTACCTTTACCCCAAACTCTCCATCCCATCCAAACAATCCTCCTCTTCGTCCAGCTAGAACCTGTCAAAGGAATCGTGAGATAGCCTAGGAACCCGTCTTCCTACCCTTTTCTCCCTTCTCCTCTTTCGGTTTTCAGAAAGAAGAGCAAGAGGAATCTTCTTGTCTTCCTTTCGCTTCATCGAAAGGTTGTCGAGAAGGATTCTCTCGCGCTCCCAAGGCCGCCAACCTGGACTTTGAAGCCCGCGTCCCGGTCCCCTTCAGCGTCTTCCCCTCGTCCTACAAAGAGACCGCTGAGGTCGAGACCACCACCACCACTCACGAGGAGCTCGAAATCCACGTGCCCCCTAAGAAAGCCGGACGGGTAGGTCAAGACTCTTCTACCTCTGTCTCCGCCCGACCTCCTCCTCGCCAGGAAGAAGAGGTTCGCATCACACGTGAAGAGGAACAATACCGCCGTCCCGGTGTCCATCGTCACGAACACGAGTACTACGAGGAACACAGGTTAGTCGGTCCCCTTCTTATATGTCTGCTCTCTCAGCCGCGGTGCCCACCGTTCGCGTCCCGTTTATCCGTGTCCCACTACCCCCTTTTATTTTGGTCCTGCGTGTGAGGTGGCAGCAGCGCGGCAGCGGTGACAGCTGCATTCGCATTTTCCACTCGCGCCGAGCCATGCGGTGAAAATGATCCATCCCATTATTGAACACACAAGTCACCCCGTGGCTCAAGCTCCCTCGTCTTTTCCCTCGCCCGAACGTCATTTATGGGGGCCCTCCCAGCTGAGTGGCTTGTCCCTTACCCATATTACGGGGGTTGCATAGAACACCCTGGAAAGGAGCTTGGACTTGCTTGGACCTTGCTTGGACTTGGCCCAATTGGCTCAAGCTTTGTTTACTGCAGGGTCAATCCTTATATTTTCTTCCCATATCGCGCTTGACCCGAGGAACGAACCATCCTTCACTTCAATAACTAACATCTCTCTTTTCAACCAACGTCAGACCTGCCAGGCCTACTTCCACTCCTACCTACTCTGCCCACGACGACAGCTACGACGTCGTTGACCACCAGCACCGTCCTCAGCACAGCCCTATTGACGTGATTGAACGTGAATACCGCTCCCGCAACCACCCCGTCTACAAGGAGGATATCCGCGTAGAGACCACCGTCGACGCCGCTTCCTGCCCGCCCCCGTCCCGCCACTCTCACTCTCGTCCCGTCTACCAGGAGGAGATCAAGGTCGAGTCTACTCTCGAGCCTCACCACCACCACCACCACACCCCCACCCGCTTCCAGGACACCAAGGTCGTCGAGGAAACCGTCCAAGTTTCTCAGACTCCCAAACCAGCCAAGTCAACAACATCCAGTAAGTACAGAATGGGATATTACGCTGACGAACAAGGTTGGTCGCCTAACGACTTGGACAAGTATCAGCCGTGCTAATGGGACATCTTTAGGTCACCACCACCCCTACTCTTCCCGTTACTCCAAAATGGCTGACCAGTACCACTCCGAGGATGCTGCTCCCCGCAAGAGCGGCTCCCACTCGGGCCCCGCTAACACTGTCTCCATCCCCTGCCACCACATCCGCATGGGCGACATCCTGATCCTTCAGGGCCGCCCTTGCCAGGTCATCCGCATCTCTACCTCGGGTGCCACCGGCCAGCACCGCTACCTCGGTGTCGACCTGTTCACCAAGCAGCTGCACGAGGAGTCCTCGCAGGTCCAGCACCCCGGCCCCAGCGTCGTCGTGCAGACCATGTTCGGCCCCGTCTTCAAGCAGTACCGCGTCTTGGACATGCAGGACGGCAACATTGTCGCCATGACCGAGTCCGGCGATGTCAAGCCCGGCCTGCCCGTCTCCGAGCAGGGCAACCTCTGGGGCCGCCTCACCCAGGCTTTCGAGTCTGGCCGCGGCAGCGTCCGTGTCCTCGTCCTCACCGACGCTGGCCGCGAGCTCGCCGTTGACATGAAGGTCATCCACGGCTCCCGCCTGTAGACGTGTGCATTACATGAACCTGCTCACTTGTTACGATGTACGGAATTATATGGGAGTCAATCTAGTTTTTTGCATACATGATGGGGCCTTCGGCTCATCGTTGGCCGTCTAGGCCACCGGTGATGTGGATGGGCTTCTCTTGGTGGAAGATGGGAAAACCCAGGATCATATCAGTAGATAGATAGGCTTTTCTCTCTGTAAATGATTGGTTGGTAATGAATGGAATTTTATTAGGGTACTTTACAACTCTCGAATGACTGCTTCGCCTTGTGTGAATAACTTGATGATATAATCTGATGATGGGACTGCTCGACATTATCATTGGAGACCATGATGATGTGGTTGTACTGTACTTTACCTAGGTTAGGCCCATGAACTATGTCGTGCCATCTGCAAAAGCACCTTGATGGCCACGTTTGGACGAAGAGGATGCCACAGCCTGAGACCTTGCCATTTGGGAGGACGGCATGGGCCAATCACAAGGTCGGACGAAGCTCTCTCTCCCTTGCAACCTGCAGCTACGGTCTGGTGGAAGCTTCCCCGCCCTGTCTGGCTGCTCTTTATCTCGGTGTACTTACCATACATACATGATGCTCACTTGTACATGGCCAGCCCGAGATAAGAAGGGGACGGAGGGTATGTCACGTAACCACCTGCTCTACCTGGCATCGTGCATGATTCCACATGGACCTTGTGTACCTGACTCCAGACAGAAACACCATCTTCCCTTTCTTTTCCATCTAGTCTCGGCACTCCTCCATTTACTCAATATTGTTAACTACTCGATCCTGATCTAGAAAGGGAATCTTACGTCAATCGTTAATAAATGAACCCTGTCGACTGAGGTTCTTAGGCTCGTCCATCTGATGACCCCATGAGGCCTTTACTTGCGTCTATTACAAAAACCAGCAGAGCAATTCCGTCATTTTCCGCCTTACAGTAGTTGCGATGGGCTCGTATCCGTCCAAAGTGTCGCCCAAGACAGCCGCCCATGAAAAGGCGGTCCTCGAGCGTCTGCGTACGTTCCAGATAAACGAAGCAGACGATGGCGTCGGCGGCGACAATGACGACGGCTTCGTCTACGTGTTGGACACCAACGAGAAGACGAGTGGCAGCAGCCGCCATGGCAGCGGAGGGACCAGAGAGCAGCTCGTCCGCTCGCCCGAGGCGCTCCCCGTCGAGCGCGTGGGCGCGTGGCAGTCCAAAGTGCTCGAAGACCCCAAGAACCGGCTCGCGCTGTCGGCGCTGAGCGGCGCCAACCCCAAGGACGTCCTGACGCAGCGCTCGGCGCAGATGGCCGACGTGCACGTCTTCAACGTGTCCCTCGGGCCCGACTCGGAGGGCGCGCCTATCACGAACCAGCGCTCCTCGGGCCGCTGCTGGCTGTTCGCGTCCACCAACGTCTTCCGCGTCGCGCTCATGAAGAAGTACGGCCTCGCCGAGTTCGAGCTGTCCCAGGCCTACCTGTTCTTCTGGGACAAGCTCGAGAAGGCCAACTACTTCCTCGAGAACGTGGTCGAGACCGCCGGCGAGGACCTCGACGGCAGGCTCGTCCAGAGACTGTTGGCGGACCCCGTGAGCGATGGTGGGCAGTGGGACATGGTTTGTAAGTCTGGTTTCGTTTGGCTTCACTCAGTGAACAAATGGGAGAGGCGAACGTAGTAGGCCACTAATTCATATTGCTGCTTTGCATCAGACAACTTAGTTATAAAGTACGGTCTGGTTCCTCAGGCGTTGTACCCAGACAGCTGGAACGCCATGTCCAGCAGCACACTCAACTACATTGTGGTCTCCAAGCTGCGCGAGTATGCCTTGAAGCTGCGTAAGCTGGCCAACGCCTCCACGACGGCATCTGCAACGCTCTCGGCCACCAAGCAGAAGATGATGCGCGAGATTCATCTTATCTTAACGCTGACCCTGGGTCCGCCCCCGAGCTCGACTGAGAAATTCGGTATGTTGCGAACCTCCTTCCCCCCCTTCCCCCTTAAACCCAGACATTCGGCCCCTACAACTTTATGCTTTCATAGCGTAACAACGCATAATAAAGATGGGTAAAAAGCATTATTCCAACATAAGATGATGTATTTAATGATTTATCTTGTTTAACTTGATCGCCATAGACTGGACCTTCAAGGACAAGAACAGCAAAGCCCGTACCGTCAGTCTCACGCCACTGGAGTTCGCACGAGACATCTCCTCGCCCGAGTTCCGCATCACGAGCAGCGCCATTGCGGGCATGATCTCGCTCGTGCACGACCCGCGCCACCCGCCGCTGTCGCTGCTGACGGTGGACCGCCTGGGCAACATTGTGGGCGGGCGCGGCGTGTCGTACGTCAACGTGTCCATGGGCGCGCTCAAGCAGGCTTGCGTGGCCACACTGCGCGCGGGGGTCCCCGTCTTCTTTGGCTGCGACGTGGGCCAGTCGAGCTCGAGCGTCAGTGGCGTCATGGACCTGGATCTCGTCGACTGGACGCTCGGCTTCAACGTCGATCTGCTGGCGAAGACGGTCTCCAAAGCGGACCGCTTGCGCGTCGGGGCCAGCGCCATGACCCACGCCATGGTGCTCACGGCCGTCCACATCGACGAGAGCTCTGGAAAGAGCGTCCGCTGGCGCGTGCAGAACTCGTGGGGCGAATCCAGCGGGGACCACGGCTGGTTCGTCATGAGCGATGCCTGGATGGACGAGTTCGTCTACCAGGCCGTCATCGACCCGCGCTTCTTGGTCAAGGAGGTGCGTGACGTGCTCAAGAAGGAACCAATAGTGCTGCCTCTCTGGGACCCCATGGGCTCCCTCGCTTAACTGTCTGTTTGGTGGACGGATGGCGGAGTATCATGTGTTCCTTCGCGAAGGGCGGTGCCTCAGGCTAAACGATAGGGATCGGCACTGTTGGGCAACGTGTGTTATTAGGTGTTGAGCGATCAGGCAGTCGACCTCGCATGTGATTTGTTTTCCCTTGCTTCCTATCGAGAGAGATAACGAAAACATGCTACAACATGACTCGGATGTCGAATGACCTGTTTTAATCAAGCTATCGCTACTGCAGCATCGCCACTATTCGCCCCTCAGCGGGTATGTGTTGTAGAAGGAAACAGACCATCGGGTCCTAAGTGGTCATACACATCAATACGAAAAGTTTAGATCATATGAAGATTGCATTCTGGGCGGCACTCTGGATGCGATTACGCAGGCAGACCGACCGCTCAGCCATACCGGCCTTATTGCGATTTGTCGCGGCTTCGGTGTGTTGGGCACTATCTTTCTCAGCATGGAGAGCAACAGCCAGTCAGACTCATGACCTTGGCTGTTGGGCATCATGAAGAAACAATACGCGTATTCATGGCGATGGCACTGCAGAAAAGTTTGGTCGTGAGATCAAAACTTGCTCAAAACTAAACACACAGGTGGCACTCTTTGAATTTAGAAAGACCGAGTCCAAGCTGACAAATATCAATAATCAATTCTTGAGAGAGCATCACGCGCAATGTTACCAGTTATGCCAAGATGCCAACTCATCTGTATTACGCCCATTCTGCGATAATACCCCTGTGAACATCCCTACTGTTCATATTGCTTTCGCTGTATCTACTGAGAGCATGTCAGTATCTGATGCTAAAGGTTTGGGGTTGATAACCAGTTCCTGTGATGGCCCCTAGGCTATGCTACTTCCGTGTAGACTTCAAAACCACTGTGTACTCAGATGTCTATTGTATCTATCTACCTATATGAGGTTGACATCCGCTTTCTTGCTATACATGTGCTCTTCTACTGCCGCCCTTTTTATTGACCCAGGCTCCATGCTCGCCCAAAATCAAAACTTGTGCCGAAACGATGATGTGTGGGCTTATATGTCCAAGGCCAGGTAGTCACGATCCGTAGGGGGCCCAGAAATCGTTCCAACGACTTGGCAATGCACTTAAGCTCATACCCAAGAGGGGAATCATACGCAGGGGGCAAGGGTTCGTCCCCGCGCGCACGCGGTTGTGGTGCAGGGTCAGGTAAGCTAGGGAGACGGAATTCGTATCGGCGCTCCTCTCTCCGGCGTTGAATGCGCCAAAAGGTTACCTATCTCAATATTAGTATTCTGTCATTGAACGAAATGGGCGGCGGCCCGATTCACTACTGGAGGCAGATACGACAAACGTTTGTTGGTGCTGGTGTCGGAGAAGTACTTACCGTCACGTCCTCATCTTTATGTCCCTCCTTCTTCACTGTCCCGACGGCAAATCTCGTGCGTTCGTAAGTCGGGGGGCCGAAGAATCCGTATGCGTCGAATATGCACTCCAGATAGGACGTGTTCGTTCCGATTTGGCGAAACCGGCGGGCTACGCCGGTCTGAAGATTGTGGCAAGAGAGGCAATACCGGTCAACCAACCGCGGATCTGGGCTGCCGTGGAAGTCCCGGGGTCTCAAGCCAAGGCGACCCGGTGCCGAATCGTGGAGCTTACAGTCGCTGACTGGATCCAAGTTGATCTCTCGTAGATTCGGGAAACGCCAGCGTAGCAATTGCCAGGCCCGATCAAATTCGGGATAGTAAGCAACCGTGCCGTCGGAAACAGGAGGGACCTGGGCGGTCCTTACTGCGGGATAAGAATGGAAGTCCCAAGGCCCTGCAGTATTCCGGAAACTAGGCAGGGCCGGGAACAACTCGGGTACGGTGATGCTGGTTAGCTTTTGCAGGTCGTTGATCCCAAAGCACATGCCCAAGGGGTGATGCCGAGGAAGTTTCAGACTGTCCAAGCCGGGGTTGAAGTAGATTTTGGCTTCGTTTCTGCCTAGGGCAAAGGCCGTCTGGAAGTGTAGCAGGGTCTCGTGACGGCTCTCATAGTTGACGAAGAGGGAGACCGGAGGCTTCGAATCGGTGGTGGTCGAAGTGACAAACCGTTTTCCATGCGCCACCAGTGCCAACATATTTCGTCTACGGCTTGAAGGACCAGCGACCCCCAGTTTAGTCCCATTAGCAGTGTTTTGTAACGGCGTGTTTGATCGAGAACCTCGGCTTCAAGATGAGGGAACTCGGATCGTACGGAGTCTGGAAATCTATGCCTGAAAGCAACGATACGGCGCGAGATAGTAACAACGCGATGTTCCCAGGTGTGCTGCCAAACAAGGCGGCGGAGCTCCGGTGGCAGCCTCGAGAACTGCGGGAATGTCTTCTCTATCTTCAGCCCGCCGACCATATCCGCGAGGTCCTCGACGCTTACATCACCAGCCTGTCCGTCGAGAAGCCATGGGCCAGCCTGTGGCGGAACGACTAGTCGGCCGCCAATGACAAGGCCACTACTATGTGCGGCCTCCAACACCTGGCGCCGCTTCACAGAGTTGGATTCATCCTCGAAGTCCACGGCCCGCCGTCTTTTCCCTAGTCTCTTACGGAGAAGGGGACGTTTTCGAGGTACCCAGTCAGTATTGTAGAAGGCATCACCGTGCTTCCTCTTGGTCGGTACAATTGAGATGGTGTCAAAATACCTTGGTGCATCTTTCATATCCGCGTCTGTGTCGTCAGGTACCTGGAACTTCATAATGGCCGAGGTTCGGCAATTCGCCGAGTGCTGGGTAAGTTCAGAGAGACGCTTCTGCTATTCTGTAGATGCTGCTTTCGCAATTGAGTTGGTCTCGGTGTAGCAAAAGACAGAGCCGAGGCTTGCATGGGCAAGAAAATAAAACCGCCAGGCAGACAGATGGTGGAATAACCAGACGGAAAGTGGCATCACCAGGTGGTTACTCCGAAGGCAAGGCAAGCGGAGGCTCGCCTGGTTGCGATGAACAAAGCAACAGCAGTGCCAGATTGGGGAGAAGGATCGTGTCAATCTGTAGGTATGCTTCGGCTTTTCGGTGCGGGTCACAAAGGTTTCTTTGCCCAAGGCACACGTTAACGGTGAATACTGCTAAAGCAAGACCAACCAGCCTTCACATCTATCTCACCAGAAGCTCACAACCGTTCTAGAGATAGCTATTTGCTGGACAGACAACGATAGTCCTGGAGCACCAACGACCACCGCAAGGAGCGCGAGATTTTTCACACAGTAGCACTGCAACCGTAGGTAATAAAAAAAGGGGTGTCATTATAGACTAGGTAGGTTGTGCTTCCATGCCATCGGCACTTGTTGAATGATACAGCTAAGTTGTGTTCCACGTTTCCCCTAATGCTCTACCCTAGACCGGAGTGAGCTTTCCCAGCGAAAGCACATAGGTAGGTAGGTAGGCTATCTGAATATGTCTTCTGAGCTTGATTGGAACACTCCAGAGTTGGTTTCAAACGTGACTTGTTGAAGGTTCGGCCGCTCGAGTCTCCTGGCGGTTTGCCAAACACGCCTGTATAATTCGTAATCCGTAGGTGAATCAATACGGTATGGAGGTTCACCAGCATTCCAGGAGCTCCATCGAAGCCTGCGCGGCTCTCGAAGGCCCTTGGGTGTAAGGTGGCAACGCCATTGGGGTTCGAACCGATCCGTGGCGGTACCTAGGTCTCGATAGCAAGCGAATCGGACGTGGGCTTGTCGACCTACGACCTCAATATTGTACTCGAAGTCACACTGACAGCGAGTACAGACATGCAGTTCCGCAAGGTTGGCGCCCTGGTCGTTTTTCCAACCAAGGCCCAGATCGTGTTTGAAGCGACCAGGTGAGAAACACACCTTGACGGACACGGCAAGCTGTCCATCTCTGTCTTTCACTTGCCAACTGAGGAAATGTGCGTATTGATGATGGCAGACACGAATATTCAGGTGAGGATAGTTGCTGTGCTCCTTATCCAGCTTGAAACTCATCTCTTGTCTTTGTAAGAATGAACCGCTGTTGTAGTATACCTCGCTGGTCCAATCGAACGAAGGATCACGAGGGCTGAAACGGGATCTGCCACTGCATGACAGTTCGGGAACGAAGGCGACATCATTGTCTGGGCTTAATCGTCGACGCGCGCAGTCCAAGTGGTAATATGCCAGCCTGTATTGTATGACTGAGTGCATTGGTTCCAAGGCGAGAATGGATGCGGTATCAAATGGAAGTTGTGAGGTAAATAGGGGTATGGTTTCGATCAGATGTGCTTCTTTGGATGGTTCGGTTTCGTCACCAGTGGCCACTGACTCCATGCTGTCCGCCACCCTTACGCTGGAGCGTGCGAAGCAACGTAGTCTCTTATAGACCGCGGAAATGACAGGCAAGTTCCACCGAGAACTCTTGGGTGCCCCGAGAAGAGAGTTGTGGTGAATTAGCTGTAGTGTTGAGTCATGGATGCGGCAACCGTGCTTGTTGCCGTAGGCACAGGTAGTTGCCCATACCAATGGCCTTGAGCATCCCAATTGGTGACCGAGGAGTCAAACCTCACGATCTCGGTTGGGTTGGATTCGGTCTCTGCCATGGTTTCCTGGCTGCTGGGAATGAAGTCTGCTGTAGATGCATATATGTGTATATGTATAATAAGGCTCCTTGGCGGGGGAGAATGAGTGAGGTTCGTAGCGTTGCGGGAAAAGAGACGGACAAACAGAATTCCAGCTCGAAGAGATTTCTGTCCCCGAAAAATTGGAAGGCCTCTGATCGCGTGTCGTTATTTCCCTAGTGGATGAAGCCTTAGGTTATGTTGTCTGTCTGAACTGCACTTGCCTTCTGCACATGCTCACTGATGGCAAAAAGGAAAGCCTGCCTTCCAAGTGGACAGCAAGTTGAATTTAATATCCTGCAAGGGGTTGGAAGGAGACATTGGGAAATACGAACATGATGCTGCTTCAGTGACGAAACTCACTGGCGCCCTCAGAGACTGCGTGGCCATTGCCAACTACCCCGTTGATTGCCTCAGAATGCGTAATCATACGAGACCGACATCGCGAATGCTAAAGATCATGCCGTGGCCTAAGTAATAGTTATGCCCTCCGTAGAGAAATAAGGATTTGTATAGCTCACGCAAGTCCTCTACAGCAATACTACTCCAAGGCATCATTTGTATATAAACCGTGCTATGCGAATGTAAGGGTATAATTATATGTACGTCGTCTCTATCATCTCGATTCATCTTCCACTGTATGTACTGACTGACCTCTCCCAATATACTGGCCTGCGTAATGACCATGTCTGTCAAGTAGATCACGACACTCATCCTACCTGGCGCAGCATCATGTAACCCCCCTTTTGCCCCAGCCAGGTAAACACTATTCATTACCACAACTGCCTGTCATCAACCACCCATTACGATATCCACCAACCCCTGAATCTTCCCGCGCAGCCCGATACCGTATCCGACGCCCACAACGCCCTTGGCGAACCGCCAGGCGCTGTCCTGGTTGCGGATCGGGTACTGCGCCGCAGGCGGGATGGCCGTGCGGATGCCGAGCCAGCCCCAGCGGTCCTCGCAGACACTCTTGAGATTGCACAGCCCGCGGAGCCCTTCCTCGCCAGCGAACCGGCCGTACCCGGAGCCACCGACGCCGCCAAAGGGCAGCTGCACGGCGTAGAACACGGCAAAGTCGTTGACGGCAACGCCGCCCGCGCGAACACCCCGGACAATCTGTTGGACGACGGGGTCCGAGTCGCGACCCCAGACGGAGGCGCCGAGGCCGAACTCGGGCGCGTTAGCTACTTTCAGGAGATCCTCGGCCTTGCCCGATGGGGACGGCATGATGGTCATGATAGGGCCAAAGCATTCCTCGTTGGCGAGCGCCATATCTGGCGTAACGTTGACGACCAGCGTGGGGGTGAAGTAGAAGCCCGAGGGATGGTCTGGGTGTGTATAGCGCTTACCCCCGCCAGCAACCGGGCGCCCTTGGCCACGGCGTCCTCGACGAGCGCCTCGAGCCGGGAGAAGGAGGCGTCCGAGACCATGGCGCCGACGTCCTTTTCCACGCCCAACCGGAGCGCCTGGACGCGCGGCGCGAGCATCGAGACGAGTTTGTCGTAGACGCCCGGGGCGGGGATGATACGCTCGATGCCGATGCAGTTCTGTCCCGCGGCCTGGAAGCTGCCGCGCATAAGCGTGTCGGCGATCCGCTTGAGATCACCCTTGGCGGAGTCGGTAATGATCGCCGCATCCTTGCCGCCCAGCTCGGCGAGCACGGGTGTGAGGGTCTTGGCGGCACTCGCAGCAACGTGATGGCACACCGGCTTGCTTCCAATAAACGTGATGTGCGAGATGCCCGGGTGACTGGTCAGATGCCCTGCCGCGCCCGGCCAGCACACAAGTGTCTGGACCAACGCGGGATCTTGACCATGTGCGACCAGAGCTCCCCGTACAATGCTGGTGTAGTAGGCAGAAGACCAGCAGGTCTGTTCGCTGACCTTGACGACGATTCCGTTGCCGGCAAAGATGGCGCTGATGATAGGGCCAATCAAGTTGTGAAAGGGATAGTTCCAGCTGACAAGTGCGGCGACGACACCCATGGGTTCGTATACCACCTTGTTCCTCTTATATGTCATGAGGAGGTTTGTGGGCCTTCTCTCGGCTTGCAGCGCCTTCTCGCCGTGGTTGATGGTCCACTGTAGCTTCTCTGTCGTGACGAGGATCTCGCCGAGCTGAGCATCCAGCATGGTCTTTCCCGAATCCAAGCTGCTGACGCGGCATATCTGCTCTTGGTTATCTAGTACATGTTGAAGCAGGGTCTTCAAGACTGCACGTCGTTGGGCAAACGTCGTCTTGGCCCATTTTGCCTGGGCAGTAGCAGCGGCTTCGATGGCGCGGTCGATTCCGGCCGGAGTTGAAGGATTGACAAGACCGAGGAGCTGGCCAGTGGCTGGCGAGTAACACCGGACTGCGCTGCTGCCAGAAACCTTGATAGACGGCGACACGAGGATCTCGGGTTCTCCTTCGGGGTACCTGGGTGGAGGAACCGTGTATCGAATGGCGGCACTCGTTTGAGAGGTGATCAGGACGTACAAGAAGACGACGGCCGTAATTGACCAAACAAAGGGTGCAATCAACTGCCATGCATCCTGGTGACTACATGTTTTGTTGTCAGGTTAGCAGCAGATTCGTCCTCGACACGGCATGGGCAGTTTAGAGAAACATACGGGAAGCTCTTGACCACGTCGGTCAACTGGCCGACCCAATCTTCAAAACCCTGGCTGCCCATGTTGATGGGAATTCGACCTCTCTCTCTCTCCGAGCCGTTGTAACAACAAAAAGACAAGATTCACGAAGGGACGCTCATAGCGGCTCAACGCTTAGCCAATGCCCACCCCTATCAAGATCAATTTATTAGTAAATCGACTGATCCGGGACTTTTGGAGCCAGCACAGGGTCCAGTTGTTGGTGCTGTGGCGCGGGGCACTTGCAATTAGCTTGGCTAGTGTGGCTGAAAGACTATGTACTGCTAATACAAGTAAGTACATGTAGTTGCTACATTATGGATGTTGCCATCGGCTCATTGTCATGCCATACACATTTACATATTTGGATTCGAACCCAGAACCAGTCTCAAATGTTATGGGCAATAAAAATTCCTGTGTTTTGCTTCTAATGCTGCTCTGTATTATATATTCTCAAATCCACCGTCACCCACACCACCCCTTCATCTACCGTGGATGTACAGATATATACAAACCAATGAATGGTCTTCCTCGTGTCGATCAATTCATCCCCCTCGAGTGTGTGTTGTAATCCAAAGTCAAGAGGATTTCCCGTGCCCATCTCGGATAACGCCATGTCCCATCTCTTCACGTTGGAATCCGTGAGCTATCAAAAAATCGAAAAAAAGGAGAAGGAATGAGAAGACTAGGTCCTTCCACCAGGAGCCCCAGCAAGCAGTCAGTCATCTCGTACAGTTATCTCTTCGCTGTGCCCAATGCCCTTGAAACGCCAATGCCAAAAAAGATAAGAAAAACAACGAAGACTAGTAATGGCCCCAGAAGACATTATGTAATCGGGCACTCGTTTTCGATGTAGGAATGGATAGTAAAAGAATAAGTAAGGTCGTCAAGAGGTTTTGACTGTCGTAGACCTCATACAAGATCATTGAGGCGTAAGTTAATTGGCTTAAGGGACAAGACATCCTTTATTCATGTTCCTGGATGTTATTGTCCTTGTGATGGAAGGCAAACGGGGACTTAAACGATTTGCCTCTTGTTCGTTTCCTTATCCGGCCTACTATGCCGGTCTCTTGTCCAGGCTCCGGAGAGGGGCCGGTCGACTGTGTCGATTCATACCGGCCAAGCATGGCTGCGGAGGTGAACTCATTGGTTGCTTCGTAGCTTGGCCGCACGCGATCCATCGAAGCCCGCATGCGGTCATACGATGGCCTCACCCGGTCCAAGGACGGGCGGATGTTGATCTCCATCGACGCTTGAGAATGCCGTGTGTAATTTGTGCCATCGCTGCCGTTGTGGCTGCGAGCATTGTGTGTCGCAGTCGAGTGGACTGTAGGCGGGTAGATAGGCCGTCGGTCTTCGTCGACACTTGGCATAGCTTCGTGGCCCCGCTTGATGGTTGAATCGGACGAGTGAGACGAGCCGGACTTTTCGGGTTCGGCTGCGTCATCTTGATGGTCGAGATGCTTAAACATCCCCATAGTTGCTTGCTCTCGAATGATGTCAACGTCATACGGGAAGTATACCTTCTGTATGGCCTTGACCGCGTATCGAGGGAACAAGCAGATGACGGGGGTAATGAAAAAGACCGCCCAAAAGGTCGCTTGCGAGTAGACTTGACCGGCTGCTTGGTAAAAGAAAACAGACCAGACTCCCGAAGTGTATATAGCAGTCCAGAAGAAGATAAACAAGTCGCTAAGACAAACGCAAAGCAACATGATCCAGTCCCATCGGTAGGTGTTAATGAGGATGTACATGTTGATGGTCAGAACGGCGGGGTGGGCGATGTAAGTCCCGAGTCGAAGGCGGTCGGCCAAATCCAGTCCGTTGTCAGTAACAGTTGTGGAGTTGATGATGGTGAGGTAGGGTATGAAGAACACCATGACACTTTGGTAAATGCCATCGACCATGTATAGCCTAGGGGAAGTAAACAGTCAGTTGGATACGGTGACGTTCAAACTTCGATTATTCGTCACTTACCAGAACTTGGTTTGGGTCCACTCCATACGCTCGATACCCCGGCGGTAAAGCTGGGGGACAGCGAGTGAAACAGCATCGGACACATCTTGGTCCAGAACACCCATAAGAATAACGGGCACCGAAGTAAAGAACAGGTTGAACATCAGAATGTACGTGTAATCAAAGAGATATGTGATGTCGAAGTCCGTGAAGCACTGGTACCAGAAAATTGCAAAGGTCCACACCATATTCTTGTAGAAGAAATTGGAGATGGTCTCAGCAAGACGTCTGTACGACCATCGACCGTGTACTAGGACCAAACGCTGGAGGAAGCGGAACTGGCCGATGGCATAATCCGAGCTCATGACCGCCTGGCGACCCTCCACACCAGCGATACCAACACCCACGTCGGCTTCTTGGATCATGGCCACATCGTTGGCACCGTCGCCGACGGAAAGGGTCATGACGTCCAAGCCAGACTTAACCATGCTAACGACCGCAGCCTTTTGGGCAGGACTAACACGGCAGCAGAGGACCGATTTGCACTGCTTGCATAGAAGTAGGAACTTCTGCATCAAAGTCTCGTGAAGTACCCATCGCAGCGTGAACCCGTCGATGATGAGGGCATGCGTAGGAGCAGGCGCGCGGTGGTCTTTCCTTGCGGCGGCAAGATCCTCATCACTACCTGTGATACCAAAGGTCTTCAGATTCTTGTCCAGCTCTGCCTCTGCCGTTTGCAAAAATTCTGCTTCGGTGATGGCACCAGTCTCGTCTTCCGGAATTTTCAGATGGACAAGCTCCATATCATTGTTGAGAAGGTTGCATGAGAAACCAATGTTTATGGCGGTTTCGACTTTGTCGCCTGTCAAGACCCAGAGTTTGACACCGGCTTCGCCCAAGAGAGCGATGGTGTCAGGTACTCCGTCTTGCAGACGGTCTTCGATGGCAGTACCGCCGATCAAGTCGAATTCTCGCTCAATCTTGTCGGCAACCTCCTCAAGCTTCTCTTCTCTGTCCTGCAACGCAGTGGCGGCCTTGTCGTGTTCTTTCCGCCATGCGAGGTACTCAGGCTCCGACAGAACACGCTGCGCGAGACACAGTGTACGCAAACCCTCTCTTGCAAACATCTCAAGATGTTCAGCAGTCGTTTTTCGGAGTTCTTGTTGCTCTCCTCGCTTGAGACGGGAATAAATGACGCTATCTGCACCTTTGCAGAACAAGATGATACGTCCATCCGGCATCTTCACAATCGCACTCATTCGCTTTCGACTCGAGTTGAACTCGATTGTGTTGAGGATCGAGTATTCCCTCTCTTCACCCATGACGTTCAGCTTGATGCCATCCGCCGTGGAGCCGAGGACCGTGAACCCCATATCTCTCGCCGTGGCTACCAGAGCTGCCTCATCAGGCGACTGTGCTTTGAACAGCATCTTTGGGGGGTCGCCTGGTACGCGCTCGGCGATGACCGTGTGGCATAAAGCTAGGACAAGCATGAAATGCTCGTTTGCCGCCTGCTGTTCCGGACCGGAAACCCCCGCAAGATCTTCGACAAAATCGGGTGCAATGAATGTGACATCCTCCTCATGAAGGTATGGGTTATTGTGGATCTTGCGAAGTCCTGCAATGGCTTGAATCTTGCCTTCGGCGATCTCCTTCTTGGCTTTCGCAGCCTCCTTCTCCACGTCGACACCCAAGCGTTTCTGCATACCAGCTTGCGCTTCGGTGTATGCTTCTCCGTAGGGTTGGCCATTGATTGTTGCCTTCTTGAACTCCATGACGTTTTGAGTCAAGGTGCCGGTCTTGTCAGAGAAGATGTACTCAATCTGGCCAACGTCGTCCGATATATTCCAGGACTTCGGGACGCAAGGCTGATCGATCACGTCGTAATACATACCGACATCGTTATAGATGAAGACTGCCTGGAGCGTTCTAACGATTTCCAAACTAATGTAAAGCGAAATAGGCACCAGGTTCTGGAAGACGATGACTGCGGCCCAGAACGTAATGAATCCGGTCAGCCCAGGCGTGCCACCGATAGACCCGTTGTCAAACCAGGCCAAAGAGGCATCGCTTTTACCCCAAGCAACGCCGTTGACAAAGGCAGAAATTAGGCACATGACCAAGAGGATGGCGAAGTTGCAAATGACGTTGAAGTTGAGCTCCCGAGCGATTCGAGCACGCTTACTGGGCGTTACTCCAGCATTCATCATGATCTTCGTATCATGTCCAGTAAACACAACGACACCGAGGACCCATTCAGTGTTTCGAAGATTGCAGCCTCGGAGCAACATATTGTCGATCGAGATGGGCTCCGACATATCTCGTTCATGGCCATTGACTTCCTGCTGCCACTTGATCGCACCGTTGTATTTATACAAGTTCGGCTGCGGGGGTTCGCTTTCAATGCTGAATTGGGCTCTTTCGCAGTCTCGGGCGTGCTTCAGTGAGCGTCCGCATCGAAGCGCCTGGCGCACCTTCAAATTGGTCTCGCCATCCAAATTCTTGGTTTCCACGTAGCATGCTCCGTCAGAGTCAGATGTTGACAAGACAATGATATCAGCAGGAATCTCGTCATCATTGTACAGACGGACAAAATCTCCGACCTGAATACTCTTCCAAGCATCTCTGTGGAAACGACCGCCGCCGTTGGTAGGCAACCTGTGGTTGATGAGGTCGCCTTTTACTCGCTCCAATGCCTCTGCTTCGTTTGAGTTGAAGGACATAGCCGAAGATCGATTGGCATCGGGGACGGGTAGGGTATTAGGCGAAGCGAGAGGTGAAGGAACCGGTGTCATCTGGATGTCCTCCCGGGCAGACAAGAACGAGGTGCGGTGCGTGCTAGGCGAGATAGCCATGGATTCTCTGGGCCCTGTGACATGGGTATCAACAGACGGGCGGGGGTCTGCAATGCCACGCATGGCACTCTCCTTGGGATTCTTCTTCCATAATGCTTCGATAGCATGCCATATTGCGCCGAAGAACTTGCTGGATGCCTTCTTGATCTTGCGCCAAGTAGATACCTGATCAGCTGCAACGTTGACATTTTCCCAGCCGACGAGTCGGTGCACCGGAGCATTGTTGAGTTCATTGTCAAGGACCGTTCTGCGATAGTCTTCGATGGCATCCTTGATTGCGGTAACGGCGATGATGACAATCAAAGGTACAGCGTTCAGTCCAGGGTTGGTGCCTCCGAATATGGGGAAGATCTAGATAGAAGCCAAGTTATTATGACAGCTTCCAGTTAACCACGACACACTACCGGGACTTACCACTAAGATAACCAAGAACAGGAAGAAGATATTAGCGATGTTGTGAAACTGGAACCACAAGTTCTTGGGAATAAATGAGAGCGGTGTATATTTGGCAGTCCGGATCTTGTTTCTCGTGTATGTTTGCTTTGGAAGTCCCGTCTCGTCTTTGAATTCGCCTGGCAAGGGCTGATTGAAGAACAGAGTTCTGCCTTCGTCATCGGCGCTCGAGGTTGCGCTGTGTGCATCGTCCTGGTCGATTTCCTCGTCAGGCTCGTTGACGCTTTCCAGCCGAGATCCCTGGCTCGTCCCGGATTGCCTTTTCTTTTCTGTCGAAGTCGTTCGCTTATGTATCCGGTCTATTATCGATATTCGCTTCGTTCCGCCGCTCTTGACCGTCAACTTCCTGGTAGCCCATCTGGACCGATTAGGCGTGATCTCGTCTCCTTTGTCACCCTTGTCACCCTTGGACTTGCCATTGGCGCCATCGCCACCTTTCGCCATGTTGTGAGTATTACGGGCGGCGCCCGACAAACTCGAAGTGTTCCGCCAGAGTGGCCTCTGTGGCCTCGACTCTCAAAATCCTCGCTCCAGCTGGTGATTCGGTGTTGTTGTTTGGGTGTGCGTACAAGCGCTGGATTGGCGGGGACAGAACCGGATGACGGAGAGCTTGCTAGAGCCACAACAGACAGCCCATCCGAAGTCACGACGTCGCTGACAATTCGCTCGTGCGTCTCCCTTTTTGCGGCCGGGGAATAACGCCGGAAAAGGGTTAATGCTGTCTAGACAGTAGATACCATTTGAGAGCCGAAATCTGCGTGTTTGCAAACTCCGTTCTGTAGCGACGGTGGGTTGGAGAGGCGGTTTGTTGTGTGGAAAAGGGACAAGATCGGTTTGGAAGGGGGGAAACGGCGACAATTGGATTGGGGACTTGGGAATAAGGTAAACTGGAGCCTTCGTTTTTCGAGGGTAGGATCACTAATGTTCTGGTCGGATGGCCCGGGGGGGTTATGGTGGGACCTTGGGTAGAAAACCAGGCGTGGTATGGACATGAACAAGTACTTGCTTTGTCCGAACAAACTGCTGGAAGAAAGCCTGCTTATCCTTCAGCGCAACCCAATTGAATAGGCGGAGAGCGAGGGAGCGAGCGAGTTTCCAGCCGGTACCTACCAGGCTACCACCCACCTACGGTACCTAACCTACCTACCCTGCGCGCCTGAGGAGCCTGGTAGCAGAGTCAGGGAGGAGAACGCACCCCCCCCTTGACACTAGACCTAGGCGATCAGTTGCGCTGACCTCTAGCAGCCCGAACTGATTAGCGGTTGGCATGCACTGCGGGAATACTGCATTGCAAAGGCTTGGGGTGCTTGGTTCTAGCAGAGAGGCCGACATACCTGGGTCCGCTCGTACAGTATGTGCTTGATCCGATGCCCCATTTGTCACTGTGATCAGCGCGAAGTCAGTCGTCTTCATAACATTGAAGGGTTACCTGGCTTGCCTGGCAATTGTGCTGTGTATTGTATATTAGCACCTTTTACCTGATTCATTCGCTGCATGTTTCCACTCTACGGTTCCTGGCCTGGCCTGGCCTGGCCAAGAGAGAAGATCGCAGGATGGATGGATACCATCGCGACCGGGAGCTCCCTGGCACGAGCCTTGTCAGGTATTGATTGCTGTCAGAATCAATGCGCTCGCTCGCTCTTGTGCCCATCTGTACGTGTAGGTATCCCATTTTCTTCTGACTTGGGCCGAGCGAGCACAGCGCCGACAGGCTCTGGCATGATTCTGACTGGCTGCTGACATGAATTCCTTTTCCTTCTTCCATCTGTAAGAAGGACGACTAGTTTCGGGGCTGAACACAAACCGCGCGAAGCCAGCCCACCCGGATCTCACAGTACCTTAGATACATATCCTTGTATTAGATTAGGTGTCCCTATTTTCCTTCTCTCCCAACGACCTTAGCAGCTTGGTAAGCACGCAAGTAAGCAAGGTGAGTGAGAGAGGTACAGGGCGCAGTTCAGGTCATCCAAACACCCCCTTGCCCCTTCCGCTGCCGCGTTACTTCAATTGATGTGCTACCAGTCTCATAGATTTAACAAGAGCATTTTCCGTCAATCGATATATTTCATTGATGAGGACCGACTTGATGGGTACGTGCGACACATCCAACCTGGACTCGGGGCTCCTTGCTTCCCTCGGGATCCAAGCATCTTTTCTGGATCCGGTCGGGGTCTTTTGGGTCACTTAAACCCGAACCCAGATGGTCCATCCATGACAACATGTCCCCAACAGCCCGAATGGCATTATCTAGATGCCGGTACGATACACGATACTGTAATTATTGACAGCTGCTACTCTCAAGTTCGTCTACGAGCTGACTGGGCAATAGAAGATTGAATGCAAGGGGCATTTTGCTTTATTAATCGTCATCTAGTTCGGTACATACCTGGGTAGGCAGCCGGCTCAACCAGAGACAGAAGGGGGTTGTGTTATTTTCGCCCTGAACTCGGAAAATGCAAAAAGCATATCGGCTTTACTTAGGAGCTAAATCGGACAACTGTACACGCCTCTTCCTTGGTCCAACCTAGCTTGTTACACGTTGCCTCTCCTGCCAGAGTCTCAAATGTGGCTACCTCTTTTCAAAACCTAGCATTTGCATGGCTCTTGATGTTCGTGTTTGACTGCATCCTTTCCTGCCCTGGCCATTTCTCCTTGCACTTGCACTGCAATGGTATGACGCGCCAAGACCGCCAATCCTCCCCAGCACAGAGCCTGCGAAGGCACGTACCTGATTCTAATAAGGAAACAATGTTTGGGGTATCAGGCATTGGATCAGAGGCAATCTGTTATCCGCATTCCGCAGTTCAAAGCTCGCTCTGGTCTTGGTGAGCGCGGCAGTACCTATGCATGATGATGAAATTGCTTACTGTTGCGCACAAATCCGTAACCGTATACACACACAGCCTCTTCTTGTATGGTGGTCAGGAATGCCTCTCAATGAACACGTTCAATACAAGTGGCCTGGCAACGAGAAAAGAAGGGTTCCAGCCAGGTGTAACAGCATAAGCCAACACCAATCGCGCCTTCGCGTCCCCAAACCACAACCCCGATCCGTAGTGGGTGACCTGCACAAGTCCAGTTGGCACTGTGTGGTATCCATCTCATGTGCTAGATATAGCCGTATGCGTCAACCGGATGCAGTGGGGTGGCCTATCGGGGTCTCACTAAAGGCCGTCCTTTAAATGCGATGCCGCGGCCACACATGCATACTCCACAACTGGATGTAGACAGAAGAGAGAGAGAGCGAGAGAGCGAGAGAGAGAGAGAAAGCCGTTGCAGGTAAGACTTACTACCAGTAAGATCTTCCTTCGTACGCACTGCACTGCCGGGCTGCCGAAAAGACCAAGAGTCGTCAAGCGGGTGATGAAGTCGCCAGAAAGGAAGCCGACTTGGCAGGCGTCGCCGAGTTCTGTCATCACGCAGTTGGTGATCTGTGCCGCGCTCTTACGTAGAAGGAGAATCAGACTGCACGGCCACTGTAACGCACCCGGAGATCACATCATACATGCATGGGGGTGTGTGTGGGTGGGAGGTGGCTCATCGCGTCTCTGGTCTCTCGTCAGCTAGCTATTCTGCGCAAGTCCCACTCGGCAGGAATCTCTTAAATTAGATCCTCCGTTGTACACGTACGTGGGCAACTTGGCACCTCCTAGCCTCACAAACGACACGGCACGGTTTTTGAACGGTACTCGACCTTACCAGGACGGCCATAGTATTATGCACACCAATTCCTTACCTCAGACTAGATGAACCTGATGGCATCATGGGGGTCGTGACATAAGGCCCCAAAGGATTGCCGACTCTGCTAGGTACGGGGAAAATGCTCTCTCTTCACGGGAGATCCGGGAAGATGGAACGAACAGGTACCTACCCAGCTCGGAGGTACATGGGATTACCTGGCCACCCCGATGGATCTTGGGCGCCGGGCATGGATTAAATGCCCAAGTTCAGATCAGACAGCCGATGTTTGTTACATACGGGTATTTCACCGCGACAGGTCCCCTTGATATACCCTAGGTATCCTATTTACGTTCTTTCCATCGGTTTCGTTGGGCGCCTGCCATCTGCGCAACTGGGTTCTGGCAGACAGCACTGCTTTGTAATACAGTTCTAACAGACCAAGCCGCGGTGCCGCGGGAGATGCCGTGTGTTGGTGCATCGCGCTGAACCCTCGCGGATCTTTGTAATATCGCTTGTCAAGGACCCTTTTTAATTGACGTTTCTCCCTGTGTACAATAACTCCGGAGTCGTTCCCCTTGGCAACTGCCTACCACATACTGGCGAGACGGCTAAACGAAAGTGGCGGGTTGGATCAGGAGGATCTGATTATTTGTGCCTATATCCATTCATACCTACTACTCTTCACTGCGTTAGTAGCAGGGGAAGAGGGTGATCAAGGGACCTTAAGCGCTGGGTATAATTTCCATCGTCCTTAGGAGCCTAGGTAGGTATGCGACGCACCGCACGCCCCTCATTGTAGGCGAAGGAGAATCGAAATGCCAAGTTTTCGATTGATAGATACATCCATCACACATTCATTGCATGGTGGTGCATGGACTGAAAGGGGCTGTTCCCACTGCTTCTTTCGCCCGCCTTACTTTTGCTTCGGCGGCAAGAGGGTCGTCGTAGTACAGTATGAGAATCATGACAACCATGTATGTACCTGGAACTCTCCCTAGGTCATGTTTGAAATCCAATCGAGGTTACTACCTACCGTACCGCAAATCCAGACGGCAAATCGAACTCAACCCCCAATATATTCAATTTATAAAAACGGTTGAATACAAATAAATCAACGAGGAGCAGATTGAACAACGTCCGTAAATGGATAATAGAGTTTACTTGGGAATTGAGGAGGTTTATTGGCAGTCGACCGCCACCATCATGTGACTTTCGTAGTCAATGAACACGAGAAGTCGCGATAGTGATTAGCCCCACGCGCGTCTGTCTGTCCACCTTCAATCATTTGCCTCAACCTGGTTGGTGGTGAGCACGAGACGAAAAGGGCACGATATCCGCCCGAACAACCTAGCAGAATGAAGCCAAGTAGAGATATCCGTGGTTTCTTCGCCAAAACCCCTTCTGGCGGCGCTACACCCACTACCAAATCAGAAACCATTGCACCACCCAGACCAAATGCGGTGCCGATGCAGCCCACTTCGTCCTCCCCAAATATTCCATCCTCCCCAAATGTCCCGTCCTCGCCCATTACGCCCCAGCGAGCCCGGACCAAAGTACCTCTTAGCCGTGATGACGTAATCCGAGGCTCCGACGACGAGGACTCGGGCGACTCGGACGACTCTCTCGAGTCTCTGTCTGAGATTGCGGCACGCCAACGGAAGCCAGGCCAAGCCCCCCTTGCCCTCTACAGCACCAAAAGCCAAGCGGGTCGCATCTGCTAACTCTCGCGCAGCCCCTGTCGTGCAGACGCAGCCCCAGAAGCACAAGTACGACCTCAAGGCTCTGCTCAAGCATGCACGGGAAGATGATGCCGCAGATGAGAGTGCCAGGAGGGCCGAGGCTCTTCTCAAGCAAGATGACGCCACCAGGAGGGTGAATGAAGGGCCCAAGGGTGAAGATAAGCCTCATCCTACAAACGTGCGGGAAGCGGCCAAGGAGCTTCTCCACGGCGATGAGGAAGGGTCCAAAGGCGACAAACTGGTCAGAGCTATGAACCGGACCACTGGGGATGCTTCCCAACCGCACTACTACTTCTTTGAATTCGAGGCACCCTCTCGCGATGTTCGCCGGACGTCGTTCCCTAGACTGGCGGCGAAGAAGCAATGGAGCTTTCTTGCTGATACATCAACTCGGGAGGAGACTTTCGTTCGTGGCCTGCCAACTGCTCTAGCATCCAAGGGGAAGGAGTTGCCGCCAGAGTTGTATCAGTGGGTCTTAGACGAGGTTTGTTTAGAGAAGAACATGCAGCTACGTATGCAGTACTGCAACCTGATAGCGCTTTGTCGGGAGAATACGCGTCGACTCGTCGATGTCAAACGCCTTCAACAGATACTGGAGAGCATTGGGAGCCGCAAATTTCCTGACGAGAACAGCCAGTGGCACTCGTCACCCGGCTTGGAGCAGCCGTACGGAGAAAGAAATTGGTCTCCGATATCTACGTTCTTGAAGCTACTGGAACGAATGGCACCAAACTTGGCCCCTGACAGTATGATAGGTGCTATCCAAATCCTGATACGCATGAGCCTCGATCCTATCGTCAGCAGAGATATTCGGATACGTATCGATCATTTCTCAACAATCGAAGCTCTTGTGTCAGCACTGCCTGGAACAGGAGAGCAATGGAATAGTTACGTAAGTCAAGATCGTTCGTCAACTCATCTTCGTAAAAGTGTTAACAGCTTCTTAGTGCAGCCAAATATGCTTATATCTCCATGGCGGCGTGGAAAAGACATCACAGCGTCAGATCGCAATATCCCTCCTTCCTCCCTCCACACCCAGATTATGCGAGCTCCGTCGTCGGCTCGCAGCTGCAGCTCTGTTCCGGCAACCTGGCCTAAGTTCCTCACATCCGGACGATGCGCTGACGCGGAAAGACATTCTGGCACGCCTAGATGCGCCTGAATTTATCGTAACACACGAGACGGACTACGAAGAACTCCAAGCCAATGTCAAGCTGCTGAATATGGTGATAGACGACGGGTTATTCTTACGCAGCCCCAACGTCACTCAGTGTTCCACGCCCGCCATGCCTGCCACTCCGTCAAGGATGCCGAACCAGATCTTGCCGTCTTCTGCTACCCTCGCTGGCGGTAGGCTTACCGTCTCGCAGCCACGCAGCAACAGCAGCAGCAGCAGCCCCATAGACACCTCGGCCGGCGACTTTGACAAGTTCATAGATATCCTAACCCGGAAACTCAAGATCATACATGACACCATCAGCGACAACAGCCTCGTATCGCGCAAGGAGGTTAAGGCGGCCATCGATACGGTTGGCAAGCGGCTGGCGCATACAGTGCGCACGCGGCCACCGCCCAAGACCAGCATCATCGACGACTTGATCGGCCACACCAAGAGGGACGAAGACGCTGGGAAGCCCAAACAGAGGGAGTTCATGAAGAAATGGGCCCTTCAGAAGAAAAAGGACGTTGATGCCAATGACGACAGCGATGTTTGAAATAGGAGGCGGAGATGAGAAGAAGGGGGCCAGTACCAACGCATTGTGTAATGATATGCCATATGTCGAGGGGTGGTTTCGCTTATTGTTTACCGAAGTTCTTTTACAGTTCAAGGTCACATAGGGGCTTCCCACAAGGCTATATGCAGAACACTGCTTGATGCTAACGATGTATGAAGCCTTCCGCCATTGCTACCAGGCGGAGCAGAACGCACCAAGCTAGCTAAACTGACAGACAAGAACGCGGTTTTATCTCTCCTACCTGTCGGAGCATGGAAACAAAAGCAGCTCGATTGATCGCATGCCAAACATACATTCTCCCGCCCCCTTGGACACTCTTATTCTGCCTCCTTTGCTATACTCTGTACATGCGCAGTTACCCCCTACCTCTTCCACAATACCAGCTTGGCGCGACGTGCAGTTTAGTAGTGATATATTCAGAAGCTTATCAAGCCTCGGTTTTGCTAGCTTAGTCGAAGAACTTGCGGTTGGGGTTCGGGCCAAACAGCGTCTTCCTCACAGCAGGAAGGGCAGCAGTCTGCAATAATTGCAAACGTTCCTCAAATGTGTTGTTAATAGTAATCTTTCCTTTGCCACCAACAATAATCAAGCCTCCCGCACTATACTCGTGATGGATTGTCAGTTACCGTTCTTCTCATTCCTCTAAGATAGGCGGGCAGGGAAGAGGGTAATATATCACTCACCTCTCATCAGGCAGAGAATCCGCCTTGTCGATGGTGACCTTGACGTCCTTGCCTGTCTTGTCCTTGTACTCCTTCTGGGCGGCCTCGATGGCCTTCTGGAGGACGCTGTAGTCCTTGGGGCGGGCGCGGGCCTGGACGTCGGGCTCGACGAGGGCGTAGAGGCCCTCGAGGAGGAGGTTCTTGAGGACCTCCTTGTACTTGGCTTCGCCTTTGACGGCGTCGACCTGGGGCAGCTGCTTGAGGGCGTTGTCGAAGATGTCGTCGAGCAGCTCCTGGCGGGCGCCGAGGACCTTGAGGCGGGTCTTGTTGGCGACGGTGGAGCGCGTGATTTGCTGCGAGAGCGAGGCCTGCTTGAACTTCTTGGCGTAGGTCGCGTCGATGGCGTCCGTCTCCTCGCGCACCAGCTTCGACTTCTCGATGGAGAACTCCTCGTTCGCCTTGATCTCGATCTCACGTGCCTTCTCGTAGGCCTCCTGTTTGATGAAGGCCGTCATCTTGCGGAGCTCCTGGCCGACCTGGTTGCGGGAGTGCAAATCAGCGCCCGAGTCAGTCTTTCTGAAGTAACATGATCACATGGCAATCTTGTCAGCCTTCGGCTGGGTGCTGGCTTACCTGGTCGTCGGACATGCCGTGGACTTGCGCCATCTTGACGGCTTTCGGGTTGGATGAGGGACTTCGGGGGAGGTTACAGGTTGTATAGCTGCAGAAGGCAAGTGACGAATTACAACGAGGGAAAGGGTAGGATGCAGTAAGCTAGGCGGAAGACCTGCTCACGCAAATTGTCGAGTGGAAGAATAATATACAGCTCAAGGTAGCTTGCCTCGGGGGAGCTATTGTCTCGAAATCGGCTATGGAGTTTTGGAGGAGGATATGGCGTATGTAGTTGTCGTAGGTTGGATGTTCCGTTACAGGGGTGGGTCCGAGTTCAGTGCCGCCGCCTGGAGGTGGTTAGCATGTACAAACACGGGCCTTGGTACTTTGGCTTGGTAGTCAAGGTAGCTTGGAGCTGGCCGCCGTACCAGGTTGCAACCTGCAGGTTGCAGGCCCAAACTGCCCAAGCTCGGATTGCCAATAGCGTCACTGCCCAGACCTCACCAGCACCTCGGACTGCTAGTCAGCCGTCAGCTGCTGCTTTACCTCGCCTATCAAAGCAGGACTGGCTGTTAGCCCGGCGAATCCAGATTTGACGAAAGCATTTCAGTCAAGTCCTGTGTATAACAACTCTATAGGTTGCATTTATCCCTATTCTCGAAGAACTAAGTAAAATCGGACAGATATACCACTTATAAACATATGTATGTAAGTCGAAATAGAACTACGTTCGACCTATCAGCGCGGAGACTGGCGTATTTTCACGGGCGTCTTTCCCATGCTATGCTGCCAAAGATATCCCCTTGACGGCGGCTGTGTTGAAGAAGGATCGTGTTTGTGTTTCCCTAGAGTACCCAAAGCAGCATATGCAGGTGTAGGTTACCTTCTCCATCGACTCTCGTCATCCGCTGTCTCAGCGTGGATAGATTGAGAGAGACACACTGATGATTGAACATGTGCCTACCTACCCAAGCCGAAGGTATCCAACAGAGTCAGCCCAAGTAAGACTCGAATCGGCAGCAACACATTATTAACCTACAACTAGTATGGCCATATGTCGCCCTGTCCAGAAGCCTTGTCCAGAAGCCCTGTCGCTTGATTCGTTAATAAAGTGCTTTGTTTCTGCTTGGCTGGAATGTTGGTCCATGTGGACCCCCCGTTACAACAGCGCTGGTGACATGAACGAGTATCATCCCCGAACACCCCAAGCACCAAGCTTTTATTAATCTCTGATCGCTGGCAATTGCAGCCGGGGAGGTATTGGGGCATAGCGCTTGGTTATTGGAAGCCCAGGGCTCCAATCAATGCCGGAGTGGAAAAGAAGAAGGAGACGACAGACCCATCCCCATGCCACCAAGTCAGGACACTTCCAGCCGTCCGTCCACCTGCCCCCATCAAATACTTGCATCGCTACACCCTAAGAGACACCTTTGTCGCAGGTTATTTATTGTACTTTCGGAGCCTTGCTGTTTAGAAACCACTGCAGCATTTCCGTTCCAGATGCCCGTTTCCTCCCTCTGCTAGACCCGGCATTTGCCATCCAGCCTTCTGCTTCCCCATGATCTTGGAAGATTAGGTACCTGGGAAGTTGTTGAGAACCCTACCAAAAATAGGTGCTGGCTTGGCAACTTAGGTACCGCCCCAAACAACCACCACCACCACCACTACCACCACCGTTCGAGAGACAGGCCATCCCACGCCGCCATTTTGGGTAGGACCCCGGTCCAGCTGCGGCGTCATCGTCCACACCGTCACTCGTCACCCATCATCATTTGATTGCTCTTTTGTCTTGAACTACAACATTCGTTACTGCATACGCTACCTGACCGACGTTGTGCGACAAAGCGCGATACCCCTCGATTGCATTAAAGCAGGAACACCCTCCCCCCCTGCAATTACCTCGACCCGAACGGCGCGCTGAAGAGAAAACACGTCGAGGTTGCGACAACCACGAACAACGACTACCAGTTTGTCCGACTGCCGACGATATCATCACCTCGATGCGAGGCCGTGCTTGCTTTTCATCTGCGACCTTCGCCAGATGACCTAAGAAGTCCGACCATATACTGCTGCAATGGGGTCGCTAGGCGGTTTGTCTCCCGGGGGGAGCATTGCGGTAGGTTTCCAAGCGCCCACCTCCAGCTCAAGACAAGAACCATGGCCTCTAACTCGCATCTCTGCGTCCTACAGATAGGAGTCATAGTCGGCCTCATCTCGACGAGTGTCCAGTCGCTCGGGCTGACCCTGCAGCGCAAATCGCACATCCTCGAGGACGAGAAGGGACCGCACGATGTTCGCCGGCCGCCGCACCGGAGGCGCCGATGGCAGCTGGGCATGGGCATGTTCGTCATCTCCAATATCCTAGGAAGTAGCATTCAGATATCGACGTTGCCACTACCCGTACTATCGACGTTACAAGCAGCCGGTCTCGTCTTCAACTCGATATGCGCCACGATAATCTTGAGCGAACCGTTCACGAGATGGAGTCTGTGGGGTACGTTGCTGGTTTCTGCGGGCGCCGTGCTGATAGGAATCTTTGGCGCTATTCCCTCCCCGGCGCATAGCCTGAAAGAGCTGATGGCTCTCATGGGCCGGTGGCAGTTTATACTCTGGATGTCGTTTCAGCTCGTGCTGGTCGTCTGTATTGCTGTTGCTGTTGATGGTATCGGCTACTTGACCAGCCTGTCGCACAACGCACGGTTTCGATTTGCGCGAGGACTCGCCTACGGATGTATAAGTGGCATCCTATCTGCCCATTCACTGCTTTTCGCGAAGTCTGCCGTCGAACTCATCCTACGAACTATATCGGACGGCGACAACCAGTTTGTATACTGGCAGTCTTGGATGATTGTGCTGGGTCTAATCACCCTGGCCCTGAGCCAGCTGTACTACCTTCATCGAGGTTTAAAGCTTATTTCAACCTCGGTTTTATATCCCTTTGTCTTTTGCATTTACAACATCATCGCTATCCTAGACGGTCTGATTTACTTCGACCAAACCAGCCTTATCACACCGCTGCAAGGCGGTCTTATCACCCTCGGTACTGCCATCCTACTCTCGGGGGTGCTCGCACTCTCCTGGCGTCTCAGCGACGAGCAACATTCGCCTGCTGGTGTCGGGCAAGGCACCTTGGCGCCTGGGCTTGGCCTTGTCGAGGACACGGAGGGCGAAGAAGAATCCCTACTTGATTCCGATGCCTTCAGCGGCGACGAGAACGAAGCGGTTCCCGCCACCTACAACACCTTTGGCCCAGCGACGGCGGCGGAGACAACACCATTAACGGCCGGCCTCGGGCCCATAACACGTTGGACGAACCGTGCCGACATATGGGATGAGCTCGAAGATCAAGGGGCATACCCAAGCTCGCCAAGAAGTGCGCGGCGCTCCGTGACATTACCGACTGGCGTAGACGAAACCACTTCGTTGCTCGGGGGTGGCGGTACCAGCAGACACGTTTCCATTGCCTCAGCGGGTTCTTTTTCGAGTGTAGATCCATCGGGCTTGGAGGCCGGGCTCGGCCAGAGGCGAGCATTCAAGCGGAGGCGGAAGTCTACGGGGTTCCCCGGCTTCAGCGCCCGGCGGCGGGGCCGTAGTAAGAGCACCGCCAACGTTCAGGAAGCGCTGGGCGGGATCTGGAAACTGAAGTGGTTCAAGGGCCGGCCCAGAGCCGCTAGTAGTCAGGGTGCTATAGAGCACGCCGAGTCGAGTGCGAACAACAACAATGACACTCGACGGCCGCCACTCGCGGTTGTGTATAAAGATGACGAAGAAGCGGTGGTCGGGAGTGCGACGGCACAGCAACCAAACGTACAAATTGGTGGCATAGACCCAGCCGGTCCTAGCAGGTAGCTTCGGTTCGCATACCTTCAAAGCAGGGTTTGGATTAGGGTCGGGCGGAGCATTCAGGGGTACAACACACAATTATTGGATTACATAGGAAATCAGCGCTGGAGCTGAATGGAGAAGAAACCATCATATTCCTTTCATATAGCGTTTATTGATGCCGTATAGAATTTGCACGTTTTGCCGAGCGTTGCGGTCATGAACGAAGGGTTGGATGCCTGTTGTAAAGTCGGCTCTTTGCTCCTGGGCTGCTGTCGACGAACGAAAAGACTATATATAGTACAGCGAGAGTAGTCTGAGTTTCTTATGAGTGGATGGCGCTCGCTACATGGCTTCCTACCCCCTGCTTCTGTCCACTCTCATAACGCACTTGCGCAAGACATGAGTCGCCATGCGACCCCGTCTCCTTTTCATCCTACTTTCCCCGCGCCATCATGCAGGCAGTACCTGCGGAAGACTAGGCTGATACAAGCTGCACTTCCGCGTAAGTGTGACGCCGTGCATTGAGTTTACTTTCAAGTCATTCCACTGTCTTAGTCATTTACATATCTCGTTCTAGACTATCTTCCGAGACGAAACGAGGGACTGAAGAGACCAAAGCAATGCTTGAAAGATTTATGGACTTACAGAGGAAGACAACACTGCTCGGACCCATGTTGATTCGTACTGCTTTCACCTAAAGGGAAAGACTCAGGCTCAGGCTGAGGGCAAAGGAATAACCTATGTATGTGTAAATGGGTGTATTGAGATGGAGCACTGGGGAAACGGTAGAGGGTCGGTGTGAAAAGAAAAGGGGCGAGGGGTTAACGTTGGCCGCGAAGCAGCTAATGAATAGTTTGTATGTAGCGTAGATGTATGTAGCCGGTGAATAAAGAGTATAGCTCATGATAATTCTCGCATCACAATTATAGACTCCTTCCCTTCTGATATTTGGGGGTTGATGAGGCCTCCAGATAGAGAGCAGCAACATGATAGGTTTCCAGAGACACTCGGTGTCGTCTAACCTGGGTATTTCCGGCTTCGTATTAAGCAAGGTATTGTTTTATTCCATAGGCCTGCAAGCTTATGGTGTGCAGTTGACGCTGGCTTGTATCGTGGAAGATGAGCTACATCATGCCTTGTGCCATCATCGCCTCAACGAGCGCATCTATCCCCGACGTTGCTTAAGTGGAAGAATCAACACACTCTCTGCTGATCCTGGATTGGTAATACGTTGTTTGGCGTGTGCCCACTAACCAACCAGGACCCCCTAGATGTTCCTCGCCGGCGCGCCGAGCCACATCAATATGTAGAGCCCGTAAGCAAAGCTAGCCGACTTACTTCTTGTCTCTACTCTGCCCCATCAGGCTCAGCGATGGCGTGAGTGGCACTGTATAGTTTCGCAACGAGCATTGCTTGCTTTCTTACAACTCCACATCCCTTTACGCCAAATATAGTGGTGCTTACATGCCATAAAGCTAAGAAAGTAGCCGAGACCCGTCTTTGACGGCTTGGCTTCTCAGTTTTGAAGAAAGAAAGGGGGGGTATCCTTGTGTTGTTACTGGGGCATGAGATATGATGAAGCAATCGTTGCACCTCTGTATGAGACTTATATTTATCTGACTACATGGAATACAAGTCTGATGGCTATATAGTCAAGTGCGTTTAAAAACGAACCACATATGCACAAAAACAGGATTTATTCTGGTCATATGGTTGTATTTCAAAGCTGGGAGTCGTCAACTATCAGCGCATTGCCTGCCATTCGTAAGTATTCGTACATCTCTCCGTAACCCATCGTTTTATACACGTAGTGATAGCCAGGTCTTCTGGGCATAAATATATACAGGTCCTCGACTCTTTACAATAGTAGGGGTCTCTATTGGCCTCGCCAAGGCCAGCCAGTCCCCTGTGCTCATGTGAAACCAATAAACAAGAATATCGCTGGATCGGTGGCGTCCTTTACGCTCCCATCCACCATCTCCTCTTGCTAGTTGTATGCTGATTCTTCATCATGTTCATGCGGCGAAGCTTCTCGCGGCTGCGGGGGTCGAGAAGGCCTGCGTGACCGTCGTCCTGGAACCAGTGGTAGCCCTGCTCGACGCCGCGGCGGTCGGTGCCCTGCATCTTGACGCGCTGCAGGCTGCGGAGGCGCTTCATGCCGATCACGCAAACCCAGATCGAGAGGATGACGCTAACACCCGTGACGGCGCCGAAGCCCCAGTTGGTCTCCTCGATGAAGTTCTCCAGGTTCATTCCGTAAAGGCCCGCAATGAAGGTACCCATGGCCAGGCCAAGCGTACCCACGCTGAACTTCAACTCGAGAAGCATGAGAGCGTTTCGGTTTGCGTCAAGGATCGCCCGGATACTAGGATTTTGTCAGCATGACGTGCTCTGGTGTTGGAAGCAGTGTGTATCACGACTCACATTTCTTCGGTATTTCTGATGCCAGACACCAAATTGCCGGATTCTTGCACAATTTCGTCGCAGAACTTATGGTAGGACTCCAACAGCAACTCGACGTCAGTGTGGTCGTCAGGTGCCCGGTAGATATCGTGTGTCTTCTCAGTCAGATACATGGCGGCAAGATCGTCGTCTGCCTCGAGGAGATCCTCGATAGCGTCCCGCACCAACTTGGCCTTCTGCTCAAAGGTAGTTACCCGCTTGGATAGAATCAGCAGGACACGTAGTTTGTGGCGATCGATATCATCTTCCAGGTCACTGAGGATGCGAATGACGGGGTCGCGGACGGCCTCGAAGTCCGACTCAAGCTCCTGCGTTACAGACTGAAGCACGGCTTCCAGGGCACGGAATTCGTAGGACAGCCCTCCGCTGGTCGCAGGAGCCTTGTTGTGTAGCTTATGGTGTAGGTCATACATGAATGCCGACTGGGGGTACGAGCTCTTGGAACCGTACACATCGAATAGCAAGACTCGGTTGTGAGTAATAAGAACACGGAGGTGGAGCAGGTTCAAGAGGATAGCTCTCTCCCGGACCAATATGTGCGGTAGATTGGACGAATCGATCTTGCGCAGATCACGCGGCAACAGTCCAAACTGCACTGAATATCAGCAACTACCCAAAGGCTCCAGTGTGGACTGGACGGGTGGCGCGCTTGCTTACCCTTGCGACAAGTTCGCTTTTCTTGAACTCGCTGTCTACCAAGACTGCATCGCCGTTCTCATCCACCTCTGTGCAACGTAGCCGGGGCTCGAGGGCAGCCTTTGAGCTGAGCTGTCGGCGCTTATTAAACATGGAGTTGTTCTCCCCCTCGCCGTCGGTTTCGGGTATGTCCTCAGGCTTTAGTTTAGAAGCGGGCGGCTTCCTTGGCCGGTTTCCCCATAACTTCTCTTGCCATGTTTGCTTGCAAGCGGTAGGGTCGGACTGCTGGTCTGAAGAGCCCCATCGCGCCCCATTTTCTGTCGAAAAGAGGGTGGACTGTCTCGGTCGAGGGTTCGGAGAGGCGCGAGGGGTGCGTTTCTGCAGCAGTTGCTCCAGATTGACCAGGCTCGAGTGCAGGCGAGGGCCGTCTTGTCCCAGGGATGCGCAGCCTGTCCTTGAAGGCCTCAGCTGCTTCCTGGCTGCGCAAAAGACTCCCGACGAGTGAGGCCCGAGGTGGCCATGGTTCTGGCTGAAGAAGCTGAGGTTCTCTGTTTGCAGGCGGAGAAAGCGAAGCAGTCCACGAGAAGGCACGGGCAAACGAGCGGTTGCCATCTTGGATACGCGGGAGACGGGCAAGTAACTGATGCTGCTTGGCTATCGCATGACTGCAGCACAACACTGGCTGTCTTTGATGTCGTCCAGCGCGTTTGCTGGCAGCCAAAATCTGGTTATGGCGTCACAGCAGGGGGGGGTTGCATTCGCATAGAAAATTTCCAGCAAGTCCCAGGCGTAATTGATTGCTACTAATCAATTCACAGGCGCCTATCACTCACTGAATGACGGATAAGGCGAGGCGCTAAAACCCACTCATGACGCACGGCCGTTTCCGTTGCGTTGGCGCATCTTCAGGCCCATGAGAAAGCTTGGAAGCTGAAAAAGGTTTGGTCAGGCGCTGGCCTGCCACCGCTGAAGGGGCCCTTTGGAGTTGACATCCGACAATTTTCCGGCATGTAAGTAAGTCCTTGCTTGCACTTACATTCACGACGTCGCGAAGAGCAAACAGCCAGGGCGAGCTTGCAACGCACCTCATACGAGGGGAAAGGGCCGTGGTTCGCTGTAGAAGCCCCGCGGGACGATATCAGTCTTCCGGCACCTCTCAAAGTCAACCTGACCTGCTCGACACCCAAACTCTGGTCAGGAGGTTGCGTAGTTCACGGAAATGTGGCGACTTTGTCTTAAACAAGGAAACCAGTTGGCCTCTACATTATTAGTTGGGGTTCACCCACCAGGCCTCGCCTAGCCAAGCAGGCGACACCCATCGACTGACTAAGGAAACCAACAAATAAAAAGGAAGGAAGGGAAAGAGGGCCTCATATGGAATTAACTCCTATCCGGATTCCGGGCAAGCGCCGCAAGAAGGGTGAGCCACCACCCTCCAAGAAGGCCAAAAGAGACGTAGCCCGCCACCCGGCAATGAAGAAGCACAAGTCGAAACCCAGCAAGCCCAAGGGCTCCTATCTTGAGAGAGAACTCCCTCTCGAGATCCTCGAACGCATCTTCTGGGCCAGCGAGACCGCCAACCTTGCCAAGGCCAGTCCACGAATAGGCCACATGCTCTCTGGGCCTGCCACGCGACGAGCCACCTTCCTCAACGCCTTTGGCCCAACCTGGGATGTTTGGTTTGGATGCCTGAAGTCTGGCCCCGGAGTCAAGAGCTACTACGGCTGGCAAGAGGATTCCTCGCGTTTTGGCGGCAGTCCTGAATTCCAGGTGAGTATGAGCATATCCAACTTACGCTTGATTGCCATGTCTGCTGACCCCACAAAACTAGTCTTCTCTCTTGGAGTACTCATGGGTCGACGTCTCCTTCATCATGGAATGCTGGGACCTCTGGGTTAAGCGCCACGGAAGGGACCGATTCTTCCAGCATGAGAAGCTATGGGGCAGCCCGAATACACCCAACAGGCTAGATTCCAGCGACCCCGACGGTCTTAAGGGAATCACACCGCCGTCGGGCATGGCCTACTTCCTGCATGACTACGACTCCTTCGTGGCCAAGTCAGCACACAACATGACCTATCTCGGCGATCACACCAGCCTGATCGAGGTGCACTGCGACACGGAGATCCCTGAGAAGCTGCTGACAGGGCCCTGGGACGAGGCTGCCGTCCAGAAGCTCTTCTGGCTGGTCCGGGCAGGCGCCCGTCTTTCCGCCACCCAAACTTGGGAGGTGACGCTTGAGGGCTACCATACGGCCTTGTCCGAAGAGACCGAGCCAGCCACGGGCCGCATTAATATTCCCGTCATTCGGCTACTCCTCAAGCTCGGCGGGGCCGACCATTGGCCCAAGAACGTTTTGGCCAAGGAGCTGGGAGATTTGTTCGAGCGGGCAGGTCGTGTTCCAGATGAAGCACGCCTGAAATATCAAGCGGTTTATTATATGATCGCTTCAAAGTGGAGTGCCGAATCATTATAACTGGCCCGCAATGCTTGATCTGTGACGGTCATCGATGCATGGTACCGCTTGCCATGAGCTTGTCAGACCCTTGGGTTATTTAGTACCATGCCACCCCAGTGCTGCAGGGATATGATACCACTGGCGGCTTTCTTTGTAGGAAGCTTCGAGAGCCTCGGACACATCCTGCCGTATCCGACCAGAATGTCACCAGCGTTGAGCTAGTCTCTTTGTACGATTCCACGAGCCAGGTTGATCTATTACACCCTACTGCGACCAAAAGTTATACTGGTTTCCATAATTTGACAGCAACGGTTCCTGATCAGAGAGCACTAGGTGTACAGTGGACGTTTCGGTAGAGGCGGCCTGGTCAAAATATTTGCTAGCTCTCATGTCTCTGTCTCTCTAAGGAGCAACAAGAAGATGCGAGGGCCGACAGCAGAGACCATGCTATGTATCTCCAGCAGAAAATGGCCCATAAACGTCGACCACTGCAGCGTTGGTTGTCAACGCATATACTCAATTAGAGCGCGGCGTTGGGGGTTCAGCATAGGCATATATCAAGATAGAAATGGTGAAATACCACGTTCCCCATTGTGTTTCCCGTGCACTATGGACAGATATACTGCTGTGTTGGGTTTTCCTATTTCGCTAAATGTCCATACTATTCAAGCTAAGAGGGGGTTATGGTAAGCCAGGTGGGTAAACAACATATTATTCTAGGTTGGTGCATAGCAATGGCTACGCAGGCAGGACTGAGGTGCCCTCCGGGTTTGGAGTCAATCGGCACTTGGACATGAACAACCAGGTAATGCATCCTATGTGAACTTAAGTAGACACCGCCGCACAGAACCATGCAATAGTATTACTCCTTTCCAGCAATGGTAGGCGTAAAAACAAATATACACACACCGGCGCAGGATACTGAGTTTCGCTCGGGTAACGTCATGTAAAAAGGGGGATCTTCTTGTAGTTGTATTGCCTCTCGTTTTGGATATTCTAAATGGTATCTCGGAAAGGGGAGAAAGATGTATCACTCGTATACCAACACAGACCGATAGCCCACATGACACCAAAGGGTAGAGGCTCCTTAAAGTATGCCCCGTATATCGATGAGAATAAAGACAAACAAAACAAGTATGCATGCACGCGGAGGCTTGTTTCTTCTTCTTTCTTATTGTTTTCCTTTTCTTTACGGTCTCTGTTTCCTTGATGTTCTGTTTGCAAATAACGATGGTGATGAACGATCCTATTCCCTGATATCCGTATCTTTTACCCATAAAACGCCCGCTACGATGAAAGTCCACAACTAGAGTTTAAAGAAAGAACGTTCCGATTCCTGACTCCGCGTCAGACGGATACCCAGCACGCCTAAACCTACAAACATACACTGTGCCGTTTCGTTTCAAACATATTTTGGAACATGGCGTTTTATATACATATAGGTGCTGCTACTACCTCACTCAACCCGGATAACGACTCTCCATCCCAGCGCGCCCGCCTCGCGGATCGCGCAGGCCAGGCAGCCGCGCCTGCGCCGGCTGACGATGGCATTCCAGCCCCTCTCGGCACAGAGCGCCCGGACCATGACCTCGAGGTCCGAGCCGAACTGCCTCCGGCGCGAGGGGATGCGCATCTTGGACTCGGCCCCGGGGGTAGGAGGAGGGTCGATCCTGGAAGTCCGGCGGCCCCCAAACGACGAAGACGACGCCGAAGACACCGAGGTTGCGGTGCTGTTCAGTGGCGGCCGCTCTGATGCTGCCGAGTCGCCACCACCACCGTTGTTACCACGGGGAGGGTTTTGCAGCCGGGGCGACGGAGTTGATCCGGACAAGGGCTCGAGCCCGAACTCGGCTGAGATGGAGCTGACACGGGACAGCGATGCCATCTCGGGCGATGTTGGTGGCGCAAAGCCCGTGATGCAGTCGATGACGAGCACACGCGACGGCCGCGGTGTGGAAGAGGCCCTCCTCCTGGGTGACGGGTCGATCGGGTTAGCGCCGACGAGGTCTTCAAGGGTTGCATTGGATTTATTCAAGAGCTCTGTCAAGTGGATGGATGTGTATGAATAAAACTTGTGAAGCGGGTGGCCTAGTGGGATTGTTAGCAGCGTGGTCGTAGTCCTACAGAATGCTGCAAGAGTGACATACCAGTGATATAAGCTGAGCTCGGGGCTTTGCTGTTCCAATCGTGGCCCTCTACATCTACCTGCTGTATCGTCGGACTTGACGGCGACTTGAGAAGTTTAACGCGGCTTGATGGTACACAGGGATGTGCGGTAACAAAGTATACATCTTTTGCCAGAGAGAAATCATGGTCTTGACCCTGTTCTAGCGAGTCGTGGGTCATGGTGAAAGATGTTGTAGCAGGATAGGTGTGAATTGCAGAGACGGTGCTGGAGTCGGAGAAGGGGGCCATGTCTCTCTCGGTAGTTGGTGTTGAGTGAGCACTGTCCACAGGGGCAAGGAGATCTAGCGATCTCAGCTCGATCCTGATATTCGAGGGTGGTGGTTCTGCATAGTTGTTTTCAAGGGGGATGATGAAATCCGCTGGTAGGACATTTGAGGGGTCAGCATCTCCGAGGACGTCAGACTCGCGCTCAACGATCGTCTTGCCCCAGAGACGAGCCTTTCTCCCGGTGCGCGAGACGTCATCTGGAAACTGTCAGTGGATTGCTCGGTGAAGTTTGCGGGAGCGGCCGACACTTACCAGGAATGTCCTCAACATTGATGTTAAGCCACCTGTCGCTCATGTTTTCGGGAGTAACGTCCGTGCTAATCCAGCCCATACACTCAGCTGCCCCTCGTCCGGCAGCCAAGACACGCCCAACGACACAGGCGGTGCTCCAGAAGCTCTTGCCGCGATAAATAAACCCGCCGCATAGGTTTGACATAGGTCCCAATTTAAACATGGCGTCTTGGTCATTCTCAAGTAGTGTAGACATGAGGAAGTGTGACAAGGCTTCGCCGGGCAGGATGAGCCCGGAGCAGTATGACTTCGATAGCCAGCCAGCAGGGTGCAACGCTGCTTCCACTTTGCGTCTTCTTGATGGTTTTCTTTGGATTTCCCCGGGTTTCCTTTCTCCGCCAAAATATGAAGAACGACCAGTATCACTGGTAGCCAGTGGCGTATTGATAGGCGTTGCCCGAGCCATTGCAGGTGCATTGATAGACACACCGGTGACATATGTTTCAATGTCTGGCCAGCGTAGTTTCCGCGCAAATTGCACGAGACCCTCAACTTGTCTCTCGGTATAACGTCCTTTGATAGCATACAAATACTCTGGGTGGCGTAATGAGGAGTCGACATAGTGAGAACCGACGTAGTGCGACCCGATGTGATCGTGTTTGAGGGACATTTTGTTTGTCAGAGACGTGAGCCAGCCTTTCGGCGTAGAAGCTCCCGAGTGAGGTGCTTCAGTCTTGGTAACAGTAATGTTTTCGAGCCAAGTGCGGGCGAGAAGCAGCGACCACCTTACAGAAGCGTTCGCCTCCTTTTCAAACCGATGGATTTCCGCCATCCTCAGATTTGCTGCCCCAAACTCATCACCATCCGTTATGATGTCTAGTCGAATAAGCAATTCGCAGGCCAGGAGCAGCTGTATGAGGAGCCAGTAACGCTCTTCAGTCCGGTCCTGATCGTCGACTCCCTCGTTGATGGAAGATCCGTCCTCAAGCTCGTCATCCAGTGGGATGCCCCATAGAATTTGCCCAAGACGTATCCGCCATTCGACACGAGAAAAGTCGATCCAAGCATTGGCGACTGCAAGGACCTTGACCAAGGCATAAATCTGGCCGGCTAAGCTGCATGGATCGCTCGGATCGACAAGCCTACTTGGCGGGTGAAGGATCTTTGAGAAAAGCTCATTATGAAGCTCAGTCGGCCGCATCGTCTTGTCCTTGCGATCCGATTGGTACCTCTGCTCGCATCCGATTAGTAGCTCCATGATGTCAGCTTCATCAAGACTCCGTAGCCCATCTTTGGAATTGACGAGCTGCTGGCGCCTGTCAACGACGATGTGAGACTTGGCACCCAAACTGTCAAAGCCGTACTGCTCGTCCTGCAGTGCATCGGCAACAGCCAACTCCAAAGCTGCTTGGTAGCCCAGGGAGCCCTTTTCGAGCCCCTGCATGCTCAGCATGTTCGGCCGTTCGGAGCATTTCGAATTGAAGTGAGGCCGTTTCTTGCCGGTTGGTGATTTGCAAGACCAAGGGTCTCTGTGAATGATCCGAGGACTTGCTGTAACGTTTCCCCATGCATCATGCTCTATTTGAGTATGATCACTCAAGTCTCGGATGGTCAATTCCTCATCCCATGGGAACGCCACAGACGGATGCTTTACCACTTGCTGTTAGCGATGTTCTGGGAAAGGGGGACGTAGGCAGGGAGGGAACGACGCGTTCCCGAGCCAGCCGTCATACGACGAACAGCAGTTGTCGCCCAATCCATCGACCGCGCAGGAACCGGAAGGCGGCCAGAATCAGGAAAGGGGGTAGGCAATGGAGGGACGGAAACGGGCGGGAAAAGGTGCTTACCGGAGCTCCGGTGCCGAGACCCTGGCTACGGGCGAAGTATTGTGGAGCACCCGAGAAGAGCTTCTCGATCTCGACGTCGCTTAGAGTGGCCATGATGCGTTTGAGTTTCAATACCTTGGGGACGGCTCGCTGTCCATCTGCCTTGTCGACGGTGCCAGGAGGAGGCGGAGAGGGCAAAGGCTTGTTCGGATCAATGGGCGAGCGTGGGGATCTCACGGCAGCTGCTGAAACCGGTGGGGAGCTGTTCGAGGTGGTGTGCTGTGATGGGGAGGATACTTTGGTTAGTGTCAATTCACCGCTACGAGCGGCCCCCTGCCAGAAAAGCAAATTGGGACGGAAGGGAAGAGGTCGAGAAGTCCACTATGATGGTCTGATACCGCAATCGAGTTCCTACCAGAATTTCGGACCAATGCAGGCATCGTCCGAGGTCATGCGACAGTGCTCCCCTCACTTGAGAAGCTGAGAGTCGGGGATCGACTACTACGGCTGCTTAGGTAGCAGTAGCCTCAACTGTAAGTGACGCCGCCAGGTGCGAACAGGCGACTGTGCAGCTGGCAGGCTGGGCTCGGGACTTTGGAGAACTTGGAGAACTTGGGATTGCAAGTATGTAATCGAGGCCGGACTGATGGAACATTAAAACTCACCGACCGCGTGCGCGAAGTTACCGTTGTCGTTGTTGCCATGGCGCTCCGGCGTCTCTGCAGTTTGGCTGGTCGTCCCCCTCCGCGACACGGTGGCCCGCCGGATTAGTTCCTTCAAGGGCTGTCTTTTGCTGAACGGCTTCGCATTGTCATCTTGGTCGGGCCCTAGGTCTTGCCCTTGCGCATTTGCATTGGCATTGGCATCGGCATTGGCATTGACGTTGACGTTGCTGTCGAATGCCGGGCCTCTGCCGGCGTCGGCTGGGGCCTGCTCTCGCTTGTCGGGTTTATTAATAAAATCGCGTGCCCCACGCTTGAATACCGTGAAGGACAGCATCTTCCTTCTCTCAGCAAGACCGCCAGACATGACGATGATCTGCTATTGTTCCATGCTTTTCGTCGGGTTTCAAATTGCACGGAGTGGTAGGTAGTAGAGCACCAACTTTGGTCTTGGCCAAGGATATATTTGAGGGAAACCCCTAGTCGCACGAATGCAGCAAGATTCCGACGACGGTTGATGAGGATAGAGCCAGAGAAGGGGCGTGGACGGGATTCAGTCAACGCCAGGTGCTGGTTTAGATAGATCAATACTGTAGGCCCAGAAGCACAGATCCGGGAGGGACGAGCCTCGTGTGTTAGCAATGGGTACTGGCCACTTATTCTCTGGTTTCAACACGTCAGGAAGCCAGGTTCAGGTTGATGCCTTTCCGCAATAAGTATTGCCAGCATCGTTTTGGTACGCACCACACCAGGCCTATTTACAGCATGGACTTTCTATGAGCTGACTAGCTCGCCTCAAGTAGATGATGCATGCATGCATACATGTAGCTTATGGGCAGCCCGCCAATCTTGCTTCCCCCATCATACATACGTGGGCTGAACCAACCGATCTGATACCACGGCATAGGCGCCGTTGCAAGCCACCGTGGTCATCCAGAGGGCAACGGGCAATCTGGAACAGCCAGAGCAAAACAAGGAAGTGTCCAGATGCATTGCCAGATGCCAGATGCAGACATGGCTCAGCAAACAACCATCTGGATAGAGACCCGCAGGACGGGCGCCCGCCTCTTTCATTGGCCCTCGGCGGCCAATGTTTCATCGTGCGGTTAACTTGTCCTCCGACCCTGGTGCTGGTCGGGAATACTCCATGATCGGATCGACCAGAGAGAGATCAAATATGCCAATATCGCCCCGCCAGTAGTTAGTTGTAGTAGTATTGGCACGCAGGTGGTTTCCGAGGCTGAAGGCAGAGACGGTCTCGTCGGCAACTTTCCGATGCTGTCCAAAGCGCGCCGGCTTCAACCCTTGAGAGCTATCGTTCAATTGATGGCGGTTTCAGTAAGTATGCATAGACCACCGAAGAACCGGTTTTTGTCGTCTACTGCATGTCCTTCCATTGCTAGCAGGCCAGAGTGGTTGGTGGGCTGTAAGGTCAACGTGCAATCGGGTCGGGATCATCTTGGCCACTTCTCTGCAATGCAACCTGGAACAGTTCACGTTGTCGACCCTGTTTTCGGCACTCGCTCGTGTCTCTGCTTCTAGACCCTGAGTGGTGACTTGTCACACATGCCTTAGAGCAGTTAGTGCATATGTGAATAATATTTATGGATTAATACCTTGCTACCGCTTACCGCCAGCCATTCCGTCGATGACAGCGATCCGGAACAGACAGCTCCAGATTATTGTACTAGCACCTTCCATAGGTCATGATTCACCGCTGCGATTGCCGGTAGGATCGTCCTCAGCATAACAGAACAGCGAATCCCCTTTTTGAGAGTGTGTACAAATGCTCAGCCCTGTTGATGCATTCGGCAATCTCTGTTTCATGTGTTTACCGGCGGATAGGCTGAAATCCCGCTTCCCCCTGTAATCTCGTGTTGCAGCAGTCTCTTGACGAACTGCTAGAAGGTCTGTGTGGATTGGCTCCATCTAAACGGCGGATGCTTGACGCTTGATTTTGCTATGCGCCGCCCCGGGGCGCCCTACAACTAGATCCGGCAACTAATCATGGTTGGTCTAGTCTCGTAGTTGTAGAAAGCTTACCGAACAGTAGGTTGCCGTCCGCTTTTCCCTGACTCGATTCCATACTTATCCTCGTACGGAGTCGTACAGTCTATTTCGGCTGCCTGAGAAGGAGGAATAAGTCAATTTCAAGGGGCCAAACTTTACCCCGTCCCAACGACTAACGCACCCAACTCTAATTGCCAAGTGCCATATCTCTTACCCAAGAGGCACTTAGCCGAGAGACCGAGCAAGCACAGGCAGTTTGGGGCGTCAAGCCTCTCCTGTCTTGTCTCCGCGTTGTGCCTGCGCCCTCGCATGTCTTGAGCTGAGAGGCTCTGGCCAAGCAAGGGTCCTTTGAGTTGAGGTTATCTAGGAAAACGCATCGTGCTGCTGTTTGACACAAAGTCGGTGCGAGGCGGCTGACTAGCCGCATAAGCTCTACCCTTCGTCGACATATTACCCGTCACTCGTAATTTGGGGGCGCAGGATCGCATGCTGCTTTCTATAGCTTCTGACGAAACACAACGATTTGGCAATGACTGGTTTGCATACCGCCGAAGAATCGATTTCGATTGCGAGCCGCACTCCCCGTTCTCTCATATATCCGGCGCGTCATTTTCGGGGTATCAATCTATCAAGTAAACTCCTGACGCCAAGAAAGCCACCAATCTGTCGCAACCTCCTAAAGGTCGCCGACTGCAAGAGATATTCAGCCTACTCTGGTGGCATACTCGAGATCTGCATTTATGGTCATGTACCAACCCGTTTTCTCGGAATGGCCTCGTATTTGCGCCACCTGGGGATGGTATGCTCATGCCGGTGGCGTATCGTGAATCACGACCAGTATGTACTTTAATTCGGGGACTATGACGAGCTCCTGCTTTTTCGTACGCAGTCGTAACAGTTTCAGCTCATCCTAGTGAAGCGGTCAGCTCTCGTTGTCGCAATATGTCTGGTAGTCGATAAAACCCCTTACCTCTGTATCCATCTCTTGCACCAAACTTCCAGCAGTGCTCAAGAACCCCCAAACCATGCTCCCGAGCTCCTGAGCCGCTTGTGTTTCATTGTCTGCGCCGCCCGAGGTGACTTCGGCAGAGAAGGAGCCGCCAGTAGGGGTTGGTAAGGAGGTCGCCGAGTCGGTGGTGCTGGTCGCGGAACGGGCTGGCCTGATGGCAGCAATCTGGCCATTGGTCTTTATGACAGCGCCGGATGTACGGTCGAGCATGATCCAGGCTTTCACGCCCGGCTTCTTCGATAGCCGATGGAGAGCATCGGCCATTGTATCGTTGGCGATGGCTGGCTTAATAGGACTTAGCATCAGTTACGCGCATTCTGGAAAGACAGGCGCTGCATGACAGGAACGTACAAGAGTTTTATCTGCCATATTGATTGGCTGTACGAAGACTATCCCGCGCAGGACTCGTTGGCCGATCAAACGTGAACCGAAGTCTTCAATTCTCGCAAATGCGTGTGACGAATAGTTCCCAGGTGATTCCTATCTAACTGATTAGGAGTATCGCGGGGCTCCCGCATGTAATCAATCAAACATATGGAGCAAGCTCCAGCCACATGGCCAGCTGTTGCTCCACACTCGCACATGCGCTGCAAAACTGCCGCGACTGACCGCTAAAAAGTTACTGGCGGATCGGCGAAACTGCCCAGGTATGGTATTACGACATTGCGCTGCGTCTCTCATTGGAAGTGTGTCTTCCAAATGCCTGGGCCAAGATGGGATCCAGCAACAGGAAGAAGGCGGAGAAGAAGAAGGACTTCGCGAAGCCCAAATTGAAGGTCGGCAAGGCCAAGGCGAAGCCTGACAATTTCACGGATACCAGCTTCAAATCCAAAGGTATCTATCCTCATCCTACTTGCTGTGGCCTCGGCGAATGAGCCCCAACGATCAATATGCTAATGCTCTCACCCCAGCTATCGTTATCAACAAGCAACTGACTGAAGATGCCCCTGATGCCAACGACCGTTTCAAGCATTTCTTCTCCCTTGCGGGTTCAAGATCCGACACACAACGGCGAGATGCCTTGGCATATCTGACGAGCCAGCTGTCAACGACGCCTCCGACCAATCCCGTTGGCACGCACACGCTGCTCAACAAAATACTTCCGCTGATGACAGACATCTCAAAGTCCGTCCGGGCTCAGCTGTTGAAGCTATTGAAAGCTTTGCCAGCCGACGAAGTTGCGCCTCATGTCGAAAAGGTCATCCTGTACATTCGTGGTGCCATGACACACATCACCCAAGACATCAAGGACGATGGACTGAATTACATGGAATGGCTTCTCGATGTCGCAGGAGACAGTGTCGTATCCGGGGCTGGGTGCTGGGTGAAACCGCTGAAGGATCTCACTTCCGTCCTGGGGTGGACTGTGAGGAGTGCCGTCCCGACTCCGGGTAAAGGGGGGTTGGACCTCTGCACCCAGAACTACGTTCGGCGCCAAGAAACACGGCCAGGCATTCCCGCGGCAGATGCTCGTGCTCTCTAAATTCCTCGAGTACGGGTTCAAGGCCGAGTCGCCACGGCCCTGGGTTTCGGAAGACTGGCTTGGAAACTTCTGTCGTCTTCCTACTAACCCCGACCCCTATGGTTATCTGGGCTTGTTCAAGCCGCCCCGAGACGAGGATGGAGAGATCTACCGGAATCGCGAGGATAGGCAGGACGTATACCAAAGGCGCTTTGGCGAAGCCATTGCAACTGGCGTCGATGCTGCGAAGAAGGAGGGCGGCCTGGCTGGACGAGCTGCCGCGACCCTCGACAAAGTCTTGAGGGAGGGCATGGGTGACTACGAAATCACTTCACGAACTGATGATGATGATGAACGGTTATGGGCTGGGTATATCATGTAGAATAACTGCCATATGCCCACATAAGAATGAATACAGTAAAGTCACGTAAAATTCCCAGCATAAGATCTATTGAATGAACATTAAGGCATCTGCGGTATTTCACTTGCAATTTCTTACCACGTATTTCGAGGATAGTTATCAAGGTCTGCTCCTCAGGCACCCTGTGTCTCCTTTCTTCCTGGCCCATCCTCAAAGTATTCGAAAGAAGCAGCGTTGGCCCGCGACTACTAACAACACCGAGATATGTTCTAGACACCCCAGGGTCCAGGGAAAAGAGTGTTCACTGTCCGAGAGCATGAAGTTCCGCCTGGAGCTGCACATTCACAGTCATTTGCTGCGTACCCAGCATGTGTTCTTTGATGTGATGGGCCATCTGCTGCATCAAAGGGCCTCGGGTGGTCCTCAAAAATATAAAGAATCTGGCTCCAGTGAACATGACAGACAACCAATGAATTGCGTAGATGCCCGTAACTGGAGATTACAGTACATGGCATCACCTGCAGATGTGCAAAGAAACGCGATGCTACATGTGTAAATATTGAAAACTGGCAGATGTAAACAGCCATACGCCTGTTCAGAGTCGATCTCTGAAACGCTATCCATATAACAACTGGAAAGGGGCGGCAGGTGCGCCAGATAGCATTTGGTCCCAACTGGCCCATCGTGCCTTCTCCCTGAAGGATATAAACACACAAATACATCCCACCTTCCTGGCCTAATACCCATCACCACCCTTTCCTCACTTATACCCGCCTCTTCTCTCCTTCACCATCCCGACGCCGAAGCCATCGACGACGCCCTGCCTTCCGGAATTTTCTCTCCCCACTACGCGTTGGCACATAAACTCCTAAGCATTCAAGTCCACCAGAGGAAGCCCCAGGCATCAAGCGGTTGATTCCAGGGAATTCCGGCTGGACCCAGGTCTTTTTCCAAACCCTACAAAAGGACCTCCCACTTCTCTGCCTTCCCTTCTTTCCTTCCTCTCCTCTTCACCTTTTCCCGCAAAGTCAGGCAAGAGGTTTCTCGAGCAGAGAAAATCTTGCAGATCGCACCTCAACCTTGGAAAGGTCAAGCAAAGCAAGCAAAGGTAAGCCAGAATTTCCCTTACATCCATTTCTTTTTTTCTTCTTCTCCAACATCCATCACCTTCCCTGTCATCATTCACATCACTGGACGTCGCCTGGTGAAGTGCGGCAGGGCTTCGACCATCCTTGGAAGGTAAGTAAACACTTATTCCCGTCCAAGGTAAACACAACACCTCACTTCACTTCGCAATACGCATCCAAGGTGAGCAGGCGCCACTCCACTTCAGGTCAACACATATCAATCTTCTCGTGCAACAGACGCTTGGGGGTTGTCCTTTCGTGGCCTGTCGTCCTGGTCATCGAAGTCTTGGGTACTACTTCCTCTCCCAAATTATTTGGCGCCTTTCCATCATACCAGATATTCCACTCGCGTATTGTGTTGTTTTCCTTGCCCACAACATCACGTACCAAGTTCTTTTCTGGGTTCTGCCTCTTGTAATCAACAAACCCACTCACGTCTTGGCCAGCTTCAACCAACACGTGCTTTCCCCAAGGTAATCACTTCATCGCTGTGGATGTGTCAGGACCAACATAACCATCTGCTGTCACCGACTCCCATATGGACTGGCCCTTCCTTCTTGATGCTGCCTCACCTCTCAAGCCTGCCTCCACCCAACTCTGTTCCATTATTTTGTTGTCTGTTCAAGTTGGCTAACATATTCAACCAGCTCATCTTAGTTGGCCCTTAGGTATTCATCAACTGCTGGTCACCACCCAACAGGACCTCGTCTACACACCTCACGTAAGTTCAATCATGGCCTGCCTTCCTCTCATCACTCTATCTTTTCCTTCTCACTTTCTTCATGGCAATTGCTTAATGCGAACTCATCCTCCTTGTGATCCTGTCAGCCCGAGGCTACAACACCTGTTACTACTACATCTACCTTCAAACATTTTCCCACTTGTTTGGGTCAAGCCATTGGGGATACAGCAGACGTATCTTATATGGATCATCCACAGCCTGTCTGAATCAGTATCCTGCAATATACGCTCTACTCTTTCATTGATACTGACTTTCTTCCCCCTCGGCAGGTCTCGTACCAACTCAGACAACACTCGTCAAGATGTCCTTCAACGGCGATTCATCCAACAATGGCTGGGGCGCCAATGAGCCTGTCAATGATGCCCCTGCCGGTGACGCCTGGGGCACTGGCGACATGCAAGCTGCTCTGGATGAGCCAGAGGAGGCCAAGGCTGTCCCTCCTCCCTTCCCCTACGAGCGTCGCGACGCTCCCAAGCATGAGTGGGAGAAGCCCACTCAGTACAACTACAGCGATGACAACACTGGAGAGTGGGATGGCAATGCCCCAGTCTACCTGTTCGACGGTGACGAGGGTGATGTTGGACCTGAGTACCCTGAGCTGGAGGTCGCCATCTTTGGCAAGCCTGAAGACCGCTCCAAGCCCGGTGAGCAGTTCGACAAGTAAGTAGTGATTGCCCCGCTCACCCGACCCCTTGCTAACCAGTATTAGGATTGCTCAAATCGAGGTCCAGCAAGAGGGCATGGCTCGTATCGTCCCTATCAAGACCTTTGAGACTGCTGGCCTGCACCCCGTCATGTACAAGAACGTTCAGCTGTGCGGCTACAAGACTCCCACACCCATCCAACGTTATTGCATTCCTGCAATCAAGATGGGTCATGATGTCATTGCCATTGCCCAGACCGGTAAGTAGTCACCTGGACACTGTCTTGTTTGCCGTCTAATACATTCTCAGGTTCCGGCAAAACCGCTGCTTATCTACTGCCTATTCTCAACCACCTGATGGGCAAGGCTAAGAAGCTGGCCGCTCCTCGCCCCAGCCCTTCGGACCTTGAGTCTGGCTGTGGACCCGTTCGAGCTGAACCTTTGGTCGTTGTGGTTGTTCCCACTCGTGAACTTGCAGTTCAGATCTTCAATGAGGCCCGCAAGTTCTGCTATAGAACAATGCTTCGTCCTTGTGTCGTTTACGGTGGTGGTCCCATGCGCGATCAAATCTACCAGCTGGGAAAGGGATGTGATATCCTCATCGCATCCCCGGGACGTCTGATTGATCTCATGGATCGCCCCCATGTTTTGACCCTGCGCCGCGTCAAGTACATGGTCATTGATGAGGCTGACGAGATGCTTCACGCGGACTGGGAGGAGGAGTTCAACAAGATTCTGAGCGGTGGTGGTAAGTAACCCTCACATCCGATTGGAATTTGTTTCATCTACTGACACCAAGCCAGAACAAGAGGAGGGCAACATCAAGTACATGCTCTTCTCTGCCACTTTCCCTGCGGCCGTTCGTAAGCTCGCCAAGTCTCACCTTGCTGAGTCGCATGTTCGCATCCGTGTCGGCCGAATTGGATCAACCCATCAGAACATCAAGCAAGACATCATCTGGGTTGATCACACCGTCAAGAAGACTGCCATTGTCGATCTTCTCTTCGACCTTAAGCCCGGTCGCACCATCATCTTCGTCAACAACAAGCGCACTGCCGATGAGCTTGACGATTACCTGTTCCACAAGGGTATGCCTGTCACCTCGATGCATGCCGATCGTACTCAGCGCGAGCGCGAGGACTCTATGCGCGCTTTCCGCACTGGAAGAGCCCCCATCCTGGTCACCACCGGTGTTTCTGCCCGTGGTATTGACGTGAAGAACATTCGACATGTCATTAACTACGACCTCCCCAATGCCGACCATGGCGGCATTACCGAGTACACTCACCGCATTGGTAAGTTGATGAGTTCTTGGCTAGTACGTGATCGTGCGCTAACAATATCAGGTCGAACTGGTCGCATTGGCAACGAAGGTGTTGCTTACTCGTTCTACACTGAGCGTGATGAGCCATTGGCCGAACAGCTGACCTTCAATCTGCTTGAGCAGAAGCAGGAAATCCCCGATTTCCTGCAGCAGTGGGTTCCTGAGGGTACTGAGGTCGCTAATCTCAAGTTCGATTACGACTCTGATGAGATCGAGGATGAGGCTGTTGGTGGATCCGGTGGTGGTGATGATGGCTCCTGGGGTGCTGCTGGCGATTCCGCTGGAGACAACGCCTGGGGTGGTGGCGGTGACTCCTTTGGAGGTGGCGCCTCGTTTGGAGGTGATGCTTCGTTTGGTGGTGATGCTTCGTTTGGAGGTGGTGCCTCGAATGAGGGTGCTGCTGCCTGGTAAACAGCATCTCGGCGATTGTTTGCAAATGCACCTCGGCGATGCTGCAGATTCTGCACCAACACCACTGTTCTGAAGGCGAATCGGTCTATGCGGTTTTTGAGATGGAATTGGCTTGACTCTCAATGTTCCTGGAATCGGGAGTAATCACGAGTCTAAAGTGGTTCGTACTTTTCTCCTAGGGATATCATCGCGGTCATAGATGGTATCGTTGATGTGAGATTCATCGCATACTGCTTTCAGATAGCATGAGCATCTTAGATAGATGGAGATATGGCAATTCTCATCTCTGGACTAAAAACATTAAAAAAGGTAGAAAAAACTCCCCTAACGTGCTTGCATTTCCCTTTCTCTTTTCTTTTTTGGGACTCGACTACTATCTGAATAGGATCGCTTCTCATAGGTACTCATGGACAGAACACTTGTTTTTCGTATTTGACATGGTTGTGTTTAGCAAGAGACGAGGTGGGCAGAAACGTAATGCTAATATTTCCAATTCGACCATTACTAACCATCACAGCCGTCTGTCTTGCTAATGCCTATCACCATAGGTAAACACGGCCTCTTTGCAGTCATTATGGTCCAGGGCTCAAGACCGAGATGTTTCGATACGCGATCGGACGACACCTGGAAGGGCCGGTCCAACAGTGTGAATTCGCAATATTACAGATTGGTCCGGCCAGTCCATACCTATCCGGCAGACCGACAGCCTTCTTCATCCGTAACCCCTCTGGTTCGCCCGAAAGGTCAGCTTTACTCCATACGAGCAGGATGGTGTGATTTTACTACGGATGTTCTATAATACAGCAAAGGTGCGCAGAATTTTCCCAGTTTCAGCATCAAGCCACACATCAAGCCAACAACTTGACATAACAGTCCAACACCCACCAAGAAGCTAGCGAAAGTATCGTGGAGAAACTACTCCTTATCTCTCGCCGCCGCCACCACCACCGCTACTCCCGGATGTGACTCATTCGGGAGCATCTGTCTGCCTGCCAGAAGAACGACCCATCAGCATCGCCAGAGGGGAGTAATACGGACAGAGTGACAGAGATACGGATACGGACATGGATGGGTGTGGCGTATCCGCTTCTGTTGGGCCAGCCATCTAATCTAGTAAGCTGCTTCACGAGCGCGCCTCCTCTAGACCAGGGAGACTTTTGCCAGCCAGATCAGATGTCCATGGGAATACAGGGCACGATCTATCTTTCTGTGTCTGAGAAGCGACGGGAAAACCCCGAGAGGGAGTGGTTCGCTATGAATCATCGATTCCCAGGCTCAGTTGACCCGTGTCCCCCCAGAGAGAATCGTTAGAGAGACCAATCATTCCACTACGAGTAGGTAGGCAGTGTACGAAGTCGCCAACCCGAGCTCCTTTCCGCACTTGGGTATCAGCGTCATCTGAGAAGGCCATACCGGGGAGGAAGCGGAAGGGGCAACATGCATCCTGTACTTCTCGCGACATTGTGCTACAAAAAGTTCCACGCGGCTACTTACCTAAGGGGTAAGTAAGTAGTCGAAATCCGGGACTGGAGCCATACAGCTCCATCTTGTGCTTGGGAGAGGCGGGAATGGGGGAAAGCACTCAAAAGCAGGTTTGGACATGCCATAAGGGGCCGGAGGTGTGCATTGACGTTTGTGGCATTCACGAGCGATGAACTGGTTGATAGATGAATGGTCTCGATTCTACGTGTCTATTTGTAACATATACAACTCGCCGAGAATGGGACCTCGTTCCTATTGGCGATGACCGAATGAACAACCCGAGTGAACACCATCCCAGTTGGCGAACCGCTTTTCCGGCATCATCCAAGAAGCAAGAGACGGTTAGCATGCATGTCCTTCTTACAAACCGATGAAGACACGACATTTGTATCTCACGACCTACCTAATGCGAAACGTGATCTGCAACAAGTGCCTACCTGCCTATCGACCCAATGTTAGGGGTCACTTACCTAATAACCCATATTGCCGACAAAGCATGTATTGCGTGGACAATGTCTTGGCCCACCCGAGAGCCCATTGACAAATATACACCCCGTCTGCCCGTGTCGCCATCCACAACCAAGCGCCAGGCAGGATACCTAGGCAGCGGAGGAAGCTATCGCCACCCGCCCGTAGAGGGGCCACGCGCCATAGAGAGATAGTCAAGAGATGGGAGGGACTCGTTGATCTGGCGACGAGCGACGACACCGAATCCCGTTGTCATGGTTGTTATTATTATTTTTGGTATGACCATTGATGAGGGGGCAAGGGGGGGCACAGGCGGCCGCCCCGTGGCTCCTCCACATTTAATGAGAAAGCATTGATGATACCTACCTAAGATAGACAGACAGCGGTCAAAGTAGTACCGATCGTGAAATCCAACCAAGCGTTTCGCGGGGCGAGAATTCACGATGGGAACCAACACCACTACTCACTCACTTACACGTTATGATACTAGGTGGGTGGGTAGAACGGGGTGCGTGCCCATGCGTTCGTTGCCTAAAATGGCAATTTGCCAATGGCGCGGTAGATGGTAGTGCATAGCCCGTAGCGAACCAAGCATGGACGATAGGCTGCTGCAGGGGTTGTTGTTGGTGCCAAAGATGGGATGGGTGAGGTGGAAGAGGGATTAAAAAAAAAAGCCCCGCGATGACTCACTTGGCCGGAGCTGTGTCATACACATACACACAGCCAGGGGCGCCAGAGGGAGGGGGTGACAACAAGTGACAGCCAGGCTCGCCGGGTCCCAAGGTAGAGAAAACAACGGTTCTCCTTCTTTCCCTCTCCTTTCGTCTTCTCATGGGCATCTCATCTGTTCAGAGATACACTATTCGCCGTCAGCCCAAAACACTCGACCGTCAGCCATGTTGAACAATATGGAAACGTCGAATCATGAAGAATAAAGTAAACCTGTTTTGCTGTTGGCTGGCTGTCATTCGAAGCCTTTTTTTGATATTTTAATACTATCTTATCTGCGAGGTTGGGTATTCTCTCTCCAGGCCTGCTCAAGTTTCTTTGTCCTTGCAAGCTTTTCGATCATCGTAATCGCAACACCTTTTCAGGCCAGATAGATACTATGTATGTATGTGCTTTTTGCTTTGCTCGATTCGACGCCGTCGTGGACAGGGGGGACGCGTCCGCTTTTCGACGGCCGCTTGCCTGCCACTCCTCGTCGTTTCGCAGCTTTTGACCGTGGCCACGGAATACCAAATGGTAGTAGAACTCCGAGTAATGCTGCGAAGGCTCAAGGCGTCAAAACCGACTGCCTTGTCAGGTTCCTCAGGCTTGCCGCCCGGTCTTTGCCCCAGACCATATCCATCCATTATTCCGAAATGTAAAAAGACTTGTGTGAATATGCTCCAAAACACCGTGACTTCAGTAAAAAGCGCTCTCTTCCGTACTCTCTCTCTCTCTCAATCGTACACGTACATCAGCTACCCCTTCACCAAGCAGTCCCCAATACCTGACTGATCCTGGAAATGCATGCAAGACAACAAACACACTTTTCTCCCTCTACTTGGCCGCCATCTAATCTCTATTGAACTAGATGTCTTCCAAGTTGGTATCAAAAGTCTCGGCGCCCATCTCAACCCTCCCCTTAACAAAGGAAATATATGGGTATTGTCACAAGCGGCTGGAGATGTCGTTGGGTGGGTGGTGAGAGTCTTCCTCGGGAGAAAGGAAGTGCTGACACACTCTCTCTCCTAATTAAGGATGCCGTCCCACATGCCAGGTCCGCCTGCTCCACCAACGGCTGGGTGGAGCGAGGGGATGGAATAGGACGTAGGGACGTCGGAGGCGTAGCAGACTCGCTTTCGACCAGTCGCTTGCGTGTTGTGGATGGGCATCGCATTGACAGACCACTCTCGCGGTTCGCTCGAGTGCTGCTGACTGCACAACAGCTCGCGGACATTCTCCTGGAGAGAATTATCAATCGACAAGGGCCTGCTCCGCTTGACACCGACCCTATGGGTACGATGGTAGTTGTGTAGTTCCTGTAGAGCGCGGGCAGCGTCGGCCGCGTCGTCCGCTTCGCAACTTGTGCGTGCCAAGGGTGTATCTAATGACATGTCCAACAAGTCCTTGCCCATGGGGCCAGTGTAGGACTCGGGCGAGGACGAGAGGCAGTTCTCTTCGTAGTCTTCGGGAACCGAGGCAATGGCCGGCCTCACGCTGTATCTCTCATTGCACAGCTTCGCGTACCGGCATCGCGCCTGAACATCCAATTTGGTGGACGGCGCGTTGACCAACGACGAAGCTGACGAGATGGAAGATGAGCGGGAAGTACGGGACGAATCCGAAATCATCGACTCTGGCGAAGAAGCAGTAGAGATTGAGTTGGCAAGAGACGAGCGGCGCATGGTGCTGTATCCCTGGGGCGAGGTTCCCATCGCGGCAGGCCACCGGTCCAAAGTCTGCGAAGCGCATACATTCGAGACTTGGGCCATGGCATAGCCCATAGAGCCCCTTCCGCCAAGAAGAGAGGAAGCAGCATTCACGGCAGGAGTGCTGAAACCCGTCATCTGTGGGGTGAGACGCGGGGTAGGCAGAAGCCCAAGAGCTGGGGCATGGTGGCCAGAAGCATACACAGCGGCAGGAGACGGTTCCATGATCATGGGGGTTTGATAGCTCTTGGGGGTCGGCGTAACCTCGTTGGATTCGCAGCCAAACGCAGCGGCGCGTTCGCGCGAAGCCGGGATGGCGGATCCGGGCGACACGGGCGACACTTCCTGGCGAGATGCAATGTGCATTGACATCGAAGGCAGGAGCCCTTCGATATTGTCCAGGCCAGGGTTCAATCTCAGAATGAGATTCTTCCAGTCTTGGACCTCGCGCTCATGTGCCTGCGGATACAAAGCGCCTGGCGAAGGAGGCTGCGACGGGATGTACTTCAGCACGATTTCGGTCCATCGTTGAAAGACGTCGTCGGTGATGTGGAGCTTCCAGTTGACCGCGAGCAAGAACGCCATCTCGTTTTGGTTGATTTCTTGAGTTGCCAGTCCCGAGATCTTGCTCCAAGCGCGCGCGGAGTAGTTGCGATCTTGCAAGTACTTGGAAGCCAGGATCAAGGCAGCCAGGAACATACGCCGACCGCATTGAAGGACCCTGCTGGAATGGATATCGTCCGGCTGTTCCATGGTGAAGTCATGCTTAGGTACGTGGGGTTTGATTAGTATCAAGTAATACAAGGCTACCTGTAGAGTAGAATAGCTCGTGCGAGATCGGCGAAGGGTTTCTTGGATGAAAGTCCGCAGAGGTAACACGGCCTTGCTTCCCATCTCAGCTCGGTAAACCACTGAGGACAGTGGCCATATGGCCTCCACGATTTGTGTCGATGAATCTAAAGTTGATGTTGAGCGGGAGTCCCAGGGGAACAGGATTGTAGTTTCGAGTCATGGCTTACCAACGAGGTTATCGACAAAGTTGACCTTTCGATCGCTTTGGCGCATGAGAACAGGAGGGCATCCAGGCCTGTTTGAGGTACGCCTAGGGTTCTGGCGAACCTCCTGGGGGACTTCAATCTTGAGCTGCGGCTGTTGGGCCTGCTTCACCCAAGAAGTGGTGATCTGCGCCTGGCGAATAGACGCTTGCGAGTGGCAGTAAGCGTCGCATGGCTCAGACACATCGGAGGTAGGGGCAGTAATAGAGGTGTCGTCGGAATGTTGAGAAGAGGCATCGGACCATACCGAAGCCGAAGAGGAGGAAGCCGAGGAGGCTACTGAGGAGTTGTAGGGCCCATGGTGGAGGGACTTGATGAAGGCCAGCGAATCATTATCGCTGCACATCATCTTGAAGGTGGTGGAGGGTGACACAAGGAGAATCTACCTCCAGCCGCCGTTAACCGCAGAGTCGACCGTAAGTCTAGAATATGTCGTGGATTTCTATCGACAGAAGGATCTCTCAACAGCGCGCAAAGGGGCTGTCAAGAAACAAAATCGAAGAAGATTCGGATATTAGAACGAGGGGTTCGAAACCGAGTATACACGAGCGATCAGACCGGAAGACGAGGCGGAAGAGGCGACTGGAGTAGAATAGAACGTTTTCGCAAGAATCATCGTGTGGCCGTGGTGTTTCGACTACAAGATCATATGTCGAGGCGACGGGGTAGAGGCAGAAGCACAGCTAGGAACGCATCAAGCCTTCTAGCTAGTTGTCTTCTTCCAAAGCCCACGATATCACCAAAAGGGAGCAGGTGGAGCCGAGGGTGCGAGGGTCGAGACAGGTAGTACCAGGTTGTATTTGCGTGTGCAATGCGGTTGCGATTATTGGTGACGTCGGGATGCAGGCGCGTTGGATTGCACAAATGAGATTATGCAAGGTACAGTAACTGCGACCACTCAAAGTCCACTGGAGGACATATATGCGGCTTAGAGATGGAGTGGAGGGGGGTGACGAGATCGGAGAACCCTTATAGACCCAAGGGCACTCGAGGCAGCGACGAAGGCAAATAACTGAGCGGAGTCGGACTATGAGTCGTCGCGTGAAAGAGAGAGTTGGCTACCTTGGCTTTGTGTAAGCTGAAGGGGGGCAAACCACAGCGTTAGTTATCTAGTGACCAGGTACCATATCGGAGAAGGGGCAGGGTTAGGTGGGTGAGTGAGTGAGTAAATGAGCGTGAGTGACACGGAATTGCGTGCTGCAAGGTAAGGTAAGGTAAATGGCGTGGATGGTGGATGCTGGTGTATTGAATGATTGCACGAGGCGAATATGTGGCAGAGCAGTGTGCAGCCTGGACTCCGTCGCTTGGGTACTATTATTCGATGACTCTTCTCTGGGCTAGGTGGCGAAGACCTGCTTAGATGGAGCGGCGAGCTGGGCCTAAGGGAGGACGAGGACTGACTGCCTGCAAGGGTGGCGCTTCTGGAGTAGGCAGGCTGGGCTGGAACTTGACTTGGGCATGGGCATGGGCATTGGCTTAGGCAGCTCGGGGTGGGTGGTGGGTTGGCTAGGCTAGGTAGGCTTGGCTCATGTTTTCGCTGCTGGGAGAATGGAGGAGGAGGCAATGGATTATGGGGGAGGCAATGATGACTGTAAAACACGACCAGGATTGTGTGTGGCTCAATGAATCTCGCTCAAACTGCCTTCTCCAGCAGCCAGGTGCCAGATTCGTGCAGGGTGGGGCCCGGGAAATGGGAGGCAACAGTGCTGAAGGGCAAAGATTGGGTACAAAGGAGGGTGGGGCAGGTGCCTACCAGTTGGCAAAATTAGACGTAAACGGCGGTACTTCCAAGAGACGAACGGCACGTATGCTATGGAAGCCTGAAAGCGGATATCGACCGTCCGGGGTGGCAGTGACAATGGTGGGAAAAAGAGAAGATGACGGATGACCTGTGGTGAGTCGGCGTATTGTTTCTTCTTCGTGCTTCCTTCACGACGGAGGCAACAAAGGAGGTCCGGTGGTGGATAGCGCCAAGGGAGGGAGCAGGAGAGAGGTAATACGTTGACTGATTAGAAGCTTTTTAGGGGGGTGGAAAAGATGACGAGGACGGCAAAGGATTCTCTGAGTAACACGGCCAGGCGTTGTGTGGAATGCTTTTCTCTCGTATGTTGGCCTCGACTCGGATGACTCTGATCGGCGGCGGAAAGCGACGAGAATATACCGTTCTTTTAATGTTTTAAAGGCTCTTTTTTTCTTTTGACTGGATTGGAAAAGTCGCTGGGTATAGGGGATTATTCCTTTAGTCGCAAGAGTGCAAGTCAATGCCACCGACGAACCAGAGAAACAAACACACTGCGATGTTGCGCGCGCGCGCAAGAGAGAGAGAGAGCGAGAATGCGGTTTCGCAGAGTAATAAAATGGCCCCCAACTTAGACACAAGCAAAGTAGTGACAGGACACACTTGGATGCGCGGGAACCGGTAAACGAGGAATCGGAAACGGAGGGGAGAGTATATGGGGCAGAAAAAATGAGTATATCAAGCTGTAATAATGAGACCAGATTATACAGAATCGTCGTTGCACTTTAGCAGACTTCAGTCGAGTCGCTGTGGTACTCTTCAGATCTTGGAATCGAACATTGCGGCGGCTTTGTTCGATAGAGAGAAGAAACGGGGGGTGCACGGCTGAGGCGTGCCTTTGGGGTACTGGGCAGTTTTGAAGAATTGGGATAGCCGCACTGGCAGTACTGGCGGCACTGGCAGCACTGGAGACTCGGGCTGGGCAGAGCTTTTGCGATGGCAGCAGCAAAGTGGGATTGGCTTGGGATTCGCTGTACTCTACGGTGTGTACTTGGCCATACATCCCAGAGAGTCAAGTACCGTACACTCTCTGATAACCTAAAACCGCATCCCCCGTGGTGTGCGAGTAGCGGCATGCAGCGACACTGACAGCCCTTTGGGGCTTTGGGGGCCGATGCTCTGGGGGGGGGTGTCCCAGTGACAAATTTGCATGAGCAGGGCTGCGATTGGCCGCGCGCGTGGCCTGGTGGAGGGGGAAGAACACCCGCGATGGGATTCTTGGGAGCGGTCGAAGGGTGTGACGAGCAAAGCCGGGGGGCTGGGCGTAGCCTGAGAAGCCTGTGAGAGACTCCCTCTTCTTGCGTGTTAGAGTCGCGACTTGTACAGTTCACAGAACCCAGTGGCTAGTTGCCCAAAGGGGCCTGGTGGCCCGTACAACGAGTCGCTGTCACTGGCTGGGGCCCATTGGCTGGTCGGCTGGAGCAAATCAGCATGAGCAGGAGGATGCAGGTGGAATAAAAATGTCCAACAACTGTGTCATCTAAGCATCGCTTTCCAAGGATGTCGTGGAGTGCGGCGTGCGCACGGCGCCATCGACATGACACCCCTCCCCCTCCCCCGGCTAGCGGGTACGGCTTTGGGCATAGCGCCTTGCTGCGAGCGGGACCGAGCAGCAGGCCGATGTGACCACAAGCGCAGTTCGACGGCATTCAGTGGTTGACAGTTGTTCGTTGTCGCCAGCAACGGCCGTGGATGGAGATGAGATAAGGGTCGCGACGAAGAGTCATTCATCATGACAACCTGGATTTGGCCATGCGCTCGATTGGGAGTTTGATAGGTGATTCTCCTCTTCTCCACGCTTCCATAATCAACTATTAGTATACGCCCGCAATACCGATGAGTATACCCACATGCAGCGTGGCAGCAGGTTGGCAATCATACGGAAGAAGCAATCCATCCATGCGGCTGGTACCTTGCCTTGGGTGTTCGACCCTGACTGCAATTGTCGTGAAACGATGAGACAGCGAGACTGATGAGAGAGCGCGAGGCAAGAGACGCGCACTCTTCTACCTATCCACTCGTATTGCAATCAATTCTGACAACCCCTGGTTGCAAGACGTGCATATACCGTCAGTATGCCTGAAGGCTTTTTCCTTCTTCTTTCTCTGTCGGAAGGTAATGAATGCACGGCTGGCTAGATGAAGGCCTTAGAAGGATCCAGATGGCAAATATTTCTCTCATCATCGAACAAGATTGTCTCGATTGCTCGCTCGCTCGCCGCCCCCTTCTGCCCAAACTTTCGCCAAGACCAGCAAATGCTCGTGTTACGATGCAGTGAAGGAACAATATTGCCATCGGGCCGTGCATCATATATATGTATGTATGTATGTATTGTTTGGTGGCGATAGGTGGTGGGTGAATCGCATGCAGTGGAAGGGCCTTCTTGTCTTTGCCTTGCATCATCGGGCCACCAGCTTTCGCCCGCGCTACGGTGCACACTCACTGAACCTATATGAGAATGAGGATGAGAGTAAGGATAAGACTGACAAGTAAGTTACTACTGTCATGACACTCGAACCCCCCTCTGAAGGAGGGCTATTCGCACATTCAATGATAGCCGTCAGCGAGTTATAGGAAGCAATTTCCGTACAGGGTACCTGGGCTTTGGCCGTCTGTGGGGTATCTCGCAATCAGACGCACTCTATGATTGCGTCACCTCGTGATATGCCGGTACTTCATCTCCTTCACGAACCTCTCGTATTCGTCACTTGTGTTTATGAGGACACTTATTACCTTCACGGGACTGCAATAACAAGAGCATCTATCGTGTTGCGTAGTGCCTCAACCAGTGAGCACTGTACAACTACATTCTTCAACGTACTTACCTTGCGATTCAACAGAACCGGTGGATGATGCCATTATCAAAAAGCGGATCATACCATCAGAGCATTTTAGAGAACTCTAAAGAGGGTACGCCCTCTCAAAATAACTTCGTCGGCAAGGCATTGGGGAGGGATGTGGTATGGAGTTGAGAGCTAAAAATGAACATGATACACCAGAAAGTCGATCACGCTGGGAGCCAGTGGGAGCCAGTGGGAGGGTCCCCCCTTGGCAGCCCATCGTCCCTACTACTACCACCACCACTACCACTACTACCTAACCTACGACTCCGGCCCTCCGAGTCTGCTGAGCCTTTCGCTGCGGCAGCACACCGACACCGAGCAAACGTGCTCGCTCGTCTCTGTTGGTCGTATCATTCCATGAAGAGGGGATGTCACAGCTGACTCGGGGACTTCTGAGCCACCATCAACCACCATCCCAAACATATTCGCATGGTTTTCGGCGATGAGTTAAAAAAGAAGATAGGCGCGGCAGCGAGGTCGTATGTAGCAGAATCGTGCACAGCCAACCGGAGCACAGAGGTTCCTTTCCAGTGCTCGCTCTCTCCGCCACTCGTCGCTCCGCTACAAAACAGGTACCTGCTAACTAGCCGACGAGTTGATCCGATGGGAAAGCGCTAGGGGCTGCGGTTGTCTGCACGTACCGGTCCTAAGCGGTCGCCGTAGCGCTCGCGCGCTCGCCTGTACATGGCTCTGCGCAGAGAACTCGCAGAGAGAGCTAAGTAACACCGCGCGCGCGGTGCCAATTTGCAATCTCTTGGGCGAAAGCCTTCTGCGTCACAGTTGCTTCTGGGTCGGCCGCACAACACCTGCCCCAGCGAATAGGGTGCGCGCTGAAGGTAATGGGATAATTTACTGATGGCTGCGCGCCGCTTGCTACTGCTGTTCCTGGCTCCTCGACGACGCGATGGGAGTATTAATCTGCCTTAAGGGGCACAACTCGAGACGAACCGCGCCAGCGCCTTGGATGGGACCCGTCCAGTGCAAGTAAGTCAAGTCAGTTCGACTAGACAGTAGATAGACTGCTTCATGTTCGCGAACTTGTCTCTTCCAGTGCTTAGGGACTTTGCATTCCTGGTTAGAGTTGCAAGTCCGCTAGACCGCATCTTTTTCTCACTTGGCCGTTTCCAGTCGTTAAAGCTGCCGCGGCCAAGTCGCACATGTCCAATGGACGCTATTTCCAAGTTGTTGCATTCCCCGCTTCGAGCTCACATCACATCACACACACACACACAAAGAGCCTGTACTGGGGGGTATGGGCGCGGGCTTCGGAACCATTGCTGCTTTGCTGCAAGGTGGTATAGCCGTGCAGATAGGGAGGGAGGGCGTTGTGCAGTTGCAGACGCTTCCTGCAGGAGATAAGAATTTCGTAAAACATTCGAGCGTAGGAGACTCTCTCTCTCTCGGCCCCTTTAGGTTGCAGAGACAGACAAGACACCGATCCTGATCTTAACATCGACTCCCGAGCGGTATCTGAAGCGCGAACTCGTCTCATCCCTATTCTCGCAGCGTCACAACCCACCGGTTGAACCCCTCCTCCACGAGCGAGGCATGCATGCACTTCCGTACCAAGAAAATAACAGGCCCGCGTTGCTACCCCAGGGCGAACAGCTTGCTTAGCTTCACAGTTGACAGCAGTCTGCAACCCATAATTTGTCGGCGTTAAGATGGGGGAGGGGGGAAACTGGTTGCGGTCACCGCCCCGGACTGACTGCTGGCCGGCCGTACCCAGCGGTAACCCTTGGCCGCGTGTTGTGTCCCGAAGTGTGGCCCTCCGATAACTACTGTAATAGCAGGGGTGCTATACTATGCGCTCGCCAACGAATCCTCCATTAGCCTCGCTTTTGCGGATATAGATCAGTCAGGTATGACCAATAGGCGCTGGGCTGATAGCTCGTTACAGCCCAAAATTTACACGTCCCACGACGATGACTCAACCTCACCCCCTCGATTAGTAGAGAAACGTGTGCTGCTTAGTTAGAAGAGGAAGGGGGGAAAGGTGGTTCAGCTAGGTATCACGGGGCTGCGTTGCATCAGACATCAATAGACGTGGACTATAGCGAGATCGGAGTAGGCAGGACCTAGAACGCCTTGCCTTGCCTTGCCTTGCCTTGCCTGCTAATCTACGGACTCGGAGTCTCCCTCACGATCAGCATCACCAGGGCATGCGAAGGAGTCCCCGGCGTCGCCAAGGTCGTGACTGGCCGGCACGCCGGCTGTGTAAGTAGGCAGGTAACCGCCAAGCGAATTTGAGGTCACACTCACTCACCAGTGCAGGTGCTGAGCGGCGTGCAGAGACAATCATCAATACCCGAGACCGCTGGGGCCATCGTGGCCTGACAACATATGCTCCAGATCTGGCAGACTACTCAACAGCCTGCTTATGCCGTCACCAAGCATCTGACGAGATATTCGCAAAAAGGCCTTTTTGCACGCATCTGAGCGTTCATCTCTACTTTTCAGATCTTGGTTGCCCATGCTACGCTTCACTGCGGAGTCCGGCGCCAGCACTAACAAGAGCCCAGGAATTGCTGAGTCATTAACATCGGGGGCCGCCAGCAAACGCCTGCAAAGGTCTGCAGTGTTCCGAGTCCTCCCGTACGCCCCAGGCTTTTTCACTTGCAAACGAGAATGGACCGCAGGAGGATAGTGTTTGGACAACCAGTTCTGGTAGGATAACATGCAACAACACTAATAAATATCAAGATGTTGCAAACAGCATGCTAGTCAGCAGAAGGTCGACCCCCGTCATTCCTAGGTTACTGACTTACCGAATGACCCAGCCAAACCTTCGTCTGGGGAATCACCTAGAGATAGTCATCCCCCCAAAACCAAATCCGATTTGCTAAGATGCAAAATGCCAAGACGCTTGAGATGCCTTCCTCACGGAGCCAATGAGGCCGCTCGCAGAGTCAGCAGCGACTCAGTATGGATGACCGCCCACCACCTCCAAGGCCTGTCCGAGACAAGTTTTGTTGGCGATGCTTTTTGGAGGCGATGCATTGGTTGGCATGGAATGGGCAATCATGAGAATTTTCTTTCTTTCTTCTTCTCCCCCTCTCTCCCAGGATTCCGTGAAACGCGGCATCCTCCTACGCCATGGCCGACAAGACTGCAACGAGTGAGCGAGAGGCAACGTCGTGCTGTCTACCAACACCCCCTTTTCTTGCAAGTACATACATAGCCAGCGAGCAAGCAGATCATTACTGCTTTGGCGTTCCACGGCAATGAAATGTCTCTCGCTGTCCCCGTAGTAGAAGGTTTCGCAAGCAATCTAGAACCCGACCATGATGACGGCTCATTGAGGATCGGTTTCTCCTTGCGGCCAAAAGGTTATCTGCACTGCCATGTTGTTACGCGCGCCTAACGGGGTCTGCTTGCGTAGGCCATTCCTAGTCCGTCCAGCAAAGCCTCGATCCGACGTTGCGTGCGATGCAAGCAATGAGGCAAAGGCGATGCGCCCGCTCCCTCCCTACATACATACATACATACATACATGTAGGTAGGTAGTATTGAATGACTTATTTGATTCTAAGCCAGCCAATCAGGGTAGAGCCTACCGCGGACATTCTGAGCCCAGCACTGTCAATCTTCAATTACGAGAAGCCTCCCGGAAGCAGCGGAGCGGCTAGATTCCAATGGCACTGACCAGATCAATCAGAACGCCACAAGGCTTCGTCGACAAGGTAGTCGGCGCCCAGCCCAGCCCAGCCCATCTGCGCGCGCTGAATGGCCACCACACGCTCTCGCTTACTTCAGCTTCTAGCAAGCAAGCCCAGGCCCCTCGTCACCACCTGTCGCATGTCTTGGAAAAACTTTGCAGGCTTGGGTTGGAAATCTCGGGGCCCCGGCTGCGAACTAATCACTGTGCCACATAGCATAGTTGACATCTGGTGATTTACACACAGAAAGACTGATATCGTCCCAAACCAAACCCGCCCCCACCACCCGATTGCCTGCCTAAAGTTGTGTCGACCAAGTATTCTAGAAGCGAAAGAAGATGTCACACGCCTTGTAGTCTAATAAGTCTGCCGGCCCTTCTCTGCTGCATCTTACCCTGCAGCGAAATGGCATTTGATGAGGGGCGAAAGATCTGCCTTCTGACATGTTCCCGATCTCACTCCTTTCCTCGTGCTGGTGGGGTTCATGCAATGTGGGAGGTAGTGAATGGACGGGCTAGGCAGCAGCAGCAGCGCAGCCGTACACAGTCATGAGCAAAGAAGAAAGGTGCAGATCCTTCCGCCATCCCGCCCAGCCGCGCCCCCAAAGGGAAGAAGGCCCTTTCTGTGGATGGAATCTGGCCGAAGGGCCCGACCCTTCCCCTCCCTTTCCCTTCCCTTCGACGCAGCGGAGGGCATATAACTGCGATATATCGTTGGCTATAACGCCTCCGTCGGGAATGTTGGTTGATGGATGGTGGGGAGGGGGCAGCCTCTGCCTTGAACTTCGGGTCTCTATCCTTCGTGGGAGCCGGGAGAGCCGTGAAGAGCCACTAGACAAATAGCCCTTTCTTTTGAACATCTGTACATACGAAGTCGGTGGATCTTCAGCTGAATTTTCTTCGGTGCTGCTGACATGATACGTCCGGCCTTGATAACGACAAGTCGATCCTTTCCTGAGGCGTCGTATAGGGAGTAAGTTGAAATAAGCAGATCCACAGTGAATGAACAAACCGTGTGCCGGAGGAAGCTCCATCATCGATGATGATTTTGCCTAGATCAACTGCCGTGACACTTTATGGGGAGACATGGTGTAGAAGGCAGCCAGGCAGACGGGCAGAGTGAGAGGCTTACGTTCGGGTGAAAGTTAGCCTATCACGACTCCCCTCGCTCTCTTACTCGCTTCGCCTTCATTGCTCACTGGCCGGAGTCATCGCCCCTCTTCCCCTTGACAGATGAGGAGCAGGTTTCCCTCGTCAGATCCAGTAGATCTAGTAGATCCTAGCTGAATAGGCATCACCAAATGTACGCCACCCGCGTCAGAAAACTCCCCACGGCAAAGAGCGGCAGAAGAAGGGCTACCCAGATCACGAAGCCATCGAGAGATTTCCACCCCGCGTATCATCACAAAGGGCGACGAACATGAGGGGGGCTGACGGACACAAATACGATCCGCCACAATGCGATACTCCGGATTCGGCTATCATCTTACAACCAGTGACGAATGTACTTTGTCGCGGACAGATTATGCAAGTATGGTACGCAAGGTTGACACGAGGCCGTTATTGGGCTGGCTGGGCCACGGCGACATGACAAGGGACCGGCCGGGTACATCTACCAGTAAATGAAGGATGAGAAACCACCATCGTGATTCCAGAGGGGCAATCTTGACCGTCCGTCGGTACCGCCTCAACGGAACCCATCACGAAAGACGCGCAATCCGATTTTGGGTTGTTGACAATCCGCTTCCATCTCCCTCCCATGACTGTTGGTTCATGGTTCACGAGATCTCTCGCACTCGCTTTCACTGTGTCTTCGCGTCCTTCGCGTATTCTTATTCTGGCCCGACGCAGTCAGACACACAACGTAGATAGATGCATAACAACTACGTCGTCTTGAGATGTGAGGTCGTAGCGTGATGAGGCGGTCACCACTGCAAACTATCACTCAATTCTTCATATTCAGTGTTGACTCGGCAAACAGTCGTGGAAAGAACATACGCAAATCATCGTGATCGCCTTTCTCCCCATCTGCTACTCCTCGGTCTATCCCAACTTCGCTCGGAGACTCTTACTGTTTGCTGTTAGCGATAAGACGACCATCAACAGGTCAAGCCCGTACTGGTCTTGTTGTGTGAGATCGTTTGAGTATGGCAAGGCGGATATGCTCAGGATATTGGATTTACTGCGAGATACAATAAGATCGAAGAGGTTTCGTGCACGATGATGGCATCAGATCACATTATGCTCGTACTCGTATTATATATATATAATAACACTGCAGTGAAGAAAAGGCCAATACCCAGTATGAAAGACTTGCATGGTATCACATAGTTTGTTGGTGTGCAATATTTGCGTAGGTAGATACGAATTGCAGCAGCAGAGTAAACGAACCGGTCCATGAGAAGTTTGCCGGATTTTGCGGTATGATGTCGTCACAATTCAAGTACGTATCGGGAGTTAAATGGGTTGTGTAATTGAACGGCTTATATTGAGGGCACTGGCGGCACAAGCAATTACTATAGTGCAGAAGCTGTGATGAAGAAATCAACAGCCGCAACCCAAGGCCAATGAGGCACCAAGTCGCAAGATTCCTGGCAAAATTCGGGTTGTTGCGTTCCAGACCAACTCGACGTCAAAATTCCATACGGAGTCGGGAGACCATAGCTGCACTTCTAGAACATGCTGTGCTCCTCTTTTTATATGAAATTCCCTGATTTGCCGAACCTATCGAGATTGTGTGCAGACCGTGTGCAACCCATAACTATGGGAAACCCATATCTTCTGTAAGGAAAAGAGGCTGCCTTGAAGACTCGTCTAAGCAGCCATGTAGGTGCTGGCATCGATACCCTCCTTGGGGAATTCGCTAATAAAACAGTTAGTAAAAGGTGTTAAATCCAACATCGAAAATGGCACTTACGGCAAGGCAACCTCGAAGCGCTTCTCTATCGCCTTGAGCACCTCCTGATCCTGTTCATTGCTCACGAAGGAGATGGCAAGACCCTTGGTACCGAAACGACCCGCACGACCGACACGATGCAGGTATGAGTCAGCATCCGCGGACAGATCGTAGTTGATAGCAAGGTTGATACGCTCAATGTCGATACCACGGCCGAAAACGTCGGTAGCGACACAGATACGCTTGTTGAATTCCTTGAACTCCTTGTAGCGGCGGATACTGCATATTGTTCATTAGAATAGGTCCAGGCGGATCGCACGCGAATAGGACATCAACTTACCGCTCCTCCTGGCTAACACCGGAGTGGACCGCAATAGACGGGAAGTTACACTCGCGAAGCAGCTTATCAAGCTCGGTGGCACGGACGGTGCTCTTGACGAAAATGATGACCTGGTTGAATTGGAGCTCGTCCAGGAGCTCGTTGAGCTTCCGGTTCTTCTCACGCTCATCCAGCTTGATGTAGTACTGCTGAAGACCATGCAGCGTCAACTTGGTGTCCTCGTCGACATAGTGTTCCGTCGGGTTCTGCATGAACTTGCGGCAGATGGGCTTAACCTCATCAGACAAAGTAGCACTGAACATCATGACCTGCTTCTGAGTGGGGGTGGAGCGGAAGATCTCTTGAACATCGCGTCTCATGTCTAGTGGCGAGTTAGTAATGAACATATGCCATGTGCATTCTCCCCAATAAACTTACCAACTTGATCCAGCATCTTGTCGCACTCATCAAGGACAAAGATACGGACGCTACCGAGGCGGAGATACTTGTCCCGAATAAGGGCTTGCAGCCGGCCTGGGGTACCAACGATGATATGAGGGTGGGTATCCTTGTTCTTGAGGAGCTCGGCATCCTTGGCGATGGGAGTTCCACCGTAGAACACGCCAGTCTTGATATCCGGCATGTACTTGCTGAATCGGTTGTATTCATTGCGAATCTGGAAGGCCAGCTCGCGAGTGTGGCACATAACCAACACAGCGCACTCGCCAGCCACAGGCTCGACTTGCTGAAGCGTGGTCAAAACGAAGACAGCCGTCTTTCCAAGACCAGACTTGGCTTGGCAGATGATATCACCTCCAAGAAGAGCTTGAGGGATACACGTTTGCTGGACTATAGGTTTCGATCGGATGTTAGAATGAAGTTCCCAAAGCGAGTGTGAGACGAGAATGGAGGGAAATTTCGACAAGGTCCGCCCATCGATGCAGTGTAAGCCGTAGTATCAACATAGCCTCTCCCCCAACATGATGCCCAGTAAGGACCTCGGCCGAAAGAACGATGGCGCAAAGGGCCAAAGTCGTGAGTGCGCGCTCTACTCGGCACTCTCCATATGGCCTTTGCCCAGGATATCTCAAGAGTTGGCCAGCCAGGTGAGTGTTGCCTTCTAACAAGTGACTGCTGAAGCGCAGTATTGTTCTCGACTCCATTGGAGTGAATTGGGAACTCGAGCAGCCGAAGCTACGCAAGCGCAATGTATCGCATTGCAAGCAAAGTTGACGCATGTCCCCGACCGAACGACGACGCGTTCTCATTTGGCCTCTCGGGCCAGGCTCCCTCAGCTACTGGGGAGCGGAATTAATGATTCTACCTCCGTTCGCTTGACCTGATACTCCCTCTCGAATGATGTCTTTCCTGACTTCTTGCTTTTTTGGCTTGGCTTGCGAGATGGACGGACGCTTGCAGAAGAGGGAAGGAGGGACAGATAGACTTGTCTTGATGGAAGCTGGCAGATGTAAGATTGTAGTTGGTAGACTAACCCTCCGAAGGATGCTCGAATCCGCAGTCGGCAATCGCGCGCAGGAGCTCGGGCTTGAGAAGGAAGTCGCGGAAACCAGTCGAGTGGATGCCGACGTAGGAGCCCTTCTTGTCGACATTGTTGCCAGAAGCGGCGGCAGCCTCGCCGCTCTTCTTTCCGTTGGCAGGAGCGGCATCATTAGTGGCCAACTCCTCGTCGGAGTAATCAATAAGATCCTCTTCGGCAGACATGGTGGATGGTTGTTGGGATTAGTATGGGCAGAGGTGCAGTAATGTCGTGTCGTGACGAGGATTGTTGTGACGTCGCAGAAAAGCAGAGACGCGTAGAATAGGAAGAAGATTGAGAAGCTGTTGAATGGAGAATTGAGAAGTCAACCGAAATTCGACGTGGCTGATTCGATATGGAACCGTTCTGCCGCCGTCGATGAGAAAAAAGAAGAAGACGGAGTTGTTGATGATTGATGGAGGAAAGGTTGGATCGAGGACGGGTTGATGGAAGGACGTCGCGAAGAATGGAGGCTGACCAGGCTGGGATTGGCAGGGCAGTGCAGTGCAGTGCAGTGCGAAAGAGAGCAGCTGCGGAAAGGGAAAAGTTGGTAAAAGCGAAGGCGCCAGATTTACAGGTGGAGCACTAGCCGTTTTTGGACTAGCACGGGCTTTCTCCAATCGCCGCAGTGCACGAGCCATCCACGCATCCAATTCTTTGCCTGTTTCCCCAGATAAGGTTGCGATTCAGCAATCCTCAGATTCTCGGTCGAAATAATTCGTTAAAATTGATTTTAGCATGGCGAGATGCATTATAGGCAATGCGCTCTTTGCATGATACGACTTCATCGATTGCGTACCGAGCCTTACGAGCTGAGCAGCAGGCTTCATGACCAACTGCACACAACCGTCCAGGTTTCTTGCAAGGCTTTGCGCGCACAATGGCCAAGCCCAAAGGCCAGCAGGGCAGCGTGCCGAATCGGCCTATCTACTGCCGGATTTCATACCTTTATCAAGCCGCTTCTCATCTTGCAGCTTCTACCCGGCAAGACGCCTCTCTGGCCACACTAGATCGCGGCGTAAACCAACCAACCGGGGCCAACGAGCTCACGCCAGATGAGACGCAGCTCAGACAAGCATGCTCGCGGCATCTACTCACAACTATGAGAACCACATCAGAGAAGGCCTTGATACGGCTATCTCCTGCGCTGAAGCATACTGTTTGCAAATACTGCGACAGCCTACTCATTGAAGGTGAGACTTGTGTCTCTGGTGTTGAAAATGCAAGCAAGGGAGGTAAGAAGCCATGGGCCGATGTTCTAGTCGTCCGCTGCAAAACTTGCAAAGGGGTGAGACGGTTCCCTGTCGGGGCCTCCAGACAAAAGAAGCAGAAATTCCGCAACTCCACTACACCTGTTGATGAAGCAGGCGTTATCGAGCCTGCGACGGGCTGATACTCAACGGGCTATGTTCAACGGGCTATGCTTATTGCGCGTATTGCCATGATACTCACGCAGTGCCACCTCAGCACCCGCCAGTACAGCCAAAACAGCAGTGTATTTGGGCTTATCAAGACAACATCGCTTCTTTCCCATTACAGTAATTCGACTACAGCTGGATGAAATTAGCATAGCAATACATGCTTCTTGGTCCATAGACCGTGATCATATGATGGGGGTTGGCGAGCAATTGGCAGAATGCATCGCAAAGGATACCGCTTCCCCGACGGGTGGCAGAACCGGGCAGAAAGAGGAGCCGAAGAATCCGGCCAATCCGGGGCTTCTAGAATCCAAACAGCGGTCATTGGGCTTTTGGATGTGCCGGTGGATGGGTAGAGACGTTAAATCTGTCAAGGGTATGGAAGAACCCCCAAATAATTGCACCCTGGCGAGTCAGTCCAGTTTAGGTTGTCTCGGTGACTATCTTTGAGGTGACCGTGGATATCTATCTACATGTACGTAGTATACAACTCTTAATGTACACACAGCCTCTAACGCGGGCTTAGACTTTGATCCGTTTGATTATGTAGCAGTGTTTATTGAATGCATCTATCATAAACAGGCAGGCATTCACGTAGGGGACGCGTGTGCTTACAAGCCTCAACCCATTTAAACGCCTTGGGTTGCCCAAACCAACCATCCGTGCTGTTGTCATAACAAGCCATAACGACCAAAAAATTACAATCAATTGTCGGCTATCAAGCAACTACAATGCCGTCACGCATCCGGCTGTTAGGCCGCGCCGTCGTCGGCCTCCTCGGACTTGCCTCACTCGGTTCGGCTGGTGTCTTGCGATCGCGCGTCACTGAAGGTGTCACGATCGACTACAAAGAGGTGAGCGAAGCTCACTACCAACGCTTACCAGTACCATCATAACTCATGTAATCCCCAAAATCCCCAGCCTGGCATTTGCGAGACCACCCCGGGGGTCAAGTCCTACAGCGGATACCTCACTCTTCCGTCCACCCGCCTCCAGCCGTACGAGCAGAAGCTCTTCTTCTGGTTCTTCGAGTCGCGCGACTCGCCCGAGACCGCGCCGCTCGCTCTCTGGCTCCAAGGCGGTCCCGGCGCGGCGTCCATTGACCAGGCCCTCAGCCAGAACGGCCCGTGTCTCGTCCCCGAGGCCGACGGCAACTCCACCGTCCTGAATCCTTGGTCCTGGAACAACCGCGCCAACCTCCTGTACATAGACCAGCCGGTCCAGACGGGATTCAGCTACGATGTCGCTACGCCCGGCGTCATGGATGCGATCAGTGGAGATATCTACCCTGCGGAGTCGTGGACCGGTCCGCTGAACTACACGGCTTACAAGGGGACCTTCCCGAGCCAGGATAGCTCCAGACTAGTCAATGCAACTGCCGTGGCTGCTGAGGCAACTTGGGAATTTCTCCAAGTATGGATGTCCGAGTACGTTTCTCTAGAGCACACCTTGGGAGGTAGGTACATATGGCAGCCGCTAACGGACAATCAGGTTCTCCAAGTATCGCCGAGAAAAAATCAGTGTCTGGTCTGAGTCGTAGTAAGTTCTGATTGTTGATGCTTACTGCCCCTCGGAGATCTAATACAAGATCCCCTACAGCGGCGGACATTACGCGCCGGCAATTGCGAAGCTTTTGCAGTCTCGCGCTTTCGAACATGATGGCGCACTCCCCGTCACTGTCGACACAGTAGGCATCATGAGCGGCTTCACCGACTTCCATATCCAAGCTGAATCTTTCCCCAAATTTGCGATCAACAATACCTACGGCATCCAGGCCTACGATCTCGAGGTCGCCGAGTCCGCGGCCTTTAACTGGTCCTCGCCCGGCGGATGCAAGGAGCAGGTCGAACACTGCCGCGCTCTGACGCCCAACGGCTATCGTGACCAGTACGGAACAAACGCTACTATAACGGAAGTGTGTGGTGGCGCTTCTATCTGGTGCTGGACCAACGTGTACAGCGCTTACGATGCGTTGTCGGGCGTAAGTGCCTGCACTCCGACCATTTGCTATTCTGAATACGAAGCCGCTGACTCTGGCTTCAATGTAGCGCGACCCTTTTGACATTGGTCATCTCATTCCGACCTCGATCCCACCGCCATATGCCTACGGCCTCCTGTCGCAGGAATGGGTCTTGAAGGCGCTCGGTGTACACGTTAACTACACCCTGAACAGCAACCCAACAGCAAACGGTAAGTCCGCATTTCTTGGTCACAATGTTTAACCGTCATAGTTAAAACGGTACTGACAGTGTAGCAGGATTTCTTGCCGCGGGGGACTTCGCGTTCGGCGGTTTCAGGGAGGACCTAGCATCGCTTCTTGACGATGGCGTCAAAGTCGCTCTGGCCCATGGTGATCGCGACTTCAGATGCAACTGCAAGTACCTTCTTCTTTACCTTCTTGAGCAATGCTATAGCCACGCTGTATGATGTGAAGGGAGGAAAAGAAGCTAACACTCGAGTCAATCTCCAGGGGTTGGAGGCGAGGCCGTCAGCTTAGCCATTGACTACGCAGATAAGCACGACTTTGCCGCGGCCGGCTACGCACCCATCTTCACGAACGAAAGCTATGTCGGCGGACTCGTCCGACAGTATGGCGGGTTCTCCTTTTCGCGTGTTTTCCAAGCTGGTCATGGAAGTATGTTCGCCCTAAAAACACATTGCATTAATGTAAGTGCATGAATCCAAGAAACTGACAATGGAGCTCTAGTCGGATACGACCAGCCAGAGACCGCGTACCAGATATTCACGCGTACCATGTCGGGTAAAGATGTGTCCAAGGGCCAAGTTTCCGTCGGCCGGTCAATCGAGTATGCGACTGAGGGGCCGCGTTCGGTGTTTGATGTCAAGAACGAGCCTCCGGCACAGTCTGCGTCGGAGTGTTACGTTCTCTCCAACCCGCTCCGCCTTACCTGCACAGAGAAACAGATTGCTGCACTGCTAGAAGGCACGGCGGTGGTCAAGAACAACGTCGTGGTCAGTCCAGCTGGACGACCGGCATCGGCCTGAATGAGGAATTTTAGGGGACTGGACGAGTCCAGGAGGGTTGACAGGGAGAGCAGCCTGATCGGATTCTTTCGAACATTAGAAAACAGCCTTCTGTCCATGCCTGTATGCAATTCTCAACAAGTCGGATGTATACATGTAGTCGCATTGAAGACGACTCAGCTTTGGTTAGGAAATAGCCGCTTGAGGTTTCGTGACTGGTTCTCATCTGATCTGGGGAGTGTAAAACAACAAATTGCACTTGCTCTCGAGACGTTGTTGAGCTGGACCCCACTTTCCACTAACCTCAGACCTTCAGACCCTTCTCTACCTCCGTTGCTGACCGGACTTAATTTGTGCAGCGCCGCCACACCCACGGCAGATGATCTAATACGAGACATGCTGCGGCCTCTTTTCGTCCAAGGAAACATGGCATCCGGTATTTCTCAATCCTCTTCTTCCGAGGAATAAACACCACCGAGGAAGGAGTACATTCCGAAATCGTGACACTGAGGTACCAGATCACGGGTTCTGGCCGACGTCCGCCTAAAGAGACAAAGCTTACTCACGATAAAACCGGCAGCGTTCGATTTGCGAGGAAACATCACTCAGTCAAACTTGAGAGAATCCAGTGGAGTGCCTATCCTCGGGACTAGCCGCCATTATGGATGAGCGCGTGTCGACCCGGGCTAAGCTTCCGAGCCGGGCCTGCGAGTCCTGCAGGGCTGCTAAGATTCGGTGTCAGCCCAGTGATCAGGCCGGAATTTGTAAAAGGTAAGTGGACCGTCTTAAACTCGAAGGAGGGCTACGGGGAGTCGACTTATGCAGTCATCAGGTGTTGCGACTTCAAGAAGGAATGCATCTTCAGAGCCCGGCCCAGAACTCGGAGGCCCAGAGTCGCTGAAGGGTAAGTGCCATATCTACTTTTTCTCCGCCTGCTTTTTCTTTCGGCCCCCCTATGAATGAAGTCCATGCATTCTTGCTGCACCTCCCGAACATATATACCATTTCCATCGTACTGACGAAATCAGTCAAGCCCCATTACCACACCCGTCTGGTCCCAGCCAGACCTTCAGCATCGACTTCAACCTACCGGTCGAGGCGGAGCTAGGGTCGAGCTTCGATGACCTCTTAGAGAAGCACGACCAGTTCGTCGATGACCTCGTGCCTTCAGCCGCCGAGGACGAGTTTGACAAAGATTCAACCATGCTCTCGGCGTCTTCATCAGGCGGCGGCGCCACTTTCTCCAGCATATCTTCGCCAGGCTCATCAATGGGTGCTTCGAGCTTGATATCTCTGACGACACTGGGTATAAAACCCCAGTTCAATCTAAACTCAGCACAGAAGCTCCTCGATGGGTTCCAGGTCATGTTGTCCTTCTGTCCACTGGTAGCCTTGCCCGAAGGTGCCAATGTCAAATCGATGGCTAGCCAGTCTCCTTTCATACTACTGGCCATCTTGGCGGCAACAAGCTGCTCGAGCAGCCTCCAGGGGTTCAACTTGTACGATGATGAGTTCCGTAAGGTATTGGGCTTAAAGTTCGTAACGAGTGGCGAGAGGTCATTGGAACTACTCCAGGGACTTCTGGTGTATAATGCCTGGTATGCCGCACAGATAAAGAGAGGCAGGATTGAAGCTGACACTACAAAAGGTACCCGTACCATCTACGACCAAATGATCGGCGCACATTTCAGTATCTTCGCATGGCAGTAGACATTGTTCATGACTTAGGGCTCGACGACGAAGCCACCTTCGCAACCCAATTAGAGTCGGGGGTCGGACCCGAAGACCTAGAACGCCTTCGAACCTTCATATCATGCTTTTATCTAGTATCGGTGTAAGTCACGATGGTGTATCTTGCGATCCCTACAAACGACTGACCGGATGCATTCCAGCGGACTCCGTAGTTGGGGCAAACCGTCAATCCTTCCCCATTCATCTTGGATTGCCATGTGTTGTGACCTGCTTGAGAAATGGTCCAACTTGCAGCAAGACCATGTTCTTGCCTGGCTTTGTCGCCTACAAAGTATCGCTGACGGGATGGGAGAACTGCGGGCGAGCTACAGTCGAGATACAAATGGGCACAACAAACACCAAAACAACCTTATTCACCGTGGCCTTGAGGCCCAACTTCGAGAAATGGCAAGCAAGGATGCCAGATAATGTGTCAGCTATGCGTAGGTTACCAGACTGCCCGAAATAAGGACGGGAGATACTAATCCCTTTGTCTCTATAGCAACTATCAAGATGGCCAGCCTCTCCGCAGATATGCGAGTGGCGGCAAGTCCTCTCATGACGCCCCATCGAACGAAGCCCGAAAGGGCCGGTGGAATGCCCCTCGACCCTGTCAAACTGATGGGAGCAGCCCACACATGGTGTACATTTCTCGACCTGGTATTGGCGTTGACACCCTCGGAGCTGGACCGGTTCTCCGCGGTGGAATGGGGCCATCTTATTGTGGCCGTGATACTCGTGCTCAAGCTAGCCTTCCCCGTGGAAACGTGTCCGCTCTTCGACGCGGCTCACGCAAGGAGTACTCTGCAATTCGGAGCCTACCTCGAGAAGATGTGTGCAGATCCACCACCGGAGAACGACGTGGACAAACCCAGGACCGCTACGGGTAGAGGTGCAGCTCGAGGCAAGTCGAGTAACGGCAGCCAAGATACCAGTAAGAACAATGGTAATACCGAAAGGTCTGGGAACAACATCACCGCGGCTTTCCGCATCATACTCCGCAAGGTGAAGGCCAAGTTCGACAGGAGAGTCGCTGCGGCCGAGGCCAAGGTCGCCGCCGAAGAGACGCGCGCCATGCGTGGCTGCCCCTTTTTCGACGGCAGCTTGACGGACTACATCCCTCTCTGGGAAGGCCAGACCAGCATCGGGAATTACTCGTCCCTGTCCGGGTCGTCTTCATCTTCTTCCCAGCTTCAGTTGGACGGAAACGGCAATGTCGTCGGGATGCTGGGGATGGACGGCACTGCAGTGCAACAGCCGTCTTCTTCTTTTCGATTGGACACGCCTGTATTCCATGATCTATGGGCTACCGTGACCCAAGGCTGGGCAGCTGATGATAGTTTACCGAACTTGACCATGGATACCAATGATGCAGAGGATTTTGGGCATTTCTAATCTCGCTATTTGACAGGGAGAACCTGGGGGCCATTGGTTATGTACAATAGCTATCTCCTCGTCATTTACTTTCGGTCAACCGAAGCACACCGGTCACTTTCGAAGGGCACAAATATCAACCACCATCGTTTTTAACGGTGTTGCAGACATTCATAAGCCCGTTCTACCGTGCAATGTGGCTTGATTCTTTGAACTCCCACCCCCTGTGCTTTGACTTCACACCCAACCGGGACTTATGGTAGGACTCGAGGAGCAAACCCGCGCACTTGACTGCCTTGCTACTGGCTTTATGTATCGTGTTCATCTAGGTCTCCCTTGACCGGGCAGGTGTAGCCTAGCGGTAGTATTGTTATTTCATTTGCCTTAAAGGCAAGAGGGTTCGATTCCCTCTGCGGCCACTATTCTTTTCTTTTTCCTTTTTGGGGAATCGTTTCTACGAACAAGAGCCGAAACACTTGCTACACCCATTTAGTTACTATGATTATATTTTATAAAAGTGCTACGTCAAAAGGCATTCTCTGCACCTGCTGGCCGAGCCAGGCACATCCATGCAGTTGTTGATGAATTGTGTGTAGTAGCTGTCGTCTGAGTCGGTTCTCGCTCCTGCATCCTCTCGAACATCTGTATGCATTAAACGTATCTTTGCCATGAGGGAATGCAACAGGAGAAACATAACTTGTTCTTTCATTGGTGGATGCTTCATTCACCAGGTCAGACCACGCCAGGGGAGATGGTCGAATGCCTCGTATAACGTATAGAGCTCTACGCGGGAAAGCATGGGCAACTTGTGGACGAATTTCGTATACTTGATAAATCCCGGAGCTATAAAAGAGGCAACAGGCCGCCATATCCATGTTTGGGTCGAGAAATGCGCGGCACATACACCAATGTAACATCAATATACCAGAAGAAAGGAGGGGACGGCGGGAAGGAAGTGGTCAAAAGTCGGGCTTTCCAAGAGAACCGCATAGGGGCGGAGCGGTAGTGGTTCCGCACAGAACGATGATGGGTTGTTGCTTACTTACTGGTTGGTATATATCGTATCCTCACATGCATCATCGATAGCTAGCTACCTATCAAGGTACTTTGCCTAGCCTACTAGCTCACATAGCTCACATGCGAACAGAAAGAGGCCAAAAAAGAATTCGCCACAAGGTGCTTCCTCACGAGACCAGGTACAGTGTACGATCCGGGAACCTGCAGCAGTGTGACCCGGGTGTATCCGCCTCGCCGTGCTTACCGATGGAGGAGAAACTGATAGTGCCCATCCACCACGGGGTGGCCCCAGCCAGAAGGGGGGTTAGAACGTGGGGGTTGGTTTGTTATGGGAATGGATTTGGTGCCAAGTCATCATTCATGTTCGCTCACTCCTGCCCCGGTATCTACCGCAAGTGCAAGAACCTAGTCACAGAAAACCTCATTCGTGTAGAGCCAAAATAATTATCATCATCGCGTGTTCAAAAGTCTGGGGATGTGAATCTTATTGACCATCTAAACCGCTCCGGTAGCTATAATCAAAGATGATGTTGAAGAAACAAGGAAAATTGGGCAAAGGCCAGGCTAGACCAGGAATTAGAAAAACACCGCCCACGTAATGAAGGAAAAACCACCCGACGTCGATCAAGTGAGGTATATCGTAGTCTTGCAAAACCCCCCTCGAGTACACCCCGTATGCTATTTGTCCAACCTTCCCCACCCCATGGAAAATGCTAAGATATAACCAACATCTAAATCCTTCGCCCCCCCCTTCTCATCATCCAGCTGCGGAATAGTCGAGGCCAGACTCCAGCCGATGATAGTCATGGTAGCCAGCTGTTCGGCACAATCTTCCAGAGGAGCAAAAAGACGGGGGCTGGTCGGTGCCCGAGACCGGACAGACATGTACCTTATGGCCAATTCCCGGCTGCTGCTCGTCAGCGAACCCGTAGGTCGTTCGTTGGTCCTGCCATAGGGCCCAAAAGGATCGAGGCACAACTGGTAACAGTCCGGCCTGCTCCAAGGTACCAGGGGCGCCCCTTTGCTTTCTCCGATGTCGTAGCCTCATCAGTTGTTGTTTCCTCCAAGAATGGTATTTCCCTTTTCTCCCGTCTTTTCGATAGTGAACGCCAAAGCCCTGATGTTCTTTTTATCTCTGATGACGCCAACGCATTGATACAATAAGCCTATCCATATGCCACTGCTCAGAGCGGAGAGCAGAGTGTTCCCCATGCTCCCCCGAAAACACACAGATGATTCAATTCCAACCCAAGTCGATAGGCTACGGAATGAATTCCGCTCGCTCTACCCAACGCCGAGGCCCAGCCATGAAAAACTTGGTAAAATAAAAACAAAATCCGAGACGCTGTGACCGATGAAGCGCATAGAACACCAGAGATGCCATCGCCGCCAAATCTTAGGCTTATAACCCGACATGCCTCGTAACTCCCCTCGTAAGCACCCGCCACCAGGCGGTATACGTAGGGAATCATCGTGAGATACTGATATCGGCGCCATCGCTGAGAAACCAATGAATAAGATCGCAAGCTCCGTCCCGACATGCAAAGAAAATGCAGAAATGATTTGAAAAGAATCGGCCGGCTCGAGGAGATCCAGGCCGGTGGTAATAATGACCCAAGGGCCAGAGGAAACGCTGAACACACTAAAGAGAGGAATATCCGACCATTTGCTTTGATGCTCCTTCAAATGCACGCCCCAGAACGCCTTTGCAAGTGAAAACGCTGTTGCTTCATTGGGCGCCTTCGACGAAGCACCCATCTATTTTCCCATCATGTGTGGCGGCGGCGGGAATGATGTGGACGCATTCAACATTGTAGAAGACCCGCCAGCAGATAAAGGCCCGTTGTTGTATGGCGCACTGTTCCACCCGCTGTAGTTATTGCTGCTGCTGCTGCTGTTGTTGTTGGGATAATTCGGCGATGAATAAGGGGCGCTTGCGCCGTTCGACAGAGACGAAGACGAAGCGCCGTTATAAGCCATACGGTTGAGACCGGGGGGTGCAGAAAGCCCTGGAGGTGGTCCATTGGTCGTGGTGAAACCAGCACCAGAGCCGGCCATCATGTTGTTGGTGCCTGCCATAGCTGCTGCTCCACTCGGACCAGGCGTCTGACCCGAGCGAACCCCAAGAGGGTTCTTGGAAAAGCTAAGGCGAATACCGCCCTTCACGCTGTTGTGGAGCGGATGACCATAAAGTTCATGCAGCGCCTTCGTCGCGAAAGAGACATCTTCGAACTCGACAAAACACATAGGGCCGTTTTGCTTGGTCCGGAAGCATAGTCGCTTGTACCCTCGCTGCTTCGAGAACATGGCCTTGAGCTCCTCTTCCGATGTGTCGATAGGAAGATTACCGACATACAACGTGTTGCAGGGAGGGTTTTGGTCCGCAGGATTCACTGGCGGGAAATTGTGGCGATGAAAGTGCTGATTCCCGACCTGGTAATTGAGCGAATGGCTGGCGCTGTTCATGACGGTTGGGGACATAGCGTTGCTGTGGCCAGAAATAGGAGTCATGGTTGACGGTCCGTAGGGAGGAAGCGAATTAGCAGATGATGTAGACGTGTTCAGCGACAAGTTAGCCATCCGGGAAATTGGCAGATGAGGAGCAGTCGCCCTCCGACCCTGCGTTGCGCCATTCTCGGCATACGCGACAGGGTTTTTGAGCAACTCCTGCGTCTCATCGTCTTCGGCATTATCATGGCTGATGAGCGTCTTGCCGGATATGCGCGCTCGCTCGGTTAAATGATTACCAATGGGCGACTGTGGGGAGAAGAGGCTTTGGTAGTGAGTGCCCGACTCCGGGTTGGGCAATTCATTGCTGGCATACATGCCGTTCATGCCGTTCATGGGGGCGACATCTTCTCCATGGTCGGTTGGTACCCACTGGCAAAGCGCGATGGTTGGCGCGAAGTCGGGCCAGATGAAGTTGTCGAAGATGCGGTACTGGAAGTGGCAGAAGCAGGGTTGTTGTTGCCCGAGGCCTCGTGGGAGGGATATCTTCGCGAGGTCAATGGACTACCGGATAGAATCTCGACGATCATCTCGGCATCATTCGAGATCGATTTCCCGTGCAGCATGTCCTTGGCTTGCTGTGCGCCAGCCATAGTCTTGAACTTGAGCACGGCTGAGCGAAAACCCGCATCTTCCGATTGCTCGGGCGACAGCATATCGACGTCGACCAATTCTTGCGAAAACACAACCATGAGCCTGAGCTTCTCCTCGGTCGTATCGAGCGGCAGCCGACGGATGAGCACTTGCGACACGGGCGCGGGCGTTGTCGCGTACGGCGTACCCACAGGCTTGATGCTCGCGTCGTTGTCGAATGCATTCATGTGATGCATGGACAGCGGGAAGGGGGAGTGGGCCGACATGCCGGTCGACCTGAAGGGCTGTTGCGAGTGCGATAGAAAGGCCGGTGCAGCCATGGCAGCGATGGTGATGGATTTGGTGGTTGTCGCGTTTGGCGAAGCGGTTGTCGCGATCGACGAGGGAAACGGGCTTGCGCGATTCGACGTCAACGCCGTCGCGTTGAAGGAGGACCTCACAGGATTGTTGGAGCCGGGACTTAACGTCGAACTCTGCTCACTGTTCATGCTTTGTGGCGCATGGACTCAACGTTTGGGCGGCGGCAGGATGGGACGGGAAAAGTCGAGGCGCTGATACGACACGATGCGGTTGCTAAGTTGAGTGGATGAAGATGGATTGAAAGGCCGATGACGATCGCGCTGATCCGAAGACGGCGGGTGCTTGTTTCGCAGGAATGAGTGGGTTGGCGGCGCAGGTCTGTATGTAGGTACGGGCTTACAGCGACAGGACAGTACAGTAGTCGTGTAGTAGGCTGGGTTTAGGTCGAGGTACGGGGATCAATCAATCAATAATGTGGGATAAGCCGGCGCGCGTGCGCTGACCTGCACCAAGAACCAAAAGCTTGGAGCCGGGTCTTGCCTTGCGTCCTTTCGTCTTGGGGGGTGTGTGTGCGTGAGAGAGCCTGCGAGGGGGAGAGGGGGGATGGAACTGAAAGTGGTAAAAAGAGGTACGGGAAAGGGTAAATGGAAATGAGAAACTGGGTCAGCAAGCGGCTGGGCGGCAGTGCGTCAATCAGTTCCAATTAGTCGATCAATGATGGATCAGTCAATCAATTAACCAGCCAACCAAATCCGCCCGGACTGACTGGCAGGCAGGGTCAGATAGCAATAGTCAAGCCAAGTAGTAGGTAAGAGTAAGTAAGTAGGTAGGTATGTAATAATGGTGGTGGTGGCAGCAGTTGTACGTGCGTGCGTGGGCGCGCCAAAGGATTGCGACGATGCAGTTATGTCTCGGCGACTGAGACGCGACTCGAGGAATTATGGGGTAAAAGGGTGACGATGCCCGGGAACGAAACGCGATAAGACAAGCAAGCAGCCAGAGAGGAATGCAAGGAGTAGTTGCGCTGGGGGAAATAGGATTGTCGAAATTTCGGGGGACGTTCCTAAAAGTTGGGTAATAGGATTGGAGGGGGGTCGGAAGTTGGTGGGAAGGACAAAGGAAGGGAGTCTGTGAGTTGATGGGCGGGCGGGCGGCCTTTGGGAGGGTGTGGGCGAGTGGGTTGAGACCTCTTTGTGTGCGTGTGTGCGTGTGTGTGCGTGTGAGTGTGAGAGAGGGGAGGGAGAGGGAGAGTATCTGGCTGGGCTGTCTTGATGGTGATGGTGTGGTTCAAAGTCCGCCGGTATATTTGGTAGCGCGTACAGTAGCTTTAGTACAACGATTACATGTAGAAAATGCGAGGGACAGGCGAGGACAGGACAGGAGAGAGGAGGAGTAGGGGGAGGAGGAGGAGCAGGACGAAGAAGACGACGACGAATGAATACACCTTTGATGCTATCTGTTTGGCTGTCTGTATCTGTCCTCCACTACGCTGCTTTTGGACACACACTTCCTTTCTCTCTGGCAGCAAGCCTGCCTGCCCGCCGGCCTGCCCTCAATGCCTGCCTGTCTCTTGTACGGCACCTCCCACTCGAGCTTGTCGGCTGTTGTTATCGCCTTGCTCTCCAATATCCGGGCCTCGCCAAACCATGTTACTCAAGGCTGCTGCTGTCTTGTCTCCCGTCCTGCTAACATGCCTGTCACTTTTCTCGGCGGCGCGCGGGTGTGGGTGGTGTGCGAGGGTGGTGGATATCGCTTGTACGTTCGAAAAGTAAAAAGCATGTCCAAAGTCGTCGTTTTAGGCCGGTCCCTTTGACACCACCCACCGAGCCGGGTGCAGTTTGTGGTGGTGTGTCGAGAATTGATGAGCCATCAGTGATCAATTGCACATGGGGTTGCCAAGCTAAGTTTTGCTCGGCTCATGTCTTGCTGGGGGCCGGCGATGACAAATGGCTATCAATGTCTGCCGTAGCTACGATGGCTGCTGTCGACCTAGGTAGCCAACCCATAACTGGACATGAGGTAAACACACAATACACACGCACACCCAACGATCGCCACGTAACGATAAGTCCGTCGAATCGCTGTAAGTGTGCCTATGTATGCATCAGATATCAGTGACATCTCATCACCCGTCTGCTCATCCATCCATCCATCCATCCTCTTGCTAGGAGACTTCAAGGAAGTCACGAAGCCGAAAACACATATGTGTAAATAGGCATCCCAGAGACGGGGGGGGGCTTCAAGATGGGTAAAGGATTCAATAGGTTCGTTTTTCTTCTTCTCGAAGCTAGGTACCCGGCAAGGCAGGTGAGGTACATAAGCCGGGGTATAGGTATCCTGTAAGCTCGTACTGCATGTACACAACATTGATCTCAACTCAACTGGAAGCTCGTGCTTCGAAAGACAAGACCGCCAACTTTGAAGATGAGTCCCATTGGTCCGCGGTTCCTGCTGATTCCGCCCGGAGAAGCCATGCATGGATGGTGCCATAGACGAAACAAAAGAAAAGAACGCTATTTCTATGCAGAAATTTTGTCCTTGTCTTGTCTCTATCCCAGTCAGTCTCCTAATGCTGCAGAGCAGGTACAAACTTCGAACGGACTCGACGGGATAGCTGGTATCTACGCACTAATGCTGCCGGGTGCGTGCGTTACAGCAGTCTAGACGAAAAAGCGGGAAATAAGTCCCGCTCCCATTGCATCTGATTGCCGGCAAAGTCTTCTGAATGGCTACATGGCAGAGTCGCTACTACGGCTAGGAGGAGTATTTCAAAGAATACTTGTGATGTGAGGTTCTTGATCCAGCGGGCGACCCTGCTGAGCTAGGTTAAGTTACTTGTCGGTTTGAACTCTGTGTGTTCAATGATACGGCACAACACCAACGCTAGAAAGGGACTAACTCGGGAGAGAGGGAGGAGGTAGGAAAGAGAAGGGGGAGGAATGGATGCTGTCTCTGCAATGATTTCTGTATGTAGTCGTTTGATATGGAGGTTCCTAGGGCTGAGGTAGCTCGGGTTGGTAGAATGCGTCATTACCAGATTGCAGTCTGGAGGTTTGGCACAAGGATTCCCCTACTGGTCCGAGCCTTGCCTCGAAAGACTGTTTCAAAGTGCCGCCTTGTGGTGCCTTTACCATGTGGCTTACAGAGGTCCAAGGGGGTTGGATGTCAGAAGACGCCAAGTCCTTACGGACTCTACATATCTCGTGGTAGATCGCGTCGTGGGCCGAGACAGGTATGCACTGTACACACCTAACATGGCCCAGTTCAATTCCCCGGGGGCCCAAAAGGGGGCAACCCCCTCCCTGTTTTTCTCTATCAGAGTTTTGGTGTGATAGACAGCCCAGAGGCAGAGTTGCATTCGGCATCTTCCTCTAACCCCCCATACAGAATCAGAAATGTGGTGTACCAATTAATTCATGGCCCGTTGCAGGCGTATTCAAAAGGGGAATGAGACGTGCAACGCCGTTTGGAGAGGAGCAGCCCGTTCTAGGGGTGCATATGGAGAGCAGGGTGGTGGGTGGGTGGTGACCCAACGTGCTCGAGAGTGAGGATTCGGGGCGACGGAGGGGAGGGTTGGAGGGGCACGGCACACCCACACCCATACTCCCCCGAGTCTGGAGGCAAATGCCTGCAAGCGATTGGCCGTATGCCATCTGGTTTTTCTTAAACGGGCTATCGTGCCAATCAAGTCGACGGCGCACAGGGTAGCCGGTGTATGGTGGGTAAAAAGGATGATTGCTGTCGTTGCTGTCGTTGCTGGCAAGGAACCAAGTTGGCAGCCTCCTGCAGCATACCAGGCTCATAATACGCTCGTTCCTGATACTCGAGCCCTCCCTCCCTACCTATTGACACGCCGCTTGGGACCTGTGACGTCCATTACACCCTCCATTCCGTGGTCTGCGTAACCGGCGCACAGAATTCGCACGAAGGCGGAGACTAAGCGCCATACTTGGATACAAGGCTTGGTCCTACTGCTTAATTTAATTCCCAAGCACCGGAGGGTCTGGATAGCTTGCATATTTTATTAGTGGGCAAAAGAGCCAACTCTCTTCCCAGTGTAAGTGATGCGCATGTTGAAAAAGCAACCTGGGTAAGGATCTATTGACATTGGACCGAGCCTCGTCGAGGAAACTGACTTGAGTCGGTGCCACTCACATCCATAGAGAGCAGCCAGTTTATCATAGGTATATCCCTCCATACAACCTCTTATAGAAGAAAGCTGTGCCAGAATACACCGCACAGGCTGTAGAAACAGTCTGCATGGCTTTACCGTGTGTTGGACCGGTGAGCAAACTCGACAGGGGTTGATTGACCAGGCGCATGCGGGAGGGAGCATGCAACGAAGCTGTCTAGGTGTGGCACCCATTAACCATCTTGATTCACCTTGATAGCACACACCACCACACTAGCACTGGATGTCAAAAACCCTAGCCGCCACAAATAAGCGAATTCGAGAGAGTTCATTCGAATCCTAGGCCCTCGGCGTCTTCGGGGGCCTCAAAGGCCTGTCGTCCCGAAAGATAACTACCCGATTTACAACGTCAGTCTTTCTATGAACATGACCTGTCAGCAGGAGTATAATAAACCTCGGAGGTTCTGTTCTATGTGAACACACCTGATCCTTCTGCAATGCCAAGCAAGGAAGGGGTGGGCTAGAACGCTAATACCAAGGCCAGCACCGTTTCAGCCTTAGCAAAGGCTAGAACAGGCGGTTCCTCTCCTCTCAACAGTCGGGTCCCTTAGGCATACGCATCATGTATACATGTACGTACGCACGCACGCACATCAACTATACTCTACGGACTTAAAGGTCGCAGCCATATGTGCGTAGCAAGTCTACATATGCATGCACAAGTGAGCGAACATGGCTACAATATATATGTATGCATCATTGATAGAGCAAGAGCCCAAAGATAAAGGCAGCTCCTCGCTGCTGGAATCGACATGGTTGTACATGTTCCAAAGCCCTGGCACAACTGTTTCCCATTGGTTTCTACTTGACTTCCATGCCTCTCCTTTCCTACCCCGCCAACCCGCCAACCGCCGACTCCGACTCTCCGGCCCTTTGGCTGCCAGCAAACGCCCCTTCACTTAATTCGACGCCATCCCCACGTTTCTGCTTATTCGGAAATGTAGACTCTGGTGGCCATCCAGAACAGATACCTAATCCTATCAGCCTGGATTTAGACTATGCCAAATCTGGGTCTCGATGGTGTCCAAGCCCCGTAGGCAAGCATCCTATCAAATACTTCATGCAGCAAATCGTATGTTTTGTTGCAAAGAAAAACTGCGAAAAGAAGCGACACAAGCCGTGCAAAGGCGCATGCGGCATTGCATGGTAAGATCCCCAAAGGCCAAGCAAGGTACTTGTAGCTGGAGGCTGGAGGCTGGAAGATGCTGGTTGTGGAGCTCGCGTTTGCTCGCTTCAGTTTTCTTGGGAGCTGACCCCGACACTCAGAGACCAGGCCGTCGTGGAAAGCAATCCGATTCGCTCGTCGAGTATATCGATGGCCCCATTTCTATTGACCCAGCCCACATGGAAGGCACTGATATAATACGCCGTCCAACAAACTTCCGAAGATTGTTGGCATCATCCTGTGGCCAAACCAACCAAAAGCTAGCCTAGCGGAACAAGGAGCTTGCTTACGGTTCCTTGCCGTGGTGCTGTACGGCTCGATAATCGAGTACAACCTTGGCATCACATCCTGGGGATGCAAGATGGTTACAGGTGCAGGATGCATGCGCTTTGGGACATATTAACTCTACGATGCAGCTGTTTCCAAAGCCAGGAACAGTGGCCCGTTGGTCTCGCCCAAGAGGGAGCATCATCCATAATCATGTATGTTACCATGTATATGCATACAATAAATATACTGCCGATATATCAAAACGTGAATAAGCGAGTAGCCCAACCGGCATACACATACATACAATAGTGTCGTGCGGTGATTATCTTATTCGTCCACGGCGCAGCAACCTGGCCCGCCCGTCATCGACCTGTCCTCTTGCATCCCACCACACACACCATCGAGTCATGGCGTTTAGATGTGGGCAGGAGTCTCGGTGGAATCTGGATCTGCACGAGATGCCAGCCCAGCCCAGCCCTTGGTGATCCCCAGGGCATAAGGGCTGAGCAGCAGCGAACGCAACTTTGGAACATGAGCTGGGAGGGACGACACGGACGACGAAGAACGCCACTTTTCCGTTTCCTCCTTTCTCGGCGCACATGATATTGGTCTCTCGGGATGGCCATGCAGCAAAGCAAGAGGCGGCTCAGCCCACTCAGATCAATCAGCCCCACCATGGCGTCTTTCGTATTGGATTAGACCTTCATCATACATCAATGTGTGTATGTAACAACGGGATGAACACCGCATGCACTTTCCCAATACGTCCCTCCTCCTCTACTACACGATATCTTCAAACATATCAGTCACAGTCACATCTCATACGCACATGCAGTAATGTGCAGGGGGGCGAACGGTTATGTTTTTTCCTGATTTCGTTTGTCGGTCAGAATGGGTCTGCCGCTTACTTTCCCTTGCGTCCCCCTCACTCCCCCACGTTGGCAGAAACTAAGCGTTCAGGAGTGATGCTTGCTGGCTTTGCCCGCTGTCTGGCACTCGTCCTCGTCCTAGCTCGTAAGGTTACATTGTATTTGTGTGCGTTCTGCAAAGAAGCATACGCTGACACATCTACTCCGTAATTACCACCTTACCAAGCTTACTTGCTTAATCTTGGGGCTGCGCAAATCAGAGAGGGGGGGAGAGCGACGGATTATTACAGCCCCAGACCGGATCCTCCCCGCCCAACTGGTCTGGACTATACCTTGGTCACAATATACCAGTATCACTATGCATAGCTCGACGAGCACTGGAGCATTGCCGGCTCATACTGTTCGAGGCCCGTCCCTAGCGATGCCACAACACGACCTTCTCGCAGCAAGCAGTGAGGAAGCTCACCATACCCATCAGCAGTGTCGTTACACAGACCCCCACGGGAAACAATGCTGTTTGTACACCCCATCCCATCCCCAATGACATGAACCTAAACTCCCTCCCTGTTGTGAGACCCCATAATCGGCGAGGGCTTCTTCCAGAGCACACAGCCTGTGAGAGGTCAGATAAGTAAGCAAGCAAGCAGCATCGAGCAGATTTGCTCTGCGTGCCCTGAAGGTACAGGCCATGGGGCGCCACGCGTTCCGTTTCTGCGTTTTGTTCTTTTGACTGGGTCACTGGGAATATCACACTCCGAGGCTTGGGCCAATCACGGCCGCCCTAGTCCGTCCACGATCTGAGAGCTGCTAGGGAGCCGGGCGTCTTTCTGGCTAGCAATATGACAGCGGGCCCTGCAGTTAATCAATCAGCTCTCCTGCCGCCTTCACTTCCTATGCAGTACCCACCCAAACGAGGCCCGAATCGCCGATATTGGACAAGATTGCACACGCCAGGAGCTGCAAGCTAATGTACTTGGTCAAATGTACGTTGCACAGTAGTGCTGGGTATGCATGTATGTACATGGCTGCTGCCAGAGTGATATATCCCCAATCAACCAAAGGGCCAGGAGGAGGAAAAAAAGGAAAAAAAAAGGAAAATAGGAGACCAACCGCTTTCCGTCCATGCAGGACAGGGGCCCGTCTACCATTGGCTGGCCCATCTTCTGCTGCTTAACTGCCGTCGATGGGGGAAGTGGGACATTCCGGGTTAGGCACCAATACGTGTTTGAGACGGTAGCCAACCAGTTTCGGCTCCAGTGAAACCACCCAAGTCGATGCGATGCGATGCGATGCGATATTGCTAGGTGCTGCTAGCGAATTACTTGGCAATTTCCAGCCTTGTGGATCGGCCTATTCATTGGCCAAACGGCGGGGTGCTATATGTATTCGGGACATGGTGTGTGGCTCGCGTTGGACTACCATTGCATGGTGCGGCTCTTCCTATGTACTTACTATAAACTAAAGCTCACGATGATCTGCAAAGACCGGATCTCTACATATACAGTGTACCCGCTCATTCATTCGAGACCTTGGGCTATGCACTGGCCTACGCGGGAAGCAATTGGTAGGTTTGGCGGCTTGAGTGACAACGGCCAACAAGCAAGATGTGCATTGAACTATCTGAGGCCCGGCCAGCCAGCATCCTTCGTTGGGTTTGTCTCGCGCATCTTGCCGAACTGGAGAACCAGCTGCCGTCTTAGACATTTCGATGGACCTAACTGGCTCCCCACCAAAAGATGGCATAGCTCCGGTTTTTGCTTTTCTCTTTCCTTCACATACCATCCATCGCTGGGGACACCGGTAGGACGGTAGGACGATATCACAAGCCTCCCTAGTTGGTCTCATCAGCGAATCAACCTAACCCAACTTTCAGTCAAAGCTTCCCTGTCTCATTGACAATTTTTGGGGAACCACCATCTCTGGGCCCGGGGCTCAGTGTTTGACCGTGGAGTATGGTTCGTGGCATGTCAACCTTCGAGAATATCTCAAGCCTGGCGTGTCAGTCATGCTCGCGCTGTTCCAGCCAGTCTCTTCGACTTCGGCTCCACCGGCGTTCAAAGCTGGTTCCCCTGGGGTTGAAGAAAGATGCCTTTTCGAGAAGCTGTCCACCTGGTACAACCAATCGGGACTTTAGCACCTGAAGGGACTAATCACATCTAGGCCGACTAACTATGTCGCAGCTTGAACACTACATCATGATTCATGCACCCACATCGGGAAGACCTGTGATATCGATGTTGGCACGAGTCGTGATACATAGATGGGTAAGGTGACAACATGAACACGGGATTGGCAGCCCTTTCCCCGGACATGGGGGTGTTCTTCAACAACAAGCACTCACTTCCGATTCGAGGCATATCTTTCGAATCGTCCCGGGACCAGGAGCACAAGTCACTTGTGCTTGAAGGCCTTATTTGTGCTAAGTACGACCATAAGACGAATCTAAGGGCGTTGCTGACGCGCTGACACGCCCGAATAGCATGATGACTCCCCAGGTTACACCGATGGGAAACTGACGAGGGTGGCATGTGCCAAGGCGACTCCGAGAAACCTGGGTTATAACTTTTCTCAAAAAAAGCGCAATGATGCTATGCCTTCCAGATAGGTTCCCAAGACGCGATGCAATATTCGTTAGGGCCCGGGCAGAGCTGGATAGCATCGGGCCGTCTGCCATCGAGACAAGGGCCGTTTGCTCGGAGTCCTCGATGCGGCAGCCGGGGTTCAGCGATGGGACAAATTGTAACCTGTCGGAAGCCCCGTTGTCTTAGAGCATATTGGCATACAGGTTCTGGTTTGTGTGATCAGAGGTAACGACGGCACGCGAGCTTCGGTCCCGCCTGTGCGGATCATTTGGCACTTGCCGAAGTCTGGGGCAACACACCATTTACCCCGGCGGTCTGGCTGAACTCAGCAACCATGCGTTTCGGTATCAGTATGCCATACTAGCGAGTATGGAAGCCTTGTTGACACTTGCTGCGTCACTTCGGCAGCAGACACACGCATGTCTGTCTGTCTGTATCATGGATACCGGTACCTATGTAAGCTTAGGTCGGACGGAATCGCAGACCTGCATCTCGTCGGACAGAACACGTCTGATTGGCGTATAATTCGGTCAGTCGGAAAGAGAAGAACAATGATAACGAGGACAAGATCTGGGCAGAAATGCAACATGGAGTGAAATCGAGTACCTCGGCAGCTGTGCAGATCGAGGGGTTCCTTCTCCAATTTTCCAGCCCCAGATCGAGCTCCCGCCTCAACCCCATGCATGCAGTTCAGTTGAACTTGCAGTGCTCAACACCCCCAAATCCCAATACCTCGGTTTCCCCCGCATGTAGGCCAGCCTGTGGAGGACAAGAGTGCATGGCAGCTCCGTGGTAGAAGGCGATTTACAACGGCAGGCTGGCTATCGGTGGTGCCCTTCTAAGAAAACAACATTGACCATCCAGGTATCTGACAAGAATAAATAATTTTCAGAGAGTTTTGCTTGAATCTGACCTGGGCCACTGGGAATCCATAGGCAAACTTGGTCTAAGATCATACCCAAACAACCACCAACGCACATACGTCATGGGTGCCGCAGTCCCCCTTCAGCGAGCCGCCGTGGCTCATGGGCCTGCCCTCGCCCATCTACCAGGAAACCCATCGCAAGTGGCAGGTCGCCATCCGTGCCTTTATCGAGAAGCACCTACTGGCGCACGCGCAAGAATGGGAGCGGGCCGAGACGGTGCCCGCGCACGTCTTCGACGAGTTCGCCGCGGTCGGCATGCTGATCCCTGCGCTGCCGGCGCCCCTCCCCGTCGAGTGGCTGAAGCGGCTCGGCATCCACGAGCTGCTGGGCGGGCTGCGCGTCGAGGACTTTGACTACCTGCACGCCGTCATCTACGCCGACGAGATGGCCCGCAGCGGCCTCGCGGGCCCCAGCGGGAGTCTTACTACGGGCATGGCCTTTGGCGTCCCGCCCATCGTCAAGTTCGGCAGCAAGGACCTCCAGGAGCGCTTCCTGCCCGAGCTGCTGCGTGGCCAGAAGCGGAGCTGCATCGCCATTACCGAGCCCGACGCCGGCAGTGATGTCGCCAATATCACGACGACGGCCCTCAAGAGCAAGGACGGGAAGCATTACATCATTAACGGCACCAAGAAATGGTTTGTATTTTCTTTTATTACTAGATCGATACAACTTTGTGGATAAGATCCAAAACTGACAGCATGCACATACAGGATCACCAACGGCATCTGGACCGACTACGCCAGCATGGCTGTCCGCACAGGACCCGAGGGCTCCGGCGCCGCCGGTCTGTCCATGGTGGTAGTACCGCTGAAGGACTATCCGGGCGTCTCGATGCGACGCCTCAAGGTGTCCGGGCAGATCTCGGCGGGGACGACGTACATTGAGCTAGACGACGTCAAAGTGCCCGTCGACAACCTGATCGGGCAGGAAGGGATGGGCATGCGGTACGTCATGACCAACTTCAACCACGAGCGCCTGTCCATCGCCGTTGGCGTGACGCGTACGTCGCGCGTCGCGCTCGCGGCCGCCTTCGAGTACATGCTGAAGCGCGAGGCCTTTGGCAAGCCGCTCATGGACCAGCCCGTGGTGCGGCACCGCCTCGCCAAGGCCGGCGCCCTGCTCGAGAGCCAGTGGGCCTGGGTCGAGCAGTTCGCGTACCAGATGACGCGCATGCCCAAGGAGGACGCGGACCGCGAGCTGGGCGGCCTCACGGCCATGCTCAAGGCCCAGGCCGGCATCGTCCTCAAGGAGTGCGCCGACACCGCCGTGCTGCTCTTCGGCGGCAACGGCTACACCCGAAGCGGCCAGGGCGCGCTCGCCGAGATGATCTGGCGCGAGGTCCCCGGCGCCCGGATCCCGGGAGGCTCCGAGGACGTCCTGCTGGACCTCGGGGGTAAGGCAGCTGGTCAAGATTTACAAGGCGAAGACGAAGGCCCTGGAAGGATCTCCGGCTTCGAAGCTGTAGGTAGAGAGAGGGGTACATGGGCATCACAGCATAGACAAGATCCATAGATGGCATATGTATCACTGAGAAACGGAACTACGTGCACTACTTTCACTTTCACTTTCTCTTTCTCATGTGCATAGTAATACTTCTCGTTACACTTCCCGTTACAAACACAAACATTCAGACACTGATAACACCTATTTTTGGCTTCAAGCACCAGTGAGATATCTTACGCGTTCGGGCTTTACCTGTACCTCGGCTGTTTGTTCATGGCAGGGTGCAAATGCGTCTGGTTTCCTGACCGCTCTTCGCCAACCCGCAATATCCAAACCGACCAAACTATACCGCTCTCCGTCTATGGTACGTCTTTCTCTTCTCTGGGTGTCCTTCTCCTTCTCTTTTTTCCACCCTCCCCTGTTGGCTATGAAGAAGTTCGGGAATAAGTCTGTTGTTTTGCCCATCGGAGATACCGAGGACGGGCATGATCTCTCATTTCAGAATGATCCGCAAAAGGGGCCCCAGTCATTTTTATCCATACCCACCTCCGAGGTTGTTGGGTAGCAAAGAGACGGAACAGCCGTGTGTACAATCGTCGCTCCGTGTGTTTGTGTCTATTCTACGTATGACATTGGCTGGCAGGTTTCACAGTTACACCTTCACCTGGCCATCTTTTGTTGATGGTGGGTTATTATATGCCGACCATCCCGTGGATACCATGCAAATCACCCAATACTGGATTTGGGTGCACACTCGAGACCGGCTTTTTGGGCGACAGGGTCTTTCTTGCCCTTGTCAACTCCTGTCGTTGTCAGTCAGTGGTTGGCCTGTCATGTGTGTCCATAGGCTCGCGCCAGAAAGCGAAAGGTTGTGGACGCGCTATGGGCAGGTATCGATTAAATTACCGGTAGGGCTGGCAAACCCCTCGAGGGCTTTTCAGATGGCTGCGACAGCCGCAGAGTTGGTTGTCGTTAGTGTTGAGTGAGAGAGAAGAGAGAGAGGCCACCACGCGCCTGGCCTACCTTATACCGCTGTAGCAGTATTTCGCGGCGCGCAGACTCGCCAAGTGTGGTAACAACACCCTCCAAGGACGATAGCCAGCTGACTGGTGCACACATACGGAGTAGCAGTAGTGGCTTGCTCGGGATCGAAGCAGATATCCGGATGGTGCTTACTTGAATTATTCTTATCGTCAGACTGGACATATGCGTGGTAAATACTAAATATTCAAATGTAATGTTGGTTACGAGGGTTCCTCTGACCGTTGGCTCTACGCCGGCGACAGCCTACAAAAGCGAGTTCCTCAACAGGCCGATGGCTAGCCATTGCCATGGCCATGAAGACCCAGTAGAACCGTACATAGTATGACAGTCAAGTATGTTCTATCGTCTTCCCACAAGCTTAACCCGTGGCCCGAGGAAAGCTGCCCGCCGCCCTCGACCATGCTGGATCTGACGGACTGTACCCGTCGTCTGCTCTCTACAACATAGATAGATAAGAAGAGCAGGGTAAAAGAAAGGCAATTAACCTGGTGGAAGAGGCAGCAAGCGACAGCAACAATATCAAGCAGTGTCAATTAGTTGTGCTTGCTGTAACTTTTTCTTTCAAGGCGGCTCCCTCCCATCAGTAGCAGTATCGTGTGCAATACGGAAGTAAGTAGGGGGGCTGATAAGCTAGAGACCCGGCCGCCCGGTAACCAACACGAGATAAAATGACGTTATACAGCCCTTTTCGGGGGAGGAGGCGCTGGTACGATGCATGCGGCGAAAAAGGATAACCAAGGAAAGCGAGACACCCACGTCAGTGATTCCCTTCTCTTTTCACGCCACACCGCACGGTACATTGAATTTCCCAAGCAAACCCCTTTCTGGTGTTTGCAAAAGAAGACGAAAATTGCAATACGATATCACGAAAACTCCCTGAGGGCCGTCGGTGGCGATAGGGAGACCAGGGTTGGAGAACTACGTTGTACATGCATATATACATCGTCTTACCCAAGAGGGAGGGAGGAAAGATCTGGGGTCATCTATCGGCAAAGCAAACACTGTTATGTGCCTGTCCCAAAGAAGACCGCATCGCGGCCGCGTGGGAAAGATCCAGCTAGCAGGTCATCTTGACGTCCTCCCAGTTGGGAAATAGCTGCATCAGCTAAGGCAAGGGCCAGCGTCGCCTAATATTCGGTTGGGTATCTCTAAAAATAGACGGGAGAGGGTCAGCAAACAGCACGTTTCTTCGGCTGATGGGATGGAGTGGGAGGGTCTGTCTGTTTATGGAGGCAAGTCCCGGCAAGAGACCGAATGGGCATGAACATAATTATAGACAAGAGAGCCGCAATGGTTCGGTCAGGAAGGCTTCTTGGCCTCTTGCTGGCCCCCTCCGATTCTGTTTTACCGTGCCGTGTTGCTTTCAAGTGGAAGAGATCAGCATAGGGGGGCGTGTCTCAGTTCCGCCGAGTGTGTGTTTGGCCTAGGGTGAATATATAGATGCTTATAGCTCCCACGTGGCTCCAGGGGTTTGTGGCAGTGTAGGCCCGCGGGCAGATTCGAGATCTCAATCCAGGATGTGGGGGGTTGAGTGGTTGTCTGTTTGTGCAGGACGACTGTTTTTACCCAAGCCAACTGACTGGGTGCAAGGCCAATTCCAGGCCGGCGTATGATACGAGGATAGAGAGCCAAACATAATGCATATGCCTTGAACCCAGGAAACAACATGCCATGCGGCATGTGCATATAGGGAAAGAGTTGGTTCTGAGATAGGACTGGATCAGAAGCGGGTGGTTCTTGGGGGCGGTTCGTAGTTGTTTCCGATATGACGCCATCCCGCTTTCCTGACGGGCAGCTTGTAGTAGCCGCCAGAGAGGGTTGTGTGAGGTGAAGCGGCGGACAGTGACATCAGGGCAAAGAGCGCGGTGATTGATGACCGCATTTTCATTTCCATACAAACTACTAGACATAGTGATGCTGCAATGTACGGTCTGGGATACGAAAAGTCGGGTACTACAAAGGAGAGGAAAAAAAAAAGGAAAAAAAAACTTGGCATCCTTCCAAGTGGGTGGTTGTGCCAGGTACAAGCCCGGTCCAGGAAGCTAAAACCTCCGGGGAGCTGGGACGCCGTCCCGGCTCTCTGCCATGCTGGAACCCCCCATGCACCTTCATAAGTCATCTTGACGGGTCCCGAGGCACGAGGAGACGGGGCGGGTTAAGCAAAAGAGGGAGGAACAGAGGGAGAGACCTGTCTGTTGTTACTCGTCAAGTTCTGCGTGCAACGCACTGAGGTGGAGCGCTTGGCAGGTATATGTATGTCTTGTCTTGTCTTCGCGTATTGGACCAGCCAGCCAATTCGTGCTTGTTGTTTCTTCCGACTCCTGGCATTATAAGGGACGAACTATTGAACATCATAGCAATCAGTCGTCTGCAAGCGACGCCTGCAGCTGCTGTCCATCAGGTGACGAGTACGTCGTGTACGAGGCTCTCGAGGGGTAGCTGATGCTATCCTTTGGCCTGTGTTTGTGTTGTCGCGATTGCTCACAGGGCTTGGGCGAAGACGAGGAGCCGAGGGCCAATCCAGACCGGCGGGGCCCTAAGGTAAAGTCGTCGTTGGGATATCTGTAAGTACCTCGTTCTGCCCCTCCAAAAGTTCATTTGCATGTGTGATGCATAGAGATGAAATACTTCTTGGTTTTTGTGATGGCCTTTTTGACGCCACTTGCTACCACCCACTTGGTTTAGGTACATACTGTGTGCCGCTATACTGCTGCCATGTATTGACGTAAAGCACAAACGAGGCATGCAGTGGAAAACCGTGATGGAGGCTATTCTCCCTTTGCCTGGTCTTGCGAGCTGTGCAGCTCAATGCATGTGCATGGTTACGCTGCAGTGCGCAACGCCGTTTGGCGACTCACATCCCCATCAGCCCTCTTTTCCTTTTTCTTTTTTATCGCTTCTCTTGCTGCTGCATTCTTGCCTGACTGGGTGCAACGGCAGAGCCGAGTCTCCTCCCCATGCGAACTTCTGGGGTGGCCACTTTCCTGTTGTAGGCACCGCTGTCCAACTTCTACGTTACCTCCTGTCTGTTTAGATACTGTGGGAGCCATGCTAGCCATGTGCCATGTGCCATGCGAAGGGTAAGGATTGATCGTATGGGGCCCTCGTTCCAAAGGCCATGATTGGGCCCGCCTCAGGCTGAGCGGGCTGGAAGGCTGCAGGGCACGGACGAGTCAGGAATGGCACGAACCGCCGGCGCTGCATGGGCAACCGGTCTGGTGCAAAGCAGGACGGGCGACCTGCAATCCTGACTCGCCCAATTCTCTAGAGCCTGCAGACTTTCTTTGGATACTCGTTCCGTCACTCCATTTTCTGCTGGCCTCTCCTCGTGTGCATCCCCAGGCTACGCGTGTTGCGTGTAAGTATATGTATGTATAGCTTGGGAGGGAATGCGTCGCAAGACGATGATGGGCAGAGGCAAAAACACGAGTCCAGGCGAGACGAGGCGGGAGGGAGGGAGGTTGCCACCGGGGCCACCGCCGCCAATTGGAACTTGGGGATCACGATAGCTGTGCCAGATGCATCAATGTAAGGCAGCATAAAACAAAGTATGGCTAGTCCTTGTAGCGGGCGGCGGCGGCGGCGGCGCTTGCCTGTCCGCTTGCTTGCTAGATGTATGCTCTAAGGGCCATGTGTGAATGCTGAGTAGTAGTAGTAAGAGCCCAGCCAGTACGTAGGGTTGCTTGCTTGCTTGTGCGGCAAGTTCGGGGAGGCGGTAGTGCGAAGGAAGTACGGAGTAGTAGTTGCGCTTTATCTACAATATGTATGTAGGTACATTATGTAGTCGTTGATTCTGGTTGGTCCAGTGCCGTTCAAGTCATGGTGGTACAGACTGGAAGTCGGAACATTAGTTATGACGGCATGGCATCTTGACCGGGGCGAGGAAGCAATTCTGCCGACGGATGGACTGGATGCGCGGCTACAGCTGCACTTGGAAACCCAGACAGAAAAAAAACCTCTTCCGTCACCGAGAAGAGCGTCTGGCTGTAAAAGCAAAGCGCTCAGATTTGACTTGTCAAGTTCCTCGCCATTCCAGGGCGTGAGATGCAGTGCGTGCAGCACAGCTTGATGGAAGAAGCAGGTCGTCGCGGTATGCAGGAGACGGTGTGAGGATGGACTGATCAGCTATCACCATTTTCCAATGAACCCAAGTTGAAATGTACTGCAGGTACCTGCCTGCGGTCTTGGTCCCGCCGCCCGTCCTGGGCTGGGCTGGGTTGGGTTGTGGTTGGGCTTGCTGCTGGTGCTGGTGCTGGTGCTGGTGCTAGGGTTGAACTTGACTGACGAATGTTTCGGTAGGTCGGATTGGCTGCTACGGCCAGGTACCTTTCTGGAGCTGAGACTGGCGGACTGTACAGTCCCCCCTCCCCTTCCGGACCCTCCCCCTAACCTAAAGAGCCACCAGCACCCCCTTGGCGAGAACCACGGCCCTGTACGTATGATTGATTCCTGGGGGGTCCAGCAAGAGCCGGGAGGGAAACTAATAATGGATAATAATAATCAAGAGGAAGAGGATGGGAGGCAAAGGAAATCGTCGGTATTGACGGGCCAACAGGGAAACAAAGGCCGTCCCGGTAAATTCGAGTCAAGGCAAGTCATGGCAGTTATTGACGACCTCGCCTACCTCCCTGGGCAAGTAATAAAGTGTACCTACATCAAGCAATCAATGTGGTAGCCTGTGATCAATCAATGTACCTCCCTCATAGTAAGAATTGGTTGATACTGTATGAAGAAAGGAAAGCCGGGACTGATCAATCAATGGCCAACCTGTTAGTGACCCCCCCCAAACCTACCTAACCTACTGTACCTAGCAGCAGCGCAGCAAGCAGCAAGCAGCAGCCGCCTGGGTGTGTGTTGTGTTGCAATTGCTCTCGCTCTCTTTCCTTCTCTCTGTGCTCTCTGTGATATAATGCCGACCCCCGGCTCCCTATTCCTCCTTTCCCATCCACTTCAAACTTTTCTCTCTCTCTCTCTTGAAATTCCATTCCTGGATATATTATTGCTTGATTGGTTGACTGTTCACTCTCGCCTCGATCTGTGCCTGAGTGCCCGAGTGACTGATTGATTGACTGGCACGGACTTATTTCTTCGCGGTTCAATCTTCTGTAGATTATATTTTGTCCCCATCCTTATATCTCACATATCTCACATCCCTCATTTAGAAAAATTTCCTACAGGCTACCGCAGCGCTCTATCTGAATCAACCACTCGCCCAGGCCAATTGTATGCCATATTATTCGGAATATCACCCACGTTACTACAGCGCAACCTCGGCTCCAGGCCGCGAGAGACACTGTTTACTCGTCTGTGTGCCCAAACGCCTTAAAAACGGCGCCATCCGTCGATCAGGAATCTTAGGCCACGCGAAAGTCGTACTCTGCCTGCCCTCTTTTTCGGGGTCCGGGTCCATTGTTCGATCTGAACTATTATATATACCCTTCAGCGTCTGCAACTCAACAATTCTCGGCTAGCCGAACGCGTCCGGGCCTTTCCAGACCGCAATCTTGGCAGCACCGAACTGACCTCCCTTTTCTGGACGCAAGTCATTTTACTGAACAAGGCCTGCTGCACCGCCCAGCGCAGTTTTGCCTTTTTGAACGCGGGCAGCTCATACATAACACGCGCGCGCATCTATCTATACGCACATATACGCATCTGCATCCCCATTCGCATACGCACACCACTCTAGACGCCCTCGTCTTTCCGACTTGGTCGGTTGCAGCTACAAGACGCGGCCGACACCAGGCAGATAGCCAGATCTGGAGAGGGACTGTCAGCTGAGCGACAAGCGCCATTGGAACCAACTGGATTGCACTGGATTGGGAGAACCGTCCCATGCGCTCGTAACCCAGTTGCTGATCAAGTTGAGTTGAGTCGAGCCGAGTCGTCGAAGTCACCATGGCGCCTCGACCAGGTCGCTATCAACCGGCGTTTGTCTCCCCCAGCACAGGCGGCGTTTTGCAAGGTTACCCAACAGCTGACATTTTCCCTATTTTCTGCTATTAGCCGCGAGTTCCACGTTGTCGTACTTGGAGCAGGTGAGTCTTTTTGACCCCCTCCCCCTTCTTTGCTTTTGCCTTTTTTCTTTTTTCCACGCTGGCCAAGCCAGTCCTGTGTCTGCTTTTCTCCTTTCCCCGTTTTATGTCACATTCTAACACGGGATTCGTCTGGTTTAGGTGGTGTGGGCAAAAGTTGTCTTACTGGTAAGCCATTCTTCTGACTCTTTTCAGCCAATTGCGTCTGAGTCGCAAGTCCTGAGAATTACCCCACCATCACGTGTGTGGAGGTTTTTCTGGCGTCCATCCATTCATTCCCTCGCGATGAGATGGGACGCAACCGACGGCGGGTATTTGGAAATGGGATGATGCTATGATGCAATGCAATGCAATGCAATGCCATGCCAAGCCAAGCCATGCCATGCATGCCATGCGACGCAATGAGCCGTGAAGCTGATGGATTCTCTGCCTATTTCTCAACCAACAGCTCAGTTTGTGCACAACGAATGGATCGAGAGCTACGACCCAACTATCGAGGACTCGTATCGCACACAAGTCAACGTCGATGTAAGTAGCAGAGGGCCTGGCATGGCCTGGCCCGCTTGGTCTCTCGAATCATGCAGATAAGGCTAACAGCTCCTCCCAACAGAGCCGGCCAGTGGTACTGGAGATGTAAGACATGCATTCTCGAATTGATTCATTTACCCCACCGTACTGACTCGAGACAAAAGCCTGGACACCGCGGGAACGGAGCAGTTTGGTGCGTACTCCTTGCGTACTCCTTGCCTTTGCATAATCGTCCCCTTAACCTGCAGACAGCCTGCTGACTGGCCACAGTTGCCATGAGAGATCTGTACATGAAGACTGGACAAGGGTTCCTGCTGGTCTTCAGCATTACCTCGGCGTCTTCCCTCGCCGAGCTAGCTGGCCTACGTGACGAGATCATCCGCATCAAAGACGACGAGAAGGTCCCCATCGTCATCTGTGGTAACAAAGCTGATCTCGAGGACCAACGTTCGGTGCCTCGTACCAAAGGCTTTTCCATCTCGCAGCGGTGGGGTGTACCTTACTACGAATCTAGTGCGAGGACAAAAAGTAAGTCCAGTGACACCGTACCGGAGGATAGGCCTGTGTGCACACGTGCTGACCAGGGATAGCCAACGTTGATGAGGTGTTCGTCGATCTTTGTCGCCAAATGCTGCGGAGAGACGATGCCAGCGAGACTTATCCCGAGGACAGTGATAAATTCGACCCCTATTCCTACAAGTACTATAAGGACAAGAGGAAAACTCGAAAGTCACAGACTAAGGATCCACATCGCCCACGATGCGTCATTCTGTGATACTGTCAGAAGACAAACTAAGGCAGCCAAATCGAGGTTGCTGGTTAGACGTTGGCCCGAGTCGAATGCATGATATCGACTGGCCGCGAGTAACTGGTCTCGGATTATCCTGCTACTGATACGAGACACGAGACGACTACAGGACATTGATATTTACAAAGAGAGATGGGCGACCAGGTGCTAGCAATCATACCCGTTGCATTTCCACGCAATTGCATCGCAAAACGGCTTCATTGAATACGGACGCCTTTTATTCGGATTTCTTCGCATTCTCTTCCAGATAGAAGAGAAACAGTATATGGAATACGGGGAAAGCTTTGTTTGCTACGATTACGTGTCTAGGGTTGCGGAAGGCACTTTGGGCTTATATTCACCAGCGCATGCAAGCCAAGCGCTCTCGAATGGGAGTTTATGGGGCATGGGGTTTTGGTGCTTCTTTTGTTTCTGTAAGATCGTTCACTGCGCAGGCAGAAAAAAAGAGAAATCACCGTTTGGAAGAGACGCGAGTAATACGCGAGTAATGCTTTCTTCACTCGGCATGCCAGTCAAGACGCACCCTTTTTCCGAATATACCTATCCAATTGTTGGCGACCGAGCAGCAACCCCAACGAAGCACGCAGTCCCATCATCGCGTTTGGATGGATGACGCAAGGTAGACATGATGAATGGATGTCAGTGGCCGTTTCGTGTTATCAGGGCCATCTCAATTGCTCACGAGATGTCATTGAACTCATGGCAGAGAGGGTCAGCTACGGGAATAGGAAAAAACAAGGAAACCGGCTAACGCACTGACGCGCCGTGTACTATTGCCCGGGCAAACGTCACGCACGTGTGCCGTCACATCGGATCTAGTCAGGGGCAAAGCGAAGAGGAAGTACGTCTTAATTCTGGCTGGTATGTCGACATCGTGCCACTTCTCATCACCCTACCCCCATGTCCACCCGTGAATATACTGTGAAGGACCTGCGTTGACGAGCTGACATGGTACGTCAGCAGATATTCTTGTTCACCGGTCCGGAGCTTGCTTGCTCATCAGCTAATGCTTGTATCGGGTAGGGCCAATGTACCTATCTATCTGCTGTTATTGGGTCGTTTAAGTACTGCTATATTATACACGATCCTCCGGGGACTTGCGGCTACTTGCGTACACTCTGGTCACAGCGTCGCCATCGGCGGTCTGTTTTCTCCCTGGGAAATAAACCATGTACGGACAACCATGAGAAGAAGCGGGATGAAAGTTCGATCGAGACTTGACTTTGTTGGCTGGCACAGGAAACGGGCAAGAAACCAATGGCGTCCCCGTACCGATAGTAAGGATGGCCAAGACGCTTACCTACGGAGCAAACACAACAAGTAACAAAGCGGGGAGGGGGGAGAGTCAAGGGGCGGATAGCGGAGCCTCTACCCCACGCGACATAACGGGGGAAGAGTGGTGTATTGTCGGAAGCCGCCTTGCCTATCGGTATGTGTACCATTTATCAGTTATCAGATCATGTGTCTCCCCGGGTTTCGGTGCCGCCACAGAAGGCAGGTTCGCGGAGCGGACTGGTGTGCTTATTGCATGAGACGCGGAGGGCCATCGGGGGCTTGCCGCGTGTGTGTATGCATCGAGTCTTCCGCCATAAAGGGGAAAGTAATTGTGCCAATAAGACAGATATGAAAGAGTCTCCCCCTCTCTGTCGTTTGTAAGGTGTATATATCATAAGTACTTGCATGTTTTGACATCATGTTGAGTAATTATAGATCAACTTACACAAAGCCCCCCCCAGCTTCTCTTCTCATTGGACCAGTGTAATAAACCAGGGGTTACATCAAATAGTTCTAGTGCCACACGCATGTCCATAAATATATATAGATATCCCATCTCTATCTATAGTAAATTAGCAGCGTAGCATCGGGCGTTCTCGTGGGAACAAGAACTAGGATCGAGACAGCAAAGTAAAAGGGTGGGAAAAAAGAAGAAGAAGAAGAAGAAGAAAGAATAGAAAACCATAGCAGCGCCCGGCGAGTCCAAGGTTGCTGCTACCACTACTGCACCTGTCGGTTTATTCTGGCCTTTGCCTATTGCAGCAGCTCGGTAAACCGCATAGCCACGATTGCATGTGACCTCGCTTGTTCCTCGTTGGATTGGTTGTCTACCACCTCGTAGATTAGATCTTGTTGTCAAACAGGGATGGAGAGAGCAGAAGTGATATGGGTTTCGTTTGAGAGATGGATTTGCCCGCGTAAGAAAAATAGTAACAGCAAACAGAAACGAGGACCATGCACCCAAACCCCCAACCCTCTAGCGCCATGTCGTGTCGTGGGCGTGGGGGTTAGTTACCCAGGTCGACGGGTGCCCCTGGAGAGACATGTAAGCTGCCGTGGGGGGGGTGCTTTACTGTTCTGCTCACCGAGAGTAACCAACCAGCTCAAGGGGCGCCATCCACCCGAGTCTCAACAAGAGGTGGCTGGCTAACGACAAGGGTACATGGTAGAACAGTTTACAAAGCAGTAACATGGCTACCAGATCAAGTGAGCTGGGATTACACGGCGGTTCTAGGTTAGGAGGGAGCGTGTCACGAGAACAGCAATGCAGAAAAACACGGACACAGAGCATGGCGGGGACCACAGTCCCCTAGTTAGCAGAAAGGCATCGTGATGTGAGTCTTATTAAACATTGTCTTGAGATTTGATGGTGATATCTACAAGCTCCTTCTTCTTCTCATGAAACCCCCCTTCCCCTTTGCTCACATGATTTTACTGCTCCTCCTTCCTAAGGGGTATGGGATATCTGTTCTCCTACGCCATGCTAGAAGACGAAAACAAACACAGGTGCTCGCCCGCTCGCTTTCTGGCATTTCCCAAAATTCAAATGCAAGAAAATGCTCTCGCGCGCGCGACCTGGGCCAACGGGGGGGTATGACGTTATGCTAAGTCATGATGATATGATAAAAGATAAGAAAAAAATGTACGTCTTGTGTACAAGAGGAAAGGGAAGGCAAAAAAGGGGGGGTCGGTCGGCAACCCGGATGGAGCAAGTCCTCTACGGGCCGCGCCAATCTGTTTGCCGTCAAAAGATATCGCTGGGACGAAGACGAAAAGGGAATAGAAGGGGAAAGATGGTATTTTGCCCATGGGTGGTCGTTAATGTACACGTGGCACATGAAGCCATGATGAAGCGTTACGTGGCCTCGTGTGGTGGGTGAAGGTGGAAGAAAATCGTCCAGCGTAGAGGAATGAGTTTGAATGTCAGCGGGCGAGCCGGGAATGAGGATTAACGTCGCCTTTCAAGAGTCCAGTTTGACCAAGAGGTGGACCAAGTCGATGGTGTTCTTCCCTCCAATGTTCAGGTTCTTTGCCTTGTCTGGTGTCACTCCTTGGCTTGAACCACCAGGCATCGCGTCCGAGAAGAACTTTTGAAGGGCCATCTGCGCCATTACAGCATTGTTCAGGTTTTGGCTCTGGAACACAAACAGTACGGCCACACGAGCAAAGTCGAGAACTTGCTCGGTGACTACAAACTGGGGTGTTGTTGAGGTCGTTGCTGGCGGTGCGGATGAAGTAGTAGCGGTTCCCATCGTTTGCGGAGGTGCCGTGGTTACCGGAGCACTCGGGGGCTGAGAGTCCGGGACTGTGAGCGTGGTTGCAAACACCGTCGACGCGTCGCTTGGTAAGCTGGTCGGGTTGGTGACTGTAGTTATGCTAGGCTTGGCGGGATTATTCAACGTGACAGTCACATCAACACCCGGGGAAACGGAGATGACAATGGGGAACCCGGACACGGCCGCCGCGCCAATTCGCTGTAACGAGGGATCCACGCCGGCATCCGTGACCTGATCCAGAGCACCTTTGACTCGAGTCGCCGAGCCACCGAAAGTGACCAGTGCGTTCTCAGCGTTACAGGACAGATTCGCAGAGTTAAACTTCGCCAGAATCCCCGTGCCCGATAAAGGAATGGAGAAATTGGCGTTCGCTTGCTGTATAAGGCGTGGGATGGCCTGTCCAAGAGTTACATTTCGAAGGGCAGGGTCGTCGGGGCTCAACCTGGTGGTAACACACCCATCCGATCCGGGTACGGTACAGGTGGTCCCTGTAAAGCCATTGGAGCAGATGCATGCGCAGACTCCTTGTGTGATGACGTTTGTGCCTCCATTTTCGCATGTCAGTTGGTTCATACATGTCTCCATTGCCGGCTGCTGAGCGCCACCCCGAGCGTTTTGTTTCCGAATGACGAAGAATTCCAGTGGTACAATGATGGCAGCTGCAATCACGATGACCAAAATGAAAAGAAGGAGTATGAAGCCCCACATAGGTAAGCCGCAACAGCGTCTACCCGGCTTCTCTTGTGACGCCGGAGACGATTCGGCATCTCTCGGGATTGCTGCTTGAGGCTGGCCCTGTCCCTGTCCCTGACCGCGGAACGACACACGGCCGATCGGTAACGGCCAAGATGTACCGCTCAGTCGAGCGGGCTGCGGCGGAGCCCTCGTTTGCTGCGGTAAGGGCTGGGCTTGGGCTTGGGCTGGAGGCGGGAAAGCTGCCAGCATGTCCGAGAGGCCGGATTGATGTTTTTCATTGTCGTCTACCCAAATGTTAGCCGAGTCAATGAAACCGACAGGCAAGAAACTTACACATTGAGTACTCTCTCTCCATATCCCTGGCATTGTTGTAGTCCCTGGCATACATCTCTGGCGGAAAGTCGAGCACGTTAAATTGACTTGCTGGCCTCCGACCCTTTTCAATCATCGACGCCAACCGCGTCGCTCTGCGGATGAGATCGGGCAAACTCGTTAAGCTTCCTCTGGCTTCGGCATCCCGGACCGCGTTGATATCAAGACGCGGCGGTCGCCTTATTGCAGAAAATATAGCGGGCCTCGGTGACACTGATATGTCTCGCAGTGCTGACCCATCTGTAGCATTAGCAGCCTCCGGCGCGGCTAGCATAGATTGAGCTGTAGCCCCAGAGCCAACTGTCGCCGCGGTCGTCGACGGTGCTCCTGATGGGGCGCCTGAGCTGGAGGATCCCTCGACATACCCAGTGCCATCTTCGAATGGATCTTGGGACTGGAAGGGTTTCGGTTTCGGTCGTGATGGAAGCGGTAGTACTATCGGCATTGCGTCCCTACCCTCGGCGCTCCTTGTTGTGACCAGTGACGGCTTTCCTTTCCTTCCTATACTTGCGCTTCGTACCAGGCCACGCTCGTCCGTATCGTCATCACTGTAGACCGACTCCTCCGCTATTGTGTCGTCGAAGTAGGCTCCATCGGGGCTGAGACCGGGTGAAATAGTGCCAAAACTTTCCGGTATCGCAGCGCTCGAGGCATAAGATGTATGTGACCGTGCTCTAGGACTTTCTTCTGGGATAGGTGACACATAAGATGCCGTGGAATAGAATGACGAGGCACCGCGTCTCGATGAGGGAGGCGGTCCCAAATTGACACTCCTCCGCGGCACAGGAGGCGGCGGGGGTGGAGGTATATTTAGCCCATTTGACACGGCTGGCGCACTCGTGGGCAATGGAAAATCCGGTATCGAACCGACTGATGATAAAGTTGACGGCCGCGAAGAGCCCGCTGGCGTTTCTGGCACGGAGAGCTCCGAAGCCCTCGGGTTCTGTGGTACGTACTGGAAGACGGGAGTGTGCTCCTGAGGCCTGGAGGCGTCGAGAATCGAAGGTACGTGACTTGGCCTGGGTGGTCGTTGCGGTGGCACTGGCGATCTACCTGGAGGAGGTCTGTATCGGTCTGAGCCTTCTGAGCTTGTAGGCGAAGGAATGGGTCCGGCAAGCGGCCATTGCGGCACCGCTGGCTGCGGTCTCGATATTGTCAGTCCACCAATCCCTCCTTCTCTTCCAGGTGGTTGCGGTGCCCGACGCGGTGGTGATGGGAAGTCTGGGGGCAGCCCTTGCTCGGCCCTTTCGCGAGCCCTCCTCACGGAACCCGCAATCCCAGATGGTCCGTCCATCCCGTCCGCATATTGAGCTCGACTCATTTATTCCAAACACAAACCGCCCAGCAACTCGATTTGGCGATTCCTCCTCGGCTATCCCAAAACCTCGAGCAGCTATTTTCCTCGTTGATCAACAGCATGCGAAAATTTCCGGGTCCGATACACAAAGCTGGGTCCAAAAACCAGTCGCCGTATTTGCACAGCTGGCGAGACCGACGGGCCTAGAGAGACGAAGACGAAGACGAGTACGCTGTTCCTGTCGTATAACTTCCGTCGAATAGATTGGGTATCGCAAGCCTTGGTTGTGAGACGATGTCCTCGCGAGGCCGGTATCCAGAATGGCGATGGTAAAAAGAGCGAAGGCGATCCCTACAGATGCTGGATGCGTAGGCGAAAGGAACACGGTGATTCCTGTGGAAAGCCGGCCTGAAACAATGCGGCAATTGTATAATGAGAAAGTATAGCGTCAGGAGAGTATAATTACTCCATATCCTGAGCGGACAAGGCAAAAAGACTATGGTACAAAAATTAGTCCTCTACTGATCGAAGCGAAGTAAAGCAAATGAGTGAATGAAGCAGGCCCGGCTGCGTGTGGCGGTATTTTGGAACAAGAGTATCGACGGGGAGGCAGACGACACCATGAATGGGCAGAGAGAGACCAGACGAGATCCCGGAGGTCAGAGGTGGCAGACGCTGGTCACGCATCCCCTGTCTAGTCGTGGTGCCATTTCTGGGGCTGCTAAGGGGACAATGATGGGCCGGTCTGAGAATGGTAGGCTAGGTGTGGTCGGTGCCAAGTTGATAGTGTGGACAACACCCAGTCTACCAGCACCAAACAGACAAGGAACACTTAAACACCCGAGCAGCGAATGAGAGACGAAAAGAGGAGGTCACGCACGCTTGAAGTTTCGCGATGGGGAGGGAGCTACTCTTGGCAGCAGTGGACCGTGTGTGCAACGTACAAGACGACTACAACGCAACGTATTTCGAAGTTCGAAGAAGGCAAACCGCGTGGGGATGCGCAAAGACGAGTCGGCTCGCTATGGTCAGATTGGATGAACCGGAATAATCACCAACGAGAATCGCAGGCGTGAGGGAATCCCGAAGGGCAGAGGCAGAGTGAGGCTGGTCCTGAGGTGCGTCGTGGTGGGAGACTGGTCGTAGTGCAACCTTGGACGCTTGTCGTGTTTCAGGTTTGCGGGCAGAACAGGGTCGGCTGGTGGAAGCGAAGCAGAGCGAGATTCAGAAGCCTAGGCGGGTAGACTTGAGCGGCGATCAAGGGTCAATCAAGCAGCAAGCACACAAATACTTTTTGTATCTGTTGGCGTTCTTGTTGCTGTTGCTGTCGTTGTACGTTGTTGTTTTTTCGTCGTCAGATGTCGATGCAGGTGTGAGTATCCAGACAGAGACGGACGGGTTCGCAGGGGATATTGCGCTTTGGGTCGGGTTTGAACGAGAGAAAACGCTGGGGAGTGTCGTCAAGACACACGCACACAGCTTTCAGGCCGGAAGCAAATCAGACAGACAGAAAGATAGCTGGGCCGGGCAGAGATCCAAAAGAGCGACGTGGAAACAAGAAATCAGCCCACGTAAACAGTTGGTTGCGCTTGGGCAAAAAGGCAACTTGCGCCTGGACGACTTTGGGAAGAAGGGAAGGTTTAAGTTGACTGATGTCAACGAGCTTAGGGGAGAAACTAGGAAATAGGTAGCCGGCCGAGTGTGTAGCTAACTGCTTCCTGTCTGGTCTGGCGGAAGAGGGAAAGTATATCGGAACTTTTCGCCGCGACTGACGTGACGGGCCAGAAACTGTCAAGAAGGAGAGGACACAGGCGAACGGGAGCGAGAAGGAAGGCGAGGGCGGTGCAGGGAGGAAATAGAGGCACAGGAAGATGAAAATAGGCCGGCGTCGACGTTCCATCGCTTGTGCAACGCATGTCACATTCGATGGGGAGATGGGGACTGGGTGCTCAGGCTAGTCGTGCATACTCTATCAAATCTCCGAGCCAGTGACTGACTACCTCTCTCTATGTACTTCGGTATGCACGCAAGTTCTTCTTGTTCCCTTCATCCTCACCAAATAGCCGGGTTGGTCCTTTTTCCAAATTACCAACTGACTAAAAGTGCCCTGCTGGGTGAAGCCTTGCCAGGCAATACAAAGTACGTACATAAGGTGTGTGTGTGGCGTCTCTCGCGTCTTTGGTAGTTCGGGGGCCTCTTTCCAAATTTAGAGTGGAGGGGTTGGTGGGCAAACAGCGTCCTTCTTCATCGTGTCTATTCCAGCCCTCTCTGCCTCGCAAGCTCCCTCTTCTTTCCTGTCTCTGCCGGCTTATTTCTGGCCCGTTCCTGGGACTAAGCCTGCAAGCCAACTACCCGAAGTCAGGGGCCCCTGTAGATTCTGCAGGGTCCATTCTGCACCGACGAATCACAAACAGACAACCCCCCAATTGGAAACACTAGCGTCATCACCTACAGGCATCTGCACCCCTTGTCCCTTCCAGTTTTTTGTCTGCGCTTGGGCCCCGGTCTTGGGTCTTGGCCTGGGTCTCCTATGTAGCTTATTTCTCTGTCCTGGCATCTGAGATCTCCGAATATCCTCAGCTGCCCCCCAGTAGCCAACATAAACTCGCAAGATCGCTGGCTAAAAATGCCCCATGAGCCAGCCGCCCGAGTCCAAGTGGGCGGGCACGCACGTCAACAACATCCACCTGATTGCAGGTTTCCCGGTACGGCTCAATTGAAGGGACGCCGTGGCCCGAAACCCCAATGACCAGTGCAATCAACATCAACCAACGGCGCCATCTCTAATCAAACGGGCTCTCCATCACTTGGCGCCTTTACCTGGAACCACAGTAAGGCGAAGGAAACAGGACCCCACAATCGCCGCGACATTGCCGTTGGTGTTGCAAATGTCGAAATCCATCTCGGATTATTCGTTCCCTATTCGCATCTCTTGTGCGACACTTGGCGCGCTCCTAGAGCGCCAACGAAGAATCGTGCTCGGATCCTCAGGAGCCTGCCTTGCAGCAACCGCATCGAGGGATGGCCAGCTCATCCGTCTCTTGCGCATCCACTGTTTACACTTCGCTTGGAAGAAACCAATGCTTGTTGCATAGTAGCAGGAGCATCATTTGTTTCTGCTGGTTTGCTAATCGATCCCGTCCCACGCGGTCGGTCGGGCCAGCTACCCAACTACCCTACCCTACCCAGCCAGCTACATGCATGTGTATGTAAACGGCCGGCCGTTTCCCCAGCCGCATGAGCTAGGCAAACCTTGGTCGCTTCTGACAGCGCACCATGCCGCTCGCTGTCTTACATCTCAACTGACTCTTTCTTTTCCGTCTTTTCTTCTTATCGATATCTGGAGTGGCCATCTATAGGCATGAATACATCGGGCATTCGTCATATGTGCAGGCCCACGGAAGGAAATGAAATCCGGGGCTACCCAACCAGAGAATGGAACAGGGCCCATCCGGCATGAGGCTCGCGAGGCTTGTTCCGCCCGGTAAAAGCAACGCAACTGCCCCAGACATCAGACGACATGGACAACCTAATCTCGACTATCCGGCCTGTGTCACTACGCATTGTCTTAACAGTAATCACTAAGTAGTAAGCGATGGCACGTTAGGTAAGTTGCGCCAAACACTTGCCCTGGGCCCTGGCGATGGCTGCGACCATGTAACCTAGTGGCATTGACAGCTTATTGTGTTACATAGAAGTCGGGCGCGGGTCACAATTCCGAGTGCTCCTGGAAAGAGTGTTGAGTAAGTAGGTAGGTAAGGGAGAGAGGGGATGATTTATTGGAACTGATTGAACATGCCGGCCCAAGCTCACGTCAAATTCAGCCTCCCGGTCGCGACCTGTTTGCGTGCTTTTTTCCGCGTCGTCAGTCGGTCCGGGCCCTTGGCGCGGTACGCTGAGGCTATTGGACCATATGGCGTGCCAATCATATGACTTCCCTGGTCGACAGCGAGCCAGAAGCCTACAAAGGCCGGCAGAGCCTCGAGTTTGCGACAGAAGTGTTTCAGATCGGGAGTCCGCCAAGCCATTGGCCCTCGCCAATCACAGCTTCGAAACTGGGATCACCCGTTCCAGCCCGTCTCCTTCCACTTCAGGCAATTCTTCAGAGGCCTTCTTCTTCTATTCCGCCGCCCACGCGTCCGGCACGCTTCTGGGCCGTTTGTTTTAGGCGCATCGCAACTCAAGACATCTATCCGGCCCGTTAGCCTGTGATTCACGTACAGTACTATTTCGGCCAATCTATTTTCATCTCATGCGTTGACTTAGATCTATCGACAGGCGGGTTACGGACAATACCACTACTTATTTGGAAGGTGGGCTCCCGCGGCGCGCCCTAGGAACGCGAAGAGTGGTGACATTCAAACGTGCAAATCTGGGTAGGTAAATTTAGCTGGGTGAGGTCTTCTGTTTTCCTAATCTCCGCCGAATGTTTCGTAGATATGACAAGCTTCTTTTGTAATGATGCCTCGGCCCGATCGTAATCTTCCGCATTGGTCAGGTATGGGCTTCTGGGTCGAAACGCTTTCGAGATCAACCAGGAACAGGGAGAAGTAAGGGGCGTTCTTGTATTTACAGTCGGTCTTTGGAGTAGTGCAGTCAGTTAGTTACTTCTTTGCTGGCAATCCGTGGTGAATAGCAAGCCTATCCATCCCTCCGTGTATAAAATGGCCATGGCAATGCATGTGAAACAAGATGTACATGAAGATTGTGCGCAAGGCACCTGCTTGCGACATGATATCGAATCCGTCTTGAACTGTCCGGTGGTCTTGTAAACGAACCCTTCTTCCTCCAAGGCCACGTGAGTTCTTTGCGGTGTATCCTTTAACGTTCTCGATCCCACGGGAATGCAGCAGCAGCTCCCATTGTTGCTGCTTTGTAGATGGAAACGCCACATCTCCCTCCCCCTTCTCAATCCCGGTACATCGTATATCTCCTCTGTCCCCCGTTGCTCATGGCCACCCCGCCCACTACGGCCGAGAGACTGGTACCTTTGAATATGGTCTCGTATTGCTCCCACTTGATGGCCGGGGCGTACGGCTGGCAGTGCACCCGGTAGCAAAGCAGTGCGGTGATGCTCAAGTAGGTGCCCGCTAGGAGCTTGTACTTGTACGTGCTGAAGAATGAGCTGCCGTAATCAGTATCCTCTGATCCGGACGATGATGATGACGATGACATGTTTGTTGATGTCGGAGTATGCGTTTGGATCGACTGTTTTCTTTTGGTATCGCAATGGTGTGTTTGCGTGTTGGGCTGCTCGTGTTCTGGCCTTCGATGGTGACGCCGTGGTATAAGACAAGTCGATTACGTCACTGGTCTTGAAACGCATACACAGTACCTATCTATGTAGTCTAACCTGAGTTTGCGATACCTAGTTAAACAGTAAGTCCAGCCTCTGATATACGCTGCTGCGACTGGCTTGTATCGAAAGTGACAGGAAGCGGAATATTACTGCGCGACATTAACACCCAACTATAACCCGGAGGCCATGAACACCCAGTACGTACAACATCTTCTCTAGCGGATATCATATATATATATAATTATCTGCTCTAATGCACATACTGTTGAGAATGGCCTCTATGACTGGCAGAGCGCACTGTCTTACTTGGTTGTGATCCCTCCCCATATGGCCTGCTGTGGTCCCTCGCCGGTTGACGCTGATTCCAGGGTACTTACCATTCAGCATATACATGACTCTCGAACATGAATAAGATATCAACTCAATCTGAGTACCAACGGTGATTAAGAACGAAAAATGGACATGGTGAAACCTCTGTCCACTTTGGAAGGTTCTGTTATCTTATACCTGTCACTGCTTACCGCCTCGTCCAATGTGATTCTCCAGCTGTAGCCAGATGTGGAATGCAGCTCAGTTTGCATTGTTGACTGAATGGACTTGGGCATACTGAAGCGATCCTCGTTTGGTTGTTGGTCCTGCTGACTCGGATATCTGCTATATCCTGGAAACGAGAATTGCCTCTTGGCTGGATACTTGAGCTTGATGATACCCATATCCTCTTGTCAACAGACTGGGTCGAGAGGTAGTGCATGACGGGAACTCAATGAACAGGAACGACCTGCTCTCTCGTAGCTCCCCAATGCCAAACATATATTCCCTTCCAGGGTAATTCTTAGAGGCTTTCGGGCAACGATGTCTGCACGGAGTCTGGGCGAGAAGAAGAGCGCCCTCAGGCCTAGGTCGTCGGACGTCTAGATATCGTCCACGGTGCTCCAAGTTTGGAGTATGCTAGACTGCAGAGAAGCATGCGAATGTAAGCTGATGTTGGCAAGCTCCCCCTATCCCCTGCCTAGGTGCATACATTGTAGATGTTAACCTTGCTACTGCCGTCATCGGTTGAGTGGTTACCACCTGGGGAGGTAAGCTTGGTGGGTATCACCACCCTACCGAATCATCCACAAAGCTTTTGGCTTTTCCGATCAACTTGCCATAGGATATGCATCTCAAGACACCCAGGCTCCCTTACAGCCAGATGGAAGGGCAACAATGGCCAAGGTTCCAAGCGGTACGGTACGGTATGGGTCCCGGTGAACCGATCCGAGTCCGAGGCTGAGGTGGCGGGCCAGCCACAGGACGGAATATGCCCCCAACCCCGAATTAGACCCCGAGCCAAGGCCTGCCTGGTATCTACGTGCCTGGGTAATGACTAAGTAGGATGGAGCTGATGCAGATATATATATATATATATATATATAACGTGGTTTACCACTACGCGACGCATATCACTTGGCGACGCACCTTTTCCACTTCTCGACCTTTTTATATAAATTAATTTAATCACAACGCTTGAAATTAATTAAAACTACTCGCTATCCGATTTTTCGCTTGATTTTATATCTTTTTTACATGTTCGCGTATTATAACCTGTTTCGCCGTAAACACTATAGCGCCTTCCACCGGTTACTCTCCGTTTTAACGAACCCCTATTTTTATTTTTATCGGGCATTAAACGCTTCTTTTTTGCTTTTTTATCCTATAGTTACTAAAATTTTTTAATAGTAAAGGCTTTTTTAAGCTAAACTCGCGACTTTTTAGCTCTCCGGCGCTTAAAAAGTGCCAAATTAATCTTTTTTAATATATATATCTTATCGCGTATAAAGGTTATTTTATAAGCTATTTTGGTTATATTTTTCGCTATTTAGTCTACCGTATTTAAAATCGGCGTTAGAAAGCTTCTTTAATAAGTAGACACCCTCTTTTTAATATAAATAAAATACTTAATTATTTATTAAGGATTAGACGGCGTTTAAGGGTCGTAGGTACTAGCCGTTCTTAAACGGGATAAGTTAAGTGTAAACGTCCGGAGATATATATTTAACTTATTAATTACCTCGTTAAGATTATAAGGTATTAAATTAAATACGCTGAATCTAGATTTAATATTAGCTTTTATAAAAACAGTAAAATGCGCGGCTTTAAAGGCGATAAAGAATTCGAGCTTAATAATATAATTTATAAAAGCTTTAATAAATAGCTCGATTTTTTCGAATAAATACGCTTTAAAGGCGAATAAAGTACTATATTAAGAAATTAAAACAAGTGCGATAAATAGGGAGGTATATTAATAATAATAATATCGTTATTTTAGTAGTATACCTCGAATTCGGCCGAAATATAGTTTTCGTGGCCGTCGAGAATTAAGAGGCGGTAGCAACCTTTCGTTTATAATTTAGTATGTTTATCGAAATGCTTAATTTAGTTTAAGCCTGTTTCGTTATTAGTCTAATTATTAGAAGTCGGCTTAATTACTTAGTCGCCCGGTAAATCGGTTTCGCGGGACTAGTTTACGAGGTAATATTAACCTTAAACGATTAAAAACGGCGGAATATATTAGCCTTACAAATTAATATATTTAATCGCCGTTGTTTATTCTCGATTATTAAGCTGGACCGACTTCGCTTTTTTACGCCGCTCGGCGCGTATTATAACGAGTATTAACCTAATTATGTTTATTATAAAGCCGGTTTCGTTAAAATTTTAAATATCTTCGTTAACGATCCCGTATTTCGCCTTTATATTTACGACCAGCGTAAACCAAGTAAAAATAACTTTAAAATCCTCGTAAAGAGTTTTTTAATAATCGTACCGACGATTTATTTTAGTTTTTAAGTCTAAATTACGATTAATAAAGCGCTTAACCTAGTACTTATTAACGCGGTCGCTGCCGCGCAACGCGGTAAAAAAATTAGCTATATTTTTTATACTAGCGAGATCGGGAGGTATTCCTCGAATATTTAAATTAATTATATATTTACGAAGTACCTCTTTTTAATTAGATTTATTTTACGTCGTTTCGGTCAGATTTCGCGTTTTAAAGTTCGGCTGTAAATTTAATAGTATAAAGTTAATTTAAGTATATTATAAGCTTTTATTATTATTCTTTAATTTATTTAATTCGGTTCGTTTCGTGTCGCTTAAATTACTAAAATTATCCGATTTTTTTGGGATTAATTAGGTATTATAGTTATGGAGGTATTACGCGTTAAAGTTTAATTATATTAGAATTGAATTAAGGTGCGTCGCCAAGTAATATGCGTCGCGTAGTGGTAAACCACGTTATATATATCAATTAAGACCTGCATATTCGTCAATCCCACGCCGTCAGCAACGACATCAATAAAAATACCAAAACAGCGACAGAGTCTATATATTTGGGTTTTGAGTAAATTCTATTGATATGTCGAAGACCAAAACTACATGTCGATTCTCCTCATGTGCAAAACGACCAGGGAAGCCTGGTAGGCAGTGGTAGCTGGAGGCGCAATTGATAGCTGCGCTATCCCTGCAGATCGAAAACCGACGTGATGCATTGAACCGCCGCTCTAAAGCGACACTACGGAGCACTTGCCAATCAATCAATAAGGCAGAAAAGTAAGTACCTAGGGACACTGGAGCTGGAGTATACAGTCTCCTCGTACGTTGTATGTATGTTGGTGACGTGGTGAGAGGCTGTTCGATTGGCTAGAATGCCATGTAGTTCCGAGAGCCCACCCCGAGCCAGGATGCCATCACGAGAGGATGACCAGATGGGAACCGACGTACGGCATTTACTCGTGCCAGCCTCTCGCCTCTTTTGCTTAACCTCAGGTAGGTAGGTATGTTGCATGATGCAGGACAGGCGCCCACGGTGCCCACCAGGATCCACCAGCCTGCGCTGGGGGGGGACGCGCCGGCCCCTCACCTAGACCTTCCCCCGTTCGCCGTAGTCTGGAAGTGGAGGGGTCCGATCCTGGGATGACGACGACTGTTCCTGATTGACAGCTGCTAGACTCAGCTGACACTTGCTGCCAGATCTGAGGCGGAGCATGTCCGGGCTGGATCGACTGCAAGGGGGGGCGTTCTTCTGGGCAGTCTTCTGGGCAGGGGGCCAGGCGGCAGGGGGGGCCAAAAGAGGCCAAAAGAGGTGACCTCAGAGTCTCAGACAAAGGCGTCGTCCCCCGTCACACGTCGTCAGCTTTATTACTTTCAGCCCATTCAACTCATCCTACTACCCAATCCTAACCTGTCTAAACAACACAAACTCCACACCCCAGTCTCTTCTTTTTCCTATCCAACTCTCAACCAAGACCATTTCCTCACTTTCTTTACTTTGTTACACACCATATCCAAAAAGAAGAAGTTGTTCTTCAACCATCCACGACACACCTGACAAAATGCATTTGTCATCCCTTCTTACCGCCGCGGGCCTGGCGGTCTCTTCGACCAACGCCTTCTTGCTCCCCCTGCCCGAGTCATCCGAGAACGATGCCATCACCACTCTTCCCGTCCCCATCAACGCCGGGCGCGTCCCCCAGATTTCAGAAAAGCGAACCCTCAAACTCGACTGTCCCGGATGCTCCGCCTTGGCCCCGGGCCGTCACCATGCTATGTCGAAGCTGGCTGCGGCCGACATCTCGAGCTACCTGGAGCTGGACTTCAGCGTGGACCACGCCGCCAACTCGGACCGTTTGCTATTGAACGGCTTCGAGCTGTACCCCAACTCCGACCCGATGGCTAGCACCCTGAGCGCCAAGCTGCAGAACGACGCCATGCCGCACCACCAGATGATGCGACCGGGCCACATGAGGCACAACAAGAACGAGTTCCCGCTGGGGTTCGGACTTCGCACCGCCGCCGTTGCCAAGAACGAGGAGGACAACATGGAACTGTACCAGCTCGACCTGCAAATCATCGAGGTCGGCAATGTTTTCATCGACGGACTCCCCAACGTCCAGGTCAAGATTATCAAGACACCCGAGGGCGGTCTGATGATCGGCAACGTCGACGTGACCGCTTCCGAGAGCGGCCAGAAGGGCAAGCCGGAGACGTGCAACAGCTGGGTCTGCCGTATGAAGGCGGCCGCCATGCAGCAACTCGCCCGCCTGCGTACCTTCAAGTCGTGCCACGGTAAGCCCAAGGCCATGGGCAAGCTCGAGGGCATGCACCGTCACCCCGGCCCCCACCACCTGAACGATGCCCCCAGCCGCCGCGCCCAATGGAGCCAGCTCATGAAGAACATTGCCTCGCACATCCTGTTGCCCATTGCCATCGGAATCGTTGCTGGTGTCAGCGCTAGCATGTAAGTTATCCTGTGCCCGACTCTTTTGCCACGTTATAGAAATGCTAATAATATATCTACAGCCTCGGAATGATGGTTGGTACCGCTATCGTCTGCCTGTGGCGCACCTTTGTCCGCCCTGCCGGAACCCGCCGCCACCACCGCCGCCGCGGCCACTCTGTCCACAAGGCCGCCCATAACGAGACTGCTGCTAGCGACGAGAAGGCCGGCCTGATGTCTCACCAGGAGGAAGTCGACACTCCGCCTTCGTATGTTGAGGAGGGACTTGTCGAGGACAAGAAGCCCAACAGCTCTTAAATTGCAAATCCTTGCTGAACGAATGTGCCTAGTAGGGCAATGTATACTGCAACACCCAGAAGAAAGATGTTCAGTTTGTCTGGGAAGAGGGATGATATGACGCGTTGGGGAATTCCAGTATGGCTTAGTAGCATGGCAGGCATGGTTGTTTTCACGATCCGACAAGTTTGATTTGGAGTACCCTCCTTCATAGTCCCCATTCCTCGTTGCTGGAGTTGTACCGAGTAGCTTGTGATAAAATACCCACATTCCTTTCGACGGATATATCTCCTATACAATAAAGCAAATTCGTTGCACTGGCCAAAGCAGTAAGGAGTGACTACGTGACTGCGACTACGACTACATATGCATGCATTGCTTGGCCAGATTCTCGACTCTCTGCCCGGAGCATGTATGGGGCAGGCAACTCCTGTCGCCCTGGATTTAAAGGCCACACTATCAGTCGATCAAATGTAAGAAAGCGGAGTTGCATAGCTTGCCCCGTCGGCATCTACATCTGCCATTCTATTCTCTCTAGCCTTGTTAGGACACGGGCAGGTAGTATCGTCGCTTTGTGCACGGACCATCCGGAGAAGAAGCTTCAACGGGGGCACTTTGAATATTGGGAAGATTAAGTAAGCGATTTATTGGCTTTTGACGATTGACTTCGTTCCTATCATCGAACCGAGAACAACTCCTCAATTGATAGACGTCGATGATGCGCCACCCCAGCTCTTGAATCTTAGGTTTGTCATGATTCACTCGAATCAGGTATGTGTGCACTTGTTGGCCTGGCAGCGATGGGTTGAGCTCTAACTGGGAGGCATTACAGCTTCAGACCTGAGGGACTGGCTTCCACCCACCAACGACCAAACGCTATACGCCATTGTCGCCCATGCGCCTTCGCAACTTCTGCGTAGGGGGCTTCTGGTGATCGAATATCATGATGCAGTCACGGCTGGCAGCGCGGCGGCTGCTCCTTGCACGACCATTGCAAGCCAAGGGACCCTCGGTACCTCGGCTGTTTATGCGCCAGAGCCACTTGACCTCGCTCTCGCGACCACAACTCCCCTTTTTGTCGAACCCCCTGGCCCGAAACAAACAATGGCGCTACCTCACGACCGAGCGGAAACGATGGCTGGTCTACGAAGTCTTCCTGGGAGCTAAATATATCATCTACACATGGGCCATCGTCGCCTGCCTCTTGGTTGGCTACTGGAGCGTCCAGCAAGAGTGGCTGGAGCGAAGGTACCCGAGTCCTCACGAATGGAGCTTTCTCACGAGGCTGCGATTCAGACTTCTGAAATGGGGCCCTGACCGGACAGACACTCCGCAGCCCAACTGGGTGCAAATCGGCAACTTCGCCAAGAATGTTTTGGAGCGGTTGGAAGACCCGGCAACAGATGGTGCCGACTTGCGGGAGTTGCTGGACGGCGGTATTTGGATAGACGGAATCGGAAATGCGGGCAAGGACATCACCGCGAAAAGCGAGCCGTGGAGAAGAGGCTACTATGAGGTTCTGATGCTGTGCGCAAAGGCTGCAGAGAAGCTCGACAACCACCTGGTGGACACTACACGACATATCGTGTTCCCGGCGGAACAGGTGTTCGGGCCGTCGAACCCAAACCCTAAGCCTATCCCACCCGGATCTCCAAGTGCACCGCACGAGAAGGACTGCGAGGTAGCATATGAGGCGCCAGAGACGTTTTATATGAAGATTCTCACCACCAAGGGCTTCACTAACAAACAGAAGTTGGATGCTGCCCTGGACTACGGCGCTTGGTTAGATTTCAAGGGCCTCCCGGACGCATCGGCCAAGATGTACGAGTGGGCTCTGCAGCTGGCCTCGGAAAATACCTTGCCAACAGCGCTGCCATACAACACCCATACGTTTGTACTGCAAGATACTCGTCAACCCTCCGCCAACATTCTCACCACACTTACGGCTATTGCTGCCCACAAAGCGCGCAATGACGACGTATCTTCCGCCCTTCCAATCCTTATCTCGATCCTCCGAGCTCGCCGCTCGCTCCCAGATGTTGGCGCGTCTTCTTCAGTGACGCTTGAGGGCGATGGGCAGCCGGCATCGCCATGGGCAGTCTCGAATATTCTCGGTGTCGCGAAGCGACTGGCCGCCCCTCCAGCCTACCCCCCTCCACCACCTGATGGCGAGACGCCTCCCCTGCGGGACGCGAAGGAGCTGTGCGAGGAAGCCGGCCTGAACCTCTACATCGGAGAGATCATATACACCAGTAAGGGAGCGTCTTCCGGGCGAGTAGACGGGCTGGCCTGGACCCGCGAAGCAGTCGACTTGGCTGAGGAGCAGTTGCACAAGTTGGGTGCGGAGTCGCGGGATGAGGCGGCCAAGAAGACCTGCAAGGAGTGCTTACACACGGGTCTCGAGAACTGGGCCACCATGGTGGGTCGTCTCGCGAAGGAAGAGAGGGAGAGGCAGCAGAAAGCCGGTGCTGGCGCGACAGCCACTAAGTCTGGCGGCGGCTGGTTTGGCGGCCTCTGGGGTGAAGGCCAGGCTCGTCCTGACGAGATTGGTCGATGGACCGCGGAGGAGAAGGTGGTCAAGGAACGGATCAGAAGGGCTCAGGAGATCTTGGATGTGCTCGAAGCCCCCAAGGTTGGACTCGGATCGTTGTTCTGGGCATGATTTCCACCGTGGTTGTCGCGTTCTGTAATCCCTGCGCATTGGTTACTTGTAAACTAAATATACCCTCGCTAAATGGCAGTGGTAGCATAGCAACGGCAACCAACGCCAATGTCAACGACTTATAAAACAATATAACTACTTACGACTGTGTTACTATGGAACTACGTATGCGAATTATGTCACCAGGATCTCTTCAACGTTTCCCTTGTAGAGAGAGAAATTGGGTATTCAAAGGTTGTTGTTGAGGTTCCAGAATAGGGGCCAACTTTAACGCAAAAATCTCCGAAATGCAGAAAAATTGTGCTTCACGCAAGATATATATTTTCGAGACCCTAGAAAATGAGCTGATTAACTCCTATGATCACTACTATCTACTACACCGGCCCAAACCGCCTAGGAGACCTACACATATCCCATAACATTGGCGGATAGGGATGCCCGCCTCCTTAATTGGACTCGTCCTCTCCTTTGCCAAAACCTACGACTCGACCCAGAAAGCGAAGGCAGGCTCCAGAAAAACACCGCTCACCATGATGATCCCAATGAGGACGCTCAAGCCGAGAAATTATTCGGAAGACGCGAACACGGAAACATCTCCTGGCTCGCCGCGGCCCTTGACTCGGAACTCGTCGCCGTCTTCGTTTGTGCGGGAACGTCTGAGCCAAAGTCGGCAAGGGAACCAGTCGTCGCTATCGCCAGGATCAACCCGGCGTCAGCAACAGCAAATGGGGGTTTACCGGGAGGCTTTCTCATCGTTGAGGTCGTCGTCGAGGCCGGTGTCTAGGAGGGGTAGTGTTGGTGATACTGTCCTGGACGGTCTCTTCCCTACCGCGGCTGCCGCCTGCTTAGCTGAGAGAATGGTCGCGGGACCTGGAGATTCTCAAGACCTACCATCTCCTCCATCCGGCCCCAATGCCAACGGCGACAAGAAGGAAGAAGATGAGGCGGCGAAGGAGGAGGGAGGGAGCGGCCAACGACAAGAAGAGGAACCCTCGGCGACGGCAAACAGCACCCAGCCCCCTCGCCCCTCATAACCATCCTCTCCGACGATCATTGCCCCTCCTCATCCTCTTCAACGTCCGCACTCTCCTTGTCGCCGCCAGCAGCCGAAGCCACTGATGGAGAAACCAAGGCGAGACTATCGCCGCCGCTCTACCTGAACGTGAGTACGATGCGCAACATGACGACGGCGAAGGCAATGGAAACATTTCTGGACATGCCCGTCCTGTCCACCCCGCAGGAGTTCATCCAAGCCGTTTCCTGGAAAAAGGGTCCTGGCGACGGCGGCGACAGCAGGTCGTATGTCGTTGTCGATGTGGATGGTGGTGATCAAGTTGGGCCAAAGTGGCTACGTCGTATTGGTAGCTGGAGGACTACAAGGGAGGAGGAGTCTGAAGACTTGGAGTTGAAGGATTGGAAGTATAAAGAATGACGGCCCAGAAGAGGCACGGATCTGAGTGAGGACGGGACAGGGGCCAACTGCCCACATGTGCTACATATGCCGGGGTTGGCCCAAGAGCGTACGTTCGTTCGAATCGCCCTGCATGACGTTGGGAGATTTGTGGGGGAGAATGGGCACCAGTCGGATGGATCGATTTTGTAAATTTAGGGGGTATTTAAATGAAAGTTTGCAAGTTGTCCATTCACTCAGTTCAGCGGCAGAAACCCTTTCTTTTCCTTCCTTGAATACATCTCCCATTAGAGACAACCCGCCGACTGTCCAGGATCTAGCTACGGGTTTCCATAAAATCATGAAATCATCAAATCTGGTTCAGAACTCGTCTAGTCAGAAATCAAGCGCCGTCCTCGTCCTCGTCCACGTCATCTCCTTCCAGCTTCTTCTCTCCTTGACCGCCGCTCTCCTCCTCGTCATCACTGATGCCCGCCCGCGGATCCGCCTCGCCAAAGTCGACAGGGGGCTGCTGGTCGAGGGGCGCGTCCTGCCACTTGCTCCAGTCCGGGTCCATGGAGGCCGGTAGCTTCTCGTCGGCGTAGGTGCATTCGACGATGGGGTTCATGTAGTGAGTGCTGCCCTTGGGCGCAAGGGCGACGGCCTGGAGCCAGTCGAGCACGGCGACGCGGGCCTTGATGAGCAGGCACTCGATGTAGTAAGGCTCGCCGCCGCTGTAGACGGGGCAGCCGTGGCGCGTGAAGGTGGTCGTGTGGGGGTTGCCGTCGGGGCCCGAGATCAGCGTGCCCAGAGGGTCTGAGGCGATCACCCAGGCGCAGGCTTTCTGTTTGGTGTGGAGATGGGTTAGCATGGTAAAGTGATAACAGTAAGGGCGCTTCAGTATGCATGCAAGGTGGGGTAGGGAAAGACGCGACGACGGCAGTTTGGAGAAAGGGACGGGATATGTATGTTCTCACCTCTCGTAGGAATGCCTTGAATGAATCACACTGCATCTCATCCACGGCTTTGAACCCGCCAAGGATAGCGAAGCAGCGGACGCGGCCTTGCAGCCGGGCCCAGGTCACACCCCAGTCGAGGTAGTCCTCGACAATGTCGGCGCCGTCTCCCACACCGATGATCTCGAGCGCGGCATCGGGTCGGGTATAAGCCGGAACGACCTTCTCGAAGACGTAGCGGACATGGTCCTTAGCGGTGCGGTTCTCAGGGACACGGTTCTTCTCGTCCGTGATCAGCATGCCGCCGTGGACGGCACTGGGCATGGAGGCGGCCTCGGCGCCGACCTGGCACAACGCGCGCTTGAGCTCGGGGGACCAGATGAGCTGGCCCATGTTGGCGACAATGATGCCGGGGGCGGCGGCGTCGTCATCGTCGTCGTCGGGTCCGGACTTTTGCTTCTGCAGAGCGCGCACGACAGACACGAGGGAACCGCGGTCGACGCCGCCGGGGCCGCCGAGCACACGGTGTGCCAGGACGCCGAGGTCCTGGAAGGTCTCGCCGAAGATGAGGACGACGCGCGACTTGGTCTTGAGGTCGGCGCTCGCGAAGATGGGCACGTGGGGCTCCGAGGAGGAGGCGGTGCCGAGGGGCAGGAGGACCTTCTCTAGACCGAGGGACTCGAGGCAGGTGTGGACCTCCTTCTCGCAGGATTCTGGGACGAATGCAAGTCAGTTGTGCTAACAGAGGAGAAAAAGAGAGCTCCTTCCCAAATACGTTGGAACGAACAGAATAGAAACAATGAAATAAGTGACGCCAAATAACACCTTCCCCGAAGACATACCGTTCATTGCATATCGCTGCCGCTCATTGTGGCGCGGGTTCCGGGTCAAGAAGAACTTGAAGTAGTTATCGGGGTTCTCGATGGAGCGGATCTCATCTTTCTCGTTGACGAAGTACCTAGGAACCGGTGGGTTATTAGTCGAAATGATAATGCTATGCGCATTTTGGCGGGCAACTTACCCGAGTTCCTTCAGATCGGAAGGGAACTCAGGATCCTTGGGCAGGCCGGACCACAATCTTCGGAACATGTTTGTTGCTGGTGGCTAGTTGCTGTGTATGGAAAAACGAACCTGTTTATCCAAGTAAAATGTCTGGTACTCCGGGTGTTCAGATTCTCGAAGTGACGACAGGTCTCGCAGCTACTCGATTGAGAAGAGTGTGGTCGGAGCGGGAAGGTATACCATATGATTAAGGCAACCGAGTACTTGGGAAGTAAGTGCCTAGATTCACTGGCTGGCGTTTGCTAATCCAGACGATCAAGAAATTTCTCTGGCCGAGTAGGTACTTAGAAAGATAGATATCTTCACCTACGTCTTCACGTTTGGGGATGCAAACGACAGCCTGGGTAGCAGCAACTGCAGCTTGCCGCTTGTCCAGAACGCTTTCAGCACAAAGTATGGGATAGACTGCTGCTCGTGCCCTTCCAAGACTGAGCACAAGGTACATATGTAGGCATTCTCGCTACGAGGTGAATTCGTGCTGGAATGCGGAGGTTTACACAGACCAGTTGCATGTGTGCAATCCAACATGTCGATGTCTTTGGGGATTGCTTTTCCCCCTTATCATGAGATGTCTGAGTATTGTACACGCTAGTCATCGCAAATATGTATATGCACAAACGGCCGAGATTCCATCTACTGGATACATGCTGTCTAATATTGTACAACGACGGAGTAATCGCCTCTACCAGCTGGCCTTCCTCACACCAGGAAGGTTGCCCTCCAAAGCCTGCATTCTGAAGTTGTACTAAGGGGTTCACTGTTAGCACCTTTGTCTGGCATTGTTGATTTGCTCGTTGTCAAAACGTACTCTTGACAACTTGAAATCTCTGAAGATACCACGTCCCTTTCCGCCCATCAAACATCGGCCGCGGATCTGTGTAGGTCGGGTGTAGCAGTGCATCTGGGTGAGCTGGAGCTGGGCCTCTGCCCGCGTTCGTGCCGGGAGCGTAGTGTTCCGGATGATGTGACGGAGCGCTTGTCTATATGCAGCGGAAGATGCCAATTGTCAGTTTGCGATTGTGCTTGGATTGTGGATTGGGTTGGAGGCAAATGCTCAGGGGAGCAGCTGCGCCGGCGCCACGTACCTCTCGGGCTCGAACTGTGCGTAGACCTTCCGCTTGGTGTGGTCGCGAATGACGTGGATATTGAGGAAGGACCCAATGTCCAGCTTCTTGGACCGGAACATCGACATATTGGCGATGGTTGCAGTCGTCCCGCGAGTTGAGTGCTCTGGCGATTCCAATCCGAAGCTCTCTGTCGCTATCCCGAAATTTTGGGCATGTCGTCTGGAGGGAAGGCGAGCTTGGTCCGAAGGCCAAAGGCTGCCGGCTAGTTGCGGGCCGCTGGTGGTCTGCCAGCTGGAGGCTGATAAGCTGATTGTGGACCTGACTAAGGCGGGAAACTTAAAAGCTTCGGAAGCGGCTCCACGTCAATCGCATCGCCAAGAGCCCTGCCCAATGACCCACTGTAACGGGCAGCCTCTCGAAAGGTGGTCATCTATGACGTTCGTCCTCACAGTAAGGCTTGGATCGCTAGATCGGCCAAAGACTTTTCAGATTTTGATGTCATACCAGGCACCATTGTGGGTTTACGGGTGACCTTGGGGGTGCAAATGGAAGTTTCTATTCTTGACAACCGGTAGGAATGACGTAGCTGCTTGTCCCTCAGCAAACCTGCCCCTCCACGGCACTCATCTACCACTCTACCATAAAACCCAGCAGGACGCACGCAGATAGAATTCGATATCTATCTCTACATCTTCATCTACACAACTCCTCAAGTGACTGCTACTTCACCTTCTTCACGAAACCATACCGAGTACACACCTCTCAACCAAAAAAACACCACCACCATCGCAATGCCTGACAACACTGAGCACGAGCGCTTCGAGGAGGGCAAGGAGAACTCCCACCTGGCTACCGACTCCAGTAAGTCACCATACTTGTTCCACGTCCTGGACAATGATCAAGTCTCCTCCCATGAATACTAACGGCCTTCTTACAGAGGACCAGCGCTCCATTGCCAACCGCCTCGGCGCCGAGGAGCAGAAGGACGAGGGGAAGAACGAGACCCTTGAGACCCAGCAGACCAAGGAAGACCCCACACTTCCCGCCAGGGCCCACGGCAACAAGCCCTCAAGGGGCGCTGAGATCGATGCCGAGATCCAGGCCGAGGAGGAGGAGATGCTTGCCAAGAAGAAGGGCAACAACATGCCTGGCAAGAAGAACTAAAGTTGTCTCGACCCCAAAATAATAGCGTATGGACTTGATTTTATTTGGCAAGGAAAGGGTACTGGTTCAAATGGCATACCAACGGCGTATAAGGCTTCATAGATGGAGTTCTGCGACACCACGCGCATGACGATAATGAGCGATTACCATCCATGACACTCTGGATTGCAATAAGTGACCTTGCATGTTCATCTTGTGTGACTGCGTCTAAACATCGTTTTTTCTAATCTTTACTCTGCAGCATCCCCTCCCCCCCTCCCAACGCGAAGCGGAGATTCCAATGTTGGCAGCCTTGCACAACAATAGACTCTACTTGGTATGCCGATACCCTTGAGACCATTAATGACTGTCTCGATACCAACAAGTCCAATATGCAGGGCGTAACCCAAAATCATGTAAACGACGGGGCTTGCATTACTATACATGATATTATAATTGTACAGGGGTGTATATCGACATCAGCCCCCTCAACTTTCTTACAACTTAGACCCCTTGCTCCTCCTCTCTTCACGCTCCTTATCCTTCAACAACCGGCGCAAGATCTTCCCACTGGGGCTCTTTGGTACGACATCGAGAAATGCAACACCGCCCTTAAGCCACTTATAATGAGCCTTGTGGTCCTCGACGTGTTTGCAGATTGCCTGCGTAATCTCGTCGTCCGACCGGCCCTCGGCGGCGGGTGACTTGACCACGAATGCCTTAGGGACCTCGCCGGCGCGCTCGTCAGGGACGGGGATCACGGTACAGTCATTCACGAAGGGATGGGTAAGCAGATGAGCTTCGAGCTCGGCGGGAGCGACTTGATGGCCCTGGTCATGGTATCGTTGTTAGCTGGTCTTGCTTTTCGTCTGTCCAGTGTATGTATGGGTCTCACCTTAACCTTGATCAGCTCTTTTATCCGGTCCACAATGGCGAAATGCTCATGACCGGCCTTGCTGCGGCGTACCACGGCGACGTCCCCTGTACGGATCCATCGCCCATCTTCATCCCATACAAAGGCCTCGGCGGTGGCGCGTTCGTTGTTCAGGTATCCCAGCGAGATACTGGGGCTCTGCAGCAGGAGCTCACCGCGCTTCTCCTCCTCTCCGTCCTTTTGGTCCGTCACATCGATCGGCTTCCCCGTGTCCGTGTCGATGATCTTGGCCACACAGCCCGAGACCAAAGATCCCGCGGCGCCGACGAGGATGTCGTTTTCACCCGAGCTGAGCACCACGGTCGCAGTTTCGGTCATGCCGTAGCCTTGCCCGATTTCCCAGCCGGGAAAGGACTTGACCACCTCCTCGTGCGTCTCGACGCCGAGCGGGGCTGCGCCTGTGTAGACATAGCGCACCGAGCTCAGGTCGTATTTGCGGCAGAGCGGCTGGTTCTTTAAGAGCTGGATGATGATAGGTGGGACCTGCCGAGCAAAAGTTAAAGGTAAGTTCCGTCCTTGGTCATGTTCTTTATTACAACCTCATGTAAAACATGCAAAAGACTAAGCAGGGAAGCTGGCTCGGATAAGCTTACCAGACACAATTGGTTGATCTTGAACCGCTGTATGCACTCCAATAGGTTCTTGAGCTCGAACCGAGGCAGGATGACGATCTGGTCGCCGCGGTAGATGCCCGACAGCGCCACGACGATCAGGCCGTAGATGTGACTCAAGGGCAAGACTCCCAAGTTGACCTGCGTCACAACACCCTTTGGCTTCGCCCAACAGACTCAAACCAGCGGAGTTGCATCATATTCGCTATCACATTGCGGTGAGAGATCATGACGCCTTTCTGCAGAAGGTCTCATGTTAGCCATGCGAACGTGTGGTGGGCAGCCACTCGCCTTCCACTCGTGGCTCTGGCACACGAGAGAGATAAGAGGTTAGAGGAGGACGTACCGGCAACCCTGAGGTCCCGCTCGAATAACTTATGTAGGCCACTTGCCGCGCCCCCTGGCCCGTGGTCCACGCCGGCGGCTCTAGCGGGGGCAACGAACGTCCCTCATTGATGAGCCCGTCGAGCGTCTCGTACGATAGCTTCCCGTCGTCGCTTGAGCCGCCCGTCTGCATGATGAAGATGCGGTCCGGGGCGATGCCCACCGCCTTGGCCGCCTTGAGTGCGGTGTCCAGCAGGGGCACGCACGTGATGATGGCCTTGGCCCCCGACGACCGGAGCTGGAACTCGAGCTCGGACGGGGAGTAGGCCACATTGGCGGGCGTGGCGATGCCGTTCAGGCGGTGGACGGCAAATGTGGACATGATGTAGTCGATCTGGTTGACTGGCGATTAATAAAGGACGAAGAAGACGCCATCCATCTGACGATCGATAGGCAGCAACTGAGCTTACCGAGTTGAGCGAGTGAACGCACACCACCTTGTCCCAAGGCGTGTCCTCGTTTACGCGCCAGCCCATGCGCTTCGAGAGAGAGCGGGCGAGCAGTTCGTACCGCTCCCGCATCTCGCTCGTCGTGAACGTCTTGCCCGTGACGCCACATATGAAAGGGTTCCGCGAGCTGGCGATGGATTGGCGGCCATACCACTCGTCACTCCAGAACTCGCCTATTAATGTGGTGCTGGGGGGGGTCTAGTTGCGTGTTAGTTCCTCGCTCTCGGTATCTGCCTGCTCTCTCCTGAGGCCGCCATGCATTACTCACCGAACGGTAGTTTGGGTACCCAAGAGGGAGGATGGAAAATCATCTTGGGGGACGATGACGGATCGGATTATATCATGACTGGTGATTTGATCAAGGCGTGTGACAACAAGCAAATGAGTATCTATCGGGTACGAGTCGTGATGGCAGCCACTAAGAAGTCGCGTACGACGACTACACATATAGCTCTTTACAGGTGGAGTTCCGAGCACCAGCCTCCGGGGAAATTCGAGGACGAGAAACGGCCGAGGATGAAACACTCTTCCCAATGGGAGGGATTGGCAGGCCGGCCATCGCTTTATTTAATCCCCTAGTCGCCCTGCTTCGCTTCGAGGCGAACGGTAATTATTACCTTGGTAAAGCAGGTCCCTTCCCCCCCCACGGGCCACGCCGGTATAGCCGGTTTACCCCCTTCCGGGTGTTAGTGACGCGGATTCTCTCCACAACGTTCGCATCAGAACGCTGTCTACCCCGCCTGTTTTACAGTAGCGAGCAGATGATTACTGTAATTGCGACTAGCCAGCACACATACAGTATCAAGTTAGGGGCTAATCGATACGCGATAGCCGTATCCAGGCACACGGTAGAGCGCTTGCACCGAGGTATGAGTTAGCCGTGTTTCCCAAAGCGGTCGTCTCATATCGACAATGCATGCAAGGGCAGCTTTGCAATCTCCATCATAGCCCCATGAAACACCGAAATCCAACCCTTGATTACTTAAGTAGCAGGACTCTGCTCACTTTCCATGACGAATCCGTGGGATCTTACGAGTCAGCTACGAGAAAGGGTGCCGAGTACGACAACTATTAGTAGCAAGATGCATCAATTGAATAGGCTCCTGATTTCCAATGTCATAAATGCCAACCAGCATTCCAGCAAAATCACATTCGGGATGTCTTGCATGGCAGACTAGTGAACCCAAAGAGAAGGCATGTGATATTCCTCGTTGGTGCCACTGGCTTCGAGGGCAGGTTGTTGAGTTTGGTTCAAGAGTTGTATCTCAAACGACAGCGGACATGCACTAGCAGTAAAGAAACATTTGTTATACACAGTATTGCATTGAATAGAGAAAATGGGGGTTGTTGTAATAGTATCTGTATTGCATGTTTATCTGATTAATGAGCAGTTGCCTCGACTGACTGTGCGAGAACTTGCAAGTCACCTGGAGGACTTGGTATGCAACGACAACTTGGACACCCACTTGGTCTCGTCATTGCCTCATGCGTAACAAAAAGTTGAGCATAACCCATGAAGCAAAGGCTGCCTGCGGTAGCAGACCAATCTCCAAGAGCTCTCACGTTACATTGAGCGTGCCGTGTAACACAAGCTTGAAACCAGGGACTGCAAGGCCTCGACCCAGGCTTGGACGCTTGCTGGATGGATCTGAATGATGTTAGCTTCGATTCTCAAGAAACAGTGAGCAACATAATATGATAGATTTGATGTAAGGGTTGTCAGAATATGTAAGAATTGAATATCACCTAACCATCCGATATAGCAAACCCCGGCGAGGGCGCCATCGGGCGGAATCAATCGCAAATTACCTCATCATTCAAGTGGGAAAATTGGGAGAGATGCGCAGGACAAATGTGAAAGGGCTTACCTTGGTTAGTTTGACGACAGATTTGCGAGCCGCATGCCCTGCTGGAAGAGGTTTTTGCAGTCGAGATGATGAGAAAAAGGGAAGACCTGCTGCCAAAAAGTTCTGCTGCAAAAGGTTTTGTAGGAGGGCCGACCAATTAGAAGCTTGGACTCTGGAGGTGCGAACAAACGAGGTGGGGTCCTCTACAATTAAAATCTCTGCGGACCGGCAATTCGAAAGTCCGACCGACTTTGGCGCGACCCGCACTTCTTGCCAGCCATTTTCCAGTGTGGTTAGCTAGGGTTACGAATTTCAATTCCCACACTAGAAGATCTCCAGGTTGAAGATTGAGCGCCAGACAACATCTGACTTTGGAGGAAAGCCAACAACATCACGAATCGACACTTCACCCCGGTACCATAATCAGTACGTTTACCATTCCCCAATCATCACCCGCGATTGTACATCTCTACAAATACGCCCATTCAGCCCGTGCCAAAATTTTCTGCCGTATCGACGACCTCCAGCGCTGACTCCCGATCTCCTTTTCTAGAACACCGTTAAAATGGGTGACGCTACCATTGTCGCATCGAACTGGCGCCTCGTCGAGGTTGGCCGTGTCATCCTCCTGCAGGGTAACGGCCCTTACGCCGGTCGTCTGGCCACCATCGTCGAGATCATCGACCACAAGCGAGTATGTTGAACCGGGACAATCGGAAGGAGAAGAGAAGAAAAAAGAATTCGGGAATTAACCAGGTTTACTCTAGGTCCTGATCGATGGTCCTTCCTCAGACGAAAAGCTCGCCGTTCCCAGACAAGCTATCTCCCTGTCCGACGCTCTGCTGGCTCCTTTCGTCATCGAGAAGCTGCCCCGTGCTGCCCGTACCGGTACCGTGAAGAAGTTCTGGGAGGAGGCCCAGATCGACGCCAAGTGGAAGGAGAGCAGCTGGGCCAAGCGCAAGGAGCAGAACGAGCGCCGCCGGGCTCTGACCGACTTCGACCGCTTCAAGGTCATGCGCCTCAAGAAGCAGCGACGATTCGAGCAGCGCAAGGCCCTGGCCAAGGTCAAGGCCTCTGCATAAGGTGCACGAATGACGGGGAACGGGGTATAGATGGACAGTCACGACGACAGGCGAAATTGAAGCCTGTCGACTACTTGATACTACGGAAACTGGTCTCTGCACGAATCTCATGGGAATGGGGGTTGCTGGACTCCTTTGCGTCGTTTGGGAAAGACCTGTACGTCACAACATCTCATATGGTGACCGGCGTCAAATGATAGGGAAATTCACACAACCAAAAGAACACTGTCAATGCATTTTTTGGTCTTAAAGGGATATGAGCGGACTGGGTTTTAATGTCCGATAGAGAATTATCTTACGAGATAATCAAGCATTTTGATGCTTTCTTCGATGCAAATATTGATGCTTCTACGGACCTGCTCTTGTCGCCACTCCTACTCCCCTGACATTGATCGTAATATCACCATTTTACACGCGGCGAATCTGCAAGTAGATAGACAGCCATCCGCATCCAAGTAAGGAAACATCGACAGCCGCCAAGAGATCAGAAGGACATACTGCAGATACGATATCGTAGACACTAACTATCTCCCAAAGGCCCAGTCTTACCCCAGAGCATCAGTACATGTAGATTTGACAGACTTGTACGGAAGTACTCGAGACTGAATATCGGGCCAGCAGAAGCAGGCAGCAAGCAGCAGACTGGGCGTGATGCATTAAGAAACTGCTGAGAAGTTATGCGTGTGGCTGTTGCATTAAATGACGATGAAGAAATGATTATGCAATTTGGGGGGAGGGGGAGTGCACGAGCCATCCTGTGCCAAATTGAACCCTACTCACAACTTTTCTCTTGAGGAATTCGAAGTAGCCAATCCCCGACCCGTCGAACGAATCAACCCCGCTAGGTTACTTGGAAGATAACTTCAGATCTCAGTAGGTACGTTATAGCATTTTTTTGGTCGACAATCTCCGAGAACATCTAAATTGTAAGGCATCGGTGCGTTTGTGTGTCGTTTCTGTGTGGTTGCGACTTTGAGGGGCAGCTCTGCTTTTTGGCTAGCTACAAGCCTTTTTTTGCCTGCGCAACTGCTAAGTCTGTGTGTTCGGCGATTTCCAGGTCGAAATTCAGTTGAGCAAAACCAAAAAAAGACACCAAAAAAGCTGACCACCACTCCCAATCACAGCAGCAAAAATGGCCAACCCCCGTGTCGAAGAACTCCCCGACGAGGAGCCCCAGAACCGCCCCCAGGTCGACGAGGAGGATGACAGCTCCGACTCTGAGATTGAGGCCGGTGACGAGAGCGGTCCCTCTGGCTCGACCCAGGTCATCCACTCCCGCAACGAGAAGAAGGCTCGCAAGGCCATTGAGAAGCTTCAGCTCAAGCGTATCGGTGGCATCACCCGTGTGACCCTCCGTCGCCCCAAGAACGTGAGTGCTGTTACGTTCCAAGCACTTGTGCAAAAAGGCCGTTTAGTTCATGGTGGTCGCTGGCTCGTGCGAGCTCACTTTGACAAGAGGTGGCCCTACACAGGGAATGCTTGATTTGATCTTTTTTTTTTCTTCAACAATCGTTCTTGTGTTGTGCAGCGATTGGAAAAGGCCAATATTGCAGTGGACAATGTGCTGACGAAATGCTCGCTTTAGATCCTCTTCGTCATCAACACCCCCGAGGTCTACAAGTCCCCCAACAGCAACACCTACATGTGAGTATTGTAGTCTCTACGATCCTATTCTGGGGCCCAAGCTAATGTTTTGTCCAGCGTCTTCGGTGAGGCCAAGATTGAGGACCTGAACTCCGCTGCCCAGCAGGCTGCTGCTCAGCAGCTCGCGCAGGCTGGTGGTGAGCACGACCACGCCGGTCACGACCACGCCGGCCACGACCACGGCAAGGCTGTCGAGGGCGAGGCCAAGAAGGAGGAAGAGGAGGAGGATGACGGCGAGGAGGTCGATGCCGATGGTCTGGAGGACAAGGACATTGAACTGGTAATGACCCAGGCCAATGTCTCTCGCAAGAAGGCCATCAACGCCCTCAAGGAGAACGACAATGATATTGTCAATTCAATCATGGCTCTCAGCGTTTAAGGTGTTCCGGACTGGGTTAAAGGCTTGGGAGTCAAGGTTAGGGCCTCAACTGTCGAGCCTCTAGATGCATTACGGCCAGGAAAATTCTCGCTTGGGAAATAAAACAACGGGAGGACTGATACTTGCATTCTATGCTACAGCATCTTGAGTGTCATGAGAAATGTGAACCAACAAACCATGTTCTACAGCGAGTTTTCTTTGCGTACCTGTGAATGGTGGTGAATCCATCAAGTCTTCTGAAGAATGTACACTTCCCCCTCGGACATGGTAGCTCAGCCTGCAATTACGAAGCAGAACCATGCCATGACTATACGAATTAGCTGTACTTGAATTGAGTAGGTATCAATTGCGTGTCTGAAATGCTGCTGCATTATCGTGAATCACTGACCTCGAGGGCTGTTTGCGGGCAGCTCCAGATCTGCTTACTTAATACTGACCTTATTAGGTCCGGGCCGTGTCGGGTACTGTAGGAAGGAGTGGCTGTGAAATGCCTCAGGCAGCCACATTTTGCGAAAGCTGGTGGAGCTGCTAAGCAAACCTACGACTCTTCGGCAAAGCCAGCAAGCAACGACGAATGTGAATTGCTTCAATCTCTCCACTCCAAACCTCACAAACCATCACAAAAATGGCAGCAGTAAGTCCACCCTGGTCAATTGATGTGTCTCGATGCTCTATGTGGCAGTCCGACGCCTTCTGCCTCCCCAATTGAGCCGCCGATGCTTCCCAACAAATCCGTGTTCGGCATTTGCAGCCATGAGCTAATTTTCCCTCTTCCCTGCCGAACAGCGAAGCGCCGCCCTCAAGCTCGACTGGGCCAAAGTGACCTCCTCCCTCGGTCTTCGTGGCCAGACGGTCGCCTCCCTCCAGGCTTTCAAGCAACGCAACGAGAACGCCCGCCGCAAGGTCCAGGTGCTGTCCGAGCAGCCCACTACCGTCGACTTCGCCCACTACCGCAGCGTCCTGAAGAACCAGGCCGTTGTCGACGAGATTGAGAAGCGCTTCAAGGAGTTCAAGCCCGCGACCTACGATCTGTCGCGCCAGCTCAAGGCCATCGAGACCTTCGAGGTCGAGGCTGTCAAGAATGCTCAGGCTACCAAGGAAAAGGTCGACCTCGAGCTGAAGGACCTCTCGAAGACGCTGCAGAACATCGAACAGGCCCGACCTTTCGACGAGCTCACTGTGGTACGTGCTGCTGCCTCCCCAACTCTAGCTCCCGCTGCTTTGGTTCGGAGGGAGAGAAGCAAGAATGATAAGGCTAATCGCGTTGTGAACCACTACAGGACGAAGTCGCTGCTGCCGAGCCCTCGATCGACGAGAAGACCGCCAAGCTGGTTTCCAAGGGCCGCTGGAACGTTCCGGGCTACAAGGTATTTTCCAATTCGTTGTCTCCGGCTCTGCTATATGGTGCTAATCGCTTCTGCAGGAAAAATTCGGCGATCTCTCCGTACTATAGACGTCCCGCTGCGACAACTCATTCTTCCATTTCATATGTGTACTCTAGCATTGTAGATAGCAAGTCAGGAAGAAGTACCGGCAGAGTAGAGCCGATCGGACAATTGAGAAATATCCTAATATTCCCAACCGAATCCGTCTCGGGGTAGTTTCCATTACCCAAGGCCTCTTGAGCTGATATACAGGACTCGACACGAACCAGTCTTGCGTTCTTCCACACGAACGACCCATTACTTATCCCAAAAAGGTATGTTGCATTCTCCCGACTTGGCCCTACGTTGCCATTTCCCTTTTGCTTTTTGACATGATGTTTTGCAAAATGTATTTGCTACTTCAGAGCTTGCTTCGGCTTGCCATGAGACAATCTTTCACCATTGCCCTGATCAAACCCACCACTTTCACATTTCATGAAGTTTGAAGACAGCGTACCCACGAGCCATTGCGCTAACACAACTTCAAAGTTTAGGAGCCCCCCATTTGCAAGCTGTAGACTGACCGCATCCATATGCCCGGACGGCCAACTGCTATATTGGATAAATGCCACTTGGTCTTGGGATACCAGTCATACCGCTACGAGTCATGAACTGTGATATGTACAAGATGCTGTCCCTGTCCCTGGCGAAATTATATCATGCCCTTGACCCCATAGGCCCAACCTGTAACAAAGAGCATATGTTTTCGTTATCTCAACTGGTCTGGTGTTGAAAACAATATAGCTACATCCAATGCTGTCGGGGCGACAGATCCAATCGTCCTCTGAGCCGATATGTACAACAAATGCGACTGGCAATGGCATGCCTGTGTCCCTGTACCACGCGCTTAATGCCTAACTATCATCTACCATGAAGAACCATCATCAAGACTGGGGCTTTGCTTGGAAGTGAACTGTATATTTCTGTAGAATACATATTAAACCATAAACGACTCCGTCTTCGGCTATTTTGAACGTCAATAAGTGACTTTTCTAGGGCGTATAGTCTGTTGACTACTCAGTCCCTAGAAAACATATCTGTGAACATTACCACGAGGGAGGAGTCCCCCTAACGGTGATTACCAGAGCTAGGTGACGCTTATCCGCATCAACATTAGGTTTCCAGGCGAAAATATCACCTGCAACCCCTGGCATACACGCCGGCCCTTTTTCTGGCGACTGCAGCTTTTGCCAGGGGCTCACCGGGCCTGCTTGCTCAGTCGAGGGGCCCGCATCCGCGATCTCGCTACCTCGTCTCTTCGAGGAGCGTACATCCCCACGACCAGCTTCATAAAAGGGATGGGGTCGATGGCACCAAGCATTCCCAGCCTTGATGGGGGCATTTGCCCCCTATACTTTCTCTGCTCAGTGGCTCGTACATCCGCATTGTGCTGGTCAGAGATAGTCCATAGTTCCTGTCTTGACGATTTGCGTCCAGAGACATGGCAATATGCCGGGGCAACACGCCTCGCGGCAGATACTCGGAAGGCACTTGCTATGCTAAGCACAATGCGAGTTCGAGCAGTTCGCGAAATACAACACAGTCTTTTTCTGGTACGGTTTCCTGACGCCTATCCATTGGTCTGCAGGGCAAGGTTCTCTTCCAGGCCGGATTCGTATATTTGCACAATCTCATCCGCGCCCGAACATCCCGCTCCCTGCCCTAGCTGTCAGTTGTTATAGAAAAGGGGCACCCCTTCACGAGGTCGCTGAGCCATTCCCCAGACAAGACTAGGGAACAACCTCGCGTTCGTATGGGGGATATCCGAGAACCCCCTTCGGGATCTATCATACACAGCATCCTTATTACGCCTAGGGACCGTGCCTATGTCCTCAGGGCATCGAGCAAGACAGCCGGGGGTTTACCATAGAAAGCCTTGTTTCTAGGCTGGCTGGCTAAACAAGCATATGGTTCATGGACCGACGAAAAGACCGAGGAGCCCTTGAATGCAGGGCTCAACGACAGTTGACTTTGGTGCAAGAACAGATACCTGGAAAGAGGTAGGAAGCTGTGGATCATTCTATTGTCTACCCTTTGATCCCGTCCGTCACTCGAAAACCTTGGCCAGTTCCGTTGCCTAACATACAAGAGGCCCTCGAGCATGTTGCGATGGCCGTTTTGGCTTTCCCAGCAAAATTCTCGATAGCTGCCCGCTCCGTGACAGCAAACCCCTTGCCCAATATTCCGTGTTGTGCTAGAGGCTCGCGGGAAGGAACCGGTGTGTTGATAGAACGCCAACCTGAAAGTTAATGCTCGGTCGGTTGCCGTGGGTATGTCGTTTCAGTCAATGATACGGCAGAAGGGGGGTGAGACAGCTTCATGGAGGATGCGGTTCTTTGAGGATAGACAAGAAAGCAGGTCGGTTGAAAAAATATCGTCAAGCGCTCGCGGTCGGGGCATCGCCCAGCACATCGACAGCAGCGTAGGGTACGTAGGTTTAATGCGGGTTTGTAGTTCCTGGGATCGTTGGCTGCTGTTGGTTTAGCAGAAGGGGAAAACCTGCGAGTTTGACAGTAGTTTCTAAATGCAGACATATTCGATCAACACAATGAGTGGGCAGGAATGGCAGCGCAGTTTCGATGTGTTGCCATGGTGGGATTTTCGGATTGCACAGTTCGTCGGGGGGTGGCGTTGACTGGTGTCTGGCATACGATTGCGCGGTATCATCATCTTGATCTGGCTCAGTGGCATCTCGGTGTGTTTGGATCGAAGTGCTTGCTGGCAGACGTCCATGGTTAGGTTGTATTTGCTTCTTGATCCATCATTGGTGCTGTTGGGCTTGCTTATAATTTGAACACCTGCAAAGCTTAGGACGAGGAACAAGCCGCTGGTGTTCAGAAAGGGACCGGGTGCTGAAGATCACCACATAGCCACCGCGCAGTCTGCAGCAAATATAGACATTAGGTAGGAAATGTAACAACAAAGACGAAAAACAACTACTATCACACAGTGTGGCATGACAAGGATGCCAGGATGCCAGGATGCCAGGATTCCAGGATGCCCCCTTTCCTTCCCTTCGCGGCAGGCCTTGCTCACCACCACTCGGGCTGGCCAGATGTCGCAAGCTTCGTTTGCTTCCGGGATGGTCGAGGGCCTGTCGCATGGTACAAACCGGCATAGACCCTGCCTGCGAGATGGCGAGAAGAGGGGGGATATGACCGCGGTCGACCAAACTGAATTTCCTAAGAGCGCCCGCCAATCAAGGGACTAGGTTAGGCTCGGTCTTCAGGTCCGAGGGTACCACATTTTAAGAGCATCCACCCGTGGGCCAAGTCGCCTACAGGCTACCGTCTCGTGCTTTGATCCCTTGAAATTATGGGTGATGGCGCCTCTTGTGACTCGTAGCTGGACGCCTAGGCGCATCTCAGTGGACCTAGGCTTGGGTTAGGCCAAATCAGATAGACGTAGCAAGCCTCAACTAGTTGCCTTAATACAACATATTGTGCACGAGTACGATGTGTACGATGTAATAAAAGGCACGCATGTCGGTGCTCTCGTAGGGTAGGCAACAATCCGACCCCAGCATGCCAGCTCAGTAAATATGACAACCGCCCTAGCCGAGGGTTACCATTCCTTCACTGGCCTCTTCCGTCAGATCGAGATGAGGACAAGGGAACTCTGCTTCATGTCGGGGACTGCTGAGAATAGTACCAAAGTGGCAATTTCACTTCCACCAGGCCCTGGGGGTTCACGATCAAGACTACTTACATATCATAATACAAGTCATCGATAGTATGCAATTGAATAGGCTGTGGCAGGACGCTTGCAAGTGGCCATCTAGGGCATTCAGGCATTGTCGTTCGCCGATGCTAAACTCCGCTATTCCATCCGGGCTCGAGGCCACCATCGTTGTGGGTGTTGGTAGATTGCTCGATAGACGCCCACAGCTGAGATCCGGGAACTTGCCACAGGAACAAAGATGCTTCAAGGACCATTGCAATGCCTTCCGCCACCGTGTCACCGTGAGACGGATACATGAGGCCGGCAGCCGGATGAAGAAGGCAATGACATCAAGGTAATGGACGATGATGCCCAGGGGGGACTGTTCTAGACAAAAATATTCGATGGACACTGGACAAAGTGATTGTCGATTATTGGCTGATGATTTCCGGTCCAGCGTCTGTCTCCAGGGTGAGAAGTAACACAGGTGGTTGAGGGAAATCCGATCCATATCCTTTTGGGAAGCCGATGGGACGATCCCTGCCTTGCATCCCATTTCTCTCGGCAAGAAAAGAAACAAAGTCAGATTTATGCTACTGTACCGTACTTTATTAGTGATACAGTAGTCGGAGTGGGACTTTCGCCTGATGATGGAAGAGTGACAGCACCGCCGATAAGACGAAGCCCAGGGAAGCAAGAGACATGAGACACTAGCTGCTCAAAGCTGCAGTGTTGGGGCCGGCCATTGGCATGGCGAGATGGGGATCGTGGGATGGGCAGACCGCTGGGCGGAAGCCAAAAAGGTCTGCTCCATGTTGCTGTACAGTATGTAGCGATGTACGAATGCGTTTTACGTAACGCGGTATGCGTATATTATAGTATATATATTTTATATTATTGCGTAAAAAATAGCGCTTAGGATACTACGTTAGCGATAATTAATAATACTTTTTAACGATAATCTATAATTTTTTATTAACCTTTTAACTTTTTAATGATAACTTTTAACGATAATTTAACGATAACTTTAATAGTAATAATATAATATATATATATATATATATACGTATTATATTAATCGCGATAACTCCCGGAATATTACGTAACACTATATAAAAAGCGTTTTTTACGTATATATTATATTAATAATGTAATATATTAAGATTTATTAATTATCCGGTTTTTTTACTAGGTAACTTTTATCGTCGAGGTTATTATCGAATTATTATTAAAAATTATCGTCGAAAGGTTAAAAAGTTAACAAAAAGTTATAAGGTTATTATTAAAAAATATTATTAATTATCGTTAACGTAGTATTTTAAGCGCTGTTTTTTACGTAATAATATAAAATATATATAACGTAGTTTACCACTACGCGACGTATATTACTTAGCGACGCACCTTAATTTAATTCTAATATAATTAAACTTTAACGCGTAATACTTTTATAACTATAATGCTTAATTAATCCTAAAAAGATCGGATAGTTTTAGTAATTTAAGCGATACGAAACGGACCGAATTAAATAAATTAAAGAGTAGTAATAAAAGCTTATAATATACCCGAATTAATTTTACGCTATTAAATTTACGGCTGAAATTTAAAACGCGAAATTCGATTAAAACGATATAAAATAAATCTAATTAAAAAGGAGGTATTTCGTAAATATATAATTAATTTAAATATCCGAGGGATACCTCTCGATTTCGCTAATATAGAAAATATAGCTAATCTTTTTACTACGTCGCGCGGCGGTAACCGCGTCGATAAATATTAGGTTAAGCGCTTTATTAACTATAACCTAAACATAAAGATTAAAATAAATCGTCGATACGATTATTAGAAAGCTTTTTACGAAGATTTTAAAATTATTTTTACTTAGTTTACATTAATCGCGAATATAAAAGCGAAATACGGGATCGTTAATAAAGATATTTAAAATTTCGATAAAACCGGCTTTATAATAAATATAATCGGGTTAATACTCGTCGTAATACGCGCCGAGCGGCGTAAAAAAGCGAAGTCGGTCTAGCCTAATAATTAGAAATAAATAACGGCGATTAAATATATTAATTCGCAGGGTTAATATATTCCGCCGTTCTTAATTATTTAAAGCTAATATTACCTCGTAAATTAGTCTCGCGAAATCGATTTACCGGGCGATTAAGTAATTAAGCCGACTTTTAATAATTAAATTAATAACGAAATAAACTTAGATTAAATTAAGCATTTCGATAAATATATTAAATTATAAACGAAAGGTCGCTATCGCCTCCTAATTCTTAACGGCTATAAAAACTATATTTTAGCTAAATTTAAGGTATATTACCAAGATAACGATATTATTACTATTAATATACCTCCTTATTTATCGCACTTACTTTAACCTCTCGATATAATATTTTATTCGCTTTTAAAGCGTACTTATTTAAAAAAATCGAGCTATTTATTAAGGCTTTTATAAACTATATTATTAAGCTCGAATTCTTTATCGCCTTTAAAGCCGCGCATTTTACTGTTTTTATGAAAGCTAATATTAAATCTAGATTTAACGCATTTAGTTTAATACCTTATAACCCTAACGAAATAATTAATAAATTAAATATATATCTCCGGACGCTTATACTTAACCTATCCCGTCTAAGGACGGCTAGTACCTACGACCCTTAAACGCCGTTTAACCTTTAATAAATAACTAAACACTCTATTTATATTAAAAAGAGGGTATTTACCCATTAAAGAAACTCTTTAACGCCGATTTTAAATACAGTAAATTAAATAGCGAAGGGTATAATTAAAATAGTTTATAAAATAACCCTTATACGTGATAAAATATATATATTAAAAGAGGTTAATTTAATACTTTCTAAGCGCCGGAAAACTAAAAAGTCGCGAGTTTAGCTTAAAAAAGCCCTTACTATTAAAGAATCTCAGCAGCTATAAAACAAAAAAGTAAAAGGGAAGCGTTCAGCGCCCGATAAAAATAAAAATAGGGGTTCGTCGAAACGGAAGGCGACCGGTAAAAAGCGTTATAATGTTTACGGTAAGATAGGTTATAATGCGCGAATATATAAAAAAGATATAAAATTAAGCGAGGAATTAAATAACGAGTAGTTTTAATTAATTTTAAGCGTTATGGTTAAATTAATTTATATAAAAAGGTTAAGAAATAGAAAAGGTGCGTCGCTAAGTAATATACGTCGCGTAGTGGTAAATCACGTTATTATAATATACGTATATTATATTATATAAAACGTATTTATATATCGCTACTTAATAACGAGTGTTACTTAATAAGAAAACCGGATAACTAGTAAACCTTAATATATTACATTATTAATATAATATATACGTAAAAAACGCTTTTTATATAGCGTTACGTAATATTCCGGGAGTTACCGCGATTAATGCAATACGCACATATATACGCGTTTTATACATCGCTACTTTTATTATGTCAGGCCGAGCAGGTAGCAAACGGTGCCAAACAGTGTTATACAGTAGCATGTACTGTCCGTCTCTCGCCACCCAGCACACTAAAGCCTTCCCCAGATCACGATGAGGGCTCGCAATCGGGGACAGCCTTGCTCAACCTTGGGTGTTTGAATTGTAGGGGTAGTGGCTCATACGGTTAGTTCCTAGGCTGCCCGTTCCCCTTGTTGCCTCCTGGAGTTTCCAAGACAGCCGGGTCGGGATCTCTGTCAGATGTTTCCATTAAGACCAGGTCAGTCAGGCCATTTCCATTCATGTCTCTCCCACGCGAGTTGGCTTTATGAGTTGCAATGGCCCAAACCCAGCACTGGACATTCGGCTTGAAGTACACAAGGTAGGTAGGTATTAGACGCAGACCAAGCGCTACAGAAATCCGGACGCTTAATTGAACCCCATTCAGCCAATCAGCGCCCGGGCTAGCACTGCTGCTGCTGGCAATGTTTGGCCTGCTCCGGGGGGGGCCTCAGGCTCAGGTCTTGCCGGAGTTATAGTCTGTAGGTACTTGTAGCGCGTTGCCGCCGCCGACGCCGCCGCCGCTGCTGCTGCTGCTGCCGTTGTTGCTGCCGGCGTACAGTAGGCGTCGACTTATTGCCCTGGATGCTTCCCATTTTTGGGGCCTTATTTTGGTGCAACTGCTCCATCAAATTGAATTGGACTAAGCCTGCCTAAATCCACCAAGCGACGCACCATTCTCAGGTCGTTTCTCTGCCATGTTCGTCTCCCGCAGTCGACAACCTCAGAAAGATGTTACCGAGGAAATACGTCTCGCTCCTGCCAGCTTCAGGGCCAAGAACCGACCCTGATCAATCGTCCTCCTCCGGGAACACCCAAGAGGACACCAACAAACGCAAGCGCATCGGCACTCAGATAGCTTGCAATTCTTGCCGCGTCAAGAAGACTCGCGTAGGTTGCCTCCCCTCGTCTGTTCGCCGCTCTGCCTCCTGTCCTGCGAGGAGTGCTGGGCTGGGCTGATCCCGCGACAAAGTGCGATGGCCGCCGGCCAACCTGCGGTCCCTGCCGGAAGCGGACCACCGACTGCACCTACAGCCCGAGGAAGGACCTTGGCGAAGAGCCGCATGAGATGCTTGAGCTGCTCAAGTGGTTGCCCGAGCATCGTGCCGTTGATGTCCTGAAAGTCCTCAGAGCTAACGATGGCGACTGCGCTGCTGCGCTGGCCGTTATCAAGAGCGGCCGAAGGGGATCCCGCCGACCCTCTGACCTCAATGATCCCCGAGACGAGATACCGGCACAGTCCCCCTGGAAATCGAGTTAATGGCACGCCATCCGATATCATACCCCATGCTACAGCCCATTTCCATCATCGCCCTGCAAGAGAGCAACCTGCTTCGCTCGGTGAAGTCCAATCGGCCCTCTGAATTGTCCTTTCAGCGGTAAGTGCAGCATTGGTCCAGTCCCGCAAGGACTCTATTCTAGCCGAATGGCAATGCTTAAGCCCTCCAGCTCCATCGACCTTCAAGATCCTCTGGCTACCGGAGAGCTATTCAACATTGACGCCGACTCAGCTGTCAAACTTTATCGCATTCACGGAGCGCCAGAAGATTCACTCCCCATCTCGAGAGACTACTGCGATGATCGCTTGTCCGGGCTGCAAATATCAGCCTGGACAACCGTGCCGATTAGCAATGAGCTCGCGGCGCGCATTGTATCTTTGTACCTGAAAACGGACCATCCAATGCTGGGTACGTTTGACCCGGATCTCTTCGTATCCGACTTGGTCACCCAGCAGAAAAGGTTCTGTTCGTCTCTGTTGGTGAATGCACTGCTTTATTGGGGCTCGGTATGTGATAAAAGCGATGCTACGAACGGAACCCCGCTGACTCGCCTTTGTAGCAAATGTACAGTGCCATCGACAAGGAGGTACAGAAGCATGTTCGACTCTTCTGTACAGAGGCCGAACGTCTATGGTCAGAAGCCAAACATACGGATACACTCCTGAATATGGCCGGGGCCCAGCTCTTGAGTCTCGCGTTCATGGGCCACGGCAAAGACCACGCCTGCCTGAAATACCTTACAGAAGCCGTCAACATGGGAGTGCGACTGAAATTGTTTGGGAGAACGAACGCGATTGGGGAAGACGCCCAACGCAAGATGTCGGTAGACGACCAGAGTGCTACGTCATTCGCAGCTTGGGGTATATTCAACTGGAGCGTGTAAGTCAAGAAACGAAGGAGTCCCAGATGAAGAGGACAGGCAACTCACAGGCCCCAAAGCTTGACAACCATCTTCTACCGCCAGCCAGGCATCTCATACCCAGACTCCCCGCCGGTCTGTCTTATACCCGGCAATATCCAAAGTGGCTCGAGCCCTCCGACCGATATCGATTCGCCAAGCGAAGAGACTTCTGTATCGCCAAAACGAAGTCTTCCTGCATATATGGGCACAACTTTTACATTTCTCTGCCAACTGTGGCGTATTGTGCATGAGCTCACGCTGACATACTACAACGAAAAATGCAAGACCAAAATACCGAATCTGGACTTTGCCGAAATGAAGTACCGCGAACTCCTGGCCTGGATGCAAAATCTGCCGACGGAATTGGCTCGTGGAGAGGATAACCCGCACCATGTGCTGGTATTTCAGTACGTTTTGTTAAACTGTCGTTCTCGCTCCTCCCACTGGTGGTTGTGGGCCATGAACAAAAGCTGAACGATGTAGTATATGGGTTCATGCGGTAGTGCTCGATCTATTCCGGCCCTTTGTCAAGGACCCAGAGATGAGGCATGCCAAGCTCAAAACCTTCTCGGCAAGGCATGGTTCGCCACAGACCGCCTTTGATGCATCGGTCGAACAGCTCAAGCACCTCATTATCGATTACCGCACCGGCTACGAATCGTCAGCGTGTACGATCCTGTGGCACACGGCCCTCATGTATGTGGCCAATGCCGTTCTTGTTTCCAAGGGCACAGACTGGCGGGTTTACTTCCTCCTGTGTATCTATGGTTACGAGAGCCTGAACCGACCCTTCCGCGTGTCTGAAGCGATCGGCACTAGTTTGCTGACCATGACGCTCCGCAACGCAGACATCACCATAGAAGAGGCTCGGAGTCTGCTCCTGGAATTGAAAGAAAGAGGCCTTGCCCATTTGCCGAGTGAAGGGACCATCAGGGCTACGTTCATGGGAGATCTTGAACTGGCATTGTCGGACCCTGAAGGCGCTAGAGTGGAAAACTTGGCCAACAACTTCGAGGCCATGGTTCTGTTTCGCGAATTCGTCAACGACGGGTCGATTGAGGACTTATCAATGGTGATTTGAACCCATGTCGATGCGGCCATGCGGAATAGGCAAACGCGTTCTCCTTGTCGTGGGCCCAAAGAAAATGCTGCTTGCAGACGGAAGATTAGGCATCGGCGAGGCCCTTACGCTGCAATGTTGATGCCGAAATTGGTGTGGTGTCTAGCATTGACTGATTGGTAAGATCCGGCAATTAAATGTGGCCGTGACGGAAGTCTGCTTCCTCTAGCCTTGCCTTTCACTCAACCCTACTACTACCCAAGACCCGACAGTGGCTAACTGATTCGAGACCAGCTACATTCCATCAATGTCTTTAGTTCGGCCCAATCTTTCTCTTTTTACTGTCAAGGCGGGCAAGAATAACGAAATTTATGATTGATACCCTTCGCACAGGTTTATTACAAGTTAGCTCGGGTCATAGACTAGCAGAATTCCTCTGCTCTGCCTGCCTTCAATAGCATTTTCCCTCAATCTGCCAGATAGCAAACGAAGATTCAAATCGAACTCGGTTACTGCCCACCGTCTACTTTGCTGAGCAAGAGGCAGCCTAAGATGTGGCGCTGTCCGGAGGTAACGATAGTTATCAAGCACCGCTGAACGACCAACGCCTCTACCTGCATGCCTACCAAGCTCATCATCTAGCCTCCCATACTGAGCCCGTCCTTTGTTACAAAAGTGACCGTTGCCACGTCCGGAGGTTGTATTCAGCGGCAAGACACGGAGACGTCACTTTCAAGCTTCAATTATCCCCTTGGATGCGAAATACGGCTCAAATAGTGGAGAACTTTCGATCCATATAATTTGTGGAGGTAACGACATAACGTGAAGTCCCCGACGGCGTGAACTATCGCAATCCGAAGATATCTGATATTCCAATTGGACCAGAAGTTGTCCCCATTCTTTGAGCCGTATTTCGCATCCAAGGGGGATACAGTACGGTGACAGAAAGATTAGCCCCCCTCCACTGTTTTCCGAAAGTCAAAAGATTGCTATGCCTCTTATCGTATATTCTAAGCCAGTTTATCGTCGATAAAATCAAAACTTACGCTTGAGTAGGTATAGATTCTCTGGCTAACCTTTAACTTTTCGGGCAACAGTGGAGGGGGGCTAATCTTTCTGTCACCGTACTGTACATTCTAAGGTGGATACAGGGCGGGCCGCTCCGGGGATGTGGCGTGAATCGTGATTCCCCCTGGAGCTTACGGGGGCAAGGATCATGTGTCGTATCTTTCTTAACATATGGAAGCCTAAGCCGAGACGCTGTACATCAAACCAACCAAGAAGTATCGCGTGTGTGTTGGACATGCTTCAGTTCAGTCTTCCTCTCTATTCGCGTCTCCAAGCGAATACCGTCTTCTTCCTCTCCATGATCGCCCCTCTGGTAGTTCCCGCCGACTTCCCCCTCTTCCCCCCCCCCTTTGTGTGATAGCTCTGGTCTTGGGCCTGGCTCTTCTGCTGCGGTTGACCCCCTCCTGTCCTGGTCAGCGACCCTTTGCGGCACACGGTGCTCACCTTCCAGCTCTTCTCGCCCCCCTTCCCGTCGAAGCTCTGGTAATACCCGAAGGTGTTGCTGTTCTCGAGCGACGTGCTGACTTGGGTCTTGACCGACGTGAATAGCAGCTTGATCGCTGGCGCCGCGACGCACAGGTGCGCTACCATGGCCTCGACGCACGTCCACACGAAGACTGGCGCATTGGTGTATGTGGCGTCGACGAGGCTCTTGAGGGTCTGTAGGGAGGGGATTCGGATGGCGGCTACTATGATGACACTGTTGGCATGTTAGCGAGGGGTGCCTTTCGTTTTCCTGCACACAACGGAGCGGGGTGACGAAGAAGAATTTACATTGTTCCTAGGCTCAAGAGGCCGATAACCTCGGCTTTCTGCCGCGTAGACATTTTTAATTTTACGAGGATCGGCAATGGGATGACCAGGATGGCCGCCTCGGTGAAGATGTTGACGGCGGCGTTGGCGAGCGCGACGGCGGTGAGGTCCATGCACTGGGCATCGCCGTGCTGCAGCTTCCATGCGGCCGACACGGGGTTGCACTGGAAGATGTCGAAGGCGATCAGGAGCAGCGACGAGACGACCAGCAGGGCAAGGGCCGAGGTGCAGACGATACGGAAGCGCCGGCCCGGGAACAGGCGCAGGTAGAGGCACAGAATCGAGATCTTGAGGGCGAGGATGTTGAAGGCCCAGAGGATCTGGCAAATGTAGACTGGCGAATCGGGAACGCGCCAGGTCAGTCAAGATTATCTCTGATAAGGGGGAAATAGGTGCTGGATACTTACACCACGCCCATAGTTTTGGGGCATCTTCGGGTTCGATTTGAAATAAGTGTTTTCCGAACCCATGCGTCGCCACTTCACAATATGTCAGTAAGATTGATGATAGCGCGAAGTCGTTTGCTTCAATCAAACTTACTGAGGTTGGCAAAGACGGTCATGGGTATAACAAAACCAATGGAGAGGGTGTGGAACAAGTCATCCCACCAGCAGTACCTGCTGATGGCGAGCCGGGATACTATCCGCAGTATATAGGCTCCGAGGATGACGACGGCAGACGCGATGGAGATGCCGGCGATCATGCGCTCCCGCGTGTCGGTCGGCCGGTGGCACTGCTGCGCATCGACCTTGGCGAGCCCGATGGCCTCGGCGATGGTGCAGCTGTCGATGACGCACTCGGCCAGGAGGCCGTATAGGGGCTCGCTGGCGCACTGACACTCGACGTCGAGGATGCCGCAGCCCACCTTCGGGGCTTCTTGCACGACACATTTGAGCTGAAGAAGTCGTCTGTTAGCCGATGCAGGGCGCCAGAAATGGCATCGTCTTGGCTACTTACGGCACATGAGGAGAGTTGGCTGAGCAACTGTGTTGCGGGAGCTGCTCTCGTTGACTCCAGGTGGTCGGTCGTCGTCGACTGGTTTGTTGCTGCGCCCAGGGTAACGGCGACCCAGCAAAGAAGATGTAACAGCCACATGGTTTCGTGCTTCAGGTCCAGCTTGAAGACGACGAGAAGTAGAACAGAAGTACTAAAGTGCGTTGTTCACTCTCCCGAGACACATAATTCCTTCTTGCGGGGTGGCAGAGCCGCTCCGGTTCTTATATGATCTATCGAGGCTGCCCAAGTAAATTTACGGACATACTTGCCCCCCTAGACTGCTCCAGTTCGCAATACCGCGCTCATGCCTCGGATCCCTTGCCTATCTGATACCTCCACAGGACAACCTCTCTCTCTCTCTCTCTCTCTCTCTTTCTCGGGGCAGTATACTTGCTTATAAAGGGCCCACCTTGGCTGACACCTCAAACATACTTCAACCAAAAAGGGCTGTGTGATGCTGCATACTGGTAGGAGGGGGCGAGAGGAGGAGCACACTAGACTACGGCGAGCCATGTGCAACCCCTGTCTGCCCGAGCCCCAGTGTCAAGTGTGTCCCGAATAGAGATGGGCTCGGTTAGTGTTCTTGCTGCTCTCCTCGGCTACATGCCTAGATGAGACTTTGACAGCAAGCATGCAGGCCATGCAGCTGGGACTTCGCACCCTTACCAAATACGAAAGTCGGTTTCGCTGTATTGGCTGCCGGATGCACCCGAGCGGGCCAGTATACCGCATTCGCTCGGCGAATTGCTGACGCCCGGACTCTGACTGGCTGAGGAGAGACCCCGCCGTGCCTTAATAGCGTTGCCACCGTTGGTTGGTTCCCCATGACTCGGCCCTATGGGATCTTGGATATCAATATGAGTGCATGGCTCTCACGAATGCTACCTCACTAGACGGTTGTAGGTTGCAATACCGCGATTCAACAAAAGCAACTTCATTCCCGGCCTATTGGCCCCTCCCCCACTACCGGGGTAAAAAGACCAACATCAATCAAGTGGGCGGGCGATTGATCTTCGCCTGTCGCTGCTCAGTGCGGTTGTGCGGGTGGGTCTTTGTGATTCTGAAACAATACAAGGTCGCTTGGTTATGTACTTGTTGGCAGGCAACCGGGCACCCCTACCGACGCTCGTTCATGATGCTGACCACCAACCAACACCAACCTGCCTGCCTGCCTCATGGTCATGGGGGCCACGAGGTGGCTGTAAGGGGTTCAGTCCGTCATTTCGACGTAGAAGGCCCGGGCCCTGAATACCGGACTGGGCGGAGGAGATTCCCGGATGGGGAACGACCTGCGTCCTTCCCTCAGCCATAGTGATCTTCCTGTGCAGCTAAAAAGAAAGGCATCAATTACATAACACACAGAGATATGCATTGCGTCCTGTGCTCGGCCGTCTGTCCACAGACACAGAGCCAGTCGCCAAGAAGACAAATAACGTTTCCAAGAGCCAGCAGCCTTTGTAAAAACTTTTCCCCAAATATTTCCCGTCACTTACTTACCTACTTACCTACTTACAATATGCATTCCTCGCATGATGAAGGATACTTTGTTGCTGAGCTATGACGTGGCCCTTCCCCTTCGACCCACTGCGCGCCAGACTCTCATGGCTTCGAAACAATCTCGGCACTTCAGCAAAGCTCCGAACCATGAGCACATCACGAACCCTAGCCATTCTTCCGGGGATGACAGTGCGTTATGTCTCGAAACCCATCAATGACAACCCTCAGAAGAGTGGCCTTACATATCTGAATGCGGCGAAATGTGTTTGCCGGCAGCATAGACAGGTCAGAATCTCGGAAGGATGATGATGGCCAACCGCGAGAGCGAATCGTCTTCATTGATACTGATCGAGGTCTGATTCACGCCCCTAATCGTGCCCCATGGCGACAGACTCCAGAAAATTTCGTGGGTGGGGATTCACATCAGGTCCATGCTGTGCCCGTCCTGAGGGAAGTGCACCACGATACTCACAAGTAAGCCTGTTATGTTCATTTGAGGATCTCGCGCGCCTGAAGTGCTACAAGCAGAGCTGATCCCAACGGTATGTCCCCCCATCTTCAGTGCGATCGTTCGGCCAGATTTGTATCTCAGCGTAGTGCTAAGCTGATGGCGCCAAGGGCCGTAGTCCACCCACCCATGGAGGCGGATTGCCTGCGCCTGTTCAGCAAAGACCAAAAATAGAGATTTTTCTTTTCTTTCCGACTGGCGACGAGCCATGTTGAGTCGCACTAAATATTGCGTATGCCATTATCGATATTCACTATTCTTCACTAGAGTCGCGTGGTATATGTCCATCGCCACTGGAGCTTTCACCAAGGTACTGGTCGGTCTGAAAACATATCCATCAGTGATGGAACCCCAGTCCAAACCGTGCGTGATAAGTTAAAGTTCCGTGAAAGATCATCGATACGAGCAACCAGAACGTCGGGTCACGCCGTCAATAAACGATGACGTCTCGTTGCAAGTGGGCTGCGGCCACCAACAATACCCTTCGACTAGCAAGAGATTTTCTCTGCAACGTGAAGCTACTGTAGACAGTCGGAGCAGACGTGCGCTGGGATAGCCTTGCCATCGTGATGATAAGATGTGCAAGCCACGTGAACTTCCCTTGTTGGGGACAGATCGTTAGCCTGAAGACGGCGTCCTGAGTTGCCCACGAGCTTGTTGCGGCCCGTGGCTATCATACCTCCTTGCTCACCGAACAGCCTATCCTGCTCCTGCCGGAAGATGTGCGGCAATAAGATGTGAGTTATATGCTCAGGCTGGATATTGCGGCCCAAGGTCTCGCATCCTGTGAACTTCGAGGTGAGAAGAGGCGGGTTTGGATCTCGAGCCCTACACCTGAAGGGAAGGCCGAGTCATTCATCACGGCTGCAAAGTCAAGATCCTGGTGTGAAGTACTGTGGCGTTATTCGCATAGCCTCTGGTTGTACATAGAGAAATATATGTTCTAGGAAGACTGAATACATCTGGCAATGTTGTCGTATGTCCTTCACGACAAGGGGTTGGGTGATGATAACTCCAAGTCACTAATCTTCAACCCTCTCGTCCATTATCTGTGAGTTTTCCTGATTTTAGACATTGATTGACATTGTTAAGGTCCGTCAAGTCGTGGGATGTATGTTAATCCATTCTATAATATCGTGCCAGAGGCCTTTGATCTCCAAATGAGCCGTCGAGCTGTCCTGGGCGCCTATCATCGACTGGTTCATGTACAGCCTTGGCCAAAAAGATGTGCCTCTACTCCATGCTATCGTCTCATCTGTCAGCTGGTGTAACCACATGGTAGTTCACACACTGATTTGGTGGCCTTGTCAAAATTCGAATCTGGCCTCGGCCGTTCTGTTCGGGTCAAGTGCCCAACTAGTTCTCGCGTCTGAGGAAAGTCCAGGGCAGGTCAGCCTCGGAGAACCGAAGTCAACAAAGCCACGGGAAAGCCGACACCAACTCATTATCTATATATACCACCCAGCAAATGTTGGTAGAGATTACTTGTTGATTCTCCTTGCCGGTCTGCACGTTTCCGTGCCTCTCTGCTACCGCCAGATTCCTCAAGACCTTCATAACAAAAGGGTCGCTGCATCATGAGAAATTCTTGCGAACAACGAGCAGAATTGCCGAGTCTATCTGCTTTCTCAATGGCGGAACGGACAACAGTCTGTCCCAGAAGCCTTGAGCGATGCCCTTCGAAGTAATCCCAGCACGTCGCCCCTTCCACCTGCCGGAATATGTAGGTCAACGAGTGCTGGGATGTCAAGAACTCGACTACTAGAGGCAGCCTATCTTTCAAGGGTAGCTGAGAAGAAATCTGCTCTGCTTGGCCGACCTAGCCGTCACCTGTCGTCAAGACTGGCTTAAGTGTCAGCTAGCTGTCCAAGCCATTGACTATTGCGTCTCGTATATACATAGTCACGATCGATGTGGCTGTCTAAGTATCTCTAACGTTGACCTTCTAGCGTCACGAGAGCCATCGCAAGCAATCTAGTTACTACTTGGCCAAGCATCTACATGAGACAAGACCAACAATGATACAGCCAATCAAGCCATGATTCCCTTCACCGCATGCTTCTATTTCACTATGTGGTGCTCCTTTCTGCTATGAGCCAATGTGGAGGTTTTGCTGCGTGCTGCAACCATGTTGCTTTTGGCGCTAGCAAATGTGCTTCACCCCCTTTTTGGAGCAGCTTGTATTGAGCAACACGACGCAGCACAACACAACAATTGATGATTGCCTGTCTCGCCAAACTCTTAGGTTTACAAAGATTTTGATACTAGACAAATTCATGTCGCCGACATCCAACTGCACACATGTCCTTCAATATACGGGTTTGCTTTGGCCATCACCAGGCATGCCATGTCTATGGGCAATTCCTGTGCACATCCTGGGTCGCCCAGGGGAAGCAAAAGCTCGATCATGGAAACAAAAATGCGCCATTTGGTCAACTGCCAATTTGCAGCGTCGCGTGCCATTATCAAGCCATGCTTTGGTAAACAAACGGCAGTCACATGCCTGCCATACCGCGTAATGAGTCACATAGGTACGAATGTCCACTGATGTACTCTGTGCGCCTTCCCTCACAACATCAATAACATGGAAGGAAATAAATATTGGCACCGCGCCTTCCCCAAAGACAGCTTAGAATGCGGTATGTGGTAAACTATGTACCTAGGTATGTACTGTACATAATCTACTTCGTTCTTTCTACTCACTGTCGGTCATGAGAGTGCATCATCATAGCGTCGAGCTGATGCTTGTGGTGATGTCGCCTAGACCCAAGTTGTTCCAGTACAATGGGAAGGGGCTGCGTGCCTTTCGTGAATACAACAGGGCAGCCTGTCATCCCTTTAACAAGAGCTGTCACGATTATTCCAATGCAGTCCACGTGGGGCTGTGACTTGAGATGGCATGGTCTTGCCGAAAAAACACATCCTCTCCACATCACGTTGTAGGCCTGCTGCCCTTGACCGTCATGCCCCGGTAAGGGGCCAAACGCTTTCTTTGAATATAGTAGTACCCCGGCAGTCCTTCTCAGCAAGCCCCGTCACGATGATTCTAGCTGGAAGGTAGTAACCGTGGGGGTATAGTTCAGACGACCCCCTTAATTGAATGTCGATGCCTTCTCAACACGAAAGTCTGCTGTCCTAGATCATCTGCACACAGCAAGCACCTATATCGATAAGGAGTAACGCCCATGCGTAGTTCGTGCCTTCTTGGAAGGCCCCGTCATGGTGATTCGAGTGGCGTAATCACACTTGAGACGATGCTGCCGCTGCCTTCACAAAAGTTGCAGTCCCCATTCAAGCCCACTGCCTTCAACCGACAACATAGGGACTTTGCACCTTCCTTAAATATAGCGCTCCAGTCGTCTTCGCACAACAAGCCCAGTTAGGGTGATCTAAGCACACCTTCCTTGACCTTCGAGTTTAGGCGCGCTTTCCTTAGTCTTCGACCCTGCGTGTGAAGCAGGCATATTTCCTTCTCGCCGACATATTTTTTCCTCGCCGATATCTTCCCTCGTCGCCGACAGATTCCTACCTCGTGGACAGATTTTCCCCTCGCCGACGTATTTTCTTGTCACTGTCATATTTCTTGGTACGATTAACACAATTCCTGACACGATCGACGCATTTCCCGATCCGCTGAATATAGTTACTGAAACGATCGACACAATTCCTAATACGACCGACTAATACGATCGACACATTGCCTGATCGGATAGACACTCATTAATCGACACCCCCTAATTGACAACACCGACAAATCCTTGAAGATGGATCGAGCCACTGCCAAGCGTGAGCTCACCCAACTGGGGCCTATCCTCGACACCAAGCGTCGCCGAGTTGGTGTTACCAGCGACAGTGCTAGCAAATTGCCTGTCGCCGAGATCCAACAGCTTGTACCGTCAGGATCCCCGTCACACCCCCCATCATTTCCTGAGCAAAAGTTCGCGAGCGCTGTGAGTAACGCGGCCGGTGAGAGCGAAGATGCTTCAAGTATGCCTGTAGAGTCCAATGGCCTCCACGCAGGCAAGCCGGAAGCATGCGAGCACCCGATCGCTTTCGCGGACAAGCGCGCACAAATTGCTGACGCGCTACCCTTTAACCGGAACCATGAGGGTTGCTTTTACACTTCAAAAAATATATTGAAGGGTATGGTGATCGATGGTGCTGCCTCCCCGCGTGCAACAATCACCGACAGCGTTATTGTCACCACTGTGTAAGTCTAGAGGTCATAAAACCGAAGTCTAGTTTACTGACTTTTCCATATAGTGGCGGCGGGAGAGAGCTAGACGCAGCATCTGGGCAAATGCTCCGAACCAAAGACCAAGACCAGGGCTGCCGGAAGTATGGACGGGTAATGGATGCCTTCGAGAAGAGGCTGCCGGTCTCCGTTGTGATAGGTAAGACCACTGCGTGAAGGACGCCATGATCGACGAACTGACAGTGTGTAATAGGCTCAAAGAACCCGAGTTATCCGGTGAAACCTCCACGCTCTTTCTGCTTCATGGGTTTCTTCCTGGTCACATACGTATGGGCCGAGAAAACCATTGCAGTCGATGGCAGTTTAGTGTCTGAGTACATGGCGCGACTGGAGAAAATCGACCCAAACGTTAAGTCGTGGTGGATGCCGGCCGGTCACGATACGGAGCCAGTCCCCGTCGGCGAGTTCCAGTGTGATGGGAATTCCTGTGATTCCTGCGGTAAATACAGCAAGACCGTATACACGGAAGGATGGACATGCCTGTCAATGTCCTGCCCGGAACATTTCAGATTCGAAAGGCCCTTAAATCCGGATGGGCTTGTTTATAATGAAGCGTTCCTTCTCGAACGACATAATAACCGGGACATCCTTCCACTTCCTCCGGTCATACCCACCCTACCAGTGGCAAACGAGACAAGCTGCGGTACCGAATCCGAATTCAAGAAGGGCATTGTATGTCCGCAATGTGGCCTTTGCAGCCGGCGGGTGTATTGGTGGGGATGGGCGTGCGAGAACGAGAGCGCGGGATGCGGTTTCACACACATGGTTCCATTCACCAATTACCCACTATCAAGCGTGAAAGACGAGTGCACAGTCATGAATACTCGGCGCCAGCTGGAACACATTGATGCGTCAATCGAACACAGAACGACTTCCAGTGGAGGATATAACATCGAGATGTACGGCTTTCCGAACTCCGAAGGCCTGGTTGGCGGAGCGGTTGCCGTCTTCCGCGCAACTCCGGAGACGTGCAGCATGCTAAACGGTCCTGATAAATTGTATCTGAATATGCAGAATGAGGACCTCAGGCTTCGGCGAAACCCGGCGCGAGCTAAAGGCAGTCGGCGAGAAGAGTTGACCTCCCATTTCGCCTTTAACTATGTGAGTACCTTTCGTCCCCCTTTCTTGCCTACTTGCAAGATTCCAGACAATGCATATGGTGGGCTAACAAAAAGGTTCAGGGTGCATTCTACAAGTTCGGTGTCTTCGTAAATTCGGTCGGATTCAAAGACGCGCCCGCTCCTATCCTTGCGGGCTTGGCTCAACTGGATTGGGCTCAATCTCTTGGAATCACTCACTTGTCCGAGTTCATTCAAGGATTGTCGACCGGCCACTCGGAAAAGTCGATGAGCCTGAAATCCGAGAAGTTCAATGAGCTTATGGCTCTCGGCTATTTCGAGAAGTCGACTATCAGTTACCATGACGACGGGGAGAAGGAACTCGGTCCCACCGTTGCTACACTGTCACTCGGATCCCCAGCTGTGATGCGCTTCCGCCCAAAGCGGAAGACGAAGCTTGGCCAAGAGGGTAGGAGTAAAAGGGGCGACAAACCAAGCGTCATCTCCTTTGCCTTGAGACATGGAGATATCGTTATTATGCATGGAACCGATATTCAGAAGGATTACGAGGTAAGCATTGAATGTGTGATGTTGGGTTTATTTTCTCATCCATTATGCTAACGGTAGAACAGCACGCTGTTACTCCATGTGGCAAGCTCCGCTTCGCCCTGACTGCACGCTTCGTCCGCCCAGAATCGATCGAAAGCCATGAAGAACGACAGAGAGCCGTCGAAAACGGCCAAGTACCCGAGGGTATTGCGAGTATGGTATACAAGGGTCACGAAGAAGCCGCAGCCGAGGCCTTGCACACTACGGTAGAGCAACAAGCACTCCACAACCTTCCCCATGACTAAGCAGTATGCTTTTCCACTGTACCACCACTGATGCCTCTATTATGCGATTCTTTTATTCCTTCTTGTACCCTATTCTGTACCCAAGTCATGGTATCCTATGGCAGGCGGACACAAGGTGAACGGCCGAACCTCAATCGCGTTCAGCGTCCGTTCAACTATATTTTCTCGCCCGCTTAAACGCGGTTTCCCCGGGACGTAAGATGTGGGAGAGAAAGTATTTGCAGCGATGACTTACATTGACCGGATTACATGTATTGGCTAGGGACAACTCGTGGCTCTATTTGCGAATTTGTCCAGGGGTTGTCTGCAGAAGACACCCGTATGCTGCGTTGTCTTTACTCATTTACAGCTAGTTTGAGCAATGAATCTGCTTTGTGTTCCATACATATACCTGCTGCTCGAAGTGATTTGACAGTCCAATCCGAAGAGTCGATATTGTGCCCCCATTTGCAGTCTGCAAATACGCATGGCCTATGTGTGAGGGAATAGTTTGGGCCCTAAGGCTGCATGACATAAATGCAATGCAGCGGCGGTGTTTCTCTCTTCCTCGACACCGAGACGGTGGAAGCCAATGGCAGTGCATATTGATCTCAGCTTACAGGGCTTCAGATGGTGTCCAAGAAGCTGGCTTCCCAAAGTTCCAAGCCAAATATGCACTCACTTCCCATCGTGCTCCGGTCATATCTATCTGACGCGGATACATAGGCAACTGCCTTGCGACGTACCAATAGGAGACAGCTCAGGCTGACGAGACAGGTCATGCGTCTTGTATGTATGCTAATTCTATAAACTAGGCAGAACACGTCCTTCTTCAGCTCTGGGGTATCATGCATTATAGTGCCCGTCATATCCGGGTACGTATATCCACGGAGAATATTTCGAGTTGTGATCCCAGGTTGGATGAAGTGCCATCAACGGGGTTGAAGTCGCGAAGCCTTGGCAGTGTCCTTCTACTTTTCCCTCCTTTCTCACGATCTCATCCTCTTACTTGCTCTAAGAGGGGGCAAATAGATTCGCGATCTAGAAAGGGCAATCCAGATGCAAATGGCCGAAGATGAAGGAGGTGCTCGCTAACAGAAGCGAGCGTACACACTGGGGAGAATTGCGGCCAACCATTCTACACGGAGATGCCGGATTGGTTAAGCCGGGTACGTTAGCCGACATGAGATAGTCATACCGTTCTTGGCGTACATTCGATGGGCTGCGGGCTTGCACCGGCATGTCTGGTATATACCATCACGAAGGGGCCGGTTCTAAGATGACCCAATTGCTGCAGGTAGACGCAGTATGTCACTGTTTGGGGCCCTGAATTCCTCTTAATGCCCTATCCCTGTATGCTCTCTGTGAGCCGCAAGTCTTGTCTGCGTTTGTGTTCATGTGCCTCTGGGCTTTTCTCGTCATTGTTCTCAAATGGATGAACCAGTTCTCAGACTGACCTGCATATCCACGCAGTCAACCTCGTTCAATGACACTCCGTCCTCATGCCCTGCCCAGGCTGTGATGTTTACCCTCTGCCCCACGCCTTCGGTCTGGCCTTCAAGACATCATACGGGTCTCTACGACGGCTCGAGCATCTCTCCGCCATGGATCGGAACGAAGATTCCACTGGGTTACTACTGCCCATGAAAGAGGCAGCAACGCAGCAAATCCATAGAGAAGGTGGTGCTGGCGTCTGCAGGCACCGTGCAAGGGGAAAGACCATGACGAAGAAGCAGAAACAGAAGCAGATGCGCATGACGTGGGAGTCAACTGTCGACGTAGATGTGGCTTTGGAGGCTTGAGGGGACGACATGGCGGCGGGAGCAAACAGGCAACACCGGGCAGATGCATGGTTCCTAGTTGCCTATTGTGTGGGATGCGTGAACGTGGTTCGGTCGGCTGCGCGAGACTACATCTAGAAGAAGCGTCCGCCCTGTTGGAATGATTGGGTCCACTTGGAAGGTGGTTGTGGCGCTGCGAGACGGTGGTTAGAATCAACTATCATCATCCACAAACATAGGGGAGGCAGGGAAGGGGAAGAACTCAACACTATGATTCTCAATTTACCCATCACCAGCTACCTCAATGTTAGCCAGTCACGATCCCATTTTTGGACATTACTTGATTTAGGGTGAGGTTCGTCTGGAACCGCTCATATCTCCGGCATGATGGGTATGGGTATGGGTATGGGTCTGGGTGTCGCGGTCGGGTCCGGGGCAGAGGGTGCGTTGCGGCGACGGCAACCCGTGATGGTAACAAAACTACCAGCAGTACCTGTAGGTCGCTGATGGAACACTCAATTCAATCTGGTTCGGTTGGTGCACTTGGTACATTGCAGAATGTGGTCAACAATACCGGAGGCCTCGGGTTCGAGTAGCCCTTGAGGCCAATGGGCCATTCTGGTATCAAGGGTATTAAACCATAAGGTCAGAAACCTCCCGCCTCTGGCCTCTGAGGGATATTTCTTTTCTCCTTCTTTTTATTCTCCCCTTCATTCGCCCCCCTCCTTCCTCTTCTACTGAATTGGCAGGTTCCCTTTGCCTCGGATTCTATATCCAAGAGACATCAATACATAAATAACATGCTTGACACCTTCGCAGCGCCCATATGCGCTTATCGGTCTGGTAGCACACGCATTTTTCTCTTGGGGCAATCCCACCCTCTAGGAAATATGAAATCATGAAGAAGCCTGCCGACGTTACATATTTTATGTTCTTGCCAAGTGTCATCGTGTGCTAGCTAGTACAAGAGGTGATGCGATCGTTCTGGGGCGAAGCAGCAGGACCAGCCACTGTGGGCAATCAAGGAGACACACGACGCAAAAAGAAGAGAAAAAGCATGGAAGGATGGAAAAAGTTAGAGAGCTTGGTTCCCGTGTCCACGTTAACTAGAAAAGTTGTGATAGACAGCTCCGGAAAAATAGCTAGCAACTCTTCATCTTCCTCCTCAGAGGCTGCCCGCCCCTTGTTGCCAGTGAACGAGGCTCTCAGCAGCCATCTTGACCAGCGGTCGGCAACAGACGCCTGAATCGCTCCCTGTCTGCGAAGTGCCACTTCCAAATCCTCCCAACGTTTCGTAGAATCTACTCATATTACTCAGGGATGAATGCCTTGTTGGGCGGTGCCTGTGTGACATCCACTGCTCACTAAAATGCCAATACAGTATGACACATCATGACCTTCCCACTCATGTAATTCGTGTCCTGTCGTTGATGATAGTTACTATTCTCGAGGCATATGGTACGTAGAGAGGTACTCAGGAGCATCGCATTATCGCTACTTTCTAATCCTATCATACGTCTTGGATAAGCCATTTCAATTGCCGACTACTGCCAGCTATCATGTCGCTGGCTGTCCTCTTGAGACGCGTAAAAGCAGAAGACCATATAGTGGCCTGAACCCGTCACCACAGCCAAGGAAGAAAATGAAGAGCATCAGGCCTCCATGATAGGATCACTAATTATGAGATTTCATCGCTGTCCTCCATTGCATTCGGAAGAGGCCTTACTGTTAGCTGCCACCAATCGATAGGTTCCTATCCCTGTATCACAGGCATTCGTTGACGGATGGTGTCCTGTCCGACGACACCAGGCGTGCGTGTGTATGCCACCGGTACATTTCCGCTGGCGCTGGTAAAGGAGATCGGGAACGGGGCCACTCTCATCGTCGACTGGCCGCGAGACTTCAAGATGCTTTCCTTAAGGTCCTCCAGTTCGCGTCGGGCCAAGCGGGGGACGACTGGCGCGCCGACCTTTCCTTCAAAGAGGCCGGCAGTGGATTTCTTGAGCACCTTCCAGTGCGCGTAGACTTTGTTCGCAGAGGTGTGGCTCGCGGCACTCGTGCCGGCAATCGTCGGGAAGAGCGTCTCGTCGGCTACGTACGGTATCTCGGAATTGGCCCATCCGGCGCGGTATTCGTCGTTGCTGGACGACTGGAAGCGGGGGGTTCAACCGGCCCCAGCAGTTGATCCAGCCTGGCGCCCTCGGTTTCAGACACTTGCCCAAGTTCTGCCATACATCCAGCACCAGCTCGACACCGCCGTCATCCTCGTGGGCGTGGTACGTGAATTCATACTCGGTAGGGCAGTCTTCGCAGCGTTTGATCTGGCGGGGCAGGCGGGTCGGGGCGGGGGCGTCAGGCACGGAGCTGGCAGCTATGACGTAACAGAAACCGCTCCGGACGGGCCCGATGAAGTTGGCGATCATCTCGTTGGTGTAGGGGCTGTGGTGGGAGCAGATCTTGAAGTCCCCGGCGATGCCTCCCAGGCCGTACCGAACCAGCACGTCGGACCCGGACAGGTGCAAGGGCACCCAGAGGCGCTGGACGCGATGGACTAGCAGGCACCCGCTGGCGTTAATGACGGCCTCGGTGTCCAGCTTGGTGTAGCTGTTGAAGCACTTGAAGACGGCCCGCGAGGCATTGTGCAGCTTGGTGTAGGCGTCTGCGTAGGACCAATCGGTGGAGATGCAGAACTCGGACAGAGGGATCCCAAAGCCCGGGCCCAGCCGATGGTTTCTCATGAGGGCGTGGACGTCGCGGAAGCCGAAGCCCCATTCCTGGACGCCCCAGCGCGGAAAGGTCACCTCCTTGGCGTCGCATTCGGTGCCTGTGCCCTTCTTTCCAGGGACGGGCCGCCACAGCGACTGCGTCTTGGGCTGGGTGCGCCGGTGGAAGATGCGGCAGTAGTAGCAGAGCTCATGGTCGGGCAGCGTGGCCTCAAGCTCCTCGAGGAACTTCCATCGCTCCTCGTCGTCGGTGCTGGCGCGGTAGACCGTGCCCTTGCCGGGCTCCTCATGCGTGCTGCACAGGACGCGCTCCCAGGTCTTGTTGAGGCGCATGCAACCGTAGAGGTATTTGCAGGAGAGTCCCAGCCGGACACGCTGGTACAGCGAAAGGTGCTCGCAGATGGCCGAGACCATCTCGGGGGGCAACGAATCCATGTTTGCCATTTTTGCCATACAAATTATTAGCGGGTCATGGCGTTCGGCGCGCCGGCTGCCTCAAATTTTCTTCTTCCCCGGGGCAAGTGTGGGCGATGGATGTTTGTTTGTTGTTGGTGTTGATGGTATTGAGATGGTGAGATGGTGAGGTGGTGGTGGTGAGGTCGGATGGACCACCAAAACAGCTAACTGCTACTCCCTCCTGGGCATTATTCAAAAGAGTGTACGGTCAATTAAAGGCACCCCCCCCTCATTGAACACACGGCCATCCGGGTTTGGGAGCCTTGCAGAAAACCATTATGGGTTTTTGGGGGTGGTTGACTGGACTGGCCCGACAATAGTCACACATCCCACTCGCCTGCAACCTTCGTTGGATACTTTTTGTCTGGGTTATTACAACTAGCACCCAACTGCCCGACTGGAAGTGCATACTCACTTCAATGTTGCAGGAAGCACCCCACGCTCCAGATAAACAGCAACCCCAGCCCAGCAGCCTGCTGTTATCTTTCTTTAGTACTACTACTGCCTGCAGATTGCGATCAGCTTCCGGCCTGTTCATGCCAAACGCTGGCTTTTCCCACTTCGGGGAGTCAACGGGGTAGTCTCGGTCTGTGTATAGGTCTCGACAGGAGCGGCCGTTTAATCCCCGCTCACCCGCATACCATACGAAGTCCAAACACATGTTTTTATGTTTGCTTGGGGTGGACGAAAAGTAGGTCAAGTTCGATGTACGCTTCGGTTCACCAAGAGTCAGCTACACGTACCAATAATCAGATGTCAAAAGGCTTATCGTGCACTGCATCCCCCAAAACCGGGTGACGTCATGGTTGAATGATCTGCTAAGGTTCCATTCTGCGTCGTAGCACAAGAAGATCCTACGTGAGTGTGCAAATAATTGACTTTTGATTACTAGGGGAATATGCTCCAAGTCGTGCTCTATCTGCATTAGTAGTATGCAGTTCCTCTGCTCGTACATCCTTCCCGGCGCTACACGCTGGCAAATCCCTGTTGGACTTCATGTGATGCTTCCCGAGGTGCGAAGGCGGCCATCACCAGCACCGCAACCACCTGCAAGGACAAACGGTGATGGATATCGAGACCCAGAGCCAGCTGTCTTTGCCTTTGTCGCAACACTCGCTTCGATAGAGGGTATGGAATTCATCGCGGAATGAATCTATCGTAGGCGAAGGTATGTAGCGACTTCCCTGTCCCAGTCTACCGTGCTCGAATTCCCCAAGTTTTTCTGGCACCAAAGTATGGCAGTTGAACAGCCGTGGCAGGGTGCTGTATCTCAGCACGTGTCCTCCAGGCCCTTGGACCTAGACAAATGCAAGCTCTAGGCCAAAGGATGCGTCTCCACATGACTGGCAGCTTCCCGGGAACTCCTCGTCGCCAGTGGATGGAAAATATTAACTCGTGGTGCTCATGCCATCTCCTTAACAAGTTTGCGGACCAGCTTCTTCTGCTGCTCCACGGTAAGGCTCTTCTCATCTGTTTCTGTGACGGCCCGTCCAACCACGAGGACCGCCTTGATGTCATTGCTGTTCACCCACATCTTGCCATTCCTGCCAACCGCGGTCTCGAAAGCAAGACCGGCCGCTCCGAGCTCATCCAACACGACGACCTTTCCCTCCTCGGCAGATTTGCGCATCAGGAGTCTTCGCGCCATCCCCAAAGAGATGCTGTAGAGCATGCCTTCCGAGAGGGGGCCCAGGCCCTCGGCCTTTCCTGTGCTTGGCGACACGCACTCCAGCTCGGGGTCCATGTGTCTGTTTGCGAGACTTACCCGGGCATACACCAGGTCTCCGGAGTGCAATTGGGGCCGGTTCTTCTTGGAGGCCATTTCAAAGGCCAGCTGGGGCAGTGTGGCATTTGAGGTGTAATCCGAGAGGGTGACATAGAAGAAATCAGCTGCGCTGTGGTGGATGGTTCCAATGACCAAATCGCCAACAGCTGGGATGTACTAGGGGCTCTTGTCAGTATCAGATGGCCTCTCAGAGTAAGGAGAGGACTAAAGAACGTACTCGTCCGCCATTAGATTCCACCCATATCAGGTTCTTCCTCCGATCTGTGACGAGCTGGCCGGCAGTTGTGGGGAATAGATCGCTCGGGGGCACATGCCTGAGGCCCGGACCGAGCCTGAGAGGATGTTTTGGGTGAGATGGTATCAAGGCCGGGTCAATCTCATCGCCGGGAAGGACGTAGACCTTTTCTGTTTGCGTCGCCATCCTCGGCAGCTGAAAAGGCAAGAGAACTGTGCTCCTGTAGAATCTAGCTGTTTGGTTGGCGCTTGTGGCTTACGGGTTCCCAAAACAGCAAATATGTTGTATCCAGACTCGCTTGCTTTCACTGAAAAATAATATGGTTCCAGCGTTGGTGTGGCTTGACACCATGGCATGGGCGGATTATGTCTTAGAGGGGCTGTTGTGGCTGGTGGATTCGTTAGCCAGGGACGGGTCAGTGTCAGTGGGGTAATCGAGGCAAAGCGCTTGCATAATTTCGGCGCAGACAAGTACCACACCTAGACACGGTTGAATAATGCACAACTACAACTACAAAGATATCAGCAATGTCACACTGGAATAAAGCTGTGTAAATGGGAAAGCAGTCGCTATGGTGGAAAATCAGTCGTGTGCAGTGGTTAATCCGTTACCTTGTTAGACAGCACGAATCCGCCAGGATAACAATGCAGGGCAATAATAGGGCAGTTGGGGAAGAAAAGCTGTTTATGCATGGATTGCATAATGGCAATTCTAGTGGGGGAATTTGACAATTGACTTCCAATTTTTTAGCGGGACCTTTGCTCCTCGTAGTGGCTCTTACATGTGTGTAAAGAATTTCTTCAAGAGTTGAATATATGCTAGACGCTGCAAACCAGTCGTCACCCTCACCCAACTACCCTTTCCCTCACGACAACCGATACTCTGAAAATGGCTGCCAATGGGGAGCGAAAGACCGTTGCGCCGGACCAGCGGTGCGCCATCGGCCTGACCTTTGGCAACTCGTACAGCTCCATCGCCTGCACTATCGACGATAGCGCTGTGGTGATTGCCAACGAGGATGGTGACCGTCAGATTCCCACCGTTCTCTCCTACGTCGACGGCGAGGAGTACGTCGGAAACCAGGCCAAGGCTTTCTTGGTCCGAAACGCCAACAACACCCTCGTGTCTTTCCGTGATTTCCTCGGCCAGGACTTCAAGTCGATCGATCCCACCCACTGCCACGCCGCTGCGCACCCCCAGGATGCCAGTGGCAGTGTCGCTTTCTCCGTCCAAGATAAGGCCGAGGGCGACGCCTCCACCCTCTCCGTCTCCGAGGTTGCCACACGATACATCCGCCGCCTTGTGCAATCTGCTTCCGACTACCTTGGCAAGCAGGTCACCTCTGCTGTCCTGACCATACCGACCAACTTCTCCGACAAGCAATGCGAGGCCCTCATCCAGGCTGCCAACAATGCCGACCTCGAGGTCCTGCAGCTGATCAAGGAGCCCGTCGCTGATGTGTTGGCCTACGATGCGCGCCCCGAGGCCATCCTCGAGGACAAGAACATCGTTGTGGCTGATCTCGGTGGCAGCCGATCTGATGTTGCCGTGGTTGCTTCAAGAGGTGGAATGTACACCATCCTTGCCACCGCCCACGACTACGAGTTTGCTGGTGTTCACCTGGACAAGGTCCTCATGGACCATTTCGCCAAGGAGTTCATGAAGAAGAACAAAGACGTCGACCCACGGGAAAACGCCCGCAGCTTGGCCAAGCTCAAGGCCGAGTCGGAGTCCGCCAAGAAGGCTCTCAGCATCGGAACCAACGCCTCTTTCAGCGTTGAGAGTCTTGCTGAGGGTATCGACTTCCAGTCCACCATCAACCGTTTACGCTACGAGACCGTTGCCCGCAACGTGCTCGGGGGGCATCAACAGGCTGATAGAGGGTGTTGTCAAGAGCGCCGGTCTGGATGTTCTCGATATCGACGAGGTCATCCTGTCAGGCGGCACCTCGCACACTCCCAAGATTGCTGCCAACATGCGCAACATCTTCCCTGAAAGCACCCGGATCCAAGCTCCTTCCACCAACCCTTCGGCTATCAACCCCTCCGAGCTCCAGGCCCGTGGTGCTGCTCTGCAGGCCTCGCTCATCCAGGAGTATGAGACCGAGGATGTTGAACAGTCCACCCACCCCGCCGTCACCACCGTGGCTCACATCACCAACGCTATTGGTGTTGTCTCAGTAGGCCACGACGGCGAGGGCTTCTCCCCTATCATCGCCCCCGAGACTGCCGTCCCTGCGCGCCGAACAATCCACATCAACGGCCCCAAGGAGGGCGGAGATGTTCTCATCAAGGTTATCGAGGGTAACACTCACATCAAGGTCACCAAGCCCGAGCCCAAGCCCGAGAAGAAGGATGAGGAGAAGGACGAGGATGACAGCGATTTCAGCGACGAGGAGGAAGAGGAGGACAAGCGCGAGAAGGTCTGGAAGTCCGGCGAGACCCTCGCCGAGGCTGCCGTCCGTGGCCTTAAGAAGGGCAGCAAGGTCGAGGTGACCGTAAACATTGCCGCTGACCTCGGCGTCACAATCACCGCACGCGAAGTCGGTGGAAAGGGAGGCGTCAGGGGTAACATTGCCGCCCCATAGATTACATCACGATGATCATGAGTCCAAGGTAGACACAGATAAACGGGGGGTAGTGGCGCATTTGGGGGGTCTGATAGAATAACCAAAAGAACGAATGCTTTCCCATAACAAGTTCCACTTTAGGCACTTGCCCGTGACTCCGTCTTCCATCTCGCTCATTATGCCGTCGTCTGCTGGACATCCGCTGTTAGGCCGCGTGTTCTGTGCCAGCGCTCCCGTTAATTCGATCGCCCTCCCAGAGGCCCTGGCCTTGGGTGGGATGCCATCCTCCGAATGGTTCTCAGAGACCATCAAGGACTGAAAATAATAATCGAAACGCTGCCGCAAGGCAAGGTTTTGACTCCAGCACAAACTGGCGACCGCAGGGATTGTACACCCCTGTTGGGATGTGCACTGTGAGAAACTTCGTGTAAATTGGAAACAAAGCAACACAGTTAACTTACTTACAGGACAAGCATGCGGAGGGGGTGAGCACCCCGAGCATGCAGAACAAATCAACATTGAGGCTATCCTGCCTCTGTAACAATATTGTGAAAGGGGCTGGCCGCACATATCTCCCCTTATCCACACGGCTGCAATAATTTGAGAGCAGTAAAAATCATGAAGTGTTTGATAATAAATGCTTGGAAGCAGAGAAAGCTCATCTCTATTGGGGACCGCATATATGAATACGCGATTACACTTCTCTATGTGCTATTTATACTGGCCAAAGACTTATACCAAATTTATCACTTTGGAAATGCAAGAGAGAGAAAAAAAACAGTCAATATTTTGGCCAAGCGTTGCTCGCTAAATGCCATGTCTGTCGTCATCGCTAAACAGAGGATCATGGTAACGTGTAATAGAAAAGAGTTCTTCCTCCCAGGACGAATGAGAACGAAAGGCAAGCCTGCCGTCAGAATGATGTCGCAGAAGAGGCCAACAACGCCTCCTTGTCACCAAATATACCTCTCAAGTCTTTTTCCCCACTGGCGCCTGTAACTCCAACACAGCCCCTTCCCCTGATTTCCTCGGCTCTTATGAAAAAGAGGCACCGCTGTGCGTTCTTCCATATTAAACCCCCTCATTACCCCCCTGATTTGTACTCGAAACGAAACGTAGAATATACATGGTAAGCGATGATGGTGTTCATATCATTGAATATGAATAAGCACTTCGAATGTTACTTGAACCATAGCTCTTAAGCGACCGAAGCGCCCGGTAATGCCCAGGACACCAGGTCTGATCTGATCTCGAACTCGTCCACCTCCTTCGGCCTACGGAAGCCCTCACGCCCGCGATCCTGCTGATTTCCACGAGAGTCGCGCTCTGTGCTGATACTACCTAGTGTAGGCGCAAGACTGGTCAGACTCTCACGTCGTCCGTGGCTGGCATGGCTGCTGTTGGTTTCCTCGATGAGCACCGCGGGGCCCAGCACCCCGTTGCCGCTGTTCACGGCGGCGTCGAGGCTGAAGGGTGCATTGTGGCCACTTTCTCGGCTATGCTGCCGCCGATGGCTGCTGTGTCCGGTAGCAGGACGGTGACGCGATACCGAACGCCCTTTATGAGAGCGCGAGGAGTGGGTGCTACCGGAGGGCCCAAGGTTGTTGTTGTTGCTATTGCCAATATTAATGTCGTTCTCCGTGGTGCCGGTTAGAGGAGGCGAGCCGATCACGGTCGAAAGCCCGCTCTTCTCGCTCGCGCCGCTGTGGTGACGGTGGTGCATGTATTTGCGTAATCTCCTAAGGTCGCTCGGTCTCAGTGTTCCGTGGTGGACTTCCTCGCTGCCGCTACTACGACTGCTGCTTGCGTCGTCGGGGATTCTGCTTTTGCTTCTCAAATTCGTTTCTCGACTTCGATGAGGGGATGCTGGATTCTTCCATCCGTCTCCGCCACCAAAGATGTCCTCTACGCATTCATCGGCCGGCAGCTCGCCCGGTTGGCATGCCCAAGAAGCAGCAAGGGTGCGCCGGTACATGTCTTGCAGCTCGCTGGCATCCCGCGCCTTCAGTGAACTTGATGGGTTTTGCATCGTAGTCTTGCTCTGGGACGGATCGTCACGAGCAGCATCCACGGTAGACTCGCCCGAAGCCATTATCCCAGCAATACCCCCAAACATAGGCGCTGTCTTGAGCGCGGGCGCTACGAAGTTCCGATCTCCCTCGATCTGTACCATAAGAATGCCGATTTTCAATGTGCTGTTGATCTTGCTGTCCTGCATCAAATAGCGGCGCACGATACCCTCTTCGGCGACGTCTTCCTCCACTATTGGGCCCTCGGATGAGCTCGTGGTAGCTGCCCCTTGGGACATGGTACTCTTGGGACTGCCAGGCGGTCCTGAACCATGTGCGCTTCCCGGCCTGCCATTCAAGGCCGGGCCAAGGATCTTGTCGCGCGCATTCTCCAAACTGGAGCGAGCCCTAGCTCTGCCACCGCCAGGTGTCCCTCCTGGTGCTGATGATATGCTTCGTCGTGGGAAATTCTCGCTTTCCTCCACATATTCGCTAAGGTTCAGCTTGACAGTGCCAAGTACGATCCTCTCCTCCCTCATCCCGGACCCCGAGGGGAACTCCTGGGCGACCTCGAACTCAATTGGGCATTCTGTCAGGATGTTGTTTCGGTCAATCGTAATCCGAAGGGGCACGACCTTGGAGTAGTTGTAGGAGACGCGGTGATTGACGCCATCGATGGGACATTTGCTCGTTCGGCTTCGGTGGTCGCTGTGCATGGAATGGGGGAGGGACCATTTGATCTGGGAGGTGCCGCTGACGAGCGGGACGTTGTTGAGGTCGTAAATGGTCAGGTGTAGCTCGAACTTGGGCTTGCGCGCCTTGTTCACTAAGATGGGCAGAAGCGAAGGCATGGTCAGCTTGATTCTCGAGGGCGGCGCATCGCCTCGAGCAACGGAAGAGCAGGCGTTGATGCTAATGGGATATGAGACAGCGGGTGGGTCCGTCGCATTCTTGAAAGAGCTGCCCAGACACAAGGAGTGACAGCATTCAAGTGACAGAAGAAGGGATCAAACAAAGAAGCGAGATACAGGTATCCATATGCCTGTAACACACAACATATATACAGGTGGCTGTAACAACGAAACGAAGCCCAGCCGCAGTGCTTCCGGGAACTTCGGGGGATCGCCCAGAGGAGTGCCACTGCGCTGATAAGACCGGGAAACGTATGCAGCTACAGACTTCGGGCTGGGGTCCCCCAGGGAGAAAAGGAAACCCAAAACGGGCGACGGACGGGCAGGCAGGCAAGGCTAAAGTAACGCAAGAAGGAAAAGCGAGAGCTGGGGGAGGGGGTGTGTCTGTGTGCTTACTCAAGGACGCCATAATGCTACAACCGCATTCACCCCAATGGCTGGCGGCTCGAGTTCACCCGTCTTCGCTTCCGTGGGGGTGGAAGGATAGAGCCGTTATCACCGAATGATGCACAGGGGCAGCAGCAGTTGGCCTATGGCGTAGTCGTAGTCGTAGTCGTAGGCGATAGTGATAGCGATCATGGTTTACTAGGCGCGAAGGGCTTATCGCATTATTCTCCGGCTGGCCCGGCGGGAGGGAGTCCACTATCTGTCGTCGCAGGCAGTACAAAGGAGACACAGGCGGGAGAGACAGAGAGAGTTCGAAGGCTGGCGAGAAGGAAGCAGTAGAACACGAAACAAGCCTTTCTACGGTAGTCGACCTGCCTGCGCCTTATCTGCACGGCACAGACTCGGCACCCAGGGAGAGGAACCCCCTAATGAGCCAAGATCGTTCTCCTCCCTCTCGCAAGGTGCCAATGCTTGAATGCGAGGCCAGTCCACGTCATTTCCAGCCAGATTTAGGTCCACTGAAGGGCCCCAGGGACTTGGAGAAGCTAAGAGATCGCGGGTGGGGACGCGAACTGGCTGTCGAGGCTCTCTCTACTACAAGTAGTCTCTTGAGCTGCCCCGAACGCTTTCTTGGGTCGGCGTTGTGGCTTCTAATTTAGAATTGTGGCGCTGCACTAGGCGAGGGGAGAAAACTAACTTCCAGGCACTCTGGCACACTGTACGGTACCTACAACCCCAACACGCTCTTGGCTCCTGGGTCAAGCAAAACGCGTTCGTTAATTGAAGAACCCCTACCACGAGCGTCGCAGGAGGAGGAGGCCCATTCGGCCCCCGTTTGCACCCCTCTGCCAAAAATACGAACCAATGAGCAGTACAGGATGAGCTAGAGTCGCTTGTTTTCCATCCCAGCATTTACGAGTGTAAGGTTTGCACCACACTGCCAGTCAGCTCTCGGTCTTCAGCGACCAAAGGCCAGGTCCGTGTGGCACCGATATCAAGCTTATTATTTGGGTTGGAGACAAAAGTTCTCGCCCTTTGGTTGCCAGTCAGGATTTGGTATACCACAACAAGATTGATCCCGCTCAACCAACCCGGGAAGCCATTCGCTACAGTTGCCTTCTCGCCAATGGCTTCGCAGCAGGGTGGTGCAATGCCATTCAGGCAGAACAAGCCTCACAATGGACAGGGTATGGGTCCCAAAAACGCCCCTCAGAAAACTCGTCCATGGGCAACGTGAACAAGAGGCCCAAGACGGGAGAGCAGCCCGGGGAGCTGCCAACGGCAACAAAGGGAGGGGGCACCCTCGCAAGGCAATGGCAACGCCCAGCGAAGGTCGAAGATACATACCGTAAGAGCCATTGCGGCCCAGTATCCAGACGATGCGCTGAAGGATGGCGAGCTGGACATCCAGGCCTTCATCAACGCTCGCGGCTTCGAGATCAAGGCTCTGGATGAGAGCATGCGGCGCACCGCTAGCTCTCAGACCAGCCGCGCTTTCCAGAAGGTGCCCTTCTCGCTGAGGCGACGTGCAGCAGCACACAACCACAAGAGGGTGCCCAAGCGGCTACAGAAAAGGGCCATAAAAGAGATGAAAACCGACAACACGCCTACGGTTAGTGCACGAACGCGTAAACCTGCCAGCACACGGGCTCGTCTCCGTGCCGAGACTGCAAAACGTCTGGGGAAGCTGGTAGAAAAGAAGCGGAAGAAGGCTATGCAAACGAAGAGTGATTTGGACCCCGATACCATCCAGGTCAGGGCGGCAAGACCCAAAATCAGACGAAACGCGCTCAACAGCCCTCTGGTTACCGAAAAGAAATTCAAAAAGCGACAGCTAGACAAGGCATGGCTTCCGACTCACCTTTGGCTTGCGAAAAGAGCGCGGATGACAAAACCAAAAGAACCTTTATGGAGATTCGCCATACCCTTGACACCCAACGCGAAGATATACCGTACTACTCACCGAGCTCATTGGGAAAAGGGCGCAATCGCTTGGGATATGAGCTACATGAGCACCATCGGTCTGTGTGGTGCTACGAGATGCGTAGAGCAAGTCTTGAGAGCTCTTGGCTTGACGGAAGAATGGCTTTGGAATGAAAAGCCGAAAGGCCAGGATTGGAGATCGGGGGTGAGCCATTGGAATACCACTCTGGCCAGGAAAAGGGGAGCGGATTCGCGGATCATCGGTCCAGCCACGATCATCTGGAATCCCGAAGAGAACGATGCTACGACAACCGAGGCGACAAAACCAAGGCGCTTGTTCATCAGGGTCCACCCATCAGCCTTCCTCGAAACGTTTAATGAGCTGCTAAAGTTGGTAAAAGGGGTCACGCCTAAGCCCTATGTTGAGGACCTACGATATGAAATCGGCAGTATTGATGTTACAGGCCCAAATGCCACAGAAGCACTTGCTACTGTTCTGAAATCGTACTGCAGCAAGCCTGAGTTAAAAGAAGCCCATGCCGCAAAATTCGAGTCTCTCGCTGGTCGAGTCGAACCTTCCTCCCTTCCCGCTGGCTCTCTCCTAGCCTTCTCTGTTATGGACCCTCGTCTCCAGCATCCACCGCGGAGGCTTTCGGCGAGCAAAGGCAATGGACCTTGTCTGGAAACAGTGGCGAAATGGTACCAAGTATATGAAAGTTCCAAGCCATTTGCGCTTTTTGACCGTGATTCGCGCTACAAAGCTTCCCGGCTACCCTCGCTGAAATCCCTGAACAAGCGTCGGGGCAAGGCGGCACCTGGCTCCTTACTTGAACCCACCCAGGTTGATCCAAAGATACCAGTTATTCTCCTCTCCCACCGACCTCCAGTGGTACAAGGTCATTCCGAAGGCCCGGGTACCTGGACCGTTATGCTGCCTTGGAAATGCGTTCTTCCAGTCTGGTACAGCCTCATGCACTGCCCACTATCGACTGGGGGCAATGTAATGTTTGGTGGCCTCGACGAGATCCGGCAACTTGCCTTCGAGCAGAGGGTTCCGTGGTTCCCGGGAGATGTTTTGGGGTCCGATGCGGGAACAGTATGGGAACTACAGCAACGACAGGAACGAAAGAGCGCATGGGATCGTATGCCGAAAGGCAAACGGGTGAATTACGACACTTTGGACCTTGGAGCCGGCCGAAAAGGCGAGATAGGCAACGGCTGGAGTTGCGACTTTGAGACCCTCTTCCAAATGCAACAGCAGGCAGAGCCCGAAGGGGAAGACATCACCATGGCTGACGCAGGAGACGAAACAGCTGATGCTGAAAACCCTCAAGCAAGCAAAGGCTCGCATCCCTTGCAGCAACTAAGGCATCTTTCCAAAAGGGAACTGCAGTCGTACCAGGCGCCAGAAGCCGAGCCGCTTCCGCCATTCTCTGTTGTCTCAGTCAGAGTTAGCTTCCTGTCGCGAGGCACACCGGGCACTTGCGCTCGAATCTACCGGCTGCCTAAGGAGCAGCCAACGTCGACGCAAGCCGAGGTCCCCGCAACGGAGCCGCCACTGAAAAGAGGAAGCAGCAGCAAGCTCCCGGCCGATATCCGGAAGCAATGGCTCGCGCAGATGCCGCAGAATGCTGCTACTAAACAAGGCAAGCCGAAGAAGCCGCCAAAGTTCAACGTGTCCAGTGAAATGAACCTGGAGACACGGAAACGTCTGATGGCGCAGGAGCTTCTCAAGCAGCCTCCGACAAGCTACCCGCCTGCCGCTCCCACCCAGGACAATATCAATGGACACCCCCTGTGCCCCGACGCCGAAGACCTTATCGGGTTCGTCACGGCTGGCAGTTATCACCTCAGGATGGGGCAATCCGAAGGCATTGCTACGATCTCGGCTGCCGAAGCAGTGCACCACAAGGCTGGCGAGGGAGTGTGTATTGTACGGAATGCAGGCCAAAATGTCGGTTGGATTGCTAGGTGGAAACTGGTGTAGATCTCACTCCTCGAGTATGAATAACCGTCAGAAGATTGACGTATTTAGTATAATGCAACATCGACTCAAAAAGTCCACTTTCTTGGCAATCCAATACCACAACCCGGCGAAGTTCACAGGAGATGATAATGATCGTCCCTGTAATAACCCTCTTTCACCCACTGTGAAATTCCCCCGCCCCCTGTTCAGTCAGCAGAGATCGACTGCAACCAATGTCAACTTGTCAGCTACTGTATTGTCATTCTCTTGACTGAGTTGAGAGTTCCTCGGCATGGCTTCCATCACGGTGCATTAGGCAATGGACATTGCCGACCGTAAACGCTACTGCCTTGCTGAGGTTGCATCGTGTGCTTGGCATGCCTGCTGCCCAATTTCAATTGTGCCCATATCGAGAAAGACAATCTAGTACACGATGGGTCACATCTAAACCAAGTTTCTCCGCATAGCCCAGGGCTGCCGCCATACTTTAAGCGATCTTTACGCATAGGCGGGGTGTTACATCGTGCATATCTGGGGGCACCCTCCGGTCTGAGTATAAGCACCGGCTTGGCACAGCCATACGTGCCAAGTATGTAGTTACCTATACCATCCTCTCCCCTCAATCTAGCTTCCTGTCACCGTGACGCTTTTTGGAGGCGTCGGAGGGCATCGTGCCAAGATGGCCAACCAACAGCCAGGTACGGACGTGCTGGCGGTGCCAGCCAACAAGTTTATCACTGCGACACAACACCACCCGGCGATCCCTTCTTGAAAACGAGATGGTGTCACGGGGTAACCGTCACATGCAAGTCGAAGTCACACGGAATTCCGTGCAAGCAATCTGGGGAAGCGGCAGGCAGGACGGTTGGGGTACCGCGGCTTGACGTTACTTACCCCTGCGTTCTTTCCATTATAATTGCTTGTTGTATGTATCTTGGGTGGGCAGCAGCTTGAGGCCAGCGGACGGGGTGACGGCACAATAGGCAATAGGTACGTCGACTGACTCTGACCCTGGTTTCACGGTGTGGATCGACGTTCGCGAAGTACAGGCTGCAAGTACCCCCCATCGCGGTTTCCTCCTCTTCAAAGATTTGTCAGATAGGTACATGTAGCTTTTGTTATTTAGGGCACGAGGGATCCGGTGCCTGAGTCGCTCTCCCGTCTCTTACCAAGCATCAAGCTTATTTTGACTGCTGGTCGAATAATATCTCGCCCGAAGCACTGCTCGAAGTGAGGAAGAGTTTCTATCGAGTAGCTCCAAAGATATAGGGCTGTGCATTCTTCGAGAAGATTGAGATGCCGTCTGCCTCACTTCGCCAGCTTGGCCTCCTCCTGGCCAGCGCTGCGGCTCTCTTTGGCAGTGCCTCGGCCTTCCCTTACAACACGTTTGATGGCCCGGGATTCCCTGCGTGCAATGATGTTGCCGCCGTCTATAACGTCACGAGCGTCGATGAGATGGTCAGCATCGTAAAGGATGCGGTCGCCAAAGGCACACCCGTCAGAGCCTCTGGCAAGGGCCACAGTATGTGTGCAATGAGGAACCCCCCTATCATCTCCAAACTTGGGCTGTATTGTTTTCCTTTGCTGCATATTTACGGATCAAGCCAGTAGCAGGGGCGCTGACATGGGAATATCAAAGTGTGGTACGACACCATGTGCCAGGACGACCCTCGCACCATCATCATCCGCACCGAGAACACGAACAAGATCTCGGACTTCAGCCTAGAGCCCGGCGCCGAGTCGGGCTCCGTGGTCATCGAGGCGGGTGTTACCTTCTTGCAGCTCGCCGAGTATCTGCACGACAACGATGCTTCCATGGGATACACCCTGGTCAACTGGAACATCTCCATGGCCGGCGCCGCTGCCATGGGTGCCCACCGTTCCTCCATCCGCGAAGAGTCCGGGGTTTCAGCCGGCGTGCTCTCCATGGACATCATCAACGGCAATGGCGAGATCGTCACTGTCGAGCGGGACGAGACCAGCGAGGACTGGCTTGCTGCCTCGACCTCTTTGGGTCTCTTAGGGGTCATCGCCAGGATGAAGTTCAAGATTTATCCCGACTTCAAGGTTTTCTCGCAACAGAAGACGTGAGTGGGCATTTTGGGAGGTCCTTGGAAGTACAGCCAAGTACTAACTTCACCCAGACTGGAGGAGGACGAAGTTTTGAATGGCGACATCTACGGCATGATTGCCCCTTATGCGACTGCCAACTTCTGGTGGTGGCCCTACCTGAAGAAGTTCCACCATCGCTACTACGACGAGGTGCCCCTGACACTTAGCGACCAGCAAGGTTTCCAGAACACCTTCTCGCTCACTGACCTCGAAGCCGGCGCTGCCAAGGGCATACTCGAGAGCGGCAAGTACTTGGCAACGTCCAACATGCTCGCCGAGACCATCTTCTTCGGGCTCTGGTCCAAGCCCAACTTTAAGGAGAAGACGAACTGGAAAGACATCAGCACGTGGCCCGTCTATGGCTGGAACTATGACGTGCTTATCGGCGGTCTGTACCCGGACCAGAAGCCCGAATGGGAACATGGCATGCACGGCGAGACTCTTGAGATCGCCTTCCCCATCACGCAAGCCAACGACATGCTGAAGCGGGTGCGCAAGTTCTTCGACGACGAGTGGAAGGATAAGGGCATTATCATGACTAGCACATACCGCAGCGGCATCAACATCAAGTTCGGAAAGGCCTACTATGACCTCCTGGGCCAAACGACGTACAACACCAGCGATGGTGCTGACTGGTCCAAGGGCGCCATCATGTTCGACTTTCCGCGTTTCAAGCCCAATGGTGGTGACGGGAAACCGTTCAACCCGGAATTCTGTAAGTGCCCCGTGTCCTGCCATCAAAGCTGTGCTGTTTATGTCGTCGGTCTGATATTCTGAGCATGTTTAAACTGACTCGCATGTTGTTTAGACCCCAGACTTGCCAAGACCTTGATCGGCGAGTTCCCATGCCGGCCGCACTGGACCAAGAACACGCGGGAGATATTCAAGTACGGCAAGAAGAACATCGATCCCGAGGTGAGTCTAGACAATACCTACCTGCCATTCGTACAAGCTATCCGCATGTCCTTGTTTACTGACAATGGCCCATAGCACCTTGCACGCTTCAAAGCCGTCCGCGAGAAGTTCGACCCCAATAACCTGTACAAGAGTGTCCTGGCAGAGATCATGGGGTTGTATGAGTGAAACAAACGCACGCTGCTCTTTGATGAGTGAAATTCTTAGCTGGAAAGTATGTTTCCGCACGCAATCAATAGGAGAGTCACAGATGCCCGTTGCGAGAAGGGAGAAACATGATTGTAGCGCGTGTCCCAAGAAATGACTAGTTGAGTTTTCCCCTTAGGCAACGCAAGTGCTTGCGTACACCTTAATTCTTGTCGCCAAGTCCAACCTATCCGGGAGCCAGGCTGCCAAGGGCTGGCTAGCTGGCCTGGAATCGGAGTTCGGGCGCTGACGGGGCCTCAACTCAACTCGAGCCGCTTGAAACTGATGCAAGCTAGTGAACTTGCCGAGACGGCAGATCCAATCACGTCGCCCTCCCCCGCATTCTGCAAACCATGGGCGGGAGGTCCATGACGCGGAGACGGCAACGTTCGTCTGAGGGCCTAACCGCCACTACTGTTTCTATCCGTTTGTTGCGAAAGCCTGTGACAACGACGCCGGGATGATGCTGAGCAGCAATGGCGAGATGAGGAGTCCAAAGTGGCATGGGTCTTGACAATCTTCATGGGGATCGATCCAGAGGCATATCCCCCCCCCTCTCCTCTTCTCTTAACCATTCGTGTTTCCTCTCTAGTTTCTCGTCAGGCTGGATCCTTACAACCGCCATCATCGGGTGTTACAGTTATTCTGTCCTTGACGTCACGGCCACTGATGAGTAGGTGGTCCTTGTATATGTGGTGAAGCTCCTCCTCCCTTTGCCAGAGTTTTATGAATTCTATAACTTCCGACTATCCCGTTTCTAATATTTTCCCACGATCGAAAGCTTTTTCCAAGTGACTTTTTTTTGGTTGACTGTTTGATTGTTACAAGACTTGCTTTTCTCGTTACTCAGTAATGAGATACACGACTCTGCTGCCTTTGGCAGCAGCAACATCGGCCGTCTCGGCCTTTGTCATTCCGGACGAGGCTACCGCACATCAGCTCGTGCTCGGAACCGAGCAGCCTGAAGGAGACCCGTCTTCCTCGTCGTCCCCCCTGGTGGGATAACATCCCCTCCACTTTCGATGATATCCGCCAGGAACTCGACGATGACAGCGAGGCTGCCGAAGGTGTCATATTTGGCGCCTTTGACGAGGGTCTGCAATGGATCAGCGAGTCCTTCGAGTTCTTGAAGGGCACCTCGGAAGGGGTTGCAGAAGACGAGGAGAATGAATTCCTTCCCTTTGCCGATAGCTACTGGGAGCTTTCGAGGCAGTATAGCAGCAGTGGCGGGAAGAAGCATAAAAATGATACACGCCCTGGCAAACCGAAAAAGCCGGAGCCACCGCCACCCGTAAAGCCGGAGCCGCCCAGCAAGCCCAGTAATGACACCAAACCCGGCAAGCCGAAAAAGCCCGAACCGCCACCGCCAGTAAAGCCCGACCCGCCTACCAAGCCCAACAATGATACCAAACCTGGAAAGCCCGAGAAGCCCGGTAAACCCGGTCCTCCCGGCCCCCTGGAAAGCCGGGTAAACCTGGCCCTCCTGGGATACCCGGGCCCCCTGGTCCGCCCGGCAAGCCTGGAAAACCTGGACCTCCTGGACCTCCTGGACCTCCTGGACCTCCCGGTCCTCCTGGCCCCCCTGGTCCCCCGGATAGCCACGGCCACGGCCACGGCCACCACCGCAAGGGTGGCCTAGACCTGACACTCTACGAGGCTATCCAGGCCTCTGAGTACACCACTAAGTTCGCCAAGTTAATCGATCACTACCCTGACATCGTTAAGCGGCTCAACTCGACGCACAAGGAAGACGACTGTACCACCATCCTCGTACCCGCCGACCGCGCCTTCGAGAAGATCCCCGACCACGACGGCAGCAAGCCCCCGCCGCGAGCCTTTGTCGAAAAGCTCCTCGAGTACCATCTGATCCCTGGCCACTTCCCCGCCGGACGCGTGTTGGCCTCCCCGACCATACCCACTGCCCTGGAGCGCAAGTCCCATCTCGGCGGCCGGCCGCAGCGGGTCCATGTCGGGGTCGGGTACGGCGGTGTCAAGTTTAACTTCTACAGCAAGCTCGTCTTTGCCAACTTGGTAAGTCGGAAGGGTGGTAGTCACAAATACTGTAGTCAAGCTTACTAATGCAGTTGCCAAAAATCACAGTATTGCAAGAACGGCATAGCCCACGGCGTCGACGCGCTGCTCGTGCCGCCGCCGCCGGGCAAGAAGCTGATCGAGCTGTTCCCGCAGCAGTTCTCGAGCCTGATCCTGGCGGCCGAGAAGTCCGGGGTCGGCAAGGCGCTCAAGCAAAAGTTGGGCAAGCACCCGAACCTGACGGGCGGCAGCACCTTCTTCGCGCCGACCAACTGGGCCTTCCAGAAGCTTGGTCCGCGCGCCAACGCGTTCTTGTTCAACACGAAGCACGGCCACCGCTTCCTGCGCGCCGTGCTCGAGTACCACATCGTGGCCAACGAGACGCTCTACACGGACGCGTACTACGGCCGCGAGGCCGTCGGCTCGTTGGAGGACGAGGTCGAGGCCGAGGCCCGCAAGGGCAATGCGCGGTACCACGTCGACCTGCCGACGCTGCTGGACGAGAAGAGCCTGGCCGTCGACGTCTGGCGCTGGGGCGGCATCACCAAGATGAAGGTCAATGGCTTCACGCGCGTGGCCGTCACCGACGTCCCGGACAGCGACGGCGTTATCCATGTCGTCGACAGCGTCCTCCTCCCGCCGCACGGCCGCCATGGCATGCATGATGGCGAGAGCGAGGTCGAGGTCCAGGAGTTGGTGGATCGTCTTCTGCCTTACATGAACGAAGAGGACTATGCTGATGAAGACGATGACGGTGACGAGGAGGTGCCTACTGTAAGTGAAGGTATGGGGGAACTTTGAAGTGATGATGATGAGCCGGGTACATATGGCACAGGGAACGATGTTATGATGGATGGACTTGGGAATTTGGTTTCGTTTCGTCTGGATTTTGCTTTTCTTCTTGGAAGGGTAAAGGGAGACTGGGAATGGTGAAGGATTGGACATGCACAACAGTGCTGCACAGGAAAAGGGGTTCGCGGCACATAACACTCTCGCTTATTCGATTTTGCCGCGCTGGAAAACGTGTATGTTTGGTCATTGACCTCGTCGACCATTAGCTGTAACAGATGAACCCAGCATTGCTTTTGATATGTACATGCGCCATCTGGCGTTTCTCTTCATGAAGTAGTCCTCCCTGGTATACTCAGTTTGGCCAAATACGCCGATATTCCAAGGTCATACTCGCCGCCCACCAAACCCAGCCGCAAGCCGTATGGGTTCCGTATTCGGTCTCATAGTGTTTCTCGTGGTGTCAAAGGAGTCGACCACCTGACATCCTGCGTTTCGTATTTCGACGGCACCCCATCTTTGCTCTCTGTCAATCGTCTTCCACTTCTTCTGTTGCTTGGTAGTACCTTTCTTATCAACAGGAGCATCGCCTTCCCACTCCCAGGCACCGAGTTCGTCCACTAGGGTTTCGACGACCCATGCGTAGTGGACTGGGCGCTGCTGGCGTCCAGCGGCAGAAGTAGACGAAAATAACGCCTCGGCATCTTCCCGGGACCGTGGTACCTTGGTACAGAGGAGATGCAGATCGAGGAACTGGGCAAAGGTCTGCCCGAACGCGGGCTTGTTCTTGCGACTGAGCGCGTGGGCCGTCACTGCGGCGTAACCCAGATGCGACGGAGGCGGCGGGTTGAAGATAGAACGCAGCGTGGGATCGAGTGGCCTGAGTTGCTCAGAGTCTGGCCGTCTTGGGGGCTGAGCAGGGTTTGTGGTAGACGGAGCCGTGGAGGAGGAAGTGATGTTGAGGAGGATGATGAGCGGCCCGGCGGAACGGGATAGGTAGCGGAGGTGGGAGCTCAGGAGCTGAAGGCTCGTGTGGGCGGATGTCTTGTCTCGGGCCGTGAAAACGGCCGAGAACAGACTTGAGGTGTGGGTTATGAGGATTATGTCGGGCAATCCTGAAGAGGAGGTAGGTTCCTCGTGCTCTTCCTCTTTCGGCGGCAGTAAGGGTGTTGGCGATTGCTGCCGGCTTAGAGCTGCCGCTGGCGGCGCAGGTGGAGAAGAAGATGGTTGACGGTTTAGAGCCGCTGCTGATGGCAGTGGCAGCGTCGCTACTAGTTCTTCCATAGCCTCCGGGGACAATGATGGAGTAGAGCGGAGCGATGATAAAGGAGAAGACGAAAGTAGCTCGTCTTCCTCTTCGCTATCTTGTACCTCGGTCCGCATGCGTAGAGGCGGAAGTTTGGTGACTGGCGGCGGTGACGGCGACGGTGGAGGCGGCCTTTGCGACGATGCCGGTAAGCTCATCTCATCAGGAGCTGGAACTGTCACACGAGCCAGCTCCTCATCTGCCGCCGCCGCCACCTCGCCCTCCTGTGGTATCGCTGGCTCTGTTGGCCTTTCATCCTCCATAGCCGCGGCGGCGGACTCGAGCTCGCTCAGAACCTCCCACAGGCCCTCGATATCGAATACTCGAGAAACAGATATCCGCTCGAGGCATTGCTTCGTTATCGCATCGACCACATCTGGTCGACTCCTTGGGCCGCCAAGCTTTAACCTCGCCTGTACTTTGATGACATCTCGCAAGTGAGGCAAGATGGTCGGGGCAGGAAGCGTAGTGATAACAGCCGCGCGTAGTAAAGGCGGTTGTTGCTTCTGTCCAGTAGCTGTTCCCTGACCCGGGCTCCCCAGGTTCGCAAGCAAGCTGTGCGCTATAGTCTGCAGGCCAATCTGTATGTACAACGACAAAATCAGTAAAAGAATGCCGTATGAAAATGACAAATAGGGCCGGATGTGGCAGCAACACACAACTCACCAAGAGTCCCGTATCCATGTGCTCAGCACTAATCCCCACGACGGACCCGCGCTCGAAGCCACGACCGCCGAGGAGCTGGCCATCGATCTCCCCGCAGCCCGTCGCCAGCGTGCCGCGGCGGTGCAGCTGCTCCCGCCGCGCCACCTCGACATCGAACAGCGTGGAGCCGGAGACGGGTTCCAGCGGGAAATGCGAGCTAGCCTGCGACAATTGTGGCGGCGGCAGCTCGTCATCGTATGCGCCTTCTGCCATGGCGAAGAAGGACTTCTTTTCTGGGAGAACGTCTGTACAGGCACGTGTTCGTCGCGGAGGTGCTGGATTGCGTCATGATTGGCTACCAAGGGCCCTTGGAAGTCCACTCAGATCGGGATGTACAGCTTGGCTAAACACTTGGGTCGAGAGCGAATATACGACGACTGTTCCAGGATAAATATAAAAAAGAGTACTGGCATTATGGACATTTACTACGACCAAATCCGATCCAAATGATGGGTAATCGCTCTGGCTGCACTCAAGAAACACTCGAATGGGGGGGGTCCTTAGGTACACACAAAGCTTACTTTAGGCAGGCTACACCCAACACGAACGGGCAATGCGGGACAGACAGCACACCCATATTCACCTACCCATCCAAGCCTGAGGTATATGGTATGATCAATAGCTAACGACAGTGGCACCTTCACTTGTAGAGGGAATCGAGACCAGCAGATCGAATCGAACGAGTAGAAAGATACATTAATACATATGTTGTCCAATCGACCACCATCATCGACTTGCGGGGCTTTCTGGAACTCCATGCCCCGAACCGCCCTGACAGATGACCCGAGTTCACCCTTCGCCACCCTTGGAGCGCTTCACTGGCCACCTCTTTCTGATGCAGGCGCCTCTCTGTAGTCTGTCTGTCTCGGCTTCCCGGTTGCATATTCGCCCTATTTTTCTGCTTCACTCTACTGGAAAGAAGCTATCTAGGTATCCTGACAAAAAAAGACCGTTTGAGGGAGTGCCGAGCCGCGGACATCCACGCGCCACAAGCGCGCCTTCCAACTGCCTTCGCTCGTTTTCGTAACTTATGGCAAATCAGTCCTCCCCCAACCAAATGAATATCTAAGAATGCAGACGCGGCTAACTGTACCGGCCTGGTCATGGCCGAGAGCGCTCACGCTCCGCCGAGACCAGCCCGAATCATACCCCAGCCTAGCGCAGCCCATGTGTAGAAACAAAGTGTCTTCATTCTGCTTCTCGGCTCCTTAGGACCCCTGAGACCAAGTCCAGCCACGTTCTCGACAAACGTGGCTTCTAAGCGTCGGTTCGTTTCCTGCTTCCTTGCGGCTCTCCTAGACCGCTTGACCCGGAGCGGGTGGTGCAGGAGATGCGTGAGGTGGGACCTCAGGTCGCTGTCGCTTACCACCCTTCAAGCTCTTCATGCGGCCGAGGAAGCCACCTCCTTGCGGCTTGGCTGGGGCCTCGTTGAAGCTATCAGATGTAGCTCGGCGTTCGAGGCCATAGGGTCCCGGGGACCGGCCGCCATCAGCCGATCCGGGTGAAATCGGGCCGGCATTCTTGGACTTGACTGTGATGCGCTCCGAGTCCTTGTCGAATTCGTCAAAGAAGGGGTTTCTCTCTCCGGCACTGTCGCCAGTGCGGGGACCATAGGTAGCCTCGGGGTTGGTGAAGCGACCGTTGTAATCACGCGGCGGTCGGTTGATGCCTCGGATCCTTTGGGCCAGCGACTTCTTCCTCTGCAGACCGCCCCCTTCCATGGCCTCTTGCTGCTCCTGCTCTCGTCGTTGGATGGCTGCACGAGCAGCCGGGGTTCCCTCCAAGAAGGTCGAGGTTCCCAATCCTATACTCTCATCTCCGTGCAGAACCGAACCTCGCGAAGAAGGATCAAAGATGATCGGCTCACCCCTGCGCTGGCCGTTGACGTCGTAACCGTTCCTGTCCTTGCCAACAAAGTTGTAGTCCTTATGGGCTTCGTCGTCATGGTGACCCATGAAGGTAGCATGGTCGGGTCTCGCATTCAGAGGACCTGAGCCTCCGAGCGAGTTGTTGAGGGAGCCCTCGGGGAATGCCTGCATGGGCGCGCGGCGACCGCCACGGTTGCGGTGGGGGTTGAGAGCGTCAAAGGGACCATCGTGGTGGAAGACTGTAGCACCATCATGTTAGAAGCGCTACACACAACAAGCAAGTTTCGCAAATACTCACGTCCGGTGCCGTAGATGCTAGTGGCATCCAGCTGGTCAATCAAGTCAAGTCGCTTGGGCTTCTTCGTCGGGTCCTTGACGTCCTTGCCCTCCTCCCTCTTTTCGCGGTGTCGTCGCTCTCGCTCGCGGCGTCTCGTCTCAATCAGCTTCCTCTCTTCCTCGGTCAAGGGCGAGTCCATGATGGAAGTGTCGGAATTGCGACGCGGGCGGCGTTCGGGGCGTCTTTCGGCACGCTTGGTATCGAGCATACTCTTGTCGCCGCCAGTAGAGGCGTGTGGTCCATGCATCTTTCGGGCTCTCATGGCTTCCTCTTGAGATCGAGAAGGACGGTGAGGGGGTCCGCCACGTGGTGGTGGGCCACGGCCGCGCGGGGCTTGGTTCTCGCCTCTAGGAGGACCTCCAGGCGGCGGTTTGTTCATGGGGCGAAGCGGTGCCTTCTGTGCACCCTTTTCCTCGAGCGTCAGGTTGTCCTAGTCAGATAGGTCAGCGACAGTTGCTACCGTCGAGAGCGCAGACTGGTAGCCGCGGCGGCGGCAGCAGCAGCACGCCATGCCAAAGAGCATCATTTGGAAGACGGAGGCGGGAAGGCGGACGACGCCATCTGGTATGGACTTACAAACAACTCTTCGGCCGAAGGTGACTTTCCATCCTTAGACGCCATGCTGTCTGGCGACTTTACTCGATCAATGGGAAATGATGTGGTGATGGTGTTGTTTGAATTTGGGTCGAGGAAGGGATTTCTCGAAACTGGTCGAGGAGGAGGTGTAGGGTCGTCAAATGGTGAACGTGGTGGAGGCGGAGAGAAGCTGCTGGGACCGTTGGGCGAAGGAGCGCCTCTGCGAAAGGGGTTGTTTGACGAGAGATTGAGCGTTAATCCAGGGGATCGCCCAGCAGAGGAAGTGGGCTGGCCTATTGCAGGAAGCGATTAGGACAATGGTTAGCGACTTCTTTTATCAGTGCACGCAGGGGGAATGTCAAAGGCAAAGGCATCCTGAAACACCAAGCTGCTCAATCGAGACAGGAGACTGGCCAGCTTAAGTGGACCGCCGCCAATGCCCAACCTGCGAAAAGCGTGCTGATGCGTGGCAGTGTGTATCTGGTCTCCACTGGAACCAAGGCAGCCCGGGTATCAGGATATCGAATAATAATGAAAAGGGGACGCACGAGTCTGGCCTGGGAGACGGGCGATCGATCTGGTCTGATCCGCTTGGATAACAAAGCTGGGGGAGGACAAGAAAAGGGAAGCCAGGTGCCACCGCGTCGAGGGAATTGGGAATGGAAATGCAGTCGTCCTTACCTGATTGATCGGCAAACATGTTTGGCGAAGGGGGGAAAGCAAACGGTGCAGATGCTCCGGTGGCCGGTATATATGTGTGTCTATCAATTCGACCGTCCAGGAATGAATGGATGGAGATGGTGGTGCGTGTGGTGGTGGGAGTGGTGGGAGTGGTGTGGGTGGTCAGGATGCGATGCGTATAACGTTGCTGTGCTAATCCAACCCACAGTACTACAGTACAGTGGTATTTGCGCACGCGGGTTCCGAAGGTTAAAATCCACCGTCTGACCCCAACCAGTCGTCGTCGAGAAGGTGTCAGGGTTGCCAAACTCCAGGACGCTCGTTCGAACTGTGATGAGATGTTTGGGAGGTGCGCCAATCCTGAGGGAGGGTATAATGTAGATCGTCGAGGGAGCGAGGGGTGAAAGGTGGGAGGGCAGGAAACAGATTGACAGGGAATTTTCCCCCGTTCAGCAATGGGCTATGACGTGGGTAGCCGTAGTTACTGCGTCGTTGTGTAGCTGTGTCGCGGGAATGCGGCTACCTGCGTCAATAAATGCTAAGTGTTACGCCGGGGCGGCCAAGCAGGTGACAAGGCGTTGGTGAGCGAACGGGTGGGTTAGATACTGTCTGTCCTGTAGAATCAGATAGGTGAGGTGGGATCCGGGATCTCGACGTCGAAAGAGACTTTGGGTCGTTGGAAAACCAGACCAGACGATTCTCCTTCGCGAGCGTCGCCTGTTGTCTGGTGCACTGCTTGGTTGGGGGACTCCTGAATTTGAGTTTACCCGCTTCCCAACGGGTTAGGCACTGGTCGTCGGAAATGCAAGGGGCTACGGCGGCGGCTTCTTGGTGGTTCGCAGGCGGCTCTTCTCTCCTTCGTTCTCTCTTGCCTTGGCCTGTTGCTGTTCCGTTCCCCTCTCTCTGGGCTCTCTCTCGCTCTCTCGCTCTCTCCAGAGTTAGTAGGCTCGCTTTGTCTTGGTTGGACGCTGGACCGGGGCAGGATGGATGCCCCCGGGAGGTGTAGTTTGGCGATGTCCAGTCCAGTCCAGATGCGGGTGTTGCTAATGGAGTATCTAATGGGAGAAAACCTGGCCGGGAAATGTGGGAGATTGTATTCTAATCAGAATAGAGAATTGAGAATTTCCCCCTGGGCTAGAGCCAACGGCTTTTGTTATGACTCTCAGGAAGGCCCCTTTGGCTAATAACGCTGGTAATCTGATCTTGGGCTTATTTAGGTTAGGTGGGCGGTCTCGGGAGCGATCAATGGACTCTCGCCGGCTTCTGGTAAATGCTAGGTGGTCGAGAAGCGGGGACCGGGCCAGCTCGAGAAATAAAAATTGGGGACCTCGAATGGATTGGACGGCGCTCTTGGCAGCACAAGGGTCGAAAGACACATGGGCTGGGGGGAGGGGAATTGCGCGGCCAGGATGCGGTCTTTAAAAGCTGTCGGGCGACAAGAAGCGAGCGAGAGTGGGTGGGTTCTGGGTTCTGGATGCTGGACGGACGGTGGCGATGGTGGTCAATTCGATTTGATGCAAGCTGAGTGAGAGTGCGAAAGCGAGCAGCAGAAGCTCGAGGTCAGCGGCCGTTGCGTAAGGTCAGTCGCAAGGGCGAGCGGATGCACCGGTTGAAGAGGGAAAGAGAGTAGACGAGAGCTCGGGAGGAGCCATCGGACTGGGGAGGAAATCGAGCTTGGCCGCGGGCGGTTCCTCAGCGAGAGACCATAGACCAGACTTGCTCGCTCGAACAGAGGCGGAAGCAAGCGATCTTGCCCTTGCAACGAACCCTGTTCGGCTTGATGGTCCCTTATTTAGCTAATAACCTACCTGCCTAAGCCAGTTGGCTAGGCTCGGTAAGGATCCCGTGGGTCATTTCTACATACGCTGCACAGTCAGGTGCACTGCATTTACCACACTTCTTAGAGGAAGGCCTATATCACTTGCTTTCAAGGCTGGCGGCAGGCGCAGGCACAGCAATCAGAAAAACGCCCAAAAGTCTTATTTTGAGACCTCGACCGACCACTAATCAGGAGAGGGGTGAAGAGAGGACTCAGAGAAGTGCTGTAATTAGCCCGCCATCAGAGCGGCCGGGGAACGTCCTGATGAACCAACACTACCTCGGTAGGGCTCGGGCGGACAGACAGACGAGCTGTCGCGGCGAACAAGTCGCAAAGGGCCATCTCAGTTGAATTACATTCATTTTAGCAAAGACGAGTCAGGACTCTATCTGAGCCCATCCACAGGCTCCTCCCGCAAATAAGTGTAGCGGAAGGATGGAATCGACCTCGGTCGCGTTTGTAGAGTAGTGGACTCTCTCATCACCCTCGTGTCTCATCGTGCTCGCCTATTTCGACAAGCGGATCCCGGGAGTACTATAAGTCAACTAGCCGACTAGATACCTCATATTCACGAGTCACTTGACAGGTAGCATGTATAATGTATTGGAGCGTGTTCGACTAGAGAAAGCAACCATGTTTTGTTCTAGTTATTGTCGAAACCTCCTGATGTAGGCGGCGCACCGAGCTGCCAGACTGCCCGTGCTGGAAATCAAACGGATTGGACGTTTGCCAAGGCGCGGCTCAGGTGTAGTAGTGTGAGACGAGACTCGGACAGCTCTATTTTAGCATGTAAAACACATGAGACGAACGAACTTGCCTGCTCACATCGCTGCTCACTGGTCTCCTGGTCTGGTAGCAGGTATGCCGTAAATGCTGGTCTAATCGGTAATGAGTTGATAACTACCTCCATACTTACCTGGTACATAGTGAGTCCTCCTTACCTTGTTGCGCTGTTTCGTGTCGTGTCGTGTGTAGCTGCTTCGGCAATTCTTAGGTCGTATTGCATGCATACATCGTAGTCGAGGCTAGGATCACCTGATAGCACGAATGGATTTATTGACAGGCCCATCCCGTCTGACAGGATCCCCTGACCATGCAGCCAACACTGGGTCGGGAAGAAAAAAAAGCTGGGAAACAACATTTGGCTTTGGATTCGGCACGGATTGGCTTCCATTTTGCCGCTCTTCTTGGGAATTGTTAGAGTGTTTATGCATTTCATGCCCACTCATTACTCGCTGCTCATTGCTTGTTGCATGTGATTAGGTAAACTTGGATCACTGCCCCCCAGGCCTGTCGACGGGCGGCGACAGCGCCCATCAATGCATCTCGATCTTATTGATTGATCAGCCTAGACAGCCTCCCGCAAGATCTCATGCAGCCATCTTGGTCGTAGGCCACACCCTCTGAAGCCCGAGGCCACTGCTAATCCAATTGGGCCTGGAAGCCCTTCACCCCGGCTTCCGGTGGGCCCTGGGAGAGGTCCTGCCCGACGGGGTGGCAGCATTTTGGTCTGGATTAGGACCCCTTTCGATTATCTGGGCTGTATCCATTCTTTTTTTTTCGAAGTTGCAGTGCCATTTTCACCGCTGTCAGGAGAGTTTGCTGGATGGTTCGCTTCACTTCGCTCCGTCGGCCGCCTTCTTCGTCTGTCTCGCTCTTCATTGTCGCGGCAGTCGCGCAAGTCGGTTCGGTGCAACCGAACCCCCAAGCTTTGGGCACCAGGATGCAGGCAGGATGCAGGATGCATGATACAGGATGCAGCTTCTTTCCCGGGTTTTCCTACCAGGCGCATTTCGGCCAAATCCTCCAGCGTAAAAAGCACCTGTTATGTTACCTGCTTCAACGTATACTTACATTGGATGTAATATTGCAAGTGGCGCCTTCCAGAATGTCTCCTCCTTCTACCCGACCACAGTATCTACTCAGGCTCTTACTGTATTAAGAAGAAACTTGCAGGGAGGCGAAAAATATCGCAAGGAGCAGAAGACCCTGAAATCCACAAGTGGGAATGGCATCTCCCAAGCTCCCTCCTTTTCCCCTTCTGCTTTTACTCCTAGCAACATGAAGTGCCACTAGGTTAGGCTATTACTTTGCCGTATACCCCACAGTCGCCATCTAAGTATACATGTATGTAGATGTAGGCAATGTGTATTCTGTGGGGTAGAATTCACCGCCCGTGACACGACATGCAAGCTGCAGCAGGGGTTATTGCCTCTCTCTCCCGTCTTACTTCTTTGGGTCAAAGTCCGTGATGGTTCTAATGAGGCTAAGAGGCATGCACTTCTTGATCACGTTGTGCGGGATTATTTTCCCTAGCATGACAGATGCAAGGGCGAGATCTACCTTGACGGGATAATATCCCCGAGATGGGCTACTTCTGAATTGCTACCTGCTGGCGATACTCCCCAGGCCGCCCAGCCATATGCATGCAAGGCGGCTACGGTACAGCGTATACGATGCCAATCTTGGCTTGCTTGCTTATTATCACCAGGGTAGCTGCAATGGCGTCGACAAGCCGGTTCCTAACACTGGTTCAGCAGTGCCAATGTCACCTATCGCACGTTAGCTTGGCCCAATACAGCATGGTCGCATATGTCATGTTCCACGCCGCCGTGGTTCAACATACCTGGTCCACGAGGAGCCCAGTATTCCCCGGACTTGCTCATGTCGAGCTTCTCGGCCCATTCCACTAGGCTCTTCGCAGCCTCGTCGGGGAGCACAGCTGCACGGCGGGAAAACGGTTAGCTCAGGCACACCAAATACAGCACAGCTCTATTCGCTGGTAGAGAAGCATTACCTCCGCCATCGTCCCAGAACTTGTCGAACCCGACCCCTTTGGTCATCTCAGTGCGCATGAACCCCGGGTGTATGATGCTGACGATGACCTCCTTGTCCCTGAGATCGAGGCTAAGGAGCTTGCCAACCATGTTCAGGGCGCTCTTGCTGGCGTGGTGGGCATAGTTGCCGCCGCCCTCAGACTCGTGGCGCAGTGTGATGCTGCCGGACTCGCTCGAGACTAGCAGCACCTTGGTGCCCTTCCCCAGAAGCTTGGCGTGTGCCAGCCGGTGCACAATGAAGACGGGGGCGATGGAGCTCGTCGTGTACATGGTTACCTCCTCCTGCCAGTCGGGGCCCTTGTCGGCAGAGAAGTCCTCGGTTGTGAAGCGGCCAGCAGTGATAACCTAGAGATCCGAGTATAAGCAGAGCGCTTGTTGAACCAAGCTGATGCAGTGTGTACTAACCACCAAGTCGAGGGGTTGCTGTTCTCTGAGCTTTCCTGCAAGTTTATCTCCAACATCCGGCTTGAGGAGATCGATGTTCGACAACCACTTGACACTGTCTGGGAAGCCTTCCGGGCCTGAGCCAGACCTAGTCGTGGCGTATACTGTTGTCGATGGCTGAGAAGCGTACTGCTTCGTCAGGGAAGCACCCAAGCCCTTTTCATTGTTAGAAGTCAGTGCAACCATAGATAGAGCATTAGGAACTCTCGCTGTTGGCTTACACGCGTGGCGCCAACAATCAGTACGGAAGCCATGGTATATGGTGTTCACGTTGGTTCAATTTTTGCAGATGTTCTTTCTCGTGAGGTTGCAAGTTGAAGTTAGGTATGGAGTAGATGTTTGGAAGCAGGCCAACGTTGATGTTGATATCGAATTTCGTCTGCATGTGGTGACGTCGGTGGAGGTGGGGCAGCTGCCGTGCCTGCAATGACAGCGGGCAAGCACGCAATCTATGTTTAAGGCAAACTTGACCTTCCAGAAATTGCCCAATGCCTACCCGAGTACATCATGTGTGTCATGTACATACCTGTCTCTACATGAGAGGCTATTCGGCATGCCAAGTAGAACCTTGAGAGGAGGATGGCAGACGCTTTGATAGGAGAAACGGAGCGATTGCCCCAGACTTCGCTCAAGACTTCCAGCGCCGCCCATTCCGAACTATCCGCAACCATCATCCATTCAATGCTTGTGTTCAAATCCAAAAACGAACGATAAGTTAGAGAAACCAGACAATGCATCAGCCATGGTAGCCTTTAACAGATTCCGCACCCTACATGGTTCCCTCGGATTTTGTCTGTGGGAATTCTGTCTCGGAGAAAGATGAGTCGCTTGGGCCTTACCTTACCATCTTGGCGAGCTGTCAGCACGATGGGAGCAAATTTCGAAGACATGGAAAACCCCATAGCACAAAACTACAAGCAAGTAGATGACAGATTAAATCAATTAACACTATCTTCATGTCTGTTTGCCGATTCCCACCAAGGGGCGACACCAGCAAGCCTAGCCAAGAGCTCAAGCTCGCCACAGGTCTGCATGTCTCTATGCAGTGAAGAAACCAACGCAATCATATCCTCCGTATCGTACACATCTTTCTCATCTATGTCTTCGCCCCGTCTCTTCAACAGGGTGTGACCTCCTAGTCTGCCGTGCAATCGCAGGTGTCGCGGCAGTGGCCGGGATCGTAGCTGCAGTCGACGTGGCCATCCGTGGTGCAGCTGCAGTACGTGTTGCAGATGCCGCTGTCACACTGGAGCTTGAAAGGGGAGGATGTTGCCCAGGTGGTGGCGCTCGATGTAGTGGATGTCGAGCTAGACGAAGTCGACGTCGCAGTCGTCGGGATAGTGACAAAGGTTGTGGGATCAGACTGGTGCTTCTCCATCTTGGGGGGAGGGTGTTCATGATGAGGACCAACAGCAGCTGGCTCAGACGGCACAGGCACAAAGGTGGTTGGAATGGAAGGCAAGTCCGGAGTCCATGTTGTCGGCTCGAGAGTGATTGTCTGCCAGGGGAGCGACATAGTGAACCCGGAGAAGGTGATCGGCTTCTCGGCCTCAGATGGCCCAGTTTGCTCCGGAGCCGCAGTTGAGTGCTTGGTTGACTCCGAGCACGGCGAAAAGCTGGTGGTCGGATGAACTATGGGCACTGGTATGAGCCCGCCTTTGTTTGTGGGTTGGTCTCCGTTGTCCGAACCTGTTCCCTCGGGAATATTGGGACCATCTGTGCTCAACGTGATGATAGTGATGGTAGAGTACGTGTGAGAGGAGTGGCTAGTAGCTGAGGGCGTGGGGGAACCAAGCGTACTCGTGTTATACCCATGGTAGGAGGTGACAGAGCCTCCAGTAGGTATAGGGCGCGTCTGCGTGCCATTGAAACTCCATGAACTTGTCAGGTGGAGATGAGACATTGGAAGATGCGAGGTATGGCGGAAAGGTACGTGTGGTTCCATTGCTGTACGGTCGGATACAGTCGTCTGCCCGCTGGAGGTCGGTGTGGAAGCTGAGAGGCCGGCGACAGTAGTTGTGGTGGTGACAATGACAGTAGTGTCATTTTCTCCGTAGCGGTAGTTACCCTGTGCCTGAACGGCAAGCAGGAAAGCCGAGATAATTATGGCAAAGAGCTATTAGGTGGGTTAGTGCTTTATAATAATGCAAAATTTTCCCTCAATACTAACCTTCATTGTGGCTACGTAAGAAAATATTACACGACGTTGGGCGGGGACCGAGCGACAACAAATCGGGGGCTGACGACGTTTGCCGGGTGTTGCGGATGCTACACGATGGCGAACGGATTCCGAACGAGGATAAGCGGATACCACTTGACCACGGCCGAGCCCCGAACGAAATTAAGCGCGGCTGGCGCGACGACGACCGAGTTCCGAGCGAAAAGTGCCGGGTTTACGCTGGTAGGAAGCTTGCGGCAACTGAGGCTACAGACGCGACAAAGAGAGTGTGATGACGAGAGGGACACCCGGTGCGGTCTGGAGTCTGGATGCGGGAGGGCTGTGAGGGTTGGTTGGTAATGGAGGTTTGGAAGGAAAGGAAAAAGAGGTTGAGTCCTGGGAGGGAAAGGGAGCTTTATATACAGATCCAGGGATGGGGAAAGCCAGTCCCTGACCTTGAATGCAGGAAGGCGCTGCTGTGTGACTCCTATTGAAGTTGTCGGTATTCAATGCTGAGAGTGAATATATGGGCAGATAGGCCCTCTAATGATGGGATCCTTGCCCACTCTGATATAGGCGAAGTGAATGCATGTGCTTTTTGTGGAAGGGGTTCAGGGGCATGACCAAACCTGATTGCACAAGACGCAAATGCCTTCACTAGACCACACTGATTGCGTACTAGTTACAAGAATTATCTTGAGGATTGTAACCATTTTGACGAATATGAGCCATACCAAATAATTTTCACATGTAGCATATGAAGTTTCGACTTGGTAATCATGCTTGCGGTGAATGCATATTGCACTTGGTGTTTGACTCTGTCACGATATGGACAGCTCGAAGACAAAGGAAGTCGATTTACGTCTGACATGCAGAGTGTCACAAGGCATCAAGAGATACTTAATCAATATGGGGAAATGTTGTGTCCAGCAATGACACGTGGCTGTCTGTCCTCGAGAGCGTATGGGTATGAAACGCTTGCAATCGCTGCACTCACCCAAAACTTCAGCGGCAGCGCTTTCGTATTTGTGACCTACGGTAGGAGCACGGGTTGTTAGGAAGCACAATAGTTTCAGATGTTATGGGCTTTCCAGATCGAGCCAGCTATTTAGGGGTAGCAGGCATGATGTCAAGGAGCAACAAATCCCAACAGGGCTGCAGCAAGTACCAGCATTTATGCTGCTCTAAACTGGATACTTCGAGGTTCTCTGCTATCTTTGTATATATGCAATAGTCCAACTATAGAATAGCAGAATAAGCTTGCCAAACTCTGACAATGTCATCCCAACGCCACGTCGGAACAGTACATGAATCGTACAATGCACAAAATCGCTAATTAAGCGATAGTGTAAGTCGATTACTCCTCTATCCCCTCCTCTCCCACCCCCGGGCAGCATCAGTCAGTTGCAAAAACTCCCCTATCGTCTTGACAGACCTGATGATCCTGGCCCTCCGCTCCCACCGGGTCCTGCCTTCTTCCTAAGACTGGCCGAGCTTCCCCACTGACCCGCCGACTTCCGCAACCGATTGCCCAGGCTGATTCTAGCAGCGCTAAGCGTCGGCTGGCTGTCGACGTTCAGCAACGGCTTGCCCTGGCCGTCCGCCGCCGGGAGCTGCGACCCGCTTTCGACACTCTCCCAGTCATTCTTGTCGATGGAATTCGCCCGTCTGTGGCGACCTCCTTCCCCTGAGGCAGTGGCTGTAGCGGCATTGTTGTCTAAATCCTCGGAAGGTTTACGGAGCTTGCCTTGGCGTAGCGCGCCCACCATGGCAGCCCATCGCTCAACCTGACCGTTGCAAGCTTCTTCGGCACAGTTGCACTCGTCGCCAGCAGGGCACTCCGTCTCGCCCATAGAATGCCACTCTGCCAGGCAAGCTTCGTGGAGGGCACAGCCACAGCCGAGACAAGGCACGTACTGAGCATCCAATGGACCAAGACAATACACGCAGAAAAGCCGTGTTTGCATGCGCTTGCAGCGCTCACAGGTGCCCACTGCGCCACCTGGTGCTGCTACTCCATAGGTGGAACCTATGGGGTCTAGTTGCGTCTCATGGATTCGACAGTATCCAACGACATCAAGACCGCGTCCGGAAGATAATACTCCTTGTAGATGCTCCTTCTTTGCCAGCACGATAGGCGAGGCAGTTCCTTGATGCACCAGGGTAGTATGACTCGTGCTATCGGGACTGTGGTAGGCGCTTCGGAAGCTTTCCTGCCCAAAACTATCAAAGTGCGACGTGGAGGGATCTTCTTTCAACACATTGAACTTCATAATCTCAAGCCGTGCCAATGGGTGGTTCCACATGTGCAGCATCTCTGCATATGCATATCGGTATGTAGAATATGCCGTCTCTCGACTTGGTTCTAGTAGCGGTGTTGTCATCCATCCGTCGTCATCGAATATTGACTGATCCTCTATCTCAACAGAGATGCTATTGATCACAGAAAGTTGTATTTCATCCTTCCGTTGCTCATCATCGGAGTACGAGTTTCGAGCTGTTGATGTAGGTTCAGATGTTGGCCCAAGGATCATTGATCCACCCCAGGTCACATTGGGGGGTGAGGTTGGCTAGGATTGCCTCGCCTGGGCTCGGCCGCTTCTTGGTAGGAGGAGAGGACGATACCAGATTTGTAAAGGGCCGTGGAAAACTAGCAGCGAATCCCGTGCTCAAAGCAGTATTGCCGCGTCGGAATAGCCGGGGGTCTGGCGAAGTTGAGAGGCTTTGAGTGACGTCGGCATCTGACATGCTATCGCGAGGTGTAGTTTTCGGTGGTGGTGGTGTGCCCCCAGACGGATAGGAGTTTGACCCCGGGTCGCCTAGCCAATAGCCTTCCTCAGACCCATAAGAGCCAGGGATGTGAACCGGCGTGTGTACTGTTCCAGGAGTTGACACGGCCGAGTTGACGTGGCTTTTGTAGTTGGAACTGGTATGCCACAGCGACGCATCGGTGGGGAAATAGTCCAGCGAGAACGACGGTGCTTTCATCCCAAGAGGTGTCTCAGGCTGCGTCATGTGAGATTCTGCGTATGCGACGCCATCTTTGGTAGAGGCTTCGCTGAAGACGCAAGAGAGCATTGCCAACATTTGCACGTCAGCTGCTTGCTCAAAATAATCGAACAAGTCAGCGATAAACCCCTTAGCGAGTGGGTGCAAGCCCCATTTTACTTTGCCTGCTAAGTGATTTTCCGGATTGCCTGGTATTGTTTTGCCGTCCTTTACGTGGTTGATGATATTCTTTGCCACGACAAGGACTGAGCTATTCCGTGGCGTCTGTTCAAGCAACTCGAGTGGGATGTCCCTTCGAAGCAGCAACGCAGCGTATCTCCAAACCTGCACGAGGTCATATCGACCATACTTGAGAGCCACATCTGCATTGTGCTCACAGACCTCGGGCCCGTCGCCAAAGATGCAATACTCTTGCGCTAGTTCTTGTTTCGATGGCAGGAGGTCCGACATGTCGTGAAGTGATACGACATTCTTGGGTTTTGTGGAGCGGCGCCTGCTCGTGCCAGTCCCGGTCCCGGTGTCTACCCCTGTCCCTCCACCACTGGAGCGCATTGAGTAGCTACCACTGAATGTCTTCCTGAGGCGTCTTCCAGGCGTGTACCACATGCTAACCTTGTGCATATATGTTTCCTCCGAGTCGCTCGAGCTTGATGAGTCGTCGGCTTCCTCGGAGTCGGAATGGTCCCCAGCCATCGAAGATTCATCCAACAAATGCCTCTGCCGTGGAGGCGGCGTTTCCTGCTGTAATCTTCCGAACCCTGCGAACGTCGGCTCACCCTTGGGACGTTCCTTAAACGTGTCGGTGGGGGTAAACAGCAAAGCTTTGGCCTTTTCTTCTTTTGAAGGGAAGAAACAGACAAGTCTCCCGTCATTGGACCATCGTCCGCCGCAAAGCCGGGGTATAGGGGGCAGCGTCGGTCGATTGATGGGTGCAAGTGTTGCATCAAGCTCTACGCTCGCGGTCAGCTCCTGGGACATACTCGCTGACCCCCAGCGGGTATCTCGTCCGCTTCATCTTCGCTTGAGCTTTCATCTGCGAGAGGATCAAGCTCGTCATCAAAGTCTCTAACGTTCTTGAAGAAGTTGGTGCTGCTCGAGAGATCAGTTTCGCCGAGAAGATAGGTGAAAGCAACCTCCAAGCAGTTTTGTTTCTTCTTCGCAAAGCGATAGGCAACCTGGTTCACCTCTTGATCGATTTTCTTGTACGTTTGCTCTGACATTAGAGCGGACTTCTCGATCAAGAACTTGGGTGCCCTGCTCTTGGGGTAGCTACTTGGCACATCGACTCTGACTTTGATGTAGATGGTTTCACCATCCGCACCCCAGGGGCCCTTCAACGAAGCATCAAGAATCAGGCCTGTCAAGTCTATCTTGTCCCACTGCACATTTGGCAACTGCTGGCTGATTCTGACAATCTCCTCTTGCAAAGGTTCTGGCTCTTCCCAATGTCCATGGAAACCAGAACCAAACATGGCAGAATCCTTTGATTCCTTCCTTTGAGGCACTTCCCTTGTCGAGCTCTTCTTTCTACTCATAGTAATCCCCTTCATCCAGCCGAGTTGATCAAGGCTCCGGTTGGCTGCCTTTCCCACGGATGTTTTTGCCTTCATCGAAGGGCCTCTCCACGATGGCAGAGATCCGGATCGAGACTGTTGTTGAGTTTGCATTCCCATAGTCAATGCGCTCCGCCTGTACTGCGCTCCGCCGCTACCGGGACGTGGATCACTCATGGTCGCCGACCTTCTCTCGCGCCTCGCATTATCATCAACGGATCGGAATGTCTTGTAAGTGGCTCCTTTTCGGGTGAGGATGAGCTTTTGACCGCGGCTCCTCCTTTGACGTGGCCGACACTTTCGAGTATGCCGGGGTCAACTCTGTTCAGATGTAGCTCGTTATCTTCGCCCCACGACACAAGCTGGAATTCACGATTATCGATGCCATCATCCGTGATGTTCCCTCGACCTCTCCACAAGAATTCTTTCGCCTTTTGACTCCCATGCCCGGCAAAAATAGTCACAGGGTCGGCATGGTGGTCGCGCGGCTCGTCTTCACCCCTGCGGGTGTTGTACAGATATAGATTCCCTGGATCGCTCTGTGGCATAGCTAGCAAACCCGAGCCGAAAGGGGTGTGCCGTGCCCTCCACACAGGAAAATCCGTCCGGATGATTCGCTCAGGTTCATCCGACACGCCATAGTCCCAAAACTTGATAGACCTGTCCAATGAACATGTGACTAGGGCAGTAGACCGGGTACGGTTCCAGTCGAGGCCGTAGATCTTGGAAGTATGCGCGTTTATTGACTTCAGAGGCTCAGAGGGCTTCCTCTCATCCCAGATATGAAGCCACCGATCATGGGACGAAGCCAGGACGAACGGGTCCTGGCGATTGTATTTAACCTGCGTGGCACCAGCGAACCAATCACAGTATGTTTGGACAGGCTGCCGCGGCCTCCGCAGATCCCAACCGTGAACATAGCCATCTACAGCACATGTCGCAAGTATATCTGGATGATGGGCAGAGAAGTTAATGTCGGTGATGGCTCTGCTGTGGCCTCGAAGAGAGTGCTCAATAGCACCATTGGCAGACGCTTCCCTCAAGTTGAGGTTCCAAATCAAACATCGGTGGTTTGCTGTTGATGCGACCCAGTAGTCACGGGCTGCAAGGGCGACCATTGGACATCTACCACTAGCCAGGGCAGACCATGACTGCTCAACCTGCGAGGTCCACTGTAAGGAGAGTCCAAATCGATGATGGCAAGACCTTCCGGTCTATTCGAATAAGAATGTCAGCTACCTATATATATATATATATGAAAACAGCAGATCAAGGCGTGCATGCACTTACGAGGCAAGTGCAATATCGCGACCCGAGGGGGATATGGTGGCCGAGCCTACCAGGCCCTCCACACGAATCGTCACATCGGCATCAAAGGTCTCGCTGTCAGCTGCGGATTTGATCGTCTTGCCCTTTTTCGAAGGGTCCAGAAGCGACGGCATAGCGAGCGCTGCTTAACAGGCCCTTCCCTTAGAGCTTAGCTGGCCTTGCATCAGGCTGGCAAGGCTGTAGGTATATCGACGTCGAAGGTGGTGTAACTTTCAACTTCGACTCATGATTGGCGCGTGTTTTGCTCATAGGGACCCTCTCAAGTTCTGCATGACTTAGGATAGAAGGCGTGTAGCATCCATCATCATGCAAGATCCATATGATGATGCCAGAATGGTCAACAGATTCTGGTGTGTGTTCTGCAATTGCGCTGATTATTCATTTGATGAAGTTGTTACTAGCTGATGATGATTGACATTGATGAATGAGCGTCTCTCTCTCTTCATGTCCAAGCTCCCCGAGATCCACCATTGCACACGTGTGCATAAGTACTACCAAGATATTGCATATCTGGTTATGCACTTCCAGCTGCGATCCTAGTCAGGCCCGCCACCCAAGCGAGGGGCAACCTTGAGTGAGTAATGAATCTCTTATCGTCAAGTGCCTCTTCCATAACTATTGGGTAGGTAGGCTGATGTGTACTGCACATGCTTGATAACCCAGTGTTCGATCGCCGTGTTAGGTAGGCAGAGAATTCAGACCTCGCTTCATACAATTTTCTGGTAGCGGCCGACTATTGGAACAGACTGCATGTGAATAGAGGTACTTGGAGGACCTCGGACTTTGACTCTTATCAAGTACATTACTTGCTGCCTTCTGTTCAGCGGCCTGTGATGCCTGTTGCATAAAAGACTCCCCACCAACCAAGCTTCACCTCCAGCCCCAGCCCACTTCCAGACGCCCGCCAACAATCAGAAGCAGAGCCGCCTCTCTCTTTGACCCCACGATCCCGGTTCCCGGCCCTAGCCAATCCAGCTTCTTAGACACCTTCTTTGCTTCTAACCCATAAGCTCGGCGATCGTAGGAGAGTCATACTCAACTTTCCTTTCCAGTCAAACCTGTTCCCACTCATTACCATTCCTGCCCCCAGAAGCCGTCTGCAAAATGGCGCTCCCCAAGCGCATTGTGAAGGAGACGGAGCGCCTGATGTCGGAGCCGTAAGTCGCACACGATCTTCTCACCTCGAACGACCTCGCTTTCCTTTCATTTTTCACGACCAGCCTGTGAAAGAAGATAATTAACTAACAATCATACCTTTGTCAACAGTGTGCCCGGCATTAGTGCTGTACCGCACGAGGACAACCTGCGATACTTCGACGTCGAGATCCACGGACCGTCAGGATCGCCATACGAGGGTGAGCCTCCTGATAACCTTCGCCCCCGTGCTGCGAACTATATGCATACTCCTTTTCGTCGCCGGCAAGCAAGTGCATATATTTAACTGACCGTAACCGGCTAGGCGGTGTCTTCAAGCTCGAACTGTTCTTGACGGACGATTACCCTATGGTCCCCCCGAAGATCCGCTTCCTCACCAAGATCTACCACCCCAACGTCGATAAGCTGGGTCGCATCTGCCTTGATGTTCTCAAGAGTAAGTCGTTGCGTGCGCACCTTGATGAAGAGAGTCGTATCACACTGTATATTGACATTCCTTGTTTCCACCAGACAACTGGTCGCCCGCCCTACAGATCCGAACCATTCTTCTCTCGATCCAAGCCCTCCTGGGTGCCCCCAACCCGGACGACCCCCTGGCCGCCGATGTCGCCAAGGACTGGAAGGAGGACGAGAACCGCGCGATTGCGACAGCCAAGGAGTGGACCAGCAAATACGCCGTGCCTGAGAGCAAGTAGACGGCGGGACGGACGAGCATTGCATTCATTCACTACCCACTTGTCAAACAAGACGGAAAGAAAGAAAGCAAAGAACTAGAAGCATGTTATGAAGAAACGAGATCAGTATACCGGGCCACCCTTCAGCAAGCACTGCGCCCTAGGACAGCATTCCTCGAGCGCAGCAGCAGCAGACATAACACCATCTATTACCTGATGGCATAGAGGTTAGGTTACGAAAGACGAGCAGCAACGCGGAACACACCCTGGAACCTTTATTTTGGAACGAATTGAAACGAAATGACAGGCTTGGCCGGAAGACGGGCGTGAGTTGGGTTCTTCTTTATCTTGGTGCGGCGGATGCGCAGGCGTTTACAACTAGACAATGGGTCATGTACGTCTCCTCTTCAGGTTTCCAGACAACCTAGCTCGATATGTCACGGCAGTTGTGCTTGCCGCTGTGCACTATATAGCAGAGGCGCAGCTAAAGTAGCACAGCATCTCTTTGAAATATGTGCTCGTAGGTAATTCGACATGCTCTTCTCATCAAAATCCCACTTGATGTTTGTGGAACAATGCGGAGCCCGCTTCCTCTAAGAGAACCCAGCCAGCATATGTAAAGCCCCAACTACGGTATAGATACACATCTACGTCTCGCCGAAGACAAAGACCCCCCTTGCCTTTCCTGAACCCCTGAAGTGTTCCCTGCACAGCATCGCGCAGCGTGGCCTCCTCGGTATCCCAAGACCAGTCGATGCCGACGACGGGTGTGTCCCGGAACTTCCCCTCGCGGATGAGGCCGAGGATCTCGTTGACCGTCTGCTTCTTGCCCGCGGCGTCCCCGTCCGCCCACCGGCTCAGCCAGAACCCGACGAACCGGATATCCTTGAAGATCAACAGGCCCGTCGGCAGGGCGACCGGCTGCCGTGACATGCCGCCGTACGTGACCATAGTCCCGCCCACTCCCAGCGTCTTGGCCATGGCCTGCGCCGACTTGCCGCCGACGCAGTTCATGCCCAACCTGATGGAGTCGCCGCCGCTGCCGCCCAGCCACTGCTTCAGCTGGTCCTTGAACTCGCGGCTCTGGAACTCTTCGTCCGTCACGACGTGTGTCGCGCCCAGCTCCTTGAGCTCCGTCTTGAGCTGCTCGGTCGCCTCGGGCGTGTCGCGTACCCGCACCACGTTGATGCTGCGGTATCCCCAGAGCTTCGCGAGCTGGATCGCCGCCCGGCCCACGCCGCTGTTGGCGCCGTTCTGGACGAACCAGTCGCCCTCGCGCAGGGCGGGCTGGGCGTAGTCCCGCAGCATGCGGTAGGCCGAGCAGGGGTTCACGGCCACGGTGCCGGCCTGGGTGGGCGTGAGCCCCTCCTTGTCCACAGGCAGAACTCCATCAATGGGCGCCACGGCGTGCGTGCGCCAGGTGCCGAACCCGGTTTTCGCGGGGATGACCCAGTCGCCCTTCTTCAGGTTGCCCGCGGCAGACAACACCTCGAAGACGCCCTCGTTGCCGGGGATCACCGACGGCTCCGTTGTGCCGATCAGGGGCGAGAAGCTCGGTTTCACGCCGTATGTGCCTTGGATCGTGTTTACATCGGCTGGGTTGATCGGGGCGGCGAGGGCGCGGAGGAGGACCGAGGAGGAGGGGAGACTCGGGGAGATGGAGTGCGTGTGTAACCTAGAAGAAGCAAAAATCCTATTAGCAAGCAAGCCACCGAATACAAAGCTGGTTCTTCCAGGGTTTAGTGCTTACTTGAGTACATCACTGGGCTCTCCGAATTTGGTGAAGACCAGTGACTTGGCCTGGGTATAGCTGTACGGTCCTGACTTATGCCGCACTTGACCCAGCGTGGTGGTTGCCGCCAGGTTCGATGTCGAGGGCCGAGCTAGGCATCTCGGAAGGGCTGCGACGGTTCGCGCCGCCTGCGGCCGCATTGTCACCATTCTCGAATTTAGTGGTGCTTATGGTCTCTTTGATATCGTAGGTAGTCAATTCGCTTCCAAGCACACGCAATTGGAATATAGAGTGTGTAGTCGTGAAGTCTTTAGCTGTTTTGGTGGTTGCTGTTGAAGAGCTGGACCGCTGCCCATGGACGACGGGAGCTTTTGGAGAGAGCTCTTTCGGCTGTAGGGGCTCGGCAATGACGTTACTCTTTCCTAACCGTCCAACCGTGCTATCCCCCCACTGCCCGCAAACACCCCAAAGCGCTTGCCCATTGGCTCGACTCTCCATTGGAAGATGTATGAACCACTTACTAAGCTTACGAGTATAGCAACATGAATGGTCAATAGCAATTACTGGCCAGCGAATTACACCATAATCCAGCCGATGCCAGTTCGCCTACGGGACATATATCAAAGTGTCGTTTCACGACAAAGACAGGTGTATCTACAAACGCTAGATTGCACTGGACCTCTCTTTCTCTACAGTGTCATTGCAGGTGCAATGACGGCATCGGCATACACTGGCGCCACCGGCCCGGCGCGAATGCGACAAGCTCCAGATGCCAAAGTCAAAAGCGCCTCACTTTAATACACTTGGTAACTGTTCCATGTCCCGGCTGCGCTTTGGGTTCTGAAACGTTCAAGACAATGATGTAAGAGCAGGTGCCATGTTCATGATTAGATAAATTTGACAAGTCAAATGCTTCCCTCGCACTTGAGGAATGTGGCCCGGACTTACACTGTTCAACCAGGCATCCTCTCCAGACCAGTAATGAGTATAGATTAATAATAACATTTGCCCTGTCGCTCTCATGGCCCATGGACACGTAGCATTGGGCGCCGACGATCCAGGCTCAACCAGCAGAATCTTCCTCCTCCTACCCCTCCTCCAGGCCCCGAGACAAAGCTGGGAAAAAGTCCATATCCAAGAAGGGAGGTTTGCATATGGCACCCACCCCTCCCCCATTCGCAACCGGGTGCGGGCCGTATGTCCATGGTAGATGATAAACAACGAGTGGTACATGATCCGTAAGTGAGCGGCCGCCTTCTTCAAGATGGTATTGTGGTACAGCATATGCAAAATAACGAAGGGGAATAATAGTTCAACCAATAAAACGACCAACCAAAGGAAAATGACGCTGTATGTCAATGAATGAGCTCGCTCCGAGCCGGGTATCTCTCATCTGCACTTCCTAGGTTCCAATTGAACCTCACGCCAACCGCCTCCTCCCGTAAGCACGCACAGAGATGTTCTCGGCTTGAAACAATATGCCGTTCTTACGCCAGCCGAGATCCTAGACGACTTCGGGGCAATGTGTTTGCGCCAGCTCGGCAAATAAAACAGTGTCCTCCCGAGCAAACTATTTGATCTCACTGAAGAGGTCATCGCCCATAGAGGTATCAATCTTCGTCTGCAATGCGCTCAACTCGGGTATCTTGGGCGGGGGCGGACCTGACGGCTTCTGCGGCGCCACATCAAAGAGCGGCGGTGCGGGTGGTTGTAGAGTATGTTGTTCGACTACGGAATTGTTGTTGGATCGTAGACGCCTGAACCAACCGCTGCTCCTCTTCGATTTCCTCTCTTCCGCCACAACACTGGCCGTGCGACTGGGCGGCCTCGACTGGTCGCCGGCGATTGACGCATGGTCGTCATAAACGTTGTGCAACAAGTTCTTGCTGAGCAGGCGCCTGAGGCTGCCCCGCGACGACAGGGTAGGGGACGCAGGAACGTCATCCGCCGGGCGCTTCACACCGCCGGTTATTGTCGTCGTGTGGACGGCTTCTGGAGGCGGCGAAATATTCGTTTTGACGACAGGGCCATTCGCGGCCCCTTTAGGCTCCTCCTTCTTCTCACCACCGACATCTACTGGTGTAGGGGTCTTGGGCGGCGTCGGAACCTCCTGCACTGGGGACGGAATAGGCGGTGGGATGTTGGTACCGTCCGTCAGAGACCCAAAATGGAAATCCAATGCCGGCAATTGAAAGCGCTTGGTGCCTACCGGCTTTGCGGTAGTTGTGGAGGCGGACATGGCGGGCGATTGGTAGTGGATAGACCACAAGATGTATGCTTGGGTTCAGAGGTGACGAGTTCAAGTCGCCGTACTGTGGTGGAATGGCAGATATCTATGTACTGCAATCGATGACTGATGATGTATTGGGCCAAAACCAGTCAAGGGACCACAGAACAATCTTGCCACTAGAAAGAGATATTCCTGAGGGGCGCACGTCGAAGCGAGCCACCCGGTACGGTCCGTGGCGGTTTTTTTTGGTTTTTTTTCTTTTTGGGCGTCGAACGTTGTCAGTTCACAAGGGCCTCTTTTCAACGGCGCGTTCAGCAGGGGGAGGGGCAGCGACACAGAACTAGTAGATGGGCTCAACGCAAATTGACGATATTGTTGCACAGAAGAAGAAACAATCACACACGCGAGCCCTCAAGGAACACAGAAAGTGAGCGACGAAGGCAGCCGGAAGGGTCTGAGCGACAACCTAAGAGAATGAAAGGGTGGCGCGCGGGCTTCGATGTTGTCTTCTCCCAATACGATTTGGAGTGGAGAGGAGAGGGACGACAAGACGAGCGGTGCAGTGCTGAAAAGGAGCGAGAAGAGCCAGGGGTAAGGATGCTCGGAACTACCATTGGTGGCTGAGGTACCATGGTCTGCATTGGTAGCAGGTAGCAGGTAGCAGGTAGCAGGTAGCAGGTATTGGCATCATCCATCGTGGGCTGCTTTGCTGCAAGTCGTGGGGGGTTAGTATGTCGCCTTGGACAGATGATACATAGTTTCCCATATAGATACCTGGTGCACACGTAATAAAGGGACCCCTGTTTGTTGTGTAATTTGGACCAAATCAGGCCCTTCGGTTTTGTTTGTATACCACAGATTGCCGACCTATATCCAATGCGAGGGCTGATGGTGATGCGCCAGCGTACCGGAGTTGAAGGCGTTCGTCAGGATGGAAACAATCGAACCGTACAAGTACCTACCTTGGCCGGAGGGAGAAGTACCTACCTACTTTTTCCCATCTCTGTCGATTATTAATTCCGTGTCGAAATAAATTGAATTCGGTTCTGGTTGACTGCGCATTTCTCCCCTTTTTTTGCCAAGGCCTCTGTGGTTGCAATAGGCAAGGCGTGGAGAGCTAGAGAGCCAGCAAGCGGAAAGTGGAGAGTTGGAGACTGGAGACTGGAGAAGGCGGAAAGGCTGGCGTCTGACAGAAAAACCCAATTGGGAAAGAAGGCTAAGATCATTGATTCATTTGGCAGAAGGTACCAGCACCTGCAACCTGCGCCCCTACGCCAGCAGCCCGTTCCAGGCGTTCGATATTGTCTCTGATCAACTGAACCACGGGAGTTTCGTGCTGGTCGAGCACAAGAAAAAGCAAGGGCAGTCAGTCAGCGCACACTGCATTTGCATTGCATATGTGGTTCTTGTCTCTCTCGACACGGCCACCAGGTGGGTGAATGACAGACCACGACTTCCAGATTGTCGAACCTGGGCCAAAGAATGCATTGGTCGTTACATAATGTCAGATTGGGTTTGACGTTACGAGCCGATTGTCTTGATGCTGTTGAAAGCCCTGGAGTACAGTAAGTAGCCCGAAAGCCCGTCAAGGTGGGAGGTGGAAGAGCGCGCGACATCGTACCCGCCTGATCTCCGGCCCTAAATCATCAGATGACAGCAGCAGGCCTTAACCTTGCTGTTTGCAAGCGGCAATTACGGGTCCTCTACATCTCTACCTGATTTGTGGAAAGCCGTTTATCATCCCGCTGTTGGGGTACATTGATGTATGGAAACAAAACTTCCACCCTCTATTTGCAACCAAGACGGTGGGTGAGACTCAGTCAATGTTTCGTTTGTTAGGTATGTCTTGCAGATGCCCACCTTAGATTTGGAGCCCCTTCTGTCAATACGCTACGACTGAAGGATAGACCATTCCATGGCCATTGCTGCCCTATATTTTTAGACAGCCGGCGGCTGAGCAAATAGGGATTGCCTGCTATTTATCCACACCCCAGACCCCTGGAGTCGTCGAATGCCGTATCTACCGACTTCAGATATCATTGATAATGGCATATTGACAGAGGGTGTCATCACGATGGCGGATCATATATCTGACCATGTATCTTGCAGATGATCGTGCAGCAGAGGTAGCATGGATCACCACTGCAGTTTGCCATTTCTCTGTCTGTCACGACCTGGCTCGCCCCATTGCTTGCCTGCTTCCAGTTTGCCTGCACTGGAGTCCGTTCCATCGCTTTCTCATGTACGACATGCGAAAAATTGTCAACTACCACCCAAGCGAAGCGAATCGGCTCTGATCCGCCAGCCGTGGCGCCTTCTGCCAAACCTGCCATCGAGAAAAAGGACGCTATATCTCTCCGTGCAGGCTTCAACCTTGCATAGCTCAATTATCCTTCAAGCTAGGTTGGCGCTGACTTACTCAAGTACGGGCCCAAGCACGAAATGCCGTGCAAGCCTCCCGTGTCCTTCTCTTTTTTTGTTGATAACCTAGTGGTAGTACCTACTTGTGTGTGCGATATATCCAGATTCGGCCAGCAGGCCTGGGTTTAGAATGAAACCATCAGGTTTAGGTCCGCTACTATATCTGTAGTAATAAATTGCATCCCGGTGGTTATCTGCCCTAGCGTCAAGAGCAACGGCAACCTCAGGGAACTGCATAATAATACTGAGATGATTGCGGGATTATTACAGGTGATATTATAGCAATTCGAAGTAACTATAACGTCGGCCATTAGTCCGATGCCTCCTTTTATCAATTTCCAATGATGGGTTCATGTTGCAATGCTGTCACATTATGATGCATATTTAGATACGGATTATTTCCGGCCAGTAATGACTCGACGCTTCCCGGATGTGTCCCGCCACCCCCGGGCTACTCGTGGCCACACTGGGATCAGCCCTTAACGGCGTCACTGGTGGCATCCCGTCAGAGGCCAGAAGATCAATGAGAGTATAAGAACGTAAACCAAAATCATCTATTCAAACTAAACAATACAATTCTATCCAAACTAGAAACCATACTCTAATTTCACAAAAGCACAACTCCAATACATCACCACCCAACACTCAAACTCCAATACAACTGCCCAAACAGTCAGTTCTGCCCTAGGGGATTTTCAACTAGAAGGTGCTGTTCGGCCCACAAAGAAAACATGATCGTAAGAAGCGCGAAGACTCCCAACTACATAACCGTGAATCCGGCCAAGGGGCTGCAACTCCCGACTCTCAATACTAACAAAAGATCATTTAAGGACCAACCTCTCATTCCTGTTTCAACCCCTTCTCCTTGATCTTCTGCTCCAGGACGTCTATTTTCGAGATCTTCTTGATGACGCCGTCCAGGGTGCCGACAGGCAGCAGCGACGCCAGCCGCACCTCGGTTGCGTGCCGGCCTCGCCACACCCAGTGTGCCGGGTTTGGGCGGCTGAGGTCCTTGACAACCGAGTCAGCCCACACACTCGACTCAGTGCCGTTGGCAGCCGTATCCTCGCCGGCCATGGCCGTCTCGACGGCCTCCTTGGCCACGTTGTACAGCGAGCCCGGCGGCAGCGTTGCGGTGGGCGCGTTGTCGAAAAAGGTTGACTTGACGCCGCCGGTCAGCATGTTGATCACCCGGATCCCAAACGGCGCGAGCTCGAGCCGGAGCCCCTCGGTGAAGCTGGCGGCCGCGGCCTTGGACGCGTTGTACACGCCCTGGAACGGGACGGACCCGGCCGTTTGCGACGCGGCCGACGTGTGGTTCACGAGCATGCCGCCCGTCGGAGATTGGGACTTCATCAGGAGCGGCATGTAGGCCCGCGTCACCGCGAGCATGGAGAAGACGTTGAGATCGAACAGGTTCCGCGCCTTGTCGAGGTCGATGTCCAGCAGCGGCAGGGAGTAGGCGGCGCCCGCATTGTTCACGAGGGCGTCCAGCGAGCCGCCCGTCAGCTTCTCTACGGCGGCGACGCTCGCTGTGATGGACTCCTGAGAGGAGATGTCCAGCTGCACCGTGGTGATGCCGGCATCGGTCGCCTGCTTCAATTTTGCGGGATTGCGGGCAGATGCGAACACACGCCACTTGCCGGTTTTGTGAAAGGCGAGAGCGAGCGCTGCGCCCAAGCTGTGATCGGAGCAGCCCGTGATAAGGACTGTTCGTTGAGGCGCCATTGCCGGTAGCGAGATGAACAGGTCGGTGGTGAGGTAGTTGTTGCTGGTTATTTGGTCACCGCGTTCTTCACTCTTTAGGCGGAGGCGGAACTTTTTAAAAGGAAGTTTGCATATTGCGACTGTCTCGGGGTGTTTCTCGGGATATGCAGCTTACGGCTGAGGCTAAGCCAGCCAGACACGTCGATTCGGGAGTGACTGTTGCCCCGCAGGAGCAGAGAAGTGCCCGAGGAGGGAGCATTGCCTAGCGACGGGAACTAAATCAGGAATGCAGATGTAAGTGCAGGGGCTCCTTCCTTCCGCTCCTGCTTACGTGCTTACGCATGGTGGCTACAGCAGTGTCGGCCAGTAGATGTGATTGGCTCATCCTTTGGCACGCTGCAGCGATCAGGTTGATCGAACATGACTGCCACACGAACGGGGACATTTTGCTTTTGTACAAGGGACCGGGCTAAATAACTGCCCGCCTCCGGGCCAACAGACAGCCCGATTGGAGGTAAAATAAGCTCGTTCCCGGGTGTCTTGGGCAAAATGCCACACCTCGCCGTCCCGGGGCAAACTTCGAGATGGGAGGAGTCTGCGGCTGAGTCCAAGTCCCTGCGGTCCTTGGCATAATGGTTCCTTCATCTGACCGATTCTAAGGCTGAGTGAGGCCTTCACGAAGGGTTCTAGGAGGAAAAATGATACTGCAGTGACAAAGAATAGATTCCTACATGTACGTGGCTAATCAAGTTTGTGAATATCTCAGTCTCCGTGCTGGAGATACCAATGTGGTCTAGCCAATTTTTGCAAATAACATCAATTGCACGCTATCTACCTGAAAAGTACAGGTCGCTAAGAAACTTTGACTAGACGTTTAGCTACATGCAGCTTCCTGGACTAAGTATCCCAAGCTCGACACAAATGCGTTTCAAATTCTATGCCCGTCTTCATGTGACTTGAGCCTTGCAACTCATCCGTGTATCCAGCACTACGTTACAATATTGTTTACGCTGCCCAGCTTGCAACCAGAGTCGTTTCCACAAACTCGGAAAGGTTTACCAGAGCCTTTTGAGGACTGACAATATCCAGGAAAGGTATGTCCACCTTGAAAGTGTTCCAGAACCAGGTCCGGAACTCGGCCGCCAGCATACTGTCCACCCCGAACGAGGGCAGCGGCTTACGCTCGTCGACCTGGTCCATCGGCATGAGAATGAGGTTGCTGAAACGTCTCTTGGCGAGGCGCAAGATGGCCTCCTGCAGTGACGCCGCAGCCACCTCCGCGCCGAACATGGCGAGCGCATTGTTCGGCACTTCCTTGACCCACGCGGCGGCGGCCGCAAGCTGGCTCGCATCGGCGCCGCCGTCGCCCGACTCGTTCGCGTCCTGTTCGGCCAGGAGCGACGCCGCCAGCAGCGAGGTGCGGGCGTCCTCCATGATGCCGTTGTTGACGTCAAAGCCTTTATCCATGAGCTTGCGGATGCCGAGCGGCTCCAGGCCCGTCAAGATATGCGCCAGGTTCAACGTCGGGGTCTGGGAGCCGCGGTGCGCCGCGAAATCGAAGTCGCCGCCCGGACCAGCGAGGCCAAGATCGAACACCTGCAGGAACTCCTCCTCGTTCAGCGGCTGGATGCCCTTCCGGAGGAGCAGCGCCTCGATCTCCGGGTTCTCGTGCAGGTAACCGACCTCGGAGATCATGCCCAGCCCGAGCGCCACGGCCGGCTTGTTATGAGACCGCCGCCACTGCGCGAACGCATCCAGAAAGCCGTTGGCGGCGCAGTAGTTGCTCTCTGTCGCGGTCCCGCAGCTGCCCGAGAGCGAAGACGTCATGGCGAAGAAATCGAGGGCGTCGTCGTGGCCCTCGAGAGCGTAGTGCAGGTTCCACGTCCCGCTCCATTTTGGCTGGATACCGGTGTGCCAGGCGTCGTTGGTCATGGTGGTGAACAGCGCCTCCTTGAGACCCATGGCCGCCTGCACTACGCCGCCGATGGGACCAAGGGCGGTGCATGCCGCCACGGCGTTCCTCACGTGCTCGGCGTTGGCTACGTCGCCCCGGACGACGGTCACGGTGGCGCCCGCGCTCTGAAGCCGGGATACCAACTGCTGCGCGCTGGGCTTGTCGCAGCCAGATCTGCCCAAAAAGACGAACTTGCGGGCGCCTCTGGCCACCATCCACCGACTCAGACTACGACCCAGGCCACCGAGGCAACCTACCAGAAGGTATGTCTTGTTCGCATCGAATATCGTCTTGTATTTTGCGGATACGACCTGCCCATCGTTAGCCACCCTATCTAGAGTACCGAAAGGAGACGGTGTTTAGGGTTGGTGAAACTTACTGGAACTCGACTTTTAGGGTTCTCCATGGAAACCACCACTTTCCCCACTCGATCTTTGTTGTTGAAGTAACGATACGCTTGCGCGATGTCGGAAACATCAAAAGTCGCAATCGGCGGCGCCTTAACTTTGCCTGCTCGGTATAGCTCCAGGGACTCAGCAATGAGCCTAAGCCAAGGTTAGCAGACGGACAACTCGAGTCACAGAACCGGAAACGCAAGTCTGTACATACCCATAGAAGATGTTGCGGTAGTAAGGATCCTCGGCATAGAAGAACTCGGACAGATCGAATGCCGTAAACGTACTGTTCTTCAGGAAAGCGTGCATATCGAGCTTGCCGGCGTTGATCAGCTCACGCTTCCCGATCTCCACGAAACGGCCAAAGGACGCGATGCAGCCCCAGCTCGCGTGCATCAGGTCGCCGACTAGCGAGTTGACGACCACGTCGACGCCGCGGCCGCCTGTCGCGGCACGAACGCCCTCGACGAACGACGCGTCGCGCGAATTGAAGATGTGCGCCGCGGGCACGCCCATCTCGCGCACGAGGTACTCGCGCTTAGCGGCGGACCCAGCCGTCGTGTAGACAGTGGCGCCCATGTGCTGCGCCATGGCGATAGCGGCGAGACCGAAGGCCCCTGCACCGGCGTGGATCAGCACCGACTCGCCGGCGCGCAGGCTGGCGCGGTCGCGGAGCGCGAATAGCGCGGTGCTATAGACGGTCAAGAGCGTCGGCAGCACCGTAAACTCCTCGTCCGGCAGCATCTTGTGGCACGACGCGGCGGGGACCCTCTCCGTCGTGCCGAAGTGGTTCGGCGCCAGGCCCGCGACCCGGTCTCCGGGGCGCAAGTGCGTGATATCGGGCCCTACGGCCGAGATGACACCACTGAAGTCCAGGGCCATCGTCGCGCCGCGCGTTTCCACGCGCCCGCTCATTGCGTAGATGTCCTTGGCGTTCAGGCTGACGGCGCGCAGGTCGACGTCTACGTAGCCTGGCGGGCAGGCCGACGGGGGCTCTGAAATCTGCTGGAAGTGGATCGTGTCCGTCATACCGACCTGGCCGATTGCGATCTTTGCCGGCGCCACCTCCTCGAGCGTGGCCGTCGCTATAGAGTCGGACTGCTGCTGTGGCTCCTCTAGCCTCTCACGGAACAGCGCGTTCAGGGCCAAGTCAGGCACGAAGCGACTGACGTTGAGTAGGGGACCGCGCTGTATAAACTCGGTGTCATCGGTTGCATAATGGGCCCCCAGCACCCTCGTTAAGTTCTCGCACGTCGTCGCCATGATCTCGGGGTCGCCAGTGTTGGCCGCCCCTATATCGAGGACGGCGAACCGCAACGACGGCTGCTCCAACATGAGAGCGCGCGAGAGACCGCTCGATAATGTTAAGTCCGGGTTCGGTGCCTCCATCATGTCGGCTCCTGTTAGCCACACGATGCGTGTCACCACATCGGTTATCAAGCGCAGATAGTTCATGTCGTCTGCGCTCATGGTGGCAAGGAACTCGCCCTCGATCTCCAAAAGGGATATGCAGACCGTCTCCCCGGTGACCTTGGCGCTGTTTATCCCATCTAATGTAGTGGTACTGATTGTACAACCCGCCTTCTTGCCCAAATAACTGCCGATAGCAGTCACGAGGGCATCGATCTTGGATGAAGACTTGTTGGGTTTCTATCGGGACGATTAGTGAACCGCGATTGGGAACCCTGCACCAGTGCAGTGGTATACAAATAAGGGGGCAAATTGTCTTACCAAGATGAGTACTTCCTTGCCCTCCAACCCTGTCATCTTCTGGCCGGGTACTGCTAATAGAGTCTCGTGCGGGAGCCTCAGGAGAACGAAACCAGCAGCCTCGAGACTCGAAACAGCTTCGTCAGTAGTACGTGTGATAATAACAGACCGGTCCGACGTGAATGATTCAAGTTCCTTCGCCGATTGGGCCCAGAAACTCTTCGCAGTAGAGTACTATATGCCCGTCATCATGTTAGCAGTTTTGAACAGGTCATGAGGAACTGGTTTTGATGCTCACGCTTTTAATTAGAACCACATCAAAAGGTTCCGAACTCTCCGACTGAATGCACAACTTGTTCTCCTCGTCAAGGTCACCCTTAATCCAGGATCGACAGCGGGGAAAAGCAGTGTCCTTGTCCAGTAGGGACAAGCACTGCTTGGCCGCACACTCGCATCCCGAGCCGAGTTCCAAAACACGCATTCGCGGGAACTTGTGGCTGATCAAATCCAGCATGGCTCCGAACACGAGCAAGCTCTCGTTGTCCTTCATATCGGCGGCTTGCTGCGCAGAGAAGGCACCAACGTAGTCGCGAAGCGCGCCCTCGGCGCCCGGGTGCACGCGCAAGATATCGGGTCGCCAGAGGATGCGCAAACACGGATGACGCTCGAGATAGATGCTGCTGAGCGCTTGCACGGGCGCTTTGCCTGTGTATAGCGACATGCGCAGGTCTTTGAGGTCGATGGCCGGCGTGCCGTCGGGCAGGCGCAGAGTGCAGTCGACTTTGCGGCTCGAAAGCCCCGTCCGCTCCATCCGCGTGTGCACCCGGCACTCCTTCTCGGCGCCAACGCTCGACGGGCCGCCCGGGGGCACCTGGATGCGGCACTCGCTTATGAAGATGGGGACGTAGGCACGCAGCGTGCTCAGGTTGCCCGCCGTGCCGCCCATGATGGCCGCTTGGATGCAGGCGTCGATGGTGATGGGGTGGGCCGCGTAGTAGACGTCCTTGGCATTCACCGAGGGTGGCTGCAGATGGGTGGTCGCGATCGCCTCCGTGCTCGTCCTGTTGCCATCGGTATGCAGGCTGGTCAGGGACTGGAAGTAGGGACCGAAGTTCAGTCCTTCCTCACGCGACTTGTCGTACCAGCGGCCCATAGACCAGGCCTCGTAGCCCTCTCCAGATACCAGGGTGCTGCCCCGCTTCGCCTCGGCCCCTGGCTCCGCCGTCATCCGGATGGAGCCGGCGCAGTGCAGCGTCGTCTGGCCTGACGCCCAGGAGGAGACGGTGAATTCGTACCAGTCGGACGACGCGTCGGCGGTGGAGATCTTTTGCTGGCACAGGGTCGTGTGCAGTTCGGTGTGCTCGAATTCGGGGTCTGACTCGTCGCGCACGAGGAAGGGGGCTGAGATGTTGATCGACTTGCCCTCGAAGCCCATGGACTCGCCGGCGACGAGCCTTGGTTTGAGGCCGAGGGTCTGTGAGAGCGCCTCGATGGCCATGGCGACGTAGGCCGCCCCCGGAAGGACCACCTGCGACTCGAGCTTGTGGTCGCGCAGCCACGGCATCTCCGAGAGCCGCAGGATGTTGCGCCAGCTCCAGTCGATGCCGTTGCTGGCCGCCGTGCGCGTGCCCAGGAGCTCGTGCCGGAGGTGCGCCCGGTTACGGATGTCGACGCTGGCGCGGGGCTCGTGCCACGGCAGAGGGCGTGTGTAGTCGAAGGGGTAGGGCGGCAAGTCTTGCAGCATCTCGCGCGTCTGCGGGATGTTGTTGTTCACGGCCTGCCAGTCCAGGCGGTGGCCGTGGCGGAAGAGCTCGCCGGCCAGTTTCTTGAGGCAGAGACTGGCATCCTCCTTTCGGACGATTGTGGGGGAGTAAGGGGCCGAGGTTTGGTCGCGCTTGATGCTGGTCCGGATCTGCTGGACGGGACCTTTCAGGGCGGAATGCGGTCCTATTTCTACAAGGTAGTACTTGTCGTCGCCGGCTAACAGACCTGCCAAGGCCGAACTGAATTGGACTGGCTGTTCGAGATTTCGCCTGAAGTAACTAGCCATGTCGGTGGTCTCATCCACGGTGCCAACACTTTCGGGGGTGTGGCCGACGGTGGAACACATCTTGGCTTGCAACGGCTCACTTGTATCCTTGGCGATGCTCAGGTGCGGCGCAACAAGCTCTTCGTACAAGTCACCAATGGCAACCATCATGTGCGAATGATACGCGCGCCCTCCAGTCTCAAGCAGACGGGCAAATTTCTGTTGGGATTGCAGCTCTGCTTGGAGGATTCCAATGGCCTCTCTGGTGCCGCTGAGTGTGACACTCTCCGGCGCGTTCACACAAGCTACGCATACCCCATCAAGGGACTTCTCTTCGATCATAGTCCGGGCTGCCTCAGGGGTAACCCCGGCTGCCATCATAGCGCCTCGCTCTTGTAGTTGCTCGACTGCAAAGCCGCGGAAGTAGGCAGCTAGAATAGCTTGGGAGGCGCTCAGGAGACCGGCACCGTACGAGGCAGCAATCTCGCCTGACGAGTGCCCAATTACTGCAGATGGTCGGATGCCCCAGCTACGCAGGAGGTCAACCAGAGCAATCTGGACCGCGGTACATAGTGGCTGGCTCCGTGTGACGTCGTTTACCTTGCTCGTCGCAGGAGGGTCAAGGATGGCTTGTTCTAGCGTCCAAGTCGGGGCATATTGTGCGGGCAGCGACTGCAGAGTGCCGTCGAGCTTGCGAATACTGGTGAGGAATAGTTCGTTATTCTGGATTAGCTCCTTGGCCATGCCGGCGTACTGTGCTCCTTGGCCAGTGAAGATAAAGGCAAATGGCAGTGGCTGTTCGCCTTGTGCGGACTGGTCCGGCGCCGCCGCCTCAAGTGTTGTGGGTTTCGAGTCAGCCTTGACTAGGAGGAAGTCCCGAAGCCGCAGTCTCGACTCCCGCTGAGCCAAAGTGAAGGCCAGGCTAGATAGTTCATCGGGGCCGGATTGCGCAACGAGTCCAGAAACCTGCTGGCGCCTCATCTCCAGCGAGTGGGGCGAGGCGGCGGAGAAAGGGAGGACAAAGACTTCGTCCGTCAACGGTCTATCGTTTCTTTTTCCATTCACCAGCGCAGACCCGTTCAAAAGGGGCAGGTCGTTCAAGTAGCTGCTGACAGATTCGAGAATAACATGTCCGTTGGCGCCGCCATACCCGAACGAGTTGACACTGGCCCGCCGAAGCGATCTCGGCCACGACTCTGGCTCATTCAACACCTTCATGTTGCGGGACTCTAATTTTACTGCAGGAAATGCGTCAGAGAAAGACCAACGAGGCTTTATTCGATGAGATAGGTATGCGGCTATCTTACGTTTTTTGTTGAGCTGTTTCACCCCATAGGTCGGTGGGATCATGCCATGTTCGAATGCCAAAGTGACCTTCATCAGCGAAGTAAGGCCGCTTGCAGCTTCGCTGTGGCCTAGGTTTGTTTTGACCTAGGTAGGCATGTACTATGTTAGTCGAACTGGGACTTGGGATCAAATGGTAAAGGTGAAACGAACCGATCCGATCATGAGAGGCACACCCTCGCGAGCGGTAAAGCAGCTTGCCAAGGCGTCTACCTCGATAGGATCACCCACCGCTGTGCCCGTACCATGGCACTCGATGTAGTCCGTATCGGCAAACTGAAGTCCGGCGTTCTGGTACGCCTTCCGGACAACACTTTCCTGCAGTGCAGCACTGGGAAGTGTGATGCCGGGGGTCCGTCCATTACTACAAGGTAAATTGTATTAGCCCCCCCCTTTCCAACACTAATGTAACCACGGAGAAGGGCCACTGTAGGACAGGATGACGAACGCATTGATGGCAGTGCCGCGAATAACGGATCGAATCTTGTTTCCGCTCTCTGCTGCCGAGGAGAATCGTTTGATGTAGATGGCATTCACACCTTCACCACGAGCATACCCATCGGCAGACGCGTCAAAGGTGTGGCAAGTCGAAGTGGGAGAGAGGAAGCCTCCTTTGGCAGTTCCTAGATGCTGCTCGGGGAGATGATGAGATTGGCGCCTGCCACAATGGCCCCGTCACAATCTCCATTCTTGATGGCCGTGACGGCTTGGTGGAGAGCGTAGATGGTAGAGGAGCAGGCGGTATCGAGCGTCAAGCTAATTGGCAGGCGAGTCATTCTATCAGCCGGACTGTGCCTCGAATGGATGAAGTAAGTGGATGTTGCAGAAATGCTTACCTCGGCCCTTGGAGGTTGAATACATGGCTGATACGGTTGGCCATGATGGACGTGCCGCCACCTGTTGCCGCATACCGGTGCAGGTAGTCTGGATCACGCGACTGGATGGACTGATAGTCCACGGTGAAGTTACCAACATAGACAGCCGTGTTGGTGCCGGAGATTTCTTCCATGGATACGCCTGCGTCCTGGAAGCATTGGAAGACCACCTCCAGGAGCTTTCGCTGTTGGGGGTCCATGTACGCGGCCTCGAGGTTGTTGATCCCGAAGAAGGCGTTGTCAAACTGCCGCACATCTGTCTTGAGAAAGTAGCCGCCGTCCACGTTCATGGCCCCGGCTCGGTTGTTATCCTTGTGGTAGAAGCCGCCGATGTCGAAACGTTCCTCTGGAATGGGGCCTTGTGCAGACTTCTTCTGATACAGGAAGTCCCACAGGTCCGACGTGGACTCGATACCGCCCGGTAGGAGACAGGCTGGACACCGAGTAAGCATGCGGATGTTAGCTGTATTCCTCATCTGGCTGAAAGGGGGGGCACCAAGGAGACATACCCATTCCAGAGATGCAGACTGCATCATCGTCAATCACGGTGGAAATAGATGGCTTGTCACTCTTTGGGGACCATTCGAGGGGCTTGGTCTCTGAGATGACGACCCCGGTCTTCTCGTTGACGGCCAACAATGGGCCTGGGATGTCGGCTACAACTGGCTCACAAGTAGTGGTCATTGTGAAAATGTTGAGTGACGAAGTGTTATAGTGGTTCAGGGAGGAGGTTCTGCTGGGGAAATCTCTGGTCAATGAGACTTCAACGGCGAAGATGAGCAGCCTTTATGGTCCTAGATATATCCATACTACGATACTATTCCGCCATGCTCTCCTGGTAAGTGAGACTGAGGGTACCTTACGAGGTGCATCTTACACTGCACATTGTATACAGCATCCCTGCTATCTCTAGGTTTTGACGCTTTCAACCCAAGATCCTGATATCGGAGCTTACGGCCTGTCGTCACTGCCTCGGTCGTCATCCAGGACTGGTCTACTTGTTTCCCCTCCGTCGTTATCTTGAAGTCTGTGATGCTGGGTTCGCCATCCTACGTACACACCATCCATGGAGTAATCCAGAGTCACCGCGTATGGCAAGCCGTCGTCAGTGCCTCTGGCACTTGAAGATCGGATAGACTCGAAAGATAAGCCCGGATTCTAGAACAACACTGCCGGAAGCAGGCCACCACGAGGATTGCTTCCTCTATGCAGCTTATACCAGCCACCAAGCGTCGCATACGTGCCATAGCTGCACCTTATAGGCCCCTTTACGGTATACTTACACCCATAGCCTGCTTGTGGGGTTGACGCCGCTTTATGCGAAGACGTGGCCCTCCGGAAGAGGAAGTGTGACATCTAAAGGACCATAAGGGGCTACGAATACATTAGCCCGTTTCTGTGTCGCCCGAGTTCTTTACGAACGACATATCAACTACCGACTTGAACTTTATCTCTCTCTGTCTTTGAACAGAGAATCCATTCGGCCAAACGCAACACTTCAAGAAAAGCTGCTCAGACTCAGCTGTTATTATGGATATCAACGGATACGCCTTTGTCGTTGGCGGTGGTAAGCGAGCATTCTCCTTATCCGGCCAATGCAGTTTTTCTACTCCGCCGCGCCTGCTAACTTACCTTTGCCAAGGGAGCGGGATCGGCCGAGCGTGTGCTCTGGAACTTGCCAAAGAGGGTGCTGCCGGCATCGTCATTGCTGATATGAACGTCGAGGCGGCGAAGCAGGTTGCCGCCGACTGCTCGAGCGTGGCAACCGCCCAGGGGTTCCGAGCTGAAGCAGTTAGTGTCGATGTAACCCAGAAAGCCTCTGTCGACGAGGCCACTGGATTCGCGGTGCGAGCCTTTGGAAGGATCGACTATTGCGTTCACTGCGCAGGGGTAAGATTTTAGGCGCAGAGCCTCCCCTGCTCTCTCCCCCTATCCCTCTATCTCGCTCCCCTTCTCGCCATCCAATGGCTCTGGCACGATGCAGAGATCAAGCTGACGGTATCTGAAACGGCTTATGTGCAGATCGGAGTGGAGAAGCAGCGCGAGTTTGCGGAGGCTGACATCGACGAGTTCGCCCGCTTCCTCGAGTTGCATGTCACTGGCAGCTTCCTGCTCACCCGCAGCGTGTCGGCGGTCATGAAGACCCAAGAGGCCAATGCGAATGGCCCCGCCGCGCGTGGGAGCTGTCGTGGATCCATCGTGCTTCTGGGGTCCGGGTCCTCGTTCGTGGCCACCCCTGCCATGGTGCAGTACACCACGGCCAAGCACGCTGTCATCGGCCTGGCCAAGAATGCCGGTACGTCGCTCCTCCCCTCCTCTCCCCTCGATCGTGCTTGACCTGCCTGTCTTGGGGTTTCCGTTGCTGACACGTAGGATACGACATCTTTTTCAGCTCTTGATAATGCAGCTTACGGGATTCGCGTCAACTGCGTCTGCCCCTCCTGGACTGACACCCCCATGATCCAGAGGGCCAGAGACGGGGGCATCGACATCGACGCTTACGTCAAGATGGCGGTCCCTCTGGGCCGTATTGCCACGCCGGAGGAAGTGGCGGATGCAGTCGTCTTCCTCTGCAGCCGCAGGTCGAGCTACATGACTGGATGCGGCCTTATCATTGACGGAGGAACAACTCTTACCAGCCATGTCTAGATATCTACCTAGCTAAGAGGCCCAAAGGGGCAAACAAGCCTGGATTGGCCAATGCTGTCGCGTATTCTCCTTGCTCACTCAGGTCCCTGGCCAAGCTACACCCAATGTCACACAACATCTCCTCTACCCACGTCCAATGAATGCACTTCGCTTGTGTGACCTGTCGCGGGGGTGCTATTGCCGTCTTATGTGACGTAAGCTGCGTGTTCCTGTGCCACTTCCTTGGGCCGCGATACAGCTATGCGCGGAGCAACCCGAGATTTCTGGGTGAGACATAGATCCTCATTGGACGCCGGTTAGGACCCCGTGTTTTTTTTTTTTTTTGTTTTTTTTTGTCGGATGCACCCGCGCTGCAAGCCATGGTAGCGAAGGGGCAGTGGCTTCAACGCCCACCCGTGCTGGCGTGCAACGGCCCGTACTATGTCTCACGTCAGCTTCCACCCCCACACAGATACGCCCAAGATCCGTCCAGCGATGGCCAGGCACATGAGCGGGGCAGGTTTCTGACATGCCGCGCCTAACCAAGGACCGTTCTCGATCCCATCCCGGCGAGACGAAAACGAGACAGAACCGGCGCAACTCTACCCCGTGGGCGGATAGAAACTCATCCCGTTCAATGGAAGGAAGCGCGGAGATAGAATCGAGGGAGAGGACGGAGCAACTCTGTTTTCCGTCCCAACCATGTATTGGAAGTGACGTTGGGGAAGGACGGTGTTTACTTGCTATTAGCCAAGGGGAGGAGAGGTCGACGTTCCCTTAACTAGAAAGTGCTCCCCTGACGGAGAGAAAGAAACCAATCCATCACATCAGACCATCATTGGAACGTACTTACAGACAACAGTCCACTGAATCTCCCCTACCGTCCCATCTTCACTTTACTACCTCAAACATGGCTACTTCCGAAGAACTGCTCACCACCAGCGCGGGATACGTCTCAACCTTCCCTGCCCCGGGTCTGCGCAAGACTGTGCGCCACATCACTGGACACAATGCCGAGGGCAAGGGCGTCTTTCTTTCGACCGACTGCGGCGACCACCACCGCATCATTGGCAACGAGCAAGCCATCGCCAACATCCTCTACTCGACCAAGGAGACCCCTGTCGAGCTCAACGGGGACCACGATGTCAAGTACGCCAAGGAGACCGAGGTAAGTAAAGCACTGTCCCCCTGTCCCCCTGAAATGTCACATTTGGTTAAACTCCTTTCTTTGAAAAGCCCGGCCTGCACATCCACAACGGCTCCGTCTGCCGCATGATCGACTTTGGCCCCAACGTGCTGTCGCCGATGCACCGGGCCGTCTCGCTCGACTACGGCGTCGTGCTCGAGGGCGAGTTCAAGCTGATCCTCGACTCGGGCGAGGAGCGCGTGATGCGCCAGGGCGACGTCAGCGTCCAGCGCGCCTCGGCCCACCAGTGGCACAACATCACCGGCAACGGCACCCTGCCCGGGCGCATGATGTGGATCTTGCTGGACTGCAAGCCCGTCCTCGTCGACGGGAAGCCCCTGACCGAGGAGCTCAACGAGCTGCAGCCGTACTACGAGGGGCGCTAAGCAAAGCAAAGCAAAGCAAAGCAAAGCAGATGGGGAGGATGGTAGTCCGGTCCAGTACACACATGTGTTGTTGTGTGTGTCTGCTATTTGGTGGAGTAGAGCAGCTAGTACAAAAAAAGATTCACTATCATTGAAACCCATTTTGTCGCTTAGATCTATCTGCCTCCACGAGTTTGACCTGGTGCCTTCGTCAAGTGCTGTATTGGAAACAAGCGCTGCGTTCGTCTATGATGCTGAGCAACTAACTGCCCGGGGCAATAATACTTGTGGTCCATATTTGAACAATGAATGCATGCTGACGGTCATATTCAGAGAGTGTGAGAGATAAAACAACACAACTAGGGAATGTGACCCAAAAGGAAAAAAAAAAAAAGGAAAAATAGGCCCCCTTCTCCCCAGGTGCAATATTCAATTACTTTGTTCGACATGGCAGGGTATTTCCGAACTGCAGACTTGATCCAACCAAATTTCAATTTGAATTTTCAAGTATATTATTATCTCAGATGGCACCGTGTTTACCACTAAATAGCTACATAAATCCTCCTATCCATTCGCTGTTGCCGACGAGTTTACAACTCCTCACATTTCCCCTTCCAAACGCTTGGAATGCGCGTCCTTCAGCTTTGCAAGCTTGAAGTCCCGCCAGAAGATCCAATCCTGTCATCCAGCGCCACGTTGTTAGACTACAAAAGAGAGTCGGGGGAGGCACGAACGGGTGGGGTTTCATAAACTCACCCAAAACGTCCGCCAGGCGAACGTGTCGAAGAATCTGATGATGCTGGTCGTTTTCCCGTACCAAAACCACGCTGCTGGAGATGGCTTCAAGCTTTCCGCTGCCACGTTTGCGGCATACTCAAACCGGTTGGTGGTCTCTGGCACCCTCTGGACATGCTTCTTGAACTCGGGCGCAAGAGGTGCATAGTAAGAGCCTGGTCAAATGATCAGGATCTCAATCTGGACAGGGCATGTGCGGTTTTGGCAGATCGCACCTTCAGGTAGCTGTCTGTGTACGTCGTTCTTGAGTATGTTGGTCCCGATCTCCCCGGATATGATCTTGGGTGGGCCAGTCTGTTAGCCACATACCATACCGTGATACCAATTAAAGACGCGTGGATTCCCAAATACTTGCCGTCACCACCCGGACACTGCGGATTGGAGTTGTAGTCAGCCATTTGTAATCCTGATCGTGAGGGCCCTGGTTGAGAATCTTACTTCAGCGGAGACATCTCCACTCGCAGCGTATTCGACCAGTGATGCAGTGCCGCTTTAGTCGCATTATACGAGGCTTGAAAGAGGTCCGTTGTTAATGCCAGAACGTCTCTATAGAGGGAAAAGTCGATATTAGGCCACACATACATCCATACAGGTACGGTACTACGCCGCCGATGGAGCCAATGTTGACGATGGCTCCGCGGGATCGGATGAGCATGTCATGGAAATGGTGAACCATCTGCATGGGGCCGAAGAGATTGACGTCAAACATTCGCTTGACCGGAACGATCTCGGTATCAATCGCGGTCATGGTGTAGCCTTTTGAGACGTCAGTATCAGATGTAGTTTCGGTTGCGGCGTCTAGTTGATCTTCGGGGAGGACGAGGATTCTCACATAGTCCACTACGAGACATTCAGGTCAGCCGCCATTGAGTTCCATGCACGTGAAAGGGAAAAGGGAAGGTATGAGGGATATGTCACTTACGCATTGTTGACCAGCACGTCCAACCGACCGCCGGTAAGTTCTTGGATGCTCTGCTTCAAGTCCAGAATAGACTGCTCGACAGTCAAGTCGAGCTTGAAGCAGGTGATGCCCGGTTCGTTGAGGTGGTCGCTCGACTCTGTCGGAAGCACAGTAGCAATGGCATGAAGACCACGACAGGCATACTCTTTGACGAGAGCCTCCCCGATCCCTCCTTTTCCACACCTGCAGTGCTGGTCAGTACGTAACTCTGCCCATTGCTCGAGTCTTAGCGGTAGGTAACCTCAACATACCCGGTCACCAAGGCGAATCTTTCTTTGCTGGACATGACAGTGCGATGCGAATTTACGACTTGTGGAAAGAACGTATGAGGATCGGGGGCACTGGCGTTCTGTCCTTCGAATGACAATAAGACTTCCGCTCCAAGAGACGAGCGGCTGAGCGACCTCTGTTGATTGCAGTCGTCTCGGCCATGATCCTGCGAATCCTGCAGTTTCCGTCTTGGGCAACTATCTCATCACGGCTGGCTATCGGATGCATTGGCATTTGGGATCTAGCGCTGTGTTCGTGGGCTGAAGCTGCATAGTACAGCCAGGGTTGGGCAACTTAAAGCGGCGAGCATCTGCAAAAGCAGTCAGATCCAGGATCGGATGCGTGCTTATAGCTGCATACCTGCATATGCAGTTGCCCCTCCCGCCTTTTCCAGCACGACTATACTCTCTCCGAGTCCGAGCCCTATTCCGCCACCGACGAGCGGACAGATTCATTGCACCGGGCCTTGATGGATTACGCCGACCCAGGCAGCACACTTCTAATGCCCGGCGCGATGGGTGCGCGTCTCGCACTCTCGCTGCTTCCAGAGGACGAGGCCTTCTGTGCGCCGACTCCAGAGGAGCTCCTGCATTGCAATTAGGCATCTGTTGACACCTTCTCGCGCCTAGTACGATGCACTCGACTCTCCGGCACCTCCTCATGCGGGCCAGATGGCTTTTGACAGCGTTTCCAACCAACATGGAAACGAGAAAAGAGCTCCTGCTCTTGTTCGTGCTGGGCTCTGCCGCCCTCGCAGTGGTCTTCTGGAAGACCACCAAGGTAGGACGACGACCCCAGAGCTGGCCTCCAGGGCCGCCAACTCTGCCCCTGATTGGCAACCTCCACCAGATACCCAGGCACAACCGTCACTTACAGTTCCAGAAATGGGCCAAGGAGTACGGTCCGATATACTCCCTGGTGCTGGGAGGGGAGAGCCATGGTCGTGCTTTCGTCCGACCAAGCCGTCAAAGACCTTGTAGACAAACGAAGCGCCATCTACTCGTCAAGGCCAGATGCGTACATACCACAGGACATTGCCAGCGACGGTCTTCGGCCCCTGTTCATGGTGAGTCTTCCCATGGCCTCCTGGCGGAACATTGGGGAAATAACGCAGAGTCTAGGAATATGGCAAGACTTGGCGTATGGTTCGGAAACTGGCCCACAGCGTCTTGAATGTTCAGGTGGCGCGGACATACGTGCCATATCAAGACCTCGAGGTCAAAGCCATGCTTATGGGACTCCTCGAGAGCCCAAGCGACTTTGTCAACCATGTACGACGTTATACCATGTCCTTGACCACGCAGCTGACATTTGGACACCGAACCCCGACGAGTGTTGACCCAACGCTCTTGGAAGTGTTTGATGTATGTGTTACTCGCGACCTCTTGCCAGAATGATGCTTGCCCTGACCGGATAGATATTTGAGCAATTCTCGGCAATGGCTACCTCCCCAGTAAGTGTCAAAGGCATACTGCCTAGATTGGCCCCTATTTTGCTGGTTCCACAGTATAACAACGAGCCTATCCACGCTCCGAGTTTTTCTTCTGGCTGACCTACGCCGGGGAACAGTCCGCGGCGATACTTGATGTATATCCTGTGACCAGAAGTCTGCCAAGCCACCTTTTCCCCATTACCAAGCACGGGAAGGAATATCATGAAAGAGAACATGCATTATTCATGAAGCTTTTCCTGCGTGCGCGCAGCCAGCTACAGCAAGGGACCGCCATGGTAAGTCACCTCTGACCCGAAACACTGCTCACTCTCAACTGCGACTGACAACGAGACTAGCCCTGCTGCTGCATAGACTTGCTCCGCCTGCAGAAAGAGCAGGGCTTCTCCGACGACATTGCGTGTTACATGAGCGGCTCTCTTCTCCAGGCAGGGTCCGAAACAACCGCAGCCATCTTGATTGGCTTTGTCCAGGCCATGGTCGTCTTCCCCGAGGTGGCCGCGAAAGCCCAGGCGGAAATTGACCGTATTTGCGGAGACCGGCTGCCCGATCTCAATGACTTCCCGGATTTGCCCTATATCCGCGGTTGCGTCAAGGAGAGCCTTCGGTGGATGCCGGCTGTTACCTTGGGTGTGCCGCACGCGGTAACTCAGGACGATTCGTATTTGGATTATCACATTCCCAAGGGTTCGGCGGTTTTGATCAACGTCTGGTAAGCTCAGCTTCGTGTCCTTGTTCATGCAATGGGCGAATCCTCTTGACCCGCTAACAAAGGTGCTCCAATGCGCTCTCAGGGGTATCCAAAACGATCCAGCGAGACACACCCATCCTCGCCGGTTCGACCCATCCCGGTGGGCGGCTGATGCCCAGAACTCGGCCGAGGCGGCAAACAACCCCGACGTTAGCAAGCGCGACCATTTCGCCTTTGGTGCGGGCCGGCGAATCTGCCAGGGCATGCACATCGCCGATCGATCGCTCTTCTTGGCTATATCACGCACTCTCTGGGCTTTTGACTTCAAGCGCGCGGTAGACGGCCGTACTGGAAAAGCAATGGTGCCCGATACGGACGACCTCATGGACGGTCTGTTTACGTGTCCAACTCCCTTCAAATGTAATATAGTGCCCAGGAGTTCGTATAGGGATCTGCTTGTCAAGAAGGAATGGGAATCTGCTGCTGGCTTGCTCGACGAGAACTTGCAGTGGAAGGCAGCCCCTGAGGGTTTGGTCTGGAGGGATTACGAGACACAGTGAGGATCTGTCTTGCTTAGACCTTGGTCTTTCCGATACTAGAAGTGGCTTCCTTTCAAGCTATATCCAGGATAAAATGACGTACCAATTAGCAAGACATGCATGGTGGATCAAGGCTTCAAGATGAACCCTTGGTAGAGTCTTCCTGTGATGCAGAACCAATACCTCGTAAACTGGAGCAGATCAAACAAGCACCTCTCGGCTGTACGCCCGAAATGACCTAGAATACTACATCAGCAGTGACTGACAAGCTGTTGCTATTGGTTTGTGACCTGAGGCTCCGTCGGAACTCTTCCAGCGCGACTATTCGTTCGGTCTTTACCCCTGGAGTTAAAGGCAATGATATACCAGTCTATGCTGCATCCATTCCGTCCCTGCGGCCTCGGGGGCGGTGCAATTATGACTCCGTCGTAGGAGTGGAACAGTCGTGTTCTTCAAACCAAGGCCGGTTCTCGGCTGCATTGTAGCCAAGTACATTCCTTGCCAGGGTATATCTAGATAGTACCGAACCGGATACAGAATCGAGCACGCCCAGGTCGTTGACTGTAAGACACTACTCTGGATTTAGTTATACTACACCCGTTACACGAATACCAAGACATACATGCAGACAAGATCATGATTGGCCTAATCCTCATTTTCCTTAGTCTCGCACTACTATACAGCCTCTACGGATGGGCTCTCCCGAAGCCCATCCCTGGCATCCCGTACGAGGCCACGGCCACCAAGAGCCTTTGGGGCAACATGTCCGAGATCATGGCCTTCAAGAAGCGCCACGGGGAGGTCCGCCCCTGGTTCGCGCGCCAGGCCGTCCGACACCGGGCGCCGCTCACCCAGGCGTGGCTGACGCCCTTCAGCCGGCCGGTGCTGATCCTCTCCGACTACCGCGAGGCGCAGGACGTGTTCCTCCGGCGCAGCCGGGACTTCTTCCGCGGGCCGCGCAGCTGCGACGCTTTTCACGGCTCCATCCCCGAGCACCACATCGCCATGATGAGCGCGGACCCGCGCTTCAAGCGCAACAAGGAGCTCGTCCGTGACTTGATGACGCCAGGGTTCCTGCACGATGTGAGTGGTTTCCGTCCCGGCGGTGGTGGTGGTGATGGTGATGGTGTTGGTGTGGTAGTTTTCCTGTAAAGCCCCTACGATGCGCTTCTGCTCAGTCGCTGACCGGCCACGCGCCTACAACACCAAAAAGGTCTCGGCACCCCAGATCCATGCCAAGTCGATGATGCTGGTCGACCTGTGGACGCAGAAGAGCCGCCTCGCGCAAGGCCGGCCGTTTGACGCTCTGGCCGACCTCTTCGACGTGGCCATGGACATGATCAACGCCGCCGCGTTCGCGCTCGACGACGACATGAGCACCACCAAGGCGCAACTGGACTTCCTCAGCAGCAGCAGCAGTAGCAGCAGCAACAGTCCTGATTCAGGTGGCGACAACGCATGGTCCCCCGTCACGTCCGCGGGTCCCCACGGCGGCGTCCAGTTCCCGCGCCCGCCGGAGCTGCCCGACATCGCGGCCTGCCGCGCCCTGGCCGGGCACGTCGGCGTCCTGTTCAACTCGCTGGCGCCGCGGCTGGAGGACCGCTGGCGGATGCTGACGAGCGCGCGGCTGCGGGCCAGCGTGAAGAGGAAGGACCGCATGATTGCCCGCGCGATCGAGAGGAGCCTCGAGAGGATGGGGCGCGGCGGCGGCGGCGGCAAGGAGGCTGTGCCTACGTCGGCCCTCGACCACTTGCTGGCGCGCGAGAAGGCGGCGGCGATGAAGGCGGGGAGGGAACCGGACTGTCATTCGCGGAAGATTTACGATGAGGTAAGAGGCATCCCCTTTTTGGACATCATGCGTGATAAGAAGACTCGGGCATTGATTTACGCTACGTCTAGCTCTTGGGGTACATAGTCGCTGGCCACGAGACCAGTGCAACAGGTCTATCTTGTAAGCCCGTTAAACGGTTACCATTCATATGAGGTACACGGAGGGAGGTCTTGTTTCCCACCTGAACAAGCCACGGGCTCTTAGAAACCCGCATACGTTGACATGATTACACGACAGGGATGATCAAGCTGCTGGCGACCCATCAAGCCGTGCAAGCGCGCCTGCGCGGGACCCTCCGGGCCACCTACGCCGCCGCCGCGGCGGAGTCGCGCCAGCCGACGGCGCAGGAGGTCGCGCTCGCGTCGGCGCCGTACCTGGACGCCGTGATCGAGGAGTCGCTGCGGTACGCGCCGCCGATCCCGCTGCTGATCCGCACGGCGCGGGCCGACACCACGCTGCTGGGCCACGCGGTGCCGCGCGGCACCGACGTCTTCATGCCCGCGCTGGGGCCCGGGTACACGGCGCCCGCCGCCGCGGTCGTCGTGGAGGCGGTCCGCTCCGAGAGCTCCCGCACCAAGGGCTGGGGCGGCCGCTGGGACGAGGGCGATATGCACCTGTTCCGGCCCGAGCGGTGGCTCAAGGCCGACGAGGAGGACGGCTCGAAGCAGAGTTTCGATCCGCAGGCGGGGCCGATGATTACCTTTGGGCTCGGGCTGCGGAGTTGTTTCGGTAATGTCCCTTCTTCTTTCTTTTTCCTCCTTCAGAATAGTTGTAAGTGATGAATACATACGTCTGACAGCACAACAGGGAAACGGCTCGCGTACCTCGAGATGCGAATGATGCTTGCACTCCTCGTGTGGAATTTCAAGTTCGAAAAGTTGGAAGGGCCATTGGCGAGCAACCAGGCCAACGAGTCCATCACCACGTACCCAAAGTCTTGCTATGTGGCACTGGAGAAGCTTTCTTTGTAGGCAAAATGACGGCTTGAAAAGCGAGTCGGGCATCTTCTACAGCACACTCGTAGTAACGGATCGAGGTACGTCTCTACTTCCTCGCCTTCCATGATTTGAGTTCAACCTGTAACATGGTAGCGCGTTGGAGGGACGATATGTAACTGTTTATCTCTGCCTGTTGCATCTGGTCACGATGATGGCAGCGGTGCTGGCGACCATTTTGTGGTAACGTCAGGGGATTCAGGGGCCGGCTGGCCTGGTAAATTCTGTATATCCAATAACAGTATACTACGTGCTAGACCTATGTGCTCTAACTGACTTGAAGCCCTCAAGTAATGATGACATGAAGAACTAGATCCGATAACCTAAGCACGATGGTATCCAGTAAAAGGATGATATCACATTATGTTGCTCCTCCATTCTCCTTGACCGCATTGACATCAAGCCGCTTCCACGGCGATAGCACCGCCGCCACGAGAGCGACCCCCATGAGGGCACACTCGAAAAAGTAAGTCACCCTCATCCCCTGAAGGTACGACGCCACAATGCCGGGCAGGTCCGCGGCCGAAAACACGCCGCGCAGCTGGCCGGCGCCGGTGGCGACGACCTGCAGGGGGTCGACGTGGGGCGCGAGGCCCGGCAGCGACCCGATCAGCGTGTTGACGAAGGCGGACTGCGCGGCCGAGACGCAGAGCGCGCCGCCGAGCGTCTGGAAGCTGAGCAGCATCGACGTCGTCGACGACAGGTCTTCGGGCGTCGCCGACGCCTGCCCGATGACGATGGGCACCTGGAACGCGCCGCCGAGCCCGAGCCCGGCCACGAGCTGGAACGCGACCCAGCGGCCCGTGGCCGTGTCGACGTCGAAGGTGGCGCAGAGGCCGCAGCCGAGGACGCCGAGGCCCGCGCCCGCGACCATGAGCGGGGTCGCGAGCCCCGTGCGCGAGATGAAGACGCCGGCGGCCAGGGCGCCCGTCATGGCCGAGACAATGAAGGGCAGGTTCTGGACGCCCGAGATGACGGCGCTGCTGCTGCGCACGGCCTGGAAGTAGATGGGCATGTAGTAGATCATGGCGAAGAAGGCGCCGGGCAGCACGACCGCGTACGCGGCGGGCAGCAGGATGCGGCGGCGCCGGAGCAGCCGCGGGACGAAGATGGCGCGCTCGCCCTGCCACCACTCGCACAGCGCGAGGGCGGCGAGGATCAGGACCGTGCCCACGAGGAGGCCGATCACGGTGGGGTTGGACCACGGGTAGATCTGGCCGCCGTAGTGGACGGCGAGGAGGTAGGCGATGACGGTGCCCATGAGGAGGGTGGTGCCGATGGGGTCCATCTGGAGCAGTCTCTCTCGCATAGTGGCGACCTGCGGCTTCGCGGACTCGGGCATGCGGAGGAATAAGACGATTACCCCTATAGAAACGGCGCCGATCGGTAAATTGATCCAGAAACACCTGGTACCTGTTAGCCTTTGTGTCTAACAGCTGTCTCTACTATAGAATCAACTTCGATGTCGCACATACCATCTCCATGTGGTGGTGGAGGAGAAAACGCCACCCAGTAAAGGCCCGAGGACACTGGCAAGTCCATAAACGGCCCCGAGAATACCAGTGTAAGTCGCACGGTCCTTGGGCTCAGCCACGAAGGCGATGATAGTATAGGAGCCCGAGCCGACGCCAGCAGCGCCGACACCAGCGACGGCACGGCCGATGATGAAAGAAGGGGACGTCGGCGCCACGGCACAGACCAGGCTGCCGACCTCGAAGATGACGATGGCGGCCAGGTAGCTCGGCTTCAGGGGGAAGTACTTGTACATCTTACCCCATGTGGACTGGAAGCCGCCGGCGGTCATGAAGAAGGCGGCGCCGTACCATGCCACGTCCTGGATGCCGTGGAACTCATCCGTGATAGCCGGGATAGCTGTTGCGACAATGGTCTGCAAGTGGTCAGATATAGCTTGAGGCCCCCTTCGTACCTACTTGGGTTTCGGGGGCTGACGACTGGAGGAAAACTCACATTGTCGAGTGCGATGAGGAAAATGCTGATATTAAGAGCCACGACGATCATCAGCAGCTTGAATCCAGTAGGAAGATCCGGCGTGGGCTCAGGCAGCACGAGGCTTTCGCGCATCGTCTCGGTGGAGGCGGCGATCTCTGGGGGCAGGCCTTTCCCGACGCCGCCTGAGCTTGCGCGGAACGACTGTCGACTCCATCGCGAATGCGCCTTGTCCGACCTGGTGCTGCGTGCCCTGCGGGGAGACGCGGGGGTTTGTGTGCTGAAACTGTTGAGCCCGCCGGCGGATTCATGCCAGCTTGTTCTTTGGGAAGGGATGATGGCATCGGTGATACTGAATCTCAAATTGTCCAGAGGCAGGAAGACGCTCTCTGTCTCGGGACTTAGCCGATCCTGCGTGCTCACTCGGGTCTCATCTGCATCCGACGTTGTTGTTGTTTCGGGGTCGTGCCGGCCTTTTGCTACCGGTACGCCGTTCACCAACTCGATACCTAGGTTAGGCTCCGGCAGCATGGCTGTGTGAGAATGGCGATGGTCCTGGGTGATCGCTTGACCAGTGCATGGATATACAGGCGAGACGATGTATGTATGTCTGTTATGGACCTCTACGATTGACCTTCTGCGGTATGATCCGCCCTGGATCGTGAAGCCTGAATCGGATACAATTAGATATTTCCTTGCAACACCGATGCTAGCTCCAAATGCGTGTGGATGATGCTCCAGTGACAGCAAGCATACAACTCGTCCACCTTCTTTGTAGGGGCGCCATGCGCTCCATTGTGGTAGAACAAAGCCTACCTGCAGCATATCGCTCGCCTGCTGTACGTCCTGCATCCGCTGGAGTGTACATATCTAGGGATTGGTTGGATGGAAATCGTAAAGTCTCCGAACCTGAAGGGGGCCAAATTTACCTACAGCTACAGATACACCACTCGACAAAGAAAAGGCATGGCTTTGTTACTGCCAAGACACGGATGGATTATTGGTCCGACTTTGAGGCACCGGCCCAATGGGATATCCAACGGAATGTTGGAGGGATGACGAGAGAATTTAGCCATGTCCGCTCCCGTTCCCTCTGGGGCTGCACGACATCTCGACAGGGATGGTGAGATCTGAGACCACAAAGTACCAGCTTGGGAATGGCCCAATCTTGGTGGGAAGATTACCGAAGGGGACGATGGATGCCACGAGGACTATGCAGAATAAAAAACAAGATGTACCTAGTGACTATCTCGTAAGCCTTGCAATATACCCGAAACCCCGGCAAACTGCAGCTCCTCCATCGTCTCCTCCCACAGACGTTCCGAGAATGCCTGGCCCTCTTTGGTGTACCAAAGCTTCGGGAATCTGATGACCTGGTGTTAGCTAAGTCTGTAGATGCTTTGGGACCGCCCGCGTCCAACCGAGAGCACACGAGGGAGACCAAATACTGGTCGATAATAGGTAGCAAACTCACGCTTTAATCGCCCAGTCACTGAGCAAACTCCCATGACACTCGCTGCCCCGCGCCACCGCCGCATCCACATAAGTCGTCGCCCCGACGTCCACGTCCCTCGCCACGAGGAACTGGAAGACGGCCCACAGTCGCACCGCGACCGAGGAGAACTCGCGGAAGAAGGCCGTGCCCTTGGTCGTGCCTGGGTTCGGCATGTTGACGAGCACGTCGTCGGGCCCCACGAACTCGGCCGCCAGCTTGGCAAAGAAGAAGGTGAGCAGGACCTTGGACCGCCCGTACTGCACGAACTGGTTGTAGCCGTCGGGCGTGTCGAGCTGCTGCAGGATCGCTCCTCCTCCTCCGCCTTTGCTGGTCCCCATCGGTGTGGAATAGGCCAGGTCCGACCCCACGATGCTCAGCACCGGCGGCCTCGAGGACTTGGACTTGGACTTGGACTTCTTGAGAATGGGGAGCAGCAAGATGGCCAGAAGCGCCGTGGAAAGATAGTTGACCTGCAGCGAAGTCTCGTGCCCCGTCGCGGCCACGACCGAGTGCTCCAGCTTCATGAGCGCCGCGTTAAGGATGGCGATATCCAGCCGCGGCAGCGTCGCGCACCTGGCCGCGAAGTCGCGGACCGAGTCGTAGGACTCCAGGTCTAGCGGCCACACGGTCACCATAGCGTCCGGGAATTGCCGGCGCAGCAGGTTCGCGGCGGCTTCGCCCCGGACCGGCGAGCGCACGCCCATGACCAGGTGCGAGAGCCTGAGCTCCAGCAGCTGTCGGCACGCGGCCAGCCCTATGCCTACATTGCTCCCGGTGACGAGGGTTACTTGGCCAGCGAGACTGATGCCGGCTGGTATGGGCTTCGGCTTTGTGAACTGTCGGTACAGGAACCCGAAGACGGTGGCTTCAAAGTCCGCTTCACTTTCCAGTCGTGATGACATAATGGTAAATCGTGAGCGAGCTTCTCGGGCGCGAGGAATAAATAGCGTGTGCAACCTTTCACAGAGGTTTACTACCAAATCAGTTCTACTTAATGAATTTCTAACTGCGAGGCGGAAACCATGGGTACGTGGTATGTAGCAAGGAGATGATGCGACGGTGATCGCAGGCTCGGCATTGTGTGTTCATCCGGGGCCGGATAGTCTATTTGCCCATTGCCTGCCTACATATGCAGTAAGATTTAGAAGATATGCAGGTAAGTTCTTGTGCATACATTGACTGTACGTGACGGTACATCATCACAGTAATAAGAAAGTCCAAAAAGCCCCTATCCAATTTCTAGACTAGTTGTCCAAATCCTTCACCAACACCCAATGAGTTCGTTTCTATTACCCCTTAATGAGGGGAACATAGAATCGGAAGCGGTTCTGAGGATCGTATTTGGCCTTGAGCCCAAGCAGCCTCTGCATACGCCAAGGTTCATAGCCATAGATTGACTCGAGAGACTCATCGCCAGTGGCGTAGTTCGAGTAGGTCGTGGGCCGACGTCCTGGTTGGCTTGCGTACCAAATATCGCGAATATCATTCGCCAACTTCTGAGCGGGAGCCATGAGCTCAGGCGAGGGAATGACAAACGTGGTAAAGCTTGAAAGTCATAATGTTAGCGATACTCTCAATCGTGTTCTCTCAATCGCTCACAGATATGCATGCAGGCAACGGCAGATGGAGAGGGGTGGGATCATAAACTTACGCAAGATGAAGGTCATCGCGATGAGGATACGCAGTCAAGACGGGGTCCACAGCCTGGACCGCCTTCGTAGAGTAGCCCTCATAGAAGACCACGCCGCCAGCTGCCAGGCTCGGGTACGACGCCATAGTGGCGTTGAATAGGGTCAAGATCTGGCGCTGAGAGGTGACGTTGTACGAGCGGAGGCCGACCGACGTCCCGGCTTTCAAGTTGGACAAGCAGCCTGGACCGCCCTCGGCCATGCCTTGGATCCCGGCAATCTCGGGATACGGGACATCGCCCTTCTGCTGCGAAAGGGCCGGGATGTCGTTGAACGGCTTCAGGATCTTCTCGGCATCCTTTGCGGACCCGGCATAAGCAAAGTTCCATGACAATACAGGCTAAAGGACGTAGTTAGATCACAGGTACTTGTTTTGGGGAGATCAAAAGGTCAAAGGGGATCCGAGCCACTTACATCGGTTGTGTTAAAAGCTGGGTTGATGATCACGGAGCCAAACTCTACCCCCATTTCCGGTGGTGTCTTGCCGTCCTTGTGGAATGCGTTCAGCCTCTCAAACAGAACTTCCAGCTTGTCTTGCGACCAAACATAATTATGGTAGTGCCACGTGTCGATTTTGCGACGGTAGATCTTGCTCTCCGCGCTCGTGACGATGCCGAAATTGTGACCGGCGCCTTGCATGGCCCAAAACAAGTCACTGTGGCTGTCCTTATTGACCTTGATGGTCGAGCCGTCGGCCAGGACCACGTTCAGGTTGATGACGTTGTCACTGGCGAGGCCATGAAGCCCTTGGTAACGCCCATGACCACCACCCAGGGCAGGCCCAACAAAGCCGACGCAGTTGTTGCTTCCCGTCGCTATTGTGTCAAGATCAGCATGCATTCCATGGAGTAAGATCCAGCAAACGAAGACACTTACAAGTGACATAGCCGGCTGCCCAAAGAGTTCGTACAACATCACCAATGTACTGCCCTCCCTGGATCAAGGCAGACTTGCCACCAGGCTGGATTTTGATGGAAGTGAGCCCAGTCATGTCTATCGTTATCCCTTTTAATGTGGCGACAGCTTCAGAGGCCCCATGGCCGCGGTTAGTAGCTAGAAACTCGATATTGTTCCTGTTGCAGTACTTGACCTGAGCCGAACTGTTAGCTGAATCCATCGTAGATATCAAGCGAGCAACAGCTCAGCCAAGAGAGACTCACAATGGTCGATACATCCGACTCCTGTGCGGGCCTCACGACAAGCTCTAGACCACGAGGCTCCGTTGCAGTGTTCCATCTCTCAGTCGCATTTGCCCATCCAGCGTCGGATGGGCGGATGATGACCGTGCCTTTGGAAAGGAGGGAGCCCAGCTCTCGCTGGATCTGAGCAACTGGCACGTCACGGCGGGTAAAGGGCGCATTATGGAAATATTCTGGCACAGCAGGATGAGGTAGAGCGATGCTGGTACCCACAAACTGGAGGAAGACAAGGCCACAGGCTATGCGGCCAAAAAGGGTGTTCATGCTTGCTAACATGGCTTCGGAGGGAGATTCGATGGGATCAAATGGTTGATCGGTGGCGCGTTCTAGGAGATCACTGGTTCAATGCCAGGACGGCGACGATATTTTGTAGTCTGGCTCTTGCCTGGGCCAAGGTATGGGATACGACTCATTTCGAACCGGCTCGTCCCATCTCCGCGAAACGGTTCCTCCCAATTCTCACGCATCAATATCTCCCAGCTGAACATCTCAGCTGCGCCCCTATCTTGAGTCGCTCAAGCCCCCGCCCTCCCCTTGGACGGCGGAGCATCATAAGTCATCCTTCCGGACAGGCCGTTGATTCCTACTAGAATTAATAGACTTCGCGCCCCTATCAAAGCAGAGAAACGCCTACCTAGGCCGCGATGGGAGACGGAGGGAGCCTCAACCATGGACAATACTTCGGAGAAGGATTCCACTCGATAACGTCAGCATTCAGCTCGTGACGGCTCGAAGCTGTGTGATGAATCTTTTACAAGGTCTCGAGGAGGGTTGGCGATGGCCCTGGGCTCGATTGATGATTCACTGCACTTGTATTTGCGGAAGTACCGGTTGGGTACCGACATGGGTCCCACGCCGTACCAAGGATGTAAGCCAGCAGCTGTACCTATAGGCTGACTGCAGGATCGCACCTGCAGCTTCCGATACCCGTCTGAGAGACAAGTCTCGACCAGTCCAGCAGGGAACGAGTCCGCGGAAACAACGGCCAATGATCGCAGTAACTCCGTTCTTATCTAGATGGCTACAAGACCTTCCGTGATTAAAAGAAGCCTAATTTGCGGCCCTAGAGTGTTGTTATCTTGTGTCCAATTTTAAACAGTACTTGCTTAGCCGCCTGTTTTAGTGGTGAATCCTTGCCAAAGACCTGTAAGAGAACACAAAGAATAGTCGGTTGGGCAAACATGGCTTGGGGTTGGCAACTCTGGCTTTCACCACGCCCGACGCGGCGCACCAGAACTCCTGCTGAACCGCGCATGCTCTCCGTGGACGACGCGGCGCTGTACGAGTTCAACTACGAGGATGGAGGTCGACTGTCTGTGAGGGAGACTCACTACGCAGACAACCCTTCGGTGAAGGCTGGGCTCTCCGGGCCGCCACTGTAAGACAAACTGACTCCTGCCCACCAGAAATCAGCCTTCGCCTCCCACGCTTCAACCACCTCTCCCCTTTTTAGTTGCCGTCCATTCTCACACGTGGCGTGGCGCATGCTTATCATGGATTGTCCCCGGGGCAGGCACATCCACTTACGGCAGACGGAATTCTTCGAGGTCGAACAGGGCGTCCTTGTTGTCGTGAGAAACGAGCAGGAAAGTGTACTCACCAAGGAAGATGGTGTGGTCGTCATTCCACCTGGTACTCGGTGAGTCTCGGCCTGACAGCCCTACTGCGACCTCACCTCAGTCGCCACTACCCACATGTTTTGTTTCCTTTTCCTGGAATAGCTCTGCTGAGACGAAGTTGTCTTGCCGCCCAGTCACCGGTTCTGGGCACACAGCTCCAACAAGGGCGACCTCGTATTCAAAGTGCACGCGGAGCCCCACGATGCAGAGCACGGCTTCGACGAGGCCTACCTGCGTAACGCCCTGGGCTATCTCCGGGACTGCCAGCGGGAGAAGTTGGAGCCCTCCGTCTTCCAGCTGGCCCTGTTTGGGTGCATGAGCGAGACGGTGCTCACGCCACCATTTTGGGTGCCTCTCTGGATCTTGAGCCTGCTGCACCACGTGCTGGCATACTGGATCGCGGCGCCCCTGTTAGGGTAGGAGGCAGCCACCACCGACCCTTCTCTGCAGACCACCAAGCTGACCAGTCAACAGTTACCAGGCGACTTACCCGGAGTACAGTAAGGAAGACCAAGGCGACACTCACAAGTGGGACTAATCTTGTCTGCTATGAGCCACTTTGCTCGAGCCAGACTGAACGAGCTGGAATGAGAGTTGCATTCCCAGGCTAGCAAAGCGTGACGATCGTAGTTTGGCAGTGCGCTTATCGAGATGGACACATTGGTGATGAAGGAGGAAGGGACCCAAGGACCCGGCCTGGTTAGTGCTGTGCCTGATTAGTGGGGGGGTAAATCTAACCGGTTTTTAGCTCATTGTTACAGTGTCACCTCTGTTCAGCCGTCGAAGTCGGGCGCTACGCAGTGGCGGGGGCCCTCAGCATCACGAATCACCTAATTCAGGACTTACACACTATCACACTTTCACATTGAGGCATGTAGTCGTAGCTCTGAAGAACTGCATATCAGGTCACAAAGGCAAAAAGAAATCGATTTTATCCTACCAAGAAAACGCCAGAAGAAGAAACATCTAACCGCTCATACGCTGTATAATGTCCCGTACTCCAGCAAATTCCAGTTCCGACAAAGTCTCTTCCCACAACTGTTTCCCAATCGCGTCCCCCTCGGGCTTGTAGAGTAGCGGGGCCATACTATGTAAGCAGACGAAAATCAGTAAACGTCTGGGTAATACAGACGCACACACACACACACACACACACACACACACACGAGGTTTGCAAATGATGATGATGATGATGATTATATGGAGGAGGGACTACTTACGGTCGTATCACGCCGTCTTCCAAGTACTGCCCGTGGACCGTCTCCCGGTCGAAGCTGACGGCCGCGTGCACGATGCAGCGCGCGCCCAGGCCCGGGCTCTTGCCGACGAGGCGCGCGTAGACCCGGACCGCGAGGCCCGCCCACGACCCGTTGCCCTCGCGCGGCAGCTCGGACCCGTAGCAGAAGCCCGGGTTGGCGGCGTCGAGGGTGGCGGCGGTCCCCGGCACGCGCGCCGCCAGCTCGCGGAAGAAGAACTGGCCCAGTAGCTTGGACGTCCCGTAGCGCTCCTGCATGGCCCAGCCGGGCGTCGGCCGCTTGAAGGCGCCCAGGATGGTCGGTTTCGATGCGCGCTCGGCGAACTTGACCCAGCAGGCCGCGTCGGACGAGACGAGGACGAGACGGCCCGGGGGGCCTCCGGTGGCGGCGCGTTGGAGGACGGGCAGCAGCAGGATCATTAGGAGGGCGTTGGAGAGATAGTTGACCTGCACGTCTTCGTCAAACCCGGTAGCGGGGTTGAACTCCTCTGTGATCTTGTACAGAGCGGCGTTCAAGATGGCAATATCCAGGCGTTGCAGGGTCTTGGCCCGCTCCGCAAATTCGGTGACAGACTGATACGAAGACAGGTCCAAACTCCAAATTTCGATCTCACATGAACCTGGGGGACGCCCCTCTAACAGGGATTCTCGGGCGGTTTCGGCCTTGGGTACACTCCTTACGGCCATGATGAGTTTACTTAGTCCCAAGTCCAGAAGCTGGCGGGCGGTCTCTAGGCCGAGGCCGGTGTTGGAACCGGTGATGATGGCAGTCTTTCCCCTGAGGTCGACATCTTGCCGTGTGATCTCCTTTGTTTTCCCAAAGAATTGACGTTTGAAGAACTGGGACATGCTCGCCTCCTTGTCGGGCGAGATATCGAACTGCGGTGCCATTGTCTCTGATTTGCTCGAGCTGAGTTGGACTGGGACGAGATGAAGATGGTCAGAAACCTCGTACCAAGTCAGAACGAAATCATCCTATCTATCTTCTACCTGGCACCTGGCATCTGACCCTGCGAATGAAGGCTGTCGTGGGAATAGAATGCATTACACAAAGCCAGGACAGCGCCACAAAGTGCCAAGTACCTCTTTCTTGTCACACCCCCAACGGCCTGTCTTTCGCCCGTTTTCGTCCGTACCCGGCGAGTTTTCGATCCGCATACGGCCCAATTGAAGAGCCCGTCGCCCGTCGGAGCCAGCATGATTAGGACTCGATGCGCTGACGTAAACCACCCTTCAACGGCACAGCAGGAACCTGTCCCCTGTACATGTCGCATGTCCTGCATGTACATTAAAGGTACCTATCAAATGTATCCATCAAGGCGCGTTTGCTTGCTTTGCCTCTCTCAATATGTCTTCCTCTTCGACTGGAGGCGCCCTCCAAGTGTCAACAGCGCATGACAAAGCTCGCGATTAGGCAACCAATAACCGGAAGATCCCGGGAATCTGGGAATAGTACTCTAGACTCCAATATTTCTTTTCTTCAGCCCCGATCAGCCCTGCCAGCCCTGTATTGCCTTATCCTTGGCTAACCCTCTCTCAGCTTAGAACTCGAATCCTCTTCAAGACAAGGGTGCGGATATCACGAGTCGACTTTCAATGGGTGTCACCATCCAGGAATAGACCTGTTGTGTATCCTATCTTTTTGCTCCTTCAAGCCCCCGGTGGCTACCACAGGACGAGAAGGATTCCGGTTTATCGACGGAAAGGATCACGGGCTTGGTCAGGCGTCTTATCATGGCGTTTTCTTTGGCAGGAGACAGAGGACTCATCGGGAGCGTTGAAATCTCAGGATCATATAGTCCTGGTCGCATAGGAATAACGTATATATATCGCTACACGATGCGTAACCTTCTCGGCTGCCATGAGATATCGTAGGAAGTATAAACGACTAGAGGACCGTCAGTACCACTAGATTAATCATAATCCAGACAACCATGGCCTCAACCCGTTTCCCTACCTCGAGTAGCTTCTCGCAGCTACTGCTTGGCTTCTTTTTCTTCTACTTAACCGGCTTTACTACGGCCGCCGCCGTCCCTCGCGCAGATCTCAAAGCTCTCTTGACTGATCCGGTCCGGCAGTGGTCAAAGGGAACAACCGTATCCTTCAGTGGCACTTCCCGGTTCCAGGAAGCGACAGAGCGCTGGACCATCTTCGACCCGCCGACGTACGTTGCCGCCATCAGTCCATCGACAGAAGAAGATGTCAGGAAAGTCGTAAGTCGCAAGAACCTAAACAATAAGAAAACTTGATTCTCTTCTGACAGACTAAATTTCTTGCTCCCCAGATCAAACTCGCCACGCTCTTGAAGTTCCCGTTTCTGGTCACGGGAAAACGCCACGGATACACGACTACCCTTGGTCGCCTCCGTAACGGGCTGGCCATTGACCTAAGCGGGATCAGAACGCTGGATGTGAACAAAGCGGCCCAAACCCTCACCATCGGCCCCGGAGTGGGCGCAGGCGATATTTTTAACCCTCTTTTTGAAGCCGGGTTTGAGCTACGTATGAGCTCTCCTTCTTCTTATAGATCTCCCCAATCTGCTGCCAGTTCAAATTCTCACCCGCCCCTTCATCGTTCACAGAAACCGGTAGCGCCACCTGTCCCAGCCTGATCGGCGTCACGCTCGGAGGTGGCGTCGGCCGCTTCACCGGCGTGCACGGCTTGCTGCTCGACGCGCTCATCTCGATCCGGATGGTCACATGGGACGGGAGGCTGATCACCGTCTCCAAGACGTCCTACCCGGACCTGTTCTGGGCCATTCGCGGAGCCGGCGCCAACTTCGGCGCCGTCGTCTCGGCCACCTACAAAGTCCATCCCTTGCGGAACAATGGCGATATCCTCAGCGCCGACTTCTACTTCCCCGCCAACAAGAGCACTGAGTACTTCAAGGCGGTGGAGGCCCTGGGCGGTGGCAAGCTGCCCGCCGAGATGGCATCGATATCGTTGGTGTTGTGGAACAATGATGCAAACGAGGTGAGATTTTCCTCACTTTCTTCCCCTCTGAATTTCCAAAGCCAAGAGAAAAATGGAGAAAATGAAGCTGACGAGCTACCTCTCCCTATTACAGACCCAAGTCGGCGCCAACTGGGTCTACCTAGGCCCCGAGGCCGAAGGCCGCAAAGCCCTAGCCCCGTTCCTCGCCCTCGGCCCGAGCTACCAAAGCATCAGCGTCGTCAAGTGGAACAAGCTGATCGCGACGGCGGGCGGCGGCGTCGAGGCCCAGACCTGCGCGGACGGCCTGTACCGCGACCTGTACAGCATGAACATCAAGAACTACTCGGCCGCGACTTACTCCGCGTCCTTTGCCAAGATGGCCGACTTCTTCGCCCGCTACCCCGAGGCGCGCACCAGCATCCTCCAGTTCGAGTGGTTCCCGAACCAGGCCGTGGCCGCCGTACCCCTGGGCGAGACGGCCTGGCCTTGGCGGGACGCGACGGGATACGTGTAAGCAAAGCATATTAACTGCTCCTCGACTAGCCAACCACTTGTTCTTTGATGTACTGACCGATTGGTGCGTAATCACTTGCTTTTAGAAATCCCAACATGATCTGGAGCAAGGGAGCTTCCGCCGCAACCGCAAAGGCCGCCTCGGCCCTCGGCCACGAGCTCCGCGAGGACCTTCGCGCGACGGACGGGTACCCCGAGCCCTCAGTCTTCGTCAACTACGCGCGCGGTGACGAGAAGCTTGAAGAGATCTACGGTCGTCAAAATCTGCCGAGACTAGCCAAGCTCAAGAAGCAGTGGGACCCTCATGGCTTCTTTAGCTTCAATAACGCGCTGCCTACCCGGTATCCTTGATGAGACATGCACAAGGCAAGGGGATTGGAACGTGAGTGCGCAGGATCGCCGGTTCAAGTCACTTCATCTTTCTATTTTTCCTGATAGATATACACCACAGACTCGAAGTCCCATTTCCTACATGTATGTTAGTATACGTTTTATATAGAACTCCTTATTTATAGCTAGGGAAACCAAACTTGTTATCAGAAAGTAGTTCGATAAGTCGGTGCGTTCATTAGTCTTGAGAAGTCCCTAGAGGAATGAGCCAATTGAACTCACTAGCATGTTGTCGCGGGAGCAGTATCCGTCGCGTCTCACCGCCTATATGCGGGAGGGGAACGGTCCCCTTGTAGTCAGTGTTCCTAGGACTTTCTCCTCTACGTTGATTGAGCTGCGATTGTTGCAACAATTTTACCGCAATAGTTACACGTATAATTGCAGTAGAATCTAATATCATTGGGTATTTGCCTTCATCGAGGACCGAACATAGCACGCTTACCTACGCCCTGAGCGCCTGCGTCTTCGCATGCAGCCAATCGATAACGACCGGCATGTAGGCACTAAGACTGTCTTCCATGATGCTCCAGAACAACCGAGTCGCCTCCTCTTCGGGAAGGTCCAGATGGAACCTCTCCTGGACCTTGAGGACAGCCTTGTCAGGCTCAAGCTTGATGTCAGGGATATTGGCGTGCACCATGAGACTGAACAAGTTCAGGATCAGGTTCGAGGATTTCCGCAACGCCGCGAACGCCAACGAGCAGTACTGCTTAAACTGCAGGTACAGATCGCTGTTGGACCCGCCCATAGCATCAACCATCTCCTTGCTCAACTTCACCGCGGGGGCGAACGGCTTCGGGTCGCGTCCAAGAATGAAACCAAAATCGGCATGGAAGAAATGTCCATCTGGGGTGAGCAGCAGGTTTTCGTTATGCCGATCGCCGACACCGAGGATATACGTGATGACACAGTAGCCGGCACAGGACTTGACAAAGGCGTCCAGGGTTTCCTTGCGGACGCCCATTTCAGCGCGCTCGTCAGGGTTATGCTGCTTGAGGTACGCGAGCACAGGATTGGTGCGATGTTTCTTCGCAATGTGGGCAAACGTCTGCGAAGGAACGAACTGTGAGGCACCAGCCGTCGTGCTGGTAGCTAAAATTTTGTAGGGAGAAAGCTTAAGGTCCAAATTCTCCTTTTGAAGCAGCTGGTCCATAAGCGTGATAATCTGGATTACGAGCTGGTCCTGCCGCAGATCATCACCAGTCTTGAACATCATTGGATACTTGCCTCCTGATACCGTCTTGAAAGTCGCCATGATCGGCGACAGAGACGATTTGAAGACTCGTGTTTCCTCAGGCACAACACCTGTAATCATTACTGACGGATCCAGTGGAAGCGGCAATGGCGGCTCGATAACGAGCATCTCTGTCTTAGGATCTGCAAGAAGAGCCTTGACCTTGTCGAGTTTGCGGTTGGAGGACTCATGCGAGGCCTGGATCTCGCTGGAGATTTTCGAGAAGACCGCGATGAGTTCTGCTTGGCGCTTCATGGTCTGTCGAGTCTCGAGACCACCAGGTCGGTTTTCCAATTCCCGCATGAAATCGTATTGCACCTTTGCATACATTGTACGGACCTCAGGGCCTTGCTCCGGGCTCTTGTCGTCCCATTCAACTCCAAGATACCAATAGAAGTAATTCCCAAGGGTGAAGTTCTCGACAGCTCTGGAGATCAGGAACGTTGCTAACGACGATGCTTCTGTTGCAGGATGTCGAGTATCGGTCGATATGTGCTCAAACTTGAGAGCCTGTACCAACTGTAGCAGGTAGAGCATCAGCTCGTTGTCATCGGCTTTGCTCAGCCTATCAACAGCATAGGCTCTCACAGCCGGGCTGTCAAAGGTTGGCCCAAGCAGCTCCAGCGCATCATCAACATCGATCTCTGTCCACTTTGCAAGTACTTGGATGGCTTGCTTTGACTCGCTTTGGTCCTGCCAATTGACGGACTTCACGAATTTTGTCACCGCACGCTTATCCTTGGTCAAGTGGTAACGGAATTTCCAAACGAGATCCTTCTCCTCCAGTGTGAGAGTATGAGTGGGCGAATACGCCATTATCATATTAAGCTCATCTCGGACTTTGGCATTGGGTCGCAAGTCTTTATCCAGAATACCATGACGATGCTGGCTACGAACGAGTCGCCTATGTTTGCTCTCTGCAGGGTTGTCTTTCGCAGCGACTTCAGGGTCGTATATCCTTACAATCCGGGAGCTCCCGCCTGCGCTTCCGTTGATACCAGGGCCGAATTGGACCTCTGGGGGCGGCTTGATGTCGATGTTGGATTGAGAGGCCGAGAGCTGTTGAATGGTAGAGATAGGAGCTGGGGGGTATTCGTGGTCCGTGAAGACGACCGGGAAGTCAAATCGAGGCAGCTCGATCGTAAGAGTGAACTGCGAAGGGCCTCCTTCCGCGTCATACTCCGCGTCAACTGATCCGTCTTGCATAGAAGACTTGTCGGCTTCCTGTCGCAGGCTGGCTTGTCGCTGAAGCGACTTGACCGAACTTCTTGTGACCTCGGACGCTCGTCTCTCCGACACTCGCCAGACCAGATGGTCAAGCCATTCCACCTTGGGTATCTCGTCCATCTCATATTTCTTAAATAGCTTGTCCATTCGATCCATCTCATCGCGCTCCTTATCCACGGTGGCGAGGTCGTTCTTCTTTGTTCCCTGCCTCCTCTTAGGGACAGTAAACGGTGTGGTCGTGCCGTCGTTTCCGTCTGCCTTTTGGTGGCGATGTATCATGCATTTTAATCGACCTTTCTGGACCTGGTTGTCTTTGTCAAAGAGAGGCAGTGTGGTGCCTCCAAACGGTATCGCGTGGCCTTGAGCTTGCTTGCCTCCTGTTGGAGAGACATCCCAGAGAGTTATGGCTAAGCAGGAGTTGAGCGGAAGCGACTTGTAGGGAATGGGAATATCGAGCCATTCGTTCCAACTGCGAGGTTGTTCTCATATTAGCCAACACAACCGCTAACATCCGACGGGAAGCGCCCAACCTTCTCTCGTTCTTGAACGCTTTGTATGATGTCTGTACTGGTACAGTCAAAGGCTTCGAGCCAGCCCAAACCTGGACAGTGACATATAGATCCGAGTAGGGGCTGCGGACCGGGTTAGCGACGGGGGTTGTTCCGCTGGAGATAAGCGCTGGGCGCATACCTCGTGTTCGAGCCGATGTATCGGAGTTCTGGCCTCTTAATCAATGTCGACTCTTTCTGCGGTGTTTCGTCTCCTTCGAGATTAACTCTGTCGATTTGCGCATTCAGTCAGGACGTGGCACGTCTACAAGAGGGGTAGGAAGTCAAGACCTTACATGCGTATGCTGAGCGGATAGTCGAGCGACACCGATTGCGCGAAGGAGAAGGTATCCATCCTGAAGCACCAAGACCGTGCATGGCAGGTTCCGGGAACTACCTATGCAGGAGATGGACAAGAAGACGGGTGATCTTGCACAAGCGGAATGGGTCGGAAAACCAAAGAGTTGCTGTCATCGGCGCCGAGGTTACATCCTTCATACAGTCAGTAGGCCAGGTCAGTTAATCAAGACAGGGCGCCACAGCAGTCACGTCACTGCCACGGAACAGCGACCGGCTAGCTATTTAGATACATATCGGATATGCATCTAGCGAAGAGGCAGGGGGGTCCTTTGGTGGGATGTTTCACCAGCTCTGAGCCTCTGCCCCACGTTTCGTTCTTGGCTCCAGCGCCTTAGTGAGCCCGGTTGGCAAAGGCAATTAAAACCAAAACGCGTCGCCAAGCCGACAAGACGCGTTGAATAACCCACCATCGGCACCAATATATTGAAATCAGGTTCACTTATCCCGCCGCCGATATCCCGAGTCATTGTGAATCAATTGAGCAGGTCCAACTCGTCCGGTTCGAAAGTCGGACTTGCTCTTACTTGCTAGCTGCTGCGTAACGTGACGCGCGGCTGCTGTTTACAGCTCAGCACATTCAGATACACCATGTCGACAGATGGCTCCTCCACCGAACCAGATTCTCCATCGCGGGCTTCGGACAAGGAGAACAGCTCAAGGACGTTGGTCATGAGAGACAAAGGCAAAGCGGCCGAAGGGGCTGCCAAGAGGAAACGAGCCACCACAAATGACAGTGGCCCGGCGTACTCAAGGCGTCGCACTGCGACACAGGAGCCTGGCGACGAGGATAGCATAGGGGAGCTCTACGACCCCGATCAGTCAATTGAGCAAAAACGCGAAGTCCAGAGGGGGCTCCGAGACCTGATCAAGAATCTCAAGGAGAACGGCGATGAATTCCTCCAAGCCGATTCAGAAGGTCTGCATGAGACGCTGCGCAGGGCTAATGCCTTGTCCGCAAATGTGAAACAGACGACTGAAGCTACCATCGACTCAAAACTCCTGGTCAATACAGTAGATGCCACTTACCGCAAGACTATGCGCCTTACTGCCGGGAACACTGCCCAGGGCGTCGACGTGGACGAGTTCATCTCCAAATGCATCACGTTCATGAGGTTAGGTGGTGGAATTGCCGACGATGACGCTCCTGACTTGTCCAGTACTCAGCGCCAGCGAAGGCGTCCTAACAGAAGCGCGCTTGCTGCCATGGACGAAGACGAGGAGGAAAACGACGACGCGGGAGATCCTTTCAACTGGGAACATCTTGGAAGATTCGGTGGCTGCACCCAGGCTCGACGGCCTGCGACTCCCGGATTCCTCTTGGGGCCACTGTCAGTCGAGAAAAAGATACGCAAAGTGGTGAAGAGAAGTGCGCCTTTCCGACCCGGGAATCTCCAAGAAGTTCGGCCTGAGGTGCTGAATCCGGATGATATCCAGAAGAACGAGAATGGTGACCTTGCTGGCATCTGCAAGGCGGTATTAGAACGCCTCGTGGAAGTTCAAGCAACTGCACAAGATTCGGCCCAGACCGCGTTTGAAGCTAATGATGACGAAAAGACAGCCCGAATCATGGAGAGATATGGGCTGAAACAGAATGGAGGCATCGACTTACTGAGATTTGTGGTGAACCCCAAATCGTTTGGCCAGACCGTTGAAAACATGTTCTATGTCAGCTTCTTGATCAGAGATGCCAAGATCCAACTGGAATACGACGACAACGGCTTTGCAACCTTAGGTAGGCGTTGGCCGTCCCAGATTATTCTCGCGGATTATATATTGACATGCTGCAGTGCCAATCGATAAAGACGACCTTGAACAGCAGCAGAATGCTGGTCGGCAATCCTCCAGACAAAGACAACAGGCGGTTTTCCATCTCGACATGGACGTATGGCAAGATATAGTCGAAGTGTACAGAATAAGAGAGCCACTCATACCACACCGGAGAGAGGAAAAGGTAAAGGGGCCCGGGGCCCGTGGCTGGTATAGTTAAGCTGAGGAATAATGTACGGAAGAACTGCACCAAGCGCTGGAGTACAGTAGTTTGTAGGGGAGATGTGGCAGGCTGCGTGTTGTTCTCACTGTAACGCACAGTCCGCCGAGGCCAGCGCCAGCGCCTGGATGAATTCATGATACCCATTATGGCTTTTCACATTTACATTCCCTTGTGTTGTTTCTATTAACGCAGCGAAGTGATAGGCACCGAGTTGGGCTCATGGTAAACGCAAGATCGTATCATTCCAACAACCTACTGATATACTTCGCCAGGTATGCTCAGTGAAATCATGATACCAGGTTGGGTTTGCTCACTGGAATGCGATCTTGGCCGTATGTGTTACCCTCTGAGTAGCCCGCTTTCTCGGTTCGTCTACTATAAAGCAACTGACAAGAGACCTCTCACAAAGAGAAGCTAGCGACAGAAACTATTCGACGGGCTCGGCACATATTCTTCAAACCGACATCCCAGCGACGACTAAAGGCAACATCCCTTTGCTATTTAATGCTCAAGCGCAAGTTCGAGTGAATAACAGATTCTGCCGCCTAATGCTAGCATAGCCGTTGGCCAAGCAGACAAGGTTTGGTTGCGGAAGCCTTGGTGGTGATTGTGATAAAGGACGCTTCAAAGAAGCTTCTACCGACAATATTCACCACAATAAGACCAGCTCAATGTGACAAAGGGCGCTCTATAGTGCAATGGGTCCCATCCGGACGCACTGCACATGATGCAGCTTTGTACAGAGCAAGCTTTTTCAATCAGAGCGTTGGCTGGACATGCGGGACTTCACAAGTGAGCTATCGAAATATGACCAAAACAATAGGTCAACCAAACTTTTGCCCCTTTGCTCCTAAGGAGATTTACTTGGTTCCAGACAATAACGCCTGTGTTATCTTTTTCTTCTTTTTCTCTACTTCTAGGAGGAGTCTTTGATCGTACAGCAACACCGTAGGAGAGAGACTGTGACACGACTATGGAAGACGAAGGCGGTTCAGCGCCATTTGATCCCGAGGGGCCAGGCTTGAGTCAGAGCTCTGGTTCCGAGGGGGGACTATCAGGATCTCCCCCGCCTTACATGCCGGCTTCACGACTCTGGACCAAGAACTTGCGAATGCCGACCAGTCCGGGTCCGGGTCCGACGAAGCAACAGACCGCGGCAACGGCGATGAGCCAGGGCGGCAGCCGACACCCTCTAGTCCAGACTCCAACCCCTTCGCACGACCACCATCCAGGGGCTTCTCCCCTCCGCCGCTTCGGTTCTGGGGCGAAGAGGGTATAGCCGAGGAGCGCCGAATCAAGGAGGAGATAAGGGCAAAGGCAGCCGAGGAGAAGAAGAAACGCGAGGAGCTGGAGGCGAAACGCAATCCGGATAAGGCGCCCCGGGACACGTTTCCAACCAAGTCGGACCTGGAGCTTGCCCGCCCCATCATCGGCGTGCTCAAGCAGATGGCCAGAGCGCACGGCGTCGACGGAAAGCTCGAGGATGGGATTCTCCGGCAAGCGATACACGAGAGCGCGACCGCCGAACAAGTCAATGGCGCATTTGCTCGTATGCTTATGGGGAACCACCACATGGCGGACTTTGCGGATATCCAGACGGCTGCGCAGCGGGTGCCCCGATCCCATGGGTTCTCGGGGGATGGCTCGAAGCTGTACCAGGCCCTCTTTGACGCCATGGTCGTGGACTATGGCAACAAGGCAGGGTACCGGGATGCACAAACGGCACTGGAAGAGGAATCCCGAGCTGCCAAGGCCACCATAAGGCAGCTCACCGCCGAGAAGAAGGAGTTTGAAGGGCAGCTGAAGAAGCTCCGGAACAACGCTGAAGAGACTGAAGAAAAGATGTTAATGCTCCGGAGTGAGCGGGGGTACCTCCGTCAGAAGTTGTCAGAATGTACCGATATGGTTGAAGAGGTCAGACAGCAGCTGACGAAGGAAAAGAAGGATCTCGAGGAGCAGTTGACGAAGGAAAAGCAGGATCTCGAGGAGCAGCTGAAGAAGTTCCAGGATAATTCTGAAGAGTCTAAGGATACTATAGAAAGACTCACTAAAGAGAAGGAGGGTCTCCAGGCCAAGTTGGAGAGCGACAAGCAGGCATTCGAATCCAGCCTGGAGAACGAGAGGACGGATTTTGAGGAAAAGCTGACAAAGGCCCAGGGCGAATCTCAAAACTCTGCCGAGATGATGCAACAACTTACCAACGACAAGCAGGAACTCGAACGGAAGCTGAAGTCGAGCGACGACGACGCTCAACAATCCAGTGACAAGTTAACCCAGTTGGCAGGCGAAAATAAGGATCTCGAAGCAAAGCTGGAAAAAGCGCTGGAGGACGACGGCTCCAAGGAAATCATCCGACAACTGACCGACGAGAAGCAGGACCTCGAGCAGAAGCTAACGTCGAGCGAGGACAACTCCCAAAGCTCCAGCGATACCATTCGAGAACTTACCAGCGAGAAGAAGGACCTTGAGCAAAAGATAAAGTCGTTTGAGGAGGATGCCCAGAACTCCAGCGATACGATCATCCGACTGGGAAGAGAAAACAAGGCTCTCGAGAAACTGCAAAAGGCGCTGGAGGACGACGGTTCCGAGTTGCTCATCCGACAACTGGCCGACGAGAAAGCAAACATCGAAGAGGAACTTGAGAGACACAAGAATGGCGCCAACCTGCAGATACAGAAGCTGACCCGCGACAAGGAGAACCTCGAAGAGAAGCTGGAAACCGAGGAACAGAACCACGAAAACAAGCTGGAGAGCCAGAAGGAATCGCTCGAGAAGCGACTGGAGGCCCTTCGGGCAAAGTTCCACAAGTACATCAACGATACCGACGAGGATAGGCGCGCAATGGTGGATATGCACGAGAGAAGCGTAGAGAAGATGGCCAAACTCATGGCTGATTATCAGGCCTGTGGCGAAGCAGTGACGAGGCTAGAGGGCGAAATGAAAGAGGCGCGCAATGCTCTCGCAAAGTACAAGGCGAAGAACACGAAGTTGCGAGAAGAGCTTCAAGGACTCCAGAAGGAGCTCGGGGAGGCCAAGAAGCGTATTAAGGAAGGAGGAGGGGCCGACGGTGGTGGTGGTAGCACTGCTACTAACAGGACTTTTACGCCGGGCACTACATCGTCAGCGACACGGTATAAGTATGACAGGCTTCTGGAATACTATAGCAGGTAAGATACATGCATACGCAGATACATACGCTCTGTAATCTTTTCGTGAGAAACCCCCCTTCTAACCAACGTCGCCACTCAGGGTCGAAGAGGCACTCAAGTGGCATAAGATCGGCCTCGAAGAGGGCGGCCAGCAGCTCGTGCAGGAGGGTGGGAAAAAAGCCGACTTTGACAATTATCAGGCCAACCTAAGGGCGAGCTATGAGAAGACCAAGGGGAACGACGGGAAGGTCCTAGAACCGTTTTCCGAAATAGCCGCGCACTTGCGCGGCGCAAATATACACATCGAGGCCGACGCCCATCTCGTCCGCAGCATAGACGATCTGAGCGCCAGCTTCCATCAGTTCAACTTTCTGGGACCCCGAAAGCCCAGATCGTGCCTGTCCCAGATCGCGGCGATTCCGCAGCGCCTGGTGCAGATACCGAAGCGGCTGCTGGGGTGGGCCAATAGCCTCGGCCTCATGCCCCTGATCAACCTGTTCATGTTCCTGTTCTTCCTGGCCGCCACCCTCGCCGAGGGCAGCAAGTATGCGCATTGGGGCAGACCGAACGCCACGTCGCGGGCGTTGTTCGCGGAAAATCGGGCATACTTCTGTGTGAGCGCACCTCACATGAGCTTCTTTTACGATATGGTGCGGGACGTCCTGGGTATACCGAGATTGACCTAACCGTACTGTTTCTAAATCCCTCGACCAACAAGAATAAGAAGATACCAACGGTCAGGAGGGAACGCAACTCCGAAGACAGCCAACTGAACATCATGCCCCTGCCCCTTTCCAGTGGGGGCAGCCCAGGCATCATACAACCGAACAAAATAAATTGGCACTACTAGGCCAGTACGACAACTCCTTGGAGACACATTTCTTTTGTCAGGTTTCGTTATCATAACGAACAAAACACGTTGGCACTGACAGAGCCAACACGACACTCCGACGAGGCATCTTTCTTTTGTTGGGGCCCGTCAATATGCAACGGGCAAAATACCAGTACAACACTCCGACGACACATCTTTCATTTATTAGTTTTTGCTATTAAGGGGCTTATTGGGATAGCATGTACACGTCCGTGTATATAATCGAGGGTTTTTGGAAAGTTCGCAGATTTTTGGGCGGGACGTACCAAAATTCCACTACAACGCAACCGCATCTACTGCTGCCCTTCTTTCACAGCTGGAACAAGCTTCCCCTCGCGGTTTTCTCCCGTGATCTAGAAGTTCGTGGCTTTACTCAAAGGCACTGGTAGCACCAGGCGCGTCTCATGGGAGGGGCTTGCAACTTGAGGTTGGTCAGTGGTACATGTCCAGCTGAGTGAGGATGCCAGATTTTTATGTAGCACATCAGAACCTATCCCTTGATGCGAAGAGGCTGCTGGTAAGGAAGGGGCTTAGTGGTAGATTCGAACGGATTCTATCAGAACGGCGTCAGGTCCAAAAATTTCTCACCAATACACACATTTACATCATCCAGTGACTCGATACCGGAGGTTCTTGGCCTATTGGCCAAGAAAACAGCATTGCCCGATACGAGCCCTCAGATCGCCGTCCAAAACGAAGAATGTTGAGTATTACTATTGAAGCACGTTTTCCCCTCGGACCATCCATTGACATATGCCGCCATGATATCCCGATCGCGCTGACTTACATAGAGTTCCCCCTAACTCGCAGGCGTCAGTCCTCTAGTGACAAACGATATTTCCCACGGGTTGTGGGGATGGGGAGGGGGGGCTTATCTCCTGCTACTTTAAACTCTCAGGTCCCCTGTATTTCGGGATAGGTGAGGCTCCCCCAAGATGCCCCTGAACTATTGAACTCTGCACGACATCCGGCGAAATAGTGGTGCGTGAAACCGCGTGTTTTCCGCATGGCTCTTCCACGCCTCGACGGATCGATCATGCCCATTCCTAACTTGGGCCAAGATCAACTTCACTTCACCTCGCCTCTTCTCTCGGCTTGGGACTAGAAGCTCCCCCTCGGACCGTTACTCTACGTCATCGACTACATCACCAATGTCCCGAAATATCCCACCGTGCTGTTCCCACAGTTAGGCATTTTTCCTCCGGCCAATTCCACGACAAAGTTTCCTGGTCTGCTCCGGGACCCTGAATTCTGACGGAGGAGGTCCATCACCGCGTTCTCCACCACCATCCGAGAGCGGTCGCACTGATCTCGCGCCAGACAGAGCCGGCGGCAACGTTCATTGTGATGATGTTGGAATTTTTGCACGTCCCATCAGGGACTGCTTGGCGAGGCTTGCCGTCCCAACCCGCCCTTCAAGCCCTTCTCCGATTTCTCCTTGGCCCGCCGTTTATGGTTGCTCAGCTCCAAATCACTCACAAGTAAGCGACGGATCATGAGCTTGGCTTTTTGGAGAAGAGAAGAGAAGACGGTGAAGCCTATAATAATCAATTTTGGCCTCATTCTTGTGTACTTGCAATAGGACCAATTGCACCTAATCATCGCCGGATAGGATACATAAGGTTACCCGGCCCAGTGCCCCGGAATCAGATGTGATTGAGCTGCCCGACATCTGGTATTAGCGTCGTTTGCCAACATCGTCACTCGAATCACAATGGCCACAGCTACCTACCTAATTGATACCCGGACCAAGGAGGCGGTAGCAAGGATATCTACTGCAACAACACAGAGATAACCCGACGTCAGTCATCTGAACTTCTTGGCTTGGCGGTATCTGTGCCTGAATAAGACGTGCTTTTTCTGGAAGGTGGTGGTGGTCGACGAACGCAATCTCCTCCCGCACATCACCTGTATCCGTGGTCGGGATGTACCCGGAATGATCGGTATCAAGCAACCATGGTAGGCGCCCGTCTTCCGCAGATCCAGTTCCTGGTCACCACTGCGTGCGACAATCGGGTCTGGCCGAACGGGAAATGATACAGCTTGCTTGACTCGCAAGCCGGCGCGATCATACGACGGACATATAGCCTATTCATGTGATATCAAATCATGATCCTCTGCTGCAACAAACTCGAGAATGTGAAAGAATAGTCGAGCCGTAATCTTCTTTCCTGTACGTATAATCATGCCGGCCTTCTAGATCACGGTCGATGCAGATCAGGGGTAGTAGCCACAATTTCACCTACCGCAAAGAGGCATCCGAAGTTCCCACGCCCTCGGCCCCGCAAGCAATGCGATGGTCCCTTGGCCAAGATCTATCAGTTGTAGTCGTGTGTGCTTCTCGGAGATCTTGGCATCGCATTCATGCCCGTCCACTTTATCCCCATCCGCCCCCCACAGACCACAGAGCAGGCGCCCTAGCGACCCTGTTCTGTACGGAGAGCAGAGCAACCAGACCTTGGACAGGTTTGCCAGTGGCGGGATAATATGCATGACATAGTCGCCTCCTACTTGCTGGATATGGCCGTGGTGAGCCCGAGTGGGCGATTACGCACGTCTGGGCGGCTGTGTGTGTGAATCTCCAGTCTTCTTTAATATGGCTACCCTGAATATCCCCATGGAGGTGGGGCGTGTGCCTTGGTTGTCCACTGGCAAGACTGGCCTGGCTTTAAGGCTGAGCCCTGAATGTCGTTCTGGCGCATCTCTCGGAGAATTGGCGGCCAGCCATTGATGAGGAGGTCTTGTACATGTCAGGGCATACAGCACACATGCAGGCTTGACAACAGTGACCAACCACGCGGTCATTTGTGGACTGGATTGCCCATTCATTTGCTTAACCGTCCAATCTAGGACCCGAAGTTGAGGGCGTGCATTATGTATCCACCGTCGCCAAAGCCTCAAAGCTACTTAGTACATCGACCTGCTCTACTTGCCCAGCAAGCCAGCTCATCAAGGAACAGAGTGGTGGCGAGCGGTGCGGGTATAGATTCCCGATCTCATCTGGTGTTCTTGCGCTGCGCCCTTGCGCCCGCCGTGCCTGCTAGAGGAAACGATGCGAGAGACGATGCAACTCAACCCAGACACAATTCACGCAAACAGAGATCCAGAAGAGTAATGTCAATTTTGCAGATTGGGCTGTTTCCTCTTATGAGAGAGGTCGCTACCACCTACACGTACTGTAGGAGGTGGCTTGCCGATCCATCGGTCTAGACTTCCACTGGAATCTGCGATCCGTAGGTGCGCATTACCCAGTTTTAAAGCCGTCTCTAGCAAAAATGGCCAAATGCGGCTCTCCGGGCAAGCACAAGCAGCCTCCTCCATAATAAATCAGAAAGGGTGGCAGGGTGGCAGGAGTCCGATCTGAATGCTGCACTCCAGGCTGCCAGGGCTGTAAGTTCGGTACGATTCGCGACCGAAACAAATCTTTCTATTAGCGACCGACGAAGGGGCTCCCAACCCAAATGGCAGTAGCCCGCAACACTGACAGCAAGTGGACACATACATACTTACACATGATAGCTGCCGGTTGGGACAGGTTCTTTTTTGAGTGCGCGCCGCATCAAGCGTCCACAGAATAGGCTTTCCGATGGCGAGGATGCGCTGCAACGACGACTAGTCATTTTTGTTTCAGTGATTGATAAAATTTGGGCGGGCGGGCGTGAAGCTCACCATAGCTGACCCAGCTCGGGTTGCAATCGGCAGTTGGTCGTAGTACCAAACGCGCACTCGTCAGCTCATTCAGTGTTTCCGAGTTGTCCTGGGTCGGGGATCTCGTTCATGGAAGGGATGAGCGAGGAAAAGGAGTTGGAAGCATCTCCCAGTTGATTGGGTTCAAAGGCGTAACGTGGACGGCAACGCAACATCAATCTTCATACACGCGCTGTTCCTGCGACGAAACCTCAGCGATGTCACCCCCAAATTAGCCAGCTAGGTCCCCTTCGCATATTAGACGAAAGAAGACCTTCCTAAGGTGAAAGTAGCCTGTGACTGACTGCACTGACGCTGGCCAGTGAGAGAGTTCCGAGAAGACCGACAGAAACATGGCCGGGCATGGCAGCAGCACTGGAAAGTCTCGGCCGAAGCCCGCCAACCAACCAACAGCAAACGGATCACGCAGGGCCGTTCGAGGAATTGAAACACCTGGCCAGGCGTTGCCACTTATTCTGTGCAAGATGCAGAGTTCTGGACTCAATGCGCCCATCGTACGGTGCCCCATTCTTTGCCCTGCCTCCCTTTCGTCCCGCTTCGACAGCGCCGGTGCTTCTGTAATATGACAGGAGGACGGACAAGAGCTTGGTCGGTACTTACGTGCTATGCCGTACCTAGGTGTAGGGTGCTGGAGGCCCCGAAACACGAGACGCGCAGCGTAGCATCCACCAACGTTGGCTTTTCCGTAGGCCTCCTCCGACCAATGACAGGAGGCTAGTGCGAGGAACGAGGGCTTTCAGCAGCGAAACGTCCCATCAATTCCGCGCAATCGCTGGCGCGGTTTTGGACTGCTGCTTCTATTTCTGGCTGCTGTCAGTCCCTTCCTAGTAGCAGCTCGCTTGGCCGGGGCCCAGTTTGCTAGCTGGTCCAAACGTCGATCGATCGTGTGCCCGATTTTATCGCACAGGTAGATAGCTTGGACTTCGGTGCAATGCAGGAGGATACCTACATACTAGAGGCTGCACTACAGACATTGGTGACTTTCGATTACAGGATATTGATGTGATGTACCGAACTTGGCCATGGGGCACATGTTATAATGTAGGAAGGGCAAGAAAGACATGGGGACAACGGTATCCTGGCATGTCCAGCTCCGTTCAATACCGGAAAACCTGTCTGCACGCTGGAAATTCTGGCCCTGGTCTAGCCAGGTACGCGCACGCCTGCTGCAAGCAGCGGGGCTTTTTGGGACGGCCTCTGGCGCTGGGCAGCGTTTTGCTTGCTTGGTCGATTACACTTTTCAGCGACCGTTAGGTTACGTGCCGGTAGATCTTCCACCGGCAGTGCATGCGCTGCAACGGTCCATCCTAGAAGTGGACGATGCGCAGGCGCTCTCCCGCTTCCTGTGCTGCAAATCACTGAAGGCACTTGGCAACATTAGATGAGATCCTGCCACTTACCTGTGCTACATGTAATCTTCGGCCGCCCTCAGGGAATGCAGATGGTTATCAGATCAGGAGGAGCAGCAGCGTGTCAGCATAAACCTTTTACAAGCAGCAGACAGAGGCCCAGTGCATGTGCACGCACGCACAGGGTCCTTGATTGATGGATGGATCGATGGATTGATTAATTGGCCGACCGTAAAAAATAGCCACCCACTCACCACTCACTCCCCTCAAGCTGCGTAGTCGTCGTCAACCACAGGTAGGTGGCTTCTTTCCCACCCATTCATTACCTAAGTTGGTACGCATCTATACCGCAGAGGGGAGGTAGGGAGTAGGGGGCGTGGCGTGGCGTGTGGTTGTTAGGTAAGAGCTTCGTTCATTTGTATCAAGATCTATCTGGTCGTCCAAGAGCACATATGTACAAGCCCTAGACTGTGCTTATCATACAAACCCGACCGCCCTCAGGTGAAGAGTCCAGAAAACTTACTCATACCACATTTTGGAGCATTCGACGGTCTCTGGGTGGACGCTGAATTGGGTTTGAGCCTGCGCCGAACGACCACCGCCAACCGTAATTCTTCTGTTTTGGCGATGGTATCGACACACAATCCAATACGTTGCGAGGCCCGAGTGAGTGCCGCCGCCCAGAAAGCCTAGAAGCCAACCTTGTCCTGAGAGTCCCCATCTTTGGTAATGGATGTGGGGGAATTCCATCCTCGGGACGGAGCCCACTCCAAAACAAGCAAGGGACGGAGACTGCGAGCTAGCAAAGAGGACATGGACTAGGTAATGCTAAGGTAATAAGTTGAGCCATGTACTGCAGCGATGTACTCACTCGCTCGTAACGGACCAGGAAGTAGGTTCTCGGTTCTTGTGGCCTTCCCAGACTCCCGAAGCTTGGTCATCGATCTTCCCTCTAAGCTATTGATGTACTTGCATGAGACTCGAGAGAATTATATAAGGGTAGCTCGTCCTCATCCCTTCAGACTGGCTCTATTCATCACCACTTCACCAAGCTATCCTGTCCTGTCCTGTCTTGTAAGCAAGAACAGCTCCAACAGGTCCAACACCTACAAAGCAAGGAAACAAGGCTGCGTCCTGTTCCTGAACCTATCCTATCCCTACCGATACTCTATACATTATCGTGTTTCCTGGAACTCTAAGACCCAACTCTTGTGACAAACACACCCACCCAACTGTATCTACCGATCGCCGTCGATCTCGTCCGAGCTCTTTCTGGTTCCCCATTATCACCATACCATTCTTAGACCTATTCCCATATTTCACATCACATCATCCGTCAAGATGCACTGCTACTGCGCCAACTACTACGTACGTTTATCACCAGCCGAGCGAATAGCTTTTCCAGAGACACTAACACATTGGGTTTTCAGAGTGCAGTCAACTGCCACAACAAAGTCTCCCAATTCGGAGAGCGATGCCGGCTCTGCACAGTACGTTGCACCACCATACCATATAATATGTACTACAGCACACCCAACTAACACCATTTCCTCTTTTCAGGTCATGAACGAAGGTGTCTCTGCCCGATACGAAAGTTTCAACCACCAGGCTCAGGCTCAGAGCTACCAGCCCCAGAGCTATCAGGACATGCTTCGGGATGACTCCAGCCGAGAAGAGCGCCGAGGCCGCCAACGTGAGCGCAAGGGCAAGGACTCCCGCAAGTCGCGACAGCACAGCTAGACGAAGAGGACGTATAACAAAGCCCCGTCACGTCATAGAATCAAAACAACAAGAAGTAAAACAGGCCAAAAGAAATCCAAGGACCAGGGGAAAGGGAAAGAAAAAGGGGCGGGGGGAGGACGGACGGGAAACCGAAATAAATTCACACCAAGTACCGCGCTCACAGGGGGCAACGGCGCTGTCGAATGCTGGGGATATAGAGCCGCGACATGGGATTTTGATATATACACCAAAAGGGGAGCCACCAGGAAAATACCCAAAACGACCATTGGCTTATCCAGGCAGGCATTGGAAGTCATTAACAGCAACACGGTAGAAGCAGTTGGTCAAGGGAGTGGGAGGAACAGCTTGCTACGCAGCAGCGACCACTCGGGAGTACATAATGAAACAAAAACTAATACGACTTTATGATCATCATCAAACACCATCCATTGAGATCGGGCGAGTTGACAAGCAAACACGGAAGCGTCTTCGTTGATAGTTACCTTCCTCTGTATTTACGCCGTCCTTATCGGAAACTCCCGCCTGCGTTAGGCACTATGCAACACGTTGCAGGTAAGTTGGACTCAATGCTGCGGGCAATTACATATCGGCGGCGTGGTGGTGAGGAATTCCGTGCTGATCAATTATGCTGTACGGACTGGCAGGACAACGAGAAGAGCCAATCAAATGCCCAATCGATGACGGGCATCTCCAAATGGCTGCCGATCGAGAACCCCTACTTTAGCACCTTTTTCTCCCCCAAGCCCCCTGCCCACCAATGACCCCTCCATCGGAATGCATCCATCGTACCAGCTGCGGCTACAGCTAGCTAGGGTTTGATGCTAGCCCAGCCTACGCGACATAGGACCGACAAGAGAAGCGACATTCAGAACTTAACTATCCGACCTCTTTCTCTTTCTCTCTCTCTCTTCTCGCTGTCATGTCTCCCATCGCCACCAAGGTTGTTTGTTTCCAAGCCAGGGAGCTTTGAAAGCGCCGTCTAGGAAATATTCCTGCGCCAAAAGGAAGGTGGGAATTCTAGGTAAGAAGTACTGTAATAGCGGGATAGCACCGGCCCCACTCTGGAAAAGAGAACGAAATTGACGAGTTGCTGTGCCAGTCGTCATCTTGAAGAGTCGGATTTAATTCTGCTTGAACAGGCGTGTTGCCGAAGAAGGACCTCGCATTGCTTTGGTGCTCGCTCCTTTGCTGTCAAGCGCTGATCCCGGAACGGGCCCAGCCCAGTCGTCGTAATGTCTTCTGCTGCCGTAGATCCTGCCCTTGCGCAGATTCTGGCCAGCGCAAAGTCGGCGGCCCATCTCCCGCAGCGCGTCAAGACGAGCCATGTCGGTGCTACATGGGCCCAGACGTTCAAGTACCGCCCGGAGCTGTACATCCAGCCCGAGTCGCTCGAGGAGATCGAGGCCCTCATCGACGCCGCCCGCCAATGCGGCCGCCGCGTCGTCACCACGGGCAGCACCCACTCCCCCAGCACCCTGACGTGCACCTCCTCGTGGCTGGTGAACCTGGACAACTACAACCGCATCCTGTCCCATGACGAGGAGTCCGGCGTCGTCACCATGCAGTCCGGCATCCGCCTCCACCAGCTGAGCGCCGAGCTGGCCAAACTCGGTCTCGCCATGCCTAACTTGGGCAGTATCAACAGCCAAAGCATCGCCGGCGCCATCTCGACCGGCACGCACGGGTCGAGTCTCCGGCATGGCCTCCTTTCCGAGGATATCCAGTCTCTCCGTATCACGCTCGGGGACGGGACCTCCAAGTTCTGCTCGCCCACAGAGAACAAGGAGCTGTTCCGCGCGGCGCTGGTCTCTCTCGGCGCACTCGGCATCATCACCGAGATCACGTTCCGTGCGGTGCCGGCTTATGACCTCCACTGGAGACAGTCAATCGACCAGGACGTGAAAATGTTCAACCGGTGGGCCGAGGATCTGTGGACTCAGGCGCACTACGTCCGTGTCTGGTGGTTCCCCTACACCCGCCGAGCAGTTGTCTGGTCCGCGCAAGACACCGACGAGCCGCTGCGCGAGCCCAAGTACTCGTGGTATGATGGCCGCTTGGGCTACTACGTCTACCACAACCTCCTCTACCTGGCGCAGTACCTCCCGCGAACTCTGCCTTGGGTGGAGTGGTTCGTCTTCGGCATGCAGTACGGTTTCAAGGATGGGACCGTCACCGAGGCCGTGCAGCACAGCGACAAGGCGCTCCTGATGAACTGCCTCTACTCCCAGTTCGTCAACGAGTGGGCCATACCCCCTGAGCAAGGGCCCCGAGGCGCTGCGCCGCCTCAGCAGCTGGCTCAACCACCTCACGCCCGAAGACCCCGACTACGTGCCCCACAACATCCCCTTCTCGGCCGAAGGCCTGTACGTCCACGCCCCCGTCGAGGTTCGCGTGAGCGACACGTCGAATCCGGCCCTTGAATCGAACCAACAGGGCACGCGCCCTTACCTCGATATCACGTGCAAAGACGAGGCGACCCTTTACCTCAACGCCACCCTCTACCGTCCCTACTATTCCGACCCCCCTTGCCGCGCCCGCTACTACGAGGCCTTCGAGTGGCTCATGAACGACCTCGGCGGCAAGCCCCACTGGGCCAAGAACTTCCACGCCGGCGGCGCCGACATCGAGCGCATGTATGGCGACGACCTGCGGCAGTGGCGCCGCGTCCGCGACCAGGCGGATCCTGAGGGTGTCTTCGTCGGCGCGTGGCACCGCGACAACGTCCTGGGCAGCGGCGTCAAGCTGCCGAATGAGGAGCTGGAGCTGGCACAGGAGCAGCTCTGGAGCGGCGGCATGAGCTATACCGGGACCACCACGGGGCAGCTCAAGGCCCTCGAAGCAGCTAGTTAGGGTTCTTGAAAGGATCGATTGAATATATCAAGTCGCTGTCGACACCATCGATGTATGCAGTCAATCGTGTCTAGAGAAGATGAAGCCAACCCAGCTGGCAAGCTCCTTTCCTTATTCCCGTTGATACTGTGGGTATGCTGAATGAAGCCCATGATGTGGGTTCTCACTTCAAGCGCTTCTTTGGCTTGCTGGTTCTGCATGCAGTCTCGTGTTATGCCAGTGTATGTGACGACAACCTCATAATAAAGAGAGAAATGGTCTACTTGCCCAATGGGCTTTTAAGCCCTTGGTGATATTATATGGATGAAACGGGCATGTAGCTACACGGTATGAAAGGCTTGCTACATACTGACTGGGTACAGTCCATAGTTCTGACCAGTGACCCATGAAGTAGCCAAAAATACAATACACCTTCAATATCTGCTTTGGTCCTCCGTCATATGCCCAGATTTCCAAGTAAAAAGGCTTGGTGCCTGCATATAAATGCCGGGTTTATCCCTTTCTCCTTTCCCCCTGACACGTGTTATCGTAATAGAGACGAGAGTAGCGACCGAATTAGTCTGTTTCTCCTCTTGTCCCCTGGAAGTTTCGCCCCTTTCTCCCCTTAACCATACACATGCGTTGATAGCATCGTAACATGCCATATAGATGGCAAGCAAGGCTAACACTAAAGGAAAGCCTGCAATTAACCAGTTTGGGATATATAATTACTATTCCTACCCCTCTATTCCAACACGCCCTTGCCATTTCGTAAATTCCTTACAGCAAACTAGTTAGCAATCAATCAATCAATCGTCAACCAAGCATCTCTCTGACTGAAGCAACAAGGAGACGGGGCATCAAGCCACCTACCCACAACGTCGCCTAGGTATGCGTACAAAGGTTGGTTCTCATTACAACAGGAGTATAGGGGACGTTTGGTTGGGACAAGTTTGGTGAATGTGTGGTAATATTAATCCAGTCGCGGGCTCAGAATACGGAAAAGGGGGATACCAGTATGGGTCCTTTGGCGCCATTGAATGAGAAAAACGAGAAGATCCTCTCTCTGCACTGCTTGCTACTCAGATATTCACCACACAATTGATCCTACATAAAAGTTATAATATATTCCCCACCCCCTACTGGGTTTCTCTCTCGTGCGCGACATACGTTAGTCTAATAACACCTTCTTCTCCCCCGGCTGCAGCTGCTGCTCAACCGAGGCCGAATATGGTGACGGTGGTGGTCGCGAACATGGGTGGCGTAACGACGAAGAGGAAGAGCTCGGAGTCAACAGGCCCGATGATTCAGGGAGCGCCCCTGACTAGTTGATGGCTCCCTTATCCAGCGTTGGCATCTCCGACTTCCGGTTGTTCTTCCAGAAATCTATGGCCGCGACAATGTCGTGGCCTTGTTCGTCTTCGTATGCGAAGAGGATCTATTGGCATGAGTTAGTGGAAATCCTGTCAAAGCCCAGCCAATTCCATGGAAATTACTTACTTCGTGCGTGCTGCTGTGCAGCATCCTGATGTTCTTGTGCGGCACAATGTGCACAGCACCGCTTTCAATGTTGCGGATCTCGATAAAGTTGGGCTCGAAAGCCAAGATCCAGGGGTAGCTGAGTGCGAAGGCTTGAGGAGTACCTTCCCAATCGATGCGCCACTCTGGCCGTGCCCGCCAGCCATTGCGGTTGACGAAGAAGGAGAAGTCGGTGTAGTTGAGCAAGAACTCGCCATTGAGGCGCTCGATGTGGACAGGCTTGACACCTTCTTTCCGAGCAACAAAGTCGAGCGACGTGTCCGCTTGGTCAAGCAAACTCTGAGTCTCAAGAGTCTCGAGCGACACAACCTCGAAGCCTCGCGAGCAGGCAACGCAGAGTTTGCTCTTGAGGAAATGGACAGACGAGGATTCAGTAGGGATGTAGAACTCCTTGAACGCCTTCAGCTCGTCTTGGCCAGCATTGAACATCTTGCCAAAGCCCTTCTGCTTCTTGCCCTTGCTCATGGCGTCATTTGGTTCGTAGACCTTGATAGTCGTCGAAAGCGCAGTAGACTTCACGCAGCACACAAGATGCCGGCCAAGACAGATACCGGCCTTGAAGAAGGTGCAATGGCTTTGGATCTTCTTGGGTCGTTTCGACAGCGCGGGCTCGTTGGGGTCCAGGGCTGATATAGAGTACGATACTAATGTCTTGTTGGACAAGACGAGAAGTAGATTGTACTCTTCCAGAACATCAATCTGTGTCACACTCTGTGCTTCAATAACACGTTTCGGTGTCGCATCCTTGTTTTTGCGATCTGAGACGTAGATGCCATTATCGGTACCGTAGATCAACTTACGGCCACCATCTAGTAAAATTTCGTTAGCATCCTCCTCCGCTCTATAGCCGAGATTATGTCTACTTACCGAAGGGAGTGGCGGTGTTAATGTGGTTTGCAGCGCTGAAGAACTCTGCAGAAACAATGCCGACATTGAAGAAGTCGGCCCGAGCCCGGAGACGTTGCTGTGCGTTATCGATGTACTCGAGCCACTTCTTCCTGGCTGCTTGATTCGACGCATACAACACTTGTTCGTAGAAATTCTTGCCCAAATGCCGGAAGGTAATCGGCCAGCCTTCGACCTTCTTGTTGTCGGTATTACCTGCACGAAGGGGTATAATACTTGAGGAAGTACGCTTCATCCCTTGCTGAGGAATGACCTCGTCCATTTCACGAATCGACAACAACTCCAGGGGAATGGGCTACAATGATGGTGTTAGCATTACCAGATCTCCCTAGTAAGACATTCGGAATGGTATTTACCCTTCTGTATGCCTTGATCTCTTCGCCCTTCCCAGCCTGCTTAATTCTGACCAGTAAAACGGCATGATCGAAGAGGAACGCCGTGATCTCAGCCTGGTCGTTAGGAGACTTCTTGAACTGGGTCTTGAACACCAGTTCACGTCCATCCTCGGTCAGTCTCAGATCCACGCGGTCCGCTGGGCGGAAGCGCAGCTGGTCATGGAGGCGTCGTAAGTTAAAGCGGTTCTCGGCCTTACCCGATTCGGCGTTGACACGGGTAAGCAAGTCTCGGATCGTAACGAGAACCTTGGGAATATCTTCTCGGTCAGAGCTACCCTCCTCCGAATACTTCAGTACGTTTTCAAGCAGCAATGGATATCGCGCCAATCGTGTCGTTGGTTTCGTTAGATATCCATTCAGCTCCAGTTTTCTTGACTCCTTCCTCCGTTCGATCTCGTCCACAAACTTTGCGAAGAACGGATTGTTCGACTTTTCCTGCTCAAATTCGAATTTACCTTCCATTTGTTTGGAACCGTATAAGATGAAAGGTTCGAACTGCGGGACGAACTCGAGGAAAATGTCGCCCAAATTCTTCACCACTGGGTGCTTTTGCTGTCGTTCAGTCAAGGACTTGGCAAACCGCGAGCTGACAGTATGGATCGCAGGGTGGTCGATAATGTTGCCAAAGATGTTGCGAACAACCTTGTCTCTCCGTTGAGCAGGAATAGGCGAGCCTTTCGACCTCAGAGGCAAGATCCAGAAGTCACGCAGGTACTCTAAGTCCTTAACGAAGTCCCTTTCGGTGTAGCATATCTCGGAAATAACCTCTTGTCGCTTCTTTTCCCGATCACCAACACTATCAACGATTTCCTTGGGCACGGTGTTGATCCAGAGCTTCTGCTCGTCCGTCTGGTCGACATCGTCATTGTCGTTGATGGCGTCGTCCTCCTTCTTCAATCCTGGCTGGATCTTGAGGTTGAGCCTCGATACTTGTTCCAGGCGTCGGGGGCAAGCGATCGAGTAACATAATTGATCCCGCGTACAGGTTGGCGAATAACATTCCGAAAGCAACACAAACACACCATTGACCAGAGGCTTCTCCTCGGGCTCATCCATCAGCGTTTCCCTGAACTGGTACATCTCCGAGGTCGAGTCTCGCAACCTGTGCTCGTAGGTGACATCGTGGAAGTACTTTTGCGCGTCGAGCGACCGACCCAGCAAGAGGGCCAAATTCCTGTCGGTCGTTCTAATTATGTAGGAGAGCACATCGACAGCCTCGGATCCACTGAAAGCATTCTTGTACGCGAGGCCGTTCTTTGTGCGCTCGCCAGTGATGATCTTCTGTCTGAAGCACTCGCCAACTTTGGACAGGAGCGCAGGATAGACCAAAGGTGACCGAATTTTGGCAGTCGGCGGTCTCTCGCCTTCTATCGACCTCCCGGAGATCGAAGGTCGATGGGCAATATCCTTTCGAGGGTTGGAGCCACTCAGTTCTGATGGAGCAATGGATGGAGCAATGCTGCTTGCCATAGACATTGTCCTGTTATGGTCTGCAGGCGGGGCGGTAGAAGATGCCATGCTCATAGTCCGCGTGGCTGCACCTGGGGCAGGCGGATATCCGTTGAAGTTCGCATACCCATTCATGGAGGGGGCCTCGTTCGAAGGAGCCCGAGATCGATTGGGAATGATGCGGCCGCTCATTGTCTGGTGGGCATCTCTCTCCTGCGGGTGATACCCCGTCAGGGACATTGATCGGTCATCATGACGTTCCGGCACAACTCTTCCCTGCGCTGTAGTTCGCGAAGCTGGCGCCGGGCCCGGGGAACCCCGGAAGCTGTTGGCTGGTGGTTGGTTGTACGCAGCAGGGGGCGGTTGATACATGTTTTGTCGCGGCATACTTGCCAATGACTGAGAGCGGTATGGATCATCCCGCATGGCAGGAGATGAGCCGGGGGTGCACCTGGGCCATATTTCTGCGGCGGCATTCGTGGGGGATATCCGGCAGCCGGCCCTGGAGGCAGGCCTCGTAGATCGAATCGCGGCTGCCCTCCCTGTTGAGGGGGCCCGGGGTATGGTCTTCGGTCTGGTGCCGGCATCGGCCTACCGTATTGCTGTGGCGCTTGCGGCGGGGGGTATCCTCCTGAAGGGTTTCTTTGGCTCTGGTAATAGCCGTTTGCCATGCTCGTATCCATGGTGCGAGTCCGTCCAGACACCGCGGGGTCTTCGTAGGCCCGCTGCTGGCGAGGAGGCGGTTGTCGTTGGTGCATATTAGGGGGCGGCATTCCTGAGCCCATAGTGTGCGTGCGTCCGTCCTGTGGCATCATGCGAGGTGGAGGCATGTCCGGCGAGGACGAAGTCATAGTCTGTGAACGGCCGGGCGGAGGCGCGGCGCCGAAGATATTGGAGAAGGCGGCATCACGCTGCCCATTGTTACCCCCAGGACCATAGCGACGTTGGTCGTACTGGTAATCAGCCATTGCGTCGTCCTAAGTACATAGCGACGTTTATATTAGCCTGGACTGCTCAATGATAAGAGGGGAGGCGGGCCTCGATTTGTCGTCGCATCTCCTATCAATCGGCGGCCAGTTCGACGGGGCCAAGACGCCGGATGAGCTGCTGCACCCGACGCCATCACCCCGAATGCGTTCGACGTCGGACGATGCTATGTTTTAGGAGGTGGTGATTGCGATGGTAATGAAAATGCACTCACTCGCTGAGTAGCCCAGGCGGCTGCCTGAGCCTAGGACAGGGCCAGGATCTCCCGCAGTTTAGACTTTCCAGTTGAGAAGGAAGCTATCGGGACAGAAAAGTGGGATGCTGAGAGGGAGAGAGAAGGTTGAGGGAATCCAACGGTTGACGGCGTTGTGAATTAGAGTATGTCGTGGGCCAGGTCCGACGCGACAACCTGTGGTTTTCATGGGGGGTTGCGAAGCGGCGGTGGTGGTTGCGGGCGTGCTGGTTGCGTCGGGTTGTTGTGTGCGCGAAAGCGAAGTCGTAGGGAGGTTATGTTGTTGGAAAGCGATAATGGATCTCTGGAAGTTCAGTCCAGTCAGTCTCTCGAAACCGAACTGAACTAGGACCGGGCGATTTTACCCCCAGGTTTTTGCTAATGGAGGTTAAGCACAGTAAGTACTGTACCCAGGCATGTACTCACCTACCCTTGCCTGCTAACCGCCTAGCAGCACCGCCTAATCAATCAACTGGTCGACTTGGAAATGCCCCAGCCAGTCTGCAGCCCGTACCTCAGTCAGAGCTGCCGGTGGTCTTGGTCTTGGTCTTCAAGTTTAACGTCCCAGGGCCGAGTCAAGAATCAAGGGGGGAGGAAAGGTCGCTCTGCGGGTAGCGGTGAGAACATGCACCTCATTTCGTCCTGCAAATTTTAGTTCCTCATACTGTTGTCACCGTTGCAGGATGCAGGCGATAAGTGAAAAAGGGTTGGGTTGGGAGTTGGCGGTACACGTTTGATGGGTTTTGTGTACATAGCTCTAGCTGGAGGGGGCAGATTACTTCTGCTCCTTCTGCTCCTCCCTATCCCTCTCTCTCAGGCTCAGTCTCTTGACCACACACTGACAATCATGGTCGGCCCAGATGCGTGCGTGCATGGACGGCCCAGAACGGGTTTGGATTGGCCTCCTTCAATTAATCCCACCACCCACTTTACCACCTAAGCTAGGCCTAGCTAGACTGACTGACTGGGAGGAGGGAGGAGGGGGGATGAATCCCTTTTCTATGTATCGTCAAATGAATCTAGCAGTAGTAGGAGGTACATACTGACAAATAGCACTTCCAACATGGCGTTTGGGGATGGCCAGGAAATCAATGTGTTGCGTGTATCACGATGATGAATTATCGATATATATTCCGGGCTCGATTCTAGAAGTCTTCTCCTCCCTACCCGTCCTGCCATGGAAGCCCATCAAGGTTTTGCGGATGAAACGATAAAAGAAAGCTTCCGCAAGTCAGATGGCAGGTTGGCCAATGTCTCCCCCAATTCTTCAGATAGCCAACTAGCCTCCATGCATGATCCATAATGGGCATGCAGTGCCTGATGACTTACGGAGATAGGGCGCGATTCTTTCTGTAGACAATATGGCTGACGAGAGATCGGTTTATGGGAGGTGCATATACTTGAACTTGTTGGGCCCGAAAGACGGAAGAACCCTGATAGAAGGGGTCTGTACCTGCAACCGTCAGGTACATCCAAGCCTCTAAGCCAGGGGTTAGAGGAAATCAAGGTTTCGCCGTTTGGATCTCAGAAGCATCTCAGTATATGTAAGCCTCGATATTCCCTACTAGCCAATCCCGAGTCTCTGAATGGCCCTCGTCCCGCCATTAGTTTGTAAGTACATGCAGTCACTCATCGCAGCATTGGACCAAATTCGACTTCTTAGAATCTGCCCAATCTGGGTACGGAGTACTGCTGTTCGCCAGGGACGTCAGGGATATAGAGAAAGGAGAGGATTAGGAACGGCTACGTTATTAAGACTGTGTTATAAGGGACCATATTTTACTCTTTCGAGCAGGCGCGGTACTGGACCACGTAATTGCAGAGATTGCCAAGTGCCGTGTTGAGGAAGCAGTTCATCAGGCCATTCACGCACACCGTTACTAATAGGTATTCAGGAGACATTGTAATAGGACCCGACTACATATGGAGATAGCGGAATTGCAACAGCCGTCATACGTGCCGTACCAAGACCGCATCGCAAGCTCCGAAGCTCCGAAGTAATCATTGGGTCTTGGATTGGATTCCATTCAACATGTTTCAGGTACTTTGTCGCCAGGGTACTTATCTTATGGGCTTCAATGCTTGATGCTCGATAAGAACTGGCACGTGACCTGCTTATCAGCTAGGTAAGCCGGCGGCCCATTTCCAAAGCCGCCGTGACTGTCTGGTCGAAGCTTTGGCCAGGCAGGCCAGGCACGAGCGAAGCTACTGCTGGCTGCTGCTGTTTCGATCTAGCCGGGGTCTGGTTTGTCTGTTGTGACGACGACAACGGCTAAGCTTCCATCCGCTTCAACCCCGAACATCACCATTCACCTTATCAAGCAATCGACAAGATGGAGGACCATCCGAGTGCTCCCGACTTTGCGCCGTTCTTCGGCATGGTATGTGACCCATTTCCTCCCATTGATGGAAATGGCGACAATACAGAACCTATTTAATAACGCTCGATGCAGGCTGGCATCGCCGCTGCCATGATCTTTGGCAGTATGGATCCCTTCTCCCACCCGGGCCAGTAATCATCAAATCGGATCGCTAAGACAGCTCAACAGGCATCGGTGCGGCATATGGAACAGCAAAATCCGGAATCGGCATTGCAGGTGTCGGCACATTCAGACCCGACCTGATCATGAAGGTGAGCAAATGGCGCGCTATCTCTCCCTCTCCCTCTCTTCCGACGCGACGAATACGGATAGCATCAGGGGCGAACTAACAGCTGTCGCCTTCTCTACGCATAGTGTTTGATTCCCGTCGTCATGTCCGGTATCATCGCCGTCTATTCCCTCGTCATCTCCGTTCTCATCGCCGAGGACATGAACCCGCCCGGACCGACCCGCTACAGCTTGTTCAATGGTTTCATGCACTTGGCATGCGGTATCTCGGTTGGCATGACTGGACTTGCAGCTGGTTACTGCATCGGTGTGGTTGGCGACAAGGGCGTGCGCGCGTACATGGAGCAATCCAGGGTGTTCGTCGGCATGGTGCTGATTCTCATTTTCGGAGAAGTCTTGGGTCTCTACGGGTAAGGAACCTTCTTCTCCCCTTCCACACAGTGCAGAATCCGAACTAACCAGGACATCCAGTCTCATTGTTGCTCTGATCCTGAACACCAAGGCCAAGGGCTAAACTTCGCAACGAAACCGCGAAAGCAACGACACCAACAACTTACGGGGTACGAAGAATTACCACGAACTCAGCGTCCGTCATTGTACGGGCAAAAATTGTGTTAATAGCAGCATATTTCATGGCGTTATGGTTGTAGAGATTCGAAGTGCCATGGGAAAGAGAGCCTTTGATGGATTGTAGGTCAGCAGTCGGGGACGTGTCCGAGTAGTATGTGTTGATAGGCTTCCCCTGCCTTAGTGGAGTGTAACTTACCTTTAGAACAAGCCCAATCTGGATTCGAGTTTGCTGCAGATGTGATGGTCCAGTTGGTGGTGCAATGTATTGATGCATACGTGACGATGTCTACTTGCCAACCAAGAAACTAAACACTGCTAGCAACGACGACGAAAACGTATCATGTTTGGAAGTCCGGTTTTATGGCTCTTACTCCCCAGCATCAGCTATCATGCCTCGGATATTAACAGCGCAGTGTGTTTGATGAATCAACATTCGACTATGTAGCCACTGCCTACGTCCCGACCAATCTCAACTGAACCAAATGCCATAACGACATTCTGCTTCATCGTCCATTGCATGAATCGTTCGTCATGATAATCCCAATAAAAGGGGGGGGCCAAGTTCCAACTCAAAATGGGTGCCAAATGCTTCCAGTTTACGAACACCCGTTCCATGCCTGATCCCAAAACGCCGTGATAAGGGTGGCATATGCTCACATGCAATGCCGTATTTCCTTGCTATGTGAGTCTTTCCACGCTGCGCGAAGGGGGAACGGACGAATGGTCCCCCAAAAACAAGAAAATCAAAAGGCTCAAACCCGTTAAAGGGCCTATTTACCGTTTACTTCTCCGGGAAGTGAGTGGTAGGTAAGTAGGCCGAGCTACTCAGGCTGTGGCCACAATACATTGCTGGGTCTGGCCCTTTTGAAGCCTCCTTGCTCCAGTATTAGAAGCGACCGAATCTTCGACCTCCTGTCGCCCTTCTGCGCTGACGGCTCTCAAAGTCTTTCCAACCTTGAGACCGCTGTTCCATATCGGAGAGGCTGGCTAGTGACGGGGTGACGCGAGTCAGTAAGCGTTCTCGATGGTGGTAGTTGGTCTAATCCCTCGAAACTTTTTCCCCTTTTGAAACAGGGGACAGGCTTTTAAACTCCTTCCTGGACAACACACTAACAGAATGGAGGAAACCCCCTCCCAGACAACCGAAAGGGTTAGGGGTTTAAAGAAGAATGAGGTAAAATGAATAAACGAAAAAAGTGAAAGCTTACCAAGGAACCAGTCCCACCGTCGATCCTCCCGAATCAAAATATCATCGCCGTTCTCGCGTGCCAGCCGGGCCCTGCGTGCCCGTGCTGCGGCCTCCTCGCCGACGAGGTGCGGGTCCTCGAGGGGCCGGAGCCGGGCCGCCGCGCGCTGCTCCTCCTCCTCGTTCAGACGGGCCATGGTGTCCCGGACGGAGCGGACCGCCTCGGCGTTACTGCTGCTGCTGCCGCCATTACTATTACTGGAGGTGGAGGTCGATGCGACGCGCCGGTTCGCCACGGCCTGGTAGTGCCGCGCCGTCGGGTTGCTGTGCAGGCTGCTCCACGGGTTCGTACCGATGCGCAGGTACTGGCTCAGGGTCGGGTCCTGGCCGCGGCGGAAGGGAGACGGCACGCGCGGAAGGCCGATCGTCCGCGGCGTGGAGGAGTTATTATTGCTGTCGCGACCGCGGCCCCGGTCGTTGCATCCGGATGCTGAGGGGGCAGTGGCCGAGTACGGGGGTGCCGTGTTGGGCGTGTAGGCGGGGACGCTCTCGGCTGGCGGGAGGGTTGAGTAGGATGGTGCATCGGAGACTAGTGAGGGAAGGGTGTTAGCAAACCACATGTGTCTATAACTTGTGGTGCATCTGGCAAGCGTATGGAAGTGAGGGGAGAAGAGCAGCATACGATAAGACGGGGCAGCCGAACGGATCGAGGCAGTTTCGAAGTCATCGGCACTCAGTCGTTCCATGCGAGCTGGGGCGTACTGAACCTCCGCCATATTAGGTGGTTTTGGTTGGTTGGTGGATTGATCCTTGCTGGTGTGGGTAAGGATGTTGTTGTTGATACCGATGTCGCGTGAGCTGGCGTCTAAGTGTGAATAGTTGCTGGGGATCGCAGAATGGAAGATCCGATGGATAGATCTCAAGGAGCTGGGAGGTTTGATAAGAACAACTCGCACACCAACTCTAATGAAGGCACCGTATCATGAATCATCCAGAACAGCTTCGACGAAGGGTGACAAGTCGGCAGTGGCCCGAAAGGTGGACAATCTATGAGTAAATGATGGGATGAATGCCTGCGCTGCTGCTGCTAAACCCCCACTCCGGCTCGAGAAGGCACAGTATCTTGTGAGGTATATAAGATAGGGCTCATCCAGGGTCGCACACAGACAGTCGTCGAGGTTTTCGTACACACTGGGAATATGCAGCTTGAACAGTTCGAGACTAGACGAACCTTGAAGCGAATGCGTAGATCTTCCAGAGAGCAAGTGCACACGCGAGGTTTGCAGAAGAAGTGTGGCAGACGGCGGGAAGCATTGGTATATAAGCGAGAAGATAGGCGGCGTACCCAAGACGTGAGCCACCCTGCCGCTATACTTACCTGCCTGCCTTACGCACATGTAATGGCCCCAAGAAATGTCCAAGGAATGCCAACTCAGCCCGCTGCTGCTGGGTCTGCCTAAAACGAGTGACGACGGGAAGGCTATGTTTGAAGACGTGCGGGTCGATTCTGTTCCTTGGATGCAGGTCCTGTTGCTGGGGCCGGCTCTCCCTCTCTAGCTCTCGTTCGTTCTTCTGGCTGGGAGAGAGGACCTGCCGCCTTTTCCTCTCTCGTCGGTCCCTCCCTCCACTTGGACCGACGCTTACAGGGTGGTTCTTGGCATGGTGTACCACAAGCCGCGACTGGTTCGGACCCAGAATATGGATAAACAACCGAAACGGCAACGGGGGTAACGGATTATGGATGGCAGATACCCCAAGTGCCCAGGCCAGGCATGGGGAAACCAGGTACGAGCGAGCGAGCAGGTTGCCTTACTCGCTCGACTCTGTGTGAGAGCTGCGTGCAGGAGAAATTCCCCTAGCTGCATACTTACTTAACATGTACGAACTTACATCAATACCCGCCTAATCACATATGCATGGCTACCAGGTACAGGCTCCTGTACTTCAAATGAGCTACCACCCAGACCACGCTATATTCTTATGGCGTGCAAGATATCCAGAGAAACATGAGTATTGGTCAATAGCTACATCAGACAGTAGGATGCATGATAAGAAGCAGGTTAGGTAGGTACATGCAATTAGATAGGAAGCAACCAGGTCAGTAACTTTGACCCCCTTCTCGGACCAAATGCATCTCGCATGTATTCGCGGGGGTTGTGGCTGGGCTGCATATGCAAGTATCGAGGTATTCGTGTGACTCGCCTAACGGCCGGCGGGGTAAATGGGTAACACCACTTGAACCAACATGAACCAACTACATGCCCAGGAGTACATGATGACATCGGCAACTCTACTACGGGCGATCCATGATAAGGCGGAGCAATTATGGCCCCCCGAGCGGTTCGAAGCCGAAGGTCCGTACTAGCATATTCCGAGGCTTTTCTACAGCACATTGCCCAGCTTCTAGAAGGAAGTGAAGTCGGGTCTTGCAGCGACGGCTTGTCCGCATAGTAGGCCCGCTTCCAAGAACAAGTTAAACACGTACGTAAAAAGAAGAAAAACATTACATGCTGTACCACTTCTTTGGGGTGACCAGAACCAAGTCCAGAAGAAAGCAGCCTACAGTGGGACTTTACTAAGGGCCTGTTGCCAGTTGATGATATCAGACACCACCGAGACCAGGTGGTGTGTGGGCCGACAATCACCTTTTAGTGCAAATGTCTGTCTGACCGTCACTGTCGAGTCTGAAATATAGTCGATCATCGTGGTGCAACAGGTACATAGAGTTCGAAAATGCTTGGGAGTGAAATACTAATGCAGATTGCTGCTGGCCGGTTAGTATTAGGCTTTGGGCAGACTTGAGTTACCTCTACTACTATTCCATTGCAGACTAGAGAGTCTGTGTAGCTGTCATGAGAGCATCATCTCGTTCGACTTCCCCCGCCAATCCAGTAGTACAATGTGTGGTCGAGACCCGGCCATATGTGTATTCGCTCCCAGCCCAAACTCTAGAGACCATATGTATTGCTTACTTGCATTCTTCTCGAATCGTTAGCTGGCCGAGAGACCACAAATCCCACATGACAGAGTCCCCCTCCCCATTTAATTCCCGCAGCACTCAGCACTGGGATTGGGCATACCTTTACCTTACCCCTGCGCAAGCCTACAACGGGTTCCTCGGGGTTCCCTGTCACGAGCCGAGGAGCCTCTCCAATGATCTGTAGCCACAAAAGCAACAAGATTACTACTACAGCAGAATATCTCAACACACGGCCATCTCAGCCCTTGATTTCTTTCGGAGCCCAACTTCACACACAGATACCGACACCCGTCTAGGATTGCGTCACATATCAGCTATTCAAGAAAGAAAGAAAGAAAGAAAGAAAGAAAAATAATTAAAAAATTTCGGCATCGACACGCTTACCGCTTTTTCTTGATACTCACCCTTTCGGCTCCATCGGAATTCTCCTCGGTGGCGCCGCCCAACTATTTGGAAGAACCAACAGACATTTCTAGAGACATGAGCTGACGGGCAAGACACAGGTCTGTCCCATACATGCATAGCGTGGTTTCCCGACTCGGGCAACGGGCCCCGATCACTGCGCATATCTTTGCTAGCTTGCAGCATGGCTGCTCGTATCTACCGACTTGCCTACATGTACATACTTATCAACATACTGGGGAAATGTGCATGCATGTGCATGGCAATCCGCCTTCCTCCCTGCTGGATTGGGCTCTTGGCAGTCCTGAAAGGGGGTCATCTGTTTCTATGCGGTGGATGCTAAGTCTAAGACATCTGCTTCACGAGCTCCCTGAGTCGTCCGGCCCAACTTGGCAGGGATGGAGGAGGCTCTCTTATCATCTTGTAAGTAGCACAGCTGGGTGTTATTCGAGTCCCAGGCCCTTGTGCATCATAACAGTCTTTGATCAAAACTACATGTATTCCTCCTATCATCAAATGGTCGATATGCCAATGAAGGTGTCTGCTCCCCGTATATATCAACGAGCGTGATAAGTTGTACCCAATAACTCCAACGATGCCCCCGTATCGTAGCTGAAACCATACAATACCGTGCCAGAAATCCAAATCCGCATACAGCCCCCGTTCATTCCCCGTCCTCGGTTCCCAAACATACCGATCGACATGATACTACTGCCAAAACCAGGTGATAAGTTCATGCCAATCATAGAGAAACGGGAACCATAGCAGTGCTGCCGCCCGAAACAAACAACACTGTTTTTCTCGTGTCTCTTACCACAGGCGGCGCTGGTAGTAAACCGGTCCCTCGCCCTGCGACAGGTCGCGGATATCCTGCTTAATCCGCCTCCTGCGCTCCGCCCTGCTCAGGGGCTTCTCAGGCCCCTCCAGCTCCGCCTTCTTCCTCTTCTCGTCCTCGACCTCCTTCCTCCGCCTCGCCTCCTCCGTCTCTTTGAGGATCTGCTGCTCCTGCAGTCTCCGCAGCGCGACATCCTCGGGCGTCGTGGGCCGGACCTCGAGCCAGCGGCTGCTCTGCAGCTTCTGGGGCATCCTCGGCGCCCTTATGGCATCCGGGTCGGCCTTTGCTTCGGATACTCCATCTTCGGTGATGATGTTGCCATCGTCATTGACCTCGACGACGGTGCCGTCGGGCAGTTCCGTCGTCGACCGCTTGAAGCGGTCGGGCTGCTGGTAATGATTGACCTTTGGGCTCGGCCGGGGGTCGGGCCGGATGGCTTTCCGCAGGTCGTTGAGAGTACGTTGCTGGATCGCGTAGCCGCTGAGGAATAAGGCTGTGGTGAAGAGGAGGACTACAGCCCAAGGGAAGGAGTTTGGTTAGAGGTTAGCTAATCTTGTTTCTGTGTATATACACATATATGCATTGGTTCAACTTCCATGAATGATGATTGCATGCGTGGGCGAGTGTGGGTGGGTGGATGTCTCAAAACATATTGAAGCAATTCACGGGAGCGGACACCGGGAGGATGAACGGATGGAAACTGGGCTGGGTTGAGCCGTTTGTTGCTTACCTATTCCGGATGAGATGGCGATGGAGACTTGCGACGAGGTCAACAACATTGTCTAAGTTCCCAAGTACGTGAGAATGGACATGCAGATGGCAGTAATATATGTCTTTATAGAGACAAAACACAAATCAGTATATAGTAATGGTATGTTGAAGCAATTTGAGATGTTTCTGCCTTATGCCAAAGCGATCTTGGAGCGGCTGAAAACCAAAAGTGGTGGTGAGCATCGTCATCAACCATTTCCTTGTTTGGCCCGTCGACGGGGCAACGCGACAGATGGAGGGGCGCCGGCTCGCTGGCCCGACCCTGCTAACGCCCAAGGCCCCGCTATGGCCGCTGAAAGCATTGCTACTCTCAATTGCAAGCGCTTCAATGTACATGCAAGTAATGATGCAGTATGGTATGGGCCTGGTTTTGGATCATCCGCATTCGTGGTCAACAAGGAAAGCTGTAGGGAAGTACAGCAGAAAATGCGTACGTGGTATCAGGATATAGCAAACAAAAAACGCCACCAACTGCCGCCCATCATATTAATGACCATTCATGGCTCTGGAGTAAAGGCATTCCCCAATCCACTACTTCATTTCTTGCCCTCGAGGTGCCACTCAAATATCTTCTTGAACATCTCCTTACCATTTCCTTCCATCGTCTCTCCGTGGCAAGGAATGATGGTTGTGAAGTCCCACTGATCAATGCGCTGGATGGATGCGTTCCAGGACGGACGGTTCTTTGCGCTGAAGACATACCACATGAATCGCTTCATTCCCTTGGCGTCTTCGGCGGTGCTCTGCATACCGCCAAACAGCTTGTTGGCAAAGCCATGCGAGTTCCTGGCAGCCTCGGGAACCTTGGAGTACTGTTCGATGGCAGGCAGGTTGAACAGAAGATCGGCCTCGATAAGGACACGGTCGGGCTTGTAGAAGAAGATAATCTCCTTGTTGGGGTGCGACTCCATGTACTCGACTTCGAAGTCGCGGGCGAAGTCGACGTCGATCTGGTTAAACTGCTTGTCCGCGGGCGTGTAGACGTGAGCGAACGTCTCGGTGCCGATCTTTTCGTCGCTACCCGCAGCCTTGGCGCGCTTCTCCGGCAGGCCCTCGGGCCCAATGATCTTGGCCTCCGGGTACTCTTTGGCCCATTCCGTGATGAAGATGTGGTGCTCGAAGTCTGGCGCGATAATGTACCCAACCGTGCCGCCCAGCTGGGCCAGCTTCGCCTTGACTTCGGGTGTGAACGCGACGGGCGAGAAGACGGCCAAACGGCCGGAGGTAAGGCGCACTATATTTGGCGCGCGTGTCAGCTTGTGAGACTCGCATGCATTAAGGCGCGCAGGCGCTTCAGTTTTCATCGCGCTTTCACTTACCTACGGTCGCACGACCACCAACATGGATCATACCGAACCGCTCAAATGGGACTGAGAAGGTGACCACATTCGGGGTGATGTCGCGAATAACCATCACCTCCGAGGGGTCGGAGGGAATGAGTTTGGACGACATTTTTGCGCCGTTATGCTGGTACAGGTAGTATGCGCCGAAGGACGACAATAAGAGCACTCCAGTGAATGTTTGGAAACTGTTGAAGCTCGTCACAAAGCGGGCCGCTTTGTCCTCGGTCGAATAGTTCCTTCGCGGGCTACTTATAGATGGGGCTGATGTGATTTGGTACAGTGAAGAGGGAATCAGCGCTGGTCTTTGAAGCTGTCGTTTAGTGAAAGGGCCCCTGAAACTAAAAACCGAAACGGACGAGGGATGATATTTATTCATGCTAGGTGGAGTCGAGCCCAGGGCATCGATGTGTTTCGAAACTGGAAGTCCGCGATGCCTCTCTAGCACAATGTGACAGTATGGCCACGGGTCCGGATATTCACGGTCGTTGCGTAAGTGGTGTCGATGAAGCCGAGGTTACCGAGCAAACTAGCAACTATATCAGATCAGGCCACTGCTTCCCAGTGGTTGAAATCCGCAAATACAACTGCTTTTAAGATATCTGCAAGACCGAGGCTCATTAACTGCACAGATATTAGCAGCATTTGTCCAGCAAACATAGGTAATGAGTAATTGGTCTGATCTAGTACCTGAGCTGTAGACTGCGCTGGTTGGTAGAGAAGGAGGTACAGAGGATTTGGAGGATGGGAAACCAATCATATGAATGACATCATTCCAAATAGAGCAAGGCTAGGTCAGATCACGTCCGCAGCAGTCCGCACGCATTGCAAACAGCCGGAGACCCGTGCGAGAAGACCCTCACATTGCAATTACCGCATGCGGAGAATGCACATCGCTTGCGACTGCCCACATGCACGTGAAAGTCTCTTCAGTGTAAGTGATTATCAATCAAAAAGGCGTATACGAGTTAAAATGCAGCAATCACCCGTTGCCATGCTCCTGGTCATCCAGCAATCGATCTTTCAGAGGAGCAGGGAAAAGGAAAGTACACGGATTTGTGGAAGACAAAGGCCGTAACGTTGCCCCGCATTACCTAGGTACTATCCAGAAACGCAAAAAGAGCAAAAAGAACAAATTCATAAGTGACAAGAGTGGGATTCGAACCCACGCCAGTTTCCTGACTACGATGTTGGCTGTCAGTCCGAAGACTGATATCCTGAACGTAGCGCCTTAGACCGCTCGGCCATCTTGCCTTTAGTTGTTAAGGGAAAGCTCGCTAAGCCACCATATGATAGAGCGCGACAGAGGAAAAGTGGGATTGAGTAACCCTGACTTACTCTCGGAGACCTTACACAGGTGGGCGCCAACCGACTTGAAACGGGACATACTGAGGTCAAGACTGACTGAACAACATTATGCTATGTAGCCAGCTTTCTATGAAGCAAGCATGCAGGTGCATAGCCAAGAGTGCTTGCTCTTATACAGGAATAGAGTGGGTGCAAGATACCAGGTTTCCGAGTAACTGGAAATGCATGGAACAAGACCAGTTCACAGCATGATGTTTCATTCGTCATCTCACTCAGCCTGCTATGGTGACATGATATATTGATCTACTCAGGTACACCAGGCTGACCACTACTTCATGTTCATGTTAGAAAGCCTACTAGGCAGCATCTGCCTGGTCAAATGCTTTCACTGTTGTACCCCTGAGAGAGGATGCCAAATCGTAAGTAATAAATCAGAAGATTGGCCCTATAACTAAGTGTGACTGCTGTTGGAGCTTTGACATATCTGATAGACATTTCCCTTCTATATTTCCCTTCTATATTTCCCTTCTATATTTCCCTTCTATATTTCCCTTTTATCCAGTTGTGTCGATCCGATTGTTCCGAAAGGGGTCGTGCGAGGTGGCTTAAGGAGATCTCAGATGAAGATACTGAACCCAGCTGCTTGACTGAGATTAGGTGTAAGTCAAAGTGGCCGGACAGCAAGCGAAGTAAAAATATCAACGGGACACTGCCGTTGGCTGATCAAGCAACCACAAAAACATTGAGAAGCACATGGGGTTTTCTGTTTGTTACCTAGGAGGCTTGCTCTCATCGTTATGTTCAAATCAGGAGGACAAGTGTGATGAAACACAAAACCAAGAATTATGATGATCATGTGAGCTGGATCTTCTATGATTGTCCAGTGCGTGACTTGGCCGTTTAGAGGCCAACAGTGAGATCGACAAATCTGGGTTGTCGGCCCCCTCAAGTGAATAATTACAGGAACCTGATTTCGAGATAACCTAAATGGAAGGGGAGGGCCAAATCGGTGGAAGGACTCACCACACACACCGCGCTGCCGCCCCGCTAAGGCATGCCATCAACCGGGTAGATCTGTTAGATGCTTGGTTTTTTGATTGTTTGAAGACAGGCTCTGAATAGGAACAATCAAGGTTGGGTCCCACTTCTGCCATAGGGAGAAGGACGCAGCTTCCAATTCTGCCGCTGTTGCCTTGCCTATTGTTCTCTCGCGCTGCTGCATCGTTGTAGGGCCCAAGATTTCTCCAAGAAAAAGGTCGAGAATAACAAGTCCAAGGCAGCATTTCTGGTTTCCCCCTATGTTGTAATTATTCCCTCCGCCTCCATCCTCTTTGACCAGCTGTGAAGGTACATATCTCTTCACGGCCAGCAAAAAGACCATCACGAACCCAACTGCGCTACTGCTAAACCAACAGCAACTCCCATCTTGGAACTTGTTCGGGTCCCTGTCGTTAGATATGAGCCAGCGGCCGTGTCTGGACATTCACGATGTTCTATAGCCATGAAAGTAAGTACACGCTTGTGTAGTCATCGGCCCTGTGATTTTGTTAACATCGAGATAGTCCTGACGGACCGCCAATATGGCGTTGCCACCATCTGGTAAGCAGATCAATCATACCTCAATCGACCTGCAACCATACTGTCGAAACTCTGGAAGTACTGTATGCTGCTCTGCTTTTCTGACAATTTCTTGCAGGATCGTGGCCACCATTGGCTCGCGCTCTCAAACGAAGCGTGTCACCCGCAAGGCAATCCAAGATGTCGAGATACAGAAGGCTGTTGAGAAGATCATTGAGCCTGGCGCTCCGATCGCCCTGCGTTTGCAAGGTAGTCTCCTCTTCGGAGTGTCCGGTGTGTTCAAGCAGCAGTGCCAGTACCTTCTCACCGACGCCCAGAAAGTGAACTTTCACATGAATGCCTTCTTCAAGAACATGGCAAGGAACGAGCTTGACCCAGCTGCTGGCCAGGGAAGGTGAGAGACAAACTCGTCTAACTATCTCTGGAGAGCCTACATTAACTTGAGCTGTAGACGTGAGAACCTGATGATTATGGACGACCCCGACTTCGCTTCCGGCTTCATTCCCCAGATGCCTGCCTTCAATGCAAACGCAGACATGTATCTCGTGAACAGCAATGGAAGGAACAACACCCAAAAGACATCTTCACAGATGTCACCACCTTCCTTGATTCCGCCGGGCTCTGGCAGCGCATCTAGTCAAGACAGATTCGAACTGCAGCTGGATGTCCCACGCTCAGATACGCCTGATCACAACTTCTTACCACAAGGTCTTCGGGGCCTCTCGTCGGGACAGAAGCCAGCACCTTTGGGTGGTATGGATGACATGGGCAATGTCTTTGGTGAGGAGGAACTTGGGCCCTCCGCAGATTGGGGTCTCAATATCGCAGAAGACGGCAGCATCGCTGAGAATGCAGTAGTCGAACCTGAAATTTTTGGCGAAGAGCTAGACCTACCCCCAATGCCGAGCATTGAAGGAGGTGACAACCTTCCCCAACTTGTTACAAATCAACCGAAGATTGATGAGCAGGGTGACATTATCATGATGGACGAACAGCCACTTCCAGATGTTGAAGCCCTGCCCCAGGCTGAACGCGATGATCAGAAAGCGTATGCCCAGACCAGCCCTGAACCCGATAAGCAAGGCACAACAACGCAACGAAAGAGAAAGCGCAGGCTCATTCTTCCCGATGAGAGACTTGAGATCTCCCGAAACATCCTTCGGGATTGGCAAGACCCCGATGCCTATAGAGAAAACTGCTGCAAACCCAAGCGTCGCCTAACCACGGCCACCGAGGCCAGAAAGAATGCCATCCATCTTACTTTTGGCTTAGGTCTTGCCAATATCGGCCAAAACCTGGGAATCCCTGGAATGATTCATCCACTGGCTGTTCAATATTCGGGAGATTACCTGTTCACTGCAATGACCGGCCTCGAAGTCTTTAATGACCAGGATCGGGGAGGACGCAAGCGTCCTCGATCAGCATCAGAAGACATCGAGGACGCCGAAAGTGAAGACCGCCGAGTTCGACCTCGCCTCGAAGAGCAGGGAGACGTTGAACAGCATCAGGGCCGCGGCGATCAGAACGGAGATAACGTCTTCGCCCTTGGTGATGACGGCCTCGACCAGCTTTCCGAAATTGGCAGAGAACGTCAGTCAGCCCTTGACAATCATCCTTCCTCTGCTCAGCCTTGGAACCGACATTCTTCTGCCGTGCCTGGTTCCTCTGTTCGTGGACAGCAGCCGCAATTCGGCCGTGACCAGCCTTCCAGCCCTCTCAACAAACGCGCTGGCTCCGTTCAGGACATCGTACGCTACAGCGACAGTGGAGATGTCGGTGGTGGGGATCTTGGCTTTGGATTTGGTGGTGTTGGTGGCGATTCCAACGGTTCGGGATCCGACCGAGGAGGTTTCTTCCCTTTGCCCGCTGGAGGAGGCAACAGCGGCCTCAACACACAGGAAGGAAACCAGTACGCCCGCGAATTCCTCGACCGTGAGGGTGCCAACTTCCTCTCATACATCGAGCAGACCATTGCCGAGAGCGGCGAGCGCCGCCATGATGAGGACTTTGAGCTGCAGCGTAAGTGGATTGGCTTCGACGACGTCTTTGTGCCTGCCCGCACCGGCCGCGCCACCGCTGCTCAAGCCTTCTACCACGTTCTCGGCCTCGTAACCAAAGGAAGAATGATGGTTGAGCAGGTCGGCATGCCGCAGGAGCCGTTTGGCGAGATCCACGTTGGCATCAAGACTGATTAAGGAAGTCAGAGCAAGCCAGGCATGCACGACTACACTAGCATATTCTCTCAATTGCTGGGGAATCGGGCGTCTGTAAGGGAAGGAACACAGGCCGAATCGACAACAATAACAAAGGGCCAGTCTGGGGTAATATTGGCTCTAAGTGGATTGTCGTTTCATGATTATGGCGTTAGGAGTTGTGAGGACGGTTGCTGGCTAATTGGACTGGCGGCCTAACAAACATGCGTCACACTGGACAGTCTATGGGGATGCATTCTATCCATGGCTGCGAGTTCTTTGTTCGACGTTTAGCGGATCTGTGCGCACCAAGCGTCAAACAGAGTCGCCTGGCGTTTTCCGATACGAGATTTAGGGGACGATTTGCTCTAGAGGTTGGAGGATATGCTGCCTCCCATATGGGTACAAATGGGCGAGCATTTACAGAACCATGGCTTTGATGATTTTCAGTTCACCGTGTCCTAGAGAGGTTAGACTAGGGTTGCTCACAGAACAATGAAGTTGGTACGTCATGCGAATTAGATCAATTAAAGTAATAGTGCCACAGTGAACATCCTAGACATCAGCCTACTCATATACCTCATCCTCTGCATCAGCTCCTTCTCGATCTTCGAAAACTAAATACGTTTCCTCGTCAGACTCATCACCTAGTACTAGACTCCAAGCAGTCTTCACGGCCTCTAGGTCAGTGTCCTCGAAAGCAAGGGTTGCCGAGAGCGGTGGGAAGGAAAAGGCAGGAGTAGTGCCGTGGTTCTCAGTAGTTGATTTTCTGTCACCGATGGCTTGCTGGTAGTAGAGTTGATATAGACATGAAGCTGTTGACTCTTCGCCTTCCACAGCTTTAATAAGCATGGTGAGCGCTTGCTCGAGCCCATGTTTCGAGTCAGTGGTTGCGAGCGTTGTAAGATACACGACACCTATTGTAATTCTGATTAGCAGACGGTTTAGACTCATGTGATGAAACATGGAATTGTATGATTTGAAGGTGTATCAGTTTGTAAGAAGTTATTATCGTCAAAGCATAGCTCAGACAATGTAGATAAGTTTTTGATCTAGTTCATCCTAACACCGTGGAGGAGGGGGGAAGGGGTACCAAGGAGAAAAATATTCAACTTACATTGGCCAACAGGACACTCTCCCGTATCACTAGAATGGACTAGAGCATAGATCGGCGATGGTGTACTTGGTAGTGCAACCACGGCTACTGCTGGTGTAGGAGCACCTTCAACCAACACTTGGAATAGCGAGCTAAGCGGAGACTTGACCACTGCTACAAGTCTGCTGATGGCTTGGACGCCAGTTGTAGTCTCTTGTCCAGAAATGATCGAGCTTGTTTCGACCGTGATGTTGTTGGGCAGCTCCAGCGAAGCCTTTTCGGTTTCACCAGAAGGCTTCACGGTCGCACTCGTATCCAGCATGTAGATGCCACCACCCACAGCGCCAGCACGGCACGCGACTTGGGCAATCTCCGAGAGGCCACCCCATTTGGGATACACAGCGCAGAAGCCTGGACCAAACGTTCCCATGGACGTCAAATGACGATTGATGGCGGCCAACCCAGATCTGACAGAGGCCTTCCCATCCAGAGCCATGGTCAACGCGACAACATACCTTTTCAAATCATCTTCCAATTTGAACTGGGCAGTGAGAAAGTCGGTGAGCGGAGCATCGGCGTGGCCCTCCCAGATAGGCTTCTGTTCATCGGACTCGAAGTCGAGCACGAACTTCAGGAACTTCATCAGCGACCGCTTCGAGCGGGCAGGTATGGACTGGCTCGAGAACACATCTTCGCGGCTGCTCGGTATTCGGGAGAGCTTGGGATCCGACCCATCCTTCGCCGGTTCATAGACGAAGAAGGACCCGACCGCCAAAAACTCGACCTGTCGATAGGCTCGCGACGAGACCAGGCTGGACAGGAGCTTCGACTTGGTGTGTATGATCTGGGGCGCAAGGGCCAGCGAGTAGGCGCGGGGGAACTTCAAGCCTTGAGCTTCTGCGTCGTCGGGTTTCCATACGGCAGCATTGCGGATCACGCTCTTCTCGTCAGCCTCACTGGAGGCGCCTCCTGCGTGTTTAGCGGCGAAGCTCTCGGCATCTTGCAGGGTCAAGGCAGCTTCGTTCTGACCGTAGTAGTCATTGGGGTCAGTGTGGAGGATACGCTTCTTGGACCGCGAGAGAGCTCTTCATCGTTGGAACAGGAGGCTAAGTCAGTCAGGCCGACTTCGCTTTGTATTGATTCCTCAGAAAGCATCCTTTACTCACAACGCCAGGAGTGATTGCTGCAAGCCAGTACCACAAATCACGACATCCCAAGGCTCGTCACCTAGCGACTCCATGATTCCGGACTTCCTTTTTCCTCCTCGGAGAAATAGGACAGCTGAGGTAGGAAGGAACAAATGGGTGGAAAGGAGGATTGGCGTAGGTTTTTTTCCCTCTCCCCTTGGATGGGGTTTGTTGCGACAAGACGGCGGGGATTGACCCTGGCCAGGCCCCGCTGCTGCCGTCGGGAAAAAAGATATTGCTATCAAGCTTGAGCGCGCACGGACCCTTCAGAATCGGTGGCATATTGAAAGCTCGCATCTGAGGAGCCGATTTCCCTTTCTCTTTTTTAAAAACATACCGCTCATTCAAGCCTGGTTCTGCTGCCCTCAAAGCATCATAGCATTTCCGGCAGTAGGAGACCTTTCATTAGGCCACTCCAGATGGGCGGCAGAGCAAATCGTCGTCCCGTATCTACTGTCCTGGATTTTACACCTGATAGGATAGTTCGAAGGGTTTGATACATTTTTCCAGATAATTGCCCCATGTTGACCGCAATGGCCACTATTGACTCTATAATATCGCCCTGTAAAACACTACCTGTAGTACCTTTGCTCCTCTTGGGGTCTCACAACCGCTGCATGGGGGACCATCGCAAGTACGAAGTGCACACAAGTTATGAGGGGGTATCAATCTTTAATTTCGTCTGCATCCGCTTCTATTCTATGGCGGCGTGGATCTGATCCCATCTTGACTCCGCTGTAGCGACCATTTTCTTCATGAGCTCGGGGCCGACGACTGTGCCTCCATGCTTCGAAATTCCTAAGATTTTCGTACTTCCACCGAGCTTATCGACAACCACGGTGACTGTCTCGTCGCATAGACCTTCTTCGAGTCTGTCGGGGTCCACGAGAACCCAGTAGCTACCGCTGCCCTTCTTTTGCTTCTCCTTGGCTGTGAACACAGATGCCGTACATGCCACAGGCAGTCCTCGTAGGTTAAGAGGGGTCGCATTTTGTTGAGACCGTTTGCACAGTACCATCTCGCGGTCTGCGTCCCAGTAAGCGAGCGGGAGCTTCGTGTCTCGCAATGCCGCGAGTGTGGCGGCCCAGGCTGTGTCAAAGGGGTTTCCGTCGAACGAGATGAACAGGACGTCGATGTACAGCACCCAGTAGGCCTTGACTGCCTTGTCCCCAGCAACAGCGTATTCGTCGACCTCTTCGTCGGCCTCGTTCATCTTCTCGTCGTTGTCTTCCTTGTTCTTCTCGCCGCCGACCTCTTCAGGGTAGATGCGTAATCGACTCACGTCAACCAGCTTGGAGCTGTGAAGTAGAGAGTAGACGCGCGTGCTCAGCGTCTGCGCGAGCGTGGTAGGCGGCACGCCGGGCAGGAAGTTGGGGGCGCAGCCGGTGGCGAGCTCAATGTTGGGGACCAGGAGATCGTAGTCCCGCGCCTCGTCCAGGGAGGAGCCGGAGCCGTCTGCTGGCGAGGGTGCCCGGTAGTTGGGGATGGCCGACGTCAGGATCGTCTCACCCCGGACGCCACAGATGACGGTGGTGTCACCATTTCGCACTACGGCGCTGCCGTGAGCGTGTGAGAGCGAGGAGGTGTTGATGTATGGGGTGCGAGTCTGGGCGGGCTGGCGTCCGTTTGTGCGAGTGGGCGTGGTGGACGGATCGGCGGGCTGCAGGTTTGCGAGGAGGTAAGGGTGTGGTGATAATTTGGCGAACGTGGTACTCGAAAGAGTCAATGACTTTGGTGTCGTCATGATTGAGCTTGATTTCTGCAAGTGAAAGCAGTTGACCCTTGCAGTTCCAAGTCTTGATTCCTCAATGTCTGCTCCAAGTGACGATCAGTAGAAATTATTTCCAGCCTTGCCCTCTGCAATCGATAGTGGGGTCCAGCGTCCATTGCCCCATTGCGACCCGTGTGTTAGTGGACGCAAGGCTGTACCACAGGCATTCATTCACCTTGCCCGTGCCACGCACCTACACTATGTATTTGTTCCTCAACCTCAACCACAAAACACGGGTTCGTAAGAATTACACGAACAGCATTGCAGAGTGGTATTGCTGCTTATAACAGCCACAGCTACCTGCAATGGCCTAGATATTTTTTGATTCATTTACAGGGACTGAGTTGAAAGAATGCATGGCCATGTACTCCCACCGCATTCTGCGTCTGGGCGAGTTTTCTCTGTGTAAGAAAGCCCACTGACTCACACACTTCAGTTCCAGCTTTCGCGTAGGGCTCGTACGTGTCGTGCCCATCTGCGGAGTATAGGGAAGAAAAAGAACCCCTGTTGTTTCTGGCTGAAGCCTCGGTCAGTGGTATCCTCGTCGCGCTTGGGTGAATATCTCAAGTTGGAAATATCATTCTGGATGGCTGCGGCTGCATGAGGTTTTGGTTGATATAGCAGCGTCCCCTGTTTGTTAGCCCTTGACCACGCTGGAACCGCGAGATCAGGCTCATCTTAGATGGATCTGGAATTGATGCCTTGGTATGTAGCAGTCAGTTGGTTGAATACCCTTCTCATATTGCGGTGGTCGTGTTAGTGGGTTGCATGCACTCTGCCTTACCTAAGCAGGAAGTCCCTGTGTTGCTGACACAATGCTTCCTTGCATGGATTTGTGGTAACATATGCCATCATCACATATAGCAGCGTCATAGTCCCCGGTTGAAAAAAGGGCCAACCGAATCGACCAAATAACAAAGTGGTTCGGCATTCTTTCTATTGGTTCTCGGGCTCCCACTCGGCTGCTTGGAGAGGGCATTGCGGTCGGCTCGCTCCAATGTTCTGCCCCAAACGGGCATGATATCGTGAACTGCTGCTACCGTTACGATACTCGTTGGATCACGGCGTTCCATGCATCCAACTTGACCAAATCCGTCTTGTTGCCTCCAATTCCCAGCGCTCTGGAACACATTTGCATGAATTGACAAGCCAGCCTATCAGCGGCGGGGGTCTTGGGGTGCAGCTCCATGCTGCAGCAGAGGGGTTCGACGGTCACGTCGAAAGTGGTGACAACTCATTCGTGCTGGTGTTGGAGACCTGGGAGACATCAATCGGCTAGCCGAAAAAACCGGATCAAGCTCAAGAATCTCTTGTCCATGCAGGTGAAGAAACTTGCCAGGCAGCCAGGCACGGGGCGGAGGCCGTGATTCGATGGCATCCCGGTTTGTCGTAATTGATCCTGGAACTGCAGCTGTGGTGGAGCTGCTTCCTTCACGCCAACCCGCGGCTTTGGCGAATCAGCAGCCGCCTTTTGCCGCCCGGCCTTCCACACCGCAGAGCTCAATCTGTGAACAGCCAACAAGATACTGTCGAATCCCAATGCCTCTTCTCGGCCATGCCACGCCCAGTAGCCACCCCAAAAATACACCGCACAGCTCCAAGGTGCCGCTTAGGAGTCGCATGTTTTAGCTTACCTTTATTTCCAGCAACGCAGCGTTATAAAAGTCAGGAAAATTCAAGTTATATATTTCGAATACGGGTTTAATATAGATATTTTTTATGTTTTCTTACGGCGTTATTTAAAGTAGTTACAGTGCGTGGAATAGTATAGGGGCTTTGGCGGTACAAGTCAGCTGTGCGGTGTATTTTTGGAGTCCCTTCTGCCACGCCATGCGCAAGCTTTTCATTCTTCCAGTAGCCGTAAGGTTTTCCAGCAGGGATCCCCGGCAGGGTACCCGGTGTCACTCGCGGGAGCTATCGCATCTTCGCCTCCAATTCGATAGCACCAACAGACAACAGACCCCAGGTCAAAACCATGATGGCACCAATGACAGGATGAAGCAAACAACTCCTCCAGACACGAGAGGGGGGTTCGTTCACTTGCACAACACAGGAGTTTGTCGGTCTTGGTGTTCTCGTTCGAGAGCCACGCGATGCTCTCGGCTTGCTTGACATTGGACTTGGCACTTGTCTTGACAGCAAGCTGACTTATTGCAGACGTGCTATTGCAGGCAGTAAGTATGTGACGAATGCAGCGCTTCACCACCGCTCGATGCAACCCTTCTCGACTGGAGGTTAAGAAAAAGGCAAAAATCAGAACCTGACCTCCCGTAAGCCGGCAAAATCCCTCATCTCCCAAGCAGAAGGAGAATAGAACAACAGTCGTACGTGACTGCCAGGTGGTGCGACGGACAACTGAGTTTTCGAAGACATCATCAACCAACAAACAGGTCTATCATATTTCCTAGAGCCGTCACAATACTCGCCCCACCCAACAGCACTGTCGATCTACGGGGCCAGTCTGCATGCGAGGACTCGATACAGTGCCTACCCCTGAAATTATATAAGACTTAGGCTCGACTTTCGTATGCATTATTTTTAATATATATACTTTACGGCTCGTACGTGATTTATTGTGGAGATTATTATATTAGTGTAAAAATACTATTAAAAACATATATTTTATAAATTATACTTGAGCTTTTTAAGTAAGTAAATCGATTATAAAGAGATTAATTAATTAATTTAATAAGTATAAAAGGCGTTAATAAGTTAATAAAATGCGCGTTAATCGATACGTTAATTATTAGGGTTTTTTAAGGTTCGTGAACATTATTAAGCTATAATATTTAAAACCGGTTCGGGTTTATTAATAAAAAATCGATAAATAAAGCAGCGTTATATATATATTAATATTATTAGTTTTAAAGATTTAGTTTATAAGTAAATCGCGTAGATTTTTAAAACGGCTATAATAATTTACGTTTTAAAGAAATAGTTTTAGTTTTTTAATAAATTTAATAAGTAAATAAAAAAAGTGACCGTTTCGAATTAAATTAAGATAAAAAATAAAAAAATAAGGTTATAATTTAACTATAATAAGCTTAAAAAGGTTATTAAATTAAGTACTTTTTTATAATAAAAAAGTGTTAAATTGAATTCTTCGATTAATGCGATTTAATAATGTATTTTTTCCGCCGATTTACTAACGAGAGGTGTGTATTATTAAAATATAAAATAAATCGAATAAAAAGCCTTTATTAATAAGTCTTAGTGTAAATAAATACCCTGTTTTTTTATTAAATTAATATACGGTAATAAGGTTAATTTATACGATAATTTTAACGTTTATTAATATCGCTTTTAATAGTAAAATCTCTATCTTTTAATTAATAATTAAACGAGTTTAATATAATTATATAACGCTATTAATAATATATACGAAATTAGCTAGTTAAGTGAAATTAAAATATATTAAGTTAAAGAAGAAAAAAAAGAAAGAAAAAAGGAAGGTTAACTTTAATACAGTGCGAAGGGTAAAGTAGTAATATATAAGGCACGGTATCGAGTAATTAATTAATTCACGTGCATCGGCCTTAATGAGGCTTAGCTACGTGATTTTTAATTATATAATTATTAATTAATTTTATTTTTATAAAATTTCGAGTAATATTTTACGTTTAGCGATTTCGGCCCCTTAATTACTATTTAATATAAAAATATAAATATTTCGTATTTCGCTAATTTTAACTATATATAAAATAATAGTATTATTATTTTTAAAAATTTATAAAAATCGCTAGATTTCTACGTTTATTTAATTATAAATTTATTAAAAAAGATTAACCGCGTTATAATTATTATGTATTAATAATTTTATAACTTTAATATATTTAATTAATTAATTAAAAGAACTTTTAAAGCCGTTTAAATTATTTATTATATTTTTTAAACGAAGGAAAGCGGCTATAAACTTTTTAAACGCTTAGTTATCGTCGGGTTAAAATTATTACTATAATATTTTTATTATATAATAAAGTCCTCGTAATTTTAAAAAAGCTTTATCGAAGTTAAAGATTTTATTATTCTATTAAATTAACGCTTTATTCTTTAATAATGTTTAAGAAAAACTTAGAATTTATTAAGCTACGCCTCTTTTATAGTTGTTTTTAATAAAACTATTAATATATATTTTAAACGATATAATATCTGTAAAAATAAATATTTTTCTTTTTTAAATTAAACTTTATTAAATCTATATAGTTAATTAAGGTTAAATACGTTAATTTCGTTTCGTTTAATTTTATACTTTAATTATTTATAATTATTTAAACTTTTTTAATTATTATTAAAAAAGTATAATAATTAATAAACGAAAAGGTTTAAACGGTAATCCGTTAATTAATTATTAAAGCTTAAATATTATTTTAAGTAATACTTTTTAAAAATAAGTTAACGTAGTTTACTACTACGCGACGTATATTATTTAGCGACGCACCTTTTTTACTTCTCGACCTTTTTATATAAATTAATTTAATTATAACGTTTAAAATTAATTAAAATTATTCGTTATCCGATTCCTCGCTTAATTTTATATCTTTTTTATATATTCGCGTATTATAACTTATTTCGCCGTAAATATTATAGCGCTTTTTACCGGTCGCCCTCCGTTTCGACGAACCCCTATTTTTATTTTTATTAGGCGCTGAACGCTTTTTTTTACTTTTTCGTTTTATAATTATTAAGATTTTTTAAATACTAAGGGCTTTTTTAAATTAAACTCGCGACTTTTTAGCTCTCCGGCGTTTAAAAAGTATTAAATTAACCTTTTTTAATATATATATTTTATCGCGTATAAGGGTTATTTTATAAGCTATTTTAGTTATATTTTTTGCTATTTAATCTACCGTATTTAAAATTAGCGTCGAAAAGCTTCTTTAATAGGTAAATACCGTTTTTAATATAAATAGAGTATTTAATTGTTTATTAAGGGTTAAACGGCGTTTAAAGGTCGTAGGTATTAACCGTCCCTAGACGGGATAAGTTAAGTATAAACGTTTAGAGACGTATATTTAACTTATTAATTACCTTATTAAGGTTATAAAGTATTAAACTAAATACGTTAAATCTAGATTTAATATTAATTTCTATAAAAATAGTAAAATACACGGTTTTAAAAGCGATAAAGAATTCGAGCTTAATAATATAATTTATAAAAGCCTTAATAAATAACTCGATTTTTTTTAAATAAACACGCTTTAAAAGCGAATAAAGTGTTATATTAAAAAATTAAAATAAATATAATAAATAGGGAAGTATATTAATAGTAATAATACCGTTATTTTAATAATATACTTCGAATTCGGCCGAAATATAGCTCTTATAGTTATCGAAAATTAAAAGGCGGTAGCGACCCTTTATCTATAATTTAATATATTTATCGAAGTATTTAATTCAGTTTAAGCTTATCTTATTATTAGTTTAATTATTAAAAATCGGTTTAATTACTTAATCGCTCGGTAAATCGGTTTCGCGAAACTAGTTCGCGAAGTAATATTAGTTTTAAATAATTAAAAACGGCGAAATATATTAGCCCTATAAATTAATATATTTAATCGCCGTTACTTATTCTTAATTACTAAATTAAACCGATTTCGTTTTTTTACGCCGCTCGGCGTATATTACGACGAGTATTAACCCGATTATACTTATTATAAAACCGGTTTCGTCGAAATTTTAAATATTTTCGTTAACGATTTTATATTTCGCTTTTATATTCGTAACCAACGTAAATTAAGTAGAAATAACTTTAAAATCTTCGTAAAAAACCTTTTAATAATTATACCGACGATTTATTTTAATTTTGAAATCCGGGTTACGATTAATAAAGCGCTTAACCTAGTACTTATTAACGCGGTCGCCGCCGCGTAATACAGTAAAAAAATTAGCTATATCTTCTATATTAATAAAATCGGGAAGCATCCCTCGAATATTTAAATTAATTATATATTTACGAAATACCTTCTTTTTAATTAAATTTATTTTACGTCGTTTTAATCGGATTTCGAGTTTTAAAATTCGGCCGTAAATTTAATAACGTAAAATTAATTCGGGTATATTATAAGCTTTTACTACTACTTTTTAATTTATTTAATTCGGTCTATTTCGTATCGCTTAAATTATTAAAACTATCCAATTTTTTTAGGATTAATTAAGTATTATAATTATAAAAATATTATACGTTAAAGTTTAATTATATTAAAATTAAATTTAAATGCGTCGTTAAATAATATACGTCGCGTAGTAGTAAACTACGTTAAAGCTTTTTATTTATTTTAAAATATATATTTAATATATTATAATATAAATAACGTTTTATTATATATTTATAATATATTAAATATATATATTAATATATATATATATAATATTAATAATAAAAACGTAATAAAAAAAGCTTAAAAAATATATTAAATAAAATAATTAATACTATTAAATAAAAATAACGGTACATTACCCTCTCTTATAAATAAATAACCGAATTAACTTTATAAATATAAATTTATACTAAAATAACCAGACTAGACTAAATACGTATAAGCTATAACAATACATGATTCTACGCGTTTAACAGTATACACCATGCCCCTTGCGGCCCTACGGACGCCCCCCCGCCTCATTAGGAGCATCCAGATAACGGCCCGCATCAACAGCTTGCTTTCCCTCTGGCGCTTACGGTTACACACCTCCCTGGTTCCCTGGTTCCCTGCAACCTGCAGTATGCGGGGAGTAGCCCACCTCCAGGCCAGCCAATATTAAAGACGGCCAGCCGCTGGGCCTGGTGCCACTTTGGTGCCATTTTCCATCCGGTCCCCTTACAGGATTCATATCACACCAAGCGGTTCTTGCCTGTGATTGACCGAGCTCATGTGAAGCCGAATTGCACATCTCCCTCCCGTTCCACTAGGACGCTTCTGTGTATGCACAATACGGACCAAAGCAGTCCAGCCGTGGTGGCCAAACGTCTTACAACGTTCGACCTTGCCAGTTCCGGTCACATCTGCCCGGTGAGGAACAGCGCCCCCGAAAGCAAACAACCCTTGCCCATTCTGTGGTATATACACGCAACATCCACCTCGAATGTGGGAATAACGAATACTGTCACCATCTTCCATTTATACACTAATCTGCGGCGCGGGGAGTTTGGTATTCCTCAATCGCAAACGAAGCGCATTGTCAACCATTCTCCACGTGTTGATCCTGCTTGTTTGGCCAAACGACACAGCCAGGGGGCGGCTTCAATCTACCAGAAAGCACAGGGTGGTCGGTACTACGCCCTTTTCAAGTCTGACGTCGTCTTTCTAAGCACGTACGTTCGAATGCCCTTCATGTTGAGCTCAGAGTAGTGCGATGCGATTTACCATTGGCGCATAGCACGGAGGATTTGATCGCATCTCGATCGAGGAGAGAACAAGAAGCCTCCATATCATGGCTTCCGAAATCCAGGGCGTAATGGCCGGTGCGTCGCAGACCATAGGCCAATTAGCCAAGAGGATACATATCCCGTTGACAGCGACCAGTCCACCGGGCCTCGTCGAGGCTCTTACAGTGGACCCATGGGACAGGGCAGGGAAATACGGTCTCGGATGGACATACTTCTGCCTTGCGTTGATGGGGTCAGTCCTGTTCGTGAGGATATGGCATTGGTGGCAGGATAAGATTCGGCAGGCAATCTACAAGCAAGATGTTGAGCGACACTACCGAGACTTGTACAGCTTAGACCCCGAACAGGCTATGACGGCGATGCAGACCGAGCAACCTGGACGCCATTTCTTCCCCGAGACGAATTGCGAAGAGAAGAAGGACTTCAAGCCCAGGAGCGACTTTTCATCCATCACGCCTGTACTCGATGCCCTCGCTTTGTTTCGATGGGTCTTCTACCGACCGATACCCGATCTTGTATGGAGAAGGCACCGCTTCACTTTTTCGTCCCTTGCTGTTGTGGCGGTCGGCTTTATTGGGTTCGCTTTCACCGCGCTTTACACCTTCTTGTTACAGCCCCTTTATTGGCAGAGCATCCAGTTTGGCTCGCCTCCTGTCGCAATCCGCGCAGGCATGATTGCAGTTGCTATGACCCCTTGGATCATCGCATCTAGCATGAAAACCAACGTTCTTACCTACATCACTGGCATTGGCCCCGAGAGGCTGAATGTCTTCCACCGGTGGGCAGGGTATCTTTGTCTGTTCATGTCCCTTGTCCACACCGTCCCCTTCTATATACAGCCAGTGTGGGATGATGGTGGCATGCAGACCTTTTCACGACTTTTCCCGGAAGGCAGTGGTGTCATTTACGGAACAGGAATCTCGTGTCTTGTTCCCCTTGTCTGGCTCTGTGTAGCCTCTCTCCCCTTCATCCGAAGAGTGGCATTTGAGGCCTTCGTAATTCTCCACGTACCTGTCGGGATGGTCTATGTTGGTCTCTTGTTCTGGCACACGAAGAATTTCCTCGCCTCGTGGAGCTACCTATACAGCACTATCGCAATATGGGCCTTCTGCTATGCTCTGAGACTCTTGAAGCTGAACTGGACCAAGCCATGGCGACTTGCTTTCATGGTGGGAGATGAGGCGGCCATCACTCTCATGACAGAAAATGCCATCAAAGTGACAATCCCTACACAGATGAGGTGGAGTCCTGGCCAGTATGTCTACCTGAGGATGCCTGGCATCTCGTTCTTTGACAACCACCCTTTTACTATATCGTCCCTTTGCAGCGAAGATTTTCCTTCGGAATATGGAGAGCAATATCGCGATTGTGTTTTGGTTTTCAAGCCTTACGGCGGTTTCACCCGAAGAGTACTGGAAACTGCCATTCAAAAGGGCCCCTTTCACACATACCGAGCCTATCTTGATGGCCCTTATGGTGGGATGCGCCGAGAGCTCTCCGCATTTGATACCTGTATACTGATTGCAGGAGGAAGCGGTATCACTTCATTAATGTCTCAGCTGCTGAACCTCATCAAGCGAATGAGAGACGGTAAGGCCATCACCAAAAAGGTTGTCGTTATCTGGGCTTTGAAGAGGCTAGAAGCGATGGATTGGTTCCGCGAAGAGCTCCGCATCTGTCGGGAGTCTGCACCGCCCGAGAGCGTGACGTGCAAATTTTTCGTTACGTCGGCTGTGAGACAGCGCGTCGGTGCTGGTCCTGGCCACGGAGTCGGGGAGCGAGCACAGCGGCCTCTGAGTACCATGTTCCACGATAGACTGGATGGCTTCGTTGCTGGCGTTGCCTCGAAACGAGCCTCGACCTATATCCGCGACGAAGCCCAAGGCAATGTCGATTATGAGCGCGAGCTGCGTGCCGAGGATGAAGACAGGATAACTGCTTTGCCACAACAGAGATACCTTCAGCCGCATCACGTGCCCCCGCAACGGCCAGCGCTGGCCAACAGGCAGTCGGCGCAAGAAGACTCGCTGCGAAGACTAGAGGGGCGAGAGGACGAACATATAGAGCTCCATGAGGACCATGACGATACGCATCTGCCTCCTCCCCCGCCGTCTGGTTCCGAATACCCCGAAGATAAACCCAAGCAAGGATTCCAATTCCCTCCGCTTCATTTACGGCCGGAAAAGCAGCCTCATTTCAACTACGCGCCACCGTCGCCTCGCCGATTCGACGGTTCAAATACGCAGACTCCCGGGCAGGAGCACCGTTCGGCAGAGCCCTCCCAGGACGTGCCCCGACCTCCCGAGTTCGCCCATCTCCGGACCACCAACCTACCGGGCCAGGGCCAGCCGCGGCCGACCTCGACGTTCGGGCCGCCCTCCGGCTTCGACTTTGGTTTTCCCGAGACCCCCACCGAGTTCCAGAAGTCGCTCATGCGTTTCGCCTTCCCCGTCCCGCACCAGATCGACGGCGGCTGGAGCGTTGAGTACGGCCGCCCGGATCTCGGCTACATGCTCAAGGAGTGGGCAACGGGCGGCACCGACGGGCGCGGCATCCTCGGCCGGAGGACGGCCGTCTTCGTTTGCGGACCCGCCAGCATGCGTGTCGGTGTTGCCAACACGGTGGCGCGGCTACAGGCTGAGATCTGGGGCGACGATATGCTCGAGGAGATCTTCTTGCACACCGAGAACTACGCCCTTTAGGAAAGAGGGAAGTAGTAGTAAGCCTTCTCGGTTGTATATATATTATACCCATATACCCATATACCCATATACCCATATACCCATATACCCATATACCCATATACCCATATACCCCTTTACCACTGCCTTGAGCCACCACTACCACCTAGGCACTATTGGGTGGTGGATGCATGGCAGTAACAGCGAACGAGGAAGGAGGATCATGCGCGACCGACGACTGGAGTTTTGTTTTGTTTTACTTGGGCGGATAAAGATACCAAAAACGACTTTCTCATTCTTACTATATCTACACAAGGCGTTGCGAGGCGTATCCAGATCCTACTCGATAGTTGATCGATCAGTTGCAGGTGTCGCTCGTTAGCCGTTGGGTTATGAGGCACAGCGAAGACGACTCCTGGCGTTAATTCATATTCCTTAATGAGACGATATCTGTTCTTATTTACAATAAACTGACATGTGGCATGCTCTTCTACGTGACCCAGTGATATAGATGGCTGCACGCTGCCATCATATACGCTTCTTATATGTGAGGGTCATTGTTTCCCCCATTTTTCTTACTTCCAGCGATGCAAGACATGGGCCGCAGGTCAGTCTATCCTTGCGACATCCAGAGAATGTTATAGCACACCATGAAGTTCTGTCGGGGATTTTGTTACCGAAGAAGCTTTACATAACTCTCGCTGGCTCCCGAGAGGTTCCTCTGGGAAAACGACTTAGCGCGCACTTCATCCAACCAAGTCGTTGTGAGAACTGAGCCAGCCCTGTGTCCAAAATCCTCTCCATTCCTCCTTGCCTGTGCCACTGCTTCTCACTTGATCAAGAAAAGCGGATGTCTCATTACACGCTTACCCCCCTCCCCATCGTCACCTATGCTTCTTGATTCGTTCGTCGTTTCATGGAGAAAAAATGGAGGAAAACGAAACAGAGTGCAAGACATGCAGCATGAGGTGCTAAATGCCTTAGTGTGTCCCAATAGAAAAAAAAAGGAACCCCCCCGGCGGGCTAGCTCCGTATAGCCTTAGTCAAGCCCTCACGATGTTTCACTCCTATTGTGACTACACACCTTGAGGCTAGACGGGGTTTCTCGTCACCTTTCCTGGTCGGTACCAATGTTTAGGCTCACTGGCGCGCCGCCAGACAACGATTTACATCCCATGCTCTTTTCGTTGTAGCACTTCGCGTGTGTATGCACTCGAATCAAGCTGACAGGCAAATCAGCCAGCAAAAGAAGTTTGAAGGTACCGGCAAGTTTGGTTTTGTCCATGCAGTATCTACTTTGACAATAGCTCCCTCTTTGAGCCCGCGTTATTTCGTTAGGTGTTATATAACAGCAACGTAATGCCCTTCGTAGAAAGTTCCACTTTGTTTCCCACGAATCGTAGCGCACACCGTTCAAAACGAGGCGCCAATAAAGGCACCGAAAGACAGAAAAGAAGGCCGAAAGAACCATATGGTCATCATGTGAGCCTTGGGGAATATAGCATGACAGGGGTATCTGCGCAACTGAAAGGCAAGGCCACCCCAATATCACCCCCGAAAAATATCCAACTTCGTATGCTAAACGGCCCCAGAAATCATCGTCCAGGGAAGCAGTGTGGAGGCGGCAATGGCAACAAAATGTAACTCCCGCCCAAAGGTCACAACATCCTAGACGCCGAAATGGTCAAATGAGCCGTGAGGCTACCCCTATATTTCCCGGCCGCGAGGCCCCATCAATCTTGATTTTGATAGTGACAGAAAGAAATCGGTGTTTTGGAAACGATGGTCGCCCGGGATCCTTTTGATATACCGATCAGCTTTTGGTGTTCGATTCTCGAAGGCGGTGCTGTGATTCCCTGCCAGATTGCGAAAGCAAACAATCCTGCCGTTATCTCCCAATCCGTGGTCGTGTGACCATGTCCTCTAGCCTTCCCATGTTGGGATTTCATCCAGTCTTCAGCCCTTGGTCAACCGCAAATCATACATCGTCAATGGTAGAAATATTGCTGGAGCATCCGGCGTCATGGGCGTTCCCTGTAGTAATACATCGCTTATATTATTATGTTCAGTGTCGGTGTCGGCGCGTGGACGAGCTACCTTCGTGGCGATGCGAGTGGCCATGCCCGTGTCGATGAGAGTGTCCTTCACGGTCCCGCCGCGAAGAACTTGAGTGCTCAAGTTCACGGTCCAGCTCCTCCACTCTTTGCCGATAGCCCCGGACGATGTCACGGATATGGCGGATGCGATCGAAGTCCAACTCGAGTTCGTCCAGCTGGCGCATGATTTCGTGGAACCGCGCAATCTCGCTGTCGGCAGTGTCGATCAAGTTTCCAGCATGGTCATACTGCTGCATGGTAACCATGGAGCTCTGTTCGCTGAGGTATTCGATACGCTGCTGGATTTGCACCATCAGGCGGTCGAGATGCCTCGAGAGCGCTGCTAGGCTTGAGCTGTCTAGCAGCAGGCGGCCCTGCGACGAGGCACGGCTGGCGGCGCGTGACGATGAAGAGTTGGCCTGGGTTTGGTGGTAGCGTAGAAGCTGGATCTCATCCTCGGTCAAGCCCAATTGCGCGTCCGGGACCGTGTTGGCCTCGGTCGACGGCATTGGCACGAACGTGGGCACCGCACCGCACAGCGTCTGCGTTGGCAACTCCAGCTGCCCGCTTGACTAGGATGGAGCGTTGTGCAGCGTCGGTAGTACAGGGGTCGGCGGTGGCGACCCGAGGAGGGGCAGGTCCGGATTGCAACGTCGTCTGGGTTTTGTGTATAAAGGCGGATGATGCGACACCTTGTGGTCAAGCGTTGGATCTAGCGGTGCGGAGGGCCTCATTGTCTCTCACGGCAAAATGTCTATGCTCATTGCACCGCGGTCATGGAAGCAGTCGGGAGAGGCGAGGGCGGAGTGAGCTGGCTGATGAAGGTCATATACAGGCTTGATAAGGGAGCTCCAACCGGGGGTGGTGTGGTGACAGGGCGGGAGATGAGACGAAGCGTACGGCGGCACAATGCAATGCTTGGGACAAAATGGAGATCAAAGAAGGGGGACGGCCAACCGAAGTTGGCTCGCTTCCAATGGGCCTGGGTACCGTCGAGCAGAGCAGAGCAGAGCAGAGCAGAGCAGAGCAGAGCAGAGCAGAGCAGAGCAGAGCACAGAACAGCAGCAGCGGTGTCCTACTTGCTTTCTGGCGATTTAGTTTTGGTTTGGCTTGGTTTGGTGATACACGCAGAGCAGAGCTGGAGCCGGTTCACCACACACAAGCAAGCATACCCACTCACACACGGAATTTTCCCCCTTCTGCTTCTGCTTCTTCTTCTTCTTCTTCTAGATTACCGTATCCTTCTCTAGACTGGCTCGACACCCACACCGACGGGGTACACACCACCTTGGACTTCAGCCTTTCGTCACTTGGGACCGAGTCGCAAGCGGTGGACAGCAGAGGAAGCTAGAAGAGGGGACCAGCAGGCTGGGGACAAATGGTTTCTTTTTCCCTCGGCCGAACCAGCATGCGCTGACAGGAGGGCGAGCCAAGACAGTCTATAGCCAGGGTGTTGGCACTACGGCTCCAGGTACAGCTGTGGTGGTATTGGACGATCGCAGTGGGGAAGTCAGATGTTTCCGTTTTGGCGTACTGGCCGGTAGGGATTATCTTGGGATGGGTAATGAGATGTAATGAATGCTATATATAAGATTGACGGCAAAAGAGGTGTGCGGGATTAAATTGCGAAAAATAGCAGGCAGTCGGTTCCAGTGGCGTGCAGGGAGGCGACAGCGACCGAGGAGTGGGAGTGGGAGTGGGAGTGGGCGTGGGCGTGGTCGAGGCAATACCGACAGAAGAAGGGAGGAAGAGAGAGTGTGGCATCGGCACTTGGGCTGCGAAACGAAGCGATCAATGAGGGCTGTCGTCAATCGAGTGAGAGTGGGCGGGATCCGGCGCCCAGTGCGCTGTGCTTGGTAGGGACGGTACTTGTAGCATCCAAGGACGGGAGCCGATGCGATGCACTGCGGTGTTGATGCAATGCAATGCACGACAGATGGGTGGCGGCTGGGTGTTGGTTTGTTCGCTTTCTGCTTCTGCTTCTGCTTCTGCTTCTGGCTGAGGGCGGGAAGGCCAGAAGGGCCAGATGGGAGATGGGAAACAAGGCCAAAACAAAACACAGCGACCGATCAAGATTGATTGCCAGTGACCGGGGTGGCCGACGGGAGTTGGATTGGCTTTTTACATACAAGTAAGTAAGTAATGGGCTCAGTCCCCTGGAGTCTCCACCTCGGCCTCTCCTCAAAGTAAAGCCCAGGCCAGGTCGAATTGAATTTCGGGCGAGCGAGAGCAAACTTCAAAGCGTCTCGCTGCCGCTCGATGGAACCTCTAGAACATAGGTAGAACCTATGTCTGTCTGGAACAGCGTCAATGCCATGCCCATGCCGGGGTCATCCTTGGACTACGTAATGGCGCTGTACGACGACGGACGACAGTATCCAAGTACATACACACCTACCTACCTACATGTATGTATGTGCTTTGCTTCAGGTTTGATTGATTGATTGATTGATTGATCGATTGATCAGTGGGATTCCGACGGCCATTGCATTTCCGCTGTTGGGCACGCACCTGTACTCCTCGTCCAAGAAGGCATTGGCCCCCATGGCCTACTACTACCTAGCCAAATAGGTCAATGATGCAAGGTACAAAACATCAGCGCAGTAGGGGCCTGCGTCTACTCAACCAGGCGCTTGGGCTTACATCCCTACCTTCCATACCTTCCATCCAATACTTGACAACCAAAATGCCATGGTCAACACAATGACAAACTGCAAAGCACTCAGCGTCTCACAGACATGCAAGGAATCAACTTCACTGCCCTTTTTAGCCGCTGCCGACGCTGATGACTGACTTTCGGTGGCTTGGGTCACACTCCACCCAATGACACCCTCCCTCGGCGCGCTTGAAGAGGCCGAGGGCGTCACCACCCGGCAGCTGTACATGTGGGAATGCATCTTGCTTGCCTGGGCGTCTCTATGCAGGTCCGGGCTTCGCGGGTTTGGTGTGTGGCCACGCCAATGAGTGTCTACTCATCCTCCCTGTAGAAGCGGAATGCCTTCGTCCGGCCTGTTTTTTCCTCCTCAGTGCTGGATATAGCCTTGACGCTCCAGCCAGCCAGTGGTCCGGATCGACAAGGTTGCAGTCGCAAGGATGGAGATATGATAAGATAAAACCAGCCCGGATTGCCGGGTACGCAGGACGTATACCCTCCTCCTGTTCTCAGGCTTACACCGTCCACACCACTTTGGCCACTTGTGTACCGTAAGCATAGCCCTTCGGGACTAATACGGCGATGTCCGCAGGCTTCATAAAATGTTGGGTTGCTACAATATGAGATCTACCAGAGGAGTTCACATTGCTCTCACTGAGGAGAAGACTGACTGCCGAGGTTATTCTCATGCAGCGCCCTGGAGCCAATGCACTACGATCCACCACCAAAAAAAAAAAAAAAAAATTAAAAAAATAGGAGCTACGCAACTACCGAGAGCCTCCTGATCTACTGGCACGGACTTGACTTGACTAGTCGGCCTGATAAGCGAGAGGTTGGGGATACCCCGTCTGCGATATATGGTTCAGAAACAGCCAAATCTCGCCATGATGCTCTGCAGCGAGTGGTGATATTTGAGTCAGGAGAAGAACCTATTAGCCTGCAGAGAAGGCAGAGGAGGTAGAGGTGATTATGTTCCTCGACGTACAAATCGCACATTACACTGGACATACATGCCCCTGCCTCTGGCTCGAGGCATCTACGCATAAGTCCAGAGAATGGAGGCTCTCTGCTCTGTACCGTGAAGCGAGCCCCTTCTATTGTGCGGACGCTGACCCCGGAAGCACCGGATAACTTGGCCATTACATTACCACTTGTGAGATTCTGCCTCGATGGGCACACCGCCACGAATGACGTGGAGCTATAAAGACTGGGACTCCTCATCGTGATTTCAACTCGGGTGCAAGGCAAGGCCTCTTAATCAGGCACTGTGGTTAGGTTGTCAGCAGGACTATGCAGGAGCCGCATGAAAGTGCTTCGGGTGATGGGAGATACTCATGAGACATTTGACAGACCGCTCTATCGCCTTTTTACTAACCGTTGAGTTCCATGTATGCCTCTTCCGAATCTATGTGCAGTAGGTAAGTTTTGGGAAGCGCCTGTCCCAGACTTTCTCTCACCATGTCCCTCGTGTCCCTCGCAAGCCGCAGTCAGCAGTCATTGACTTTAACCTTTACAGCCCTAGGCACCTCTACTGAATACGTATGGAATACACATTTGATGAGTTCGACGTGCCACGCAGATACTGTGGTTTCTTTGGGCGTTGAGATCTTGCCATAGGAGGAAGGCAATCGCAATGCAGTGGGACTCGACGATCGATCTCGACAGCGGCTATCGGCAAAGCCACGACATCAGTGCCCGTAGCCTCAACCTTTTGACTGCTGAAGGATATTCTCCGCTAGTCGGACTGTTCTTCTAGTTGCCATGGTTGGGTTGGGTGTCTTCACCAACACTCGGCCGGTATCACTTGGTTCGTTGATATAGCCCCCTCCCCCAATTGATCATCACCGTCGTCCTGCCGGTCCCCTCGTCCCTCAACAGCGAGCGTCCGTTTCAAATACAACTTGAGCTGTCATGACTAGCGAATAAGTCGTGTCTTGTGCCGTGTTGATGCTTCGACGGTGTTCAAGCATGCGGTCGAGGGGACATGATCACTCTCAGGCCCGGGGCAAACGAAGACGCGGGAAGGGAGGCGAATAAGATGCACATTCCTTGGTTCGCCGTAGATATTGTAAATTAATCTGTATACGCCAGAATATCTCCGGGGAGGAATGATGGTTGCTTCTATATACTCGGAGAAGCCGCTCGACCGAGACTCGTTCTCTGACGCTCACCACCAGCCAGCCCCCTTGTTTCGTTCGCACATCCTATTCACACAAACCCCCCTCGAGCTTCGTACCGAAGTCACAGACTGATCCCCCACAAGGAGCGAGGAGCTGCTTCTGCTTGGTATTGTCAAGGTACAGTAGCGGACTGGGCTGCTCAGGCGACGGGCCGTCGTTATCACCATTACTGTCATTAGGGGTGAGGGTCGAGTCTCAAGACTGCTGCTTCAACGTGAGTACCTGCAATGTCCCCAAGAAGCGATCCGAGCCAAGTCAGCGGATATGGCAATACAGCGAAGAAAGGCAACATGTATCGTCCCTTCCCCTCTCTCGCATGTGAACTGCCTACTCCCGTAGTCTTCACAACACCAAAAGCAGCAGTGGAGAATCTCAACGTGAGATCCAATGGAGACCATTTGGGTGATCTCCATGTTCGCTTCACGGCGAAACAATTCACCAATATATTTATTCTGTCATTCTCCTATATGCGTGCTTCTCTTGCACAATCCATTCATCCCCTTCCATACGATATCGAAAGAGGTGTGTGTAGGTACTTGGCTATTTCTAATTCTTCTCCAGCTAAAAGTACCCCAGAGAACTTAACGAGGCAACCGTACAGTGTACCTGTAACTGGCAGACGAAGTCCACCAAGACCCGGAAACTGGGGCTCCCACTGATGATTATGGCTATATCCCCAGAAGTGCGTCCCGACTGAGTGGCGGCATCACGGCTTTGCTGTACCATTGACCACGACAGGCACGGATGATATGTAGTAGAACCACAGGTACTCTGGGCGAATGCATTCCAACTTTCCTTCTTCTGACATGGCGGGAACTATGGAACACCCTTTCGGATACATCGTAAGCCCTCAGAGAAACATACGTTCAGGGGTCACAATGTACATGGCAGGGTCACCAAAGTAGCTGACATGGACGCCAACGGTTCCGTCCCCTCGGGAGGAAGGTGTAGTAGTTCTCTGGGTAGTAGAGTGATATTATCTTCAGATTGAGCAGATATCACGAACGGCACAACCCATCACCCCTGACTCTTAATTAAAGCCACAGGTAGTTGAAAGTGCTTCTCACGAGTCGCTCGACGTATGCTCGCCTTCTTGTATTTGGCTGGAGAGCAGCATTACAGCGTAGTAAGCAGAAGTTATACGAAGGGATTATCTGTTCACCCCTTGTCCAGACAATCGCAGTGAGCCACCCCCCCCACCCAGTCTCGCCATACGTCGCCCACTACTGCATGATGGATATGGAAGATTCCACCACCTCACTGCAGAATGGACTACCGGGCACGCCTTAGTCTGGCGGTGAGTACCAAAAGTACCTAGCTTTAGTCGCAATTTGTAACCCATCGTCAACGCTGACCGCTTCCTTCGTCCATCTACTCACAGATTTCCCAATTTTGCTAAGCTGTGAAATCATCCGCTTGCTTCTCCGCCCCCTTAGCCCAAGCCTCATGTCGGCACATCGAGCTGAGCCGCTGCTGGACGGGCAAACAATCAGGTAGATCATCGGCGAGGAGCGTGGTGTGGGGGGTGTGAGAGACGGGGGATGGGGAGGAAGACAGATCATAGGGGGTTTGATCACATTACCATGGTCCCGGGTCAGCTCGTACCCGGTTCACGGATTGCGACTCTCAAGCTATTCTCCGATCCCAAAGTCAAACATATTAGCACTGCAACCTTCGAAAGGCATCCCCCCAGAGAGGCATGCAATTCGCCCCGAGATGCTACGTCCTTGTCTCTTCTTTTCCGTTGCAGGGCGATTCCATTTTGTCTGTAACGGAACCCGGCGAGCCCGCCTGCCTGTCCATGGAAGAATTGAACCGGCATTTTCCGTGTCTCACCGAGACATACGGGCCCGCTCGCCGGAGAATTCCATGGCAATTTTCCACACGGGAGGTAGCCGTCTACGGCGAACCATGGCTCCGGGTCGGTAACATGGTAAGCCAAGCAAAAGAAGAGGGACAATAGCCCCGAGGATATGGCCCAGTTTCATCAAGCCCTGGTCCTAGACGAATGGGTATGAGAAGTATGCACGAGTCCTACCGCCAAAACTTGTCTCTTTGGGCATCATCATCGGAAAGACCGGCCTGTATGTACATACACACATAGCTTACACAAAGTGACACCATTGGAAAGAAGGTTCGGGGGGTGAGGATGACTGTGAACCTGGATCTGGTGGTCATGCACCAGGACGGAGCAGTTTGCGAAGCCCCGGCGAAATTCGGCGCGTCCTAGGCGTGTGAAGGAGACCGACCAGTTGATGGCACAATGTGATGAAAGGTGGCAACGCCGCATTGCGACCCAATCCGGAACCGTAGAGGAGATTCATGTTGCGGTATACCCATGCAGCAAGGTGCCAAGTGTTCCTTCCCTTCTCTCTTCTGCATGGCTTCATACTGAGTAATGCCCACGTTGGCATTGCCACAACATCAACTGAATGGTGGCCACTCTGTGTAGCTTGCTGGTGCGGGGAGACGTGGAGGAACATCTCAAACATGGCAGCCTTCCTGAAACTCGACATTCTGCCCAGAGGCCTCACCAGTGCATTGCCAAGTAGGTAGGTACTTCTGGGATTGGCAACCCCATGATGCACACGACGAGTTGCAGATCTGCCCTAGGAAGAAAAAAAACCCTTAAGGCTCGGTAATACTGTTTACCGGGCAAGAGGGAGAAACAGCAGTGACGCTGTTTCCTTTCTTGTTAATCGACTGATCGTTACCCAAGGTCCTCTTCTGAAACAACCTTACGCAAAGTTGCTATTTCGAGCTGAGCAAGCTTTGTTTGATGAGGCTTGAGGCTGCTACATGCCCCTCTCGTGTATGTACAAACGCACACACGTCCAATATCCGGTGAGTTGCTGTAGTTGATGGGTCATATTCCACGAAGTCGCCGATATAGGACAGGGCGCAAACGTACTAACTGGGTACGTCACGGATGCCGAGGGAAAGAGAGAGAAAAGGGGGAGAGAGGTCGGAAGAAACCGGTTCTCAAAAACAGTCGTCCGAGACTTCTGCCAACTACGCAGGACCGGCCGATGCAGACTAAGCTTAGCCAAAGTCTAATCCGACGTTTGGCGCGGCTCGACGACGACCCAAGGCAACCAAGGCTACACGTCTTCCGTGTTAGTAGTTGAGAGACATATCGATCACCTAGGTAAACACTAAATAGACACATCTAGACACATCTAGACAAAACGCCGACGGACGATCATCTTCCCCATTGCTGCCCAACAGTGCACCAATGGGCTGCTCCGATGTCCGCGAGAAAGGGATCGTCGTGAGTCGTCGTCCGTTGTGACAGAGGCGACCACCACGCCTTGCAGTCGCAAGAGCAGCAAGCAGATAGAGAAAGAACAGACGACGAACTAGACGAACTAGTTTCCGTGGCGTCGCTCTAGTGTAAGCGACCCCGATTGCTTGAAACTAGGGTAAGCAGCACCGAGGCCCGGGACGGGCTGCTGGAAGCTGTCCTAGCTGCATGAGAGTGCCTCGCCTCGCTGCAACTGGGGGAAAAAGCAAGCAAGTGATTGACGGGGATTTGACGTAGCGACTTGCAGCCACGCAGTCCGCCATGCATTCCAACTATCCGTTCTCGCAGGCGCCGCCGCCATGCCATGCGTGGCCAGGGATGGAATCGATTCGATGTTGCCGCCGAGTCGGACCAAACGGCCAGAAATTCCGAACGGTCTGCATACGAATGGGAGACATGGTGGTGGTGTGGCTTGCCCGAAGTGGTGACCTACCTGCTGCCTATCGTATCCCTGGTGTCAAGATGGGATGGGATGGGATGGGATGGGATAGGATAGGATAGGATGGGACGGGACAGGACAGGGTGACTTACCCTTAGGTACTGTAGAACCTGCCAAGTAAGTACGCGCTGGTAGGATCAGCCAGCTAACATACGAAAATGACAGCCCAACGCACCGTCTGCGCACACAAATCACACGCGGAAGGGATGGCAAGGATAGACAGGATTGTCCGGGGATGGGCACCAGGTTGTGATTGCTGCAGGGACATCCAAGCTTGACGCAGGAACGGGTCGGGTAGGGTAGGGGGGGCTCAGGTTGACGAAGCTCGCTTACAGAACAGAGAACCATGACGACGGTGATGGATGATGATGCTCTTTTCCCACAACCAGTACCAGTATCGGTGCAAGTATGGTATCGTACCTACACCGCCGGCAGATTTTTGGTTTATTTTTACTCTTTTATTATTTTCCGTCTGGAGAACGAGTCTAGGGCTGGCAGAGCGAGCGCGCACCCCCGACTCATCTCGAAACGCTGGGGCTGCGCCGGCCGCTGGGAGTTCCGATGTCTCGGACGAGCAGAAGGAGGTCTCATCTGATCCTTATTTTGTGGCCTTTGTGAAACTCCTCTTCAGCCGCGCCAAACATACACACGCAAGGGGAGGCGGCTAGTCTTGAGAGTGAAAATGACACAACGACGACTTCAAGGGGGAAAAAAAACCAAAAAAACCCGACACGAGTATCTCGCGTGTTCGCCCGAGCCGAGGCCTAATCAGAAAGATTAGATGAACTCTGCAAGGTCAATGCCGTTGAGAGAAACAGCGCTTGCCCCTGGCGCCTAGTCAGGTACCCTTTTCCAGAAGGTGTCACAAAACTCAATCAGCCTCACTCAGTGCTCCCTCCGTTTCTATTAATGTTATGCGCCCAATATCATCGACGTGATTTTCCTGTGATATTCATGCCAATATCAGGCGCGAGTTGCATATGCTGGCATTGATGGGCTTAAGAGATGCGATTATTGATCCATTGGTCCCAGCGCCGTGGTAAGGGGGGTTGGTAGGCAATCGATAATTGATGTCATTTCGAGATTGCCAATGCGACTTTGTGTCTTGAGGCCGGGTCAATCGGGGAGAGGGAGGGGGGTGTCCCCAGGCGGCAGCCAGCCTAGCCTACTGCCGCCCAATTAGGACGAGCAGGTTGCCAATTCCAGCCATTCTCACGAGTAATGAGGTTAGTTGGAAGGCTAGCAGCCTGAACGAACTTATCGTGAAGCGAGGCGCCCGGCGAAAAGCAGCAGGTACCCGACCCGACGACCCTGACCTGGCCTTCTTGAATGTTCGCTAGGTGGAGGAGGGAGGGAGAGAGAGAGGCACAGCAGCGCCGGGATGATCCCTTAAGGCTGGATTTCTTCCGGTTCGTACTCAGCACGGCTAGAAAACAGTCAACGGGTGCCTGACGGCGAGGGATGGAGTTTGGGTAGGTAAAGTGAGAAGTAGGCAGGTAACTGTATGTGGTTATCGTGCATACAAAACTGGACTAGCCGGCAGCTAGAAAAGTCCTCGGCTGGAGTGGTGCAAGTAAAAATAACCGTCTGGATATATTAAACCCATCTGATGATTTGATGGAATAGATGGACAGGCTAGTGAACCATGTGCCACGCGCGCGCGGCAAGTGCCGCCACGTCGATTGATTGGGAATTTGAGGGGGGAGGGGGTGGGAGTTGGAACCGCTCTGGCCGCGGCGCAGGAAAAGAAGAAAAGCAGGTCACGCAACGGCGTCACTAGCCGTCACCAACGGCGCTGTCACTACTTCGCTAGTCACCAAGCAAAGCTCGATGCGAAGGGGAGAGGCCGGGGCCTACCTAGCTGCCAAAGGGTACCACCACCGCGAAGCAGCTAACTAAACAAGCCCCCCTAAGTCCAGTCTCACATGGAATCGGGGGGTCCATATTCCACGCGATGAATTGCCGCCGCCGGCGCTCATCGCAACAGCTCTTGCCTTCTTTTTGACCGAGTGCTACTGCTAATAAGGTTAGCGAGAGACAAGCTAGTCGTAGAGAGGCTGACGACGTTCGGTTACAGCAGCGCTTAAACCACGGCCATCAGCGTCACCCCTCCTATTTCGCAGGCACTGACTGCATGGAATGGGGTCTGGACCAAGTGCCTGCATCTGCATAATAACCCACTCCCTCTGACTTGCACGCACACACATAACACATCGTACGTACATACTTTCGCCCTCCCACGGACGGATGTTGCCAGAGTCGCATTCGGACGTCGATCGCAGAGGGGACAAAAGACGCACCGCCCACCGCCGAGAGGGGAGCGGGCTCTGGCGTTGTCTCAGACCGTTCAGCATGGAGACCAGATAACCGTGTTGTGGGCGGAGAGGGTTGCGTTGCGCACGCAAAACCCGCCTGTCCACAATATACAGTAGTCATGGATTAACCTGAAGATCCTCCTTCGACGGAGTACCGAGCTGCGCTGCTGAGAGAGAGGTGTCCTGTACGTACTACTACAAACCACCCAGGCTGCCAGGCCCTGCAAGTATATGTGGACAGGGGCGGCTCCATGTTTCCATATGTGATTTCTTCGGGGTTTACTTAGTGCGCCTTCGACCAGGACATACCCCACCAGGTAACGCCTAGCCAGCCAAAGTACCTGTCCAGTTGCCAGCCGTACTTGTAGGCCACCCACCTAGCCACATTAAAACAGCAGAAAGGGCTTGGGGCTTGGAAGGCATTGTGATTAGCACCATCCTGTTCTGCATATTGGACCCCATTCTACCAAAATTAGAGGGCGATCCTTTGGTCGTCGTCGTCGTGTCTTGACACCCAAGCAAGGAGATCAACAGACGGAGCGCGGCAGACAAAGTACAGCGCAGTCGGGTGGAGCATCCTTCGCCAGTGCCGTCCCCGTCTGCCATGCCACGGATGGATGCAACAGCCAGGAGACTTCCAATGCCAAGTCTGCCTCGGCTCTAACGGCGGTAGTAGTGTCGTATAGTGCCGTAGGTACTCAGTTCCACGACGCCGTCGGTGTACCATCGTGGGAATGGGCATCTCTGCCCTTCTCCCCTTTGCCTGCTTGCTTACTCACCGCGAAGCGAGGGCGCAGGGGTCACCCCGTCTTCCCGCTGCTGCCACTTGCCCTAATGGGAACCGCGTGTGTGTAAGAAACGGTGAACCACGAGGCGTACAAGTCGGTTGTGTTGCATTTCCTGCCAGGAAGGGGTCGCCTATATTGATCGCCAGAAGGACCTTGGATCTTTTTGTTTCTTATCGGCTCTTGGCTATAATAGTAGGATGGCAATGATGGCAATAGAAGCGGCCGAATATTGGCTCGTATTCAACTTGTGCTTTGTCGCGATTTGCTTTCCCAATCTCCGCTGATGGGCGATCTGGAGTAACATCGGGCCATGTTTCAATTCCTGAGCACCGGGCCCAGGATATGCCCCCTGAACGTAACGCAACCCCTCCTTCGCTAACATGTAATTGATTCGCCTGCCCTTTTCCTCTGCCTGCCCGCCTCTCCCTGGCGCACCAATAACACCTGACGTGATATAGACCTTTTTAGTACGCTGGGTCTCTCGATTCGGATTTGCATAGGCTTGAAACACAACGTGACAGCGTCGTAACCATGCACTGGAGCGAGATTGTCAGCATTGAAGTTCCCCATTGAACGAGTTGGATGAATGGTGCTCTTCCAAACGTCGGTGTGGTAGTTTGCTTAGTCGCTGGGGCTCTAAAGGGGGGTTGGACACATGTGGTGCTGTAACAAGTACAGTAGGTAGATTCGCTCTCAAGTGAAGAAAGAACTTGGTTTATAGCGGGAGGGACTGGCTGACTATAGTGCCCCTGTGCAGTAGTATCGACCAATGATGTTTCCCATCCCTGCAGATGAATCGGAAACGATGCGCAACAGGCCTCGCACCCGTTGGTGGTAATCGCCATGTTACGTGGAATGTGTTTACACCAGGGGCTCATGGGCAGCATGGGGCCGTGTCGCACACCTACCGAGCCCCCGTACTCCCCCTCCACCCCAGAAACGCTTAAACATTTTGTCTCGTGAATAATGTTGACTGCATACTGGGAACTCATGGTGGTAGAAGTGGTAGGAGTGGCAGAAACCCGGTTCAGGTGAGGCAGCGAGCAACGTCTTCCTTGGTCGACGTAGCAGGTAGTATCCCGCGGTAGGAGACAGAGCAACTTAGTGCGCAACTGACTCTCGCCGAATCTTGATTGGTCACTGATATTGAGTCTGTCGTGGGTGGAAGCGAGGTCATCGTCGCAAAGGTCTGGACTTGGCTGTGTGATAATTTCTTGATATATTTTATTATGTTTTTCTTGTTCGTATCCCCTAGCGGGAACTGTGAATGTCTTGCTTCCTAACCACTCATACAGTAGGTAGACATTGAGCTTCCCCTCATCCTCTGCCAAAGTCGTGCTAACACACGCCTTCTGCTCCTCCGTAGCTTCTTCTCGTTGTAATCGTCTTCCCATCTATACATTAGACATTTGACAGAAAAATTTGCCAATAAGTGAACGATTCGACTCTCTCAGCCCTAAGGAGCCTGGTCCATGATGCAAACGCCGTTGTAAATGCTGTACCGTCATGCGCCCTGTCCCTCGTCAAATACAACCCAGGCAAATAGCTGCCATCTTTCCCATAAAAAACAAAAGCAAAAAAATAAGTGTTTTCCCCTTAGAAGGTCTTGCGCCGTTGTCCCATCCCATTGTCGGCCAACCGATGCCGAAGCCCAGGCGAGGGTATAAAGTGAATGACTCCATGGTTTTGTCGGCCGTAAACGTCGATACCGTGAGGCATCCTCCTTTTCCATCGCCCTTTCCCCATTCCGAACTCATCTTCATTCTTTTTCTCCTTTCGTATCCGCGCAGGATTAAAAGCCGTACCGTAAAAACGACATGTTGGGAAGGTTATTATTATCGATCCGTGTATAAATTAGTGTAAAGACGGAGTGCCTGATTCGAAGTTGTGGCAACCGCGCTCGTGCCTCTTCATGTTGCTGCGAACGCTGAAGGCCTTCCCGCATCCAGAATGAGGGCACTTGAACGGCTTCTCGCCTGTGTGCGAGTGGCTGTGGATTCTCAAGGAGCTGGGCCGGGAGAAAGCCTTGTTGCATGTCTGGCAGATGTATCGGTCCTGCGACTGGGGGAAAGAAGCGGCAGAAGAGGGAGAGATGTAGTGGTGGTGCTGCCACGGGTTGGAACCTGAGGCAGGAGCCATGGGAACAGCGACTGGTAGAGGAGGGAAACCCTATTCACGTTAGCATGACTCTTGTGGTTGAAAAAGAGTCCGGCAAGGGCATTCTTACCTGAGGCAAAGGTCTCTGGTAGTAGAGTCCAGAGATCTGAGATTGTGCGGCAGCCGCAGGCATGGGACTGGCATAGTAAGAGGCCATGGTCGGCTGAGCCATGTATTGAGGAGCCGCAAAAGTCTGCTGGGCGTAGCTGGAGGCATGGATAGGCACCCTGGGTACCGCAGCTGCGGCCATTTGCTGGTGGCGCTGAATGTCGCTCTCGAGCGGTGGTGTAGACTCATAGTAGTAGTTGGGAGCAGATACCACGGACACCTGGCTCACGGATCTCGTTGATGGTGAATGGTAACCCTCAAAGGACTCGGAGCTCATCGGTGGCGTAGGGGGCAGAGCGGACCGGCTAGGTCCATTGGATGTGTAGTGAGAAGAGCTGGGACGGGTCTCAGGCTTAATAGATTGGGCTGTGGGAAGTTAGATCACCTAGTTCATATCGGGATTGGATTCGGGGGTGTTTACCTTGCTGCGATGCTGGCGAGGTCTCGGTTGTTGGCGAGCCGGCATCCGCCATTACCAGCAGGTTGGAGATGGAGGGCAGCGAGCATCTTGACGTCTCGTCCATGGGAGGCGAAGGAGGAGGTTGAGGGTATCCGTAGTGAGCACCGGGCTGAGCAGTATATATCGTGGTTGCCATAGTTTCGTGTATTTGAATTTTGGATGGTGGTAGGTGTAGGAGGTAGAGTGGCCGTCAGAAAGCGTTATGGTCGTAGTGGTTTCGAGGGCGGGTTGTAGGTGGTATTAAAAATAGTTGCTGGTAGAGTCGGCCAGGTAGTGATTAATGTACTAATAAGAGTTGATATAAGATAACACCAGTATCTTCTGTATATATCGAGACGATCTTGTTTGGAGAGACAACGGAAAGTCTGGACGGTTGGGGAGTGTGGGCACTTATGTATGGGTTGCGTGAGCACGATGGACGAGGGTACAAGATGTACTGCATCTACCAGATCTCCCGGAGGTTCATAGAGAAGACGATCAAGCGTCAGTCTCCCAGGTATCCTTGCACAGACGGCTGTCACAAAATTGACAGTGGGTCTGACTAGAGCGCTCACAGCAGGGAGTGGGATGAAATAAACCGTTGATCGCCGGTCTCGAAAGTACTCCTGCATCCCCGGCATGTACTTATAGCGCCTCCTATTAATGGTCGAGCTCAGACCGCAGATGCATCGAAGTGATCCCTGAGATGCTTGTGCTTTGCCCGCCTAGGTGGTCCCGTACATGGGTCATACCATGGCGAGTCCCGCAGTTAGGGGTGGGCTGGGAACCAAGGGGTACGTACTCGCAGTAGCACGCGAATGTGGGTGAGATCGAACCTAGGAAAGGATGGGGAGGAGAGGGAGGGGGTCGCAATAGACGGGTTCAAGAATCCTGAAGGTCAAACGTTGACTTGGCAAGACAGCGTTATGCGCAGGGAAGAAAGGGCTTCATGGGACCCATGGAAGCCTCTTTTTTTAGCCTTCATCTCTTCCCGCGTGGTCGCTTTCGCCTCGTCTCTTCTTTCTCCCCTTGGCCAGATGCTAGTGCGAATGGCCTCTGCTCGATGCTAGTCAGGCACCAATCGAAGGCCGCATCCTGCCCAGCGACGAGGCAGGGCAGCAGAGAGCGTCATGTCATGGCATGGAACACCTTTTTTCATCTGGTGTTGCTGGCACTCAGCGTGAGGCGGCCAGGCGGCATGGCCATATGGATATGGATGGCGTAGTCGGTCGGTCCACCATGGCCGAATCGGGGCATGAGACCGGTAGTGTAGATGGTCTGTGAACCCCCAGTCCAGAGACAGGGGTGTGGTGTTTTGGGACAAGGATCCTGGGCCTGACCTTTGGATGGACTTGAGACGAGGATCGACTCGAGCTCACTCTGTGCCTCATCATCATCATGGCTGACGTTACGAAAGCTTCATCCGTTTAATGCTGCTCTTATTCTACACCTGAAATGAGGGGAGGAGGGGTCTCCTGCCCAGCTTGAGCTGCGACCGGATTGTCCAGATCATCTTATGCCGTTGCATTGATTTTCCACCCCACGAGGTCTCCCATGTCTGGTTGGCTCTTGCACCTGTCAACCCAACTTTTCCGTTGCAGTCAGATATTCGGATGACCTGCGTGCGTCTGTTCTAGTCCGGGATGTTTTGAATCGGGGGCCCAGCAGCTGGGTGCCTGCAGATGCTGCCGTTGGACACTGGTTTGGGGCGGGAGCCGATCCAGGAAACACATGACGATAGCTTGAAATATGCGCGCGCGGAACACGAATCATCCCGCCTCTCGGCATCGTCAATTGCCGTCCTGTCGATGGCGGTACCTATGCAATGAGTGTTGATGTTGTCTTTATTGTCCTTTGGCCCCGTTATCTCTGGGGAACACATCTAGCCGGCCCCAGGGTGGTGAAATGTTTGAAGACGGTGCCAGACGGTGCCAGCAAGGACTTGGCAAAGTCAACAAACAATAGCCCAAGGATTCTCGTACCTAACATTAGCATAGCCGCAGCAGATCGTGTGAAGAGTCGTGTTCATGGTCGAACGGAGAACGTCGACCGCCTGACCGTGAGCCATGTCCTGGAGGTTTGATGAGATGAGTTCATTGAATCGTGCAAGGTCGATGGCGGCGGGAATCTCGGCCGTCAGCATTAGGCGGGGCTCTCCATGTGCTGTAGCTGGGCACAGCTGGGCACAGGCGCCTGCTGAGAGATTGGTGAGCCCCGCGAGGCCGACTACGGTACTTGCTGTAATACCATTGGAACTCCATGCAAACCCGGTCACAACGCCAGAGGCAACGAGAAACCACAATGCAACCCCCCAAGATTGCCTGGAGCCGCGCTCTCAATGCTAGAATTGGCGCTTTGGGCCCTCCGCCCTCCTTGTTCAGATTGTTATTGTTATTGTTATTGTTATGAAGGATGGGTTGCATTGATCGACCAGCGCTGGCCTGTGTGCGCTATACGTGTACGGGCCTCAATTGCTTGGCCAAGTATAGGGTAGGTAGCTTTCTCTTCTACAGCAAGTAACATTGTCACTCCGGCTGACGTCGGTACCGTTACCTGAGGTAGCTGATGTAAGTCTGTTTCGGAAAACATTCCAGTCAAGAGTAATTGGTAGAAACCGTTATAACAGCCGGGTGCTACCAGTGCTACCATGGCCGGGTGTTGTTACAGACAGGGCGATCACCCAAAGAGGCTTCTTTCTACGCTTATTACTTGCTGCGACGGATCGCACACACAATGTAGCTGTCGGAGGCGCGCCCGAACACCGTTGTGGGTTGTTTTGCTAGACCCCTCGGAGTTTTCCAGAAACAAAGGCTAATCTCATATGATCGTCAAGTCGGCGCCGCTCGCTTGCGCAGGGTGGTCTGAGTGGCTGACAAGGATTTTGGCATTGCTGGGCCCTGGGATGGCCTCCATTTTAAGCCTAAGTAGGGTCCGTGATCGACCATCGATACAGTACAAGTCAGGGGGGAGGGGGCTTTATTCAGGCCCTGTCTGTCGGTCTGCGCCTGGCGCTGTACCTGAAGTAACAAGAAGCCTGACTGCCGGTCACTGCCTGTCTGCCTGCCAACCTGCCTACCCCAGGCCCTTACCGACTCCTGACTCCGCGACGAAACGCGTGCTGAAGGAGGACAGAAAGGATGAACGAGATCCCGAAGGCCATCTGGCCCACGCCAAGAACCAGCCTCGTCTCCATGATTCATTCAGTCTTCAAATCGTCCATTCGGTCATTGTGGCGACGAGACAAACTCGAGTGTCATCTGATGCCTGTGGAGAGGAAAACCCGGTGTAGGGATTCGACGCCTAAAAAACCAGCCGTAAAGCGATCTGGGCCGGAGTCGAGGCCTAATTCCAGCGCAGCCAGATCCCAAATGTCAACAAACACAGACAACATTAGATGAGCAACAGTCGAAAACCCCCTCCAGCCAGCCAGCGGCTCGGACTGGGTGCTGCCGCCAAGTAAGCTGCGGCAGGCAGGAATGTACGAAAAGAGAGCAAACATCTTCTAGTGCAGGCGGTAGCAAACTAAACGTCAAATGAACAGTCGGGACACGTGCGAATGGCTTCTGCGAGAGTGTCAGAAACAGTACGTACCCGCTGCCGTAGTATTAGTAGCGTACATAGGTAGTCTTTCGAATCCCGACCGACACAACTGCCAGCCAAAAGCCGAGATGAGCATTTGCCAGGCGTGCACGCCAAAGGGATGGCAGGACGGCACCTTAGCGGCGCCACCACACTCGAGACTAGGTAAAGCCCACCGACTTCGTACAACCAACACACCCCAACTGCCCCTCGCCTCGTGGGTTTGCAGTGAGTGCGCATTGCGGAAGCCACTAGCCTAGCGCCTCCGAGTGACTAGTCTTGTTGATGCTGCATGATGCAGATAGGATCATGTCGGACTTCCTATAGTCGTAGGGGACTATTGGTGGTGGTGGTGGTGGTGGTGGTAGCGTCGTGAGTAGTGGTAGTGGTAGCGGCGATGACTTGTTATTTCTAGGTTATGTAGGTATGCAGGTAGGTGGTAAGCAAATCAACTCCATGTATTACTCACGCAATGTTGGCCAATGATTGCATTACTAGTATGCTCTAATATTTAGAATATGCGTACGGACTATGCGTATGTACGGGTGCGATGAGAGCCTCCCGCAACTTGGCGATACTCTCTCAACCACCTTCTCATTAGCAAGCGTACCATGCCCACGGTATCCGTGAGGATGAATCTGCTCCTATCCGGCCAAGTGAATCTGTTGGCTTGAATGCAGCCCGCTCCTTTGGATCCATGTGTGTTTTTTTTTATGTATAGTAACACTCACATCAGGCGATCCGACCCACCATTTTCCAGACATCCCACACCCAACGGGAGATCGATATCAACCTTTATTGGAAATATGCATACCACTCTAATAATAATACGTCGGCGTACGTGTAAGTGGAATAAGTATTGTTTTGGTAGTATCCTTCCTGTGGGAAACCAACCACACACAGCACCTGCCGCGAATAATCAGGAACCACCGCCGCGCATGCTCAACTAACTCCTCTTTCTCCTCCGTCCCAAGTGGCCGCCAGCAGCATAGCTAGCAAGCACATACCTTAGCAGGCTGGACATGGTTACCATGGATGCACAAGCAAGTATTGATGTCAATCTTCATTCATCCCATCGCGAAACCACAAGCCACCCCTATGTGGCTGCGGCTAACCTTCTAGTATGCTTGTCTCGATTGGCACCGCCAAAACGGGACCCTTCGCGGTTCATCTAATCCAAATAAGGGAAACAGCTCGCCAGGCGTTGACCGTTGAACTCAATGGACAGGCCCGATCCCTGTCTGGCAGGATGATGGGTGCGAGGGAAAACGTGATGAGCTGCATGCTAACCTTTTTCCGGCTGGCGTAGGCTGCGTCATACAGCAGGGCAAGGCTCTAGACTAGCCCACAAGGCACTGGGTTTCAAGCGCATTGGGCAGGGATCAGGACAGGGGAGATTTCGTATTGTTTTCTTTTTCCTTTTCTTAAAAAAAAAAAAAAAAAAAAAAAGAGGCTTTTGCTTGTGCTGTGTCTCTCCTCCTCTGCCTTCGAGGATTTGTTGTGGCTTGAAGCCGCGGCGGTACTTCGGACGCTCTAGTTCTTCCCCCTTGACCGACGACATATCGTCAATTGCGACAGGCTTTTCTACAGCGATTGCCTCTCTTGTAAGACTTCTTGGCAAAGGCTCGTCAGCTTCTACTTGTAGTAATAACTGTAATCATCCCGTCTTCCTCACGATGCACGATGCACGTCCGTGACTCGTTTTCTGGTTGTCGGGTCCCCTAACACACACAACAGGCATGTTGTCGTCGCTCTTTTTTTCTTTCTTCTTCAAGTTTTACCGATGAGGCTTGGGAGTACTCTTCTAAGCGATGAGCGCTAATGTCGCGCCAGCCGGCCGGCGTGTTTGTCGGGTAGGAGTCCATGTTACCCAATGGGGGTGCATCCCTAGGCTAACGAATAAACCGTCTTGTCTTGGTCTCCTCGTTTTGCTGCTATCGCTGGGCGCGCGCACTTGGGACTGGGCACGTTTCCGGCAGGAAGTGCCATCCATCCTTCCATCTATCCTCCCATCGCAAGGCTACTTCGAGATGGTACGTCTGTTTTTAGCTACGGCACGTTTCGGATCATCAGATGGGCAAAGAACCAGACGGACCATGCTCGTGCCGGCTCTCCCCTCTCAGCTCTGTCGGCCGAGACACAGCGGCCTGGCCTTGCAGGTAACAAAAAACATGGGACGATGGCATGCATCGCTTGTCATCCCATGTAGCTGTTTTTGCATGACGACTCTGAAGCACGCATTCGTTACAGGAAGCTCTGAGCCCGGCGCCATGCCGTGTTTTGTTCTGATCTTCCCGCGCTTCAAAGTTCCCTCTTCCGCCGCAATGCCGTCGTGCAAGCGCTAATGATCGACGTCTTAAAAATCCCGCCTTGCGTCATGCTGGGTATGCATCTACATAATGTACATATGGCGGCGGACCTGCGAACCTAGTTGCACACTTCGTAAAGTTGCACCCATGCAAACAGGTATAAGAGCAGTATAGTTTGTCTGCATCACTACGTCTTACCACCCTCTCCCTCACCCTCACCCCCACCCTGATTGATCTGAACGGGGGCATGGGGACTGCAATCCGGGAAAAAGGTAGACACTTTCGCAGTGCACATCGATCGCCGTTAGATGTCACTGCAAGTTGGCAGGAAACCCTTCTCTGGTGTGCTTATGAGGTCACAGCACCCCACGCACAAGAGAAAACTCATGTACGATGATGATCGATGGTGAAAGCGATGCTTCTCGCCTAACTGATTAAGAGCTTGCATCTGACTAGATTCCTGACTCCAGCTTTCGAGTGCACCGGACCATCCCGGCAACGGACTAAGGCGCGATACTACATTGTAATGCAGTAAGATCACCGAAGATCAAGGCTCTCATTCGATCATGAATGCACACCGGCCGGCCAGTCCAGTCCAGTCCAGTACTGGCGGCGGCGACCATCGATATGCCTGCATTCGGCAAGACTGATCTACAAGGCTAGGGCGATCCAGGCCAGGGTGTTCCCCAAACGAAGACGGCCCATTGGCGCCGTCACATACTAAGTAAGTACTGCTATTATCGGTCGTGGTATTAATAATACTTACACATTGCCGGTAAGCAAGCGTCCATGGTACAGATACAGGCTTCGCACCAGTTCGCTATCGCGATGCACATATGCAGTTAGTGCAACGTTGATATATCCGCATGATGGTTCTGCAAATGAGCAGTTAAAGCTGCGGCTGTTGGAAGTCGCGACCGCCAGCAGCCAGTGAGATTATCTTCTCCACGCAATCGCCTACCGAGAGCTTCTAGCGCCCTTCGATTCGCGAGACTAGCCCCTTTCATGCTCCCCTTGGAACAATCTCAGCTTGGGTCGTCCCTGTCGAATATATGAAGCAGCAACATTGCAGTTGAACAGCGACTCCACGGCCTTAATCAATGTGTTCACATCACGAGATTGTTCACGTATGCGCCAGGCACGTACTTGTCTAGGGCTCTTCTCGGGCTCTTCTTAGGCTCTGCTTGGGTATCCGACTCGAAGATATGGGCCCTCGTCTTTCTTGGCGACCGCCCATTCACCACAAACTAAGAAACTCGCTAACAACGAGGCCTACGGTCTACTTGCGTACGACTACTTTGTACGCCCAACCATCCCTCCACATAGCTATCATGTTACCCACGCGTGTACTTACTTGGACAATCCATCCTTACACGTAAGCCTTCCCCGAGGAGAGGTCGCTCATTCATCCGGCCCAGTGGACTGCGTAGTCTGGTCTTCGGAAGGCCCGACGTCCTGCATTCCGAGCCAGTCACCGAGCAGCTAGTGGTTGACTTGTCTGGTGACGAGCGCGGCGGTGTCACCGATCCCCCCATCTATATCGATCCTGTAACGTCGATAAGATGCCGTTATGCCTCCAGTGATAGCACTGGAACATATTGCACCTAGTATGTAAGTACCTAAAGATATGTAGGGTGAAAGACCGACGGCATGGGTAAAACCTCTACGGCACTTACGATTGGATGGCAGGGCCTAATCTCGTTCTTGTCGCCCAGGATCTTGGGGAACCGCGGCGATCATCCAAGGTTATTTGCATGACAGGCATGCAAACACCGACCCGTACCGAGAAGTACACAGCATTTGCTCTGCTTTACACGGCAGTATAAGGCGACCTGTCAACTTTCCTCGGTACATTCAGCGCTTTTCGAACTTCCTGGGCGACTGTCGCCCCGGGTCTGACGTGTCACAACCATCCAACCTCTCCATCCATGGCTTCCTGTTGCCCTACATCTGTGCCTACGGGAGCTACGTTACCAGAGAAACTATTCTGCGATAGGTAGGTAGGAAGGTAGGGCGCCGCTCAGCATACCTGCTACTTTGTACCTAGGCCATCTCGGATTCGCCCAAGCCTAGGTATCAATTCTATTGAAGGGCGAACATAAAAGATAGACAGGGTGTCACCGCCAACCGCCGAACCAATTGATTGCCGTATCACCTACCAACCGGTAAGAACTGACTCCCCCCATGGCTGTCTGCCATTTTCCTGCAGGCGCGCCATGCCACCATTTGGGGGCGGGTGCCTCAACCGTCATTGTGGTCTGATGAGGCTACTCCAGCCAGATCTACGACCAAGCCATCCGGCTGCGACTAGACGAATGTGTAGCCATTTGGAAGCCGATGCACTGCGCATGTGATGTTCAATATACAGCCAGTTAACATTCTACCGGGGAGTCGGGCCCGTCAGTCCCTGCCCCCAAAGCCGTGTTTTTCTGATTCTTTATTACCCGGCCACGGCTTGGCATCGTACGAGGATCGGGTAAGCATACGATCTGTCTCCCGAACACTGCCTCGCTTCTCCGTTCTCTCGCTTTGTCGTGGCCTTTTTCTTTCGATGGCGCAAAAGCACCACTGCAGCTTTGCCTACGGGGGCTATGCTAAATATTCGGAGAAATACAACTGCGAGACAGGCTACGTGCAACCTACCCTTCAATCTTCCATGCTGTGTTTCCCAATGGTGCTGTAGTCACTGGTCACAAGCCATCGAGGAGGGAGACACACCGTTGATAATGGCACAGGTCGCCTCGCAGAAACTTCTCATGGTCCGTCGTAATGAGTACGTACCTGCAGCGCAGCAAAAAGAGTGCTACATGATGGCCTGAGATCCGGAATTACCAAGCCGGTCAAAACACCGTTGGCCGACTACCGTTGACGAATACCGTTGACCTAGAAGAACAGCGACTGTGGGTTCGTCGCTGGGGGCCGTGAAAAGAAAGGATATTCCTTGATCGCCCAATGCTGGTCTATATTATACGATAATATAGACAGGCCCCCCCTCCCCTCTCAGCATACCAAACCCAATCCAATCACCAGTACATTAAAGTGAGGAAGGAAACCCCCCCTTCACCCCCAAGGAGAGATGAATGGGTCTACGTTTATTGTCTGGGCCTGTCTGTCCAATCTCGCGCAACGTACAATAGCGATGTGGTAGGGTTCTGTCCTGTCAAAAGCTCTCCTGCTACGTCGCATCAGCATCCCTTGAATACCGAGCGCCGCGCATCCGAGAAGCAATATTTCCCCCGTTTCCGTTTCCGTTTCCTTGCGTTTCCTTGCGCTTCCTTGCGCTAACGAGCTCGTTATTTGCTATCAGAGAAAAAGCCGGAGTCGCTTGCATTAGCAGCCCCAAGCAGACGTAGACGTATGCACGTATGTGCACACATACTTCTACAAGGCAAGACCACGGTTGGGTCGGTGGCACCCCTTGTCGTCGGTCCACTACCAACATATCCACGGCACGAACATATACAGGGAGGCTCGATACCGCTGCGCTCTCCTGTGCAGCGTGATGACTGTCTTCTGCCTGTCTGCCTCCCGCGGCACAAGAAGAATGGAAAGGCCTGATATCAGACGTCATGCCCGCTGGCCTGTCTTCTGCCATGACAAGCTTTTCCGCGTCGGGCTTCCACCGACGGGACTATTCTGGCCATATGATATCAAGATCAACATGTTTTTTTCTCATCCGGATGTGGTACATGCCCACTGCATACGCACATTCGGCCCTGAAGGTGCTCCATGATCTCGGCATGGGTATGGGCCTGTGTGGAACGACGTGTCTTGGGCCCCCCTTGTCGACCCCCCTTGCCCCCTACCTGCCAGCCTACAATATGTAATGATCCTCGATGCGTCCAAAGCCCTGGATCCGAGGCCTGCAAATGAAAAGCCGCTCCCTTTTTCTCTTCCCCGCCCCACGAGTCATGAGTCTCCAGCAAAGTTGAGCGAAATATCTCGTGAAATTTGGTTGACTTGCTTGTTGGTAGCTAGCGCGTCCCCAATCGGTTATTTGTTCGATCCAGAGTTGCATCCCTTTCTGCCGCGGGTCTTTTGGTCTCTGGCCGGCTGCTGGCTGCTGCTCTTGTGACATCAACAGTCTTCCTTTTGGGCGATACAAACGCTTCCCACACCCTTTTGCTTATTCAAAAGAGGATTGCCAGTGGTTCCGTTTCCACGACCGAACATACATATGGCCTCGCTTATGCCATGATCTGTCGATCTTCGGCGGTTTATAAGCGTGGTGTAAGCAAGATCTGCCTGCAACTTCTCTTCGCCTGCTTCCAGATGGCACCGGGCAATACAATGCGTGACCATCGATGCAGCTCCTCTCTCATGTAGCCAAGGCTGGTTGATTAATAAATCCATGGCCAGCCAGCCAGTCTCGATATAGACATAACCCCATTCGTCGGCAGGCGTGCAAGCAGACGCCCCCAGCCCACAAAGTTTATCCTGGGATTCATCGGATGATAGGTCAAGGAGCGCAGTCTTGCCTCTCTTCCCTGAAGCTGCCTGCCATCCGTCGTCTCACCTGCAGATGAAATGTTCCCACCTCTGGCTTGCAGCTTGCTCTGCTGCTCAAGACGGCCCTCCAGGCTGTCGATCATGATGATTGGTCTCCGTCCTTCACTCTCGGAGACCTATACTGTTCTGGGCACGCGCTGTGTGTGGAAAGATGGAGACCACTGCACGCACGCGCACGCAGCTCCTCTCCTGCGTCTGTTGCGGTCCACGGTAATGGGACTGGGCAGGACGGGGGGACAGGCCGGGGAGCAGGACCCGAACAAAAGGTACGCCATCCAGTGCGACTCTGCAAGCTATACCTTCCTGATCCGGCCTTGATGCGCTTCAGGGAAGGCGGAACATCAATGCTGCTTCTTTGCTCCTGCTTCCCTCCCCCTCACCCCTCGTCATGGCTTTCCCGAGATTAACACGTCCCCTGACGGCGGCTGCAGCAGACAGAACCGGCGCGGGCAAGATGGCGAGCTGAGCACACCCCGGAATACAACCTTGACACGATCATCATCCACTGAACACGCACGCCTGTCCCCTCAGCCCAGCCCTTCAATTCCTATTTCTTCTGGCAGAAAGCCCTCGCTTACCTGTCACGGTGACTTCTCGTGGGGTGTCTCGTCTGTCACTCCCTCCCGGCAATTATTCGCATGGGCTGTGCGCTATAGGGCCCCTATGCACCACGCAGGACAAGCAAATAATAGGTACATACATGCACATGCTTCAGTAACCGTAGAGAGAGAAAAAAGCAAATATGACGGCCACGAGTAAAAAAAAAGCCACTACGAGCACATTTCCTAAAACAGGCATGGACTTCGGCAACTAGCCGTTCAAGCCTTTTTCTTTTTCTTTTCTTTTATCTCTTTACCCTCCTCCAGGGGTCCTATCCCGTGTCTCGACTTTCTAAGACAGACAAGTTCGTGCCGCAACCGATCAACTCTCAACGGCCGCCGACATCCAATTTTATTCACGTGGCTTTGTCAGAAGCCACGCTGGGGTCGAGATGCCCTCTGGAAACGAGGGTGCCAGTGCCCCGAGCAAAGCAAAACAAATCAAAGGGAGCCAGCCAGCTGCCGATCCCCTCAGAGGCGCACTGCCGAGACATATGATAGGACTAGTCGTAATACGACAAAGATGATGCAGTTACTTCTTTCCCTTTCTCACGCTTTCGCCCTCTCGCTCCCTCGTGGGCGAACGTGTTTATGGATGAGGCGCTGGCCGAGACATCAATAACTGACTGACTGACACCTGCAATAACATCTCACCGGCGCCATGGAACAGCATCCGCAGTCCGCCCACCCAGCTATCCGTGGGACTAGCCGGGGGGGGGGTGCGCGCACGTCAACCGTTCTGGCAGATCACCCTCGAAGGATGCATACGTAGTACGTAGCTTGCAGCACACCCACCACCAACCGATTCCTTTTGCTCGATCACCGACAGGACCATTTTCCTCCGGGATCACCACGGAACAACCCGGGGGGATCAAGTTTCTTTGCTTACTCTCCTCTTTCTTGCAGCGTCCACGATGCTGCCGCGAGGGAGCTAGAATCCGGAATCCACAACGTGGATGGAGAGGAGCCTTGGAGGGGGCGGCAAAAAAGAAGTAAGCAGTAAAGCGAGATGGGCGCATGCACGCAGGGGTTGCCAGATTGAGCACGCTGTCCGCTACCTGAACACTTTTGTCGAAACGCTTGCCTGCTTCTGTACACTTTGCTCCAATTAGACAGGAAGGCCCCCGCAAGCAGCGGAGAAGAAGAAAAGGGCAGACAAGGCGGCTAGTAAGGATTTCCAATGATCGCCATTCTTGAAACCCATTATTCTTCAACTGCAACTAGTCTACCGTTGCTGCTATGATATAGGCAAGTATACTGCCGAGTACTGAGCCACTACGGTCTACTACTAAGCCAGACAGCAAATTGCATTGGGCGAACTGCCGAGTGACAACGAAGCAGTACCGAACAACTCGTGCCAAAAGTGAGCCACTGATGAAGAAGGTGCTGTGATACAGCATGCGCCTGGTATATATTGGCCGATGGCATGGCACGACAGGCCGGGGTGAGCCCCGGAAGGGGATCACTTGGTGATTCCTTCTGCAACTGCCTGCTTTTTTCTGTTTGGACGGAGCATATACCGCATACATCCAACCGTACAGGTGAGGGATGGCAACTTTCTGTGAACCCGAGGGCTGAGAAGATCTTACGGGCTCTTTCTATTACTACCCCATCCCGTACCGTTTGGACAGACGACTAACTAATAGACGGACACACCACTTTCAATAAACCCCATTCTCATGATCTGCCTGCCATCTGCACGCCGCGGGCGGACGCACCGACCTACATACTGCATCCATACATCTACCTGAAATAGGACGTCCTTGATTTGCAGCTCAGGATCATGTAGTAGTGTAGAGCCCGGGTTCCCAATCCGGACGCAAACACCCATTCACCGGGTCTCACCGGCGCCCGCCCGGCGTACAAGTAAGTATGCGGCACATGAGACAGAACACGCTGTACATGGCAGCCACTATCGGGGATGGGATGCCCCCCAATAGGTCCCGCGTGGGCTTCCCCATCCCTCGTCTATTCTTGACACCCATCAACACCAACTGCTGCGGAGACAAGACGAGCGGGCCGCGGCCACGGGGTTTGGAAATCAGGATTTCCTCCTCCCGTCGACCCTGGAAAGAGCGTAGATGAAAGGAAGCAAGCAAGTAGTCAGTATAATGAGATAGGAGCAAGCTACTACCACGATGCCAGCAGGGGCCCCCGTCAGCGGGATGGCATCCGTGCTGAATTGCGCATGGGGATGGTTTGGCTCAAAGGAGCGAGCAATGTGATCGCCTTTGCGTCCGTGTGCACGCTCCTCCCCTGCTCGTCTTCCAGGCGCGGGAGACTCGCACACCGGCGACTAGGTCCAACGACCAGCGAAACCAGTTGTTTCATGATCCCATATGCAGCTATTAGTTTCTACCAGCTACCCATCTCTACTAAGTTCGACGCTGGGCTAGGTTGACATGGACCAACGTCGTACGTAACCCGCCCTGCCTTTCCCCCCATATCTCCCCCTCCGGCCTCCCCTGGAAGATAGCCGAGTCAAGAAGGCTCGAGTCGAGCCTGGTCTTCGGGATATTGGCATCGGCAGCGCTTTTGGATACGGTTAATCACCGAGTATGGGGTCTGCCGAACCAAACTTGAAGCATATAATAATGGGGAAAAGATAGCGAAGAAGCAGACAAGGGCAGTTACAGTAGGGATTGGGATATTGGATGTTGGTACAAATCTGAACGACGGCTCGAAGGGAAGAAGATTGCCCAGCCCAGCCAGCTGGCTCGCTGGGTTCGCCGAGACCCCCAAATCCGACGACACCCCCTTTAGACTCGATCCGCCTTACGATCGGACTGGAGCCAATGTAACGTCGAATCTCTCTCCCCCTCTCTCCCTCTTTCTTTCTCCCTACGTTGGTTTACCGGTGGCTGGAGACGGACGGACCCAGCCTTCACATATGTCTATGGACTCTCACCGTACGGTACGGCATATGATGATATGGAAGGATGGGACGATGACGACAGAATGTTATCTGGAATTTTAGATTACTGTATCTCTAGTACGGCCGCAGACCATACGAAGGGTCTACCTGCTCCTCCTCCTCCTGATACCCTTCTTTAATCTTGACATACGAAGCATGTACTTCCACCTGATCAAAGAACCGACCAAACCCCCGTCTCGCTCTCTCCGGAAGTACTTTCGTGCATCCGAAGTGGAGAGACACTTTTGGGATAACCGGATGCGCCCATTCACAGTGATGTGATGGTGTTCGCGCGAGCATCTGCCACGGCTCTCCCTCCCTCCCTCCCTCCCTCCTCTCTCTCTCTCTCTCGTCGAGGAAGTGAGGTTAGGTTGGGCCAAGTGGCACCACATATTCTCAGCATCCTCCTCCTCCTCCTACCGGGTCAGAAGTATGTAGGATGCCTGCTGTTCATCATGGCATGCATCACTTGATCAACCCACGACTCAGGTATTGTAGATCCCGATCACCGTAATATCCAGGATCATGGTCCTTGTCCACAGCCTGGAGGGAAAGAGGGAGGGGAAAACAGGATATGAGGAGGGTATTGCTGTAGTCAGCCCCGGGGAAAGAAAAAACTGTCAGCCCAACTACGATTGGAAGGGAAGTAGATCCGCCGCGAGAAGCTTCTTCTTGTCACAGTGTCATGCCTGCATGGCCTGTTGCCTTGGATGCTGCTGCTGCTGCTCTCCTACTCCTGCATACGCCAGATACCCTACTTGTATGTGTGTATGTATGTATGTATGTATGTATGATGCACCTACCTACCTGTAGGTAATATTGGTTGATTTGTGCCAATACCAATTGCGCGTGTGCTTTGAAACCTGAACAGAGCAGCCGGCTAAGGTCCCCGGGAGGAGGGGGGATAGACGGTATGGACTTTGATTTCCCCCCCCCCCCGTCGTCTCGCATATGTGATGTACTTGGATATTAACTGCATGCCTACACACATACACACGTACATGCGTTTTCCTCAGGTGAGCATCAGTCAGTGAGTCAGTTGATATGTAATCCCAATACCCACCACCTCCCAGCCCAGCCTTGCCCGACAACATACCACGATTATCATATCAGACAGCAATCTCTCAGCTTTAGCGTCCGCGGGAAGATCGCCATGAGGAGTCCGGAGCCCCTCCCCACCTCCCCTCCAGAGATCAGTGTCACATATCACTTGCTGCGCGGCGTGCAGATACTAGTTCGTAGCTAGACAGAAGCAAGTAAAGGGGGAGGGACCGGGTGGACTGGAGGAGGGCCGGGGCTACTGCTGCAACCATCTTGCAGTCGTGCAGCAGCAGCAGGAAAAGGGCCACTAGGGAGCAAGATTAGAAAAAAAGCTCGTAAATGTGACGACGGATGCGCGAGCCCCTGATCTGATCGGCCGGTCTCCTTCCCAAGATCTCCGACTCCGACTCCGTGCCGGCGAATGGATTCCAGCACAGCCCATCGAGCAGCAGCATGTACTGAGCTCTACCTTTGCTTAGCTAGCGCTTCTGACGAATAGGAGTACTGCAAGATGCAGCCAGTAGTCAAGATAGCCGGCAAATGCAATAATGATTGCTGGCAAAGGATTTTCATTGGCCCTATATCTGACAAATTCACCGTATTGGTGATGCTAAGGCAACTCCTTATTGCAAAGCAATACCTGCTGCTGCTCAATTACACGTCATTACTATGTTGAAAACCTTCTGCCCAGCACCAACCGCATGCAACGATGCCATGTGCAAAGATCCAAGACCCTCTCCTTCAGTCCTGGGATCATGATGGGCCTCGAAGGCCGGCAACGAGGGGCGTGTGGTTTAGTCCTCGCTGATGACTTCCACCCAGTTGTTCTCGACTTGACGCCTCTCGTAGCGAGACTCGGCCTCCTGTCGTAGCGAGTCCTCCGCCTCGAGCTTGTCCGCCGCCGCCGTTGCCGTCTCCTTAATCTGGTTCCGCACGGCGCTCATGAGTAACTTATACCATCCATTGTGCGCCTTGCACCGCTTCTTCTCGCACATGTTGCGCGTGGCCGGATCGCCCCCCTCGCCGTCGGGCGCGATCGGCGTGTCGAGATTGCCCGCCGTGAACGTGGCCTGCCCCTCGGGCGTCTCGACCCAGGCCGCGAACGCGTGCCGCACCGAGACCACGTCGAGGCGGTAGTCGTAGCCGCAGCTGTCCTTGGTGAACCTGCCCTGCTCGATGGCGGCTTGCCGGCGCTGGTTGGCCCAGTCTATGAGCTGCATCATCTTCTTGTACTGGACGATCTCGTTGCCCAGCGCAAGACGCTCGGCGGCCGAGGTCTGGAGGAAGGTCAACTCCTCGTCACTGAGGACGTCAGGACGCGTAGGCAGGCCGTTTGCCCAGAACCCCTCGATGTTGCCTATCGTAGCAAAAGTCAGCGTTGAACATGATATGCCGTTGTAACTCCAGCGTGGAACTACAAGGCGAGTGCACTGTAAACGTACCGAAAGGTTTCTCTCCTAACTTCCATCCGCCCTGGTGAGCAGCAGATGCAAGCAGGCCCATGAAGTCCTCCTGTGTAAGCATCTCCGCCGCCTCGATTGACGCCTCCTTTCTGGGTAGAGAACGGATCATGTTGGCCCACCAGGCATCGCAGTGCTCGTTGGAGCAGAAGACAGAACGGTCCTTCTTACCGTACAGGCGCGCGGGGTCAGTGCAGCCATCGAGGGAGCAAGTCTTCTTGTACTTTGTGTAATGAAGCTTGCCGTCGGTGCATCTGGGGCAAACGAACCGCTCGATGAGCTTCTCCCCGAGCTCCTTGTCGAGGTTGATGCACTCCCCGTGATACCACTCCTCACAGGCGTCGCAACTTATCATCCATCGGTGGTCGTCGGGGCCGCGACAGATGCAATACGGGCCGTTGTCGATCTCGTCATCCGAGCTCTCGTCTTCCTCCTCATGGACGGTGCCAGACGCGGCAGCGGCCGCCTTCTTTGCGGCTTTGGCTCTTGCCTTTCGCGTCTTCTTGGGGACCTTTTTGGCGGCCGCGGTACCCTTTTTCTTAGGTCCAGATTTGTTGGCCATCCTGGTAGAGGTTGGGGACGAAGAAGGTGGATTGACGTCGTCCTCTGGATCTGGTTTCACCTCAAACCCCGAATTTGAATGGCCGAAATTGGTTGGTTGCTCAACCGATTTCAGGATAGGTGCCTCGCCGTCGTCATGCCCCAGGCTACCGCCACCCGCGCCGGGGTCTGCCTCTCCCATCTGCACATCTCCTTCGCTCTCAAGGCTGTCGGGCCCCGCCATCTTTGTTCATGCACATGCCCGTCCGCCCAGCACCCAGCAATTCTGTCCTGGCAAAGCAACCGAAGAACAAAGCCTCTGCTGTCCCAGCCAACAAGCTCCAATCAACTTAGATATTCCGCCTTGGTTTGCTCAACTCACAATAACAACAAGGGGCGCACGGTTTAAGGCGACTGCGCATATCCCGAAGCTGATATGCCGGGACCGCAACGACTTGGTGCAATAAATTATATTAGATAGCTCTTAAATTTTGATATTGAAACAAGACAAAAGCAGGCGGCCTGGAGATTTCGTTGGATTTGATGAGATATCAACAGTGGCTCCTGAAATGAGATGATGCACTGGAGATTGTTTAGCCACTTAGCGCCACAGGACGATTACGCCACTATCGCTTATCGTTCACGTTGCTGTCCCCAGATAAGCCCAGGTACGTACAAAGCATACGTGTGAGATATACGCCTTCTACTGCTCTACGCACCGTATCGTCCAAGACCATAATAAGGTTGGCATTGACATTGAAATAGTACTGTGCCGAAGTCCAGGTCAATCCTCGTGAAATGGAAATTTTGCTCGAGAGGCAGGTGTCATCCGATGCAAGTAGATAGACCGGTCTCAGCCGTGCAGGACACGCATGCTTTGTGAAAATGCGGCTGTGCACAAAGCTATGCGTATAGGAAAAGCCAAGACTCTACTGCCAGAGAATGCATTCCTTCACCATATCATGTTCCTGGCCGTCGACACAGGTGCTGGTGATGTCCCTGGAAGAGACGGGAGATGCCGCTCCCAATGCCCAATCCATGACGGACCTTACTTGCCCCGATGGCCACGAACGGGCCCGGCTCATCATTTGGTGGGACTTTCCTCAAGTTGATGAGTGTTGACCCCGTCAATTGGCTTTTGGGCAAGTTGGCAAGATAAAACGTCCTAACCTACCACTTACTTACACGCACACTCACTTGGTCATTACTTTGTAGCTGATTAAGCCAACGATTGTGGGCAAAACATGACAGCCTAAACAAACTGTTTCCCCTCAAGATAGTCGCCGGCCGTTCTATCCGTTTTTTGTTTCATCATGAGCGCCTCTCTCTTGCGCTCGTCCTCCTCCGCCGGGCTCCGGCCCCGCTCCCTGCTCAACACCATCGTTCCGAGCTGCAAGGCGGTTGGCGCAGCCCAGACCGCTCGCAGGCTGGGTAGTTCCGGTGTCTCGCAATTCGGGCATAACCATTTGTCTGCTCTGGGTCAGTGTGGCACTTCAAGCCGGAACTACAGTATCAACTACAAACAGAAAGATTCGGTTCAGGCACCTCCCTTTGCTTTCGCCTTCGAGTAGGTGCTCCCCTAGGAAAGACAACACAGCGCAAACTGAAAGCTAACCTTTTGCAGCATCGATGGCGTCTTGCTCCATGTGGCAAAGCCCATACCGGGGGCAACGGAGACGCTCCGGTTCTTGCAGAAGCACCAGATACCGTTCATCCTACTGACGAACGGCGGCGGAAAGCACGAGAAGGATCGTGTCGCAGACCTGAGTTCTAAGCTGAACGTGGAGCTCTCGACCGAGAACTTTGTCCAGTCCCACACGCCTTTCCAGGAACTCGTCCACGGCCCCAAGGGCCTCAAGGACAAGAACGTTCTCATCACAGGATCCGATGCCGCTAAATCGCGCAAGATTGCCGAGACCTACGGTTTCAAGAATGTCATTACCCCGGCGGACATTCTGATGGCGCATCCTACCATATGGCCATTCGAGCCCTTGATGAAGGAGCTCTACGCGGCAACCGCGCGCCCTTTGCCTAGTCTGAACCCCAAGATCGACGCCATGTTCGTCTTCAACGACCCTCGTGACTGGGCGCTTGACATCCAGATCATCTCTGATCTTTTGATGTCGCAAAACGGCGTCTTGGGCACGTATTCGCCCAAGAATGGCAAGCCAGATTTACCCAATGCAGGCTGGCAAACGGACGGCCAGCCTACTCTTTATTTCTCGAATGCGGATTTGGTCTGGGCGGCACAGTACCACCTTCCTCGGTTCGGCCAAGGTGCTTTTCAGGCTGCCATTGCCGGTATTTGGAAGCAGGTTACGGGTGGCATGGAGCTGCAGCGGACCGTAATCGGCAAACCGTACAAGGAGACCTACGAATATGCCGAAAGGGTGCTGACCAACCATCGAGCGCAGATGCTGGGAACCGAGGTCAAGAAGCTGGAGCCCCTCCGGAGCGTCTACATGATCGGGGATAATCCCGAAAGCGACATCCGCGGCGCGAACGACTTTGCAAGCCCCCTTGGGACAGCTTGGTCCTCGGTTCTGGTACGAACAGGTGTGTATACGGATGCTCGCGGGGAGCCGGCACATCCTCCAACCATGGTGGTAGACGACGTGGCAGCAGCAGTCGAATGGGCACTGAAGCAGGAAGGCTACCGATAGTAGAACGCGACTGGTTGAGAGTACGTGGATTCGATGGGCGGATGGGCTCCAAGCGGCTGACGTTAGTTGGTTTCTGGCTCCTAGAGAAATAAATAGTACTCCCAGAGAACACAGGCGCTGCAGGAGCTGTTCTGGCCCAGCCCAATAAGCCAGGTTTTGAGGGGGGAGTCAGGCACTCAGGGGCTGTACAAATATTGTAGCGCATGCACGCGGGCCTAGACCGTGGTGACCGAGGGCCGTTTTAGGCTTGGGCGGGCTTAGCTTGACCACATAACCCTACGTCACTGGGGATAGCACCGAGTGCCAGGGTTGCGGGCCGCCACATGTCGCCTGCAGTAATATACCTGCCTACTACTACATACCTACCTAGGTACCTGCCTGCTAATCGAAAAGCCACGTCTTGCTGACACTTGATATTGTTGGCATTGCGTAGGCGTTCCACCACCCAGCATGCCGCGGGATAGCCAGCCAACAGCTGTTCAAAAGGCACCGACTGTAAGCGCGAGAAACAGGAGCAAATACCGGTGAACGCAGAGGAATTTTTAAACGTTGATCACAAGCGCCCTCTCAGCGCTGCGTGCAGGGAAGAGACCCGCCTTTTTACCCCGTCCATGTTCGTTCAAGGTTGGGTTAGGACTTATTAACTTAGGTACATGCGGGCAAAAAGAAGGTTACACCTAACACCCTCCCTGGAAATAATAATCCGTCTGTCTGTTCGGTCTATCAGCCCGTCTATTGATTTCCAGAGGCATCCTTATCAGAAAGGACAACACCAGCTGACCTACAACCTAGTAACCCACCCTATATATCTCAACTACATACCTACCTACTTTGCATTCACCGCAGGTTGATTGCTCTGCCCGTGCCGTCTGCGGTCTTTCTTATTCCTCTACGTATGCGAGACATCATCATACCTCGCCCAACCAGTACCCCTCACGTATAGATAGCCCACCAGCAAAAACCACCCCGCCACTCCAGCGCTTTGCTGCTTTCGTACGCCTTCGTCCTACGCCAACGCCGACGTAAAACTTACGACGTCTTGGTCGCCCCGAGCCCTCCCAGAGACCTCCCAGAGACCTCCCAGAGTCCTAGACTCCTCATCGAAACGACTTGCTTGTTCACTTGCTCATGGTCTGAGAAGAGTCCCTCGCGCGCAGCCATGTCCTCTTCTGCTCCCACCCCCACGCCGGGTGGCGGACTTCCATTGCGGTCTGCGATGAAACCGGACGACGACAGCGATAGACAGCAACCGTCAGCTGCATCACTCAAAGGTTGGTTGCCCTCCTGCTGTTTTCCTTCCCTTATCCTTATGCATGCGTGAAACAGCCTATCGACGTGTCAGTGCATGCCGCTGTGTCATGGCAATTCGTCTTATCGGGCATAACAAACTACATAAGATGAGCATGTCTTGTACTGCGCGCCTCTATATATATATGTAAAATTTATTGCATCGCCCCGCTTGCACGGCCCAGCTTCTCTGTCTAAATCACGCAGCTGGTTGCTCTGTACCACCTAACGATAGAAGCAATTCTAGTACAAGCGTTTAGGAATTAGAGTGTAGCCTTGGCAGGATCTTTGGCATCGAGCTGGATACAACCCAAGATGGAAGAAGGAGCTCGTTATCAAGGAATCTCGAGTAAGCTTCTAGAGCTGGAAGAACTGACTGGACTTGCTTCCGCGCCGCCTCTCACGAGCACATGTGCTGACATCTAGTAGCTGTTCAAATCGCCGAGCCAGAACCAGAGGCTCCAGAGGAAACGCAGCCGGAAACGCAGCCTAAGAAGCAGTTTTCAGCCGGCGTTGGCAAACGCTTGAGTGGCCGGCCGCCTATTGTTGGCGGCAATTCCTCCAGGACATCGCTTCTGAGCCAGAGCAGCATAGAAATGCTCAATAGTTACGCAAGTAACCAATCCCCTGCACTTGAGCACCCGGACACGGACCAGTCTCAGGGCCATTCTCACTATCGCCATCGCCTTGATCATTATGGTGAAAAGCTCATCGGTCAAGTAGCTGAATGGCTTGAGCGCGAACGATCGAAGAAGGAGAAACGCAAGGGGAAGAAACACCACCGCCACCACCTCAGGCACCGGCGACCCTCCGAGGAAGCCGCGGATGCGGAAGACGCAAGTACCTCTGCTGAGGGTGCCAAGCTCCAACGAAAGCACTCCATCGATTCTCAATCTAGTGACGTTTCTCTGGATCGACTCCAGCGGATTATAGACGACAGCATGAGTGCTTTAGGCATCAACAATATGCCTCACCACAGCCCACGACTCACGCCTCGGAAGCACAAGAAACGCACTTTCCATCTACACAGAACGCAGTCCTCTGACACGGAATACCATGACGGGGACGTCTTGGTCCCCAGTTGCGATGCCGTACTTGATAACACCAAGACCATGAGCTACTCGGGTGGCAAGGCCTTGTCCCCAGAAGAGGAGAATGCCCCCTCTCTCGCAAAGAAGAAAAGGGTCGTAAAGCTTGGGCAACCTTCAAAACCGATGTAATTCGTATCGCCCACACGCTCCGAATCAAGGGCTGGAGAAGAGTACCTCTGGACAGTGGCCACAGCATTGAGGTGGAACGCTTGAGCGGCGCCCTCACAAACGCTGTCTATGTTGTCAGTCCGCCAAAGGACATGGCCAGCAAGACGGAGCCTGGAAAGACGCCCCCTGCCAAGCTTCTTCTCCGAGTATACGGACCGCAAGTGGAGAACATCATCGACCGGGAGAACGAGCTTAGTATGCTGCGCCGTCTCGCCCGGAAGAAGATCGGCCCCCGCCTGCTTGGCATTTTTGAGAATGGGCGCTTTGAGCAATTCTTCAATGCCATCACGCTGACGCCGGCACATTTGCGAGAACCGGAAACATCCAAGAAGATTGCGAAGAGAATGAGGGAACTGCACGATGGAATAGACCTGATCGAAGACGAGAAAGACGGCGGCCCGAGTGTGCTGAAGAACTGGGACCAATGGCTTGACCATGTCGAGAAAGTAGCAACCTTCCTCGACCAAGAGCTTCTTGCTGGCGATGGTAGTTCAACTCCAGGCCCTGCTGATGCGTGGAAAACACGGGGTTTCGTGTGCGGCGTTGAATGGGCGGCGTTCAAGCAAGCAATTGCAAAGTACCGTGAATGGCTTTTTAACCATTATAATAGCCACAACACCTTGCGAGACCAGCTTGTATTCGCTCACAACGATGTAAGCCCCATCCTACCTTTCCTGAATTTGAATAACAACAATACTAACCGGCGCAGACACAATACGGAAACATCCTTCGTCTCCGGCCCGAGGACGAACAGTCGCCATTGATGCAGCCTCAGAATGAACACAAGCAGCTTATCGTCATCGACTTTGAGTATGCGGGACCCAACACCCGTGGTCACGAATTCGCAAACCACTTCACGGAATGGACCTACAACTACCACGACGCCAAAACCCCTCATATTTGCAACGTAGAGAGATACCCGACGCCCGATGAACAGCGCCGGTTTCTCAAGGCCTATGTCGAACACCAACCGCAGTATCCCAGTGCCGGTACCCCGAGGCTTCTTCCGTTGGACAGCCCTGCAGACACAGGAATCACTACGACGACAACACCAGGTTCGACCAGCTCTATCGTGGAGTTCATGCTCGACGCTCGTGTTCCGCCAGGCGGCTGGAGAGAGGACGAGAAGCGCAAGGAGGAACAGAATGAGCAGATCATCAAGGCACTCATGGAGGAGACCAAAGTCTGGCGTATTGCGAACAGCGCTCAATGGGTCGCCTGGGGTCTTATGCAAGCTAAGATTCCCGGTCTTGACCTACCAGGCACGGGTGACGACCAAGCGACAGAAGTTGAGGGAGCAGCACCGGCTTCCGCGGCAGCGCCCGAGGAAGAGGAATCACACGGAGACGAGTTTGATTACCTAGGATATGCCCAGGACCGTGCTTACTTCTTCTGGGGCGACTGCGTCCAGATGGGCATTGTCAAGCTGGAAGACCTCCCTGAAAACTTGAGGGGCAGGATCAAGACGGTCAGCTACTGAGCAAAACTAGCTACGTCATTGTAAGCAAGGGTTTCACTCTGATCCCGTCGTTAACGAGCACTTGGCTAGTCCGTACATGATGAAATAGCACTGTACAATTTGAATATAGAGCGTATGCATAATCGCGTGATTCGACACAGTTCTCTTCTCCTGTAGTTCTTATCAGCTCCGTAATAATAGTAGTAACGCCTCGCTCATGGCAACCCTTATCGATAAGAGTATCATCGTCTAGTTTGAACGGATCATCTCCAACTTCTTGAAAACAGGTTATGCTGATGAGGAAGGTATTCATTCATTCACTCACCGCACAAGCACTGTTCTCATCCGTCTCAACAAGAGGAGGGTGTTTCCCGCCTAGTCTCCTGTCTCCCTTTACCCCAGCCACCTTGCCCAAGGTCGCAAGCAACACGAACCGCGCCATGGCGCCCTGGTCTCGCCTCGCGACGCCTGTCTACAAAAACACGGGCTCGGTGGCCCGCGACCATCTGGCCTCGGAGCGCACGTTCCTGGCCTGGATGCGGACGGGCCTCGGCTTCGTCGCGCTCGGCATCGCCGTCGAGCGATTCTCCCAGCTGGATCTGGAGGATTTGGTGGTGGTGTTACGCCATGGGCCCCATCCACAACGACAACCACCTTCTTCTTCCTCCGTCACCTCTGCAGCACGGGGACAAAAGGGGGAGGAGACCAAAACGACGCAGAGAAGGAGAGCGAAAAGAAGAAGCCTCAGCTTCTGGTGGGGACGCTCTTGGGTATGGGATCGGGCAGCATCGTCTACGGCACGGCACGGTACTTTTCCAACTTGCGGGCCCTGCAGCGCGGGCTGTTCAAGCCAGCGTTTCACGGGGTTGCGCTGTTGGGCGCGGCGGTGGCGGGGCTTGCGGGGGGTGTCTATGGGGATACTTTGAAGAGGCGGATGAGGCGGGAGAGGAAGGACGATGAGGAGCCGTGAGTTACCATTGCGGAAGAAATGGTAGATGTACCGCTTGTTGTTGGGACAGAATGCAAGTTTCGACTTTTGAGTGTTGCCTTTCCTCGCACTTTTGTATGGTACAATTGGAAGCTGTACAGCATATACTACATACCAGAGCAGAGTGTGCCTGTGCCCGCCTTGTCCTAATATTTACGCATCCACCACAGTTCAGAGCAACAGGCTGTATATATTTTTGTCAATGCTTTGTTTACTGCCTGATCCGGCCCCTCCAATCCTTGACATGGTCCAGGATAACCTTGGCCGCCGCGTCGGGGCTGTGCTGCCTCCCCAGGGCCTCGACGAAGTCGCCCTCGGGGTCCATGAGGTAAAAGTAGATGCTGTGGTCGACGAGGTAGTCGACGCCCGGCTTGGCGTCGCGCGGGGTGCTGAAGTAGACGCGGTAGGCCTTGCAGACGTCCTTGATCTGCTCGTAGGTGCCCGTCAGCCCCACGAAGCTCGGGTGGAACTCGGACAGGTACGTCTTGAGCGTCGCCGGGTCGTCGCGCTGCGGGTCGCACGTCACGAAGACGGGCACCAGGGCGCCCGGCCGCTCGGCCTCGACTAGGTCGAACATCTGCGCCATCTTGTCGAGCTCCTCGGGGCAGATGTCGGGGCAGTGCGTGAAGCCGAAGTAGACCTGGGCGGGGAGAAAAGGGTTCCTTGCGTCAGTACATGTACATCCATTCGTATAGCAATCCATAAATCTGAGATAGACATTCCGTGGTTCTCCCAGCAGGAATTGAAGGAGTCAAAAGACATGTCGATAAATGAAAGAACCCCGCAAAGCGTAGAACTCACCAGAGAATATCGTCCCTTCAGATCTGCGCTCCCAAACGGCTTCCCATTCTGGTCCGTCAGCTCAAACTCGCCGCCGACCTTGGGACGGCCAACGCCCTTGGTGGCCTCGGCGACGCGCTTGCGCTGCATGCGCTGCTTCTCAAACTCAAAGTACCAGACGAGCCCGCCGCCGGTGAGGACGAAGAGCGCGCCGGCCTTCCACGAGAACGGGCCGGTCCGGTACCGGCTCTTGGCCTCCTCGACCGTCTTGTGCTTGTAGCGGCGCTGCTGCTGCTGCTGGGTGGCGTTGTTGTTATAGGTCGATGCGGGGGAGGAGCGGAGGCAGCATGGCGAAGTCGTCGTCGGGCGGCATGACGAGTGTGTTTGAGCTGTGGCCATAGAGAGGAACCGCCGGGAGGAGGTGCATTGTCGGGCGGCGGCGGCGGCTTGCTGGTGGCACTTTGGCACAATGGAGCGCAACATCTTGGGTGTGGTCGCGGGCGCGAAGGAGAGCGACATGTATGCTTTGGCTTCGTAGGGGCCAAGTTGTCGAACCCAATTGCAAACGACAAGAGAGTCTGGCTCTCTCTGATGATGCACGACGGGTGTGGGCTGATGATGGCTGGCTGCGTCTCCGACGAAAAAGCTCCTCGGCAAGTTCCGCGGATGGAATGGAGGCGGGAGCTTTCAACGATCAGATCTAGTAAGGTTAGTAGGTTACTAGTCAGTGGTCAGTCAGTGGCCGCAATTGGTTTTGGTTGGTACGACGGTACTTGGCGACGCTCTCTCTCTTTCTCTCCTACGCTGGATGCGACATCAGCCACACCCACCCGCCAATCGCCAATCGGGAGAGCTTCAGCCACCCAGACTCGTCGTTGCGACTGGATGATACGACCATGATGAATTCAGTCGTTCAATTGGGATCACAGGAACCGCCCGACCACTCTGTCCTCCAAGAATAGCGTCTTTCTATGCTTTCTATGCTTTCACTGCCCTCAGGCCTACTCGGTCACATGTGTTTCGTAGTTTTGAGACAAGACGGCACAGCACGGCCACTCTCAGGAATGAACAGGGGGCTGCTTTCCCCTTTCTCGCCTCCGCATTACACTTCTTGACGTATATCTACAAGTACAACAGCATCTCGCCATCGGAGCAAATGTTTCATGGCCGCTGTATACAAACTCCAACAATGTGTCTCCTCTCTCCATGCCAAAACAAAGAAGAAGAACAAGAGAAACGAAAAACCACTAAATCCTCGCGTCTTCGCTCCCATCAACAACCATCAGAAATAGCAACCACTCCACACGCCATTTCTCCACTGTCAAGAGGAAAAGACCTGGCCAAAAACATATCGCCAGAAATCTATCTTCGTCTACTCGTCTTCTCTTCTGTCTTCTTCGCCCTCGCCGGAAAGAAATATGAACATGGTAAAGGGCCGCCTCAGGAAGCGCCATTATATGCAGACCGAGGAAAACAGACGAGAAGAGACGTGACAAAGGCCGGAGAAAAAAAGTAAAAGAAAGTACCAAAATGCCGGATGCCTCGCAAATGCGACCGATGCTGCCCATGACCTGATCCGAGCCCATCCCTTTTCTTCTTTTCTTTCGCAAACTTGCTCCCGCCACACGACTTCCACAGGCACGCCCAGGCCCATCTGTTGTCTTCGTGCGTCATTGCACTCCAAGCCCCTTACTCAGATGACAAGGTTGTGCTGGGAAAGAGACCATATGGGCAATTGCCACAGCATGCCAGGGACATCAGAATCCCGGGTATCTCATTAATGGAGACAAAACACGTCTCGCAAGCTGTGTGTTCCGCCAAATAAAACATTACTTCGCCCACCGTCGTGCCCCTCCGTTCCAAAAAAAGCAAAATTATTCGTAAGAGACTCGACTCAAGACATCAAGAGAGAACCGAGCCAGCGTGCTGGAAGCCAGATCATTCAAGCACGCTAACCACGGCTGACTTGGCTGTGGCTTGCACTGGTGCGACTGCGCTCGTCGTCTTCCTCGATGACGTCGCTTAGGCGGGTAGGATGGTGATGCCGAGGCATCTGTTCCCAGGTGGACGATGAGAACCCAGCACCTGAATAGTCGGGTGCTGACGAGTATGGAGGTTGTTGCGCACCGGAATTAGGTGGCTGTGGAGCGCCCGGCTGGGTTGCCGGAGTTTCGTACTCTTCTGCTCTTATGTCAGAATTGATTCATTCGACATAGGATTGCTAACAGGAGGAGTTTCGATAAAGCGCGTACCCTGGGTTGGGTTCGTCCTCGTCGTACTTACCTTCACTGAATGTTCCTTCGGAGCCGTAGCTGTCCTGGTGATGGACGGCCGGGGGCTGTTGATACGGGGCTCCACCGGCAGACGTGACCACAGGCTGCACAGCCGGGGCTTGGGTATAGTCTGGGCGAGATGCTTGGCCTCGCGAGTAATCGCTCGGGTCAGGCTGGCCGTACTGTTGAGGATCACGCTGGCTGTTGTGGCGGCTTACACCCTGGGTCATGGGTACAACCTGGACACCACCAACAATGGTTGGGTGGCCCAGCTGAAGAGATGCAGTGCGGTCGCGCTCTTCCTGTTCCCGCCGGCCAAGCTCTTCCCACGCGCGGCGTGCCTCTTCTTTGGAGATCTGCAACTCCTTACGCATCTCGCTGAGTTGCTTTTGGACCTTGGAAGATCCCTGTGCATTCTCGGTTGCCTCACGTATCGCTTCTGCACGGGTCTGCCGCTCTTCTTCAAGTGCTGCTTCGAGCATGGCCGTGACTTCCTGGTTCCGCTCCATTTCGGCCCTCGTTTCGAAGAACCAACGTTGAAACTTGCGTTCGGAGGAGGCTCGTAGCCGTTGAAGTTCCACGACCGCATGGAACAGATTGGCACCAGCTGACGAAAGATCTGTGACTTGGCGGGACAATTGCTGCGAAAGTGGGTCCTGGTTGATCTCTTCGGAATTCTGCTGAAGTCGTCGAATCCAGAATGAGGTCAGGCCCTCCCAATGGGCAGAGAGGGTCTCCCATCGCTCGAACGCGTGCGGAAAAGAGTTTCTACCTCTTCCTATAGCTGCCAAGGAGTCTGCTCCTGAGCCCTGCTGAGATTTCGGTGCACTTCCCGCCGTTGCACCGCCAGGCGGTGCGCCTGAAGCTTGCGCCGGAGCCGTGTTGGACGTAGTTCGATGATGGCGCCGCGGTGTTTCTACATCAGCACCACCGGGTAGATCACCTGTGCGCGTGCCAGTATTGGCTGGCACGCGACCGCTACCAGCAGCGGTCCCTGTCGGCCTCCGTGCCAAATTCGGGTCGGCAGGGACAGTGCCTAGACCACCGCCAGCAGCAGCTTTGCGCTCTTGCTCTCTACGCCGTGCCTCCTCAAGCATGCGAGCCTCGTTCTCGGCGTGTTCCCGCTCTTGACGCTCCCGCTCCTCTTTACGGGCAGCTTCGCGGGCCTGTCGTTCTTGCATGATCATCCGGGGGGGCCTCTGATGCCAGACGGTGAGCCGACAGGAGCACGAGCTGGAACAGGCCTCGAGGATGAAGCGCCATGGCCATTTGTGGTGGCAATGCCACCTCCTCCTAGCAAATCATTCATTGAAGCGAGTTCTTCAACCCAGTCGCTGCTCAGTTCTTTGGGTCCGCGCAATGTTTCTTCCAGAGCATACAGAATAGCACTATGGGTACGCTTCGATATGCGGACAGCCGGATGAGGATCAGGCAAGCCGGGACCTTGAGGATCGGTGGTTTCGCGATGGTACTGCGAAGGCGCACGAGGCGAAGGCTCGTGGTCTTCGTCTTCTTCGCTGCTAAGATCTTGGGATAGCTGTCTTCTGGCAGGACGCGGTCTTGGACGCGTTTGCGGTTGGCCCGATTGCGTTTGTTGTTGATCAGCAAGAACAAACTTTCCCTGAGGTCCAAGCGTTAAGGTGACTCGCGTGCTCGACGGTTGCTGCGCCGATGGATCTTGCGGGTTGGGACTTGGTGTTGCCGTAAAGCGAGGAGTGCGGCGTAATGCGCGATGATGCGAAGGAGTTGGGGTTTGCTCGGGCACAGACGGGGGCGGAGTTTTAGTTTGCCGAGCGTGAGAAAGCCTCGGTTGATGCTGCTGCTGCTGCTGCTGCTGGCGCTGGTAAATTTGAGTTGGTGTTGGTCGAGTCTCGTGAATGTCGTGACGGTCGTGAAATGAAGATGGGGGGATTGGTTCGGTCAGCTTGGCTGCGGTGCTCCCGGGCGTGTGTGAGGGAGACAAGATGACGGCTTCACCACGGAAAGTGGTGATAATGATTATGAGACGACTCGGATACGGCTGGAGTCGTGTCTCACAAATATATAACTAAAAACTGGGAAGGCCGGTCGATCAAGCTTAGCTGATCTGCTTGCTAAAAAAGCTTAGTGTGTCCCTAGGGGAGGGAGTAGGGGAGGAGTAGGGGAGTAGGTATGTTGGTTGTTGCGTTCATATGAACTCGAGCATCTGCAAAGTTCAGGAGGGCTGAGCTGCTGCGCAGTTTGGCGGAGCACGATCAAGTGAGGATGAAGTGATAGTCGTCGTGTTTTTGCAACAAGCTGGCCGGCGGTGTGGAAAGGGTGAGAGGAATGTTCGGGAGTGCAAGGAAGTATCTTCGGGGTGCACCGTCGTCGGTCGAGGTACCTCCAGCAGGGTCCTGTCTCGTCTTGGCTTGATTTGGTGTTGATAAAATCCGGGAGGCTGGTTGCTGGCCAAAGGTTAAGCGGTAAACCCGATGGCTGGCTGGCTGACCGACCGACCACTGCGACCAGAGCTGCCGGGGTGGAGGGAAGTAGGCGGAAAAGAGACCAGACGCGTCCAACCAAGCAAGCAAGCAATCAGACAAAACGGTCAGTTAACTGAAATAAATCGGGGGACCAATTGACAGGTGAGACGGTTTCTGAATGATAGCATCAAAGCGGGATGCGATGCAAAACTGCACAGGTCAGGTAGATAGCTCCAGGTTGGGACGAATCAACGTTGAATGAATGAATGGCCGAACGATTGAATGAATGCAGTGCCAAACTGGCTGTTGGCATCATACCCCAACCCAACTTTTGCTGCTGCTGCGCCTGTCACTGTTGCCCGACTCGGTGCCAGAGTCGACCCAACAGCGACAGCGCCAGCACCTGCGCCGGCGGCCTCACAAGTGGCGACTTGGTCTGGCCGATGATCTTTCCCAAGCGACGACAGGCGGGAACCCGAGAACACACTCATATGCCAATGGCTCTTTGCTTGGGCGCATTCGTGAGAATTGACAGATGATAAGATCCATTACATGGGGCCAGAAGTGGAAGGACTCGAAACTACGCGACGGCCTCTCAGCTGGGCCAGCGCAGCCGCACGGTCCACTACAAGTTTCTGCAGCTTGCCGGTGCCATTGGCCATTTGACAGTTGACATTTGACGGCATCTTTGCATGGCACCATATTAATCAATCTGGCTGAGACTCAATGCCTGCTACCTAGCAATGGGTAGGGACAACTAATGCTGTACTTTATGACTTATATCATCGGCTTGGTTTGACACATGAGGCCGGACTATGTGTAAGTGATGATACTTAGGTAAGTAAGTAATGGCGATAATGCTGATCGACTACACTGCTGCTCTCCAGACCTCACTTGATCGGCCAATTACGATTGACATGGCAAGCATTAGTATGCGAGCAAGACATTCGATCTCAGGGCCTTATACTGGGAGATCTAAGACAAAGCCAGACAGTCTGGAGCTGGATTGATATTTGCTTGTGGTAATCTCCATTACCTGGGAAAGACTCGACGACACCTTTCGACATGGCGACCGTCATGTCATATTCGCGAAACTTGGATACTCCTGCTTCTTTCCCTCTTGGCTGGGCTAGAATATACCTCTAAATCGAGGTTATTAGATCATAGCTGTTGCGTTGGCACTCTGGTGACGAAACATTTCCTGGTTAGCGTTGTTATACCTTGTTCCTCAACCCTGTCCCACCGACCCAGGGGAGCGGTCCCGAGTGTCCACCCCGACGTAGGTTAGGGGGTGGTCAGTTTGGGTAAGCGTGATGCTGCTCTTGGGCAGAATGGCCTTTGTGCTACTCACGGTAACAACTCGGTCGAGATTGCTTGAGCTGACGATAACTTCAAGATTACCCTTACCAGGTCGACGACGGCAACAATGCCGCTGCGAATAAAAACCTTTCCTTTTTCTTTTTCTTCTTCTTTTTCTTTTCCTTTTTCTTCTTCTTCTTCTTCTTCTAATTTCGAATCCCCAATGCAGGATCAGATGAGACCTTCTTCGGAAGAACAATATGACAAGCAACCCGTCTATTTCTGGCCTGTCGCATGGTAATTAATATCTGCTCATAATGCAGGCAGGCCTTAGGGTTACGGACAGGATCAATGCTGGCAGCCCGGCAGCAATCAAGGGGATTCGGGGTAAGGAGCCCGGAATGACGGATTTTCACGTGTGCCAAGGTTTCCTCCTTTTCACCCACATGGTTGGGGTTCAACAGCAGGAACGGACGGTGTTGATCGATCTTGGCCAATCGTGTGAAGGCGGATTGCCACGGTTCATGTCTGGCGGCAATACAAAATAACTCCCACGAGTCGGATACCCTGGAATGGCATCTGGCATCTTCCGGCCCATACGGGATATTTCATGGGACCTATCATAAATCGCGACTGCTGTGATGGGACCAGAAGAAACGCAAAGAAGGAAGAAAAAAAGGATCGACCCGTCCCTCCACGAAGATGAGCTTGAGGTTCTGCCCAATCACGACGCGTCGAAGGACCTGTCACGCGAATTAGCTTTTGGGAGCTTGTCAGGATCGACAACGTTCATAAGAGCTGAGGGGGGAAAAAGCATCGAATGAGTCGGAAAGCCTCTGGGCCACCGTCCGGGCCCTGACATGTCAGATTGACTGTGAGACTGAGCTGCCTGCATACCTCAGCTGGCTGGCAAGGTGCGAGACCCGGCTCATTCGCTGCTGCCGTCTCCATATATACATACCTCTTGATAACGACGCAGCTGTCTTGCAGGATGTTAAGAGACAAGGAAAATCTCTTCAGCATAAGTACGATAACTGCATTTGCAGGCACGGCCCGGCGCTGCGATTCCGCCAACGCGCGCGCATGAGCTTTCAGCTGCGTGACCTATTCATCTGTTCATCCAGGGCATCCGGCCCATTGTGCTGGAGGTTGCAATTGCTGGGCCAAGCAATGACTACTCCATCTATCGAACCGGACTCAAGGCTTGCAAGGTAACCGATCTTGAATCCGCTGCATTTGCCCAAGTCTCGTGATATACTATATTCGCGCCTGACTCTTTTCCTTGCCTGGGGACGCATATAAAACATACCACCTGTTGTCGCCTTTTCGAGCTACTACTAACCCATATTCGGGTCCAGTTCTGCGAGCTACCGGATATCGGTTCGACGTAACCAGCTGGATCACCTAACAATCGCCTTAGCATCGTAGACCAACGCAAAAGCTATGCAACCCCAAGAGCTGCGCCCTCGTACATACGACGGCGCATCCCCATCCCCCTTCCTAGGCATGGGCTACTTGAACCGTTCCGTTCCTATCAAGTTAGGCCGGTCTGAAAACTAATAATCCCGCATGTCAGCGCCATGTCGGGTTCGTAGGTAAGGGGCGGACCCCTCCCTACCATTTTACGGCTAAGCATGTCCGTCTCCGGCTCCCACACGCAGCATAGTGAATGCAGGATATAAGACCATGGCCTAGACTACGTGAGCAGGTTTGTGCCTGCAGAGCTCAGATGTACTCCGGACGAGATTGGCATTCAGATGGTTCTTCCCCTTGGGGTTTCTGGGGTGAGGCCCCGCGATGAACCTGACAAGGCAGATCAAGCGCGGGTGTTCTTTTCGAGTAGGAGCTGCCGGCTTGCCAAAGCGCACCCCACTGATAGCGATGGCTAAAGCAGCAGGTGGGCAAAGGGCCGACATGGATGGGATGGAGAGAATGGCCGAATGGAAAATTGTACCAAGGCCTATCTTGTGGCCTGTCATCTTTTGCGGCACTTACTACGGCCAAGAAAAGGAATATTGAATATCTACTGGAAATACTGCATACTGCATTGCATATGCGCTAGCACGTCCCTGTAGGTAGGTAGGTCTTGCCCGGAAAGGGGATCCGACGATACGGAGGAACCACCGAGTTCTTTTGATGTTATGTTCGCATTAGATTCTTACCTAAGTCACCCGATGCCTTCCAGATGCACGTTTGGAACATGTTCGAAAAACATCAGGGTTCGTCGGGGATATAAGCTCCATGAGATCCAGATGAGTGGTACAGTGAGGCAGAAGTATATGAAATGAACTAGAACACGTGGCTGGCAGCCTAGCTCGTCCATCCGAGTTTCGAGAAGCACAATCTCAAGAAGACAAGAGCAAAGGAGGAGGGTGTTGGGGTTGATTGCACAACATCTTGAAATGCCGGTTGCGTTACTTTCAGCTAGAAGCATAAGTAGAACCTTGGAAGTAACACGGGAAGCCCTGCCTGCGAGGTAGGCTTGAGGTGGAGATTTGCTCTCTGGCACCCCTGCCGGAGGGGATCTTGATGGGTTGGCCTGCCTGGGTTGCCTTGCACAATAGGCCCATCCAATCCAGAGTGTCACCCCGCAAAGTATGGGCTCCAAGTGCGCGGCACTCGTTTATCAGGTGTGGGCTGCCCTGCGTTGCCTTTGGGACTTACCGGTTTCTGGAGCAATGCGACTGAAGATGCTGGAACTGATGCTGCTGCCCAAACTGATACCACGTAGACTAGGTACTATGGATCCCCCGGCAAGTAATAACATTGAAGGATTATGCACGGAGAGTTGAAAAGCTAGCAGTCTCCGGTTCAGGTGAACTGTCGATCCTCTTTCCTTTTTCTCCCATCCAGCCATCCGGCCCGTTGTGGGCCACAAGTTGGGTGGGAAAGCCTGCAGACTAAGTACGGAGTACTGCTGCGTACTTAGGTAGTGAACCAGCAAGCTGGAAAATTTGGACGTTGCCAAGCATGGTCGTGCGACAGGCCGGCTTGACAATGGCTGCATTAGCTACGAGCAAAGTAGGATGCAGCAAAGTTACGCGTAGTGTCGTGTAGTGTAATTGGGATGATAGCAACAGCGAGCGAAGGGGGGAAAGAATCAATGGCATGGTTCTAAAAGAGCCTCACTCATCTGCACATGCAGCCTTGGGCCGTTGCGTTCTCCGCTAAAATGGGTGCGAAGAAAGACCTGCGACGTAACCTTAGCCCGACCTTGCCGGCCCAATTGCGCTGCCCGGGGCGCCGGATCGCTGCCCTGCGCTGTGTAGGTAGTGTACTTGTTCTTACCCAGTTGGCAAAGACTACATGTACCTACATCTTACTACCCACCAGACCAACCTTATTGAGTCGTATGCAGGTGGTGGTATTCCCCAAAAAAAGAAAGTCGAAAGAGCTGGTAAATCCTCCAATTGGTCCCGGAGAGAAGGCGAGAGGGGCAGAGGGGCAGAGAGGCTTGGACAGGCTTCCTCAGACAGAGACAGACGCGCCGCCGCCGTTTTCTTCTTCTTCTCGCTCGCCAGGCCTCACCAGCTTCGAAACCACACCGAGATAGCTCTTACACATACCTACATGTATACTTACCTACACCTACACCTATGTGCGCCTCTACCAGCTGTGGCACCACCGCCCATACTCACACAGTATGCGCTACCACCCGCTTCTGGTGACGGCAATGCATACACAAAGACGTACGAGCCTTCGTTTGTGGTGGGCTGCACCCGCTGCCTCCAACGGCAACTCTCTCCTCTCCTGGCCATTGCTAGCTCTACCACATCTTGTTCCTGACCGGGCCAACCAGAGCGGACAGAGGCATGATGGTACGAACGGAGGCCGTTTGACATTGAAACACATTGTAGCTGCCATTCTCTGACCCGGGCGATGTACTGATGTTGATGTGATGGTATGAACTCCCGGCTACAAGTCCCGGTCGACCAGACAGGCCATATCTCTCCCCAAAAGAGACGTGTCTGCCGTAGCTCAAGGCCGTACGGCAGCCTCCCGACGCAAGAGGCCCAAGAGGTGCAAGTGGACCTTCAGGAAGACGGGCTCTGCGACGTCTACGCGCATATACAGTACGGCTTTCACAGTGTTGGGACCAACCACCATTCGCATCCATCACATATCCGACAGTGACGGCAAGAGAGAGACTTGTGTAGGTTAGGTTTGTAGCCGCGAGGGAGAGCTGGGAAGGATTGGAAAAGTCGGCGTCGGCGCTGCTGCATCATGTACTGCACTGCACTGCACTGCACGGCCAGCTTGCGGAGCAGGCAAAGAGCGACACGCTCCTATTGGCCAATGGGCTGCGCAGATCTCTTGGATACTTTTACACATTTGGCAGTCGTGGCGATCGGCTGCGTTAGAGCCACTGCCAGACTGCCCTCTCTCCAAATACATACCCACGATCAATGCAATGCAGGCACCAAGTGCCAAGGTCAGGTACGGAACAATGTGATTTGTTGGCTCGGCCGCGCGAACGAACCACTTCTCCCTCCCCAAAGCCCAAGGCCCGCCTGGCCGCACATTGAGAATCGGCATACGCTGAAAATCAAGGAAAGGCATGGGGATGGTGACGACGATTGTCTCGGTCTTCTCGGCCTCTCACGTTTAGGTTAGTAGCCACTTTGCTTCCGAGGCTATGCTTATGGGCCATGTTGCATAGCGAAATGTGACAACAAGTTTTACCTATGGGGAACCATGTTGTTGTTGCTGTGCTGTGCTGCGTGCTGCGTCGTGTCCGGTGCCCAGTTGTTTACACAATCAGATGCAAGAAAGCTGGTTCGGCTGTTGAAGCTTCCCACTTAAAATTAGGTCGTGTCCAGAACGGGACCAGCTTGGACGCCCAGATACAATGCAACACTGCCCTCTGCCTACACGAGCAGAAAGTCTCGGGGGCGCCACTGTCCTCCAGTCTAGACCTCGGGGTGAGTACCCAAGCACCTGGCCCAGCGACTTTCAGGCTCAAGCGCAAGCGCGATCGTTGCAGTTCCGAGGCGTGCTGGCGTGCTGGCGTGTGCTACCATCCCTCGCATTTCACTCCAGACAGCCCTTTTCTCAGGCTGGTCAACCTCAACTAGGGAGGGGCGTCTAGGCCAGGTTCTTGTTGCAGAGCGGCTGGAATGGGACTAGGTAGAGTGGGAAACGGTATCCGATACATTCTTCCCGCGCCCTACGCAGCTACGGATGGGATCCGGATAGCCCACCGCCGTCATAACATATCTGTTTGTTGTTGAGCCGGCCGACTGCTCTCTCGACCTCTCTCGCTTCCTTCTGATAGAGTCCCATAGAGTCTCCCCCATGATCTCATGTCATGTCATATGTTCGCCGTTGGGACTAGCTGGATGCTACCGGGTCATTGCAGCTTCCTTTGGGCGCATTGTCTCCCGAATTGCTCCTTTTCCAGGGCGGCCTCCGCCACCAACGCAGAGGGCTCGAGAGCTTGGAGCTTGATCGGACACTCAATGGGCAGGCAGGAAGATGGAGTCCGGCGTTTGTCCCTCGCAGTAGTCGCGCGTTTTTTCGCCTTACCCACTGCTAGTTGCATTCCGCAGGCCGTGGCGTTAGTGCCGTCCACATGCGAGGGGGGGCACGGGGACCAGGGCCCCAGGGCTCGATCGAGCTGGCCTAGGGTGTGCCTAGGTGCCCCGGGGCAAGCCTCCCACCTCCCTGGCTATCTTATGCATCCTGCACAAACATTTCTGGCCTGCCAGGTTCGCTGGGCCTACGCAGGTGCAGGGGCATTCCATGTCTACCACTTACTTTATCTACTTTCCAACTTGACTGGTCCCCCGTGTTTTTGTTGATCCAAACACACCCCCGCCTGTCTCGCTCCCCGTCTTAGAAGGATATATTCCCTGGGACTCCCGCCCTGGCGATCTCGACTCTCCCCCTCAAAGCATTACGTCGTGGTATAGGTTGTCGACTTCCCCAAACTACATGTTCTTTTAAAACAGCCGACTCCCCTGTCCGAAGCCTGTTACATCTCGTCATAGAGACTCAGATACAAGTATTGATCTCTCACAAGGCATCGACTGCACCACAACCATGGACTCCTCCAGGAATGCCCTCGACAACATCCATCGGGATGAATTTCTCATGGGACTGGCTCAGGGAACACCAGCAGACGCCATCAAGACCCAACAACAACAATCACAGCAGGGTATGTCAGCAGTGGCTGAGATGTCCGGCCCGAAGGCGAACTTCTCTTATCCCCGGCCAGACAGCCGGGTTATACGGCACGAACCAAAAGATAGTCGATCGTCGATGACCTCCAACGGATCCGTCCCGGGCATGACCGATGCCTCTGACTCGGAGGCTTCCGCTGACGACGACTTTCACTACAATGCTTCTGCCAGCGAACTATGGGACAGCTTCTGGCCCAATGATGCTCCCAGGCTACAGGGCGTCCAGCAGGCACGGGGATCCTCCAGCCCTAGCATTGACAACTCGGACTACTTCACTGCCACTATCCTGTCATCGAAACCCGAAAGGTTGGACGATGGCACTATCACCATGCCTTCGGCAGAGCGTCGGTCCCCGCAGCTGCAGGCTTTCCAATGGCCCCTGCCGCATCCCAAGAACTCTCATCTGAGGCCAATTCAGACCAGGAGCCCAGCAACGGTTGATGTATGCCCCAAGGTACAGAACGAAGAGTCGGCATCAAGTCAAACATCTATCCCGGCTCGATCAACATCCTTAGTACCTGAAGCACCCCGGCCGCAGCACCAAATCAAGCGCAAGCCGCTGAGGTCCAGCAAGTCCATTGCCAACTTGAATGCTGGCAAGCCCCGGCCCCTCCTCCACCCTCTTTATGAAGCACCCACAGCCTCCACGTCAAATTCGACCATCAAGCAAGACATCCACTCACTCCCTGTCTCTCCCGCCTTCCCAGACGCATCAGCCATGTCACTGCGGCCGTCAGCCTCGGCCATCGACATGCGCCGGCAGCATGCCGATGACGCTACCGCCGCCCTCCACAAGAAGACATACCACAACGCCACGGCACCGCTGGCTCCTCTCCCTCCTCGGCCTTTCCTCGAACAGTCAGCTATGGCCCAGCGACCTTCACGGCCGCAGCTGGAGCGCAATGTGTCCGTATTCGAGTGCGACTCGGACGACGAGAGCGATGCCGAGGCCGAGAGCAAGTTCGTCCGGCGCCTCACGCGCGGCCTGCAGCACAAGAAGAGCACCATTGGCGGCGACCGCAGCACCAAGACCCATGGCGCTTCGGCGTTGAGTCCTCCCACACCATCCGGTGGTCGCGGTTCCAGAGATGGATCTGAGACGCGGAAGCGAGGTGGATCTTTGGGCCGCATCCTGGGCCTGAAGGGTCGTTCGTCGTCATAAAAAGCATTACGTTACTATGCCCCTTATCTGGATATAACCACACGATTGAGCACTTTACATTTGCTTAAATTCCTTTTCTTTTTCACTTCCGATGCCTTGTTCTGAAATGGACTTTGCATCAACACTGGATGTGAGATTCGGAATACGGCACTATACTTCCGCTTCATCAGCCCCCGCTGTCGATGAATGTGGCTGATACAAACATCCAATAACATCTTCATGTCCTCTTGGGGTCCTCCTTGGCCCTGCAACCGCAAACACAACCATAACCATAACCATAACCACAACTGCACCCACACAAATACACACATACTACAACACAACTCGCTCCCTTGGCTCGCCTGTTCCATCACATGGCTGGTCCAAGAGATCAAAAACGAAAACAAGGAAAAACAACAAAACATGAAATGACTACGGCCAAGACTTGTGTACGACGAGATGCCTGTTATGACAGAGGTTCGGAGTAACCGGGGAATGCACCATGGAAAAAACGAAAACCAAATATATCTTGCATCAAGGGGTTTCTTGCTCTCTTCCTTCGGATCACCTACCTTCCATCCTCATGCGCCGAATATTCTGAAAAACGAATTCTGCATTGGCGGTCAGCTTGCTACCAAAATTCCTTTCCTTTTCTGGTTGTCTGCTTCTTTTTTTTGTTCTTTTTTTAGTTCTCCATATTTGGTCATTTGGTGGCGGACCGGCTCACGAAGAGCCGCAATCTCTTCGAACTTCATGGCATGCGGCTTGGCATCATTGTTACATCATCATCATCATCATCGCATTTGTAAATAGACGGCGGGCGGACGGACGGACGGAAACCAAGGGTCTTTTTCTTTTCTTTTTACTTACTACTTGCTGGGACAACACAAAAGGATCAGTTGAGTCAGTGTGTACGCTGGTGAATATACGGGAGACAAGGGAACGAACAAGGAGAAGAAAAACACTACCCGGTTGCGAAACCGACGAAATCCGTTGTTGGCTGATGATGGAACGGAACGACAACGACGACAAATGATTAATGACAACGGGAAGAAAAGGGACGTCTTGGCAAAGACGTCGCAAGGTCAAACACAAGTCAGTCGGGTATTTATAGTGTTATTTTGTAGCATGGACATGAAATCATCTATAGAAATGATAATGAATTGTATTGTTTAAACTACATCACAGACTCTTTCGTCATATCCCTCACCTTGATAGTGAATGCATTAATGCCTCTCGGCACTTGATCAATGAGACAATCATCTTTCATATCACACGTCTTCTGCCATATGGCAACGGAACGGGTAAGCCTTGTGTGCCAAGAAAGACTGCGACTTCCATAATAGCAATCCCGGGGAGCCGGATGAGAGATCTGTTCTCGGGCCATGGCCGCTGCTCGCTAGCCGCGAGTTTAGTACAGTACTTGACCCGGTTGGCCCTGACGATGAGGGTATATAACATGCCTTGCTATTATATCCCGGTATGAGCTTCGTCATCTTGTGTCGGGGGCGCACCTGTGGCCCCTTTCAGCAAGTATCAGATTACTGTACGGAGCCCGGCGCAGCCGTCCAGGATTCGGTGGCCTCTTCTTCACGGCGTGGTTATAGGAGATATGCTAGGTAGGTCTCGCTTACTACTTGCCAAAGAGCGTCGGATCTAGAACAACACGCAAATCGGGTGGGCCGACCGCTGATTCGGCCAAACATGGACAATGCGCACACGCCAGGAAGCAAACCAAGGTATGATAGAATATGATCAGTCGCTCAAGGCAGGGGCAAGTTTGTTCTTCTTTCAATTCTGGCCTCTACTGGCATCCACACGCAAGCAGGCTAACTCTGGCTCCCTCTCCCATTCATCTCATCCTCCCTTCCTTCAAACATGCAAACACTTTCTTCTCCCTTGGGAAACTCCCTTCATGAGAGGAGCCCCTTCCCCTATTAACGTATCGTATGCATGCAGTTTGATTGTCGTCGTAACGCCCGTGTAAAAAATCATCCCTCATGTATTTCTCTAAAACGCCATTGCCTTCTCGTAAACCCATGAACCCATTATCGAATCATCCCTTTTCCTCGTAAAAATCCAACAAAGTGGCGGTTTTATGCGAATCGGCCCCATCTCTCCCTCGCTCGGGTTATTGCAACCCTCATCATCCTGTGGATAAGTCCAAAATCTATGTGTGTGTGTGTCGTGCTGGACCGCCGTAGCTCCTCCAACAAGGAGGAGTACGTGCGCTTGGCAAAAGTTGGAAACAATGTACAAGTAGAAGCGTAAATGCAACGGCAAAACTTCTTGTTTATACATGGGGTGTCGTAAATGTTTTTTTTTTTTTGGCGCAAAATCATGTCGTAATCGAAGTCGTCGTTGTCGCGGTGGTCGTCGTTAAAAAGCGCTTTAATCAAGCATTTGGCTGTTGCCCGTATTTACAGGTCTAGAAATATTATGTGCAACATGAGAGCCTCTCATCACCATGATCTTGGCCCTCTCCAAGTTGTCCGGATCGTGCAGTTTCGGGTGCAGCTTCCGGGATGGTGGACTCGTGAACTTGGGCAGACGTCTGATGCCGAACTTCTCCTCGCCGTGTCGACCGTCGCCAATGGACCATCTGCTCTGATCCAGGAGGTCGGAGAAGGCGTCAAGTTTCCCCTGGAACGCCTTACGGTTGTGCGGCCACTGGAAAGCGTCGTCGGCCAGGAGCTCATCGTTGGCGCAGAAACTAATGATCTCCGCCACACTTGTCACGGCGTGGGGAGACCAAACTGAGCGCGCTTTGGTATCATTGCGAACAGTGCCAACACGTAGAGGACGAGCAGGCTCAGCAGGACGGCATACGCAGGCATGTTCGCGTACATCCGTACTTCGCTCTGTGGCGGCGTCATGGCCATGAACAAGCCGCCAGCCAATACCGGTATCAGGATGAACAAATTTGCCAATAAAGAGATACAGGCTACACGCCAGTGCCGGTTCTTAAGCGCCTTCCATGTAGCTTCCAGTGGCAGACAAGCAGCGTAGTCAGCGAGCAAAGACGTCTTGGCCCTTGAACCTTGCTTTCGTGTCAGTTCGCCCCAGGGTGTCAGAATCCGCAACGTGAGGTCGAGCGACTGGAACAAGAGAAACAGCACAAGACCAATAAGCGACGGGATGAAGGAGTACAGGAAGTCTGCCGCCGAAAATGCGCCTGGAATAGGGCCAGCTTTGAGGGCAGGGAGGAACCCACGGTGGATACTGGTGCTTGGGTTGAAAGAAACGACGAAGAGCGCGATGAGGAGGACTGAGCCAGCCACCGCCCACAATATAACTTGGCTCGTCCGCATACACCAAGGCAGGTAACTATGGCGCAGGTCGGAGCCGTCTTGGTCCGCTAGGGGTCTGTGGGACATTCCGCTGCGTGAATCCCGCTCATGGACGGAGGCTCCCAACTGTTCGATGTCGACTTTTTCGTCATTGGTCGAGTGTCCAATGCCGTGCCACACCCAGTTTGGAGCCTCTGGGGCAGACCAATAGCCGAGTCGGTCCCTGTTACCATCGAGTCTATCTCTCATCTCGGCCCTGCTCGTGGCCGTCTCAGTGCCGTCGTACAGCTGCGCAGAGTTGCTCTGCGCCATCAAATGAATAACATCCGCAATGTTCTTGACGTCCCAGCCCGGCCGCATACCAGTACGCCTGTTGTGCCAAAAGACTATCAGAATGACAGTGGAAATCAGCAACAACACATATAGTGCTACCAGAACCCAGGCGACACTCTGAACAGTCGCCCAGGACCATGTGCCGTCGACAATGATGACCGTAAACAGGGAGCTCTGCAGCGGAATCGCAAAGTTGGCAATCCAGGTGATGATGATAGGTATCCAGACTTGCCATGTGCTAACAAGTTGGGGCCACAGAAACGACTTGGGGTATAGGGGTAGAAAGCCAACGCCTCGCCGGTATCGTAAATCGTCAGACGCCATGGCCGAGAAAGGCAGAACTCGGAACACTGCAGTTATAACACATTGGGCATAAATCAGCAAGACCGCCGCAATGAGTTGAGGCATAAACCGGAAAACAAAGTATTGGCCCCCGCTCATCGCGCCACTATAGCCTACCAAGCCATTATGGCGGTCACTATAGATAGCACAGAACATGAGGGCCGCAATCATTAATACGCATAGTACTGCCAAGACTAACAGTGATGGGGTCCGAAGGATCCAAGGCTTGAAAGTGAGAGGAGGGTGGTCTCTGATTCGCTCTGCGTCGACATCCGAGCGAGCCTGCCAGTGAGGTATGTGTCGAGGGGAACGGTGTACGTGCTTCGGACGGTTTCTCGATTCATCCAGCATGGCCTTGCCCTCAGTTCGCCACCATCCCGACTGATCACCCCATTGGTATCCTTCACTACCATCGGGACTCGACACCTGCTGTCTGGGCGGAGCGGGCGCTTGCTGGTCCATGACTTGCGTAGGGGGGGACATCGGCGAGGGCTCGCTGGAGCCGTCGGGTTGCTAATAACTCATCCGGGTCCACATCTTCGTAGTAATTGGCGTCCTCCGACTGAGTCAGGGACTCGTGAGCGGGAAGAGGGTCGAAGAGCCCCGGGACGGTGTCGGGCATGTACCGCATCATGGGGTTCTCCTCGCCAGCGCCGGAAGAAGGTACTCCCGAGAGCCCTCGACTATTCCGCTGCCGCGTCAAAGCTTCGATCGCATGTTGGATGTAAGGGGTGTCATCGATGCCTGGAGTAATAGACTGTTTGGTGGCGCGAAGCATATCGTCGGTCACCTCGTTGGCGAGGTGCTGGTATTGAGGCCCGGACATGGCGACGGGTTTCTTCTGAAACCGGACCAGTGGGCGAGGGGTTACAGGCTCGGGCACTTGGTATGTCACCTCCCGTTGCTGGCTAGGAGGATGGGCGCTTCCATACGCCGTGCCGATTGGAGGCGGCGACGGAGGCGACGGGACGTGTGGAGCGACAGTAGAAAGTGGCGAGGGCGAAGCAGGCAGCTCAAGTCGCTCGTGTGGTGGTGGTCGTCGCAGATGGCGGAACTCTGGGATGGGAAGGTGCAGGATGGTATCCTGAGATGGGCTTGCCGTCGGCGTGGCAGCAGACGAGAAGGTACTGTAAGTCTGATTGGATCCTGGTGTCGGACAGTAAGCAAGAGGTCTTGACCAATGTTGTTATGAGTAAAGAAAGGGAACTTTGGACGCGGAGACGTACGGTTCTGCTCGACATAGTTAGAGGGGAGGCCTTGAGAGTTGGCCATGGTGCAGGAAACCGGGACAGCAACAGCAAAGCAGACGGGGGTGCCTTTTGCGGCCTAACACACACTCCACTAGAATACCACTCGGAGGAGATATCGAGCCAATGGCTAAGTCGATGTGCTCTAGGTTGCCGCTGCAGGTCCACGGGATGCATGGTTCGTAACTGCAGGATCGAGTTCTGGTTGGGGGGTTTGCCTTTTTGCTGGATCGTGGTTCGGGGGGGGCTGGCGGGCAGTCTGGATATACGAGGTTGGGAATAGGTACTTGCCCAGCCTCCCTCTCTGCAACAGCATGAAACCATGGCACCGTTTGGCATAACTGAGGACTGGGATTTGACACAGATCGAAATGATGACTATTAAAAAGAGATTCAAGTAACTCACGCAAATGTATTTCCTTTTCTTCAGCCCAACGGCCGTTTTCTTCACAGTTGTTTACCTGCAATCGTCTGAGACACAAACAACGTCGGCTCTATACTTCAAGCTGCAGCGAGGATGTTCGTTTACCGCGGGCAAGCTACACGAAGGACTGGAGCTTGGGGATGGGGAAAAGAAAAGCGGGCAGCTGGGAAGCTCAAGTGGGTCCACGGCGGGCGCTTGGAGAAATCGGGGCTGGCCTGGCAACACGATGTGGGGGACGAGCCTCCCTCTCAAGAAAAAGAGGGAAAAAGATAGCTCAAGCTTCCAAATCCTTCCAGGGAGGTTCCTGTTGCTGTTCCTGTGCCGCTGTGCCTCTCTCTTTTCTCCAGCTCTCGTCCGGCAAAGGATTCAATAACATTAACCTAGTAACCTAGATATACTACATAACTAACACACCTGTCAAATGTCAAAAGAAAGCTGATTTGCTAGCTGACATAACCCTGCATGACGGACGACAGGTCAACCCGACTATATTTGTTAGAGAACATCGATCGTATTACCCTGTAGAACTCAGCTCCGTCCGAGGCACTGTTCCCCATGACATCATGGGCCCTCGCCTTGCTGGCAGACTTGCTGGCACTGCAGCAGTGAGTGACTGGAGGCACATATACTTGGAGTCCCTATGTACCTACCTACGTAGCCTTTTTTATATTGGCCTTACCCATGCAACCATCCCCACCACTTTGATCTACATAATAATTCGATTGCCATCCAGATGCACCCGAGTCATATCTGAGATGCATGCATGCATGCAGTGTTGGGCTTAAGTTTGCCATCACGATGCTGCATCTTGGTTGGCTGGTTTTGTTCTGTATAGCCGGCACTCGGATCAGTTGTTGCCTCCTACGGATCTGCATCCCAGTTAGAGTGTGTCCACTGATCTGAACAAGGATGCATTTCCTATGCACACCTATGGATTAGGATATACAACGAACAGTAGTTCCGTAACAGTGATAACTTGCCTATCTTGGCACGGGTTGTGCCATTTCTTTCCTATGTCTGGCATGTATCCAAACTCTTGGCAGAATAACCCCTGGCAAGAAGACGGTTTCTCCCTCCGGTCGTGATCCAGTAAGACGTGTGCCGCTACTTAATTGAAGGTATACGAATTCAATAGTAATAGGAGTTCATGCAATTTGTTTGCGACGAATCGTGTCTCGAGGCATTTTGTTGTGGAAAACGACAGACTGGATAGGGGTAAACCCGTCGTTGTACTGCTTGCTGGGGAGGCGTCGTATTGCTCATGGCGATGCTCCCCAAAGCGATGCAACTTAGTTACGGTCCCAAAGAGCTCACTTCCGATTCCATGCATACTTGCTCGGTGGGCTGTTCCAGATATCTACGACAAATGACATGCCAAACTGAATTACAGGTGGCATACCACGAACCAACACTGGGATGATGCTCGGTGTTCAATGGTACGACTTGTGATGGAGAGATCCGCTTACCGTACGGGCTCTCCCCCCCCAAGCGGCAGTTTCCGCAGGCGCTGAACAGCACTTACCGTTAATGCTCGCTCCCTACATTTTGTTTCTGGCTGTCAGGGACCAAGTACGCGTTTATTGTCAGCCACATACACAGTTTCTCCCGCATACGGTTTCAGGGGTAGTTACTCTATGTCGCGCTTCGTATCCCTTCAGCAGTTCATAGCCTTCAGTTATAGTCATGCTGGCCGCGAGGCGAGGCGTTATCCCGCCATCGTCAAGCATGCAATCCACCTACCAAGCTCTTGTCGTCTTACTATCGGAATGGATATACGTCGAGGAACAGGAAACCAAGCCGCCGATCAAGTGGTTGCCGCCGGCCCGTCTGAGACACTACTACTGTCAACCCGTAGTGTCTGTCTCACACAGCGATGCTCACTTTCCTCATCTGCAACTGGGATGGCATGTTGCCGCCCTGCCAGGTAAGCCAGTCGACGACACTCACGTCGTCGCCTCTTGTGTCGCTTGGAAGGAACGGTTGGCGCGATAGGGCCCAAATTCCACGGGTGGAAACCCCGTCCAGAGGTTGTAGGTATATAAGTCGGGAGGGGACGGCTTCCCAGGAAGAGGAATAAAACAGAAAACCAGGCAGACCATACCAGACCAGACCAGAGTGTGAGAAACCACAATCGAGTACAAGTCATCAGGATCATCAATCTTTGAACTACCCCCTTTTCCAACACAGAGAACCCAAGTGTCCGAACCAAACCAACATGATGCTCACCAGCTTCATCCTTGCTGCAGGTCTCGCACCCGCTATCTTGGCAAAGCCTATCCGAAAGCCGACTCTTGGCCTCGAATCTCTGACGACCGCTGTCCCCATTCCCACGACTGGCGATATCCTCCCAACCATAACCAAGCGCCGCAGCCGGACCTTGACCGTCCCTCTTCCCCTGGAAACCGATGATCTCGGTCTCGAGCCCGACTTCCTTCCCAAGGACAAACGCGGCCTGGTCATTCCTCCAGTGTCGCTTCCCCTCTCACTGCCCACGCAAGTAGGCAGTCTTCTACCTTCGCTTAGCCTGACGAAGGACCTACCCATCAAGACGGACACTCTTCTCCCTTCGCTCACATTGATCAACGACCTACCCGTGAAGACAGACACTCTCCTACCTTCCCTGACCCTTCCTGTCACGGGTCTGCCACTGGAGACCGACGACCTCGACCTCCCTGCCGTCATACCGAGCGTGACCGTCCCGTTCCCACTCGAGACCCCTGCTGTCGACCCGGACCTGGACTTCGCCAAGAAAGAGAAGCGTCAAGGTGCCGGAATTGGCGGCGGCCTGCTCAGCCTCACCAAGGCGCTTCCTTCCATCTCTATTCCTGTGGTAATCCCGACGTTGTCGGTACCGAGTCTTAGCTTGTCCACGCCGTCCGTCCCAACGTTAGTGGTACCAAGCCTCAGTTTGTCCACGCCGTCTATTCCTACATTGGCGACGTTGGCGGCACCGAGCTTTAGCCTGTCTACGCCGTCCGTCCCTTCTGTGAGGATCCCGACGTTGGCGGTGCCGAGCCTCAGCATCCCTCAGCCGACCCTCACTGCTTCTGTAAGAATTCCAACGTTATCGGTGTCCACCATCAGCATCCCTAAGCCGTCCGTCACCGGGCTCCCGCACATCCCCGACCACTGCATCGACTGCGGCACCAAGTGCGTCGAGGCGAAGGACGTGGGCGGGATCTTGAAGTGCGTCGAGGAGTGCGTAGCCCATTGCCTCGCCCACTTGCCGACTCACGGGTAGCGTTGCTGTCACCTCACTGTCAAAGTCTGAGTAGACCGCCAATCTCAGCTGGCGTCGTCTAACAGCAAGGGGAGCCGAATAAAAGGAGGAGGAGGAGGTTTCAGTGTTGTTTCTGAGACTAAAATCAGGCGGGGTCCTGCTGGGCAGAAGGGGAGGGTCTTAAGGAACGGCAGACATTCGGTCAGGCCAATCAGTCAGTCATTTGCTTCATCTGGTCTCCGTAGCGGGAATCGCCCCTCCCAGGCGGTTTCAGGGTTATTTACGGTCGTTGTCATCCACTGCGTGCCGAAGAAAATGGGGTTTGGATGAGTGGGTTGGTCATCTAGAATCATGATTATGGTTTTATGTGTCCATGTGACGAGAGATGGGAGTCTGGCTCACTTCCATCTCGACGTACGATGAGACGTATGAGAGAGGTAGACAGCTTTTGGTTTTGTTTTCCTCGAGCTGCATAAGGATCAGCTCGAGTTCGCAATACACTCGTTTTGTTATCGGGCCTTCATGCCTCTTACTAGTTAGATCTGGTAGATTCTGTTGGTTGCCCAGCACCTTTGTCCTGTCTTACACATCCTGGATGCCGAAAGATCCTTTATACGGTTAAACCGTATATCAAGAGAAGGATCTCCTGGCACAGGAGTAGTTTCAGTTCGTCGCCTCAATAAAATCGACTTACCAAGTTTACTTGACTACAACACTGCCAGTGTTGGTACAACGCTGTTGCTGTCGCGGCTCATGGCGAATACATGGAAGCCCGGGTCAACTGCCCGCTAAGGTACATGGGAGGAGGGCTCACTCGGATCGCATACCTGCAGAGCGCGCTTGGTATCGTGTAACATGAGGGAGCCGTCACATTCAAACAGCAAGGCATGAAATGCGGCAAGGCAACGTGTGGTGCCTGGCTTGGTTTAGATCGTGTAACACGTACGCTGGACGGCTGTTGGTCCACGCACCGCGCTCCGCGCCCCCTACCCCCAGACCCATCGAGAGCGCCAGGGCCCGTTTAGAGATGCAGGAACGAGGCCTGAACTGCAGATCATCGAGAGCCAAGACGTTTTAAGTTTACAGCGGTATCACGACCCTCTGCTCCCGGTTGGCTGGCAGAGGCATCAAAAGAAGAAGAACTGATGCAGGCTGGCTCCTTACAGAGCTGTACGGATGTGTTGGCATGATGAAGCGACGAGAAATATGGCCAGAGCGTGGAGGCCCGACAAAAGCGATTAACCTCGAACCTGCATGCAAAAGCACGTGAACAACGGCCTTTCATCCCAATTCGTCGAGGCCGGTCGGAGTAACGCTGGGTATGTTTGGCGCTGGCGGCGGCGACGACTACCTCTTTGGGACTATTGTCTTGCTATTTTTGTTGAAGCCATAGTAGCAAAGGAGCCCAGATGAATATGGAATGCTATTGCTTTTGAGCTGCGAGAATAAGCTAACCTAGGGTCTCGAGCCTCGAAGGGGGCTCTAGGTCCCATTCTCCATTCTTATCATACATGTGCCTGACGGGCGGTGGAGCTGAGCTGAGCTGATAGAGAGAGGGAGGCTCCATCCGAACTCGGGGCGTCCAGGGGTGGGCTGGGTTGTCGTCGGTCGTCGGTCGTCGGGCTTCCTTTTGGCAGGCCTCGGTAACTCAGATAGGTTGATTGATATCGCTCGCATGCGGAACTCCCGACTCTCAGGTTGCCCAGCTGGTCGCTCACTTCATATCACGACTTAACCTGGCCGAGGCGGGAAAGGCATCCGGACAATTTAGACACGAGGGTTCCAAGATCTACAGTATGAAGGAAACAAAACGCCCGCAATTTTTATTTGTTTCTCATTGAGGCCCATTCCCTGCCTGGGCCGAAAGCGATGGGCGCGTAGCTGCGTAGATGGGTGAATCAGTTTCTCATTTAGGTGTTGGTTCGGCGCCGTAGATCCTGACTGGCGGCTTTTATGGTCTTGCAGGGTCCTGGGGACCGCTAGAAAATCATTGGATGGTGGTAGTGCGGTGGCATCCGATAATCATCAATCCTCTTGTCGTCTCGACATGCCCATCTCAATTCTCCTATTGCGCCTCGGGAATGGATACCGCAGCGCGGCGCCAGAGAGTAGTAGGCATCTGCCAACTCATATCCTCGTAATTGCTTGTTTCACTATACCTGAGATACTAGTAAGCAAGCACAGCTTCTCATTCCCAGCTAAAGATACTTGGCCAATTCCATGGGCATTCATTGGCATTCAGAAGCAGCATGATGAACACAGAACACCCCTGCGCCGGAGTTAAGACCAACTCAGAGCTCCGCAAAAGGGTTCAGGTTGGTTGTTTCAGTAAGTACTCAGGTAGCCCTCAGGCAAAGGTTAGCAGCACGACACAGCCTTCGCCATGTTGCTCGTTCCACAAAGGCTCGTCCCCTGGAAAGCGGGGGCCGGGTTGATTGAAGGGGAAATACCAGGCTCTGATCCGCCGATACTCCTTTCTGTCAGCTCTTGTCCCCTTTCTGGAGCGAAGGCGGAGATGAATTATATTATTTATTGGACTCCTTTTCTAGAAATACAATTGCGATGCTCGATGGTGGTCAATTGAAACGAGCCTTTGCAGTGCAGCCAGAGCAAAGTATGAGCTCATCGTACTGACTGACCTTATTGCCATGGCATTTCAGCCTGAAGCCTGACGGTCGGTTGCCATTCTACATGTACTTACCTACACTAGCTAGATTGGCCTGTGCTCTGCACGTCACACGGTGCTTGACAGGTATCCGCGCCGCGCGCCGCGCGCCGCAGTCTCTTAGGTATCAACCAGAGACCATCGTCATACAGTCTGAAATGCGGCCCCCAAACACTGTAACCCTACCAACTAGGGGCGACGGGGGGGCTTGCTGAATACGACGGAGAAAAAGCTTGGAAGAGTCAGCCTAAGCGAGGAAAACCTGCGCAAACACTCGTATCGATGACGAGATTTCCCTCTTGTGCATGCAAATCAGTCGATTCACTTTTAGCGGGCTGACATATGTTTTGTTTTGCGACGTTAACGTTGAACAAACATATCGGCAGAAACTGTGCCTACATACTGTACTGTACGTTGGTGTGTTTTTTTCCTTTTGTCGCAACTGAGGATCCAAACTAGCGCCCTCTGCGACTTGTGCTCGTGCTCCTCTTATCACCGACTAACTTATGCATGCGCCTCATCCAACACCATCTCCACCCGGCTCACTCCCACGTTTTCAACGAAAGTCTCTTGTCAGGCTGGCTGGGCTGATGGCACGAACTGGTCACGGCTCCCGCAGCGTGATGGCGACAGTGGCCCTTCTGGAATCGGGGAGTGACTGCTGGTTGGGCCGGCCACCCAGTCACAGGCGATTCCCGCCCTCCCCGAAATGTTTGGTTTGGTAAACGAACAAACGTGCTACTGGGTCGGCGCCAGGTCAATCGACTGATGGGAAATCCCAAGCTTGGCGTCATATACCAGATCCTTGGGCAGGCTGTACGCGTTGTGCAGCGTCCAGCGCGTAGATCTGCAGGCCAAGGGCAGGACGAGAGTACTTTGGGCGGCGGTAGAGCCACAGTTTCAGTGGTGTACCCAGCATGGGTCCTACCCGCCGCATCCGTGAAGAGTTGCCATGAACGAATGACATGCGTCCTGACAAGCCCATGTCATCCTAGTGTGTTCCCATCCATCAAGTCTTCCCAGATCCCGCCCAGGTCAAGCCCAGAGGGTCAAGACTACCACCTAGACCGGGCCTATCAAATCAGCCAGAGGCGCCATTCTCCGCATGGCACATCTGCAGCTTTCCGATAACCAACTTGTCGCTCGCTGCAACTCCTTCTCTCTTCAATTGTTCCTTCTGCTCGGCCTCCACACTTATCCCGCGCTTCAGTTCATCCATTCACACTTGTCGCTTGCTTACCCCCCCTCTCCGCTCACTCATATACCTCATTGTAATTTCCATTTCTTCACGGTAGACCTTCGCTGGTTGACGAGCTGCCTGAGCAACTAACAATCCCTACTATCCGAACATACACCCACGTCCGTTTTTCTAGCGCGCCTAAACTATAACCATAGACAGTTTACTTGAGCAAGGGACTGTCTCACAACAACGAGCAGCAACCGAAACCCAAAAATTATTAGGCTCAGCTGCACACCCAACCGAAAGCGCCTTGGACGACTAATGCAGATCGGAGAAATGCATACATGAGCTCGCACTTGCCTGCCTATCTCGCCCAACCCCCGACGCTTCGGCGAACAACAATTGCTGGTAACGGAGGAAGAGCCTCCTCGGCTTCCACTTCTCGACGACTCGCGAAACAGTTATACGGCCGACCAAAAACGAGGCCTTCTACAGCATCGCCAACTCAACCTTATTGGTCTGCCATTCGCACACTTGATTGGGCCGCAACGAATTAAATCACACAACATCCGGGGACCTCGTGGTCCGTAAGCCAGTCCAGATGGACGGGTACGTGCAATTTTGTGTTACTTCTCCGATTACTCGCGCCTGCCGTGACTCCATGACACGCATATTTGCAGTTTCCCCTCTCCCATCCTGCTCCTGTCTTCTTTCCACCCTTTTGCCCGTATGACCATGGGCGGTTTAAGAACTCTGTCGATGTCTCACAATTGGCCACGTTCCTAACGTTCCTAATATCACTAACATGGGGAAATTCAGCTTCATCCACATGGCGTCATGGACAGGGCATCAGGCCAGCTCTGGTCCTAATACGCCACCGCGTGGTTTTGGCCATTTCAGATCTCTCTCCACATTCTCGGGCGTATCGCCTCGCTCCCAATCGCCGGCACACGTCAGATCTCCGTCTTCATCGCAGCTGTCCAGCATGGCATCGTCAGGAGACCTGCAGCAGCCGACACTCGAGGTCCATACGCCGCCGCCCAAGAGGATGCCGTCCAAACAGTCTTTGATGGAAGACCAGGAATTTAGCACACATCTTGGCCCGAGGAGCAGAGCCACGAGCCGGGTAGATGGATCGACTCCCGATCCAACCGCCCATCACCCTGATCTGGACGACGAAGTCGCGACCCTCAGCACCAAGCTTGTCAATGCGCTCAACCACCAGACCAATCTCGACGACACACTAAGCTCCACTCGCCAGGAATTGGAAGACTCAAAAGACCGGATACGTGAGCTTGAAGAGCAGGTAGCACGGCAAACAGAGATGTTGGCCGGGGACGTCTGGGTCAAGCGGAAAAACGTTGAAGCGGATAAAAAGAGTTGCTATCCAAGATCGTGGAAGAGAAACGGGTGCGTGGCGAAATGGAGAAAGAGAAGAAGAAGATCGAGCAGGAGTTGGAGAACTTGACCCAAGCTCTGTTCGAGGAAGCCAACAAAATGGTCATATCGGCGAAGGAGGATGCCCAAAAAGAACAGGATGCACTCCAACGCAAGAACGACCAACTGAAGGCCCAATTAGCTGATAGCGAAAGTCTGCTGAAGTCGTCGCAGGAGCAGCTTGTCCAGCTCAAGCTCGTCCTGGAGCAAATGACAGCCGAACGCGATGATCATAGTGGGACCACGCCATCTTCCCCGGGATTTAGCAAGTTCGCGCCCACAGATGAGGACGGAAATACCTCCGAGGGCATCTCTCAAAGCGGTATCACGGAGCCTCTCTCGCCGACATATCCTACGAATCTTACTCACCTGCTCCAGCCTGTGGTACGGATGGACCTGTCCTCTTTCGAAGATTTCATGGCCCTTGTCAATGTTTCGAAAAGAGCACCGCCTAGCCGTGCTTCCTCGGGCTCGTATAGTGGACTTAGCCTGGGATTACTAAACGCGACAAGTAGTAGCTCGGCGGCATCCATCTCTAATGTGTCGACGACTTCATTGTCTGCCGCCGGCACCTCCATCCATTCGACGTCGCCTCAAACTCCCAATACCCCTTCATCAGCCATCAGCGCCGGTTCTTCTGGGCCGTTACCGCCCTTGAAAGATAGCAAATTCTACAAGAGGGTTCTCGCCGAGGATATCGAACCCACACTCCGACTCGATACGGCGCCTGGACTATCATGGCTTGCCAGGCGTGCTGTCCTTAGTGCCATGTGTGAAGGTACGCTCGTCGTGGAACCCGTCCCATCGAACAGTCCGTTTGCGTCTATAAGTAAGCCGCAATTCTATCCATGTTCGCTATGTGGCGACACGCGCCGGGACGAGCCTCATCTGCGAAACCACCGATTCCGAACAAGCGAGGCCGAATCTGCTCAGCGTTACCCGCTCTGCAAGTACTGCCTTGGTCGCGTACGGTCCACGTGCGATTTCTTAGGCTTTTTGCGCATTGTTAAAGATGGGTTCTGGCGCGCCGATGACGCTGATTCGGAACGGGCCGCTTGGGAGGAGAGCGTAAGACTGCGAGAGCAGATGTTTTGGAGCCGCATCGGAGGTGGAGTTGTGCCTGTGTCTCACTCCTTCCACGGACACACGGAAAGTTCTGGGAAGAGTCCACGGATGAGCATAAGTCAAGAGGACCAACCCGAAGCTGTCCACCAGGCAGCGGAAAGCGAAAACGACGGCGGCGGCAAAGCCCAGGCTCTAGCGAGAGACGCATCCGAGGTCACGCTGACACCACAACCCATCATAACGAAATCGACCGAAGCCTCTGGCTCTGTCGGACCTGTTGCGAAACCCGAGCCCCCTGTTACTCCCACCCACATACCTGCGGAATTTCTGTCGGCAGACGATGTGACAAGCTCGCCGGTGGATATCCGAATTTCGTCACAACCACTGGAAACCCCCATCAAGCTGGACGATGGGGTGAAGCGGCTCTCTTTGTCCATTCCTGGAGCATTCGAGGAGTGATGCAAGGGAGAGCATCTTCGACATCATCTTTTCTTGCCAGCTCCTACGCGAAGAAAAAGCTGACATGTCGGTTGTCTCCACGATACTACCACTCACTTAAACCATTTTGTGTAATATTAGTCCCTTAAAGTTTGATGGACCTCTTCATGGAGAGGTTGGGAAGGTGCATGGAACTTCATGGCAGCGGCGTTTTGGGGGGTATTTTATCTTTTTTTTTTTTATCTTTTTTGTAATGGACTAATCCGAAAGGTTTGGGAGCTACAGCGGCTGTTGGGACACGGCTGATTGTCAGTGCGATGGCGTTTTGGAGGAGCAAGCATTATTTTCAAGGGCCACAGACACACACTGACTGCAGCAGCCACTGTATTGGTACATTATTTTGGGTTGATGCATTTGAGGATAGTCGGTCCACGAAAGGAAGGAAGGACAGACATGACGAGGTTGGCACTCATGCCCGCTGTTCATTCAGCCTACTGCGGTTTGAAAAGTTTACGCTTTCGATTCCTCCTTAGTAAGGCCTTGGTTGGGGCCTTACATAAAAACATACACACTTATGTTAATGACGATCTTCATGATCCAAGAACAGGTTTCTACTCTCATTCCTTGATTATATAGATAAATGCGACAGTTACAACGCCAACCGTATATGTTTTCGCTGTATAATGCAGACAACGTGGCATGGTATATCTGGAATGGTAGAAAACCAAGCGTCCGCAATTTTATTAGCCCCTATCCCGCCCGTCGTTCATGAGCTCCTTTGTCGTCCACCGCCTAATTCCTAATTCAAGATGAGGCCCACTTCCACCACCACCGGCACAGGCTAATGACCCTCCAACTACCTGCCCTCCTTTCACTCGAGCATTGCGCGGAGATGAATACTTCCCGCCATTGCACGGTACTGGCTAGGCCCTGCGCAGTCTGTTCTTCGACGTCTCCAAAAGCCAGCCAGAGGCCTCTGTCTCGAAATGTACACAGACACAGCCTCATGTGGAGAAGATCACTTTCGCCTCAGGCAGACCAGCAGCAGTAAAATTGGCTTTCATGACCCAACGGTAAGCAGACACCGGCCGGGGTTTTGGCTTCCGCAAAGCCTGGCGACATTTCAGACACGTGCCACAGCGACCGGCACGCGCCAAGTGGTCGCCGAAAGACGGCAGCCCGGAAAAGGCGTAAAAGGCGGGAAGTAAAGAGGCAGATAAAGTGGGCAAGGCATCCATCTTTGCCCGCGGTGGATCGGCGACTTCCTCCCGCACGTGCTCTTTTGGTACCCGTCGCGAAGGGTTCGCAGAGTTGAAACTTGGAATATTGGCCGAATAGCTACTGCATGTAACCTTGAGTGTTGTATTGAGTAATTCAATGAACGCTCGACTATATGAATTTGCGTTACCACCGGCGACAACGTATAACGTATCGATACAAATGGGCCAGCCATATCGAAGCGGGTCTCGAAGGTCATTCTCATATACTGTTCGTCATCATCCATATCCTACTTTATACTGCAATTGATATAGACCATCTAGCGGGTATAGCGGAAAGAGTTAACCTGCTTCCCCGTCACTCCGTGAAGGTGAAAACGATGTGTGGAAGTGGCCACCGGTGCTGCGGTGGTGAAGGGAAGAAGGTGCGATGAATAAACCTTGTGTGGTCTGTGGTGTGACTTCCTTGGATCCGCACTTGTCAAAACCCCAGTGCCACAATGGAACCCAATCAACCTGGCAGCAAAGATCCATCAACTTCCGCCCTTCCCCTGCTCAGGCGTCTTCCATCAACAACCTGGCCATTTCCTGCGACCTGACCTTGAGTACACATTCAAATGGCAAAGGGTGCCTGCAGTTGATGCGGAATTTATGTCAGCCAATCACTTTCATCGGGCCAGATTGTTTGTTGCCAAAGACATGGGACTCACCCTCCTAACCCAACAGAGACCCCGGGTTCCGGTATCTTGGGTTTCCCCTCGTCGTCCAGGGCCTGTTCGAGCTCGAACACGGCCAGGAAAGTCGCCAGGAACATGTAAACGCTTGCAAGAGCCAGCCAGTTCCCAGGGCACTTCCGCCGACCGAACCCGAAATTCCCAAGCGGGTAAGGTTCGCCGCGGTCATATCGGCTTGGGTCGAAGACGTTGGGGTCCTTGTACGTACCAGCATCCGTCGCCATGGCCGTGGTATTGGTAAGTACCATGGTTCCCGCTGGAATGAACATGCCCCTGTACACATCGTCGCGCAGACTCTTGTGTGGTATGTTCAGAGGGTTCAGTGGCAGGCATCTCATCGTCTCCATGATGAAGTCGTCGAGACATTTCAGTTCGCAGCGATCACCAAACCCCCGGTAAGCGTGCTTGTCCCTCTGGGTAAAGTGTCATGTCAAGCCTTGCTTGGATTACTCGCTGGGCTTCCGGGTGCCTGGTCAGAAACAACATGCAGGAGAGAACCGTTGCCCACGTCGTGTTCCCTCCGGCAATAATAGTCGCCCCTGTGGCCCCCTTTATGTCTGCCAAGCTGGCTTCCTGCGGCCGGCCTGCCTTGGCGCTCTCGACGAAACGGTCCCAGTGTATCTTCATAAAAGAATACGGCGCAGTGCCTGCCTCTATGGCCCTCATATTGCTATCCCAGGGCTGGTCATGGACTGCCTGTATGGCGTTGCGGCTCACGCGAGCATGGCGTAAAACCGCCGAAGGATTGATCCAGCCGGGCACGAACTGAATGGGTGGGAATATGTCTACAAGGCTTGTCCCCGCAATACCACCAGCGGTAGTTGCTTGGCTTGCTGCTTTGGTCATCTCGCAATATGGAGAGCTTTCGCTTGGGACCTCCTGGCCAAATGCGATCCGGAAGATGATGCTCGTCGTCATCAGAAGCGTAGACTCTCTCCAGTTATCTGGGCCCTTGATCAGAGACCGCACAGCCTTTCTGCTTTCCTGTAGCTGCATCGGGCGAAATATTCCGACGTTAGAGCGGGAAAAGGTGCTCTGGAACATTTTACGATGTAGCTTGAACTGTTCGCCCCATTTCAGGAACGTTAAGGTACGACCCCAGCCCATGCTGATCTGTGTTAGACCTGACTCCAAGCTATCTGGATCCACGCAACAGCGACTTACATCTCGAATAAGGTGAAGTCTGGCCTGTCACAATAGTTGGCTCCCCGCTGGTCCAGCAACTCAGTTGCAGCAACTGCGCTGTTTAGCACAACTATATGTTGCCCAAGCATGTTGACATAAATCACGTCTGAACCTGTTCGTGGGCTGGTCAACGATGACTTCGAACGAGCCATGACGACGAATCTCTACTTACTATAATCGATTCCCCATCGTATGTAATCTCTTTCTGGGTGGTCAGCGCTGACCTGACCTAGGTTTCCTATAAGCAGTCTCCCCGGTGGCCCAGGTGGCAATGGGTACGGGTTTCTTTTTCCGAACCGGCTTTTCCACAAGATGAAAACTGCCAACGCCGCGAAGAACACCGCGCCTATGAGACCGTGGACTTGGGAATCCATCTTCCAGTAATGAAAGAAAGCAAGTGATGCCAAAGCTCAGTTCTGGAAAACGCATGGATTTGTCCACAGAACAAGAAAAACGCCCCGAGAAGGGCAAATATAGGCCTCTATGAGTAACAAGGGGTTGTCCTGCAAACACCGAGTGTTCTCACTAATACAGGCAAGCAGCCCATCGAGACCTGGGAACGTGGAGTCGAGGAAAATCGGGCGACTGATACAGCGCCAGCAGTTCATGGCCCTGGCGGGTTACCCTCCAGGGTGGGATGTTCGTCGTGGTAATTCCTGCAAGGGCCCCCCCACATGGGGTAGCCTGCGCCGATTCCCTTCCATGATGAGGGTTCTTGAGCAAAAATAAGCCGAATGGACAATTGCCAACTGTCTCGCAAACACAATTGGAGGGATGAATTGCTGTGGAACTTTGCCTAGATCAAGGTGGTAATACTCGGATCCTATCACGGCACACGGGCTCGGGGGAGAGGTGCCGACCCCTATCGTCCCAATAGTCTTGGCTGGAAAGGGCCGAAGAAGGGATGATGGCGACGACGTGGATGGCGGACGACCAAAGGTTAAGATGGGACCGGTGAAGTGGAAATCTTCACCAATAATGCTAACACGTATAGGCGATTGGCAATATACTGCAGACAAGGTACCATGGACTGGAACTTCAAGGTACGTTTGTCTGGCTTGGCCTCGGTTTTGCGTGTAGTCGGTAGAGGAAGCCTACTTCCAGCGACTCGAGATCCCCGTACCAGCGGCAGACCTTGTCTAGCCGCCTTGGTGTAGGTGGGATGTTGTGGTGCAATGCGTCACATTATATACCACTACATGCATGGCTGTAGTTGCAGTCTGCTGTACTTTAGCCAGTGATCGACTGCAACCACGGGCTGATCCGCGATGAAATGCCCATGGCAGGTTGAGGCAGTGGACATGAAGAAAGCCGCTGCCGGTGCGGCAACGCAGGATTGATGAGGTTGCCGAGGGCCTGTAAGCCACACGCCCACTACCTGATCGACGGTGATTCCTGTGCTTTCCTTCCACAGCAGACGGGAGAAACCATTGGACAGAAAACTGGGGTTGCTGCTGACTGCCCCCTCAGCATCGCATCTCTCAGTTAATCGTCCCCCCGGAATGCGGCTGCTGTCGAAGCCCAGTCGTGTCATGTTTATTGGCAAAATACCAGTCTATCGCACATGGGGTAAGGACAGTCAGCTGGCAAGCACAACAGCCTATCAGCCTTGCAATCAAGCAGTCATATCAGGTACGTAGGGCCGCAACCATCTGGCCGGGCCGGCACACAACACACCAACCACCACCCCCCTTGCATGTCAATCAATGACTGTTGGGATCTTTTGATTGAACTATGCGCACCGGGCGCCAACGCCAAACTGCGAGACGACTTCCTGTCTCGTGAGCCCCGTCACTCTGTTCCATTCGCGCGACTACGTAGGTGTTGCCATAACTCCACCAATTCCCGGCTCCTTCTCTTGGCCGACCTCATCTCTGCACCATCGGATGCGAATGTGGGGGAGATCTGACGATAGCCTGCCGGTGACCTGAGCCTGCTGACCGAACGCCTTACATCAAGACTTGGAAGCCGCAGGTGGGCAAACAAGTGAGCTGGCCTGGTACCGTCGTCCTGGGAGCTGTAAATACTGGCCCGCTCGTCTCCTCGGTCATACTGCCGGATCCATCTAGCTTGCCGGCAGGGCAGTTCTCATTTCATCCGGCAACGCCAGGTGCTTGTTTGTCAGGGCAAGTGAACGAATAGGCAGGCAAGAGCACTACCGCCACTACCGCCCCCTACTTACGCGCCATGGATCAAACATCGGATATCAAACCTTCCATTGCTTCAGCATCCCCCACGCCTGCTTCTACACAGGCTTCCACTTCAAGTGCGCCTATCAAAAGAAGGGCACCCATAGCTTGTCGAAGGTATCGTGCATTTCTACTTCAAAGAATCTGAACAGCACTTGCTTACCATTCACCCCAGGTGTCGGCGTATGAGGAGTAAATGTATCCATGACAAACATAACGGGCCATGCCAGGGATGTATAGAGTCTGGGAAGCCCGACGATTGGTAGCTATGCTTCTCACCATCGGACCGGTTTTCCGTTTGGTCTTGCTGAGATATAAATAGCTTCTACCCGGGCCGTGGCGAGTCCACGGAGGACCGCCAGTTCCGCCATCCGCGTCAAAGGGCAGACAGGAAACCCAATGGCAAACCACCGAGAGTGAGCAAGGAAAATGCAGTTTCCCCGAGTCTTACCACTAGTAGCAACACGCTGGACTGGGATGGTGATGAGTTGGCGCTCCTTGCCGACGTAGAGACGGTGAAAGAGGGTGTCCGAGCCTTCACCCAGCACTTCTTTCAACTGGGTTTCATCGCCACAGAAGACTTTCTCTTACAGGTGGAGAGAGAACCTGGCAAGATAGGCGCTTTCCTCCTCGTGAGCATTCTCAGCATCTCTGCACGGTTCAATAGGAACTACGAGGCTGCGCAGAAGGTTGTGCAATCCTACCTGGACTGTGCCGAGAAGCTGGCACTGAGGGAGCTTTACCAACAACCTATCACTCTGGAAAGATGCCAAGCGTTTTTCCTCCTGTCCATCGCCCAGCACGGCATGGGAGACACAAGTCGTAGCAACGTAGGTCTTTGTTGGTGTCGATACTGGGTGAGCATCACATTAACTCCGGCAGATAAATATGGGCATAGCCATATCGATGGCCACAGAGATGCGACTTCACCGCGAAGAAACATTCAAGCTAATAACGGAAGAATCAACCCGTGAGTCACGAATCAGGGCCGAATCCGCCCGGCGTACTCTGGTAAGTTCTTTTGTAGTAAACTTCGTGGTCTTTGGCCAGATCCTTTCCACCCTTTGCCTTGGTGTTGGCCGGCTGACCCAAAACTGGTGAAGTGGATGCTGCATAGTAAGTGAGTCCCGTGCCAACCAGTGTCTTCGTATGCTTAGATGGTTAGGCCAGGACAACCTTCACTCTGGCCCCTATAAGCCGGTACTGCTTACGGCGGGCGACATAACGACATTGCTTCCGTGCGATGAAGATGAGTTTCGCCGTGGTGATTTTCAAGTAAAGCCTCGAGCGGCTCTTGTTGGGACGCCACCTGCTGATCTGAATCCGACCCTGACAACGCTCAAATCACGCTCGCTCTTTGCCACACTCATCCAGACACACCACATCTGGGGCACGGTAGCGCGCCGTGCCGTGGCGAATAAAAAAAGCTCTTATCCTAACGACACTGGCAGTGATTACGCAAAGATAGCAACCCAGTTGGCTGAATTCGAGAGGAATCTGCCGAAGACCCAAGTTTACGACGACGTCTTTCTGGATGACTACCGAAAGAAAAACGAAGATCTTGTGAGCTGCTCTAAGCTTCCTCGATAGCGTGGCGTACTGACATGAGGTACAGGCATATCTCAGTGCTTGTGCGACTTTGAGATTGAGTAACATTGTTCTTCGAAAGGCATATCTTGGGGAGTATGTACCGCCAAGCATCTTTCCCACGTCCAACCCATTGACTTTAGTACAGCATGATCCGCTCGTTGAAAGGCCATCGCTCTGGCCTGGAAGTGCATATCCTTCATACAATAACCAATGAACTCTTCGATAATGTCTATCGCCTTTACCAACAGATTTGCGCCCAATTTGATGATGCAGACAGGCCACTGGAAGAAATGGTTGGATCCCAGATGGCTGTAAGTGAAGCAAGTCCCCACCGCCACTCCAATCTTTACCTAACTCGAAGCAGGCATTCTGTGTTTACAGTTGCGGCTTGCTCGTATCGTACCTCGTCAAGTACCCTGGGCGTGAGTATCAGGAGTACCTCCTTCTCATACCAGTCTTGCTAAGCGGCTCATAGTCTATCAAAACCCCAAACCAAAGACGGACGAAACACCTAAAGAGATGTATGACCGTATCATTGGCATTCTGGAGGAAGCGCAAGCAATCTGGCCTCTTGCTTCAAGTTGGCTCACTGGCCTGAAGAGCTGGATGGGTGGCCCAGATACGGGTGGAGTATACGAAGGCGTCTTCATGGCGGATGGCGTGAGGTTGCCCCAAGTCCTCGACATTCTCGGATGGAGAACTAATTCCAATCTCATGACAGAAGAACCCCTTGCCACATGCCTTTCTGCATCCCCCTGTTTCTACGCCGGCAGACAAGATGACGGGTCTCCTCTCGCCTTCTTTTGTCCATGGCAGGGTTGAGCCAAAGCAACATATTGTCCCGGTCGTGCATACCGAGCCTGCAATTCTGCCACCTCTGCAGTCGAGTCAATCCATTTCCGGCGAACCCCCTTCCCTCCCGCCGCCGCCACTTTTAGACTTCTTAAGTCCCACGCAGCAGCAGCAATCGCCGGCGCAGTATCATCACCCCCAATACAACAGTTATCCGTCCCAGATGCCTGACTATGTCAAGCCCGATCCTCATCAGCAGCAACAACAATACGAAGGAATGTATGCCCTCCACCACGGCCAACACAGCGCCGGCACATCGGCCGCACAAATTTCGCCACAAGTCGCCAACACGTACGACCAGAACCAGGCTTTCATACCCGACTTCAACAAATTCATGTCTACCACTAATGACGGGTTCAACCTCCAGCTCCAGCAGCTCATGGGTGTACCCTGGAACGCACCGGATGCGACAGTCCCGTTGTACAACCACCACCACCTGACAGACATGTCAACCCAACCACCGGCATAAAGGGCGTGCATATGTGCCTGCGTATCTTCTTGACTTTTCTTCGTTTCGTTTGTGTCCATCTCCCAAAATGTCTTCGGTAGGGCCGCCGTTGTCAGTTTGCCATTTTCTTAAGAAACGCGTCGAATACGCTGAATCTCGATATCAGTGGTTGCTGATGGATATCCCCCGGGCACACACATAGGTAGTCCTCTTTTATTCTCCGATCTGGTCGTTTACAACTGGTGATATTTTCAAAAATTTAGGCGGATATTAATAGTAGCGATAGATGATATCAAACTCGCATCCCTTTTCTCCCTCTTGGTGACCGGCCTCAAAATAGCGACGTTGTGCTATCCATGTTCTTACGTCTGTGGAGTGGCTGGCTTTTCCAGCTGCTAAGTACCAGTGCGTCGGAAATCCAGCAGAAATTAGACTTGGCCGTCCCGTGGATGCTTTTGCCCGAGGATCGTGTTCGTTCACTGTCATATCGACATCACTGTTGGAATACGTAGGTCTTAATTTAATAAGCGGGCTGTAGCGCATGACTGACGGCCTGGAGCAACATATGCAAAATTTGCATCAGAAGTAAGGAAAATCATCAATGGCATCATGGCTTGTGGTAGCACACTTCTGCAGTGCAGTTATGGGGATTAAACAACTTTATTTATCTTTGTTTTCTGCACTGAACTAGGGGGAGAAGACTAGGCCATGGCGCTTTTCGCTCACCATATATGCGTCATATCCTGCGGGAACGATGCACAAGGGTAAGTGATGATGTCTCCAACGGAAACATAAGATGACGTGATGAGACAGCTTGGCCATCCATCCGTCATCACAAAGAGCGCATGGCACTTGGTTCTCTCGCTAGCCGTTCATCGTGCAAAATAGGGTGCAAGCCTTGAACCGTTGAGGCTCAAAGCTAGGGGCGTCTCCCTCGTCTCTCGTTGGTTGTTCACTTGAACAAACCTGGCGAGGCTGGCCTCTACTTTCCTGAGCACGTCTCTCCATCGTCTCTTTCTTACATGACTTCGTGGCCGCCAATACCAAGGTAGAGGGGCGTACATGACATAATAATCTTCTCTAGCTGCGACACATGTCCGTAGTGGGTTTTTCAGCCAAAACCGAAAACCCCGCGGCAAAATACAACGGGGGTAATGGGGGTAAGGTGTATCGCGGTTGGTTCTTTGTGTTTGTGTGTGTGTGCTGTGTCGTGGGAAGGGGGGGTTGGAGGGGTATAGGATCAATAGGGTAGTGTGGGAAGGGGTCTATATACACACGGGGTCTTGCATCGACGTGTAGAGGAAAGTGTAGCTGCTACTGTGGGTTGACTGTTCCTTTCGCTAGCTGCACTGAACCGCGCAAGGCACCTGGCTCGGTCTCATGTAGATGACATGGGGTAGAGAGGGTTATGGGCCAGGCTTGGTGCTCAACATCTCCTTTTGGGGCGTCCATCACCCGATGAGCAGACACAGGGAGAGAGGGTCAATCAAGCCCGTGCCACACCGGTTCCTGCTCAAGTTTGCTGCATGACCGACTGCTGACCGCCGAGTTGACGCTTAACCTGCTCGCGAGCCCAGCGAGCCGTCTCGATTGTGCGCGACTGGAATTCACGGTTGGTCTTGGTTTCCCTGATCATAGCTGTGACCCAATCCTGTCGGAACGCATCGACGAGCTCTCCGTTGGGGTAGGCATCAGCAAGGTCGCTATTCACCAGTGTTAGCATCGTCCGTTCTAATAGTGTTTGCGGTTTGGTCCTTACCCAATAACACCCATGGATGATCGCATCAGGGATTCACTCCGGTTCATATCTTGCGAAATGATGTTGAGCATCTGGAAGATAGATTGGACGTAGGGCTGCAGAGCCTCAGCTGTTGGTCATTGTTAGCATAGTTCTGTCCAAGTAAACTGCAACCAACTGCTTACTCTTGTTGCTATCCCTCATGGCGCTAATGATACCACTCCAGGCGTCCATAATTCCTTCTCTCAGGGAGATGACGTAGTCGTACATCTCATAGCTGCCATCCGGGCTGGCGGTAACAGTGGAGGCTTGTTGCAGTACCTGAGCAACGACAGACAGGTAGGACTCGAAGTGTCCGGTGATGGCGCTAGCAATGTCACCGAAGCACTGGAGGATGGCGGGCTTGAACTGGTTGCCCAACGAGTTGCTCTGCGTGTTCGCGTTAGAGGAATGGTAATTCGAAGCGTGGGGTGCTGAAATCAAAGGGGTGTCACTAACCCTAAGGTTGTTAAGAAGGTAGTTCATGAAGTTGTCACAGTAGGGCTGGCTGCGCTCGCTCATGGATCGCGTAATGTCACTGACAAGGCCAATAGCCATTGAGCATAGACTTGGCTCTTCCTGGTTGGCGAGAGCATTGTACAAGAACGGTGTGAAGGCATCCATGTATTTGGCAAAGTCCTCCTCCATGGCGTTGGCAAGGTTGCTGATGGTGGCGAAGACGGCCTCGGGAACAGCCGACTTGGCACCGGCCGTGGTGAGAATCTGAAGCGAGACTTGCATGATGCGGTCGCCCTGGGGAGCAATCTCCTTCTCCAGTCGCTGGATGATGGCCTGCAAAACAGCGTTAAGGCTGGTTTGCATCTCCTCCAGAGCGATCTTGTCTTCGATGCTGACGACTTGGCTTTGCATGGGAACGGTCTCCTCGAGGCGCTTCAGGATCACATCGGACAATGAAGCAATGGCCGGGAAACTCTCGGTGGCAGCATGCTGGACGAATGCGCTGAGAACCTCGTAAGCGGTGGTGCGGACCGTAGTCTCGGCTTCGGGCTTGGCCGTTACGTTGAGCAGAGTGGAAACGCTCTCGTTGAAGTGCTGAGTCAAGGGGTTGCTAGTCGCGTCCAGCTCGCCCGAGAAGCGCTCGGCCAAGTTCATGAGAGCCCAGCAGCAAGAGCTTGCCATCTTGGCATCATGAACTCCAGCAAAGAGGGAGCCAATCAGGGGGGTCAGGTGTGTGGCAGGGTCAATGGCATCCGAGCATGCCTCGGTGATGCGTCCTAGTGCGTAAGCGGTCGAGTCCTTGACATGCGTAGAGCTGTCCTCCATCATGGTGATCAGGACAGGCAGAGCCTGCTTGACAATGGGCTCCAGCACCTTCTCCTCGGGACCCTCCATGATAGCACCGAAGGCAGCAACGGCAGCTTCTCTGAAGTGCCAGTCCTCCGATCGCAAATGCTGCTCGACAAACTGGATGACTGGGGGGATGATGTTAGGCCCGACAGCCTGAGCGTACAGTTGCAGACACTGGTAGGCGGCGCGGGATAGGTTGTACTCGTCATCGGCGGCATCCTCATCCTGCTTGGTCAACAGCACGAGAAGCGTGGGGACAACCTCGTTGGTCGCGACCCGAGCGAAGTTATAGAAGGGTCGCATCTGATCCGAGCTCTCAACCTGGCCGTTGTCCTCTTCGATGTTGATTTCTTCCTCGCAAACTGTGCTCCAGAATTCGACAGCAAGCTTGGCGACGTCCTCGTCCTCGTTCTTCATACCCAAAATAGTAAGACCGAAGAGCGCCTTCTCCATGTAGAAGCGCATATTCTCGTAGTAAAGGGCCATGATGCGGTTAAGACATCCGAAAGCACCCTGCTGAATGCGCGAGTCATCGGCTTGTGTGGCCTCACAGACAACCTGCATGATGTAGTTTCGCTCACCCTCGTGCTTGAAGTTGTTGCCGACAAAGTCAAGAGAGTCGCCAAGGGCCAAGATGGCAGAGAGACGGACCTCCTGGTTGGTCTCCTCCTTCCGGGCACCTTGAACGACTGCGGTCAGGATCGCATTAGAATGGCTGATGAGAGCCGTCCGCAGCTCGGTATCCTGGCTCTCGCAAATGTAACCAAGACAGGTCAACGAGGCCTGCTTCTGGTGGGGGCGCCGGTGCTAACGTTCTGCACCAGAGTAGACATAAGATCGGGCCATTGGTCCCGCGGCAATTCGATCGAGGCAATAGCCGCGATGACCTGGGCGGCAGCCTGGCCGGCCTGTGCGTTGCTGGACGAGAGGGTCTGGAAGGCCAGAGTCTTGACCTGTGTCTTGGTCTCTTGCTCCGTCTGCTGCAGCCATTTGGCCTGCAGTTCTTGCTGTCGTGCGAATTCGCGTGCGGAGAAGGCGTTCTTGAGGGCGAGACCGGCGGCGACTCGGATCTGTGCCTCGGCGTTGTCGTCTGCTAATACCTGGACGAGGGTGGCTAGGTAGAGGGACTATGGGGTTGAGAATTTGCAGTCAGCGCCAAGTCCAAGGCGGATTCAGTCGGGAGGCATCGTGAACTTACAAAGTTGTTTTCGGCAGCTTGGGTGAGCTGCTGCTCGGCTGCGTTTCGCGTAGCCGCATCTGGAAAGTTGAAGTCAGCGGGTGGTGGTACCAAGAGCGAAAACGGACGAAGGCTCGGAAAGGCCCGTGACGTATGGGCGAGATCACATGAATGCGGCAGATAGATGGATTGTCCATGGGAGGGCAGGGGAGGGGAGAGGGGGGATTGGATGGAGGGACGACATACCAGGCGACAGCGAGTTGCTGAGGACAGTGTTGATACCACCGTTGTCAGCCATCTTGTCTGCTTAACAGCCTCTCCTGTGTTATGCGGTGTCGATCCAGCGCGATGGTGGTGTCGAGGGGGGGTAAATAATGGCCAGCAGTATGGGCAAAGTGGGGATGGGAAGGGAGAGAAATAAGGTCTTGGTTGAAATAAAACCAGCAGTGTGCTTTCCCTTCTAGAAAGTAATGGTGAAGGAATGTGGCTGCCTTTTTCTGCCCGCGCTCTCGTTCTCTTTGATGCGGCGGCGATATGCTCGAGTCGGCACACTGAGCTTTCCTGGGTTTGTTGATTTTTCTTATTTTGTTTGGGGGGGATGGAGAGAAATTGGTAGAATGAGAGATGGAATATGGGAGGGGAGAATAATATGCAATCGTCGTTGGCTGCTGGCCGCCAAAGTGGGTAGTGCTTGAGGGGTCCTTCTCTATGTTTTAAGTGGACCCGAGCCTGCCTTAGGCCCTGCGTAGGGTCTGTAGCCTCTCTGTAGGGTCTGTCCGGGACTCTGGGTAGGGGAGGCGTTGGGGGGCTTTGGGAGCTTTTGGCTGGTGGCCCGTCGCCCGTACCTAGCAAATAATGAGGAAATCTGTCGACTTGGCTTGGGCTGGCCGAACAGAAGAAAGAGAAACCAGAGACACACGAGAATGATGGGCAGAGAACCTTAGCCAGAAGCAGACTCTTCGATGGGCCTAATTTTATCTACTATCAATGTAGAGGTAGGTATGTATGCACATGTATTGATGTAGGCACCTACCTACCTACCTCAGAGTAAGAATCTATTTCGGGTTCTTTTCTTCTTATCTCCTTGGCTTTGGACATTTGCAAACACCCATCTGACATGCCTCCCAGACCGGCCACTCACTATTTATCATTGTACCTACACTCTCCCCATCCAAAAGTAGGCGTGCTGGAGAAACAATGAGTGCCTGCATAATATCGATCCATGAAGAAAAGAGCCAGAGCTGTGTTCTAGAGGCCCGGAAACTTTTCTGTTACTGCCGGTGAGAACTCAACTTTATTAAGGCTTGTCAGCCTACCGGACCGTTTGGACGTTCTGATTAGAAGAGATAGCCTCGACTGCTTGGGCCACTTTTGACCTGACCCTGCCTGCCGTGTCCTGGCCTTTTCTATAACACCTGTCCACATGCATTTATATGTATGTGTGTGTCTCATTGCCAAAGTTGTGGATTGATGCTTCCTTTCATTACCCATCCTGTGACCGACCTTTCAATCTTTTATCGCAGAAGGGGGTAGTGCATCAAAGCAAAGCAGCGGCGGCAGCAGCAGCAGCAGCAGCAGCAAGTCGACCGACTACCAACTACATGTACATACCTACCTCATAAGTACCCTAATAAGCCCACCAACATTGAAGTGTTTTCCGGCAAAGACACTACATGCCAATGGATGCTGCCGGCTAACGGATCAGCGGCGGAATCGGCCACCACTCATTTCATTCGCCTAGCCAAATTTGCCTCTCATCACCCATCGGTTCCAGAAGGGCAAAAAGGCTCAAGAGTCATTCTAGTTCTAGGCAATGGATTCCTAACCTGATCAATCTCACCGACTGGCGTCTCAAGAGCCAATGAAATGCACCCAATCCGACCTGGAGCGCCAGCAGCAAGCGAGGGGCTGTTCGCAAGGCTTCACTTCACGTGTCATCCTCGAAATTCTGTCAATGTTTCCCCACACCATCAATTCCCCAATGTGCCCCTCCTCAACTGCCAAGACTTGCAGGCTGTGATACGCATCTCATCTCAGTCTACAGCATATTCGGTGTATCCATGTCTGAGAGCATTGGAACAGAACAGGTTCAAATCGCCGGGCACAGGATGGAAACAGCCTAGTAAAAATAAACCTAGTTAGTATGTGCTCTGCACGCCCGGATGTGTAGAAGATATACCCTTAATCATGTTACTACGGTGGCTACTTGCGAAAACAATGCAGATTAGTTTTGTACTTGGCTTCGGCCTCATCGGCCAGCATGAATATGAATGACTTTTCCCCACCGTCCAGCAAATGCGCTACTAATCAATCTTCAATGCGACGCGACTATAATTCTCAACTTCGGTTTCAGCAGCACTTGTGCTGCTACCCAGGGTAATCATGATGGACATCACCGGGTGCTTTCCCTTGGCATTACGCCATTTACATATGATTCGCTTTGGCTTCCAGGGCGTCCACCACTGACGAGACACCGTTATTCGAGGTCTCGCCTGTGTTCTGTGTATCTGGCACTGCAAGTCCGTTGAGATCGACGTCTTGGCTGGGTGTTCGGCGTGGCGTGGCCTTGGAGAGGATAGGGCTTCCAGGGCGGCTCAAAACGAACTAGATATACAAAGTCAGAACAGTTGACATGCAGTAGGGCTGCTTGGTGGGCTTCACTTACGCTACTAGCTGCGCTCAGGAGGGCAACGAGCGAGCTCTGGACCACATCCTCGTGGATACCGACACCCCACACCTTCTGGGATGTGCCGGAAGCCGTGCACTCGATGTAAGTCGCAGCCTTCACATCTCGGCCGCGTCCGATGGAATGTTCCTTGTAATCGGCGACATCAAGATCGATCCCGACGCTCTTGAGCGCGTTGGCCAAGGACGAGATAGGTCCATTGCCACGGCCTTGGAGCTGATATTCCTTGCCATCGACCGCGACAATACCCTCGAAAAGACGAGCGGCGTTCTTAGTGTCTTGCGACTTTCCAGGTGCCGGGGGAGCGGGCGAGTGTGAGCGGTCGACAGAGATAGAGTAGTCGACGATCTGGAATCGCGGGTGTTCCTTGAGGAAGTAGGTCGTCTCGAAGAGCTCACTGATCTCATCCGACAGCAGTTCTCTGCCGAGCGCATCTGCCCTTTTCTGAACCACCTTACTGAAGGCAATCTGCAATCCGCGAGGCAGGTCAAGCTCGAGCTTCCGCAGAATAATCCAAGCAGCACCCCCTTACCACTCTGGGAGTTGACGCGGATGATGGCTTCATAGGTACGGCCGATATCTTGCGGATCGAGAGGCAGGTAAGGCACTTGCCAATGGTCGTCGTAGGCCTTGTTCTCTTGTTTCCGTACTTGGAATCCCTTCTTAATGGCATCTTGGTGAGATCCACTAAAGGCGCACACAACAAGGGAGCCACCGTATGGGGCACGGGGGTGGACGGGGATCTTGTTGCATATCTCGACCGTATCGATGACGCGCTTCAGGTCGGAGAAGTCGACATTCGGGTGGATTCCCTGGGTGTACAGGTTGAGGGCGAGGGTGACTAAGTCAACGTTACCAGTGCGTTCGCCGTTACCGAACAGGCAGCCCTCGACTCGGTCTGCGCCAGCCATCTGCGCCAGCTCGGCGGCAGCGACTGCGCAGCCGCGATCGTTGTGGGGATGCAAAGAGACGCAGACCTTCTCTCGCTCGGTGATGTTGGTGCAGAAGTACTCGATCTGGTCGGCGTAGACGTTGGGCGTAGCCATCTCCACCGTTGCGGGGAGGTTGAAGATGATGGGATTCGCCTCGGTCGGTTCCCAGGCGGCCTTGACGGCTTCGCAGATCTTGATTGCGAATTCAGGGCTGGTGTCTGAGAAGGTTTCGGGGCTGAACTCGAAAGCCCACTCGGTGCCGGCTTGCGACGGGTCGTCCTTGGTGATGGAGCGGGCGTACTTTGTGCATTTCACAGCCATCGCAAGACTCTCCTCCTCCGAGAAGCCGAAGACAATGCGGCGGAAGCATTCGCTGGTGGCCAGGTAGATGTGCAAAAGAGCCTTCTTGGCACCCTTGAGAGAGTCGACAGTTCGGCGAATGAGGTCCTCGCGACAGGGAGAGAGGACCTGGATCCAGACGTCGTCAGGTACCGCGCCGGGGGTTTCGACGATGCGTCGCGTGAAGTCGAAGTCGGTCTGTGAAGCAGAGGGGAAGGAGACCTCGATCTCCTTGTAGCCAAGCTCGACGAGCATGTTGAAGAATCTCCATTTCTCGTCGCCGTTCATGGGGTCAACCAAGCTCTGGTTGCCATCTCTCAGATCGGTGGCCAGCCATCTCGGAGGCTTCTCAATGACCTTGGAGGGCCACTGGCGATTGGGAAGATCCAAAGGCTTGAAGCTTTTGTACTTCTTGGAGGGATCTTTAAGCATACCCATGATGTCTCAAGACCAGGACTGGTCACTCGATATCCAGAAGAGAAAGAGAGAAAAAAAAGTAAAGGATGCTTGTCGAGGCTCAATCTTTCCGCCCGTAGCAGCTGTGCGCAACTTCTACGTAAACTTATTTGGCGGGGTAATTTTTTTCTTGGAGGGGTAGTGAGTGGGCAGTTGCTGAGGCTCAGGCTCAGGCTCAGGTGTGGACCAGGATTATGACGAATGCCTGCTCAATCGGGAGCCAGCAATAGAAGTTTTTAACGGTCTGTTGGGTGAATTCAGTAGGGCGAGGCGACCCGTCCGAGAATATCCTGGTGATTTATAGACGGCAACCGATCAATATTCTCTCGACCTCGAGGGGCTCGCGCCAGATGAAGAGAAATTGAGTCATGGCGAGTGCCCTCGACCATCCCGGGGGGAGGAGGGGGATCCAGCCGGTGTGGGGATCTGGCGGGCAGACCGATCACCGGCGCTGGATGGCTGCAATTGGATACCTACTAAGTACTGTTCCTTGGTGCTTGGGGTCGTATAATTGGTATTCTGAAGCAAACATTCCGAATGGCTCCGTGAAGAATCCCAATACATTTATCCTACATCACCCACAACTCATTGGGCCGCCCTTCTGTAGGGTGAGGTCATGCTTGAGCTTAGGCAGCTGCCTAGCAAAATCTGGCAGAGCGTGCTCTCGCTATAGCTGACTAACTACGGATATCCACTCGTGTGTAACGCGTATAATGTGTATGTTACTATTCACCTCGGGCATTCTGTTGTACAAAACAAACACCTCTTGGGACGAAGCTGAACTATCGCCCCTCCTTGGACAAACAGTGGAATCAGCAACCGCAACCGGACTACGCGTGATGAAAGCCAAACGTGATGGCTGAGTAAAGTATGCACCAGGTCTTGAGCGCGCCTTATTGTCCGCCGATCATAACGCTGGCCCATTTTATCTAGTGTTATTGTCGGTAAACAGCGGTTATATACGGAGGCGTTGAGCCGCAATCGGTCTACTTGAGACCATCATGGCCATCGTCTTCTTGTCCAAAGGAACAGTCGATATTCTCAAGGCTACGCTGTTATATATCAATACCACGTCTATTGGATTATACTTCTTCCTTATGCCACTTCCTCGAATTCACCTTCCATTCCAGGGCCGCCCCAAGGGCGACGCTAAGTTTTCGTGATATGGCACATCCATCCGACTAGCTGTGGCTGAACTGGCGATGGGATCACGGTTCGCTGGCAACGAATGGACATCGACATATGCTTGAGCTGGAGTTGGCGAGTCGACATGCAGGCCTCGCCGAGGACGGACCGCCGCCAGAAGATCCTTCGGCCAATTCTACGACTATTATATCCTTGAACCTACCAATAGGCGCCCTGTAATCGGACATCGCACCATCAAAGGGCGCGGCATTGTACCAAAAATCCAGCAATAAGAGACGAGGCAGCTACACGAGGCCGTAATGGGGTGGTCAACGTCTTGTCGGTCATCACCTCCCTGCCAACCGACGCAAATGAAATTTCATCCTTGTCGGGCACCACACACATTAAAAGGTCGAGGGACTGGACTTATCGCGAGAAAAGAAGGTCGAATATAATGATTCGATGGAAGCTCTATAGACAAGAACCTGGCCGAACCAAGCCACGGATCAGATGAAGAAAATGTATGTACCAAGGAAGTCTGAAAAAGAGCTTCGTAAAAAGTCTGTTTTTATACAACAGGTTGTGTTAAATCGGCTGCCTTCATTACCACTCTTGAGAAATGCCCTTTGCGTGCGCCGCTTGAAGAATACCCTTTTTCACGATTACCAAATACCGAAAAAATATCAACTCGCTCTTCTCTTCTTGGAACGCCGTTACCCTTGGCAACTCCTGCTATGCCAATGCAAATAATGCTCGAACCCAAATCGGAAAATGCAAAATCATCTCGGGGTCGTCCTCCCTCCATGTCTTTGCTGGATTACCACGTAAAGGACTCCTCCACAAAGTCGACCACCGATCGGCCGCTTTGTACGTCCCGGACAGCTTCGCGAACGTCGTCTGCCAACGCGCCCGGGCCACATACCGTGACGCACATGGCCCCGACCTGTTGCTCGACCTCTTTCTTGACAATGGTCATGATGTTGGGTCGGCCGGAGAAGACCTTGACGGTACTGGACGGGCTCTGGATTTGGTTCGGGTTCTTCGGCCTCGTGACGAAGACTTGCATGTTGAGAATGTCTCTCCTATTGTCCATTCTTAAGATCTCGTTCATCCACGGGCGGATCCATTCGAGCGCTTCGAATTCACGAATGACCCAGACCAGTGTGATGCGTCGCGTTGCAATCGTGCCCTCATTGTAGCCGTCAATGATGGGCTTCAGATACGAGAGCTGATGTGTTATGCCGGTGGAGCCACAGAACATCACTGCGTGCCCGTACGAATCAAGCTGATGGTGTCCAGCATATGGTCCCTCCATGGCAGCCTTCATGGTCAGCTCTTGTCCATCCGCCAGGCTGGCCTTGTCAAATAGTGCACGGGTGAAGCCGGTGTGGGCGCCGATGATAAAGGACACGGCCGTGGTGCCTCGTTCAATGTCCTCCCGGGTGATGATATCATCCTTCTCAAGACTGTTCGGACTGACTCGAGGGTAATGCGCGACATATGCAACCGAGAACGGGTGGTTTTCCCAAGGCTTGACATCGCGGAAGCGCAGATACGCATGCGTTCCTGGTCTGATCTCGACATGACGCGGTAAGAACAACGTCACGCGGGTGGCCTCACATGGCAAAGCAGAAACGGTGGCCTCAGTGAAGCCGCTCTTGGACCAGTTATAATAAACAAGTCGGAGCATGCGGGCGAAACGATCCGCAAACCAAAGCAGGAAGATGGCCACCATCCACGGCAGCTGAGGCAGGCCTCCGGGGATCTCCGCGGTAGCGCAGTGCACCCACGTGCAAACGAAGCTAATCAGTGCCAGGACGATGTGGACGTTAAGGAACGTCTCATAGAAAGCGTGTCGGAGTGGCGAGAGAGACAAGATAACCAGGATGACCAGGGCTATGGTACCACAGGTGCCAGAGGCGATAAAGCCGTCATGGTTGATCTTGAAGCCCACGCTCTCCCAGCCGCCATCGGCAACCTGAACAATAGCCCAGGCGATTGTATGGATAACCGTTTCAAGGACGACCATTCGGCCCATCCATCGGTGAAGGAGGTTGTACGTATCGAAGCTTACGCAGAGCATTGCGATAAGCGGGTTGTTGCGGCCGGCCATGATGATCAGAGGGACCATGTTGACAGCGGCCAGAGTGCCCGAACGGCCACGCAGTTCGGCGCAGAATGAATACTTGTTTGTGTTGTTCCAGTTCAACACGAACATGTAGACGAAGTTGCTGGTGAAATAGATACCCAGCAGGATGGTGTGGAATCGCGACGGCAGCGTACCAATGCTGATGGCGGACGACAGTCTGATTTCGCGGTTATGTCGCTTATTCCAGAGGGGTGCATAGATGAGATGGTTCTTGAGACTCGGCATCCAGCTCCATTGTGAGGCCTTCCAGTAGGCTTGTTTGTCGCCTGGCGATGACATGGCCGAGACCTGTCGTAGCCAGGTCCAAGCTATCGCGAGAAGGCGTATCGACAACATCACTAGTGCCAGTATGCCCAAGGTCCACCATAGCATGTCCTTGAAGAGCATGTTTACTGGCTGGTTCACGCCAGTGAGTCCATTGTGATAGGGTGAGATGGTGGGATTGGATCCCGCGTTTTCTGTGGCCGTAGCCATTGCATCGCGCATCATTAATATCGGCCCTGGAGTTTGTAAGTCCTGGACAGCGATCCGGCGCCGCATTATCGACATGGTTTCGTTTTTCCGGGGGAGTTGTCGTAAAGTAAGATAGTCCTCGAGCTCAAAGGGGACAAACGCCGCTGAGGAATTCGGGGGGACAAGGAGAATCTATACTGAACAGATATGGATTCGGACTAGCCCAGAACTCTTTCAGATTAGGGGAAGAAGTGCACAGTTGTCTTGGTGGCCAATGGTCATGAATGCATTGTGTGCTGCGGTGGAGATAACAGACAATGAGTTGGGAAGACTCCCTTTGTGGTCATGGACCGGGCTTTGTTTTCTGGGGTGGCCAGGTGCTGCTTTGCCAGACAAAGATTGCGGATTGCTTCGCCTCGCCCAGATGCTACTGTGCAAGAGGGTAGAACCTGCCTGGAAGATGCGCGTCTCTCGTGTTGTGGAATGTCGTAGCACTGCGGACGGGGCCCGACGCCAAAAATCCAGGCGTCGATCGATGGTTGCCAGACAGGGCAATGTGGGGTGGCTGCTGGACGGGATGGATTGAAGCCAGACTCTCTTAATCAAAAAAAAGAGGGAGTCGAATCTGACGTGCTGATCGGGTTTGCTTGGTCGGTCAAAAATCTGTTGCCTTCGTGTGTCTGTATGTACGTGTGTGTGTGTGTGTGTAGTCGTGAGTACGTATGTAATGGATGCTGGTGTTGATGTGATATGGGGTGGCTGCCGGCAGGGTGTTGTTTGGTTGGCACGTTAATTACTGGGAAATGGCCGAGTAAAAAAGAGGGCGGGCTGGCAAAAGGTGCAGCGAGCGAGCGCAGCAGCAGGTCTCAAGAAAGAATTAATTGCCTGCCTTAGGTCTCGGCCTTGTTGCATACACAATCAATGCCTTGGGGAGGAAGGAGAAAGAGAGAAGTGGCTGCGAAGAAGCAATATCGACTCAGAACAAGCCAAAGGTTAGGGAGAGCGAGACAAATTGAGATCTTCCTCGGGCCCAAACTTCGCCAGGAATTACGGTCCGAGCAGGGGAGAAACAGGTGTTTTTTGCTGCCACCAGAGAACCGCTCAGCTGATCGAGCAATTACAAGAACACAAGAAGAATTGTATGCCTTTCGATTTCGTCCCACTAAAAGAATGGCCAGACGAAGAGAGAGCACGAGAGCGAGAGAGGAGGAAGAACACAGAGAAGAATCGCGATTACGACGATCCCCGAGCCGCAGCAACGGGACCAGTAGAGTTTATGAGGAAAAGGCGCCGGCCACAGATGCCCCTGGCATAATACATTTGATGGCCTCTCCATAGCGTGGACCTACACCTACGGGCGCGCCCCCTTGACGCGGCCCCCATCAGTGGCCAAAAGGGCAACGGCGATGCTGTTCAGGCCCAGCTTGGCCCTGTTGACTGTCCGATTTCCATTCCATGTACGAGCCTTGGCACTTGGTCGCAGGGGAATTCTTTGCTATTTGGACGGATTTGCCCAGTGTCGGCCGGGGATTGGCAAGGGTGGCCTGGTGGCCAATCAACCCGCAGCTCCCGTATGCACTTGTAGTAAGTGCCCCGAACGAGAGCGCACTGCCTGTCAGGAGAGGCAGCCGCGGCAGATTTGATAGGTCCTGGGCCACAGTTCGGCTCAGCTGCGGCCCACCTGGAGAGACGCAGCGCCCTGAAGGCGATCATAGTGGTCGGACGAAGCCAGCTATAGCCAGGAAGCGTTGGCGCTACCCATGCAGGGGGACGGCGGCGGCGGGCCTGCTTGGACGGCAGACGGTTGGCCGCCGTATTTCGTCTGGTTTTTTTTCTTCTTCTGTAGAATTTGCCTGGCGCCTGGCTCCCTGGGGAGTGCTGTGGAGGGTTCCCCTGCTCAATTCTAGGCCTGCACGCCCTGCACGCCCTGCACGCCTGCTGTCAACTTGCTCCCTCACCTTACCTTGGCTCTCCTTCGCTCTGTTACAAACCACCTTTCCACCGCTAGCCTCGCGAATCTACAAGTGGTCCGAACGAATGCTTTGATACCGAATCATATTTTTTCCGTCAACGATGGAAGAGAACCAGATCAATCCTTGGCGTAGAAATCTTGTGCATCCACGTCAAACATGTTGCTGCTGCTTGGTTCGACCGTCGGTTCTCCCCGGAACATGCAAATTGGACAACCACGGTGAGTGTAGGAAAACCGGACACCTGCGAGACACAGCATGCCAGCCAGACAGTCTTCCTCGTCCTCGTCCTCCTCCTCCTCCTGTACATTTCGAATCACAGCCCGAGGTCAACGTGGACGGCATCTGCGATCCGTCGTTGTCTTCGACTAGGCGAACTATCAATAGCTCGGGCCTTTCCCGCGTTGTCGGGTCGAACACCAGACCAAACATCGAAACGATGCGCGTACTTTTTTTTAGCCTCTGACTCGTTTGATTGGGAGACAAGGGCTCAGAGATGGGGAGTTTCTCTTTTCGGACCTGGGCCTCGCTTCACCAAGTCAGCATCCTGGCCGCGAATACTATGAAGCGGGTCGTTCCCAGATGACGTCGGCCTGCAATTATTCTATCTGCGGCGTGCCAAATCTCCATCTCGGCCGACGGCTATGCCATGCACAGCAGCTTGGGGCGGCCTTTTTCGGACTCAACCGTCGAGCATATCGATCAGTCCACATCGTACGTTTGGGACCTAGCTAGCCTAGGGAGCCTGATCGCGGGTATTTCCCTTTGGGCTCTGGTCGATCCCATTCCATTCAAGGGGCATCAAAGGGCATGGCATGAACCACTGGCCCTTTCCCACACGACCCTGTCACGTGGCGCGACCTCTTTGTCGGGATCTCGCCAAGAGTACGTAGTACGGGGTCCCCTTGTCAGCCTCTTTCTTTCCCTTTCCCCTTAATAGGATTGTCACGCGAGAAATACGGAACTTCAGCCACCGCCCCTCCTGCCCGACGGAGATTCGCATCGTCGCCAATTCCTCTTTTCCTGATTAAGTGTAATCAGCATCCTCCGCCCAAGCAGTGCCGCAAGCGTGAGGTCCGGCTTTGGGCCACTGCACGCCGCTGGGCTCGGTAGATGCTTAATGCACGTTTCCTCCGCCACCAGTGAGACATGCTGACATGGGAATTCTTGGGTCTGGCGTTGATATTCATCGACGCAGGTCGACCTTTCGCTGTTGAATGCCTCCAGCAACTTTGGGGCACATAATTGTGTCAGCAATCGGGCGTATTTTAGGCTCCGGCTGTGTGTATATCTCAATTGCTCCCCCCAAGCTGACTGGCCAGGATTTGGTTCTCGTATATAACCCGGCCCTCCAACCTGATGCAGGTGTGGCCTCCTCGAGCGCGGGAACCAATAGCGCAATGAACTCGCGCCCACCACCGCAATGTATTTCTGCGGTGCTCCGGGGCTTCTGGCTCAAGAATATAGCACCCTGGCCCTCGGAATGGCTGATTGCAGGGACATGACAGCGGCAGTGCCAAGGTCTCGGCAGACAGTCCTGGGTGGCAGAAACAACAAGCAGTGCATTCCTCCGTAATCACTGGGCCTTACCGAGTCTGGACATACCTGATACATATATTGCAGATTTGACCACGCATCCATCTATTGCGCTCGGACCGAATGCGTGCATATGGTAAGTAGCATGTCGTGTAATCAGGTTGCGGGGACTCTCGGGGCGCAGGCCGAACCGTTATCACGATCCTGTCAAGTCCGTGGGCATATGTATCATGATTCTGGCATATGTATCATGGTTTTGATCACCTGACAAGACATGCCTTTCCCATACCTTCCAGAGTTGAATCGAAGTGAAGAAAGTGCATATTACATAGATGATGTCACATATATTCATGTTCGTATTTCGCGAACATTAGAAATGCTTAGGTATTAGACGACTACATATACGGCAGCATCACTCAATATTTACTGAAATGAATGGGTGATGACCGATCTCCTTATCTCCTAAAAACGCTTTATCCCGAATTACCCCTATCAGTCTAGGCCGGACAGGAGGCGGGATAAAATATACCACCCATAAGCATCTTCAGCAGTCACCCCCAATAGAAACACGAACTCGGTTGAAACATCAACTTAATCAATTCCCTCCACGAATCTGGCTTGAAAGATGTACAACAACACGGGATCGCATTTTGATAGCAGACGGGAAACGCATGCATGGCTTAGAACCCAGTGTAATCCTCTTGGTAAGAGATCTTTCTCATCTCGCCCAGACGGTTGCGAGCTGCCGACAGTGAGTTCTCGAGTTGCAGGATTTCGACCTAGATGTGACGGAGCAATTGTGAGTAACGGTGCCATCGCATATAACTACTTGTCAAGCAAAGGGAAAGTCATTTTTTTTAGAAAAAGAGACAAAAAGCGTACCTGTTGCTCCATTTCCCGGACCTTGAACTCGTGCGCGCCGAGCTTGGAATAGTCCACTTGGTCCTCCTCCTGGCTGCGGTCCTTGATGAGGGCCTGGACCTGGCGGACCAAGGAGCGGCACGCGGCGCCGACGGCCTTGCTGGCATCCTCAAGGCTCTCCTGGGACTTGCTCATGAAGCCGGCCTTGACGCGGCTGGCGGCGACGAGCTGGGCGGTCGAGGCCGCCACGTCGTTGGACGCCACGATGAGCTGCTCGGGGCTGTTGCGGCTCGACAGGACGCCGTCGGCCGTCTCAATGAGCGTGTTGGTCGACGTGGCCACGGCCTTGGCGGCCGAAATCAGACCCTCGGTCCATCGGTTGTTTTTCTTGTAGAAAGCCGTCGCCGTCGAGGAACCACGTCCGGCCTGCACAATCTCCTGCTGCGTAGCAGTGGCCGCTTTGATGAGCTTGCCAATGGCATCCGTGATCGCCAAGGCAGCATCAAGAATTGTATCGTTGACCTTGAGCTCGTAGGTCGAGTACCCATCGCGAGGTTTGCTCCTCAGCTTGGCAAGTCGCGCAGCCGCCGCCGCAATGGCATCTGCAGCTTTGCTAAGCTCAGAGTCCACAAGATCAGCGATATCTCCCTTGTTATTGGTCAGTCGGCCAGCGAGGGGCGCGAAAGCCTCGACGAGCTTGTTCAGCTTCTGCAGGTTCATTTGGACGTCATTGTTGCTGTTGATAACAACATCAGTCTTCTGTATGGGATCCATGCCCTCCAGGCGGAAGCTCTGCAGGCCACGGAAGAACTTGACAGTAGAGAGGGCGGCCTGGCGAGCACCATTCATCAGAGCATCACCCTTCTTCTCTTCGGATGCCAGTCTGGTAAGACCCTTGGTATTGCTGCATACATCGGCGGCTGCCCCGGAGTACACGTTAATCGCCTTGATCAAATCCGCGTGTGTGGCGTTGGGACCATCCGCAATGAAGTTGTTGAAGGCCGTGGCAAACTCCATAGCGCTCGCTGACGCCTTCTCAATCTGCGACAAAACATAGGCCGGGGAAGCATTTTGGTTACCAGCTTGCATAGTGGAATCCAGCTCGTATAGAGCATCATCAACTCGCGAAACACCAGACTGCAGTACGGAGTCAATGATTTCGTTGATCTTGTCCAGGTTGGCCATGATAAGCGCATCAATTTGTCCATCAAGGACTTGGTCGGTATCGCCCTGGTTAAGTTTGAGTTCATTCAGCTCGATCAGAGTCTGATCCATGCCCGCTTTGTAGACCTCAAGCTCCTCCTCCTTTTCGCGGAGTAGCGCCTCGAGGTCGGAGTCACCGTCCCGTAACTTGTTCGAAGCTTCATCCAAAGCTCGCTGCTTAGTGCGCAAGGCCTCCTCGAGATCCGACATCTCTCGGTTATACTTGGACAGCATAGTAGAGAGCTCGTTGCCCTTTTGTCGTTCGAGGTTATCGGCGCGGTCGTTGGCCATACGCAGCTCTCGCTTGAGCTTCTCGAGCTCGTCCTTGTTGCTGCCACTGAGACGGTCCTTGTCATGCATGGCGCGGTCTCTTTCCCGGATCATGTCGGCCAGCTCCAAGTTCTTGGTCTTGATCTCACGCTCCAGCTTTTCCCGCTTGTCGATAGCTTCCTGTGCAGAAGCGGCCTTCAGCTGAACGGACTTGAATTTTTGAAGGAGATCTAAATGCTCTTGGCGCAGCTGCGAGTACAACTTTGCTAGGGCCTCGTACTTGGTTCTCCATGTGTTAACCTGCTCCTGGAGTGCACGGATTTGGTCGTCTTTGCTCCCAATCTGTTGGCCGTAGCTGTTCTGGATCTGGGCCAGCTCGTTCTCCAGGCCCTTGACACGTTGATCGTACTGCTGGAGCATGAGCTGGTCACGCTCGTACTGTGCGCGCGCATTGAGGTTCTCCTGCTCGAGCTCGGCCAGTCTGCCTTGGGTCTGCCATTGAGCTTGCTGTTGCATTAAAGCCTCCTGCTCTCTCTGTTGCTGCTCTGCCAAGCGTCTTTGTTGCTCTTCAAAATCTCGCTGGGCCTGCATCTGGGCCTGCTGCTGCGCGTAGAGAGCTTGTTGCTGCCGCTCCTGCAGCACCCTCTGTTGCTCCTCGTATTCCTTGTTTTGTCTATCTAATTCGCCCTGCCAGAACTCGGCGATCTCGTCAGGCTCGTCTGTTTTAGGATGTGCAGGCGGTGTCGGCTGTCTCTCAATCTCTTGCTTCGGTCTTGCTGGCAAAGATGAAGCTGAGTCGTCTTCGGCCAGCAGGTTCGGGGGATCTTGCGGCAGTTTAGGGATTGTGATGAGGCTAGTCAGGTACCGCAAGTTCGAGCACTCATAATAGAACTTGACTAATCGGTAATGCTGAGCGTTGTAGCGTTCACGAAGCGGTTCCAAAGCGTCGTTGTCGCCCGTAGTGGAATGCATGGCGCGCAACATGCTGGTAATAAATTTATAGATGCCATAGCTCTCCTGCACCAATGCCACCAAGGCCGAAATCCTGCACTCGTTGTTGCCCACGTTTCGGAAATGCGAGAAGATGAGTTTCTGGAATTGTTCGATCTTGTCTTGGAGAGCCATCAGGTCGGTAATGGCCTCGTAGCCTTCATTAGGGTCGTTGATAACCTTCAAGCTGACATACTCTTCGTACTCGAATGTGCCGTTGAACTCGGGGTGCTGCTGGTGGAAAGACAGCTTCGCTAGGAGGAAGTAAACATATTCGCGAATCAATGGGCCGTATCCTCGGACGCCCTCGCCGCCCATTCCTCGGTTCAAGCTGTCTATCCAACCACGGTTTGCCATGGCTTCTCGGAGTGATACGGGGTGTCCCTCCTGAAGGATCCTGTGGATGGTGATCAAAGCCTTGAAAGTCTGGACCTCGTCGGCCATAATCGGTTGCCTATGATCCGCGGCACGCCAGTCAGCCATGGTTACAGCCCATACCATTGATGACCATTTACATACACTTTCATGCCAGCCCAGAAGGACTGGGAACTCTTGTGGTCCCATGTGTAAACAATGCAACTTCGCACATGCTTTCGCTTCGGGGCGGTCTCGTCACTGTTGGTGGCTTTCTTGATGTTGATAGCCAGTTCCTGTTCGGACCTGTAAAAGATGCTAGGGTCAGCGGAGGACATTATGACGGGAACACGCAGAGACAGAGAGCCGCAAGAGACGGGTCCGGTGTCCATGCAACGAACTGAGCGAGGTGGAAGCCATTCTGAGGGGGTTAAACGCACTTCGTGTGATCCATGCTACGGCTAGCCATGGTGGGCGGAAACAGACGGTTGCACGGCAGGCGTTGCCAGGAGGGTTGTTACAATTAGCGGCTGTCCACCGTCGCTCCTGAACCCGAGACAACTTGAGGGGGTTGAGCAAGGCAAACCAAAAGCGCAGCGGTTTGTTCAGTAACGTACTCGCAAAGCTACAGTCTCTCCAGAAAGGGCCCAATTCATCCCACCACCTCGATAACCGGTCAGGGAAAGATGGCGAAGCAACGCGACGGCGAAAGAAAGGGCACCGTGAGATGCGCCTATATAGAACTGGACCGAAACGAAGAAAAAGAAGGTTGATTTAGGTAGACAAATGACAGCGGTTGGAACTCGTTTTCTGTGACACAAGGCAACGTCAGCGTCCTTGGGAATCTGAATCCGGGACAAGACGACGGACGAGCTGGTATTGGCTGATGTAGCTTCGTGTTGCGCATGCGCCGAGCAGTTTGGGAGGCAACACTGACGCAGCCTGACAAGCCCAATTGAACGCAGGCCGGCCTTGGCGGAGTTCGTCCACCCCCTCGCCAAATTAACCCCTTATTGGGTCCCATGGTTTATTAGGCCTCTGCGTTCTTCCGCCAGAGCTGAGAGCTGCCGCCTGGCTGGAGCTCCAGCGGAAGGAGGGGGGGAGGACGCAGGCACTTACCCAACCCGGCTTAACTCTTAACCTAACTGCATGTGCACTGGCAGTTCCAGTTGACGATGGCAGACTTGGTGCACCCGCTGCCCGCTCAACCGCTATGTGCTATGTGTGCACTTGATGGTGCGAGGTACTCCGTACTAACCTACTACTTGGTCAATCGATCTGAAGCTCAGCTCAGCTCCGCGGCAGAAATTCAATGACGGGATTAGAGCTCCAACTATCGCCAACGCCATAGTTGAATCTACTTGCACAGCACCTCTACTCTATGGCATTCCGTTGACCGCACGACCCTCTCCCACCCGACGACAGCTGATGCTTCATCTCGAGATCTGAGCCTCTTGGCTCCTCGAAAACCATCCACCCAAGCGATCCGTAACGATTTACACAAAAAAAGAGCCCCGCCACGAGCAAAACAACGAAGCAGCCGACAAGATGCGCGCGACAACGGGCCTCCTGCACAAGGGTTTCTTCGGCCGCAGCCTGGACGAGTTCAAGCGCCTGTCCAACATCGCGCTGAAAATGGAAGGGATTAAGGGCCCTTCGGGGCCGCTGCCGCTGCACACCTTCGACGACCCGTCCGGCGTGGCCGACTGCAAGCTCATGTGCGACGTCGACATCGGCGGCTACTCCAAGGCGTCCCTGGACTGGGTGCCGGCGGAGCACTCGCCCCGACCCACGCGCGCCCACGCCCGCTTCCACGGCAGCATCTCGACGGCGCTGCCGCCGCACCGCCCGGACATTCAGCGGTCCGGGTTCGCGGCGTGGCGGACGCTGGACCGCCCCCCGACCGTCTTCGGGCGCGCCGTTTGGGACATCGACATGTACACGTACCTGGCCATGCGCATCAAGTCGGACGGCCGGAGCTACTTCATCAACGTGCAGACCGAGTCGGTCGTGCCCTCGGACTTGCACCAGCACCGCCTATTCGCGCGCCGCCAGGGCGAGTGGGAGACGGTCCTCGTCAAGTGGAACGACTTCGTCCGCACCAACCACGGCTTCGTCGTCGAGCCCCAAACCGAGATGCTGCGCCAAAAGGTCAAGAGCATCGGCATTGGCCTGACGGACCGCGTGCCGGGTCCCTTCGAGCTGTGTATCCAGCGCATGTGGGCGACCAATGATCCCAACGAGGCGGACAGCCATGACGAAGACTCTCAGGCGGCAAACGCCGCCGAGGGAAAATTGAAGAACAAGTCTGGAAAGAACATAAAATGGAGCGAAGACTGAAGGAATATGGTGCCAGTAAGCATCATAGATTGCAACAAATAAGCAGGCCCCCTCGGAGGAAGGGTCTTCGAGGCGTCCACACCAATTCGAGCGGAACAAAACTACGACTAAAACACATCTGGTACTGGGTACATATGTATTCATAATATCGTTTGCACGGTGTATATCACACAAGAAGTGCATTGATAAAACGGGAGGCTCCTGGGCCTTGTACGCTACCACGCAGTTGGCAAGACAGCTCACATAAGCTTTCTTGTGTAATAATATAACTAAGATCTCCCTCAATCCTTCAAAAGTGAAGCATCCCTCCTGAGGGCCAAGTATGCCGCAGCAAGGTCATTTGCCAGCTGGTTTTCACCGGAGATCTTCATAATAGTGGCTCTCTTGGCCATCATTTCACACTGCTTGATGATGTCCTCCATGCAGGAATAGTGATTGAATGCTTTTTCAATCGCCTCAGATGCCTTCGTCATATATTCCCTCCTCTTGTGGGACTTGGCTGGCATTGTACCTGCCATGCCCATATAAGCATCGCCAAGGAACGAGTATAGCTTGGCCGTCATCGCCGAATTCTCACATTCGAGGCTTCGTGGCAGGACCGCCATCAGGAGCTGGATGGCTGGCTCGAAGTCGCCTAGCGAATTCAGAATATTGGCGACAGCGCCGATAGCCGGCCAGAGGTACGGGATCAGGCGCGCACGCCATGCAACATTGGTGGCTCGGACGGCGATGGTAAAGGCCTTCTGCGGGCGGCCACAGCGGTCTAAGAGCTCTGCTTTTATGAGCAGAAGCCGTACCCGGAGGGCGATATCCTTGCTTTCGTCTCGCAATTCGGAGACCAGACCCTCGACTTTGGCAAAAGCTTCTTCGAGGTTACCCCGTCGGGTAAGACACTCGATGTGCAAGCTATCAATAACAAAAGCCAGATCTGGCTCGAGGTCTTCGTCTTTGGACTGCAAGAGCTGTGAAAGCAGGCGCTCTGCTCCATCTAGGTTATTGCGATGCAAGTCGCGGCGGAGTTTGATAATACCCCTGAATTTGTGCCAGTACTGGTTGGGCTTCCAGGCCCTAAGGGAATTGGCGTTCATCTTTTCCAATTTCTCCAAAGCTTCATCGTATTTTCCCTTGAGTGCAAGCATTGAGGCTTGGCGGCAAGTCACTTTCAGCTCGTCGTCGAAGAGCGTATGCCTTGCATGGCATCGGAGGAATATCTCGCAAGTGGTCGACGAAAGATAGGAGATCCCGAGTCTGTCCCATAGCGCAATGCTAAGGGCGAGTTGGTTTCCCATTGCGCTTTTCATATTCCTTTCGACTAGGATTTGAGAGCTGCGCACCATATGCTCGAGAGCCGTGGCAATGCTCTCACCATTCGATAGTGTCATCTTCGCCTCGCTTACGAGTGCTGAGCTCCAAAGGGTCCACATACCCGTCTCCTTTGCTTTGCTTCTAAGGAATGCCAGAGACTCCTTTCCTGTACCTAACATGCTGTTCGACTCGAGCTCTCGAGTTACCTCGGGATGTGCTCGACCGAAATGGAAGAGCCAATTCAATGCAAAGTTCAAGCAGGTAATATCTCGGTTTTCACGGGCCGTAGAGACCGTCTCAAGCATAGCAGATACAGCCTCCTTATAACACCCGAAGTCGGCCTGAAGGACAGCGAGGTTCATCAAGGCGTACTGGTAGAACAGCCGATCCCGATGTTGCATTGTGTAATCGAAGTATTTGTGTAAAAGGTCAAAGGATGTCGAATAATCCCCTGCTCGCCAGGCATCCAGGTAACTAGAGCATATATTAGCGGGCATCCCCAGGTATTGAGTATGCATAAATACCAACCTAAGATAATGAGACAAACTGGGCACCATGTAGCTGTCGTTCAGTAAGTCATGGAATTGGTGGCGTATCTCTTGGGGGATACGGTTGCCATATTCTGTTTTACATTAGCAACCAACTAGATCGCAATGCAGATCATATCTTACTTTGCATCTGCTCGATCTGAAACTCCAGAAGTTTCTCTATGTCATCAGTGCTGACAGGCAGTGTAGAGCTTGGGTCGTCTCGGAGCATGTCGCCATAAGCAACAGAAGCAACGGCTTCCACGCTGCAGCCCCACGTCATTTCGCCTTCCAAAAGTACGTTGTCGAAACTCAGTCGCTGGAAACTCGGTGTCTTCTTCCGGTAAAATGCGGCCGTGGTTTGGCGGTACTTGACAAAGTCTTTCCACAGATCGAGAGCATCGTGGAACCGAAGCCTTGTGAACTCTAGCTGTGCTCTCCGTATGAATGCCCCGAACGGGGAGTTCCGAGAAAGTAGTATTACCTCCGGTCCCGGGGGTGTAACTCCTAGTTCCGTGTCGCGCCGGAGTTCCTCTTTGGTCTTGACTAGCAGCTCAGACCGTCGCTCGAAGAAGTCGTGAAGAGCATCCAGCGAGTTGATCTTCCACAGCCTGTCGAGGAAGACGTACCACAGGCTGCGACCAGGCATTCCTGAGGCCGCAGTGTGCGGGCTCAGGACTTTTTCAAAGTCCGCAATAGAGATGACCAGGCTAACCGTACGCTCGGCCTTTTCCCATCGATTTGCCCCATTGGCAGGCTGGCCTGAGATATCGCGGTCTATCAAGTGCGAAGTGATGAAGGAGAGCACATCAACGATAGAAGATGTGGGGACGGCCTTGTCGACGTACAGCTCAATCAGAGCAAGCTGGCCTATCTTGGCCGGCGTAAGAAACCGGGACATGTCGTTGACTTTCTGCAGCAGATGGCAAGCCGGACTCTTAGGGGGTTGGCAAGTAACAGGAGTTTAACATGACATGTTCCACCCGCATGCCCATCAACAGCCACTTGCACCTACAAGGGCAGTGCAGATAGTAGGTCGGCAAAATGATACTCGAACAGCTGTTGTTGCATTCGGTTGCTTCTGCCCCTACGATGGAGACCGGGTTATGCACCACAGCTACACAAGGCAGAAAGCGTCAAATTGTCAAAACACAAGAACAACAGCTGTCGGCATTTATGCAATTGACATCTAGCCGGGAAGGTTGGATGGCAGTTGCTTTAAACTGATGCACAAAGCGCGTTCTTGCTTAACGCGAAAGGGTAATATGCTCCCTAAAATGCATAGGCTATCACGTGAGGAATCATTAGTAGTTTAATTGAAGCGCATGGATCCTACAGCTCGCTTAACTGAATAGCTTCTTCCACCACTTTACTTGCCTATTTGCATTTCTCCTTTGCGAATAATCCCGCCTAGAGATATAAAATGCATCATCTACAGCAGCTTGACATGGTCACCGTGACTCAATATTTCCTCCATTAGGTAGGCTCCGAGGTCCATCAAAGCCGTCGTCATAGTGCATCGTCTGCTAGCAATTCCATGTTGTCTCTCTGCCATCTGGGTAGTCTTGGGATACTATACCGCCCGACCTGCCCCAAGAAAACCACACACAGTAAGGGACATTATTGTTGTAAATTGTTTCTGCATTACTACCGAAGGGCTCTACCTCATGTGGAACTTGCACAGTCCATACTCTTGCTATATGAAGCAGCTACGTTCCCTCAGCAGACCATCTGTCAAGGCAGCCTATGTCCAACATGTCACGTGGTATGGGCCAGAAGCAGCCCCTGAAACCAACACCAGCACCCATCCATCTCACACCCTCCAACGCGGTGCCAGCCAACGAACAGCTGTATGTGAGCCCTTGCGAATGGACCACTGATACCAGTTGGGTCTAGTATTCAACAACACCCTCCAACACCATGCAGGTCTGAGCAGAGCGGTTATCCTTGACGTAACGTTTTAGCCGCAGATCTTTCAGCGCAGCATTCATGTAGTCGAATCGGAGGCTTTGTGCTCCGTCAAATCTAGGCCTTCCCTCCTGTTGAGATATTAGCCAATAAGTTTTCAAGTATGCCAAGGAGACTACTTAGCACTTACCATAAGCCTTTCGGTGTGAACCTGGTAGTCGACATGGGTTGAGCGGATCTAGTTGTCGCCAGTAAGTAATGGTGTCTTTGTTGGTTGTGCTGAAGCCACAAACCTTCATGCTTCTTCTCTTCCAGTAGTCATCACCAATGGCTACAGACAATTCCTTGTAGTGCAACTGCTCTTGTTAGCGACCCTCAAGAAAAACAGTATCAAGAAGACCTACCTCGGGCGTACTGGTTATGTTCTGGTCGCCTTTAGACTGAAAGCCTGTCAGTCAGTATAAAAGAGATAGCGGGTTTGGTCTTTGGGATGATGTCCACCAACTTTGGTCAATTCTGACTCGGCTTCACTGTATTGAAGTTGGTACTTGAGCCAGATGGGATACAAACTCTGAGGCAAGATGATCTCCAGCGAGCCCTCCTGCTCATTCCGCTTGTCAGTGCTACCATCCACGCTGTAGCGGCGGATAGTCGTCCAGTCCGGCTGTCGTTGGTTGCAGAGGAAGTTGCGCCAGGAGCTGCCCTTCTCCATGCGAATCGGAAACTGGAGTTCGCAGTAGTTGCGCCACGGGCACTTGCCATCGGCCTCGCGCAGGCTGAGTTCGTAGGTATTGTCGCTAAGATCAACTCGGGCCATCCGGCCATAGGTCAAGCCGCAGGAGTTGCCGGGAAGCTGCCACCATTCCTGCTGTGCCCGAGTGATCTTACCCCAGATCTTGGCAATCTGGTACACGGGGCGAAGGAGCTCCTTTGTCTCCCGAAGCAGATCCTCGCATGCTTTCACGAGGGAACTGTTAGCAATGGTGTACTTCTTCGCCATCTGACATCTGTTCTCTAGGTGAAGGCAAGCCATCTTCGTCTGCTTGTAATGCTTCCTGAAGCCTTCTCGGGCATCCTCGATGCCTGCGGGGAAGTAGGCACGGCGCAGCACCTCGTAGCCGACGTCAAAGTCTTCCTCATAGCGTCTTGAGATGATATCGACCCAAGGCAAGAGCTTACGGGCCGACTTCTCCATAGTCTGTACAAAGCCTGTGATGCGTTCCTGGCTGACAGCTTGGCGATGAGCGTGCCAGGCAGAGCCGAAGACGACTCTCCAGTGCCAGAAGCTGCTGAGGCGCTTCGTGAGCAAGCCATGCCAAAAGCGTGCCTCGATCAACAGGGAAACAACTTCGAACTGATAGTCAGAGAAGGGAAGTACTTTGGTTGTGCCAAGCCACTCCGGAATCTGCTCCTTAATATCAGACATGTGGACGACGAGGTCATTGAAGGCTGGCAACAGTGAGTTAGCGTTCGAAGTGCTCAAGTGAGTACGGCGTTATGATGTGGAAGCCTACCACCCGCAGGGTATGCTGTCCCCTTAATAGTGCCATCGAGAAAATAATCAGCAAGTGACAGCAGATCATCCATATCAAGGCCATGGTCGATGGTGATGCCATAAGCTAGCATCACCAAGCGCTCCTTGTTGCTGCTGTCCATTATCGCAGTTGGGCTGCAATAGCTTCCTGCTGGGAGACAGGATGGATGACAGCAACTACTGAAGCTGTGGACGAAGAAGAAGAAAAGCAGTGTGTTTTGATGGGGGACGACGCGGTGGCGCTATTTATCGCTAAGTCCAGGGGCTGCTTCAAAACGGCCCCCAAGGACAATCACCACTTGCATCGGCTACCTACCCTGTAGATACTGATTGTCCTACTGATATGCCCACCACGTCTCGCAGCCTTCAAGCTTCGGAAATACTTGGCTACTTTACATATCTAAATTCACTTCTTCACTTGACCGACACATCTCAGCCATGCTTTCTTTTTAGTGAACTGAAATTTTCCACCTTCAGTTAAACTTGTTGCGAGCTTCACATCTCGACCTCCTTCCCCTCCCTTTCCTTCCCGTTCCCATTCCACCACCCCCACTGAGTTGATCTCAGTGTTCGTTCCATTGCCGTTGTATCATTTGCCTCCACCTTCTTTCTCCTGTTCATTTCTACATACTTGTGCAATCAACACCAGTCCACTTCACCAACAATGGCTGACCACTGGATCCAACCTACTGCCTCTGCTGCTGCTGGACAGCAGCAGAATAACCCGAGAACACTCCAGACCATGTGGAACTCACTGGAGCAACAGCTGAGTTTGCTCTGCCAGGTCATCGCCCTGGATATTGGTCTTTATGAGTCCTGGGAGCCGATGGCGCGAGAGTTCTTCAAGCAGAAGATGGAGTAAGTGATTATTTATTACACCTGACCCAAACAGTCTTGCTTTTTTTCTTCTTCTTTTCTTTCTTTTTTAAATGAAATTCTAATCGGAGTTTCCCTTTTTCAGAGCAAGATACAGCTGTCAAGCCTTTTACCTTGCGGATTCTGGAAATCCTGGACGTGTCTTTCTTGCTCCCGTCACTGCCCTTGCTGCCGCGCAGATGAGCATTTGCGCCACTGGCCATGGCCAACTGCCCATCCTCATTGAAGGGGGAGCCACGCTGGCTTCAGGCGCTGGAAACCAACAGCCCGCCCAGGAGCAGCCTCTCTTCACCGAGGCTATGCAGCAGGTAATCAACCAGTCTGTTCAGCAGGCCGTCCAGCAAGCCATGCAGCAATCGCTTCAACATCTGTCACTCTCGCCCCGGAAGTCGACCAACAACTATGACAGTCCCAACACTCAGGATGGCTCGCCCAAGAAGCGGAAGCTGGAGCCGTCCCCGTTGAAGAAGAAGATTGCAACCCCCTCCAACGGTAACAAAAACCCACAGACGCCTCCTGCCAAGACGCATGGCCAGGGCTAGATGCCCGAGTCTGCCCCTGGTGGTAGCACTGGCTATCGCGGCGACGTTAGCACTGGCTATCGAGCTGAGGATGACGATGGCTACATTGAGGCAGGCAGCTTCATCAACACTGGATCGAAGTATCGTAAGAAGGAGTACGCATCTGGTGGTCCTCGTCCCGTCAATTCTTTCATGCTGTACCGTAAGCATGTGCACGGCGAAGTCACCGCCCAGAACCCTGGCGTCAAGAACTCCGAGATCTGTAAGTATTTATTCCTTTATGCATTTCACCTGTATGGCTTAAGCTAATCTAACCGATTCCTAAACAGCCAAGATCATCGGCCAGCAGTGGCGCAACCTCCCTGAGGAGGAGAAGGCCATCTGGCGGCTCCGTCAGGAACAGGCCGCCGCCCAACACGCCATCTTGTATCCCAACTACAGATACACCCCCAAGTCCAAGTACGAGAAGGATGAGGATACCCCGAGCAAGAGCAAGAGCCAGAGTTCCCCGAAGAAGCAGCAAGGTCAAGCCACGCCCAAGCCTTCCTACCAGCTCCCGCCCTCTCCTCCGTGGAACAAGACTTCGTTTGGAGACGATGTCAAGCTGGAGCCGATCGACCCGATCGACCCGGAGCTGGACCAAATGGCATCGACGGGTCCGACTGAGTCTTTCTTCGACCAGGCCATGACCGCAGAGGTCATCTCCGATTACCCGGCTATCACTGGCACCCCCGATGGAACTGGCGAGGCAGTCAAGGGAGCCAACAAGGACCTTGCCAACGTCGCTCACGATGACTCCACCAACGTTGCTGCCAACAAGGTGGAAATCGACAATGAGCTGCCGACTTTCGACATCGGCCTCGACGGCGTCGACAGCGGATTCTTCGAGATGGGCGACTGGGGCTTTGACAACACCATTGACATCGATGCTGCCATGCGGGATTTCGATTTCAGTCTGTCGACCTAAGCGGTGGGATGCGACTGGCAGACCAGCGAACGGTTTATGGAAGAGGTTTTTTTAGCGGTTTTCAGTGTTTTCAGTGTTTCTCAGACAGCGTAATAGTTGAATAAGCAGGGCTAGGATAGCAATTGGTTCGAGCCCGTTTCGCGATACAGTCTTTCACTTACATGGAGCTCCCCCGAATATCGATGAGTGCATGTAAGTTCAAATAGTGGGGCCCGGCGATTTAGGTCATTTCTTCACATTTTCATCGTGTAAACCCCCGGCCACCAACCTCGCACTTCAAGAAAGGCCTTGTTCTCGTCATATAACCTCAGTACGAAGTAACTTGCTTCGGAAAGGATAGTCCGTTCGGACCGCAGTAGTTGATACAATCCATACAACCCAGGGAATATTCTGCAGAACCCCAAGGCGGGTTCGTCAAGGCGAGAAGAAAATGGCGGGGTCTTCCATCAGCGAGGACTTCGCGGCCCGCAAGCGCAAGATCCTGGCCCAGCTCGCCGTGCCCGACGCCGAGTACACGGACGCGAGCCCCAAGGGCACCGTGGACGCCGGTATCCGAGACCTGATCGACGAGCTCAACGGGCTGGATGGGTTCGTGACCACGAGCAGCTGCGGTGGCCGGGTCAGCGTCTTTGTCGAGGGCGTCAAGAAGAAGGCCGCTAAAAATGATGCCGCTGACGGTGGCGACAAGATGACGAAAAACGGTGGCCGCGAGGAGGTTGCGGTTAAGGGAGGCGATGATGTTGATGACGAGGCCGCAGCGGCGGAGGCGGCGACACCGGCCCCTACCACCTTGGCGGCTATAGGGGGTAAGGGTGGCGGTGGCAATTGGCTTTATGTGTCTCATGACCCGGTCGTCATCACGGAGGCAAATGGCGACCACATGGATCTGAAGGAAGTCCTTGGATTGAAGAACAGCCATGAAGAGGTAGAGGTTGAGGAATCATTATCGAAGGGAGATTCGTCCTCAAGACTCATCCACTTCAAATTCGAACCCATGGTAAGTGAACTTCTGAACTCAGAAGCAGAAGTCATCAGTGCGGAAGTTGTTGGATGGGGAATTGCCTCCTTTCATTTCAAGCTAAATGCATCTGGTATCTTACTATGCCTGCTTGGTGCCATTCGTTTCATACCCCAATCTCATAGAACGGCATTGCTAATCCGCCATCAGATCCTGCACGTCCTCACCGCATCCCCAGCCCACGCCCAGCTCCTCCTCCGCTGCGGTCTCCAAGCCGGATTCCGCGAAAGCGGTGCCATCAACTTGACCACAACCGCAACAGCCGGGACAGAGGCAACACCCACGCCGATGGTAGCGATCCGCTGCATGGGCCTGACCTTCGAGTCCCTGGTTGGCGTGAAGGGCGGCGATGGCAGAATCCAGTGCACCGTGACGCCCGCGTACCTGCGGACGCTGGTGGATATCGGCAACGAGCGGTTCGCAGAGAACACGCAGCGGATCCAGCGGTTCCGGAGCGCCGTGCTCGAGGCCGTGGCTGCTCCCCCGGCGTCCGGCCCGAGGATCAAGGGGGACGGATCGGTATGGGAAGATGCGGAGGCGAGACGGGAGAGGAAGAAGGCCGAAGGCTTGAAGAGGAAGGCGGCGCTGCAGAACCAGCAGAACCAAGGGCAATCCTTGGAAAACACAGCAGTAGGAGACGATGGTGACGTAGACTTGAATCTGAATACAGCTTTCACCTGAAATTGTTGGTACAAACATGATCGACTCTTCTGATACATATGATCAGCACACACACACACACACACTTACAATGAAATATGTAGCAGTCGAGAGGGGCTCCATTCTCCGGAGTCCAACTCTTACTCTCTATAAGATATTTTACAGGAAGGCCCGGATTATACAAGGAGTTTTACTGGTATTATAGCATCATACCATTCATCACCCACCCTGCCCTGCTTTCGTTTGATGGCACACTCTCCCCTCGCCCTCTGCAAACCCCCCCTTTTCCTCACCACCCCTCGTAATGAACTCAACACTGCCGACTTCATCAGGCCCCTCATCGCGTGACCCGGTCCACCCACTCCTTCTCCAGCCGGCGCACCTCCTCCCGGAAGTTCTCGACCTCCCGCCAGCAGTTGAGCGGGCGGCGGTCGTTGTCGCGCAGGCACTCGAGGACCCCCGTGCGCGCGCGCTCGACGCTGTCGGGCAGGACGCGCAGCTGTTTCCGCTTGTCGAGCCGCGTGCGCAGGGCTTCGACCTCCTTGGACACGGTGTGGCGGTTCTTGCCGTCGTCTTGCTGGCCGTTCTTTTCGTCATCCGCCGCGGCCGTGGCCTTCTCGTACGCCGCCTTGAGGGCCGCGCTCTCGTTCTTCTCCAGCTTCTTCAGCTCCTCGGCCACGCGGGCGTGTACGGCGAGCTCGAGGGTCTGGGCGCGGGAGACGTCGCTCTGTGGGTTGGAGCAGCCATTGGTTAGTTATTTGGTTATGCTAGCACAAGAAGCAACCCTCTCGACTATGTTGTGTCCTGTAGCTTGGTTCCCAATGCCCAGCTGGGTTGTGGAAATGGGGACCCGATTAAGGCTGATGGTGTATAATCACCCGGGTGGAGGGTAAAGTGTATAGGAGTGGTTCGTACCTCGCTGTTGCCTTGAAGGCGCTCGACGACATCTTGCGATACGCCTACAGGGCCGGAGCTGCACGCATAGGCCAAGTCAGTACACCCTTGCGCAACAACTTGTTTGGGCCATTGAGGGAAGACTGACGGTTTCCAGACATGTGCAGAAGACTGGCCATCGGCGGCCTTGGAGGAGCTCGCGCCCATGATGTGTGTGTACGGTCGTCGATTGGGGAGTTGTCTGGGCCGGCCGGGAGGAGAAAGACTCTAGGTCTGTCTATCGTCTATTTTGGCGGGTGGGTTTTTGGTGATGCTGTTTTTGGAGGCGCAGAGAGCTTCAAGTCGCTCATCGATTGGCATGCTCAATTCAATTCCTTCCTAGCTTTGGCGGAGCGGTTATTTCCGAGGCTCAGAGGCTCAGAGGCTCAGAGCACGGCAGCCACTGGACTGGGCCTTGGGGTTTTACTGTGGGGCTACCCAACAGCACCCTTCAGACAGTCAGTCAATGTTCTGACGCAATGAGGCCCGGCTAACACAAGGTACCCGTCGTCCGTCGTCGTCGGTACCTAACCTAATCAGCTTCCAAGGTTCGCTCTACAGGGCCCGGGACCTTCTATTTGCAACTCACGGGACGGCATGGTAGAACATAGAATTGATACAAGGTTTTATCAGTAACCGAGAACCAAACACAGTTGGGAAATCATTCGTCAGGTGTGCTCTGTTATGTCCTCCTTCACCACTCAAGTACAACACTATCCCACATGAACCCCCGCCATGTCGTATTACTTGTGACCTCGAACCGGATCTCGTTGGTCCCCTCCCTCAGCACCGTCCCCGCGTCGAACGGGAACTCCAAGTAGCGCCACTCGCCCGCCATCGTGCCCGAGCGGTAGAGGGACGGGTCGTTCAGCAGACCCGGCGCCGCGCCGCTCGTCAGGTTCCCGACGACCACGTCGTTGGCCCAGACGCGGGAGCTGGCCCCCGTCGAGAACCCCGCCAGGGACACGATGAGGGTTACCTCCTCACTTCTCCCGGCCGAACTACACTTGCTTTTCTTCGCGCATAGGCCGGCCGACTTGTCCAAGGAGAACGAGATGACCCAGCTCCCCAGCTTGGACTGCCCGAAACACCAGTCCTCCGTCTTGGAGGTGCCGACCGTGAAATGCAGGTCGGCCGGGCACTTGTCGACGAGGCCGTGCTCGTACGGCGCGCCGCCGTACGCGAAGCCGTGGCTGGTGCGGTCGAAGTCGCCCACCTGGAATATCTTGGTCTTGTTTGAGACCCGCCACGTCATCGTCCCGAGCCCCGTCGTCTCTCCCGCCGTGACGACGACATCCTGTCGTAGGAACTCCGTCGTCACGCCGGCGATCTCGCTGCCATTGGACCAGGCCTGTAGCCCGTAGGCCGCGGCGCGGACATGCTTGAACTCGAACCGGCCCTCCGCGTCCGCGTAGCCGGTGTAGTAGTAGTCCGAGCCCATGTCGAGCGCCGTCTTGGACTGGTTGTTGTCGCCCAGGAACACGGCGGCATGGGTGGCCGGCCGGCCGTCCGACAGTCGCAGCTGGCCCTGGACGGAGCCGCGCTGATGGTATGCCTCGTCCTCGAACCATGTATAGGGCCACGCTGCGAACTCGCCCTGGGCCCGCTGCGCCGCATCCTCTCGTGACCCGTCGTTGAGATACCAGAGCCACGGGCCCCACATCTTACCCTCGGGAAACTCGTCGACGGCTGAGACCTGAAAGTGTGTGCCGTGGATCATGTTGAGCTGTACGGCGTCGCCAGTTTTGGACTCGCGGTGAATCTACATGGGGCACATTAGTATGCGTGTCTCCCCCAAGGTCACATAGGCCTGCAGTCCTCACCATGAGTTCTTGCTTGAGATGATTCCCGTTGTAGTAGTCCTTGCCCGGGTTGATGTACCAGCTGCCAAACCGATCGCCGTAGACGCCGTAATACGACTGCGTCCGGACCCAGCTGCTGAGGTCGTACTTGGTGATGTATCCGCCACCGCCACCGTCACTCCAGCCTGGCCTCCGCCACGTCTCATCCTGGACCTTGTTCTCGGGCAGGTAGTCGCTCAGGGGCGGCAGCGCCTCGTCCCGGAGGTCCGTCTTGCCGTGCGTAAAGGTTGAGTTGTCCAACCGCCACAGCGTGCGGAACTCGCCCAGCGTCGGCAGGGCGCGGTTGACGAAGTACTGGTACGCGCCGGCCTGCCCGGAGAAGATGACCCAGTGCATGTCGCCCTCGCGCGCCGCGAACTTGACGTCGAGGTAGGCATCGCCCTGGTAGGTGCCCTCTTTGTGGATGGCAGCCGAGGTCCAGTTCAGGTCGCTCTGTGCGCCGTCTACGTGATGGCTCGGGTCAGTGTCTTGAAGAACAATCTTCATCCGTGCTTTCTGGGTTTTATTGCCACCCACAAGGGACGGAAGTGCAGGTGGGCGGGCGAACTCACTATAGCTGACATAGTGCCCTACAGCATCACCGACGCAGTCGTGGTTCTTGTAATACAACTCCACGCCGTACTGACGCCCCTGAGTCATGTTCCATGCCTCGTTGCCAATGACCCATGACTCGTTTCCGAGTTCCTGGAAGAAAGGGCCCGTCGGTGCCAGCGGAGGCAGTGCATGGGTATGGCTGCTGCCCAGCAACAGCGCCATAGTGGCGGCAACATACGTAGCCCACATGCTGTTGACCTTTCCCGAGCTTTTCATGCTCGCCTGCGGTGGAGAGCAAATCATACTTCAGGTATGAGGGAATGCTACGTGTTCCGGAAAGGGGGACAGCTCCTCTTGCTATATAGTCCCAGAGAAAGGTCTTATACGGCCAAGATCACCATCACTGCACCATGCAGCGTAAGGAACATGCCAATCATTCGCCCGGAAACAATATCCGATGCTCTAGCGATGATTTACGCAGCGATTAGTAGTCTAGGTACAGGCTTCCCCGCATCGAGTCTAAGAGGGCCAAGCAAGCTGAGGTCTATCATGATATGTGGAAGAAATGCCCGGCTGTTTGTGGGTCTCCGCAGACGGTTCGGGATAATCAAGCCCGGATCAGAGGATCAGAGAGTGCTGCCCAGTTAATACCATTAGTCGCTTGAGACGTCACTAGTATTACCTCACGCCTGCAATATGGGAATCATTCATGCTATTATTGACATCCTAGATGCTTTCTGCGTATATGACGCTTGCATGCTTATACATATCCGCTAATCTAGTGGTTGAGGTTTTGTATCTGCTCTCCATCAAACGCCGTTCTCTTTGAAGCATGGCAAGTAAACTCTTGGTATGGTGTACACTGTCGAATAGAAAAGCAAAAGGGGGTATAGGTTGAAAACATTACACAATAAAAGCATAAACACGTTTCGTGTCGAACGCGGAGGGGTGGGGTCCAAACGAGGGACTGATAAGTATAAACTAAGCCATGCTCATCAAGATTGCTCAGCATGGCTGCGAAGAGAGATCGGGCCTTCGAATCCGGAAGAAGACAGCGGCTTGACGTTTTGCATCTCCATATCTTGGCCGTGGGCTCTGGCATTGGTGTTGCCGTGGATCTTTCGCTCTCCGAGTCGCTGATCTCCCTCTTCGAACCGGTTCTTAAACCGGTAATAGGTGGGTGGCCGAGGCCGGCAAAGGACTACTACCCAATTCTTCCAAGCGCTGCCCTGGGTGAAGGCCCTGTATCGGTCTTTCTTGAGGAACTTGTGGGAATTGAGGAATTCTCGCGTGGTCTCGCCCCTGGCCATCAGGAAAAAGTGGTAGCCCATGAGAGCTGCCGGATACAAGGTTGCGATGGTTCCATAGATGAACATGGCGAAGGGCACACGGAAAGTGTCGATGGCTGCTCCAACAGATATCTTCTCTTGAGAAGCATATACTAGAACATGAGCGAGCGAAGCCCCGATAAGGTAAACTCCAAGGAGCGTAGTCGCGGTCACAAAAGTAAAAAAGTAGCGGTAGTTGCGACGGCCAACACAGTTGTTAAGCCAAACGCAGTGGTGGTCCTGAGTTTCGACACAGTTGTCGCACAAGCGGCAGTGGTGGGCACGTGGTGGCCGCCAGATATTGCAAGTCTTGCAGTACTTGGTAGGCACCTCCATAGCTGCGGTGCTGGACTCAGCCGACTTAATCAAAGTCCAGTCGTTCATAGGAGGAGCCAGGCGTAATGGATCGTCACCTGCCTCTGGGGGAGGGAATTTGTGCAGGTGGCGCGGCAAAATCTAGGTTACGTTGTCAGTTTCCCGTTCTCTTTGAAACACAGCTGGGATTTAGTATACTTACTCCTGGGTCTGAAGCCGATGCATGTACGAAGGACGACATGCTGACATAGAAGATATAGGCAAAGACAAGAGGGACTGCCGGTGAAACATTGTTCCACAGCCAGGGAGCAGAGAAGATGAAGAATAGCACGGCGGGGATCACAACGAGCGAGCCTGTAGCGATGTTGATCGGCCGGTGATGGGTATTCTGTAGTCGGCCACCCAATGCAAATACCGTATTTCCTTCGAAGTACTCATGGTTTCGACCGACCCTCGGGTGCCTCACGTTGGCAGACGGCTTGGCAGGTCGCTCTGCAGCAGGTAAAGGAGTCAGCTGAGGCGACGACGCACCCGACGAGAGTTTCTCAGCACCCGGCATGCTACGGTTTTGTGGTATGCTAGGAGCGTCCCCCTTATTAGGCAACATGAAGCCTGAACGGAAAGACCGAGGCGACTTTCCTGGTGTCGGCAGGTTCGCACCGTTCTGATAGCCCTGGCTTTTATCGACATCCAGGCTAAGACCCTTATTCTCAGCCTTTTGCCGCTGCAAAGGGCGTACGCTCTCGCTGAGGCTAGCAGTGGGATAGTGATCCTGAGTAGGACTGGTGTCTGCAGTTACCCTGTCGTATGTTTCGCCCTCTGTTGCATCGGTCCCTCTGGAAGGAGGTAGTTGGTGGTGCCCCTCTTCATCGTTTGTAATATGGCGAGACAGCTGGCTGAGTCTCGTGGGGTTTGCCGTTACTTCGTTTTGTTGTACTACGCTAGTTCGGTTCTCAGCAGTAGTTTCGTCGTCGGTCAGACGTGGCAGTTGGTTGGTGTTCGTCGAAGGTCGGGACGCCCCTCGCTGTGCTTGCAGCCTGGACGAGCTCATAGGATGAAAGAAAGCATGCGAAGTCAGAGATGGTACATGGCTTCTGCTTGCGGCACTCATCGGCCTACCACCAGCGCCAGATCCCGTCGCACCGTTACCGATACTTCCTCTCTGATAGCCTAAACGCTGGGGTCCTGATTGCGACCAGGCTCCCTTAGAATGGCCGGTTCTTGCAGTGTCAGGTCGAGACTCGGATGCAATCCCGCTTCGTCTATTCAGGCTCGAGACAGCTCTGGTTTGCTCGACAGCGTGTCCATCACCATCTTCCGATGCGATGTCTGTCATACGGGACGAGACGATGCTAGGAGGACCCGCAGGAAAGCGCGGCTTGGGAGAAAGATCGCCGCCTGCTTGGGGCCATTCCGGACCGCTCGTGCGGTTCGTTTGATGTCATGATGCTATTTGCAGCAGAGGTTTAGATTTATTTTTGCCAAGTAGCACAAGGTGTTCAACAGCATCTGCTGCCGGCTACTGGCATGCCGTCTTGAGTGGTGTTCAGGCGTGCGTCACACAGTAGGTCCTAATCGGGATTCCGTCCGTGGTGTGGTGTTGGTGTATCGCAGCGTTTGTTTGTATCGGCGCAGTTCGTAAAAAACCGTCAGCACATCAAAAGGACCGAATTTTCGTTAGGTTTGATCTAGGCGATTGCAGATGACACAAAGGGAGATAATTATTGTGTCGTGTTGCGGATGGGACGGGGTCGTATTAGGTGCTCGAGGTGGTTGTTGGCTACCGAGTGTGAGACTGGTGGTTGGGGGCGTGTCAAGCCGTAGAGAGCGTGGGTAGTTGACGGAGCTGGCTGTTTCGTCCTGCGCAGCAGCAGAAAAGAGTGTCGGTATCCTGTGGTGGTAGTTGGAGTAGGCACCGGAGCGGATGGGATGGTGGCTGATGATTAAGAACTATGGGATGGGACGGAGTGAAATGAGAGTATAGAAGGGGGGAAGCAAGGGCGTGTGCATGAGCGAACGAAGTCCACGATGGGAAGAAACCCGGGTTGTTCTTCAGCTCAGTTGGCGATGGATGAACACGGCACGAGATGCAAGGCAAGTCGACGCAAGGCAATCAATCAAGCGCAGGCAGGGAAGGAAAGGGGCACGAGCGTCTAATTGGCAGCTGTCGTGGTGCTGCCTTGGGTGTTGGGTCGCCAATGCGCGCGCAGGATCTTAGCACGTACATGCGCTGGGCGTGGTAGGTAGTGGTAAGATGCACATTTCAATCCTGTACTACACTACCGGCATACCTACTTCATACATACCTCATAGCCTGTAGGTATATGAAGTAAGACTATTATTGTACGCATCTGTGTTTATACGGACGACAGGCAGAGGGCCGGGTTTATTAATGTTCACTAACGCATACTACATCATGTACATACATACCTAGAATATTGGCCTCGCAAAACTCGCAGATCCCCAAGGAACCCATCTGGCACCCGATCGACTGGGAGGTACACACTTGAAACTCGACGCCAGAAGCAAGCAGAGGCACCCGCGACAGCGGTTTGCATCAGAGAGCCAATGTCTTTTTGGATGGGCTCAATTTCGACATGCAGCAAACGCGCATGGGTGGGATGGGGATGGACCATCCCGATCTTACATAGGTTAATGCACTCCAACACGGACCCCCTTCCATTGCCAGCCACAAGGACAAGGTTGGCTGGTTGCGATGAGAAACGTCACTCCATGTACCGGACAAGGCACGTAAACGTAGACCTGAGCTAGCCTAGGAATTCTCGCTTAGCCACAAGCACAACCGAGAGCCACACTCGACGGCCCTACGGGTAAGCACTGCTCTCATCAGCCACGAAGGAAGCAAAGCGGCCCACCGACAGCCGAGAAACCCAAGCCCATTGGCCAATGGTCCATAGCTTGTTGGAAATGATCGAACCACCGTCCTTTTGTGACATCCTCAGTTAACCTTCTCTTTGACGAAACCTGCCCAATCCGCCGTGAACCACCCCGAGACGACCCTCCCGACAACCACCACACAACTTTCATCATGGCTTCCATGATCGCCCGCCGAGCTTTCTCTACCTCCACTCGCCGTCTGGCTCAGGTTGATCAGAACCTGAAGGCCGAGACGAAGCGCAACCCCGAGCTCTACGTGCGTCATATCCCGTTATTGAAAACATAGAATAGCCGACCGACCGACCGACCGGCCGATTCTCATTCTCCCGCAAGCGCCTCCGAGCTCGCGGACGAGGGCAATTGACGGCTTTTGGATCGGGAACTTATTCGCTGACTGGTGGGAAAACAGATTCTCGGATGTGTCATGTGCGCTGCTCTCGGTGGTGCCGGTCTCTACTTCGGTATGCTTCATGCGAACTCTTAATCCTCAGCTGCTCGAACGGGGACGCCTGCTAATACAATGGCTCCCAAAAAGGCCGAACCCCCACCAAGTCCACATCCGAGGCCCCCGTCAACATGTCCAAGGAGGCCATGCCCTGGGAGACTGGTTCCGAGGCCGGTAAATACCAATACCACCCCGGCGGCAACCCTGCCAATGCTCCCAAGGACGCCCCTAGCGCCGTCAACGTTGTCGTCGTTCCCGACGTCGATCTCCCCAAGGTAGGTCCCGTCTCAGCTTTCGCCGAAGGGCTATCGAATTGCTCACGGACTTTCGGTGTTGGTTGTCGTGAGAATACGGGTTACTGACAAGACTCTGCAGCGACTGCACGACAAGTACAACAAATGGGGCAAGGACGGCTACTAAACTCTCACAGAGAGTAGTTGAGTGAGTTGGTATCCTGGCATGCGGCACTAGACGACGCGACAGCACTGTCCCTTTGTACATACATAAACATCCGAATTCAGCATCAATGGAGAGAGAGGTCCGTTTAGAGGCCGAATTTATTGTACTGGTAGCTGGTGAGGTCTTGCTCAATTCCTCGCTGGATAATTGCCGCCCGTTTTCCCCTATGATATCTGGATTTGGAATCGCCATTCCTGCATATATGCGGAGCACCCCTCGTAGTGCTAACGAGTCCCGATGTTGTATCCGAGAAGCTCGGGTAAGGCCACCATCCACAAAGGCAAGCAGCACGGAATAGTGGCATGTCATTGGCGAACAGATTCATATTTGGTCATTTCAAAGTGGATGCAACGCTATATGGTGTTGTTTGTAAGTGGGTAGGTACGTGTATCTTAAGCCTTCAATGTGATGATGTCGTACGATTGCTCAAGTATAGACTGAAATGTCCTATATATAACCAATTGCCCAGTGATATATACATATATGTAACTGTATCTAAGTCAAAGTATCATAAATATTACGTACCTTAAAACGGGGCACCCTGAGCAATTGGGAGCGACTGCCTCTATGTGCATTCCCCAATATCATCACGCGATGACAACCCTTCGAGCTCCGAGATGCCCACTGCCACAGTGCTTTGCAAATGTATAATATCAGGGGTGAGGTTTGGCTGGGATCGGTAAATATAATATCGAAGTGACAAGTTGTATTGCAATATAATGATTTGAATCACGCTATAGGAATACCGGGTTGTGTGGTTCTCCTCCACAAGTACAGTATCTGCATTACCATACCGGCAACAAGCTCAACGTCGTGGTCAACGTTGTTCTCAATCGATCACCCCATCCTGTCCAAGGATAGCCAGACTTAGGTAAATCCTTAGCTACACCCTCAAGAGTATTGCTGCCATTGACCGTACCTTTCCACTCATCAATTTTGCCGACTGGAACTTACGCACCAATGTCGAAAGATACAGAACAGAGTCCACAGAATGTTAGAAATTTAGTCGTCAAAGCTTGTTTCCCGCAACTAGAGCCTCTGGGTAGCTATGCCGGGGACTATACTATAGCAGATGTATACCAGTCGAGTTTCGCTGTAGTTGACTGACGGGAGAACACGTAGAGTCTGTATGAGCCATGCCGTCTAGTCTACATGCAGTTTATGCAAGGGTGGATAATGGGCAAGACCGCGCACGGGCCACTTTCACTTACGTTGACTGTCCGCGGAAAGTCGCGACTTGATTGCCAGGCTTATCCTCCAGTACCTTCAACTTGCGACAGACAATATTCCGGAACTGCAGTATCTGATATATCTCATCCAATTATACATGACTGAACAATTGGAAACAAGGTCGTGATGGCGCCGAATGTAAGGACGACTCGTATTCTTGGGAAAGTGCCTGGCTAAATCTGATTGTTTGCACAGTTTCGGACCAACACTCAGACGCGACGAGGCAACCGAGCCGGGTACGTCGAACATGACGACTTTGAAGGTATGCGCGTTCGGTCTGTATTTAAACTTGTCGCAGGGCTGATCTTTCATTCCGTAGGACTTCCCGTCCGACAATGGCGTCAAGAATGGGTAAGCGTCGCGCCCCCTCCGCCGGCCGAAACCACCCAGAAGAGCGATATCTGGGACGTTGAGCTGCCCCATGGAATGCCCAAGGACTCGCAGCTCCTGCCACAACACACCCAAGAGCTTCTCCGGGCCGCAAGGTCTGGAAGATTATACAAGCGCCCTGCGCCGGTTGAGGAGGAGGATGCCGACGCCGATGCTGCGCCCGACAAGGCAGACAAGAAAGACGATGACCAGAGCACCAAGGGTTTCCTGATTAGGGCGTGGAAACAGATCCCTCGTAATTCCGAAGGTTCAACTGTGTCGCACCTCGCTAAGAGGAGAAAGAATACGGTGACATTGTCTTCGAGTCTACCAGCTGGGCTTACATCCGGCCCGACGGTGACCAAGGCCACTGTTCGTCGTGTTGATGCTGCTGGCAACCCCTATACGCAAGAGGTTACCCTGGCCGAGGGTCAATCTGTGGATGGTGAAATTATCTCCACGACGGTGGTTCCGGCGCCGCCCGCAAACGTGAATCCAGACGGCACCGCGGCCCCGATACCAGTCAAACGACGACCTCCGCCTCCCAAGAGGAAACCTAAGGGACCTGGCAGAGGCCGCAAGAAGAAGTTGCCTCTCCCTGCGAGTACGCGACCAGAACCTTCGGGCGCACCTGGCGCGGTGCCTACTGATGGCCCCAAACCAGAAAATGCGGGGGCTGATGTAAGTCACAACATATGAGCTTCTCATTGATGCAGCGCAACTAATGATTCGATAGGCTATAAAGAAAGAAGGAGCGAATGACCAACACAACGAGCACAAAACCCAAGACACGGAAATGGGCGAGGCGGATGATGACGACGAAGGCAGCGACGACGGCGAAGAGGGCGAAGAGGGCGGCGACGATGAGGAGGGAGATGCTCCGGACACTGCAAATGGCACACCTGCAGCCCACGATAAGGAGAGCAGCGCCGACCAAGACATGAAGAACTCACCCTCTGTTGAACCACCAGTTATCACCGCGCCACCCATCGACCCAGATGCCATGGAGATATCTGCACCTGAAGAGTCGCAATCAACTACCAGTGTCCCATCGCTACCACATCCGTCACACCTGATGGCTTCCCGTCTGGAAGGCAGCCCGTTGAAGAACGTCTTATCGGTTCCCTCGCCTACCGAGGCTGCCCCAGCACAGCCGTCTCGTGTGAGCCCACCCGAGGTGGTGTCGACCACGAGCGAGCCCGCAGTAGCACCGCCAACAGAGACGAAATCCGACCCAATACCGGCTCCTGTCGAATCGGTAGAGCAACCTCTGGAGCAGCCTATAATACCATCTGAGCAACCTGTAGTACCATCTGAGCAGCCTGATGTCCAACAGGATGCCAGCACAGAACCCCAGCCCTCAGCCGATGTACATATGATGGATGTCACGATGACTACTACGGATGCTGCTCCTGAGCCTGATGTTACCGCAGAAGCGACCGCAGAGGCTGTAACGGAGGCTGTATCGGAAACCGTGGCAGACACATTACCAGAACTCGCACCAGAAGCTCCACCGGAGCCCACGCCTGAGGCTGTCCCTGAGCCTGCGCCGGAAGCTGCATTGGAGGCTGCCTCTGAGGTCATGCCCGAAGGTGTTTCTGACACTGTCCTCGAAGCCGTGGCTGAGGCCATACCTGAAGCCGCGCCGGAAGTCATGCCAGAAGCCACGTCTGAGGTTGCGCCAGCTGCAGTAGCATCACCAGGAATGGAAGGAATCGAGATGGACTCGACCGCGGAAATACCGCGTGTTGCCGGAAGTGATGTAACAACACCAAACGAAAGATCAGCGGCCCCGGCCCCTGAGCAGGAACCTGCAGAAGCACAGGAGGCCTCCAAACAACAAAGCCCCCGTGAGGCTTCACAGGCTCCTGGGAATCCTCAGCTTGACATTGAGCCTCTCCCATCGGTACCAGAACCGTCGATCCCGGCAGAGCCGGTATCAGCAGCTACTCCCGAGCAGCCCCAACCTGATGCTGAAGTCCAACAGCAGGTCTCAGACCACATTGTCCCCATCCCAGAGGGTCAGGCTAAAGAGCCAGCCAGCTCATTGCCACCACTCAATCCTGCACAGACATCGGATCTTTCTGTGGACCCCCCAGCAACGGCGCCAGAGACAGGCAATGAGCCAGCAAGTCCCGACTTGCTTGGCGGCCTCGAAGCAGTGCTGGATCGCCATCATAGCGGCTCCAAAGAGGGCCCGAGTAATGATCGGCCTTCCGCCGAGGTAGCTGCGGAACCGGAGTCCACAGTGCCTTCAGAGCTGGCGCCAACGAGTCAGCCAGAGCCTGCACTGCCAGTCGAGGCTCCCGTCGAAGTTCCTGTCGAGGCCGTTGTCGAGGCCCCTGTCGAGGCTGCAGCCGAAGCCGCTGTCGAAGCTGCTGTCGAAGCTCCAACCCCGAGTATCGTGGAGGTTGTGTCGGAGGCCCCAGCTGCGTTGCCCGAAGGGGAGACGGGAGTGCCACAGGTCGAAGAAAAGCCAGCTGAGCAGCATCCTGAGACGACCACGTAGGAAGGCCCCTCTGCAATAGCTGCGAATGATGATCGGGTGGGTATGTGTGAATAGTAGGGCCATATGGGCAAGAGGAGTTTACAAGGTTGATATGGTTACTGGTGTATTCTAATCGAGTCGATCTTCAGACTCATAGCGTAAATCAATCATGTATATTTGTTTTCCTATAGCTGCGACTCTTCGACTGAAAGACCATTGCGATTGCCATGGTGTCAGTTCGTGTGCAGCTTGTCATGCTCTTTCCTTGCGTTAAGAGGGCGATTGCTACGGAATAGGGGTAAAGTACGGCAGGTTATTTAGCTTATTGACAAATGCTTATTGGCCGTTACCAACATGTACGGGAGCAATCGGGTAGACGATTTCCTTCAGTTTGTAACACACAAACCAAGATGTTCACATTACTATACAATTTATGCATCAATTTTGTGGGCTGTTCATTCGATGCTTAGAGCAGCGTGGCTCAGGCCCGTTTCGCATTCAGTTGCCAGCAGCCAATCCTTCCGGAAGCTTTCTGTCTACCCACTTCGTTGCATCTCTCGCCTGGAAGTTCGGCATCGAAATGGCTCCATGGCGGAGCAAACATGTTCGACTTTGTCCATTTTCTCTCCTGTACGAGCGGCCGGAACTCCATTCTCGGTATTTTCGAGAAAACCCCCCGAGGGTTTCTGTGCGGCTTGAGTAAGTAGGTAAGTATGCAAGTTTTCTGATGTGCTTGAGGTGGTTTACATCCCCACGCATCCGGGCTATGTCGCAGCGGGGTACCGGGCGGCATCATGGCTTCGTTCGTGAAATGATGGGCCCTCAATGAATGCCTCTTCTCGGCCGGGCTACTCGGAGTACATTTCAAGGAATAGCGTACATGTCTTGCAATGCGTGGTCGCACTTGTCGTCAAGTTAGCCTACAAACGTGCATTAGCTACCCAGTACTGCGTTCATCAAGTTACTCGACTGGTTTCCTAAAACGGCATATACGGTTTCTTAATCAGTGTGGGACGGGCACTATGTCCAGGGCGATTGCTGACAACGGTCGCAACGAACTATCGTCTTTGAGCTCTCGCTGCATCGGCGCTGATAGGACTATAAGTAGGAAGAAACGGAAAGGGGGAAAAGAGTCATCGTGTACACGCCCTCAAGGGAAAGCCGGTTTATCAAATTGGAGTGACCAAAAGGCATCACAGTAATTCATGAAGCATGAACCATCTCTGGTTCGTCTTAACCCAAATGTATTCCTGCCCTTAGTAATATGGGTAGGTAGCATGTCCGTACCCCCTCCAGAAAGGTGCAGCGGTTTTGCTGCTTCACAAGCGTCAGAGGACAGCAACATCTTCACTTGCTGATATTAGGACGGAGCCAACTCTGTTGGTCGATCCCGTCTTGGCTCATTAGCCATTAGCATACTTGCTGGATCTTCTGAATGCTTCCGAGGCCCAAAATAGCGTGCACATCACGCAGATAAAGGGGTCATCAACACAACGTCTTGCACTTGGACGGCGGTCAGTCAGCGACATCACGGCTTGCTATGCAAGCAAAATCTACCCCTGTATCCGTTTTCGACTGATACTAACAAGCCAACTCCGACGGGTCCTTAGGGGCTCTACTGCTGACACAACGAGGCGAAAAGCCTCCATGCCCAATACCTCACACAGGTGCCAAAGGAATGGGCAGTGCAATATGATTTCAGGGTTGTCAGGATGTCAAAGTCCATTTAATAACTCGTTTTCAGCATTCAGTGGTACTGAGCTTATATCGCGACTACTCAGTGGGTAGACATACCGTAAGCTGCTGAGCAGCTCAGCAGGTAATATTATACTGATAGACTCATTGGAAGGGCCTCCAGCATTGATTTCCTGCCTGCTCGAAAAGACCTAAGCCCTGCACATCAAGGCAAATCTCACCTCGTGCGTGACTGAGCATTCGAGGAAACCGAACGGTGTTTATCAGTCGATGACAACCATCAGATTTCAGCATAGTATGGTATGGCCATGCTGGCGGTGTACATTATAGACACCGGTTGGTTTTTGTGTCGTCCCAAACTCTAGGCAGAAACATAATCACACTGCTCGTCGTAGCGTAGGGCGGTTGTCCCCCTTGAAACACACGGGCCTGGATCCCTCAACCTTGTTCTGGCCCTACGGCTCGGGCCATGCGTGGGGCGCCTCGGTATGATCCGGCTCGGATGGGACTATTCTCACCTGATGTGAGCTGCTCACGACGGAGCCCGGCCGGGTGGATCGAGAGTTCCGGTTCTTTCGGAGATGCGAGCGTAGCAATCGGAAGGCCACATATGTCACGCAGATGCCCCCAAGCGCCCCATGATCCCCAGAACACGCCAGAAAGACAGATTGTCGACCCCGAAGCCTGTGCACTGCCATCTCGTGCAGCGTTCCGACACATCTGACGCGGCCGTGGGTTACGTGCATATCATCACCCGCTTGTGAAAAAATGTACCTGTCCGGACCATCTGACCTCCGCCCCGGCGGATGGGGATAATATGCATGGACGAGTGGAATCGAGCAGGCCGAGTTTCCGCTCTCATTGATCCCAATACATGTTAACTGATGCCGACATCAGTCGGCAGTACACCGGGCGCCCGCTCCGTCAGCGGCGTCACAAGTGTAGTGAGCGGCAGTTGGCTAGCCTGGCGGTAGCGGGAAAACCCATTAGAGGTGATCAGAATTCCCGGAAAGATGATCTCTTCTCGTGCGAATGACGAGTATAGGAAACTGCGATGGCATCGGAGGTGTCAGTTGTCATGGAGACTTGTACACGAAACGCGGAGGAGAACGCCGGATGCAACATTCGCCATGTCGTCGACCGATATCGTACGTCTCAAAAGACCACAAATACTGGGTTGCTTGGAACAAGGTCCTGTGGGTTGAGAAGATGCGACGAAGGTCGAATTTCTTATTGCTCGGCCATCAGAATAAAGGGGAGCTTTTGATTCTATAAGCTTGATGGTGCAGTATCCAAAATGTAGGTTACATATTGGCGCAGCAGCAGGGAGGGGCGGATGTCGGCAGTCGGGCCTTCGGCTAGCGATCAGATGCGGCTTAAAGTTAGGCTGTCGGGGTCGGCAAAACCTGGCTATCGGTGCAGGCTCAGCCTCACAACGACGGCTGTAAGCTCGAATTCAACCCAAAAAGCACGACATCGAACCGGCGGCTCGCGTCCGGCTCTGCCTCTGCCAGCTTGCAAGTCCCCTCTTTCGTTTTTAGTATCATCGTCCTCTCGAGCACGCCATCGTCACCAAGGAAGGCGTGATTCTTCGGTCCTTCCTGCCCTGCACTGCGACTTGCACTTGGTCCACGCCCCTGCAGTTGAGCTATCCTCTTGTGTGCTGTGTCTGATGTGTGACCGACTAGGTATCCTCGCCACATCCTTCTGCGTACGCTGCGTACGCACGGCTCATGTACTTACACACTGTTGTTACCTTGGAGCGCTGCTTATCAGGCTTGCGCACGCTGCTGACATTGCAACGAGCGAGCAGCACGCCTTCGAGCACGTCAACGCACGCAATGATTGGCATAGGTGCAGTTGCATAATAATGACGACCCTATGCCGGCCTGCCGAGGCTCTCTCTCCATGGTAACAGAGCATGACGAGGCATAGCCGGTTCGGCTTGAACCCGCCCGTCCGGCCAGCAAGCCGTAATAAGGCATCGCGGAGAGGGAAAGACCGGACGAGATGTATGAGGTGTCATTCACTTGTCTGTCACCCGGATTCTTTAGCAGGACAGAGAGCTCACTCGTGCAACCCATCTATTCCGACTGAAGGGGTTGCATACTCTTTTTAAATCAAGTCCAGCTCACCAGTCCAGTAACAGGCAACAAGCCTCGGGTTGCATGATGAGCCCATGCAGAGGTGCGATGGCGTGCTTGCACGCCTGCCCCATCGCAGAGAGAAACTTGTCCAAGTGGTTCGGTGTTCGCTTGGGCGCTGGCCATGGGCGCCTCGGCCACCCGACCCAGTATCGTGCCGTCCACCTTCCGCCCACCACCCATAACGACAGACAACAGAGCTGGTCGGTCTGACGCTTTCTGAATGGGTACTGAGGTCATGTCAGAAAGCAAAATGAACACATACACTGTCTGCCTGTGATCATCGAGGTCGATAATGGTGTGATTCGTGATCTACAGACAACAGGACAGCCCCGGCGTTTTCCTCCCCTGGGATTGCACTGCGTGGTCTGTAAGAGGTTGGAATCATGCGCCTAGGGGACGGGACAGTGGGTCTGGACGAGGCAAAAGTCTGACGTTTGGGACTGGTGGGAATAACTCCCCTGCCCAATCTACATACATCCCAAGGTTGACTGATTGCCTATTTTTTGGCCCGAGGAAAATAAAATCCCATGCCCTTTTCACGCCCCGGGTGTTGTATTGTATACGGTCCTGAAACGGGCAGCGGGCGTTGCAGGCCAAGAAAGCAAAGTTTCGGTACTTGTTCAGCTTTTGCCTTAAAAAAAAGAACCGGGCTTGCCCCTAAACGGCCAATCAGCGACAGCGCCCTGGGTCGCAAACGGCCTAGCGCGGATGTCGTGATCGATTCTAAGACTGCAAAGCCCAAAGATCTGATCTTCGACAGGGGCGCTTCTTGGTAAGCAGCATCATGGCCACTCGGCCTACGCTGTAGAGTTCGCTCCCGCCAGCAATAGGAGCAATCACGCAATCACGCAATTCTCACCCCCAATGGTAGTAGTAGGCAATGGCATGTCCAGCTTTTTTTCCGACCCTTTGCTTCTTGTCTCTGGAGGGGCCCGCATTATTCCTCCCAGCACGCAATTACTAATGCCACCCAGTGGGCGGCCGGTGTAAGTCCCCTCCAGTCCATGTGGAATTACAAACCAAACCACCAACCAGGAACCACAGGTAGGCGACTGGAGTAGCAGTCCCCGAGTAGAAAGTCGAGCGTCTTCTTCCCCGAGCACATGTCTTCTCTTCTTCCTTCCTTTCCCATACTCTTGTTCGTCTTCCCCAGACTTATACCCCAACAAGTAACCCGACACTGCTCCTGTTCTGTCGTCATCCAAAGATTTCATAACATCATCCCACTCCCAACTATTACTAGCTCCCATTATAAAGAACTCGTGTGCCCCTTCACACGCACACACTGAATATTCTCGAAGGAATAGTAGTAGGCGATTTTCAACAAGTGTCGTCATTTCAGTCTCACAACATCCCATCCGCACATTCCACAATGGCATCCACCCAGATGTCGTCCTTCACCTCTTCCCCGGCAGTCAGGCCTGTCGTAGACACCAAGTCACCACCCGCCACAGACCTCGAGTCAGGCTATGCGTCGGGAGCCTCCTCCGCCTCGGGTTCTACCACCAGCCTGCCCTTGATCAGCTTGACCAAGCCACACATTCGCCACCTCAACCAGCAGCTCGAGCGTATGTCGGTACAGGACCGACTCCGCTTCGTCAAGGTCCTCTTCCCCAATCTGTACCAGTCCACCGCCTTCGGCCTGTCGGGCCTCGTGGCCATCGACGTGCTCTCCAAGATCCAGTCCGAGGACCCGGAAGCCCCCTCTGTCGACCTCATCTTCCTCGACACCCTTTACCACTTTAAAGAGACGTACGACCTCGTAGACCGTGTGCGTGCCCGCTACCCCAACGTCAACCTGCACGTGTACAAGCCCTCTGGCGCCGAGACCGCCGCCGAGTTCGAGGAGCGCTACGGCGAGAAGCTGTACGACACCGCCGCCGAGCTGTATGATTGGATCGCCAAGGTGGAGCCCCAGCAGCGTGCCTACGCCGAGCTGGGCGTCGCCGCAGAGCTCACTGGCCGTCGCCGGTCTCAGGGCGGACAGCGCGACAAGATCCCCGTGCTCGAGGTCGACGAGGAGACTGGTATCGTCAAGATCAACCCCTTGGTCGACTGGTCCTTCGCCCAGGTCCGCAACTACATTGCCGAGCACAACGTCCCTTACAACGTCCTCCTGGACCAGGGATACAAGTCCGTCGGTGACTGGCACTCGACCAGCCCCGTCAAGGAGGGCGAGGACGAGCGCGCCGGCCGCTGGAAGGGCCAGGCCAAGACCGAGTGCGGCATCCACAACAAGAAGTCCCGCTACGCCCAGTTCCTCGAGGAGCAGCAGCGCAAGGAGCAGGAGCAGCTCGCTGCCGCCCTGCAAAAGGTGGAGATTGAGCAGCGTGTCGAGGTCGCTGCATAGACAAGCAAGCACTTAACAGCACCACTTCTACCACCTTCGATGAAGTAAGGGCCGGATACAAGAAGTGAATAACCATTTTACGACATATACGATTTCAGACCCGGGAAGGGTCTTTCTTTTCTTTGTGAACATTTGCTGCAGCATTTTCAGGAGTTGGGATATCCATTCCCCAGACCGGAGTTTCGGAACAGGCGATCAGTTAGGCAAGCGGAGGAGTTGGTCCTTTTTCAGTCATGTTTTGTTGAAACCATGGCATCGTCGAGGCCCCTTTTTCCATTTCGGATGGGCTATGCCATAGGGTTGGGTTGGCGGCGGATAGCGAGTAGCGAGTCCAGTATCTAGTACCACGTTAACAGAAAGCTTGCTATGGATAGAACTTGACCTGAAAGAAAGAATACACAATAAACAAGCATAAACACTTCAACTAAACTTGCCTCTACCTGGTGTTTTGTCTTCGCTTCTTTCCAATATCCAAATGTGATGGTATGACATTATCATTATGCAACCAAACCTGCCACTCGGGAATTGCCACAGAGCGGCCTGGAGATCAGGCAATAGGCCCGTTTGGCGGCATGCTGATGATACGTCGCATTGGATCTCTCTCTCGGTTAAGGTTTTGGGGTCGACTCCTTTCGTCGTTGCTGTAGTATTATTGTTTTACTCCCCCAGATTGATGATGATGCTGAACTGAGATTGAGGTCCATAACTTGTGGATGCTTGGCTATCTGATTGGCGGCAAGTCGCAGTTCGCCCGCTTCCCCTCCGTTCTAATTCTTCCTCCATGTGTGACCCGCCCGGCCGCTGCTCCAATCAGATAACGACAGTCCGGGACTTCCAATACCATTAAACAACTGGTTCCCTGTATTCATTGGCCCACCTGTTGCAAGCGTATCTACAGTGAAGTCTCAACTAATCGAAATAAGAAACACAGTATCTAAAGCATACCAAGTATGATGGAGTATCTTACACCTAGGACCCGAGAGCCACGAGTTTGCCAGGCGAACTTTGCTTTTGGGTTTGCAGCTATGGGGAAGATGGTCAAGTCTGGCCTAAGGCCCTACAAGAATAACTGGGTATATTGCTTTGGCAGTTTCCCATATCGACAAAAGATCAGAGAGCGTGGTGATGTACACGTTCACGTCTTTGGGCAGCATAGTTCGCCGTACTTCATCGTCAATTAGAGAATAGATACAGATGCCCCGTGGCCCACGTGGGAGGGCATGTGAGACCTCGCGCAAATGACAAGTATGGATGCTTCCAGAACCTCAGATCGCATCCCTAATCTGTCATGTGTCTCCCGGTGTCACGATATAAAGCGACATGGAGCTGCTACACCTGTCTGAATCATTGTAATACCGACTACATTGGATATGTGCTGCTGGCCACCGTCCCCGTACCTCCTAACACCTTTCTCATGAGAACACACCTCTTTGGGCTTGCTTTAATGCCAGGCGATCGTCGCTTTTTCGGAGTTTCGAACCAGCAAAACCTCATGATGGGTGTTCTTTGTTGGAAGCGGCCTCTCTACGGCCACCAATCCTCATAAGTTTCACGAGAATATCGTGTACGTAGCTCCGTAAGAGAGCATGTAACTCATACCGATTGGCAAGGTTGACTTTTAGATAGGCGGAGAACACCTGCTGGTGATTTTGTTGAGTCCCACGCTGCACCTTTGCACACATGTACGTGGTCACTGGGCCACACAATGTCCAGGCTCTCTTTCGCAGTTCTAAGAAGCTCACATTTGAGGGCCTGCAGCTCCCCATAACGCGCTTGTTAGAGGATATGCCGGCTGCGGATGCCGACAAGTGGTGGGACGACGACCCGGGCACGACTGCAGTCCTGAGAAGCCCGTCCCAGCTGTGAAGCGCTTCGGGAGGCAACTCCATGTACCGAGCCATAAACCACCGGTGACAGCAGTACAAGCGCGAGTCTTGTCAATGAGTTCCGACTGCAGCTTGAACAGGAGTTCACGGGGCAGGAGGCTCGGGGCAATTCATTCATGGAATTCACACCGATACCTATCGGGCCCCAGATCTTGGACTCGGATCCTGGCTTGGCTAAGAACTTCTGCGAGTATGACGTTGGACTAAGAACTGCGCCGTCCTTGGCGAGATCCTCTCTATATATGGTATATAAGTCTCCCTGCAAACGCGTCTTGGTTCGCCCGTCGCGCGGCATGGAAAGTTCGTGGCCAGCGTCTGGCGGCAACCAAGTGATGGCTGGCTGATACCTGAGCCAAACCGGCTGGTCATCTACAGCTCGAGATAGTCCTGACTAAGATCTCTACTTTGGCCGCAGCTTGATTAGCACCAGGGCACAACGTTTCGAGAATTACGATATGAAGCTGAATGGTCGGGCGTCTTTACAGTTTGGGTTGATTTGGATGTAGGTGAACCACTTGCTTCAGCTTCATGGCAATCTACTGATCAGGTCTTTACTTGCCTCCTACACAATGAATGTTAACGCTACTCTAATGACAGCCTACGCCTATCGAGATGACCCATGGCCAGTCGTTCCCGCGGCAAATACGCGATGAAGTTGCCGCGGTCTGGGAAGTACATCGAGATTCCTCGCAGGACTTGGGCGTCGCGGCGCCGTGTACGCTGCCAATTTAGGACTCTATCTTGGGCGCCTCCGTCTCGTTGACCCATCGCTTGCATAGAGACAACGAGATTGGCCGCCACCATCTCCGAGCCGTGCAAATCGTCCCTACGGCAGCCGCAATATCATCATCTGTCTCGGGCGGCACTTCACTAGACAGGATATCCCCACGGCTGTAACCCTGTCGGTACGGAGCTTGTGGGAGACGTGTGACTCCATGAGAAATGGTTGAAAAAGGGGTCCCAGCGTAGGGAATGTGAACTCGCGGAGCATCAAATCGCTGGATCGGGCATGTTATTGTCCGGATGCGCCAACGACCTAGGACGGAGTCGTTCGAACAATCATCATTCAAGGCCATCTTCGACGCCAGCCCATTAAAGGGAGGCATAGAGCTTGGGCAGCCGGGGGGAACCAAAGCTCGGCTCTGCATCACCTCACGCCGAACGAAATGTACAAGCTGCCCCTATCGCTCACCAACTTTAGAGTGATTGTTTCTAGTCAATTCCGATATGCGCTTCTTGTAGATGGCGAATTCTATCTACCAGCCCTTCTTTTGTATTAACCCACTTGTATTGATCTGTGATTGTACTCACCTATAGCCATGACCTATCTTCAGTCAAGGTACTGACATGAAGCAGTAATGGTGCCCATAGTAGGGGCTTTTACTCCCCGTAGGGTGGTCCATTCGCGTTTTGCACCTTGATAAGATGTTGATTGGACTTTGAACTCCCTATGAGACTGATTTCCGAGCCACCTCTAACAGCTCACCCAGTCATCTAGATGTGCGATAACCACTGGTACGGAGCATGCATTCGGCGCCCGGAACACAACAGAAGGAGACAGAGGAGATCAGCCAGTCACGCAATAGACTCTACAAAGTTGTTTGATGCTAGTGCGAAGTCACACACAACCAAAGATTTCCAACGACGATGGGGTCAGCGGTGGTGCCCTCGTGCGCTCCAGTGCTTTCAGTGGCATCAAAGACCCAAATGGTAAAAAAGCCCACCTTCGCCGCTGTTAATAGCTTCTGCTTTGGCGGTGGCATGGGGGACAGTTGTCAACTGCGATATAGTTATCGCTGTCTACTCGGGCGGCATTTGGCCCTCCGGAAGTCACCGTTGTCAAACTCTCACTGGCCGGCTCTCTGGCCGGGATCATTGGGCCGCCCACGTTGCGACCGAGATGATGCAGACCCAACGGAAGAGACAAGAAGAACTCGGCTGCCCACGAGAACAGGTGCAGGCCGGAGGGTGTAGACCGACGCACCCGTTTCTTGTTTTCCAGTCCGTTTTGTCTGCACAATACGCTTGGGGTGTGTATAATTGGGCTAAGTAAGCCGCGCGAGCGTACCCAAGGTAAAAGCGGCACTGGCCCTAAGGCCCGACTTGGCCGAAACAGGGCAGGCCAGGACGAGGAACAAGGCATGGCACTTGGTAGCGCGCTATATCTGGACAGGGCAATGCGAGTGCCCTTGTGCCCTTGTGCCCTTCGTGCCTTAGGAGCCGGAGTCCCTGCCGATCACCCTGAAGTTCGTGGTGACCCGTGACGCCAGGATGATTTTGTCGTACGACAAGTTCCCAGTCGTTCCTGAACGGACCGAGTGGTTCAAGGCTTTTGGCGGGGTATGTAGAAGAGGATACCGACCTGGATATATGTACATGGAGCTAAGTCGCCGAGGTTCAGAGCCTATGAGAGCCTAGGGGAGCCATCCTGCCATGCGCAATGATACAACCACGGATCAATCCATACAATGCAAGGCTTTCGTGCGTTGGGCTCGTAATCGCCAAGTTTAAAATAAAAGCCAGCCGTGTCCTGGAAGTTGCCATCGAAACGACAGTGGCTTGTCCGGGAGATCAATGTCTCTTTTGACATGTGCTGTGCAGTGCAGCATGTGCTGTCCCCAGAGACTAGGAAAGAAGGCCGTCTCGTCTAGCAGCAGTAGTCCAGTAGGCGAGTAGGTCGCATTGTCGCGAAACCGCCAACGGGCTGGGCCAACCCACGTTGAGTTGATGCAAGCAACCGCCCCGTCGGCCTAGCCGTGGGTTGCGCAATGGGCGTCGTGGTTGGGGCCCATCCTTCGCTACGGTCAGCGGGACAAACACTCCTCTGCCTGCTCGCCATTCTCCAGTCAGAGTCAGCTGTCACAACACCAAAATCCTCGAAAGCCACCGGAGAGGACTGCAGACATTTCCGTGTAGAGGGAAAAAAAAAGGAAATTTCTAGGACCTGAATACATATATATCCTCAATATACCTTCTACCAAACATTGTCGTCGGCCCCCGCCCCGCCTCTTCCCCCAACCCAAACCTTTCTTTTCCAAAACTAGGGGTCTTTCATTCCCTGCGGCTCCCCTCCCCAAAAGTCAATTCGCAATCATGGCTGAAGGCAACCCCGCCACGGCTCACAGACAGCCTCCGCCGGCGCGACCGCAGCTGGGCGGCATGCGCAGCAGCAGCTCCTATCTGCAAGAGCACCAGCAATATCGCGGGCCCGCGACCAAGCCCGAGGGCCACTTCGGCATCGACACCGTCGTCGAGGACCTGCAGTCCACCGGGATATCGCCCGCCAAGAGCTTCAGTCCCTTCAACGGCGTGCCCTCCAAAGACGAGCCGCCCCGCATAGTGGACGGCGGCAGCCATGACTTCACGCATCCCAATTGCGCCGCCCCGCGCGGCCAGAAGACGAGCAAGCTGATCGCGACCCTCATGTACAAGGCCAACAAGAAGTCAACGCCCCTCGCCAGCAGCCGCGCCTCGGCCAGCAACGACAACCTGCCCTCGCCGCGCCTGCCCAAGTCCGACTCGGACCTGCCCGCCAACATGGCCCCGACCACCAACTTCGACGACTTCCCCCTCGAGCCCCGCGCCGCCAACGAGCCCGAGCCCCTCGACCACCTCTACGGCTCCTACATCTCCCCCATGTGCATCACCTCCTTCCTGCACTTGATGTCCACCTTCCCCCTGCCCCCGGGCTCGTCCGAGATAACCTCGTCGCATAAGTGTCTGGACGACCCGGATCATCCGCTCGTCGTGGAGCTGACGCTCTCGCCCGGGCCTGCCGAGGATTTCCTGTCCCTGGCCGACCTGCGCAAGCACGAGCTCATCTACCGCTTCGAGCGCGAATGGAACATTGACGTCGCGCTGCAGAGGGGCTCCCTCTGGAGGCGGCACCCGCGACTGGTCGTCTTTGACATGGACAGCACCCTGATCACCCAAGAAGTCATCGACCTGCTCGCCGCGACCCTGAAAGACCCGCCGGACCTGGCCCAGCAGGTCGCCGACATCACGCACCGCGCCATGCTGGGCGAGCTGGAGTTTGACGCCGCCTTCCGCGAGCGTGTGCAGCTCCTCAAGGGCCTGCCCGTGAGCATCTTCGAGCAGCTGCGCCCCGTACTCGACGTCACAACGGGCGTGCCCGACCTGATCAAGGCGCTCAAGCGCCTCGGCGTCAAGACGGCCGTCCTGTCGGGCGGCTTCCTGCCCCCTGACCAGCTGGCTGGCCTCAGAGCTGGGCATCGACTACGCGCACGCCAACGAGGTCGAGCTCGACGACGCCGGCCGCTTCACGGGCGAGGTGCAAGGGCGGATCGTGGGCAAGGAGCGCAAGCGGGAGCTGCTGCTGGAGATCGCCGAAAAGGAGGGCATCGCCCTGAGCCAGGTCGTGGCCGTCGGCGACGGCGCCAACGACCTCCTCATGATGGACGCGGCCGGGCTCGGCGTGGCCTGGAACGCGAAGCCGCGCGTGCAGATGGAGGCCTGCGCCCGGCTCAACGGCGAGAGCCTGATGGACCTGCTCTACTTGTTCGGATTCACGAGGGAAGACCTCGAGACGCTAGTCGAATAAATAGGAAGCAGGCAAGCAAGAAGGAAGAAACAAGGTCTTATCATTATGATGACCATTAGAACAGAACCAACGCGCAAGGGATCCCGGGCCGTAGGAGGTAGCTTCATTGCGGCGTGGCATGGATGCATATTCGCGCCAAACACTTCTCGCTCCTACAATCAGAGATCGTGAAGAATGAACAAACCCCATGGTCGTGGTGTTGGGGTGATTCGAGAAGAACAACTCATGTACGTCCAAGAATGATGTATTGCACAGAAATAAAGAATATCGTATAAAATTCTAAACCATTACGACAATATCCAAAATGCAAGATCATATACTGTAATATCGTAGTCTCTCGACGTCTGGACTCTGTTCGGGGACGTGTGTCCCCCGAGGGGATAGCCGTGCTATCGTAACATTAGTGTTCGTTACTAGGCACCATTCATTGCATGCGATACAAATAGGGTACAGAACGCTACGAGACATTGCTTGACGTACGGGAGCACAGCTGCGCTACATGCTACGTTATACGATAAAACCAAAGGCAAGCAAGTATTCTATAGTTCTTCGTTTATTATATTTGATATATTTGATTACTGCGCCTGTATTATGTAAGCGGTGGCGATTAAGACAGACTTTGCCAACTAACAAGGGGCTTTTTATACACAGCATGGCATGGTAAGATTTTACCCCTTTCCTGACCACCTTCCTGATCAACCCCTTTTCTACATTTTCCGCAAAAGTGTTTTCTTCGATGCATGGTGATTCTGACTTGGACTTGCCAGGCCCATTCCTGGAATCGCCACCTTTACCTTTAACCCGATCATCTGTGCCAAGTTGAGGCACCTCATATTGCCAAGGGAGGCCCTTTCGATAGTACTACCACTACCGAGAAGCGAGTAACGAGCGCGGGTACTGAATTTGACCTACATGGCACACAGTCCCATCTCCATGCAACAAGCAACAAAATAGACACATGTGCAGGCTCAGGTGATCAAATGGCTTCCGAATTTCTTGGATATCATTTCCATGCTTTTTCAGCGTGTCAACGCCTCTATGGATCATCAGCCTACTGCAAAATCCGGAGCAGGCCAGACAAAGACTCTATGTTGAGCAGCGATGTAACCAGTGGTGACCCTGTGCAAGAAATGCTTTGGTCCGCAAGACTTGCTGGCTCCCACACCACCGCTTTGTTGCCGGTCCCCTATCGTACACCTTTTTAGTACATCCTGCAAACGCGAAGACAATCGCTCCGAGGCTGTAGGTTCATATTGAATTCTCAAGTCCAGCTGCGCAATTTCGTTAGTCTCCGGGGCTTCTTTTCGGTCCAGTTGGGGTATATAGGCTGGATATAAGTACTCACCCTTGCTCCTTTGTCCGCGCAATGTCGCCTGACTTGCCAGTTTGCTTGCCCTGCCAATACCGTATTAGAGCGATGGGCTTTCGCGAAGATACAGTGGTTCGCAACTTACCGAAATGCCACCTTCGACCACTAAGCGATCGAACTGGAAGAACTGGCTGACGACCGTTTGACGCTGCGTGACTCTGAGTTAGCCAGTGCCTGATGCCCTGCTTCGCTACTTATTTTGTGCTCCTCCGGCCAACGAGAAGAAGTTTCCGGACGCCTAGAACGTAATCTCTCTGCTCCAAGGTCGCTCTTGGGACGCACGATTTCCGCCTCGCAGCTATATACCGCAACCGCATCCTCTTGAGCCTGAAAACCCGAGGCCGGTAGAAACAAAGGTCGCATGGGTCAGACCTACCTTCAGCATCTGTAGCTCCTTCAAGCCCTTCTGCATCAGCTCTTGCACCTCTCGCGGGTCTGACACGTTCTTGTTGTCGTGGAAAGCGTCGACGGTCCGACGGCGGGCGTACTCGCGGAAGTTGTAGGCTTGGAACTGGCGGCCTTGGCGTAATAATGATCGGTACTGTTTCCGAAGAAGTCGTAGTTAGCAGGAGGCCTTGATTCACGAGGACATCAAAGGTCGTGGGTTAGGCGATCTCGTCGGCGCAAGCCAACCAGCCAGCCAATGCGGTGATGTGAAATGGGTGCGCTGCTTGTAGAGGGTACCACCAGCACGGCAATGCACTGCTACTTACTAATGACCGAGCTTGTTGTGGAAGGTCGCCCTTCAAGGCGGAAACGACGGGGCCGTTGGTCGCCATGGTCGCTCACAACTCGTAGGCTTTGGCTTGTTCGAAGAGGGGGAAGAAGAAGAAGAAGAAGAAGCGCGATGGGGTTTCCCAATCAATAGACCAGATCTCGAGTCTATGGGCTGGAAGCTGTGTCGGGGTTTGGATTGGGATTGGGGAATGATGCAAAATGCTGCCGTTCAATTACACACTGATGGCAAATTCCGTTGGTGATTGATGCATCCATTCTGGTACCTACTCCAGTGCCTAAAATTCTTAGCGTCGGCGACCAACGTTCGGTTGCCGCTCGTCATCGCCAAGGCTCCGGGGATAAGCGGCTACGCAGTACCTCCGAGCTTCTCGGGATAGAGGGAAAAGGTGCTGAACACATGTACATTGACTACTCTATGCGTACCTACAGGTCTGAAGCTGTACCCATATCGTTCTCACAACCATGCGTTGGTTCCGTTCATTGTAGGATGTTTATTATGCGGCTGTCTGACATGAAGTGGTTGGTACCGAGTGTTTTGTTATAGACACTCTTCCACCATGTCACAAAGAACCGCTCGGTTTTCTACTTCAAGCCTCCAAAAAGGGGTTTGTCCTAGTAGTGACATGGGAAAGCGAAGTTCGCTGGTCAGCCTTGGTTGGCAATCAGGCCCAATCCCCCCCAATACCAAACAATCTTTCTAAGAGTAAAGGCTCCCTGCCTTCACACCGAAATATTACCGGGAAATCAATCCTTCTCCTCTTCATAGTCCAGAGTTTCGCTTTACTTTTGGTATTGGGCCACCAGCCAATCCTACGGTACTGTTGCCCTTTTTACCAGCTCTGCTAAAACATCTTCGAAGACTAGATAGTGTTTCTCGATCTTCTTGGCTCGATATTTCGACTCGCCGCCGGCCAGATGCTCAAGGTCGTCATCGTCATCGGCGATTTCACCAATCTTGGCCCACTCGGACAGGTGGACCCCTTCGCGGTGCCTCTGGAAGTTGTCGTTATAGCACTGAGGAGAACAGAAGACTGACTCAACCTTAAAAGCCTCGACGCATTCTCGACACAGAACAGTGATACGGCTATCTCCATCCATGTCCACGTCTTCCTTTTGTAAGTCTGTGCAGTAGTCTCCCGAGGCGCATTCATGTGCCTCATTCCAGTGCGCTTCCTGTCCATCTTGTGAGCAAGAACAAAACTACTAGGTGGCGGGTGGATAGGTACATACTTGTCCTTGAACGCTACACTCTTCGTCTGGGCAGAAGAATGTTGATTGCTTTCGGATTTTGTAGGTGTCCGCAAGCACGTCACATAAGGGACATGAAGTGTAGTCGCCAGGAATCGTCTGTGAGCAGGCTAGACATACTTCCGCGACGTCTTGGACCGCAGCAGCGCTCAGAGCTTCTTGCTTGAGCTTTGCCTTTTTGCCTTGTCCACCTCATGAGCCGCTTTGGCTCTACGAAGTTCCTCTAACTTCTTCTGGAGAGCCTGCTTCTGCTCCTGGTTCCCTTTGCTGGCCTGGCGATCGCGAAGCATTATATGGATAACGTCCGCGATGGGGGTACCATTGCGAATCATCTCAATATACTTCTGTGATTTGGCAGCACCCTCTGCGTCGTTCCCAGGTTGAAAGAAGATATCAACATATGCCTCAACTCTCATTTGAGGAGACTTGGAAGTCTTCAATCGTTCCAGCAGATCATCCAGGGGTTTCTGGTTACCGCTCACATCCTCGCCTATGGCACTTCTGAACTCAGGAACCAGCTCCTCAACTGGTATGCTGCGGTCGTTCAGCTTGTGCTGCAGGTTCTTGGCCTCAGCTGGTGACTTGACGGCCGATTGGAAGCCCAGATTCTTGGACTTGTCACGAAACCATTCTCGCTTCTCATCAGATATCCTCTGCTCAATAGTCTTGAGGTCTGTTTTGTACTCATGGGCTTGTGTGAACAAAGTGTCGAGATCCTGGAGGAATAAGCGCCTGCCCGAGAACCACTCCTTCGTGGCCGAGTTGAGATAGCGATCGCGCATCCGGTTCAGGAGCCTCGGCCAACACTCGGTGCATTCAGCGACATGCAGCTTGTTATGGTCCGCCACACAAGCTACTTGTATTGCTGCAACATCTTCTGCACATGACTGCCTCTCCTTCTCTTGGGTGAGAACCTCATCCCAGGGCTCCAACATGCTGATGCGGAGTATGAAAGACTCAATTGGATATGCAGCCCAGCCCTTTAAGAGCGAAACAGCCCTGACAGAGACGTTGCAGTGTCGACCTTCAGTAGACCCTGTTGCTCGATCAACTTGCCAGCTTCGGAGGACTTTGAAGCCAGCCAATGTTCAACGAGAACACCACTTGAGGACTGTAATTGACAAGTAATAAGTTGAAAGTAAGAGTACTAATTGAGAATTGAACGTGTTTATAATTTACCGAGGCGAGATGGATATCAATCGAATGCGGTTGTCTTGAGACCGGGTAGTAGTCAGCTCTGCTAAGAAGGTTGGGATGGGATAAGGGTCCAAGCTTGCGCCACATGAGCTCTAGCCACAGCAACGTTATCGCAAGGAGCAACGGCAGCAAGGAAGAACGAACCATCAACTTTCAGTCCGTGTCGCATCCAGGACATCTCAAGGTCTGACATCCTGCATCCAAGATGGTAAGTGTCCCCTGTTCGCATCCCAATCGTTTCGCGGAACATCCACATCGATATGCCCAGCAATCACCAGGCAGTCTTCAAATCATCTTGTCGCATCGCAAACTAACAAAACATGCCTCCCATCCGTTCTAGGCCGACAAACTTCGCACCCAGCAAGAGCTGGAGCGCCTGCAGGCCAAGTACGTTGGTACGGGCCACCCTGACACGACGTCGTGGGAGTGGCGGACCAACATCGCGCGCGACACGTACAGCTCCATCGTCGGCCACCCCTCGCAGCTCGCCTACATGAGCCTGGCGCTCAACGAGCCCTCGGCCAAGCTGCGCGCCCAGCTCCTCCGCAAGATGGTCCAGCCCTGCGGCCCGCCGCCGCCCCGCGAGGACCAGGAGATGTACATGGCGCCGCCGACGCCGCGGGCACAGGAATGAGCAGGCCACTTCATGATGGATGCATTTCTATAATGCAAGGTATCCAAATCATACCGAATGGCTTACTTGGCAATCGATGATTACTACGAAGAATTCGGTCTTCCGCGCCCGATACTGTGCCGTTCTACACGACGGGCACACACAGCGAGTACGTATCGATTGCGATGCCAATCGGCTTACCTTGCCCTGTTCGACTGTTTTGGGCAGCATACGAGGAGAGAGAGCCACGCTACTGGGGATGAAGAACGTATGGGCATACCAACGGCAAGATAGCCTGCATTTATGTTCGGCTCGAAAGATAAATCAATGGGTTCATATGTGGAAGAGAAAACGATGGAAGGTCAGAAGTAATCGCTATGAGGACAGCTTCGTCATGAAATAGCAGCCAGTTTCTCTGGCGGGTATAAATATAGCACCCCAACCACTTTGTTCCTATTTTCCTGCAACGCCGTCCAGAAAACCCCTGCCAACGCCAAACATGATGTCGATAATCGCAAAATTGCGATGCTGATGTGAGAACAAACAAGAAACCTAATTGTAAGCCTGCATAGTTATGCGTCACCTGCATCGTCGTCTGGCTGCTGCAATCCAAGACTCCTGCTAATCTTCTTCTCGAGGTCGTCGGGTTTCTCTTCCCCCAGACCAATCTAATAATACCAGCAATACTGTCCGGTGGAACCTCAACCCTGCCTCTTGAGCCCACGCACCATGTTACGGTATCCTCCTCGCCGTGGTCCGACTTCTCCACCACCTTGTCGAGATAGCCTTGTCGCACAAGCTTGGCAAGGACATTGTCCGTCCTGTCCATGGGCAGGTTCTGAGAGGCGTTCATACGTGTGAGATATCGCCTAAGCTTCATGTCGCTCAACTCACCGCCGCTGAGGGTAATGACGGATATCACGAATGAGTAAAAGCCGACATATTCGGCCTCTTCGCGGGAGCTCGGTGCTCGTGACGGCGCAATGATTTCGGGCGTCCTATACTGTGACGGTATGGTTGTGACCAGGACATATTGTCTCGAAGAAGTCGCACCGTTGGCTTTCCTAGCTGTAGCCTCTGTCCAGAGTAGAGCAGTCAGCGTCTATCCGGCGTCGAACGGATGGGGATGGGCCACTTACTCTGCTTCTCCTTGAGTGTGCGCTTCTCCTTAACTGGCAGTTCTTCCATTTCCATGCCAAACACTTGGCGCAATTGGAGCTGGGCTCCGTCGAATATGCTCTTGAAGGATCTCGAGTTGCTACCTAGGACCTTTTCTCTAATACCATCCCTCTTAATTGGTATGCGGGCGTGCTCGCATGCTAGCGCGTACCGCACCAGCTTCTTGATGAGCTGGGCTTCGTCGCCGGCGCCCCCCATGCTGACGTCGCCGTCTTCGTCCTGGCTCGAAGCTTCTTCGGCGTCGGACTCGACTTGACGACGAGATCGTCTCCGGGGCTCGTCATCGTCATCGCGACGGCGTCGCTGGGTTTGAGTCGGCATGGTGAGTCGTGAGTCTGGCACTTCTTGGGTCGAAACTGCAATAAAAGAGGTTTGCAAGAGCTGGGCGATGGTAGAGAAACGAAACCCCGGTTTTTGAGTTATGACGTGTGCGTAAATTATGCGCAAATATCGAGGCCTTTATCCATTGGCATGGAGGGGCATCCATCCGGTGGCAGCAGCAATCGCGCTCCAGCATCGCGGGTTCCTGCTGTCGGTTTAATTGAAAAACGCCGGCCACTGCGACTCACGGGTCTCCATAAGTCCTTATCGCCCCGCCTTATCGGATAGCTTCAGCAAAAGTCCTTGCGCATCGATACTGAGGTCGTCCAGGGTTGAAATCCAATAGACTTAGAACTAGTCAGGAGTGTGGTCGAATGTATATTTCTCAGTACTGGGTCTTGTTTCTTAGTTGGTCTTCATGATATCACGAAAAATCTCCAGTGGTGCGATTTGCCTAGGGTGCCGACTACGGCTTCTCAGTCAAGCCACCCGACCTCGACATCCCCATGCCCCAACTCGATACACTGCTGCTGTCGCAAGCCGGAGACAGACTCTACGATGGTTTACCAGCGACCAGCCCGCAGACCGCCCAACAGAGCACGGCCAGAGCCATGACGAGGAGAACCAGAGCCCCGACGAAACCGAGCTTGCGACACGCGCCCAAAACAAGTCTTTCTACAAGTCCGACTTCTTTGCGACGGACGATCCGGGCAATGACTATGAAAGCCGTAGTTCGAGACGGAAGCCGCAGGGAGGCGCCTTCATTTTCAAGCGGTTGAATACCAGCAAGATACACTTGTCTCGTAACAGACTGCTGACCGAAGCATCCGAGAAACTCGGCTCGGACATGTTAGGCAAACCGGCCTATGCCATTGTCATGAAAGATCAGGGTCTATACAGGCAGAAGAAGCGTTCTGCTGTGCCTGAAGACACTGACACTGCCGATACCGAAGAGCAGCCATCGCAGCTTGAGATCCAAGCTCTGCTCGAACACCAGGATGAACCGGTCACTCCTGAGGAGGTTCGTGCTAATATCGACGGCCTCTGCCCCGAGTCGGAGACCTACCTTCCCGAAAAAGAGTTTCGCAGGATACAACACGAGCTCGCCGAAGGCTTCCTAAAAACTCAGCTTGTCGACTACATCGACAGCTTCAAGGCTGCGCTGAAAGAAGCAACGGAGGCTGGGGCAGGGACAGAAGAAGTATCAGAGAACGAACACGACGAGATCGAGCCGGAGAGCCAGGCCGCAGACTCGGATGAAGCCAGCCCTCAGGCCGAGGTAGATTCCTCCGCACCCGTTACGACATATCCCTGGATTCGCGAAATATCACCCTGGGTGCGACTCAACTCGGAAGAGGTGGCCGCTGGCGGTTTGCCAGAGGATACGGATCGACACCTACATGGCTACGTCTCGGAGACGGCCGCCGCCAAAGAAAAGCTCGCTGTGCGCATCATGCGTGAGTGCTGGGGCCTGCATATTGAAGAACTCATGGGAGGTTTGGGACAGGTAGATGTCGTGGTGCGCAAGCTCGAGTTCACAATGCTTATGCGAGGAACACGACGTTTCCTCAAGCTCCTCAATGATAGGTTCCTCGACCGCGGCGAGAGCATGGATATCTTCATGAAAAAGGCCACGATTCGCTTTGTTTGCACCCGGCCTAAGGCCGAAACACTGATACACGAGCTGAATGTCATTCTCCAAAACCTCACCACCCGCCACTTCCCAGTCTCTCTTGTTGCTGGTCCGCACGATGTCATCGATGAAGTCTTACTCGAGGAGGTCGGCCGCATATCTAACACGTACATCAAGCAGAGTCACAGTACGAAAAGGGTAAGCCGTCCCAGTATATATTTCCCTTCTGATCATGTAGACTAAACCTCATCTTTCAGATAGCTGTAACCTGGCTTGAAGCTAGGGGCCGCAGGACGAATCAGTCCGAGTACGAAGTGGAGGACCTACGGCACGTTGTGTTTCGTCTTCTCATGTCCGCGCTCAACCCAGAGTCCGCCCTGTTGAAGTTGTACGCACCAGAAGAGACCACACCATATCTTGAAGGCAGTCTCCTAGTTGACGAGTACAACCGCGAGAAATGGAGCTGGAAGGATAGACTGGGCAGGTGGGCTCGATACATCATACCGCCTGGAACGGAGGATGCTGCGCAGCATTTCTCTGATGAACAAGACGCTCTCCCGAATCCGCCCGTACAACTCCTACTCGCTGAAACGCCGGTATCACTCCCCATAGAAGAAGATGCTGCATTGCAAATCACGCGTGATGTACTTGATGGGGCCGAGGTTTACAACAAATCCACGATTGCCGACTTGGAGAAGGCCAAGATTGAGGTACAAACACCGTCAGAACAACACCCTCATCAACCGGTCCGCTGGTCTCCCGAGGTGCATACTGCTACCTCCGCCGTCTTTGGTCATGTTCTGCTGGATGCGATGGGCTTACCGGCGAAAGCGCTCATCCCGAATCACGAGCAAACCCGTGCCGATCTGTCTTCCTACTCTCGCATCTTCTCGCCCATCGTGCCGCACCCTATGCGGCTCGCCGCGATCCATGGTGGGAACCAGCCCGATAACCAAGGAAACAAGCCCTCGTTCTCGGTAGAACACACCATCCTGATCCGCTTCTTGCCCGCGCCCAGCGCGAACCCGGCCGAACCTAACTACCCCGGCCCGCCTCTCGAGCTCCGACTCGCCTTGACCGACAGCGACGACCCGGTCATCACTGGCGTGCACTCCCTGCGCGCCATCGTCGAGACCCATCTCCACGACGTCATGCTCCCCTCGTCGCCCGTCGACGTCCGTGTGCAGCAGCAGCGCGTCGCCACGCTCCAGGGCCACCCCGAGGACCTGGCCACCTGGCAGCCCCTCCAGGCCTTCCTCGACCGCGCCCGCCTCGACATCTCTGACGGCAAGCTCGAGATGCCGGCGCAGCAGCGCTTCCATATCCCGGCGCGCCTCTTCTACCATGCCCACTATCCGCCTATTTCGACGACCCTGTCCGCCAAAGCGGCGGCCAAGGAACATGCAAAGCGCGAAAAGCTGGACAGAAAGCTCCAAGCACGCACGACCGCCAAAAAGAACGAACCCATCAGCATCCCCTACGCCTTCATGGGCCTTGAGCTGCACCGCGCCATCAGCGTGCCATACGAGGGCCACACCTTGACGTACACGAGCATCGAGGCCGGACAGGGCGGTGGACGTCGCGCTGAGCTAGCTCTTTCGCCCAAGCCGCTACCTAGCGACGTTTCTTCAGCTGAAACCGGAGAAGTGTTGGAGAAACAGGAGGAGCAGCCACCTACGAATGACTTCTTGAATCTTGTATACAAAACAGCTCAAACTGCAAAGTTCTGGTCTGGATTTGCTGGATGATGGGAGTGCATTGAAAGACAAAACAAAGCAGGGTAACATACAAGGGAGTGAGGCAGCTGCAAGGAAAGCCAACTGTACTAGTATATTGAAACCTTGTATATCATGACATGGTATGGTGAACTGTACAAAACTCTGTACAATACCATTAACGGCTCCAGAAAATATAACAATCGTCCGGTACATATTTTATGTACACACAAAGTAGAACCCGACGAACAACATTTTCCTTCTTCGTGTAAAGGCAGAGCCGTAGTGAGCCACTGCTTGGTCCAGATTCGACCATCGGTGTTGGACAATCCATGACCATGTAGGCTCCATACGGTCAGTGATATCAAGAAGAATGGTGCAACACAGAAAACACATATCACGTCGGAAGAAGACCAAGACAGGAAATTAAGTTTCAGACCACTTGTCTATTGACTCTATTTTGGTACTACAAGCACACTATGGAGAAGTTTTGTCGTGAAAAAGTCCATAACCCTTCCCTTCATATCTTTGTTCCCCATAAGTCAAATCCCAGTGATCATCGCAAGAGGCAAGAAGATTCGTGACGTTAAGTCGTGTCGTGATGAAGCATTACAAGGCAGCTGAGCCTCAGAAAGCTAAGCCAGCCACAAGGAGGAAGGAAATAAATGTGTTAATACATTTATTTCTTGCCAGCCTTAGCAGCAGACTTGGTGACCTTGCCGGAACCGGCAGCGGCCTTCTCGACGGACTTGATGACACCGACAGCGACGGTCTGACGCATGTCACGGACGGCGAAACGACCCAGGGGAGGGTAGTCGGTGAAAGCCTCAACGCACATGGGCTTGGAGGGAATCATCTTGACGATGGCGGCATCACCAGACTTGACGAACTTGGGAGAGTTCTCAACCGACTTACCAGTACGGCGGTCGATCTTCTCAAGAAGCTCAGAGAACTTGCAAGCAATGTGGGCAGTGTGGCAATCGAGGACGGGAGCGTAACCGGCACCGATCTGACCAGGGTGGTTGAGGACAATGACCTGGGCGTTGAAAGAAGCGGCACCCATAGGGGGGTCGTTCTTGGAGTCACCAGCGACGTTGCCACGACGGATCTCCTTGACGGAGACGTTCTTGACGTTGAAGCCGACGTTGTCACCGGGGAAACCCTCGGGAAGCTGCTGGTGGTGCATCTCGACGGACTTGACCTCAGTGGTGACGTTGGCGGGGGCGAAGGTAACGACCATACCGGGCTTCAGAGTACCGGTCTCGATACGGCCGACGGGCACAGTGCCAATACCACCGATCTTGTAGACATCCTGAAGGGGAAGACGGAGGGGCTTGTCGGTGGGACGCTGGGGAGGGTTGATGGCATCGATAGCCTGGAACAGGGTCTTGCCGGTCTTCTTGCCGCCAGCCTTGGTCTCCTTCTCCCAGCCCTTGTACCAGGGCATGTTGGTGGAGTCCTCCAGCATGTTGTCGCCGTGGAAACCGGAGATGGGGACGAAAGCGACCTCCTTGGGGTTGTAGCCAACCTTCTTGATGAAAGAGGAGGTCTCCTTGATGATCTCCTTGTAACGGGCCTCAGACCACTTGGTGGTGTCCATCTTGTTGATGGCGACGATGAGCTGCTTGACACCGAGGGTGAAAGCGAGCAGAGCGTGCTCACGAGTCTGGCCATCCTTGGAGATACCAGCCTCGAACTCACCAGTACCAGCGGCAATGATGAGAATGGCGCAGTCGGCCTGCGAGGTACCAGTGATCATGTTCTTGATGAAATCACGGTGACCGGGAGCGTCAATGACGGTGACATTGTACTCCTCAGTCTCGAACTTCCACAGAGCAATATCGATGGTGATACCACGCTCACGCTCGGCCTTGAGCTTGTCAAGAACCCACGCATACTTGAAGGAACCCTTGCCGAGCTCGGCAGCTTCCTACGATGGTTGTCAGAATTGATGTTGCAAATCCCAATTGGGGGCTTTTTGGATGTTGGGCCCGTGCGAGGTCCGTGCCTAATTGTGTAATGAAAGTGGGACACAGGGTTGGTTTACCCCTCCAAGATAAGAAAAATCTCAAATGGAGGGGTCAACTCTGAATGCGGGGTGAGGAGGGACAGCGACATGGATGCCAGCCGCGACGGGTGATAATATGGGAAAGGTGAATGTGAAAATGAGCAGCAGAACTAACCTTCTCGAACTTCTCGATGGTACGCTTGTCGATACCTCCGCACTTGTAGATCAAGTGACCGGTGGTGGTAGACTTGCCGGAATCGACGTGTCCGATGACGACGATGTTGATATGAGCCTTCTCCTTACTGCACGAGGAAAGGTGTTAGTGACCTGGTGATCGATAGTGAAATGACTTCGCGGTGTTGCTTACCCCATGATGGCGGTGTTGGATGATTCTCGAGAAGTGGTTGTTGTTGTTTATGCGTTGTCTGGATGCTGCGAGGAAGAAAGTCAAGTTAGTTGAGTTGAGGTGGAAAGATCGAAGGTAATGATTCCTCGGATCGACTTGTTGATGTAAAGGGGATGGAAGGCAGGAGAGGCTGGCTTACCTTGAGATGCACAGGTTGTGATGCTTGATCAACGGTAATGTGCGACGAAGAATCGAAGGGGAGAAGTTGACAAGAGTTTGAGGGAAGGGTTCTGCTTATGAAGTGTTTCTGAGAGATGGAAGCGGGGTTGCATCAGCCAGTCTGTGTGCCTTGGGCAGTCAATTTTTTTTTCCTCACTTGCTCTGCAGGTTGGCCCGCACACAGCTCGAATTGTGAAAATTCCCCTCAACCCCTCCTTCTGAAAAATGTTTTTTTAAGGCAGACCCACTTAGATCAGCAAGGATACCTGCCTTGGCTGCTTGGTTGCTTCCTTAGCCGCCGCCCAAGGGCCTAGCCTCAGTACTTTGCTTTTTGGGGGATTCACTGCAGCAACCACAAGTACCGCACCGCCACCCAGAGTCTGGATCGGCCCACAAATAGGGACTTCAGGCCGCTCAACTTGATACACGAACAAGCTCCTGCTTCTACCAAACATTCAATTTCTATGCCATATCTCATTGTGCCGGCCTGAGTCACCGGTTTGAACATGGTGTTGCGGCCCAAACCCTTGTCAACCCAAAATTTTCACTTTTTCCCCCTCCATAGCCCACCCGACGTCATCTGAGGCAAAGCCTGCCCGCAGCTTCTCCTACACATGCTACAGCAGCCCATTAGTTCGAATACGCATACTCACCCACAAGTCAAGGGTATTTGCATGTAGGTATGTAGATAGCAATATGCGAGAGAATCGTATCAGATTGAATCTAGACTTTTCCATCTACCAGTCCTGCCACGTACTTCACTGATCGGCGTTAAATGATTTTTTTGCCCTCGTCTGATCCCCCTCAGTCAAGTGGTCACAGCCTTGCAGGAAATCCACTTCAAGGCCAAACACAACCAGTTGCCAATCTTCCTCACCACCCCACTTCCTAAAGTTGGCATTGCGACAGGCACATTGCACGCCTTCAATGACATGGATACACCAATGTTGTCAGTAGTGACTCGATATGGTTTCCTTCGAAAAAGAGCATCGCAAACCTAGATACTTAAGAGAGCAATCATCTTGACGTGATGTACGCAGGCAAGCAAACAATACACAAGGGATCGACTTGCAACTACTGTAATATTGATTTTCTCAGCGATAGTTGGAGGCCGTGGAGTGGTTGAATGATCGGTGATATCACTTGCTGGTCTAAGGCTTGCGCCACAGTCGGTGATGTCCAAACATTCGGTCAGTCCGTCGAGGCGCCCATCGATACATAGAGAATACATTATGCTGCCTTGCCCGCAAGGTTGGCGCTTGCGCTTGCCGCTCTGTGGGCCAGTCCATAGAACCCCTCACCTTGCCAGCTTGCCATGATATTGCGCAGTGTGTGAAACACATTGACATGTGTACTTCTGGAATATCCAAGGGAGATAAGTGCACTCTCAGCAGTAAATCATCGTTCAAGTGGCTCGGAGAAGGTTGAAGGAAGATTGGTTCGTTCTCCGAGCAACCGAGACTTGCATTACAGTATCGAGAACCGTAGTCTTGGGACTGCTGCCGACATGCCACCAACCACCTTGTGCATACGTACTTCGAGTCGTCGCTAGGCCCATGATGGGCTATTTTTTCCCAAGCTGCTGCGCTTGTGATCCATCGGGCCGGCTTATCGTCTCCACACCCCGGGACCCAGGACGGAATCGTTACTAGGGGCTCGAGGTGGGCATCAAGTCCGGCAGCATGGCCTGACAAAAGATGAACAGGGAAAACTCCCAATTTGGGAAAGCACCTATCATCATCCATGCCAAAGGTAGCATCAAGGAGCAAGCTTCTGGTTCGGTAGGGCGACTACCTACCCCCACGCCGATGAGCATGTTAAGACGACGCTGAGCTTGATCATCAAACATGGCAGTTGCCCTGGATCGGCTCGTGGCCAGATGGAATCTCATTTCCATTCTGTTAACCCATGGCTTTTCTTCACGTTCATGGCGACCGTGGCGTTCATGCAAGACAGAAAGTCAGGAACCTTTCGCTTTCCAACTCCAGTGAGGTTGCACATGAGCACAATACGGTCTGGCTCACAGGGGACGGCGAGAGACATCTACCAGACTGACCACTATCTGTCAGGAGATGACGAAGCTGGCCGTTGCCATGCCTTCGCTGACTAGAGCAGCTGTTGAGTCACCCTGTAAGCTGGCGCTGCGATCGGAAGTTGGCTCAATACCCGTACCCCGATCGGAATTCTGATCTGTCTTGTTGGCGAGAAAGATTGCAGTTGTGAATCCTGCTCAAAAATATGTATGACTGGTTCTTGGCCGACGGGATGGCCTGTATATCAATGCTGCGTTCGTGTTCAGAATGAGCTTCGCCGTGAAACTGGATCTGTCGACACGAATTGACAAACACGGAATTCCGTGCGGAATGGCAAGACTCATTTTGTGATCACGGTCTGTCATTTTGAGACTGGATCCTATGCGACGATCTCGAATACGACGGCGGCGTCCGGGACTTCTCAGCCACCAAGGAAAAAAACTGCTCGCTTTCGGAGCTTCAACCGCTTATGCCACAATAGCAGATCCCGAATGGCAAATTTCCTTATCACGAAGTAGAGAAGCTGCGCAATGCCTTTGGCCGAAGTTGATGAGGTATGGTCACTATCGCGCTACCTTGTGTATTCCCCTGAAGGTATCTGCCAGGCGGCCGCGATATCTCACATTCTACGAGCGACAGCGTCGTAGCGATCTGGCAGTGGGACATACAGTATACATCGTATTGATTTCTCGTGCTGGGGTGCATATATCGGTCGTCGTCGGCTGTGGGACTGGTTGAGTACGGTATCTGTGCCAATCTGGAGTTGGGGAGCATGCTATCGACTCTCGCTTCTTGCTTCCCCCAAGTCATCAACGTACAGCAGACTGCTATTTTTCGTCTTCTTTCTCGAATGCAAGGGAACCAGTATGGTGTATAATGCGCCACGGAATGTGGTTGCTCCGGATTCTGCGAGAAAACGTGGGTTAGAAATACGATATACCAAAGCAAAAGCCGACTTACCTCCCCTGCCCTTCGTCAAGCATTGGCCGCCATAAGAGCGCCTATAGAGTAAAATGCAGCTTTCCATTTCGCTTCCGCGAAACTCATACTCCATGTTTAAGGCTATTCCGTTGTTCAGCTTGATTGACGCATATCGCTACCAGGTTGTCGTCAAGGCTGCCGACGCCGTTGAAGGTGGGGCAAGCCTTTGGACAACGACCTGCTTCGAACTCAACTCCATGATCTGTCACTTGCGCCTGGTGGGAAAGGTTTCTGGTCAAGAGCATTGGATATCTGCAGGAAAGATAAGGTCTCCGGCAACCGTCATAGGCGTTACTGAACTGGGGTCGTTTTGTTCGTCCTGCTAGAAAGAAGATACACAAAAGGCAGTATTACGTCCAAAGGGCTCTTGACGGCCCATATTCTCAGAGCACATGGGCTGGGTTGATCTTGTGGCTGGGAAGCTCTTGATTCAAACGTGATACCAAGATACGAGCATAAATGGATGGACGATGTTATGCTCGAAGCAAGTTTGGCAAGCTGACCAAGTACATATCTTGATGTAGTTGAGATGGGCTCGACAAGCATTTAGCTAAAGCTACACTCTGCAAGTCCTTTTGGTTGCCTTCATTTGTCTGATCCTCAAAAAAACACGCTTTTTATTCCCCGTATACGGTGGTCTTCTCCTTTCCATCTTCTGTGACTCACGCGAAACTGTAGAAATCTCTTCCCAGCCAAACATACAACACAAAAGCTCGGTCGAATACAAGCTTCTTGCCTTTATCTCTCCAACCAAGTTTTGGATTTGTTACTCTGGCCTTGCATGGTCAAGCCTTCATTGCAATGCATATCATACCAAGTCTAGAAAAGGGGGCTCTCGGTAGCGTTTCTTATTTTGTCTGAAAGCTGGAGAGCTTACTTTGATTATTCGGAGTTGCGTTCCGTATCATGGCTGATTAGCTGCACCCTGGACTGCATTCTTAATCTTAACGTTACCGTCAGACTCTGTGCTGTGGCATGTCAGTTGATGCATTGAGGTTTGAGCCGCTCTTTCGATGTTCCCTCTCTTTCAAGGGAGGATTGAGAGCTTTGTAGAGCACCCCAGTGGACAATATTTCATCGCAGACAATCGTGTTGCGACTCACTGGAGGTACCTAATCTACCTGGTGTCGAATCTCCAGAACGAGGCTTCCAACCGTTCTGGGTTTTCCCATCAGGCGAAATAAAAAAAGCAGATGAGACTAACATATACCTCTTGCCTGGTTGACCTCGATCTACTTGGTGCAATACATATTATGCCACCGTCTCTCCAGCTCTGTTTACTTCAGATCCTGGGTACTCGAACAGTTTGTTACCCACTGTCTACATTCATTCCTAGATTTTCTCCCAAGTCCCCTTAGCCCTTTTGGCTCCGAGTTGATGCAAATATTGTCCAACGGAACTCTGCCACCGAACACCAAACACAATTCGGCGTGTTGGCCCGGTCAATATCCGCCTGCATTTGCAACATCGAGATCGCGACACTGGGTTTTAAAATACCCTTTCCCCAGATGCAGGATGCCACAACTCGGCCCATGTTTGAGGGTTCGACTTCAGCAGCCATGACTTTGGAGTGTATGGTAAACAACATATACGCACCACTCGAAGCTACGTGTTTTCCTATTTCTTCCGTCCACTGGGTGATTTCAACTAACTTTGAGGATAACCAGGTGCGATGTCAGATCCAATACGATTTTTGCCAATACAGCATCATTCCAAAACGATGCGTGCAAATGCTTTATTTCTCAAGTCCACCAGTTCAACGACCAAGATGACTGGACGAATTTCGCTGCCAAAAAGGATGCCGAGCCAAGCAGCACACCTGGACGGTCGTGTCGTCCATACCTAGAACTTTACTATGGTAATTGTGACTCGGGAACTGGGACATGGTCATAAACAAAGAAGGATATACATGCCTTACATATGGGCACACGCTAGCCGGCCTCAGCTTCATGACAAGGTACAAAGGGTGGCTTTCTAGACCTAGACATCGCCTCATGCGGTGCACTTAGGGCAACAAGTTTTATTGCCCTGACTTTGCTTCTGTCTTGCTTGAAAGAAACCAGACTTCTCACCAAAGTGCCCGTCAGGAGTACCCCAAGTATATTTCCAGACAAATACCATCCATCCCATAATAACTGTTTAACATGGCTGATAGTTGCGTCTACAGCTCTCCTTCAACTCTGTCGATCTAAATCGGACCAAACCACCACGAGCCACTTGCAAAGACCGGATTCTACTCGCAGTTTCACCACGCACACCTATGCTCGCACTGATAACACGATGAATTACAAAGCTTTTCGAGCACATTGCGGCCTTTGAGTGCTGCACCAGTCTCCTAGAGAGGAAGCTAGCAACCCTTACGCGTTTATTGACAAGAATGACGTGCTCCTTTATGGGTGAACATCTGCACGTGGAAATCGAATAAGCAGGAACATCTACAACTACCGTCTGTGGGAGGGAGGTGGATTTTCAATCCACACCTCACAATACTTTCCCTAGGACAAAGACAAGGTCATTTTCCTGGCTTTCTCTTAAACAGAAAAAGACATATTCAATAACCATAACCCTGGAATACTTTAGTCTAGAAAATGAACAAGATATCCAGTGTGCAAGCAGGCAATTATTACCAGAGTATCTAAAAACCCATAATGAATCCATGCCATTCTACATAACTTCATCAAGTTACTGTACCAGAGCTTCTGGTTCTTTTTGTTGCAGTCCCTAATTACTCTACACGTTGTTAGTATTTGTCCTTCAAAGCAGGCCACTTCTCCCATCCAATAATATCAATGCCAATAGTACAAAACGCGCTTGGCGGTTTGTTCTAGCCGTAATGAAACATAGCTCTTCCTTGAGTTGGTGCCTCCAGAAGCGCTGTACAAAAGAACACTGGTCTGTTTCTCACGAGCAAGAAGTTTTTTTTCTTGATTTTATCACAGCCCAGCACTGTACCTGGTATGTAGACTGCCACACTCGACTAATACATAAACAACTCGGCCACTTCCCATAGAGAAGACGGTTTTGTCTTTAACTCCCTTTGAATCAAGACCCAATGTCACGTAAACTACATGGGCCTTGTGATTATGAATTGATTTACGAGTTGAAACTCATGATAGAATAGGGAATGTAGCTTGGGGCAAATAGATCCCAAGAGAGCTGAACAATGACAATGGATTCCAAGTCATATACCGGCATCCACACCGAGGAGATATCTACAGATAACTAAAACTGCAAAAACAGTAATATTTCCCATCAAGATCCTGCTCATTATAAACACCATTTCCATGAATTACTCCTTTGCTTTTCCAAGTCACACGCCCACCTATGTACCCTAGAGGTATTCTTGATTCTTCACATGGAAAGGGGGTTTTGACTCCATAACTCCACAGCCAGTAGTAGTGATAGAATTTTGTCATTCCAGTTCGGTCCAACAAGATTAACAGATTCCATGACGCCAGGGTAAAAACAAAACAACCCCAGTGCACCCGTATGAAGGGCGTCATCATCACAACAAGAATGGGAGTACCACAGCATAGTCATCTGATAAGTGGCCACTGGCTTAGTAATAAATACTATCACCAACTTTGGCATTAAAAGTGTCTTTGACACATTGATCTCCAGCTTCCAGACTTCCATTTTAACCTCTTTTGCTGCAACCAACAGCTGACCAAAAGGGCATAGAACATACTCATTCGCCACCAAGGGGGACTGCCTATTGACTTCTAGCCATTAACACTCCACGTCTACCAACACGGCCAAGCCAATATATAATACTGTAGCCGAAGAAGCCATTCCATCTCATGGCTTGAAATTACTCCGTCCCATATCTTGAAGCAATTCACTCGGGTATTGAGCCATCAGATTCTGCAGGCTTTGTTAGAAACGATTCTCCAAGTCCATGACCGTTCCAGAGACTGATACAAAATGGCACTTCCCTTTGGCCAAGGCCTCAGATTCAACGACTAAGAGACCTCAAAGAACATTGGTCTCTCACAACTCGCTCTGGCTCCGATGTCATCCTGAATAATACTATAATGAGCACATTGCCTGTATAATCTCCCTGTCCCATATTACCACGCCTCCGGTCCATCCTGTCACTACGGCCCTGGCTTCAGTTATGACGGAAAATTAGAAGCTAGCGGCCAGCTCTCAGCGGCCCTGACATAATGTATGTGCACGTCTTTCATGACAGTTGGCTATACAGCCCATACCGATTAAATAAATACTGTCTGTGTGTACTGAAGATACACTGAATAAGCCAACCACCCGTGTACACTTGCAGACAAGGTATAATAATACTCATGTGGCAAATTTTGGTTGCAGTACTGTGTCGACTTTCACCATCAAGGCCCCTTTCGTTGCCTATCATGTCTAATATAACCGCCGTGCTCATGCTGGCTGTCGTTACCGAATCAAACAGCATGCCTGTCTTGTGCATGTATTATTTAATATCCTTGTTAAACACCGTGCCCTGCACAAGATAATGCAGTGCTCCTTATATAGCAAACTCTATCTGATGCTGCCAAAGTAAATTTCCCAATGCAGAACTTACCTGGTGAAGACGTAATCCCCCCTGAAGGTCAGTTAAATGTGCAAGTAGTCGATCGAGTAATTCATATATACCTATAATGTAATATGTCACTTTTCAGGGGAGCCACATGGGATGCCCGTACATGTGCGTATGTAAGTATTCACAAGGTCCGGCCGGACCCCGGGCATTCATCCGGGGAAGTTCTAGGCCCGAGAGATCCCCGGGCCCCGGGCCTCACCGGCGCTCCGGGGTGCTCGCCCCCTAAAGGAGCCCCTATCGACCCCGACCTAGCTGGCGCTCCCAGAGCCGAACCCCTCGCGCCCCTCGCGTCTCGGTCATAGCTCCTGCGTTAGTGTAGAGGAAGTCATCGTCGCCGAAGGTATATAGTAACATTCTTAGATCGTGGGCCCATGGGTTAATGCCCTAGCTCAGCCCTGGGATCAAACAAAACATTTTTCTTCGCCCTTTTAATTTTTCTCGAATTTGTTGAAGTTACAACAACAACAACCAGAAGAATTTTGTTGGTAAGTCTACTATTTCTTTTCTTCCTCTTCGTATCCCAACACATATCACCACTTCTACAAGGTAAGGTTGTTTCTATCGTTTCCTATTCCACATCACCGCCTCTATCTCTATATATGCATGGGTATTACCTGGCAAGCCTGTCCGTCCTCCACGCCATGCCGCCCCAGATGCTAAGCTGGGATCAAGATGACCCTCTGCTCCGCCAGGTTGTTCAGTGGACCACTGTTTGGCTTGATGAGAGGTGGGTCATGTGGTTTGCTGGCAGTCATGCGCTGTACGAGATCGTGCCATCCACTGTCCTTATGGGCGAGTCCCCTATCCTTAGCGATCAGACGCTATCACAACCCCTTAACCCTTGGTGACCCAACTCTCCCACAGCGTGTAACTAGGCCCTCTTCCTCCTAATTATATAGGGCTCATCCCACTGGACTCCCTAGCCCATTCCTTCCCCAACGTACTTACTTCCACCTCACTCCACAATCCCCTTCACGTACGTAGATTCACATCCACTTCCCCATCCTCCAACACTGGCCCACAACGCGCTAATACCAAAGGTTGGTTCCATTTGTTTTTTATTTGTGTCCCTTCCTCCGTCCTTCTAGATCAAACACTAATCGTATTGAACTTCCAGTCTTAGTGAATCTTCTCTCACCAACAACATCCTTCAGGTCAAGGTAAGTAATATTCCCTTCTTCTTCCTCGTATCTACATCAATGTATTACGTATCCACCACTCGGCCGCCTTTTCTCCTACATCGTCGTTCGACGCGTGTTTCGTCTTCTCTGGCGCTTCCCTTTCCCTTTCCATTTTTCTACAAGCCTTTCTTGTTGTCCCATACATCACCGTCTCTCACTTCCTTCCATCTGTATTGCACCATCTTCCATCACAAGTTGGAATACCCCACGAAGGTAATATTACACCACATTCTAGCCTCCACAATCTTTTCCTCCTTTACAGATAAATCCTTCCTGTCCCATACATCGTCACATTCTCACACTTCCACCTGTGCCGTAAGGTATTCCTTTGTGAGTTGGAACAGCTCACGAAGTTGGTATTACGTCCCAGTCTGGTTCCCACATCCCTTCCCCCCTTGCCCAGCCACGATTTTTTATTTTCCACTACACCATATTGCACTCATACTTCCATTCGCGGGCGCAATATTGTCCTTCACGAGCAGCAGCCGCCCACGAAAGGTGGTATTACATGCCAGTTTGGCTCCCACAATCTTCCACCTCTCTCTCAATACCCAAATACGTTACACCTGCCCCTTCAACACTCCAAGTTGTAAATTATTTTCTTTTGGCAGCTGGCTATACCGATTGGTGAGATTCATCACGCAGTCCTCGCTGGCTTCCATTGGAAATATCTTGCAACATCAGCACAACTCTCCCCAGTTGGCTCTTCTTCAGTCCACTGACTATTCGGCAGCTCAGAAAACTCTTCCCTTGCTGAGTTTTCGCTTTTCGACTTGTAAGTACTTTCCCTCCTTCTCTTTTTGAATTTTCTGTTCTGTGCTCTACATCGCCTTGGTAGTGTGCATCATGGGCTCCTGGTCGTCATATGCTCTTCCTTTTTCTCTCCTAATTCCTCAACATCAACTCACGGGATACTGCCTTCCCAGCCAACGTATTCTCTTTCCTTTTTGTTTTCTTGTTACATTTGCCAATCATTCATTCATTTACTAAAAACTTTTCGACAGAGTCACCAGCCCCCGAATCGTTGAATCCAAAGGAACCTGCAAGGCAGACCAGTGAGTATTTTACATCCCTCACCTTTCTAGATCCCTACACCATGTATGTAAGTACCAATACTGACTAGAGATCTTCCAGGCACTGGGAACTTTTGCCCATCATGGATTCATCTAATCCCTTTGGACGATCCTCATCAGCGGACGTCGTCGGAAGAAGCCCCCAGCGCTTGGTACGCACTGCAAGTGCTAGAGAGGCCACTTCCTCTGGTACCGAGTCCTCTGTCTCCGGTTCTGATGGTAAATATTCTGCGATTTCACTTGTTTCACTGCGATCTTCCTTCCTCCAACAAGTTGGTCGTTGAGGTCACAACTTTTCCCCTAAGAGGCCATCCATCAGTCATGCCTGTCCGCCTGAGACACAGTACCAACCGAGTCTTGTTGCCTCTGGCTGGTTGCTATTTCCCTTCTTTTTCTCCATATTCACATGATGTTGTTGCTGGTACATGGCACTGACTAGATAATTCCAGGTGGCGCATCACTCGGAGACCGCCTGGCAAGCATGAACCTTGGTCAGAACCTTCGACCAAGCTATGCTGATGCTCTTATTGGCTTGGGAACCTCGTCTGCTGCTGCCCCCGACCTGCCTCTGGGTATGACGTACGACGACGACCCTTTTACTGGCTATACGGGACCTGCTATGTATAGCCCTTATGAAGCCCAGCAGCGTGAGAGACGCGAGCAACGCGAAGCTCGACGCTCCCGCTACGACAATGACAACACAGTTGACGCCCAAGTCTTCTACCCTGCTTCGTCTTGTGTCTTCGTCGCCAAGTAAGTCCTCCCGTTTTCTCAACGTCCTTTAGCAGCCTTTTATTGACGATTTATCCAGCCTACCAGAGTCGATGGAGAATATTAAGCTCGAGAGAGAGCTTAACGACAAGTTCGGCGAGTGGGGTGCCGTATTCGTCAAGATTCGCCGCGACAAGAAGAACATGCCGTACGCTTTTTGTCAATATACTGTAGGTCATCTCGAGGACTTCTACTCTGGTCAACCAGCTAATATATCATTTCATCACAGAATGACCGCGATGCTGCTGTTGCCATGGCCCATGGTGCCGGAACAATGTTCCAGGGTCGTCCCTGCCGCGTCGAGAGAGTCCGAGCCAATCGTCAGTTGACGTGTTCCCCTTTTACATCTTCATTAGCTTTATTTACTAATCTGCCTCCAGGGACTTTCATCTTACGTAACTACGTCGGTGGCATAGTTGGTCTTGAGGAGGCTCGCGAGGTCTTGGAAAAGCATGGTGCTATCGGCAGACTTGAGGAAGTCAGCCGCGACGATGCTGATTCTCACGGTATTCACCAAGGAATATTGGTCGAGTTCAAGAACTACGACCCCGATCGTGACATTCAGGCAGTAAGCATATTGCACCTCCTTCTTACAAGCCACATGCCTTCCACTGACTGTTTATTTGTAGACTTTCAGACGTCACGCGATCTACCGCGTCGTTGCTCATGATCCTCAACGATCTCGTCATGCGGAGCCAATTACAGATTCCGAGCAGACTTACCGTAGACGCTATGAAGTCGACCAGCGTTCTATCTTTGTTGGTAACCTGCCCGACATTGATGGACTTGAGCGCGAAGTACGTCTTCTGGCTGGCGAGATTGGAAACGTTGTCAGCGTTCAAGTGATTCGGAAGGAGGGTCGTTCTGGTAAGTTATGCTTGGCGCTATCTCCATATGGAAGCACATGCTAATAATTCCATCGTTACAGGCTATGGCATGAACGTATTCGCTTTCGTCGAGTATGCACGAGCTGAGGTGGCAGAAATGGCCGCACAGGATCTGGTGAGTCTCATACCCAGAGTAGGATAACACGAGTATGATGGGTTTGACTAACTATTTTTTAGGCTGGTCGACGAATCTTCGGTTGCCGAATCCGTGTGGAGCAAAAAGAGACTCGCCGTCCTGGCGGTGATGATCGTCGCATCCGAACCTTGGAGATGCCCCCCGCCCCACGATTCGTGCTGCGAGCCCTGTCCGCCGTGACCTGGGTGAACGTGGCTTGTACACGCCCCGTCGTGTTGAGAATGTCGGCAACGACCTCACCACAAGCATGCCTTCTGTCCCTCCTGCGCCCATGACGATGCCGACCTGGTTCCCCTTTGGCAGTCCGAACTATACCACCTCACCATTCGCGACATCTGGTATGGAGGGAGTTTTCCCTCCTCATCCGCACTATTTACCTCCGGCCATGTCTTGGGCTGCTCCTTACATGAGTGACCCGCGCGTGGCTTCGCAGGCTTACTGGACCGCATTCCAGCATGCTTATGGCGCCCCTGCAACTGCTACGCGTGCTCCTGAGGCTGTAAGCGACAACGATCGTGCTCCTGAGGAGTCCCATCCCCAAGACTCCTAGGATTTTTCTGGATTCCTTCACATTTGCTGAAGACTTGATTACGTCTCCTGGCTTTGACTTTTGCTCCGGCAGTTGAAGCCGTAGGGTCGAATCTTGTGTCATCCAGAAGGATATATGGTGCTGGACATGCCCCGGAAATATATTGACACTTTGGTCATATAATTTCAGAATACCAGAATTTCTGGTAAGGGTTTCAGTCCACGACCAAACAAGATGTACGATAGATAAGGTTATTCTGGCAGGAGATTTTCATCCTGCATACCGCATGAGTAGCATGCGCCACAATGAGACTTGCCATACATGGAGATGAAACTCAAGTTGTCTTCCCCCGCGTGCGTTACTCTTGATGTCAAGGAACGACCCGAACCGTGATTGACCAGAGCAGATTTCGAGTCGCGGATATCCAGGACAGGTAAGATCTCCCCTCTATGCCATGGCTGTCTGCCTTGACGAAGAAATCTACTAACTGGCTCGTATATACCGGGAACTCGAGCGCCTTAGGTTAGGCATGGCATGACGATGCTTCTTTCGGAATGTAGTTCATCCTACAGCTGCCTGCTTCGTTGCAAGTCTCAGTTCTGCTGGTTTGGCTTGGCATCGAATCAAGCCTAGAAAATAACGCAACATGCCTGAAATCCTCCGCGACCAGCAATAGTGGAGCGATCTCAATTCTTATCAGGAAGCAACTTCAGCTCTCGGAGCTGAAAGTGAATTCATGTTGAAAGTCTAGATGGTTCCTGACTGACGATCTGTCGAGGATGGCCTGTTTTGGGTTGCATAGTTCTCCACACTAGGGACAAAATGGATGGTCTCACGGCCGATTCCCCGCTATACCGCCGAGGCGCCAACGACTTGCCACAGAGCTAAAGAATATTTTCTCTTCTTATTAACCCCAGAGTCACCCGTCGTCCTCTTGCATCCGTCGAATCAGGAGCTTCAACTGTGCTTGGGAACACTTGTATCTGCGAATAGCAACACTCAGATTCATATTCACTCGTTGCGTACAGGGCGCAAATCGTTGTGCTGAGAATGGGCCAACCGTCGTTTGAGGCATCCAATGCCGTCATTTATGTTACCTATGGCGCCTTCCTGTAGGGACCGGACTGCTTGCTCTCTGATATAGAGGAACATCGCGCTGACCATCTCTCTAGGGTATTGGGAACAGGGCTGGCCGTGAAGATGTGGAATCAGCCCAAGGCAGATTTCCTCGCTGGCAACAGAACTCAGACGGGTCAGAAAAACAACGAAGAAGATCGCAGAGTTGAGAGACTGCAATGAGTCTCACAGCACAGAAAAGATCTTCATCGAGAACTACCCCCGTGAAAAGAAGAACCCGTGCGCTAACCATGTCTACAGCCTTTCCTTTGGCCCTCAACTTCATCGCCGCTGGTGAGTAGAGGCGAAAGCTATGCTGGCCTAACCCCTAAGCGAGACATCTCCTTGTCGAGATCCCCCGAGCGGTAGCACAGCTTGATGAAAGAGTATCGATTATCCCCGGATGCCTGCATGAGACGACGGTGCGGCGAGCCTGGGCACCACCCGAATGAGCAAGATCAGTACGAGGTCTAAGAGTGACAACGACGCCAATGCGCGAAACTGACCAATAGGTTCGTACCCAAGATGAAGATGGTTTCTGCCTCTCCCTCTCTCTCTCTCTCTCTTCGTTGGATACTCAATTTATCCCGTTGAGGGTTGAGAGAGAGAGAGGCAGGAAACCGCGGCTCACTACGGGCGCCGATTCGAAACAACCCCTGACTTGATCCAACCTTCCCGGTGGCGTCCATCGCCGCGAGCGGAAGGAGATCTAGAAAGGGAGTTGTGAAGATGAAGCTGAGATTGTACCGTAATTACTCGATCAAGTTAATGCTTGCGTGGGAAAAGTGCTGCCGCTCTAATGACACCCCCTCCTGTTCTTCTCCCCTGTTCCGATTTTGCTAACCGTTGCACGCTTTCGTGTGAATCTTCAGCCATGGGCTCTGGAATTCTCTTCTCATATCCACAGCTAGCTACGTTGGCTGGTCTTCAGGGTGTCATTGTTTATGCCCTCTCCTCGGCTCTGCCGTTGTTGGTCTTTGCTGCTCTTGGTCCCGTTATCCGGAAGAAATGCCCGGAAGGGTTCGTTCTTACGGAGTGGACCAGGCAGCGATACGGCATCATCACCATGCTCTATTTGAGCTTCCTGACGCTCGTCACGTTGTTCCTCTACATGGTGGCGGAACTGTCGGCGATAGGACAAGTAGTCACTGCGCTGACTGGCGTCAACGAGTTGCCGGTGATCATCGTGGAATGCGTTGTAACGACGGTCTATACATGTAAGTCTGGCCACCAATATATGGGAGGGCCCCGTGCTAACCACTTGGACAACCAGCGATCGGGGGTTTCCGAATTTCCTTCCTTACCGATAACGTACAGGGCGTCATGATCATTCTTTTGATCATCGTCGCTACGATCACCATCGGAGTCAAGACGGAGATCAAGCCCGAGCTGATCGAGTCCTCGGGCCTCCTTGAGCCGAACCTCTTGGGCTGGCAGCTCCTCTACATGTTCCCCATCGCTGTCCTGACCAACGACTTCTTCCTCTCCAATTTCTGGCTCCGCACCTTCGCCTCCAAGACCGACAAGGACCTCTGGGTCGGCATCACCATCGCCGTGGTCGTCATCTTGATCGTGCTGACGCTCGTCGGCTGCACCGGTCTGATCGCCGCATGGTCTGGTGCCTGGCCCGGTGACCCGGCGCAAGACGGCTCCGTCGCCTTCTTCCTGCTGCTCGAGCAGCTGCCCAACTGGGTCGTCGGCATCATCCTCGTCATGGCCGTCACGATGAGCACCGCCGCGTTCGACAGCTTGCAGTCGGCCATGGTGTCCACGGCCTCCAACGACCTGTTCCGGAACCGGCTCAACATCTGGTGGATCCGCGGCGCCGTCGTGGCCGTCTTCGCGCCCGTCGTCGTCATCGCCATCAAGGCGCCCAGCATCCTCCAGATCTACCTTATCTCGGACCTGCTCTCGGCCGCGACCATCCCCGTCCTGGTCCTGGGCTTGATGGACCGCTTCTACTGGTGGCGCGGCTTCGAGGTCCTGGTGGGCGGCCTCGGCGGCATCCTCACCGTCTTCATCTTCGGCTCCATCTACTACGGCGACGCCCACAAGGGCGCTGAGCTGATCCTGCTCGAGCAAGGCCTGTACACCTCCGACTGGGGCGCGTTCGGCGCCTTCGTGGCGGCTCCCTTTGGCGGCCTCATCTGGGGCTTCATTGCCTTGGGTGCGAGGTTGTCGTTCCAGTACTTGATGGCAAAGAAGAATGGCCACCGATTCGATGCTCTGGACAGGCCTCTCATTCCTTCCGGATCCCGAAGCGACCCTGATGACGATGCGAACTCGGTCAACGTTCAGCGCGAGGAGGTGGGCGTCTCGAAGTCTACCGGCAAGTTCTTCTAAGTTCTGCAGGTATTGTTCAAAGAACACATGGTCGGGGGAGTGAGACTCTAGAAAGTCCCGGAGGTAGGGAGAAGTGGACTGGATGAGTTTACACATAGACGGGGTGGTGTAGAGCGGACAGTCTATATCACTGGGAGAGTTAGGCGGGCAGAAGGCAGGTTGCTCGGTGTAATTATACCAAGGACATGAGGATGCGAGGGGTGTAGATGTATAGAGAGAATAGAAGGTGTGACAGCATTGGTGGCAATCGAAGTCTCCAATCCGGACTTACATACATATGAGGATCAGATGAGTATTGGGACCAGTACTCGGAGGCAACATAATCAACAATCCTATTCACCTCACACGTTTGGCTGTTTATGACAGCACTGTTCGGGCCCTTTGGCCAGGGTTCCCCATCCAAAGAAGCTGGTACAAACATGTAGCGACTGACAAGACCCAAGAATCCAATGAATGTCCGTCTGGATGGATTTGAAATTACATTTTGGAAACATTTGGGCCAATGATTTTCTGTATGGAAACCGCCTAACGAGTAACAGCTAGAAAGGGGGGTTAGCAGAGCAATGACACACCACTTCTCATCATCTACAGTTATGTTCAGCATAAGGTCCGGTTACGGCCAGAGCCGAAGCGTAGACGGTTGCTATGTATCAGCCAACAATCCCGAGGCTGTCCCAGCCAGATGGGCAGCGTCGCCATACGTTCCGCTGCCAACTACATTCACTCTTCTCGTTCCTCCGGTCGGAAGTATTGGGAGACCGCTCAGCCGCAGAAATGAGTGAGAACCGATACGGTGAGAGAAAAGTACCGTAGGCGTTGGAGGATCGGAACGGGATCAAGAAGGATGGTTCTCTTGTCGGTGTCAGAAATGGATATAAGGTGGGAATTCCGCGTCGAAACTCGATGTTGCGGAAACGGGTATTGTTCTTTCGGGTTGGCCGTATTGGTATTTTGGACGCGGGCTCTCGTGATTCGGGAAAGTTTAATGAAAGAAAACCAGAAGATCTCGCGGTTCTGTTTGTTTGGTGGCTACCTGTTCCTGTTCCTTGTGAGGAGCAGCGCTGGCAGTCTCTCCGGGAATGCATTGTTGTTTTACGAGAAACCCGATGGGGACCGGTAGGGGAGAATGCATCATCTGCCTAAAGGGGCGACGAAGCTGGTATTAGCTAAGTACTGAAATGGTGACCCAGTCACTGTTTCATGATCATGGATGGATCAATACCAGTATCGGTTCGCATGGCAGTCTTAGCTGGCCATGATTGAGCCGAAGTGTGATGTCTTGCCGAGTTGACCGATATGCTAAGGTGGCAGATGCAAATGCCATGTTCCAATACGTCCAGGGGCTGTGATTTCGGCAGGCACGAACACCAGTCAGTTCATTACACCTCGTAATGAATACCGGGATATGCTAATCTTCTAATTAGGAGGTGCTGGTAGGTGCTGGCCACGTAGGACAGGGTTCAGGAGTGCCGATGCTGACATCCCATTTGCCCTTCTTCTCTGTCTGTACGAGGCATTGGTACTTGAGCGTCTAGACCAGGGCGTAAGTGTTCAATACGATGCGCTACGAAGCTGATGCCAAGTCAACAGTCTCGAGCGATGGATGGGCGCTACGGCTTTTACTTCCTGCGCGTTGCCCTTTCCACAATCACTCCACAGGGTAGATACTGTTTGGAACTACAAAACCAAATGCATCACTACCCCATGACTACCCCATGGCTTCGGGGTCGGCTATGTATCCACACCTACACCTCGACGGCGAGCTCCACGTGGGTGACATGAGGGCAGATGAATCCCTGGGATACTCGAAGGAGAGAACAGTCCAACTCTTCCGGTGTTATCAGTAAGGAGATCCAGTTGGGACTTTTCCTTAACACTACACCATACACCTCAAGAGCGGCATATATTGGGGTTTCCCACTGAACGAAGTAACCGTTACCCATGGCAATAAAACCCGAGACTCCCTAGAGTTTATCACTGTAGCTTTGGGCAAGAAGTGACGAGATATTCACGGCTCCAATGCTAGAATGGGTTCTTGACAAAAAGGTTCGTTTATGGAGCGGCTGCTCGACGTCCCCTTTGATAAAATTGGCGATGCCATGGGAGCAGCAAAGTCCTAATAGGCAGCGCCGACGGAGAGATCAGCCCCAGCAGTAGCAGCAACGCCCCTTGGCCAACTCTCTCGCAGGATCGACGTTGGTATCCTCCTCGGCGAGGAGGTCAAGGGCGCCACTCAGCGGAAATGGGGCATCGGCTCAACAGTCGACTTTTCCCCAAAGCCTCAGACCCAATACCTGAACCCGAGTGTCGCCGTCGATTGGACCACTACTGAGATCCGGATAAGGACAATGCCAACAACCCCCGGGACAGCCCAAGTGATTGTTGTAGCTCAGGGGAAAGCTTATCGAGGATCCCAAGAATAGCTGGTCGTTACTCTACAGTTCACTTCATGGAAACCCAAGAGTAGTCTTTGTAATTTTTTCCCATTTTACTATTATGTGTCATGGTCTGAGTTGTGTGGGTAGCTGTCCTGCAGTTTCGGCAAGCACACCACCATGCAGACCTACAGTTACAAGATTTGTACAGCGGTCGACATCTGTATATGATACAGCCCCTTTTCATCTATTGACAGCTCTTCAACCTCGATTTTGTTATCCACCTGGACGGTTCGTCCAGGCAAGATGTATCTCGTTCTTCTAGCCAAATCCAACCACCCATCCACAGATCACTGACCTGGGCGTTGAGGGTTCTTGGCCATCCATTCTTCAACCTCCTTAGCCTCGAGATAGCTCTCGAGCGTCGACTCCTGCAGCGTACCCCACACCTTCCAGGGGGTCTGGCCATACGTGTCAGTGTGGTCGACTTGGGAGGAGAGAACAAGGTGCTCGAGCATGGGCTTCTCGGTGACGACGGGCCTGGCCTCGTTGGGAACGTGGCGGACCATGCGCTGGACGCTGGCGATGGAGACGATGGCCTGACGGTAGGCCTTCTGGATGCCGCCGGGGGTGGGCATGAGGCCGATCTTGTCCTCGGTGATGCACGGGTACGTGAAGGTGCTGCGGTACTTGATCAGCTCCCACTCGGCGCGGTGGCCACGGGGCCGCGCATCGATGATGCCGGCCAGCTTCTGGTAGAACTCGTTGGTGCAGATGCGGCGGAGCGTCTCCTTGTCGCCGCGGGCCAGCGCCTCGTTCATCTCGAGGTGCAGCGCCTTGGCCGTGGGCAGGATGACCCCCGCGGCGGACCTTGAAGCGGGGCCGCGTCTTATAGTCGGGCATGGAGGCGATCTTGAAGAGCAGCAGCGACGCGTAGTTCCAGACGCGAGAGAAGTTGGCGATCCAGGCCATCTGCAGGAACTTGCCGGGCGACCGGGGTACCGCGAGAGGGGCGGCGCCACGAGGGTCTGGGGCAGGAGGAAGGTGACGTTCTCCAGGCCGAGCTCCAGCGACCTCGACGACGAGTCTTCGCTCTTCTTGTAGCGGTTATATTTCGGGGCCGCCTTCGCTCGGAGGGGCGAAGACATGGTCCTGAAGCCGCGTGTTGGCGAACATGCTGTCGTGGCTGCGCATATCCTACTACTTCTGCTCCCGCTGCTGCTGCTGCCGATGCTGCTGTATCTGAGGCACAAACTGGGCGCTGTGGTTCGGTAGGCTGGTATGGAGGCGCGGAGCGACGGCTGCAGCAGCCGAGTAAACTGCTTGGTAGCCATGGTAGGAGGAGGACCTATATGGGGCTTCGTTGACGCCGAGGGTTCGTGCAAACCGTGGAAAGGGTCGAGCGTGGTTCAAAGCTCCGAGCACGCAAGAGAGAGCTTTAGCTGTCTGAGTGCATGGAGTGCCTCAAGGGTATCAGACGTTGTTTGGCCCACCCGCGAAGTTCAAAAGGAAGCCAATCAATCAATTGGAACCCTGGGTCGCTGTGGTCAACGAGCAGAGAGCGAGAAAGAGAGGGACGATTTGCCTTGTCTAAGTGCTCATCTCTAGACGTCCTCGTCCTCGGTTCAGTCCGAAGCGGAAAAAATTAAGATGGAGACGGGACTCCAAGACACAAGGCAGCCAATAGACGGCGACCAATGAAGGTCCCCTGCTGTTAAGGTTCAATTGAATTGCTGGTGCCCATTCCTCCCAAAAATCGATAAATCGGCCATTCCCTCCCTGCGGCCCTGCCTTCCCAAGCCCGGGTCCCAGGGTTTGGTGGGTTTAGGCCTTTGGCCTGCCTTTAGGAGCCAAAACCAGACGGAATGACCTCACAGCTGATTAGCGCTGCCCAATTGCAATGTCCATTTGATTCACTCTGGGGGACCTTGCATTTGCATGCTTCCTGCGTAGGTAGCATTCATCGGTGTCTGCGTGTTTGCGTGTCTGCGTGTCTGCGTATAGCTATATATATGACTATGTGAGTAGCAGGTATACTTGCATGCAATAACCCCTTTGCTCTTACCGTTATATATTTGATTTGATTTCGTTTCATTTCATTGACGTCCTTTTTTTTCTTTCTCGGGAAGAACGCATTCCATATCGCTCTTGGCGGTCGTGTGTCCAGATACCTCTCCAAACGTGCTCACCCCTCTTGCTTGTCTTGCGTCGACTTTCTGACAACCGTCTTGTAAATATATCCCCCCCCCCGGCTCGCTCTGTCATCATTGGGTTGCATTTGTAAATTTTGGCTGCTGCTGCTGCCACCGCCAGGGCAAACTTCCCGACGACATATCATCCTCCCCCCAGGGTTCGGCAGTCCCCTACTTGCCCGGGCGGCCAATTGATGGCCACCCTGATCTCGAGGTCCTGGACATCGCAGCCGAACGGCAGTAGCAACAGTGCCCACCCCCAAAACCACAGCAACAACCACCGTCCCCCGTCGTCGTCTCGATACGAACTGCTACAACAAGATGGGTTCTCCACGATAGCACGCACCTCCTCCCACGACGAGAACCCCAACAGCAACAGTCACAATGACCACCACCTGCGCAGCTCGCCCGTCGTCCGCGCTGGCTTCATGCAGCCCCGCATCGCCGTCGTCTTGGACGTCCCCCGCGTCTGGCACCCTTTTCTCTTCATCTGCCGACTCCAGTCCATCGCCCCTGCCCTATGGTGGGGTCTGCGGTGCGCCCTTCGATTCCTCATATCCGATTTCCTCCAGAGTCGAGACATTGCCCAGTTCCTGGGGCTGGACTATGGCAGTAGTGGCGGCAGTGGCATACTGGATTCGGCTTCCGACTCAGTGCGCAGGCAGGTCAGGACCGAGCAGCGGCTACGGCTGACCGAGACCGCGCTGTCTATGATATGGGTACGTGACGAGCCTCCCAGTCCATTCCTCGAGCCTGTCCCCTGGGCAAGTTTGCTAACAGTTTCCCTCGAAATCACTACAGTGCGGCGCTGGAGCCTACCTAGCCTTCATCTTCACCGACTCCCTCATGTCCCGCTGGCTCCTCAACTACACCCCGCAAGCGACCATCGTGCGCCTCTTCGCTCTCACCGGAATCTACTTCTACGTCTCGAGCTGGACCGTCTACCTGCTGGGCGGCAGCGACGACCCCTCGATGCTGCTCCCCGCCTGGATCGGCATCGCCACCACCCTCACGGCCTGCTACCACGTCTCGCAGCGCAAGATCAACATCCGCAAGGAGACCTCGGCTTCCATCAGCATCTTCTCCATCGCCAGCTTCATCAGCATGGCCGCCCTGCTCTCCCACCACCACATCAACCGCCCCGAGTACCCCGACGTCCCGCTCTTCGGCGTCCTGCAGAAGGCCGCCGAACTGGGCGGTTGGATCGTCGTCAAGGTCTTGGACGTGCGCGACCGGGACGGCCTGTAAGCGTAGCTCAGTGCTGCTTGCTGTTGCTCCAGACGCACGCCACACCTACTTTTCATCTACGATTTGCTGTACTTGGCCTCGAGGCGTTGTTGGTTGGTGCCGGGAAACATATAGAGGGGCTTTCATGGACAGGAAATGGCATGGCGTTTGTCTCGCATTTGTTGATTATATATATACCCCGACACTGAGGCATTCTATGTTGCAGATCACACAATTCATACCAAGATGCAAGGGCTCAGCTTCAATAAAGAATGGGGGCGCCCTGAGATTCAGAGATTCATGTCTGTATTTTCATTCGTACCTAAATAATGTGCTTGCAGAACCAAGAAAAGAGAGGCGCGCAAGCCACTTGCCAATCAAATCCCGGTGTGTTCCTGCAGAGTGCCGAGCGTACTGCCGAAGCGGAGCAAAATGAATAGGCCGAGCAAGAAATCTCAAGAACTCCCGATGTCATTCCGTAAAGTCCTGTCGTGTCAACAGGGGGTATCATGCCGGATCCGTGCCATGTCCGTGAAAGTAACGCCTCTCGTTAATGATCATAACCGTGCCTACTGGTAGTGTAATGGCTAGCCAGCGGAGCTTACCGCCCAGCATAGGCTAGCGAGACATCGTTGCCCAGCCATCAAGTAGGCGCGATAGGATCGCAACGAGACAGGACGATTCCGAACCGCAACGGGGGCACTGAACAGAGGCTTAGAAACCGTGGACCTTGATGGTCTTGGGATCAAGCTCTAGACCCTCCTTCTTGTCGATGAGGAACTCCTGAACATCCTTGCGCTGGTCACCCTGAAGCTGAATTACTTCACCCATCTCGGTGTCGTTAACAATGGTGCCATTGCAAGCTGCATAACAAAGCCATGTTAGCGCCTAGAAACGACAAGTTAAGCCGGAGAGACAACCTACCAAACTTCTTCTTGATGACCTTGAGAATCTTCTTGCGGTCGAATTTGTTGGGCAAGCCCTGAACCGTGGTCAGGGTCTTACGTCCATTGCGCTCTAGATTAAGAAGGATGACATTAGCTACTGGGGTCGTTGGGGGAAAGGGCTGAAGGGTGCTGGATGATGCAAGTCGTAGTGGGGTATGCGGTCAATGAGGGGCTTGTCAGATCGAGAACGCCTCGCCTCATTGCTGCACGTGAGACGTATAATTGAGCAGGTATCGGGTTGAAGGACGGCACGTACGTTGAATACGAATATGAATGTAATTCTGCGCCTGTTTGGATTCTCCGGTATCCTCGTCGGCTTCGGCGAAGGGGTCTGTACGAAAGTGGCTTGTCAGTCAGGTCGATCGCGATAGCACAACCATTCGAGGCCGTCCTCGGGAGGAGGCGGGTTGTTGGAAAAGGGGAGCGAGGGCCTCGTTGGACACGGGCTTGCATCGCAGGGTGGCACAGAAAGAAGCGGGAAGCAGTGGAAAGTGGCACCGGATGGTGGTGATGGTTTGCTAGCGACTTTGGACTTACCGTAGGTCTTGAGGTTTTCGATGGACATATAAAACACTTTTCCGGGGTAAACTGGGGAAAGGGTTTTGTATTGAGGGGTTGTCGAAGTGGTGCGACCGACGGATGAGGTCTCGCAGATGGGATTGTTGTTCGTGAGGTAAGGTGGTGATGTAGTAGTTGCTGTTTGGTAGTGAAGTGTGGGAGTGGGAAGAAAAGTGGAAGAAATAGTTGATGTCGCGAAAAGGAATGGTTCCTTATTCAGAGCTGCTTCGTTGTTGTTGGTGGGCGGGTGGGTTGAATGAATGAATTGAATGAAATAACTGGGGATGATGGCAGTTGGCAGACAAGGCTTTTAGGGGAGCAGGCCAGCAGGAGCAACCATGAGCAACATACATAACATAAATGGCGGGGGATAAGCTGGGCTGCTGGGCTGCTGGGCTCCTCCCTGCTGGTCGCCCACCGCCCACGCCTGAACGCCTACCTCAGTTAGCAGTAGGCGGGAGGAGTGACTCCTGGCTGGCGGACGGAGGTAGCGGTCGGTGGGGCCAAGAGCTGAGAGGCCTTTCCGCTCTTGGGTGGTCGTGGTCGGCCTGGTTCTAGGTTACTGTAATGTTCGGTTTAGCAACAAAGCAACCGCTGTATTCTTTCAAGCCAGGTGCCAGCTTATTTGATACTTTACCTATTGAGCAAATTACCATTCTGTATGCATGCAATTATGGCCTGACTCTGGAAGGCATTCGAGAGCAAGGCTCTCTCCAGGATTGAGTCATGTTTCCGGTTCAAGTTACGTAGGCTGATCGAGACCGACCATCCCATGTTGCTGCTGTTCGGTATCGGCAGGTAGGTACACCGTACATGCTCACTAACGAGAGGTATGGCAAACCCAATCTTGTGTGACCAGCCTCGACCAGGGTGGGGTCTAGTCCTCTCGATTTTGCACAAAGCCGCATCGGTATATGACTGGATTATTCTATACCAAAACCCGGGTTCCGACAGACTGAGCTCACACAGCTGAACAGCTTCCCAAAATTGTGGCATATTATATATTATTGCACAATATAAGGCCAACTATAAGATCCGTGATGGGGTTTGAACCAACACAGTTTGAGAGTGATGCCGCGCCACTCATCCGGGACGTCTCCGGGGCGCCATGGACCCCCTTTTCTGGCACGCCTGCACCTTCGATTCTACCGCCTTTACCAAGGTAATGATGAACCTCATTCGCAACCCAAACATCAACTCATCTTGGCTTTTCCGGGCAGATGTGCTTTACGAGAACGGAAGCGTCCTGGCTGGGGAGGCCTTGGACACGGCGTCAGTGCTGCCGCGGCCTGCTAGCTTCGCCGGTTTCGAACTGGAACAGAGCTTGGTCCGAAAACTGATTCCGCGAAATGCTTTACGCGACCAGCCCCTTGACCAGACGTGTCTATTCTACCGTAGCTGTCAGCCGGGTGATCAGCCAGGCGACGACGAGCAGTCCATGGTCATCTACATTCCGCACGTCTCCTCGCCATCTGAAATGCCCTTTTACCACCCGGCCGTTCGGGGTGTCGCTTTCTTGCATGAGTGGAACCGCGGCGAGAGCACTGGTCGAGTCTCTACTCACTATTGTTTCTTCGACGATGTGGAACGTTCGCCAAAGTTGGTGAGAACGGCCTTTCACCTCTTATCAACCCTCCACAAGCATGGCCAAGGCACGACCACAGGCTACGTCAAGCGCGTTCACCATGATGTCGTCGTGCCTCAGATCACCATGCAAACCACCTATGCCAAATTGAAGGAGAAGTACGCACGCAGTTTAATCAAAAGCTGGGCAGAGGCAACCGACCCAACCAAACATGTGTTTGAAGATCTAGGCATTGCCGCCTTCCTGATTGAACTCTGGAGACAGATGTATCAGGGGAAGGCTTTCCCGGGCTTCGTCGACATTGGCTGCGGCAACGGACTTCTCGTGTACTTGTTGAGGCAAGAGGGCTACGAGGGATGGGGGTTTGATGCTAGGGAACGGAAATCCTGGGCAAACTACAATGGCAAGGACGAAGCAACATCAGAACCGGAAAATATGCCGTGTTTGCGGGAACATGTTCTCTTACCGTCCATCATAACGACGAAAAAGGAGGCATCAGAATCCCTTGAAGATGATGCATGCGACATCGATGTTGATAATCTGTTGCATGACGGGCTCTTCCCCAAGGGCACGTTCATTATCTCCAACCATGCGGATGAGCTAACACCGTGGACCCCTATTCTTGCAGCGATCTCGGACTGCCCCTTCATGATGATTCCCTGTTGCAGCCACAACTTGACGGGGGCGAAGTACAGGGCTCCTGTGCCAAAGGGTGTCGACAAGTCGAACTCGGCATACGCTTCACTCGTCGCTTGGGTCTCTGGTATTGCAGATGATTGTGGATGGGAGGTTGAGACGGAAATGCTCCGCATACCCAGTACCAGAAACACTGCTATGATTGGAAGAAAGAGAAAAGCGACTCTCTCGGGTGAAGAGCTTGATGGAGTCGTGCAAAAGTATGGGGGCACAGCCGGTTATCTCGACAATGTCATGAAGCTTGTCAAAGTCGCACCGAGATCGCATTGAGGTTCTGTAGGCGGTCCAATGACTGGCTAGCAAGATGCGAATTCTAGACTCGAATAGATTTCATCTCGCATCTGTTGATTGAACATTGGAGTATGGATTGGTGAGCTGATGTGACTTGTAAGATGGATCGCGATACATGAGCATGTTGAAGATGAACATCATTCAATTAAGCTGATAAACTGACAAGGTGCCTGGTTTCGAGTACGTACAAGCACAGGGGGCATGGAAGCTGATTGTGGACTGGATTCGGGCCTGATGATTGGGTGCAAGGGGGTGAGATAGTGGGGCGATCAATCCGAATGGACAACTGTCGCGGCTGTCTTCAACTCCAAGGAGTCCTAATTATTACCAGATAATCCTATCCCAAGCCACCGCTTCTTCAACCTTCGTCGCTCCCATTGTCCGCCGTACCCTCGCCCAACATGAGCTACGGCAAGAAAGACGAAGATGCAGACCTCGGTCTGGTCAAGGTAGACCGGACCCAGGTGTTCCAAGAAGGTGCGTACCCAATTGACTCGGGCGGCCGCGTTGCTCCTCGATCTCGCCATGTCATCAGCCATTCTCCCCTCCACTGCATACGTACATGGCCAAGGACGCATGGCTAAAGTGTTCTTCCAGCCCGACTATTCAACAGCTCGCCCATCCAGCCCCGAAGATGTCGTATCCTCCTTACCAAGATCGCACTCCTCCTCTACACCGGTGAGAAGTTCCCGACCAATGAAGCCACCACCCTCTTCTTCGGCATCTCGAAGCTCTTCCAGAACAAAGATGCCGCCTTGCGCCAAATGGTTCACCTCGTCATCAAGGAGCTCGCATCCTCGGCAGAAGACATCATCATGGTCACGAGCACCATTATGAAGGATACCGGAGGAAGCACCGACGCAATCTACAGACCGAATGCTATTCGAGCCTTGTGTCGCATCATTGATGTAGGTTGGGCTTGTGGTGATATTGCGGGATTGGTTCAGTTCGCCTGCTAACGTTGGTCAATCTGCCAGTCTACTACAGTACAGTCCATTGAGCGTGTCATGAAGACGGCAATCGTGGACAAGAACCCGTCCGTCTCCTCGGCCGCCCTCGTTTCCTCCTACCACCTCCTTCCTATCGCCAAGGATGTCGTCCGTCGGTGGCAGTCCGAGACGCAAGAGGCTGCTGCCTCGACCAAGTCCTCCAGCGGCTTTTCTCTAGGATTCTCCTCCTCTTCCAGCTCGATGCCAGTCAACAATTCTACTATGACCCAGTACCATGCCATCGGTCTCCTATACCAGATGCGATCGCACGACAAGATGGCCCTGGTCAAGATGGTGCAGCAGTTCGGCACCCCTGGCGCTGTCAAGAGTCCCGCCGCAACCGTGATGCTTGTACGATTGGCTGCGCAGCTCGCCGAGGACGACCCCCAGCTCCGAAAGCCCATGATGTCGCTGCTGGATGGCTGGCTGCGTCACAAGAGCGAGATGGTGAACTTCGAGGCTGCCAAGGCAATTTGCGATATGAGAGATGTGACAGACGCCGAGGTGACCCAAGCCGTCCATGTTCTGCAGCTGTTCCTCTCGTCTCCTCGTGCCGTCACCAAATTCGCTGCTCTCCGCATCCTCCACAACTTCGCCTCTTTCAAGCCTCAAGCTGTGCACGTTTGCAACCCTGATATTGAGCTTCTGATCTCGAACAGCAACCGATCCATTGCTACATTTGCGATTACTACACTATTGAAGACGGGCAACGAGGCCAGCGTAGACCGCCTGATGAAGCAGATCACTGGATTCATGTCTGAGATCACCGACGAGTTCAAGATTACCATCGTGGAAGCTATCCGCACTCTCTGCTTGAAGTTCCCCAGCAAGCAGGCTGGCATGCTGGCTTTCCTCAGTGGTATTCTGCGGGATGAGGGTGGCTACGAGTTCAAGAGGGCAGTCGTTGAGAGCATGTTTGACCTGATCAAGTTCGTGCCCGAGTCCAAGGAGGATGCGCTGGCTCACCTTTGCGAGTTCATCGAGGATTGCGAGTTCACAAAGCTAGCTGTGCGAATCCTGCACCTCCTGGGCTTGGAGGGCCCCAAGACGTCGCAGCCTACAAAGTACATCCGTTATATCTACAACCGCGTGGTTTTGGAGAACGCCATCATACGAGCTGCGGCCGTCACTGCCCTGGCCAAGTTCGGAGTTGGACAGAAGGATCCAGAGGTGAAGAGCAGCGTCGATGTGCTGTTGACAAGATGCTTGGACGATGTCGATGACGAAGTGCGAGACCGTGCTGCTCTCAACCTGAGACTGATGCATGAAGAAGATGAGTTGGCCGAGCGCTTCGTCAAGAACGGTATGCCAAGAGCCCCGGCCCGTATTCGAGACGGTTTACTAACAAAGAATCACAGAAAACATGTTTTCGCTGCCGTATTTCGAGCACCAGCTCGTCATGTATGTGACGTCTGATGATAAGTCTACTTTCGACTCGGCTTTCGACATCAGCAAGATTCCCGTCGTCACTCGGGAAGAAGCAGATGCCGAAGACCGCACCAAGAAGCTTACGGCTACTACGCCATCCCTCAAGCCGCCTAAGACTGGTCCTTCGAAGGCTGCACCTAGCGGTGCGGAGGCACAGGCTTCCGCTGTCGCTGCTGCTCAAAAGTATGCCCAGGAGCTTATGGCCATCCCGGAGATGAAGGAGTTTGGTAGCGTACTGAAGTCGTCACCTATCGTTGAGCTGACAGAGGCCGAGACTGAATACGTCGTCTCGGTCGTGAAGCACATCTTCAAGGAGCACATTGTCCTGCAATATGAGGTCAAGAACACGCTTCCTGCCACGGTACTTGAAAACGTGTCAGTGGTCGCGATCCCTGCTGATGAGGAGGAACTTGAAGAAGTTTTCATCCTCCAGGCAGAGAAGCTGCCCACAGATGAGCCGGGCAAGGTGTATGTGGCATTCAAGAAGGCCAACGGCGAAGGCTCCATGCCTACCAGCACGTTCTCCAACATCCTCAAGTTCACCAGCAAGGAGATTGACCCGTCGACCAACGAGCCCGAGGATACGGGCTACGATGACGAATACGAGGTCTCAGAGTTTGACCTTGCGGGTAGTGATTACGTCGTTCCTGCCTTTGCCGGCAACTTTGCCCACATCTGGGAACAGGTGGGTGCCTCGGGGGAAGAAGCCGAGGAGACACTACAGCTTTCCAGCGTCAACAGTATTGCAGGTACGTCGTTATGGGATAGGGGGCCGGTTTCCATGGGCAGGCTAACAAGTTTACACAGAGGCAACGGAATTATTGGCCAAGACGCTGTCGCTGCAGGCGCTGGAGGGAACCGATGTTCCCATCAGCCAGACAACACACCAGCTCAAGCTTCTGGGCAAGACGGTGCTGGGCGGACGGGTGGTGGCCAACATCAGGATGGCCTACTCGTCCAAGTCTGGCGTGACGACGAAAATCACGGTGCGCAGCGAGGAGGAGAACGTGGCGCAGATGGTGGTGGATTCGGTTGCTTAATGATTTGTCTTGGGGTGGCGTTTTTCATGCAGCAAAATATGATGAAGCGATGTCTAGCTGTTTTCTCATCCAAGACATGCATCTTTAGATCAAGACTTCTCGAGCCGTTGGGTGACCAAGTGCCGTCAGGCTGCGGCGGAAGCACCAACACCAGCACCAGCCGACCGCGCGCAAGAACCCAGAGCGTCGGGGAGAGACGAGGGCAAAGAGTAGACGAATTGAAGAATATCGATACCGAGGTTGTGGCTGTACAGGCTGGCCCCTGAACTCTTACTCTTGCCTGTTCACGTGTGTGCATAGTCAGTCGACTGACTACAAGAGATGCAAATGCACGTAATCAGTTTGGCAGAGCATCTAGGCCGAACACGGTTTAGCTTTGCGACGGGCATGGGCTGCTCGCTGTAACGCGCGCACCGCAGTTTGCAGGATCGGCAACGCGCCAAGCGAAAAGCGCCAAAGGGCCAAAGCCGGTTTATGGAGAGCCGGGCTAGGGTTGGCTTTGGCTTAATCTTATCTCCAATCCCAGTGACGTGTTTGTTTAATCGAAAATGTTTCCTTCCCGTCCCATTTGCTGACCTCTCGGCCAGACTGCCAGACTGCCAGAGCAAGTCGGACAGAAACAGCCTCCCTGTCCTCCCTCCCGTTCCATGAAACACGGCACTTCCGTTTTGATCTCGTCGCAGTACATAATAAGGACGGGTCCCCGTTCTCAGCCGACTGGACCATTTGATAGCCCCCGATCGCTGGGCCTCCAGGTTGAGCTCAAGCGTGTGCATACGTGTCTCGAATCAGGACGTGAACTTATGTGGACTGAGACCACTTGATACTATTTGATATTTCGAGTATTAGTCTTGCTATCCCTCACTCCTACACATCCATCACCCAACTCTCTCCCCTCCTTCTCTTGGGACTGAATCGGCGCACCACCGTCGCCAAACAACCGCCAACATGGTCTACGTCCGCCAGGAACGTCTGCCCAACCTGAAGCAGTACAAGTACTCTGCAGTCGATCGCTCGCTCACATCCAAGTACATTCTGAAGCCATTCTACACAAATGTCGTCATCAAGTGCTTCCCCATGTGGATGGCCCCGAACCTGATCACCTTGCTCGGCTTCATGTTCATCATCCTCAACTTCTTCACCCTGCTGTGGTACAACCCTTCGCTCGACCAGGACTGTCCGCCATGGGTCTACTACACCTGGGCTCTGGGCCTCTTCCTTTACCAGACGTTTGACGCCGTCGACGGATCACAGGCGTGAGTAGCTCTCTGATTTTCTTTGTGCATCTGGAGCTTGTGAACTAACTGTTTTTTTCTGGATCCATCAGACGGCGAACCCACCAGAGCGGGCCCCTTGGCGAGCTGTTCGACCACGGTGTGGATGCCCTCAATACCTCGCTCGGGGCGCTCCTATTCGCCGGAAGTCAGAACATGGGCCAGACATGGTACACGGTCGCGACACTCTTTGCCTCGCTGCTTACCTTCTACGTGCAAACCTGGGATGAGTACCACACCAAGACCCTGACGCTGGGCATAGTGAACGGCCCCGTCGAGGGCGTTCTGATTTTGGTCAGCGTCCACGCTCTGACCGGCTTCATGGGCGGCGCCAGCTTCTGGAAGCAGTCCATGCTGGCCACCTTTGGTGTACCCAAATCCCTGGGCATTCCCGACCTCATCTACAACTTCAACTTCACTCAGTGGTACATGGTTCAAGGCACCGTCATGCTAATCGTGAACACCGTTGAGAGCGCGCGCAACGTCATCAAGGCCCGACGTGCGCGAGGCGACCGCAGCCGTGGCGCCCTCAAGGGCCTGATCCCCTTCTTCGGCACCTGGGTCCTGGTTGTGGCCTACCTGTACCTCCAGCCCGTGATCCGTACCCAGCATCTGGTTCCCTTCGTCATCTTCTGCGGCCTCGTCAACGCCTACAGCGTCGGACAAATGATTACGGCACATCTGGTCAAGCTCCGCTTCCCGTACTGGAACGTGCTTGTGATCCCCCTGGGACTCGGTGTGATCGACTCCATCGGCCCTATCCTCCAGCAACATGTTGGCTGGGCCTCGGGCTGGCCTAGCGCCCTGGGTGACGGCGTGTACCAAGTCGCCTTCATGTTCAGCATGCTGGGCATGGCCATCGGTGTCTACGGCAGCTTCGTTGTCGATGTCATCGTGACCATCTGCGACTACTTGGATATTTGGTGCCTCACCATCAAGCATCCCTATGTCGAGGGTGAGGAGGAGAAGAAGGCGAAATAAGCTGTCCACTGACAACTTAAAAGTCGCAAAACAGGGGGAGATGCAATGCCATATATGAAAGCTTCTCATGATGAGTAAAGGAGGACCTTGAGTCAATGGCAGTGCACCGGTACAGGCGTGCCAACACAAAAGGGCAGAAATGACGTTGCGTGCATTTGCTCATGAGAAAACGACGGGAACGTATAACGTACAACGGAGGTGCCACCACGAAAAAGGGGCTAAGGGAAATGACGGGATGGACTTGCTTTTGCTGTCCTATAATATGTCTTGGCAAGATCAGGCAATTTTACGAAAGACATGTGTTCTTCTGGTAACGAGTAGGAACACCGTGGCATTGGGGGAGGCTGGACATGAGGACAAATGTTTGAGATACCACTTATAGTCGGATAGATTTAGGAGTTAAAGCGAGATCACGAGTACTTAATGATATATACTTATGGATTTTACTTGGAACATTCTGTCAACCATTCATGCTTACTTGAGTTTGCTACCTTGCCATGGTCTTCTGTATCAGTCCATATCGGGACCAAATCGAAAGCACGACGCTCTCACTGTTTGGAAGAATAGTTAGTCATTGCCGGGTCGACAGACAGAGGGCGCTTTTGCTTACGACTCTCGAGATGCGTAATCCCTAGGCTTTCTCGAATAAGCTATACGTTGTGCGGGAGGCATACTGATGTCGCTCAAGTGGTGGCTGCAGAAGATGGAATGGCCCAGCGTAGTGTTCGCGAAATATCACCATCATTACCCCTTTATTCACAATAAGACGATGGGCGCATGAACCGATGTAATAAGGGCGAATATGCTGCACACAGTTACCGTGGAGTTATTCAAAATCCGTACGTTTAGGCATGTATTCATGTCGTCACTCATATAGTATAAAGAATGTAGTACGAAGGGCAAAAGGGGGCCGGATCGCCCTTGGGGCTGTTGAACAGGCGTAGTTAGACAGTCCAGAATTATGCATACCTGGATACAATTTTCAAACCCCGACTAATATATACAGAAGAAGAACATCAGGGTCGTTCATGATGGGACTTGTCCATGGACAGCGACAAGTTGCTGTCCACACGTCTTCAAGTTCACACATTCCTTCTTCTTTGTTTCGTATGACGTTTCTGAGCAAATTGATGAGGTATATATTTGCCGTTGGCCTCGATACTTGCTACTGCACACCGCCAACTAGCATGCCTTGGAGGCGGCGGCGGCGGCGGCAGCAGGCCCGGAACGGACTCTTGGACGTTCTACCGCCACTAATCATAGTGGCGCCAAGAGTACCGTCATAAGTCCGTCCGACCGAGCAAGCAACGCCCGCCCATCCATCGCGTGAGATTCTGGTAGGCCTAGACGTAGCTGCCACACCCTCCTCCTTCCCTGATAACTACAAGATTCCATCCGAGAGGCGGAAGCCTGGGCTCGTATGGTAGACGACCCTGGGGACGAACCGGCGTATATTGAATGGGCGGTCTAGTGAAGTACATGTCCCAGCAGCATCCCCTATTCAGCCCCTTTTGAGCAAAAGAAGCAGGTGAGCCTTCCTCTTGCCACAAAAAGCCACCATACAGACAGTATGTAACTGATGACCTAGGGGGCGCAAGCATCCTGTACAAATCGAAAGAAAAGGAGAAACGGGCCAGTCTCTGCACTCACTCGTCACCTGTCCAGCCCAAACATGAAGATGACAATGAGAGGGTGGCAAGCAGAAACCCCCTTGTAACAAAGTGGAAGAGTATGAATTGGCCCCGTACGGGGACCACTCCTCATGCCTGTGCTTACTGATGTCAAAAGAGCGATGCAGAATATAAGTCACAAAGTGCTAGACGTATGCATAGCAGTATGTTAAAGGTGTACAGAAACCACTTATTCGGAGTCGCGAGATCGCTCCAAGCGTTGACTCGGTCACGTATTTCTATATTTTCCATGCGAAGCACGTGGATGCAGTGTTCTCCCTTCCCCCTAAATGCAGAAACGATTTAAGAAAAAGAAAGGTAGGAGAGCCAGCCCAAGCCGCCAATGTCCAAATCCCCAAAATTCCCAAATGTCCATCCGTCCCTTATCCGAATCCGCGGTCTAAGCCCAAAGGTTCTCCTTTTCCAGTCGTGTGAGCTGGGGAAGTGTCAAATAAAGATACATACAAGAAGAAGTCATATAACACCAACCCCGTCAAATTGAAAGGGCCCCTACATGTGAGACGTTGAACATTCCAAAGCACACATCATGTTTCAAGGCCGGGCATCAAGTCCAAACCGACTCGGCCATTCTTCACCACAAAAACAATGAATACAGCGATAAGTTACAGGCGTTGTTTCACCCTGGGGGCTTTCCCTCCACGATGCTGAAGAGGCAATAAACCTCCAGCCACAGGGATCTGGACAGCTGGGGGAGAGGGTTAGCAACTCCGGGGGATATCATTTCGGCTATATGCCGTAAAGTCGAAAGAAAAACACAGTGTGGCTCAATGCCCGTCCCAATCATCAACCCATATTCCGTTAAAACTCCGCGTCCCGACAGCTATGCCTAAAGCATAGTTGGGATGCCATCAGCACCGATTCGTCTCGTCGTTGCGAACGCCACGGAGAGTGGCGGCGTTTCCGTCATAGCGGCCTTGAGCATCTTTCGACAGAATGCCAAAGTTGCTCATATCAGCTCATCGCTCCCGCTAGCAACGCTTTCGTTGATTGCTTTGATAATGGCACGCTCTTCGAAGACGGGACCTTGGCCATCGCACTTGGCCTGGGACTTCAAGCGTTCGCTGACATCGCCAACGTCCACCAATCCCCTCTTGAAAAGTTCGTGGCTAATAATGAAGTCCCAGGTAGCACCGGCCGCCAGCAATCGCTCACCGGCCTCGGACTCTACCACGCGATGGCTCGGCGTCTTGTTGGTATGGTTTGCCAGCAAGTCCGAGTAGAAGTCGGTGGGGTTGTAGTGCATGGGTCCTGTCGTGGTGGTCACGGCTGCTGCGGGGGACATGGAGCCATTTGGCCCCTGGACGCTCGAGGTGGCGCGCAGTATCTCGTTCTCGGTGCTCATCTTCTGAAGGTCACGCTTCAGCTTCTCGTTCTCTGTTGCTGTCAGGTGCTGAGTCGCCTCGAGCGAGGCCAATTTGGCTTCAAGGTCTTTGACATGTCGCTCTTTGCGTTCTCTGAAGGCGCGTTGGCTGTAGACAAGTTAGCCTAGAGGCGGGAGACAGTCAAGGCACCGATATAGTTGGTGGTAATACATACGCCGCCCGGTTCTGCGCCTTGCGTCGGGATTGGGCAGGCGTCATGTCCTCATCGTCCGAGTTGGAGCCATTGTTGCCAGGATCCGACTTGGTCAGGGGTAGGATATCGGCTTGCTGGAGAGCTTTGTTTGGGTTTACTGCATTCGATGAACCTTGGCCGTGCAAAGAATGTGTCGTCGGCGGGGTCGGCGGCCCGGGAGGGAAGCTTTGCGCTTGTTGCTGATTGAAGTGTGCATATTGGTCGAAGTTTTGCTGGAACTGGTCGGGGTTTTGGAATCCATCAAAGGTCTCCTGTAAAGACGACAGGTCTCGCACATTAGTACTCATTCGCGGGAAGTGTAGCGATGAAGCCGGGGAGGGTTTGGTATCTCGAGGGGAGCACGAACCGGTGGAGACTGGTTGTTGAACTCATCTGAGGCGGCCGAGTTGGAATGCGAAGGAGTCAAGGGGGGGATGCCTATAAACTGATATGACGGCTGGTTCTGGCCGTAAAAGGGATGTGAGAAGTTCATGGTGACCTGCTTGGTTGATGGGACCGAGTGTGTTTCCAACGAGCAAGCCTACTTTTGAAGCAACGAGGCAATGGTGGTGGTTGAGAGCACTGACGGCGACAAGTTCCAGTAGAAACGCAGGCACATCAATGATCAGCTGGAGACCGGCGCCCCGTTTGCTTATGTTCTCCGTCCAGTGGCAAGCAATCAGAGAAAGCAAGCGATCAAATGGATGGGTCGGGGTTTGATGGACAGGGCACAAGGTACACCAAGGACGAAGCACGAAGGGGGGGTCGGGTCGGTTCAATGTTGTACTTTGTGGGTTCTGGCTTCTGCCATGTACTTATTGCCTACCTATTTCCAAGTGCCGGATTGGAGTTTACGTGCATCCAAGCCTCCTATCTACGACCCGCGGAAGAAGTGGAAATATAGCACGGATATGCTGGGTCCCACCGGGGCTGTCGAACTCTTGTAGACAAATTCGAAATAGGTTTCCAAGGGGTCATAATATAAACAAGAACTTGAAGGAACAAGAGACACAAGAACGTGGGCCAGAGGTTCCATGGTGCAAATGGTGCAAATGCTAGGCCGTAGACGCTCCCGTCCAGTCGGGCAGAGGTACCTGAAGATAGCGCAGTACCTGCCCTGAACCTGCGCTGTCTATCTGGGGATTAAGGTTGCCGTCCGTCCTTCTAGACCAGGCCAGGGTGGGCGTCAGTGAAAAAAAACAGCAGGGTCGGTTGTCGGACCAGTAGCGACTACAGCCAAGCCAGTGCGACCACAGCTAAGGCCAAGCCTGGGTGGGGATAGGAATCATAGGATAGTGCACCATCATCGGCATCTCTCTCCAACAAGCCGGGCTGCTGGCGGATCCAATTCCAAGCCACCTGCCCGCTTCAAGATAGAACAACGACGACTAGGTAGTTGACCACCGCGATGCATGCCCGGTAGATCCAGACAAGGCCGTTGTTGGCCACTGTCGGCCCATGGCGCTATGTTGCCCTTCTCAGCCGCAACCACTCCTCCTCTTCGGTCAGCTTTGCGACTTGTGCAACTGGGCTGCTGACTCATCCAGGTCTCGTGCTTCCACGGCCGCTTTCAACTACACAGCTCTGGTTGAACCCTACCACATCTCAGAGACGTGTGTACGTACTATGATGCCTGCATTCCACCTTTCCAGTATGATCCGTGAGTATATCACTGCGCGCTGTCACTCCGAGATTGAAGTTGTACTGCCTATCATCGAGGATAAAGACCAACACCCTGCAGTATAATGTTACCATGGTCGGGTCAGGAGAAAGTATTGCGCTAGCAGTCGAGAAACTGCGAGGTCCACGTCAGATCCTGCTACTGATGGTCGTCCTTTTCCATACGTTGGTTCTTTTGTGAGAAATTCGGGGGCTGTAGGCGAATGCCCTCGTCTCTTCGGGTTGGTGAGTGGTCAAGCTAGTGCTGCTTACGTGCACACTGATGATGACACCCATGTCGCGATGTTTCCGAACACATATAGTTTATATACCCTGAGTAATACCAACTTTTGTCGTCGACGATCTCTCGATGGCCCTCTGTCGGAACTAAATCGGTCATGGTCTCCGGAAAGGGGGACAGGATACGCTGGGATAACTTACGAACCTGGGTTTATCGCTGGATCTTGTTGGTCAGACCCTCAAAGCGGCTATGTACATAGGCCATCTTCAAGACGTTCCAATAGCCATTCTGAGGGTTGCGGGTAGTATTTACAGTTTGATGTTGATCCGTACTATATAGGCAAGCAGGGGTGGTTTGGTGCATTACTGACTGCGTACAGACAAACACTGGATGTGACATTAAGAATATATATCCATAAGGATAGTAGATTCAGGAGTAGGTAGCTTCCGGGAATGCCGCTTACAGTACAAATAGGGTTTATCGAGTGATGCTCGCAGACCAAAGAGAGTGTGAAGATAGCTTGGGACGTCCACAACTTTCCCCTTCTCCCTCTTGGGTATGTCCTTGAGTAGGTTGGTCCAACGTGATGTGATGCAACTTAGCAACAGAATACGAGGCCCAGATGTGTGCTTCATATGGGCGAATGCGGAATGACACGGCAGTTGTTCATTTTGTCAAAAGCGCCTGAAGAAGACGTGTGGTAGTCGTATCGCGTCACACCTCGTCAGACGGATGGAGAGCAAGTCGAAACCCACCGAAGCGCGCTTCCAGGACACTCTCTGGTACGCGTTCATTGCCTCGAGCTATCAGCTCTTCCGGCTTCATTGGAAGAATCCACTGGGCGTCTCTCGTACCTGCTCTCTCGAGCTCTCTCTAGCTCTCTCTGCTTGAAGTGCCCCCACCAACAAACGGCAAGAGCAGGATCCCTCCGTGGCATAGTGTGAAGCTCCAAGTACCGCGTCAAGAAGGCAGGTGCGTGCCGAGTAATCGGATTGGGTCAACGTGCTTCAAGCTGGCTTCCTTCCCTCCTGAGAGGATTGCCTAAGTTTCGAACCGTCTGTTCTGCCCGTCTGCAGTTGCTGCATTTCTTGCATCCCCTGCATCCCCTGCATTTCCAGGCATTGAAAGTCTTCTTTCGTGTTTTCTCTGGAGTCAAAAGCCCCAGTTGGCTAGGCTCTAATCACACCAGCATCCTCATACAAATCCAATCACTACTTACTTACCTACACTCACAACTCGGTCATCTATCTACTTTCTAGGAAAGAGGGCATCTGGCCAACACAGGCAAGAAGTCTCCGCGTCTTCAAACAAGAGATAGATCCCACACGTTCCACTGGGCACCTGCACCTTTCTTGGCCCCTGGGCTACGACCATCGCCAACAACTTCATCGACGCTGCTGCCAGCCAAACCTGTAAGTATGCCCACTCCTCCCAGATTGCTTGGAATCAATTTGTTCATTCCCGATGGTTTGCAGAAACAATCTGTTTGAGGCCGCTCGCCTACTCTTGCATCTTTGTTACCCGCCCCACCAGTTTGTTCCTTGACAGCAGGAAACCTGAAGGCAGCCATGGACACATCAAAGCAGCCACAGCAGAACACCCAAGTCTACACTACTGTGGGATCAATCTACAACCCAAGTGCAGCACCGCTTCAGCCTCCCACTCGAAGAGGTAGGCCAGTCAAGTGGCCACCGCACAACGAATTGACCGCCAAGTGTTCCCTCTCTGGTCTATCCCTCGCACATCAGACGCAATCCCCATCCGACGCTGCCACTGCTGGCAATTTGCTCCATTACTCCCCTCTGCAGCAGAACTCGGAGCGAGCCGTCAGCCCCATAACCAGCGCTTCGGACTCCTTTGCCAAGATGTCCTTCACAGGCTCGCTGTCCGCCCACGAGCTTGCCGAGAGCCACGGAAGCAGAGAGCAGGATGATGACGAAGATGATGAGGCCGAGGCGGCTGAGAAGTTGAAGGTCATGTCTGTCAAGACTTTGACAAACCTGGCTTCCTACCCAAACCCCATGCAGAAGCAGGCTCAGAAAGTACTCTCACGAGCACGTCCAACGGTCAACACCCTGGTCCCACTACGAGTTGCTCGATCAGATCCTGTGTCTGTTGCTGGCCTTCTCCAATCAGACGGCGCCAGCGAGTACCCATCCAGGTCTATGACACGACCCATGTTCGGCTCGATACTTTCAAATGGGCCTGGAGCCCCACAGCCGTTGACAGCCGGACCCCCAGGTCCTCGCCGGTTCAGATCTTCGGCCAATGACCAAAGTTCGGGTCAAGTAGCTTCAGCATACCAGCAACCACAGGCCCAGGTTGGAGGCATCGTCACTTCACAGGTTGCAAGTCATCGACGTTCGAAGCCCTGGGGCAACGACAAGTCTACCCCGCCCCCCAGAAACGATACAGTGGTCTCTGTCAAGTCCGTCCTGAATGCAGGAGCTTCCGTCAAGGCGGCCCTTAAAGAGACGGAACGTCGCAAGATCACTGACACCTTGACTGCTGCAGAAGCAGCCAAGTACTACCCTCACGGTCTTCCATCGGACTTCGACTACTCGACCAAGGGCATTGCCCCCGAATGGCAGCATGGTTATCCTCTGAACCGATTTGGCCAGCCAAAGACCCGTTCCGAGACTCATCGGGCCAAGATCCACGAGATATGGTACGCCGGCAGTGACATGATGAGCAAGACTGTGACCGAAGCACGCCTTGAGAAGAATCGCAAAGACCTTGAACGAACCATTGGAATCCAAAGTGAACCTCTCGGAAAGGACAGGACGAACTACTCTAAGATCACGGTCGAGGAGGCAAACCGTCTACCGGCAAGCGAGCACTCGGTGCCTCTCGTCAGCATGGCTTTTCAGACCCTTCTAAACCATCCCGAGTTCAACAAGAACTCAAAACTCCCCAGGTTCCCTGCTTTTCCTACTTACGAGTGGTGACTACCAACACTGTAGGTGCTTTGAGACGATATTGCTTTATGCAGACTGGGTGGGACTTGTAATACGAGGTTGGAACATTGCAAGACTGAATCTCGCGACTCGATTTCTGGAGATGGAGGATCGTTTTGGCCAACGCAGTGCTGTGTTGGCTTGATTGCCTTTGGTCTAATTTTTGGAACTCGCCTCCTTTAGCGTCTCTCATGGCGAACAACAGCAACAACCTAATCCCATGTTTCACGTTGTCTTGGCCACGGTAATCCACGATCGTACGTGATGATCACAGCACCTAGCCGACATGGCGGTCGAATTTTCCAGGGAACTCGCAGTATACCGATCTTTTACATCAGATTCTGGATGGTTTCTCTCGGGAGGACTATTGCATTAGAGTTCATGGCAAAGGGAGTTGAGCCTGGCCAGAGCGGTTGATGAGCATGAGGCAGAACTTGGGGAAGCATTTTGTAGTATTTCTTCATCAGCTCAGCACTAATAGACTAAATGAGCACCTTGGACAATTCTGACATGGACGGGCTGTTTGGCACATGTTTGCCCTATCCTATATCATTTTCATCAGAGCGTGTACAAAATCCCTGCATAAATATGACCCGTCTTGTCTCGGGTGGGCGATGGATGTTACAATGGATGCACGGAGTACTGTGCCAATGAGATATCCCTGTTGGCTAGCGACGAGTTGAAGTTGAAGTTGAATTTAGTGGTGCCAGAATACGGAAAAGTGTTAGTTGTCTATATGTGCCCGTGACTCAGGATGCCAACCCGTTTGCATGAACAAATAGTGAACAATATTACGATGTAGAAAGCTCCCAGCCTCTTAGATGTTGAAGTTGTTATTTTCAACAGCTACTGCAAGGTTAGCGGTTTCTAAATACAGCGCTGCGGCTCGCCGCTCATCTGAGCGAGAACCGATACGGCCACGGGATCTACCAGCACGACGCTGTCATCCATGTCATTGCGAATGCCTGCTTCGCCAACAGGGAATCCCATTCGTTCCAATGAAGGGTCAGGGTCCGGTTGAGAAACGAAAGGTCTCATCTAGCTGTAGCAGTAGTATGTATTGGACACTCGAGAGAGAGCATCATGAACATGTGTAGGTTAGACTTGCCAGAGTTTTATTTCGTATCTGCTACAGGACATGGATCCTTTCTTCCACATCTTGGGTCCTGGCGAAATACAATAATTCAACACAATCTAGCAAAGGTTTCCCCGTTTCCCCTGCTGCTAGTTGTATTTTTTCCCCACTTGACACCGGCATCTTAACAGTGTGACACAGAAATAACACAACTTCTTCAAGAATCGGTTCCTAAGATAAAACTTGTTCCAACGGCGACAAGCAGAGAGACCCATCATGTTCTGAATTTAGGAAAAACCCAGCACCAAAAATAGTAGTCCTGCTTTACCAAGCTCCTCCAACTCTCTCGCGTGGCTTTTTATCCGGTTTGCTCGCCTGTCAAATATAATGAATTTCGCATGTCGCCAAAACAACCACAATAGTGAAATCCTAATGTGCGGGAGGTTTTCATCAGAAAGAAGAAAGGTGGTGAAACAAGAATAGAGGACAGGAAAAGGAAAACTGAATACGGCCGCCGTGGGACCTCGTGATCTGCGTTCCAGCAGTTGGTGGCTGTCTAGGACATGCAAAAGGGGGATGAAAAGGAAATGGTATCGTGCCGCCAAAAACCGCCTCCCTGCTGAGTTTGTAGGTGACATTAAATAAAAGTCTTCCAAAAGCCCTCAAAGTAAGTTGGGCATCGGAAGGAGGCTGCTCGCCCTGGACGGCACTCGTCCACAATACGGCGCAACCATGAAGTCGGAAGAAGGACTAAAGGGGGTATGGGCCGCAAAGGACCGGATACGCAAACAGCGAGGGCTGAGAGGAGGATCGTAGTACATGCGAATGAGACTGGAAATCGTGTCACGGCACATTGCTCTCCCAAATAAAGGATGAGCTCGTGCAAGCAACATCAGTTGTTCGTGAGACCCTATCGACGACGGACCGAAGGCTGGTGCTGCTTGAGCCGGCTCGTCCTCCAGCCCTCATACCATTGCTCCCGGCTCAGCTCTCGGAGCTCGCCACGCCAGTCGCCAAAGACAGCTTCCTTGAGCTTAGTAAAGTCGCAGTGCTCCTCATTGTACGGATCGGCGAAACCCCACGGGAATTTTCGGCCAATGACACCAGGCTCGTAGATATCAGGGCTGATGATGGACATGGGAATTATTCCAACTTCGTCGCTTTCCTCCACTGATGGCTTACTCCGATGCCCCGAGGCAGTAGAGCGCCGCTTCGGATTGAAGGAGGACGAGCTACCCTGAATGGGGAGACTTTCGTCAAATTCACCTTCGTCACTCTCGGCTTCATTCGATGTCTTGTCGTCGTAGGCACCCTCGTCCTCATCACCCTCTTCGATCCTGCTAGAATCCGGGGTGTCATCGTCGTCAGCCTCTAGACCAAGCGGCTCAAGGGGATCCATGTTGGATTTCTTCAGGCTCGCCATGACCGTCTGCTTGAGGACATTCATGTGGGCTGTAGTGATTGTGTCGGCCTTGGATATCACCGGGATGATGGTAGTCTTGCCCTGCAAAATACGCATGACCTGAAGATCCAAGTCTTCATCCAGCCCGCCGATGATGCGCGAGATATCTCCGTTTTTTCCGCCGTGACCATTCATGGTTGAGGTCGAGTTGGCAGCAGAAATGTTGCGGTCAAGCCTTGCGGGGTCGAGGATAAGGAAGACTGCGTGGATGTGCGTATCCTGTACGCCAGGCGATCTTATCACCTTCATCTCTTCAGTAAACGTCTCCTCGAATTTGCTCTCCATGAACGCCGACATCTCCCTCAACTGTAGATCAACCACATTCTTCTCCAGACCTTCCGAGTCCCACAGCGTCAAACCAACTCGTTCGCCGTCTATTTCGCTCTCCACGTAGTGAGGGATAAAGTTGCCCGATGAGGCACCTTTGGCAACGAACTCCTCATCGATTTCGGTAGCTCGTTGCGAGCGCTTCTTGGGTGGTAGAGCCAGAGCGGTTTTAAGAAACTCGAGAAACGACGTCTTTCCAGAGCCCCGAGTGCCAACAATCAAGATGCTAGAATACGGTGTTAGTCAAACGCAACCGATAAAAACGGCATTGCCCGGCTCGAGTATGCAGCAGGCCAAACGGGTTATGACTTACTTGAAAGGCGTCGGATCTTTCCGTCTACGAACTCGCCTGGGACTGTTGATTGAGCTGATGGCACTGCTAGCATAGCTGTACCGACCTCGATGGGTCATGCTCTCCGTCCGAGCATACGGATCGACATAGTTGTTGCTGGCAGGTATCGGCGGCACCGGAGGTGCTGCCGCCGAGGGGATGGAGGGACGGCCAGGGTCCATTGATGTTCGACCAGAAGGAGGATATTGGTGCCGGAGTTGTTGCTGGTATTGTGAGGTAGGATGATATGAGTGCGGATGTGTGTGTTCTGCCCGACCTGAGACTATGGCGAGAGAGTCTGGACGCATGTCGCCTCCGAATGATTGTAGTTCGGGAGGCTGTGCACCATTGTAGATATCGGGAAGGCGAGGTGGGGATTTGGGAATGGCTTCCCTTTGCTGCTGGTCCTTTTGATGTTGTTTCCGTCCTCCCTTGCCAAGGTCACCGGATTTGCTACGACGGAGTAGCATCCCGAAACTGGAGCGGCGAGGCGGCTCGCTCATAGTTATACTCTGCTGGGGTAGAGTGGGTTGTGGGGGCATGAACCTGTAAGTTTCAGCCCAGAAGCAACGATCGGTCCTTGGTGATTTTGGAATAAAGTCGCTCGCGCAGGGCTACCTGCTTCCGCTCGATTGCACTGTACTGACGTGGAAGCCGCTTAACTGCAAGATGCGAAGGATTGATCCAGTACAATTACCGATGTTTTTAGACAATGACGAAATAGCGCGAGGGATCGCAACTCTCCTTCCTCCAGCATAAACCCCGAACGAACTGTGTCTTAGTTTCTCTCCTTTGTACCTTCTCCGTTTGCCCAGACCCCTGTTGGTGCTTTGTCAGGGATCGTGGGTTATGCAAGCTGGAGTGTCCAAAGACGAGACAGTCCAGCTGATGACTTGCAGAAAGTCTAAAATCTGCTCGATGAGGTTGTTTTGAGGGCAATGGCAAGCAGTAATCTGGAAGGTTAAAGCCGCCTGCAACTGGTACAAGAAATAGAAACGGTTCGCTAGGAGTTGTTTGGCTGGCACATAGGCAGGCGAAGGTCGACTCGCTAGGTGCTTCAGAAGGCTTCGGGTATCGAGTGATGATGCCGACTACTGGAATAGGAATCAACGTGAAGGTTTGTATACGGCGATTTGCGTAAAGCTCGGAGGGCCTGGGATCTGCGTCGTGTCAGTCCTATTCAAAAACGGTGATCAACAAGGGCAATGCGTGTCTCTGATGGCACACCACTAGTTTGGACGGTTGGGGCAGCTAGTTCACGATTGGTGATCTGGTGGATTGTCTCTCCCCGATCCCACTACCGTTGGATCCCGTGGTGAACGGGGGTTGTCTCTCTTCTTTTCTTCTCCCGCGCCCACGCCCATTGCGCTGGTATGCGCGAGTTTGCAACGTCAACACATTCCTCCAGCAACTCCGCCCAGGGTAGACGGAAGCGCGCGATGTGTTCTGCTACACAAGATAGAGTACTGTGACGCGCATCCTCTGCGGAATAGTCTACATTGCTCCTTCTTTTGCGGAGGAGTGGGATGGCATGCATCTTTCGGTAGTGGGATGCAGGAAGGATGCGACCACTTTCGCGTGGCCTCGTCTCTTTCCTGCGCGCATTCTCGAGGTTTGGATGACACCAAACCTTGAGAGGACTTGCCATGCGATGCACATGTCGAGATGAATTTGGCATGTAGAGTCAAATTGGGAAGAGCCAGACGGCGCAGCAGTAGATGCAATGCAAACGTAGGGAAAAGAGAAACGGGTGAAGCACCAACCTTCAATGAGAGATAGCCGCGTTTGCGCAACCTGCTGAAAGCCGAAGGGAGGGTGTGTATGGGTTGCGGTGGACGCAGCACCGGCAAGATAAGCACCGAAGGCAAAAATGTTGTGAACCAGAGACAACGGCGGCGACGGGCGTTCGTTTACAACCGCTAGGGTTTTCGTGTGGGCAATCCGACAGAGGGAAGATCGAGTTGGGAGAATCAAAAAAGTCGACGGCGACGACGAGGGGGAAAAGAAACGAACAAAATGCAGGTTTCAGATGCAAGCAGTGTGTTCCTGTCTACTACCTACATATGCAAGGCCGTAATAGCTTGCCGTCCTAACCTTAGCACGAGACCCTAGTCTGGACTGGGGGTGGACGGGTTGTTTGTAGATTGCGGAGGGCCTGCGTTGAATTGGATCGACTGGGTTGCAGGTGGTCAGAACAAACAGTCCAGCAGCAAGCTTCTAGATTGAGCCAGCCCACTTACAGTCGCTTAGGCACAGTAGCAGAAGGTAGGCTGCGGTGCTCAATGGGCTGATTCACCTCCGTGCGGTCGTACTTGGCCAGCGGGTAGAGAAAGAGACGAGCGAGCAGAGAGAGGTCTGTGTTGCCCTGAGACTACTGCAATCTTGCTTTGCTAGCGCAGTGAATTACTCTTTCAAAAGAGGGAAGAGAACGAATGTGGTGAGGGTAAAGTGGTGTTGAATTTCGACAGTTGAGGGGGAGCAGCCAGTCTCTCTTCTTGTTGTTCTTGTTGTTGTCGTTTTTGCTTTTCTACCTGAGCTCGTCAGGGAAGTTCGTCGGAGGGAGAAGGAAAAGACGAACGAATCAAATGGGCTTTCTCATCTCACCAGTTCGAAGAAAAAGGAGACAAGGCTGGATGGAGTACGTGGTTACGACTGGGAGCAACTCGGGTATGATGGTCCCAAACAGGCTTGGCCCGGCTTTTCGTTGGCGCCCACGTCCCTTCGTTGCACGGCTCAGACAATCGATTGGATTGGACCGTGGAAAATAAGAAATGTTCCGAAGAACGACATTCGTCCGGGGGTGTGTGCGCTTGCTTACTGTCGACGGGCACAGGACACCACCACCACCCAGCTGCATGGTGAAACGAACCCGACCTCGACTGCACCGCGGTACGTACGCGAATGCAATACGACAAGGACGACGACGGGACTGGTGAGCGGTGCAAATGCAGTCTCGCAGCCACATGATGGCGACTATGACCTATGGGACCGCCTGGGGGTGCTAATATTGTTTACTTTGGCACCTCCTAGCACGAGCCGGAGGGCCATTTTGGAAGCATTCCCACCACGCGACGTTGGCTGCACATCCCTGGCGTCTGAGTCGTCAGATGTTTCTCCCACGGCTAACCCTATTTTTGCCAATGGCCAACAGCGCCGATTAAACTTCGAACTCTCCCGTGGGCCGTGGCCCATGTGCAACAGATGCCACATGATGATTGGGCATAATCAACATCAATCAGAAGATGGCTTCTTCGATTGGATAGGGCCCGTCGTCGCCAGAGGCTACCAGCGTGTACATACGAGCACGCAAGTAACCGAAGCTCTCCGCGTTAGCGCTGCTGTTGCATCTACAGTAGTACTTGGTAGCAAAATACGACGATGTTAGATAAGTACCCAACCTAGCAAAATGACCTGTTCGTCAACTCACAGTATTCTGCGGCATCCGAAGGCGTACGATTTAATAAAGAAATCAGTCTCCCGGTCGTGCCCCCTTTAAAATTGTAGGCCCGCGAGATTGGAGGAATCCACCTCTGGAGAGAACCCACGAGGAACCCTGGACCCCTGGTCAATGCCTCTGGGAATGGGACCAATTAACGCATCTTATCGATATCCTTGTTTCACGTTTCAGAATTTCCAAGCTTTCCCATCCATCCAGCAATCAATGGGATGCGTGGATGCGCGGCTGAATCCCAGCACCCGCCCCGATGAAGCTGGTAGCCCAATCAATATCAAATCACATGCGCCGCAAAATAAACAAAATCTGGAAGCATAAGCAAGGAACAGGCGGCGGCAACAAAAAGCAAAAATGGCACACCGAAGCATCATCGTGACAGAGTGACAGATAGAGTTAAAAATAACAATAATAACAGAACAAGAACATCTGGCCCCCAAGTAGATTGATTCATGAACGAGGGGAGCACTCGGAGCAGCACTTCGGCACTCTCTCTGGGCACACGGGGCACTCGGGGCACTCTGGGAACAGTCTCCATTTCATCTTAGCAAAGAACCCACTCAATTAGGTGATTGTATGGATATTGCTGGTACTGACGGTACTGATGGTGCTGATGGTACCTGCATTAGTGCCGAATGCAGTCACCGACCCAGTCCTGCCAATCCTTCCTCGGTGGAACCCTCCAGAACTATAAACAGCAAATGGCCCGTCAGCAATCGCGGGCCAATCTCGTCAACATGAGCGGTGGGCCGGCATCCGAAAGAAGGATCATCATCTGTCAAGTCGGCCTTCTGAACTTGGCCCATCAGTGACATATTATTTCATACGCAATTGCAACACGAGCAGTTCGTACTTATGTCGATTCGATGCAAACCTGCTGCTGATATTTCGCGCGTAGATCATTTTGGCCTGCGACGTGGCAGAACTGCAGTTATCCGTGTAGCCAACTAACGCCAGTCCCTGACCCGGTCCCTGGCTTTTGATGCTAGGCCAAGTGCTTGCGATAGCCTGTATCAATCAAGCTTGTAAAGTGCGCTTCTGAAAACGGGGTGCATTCCATTGTAGGAATGGCAGCTGTCCTGATTCTGAGTGGTAACATGCTCTCTATCGTCCGTCTTCTATCTACTATTCTATACACGCCCCTAAAAAGGCAAGCAGAAGGAACGCTTCACCAGACCAACCGTAATTTTAACCGTCAAACACGTCATGCTGTAACTCAAACCCCATGTCGTTGGCCATGTCCTTCATCTTGGACTCGAGGACATCCTCCATGCCGCCGCCATACCCGAGCCACTGCCGAACCTTGAACGTATAAAACGCGACATCCGTCGCCAGAAGCACCGTCCGGAACAACAGATGCCGCCAGGCGTTGGCCAGCCGCTCCTGCCATGGCAGGTTCGGGTCCTGGAACAGGCTGCGGCTCGCCCAGTTGCCCATCATCTTGATGCGGTTGACCGGCGATCCCATGAACTGATTGTTGCCCTGCACAATTCGCAGGTTGCGTCCGATAAAGATGAGCTCCTTGGGCCACTTGTCTTCGTCAGCCAGCATGTCGCGGATCCCCTGCTTCATCCGCCGCTGCATCTCAAAGTGCCGCTCGGCGGCCGTCTTGCCGCCGAGGCTCTCGATAATGCCGTTCTTAGTCTTGTTGTCACCTCCCTCGTATGGCCTGAGCAAGGTGGCGCTGGCAAAGAAGTCCGGTGCCTTGATGCCCCATTGCTTGCTGACCTCGGCGATCGTGTCGTTGTCGAAGGTCATGAGCGACTTCCAGAATAGACTATACTGGTGTCTGAAATCCGGCGACATGTAGACGTAAAGCCCGTGATCGATGAGGACTACCTCGGCGTGACCGGATGGTAGGCGCCGGATGAAGAGGTTGCCTGGGTGAGGATCGCAATGTACGACGCCCCATTTGAAAATCTGCGCGGAGAAAAGATCGACTATCGTGGTCATCACCTCCTTGCTCGTCAGCCCAAGCCCGCCCTTGTTGTTACGTCCTCGCCAAGTCTCACGGTCGGGCTTGAGATTCGTCATTCCCGGGTTTTCGTGTAGCTGTTTCCGGACGAGGTCCATATTGGGTGGACTAAGTTTCTCTCCATGCACACCAGGAGATCCCATGCCGTGACCGCCTATCCAACGGTCAGTAGTTGCCTCCTTATCCCACAGACGCACACCTTCTATCCATTCCGTCACCAGAATCCTTCGTTTTGTGAATTCGGGGTAGACTGTTGGAACATAGACTCTGCCCTTCAGACTTGGCTCCGAGTTGATCAGCTTTCGCATGGTCTCGGAGTTCCGCGCTTCACTCTCGAAATCTGTTTCCAGCTGAAGACGCTCCGTGATGAACGGAACCAGGCTACCAAGAGGGAGGTCGAACCACCATGAGTACACTCCCATCACCACCCTGCGCGAGGTCAGCTTTTTACCCTACATGAATAGGGTACCCGAGGATGCTCCCTACTTGAATGCCCATAGATCCCACCCTATTTGCTTGGCGATCTCAGGCTTTTGTATCTTGATGGCGATTTCTCGTCCATCTGGCAGCCTTGCCCAATGGACCTGTGCCACACTGGCACTGGCTCGTGCTTTCTTCTCCATCAAGCCTTTGCCGTCTTCGCCCGTGAAGCTGACACCGAAAACTTCTTCTGCGCTTCTGCCGCCAAATTCCTCTCGTATCACCTTTTGCACACCCTCCCATGAACCCTGTGGTGCATCGTCAAACATGCGGGCAAACATCTTTTGAAACTCAGGCGGCAATACAGCACTCTGCATAGCAATTGCCTGGCCTATTTTGAGGTATAAGCCGCCATTGTGCCGCAGCAGCTCGAAGAGTCGCTCCGCGCTGCGCCGGTGGAGGTCCTCGATGGTGCCGACAAAGGGGCGCGCGCGGAAGTTGATCTTGTAGTCGAAGGCAACGAACAGACCGTTGCCGAACGTGAGGAGCGAGCGACTGATGCCCGCGGCGAAGGTGACGCGGTCGACGAGGTAGAAGGTGCCGCCCACGGTGGCCAGGATCACGAAGCGCCGGAGCCATTTCCGGCCGCGCTTGAACTCGCGTGCGGCTTTCGGTGCCCCCAGCGACTCGGGCGAGGGCGGTCGGAGTGGCTGGAACTGACCGCCATTGTCGCTGCGTGTCGATGCTTGCCGGCGGGCATTTTGTACACTTCGTAGCAGGGGGTAGGTGGTGGTGTTGCGCCCTCGAGACGTGGTGGCGGCCTGTGACAGCCACTTATGCGATGACGTCGTTGAACATTTCGACAGCGGGCGTCTGCCGAGACCAGCTATGCTTGCACGAAACATACCTGGGTATCGTATCTGTTGGCGGCCAACGGGAAAGACTGTAAAAATTTTGATGGTAATTAGTCCGTGAGAGAAGCCCTACATCATTGTATATCTGCTGCAGGACGGAAAAAAAAAGAGTCGGAACTCGGATGTTGATGACGATCTCTGTTCTTGGTCTCGTGCCTAACCTACGGTCTAGCCCGGGGAATTTGGCTCGGACTTGACTTTAGCTTAGGCCGACCGAGCTGACTAACCCCATTCTATCGGAACCGATCTCAGCCCCGGCGCGAACCGGACTTCGGTAGAAAAGAAGCATCATTGGCCAAGTTGGATTCGAGGCCACAACGCTTGAAGTTCTGGTAATGGCCCTTGCGCTCGTATGGAGCATTCGGGAAATTCTTTATCTTATCTGTTGGCCACGTGTTGTACGTAATCAAACACCTCTTGAATAAAACACCACGGCTGAGGTTCCTGGCCTGCGCTCGAAGACGACTTCGGATTTCGTCATTTGGCTGTTTGGCTTGGGTGTCACGTGGATGTATTATGGTCATCAATTCCGTTAAAAGCAGGTAGCTCGCATAGACGTGTGGCCCTGATATTACGGATCCCGTGACGATTAGTATCAGGATTGCGCTTGACCCTGGCGCAGTTCCTCTATAATGAGCAGATCATATGCCTGACCTGCACCTCTTCAGACTTGGGATGCTGAGCATCCGACGATCGTGTTAAAGAGTTGCGAGTCGCTCTCTGCTCTTACAAATGTGCGATACCTACGACACGTTGCGCGTCCACCTCTATTTATGTTCCCGATTTACCTCGAAGGCCTGTGACAAACAACGAGGGGCTAGCAGGCTGGGATCCGGTGCATAATATCCGGAGAACGGGCATTCGTGTCAGACGCTCATTTCGAAGGCACCTTAGGTCATACTGTAAGCCCGCCAACTCGCCCACTAGCCCATAATACGTTTCGCGTACAGGAGCCGGAGCGTTGCCGAATAGGGACAGCTGGCGGTTTGCCCTATATTGAGTTAATATAGACTACAAAATTGCTTGATTGGCAGCTGTTGGTTGCAGTAGGAATGGGGCGGCGTCACCGTGTCACCTCGGTTTCCACATGCAAGTCTTAACTCTGCCTCAGACCGTTTCCGAATGAGTTGAAGTTCGGTGATCTCTGTGACGCTAGAAAAACTAGGGCCCGAGTCTTGGAACGCCTGGTCCGAACCGTGCCCAGTGCTCGATAGTCATTATCGTTGGATCGTGGAGCATCCCCCCCCGGGGAGAAAATACCGGTCGTTGCTTATTCCGACGGTACATGCTTTTAATAAATTCTTTATACGAGAAGGAAATAAGATTTGAAGAAAAATATTAGAATATAAGAAAAGCGTAAATTCTTCTAGATATAAATCTGAAGTCTTTTCGACTTAGTTTGCCCGTGGTAAAACAAGTTAGATTTAAAAGTGCTGTTGAAATTTGAAATCTGTACACTGACCGGTTTATTTCCACGGCCGCTTGGGAGCTACCTACCGGCGCGAAAACAGTATATCAATAGCAGGCCGCTTGGAAAGTTTCCTCGTATACATATAGGAAAGTTGGATTAGCTGACAAGACGACCGTTCACGAGTCATTCGACCATATTGAAGCATCCCGCAGGGCTAGAGCTGCAAGTAGCCGGATAATACGGAGTCCTGGGGCGCAGCATTCAGTTGGTTCGCCTGGTATCGGCGGGATCCTCTTCCAGGCTGTCAGTTGGCAATTCACACATTCAGCCCTTTTTCGCGGGGGGACCCGGCTGCAACTACGAAGAACACTGACTCAAAGTGCCTGGGCAATGTCGCATTTCGAACAAAAACTTGCCGGTGAGGGCAGGAAGGTTGGCCGGTTGGGACAAGGAATGGCAGCTCAACGGCTACTATTGCAGTAGATGGTTGTCCATTGACCGCGCCACTAGTCTCCCCGGTAGACCTATGCTCAACTCTCTTGATTCAGGCAGAGTAGTGAATACGAGGCTCAATAGGGTGTCAAACATGGTATGCTACTGTATGCACGAAAAGGCGCGGTTTTCGTGAGCTATAATCGTGACCTGATCCTCATGACACCACGTGCGGCCGAGTGCATACATGTATCTCGTACTTTTTCGAATTTAGCCTAGATGCATGGGCCTATGGGAAGTCGGTACCGGTTTTGTGATTGGAGATGGAGGGATGTACATATCAGATCCTGTTTTCCGGGCATTGCACTCATTGGAAGGCAAGGAGGATAACGTCAACATTGCGAAACATAATATCGAATGAAACATCGTCGAGCCCTAACGAACCTTGGGGCCGTTGGTGTCGAAATTGGCCATTGTACTCGTAACACCGGCGCAACAGCAACGGTGGTGGGTGGCGCCGTCGAACCTCAACTTTAAGCTAACAGGGCACGTTGAGTTGCCTTCCGCTGACACTGCCGTTACCGCCCGGCCTGGCAAGCTGTTTGGTGAATCGGGAGATTCAACCGCCTCTGCCTGGTGGGCAAGCTATGAAATGCGTCTGGGGCTCAATCAAAACAATCTCAAATTCTTCCCAGATTGGAGTTTTTGACTGATTGTTGATCTCTCTGGCTTCGTCCTCCTCTTTCCTGTAACAGGAAGGCAGTGCGAGGGATCTCTATCAATTGATGGATTCTACCTACAAGGTAAACCAGGCAGGCAGCCAGGGACATGTACCGCTACCTCCTGGGCCTTGCCCGTCGCGTAGAGTTTACCTAGGGCGATTCTTCCACCAGCAAGATTGATGTGTGTGTGGGTGTGGGTGTACTCCTTCAGGAGGCAGGCCAACTGCATACACTTGAGATATGACGGGACATTGGACCGCCCACCTCAGCTTGATTCAAGTGCATGAAGCAGTATGTCATCGCACACGGTGGTGAATCAAATCGGAAGCAGGACAAGCCTATCAGCAAGCCCAAGGAGTATACGCCAGAAACGCAGTACGAAAAAGGGCAGCTAAGTCTGCCTCGATCAAATAATACACCTGCTGTCTGATGTATGCACATAGCCACACTCGAGCGCAAGCGACTCGGGCGATTCCATGGCCTCTTGCATCGTTCTCATGCATTAGCAAGCCCACTGTGCCCACCGTAATGGAAGCGATCAGGGGTGGGGGGCAGCGATAGACCTGCCTGGCTCGTCAGAAGGAGAACATTGGGGTCCCCACTAGGCCAGGTACCCAGTCAAACTGATACTGATTTGGGTCTGGCCTGGGCATCCCCTTGGCGCCCATTCACACACGCAACGACGCCTACTGACCCTCGGGGAAACTGTTCCCCCCCCCATTCCCCCCCCAATCTGGCTCTCTCCAATATTCCCAGACCAATCTAAACCGGCCTGCTCTGCTTGCGCTTCTATTCCCCTTCATTTTAGTCGCTCATTCAAACATCGCACCTCGTCACCCAGACCAGTCCTTGACCTGACTTGACCAAAGGGCTGGCACTGCCACATTCCTAGGCGTAACCAGTCCGCCACCCTTTCAGTCTCGCCCGCCCAGCTCTGTTTCATCTCCCAGACGTCCAGCGTGCACTGCACATACACACGTCCACACACTCACCCACACTCACCCACACTCATTCTCATTTTCTTCATTGCCTAGAAGTCCTACTCGAAACCTTTGCGGCTTTTGATCGATCGGTTGTCGCAGGGCCTGTTCTTGCGGTATTGCGACTCCAAGTAGTACGGGTCGAAAATTAGGGTTGGGAAAAGTGCTGGATCACGTCGACTATCGAAAACCTACGACGCCCGACCATCGGTGTCATTCTTGATTGAATGGGCAAAAAATAATTGTCTCGTTGAACCGAGGAAACCTGGAAGAAAGAACGGAGGATCATTCAAGAGGGATTTGGAAGCAGCACCAGAACGACGCGCACCCTATGCCGCAACTCTCCTAAGACGCACTTCAACACCACAATCGGCGACGACAACATCTTCTTCACCGACACCTGGAAATTTCTCGAGTGCGGGCGCACTATAAAATCGAAGCATACGGCAGACATATCTCCACTTCAGCGCGACTCTTTTGAGTCGGCGCGCTTCTTACCGTCGCCACCATGTTACGTCCAGCGACACCGTTAACGATCTTGCTGCTCGCAGCATTCGCTATGCTTACGCTGTCTGTTCTTTCGACCCCCATCATCAAGGCCATACCGTTGGGGACATTTAAGGGCACTAGTTTTGGAGTGTTTGGTTGGTGTAGAGGCGATACCTGCAGTGGGATAGAAATTGGATACGATGCCAGTGCCATCGAGGCCGCCAAGTCGGGCGATTTCGACCTCCCTAACTCGGCGCGAAGTACCCTCTCGGCTATCCTGATCATTCACCCTGTTGCCGCCCTTTTCACCCTGATCATGCTCATTATGGCAGGAATTGCTCACATGCATTCGCCTTCTCATTCGTCTCGATACCTATTGGCACTGTTCATTTTTGGTATACTTACTTTCTTAGTTTGTCTCCTTGCCTTCCTGATCGACGTCCTGTTATTTGTCCCTCATATGGCCTGGGGCTCATACATTGTCCTGGCCTCCACCGTTCTGGTGGCTTTGAGCGGCCTGGTCTCTTGTGCTATGCGCCGTACTGTGGTTAGCAGGAAGGCCAGGAAAAAGCGAATCGCGGAGAACGCCGAGATGAGCGGCGAGAACTATTATAACCGCACTGCTCAGCAACCTGTCGCTACTACAACGCCGGCGTCGATGCAACCTACAGTCCCGGTTGTTAGTGGTGGCAACGGACCTAGTGACAAGCTACCTTCGTTCGCCACTTATGAGGGGAAAGACGACCGCAGTAGCGATGAGCGCATCCCTCTTACTTCTGCTTCGCCGTCTCAGCGCTCGCCAAACAATCCTCATGTCGATATGCAGGCCCCACCTAACGCTGTCTACGGCAGTGGCCCTCAGCGCTCAGCATCCAATCAGTCCCTCCCAAGAGATCAGTATGGAAACCCAATCCAACCTCCGCAGGGAGCCTATGGAGTGAGGCGTGGACCATCCCAAGAACGCATGAACTCCAGAGGACGAGGTGGTGGCCCCCGCCTGTAGGCGCACGTGGCCGAGGTGGCTACGGCAGAGGAGGATATGGCTACGGCCCACCAGCCGGTGGCCGAGGAGGCTACGGTGGACCTGGACCAGGACGCGGTGGTTATGGACCTGGCCCGAACGGCCGAGGAGGCTACGGGCCGCCGAGAGGAGGCTATGGCGCTGGAATGCGAGGAGGCCGCGGTCCTCCTCCCCCAACTATGGCGGCAATGGAGGTTTTGACCGCCGCCCACCGCCCGGCGACGCATATGGCGCTTATGGGCCTGCACGCAACGGATCTCCCGCGCCGGGTGTGCCTTATGGCATGACCCCTTCGATGCCCAGTGCATCGACTGGAAATACGGGGACAGGAGGCTTCGAAGCTTACAATCCTGACCGAGTCAGTGAATTGCCCAGAGCGGAATCTCCACCCCCTTTACCGGGTACTGATAAAGAGACTCCAGGGCCAGTGGGTCGGGCGGTAGAGATGGATGCTACTACTGGCAGCCCTGGCCACGCGCCGCCAGGCTTTGGCCAGTTCAACGGTATAAGAGACAGCGACGCTGATGTGGCCGGCATGCTTGCACTGCAACAAGCCAGAGTCCAGAGACACGATACCTTCATGAGCGAGGCGTCAAGATACAGCCAGGACGGGTATGTTTTATCCAATCCGCATTTCTCCAAAATAGCAAGTGACCACTAACCACTCCGACAGACAATATACACCACCCCGACAAGCCTGGAACCAAGGTCCGGGGAGAAACTCTCCTAGAATGCCTTCGCCGCTCAATGTTGGTCCACGGGCTGCAGAGCTTGCTTCTCAGACTCCTCCACCCGCAGCGCCAGCTGCCAGTGACTCTGGAAACTACTACGAGGACGTAGATCCACGTTTTACCGAGCCACCACCACGTGCCCTGCAACCCGGCCCGGCCCCACTGCGTGACCCTATGCGTGAGCCAAGCTACGATGATGATATGCAAACCGCAGCCGGACCTAAGAGCCCGGTGCCTTCGGAACGTTCTGTTTTTACGTCGGTATCCCAAAGGCCTATCAACCCCCGCTACCAACCTTCAGCAGGCTTCGGTCAAATGCCGCCACGAAAACCAGCAAACCAAAACGAGGTCGATGTACTTAATAATCCGGATTTCCAATTGGGTCCTGCGAGGAGGCCTGGTGGCGCTGGCATGCCTGGAGGTGCCTATCCCGGTTTATAGATCAAACACCACATGGCTACGCAACAGACGGCCTGGGGTCATTCATTGCGACACAAATCTCTTCTGACGCCCTTCTTCCTTCTACCAGGGACATGCGCCCTCTCCTTTAACTGGAATCATTTGTACACACGACTCATCTTCTCACCAACTTAAACCGTTCTCCTTGCGTCAGAATATGTTCCAGTCTATTCTGATGACAAGCAAATCTATACTCTTTTCGATTCAGATACCCCCGGTCTCTTCACGACTGTTCACTCTCTGCCGAGACCCATCTCGGCGCTTTTACGTTTTAAAATGATTCTCATGAGTTGGGATCGGCTCCTTTCACTTGCATTATGATGTAGACGTGTTTAGGAGCGCATTCCATTCGCGAGTGCCCCTTTATCTTCATTGGCAGGTTCAAGGTGTTTACATGGGCTCTCTCTGCTTCTGGCGTTGGTCTGAGCATTAAAAAGGGGCGTCAAATTCCGAATCAATCAACCTTTTGTACCTAATGGTATATCACCTTTGTCCTCCCCGGCAGACGAGCCGGGGAGCTGGGGTTTGGATGGAAAGTGTTGGTGCGGTGATATAATTGGCAAAGCTTTCCACGGCTTTGATTTGCTTTGCTCGCAGATGCACATAGTCATATATACATGCACATCTGTGTATGCGTGTATCCACATACAAGACGTTGGAAACGCAAAGCGTAATCTGAGCGCGCATACACACAGAGTACCAGGCAATCTGTAATTAGTTACATCTGCATGTAGTTGCAAACGTACTCACTGCGGAGAAGTGCAGATGCCCTCGTTGGCTTCTGCAAAGCGAACGATTTTCACATCTTTTGACATAATAAAGTCACATTTTGAACTATTCACCGGCTGTATTGTGCTTTTTCTTTTTCGATGGTGTCTCCTCAGATCGAGCCTACCAAAATCGGGACCCTTTCCAACCGAGCTTGGGTCTCCCTAAACTCATCCATGTCTTCAAAACGACGAGAGTGGCATCTTGTAAGCCACATGCAGCAGCCAAGAGCCTGCATCACAAGAGTTCGCCAGCTATACGTGATAAGGACGCAAGCCCCTTCCAAGTCGTCGTTGTGCCTGATGCTGAGCAGGCGATTCCCAGTCCTTAATCCTTCCAAAGGCGAAACGAAAGATCACATATAGAGGGATATGGATTGCTATGGGCTGGGGCTGCACGTACACAACTAGCTTGTCATCGAGACCAAAAGGTCAAGTTCCCGAAAACGGACTTGCCAGAAGATACCAATTTGGGACCTCATGGGCTCTGCCCTCGGCTATATTGTATTTGTTGCCGTGTCCACACCGTGTGCTGTATCTTCGACCAGGTTGGCTGGTTCACCCGTTGCAGCTATTTCATTATCGCCACCATAGCGCCATGTAAAAACCGGTATTTGGCTTCTACGCAGCGAAGGGTACCTTTTCGGGGAGGAAGGAAAAAGAAAACGCATGTCTCCGAGGGGGTTATATTATTTTCAGAAAAACGACGACAAATCTTTGAAGTTTGCAACTACAGTAGCTCTTCAACATTGTGAACATGGCCAGGAATCCCAGATCGTAACACCAATGGTGTCAACACTATGGTGCCTTACAATTCTGAAGCAACGGAGGTTCAAACCACCGGGCGTCCTTGGAAATATAGCCGTCTTCCCTGGCCGTGCTCGGCGAAGCATCTGAGTTGGTTGATCGGCTTCAATAGACTGTTTGCCACACCGGACAAACATAAGTACGGGCAGCTTGCCATCCTTCACAGTACGAGCAGGCCTTGGAGAACCCCTCTTTCATTCCTGCGTCGCATTTGGCCCCCAAATCTTGGAGGTTAAAAGAAGCCGGCCAACCTGCGTTCGAATACCTGAGCCAGACCACACACACACATACCACCGCTGCTGCTATTTAAGGGGCCAATCTCGACCTACATACACACTTACACTACTCTGCTGCTACCCATCTGCATTAGGAACCCGTGATGTGCCCCAGTCAGGGACCTTGCCAAAAAAAACCCCGCTCCCGTATTATTAACGTGCTGCTACGGGCTGATCTACATGGTCACCCGAGCGTACCGGGCATGTCGTGGCCGCAAGGCTAAACGCACCCATCAGCTGCAGCCGCGGCGTTCCTATCCCCAAGACACAGCCATCATAGTCGGCGTTCCGAAACCTATGCTCTCCGTCAAGGGCAACGGACTGGGGAAGGACTTCGAGTATGAGTGACGACCAATCACGGCTCATCAAGACCGAAGAATACGAAAAGGAGGCAGCTTCTCAATAATACATAATTGATTCCGGGGTGAAGGTTAGATTGGTTGATAAACCGAGCGAAAGACGAGAAGGTATGGGCTGTTCGCCATAGTGGTAAGGACACCGGACACCCAGGGGCGGTACTCAGACAGCGACACGGTGAATGACAACACGATATGACATGGGCGTTCATATATCATTATTGAGCTTTATCTGGGTTCTATTCATCATCAGTCTTCGGCCTTGGGATGCTCTCTTCCGGTAGTCTACAAGAACTGGCGCATCATTCTAGGACTCCTGCAGCCAGCTCGCATGCATGCTCAACGACTGTCGTAACCCATCAAACATGCACTCATCGCAGCAACTTGTCGAATGCCTGCCTTTCATATACGTGTAGCCGAGACACATCAAGTGGCACGCAAAGATGAATTTGAGTCGTTGGGTATTGGTGACTTTTTCTTTTGTTCATGAACCTAAATGCCATGCTCGTAGAAAGTCATCAGTCCAGTTCGGACCAGACCGGACGAGATCCATACTCGTAGAACCCCATGCAGATGTGAGTAAAAAGCAAACCGACCGAAGACCCAGTGAAAACGCAGCACAACACCCCCAAGCAACCGTATTCCTCTAGATAGTCGTCTCGTAGGCCAGGGGAACGACGGTCTCGGGCTTGTTGTCCTTCATGGAGACAACGTGGGCCTCACGGGGGCAACCGGCAGGCGCTTGACCTGGACGGGGTTGCCGTCGGCCTTGGCCTGCTTCTTGAGCTCGGCGTTCTTCTTGACGCGCTTGATGAAGTCCTCACGCGAACGGGACAGCTGGACGTGCTCGATTCGGAGGTTGATGCGCTTCTCGATGTATCGGTGCTTGACCTTCTTGTAGATGATGACACCGACGGCGCTCTTGGTGACGTTGTAGATGACACCGGTCTTTCCGTGGTAGACCTTGTGGGGCATACCCTTCTGGACGGCACCGTTTGCCTTGATATCCACGATATCACCGACCCTGTTGCCAATGGTTAGAATTCCGCGTACATTCCCAATTTCCAACTCGAATCGCAAACGTACTTGTACTGGCGGAGGTATGTGGACAGCTGGATCATACCCTTCTGCCGGAAGTTCCGGGAGAAGGCATACTGTAAAACGGGAATTCAAGTCAGCGTCATTGCCCTCTGCTCATGGTGTCGGGTTCCCTCGTCGTCTGCATTGCATTGGATGTTTTTTTTTTTGATTCGAAAACCCCAACCAAGCCCCAATTCGACATTTCTAAAATTTCGGAGGAACGTACTCTTGTGCCAGCGCGGAGACCTGCAGCGTGACCCATCTTGACGGTGTTGTGGTGTCGTTACTGAAGGGGGTGGTGGTGATGTTCGGTTCGTGGGATTCTGAGATGATCGAACTTTTGCTGGACTAGGGATCTCGCAGGTGACGGGAATTTTGGCTGGTAGGGCCTCAGGGAATTTTTGTGTGGAAGACACGAAAGCGAAAGCCCGCTCGAAAAGATCCGTGCGGCAGGTCGTCGACTTTCCCACCCTTTGCAGCAGCAGCGCCGACCAATGAACTAGAGCGGACCTGGCATTAAGTAAGCCGCTGCGCCTGCCAGCCATTGCCAGCTCCCACTGAAGCCTCTTCCACTTGCCAGACGGAAACCCTAGACCCACCTTTATCGATTCGGCGCACCATCCACACGAATTCCGACGCTTTCTGCACTCGCTTTGCCTGGCGCCGTGTGCCAATTGTGTGTGGGTTTGGCTGGTCACGAATTTTGGTGCTGCTGGGCCTGTCTGTGGTCCTCTTTTTTTCCATCTACCTCACGACACTTCGCACCTATCCCACCTTCCCTCTTCTTCACATCGTCAATTTCCTCATCCGAAGAAGAAAGACAGCAGCAACGTCGTAAACATGGCGCCTCTGTCTTACTCCAAGACCGCAAAGGTCCCCCGTCGCCCCTTCGAGGCCGCCCGACTGTCAGTATTCACCGGCCAATGAGTCTGAGCTTGTTCTCTGCTTAAGTCGTGATGATGAACAAAACTGACTTTGGTATTCTCCCCCATGTAGTGACTCCGAGTTGAAGCTCGTTGGCGAGTACGGTCTGCGCAACAAGCGTGAGGTCTGGCGTGTCCAGCTCACCCTGTCCAAGATTCGTCGTGCTGCCCGGTAAGTTCTTACTATCCACCCTCTATCCCAAAAAGTCGCAATTGGGGCTTGTTCTGTTTCGTGGGGTCTATCGAATGCTAATAACTTTCCCCCTCCAACAGTCAGCTGCTTACCCTCGACGAGAAGGACCCCAAGCGTCTTTTCGAAGGCAATGCCCTCATTCGCCGTCTCGTGCGTGTCGGTGTCCTCGACGAGTCCCGCATGAAGCTCGATTACGTCCTGGCCCTGAAGGTTGAGGATTTCTTGGAGCGCCGCCTCCAGACTTGCGTCTACAAGCTCGGCCTCGCCAAGTCCATCCACCACGCCCGTGTCCTGATCCGCCAGCGTCACATCCGCGTCGGCAAGCAGATCGTCAACGTCCCCTCGTTCATTGTCCGTCTCGACTCGCAGAAGCACATCGACTTCTCTCTGACCTCGCCCTTCGGTGGCGGCCGCCCCGGCCGTGTCCGAAGAAAGAAGGCCAAGGCTGCCGAGAAGGGTGATGAGGGTGAGGAGGAGGAGGAAGAGTAAATATCTCTTCCCTTACGATACTCCTAATGATTTTCATGAGGATCTTTAACTGGGCAGGAGATCCGGTCATCTCTCATACAATGAGCACGGGGGCTTGTACCATCCATAGCTCAAGGCGTTAGGCCAGGGGATCACGGAATGCATGAAAAGTTCATCACCAACAATGATACTCTACTAGGTTTTTTGTTTTGATTCAATGTGATTGAAGATTTCACATGCCCAACTGCTATTGTGATTGTGATTATTATATTTGATATCTTTTGATGGTTGTGGACTACTGAACGAGCTCGTCCTTTCCTAAGAATTTTGCCATGGGATCAGCCGCTGCTGTCCGTTTCCTCCGATATTCCTCCATTTCCTCTTCCATCATCTCCTCCGCCGTACGCTTCTTCGCTATAGGCTTGGCTGCTTCTACCTCTTTTCGACCAGCAGCTTCGGCATCCAGGTCTGCTTGCTCCTCCACTGTAAGATTGGTTCCCGTCCTGTGCTGCTCAGCGAGCTCCCATGCCTTCTTGCCTTCCTCTCCGGTGCAATAACTGTTTTTGACAAAGGAGTGGCAGCAGGCGTAGCCCCATTTGAAACTTGACCACCAACTGCCCCATACCGCAGTATGATTGTTGACGAAAACGTCCTCGGCATACTTTGATTTGGCGGCAGCCTTCGGTGCTCCCTTGATCAGACCGGCCTCATCGTACTCAACAAAGTGCTCCGACTCCGTAACCGCGACGTCCCGCAGCTCGGCCGGCATGCTGTGCTCCTCGCCGCCGTACTTGTCGGCCAAGGCCTTGAGGCGCTCTGCGCGCTTCTTCTCGGCCTCCTCCCTCTCCTTCTTACGGTAGAACTCGCCCGCCGTAGGGTTGGCCTGCAAGTGCTGGCGCGTGTCGCCCGTCTTCTCCTGCGCCTCCCAGGCGTATCGGGTGGCCTGCTCGAACTCGGCGGCGTCGCCCGAGGCGCGCAGGTAGCCCTCCTCGGCGAACAGCTGCGCCGCCTTGTCGGCCGTCGCGCCGGCGTCCACCATCTTGCGCGTCTTGGGATCGTACTTGGCGGACTCGAGGTCCAGGTTCAGCAGGTACTTGGCCGTGTCCTCTCGTAACCGCAGCTGCCGCGTCGCTGTGCTCTGGTGCTTGCTCATGTCCGACTCCTCGGCGTACTTTTCGCCTGCGTTCTGGCCGTCCTCATCCTCGCCGTCGTCCTTGTCTTCGCCGGCCTTGCCCCCGTCCTGTAGTTGCTTTCGGAGCTCGTCCATCTGGTTGTAGCGCTCCACGACGTTGCGGTACTCGCGCGGGTCGTAGCCGTTCCAGCGGTCGCGCTTGGCGTCCCAGCCCAGCTGCACGTCCTGGATGACCTCGTCGGCCTGGATGTCCTTGCCCGTCCACTTGGCACCCTTGGCGCGGGGCCGGCTCAGGCAGTCCTTGGCCTTGTGCGTCATGGCGCCGCAGTTCTCGCATGCGCCTTTGCGGTACTTGGTCGCGGCGGGGCCCGCTTTCCGGCCGCGGTCGTACCATTTCGAGGTGTCGTCCTTGTTTTTCTGTTGCTGCAGACGCTGATGCTCGAGGTAATCGGTGCTGTCGCCTGTTTCCTCGCCGGCGTAGAAGGGACGCTTGCTGATGAAGGACGGGATGTAGACGTTCTCTTCCTTCGAGGCGGCCGAGGCCTTGGTGTTGGCGTCATTCCGCCGGGACGGCGGCGGTGGCGGCGGCATGATGAAGGTGAATTTAGACCGGTCGCAAATAAAGGCAAATGCGAAAAGTGGCAGTATTTCACCACTAAAGGCCAAGGTCCAGCTCAGACTGTCCGAGATACAAAAGTCGTAGAGTTGGTGAAGAGTAAAGTGAAGTTCCAAATTGTGGCTAGTGCCTGCAGTGAATCTTGGTCATTAAAACTTACCTAGAGATTGTGGCTGGGCTCCGGTTGCCACATGACAACGCGATTGGCTGAGGCGCGTGTAAAGTGCCTGTGAGTGACCGGCGCGTCTCACATCTCGATAAACGACCGAAACAAAGCACTAATGGAAGTAATGGACGGTTGTTTTGATTGAGACGAGATTTTCAGTTCGTTTTTTGCTGTTGCGCCTGCTGGACCTTTCGCCGGAACGGTCAATATGTGGAAGTCGTCGCCATCATGGACGTCTTCCGCGTGCGACTGAACTGCATAGACCATTACCAAACAGCCCCTACAAAATATGACCCCCAGCTTCGGAACGATGTCCGTCTATCCCAGATCCATAAGGAACCAAAGCTTCCTGTCGTCCGGGTCTTTGGGTCGACGGAAACCGGTCAAAAAGTGTGTGCTCATATTCATGGGGCTTTGCCGTACCTCTACGTAGAGTACGACGGTAGCTTACTGCCTGAAGATGGTAAACCCCCCTTACTCCCATCCGTACAAACTGCATTTGGTTCTAATCATCGGGTCTAGTCGGTGCTTATATCTATCGATTGCATCTCTCGATTGACCATGCCCTGGCGGTGAGCTACCGGCGTAATGTATACGCCGAGGATCCCAAGTTCGTGGCCCGGATTACTCTCGCCAAAGGCATCCCCTTCTATGGGTTCTACGTGGGCTACCGGTTTTACCTCAAGATATACATGCTCAATCCCATGGTCATGACGAGGCTAGCGGAGCTGCTGCAACAGGGTGTCATTATGAAGCGGAAATTCCAGCCGTATGAGGCACACTTACAATACCTCCTCCAATTCATGACAGATTATAACCTTTACGGCTGTGGCTATATCGAGAGCCGCAGGGTGTCTTTTCGTGCCCCTGTACCACACCATGATGACGATGAGAATACGATTCATCTGTGGCACAGCCAGACTATTTCAGCGGCTTGTATCACGGACAGCTCAGATCTCCCACGTGCCAGCCATTGCTCCATCGAGGTCGACATCTGTGTCCAAGATATCCTCAACCGGCTTGAAACCAAGGAGAGGCAGTTGCATCATGACTTCGTCGAAAGACTCCATCCCTTGCCACCGGACATGAAGCTCGTGCACAGTATGGCTGGGCTTTGGAAAGACGAAACCAGACGCCGGAAGAGAAGGATGAAGAACCCAGCACCAGGGAGCAGTCCTTTTACCGCCGACGCCCTCATTTCCATGTCAGCAGATCTTCGCAATTCTCAAATGCCTGGATGGATTCATGAAGAGGAATACCGGGAGCAGATTCTGGACATGGTTCGGGAGGAAAACCGGCAGGGTGACGGAACCCAGGTGACCTTTGACAACTTCGTGAAACCAATTCCATTAGAAAACACTGTCAACACGCTTCTGCAGTCGGTAGAGGACCTCTATCCGCAAAACCTCCGACCATCGATAGGCCTACCTGTACCCGAGGTTGGTGTGGAGATGGAGCCCGCGAGCAGCATTATTGTTGATGATCAGCAAATCTTAGCGAACAACATGGGCGACGACGGCCTGTTCCCGGACGATTCAGACGAGAAGACCCTGCGAATCACCAAGAATTCCACGGATTCTGCTGTAGGACTTGGGAGCCGGGCGACTGGTAAAGGAAGCTTGATAAAAACGACGCCCTTGGGCTCAGGCATGCGGAGTAATAGCAGCCTCCTGCAAACCTCTTACCACTCGAGTTCCCCAGCTTCCACCCGGAACAAGCCCCCCAAAGGCCCTGAAGTGCCGGAAGGGTTTCCCGAGGGTATCTACGTCAGCAGGCTGAAGTCAGGCAACTTTTCCCCTATTCCAGTTTCAGAGCTACTATTAGCAACCGCAAAGGAACAAGGGCTTGTTAGTAAAGCTACGAAGGATGAAAACTCAGATGGATCTCTGGATATGTCCATGAAACGTCCCCCGACTCCGTCTCAAGGTGAACAGCAACCGAAACGACGACGCGTAGAGTTCTCGCTGGATCATGAGAACCAGACTCCAAGGATCACTAAGGGAACGCCGCATGGTGAGACACCTGCAACGATTGGCCAGTCCATACCTCCGGCGTCTTCTCAGGGGTCAAAGGCCAAACAGAGAAGCCAGGGCTTCGGTGGTGGTGTCAGTCAGACCCTCAACTTCGCAGTCGTAAAAGACCCCAACGATCCGAGCACGAGGCTGCGGCTTAGCCAACAGACCAACTCTCAACAGAGCCAGGAGAGCTCATACAAGAAACAAGCGACCTTGGACTCGTTACCATCAGGGTCTAACACCTCGTTGGACAAGAGTCTTGAGCCACCCAAGCAAACATGCGACTTCTCGTCTCAAGCTACACCAAAAGCGAATGAGGTGACTTCAAGCATCGATGTGGGCTGCATACCAAGACAAAACGCCCATTTCTTCACCTTCGCCACGCCACCGCCTTCGGCCAAGGATGTCCTCACGACTATGCAAGCCAACAATCTTCCCGATGTAATTTATCAAGATGCATATTATAGCAATGACAAGGACGTGCCTCAACGTACCCGTGAGTACGCGGGACAGGAATTCCGCCTGGAGAGCAACACTATCCCTTATCTTCCGGACTTCGATGAGATGGGCGGCTCGGCTGCAACCTTTGGCATCAAGCCTGAGACCTCCTCGCTTAGGCCATCAGACGAAGAAAATTATAAGAGAAAGCGGCGTGAATGTAGCTTTCGAAGCTGGGAGTTTGCTCAGCCACCGCCCAGCTGCCTTGAGGTTGAGACGTGGTGGCAGGACAGGAAAGGAGACATCGATAGCAAAGAACCTGCTTTGCGGATTCAAGACGACCCAGAACTCAAGCCATACCTGTCTCAAATCGAGGGGGCTACACCCAAGAATAAACATGGCTTCAAGTATTCACAGAAGAAGAAGTCTACAAGCGTTCAGTTCGAGGCGCAATACATGAGTACCATGAGCTTGGAAGTCCATGTCAATACGAGAGGAAAGCTGGTACCGAACCCAGAAGAAGACGAGGTTCAATGCATCTTCTGGTGTTCCAAGTCGGATGAACACCTCAACTCCAGTGCTAGCGCGACGTCAGATATCCGGTCCGGCATTATTGTCGCATCCGAAGACGGAATTATGGTTGAAAGAATACGGAGCCAGACGACTGCCGAGATATATGAGGAGAGTTCGGAACTGGATTTGATGGTGCGGATGGTTGAAATAGTCCGGACGCACGATCCCGATATTCTCACGGGATATGAAGTCCATGGCAGCTCATGGGGTTACCTCATCGAAAGGGCCAGGTTCAAATACGACTATAACCTTTGCGACGAGTTCTCACGTATGAAGGTCCAGTCCTTTGGCAGGTTTGGCAAAGAAGCCGACCGTTGGGGGTTCAACACGACCTCTACCATCAGGGTCACCGGCAGGCATATGATCAATGTCTGGCGCGCCATGCGTGGCGAGCTCAACCTGCTGCAGTACACCATGGAGAATGTGGTTTGGCACTTGCTCCATCGCCGAATCCCACACTACAACTGGAGGACCTTATCAGACTGGTACATCAACAACAGACCACGCGACCTGGCGAAGCTTCTTCGTTACTATCTGACTCGAACCAGGCTCGATATTGAGATTTTGGAGGCCAATGAGTTGATTCCACGGACGAGCGAGCAGGCCCGTCTCCTTGGCGTGGACTTCTTCTCCGTCTTCTCGCGAGGTTCGCAGTTCAAGGTGGAGTCGATAATGTTCCGCATCGCCAAGCCTGAGAACTTCATTCTGGTCTCCCCGGACAGAAAGCAAGTGGGCGGTCAGAATGCTCTTGAGTGTCTTCCTCTGGTCATGGAACCGCGCAGTGCGTTCTACAACAGTCCGCTCTTGGTACTGGACTTTCAGAGTCTGTATCCGAGTATGATGATTGCGTATAACTATTGTTACTCAACCTTCCTTGGCCGCATCAACAACTGGCGAGGTGGTGCGAGCAAGATGGGGTTTGCAGACTACAAGAGACAGGAGATGCTCTTGGAACTGCTCAAGGATCACGTCAATATTAGCCCCAATGGTATGATGTACAGCAAGGCCGAGATCAGGAAGTCGTTGCTGGCAAAGATGTTGACCGAAATCCTCGAGACCCGTGTAATGGTCAAAAGTGGTATGAAGCAGGACAAGGCCGACAAGACATTACAGCAACTCCTGAACAACCGACAGTTGGCTCTGAAACTTCTGGCCAATGTCACGTACGGATACACCTCGGCTTCGTTCTCGGGCCGTATGCCCTGTTCTGAGATCGCCGACAGCATCGTGCAGACTGGTCGTGAGACTCTGGAACGTGCCATTGCGTTCATTCATTCCGTGCAGAAATGGAACGCCGAGGTGGTATATGGAGACACAGACTCGCTCTTCATTTACCTCCCAGGCCGAACCAAGGACCAGGCTTTTGACATTGGCGAGGAGATTGCTAAGACGATCACCGACATGAACCCGCGGCCGATTAAGCTGAAGTTCGAGAAGGTGTACCATCCCTGCCTGCTGCTAGCCAAGAAGCGATACGTGGGATACAAATACGAATCGCGAGACCAGGTCAGGCCCGATTTCGATGCCAAAGGTATCGAGACGGTCCGCCGAGACGGCACCCCTGCCGAGCAGATGATCGAAGAGAAAGCCCTCAAGATCCTATTCGAGACGGCCGACCTGAGCCAGGTCAAGGACTACTTCCAGACGCAGTGCCGCAAGATCATGCGCGGCGCCGTCTCCATCCAGGACTTCTGCTTCGCGCGCGAAGTGAAGCTGGGCACCTACAGCGACCGCGGCCCGCCGCCGCCGGGCGCCCTCATCTCGACCAAGAGGATGCTCGAGGACGCGCGCGCCGAGCCCCAGTACGGCGAGCGCGTGCCCTACGTCGTGGTGACGGGCGCGCCGGGCGCGCGGCTCATCGACCGCTGCGTCGCGCCCGAGGATCTGCTGAGCGGCAGCAACGCCCACCTCGGCCTCGACGCCGAGTACTACATCTCCAAGAACCTCATCCCGCCGCTCGAGCGCATCTTCAACCTCCTCGGCGCCAACGTCCGCGGCTGGTACGACGAGATGCCCAAGGTGCAGCGCGTGCGCCGCGTCGACACCTCCGCCAAGGGCGGCGCCCTCCTCCGCAAGGCGACGCTCGAGTCGTATATGCAGGCGGCTTCCTGTCTCGCCTGTGGCGCCAAGACGACCCCCGACCAGCTCAAGAATAGGTACAAGAATTATGGCGACAACGCCGCCACCAACATCTCCATGTTGTGCGTGCGTTGCCAAGGCCGCCGATACGCCCCCGTCTCCATCATGAAGCTCCAGGCCCAGCTCGCGGCCGAGGAGCGCAAGTACGCCGACGTTCTAAAGCTGTGCCGCAGCTGCGCGGGGCTCTCGCCGCTCGACGAGGTCCCCTGCGACAGCAAGGATTGCCCCGTCTTCTACACGCGCATGAAGCAGGAGGCGCGGTACCGCACCGAGAGGGGGCTCGTAGCGCCCGTGGTGGAGGCATTGGTGAATGAGGTGGAGAGGAGGGATTTATTGGAGTGGTAGGAGCACAACGGGGTATATACCATGCGTAGTGATTTTTAATAGAGAGAAAGGGGTGGTTTGGGCTTGCTTGGTTGCAGGAGCAAGGGGGATGAATACCTACTTGCCTAGGAGTTTCCACATACATCTGGGTCTTGGGGCTAAGCGGTCCTGGTTCTTCACATTGTAATCTCAGGTGCAAGGTGGCCTTCAAGATGTCTTGTTAAGACTTGTATGTTAGATGCTGGATAGGCTTGCATCATTGGGGCGTTCTGTCAGTTTTGACACTTTAGATTACTTTCTTCACGACTGTTCCACGCGTTCTGGTGATTATAATGGTACAATAGCATCCCTTGACTAGCTCTGTCTGGTTATCATAGCGTACTGTTCGACGAGATCTCCCTGTACTGTCGAGTCCATCCCTCGACGTGCATACTTTGCCATTTCCCTGCTGGGTATGACCCTCGTCGAAATCTCCGACACGTCGAAGGCCTTGGGCCGTTAGAGCGGTTGGCCGGTGCATCTCCACTGTAGGAAACTTCGTACGGTGATATGAGATGAGGTTGGACTCCATCAAGGAGAAGAAACGCCAGGCCAACCACCTCCGTATCGGATGTACCCCTTTCCACCTAGCTTATATAGACAGCAAGTGTTCGCGCTTAGTCATAACTGCGCATCCTTTCAGCAAACGCGCACTGGCGGGAAGCACTTCTATCCATTCTCATGTTCCTCTTTGTGTTGGCGAACATCGTGGATGATCAGATGTTACGCCCCATGACCAGGGGTTTCATAGGTTTTGAATGCATTGACTGATGTCGACCTTCTTTTGCTCATCCAGCCGCTGAGTTTCCATTCCAGTCGCTACTCCAGATGAAAGTCCCACAGCGCCACTCTGTGTTCTTCTCCTTCTGACCCGAAGGGCCGATGGGTCTAGGGCAGATATAGAAAGACCGGCCGCAGTTGACACCCGGCTTCTTCGTCACGAGGCTTATGCAATCTTGGCCGTGCTCGCATTTCGGGACCACGCGCTTGCCAAGCAACTTGGACCAGGACTCCTTGGACTCAATCGGGTCAATGAACTTTGCTGGACTCGCTGGTGGTTGCATGGTGTCTGTATCAGATTGTGATATGCCGTCGGTCGTGGTTTGGGCCTTGGTGGGTGACCCGCTGGAGGCATCCGTGGTTCCGTCCATGCCATTGAGGTTAACATTGCTATCATTCCCTGGACCAGCTGGCTGATCAGTAGCAGTGCTCGTGGCCTTGGGCTTGAAGAAACCCATGAGACTGCTTTGCCCTTTGCTCATAGGAGCCTCTTTACCCGAGGCCGTTTTGGCCTTTTTCTGTGGCTTACTGCCGGTCGAAGCTGCCGATGGTGTTCGCTTCAGACCGCTTGCTGAGCGCTTAGCTGCGGACGCGGCTGAATTGGACGCATCTGGCTGAGAAGACGGGAGCGTGTCCCTCTCTCGGATAGGTGAAGGCACGGGCTCGGACACAGTCATATCTTGAGTAGACGGCTCTACGCTGGTAGGGGTCGCAGAAGGCTTCGGGGTGCTTGCAGGTTTCTTGGAGAACATGTCCTTGATGCTTCGCCGCCTGTCAAACTCGGGAATGAGCTTCGCCGACAGAGGCAGTAGGTCTTTTGCCGTCCACTCCCGTAGGCGCTGACCGTCTTGGAACATCCCCTTGGGGTTCAGGAGATCCCTCAGATGGACGTCTTTGCCATCGACCTGAACTACGTCATTGAATGTGGCAAAGACTGGACAGTGATCTGAGCCCATGAGACCCTCTTGGATGTTTGAATCTTCAACCCATGACTTCATGTTGTCACTGCAGAGAACATAGTCAATGCGACTGCCGAAGTTTCCTGGTCTTGCGTTCTTCTTGACCTCCCAGCAGGTGTACATGCCCTCTCGTGTGGGGTGGAAGAGTCTACCAAGATCCCAGAGGACGGGTTCTTCGCGACCCTCGTCCCTCTGCCCATGAACGTCTCCCTCGAAGACGAGCTGGTTGAAGAGGCGGCGCGAGGGCGCCGAGAAGAAATCTTGCATAGTCATGTCTTCTTTCCGTAGTCGCTCGGCCAGACCGGCGGTGTCGGCGCCAGATCTTACGACATTCAGATCCCCTGTGAGGATTACTCTTTTGCCCATAGCAACGAGGTTGCGAATGCGCACATCGAGGGCCTCGAGATAACCGAGCCTGAAGTCATCCCTACTCTCGTCTCGAGTGGCCGGGCTGTAGGTTCCGATGAGCACAAAGGCAGGGAATTCCAGAATGACACAGCGACCTTCGCAGTCGAGCGTAGCCTCATCAACAACACCAGTCAGCTGGCCCGGGCGCGGATAGCCACCAATCTGCTGGTCCTCGGGGAGCTCGCAGAATTTGGTGGTGGAGTTGGGCGGGCATAGAACGCCGGTGATGCCCTCTTCGGCACGGATGGGTGCGCATACCGAGTTGCGCGTGTAGATGGCGACACCCGAGTAGCCCTTCTTGTGCTTGGGCAGGCTAAAGTAAACGTCCCAGCCGGGCACGAGGACCATGTCATCCTGGAGATCCTTTCGCTGGATCTTGGCCTCCTGCATCACTACAATGTCGGCCTCTAGTATACCAAACATGTGCTGTTCGTTCACCTGCTTAGTATGTAAGTCGAGGCAGGGGCCAAGTGCTGGTTACCTCAAAAGTACGATTTTCTCTCCATGGCTGGTACCCAAACGGGTTCCTGTCCTTGGTCAGACACAACACCCTAGATAGTATCAAACATCATGTCTTCTTACCTGATGCCGTTCACTGCCATACATTAGAAGCTAGTACGCCAACAAGAAGCAGGGAGAGCAGGCGCAACCTTACCATTCCATGAAGTGATACGGACCCCCATCTTGCCGGGTGCCCCTGCTGTGTTGAGATCTTGGTCGTTTTGTGCCTGGGCAATCTATCATAAAAAATAGGCCCTTCTACGTCGAAATGACTTATAAAGACTGGCGCCAAAAGAGGACTGACTTCCTCACATAACCAACGCGTGGACAAGTTTCCAAATATGTAGTTGGGATATGGATAATCTAGGCAGCGGAAGTGGTTATTGATCCAAGTCCATTGGCAGTTGAGAGGGTGTCCCTGCAATTCAATTCGGGAACATTCACGCTGGAGATGGGATGCGCATTCGGCACAGATGCAGCATGTCAATTGATGGATTAATGATGCAACTGCGTCACCCGCGGCCAACACCAAAGCGACGCGGGTTCAGCTGACCCAAGAAAGACCCAAAGAGCGGTACTTTGCAGAAGTACCGCTGACGGACCGTTTTTTTTTCTCTTTTCCTTTTTTCTGCCTCAGTCCTCAGGCACCGCCCGTCTTCCCGGGATGGTCCAAGCTTTTTGCGACAACCGAGCTTTGAGGTCATTCGAAGAGAGAGTCCCAAGATCGAACCACTTCAATTGCTACACCCAAAACCTCCCCCCTTCGCACACAACTCGAAGAACCTCTCCACTCCAATTGATCCACGACCACGATCTAAAAATGTTCGCCCAACGCCAGATCCTCAAGGCGGCTCCCCGCCTGTCCGCCCAGCTGCGCAACACCGCCTTCCGCGGCAACGTCCAGCGCCGACTGGCCTCGACCGAGAACGCCTTCGTCAAGGAGCGTGAGGCCGTCAAGGAGCACGCCACTGCCACCACTGGTGCGTATATATATATACTCCTCGACCACCGATTCGGCCCTTTCCCCACGATAGCTGCTAATCTTCCATCTGCATACAGAGCTCTGGCGCAAGATCTCCCTCTAGTAAGCCATGACTGACTCATATCTCCCTTCCTTTCCGCCGAATTGCATCTTATTTCCATTCGACGAGCGATTACTGCCCAATTGATATGCCGGCTTCACCGGCAAATACCATTCCAGCGATGTACCGATCAGAAAGAGAAGTCCCCCAAACTGACCAAGGAATTGATGATATAGTGGTGTCATCCCCGCCGTGATCCTGGCCGGCGTCAACGCCTACAACCTGTGGTCTGAGCATTGGGAGCACTGGAACCACCAGCCCCCGCTGGAGGAGCGCGTCGAGTACCCTTACCAGAACATCCGCACCAAGAACTTCCCCTGGGGCGATGGCGACAAGACTCTGTTCTGGAACAAGTCCGTCAACTACCACAACAAGGACAAGACCGCATAAATCAGACGACATCCGATCTATTCTATTTCTATCCGTCGCGTGTACTCGCTCTCCTCCGAGCATGATGATGTGATGGCGGAGGCGTGGCAGACGCCAGCAGGGAGGCAGTCCCAGAGGAGAAAGGGGAAGGAGGAGGGGGTATTGTGACGTATCCGAAGACAAACACAAGCAAATCCAACAAATAGAGCGATGGAAACACGATGATCACTGGTGGTGTACACCTGGAGATCCTGAACGGCTGCCCGTCAAAAATTACTTGGCCAGAACTGGCACTTTGTGTGTGATACCTGTAGATATCTCTTTCCTTTTGTCACAGGCAGTGAATTCAACGAAGCCGCGAGACCTTGACTGATTCTAAACCTCGACTGTCTCTACTTGACCAACGCTATAGACTGATATGTTGAATATCATACAGTACGGAGGTAGTCGGTAATACTCCGTACAGACAGTAATACTGCAATAAGTCATGTCATTGTGACGTTTGATATAGCTTCGAGTAAACTATCCCAAAAATCATAAGTATTGGCCGAATACGTAAAATTGCCCATAAGATGCACACACATCCATGTTATCCCTACCCACAGGTTTCTCAGCATTCCTTATGCCTATTGACACAGATTCAGCCAGCTTCTATCATCCGGCTGACCAGACAGCTTCATAAATCTACCCCTATCCAAAGGCAGACCTTTCAGCCCCCTTCCTTGGCTTCAGTCTCAAATGTTCTTCTTCGCCAAATCAAGAAATTGTGATTAACGTGGTCTGTACATATTGTATGTATTCTCTTGACCCTCTTTCACCTAAAAGGCGACATGTAACAGCTATGTGTTTCTGGACGCCAGAACAGACGACGGCTTGCTTGCACGTGCATATATATATGTGTGTGTATGCAGCAACAGCTTCGCTGTTTTATCAATGGAAACGAAGAAAACCGCCAGCCCCCATTAATGGTATGTTTAACCCGTATAAACCAACCAACCCCTTGACCCTAATGATCTGATTCAATGGATAGATTACCAATGATGATGATATTCACAAACAACCAACTGAAACCCCGTAACACCTTGACAATGCAAACGCGACTTCAAAAACCCCTACCGATGATTAGTCAACAACCAACAACAACTGGCTACGAAAGAGCCATGGCTGCCGCTGCCGCCGTATCGGCCAATCTCTTTGCTTTATCGTCATCGGTTGCCTCCTCCTCGTCGGCAGGTTCATCTTCTTCCTCTATATCCAACTCCCTAAAGTCTGGGTTCTCCAACCAGTTCGCCCAAGCCTCTTCCTCCTCATCAGTGTCTGCCGCGACTCTGCGTTGTGGAAGCTCGGGCGGTGCCCGGCCGTTTCTACGCTGGGGAAGCTCAGGCGGCGTCCGTCTTATTTCATGCGGCTCTGCGAGGCCCTTTGTTGCCGTCGCGGACGCCGAACGAGAAGATCGCGAAGAGCCGCGGCCCTCGGTGCTATCCTCGTCTAGGGCATCCTCTACCCAAGCATGCTTGGGGCCAACAGCCGAGATTGGCGCCGCGTCACCGTGTTCACGCTCATCATACCCCTCCTGCAGAGGCATCAGCGGTGACGATGGCTGCGAGTCCGCCGGTACTTCAACAACTAGGACATTCTCGTCCGTCCCAACTTCCTCGTCTAGGTAGGCCTCCGACACCCGTCTCCGCCGGGGAAGCGGAGGGGCGGGTACTGGACGACGAACTGACTTTGCCTGATCCACACTGTTTGTGCTTTGCCGGTTTGGGAGACTGGGCGGCTGGACGGGACTCCGCTTGGGAACCGCCACTTTAGAGGACCTCCTCTCCGGGCCCGGTAGAGGCGTGCCCGGTGGTGGTAGAGGTTGACCGCGACCCATGGGCTGGTTCAGGTCCACCGCTGGGGGGTCGGATAGCTTTCGCCCGTCCGTTCCCTGGCCATTCCGGCTCTGAAGAGCATTCCAACCCCACCGCTTTGCCGTCGCCGCAGCGTTGGACACGGCTGCCAAGGTAGTCCCTTTCCGTTCAGGAGTTCCCCCCGTTGGTGGAGGGAGTTGGGGATGACGCCTCTTTTCGGGTAAAGAAATTCCGCCCAATGGAGCCAGTGGCGCTCTTGACCGAGCCTTTCATCGATGGCGCTGGCGAGGTACTCCCCGTACTGTCGATGGAGGATGCGGTATTCCTGCGCCCCATGGAAGTTGATGTCGGTCCAAACGACCCATCAGCAGCAAGATAATCTGAGGAAGCTTCAGACTTGTCTGCCAGTGACCTGTCAGCCATGGAAGACTGTGAAAACTTCTTCACTGGCTTCTGATCTGGCGATGATGGTGTCGAACGTGCGGCAACGTTGGCCATAACGCGAACAGCCTCTTCACCATCAGGGCTTGCTAGAGACGGTTTGAACGTTTCTGCGTTGGTAGGATCTGTACTTATTATCGGGCTCGAGGCCGAGAAAGAACCTTTACGCATAAGACGGGGTGCTTCAGCCATAGGCTTGGCATCTAATGCTGTGGTGGATGCAGATGCTTGTTGAGAGCTGGTCGGTGGCGGCTTCATCTTGTTTGTCCTCCTGGCCCAGAAGCCGTTGGAGGATGACTGTTCATTCGGAACAGTGTGGCTCTTCTCTATTCCCGGGGTCACCTCGGGAGCCGCAGACGACGAAGGGACCCCGGTCTCTTCGATATGAGCAAGCTCGTCGACGTCGCCAAGAGCCGCGGCAATCTCCTCGTAGTCCTCCGAGTGCTCGACGGCATCATCTCCAGCAAAGATCCCTCCTCGCCATTCCTTGTGTTCTGTTTTGGAAAACGGTATGTCGTCCCAGAACGGGTGCACCAAGGTTTCCGCAAATACTTCCTTGATCCGGTTCTCGATCTGGCGGAGAATAACGGTATAGGTTATCTGTCTGGAGCTGACGATAGGCTCAATACTCATCTCCAGCTTAGGCATGGTCTGGAAAGAAAACCAGATCCGATTGCTCGGGGGCGGCTTGATCTTGAACGATATACGCCCTTCGAGTTTCTTCAACGTAGCCGCGATTTCCAGGTTAACCTCGCGTGCCTTGAAGCGAGGCCCTAGGTCAATCCTGGCTGTCGCAGCGATGCCAAGACGTGTACATCCCGTGTACTTAATATCGGCTTCCATAACAAACTCTCCTTCGACGGTAAGATCTCTCAGGCGCGGATTCGTGATGTAGGGTGCCGAATCGCCCGTGTCGATATCCTGTAAGCTGATCCTGGTCAGAAAAGAAGGACGCTTGACCCGAGATATCTTCTTCGTGATCTTTTCCCGAATCATGTTTTCCAGGTCGCGTGTCTTGTATATGCTGAGGAAAATGCGACCAAGTAGCGCATTCAGCCATCTAGTTTGCATATGCTCCTCAGAAGCGTGTAATCGTTGCACAAGCGAGATGATGTCCTTGACATCGAACTGCTGTGGCTGCGGCGCCTTGCTAGTTGTGCCGAACACATGCTCTTGGTTCTTGATCATGGAAAAATAGAAGTCCTCCTTCGCAGAGCAGTTTTCGGAAAATAGGTAGAAGGGCTTCGACATCTGTGTGTCTGGGCTCACGCCGATCGTACTCTCTTTTCTGGTCAAACACAAAGCATTCCTCTTTATGAACAGTTCGCCCTCGGGAGTCGTGTCACCCCCCGAGTAAATGCTGATATCGTGGTGGGCGAGCGAAATGACGTGTCGCACCTCGAGCTGTTCCTCGTCGTCAAAAAGCATCAAGTGGCCGTGTCTGATCAAGAAGGGGCAAACATGGTCAGCACAGGATGGGGTCAAGCAGTTTTGCAGGAATAACGGCAAGGGGCCATCCCTACCTTAGCACAACGTAGAATACATTGCCGGCTTTCTTAGGGCGAAGACTGGCGCCGCTGTTCACGTCCGGGCCTGAGGTCTGTTTCCGGTCAAATATGGTCTGATACATGGCCTGGTAGACGCTTCGGCTCGGGGCAGCAACGGTAGTTGAGCCGATGGGAGTCGAGCGCTCGATGGGCTTCGCATCGATGCCCATAGGAACGTATTCACGGCATACTGCGAAATAGCCCGACGCCATGTCCGACGCATCGGCCGGCCGCGATTTCAGCTCATCCTTCTGCCCCTTCAAGGCCTCCTTCAAGTCGGCCGTGTCGTCGCCGGGCTGGATGATGCTATCGGCATCGTCGGTCTGGGTCGCTTGGACATGGTCGCGGACGGGGAGGGTGAAGTAGGCATGCAGCAGGACGGTAGCGAGCAGGAGCGGGATGAAGGTAACACCACCCAGCAGGTAGGTTAACAGGAATCCGGTCCAGCTGCCCATCTTGGCGCTGCCACAAAGCCGCTGGCGGAATCAAGGTCTTTGGAAGGCAACATGAACAAGGGCTCGGGGGTCATGAATGTCGGCGCGATGGTTTGTTTCGTTACTAGTTACAGGCGAGCAGAGCGAGGGTTACATGCCCACCTCCGGAGGGGTGGTTGGTAGCGGTTCGAGTGACGATGGCACAGGGAGCAAGTCAAGGGAGACAAGACAATACGAGGCAAGACGAGGCAAGACACGGAAGATAGGGATTGGTTTTTTTTTAGGAATGGAATTATGGCCTCGTCTAGACAAGTACGGAGTAGGTAGGTGCTAACGTCGGCCGTTCGGTTCGTATTTGGTAGGGCCCAGTTGGCGTTGGATTGCGGGAGCTGAGCTGAGGTGACACCGTGACAGACAGCACTGGCACTGCAGCACCATCGGCGGCAGTAGTAGCCAGCCAGAGACCAGATCAGACCAACGTCAGTGGGTGAACGAGCCACGTGTGGGGTAGACGGCCTGCCGGGACTGTCTTAAACCGGGCCCTGATCATCCTCGCTCAGCCCACCAAGCCCGGCAAGCCCTGCAAGCCTAACCTTAGCACCTGATTTTGCATGTGCATGTCGTGGTGGCAGCACCCACCGTGCCCTGACTTGCATACTTGTTCTTATACATAACTGCGAATATCATACTGACCGACATATCTAGGCACTAGTAGCCCTGCCAAGAGCAGATGTGACCAAGTATAAAGCAGACCAAGTATAAAGCATGCTCTCACGGTTTTTAGTCGGGTTTGTGTTTTCATCCGCATAGAAAATCAATGGAAAGAACGTTAATTTGCTAGAACTAGTATGAGAAGTGGTCCTCGTCCATCTATACAACCAGTGAAGAGGCACCTAAACGCGCTGAGGGTATCCGAGAAGAATAACAGACTGACTCCTCCCTGCAATCATCGTGCACCTGAAAGTCACCACTGAACGCCAGTATCAATGCTCCACTGTCCAAGCTCAGGCATCCAGTTGCGAGCTCTTCAGACCAGCTACTGCACTCAAGCCAACCCCGGCTAAAGCTCTATGTAGACATTGGTCGGTGTCTTCTTTCCGTCTTCTCCAATCTCAAAGTCCTCCTCCATACGGTCTGGGTTGAGGCCAAGCTTGATGAGACTTTGCTTTTCTTTGTAGCTAAGAACTACAGCATCGAACCCAGCCCATAAAGGACCCTTGCTCTCTAAGCATCTCACCTTCAGATTGCGCGCTTTGTCTCGAATCTGCTGTTGGTTTCGCTCAACTTCGTAACGCTGCACATTAGTCAGCTTACTCCACGAGCAGCCGTGCTCTGCGATATCCTCGACAAGTTTCAAGGTATCTTCGTCCGACCACGCTATGCGCTTTTGGGGGGTCTCGTTAGGAGATATCGCATTGCTCCCTTGGTTTCTTTGGCCCGCTGGGTGAGCATAGCCATGTCGGCAGGCCGCAAGTCTTTTCGGGAAACATGATCATCTGGCTCGCCATCAGGCCCTTCAAACCGTGATCTCGACGCAATGGTGGTGGGTGGTAAACGTCGAGAGGGGCCAGGGGCAGTAGATGGTTTCGACAGACGACGCCTTTTGGCGGCGATTCGATCGTTGCCCTTAGTCAACATCGAGTTCGCCTCGAAAGGATCGTCGTCGTCATCTTGGCCATTATACTCCACGAGAGGGACTGGTCTCTTCGGATTGTCCCTTCGATGAACTGCTGGCGATGAGCTGGCGGGCAGAGCCGATGCAGTCGCTCTGCTGCTGCCAATACGCCCAAGGATCTCATCGGGGTGCATAGCCATGATGTTGGCATGGAGTTGCCGGTCGGTTATTGGCGCAGCCTGCGATGATGCCGGTCTAGCAGGAGTGCCATGCGCCATTGAAGATTCATCTTCATCGAAAGCCTCATCGTCGAGCAGGTGGCTCTTACTATAAAATGTCAATGGTTTTCATACGTTACAAGCAGTACAGTTTGAATAGCTTACGTGGCGTCTATCCCGGGTTTGCGGATGATGGGCTCCCCAACTTCGGAGTCATCGTCTGAGTCGTCGACAATGCTCTTGCTGTCCAAGTGTCAGTGTTTACTAGACTTGTGAGTATTAAATTTTTTACTTACCCAACCAATGCGTTTGGTCTGCGAATGGGCTGTCCGACTTCAGAATCAACCTCTGACTCTGCCTCCGAGTCTGCCTCTTTGTCTTGAGCAACCATCAGCGAGGACGACCTGCTCCGATTCTTTTCACCATTGTTTCGCGCTTTCTTGTGCGTCGAAGAGTTCGTGCCGTTATCGTCTTGAACTTGCGGTGGACGCGGGGCGAACAGCTCTTCGCATCTTGTCTCGGCCCATCCTCCAAGTTGTAGGGCGAGTTTCTCTACTGGATACTCAGCTTCCATCCCGCTCAGTGTCTTCTCGCGTTTTTTCTCTGACAAGAAGACATCCAGTGCCGCCATACGAGCCTGGTATTCCTCTTTTGACAAGCCGGGAATATGGGGACTCGTCAGAGGCTTATACGGTCCTTGCGATAAGGCTTGTCTCGCGGCTTTACGCGATTCAACCTTCTCTTCGCAAAACACTCTAGTGGCGAGGACGTAAGGATCTTCATCGGTTTCCTGGGCAATCAGGCTAGCCAGGCGACAACATCGAAGCGAGAACGATAGATCGATCTGCCTGGCAACTTCGTTCTCGCCCCCGAGGGTGCAGCAAAATCAAATGTCCAAGGAAAATTGTTTGCAACCTTGTTAATGAATTCCTGTCGCCTTTTAGGGTCGAGTGTTTTGTCAAGAAGATATGCCAGTAGCATAACAAGGTTCGATGCGCATATGGCGTGGTATGCATGGCTGGCAAAATCCTGGTCTTCGTGATCCTTGAGCACGCGGTGGAAGCGCACAACGTCGATGAACAAGTCATCCTCGTGTATGAAACTCGACTGGGAACTCTTCAGCGCCGAGAAGGCGGATTTCACCTGCACCCGTAGTGCTCGGACCCTTAGCTCCGGCTGATCTCCGTTGTTCAGCAGGATCAAGCACTTATAGAGATCCGAGGTGTGTCTTTCGATGTCTGACATCACATACTCAAGCAGCTGGACTACGTCTCTTGAGGGATCGCCATTCGGGCCTATTGCCGGCTGGGGCGCATAGGGTTCTGCTTCCTGAGATTCCCTTAGGGCAGACCTGTTGATCCTCCGCTTTGGAGGGGAGACTGAGGACAACTGGTGAGCGAAACGCGCCTTTTCTCGCGACTCATGATTCGGACTTACTGAAACTATCATTCCCCAGCATGGGGCTTCCTCCACGGTGGTCAATCTCCTCCAGCCCGGCCTCTGAGCCCAGAACGATGGTATCATCAGGACTCACCCGTGGTGCAGATCGACGAGTAATCGGAGGTGCAGCTGGTTTCACGGGATCGGCCGACGTCTGCTCCTCGTCGGAGGACTCATCATTTGGAGAGGACTGACCCTGTGGCGATGGCGCTGATTGCGCTGATGTGTCTGGGTGTGCCGCCGCGTTGCTGGATTCGGCGAGATCTTGTACTGCCTTATGTCCTGCTGCTTGACGCGTCGTTCGCGTCGTTCGCGCTGACCGCGTTGGCCTGGCAGAGGACGACATCCCCGCGCCTGCAGCCGACTTAGACCTGGTAGACGGCGCCATACCAGATCTGCGATCGCAAGATGGCAAGGTTGATGATGGTTCGGCGAGGTTCTGGTGTGGAGAGCCTGTGTGAATAACATCAATAAGTCGATTGACCACTCCGAGCGCGCACGGACCCCCACCGACCAAAAAGTCGGATTTTGGGCAAGGTTCAAGAACAAGTGAATACAACGTCGACGATTGTCACTCAGGCAGTGGCATATTGAATGCAGAGTGAAAGCAACATGATGGTAAACAAATATCGTATGTTCCTGGACCAGAATGGGAGAAACAGGGGTAAGAGTCAATGCGTGCAATTATCCTATAATAATTCAGGCAATTATGGTTCAACTCATGAGCACCTCCCCCTTTAGGCCTACTATACATAAGTAGTCGGGTGACAACGATTTAATTATAAGTACTCGAGGATGATCTGAAGAGTTACAGTGCTGGAGAAGTTGGGATGTGATGTATTTATATCAAGCCTACAAATCCCTTTGATGACCGTAACCAGGTCTACGTATAACACGGAATCTCGTATAATCATGCGTCTGTATTGATTGGAACAGGGTGAGTCGACTAATAGGGTATCTAACTATATCTTGGCTATACCGTTGCAGTCCACGTTGTAAACGTTTTGTTGGGGAGACTTAGGTTAAGTACATGCATGTAATAAACCAACTACTGCTTGCACCGTACCGCGTGTTTTGGTGCAGACTTATTTTACATCAGTGGCCGTCAACATGGTGAGACAATTCGAAGAATTAATAAGATTCAATAACATCCCCTACTGGGGTTCTTGGTCGAGTTGTGACGTGCATGTCCTCGGGTTTATTCACCATCAAGGGGATAGACAGACCAAAAGAAAAAGGGGTTTCTCTTGTAGACGTTTTCCTAATAAGTAATGACAGCTGAAATCCATTCGGAGGGCCTGTAGCCTGTATTTCAGCACAGCCTCCCGAGGCCATCTCCATGCCCCCCTGTCCAGATCGGGGATATTTGGGCTTTCCTAAGCCAAACATGGGTGATTGCCCCTGCATCAATCAAAATTCATTTGGGGACCACTGCCGGGAAAGTTGTACTACCTCATGCAAAACGCGTATTCTTCATACGCAAGGCAGGCGACTGTCTGCCAAAGGGAAAGTTGGAAGAAGGATGGCGCAGCTGTCCATGCATCTGACTTCTTACCTAAGGTATCTATAGTCGCATCTCACCTTGAAACTGGCTACATGTAGGTATTATTATTATTCAAAAAGATATCTAGTTGCGACGTAATCGCAATACTCAACTGCACAGTCGATCTACTTCGTCTGATTTTCTGCGCATTGCCTCGAGTTTGAGGCGGCCGCGTGTCTCGTTCCTCACTCGCTCAATCGCAGGCTAGGATTTTTTAGAAGGTCTAGGCCACGAGTCCACTACGCTATTCCCGTTATTAGCACAAACCCTTGCCTGTCAACTCAATGGGGGCTTCTGGCTGATTTCCAAGTCGAGCATTTCATCACGACTTCCTCCCAATCCAACAGGAACAACTCCAGTCCGACTTCAATTCTCTCTTGCTGCCGTGTGTCCGCCCGTCTTTTTTTTTTATTCTTAATCCTTTTATTTGCCTGCTGCTACAGTCGACCGCCTTCCTTCTCTTCATCTACAGCAATTGAGACATTTCCGTGTCACAACAGTCACAAACCCCCCCAAAAAGCTCCTAATCCGATCATAGTTGTCCCCGGTCTGGACACATTTCGTTCCTTCCACCATCGGCGACTCGACACCTCGACGGCTCTTGCTGCGTAAACCCTCTACCCGAACCGTCCATCAACGACACAATGAAGTTACGGCAGAAGCACGCGCAGCTTCTGCTTCTCCTGCTCACGGCTCTCACTATTGCGTCTGCGACTCCGGATACGACGCCAGAGAAGGAAGTCCGTGCCGCGATAGAGCGGGATCCCGTCACTGGTGCTACTGGTGCTGCGGCCGCTTCGAAGCCAAAGTACGATGTCGGTACCAAGGATGCCCCCGTAGACGGCAAAGATGGGAAGCCGCACGAGGGTCCCTTTGTCGAGCCCAAGAAGGCCGACAAATCAGACACTGCGGCCCCGAAGAAGGAATTGCCTCCTCTGAAGGACGCGCCCAAGGGCCACACGGTCTACGAAGGCAAGGAAGTTCCCCAAACGAACGACGGCGTCATGGACGACCGGGACCACCTGCGGCCGAAGAAGGGCACCACCGGCACCGAGGGCGGCGTCAGCGAAAAGGACAAGGCCCGCAAGGCCAAGGAGGGCAAGACTGGCGAGAAGGTCGAGAAGGTGCCCGAGACTCCGAAAGAGAAGCCGCCTCTGCCCCATAGCGAGCAGGAGAGGATTACCAGCGACAAGGGCACCAAGAAGGAAAAGGAGAAGGACGACAAGGACGATGTCCAAAAGTCGCCTGAGCAGGTTGCAGGTCTGGAGAAGCCCACAGATCTTCCGGGCAAGTTCCGCGACAGCCCGAACCCTCTTCCCAACTCGGCCAACAAGGACCATCTCGATGTTTCCAAGCCCAAGACGAAGCCCGCGAAGGATTGGAAAGAAACCGTTCAAGAGGGTAATGAGGGCATTATCCAGCCCTTCCACTCCTTTGTGCTGTCTTTTGCTATGATCTTGTTCTCCGAAGTCGGCGACAAGACATTCCTCGTTGCTGCCCTCATGGCCATGAAGCACGATCGCATGGTCGTGTTTACCGCGGCCTTTGGCGCTTTGCTGGTCATGACTTTCCTGTCTGCAATTCTCGGACACACACTTCCGGCTCTGATTCCTAAGAAAATCACGGCTTTCCTTGCCGCCGGACTCTTCTTCGTCTTTGGCGTCAAGCTGCTCCGCGAGGGTATGGCCATGAGTCCCGACGAGGGCGTTGCTGCTGAGATGCAAGAGGTTGAGATGGAGATGGCGGAAAAGGAGCACCAGGCCCTGAAGCAGGGAAGGCGCCGATCATCCGTGTATGCGATGGAGATGGGCCTGGGCCGCAACCGCAAGTCGCGATCCAAGTCTCGGTTCCCGACGCCCCCGCGTAGCCCCTCGACGTCGCCAGCTAGAAGCCCGTCCCCTCGTGGTGGCATCGCGGGCAGCATCGGTACCGGCATGTCCAACCTGGCCTCGCTCTTGCTGAGTCCGGCTTGGGTGCAGACGTTCGTCATGACCTTCCTGGGCGAGTGGGGTGACCGTAGCCAGATCGCAACCATTGCGATGGCGGCCGGTCAAGACTACTGGTGGGTGACCCTGGGCGCACTGGTTGGTCACTCCATTTGCACTGGTGTCGCTGTCATTGGTGGGCGAGCCATTGCTGGTAAGGTCAGCATGAAAGTTGGTAAGTTGCGCTGTTTCTCAATGTCCCGTGCCAAGGAAGTCGAGCTAACGAGATAATCAGTCACCGTCGGTGGAGCCCTGGCCTTCCTGGTGTTTGGTTTCATTTACCTATTCGAAGCTCTGTACGCTTGATTTAGCACGGCAACTACCTACATGCTATGGAAAGTTGAGAGCTGGGGAAAAGAAGCAGAGGCTGCGGTGCACATATCTCCGTATATTGACCAGCACCGACTAGCGACATAGTGTATGCCTAAGTATTGCGTGGGGTTACGGCCTTTTATTTCTTTACTTGTATACTTAGTAATGCGGCACCTGGGAGGGAGAGGGATACCCTGATCTGCAAGTTAATGGAAAGCGAGAGCTACGGACGTTTACAAGCATGGGGCGGAGTTTGGAAAAATATATACAGGACGATCCTCCGGCCGGGGAAAGGCGGGCTGGCTGGTCGGTTGCGACGATCTCTTTCTCACTATATGTTTTCATTACGCCTTTCACAAAACATTTGCATTTTCGCGAACAACTTCACTGTACAAAAAAAAAAAAGAATCATTGAACGCCGGAAATAGCGACGCGGCGGTCGCCTCCCCCTATTCTTCTTACCCAGGAAGATGGCGGGGAGGGGGCGAGCGAGCAAGCAATCTCGGCCAGACAGAAGAACATTGAAAAGAACCACTTGTAATTCCAAAATACGGGCTGCTCGGGCCTACAGATTCTCCAGTCCACTTCGCTCGTGATCGGACTCCGGAAGTTTGTACTACCTACGATCTTCTTGTTTTGCCTGGCCAGACCCGTCGAGACCGCTGGTTAGAGTTGAGATGTGTGATCGGAGTACCGAAGCGGTGGATGCACTAAGGACATTTTGACTTGGGGGAGGGGGAGGAGTAGGAGGCACTAAAATCGAACATTCCTCCGCCGCGGCCGTCGGTTCTTTTGTAACAGTACAGGCAACCCCACGTGCGAAGCGCTGCTGTTCGTTCAGGTACGTGCCCATGAGAAGTCCGGGATGTGCCAGAACGCTCGCTCTCGTCGACCAAGGCGGATTTGATCCCGTGATTGATTCTGTCTGTTATCTGTCTTGTTTCTGACCGCTCGGTCGTTTCCAGCCTCGCCTATCCTCACACACGCACGCACACACTCGCGGAGGAATAGGTCCAGGTGTAAGTAAGCAGGCTGGCTGGCTATCACGTAGGTACAAAGCCCCCTTGACCGACAAACGTGTTGTCGATCGCGGGAGGGAAAAGAAAACGCAAGGTGGGACAGCATCGTGACGGGGCAGACAGGCAAGGAACAACAAGACAAAGAAAAGGAAGGGGGAAAAAAGTCAAACCCCCCGGTGCCCCCTTCTACCGGTGATATCCATCGTTGCGATACCCCGCACGCGGGACCCCCAAATCCCACCGTCCCCTACTCTTGTGCCCCCAAACATTCATCCGAGGCTACCGTGACATCCGCCCCCGTAGAGCCTATCTTCACGTCTATACAAAACGTTGTCTTTTCCCGCGTCAGCTCCTTCTCTTTGTCTATTTCTCACGTAAGACAAGGCGAGAAAACACACAAACTGCCAGTGAATCGTGTTATTTGCTTTTTTCTTCTTGTAGCACACGGGGAACACACACACACACACACACAATTCCGGCAACCATATTATTGGTTGTTGTATATATATACCAAGAACCCCAGCCGAGTCCAGCATCCCCGAGACCCGAGAAAGGCGCTCTATCTATAAAAACAGGTCAGCCACTAAGCAGTAACACCAGGAGCTATTCGCAGTCTTCCAACGAGGTTACACGACAAGTAGCCATCAAGCAGCACAAGGACAAAGCCAGCAAGTAAGCAGCCAGCAACCATGTCGCAGCTCTGGTCCAAACAGACCGTGTCGCCGTCGCCCAACGGCGGCGCGGCGCGACCCACCACGCCACCCTCCGAGGTGTCACTCGAGGTCGTGTCACCGCCCTCCACGGGCGGGCGTCAGCGCAACCCGGGCCGCCGCTTCGCCCAGATCATCAAGCTGAAGCCCAAGTGCGTCGCCAAGTACAAGGAGTGCCACGCCGCCGTCTGGCCCGAGGTGGCGCGCCAGATCAAGGCCTGCAACATCCAGGACTGTAAGTAGTTGTACCCATGGCGTTTCTTCTCTTTCTTTTTCTGGTCGGATGATGACTAATACGAACATGGTGGTTCCCTGTCCTACAGATAGCATCTGCCACGACCCGGAGACGGGGATCCTCTTTGCGAGTTTCAAGTACGTCGGGTACGACTATGCGGGCGATATGGAACGGATGCGAGAGAACCCCAAGGTGCGCGAGTGGTGGGCAATGACGGATAGCTACCAAGAGGTAAGAACGGTCCCTTGCCCCATTTGACATCTCCGATCCTACCACACCCTTCCGAACCCTTTCTTCAATGAGCAGGACTTGTATATCTGACTTGTTGTAAACGTTCCGTAGAGCATGGTCCCAGGCGCAAAGAGCAGCGAAGCCGGGGAACCCTCGTGGTGGAAGCCGGTCGAGGAGGTTTTCTACCAGGCGTAAAGACGGAATGGTCGTAAAATTGAAAAACAGGGGTAGTCGTCGGGGGCACCATATAGAGATATCGTCCTGTAACCCAAACAAAATAACATAGCGTAATATGACTGCGATGTTCTTTCAAGCAGACATATGTATCTTCTGTTTCTTCTTCAGCGCAGTGTACTTCATCTCAGGGCATGAACAGACGCTTCTAGCTCTTCCAGCTCCCAAACAAGCCCCCCAGAAGCGCACCCGCACCACCACTCCCACCCCCACGGCCCCCATGCCGCCGCGCCTCCGTCCGAATCCACTCCTCAAGCCACGCGCGATCGCGCAGCCTCTTGCCGTCGACGACCTTGGTCTGCGTCATGGCCTCGCCGCCGTCGAAGCTGAGCAGCGTCGGGATCGAGTTGATCATGTACGTGAACCCCAAGTTCTCGGCCATGACGTCGGGCGCGTCGACCTCGACCTCGACGAAGCCGACGCCGCCCTCGGCCTCGCCCACGCCCGACTCGACCATCTCCTGCAGCAGCGGCTTCACCACCCGGCACGTCCCGCACCACGACGTCGTCCAGAGCGTCAGAAGGGGCGTGCGCGACGACGAGGACAGTTGCACGTAGGTTTGGAAGGCGGCGGGGTTGCGGACGCTGTTTGGCTACGGTCAGTTTTCCAAGTTTGTTGGTTTGTCCCTGTCTGTCTTCTTTTTCTCTCTCGTTCTTCCGTAGGTTGTAGGGGGCACAGGTAGACTCACGTATCGTAGACTTGGTTCCTCACATTGTACTGGCGCGAGGTCGAAAAAGCGGCGCGTTGTGGCTGTCGAATGGGTTTCGTCGCGAAGTTCTTCGGAGCCGACGTTATCGGGCTGGATCGCAGTGCAACGCGCATGGTGTGTGAAGTGTACCTTGAACTAATCGTAAAGAGTTGGCTCAACAGTAACGATCGCGGTAGATCACTGAGAGTTAGGTCAATGGCTTGGGTGAAGGTTGCTGGCGTTTGTCGATAGATTGTGAGATTGGATGAGGTTTACAAGTTGTACTTGAACAAGCTCTAAAATGACGTCGAGCTACTGATCGGCAAACGGACTCTTGGCATTGGAAGCCAGCCAGGGGTAGGTATGCACTCACTCAGTACAGTACCGAGCCCCTGTTGTAAGCATCCTCAACCACCTACATTTCGGTTCGGACAAAGCACACCGTGAATACAAGACACTCGGTTAAATTTGTCAAGGTAGTAATTCGAGGTTGTCATAACGTCGTTATCGCCACTCGTAGGTATCCCTTGGTAGCAGATCCCCCAACCGAAACGCCAGTACGTAGTCATGTCCAAAAGCCCTATACCCTTGAATGCTTGCTATGATGTTGAAACGAGTCTTGAATGCTCCAGTAAATGGGCGTCTCCTCTTCCATGCAGCATGCAGCAACCATGTGCGCGCGCCCCAATGCAAAACCCCAGATGCAATCAAAGTCACCACCCATCTAAAACTTCTCCATCATGTTCTTGCGGACCGTCCACATACGCGCTCGCTTACCGTAGATGTACATGGGGATCGAGCTCAAAAGGCAGATGAGTTGGATGACACCGATCCAGATGAAGACCGATTTGGCCCCGTCGTGCGTGAGCCACTCGGTGACAAACAGACTGAAGACGAGGCCGTGGAAGATGTTCTTGCTGAAGTTGAGCGTCACCAGGGCCTCGCCCGCGTACTGGCGGTAACTGTCCACACAGAAAGTGATGGACGTTGTCGATCCGAGACAGCATCCAAACGAGACAATGCCGAAGAAGACGGTCGGGACAATCCACGGGTCGTTCTCACTAGCAGACCAGCCAAAGCCCATGAGCCCAATCACGGTGGTGATCGCGATCGGGATCGCCATTACCAGGCGGAACTCGGGCTCGTATAACCCACCGTTGCGGCGGGCCATGGCCTTCACAATGACATCGCTGACTCTACCAGCCACAGCCGTGCCCAAAACACCCCCAATGAACGGTGACAAGTATACCAGACCGGTGGCCAAGGCGCCGAACTTGTAGGTGCCTTCTCGGTAGATGATCGCAACTGACTCTGAGATCACAATGAGCCATCCTATGGAGCAAGCGTAAACGACCGAGGACCAGAGCACAGCCGGATAAGAGAAGAGAATGAGGGGGCGGACTGCTGCCTTCCACCATTTGTCCGAGTTGAGCCGTCCATGGTAGATCTGCAGATGCTGGGCGAAAGTCTTGGGAGGCGATTTCCGGAGAGTGTGCGTGTACAACTGCCCTCCCGTACTGGGCATGTTTGATATGGACATCTTCTCGCTCTCCGTATCTCCGCCAGCTGGGGTCGCAGAGCCGCTAGCTCCCCGAGACGCCAACGCGCTTTGCTGATGCGGGTGTAAATGTGACCCTGTATGTGTGGCAGAAGCACTTGGTCCCAACGCCTCGTGCACACCGTGTTCTTTCGCTGTCTCTTCGTGGGTATGGTGGTGATGATCGTCTCCTACTTCCGCTGCAAAACCCACATGGTGGGCAGTTTTGGGTCGCGGATGTGGTGACTCGGCCCCACTGACCGGCTCATGCCTCTTCTCGGCAGCCTTCTCGGGGTCATCATGGTCGGCAGCATGAGGTGCCTTGTTGCTCTTGACCTGCGACACCGCGTGTCTAGACGACCGTCTGCTGAATAATGAAGGCCTTTTGGGGTGGGTGCGACTCCTCGGGATCGGAGTTCGGTCCCAGAACGTCTCGGGAACAAAGACGTAGAGCAAAACACCACAGAAGCCAACAACAATAGCAACGATCCTATGACAGAATAGTGGTCAGTGCCAGTTGACCAACAACAGTTATGAATCGCTCGTCAATGCTTACCAGAAGACCCAGCGCCATCCGAGGCTTTGGATGATAGCAGCACTGACCAATGGGATCAAGTTCTTGCCGCCAAGGAGTAGCAAGGTGTAGATTCCAATGCGGTAAGCTCGTTCGTGCAAGAAGAAGATTTCTGCAATTGTGGCGGATGGCAAGCATTCTACTGGACTCACAGCAATACCCTGGAAGATTCGGGCAATTAGGAGCGACGTGAAGTTTGGTGAAAGCGCACACCAGACTGCCGAAAGGATGAAGATGACGGCACTAAACAGGTATACTGGGCGTTTACCATACAAGATGGCCGTGGGGGAGAAGAGAACACTTCCGATGCCAAGGCCCATCATGTACAACCCAGTCGTCAGCGAGACCTTGGCAACTGGTACATTGTAATCTTCGCGAGATGTTAGCTTGGTCAGTGTTGCATAGGGTTTCGTAAGTAGGCTTACCTTCGGCTACATTGGTGAAACCTGCTGCTATCAGAGGAGTGATACCACCCCCCACCATGCAATATAGGCCGAGAGACAACAGAGCGAGATCTCGCCGCCATGAGGCCCAGTTGAGAGGATCGTTGTGTGAGTCATCGGGTTGTGGCTCTAATATTATTTGCCCATCCTTGGTCATCTTCTTGTCGTCCTCTGGCGGAGGCGGCGGCGGTTCATAAGGGACACCCGTAGGCAGAGAGGAGTGCGAGGTCCTTGCAGGGGCATTCCTCAGACCGAGAGGCTCATTACGGCCTTGTGCGAGGAGCAAAACAGAGCCTGGTAGGTTTGTTAGAAAGGGCGCAGGCCACGATGGATCTGGGTCATAAACTTACCGGGCACCTCTATGGTCTGCTTGTCGTTCAGCATGCCCATGTTCCATGTTGGGTTTCTGGGCTTCGATCTTGGTTCGTCCGACTCGCCAGATTCCTCATCTCGGCCAGTCTTTTGGAGAAGAGCCCATTCCACGGGCGCCGCTGGCCCGCGGGTTTCTCCTCTGCCATGGTGTCTGCGAAGGGCGTTTCTTGATCCGGAAAACCGGGGCTGAAACCGCACTTTCCGATTGGTTTCGCTGATGTGCGAAAGCCAACTTGGGGTATTGGAAATAAAAGAATGTTTGGAGGGAAGACAATTTCTTTTAGAAAGCTAGGTATGTAGGAAGAAATGGGAGGGGAGGCGGCCTTGAGTTATCCTAGGTAGAATGAGGCGGGCGATGAATATAATATAGATTCAGTGTTGAGTAGGCCTGTTCGTGGTGAACTGCATGAGGTATGCAGGTAGCGATAAAGTAGTCAGGGGTGGTTTCCAGGGACTTGTCGTTGAACGAGTCAGGTGGCGCAGATCTACCTGGCAGGCTGGGGAAATAGGCAGTTGGCTGACTTCCTCCCGACTCGAGTCGCCCACAAACCTTCTCTAGCCGTTCGAGTGTCAATGTCAACCGAAGTTGCCCAACAACCAGGATGGGATAAGGTTATGTCAATGCAGCCAGAGCGGGTGCGTGTTGTATAAACTGCAACGACAGTCGATCAACCCTCTGCTGCAGGTATGATGCAAGTTTGCGGGCGTGAGCGCGAGTATGCGACAGTTAAGGCCAGGAAGGTGGCAACAGGGCAGACCGATGCAGCTTAAAATAGAGCCCGCAGGCCTCCTACTTCCTGATATCGCAACGGCTCAAAAGGCCTATCGGCGCTATGAAGAGCTAACGTCTCGCAACGGTCGTCTATGAAACGACGGTAAGCTGGATGGCAGGTCAGCAGAGTCAACAGAGTCGTTGCGGCTACCCAGGCATACATACATCCAACTTATGTCCGATTGGGGTGGAGCGTATATGGCGTGGTGGCCCCGACTATCTTGAAAGCTCGACCGGCCCAGGCAGGCTACAGTTGGCTTGGGCCCCCTGCGCCAACGGCTTAAGATAGATAGACCCGGAGAATCTGGAGAGCGGCCTGGCACGTGGGACAGACAGGACTTCACCGCAAGTTGACAGATTCTGATGCCAAGGACGGACGACGAGGAAAAGGAAGACTGGTCAAGACGGGAATCAAGAAAGACGTCCAGATATTTAAGATGCCCTGTTGCAAACATGTCTCGGCCCCAGTTGGCGCTCCCGCTATTTCCTCCACACTTTGCATGTCTGCTATCGTTGACATGTACGGCACTTACAAAGCGGCGGGACACCCGCGTCGAGGTCGACGGCCAATCACCAGGTTGAGCGCTGGGAATGTATGATGTGCTTCCCAGTAGTCAATCCACCCGGGATGCGGTCAGTATGGTCAGCAGGCCATTCTCACATGCGCCGGTTGCTTTGCCCTCTCTTTCGCACCCTCTCTAGACCCCGTATTCTCCATCAACTCAGCCGCTAGTGCAGAGGGAGGCGCATGAGCCCATGCCATGGGTTTTGTTTTTGGCAGAAAACAGGGTGTGGGGGTTGGCAGATCCAACAGATAGAGAGGAGGGGTGCTGGGGGTGCTGGGGGTGCTACGTCGTGACTTATTCCCATCATCCATGATCTTGCATAGAGTGGTCGAGGTTAGAGGTTGACAGCCCACCACCTGCCAGCCTGCTACCCATGCCATCCAATTATTGACCTACCAACATCTGCGTCCCTCCATATCTCCGGATGACGGCATATCGGACGCAGCAACCTCGAGTCCTGTGTGATCCCGAGCGTTCTTTCCGCTGCACGTAACATTCGTTCTATTTGCTGCGCATATCTAGAGTTTACGCTGCGCCAAACGAGGCCAATGTGCGGCATCAAGTGTTACTCGGCGGCTGCTAGGGCCATCTCTAAAGGGCCCTTTCTCAGGGTCCAAACTCCAGCAAACTCCAGGCATGGACACACTGTAGAGCCCAACCAATGCATCATGACGCTGAGCCAAGGCCAAGATCCACCCCCGTTTGTCTATCTCCTTGCCTCTTTACAGACCTTGAGAGCTGAAGGCTGAACTTGAGTAACTAGCCTACTGGCAACTAGCAATGCCTACATGTGCATACCTATCCTGGTATTTTCGATACTGTCGTTGGATAGGATGACCAAGCCCACGAATTCATTCTGACGGCTCACTCGTACATGTATTGCTTGATGTGCATCTGGGGTACTACTACCATGTCCAACAACTCTAATATGATCAACGTGGGCCGGCAGTGCTACCTAGTATAAGCCTGCATTTTCGTTGGGCTACAAACGTCCAGATCAAGCCAAGAACATCACGATCTTTGGAAGAACCCACCACCGCCATCTGCGCTTGCGCCCAGCCCGCCGTTCGATTCGATTTTATTTTATTCGGCGCCTACCTCGTCTGGTCTTTTTTTTCTTTTTTTTCACGGTTCCCTTCCCTCCCTGTTGGATCTTGGCAACCCCCCACGCACCGACTCGTCCAGCCCCGGGAGCACAGAGGAACTCTTTTTTTCTGTGGCACCAGCACGGTGCTTGGAACCGACAGTGGGGCGCATCACGCATGCTCTTAGGGCTCTAAAAGCTGGGAGAGCCTGTGCAACCAATATACCTGCCCAGAGCCCGATTTAGATATCCAAAGCGGCCGATCAACCTCTGCTTGCTAGAAGAAAAGGGAACTGCTGGTCGATCCTCTCCCATCCCGCGATAGAATTTCACGCCACCGGGAATCACTCGCACATACTCGAGCCAAGCCCAATCTGACCGCCGTGTCCGCCAAGAAAGCCGGACACTCCCCCCCTTCTTGCTAAGGCCGCGCAAAGAAATGGCATCTCGGACGCCACCGTTATTGGAGCCCTATCTCGGCCTTCCTCCGGAGGCATCCCTAATTGTCCTCACCGGTGTCCTGGGCGCCAGCACCAACTGGCTCGTCCAGCGCTACCTGTGCCGCTTTCTCGCAACCTCATCTGCTGCTGACCGCAACGCGCAGCGGACCGCCGTCGGTGAGGAAGGAGACTCCTCCCCCGACGACGGTGATTCCGCCAGTGTTGTGCTGGTAAGCTTTCTCAGGGACTATGCGTTCTGGAATGAAGGCGCTGGCAGAATCGGAGTGGATCTAGATGCCTCCTCCAAAAAGGGCAAGTTTGCCTTTGTGGATGGACTGAGTAGACTATTCTCAGGAGGAACGGCGCCTGGCGTCTCTCCTGTTGATGCCGGCGGCAAGGTGCTGTCAAATTCGACGTTGCTTGAGTTGCGCAAGCAATTGACTGACACTGTTACGCAACTACGTCAACAAGGGCAGGGCTCCAAGATTGTGTTGATACTGGATAGTCCAGATCTGCTACTTGCAGCGGCGGGCAAGGCTATGACCGGGGCAGCACTACAGGATCTTCTACTTGATATAAGAGAGGTAAGTGTATGCAGACTGATGGCACGTAGTAGGATTAGTATTAATAGAACTATTCTTATAGGAAGTCCACTCGTCAATCGTGACACTTGCAGCGGATGAGCCTCTGCTTTCAGCCCAGACAACCACCTTGGAAAAGGAACATGCTGCCTTTGCTATTTCATTCGCCCATGCGGCTGATATGATAATCAGTCTGAGGATGCTTGATACAGGAACCGCAAAAGACGTGAGCGGAGTGCTCAGAGTAGCACAAAGGGGTGTATGTGCAAATGAGGGAGAGGATCGAGAGTTGCTGTATTTTATTGCTGGCGACGGAGGCGTTCGTGTATTCGAACGTGGACAGTAAATCAACACCAAATATTCGGTCAAAGGCAACAGCTTTCAAAAACCCCAGTATATACCTCTTGACGCCGTGATACGGAAGCAGATAGACATTGTCATCACATTTGGAAGACCGAATTGGGTATTGTCCATCCCCATCCAAACCAGCGAACCGGATAACGTGTTTCATGGAAACATCTTGACGGTCGTAGATTCTTTCGTACTGCCGTGACACTCATCAAATGCCTCGAAAAATGCAATTTTTGGTCGGAATTGCTAGCGTAACATGCCCTCCTTCTTCGTCAGGCAAAGACCTCGTGGGTCCCGGAAATTCAGTCCCAATGATGCAATCCTTATCACGCCAAACCGCCTTTCGTAGTCCATGATGCAAACCCTCAGAAGTTACCAATGCCGTCCATCTATGCCTTCAGGGCAGGGCCCCGGGCGTTCTTTTGCATGCCGGACTGGAAGCCGTTCTTGAAGCGGCGCGAAACGCCGGAGAGGTACTGCATGCGGCCGGTGCCGACGGTCTTTCTGCGCTTAGCCTTCTCGCCCCAGTTGTCTGTATGGCCTTTTGTCAGTAAAACGTCCGTCGCGTGACAGCACCAGGCCCAACCCAGTCGTTCTCCTAGCGAGCTGAGCTGTCCGGAGCCAGCAGGGCAGAGCGATCAACGTACACTTTCGGGTCTTAGCAGCAGGGTAACCGCAAGAAGCACATGTGTGCTTCTGGATGTGGAGCGATCGACGTCCTGTAGTTGAGAGTCCTCATGTCAGTCCAACTGACATTCCTTTTCCCAGCATGATCGAGGTCCGAATGACTAACCGCATCGTCGGCACAGAGTGTGCGTCTTGTTGTGGCGCTTGCCGAAGCTGGAAGTTCCCTTGGCTGTTCATCGAAGTCAGTAAGTCTGGTCGCACTCGATTCCAATTCGGTTCTTTCGTTCGGTAGGCGTGGGCTACTAACTCATTTTGAGACTGGAGAATCAGAGAAAAAAGGTCAGCAACGAGTTTCCCTCGAATTGAGAATTCGGATAATGTCGGTATCGATGATGTACATACCTTCTTGCTAGATGTTACCCAACGAGATCTTGACGAGGTGGTGGGATGCTGGGGGGTTAGTAAATTGTTCTGGCGTCTGCTCAAAATCCGAAAGTTTTTGGCATAGGTCAGTCAATTTTGTTGGAGTTGGAGTAGCGTGCGTGTTGTGTGGGATCAGGTGACTGCCCCAATCCAGTTTTTTGGCTTAGCTGAATTCGGCAAAGTGCGAGTAAGCTGACCAAAGCTCAGCCCGACGAGTGCCTGCCACCTGCCAGTGGCGAAAACGCCTCTCCCAGCTGGCTATTCAGCAAAAAGGGATTATGCGCATATTGAGCAAACCACGACGATTAGATAACAGGGAGCTGCCCCGCTCTAACCTCAGTCATTGTCGGTCCAAATGGACAAGAGGAGCTCATCATCGACCCTTCCGAGGTCGGGTAGTACACAAGTAGACCTGAATCTCTCCATGTCAGAGTAGGAGCTCATGACAGGTTGGCCTCAATATCCTTGAATCGAACCGGAGTCCAGCGAGTGTGCTGTTTGATACGCTGCACATGGAGAAGGCGTACTCTGCTGCATGTGGTTTAATACTGAGGTAGGCATAATCGGTTGCAATCATCCCAGTGACTGTTCGGTAATAAGGTACACATATTCACACTGCCCCTCCATCAGCTCCAGGGGGTGACTGGGGGGGTGTCAGCGCTCCAGCACGCCCGTACTGCGCGTGCCTCAGGACCATGTGACGACAGCAGCTCAGCTACTAGACTTACTTGCCTGGGGGAACCTCATTTCCGTCATGAATCAGCCTGCCTAAGTTGCAAGTAACAGACTCCCATTCTACATCACATATTATCATTGTAATCAACCTCGCAATCTTCCCTTCCTGCACCTCCTCTCTCTATTTAAACAAACACCGTTAAGACTCCATCTGCACCTCATTGCAGTGCAAGTATCCTCCTGCGCAACAACAACAAGAACACCAGCGTTACTAGGCACCACTTACACCAACACCTACCCCTCCAGCCGTTCTTTGTTGCACATTAAAAGACATATCCCTTGAGATCCGACGACTCGAGACGACTCGACTCGACCTAACTCGGTAGATACGCGCACATAGCTGCCATCGCATCTCCCCCGTCACGATGAATCTTCTTTACTCGACGGTCAACACCATCCGGGACAAGTACACGCCCGTGTCGCACAAGTCGACGTTTCGCAAGACGGGCCAGATCACGCCCGAGGAGTTCGTAGCCGCTGGCGACTATCTCGTCTTCAAGTTCCCGACATGGCAGTGGGCTGCCGCGGAGTCCGACGCCCAGCGTGCCACCCACCTGCCCGCCGACAAGCAATACCTCGTCACGCGCAACGTCCCTTGCCACCGACGGCTCGACGATAACTTCGCCGGGGATGCTGGTCACGAGGAAGCAGTTGTCGGCGACGGTGACGACTTCAAGTCCAAAGGCCAAGGAGATGACGACGACGGCTGGTTGCGCACCGGCGGCCTCAGCAGCTCCCAGCCCCTGAAGGCCAAGGAAGTTCGGACGGTGGATGACGCTGGCAACGTGGGCGATATTGAAGACGATGACGATATCCCGGATATGGAGGATGAAGACGACGATGAGGCTATCATCCGTGACGCAGACGCACACAAAAGAAAGGGGTAAGTGACGACTATTGCAAAGGTTCCAAGGCCAGATTCAAAGGAGTTGATGCTAACCTCACCTGCTGCTAGTGCCCGCCGCACATACAATCTCTACATCATGTACTCGCCGTATTACCGTACACCTCGTCTATACCTGTCGGGCTATTCCGATGGACAGCCACTCGCACCCCAGCTCATGATGGAGGATATTGTCGGTGATTACAAGGACAAGACAGTGACTCTTGAGGATTTCCCCTTCTTTGCCAGCAATGTGAAAATGGCCAGCGTTCATCCTTGCAAGCATGCATCCGTCATGAAGACCCTGCTGGACCGTGCCGACGCCGCGCTCAAGATCCGTCGCGACAAGATGAAAGCCGGCAAGAATGTTGGCAATGATCCCGGCATGGAGGGCTTGGTCGATGAAATTAACAAGCTTGACGTTAAGAGCGCCGAAGCTGCGGCTGAGTCCAGTAATGATGATTGGGAGGAAGTCGAGGCCGAGGACCCCGAAGTTGCCATTCGGGTTGACCAGTACCTCGTGGTCTTCTTAAAGGTGAGTCTTTGCTTTGCATCAACCCTCGTATTCACTACTCAGTATACTAACATATCGGCTTCAGTTCATGGCCAGCGTCACTCCTGGCATAGAACATGACTTTACCATGGGCGTATAAGTTAAGATATGTTGACAACCAACGCTCTTTGAACCTGATTCTGCATCGCGATTCATTGGTACGCCAGCGCGCAAGATACACATGCATGGCGTGGTTGATGTTTTCTCTGAAATTACACAGGCGTTTTGGTGTTGGATGCTCGAGGATCGAGTCAACTTAGGCATAGAACAGTCTGATCGATTGTTGATTGGTTAGAGCGCAATACAGGCATTGAACTGTACTTGGTGCATACACTATCTCGTAGTGACGATCCTCTACTCATCGACTAAATGCTTTCGACATGCATGCGTCCTTGTCTCCATATGCATGCATGTTTGAGATCAAACAGGCTCGCAATACCTTTGGACTTTACTCTAGATGTGGTTAAGGGGTTAGATCGCGCATAGCTGAATAGACTTGTTGATTCAAAGCCGTATTAATACACCAGATAAACGTATAATCATATATCCTGCCATATAATGTAATTTGGTAAGTGTTTAGTTCAATTATCTTCGTCTCGCATATCCAAGTATGACTGGTATCAACTGTTGCTCACGTATACAACTCCGACAACGTCCCGCTATGTACAATCCCTGCGGACAGATCCTTTTTTTACACGTCAAAAGATGAACGAACCCCCATTTTGAATACTAGATCGAAACGATCAACGCTTAATGCGTCTGCCCCCCTGTCGCTTTCCCCGTCACCTTGGACGTCTCCTTGCCGGACACGCCGGCGTCGTCGGCCAGCGCCAGCTTCTCGCCGTTGGCGTCGTTCTGCGAGCCCGCGTTCGAGGACGACTCGTGAACGGGGACCTCGTCCTCGCGCCAGAAGTCCTTCTTGCCCGAGGCGAGGCGGCGGGTCCAGGCGGGGAAGATGCCGCCGGGGACGCGCCAGGTCCAGGGGTCTTTCAGGTTCTTGTCGTGGGGCACGACGCGGCCGCCGGACAGCTTCTCGACGAGCCAGACAACGCCGTTGATGAGGATGTAGCTGCAGACGCCGCCGATCAGGCCGTTGGCGATGGAGTAGGTAAAGGGCATCAGGGCGATGGTGATGAAGGCCGGGATGGCGTCGCCCATGTACCGCCAGTTGATCTCGGTCACGGATTTGACCATCATGGAGCCGACGAGGATCAGCACACAGCCCGTGGCCCAGGGCGGGATCGAGGCGAAGATGGGCGCGAAGAAGACGGAGATGAAGAAGCAGATGCCCGTCGTCATCGAGGTCAGGCCCGTCTTGCCGCCGTCGCTGATGCCCGCGCCGGACTCAACGAACGCAGTCACGGGCGGGGTGCCCAGCAGGGCGCCGATGGAGATGCCGATGGCGTCGACCATGTAGGCCATGGAGGAGCCCTCGAAGTCCTGGGTCACGGGGTCGATGAGGTCGGCGAAGTGCGCCATCGAGTACAGCGTGCCCGTGCAGTCGAGAATGTCGACGTAGAGGAAGGTGATGAGGGCGAGGCCGAACTGGCCGCCGTACTGCGAAATGTCCCACTCCTGCACCACGAGCGTGTGCTTGATCTGATGGAAGTCGACGACCTTCTTGAAAAAGTTGAAGGCGTCGTCGCCGACGGGCGTGTAGGGGAAGTAGGTGATGTCGGTGGTGCGGGGCCAGCTGATGATGGAGACGAGCGCGATGCCGGCGATGATGGCGCCCTTGACACGGTACATCATGAGCAGAACGGTCAGGATTCCGCCGCAGAAGATGCCGATCCACAGGGTCGGATTGCGCATCTTGCCGGAGTCCGGGCACAAGCCCGGGTCGGCCCCGTTGGTGCCTTTGAGCTCGGGCAAGCAGCCCGCGAGCTCGAGGGGCGTCGACTGCGCGCCCACGATCAGACCGATACCCTCGCTGTAGGTCAGGCCGATGATGGTCAGGAAGAGGCCGATGCCGACGCCCGTGGCCAGCTTGATGGACCGCGGGATGGCGCGCGCGAGCCACTGGCGCATGCCGAAGAGCGCGAGGGCGAAGAAGATCCAGCCCTCGACGAAGATGGCGGTGACGGCGACTTGGTAGGGCACCGTGCCGGTGCCGTGGAAACCAACGACGGTGTAAGCGAAGTAGGCGTTCAGCCCCATACCGGGAGCAAGAGAGACCGGGCTATTGCATCGAGTTAGTCCTCTTATCCCCTTTTCCTTTACACGCAAGTATATATCGCCGCCTCGAAATACTTACAGGTTAGCGAAGAGACCCATGCAGAACGAAGTCAGGGCCGCAATGGCTGCCGTAGCCGTGACCATGTCGCGCTTGACCTCGGCCGCGCAGAGCGCATACTCTTCGTTCTTCGCACAGATGGGATCGTCAGGTCCGCCATTACACACACAGGTACCACCAGTATCGGAAACAATGGAGGCGTTGACGGCGATAATGTAGGCCATGGCAAAAAAGGCGACAATGCCAGCCCGGATCTCGGTCGTGAAGAGGGATCCCTTGCGCGTTTTGGCCTATATTGCGTGGAAAGAAGATCCATTTAGCAAATCCGGACTTTTCTCATATGCACACTGCGCGTAGAGTATAGCTTCCTATCTGGCCCGTCTCTTGTGCTGGGGAGTAACATCAACGGGTAGATATGACGGTCACTCTGCGACAAGGACAGTAGAGAGCAGAGATGAACGTACATGGCCTGAGCCGTCCAGCCGGAACCAGCGACCGACCGGGCCGGCCGCCACTTTGGTGTTGAGGGTCTCGAGCCAACCCATTTTATATCGAATATTGCTCGTCGGCTGTCGGAATCGTATAGTCCAAGTATAACCTCGTGCGCGGCGAGACACGGGTAGCCAAAGTCAAAGAAGGCCAAAAAGGCAACTGAGCCAGTGAGCTATAGCTCTTATAGTAGTTGGAAGGGAGACAAGGGGTTGTCACGGCCTTCGCAAGCGGAGGGAAGGGATATCCAGCAAACTCATCGAACCATCTACATATTTTCCCAGAGCTACGGGAGGCGGGAAACTCGAATATTTAAATGCATACACACATGTGAGAAGGAAATAGCTGATAGAAAAAAGTAGCTCCATGGGTACCCACCCACAAGTGAAGGTCGGGTCCAGGGTCCCGAGGCCAAGGCCGTCGAGGTGTCTGTCACATACTTGCTCTATGGCAGAGGTACTTTGGGCAAGAGAGAACTAGGTTAGAGGCAGGATCCGTATAAAAGAGGAGAGCTCGGCTGGGCAGCCATTAGCAGCAGTCAGCATGGTTCCGGGGGCGAAAAAGCAGAGGGCAGGAGGTAGGGAATAAGCCGTTGTAACTGATGCGTTGCCTGCCAAGATAGACCGGGGTCGCAACGTGTGTGGACTGGGAGGGAGAAAACTCCTCCAACAACTAATCGAATGAGATAATGGCCGTTGCGGCGGCTCTCGTCCATGGAGGGAGAGAAATTCTTATCTTTTGGTGTCTTGGCGATGGGGGCCGTTCCGGGCTAGTCTCCGGGAGGCTGAGACGATCCCTCTGTTAGTGAGGGAGGCCAGTCGACAAAAGGGCTTCTGAGCTGGCTGTCTTCCTTCATCGGGCGTTTCTAGTCAGCATGATGCACTCCTCGGATTCCAGAAGAGGCAATGGCAGAAGCGGCTGAAGACATTATCGATGTTGTGCCACCACATATCGTCTCCGTCGCCTGGTCGCCATACACATCTTGACGTGCAGCGACTGACATGACTGCAGTCTTGGCATATCCCAGAGTATGGTGGTGGGTTGTGGGGTTGGGCTGTCGTAGGGCTTTTCCACTTTATGTTTGTAGTGGTCTGGGCATTGTCCCCAAGTTGGTTACCAAATTGTTACCAACACGTCAAGACAAACTCATACGAGGGGTAGTTTGGGTTTTTCCTTCAAGTATCTGAGTCACAGTCCAGGTCTTTTTTTCTGTGCCGTGCCGATATAGTAGCTACCTAGGTAGGTAAATAGGCGGTTGTTGGTGGTAGCTTGCTCCCTAATTCCTCCGACATCGTCTCATTCGCCTCGATCCGCCTAACTCCAGACCAGATAGCTAGAGCGCTGGAGCTTTAGCGAGAAGGAGGGGGAGATTGCGGGTTGCCCTCACTGGCTGCAACTGATACAGCGGGCGCTCTCCACTTTGAGCAGCCGTTCCGGCCTACTGGGACCTTTCGACCTTTCTCTGCAGAAGTCACGCACGTAGTAGAAACTGGAAACACACGCGACACATATTTCAGCTGCTGCAAGCACCTCACTTACTGTACCTAGGTTTGGAGCTACAGTGCATGCCTCACACACGCGTGGGTGGGTTCAATTCCCGAATGCTTATCGCCTCCATTGAAGCCAATACCTGGAAGACATCAATGCACTCATTGTATGCACCCGCCGCTAACCCTAACAAAAACATCAAATGTCCGGCTATCTTGGGCCTGACCAATGAGCGAATCGGCTGGGGCCGATGCTTATCAGCTCACCCACAAGGGATCGTCACTATCAGCATCCAACTGCCATCGGTAATACCTACCTATGTCATATCTAGGTCAAGAAGCATGGGCTTTGAGGCTGGCTTCGCTCAATCCGCCGAACGCCGTCGCAATGAGGAAGAAGCAATTCCCCGGTCTCGTCCGAATCACAGGCAACGGCCGTTTCGCCTGGCTGAGAAACCTGTTCAGCCCCATCGGCGTCCCGACTATGCGGCAGGCAAGCAACTTCCCCTAAACTGGCCCATTGGTCTTGGCCTCGAACTACCTGCCGTCCCAGTAAGCCGGCTACTACCTGGGACGGCTCGTCCTCTATTTCGAGTCGCACGCATCGAACAACTACGGTGGAAGCTAACCTGCAGATTGCGTCAACCACACACCAGTCATCAGACTACAGTCGAGACTGTCTGGATTTCCAAAGGCCCGAGCGAATGGGAAAACCTCACCGGTCCAAGAGTGAGACGAGAGGCCAATAGCTCCGTTAGAAAATGGAACCTAGCTTTCTGCATCTGCGTACCCAGGTGTCCAACCATGTGGCTCAAAACCCTTCAAGCGCTCTTGCTAACGAACGGGACAATGTTGTGGCGACTACCCTGCATGTGCCAGCATGCCATCCTCATACGGCACCCGTCAGATTCCACTTCTCGTTACATCAAGAACGAGGTCCTCGATGAAGCTGAGTAGGATCCGGGCGATAGGTCTCACCTTAGCCAGTGCTTTCGAAAAATAGGCCGACGTGATCTATCATGTCTTTTATCTGCACTCAGAACCAGACGCAGCAGTCTCATGTCATCTGAGTTATGCTGGGTCTATATCACGATAGCCCCTGAGTCCCAGCTGGTCTGTTTCCTTCTCCGCTACGTGACATGAAATGAGACTCCCATGATACTGCCTGGTCATTACCACTTGCATACAGGACATCGACGCACAACAGAGATATAAACAGTTTATGTTATAATGTTCATATATTAAGGGAGATACGTCAGTCTCCCCATGAAAGGACTAAACGGAGCTTAGTTCGACAATTGCATCGGTCGACAAAGGCATCTTCCAACCTCCCCTGGCCTTCCGCAGCCCTGAAGTCGTTACAGTGTAGTTTACAGGACTCGACGGCGTTTCGACCCAAAGAACGGCAGCATCGGCGTTCGGAACTCCGTCCAACTGCGACAGCGTGACAGAAATGTTGCCACCAGCGTCATAGCTGAACTCGCTGATAATCCCAGCATCAACATTCAACAACACGCCAAGGGGCCCGATGAAGACTCTTTTCCTTACCGGGTCACCCGTGATGACAGTGACCCTGCCCCCTAATTCGACCTTCAGGTTCCCACCAAACACCACGAGTCCGAGCCCGCCGTCGCCGTCTCCCACATCCGCCACGTAGGTCCCCGACCCAAGCGCAAGGCCGACGAAGTTGGGCCCATAGTCGCCACTATATCCGTCCCACTTCAGCGTATCAGGCCAAGAATGGAACGACGCGGCCGCGAAACCGTCGGCGTGGATGCTGCTCAGCGGACCGCTCACGCCGCCGTACCCTACACGCAGCAGGTAGGCGTCTGATGGGTCGCGGCGGAACGCCGACAGCAGGACCAGCGAGTTGAGCCCAGAGCCGTAGTGGTGGATCTGTCGCTCGATCCTCTGGAGCTTCCCCCCATAGCTGGTCAAGGTGGGTGACTCGCTGTCAGCAACAATACTTATTATGATTTATAGGGACATAAGAAGTTAAAAAGAGGGTGGGATGGGGCTATGGGATAAGGAGAAGGTGAGCAGTACATGTTGTCCCAGTAACGTCTGGCATTGCCGTTCCAGCCCCAGTGTGGCACCGCGGGCATGAAACCGAGGACGCTGTTGACAGTCTTGAGTGCTGTATTCTTGAAGCCGAAGTAGCTAAGCAGTCAACTTGTTAGTGGCGTCTCGGTCACGCATTGGCAAGTGAACTTACTTGGCCCAATAATAAACACCTTCCTGGCCAGTCGAGTCCCACGCCATCTCGCTGCCGAATGGTACCTCTTCCGAATCCCACTGCGTAGCGCGAGTGCGCATGCTCTGCTCCAGCGAGCTTGCCTTGGGCGCCTGCCCTTCTCGCTTCAAGTCGGCCAGGACCTCCCCGAAGACGGTCTCTCCCATCAGGCCGACGCGGTTGTAGCCAACGTCCGACTTCATGCTCCGCACGATTGTCTGGTACGCCTGGTTCAGATAGAAGTCCCATGTGTGACTCCGCGTCAAAGCGGGATATGCCCGCGCGACACGATAGAGGGCCCAGTACGTTGCGGCGACATGCACATAGTCGTATGCCCTGTCTATCGCGTACGACGCCTGCTTGTTCCAGGACCACCAGACCGACCAGTCAAACGACGGATTGTACTTATAGCCTGGAATCTTCGAGGGTTCGTAGTAGAAGATACTCTTGCGCACGGAGAAGTCGGCAGTCTGGATCGTCTTCCACAACACGCCGTCTACGAAGCTCTCGAGCTTGGCCACCTCCTCGGCGCTCGGCTGCACCACCTGCTTCATGGCCGCGGCGAGAAACGAGCCCGCCCCGCCCTCGTCACTGAGCCCGGCGACCCACGCTCGCGGGTCCTGTGTCACGATGGCTTTCGCCTCGTAGTCGTACGTCATGACGGATGGGGCGCGGCCGAACGGGTCGGACGTGTCGTTGAACCACTGTTCCATCGTGGAGAAGCGCCCGAGGTCGCTGACGGCCTCGGTCCCCGGCTTGGTGATGAAGTAGTGCACCGTCTGCAGCTTCCCATCGCCGTACTGGATTTCAAGTCGGGCGCGGCCCCATGCTGAGCCGCCGGGGGTCACCGAGTATTTCTCTTCAGACTGCCTGGTAGCTATCAATGCCCCCGACGGGTTCGCCGTCACTGATTCTACACCTGACGAGCTCTGCAAATACAGCACGGCAGTGGACCCTTGCGAAACGATATATCCAGGTATGCCGACTGCGACGGGGGTCCCCGTGGACCGGATGACAGAGTCGAGCTCTCGCACGCCCCCTTGGCCACCGAGAACTGCAGACCGAACTCAAGCGAGTCACCGGGCTGGAGGACCCGCGACGACGGCGTATTCCATGGCTCAACTTTCGACCACTCGTTCTCGGCCCACGCCTTCGTGAGCACCTGCCACTCGTAGAGCCCCTCGAAGGTCTGGCTCCCGTACGCCGTCTGTTCGTCGTAGTGGTCCTCGCGTAAATTGCGGTACGCCTCCATGGGCGTGCCGGTGTAGCTGCTGCTGTTCTCGCTGCCTAGGATTAAGGGGGTGACGACGAGGGCGGGCCCGCTCCCCTTGGTCGGCGCGACGCGGATGTGGCCCGCGTGCATCCCGATGTACGGGTCCGACAGCGAGCAAACCCGCGCCATCTCGGCCGCGGGCCGGCCTGTGAAGATGCTGTTGAACTCGGTGGGGAAACCCAGGCTGCCCAGCTCGATAGCGACTCGGCCCTGATTCCGGATCGTGAAGCGCAGGCCCAGGTCCCCGCCTGAAACCTCGGTCCACCGCCTCGTCACGTTGAGCGGGCTGCGGCCGGGCAACGTGGGCGTCAGGACGGAACTAGCCAGGTCTCCTGGCTCATTCGTCTTCCCCTGCACGGGCTTGCGCGCCGCGGCGGAGTCGCCATCAATCCAGCGACCACCGCCGCCATCGCCTCCGGTGGAAGCTTCCCGGTAGCGGTACGTGATGTCGCCCCAGTGGTACTGGCCGTTTCGGGCGCGATAGCGCAGGTAGTCGAAGGGCAGGAAGTCGAACGAGTCGCCGGAGGGCTTCAGCGACACAAGGACCCCGGCGTCTTTTACGAGCTTGAGCTCGAAGTTCTTGGTGGTCAAGCTGAGGTAGCCATTTCTGAGCCCGAGGTTGTCGTCACTCTGGGCTACGGCCAGTGAAGCACAAAGGCTCAGCAGCATGATGAAGAAGCCGAACATGCTGAGATTTGTACTTGATGTATTAATACCCGTCTGGCATCCATGTTATGGCATGAGAACTGTCTGCTGGGTACTGCAAGGCGAGCGACAGCATCTTAAAGAGTTGCTCACTCTTAGCCAAGTTTACTCAGATATCGTCCTCCCTATCTGGCCCGTTTGAGGCTGTATTCGGAAGGTCGTAGTACAAGTGCCGACTGGTGAACATCTGTAGGCGGGGCAGAGGGCAAATGATCTCTTATCAACTCCAATTTCCGGGATCATTACCCGATATAGCCAGCAGCTATATCGAGGATCGTCTACGATGCCTGAAATTTGACAGATCATTGGCTCTGATTGGGACGCTTGGGAGCGATACGGGGCTTGCCCTGGATAAAGTTGGGGTAATGCTACATCGCATCTGACCCGATCCCCAAACAAGCATGCGTCGCTTGAGGAAAAGTTCGTGATCGCCCTACATGCTTGTTTGGCATCGACTACCCAGTTGCTTCTTAGAGCGAGCCGAGCCGAAGATCAAAGCTAAAGTTAACAAGAGTCGGTTATGTAGATGGAAATTGTGATTGATAGATATTTGCTGCCGCCGATATATTTATACGTAGGAACGAATACGGCACTTGTCATCGTATACACAGCCATGTACGGCTTTCGTAAACCGTACTCGGGGGTCAAATAGCACACTGCCCTCCGCAGACGAACAACAGAAATAGAAGTCGGTCTGAGCTGAGTAATGCCATTCTAAGTAGAGAACGAAGGGGGGGCAAATCAGGCTGTCCAGCTCAGGCTACCTAAGTAAGGTAGGTACAGACCAATAACACCTGATGACATGCTGCTTTTCGGATCACGTGGCTGCATGAGCCATTCGTCGAAATACACTTCGCCGCAGGAGGCCAAGGCTGGGAATATGAGCGACGATGCCCATCAAAGTCTGCTCAAGAACAGCGAGGAAACGTAGAATATATCCCAAGAGACCTACAAGGGACGGGCATACGTCAAGGTATCGTAAGGACCATAACTGATACGGATCCAGCCGGTTCACCAGCTTTCTATCACCCTTAGCCGAGTGTACGGTGCTGACTTGAGAAGGCACCAATATATCTGCAGAACAGCGTCAAACACGATTGGCGGCCTTCTTTCGGAGCCTGAGCTCAGGGTTGCTTAATCCAGTTTGTATAAATTCAAAAGTGGTATCATTTCATCCTCGATCTTTGTGTTTGTTACCCTGCGAAACATATACCTCCAGGGCCCAACGCTCCCAATATAGAGACAACCAACGCTTTATGTTATGATACAGTCTTCCCACGATAACGTCAGATATCTCGCCCCTCCCCCAAGCAACCTGTCACAACAGGGCCTCGCTTTTTCGGTCATTATTATACACCGGCCATACGCATACGGGGTGTACTATATTTCGCCGCCCGCCCGCTCCTATACACAAAAGAAAAGCAGCAGTCTGCATGTACAAGACGTTCCGGAGAGGGCTCTAAATGCGGAGGCAATCGTAAATCGAAAGATCTGCTTCGCACTGAAGCCCATAACGTCCTTGACTTGGCGCTTCCTAATGATAAGGTGGAATCTCGTCATCAAGCAGCAGCCGCTGTGGTCATCGACAGGCGATTCTTCTTGGCTGCCTTGGCTTTGGCGGCAGCAGCTTTCTTCGCCGCATCGCTCTCTTCCGTCTTTTGGGAGAAGTCTTTCCACTTCCTCCATCCGTCGAAATCGATAAGGGCTTGCATGCAACCCCATTCCATCACCTTTCTCTCTAGCCACACGAAGTTGACGGGCTATATGACAAGCCGGGTGGGTAAGCAACAGTGGCCAGGACAATGTTGGGCGAGACAAAAAGAACGTACCTTGGTCAGGAAATCATTACAGCCAGCAGCCAAAGCTTCGTGTCTGTCACTCTGCAAAGAACTTGCCGTCAGAGCGACGATGATGACCGGGCTCTTGAACATTTCCGTGTTGGAAAGCTTATCCTCTTCGGCAGGGTCCGCCTTCACCTCCTCGGGAGCGCTGCTAGCCGAAGAAGAAAACACGCCGATCGAGTTGACCTTCTCCAGTCGTCTAATCTCGCGTGTAGCTTCGAGACCGTTCATGACGGGTAGTTGAATATCCATGAGCACCAAATGGAAACCACCATCCCTCCACTTGGTGACGGCGTCACGACCATTCATGGCCGTCTGCCACCGCACCTTCAATCTCTTGACAAAAGCCTCGAGTAGCTTCAGGTTAATAATGTTGTCTTCGACAATCAACACGTTGATGGGTGGAACTCCGCCGTTCAGCATACCCGGGGGAGCGAGGGATGGTCCACATTCTTCTTGATCTTCTTCGCGCGAGCTGACGGGCGTGGGGGAGGATATCCGCGGAGGAGGAGGGGTTTCCACGCGCTCAGGGATAGGCGGGGTGGGCATGGGTGGTGCGCTCGGGGCCTGATGGGGATGCGGGTGATGATTGGAAGATTGTTCTGAAGAAGCAGCTGAGTGAGTCCTTGATCTGGCTGGCCTAGAGGAAGAGTGATGCGTACCAACGTTGGCCGTACCCGGCGCCGACGCGTGTTGTACATGGCCGTTGGTAGTGGCTGTGGAAATGGGAGAAGCCGTGTGCAGCCGCTGTATCTTGGGGCGGGCCGCGCCGAGCCTCCTTGAGGTACCAGGGGAGGGTAAGGGGGGTAGCTGTCCATTACCTAGGATTGCCATGGATGGAGGTAGGTGGAGGGTATGCGTCCCGTTGCTGATAGCAGCGCCGCCTGGTGCCGGTGCCGTGGCTAAACCATGGGAATGAGCAGGTGGAGGGTAGGGCGGGAAGTAGTCATTTCCCGACTCGTGGGGCCTATCGTCAGCGTAGAATCGAGGGTTAGGCGAAGCCTTGGGCGTGCGCCGGACGGGTATATCAATCAGGAGGGCATCGTCAACGGTCTGGCCGCCCGGATAGTATGCATCGAGTGTCCTTCCCATGGGCTCGTCGGGTTGTAGAAGACGCTGGTTCTGGTCGCGCGGGCAGACCCGAAGAGTCAAGTCGGGGGCGTCGAAGTTGCGGCCTAGAGAGTTGGCATATTTCCGCAGGATTAGTTCGCGCACATCGTCCACCAAGTCATCCTCGTTGATTGTGATCAAGGTCGGCGAGGCGCCAGGCCGCTTGACCCATATCTTCCTGGTCACCATGGTTCCGCTTATGGGCAGCAACTGGTCCGGATCTTCGACGTTATATACGTCCTGCGCATGTCCCGAGTTCAGGAGCGCTTTGATGAGGGTCGTCTGCCGGGTCGGGACGATGCTTTGCTGTCTACTGATGCCGGGCCGAGTAGCGCCGGGCGTCAGGGGTAATCGAGGCGAAAGCTGGTTGAGGTATGCAGAGAGCGTCGGTGTCGCTACATCAGGGCTCAGCGAAAGTTGCGCGTCTTGGTCGGCGTTGTTCCCATCGACGGGGATGGCGAGACTGGGTGGAGGAACGGCACGGGTGGGCGAAGCAAGTGCAGGTGCAGGGGCCACAAGATCAGGATCAGGATCAGGTGCAGGTGCAGGAGCAGGAGATGCAGAGGCTTGGCGGGCCGGGCTGGACGGGAGTTCGGAAGCAGCGATTGCAGCAGTTGCGATGTTGTCCCGACAGGTGGGCGACGCGGGGTGTTCGTTGATGCTGGGGAGATGGTTGCTGGTGCTGGTGCTGGGAGTGTTAATGGCGGCCGCCGTTGATGGTGGACTGCTAAAATCTTGCCGATCAATGCCCGACTCAGTGGTGTGATTAGAGTTAGGACTAGCTAGCGTCTCACCACCGCCACCTCCGTTGTCCGTAGTATTTGGTCCGCCGTCGCCGTGAGCCACCACCATCCCGTCGCTAATAACCTTCTCCTGAGCCTCTTCTTCTTCTATCTGGCCTTGGTGGTCGACTTCGCTGCCGCGCAATTTTTCAGGGTGATGTGTGGATTCGGTCGACCTAGTCGTAGATGGCCTGCGCTTGGGGCTGGTCAAAGAGCCACGATCTCCATAGCTGAAGGCGCGAGGGGAGCGAGGAGACTTGTTTTTTGCGCTGGTGCTTTCGATCTTTGGGAGAGTCCCCGTGCTCTTCATCGTCGCTGTGGTCGTGTACGTCGCCCGAAGTATTGTTGGAGAGGGCCTCGTATCTCGAATGAAGATCGCGTGTCCGGCTCGAATTCTGGTGTCGCAAACTTTGGCCGTCGCCGCTGCTGCCTTTACTCGATGCGACTGAAGGGGCGATACTGTTTCTCCTCGAAAACCTAGCTCTGATGCGCGCCTTGAGGTCGACCATTGGTAACATCGAATCCGATGTCTGTGGTGCTACATGGGATAACCAAATCCCACGGCCGTGGTTGCAGATTCAACAGATTGAATAAAATAGAAGAAGAAAAAGGACAAGGACAAGCCGTAGAAGCTCGATTGCGTGCGATGCAACGCGAGCAGTGGGAACAGGTACGTAGGTCTGGAGTCGTCGGTAGGTGAGTTGCTACCTCGAATACATCAAATGATACATATGCACTGGGTCTCGCTCAGCCGGGACGTGTTGTCGGTCATTTACAGTCGTAGTCGTGGTCGGAATCGATACCAACGGAGGAAACAGTCAACATTCATTCGCATCCTTCGCTAAGATTACATATTGCCCGAGGGGAGCTACGATGAAGATCAAAAAGAAGCCCGAGGGCAGTCTGCTCCGGTTAATGCTCACTCGGCAGAGCCAATTGTTTAATTGCATTGGCTCGCCCAGCGCCCGCGCACATGCTCGCTGCAAGGATGCGTATAGATATGCCCGCCGCGTTGGACAGCTGGCGAGCTTTGCTTGGGCACCATGGTTGAATAACAATAATAACATTGCATGGGACGTACATGGGACGTACGATATTTCGCACAGCGCGTTTCCTAGTCTCGACCTCCTGCCCATGCCGCCCCACGCGGCCACGACTCCTGCAAAAGACCGCCCGACGCGATACTTATATCTTTACTTTTCCATATACTCCGGACAGGACAACTCACAGCTGCCCTTCCTTTTTCTCTCTGTTTCCAAGAATAGGCACGCACGCATGCCCAGTCATGTCATGTCATGTCACTTCTGTCTGCGCATGCGATGACTTAACACAGCAGGGGCTCACCCCCAGAGCAAGGGGGCGTCGACTGCAACTTGTTGCTTGGGCGTTGGGGCCTGGTCAGGCAAAAGTCGGCAACCGATGGTCTTGCTGCTAGCACCCCTGCATATTGGTTGTCAAATCCTTAGTCGAACCCACCAAGTCCACCTCCATAGTGGCTCACCTTTTGACAAGCTACTGGTAGACAAGCTCGGGGGAGGGGGATCAAAGCTCGATCTCTCACAGCCCTTCCGATCAAGGGGGAGTGCACCAATTCACTTGCTTAGGCACAGCTCGGAATTATGCAGCCGCGTCGGCAACGAGCCAGAGTACATTTCTTCGACAAGACTCTGCATTACTTGTGTATATCCATGGGTTGATGCAGTCCGGAGAAGGCCCCGATGAACAGCCCTACGAGATTGTGACACTTTTAGTTCATCCCTCGAGAAGACCTGGTTGCTGAAGCCCATAGAATTTGCCAATTGATACTGGCCGACCTCTTTGGTCTTAGGCCAGGAAACAGCCGTCGCATAGCGCGCACAGCGGGCCGCTGTTCTACCTAGTACCTAGGTACCTCCTACCATAGCACCGAAGACATTTTCTCACAAACGTTTATCCGAGGTGGGCCTTCCAGAACAATTTTCCAACACGGCTGGCCACTCTCCAATGAGCTTTTTGATACAAAAACTCGGCCATTCCCTTGCAAGACCGATTTGAAGAATTCTCTTTGCCTCTTGGACCCGGATCGGTTGGCAGTTGGTCTGGTTTCTACTCAGTCACTGTCATGCCGCCGAGGATTCCCACCAAGTCGAGCGCCTCTTCGGCCTCGGCGCTGGTGCGCAGCAGCTTTGTATCGCCATGCACATCGCAGTGTCTGCCCAGCTGTAGAGCTGGCTTCTCTACAACCCCCGAGCCGCGAGCGCAGTACCAATCTGCGTCGCGCTTTTCTGCAGTGGACAAGAACCATTGGGGCCAACTACCGTCAGCCCAAACCCGAAGGTGGCCCCAACTATCTTCAAGCGTTTGGCGCTGGGCCCAACAAGCCCTTTCCCTTGAACCCTCAGTTCCGAAGCGAACGTGTGCTCGATGAACAAGCGCGCGAGTTGATTTGGGAGAAGGTCATGAGGCGAGGTGAAACCCTCAAGGCCGTCTCGGCTGAGCTTGGCGTCGATTTGACTAGAGTCGCCGCCGTGGTACGGTTAAAGGAGGTGGAAAAGGATTGGATATCAAAGGTTCGTCTTCCATTTTGCAATTCTTTCCTACACGGCCTCACTACCATGATGATATCCAACAAACCCAATTCGATTAGTCTTGAAGACACACATACATGGTTACAACCTTTGTTGCGAGCCTCTCTGATCTCAACTTATGGCCTTGATCAGTTCTAAACACGCACTTCGTCCTCTTTGGCCTCATTGCTAACGCAGAATTTCTCTGAAACAGGGCAAAAAACTAGCAACTCCTTACTCCAAGGCCGTTTTGGGTATGCTACCCACCAAGTCCTTCAGACCTGGAGTGCAGAACCAACCCCTTGAGCCCATCAACGAACTTCATATCCACACCGCTACTCAAAAGCAACTGTTCTGGCCTACGGCTGAGTCGAGGCAGTTCACCCGAGAGGATGCTGCCAAGGCTTTCCATGCGAAGATGCTGTCAGCGGATAAGCGAGTGCCCCATCCCGAGTTGATTCAGATGGAGAAGGACCTGCTCAAGGGCATGTCCCCCGATGAGGCCAGGGCTCGTTTCATTAAAGCTGCGGAACAATCTGAGCGCAAGGCTGCTGAAAAGCAACAGAGGAAGGCCATGGCTGAAGAGCAAGCTACTAAGAAGGTCAACACGCCACGCTTCGAGTTCCGGTTCAAGGAGGTCGATTCAGAGTTGGTTGGCAAAGACGGGCGAGCCCCGAATGTGGTGGGCTGGAAGTACGGTATGCCGCATTATGACCGGAAGAAGGGTCTGGTCAAGATTCCCACCAGCGTTCCTTGAAGAAAGCAGGTGTCAGTCACCATTTGTTGTACCATATAGCGCAAGCCTGTACGAACTGTATATTGGAGTTTTGGGGTGTAGATACCAAACGCGGGCGGGGCATGAATAACGTTGATACATGTCTTCGCGTCTATAACCGAGAGGGCATACGGTCTATGTACCCTGGCTTTGTACAAATACCAAGTCTAGCCACATCTACAGGTGTGACGAAATCTTAAGAAATCAAAATAAACCACACCCAGACTCCGACTACGAACTGTGGGCAGCCTCGTCTACGACCAAGTTCTTTCTAAGTTGCTCAATGCCTTCTGGCGTGATGAGGCCCAAGTCGACAACGCATTTCTCGACTGAGCCGTAGTTGTCCCGGATCCAGTTGAGGTGAACCTGCATGTTCCGTGGACTGGTTGCGCGAGCCAATTAGCCAAGCTGAAGCTGTAAATAGACGGGCCACTCTTTCGATGCGGCTGAAAAAGGTAGACATCGGCACACTCACTTAGCACTAATCATACGCCAGGCGCCAGCACGGTTTCCCGCCATCGCCGGGTCCCTCATCAGGAAGTCCATGAGCTCGTCGTGCCGCGACTTCAGGCCGGTGTCGGTGAGATGGTATTCGGCCACCACGGATGCGTCGTCTACGCCGCAGAGAGAGAGGATGAGCGCGCAGAGCACGCCCGTCCGGTCCTTGCCCGCCGTGCAGTGCACCAGTATCGGCGACGGTCTGTCCGAGGTCGAGAGGTGGGCCAGTATCTTCTCATACGGCTTGTCGTCGTTGCTGCTGGCGGCGAGAAGGATGTTCTTGTAGGCCTCCAGGAAGCCTCGCTTTGTTGATGGGGAGGAAGTTAGGTTAGTCAGGATACTGCGTTTGAGGCAGCACGAGCTGGAGATTCGCATGATCTTTGGTCACCTACATCGGACTCGTCGCTGTACTGCTTGAAGCGTAGGGCCAGTGCCGTTGGCGAGAAATCTTGGTCCCTCCATACGGGGGCGAAGACCCTTTCGGCGCCTTCCCACTCCTTCACCTGCCGCTGGCCGCCCTCTGCATCCTTCTACATTCGTTGATAGGGGGGTTAGTAATATAACTAGCACCGCGTGTACACAGGGATTATAGCCCACCTTGATCTCGTCCAGGGACCGCAGGTCGTACACCTTCTTGATGTCGAGATCCCGGAGTTGCTGGACTCCTTCATGGGTCACTTTTGAGGGTTCTGAGGACCTGAAGATCACGCCGCGTTTGAAGGTCTTCCCAGGTTGCGATGGGATGGGAAGTGGCACGCCGCCAAGATCCCGGAAGTTCGGGAGCCCCGGGATGTTGATGAAGGGCGGCGGCAGTTCTTCTTGGGTCGTTTCCGCCATTGTGACTGCTGCAGCAACAAGTAACAGGAAAGGGTTATGGCAGGTAACAAATGAGCCACAGGCTGTGGATGAGAACTAAATAGCCCTTGAAATCACTACTATTGAAACGTTCCAAGACGACGAAGTAGGTTACCTGTTTACATGTGGTTCAAAGGAGAACTAGAACGGAGTTATGGGTGGCATCGGGTTTTCGCCGAACCGGCCGTTTGCTTAGGTATGAAATTGGGCACTCTGCATGGACCTAACCTGCGGCGCAGCAGCCATAGTGAACGGCTAGGCGTACATAATGGTTCGGAGAGGGGATGGGATGAATGGTTGGAACACACGTGCAGTCCAAAGTCCATTCAGTGTGCACGTGGTGGAACCAACTGAAGGTGTTCTGTAAATGAATGAATGGTCTGGTCAATCAATAGAGAAGATGAGACTTGTACCTGCTTCGACGTGTCACAGGCAGTCATACCATCAATATGCTGTGACTTCTTTTTCCTCACTACTTGGCAGCCATAAGTCAGATCAGTCCAATGGTATGATGAAGAACTAGATCACGAGAGTGATCTTGGCGTTGCATTGAAAGCGTGTTATATCCGCTGTATGTAGAGTTAAGAGTTAAGCCACTCTTGGAAGTGGTTGGTCACCAGAGAGAAGGAACGACCCCTCATCATACTACTTACTTCTCAAGTACTGGCTCCTCAGCCGCTCACCTCATTCTACATGTACCTGGGCTGGTTTTAGCCCCTCAACGCTCAACCCCTCTCTCGTCAGCCGGCTTCCACTACCAACCTACTACTTACACAAATGCCATTGAAGCAGGCGTCAAGCCATTCCCGTCTCCCCCGAGCCCAATTAGTCTCAATGGGGGTGAGGAATTTCCCTTTTCGCCTTGCATAGAAGCAGCATTACTCATTTTCTTCCATTTGAGCGCAGCCTTGCGGTAAGACTCGTAGCCAAACTCAGACAGGTCACCTAGAGCCTGACTGACACTGGAAACGGTTCGCATCCATCATCCACTTATCACGCCTGAATCTTCTCGGTCCGCCTGCCTGCCTCGACTTGAGGTCTGTTTTTCTACTTCCCACTTCCCGCCCATGGAGAACATTGCCCGGGCTATGCCAGCCTGCACGACCTATTTCTTTCCCCGCTAACTATGTCTTGTTCAGTCACCGACTGCAGCTTATGCTGCCTGTCACAGTGGGGGCTGGTTTGCCTCACTTCGACAGCATCACCGTCAGGTTTGTTCTGCCAGAAAGTCCCCGGGCAGACTGCAAGACTTCCATGCCTAGCCTGCTGCTCAGCCATTGTATCTGACATGGAAAGGCTTTCGGCTCTCTGCTTGAAGGATATAGCCTTGGACGGCCAAGGTTCACGACGAGGTAGCGCGGAGTGGTTGTTGGGCGCCTTCGGGGCGCGCACCACCACCGGTACGCATGAGACACCGCCGGCAAGACCTTGCGAAGCCTGACGCCCCAGGTTCCGTCACCCTGTCAAGCCATTGTGACTGTGACAAGGCTCATACTCTCGTTTTTCCTCTTCGCAAGCCTGCCCGCGGGCGTCTGCACGCACACCGCCACCATGCGGCTCTTTCCCTCTTGCCTCCTCATTATGTCTCTCCTGTTTGCAGAACGCAACTGCAATGCAAGCGCCATCTTCCCTGCCCTCTCGCAAAGTAGTACCGCAGAACAATTCCTAGCATTGAGGGCAAGGCGGATGCTCCAGGGCAAAGTTCTCCTGTGATTGAAGTGCGTGCATGCGTGTATGCGTGTAAAACTTGATGAAATATTGGGTATCTGGCTCCGGAGCCTGACGTCTAAGCTGATGGTATAAAGGAGATCGAGTAGCCTGCTCCGTGCTTTCCAAACGAGATAAAAAATGGATTCCGATATTCTTTTCCAACCCGATGACCTAAACAACCCTCCACTGCGCCTCTTCTCATCTTATACTGCCTTCACCATCTCGTATCTCGGTGACACGGAGACTCTGCACGGTCTCCCCCCAGTCAGATGAGATGTGCCTGGTCTGGACCTCTTCTGTAGGGGTGGGTCACTGTGCTTGTAGGTGTCATCTCTCTATCCTTGAGTTGTCTCTCATGTCAGTGGAACTTCTTCATTGGAACGCTCTCCAGTCCAGTACTTGCCTTACGGGGTGTAAGTGCTGACACCGGAGCCGCGGGCCGTGAAGCAGAAGGGGCAGCTGGCGTCATAGTTGTAAGAAAGGTTTCCGGCATTACAATATGACTGCAACTTATTAGCAACAAAACGGCCATGGCTGTTGTCCACCAACACCTACGCAAATCCAGCGGACGTTGTCGCTGCTTGAACTCTTCTTCTTGTCCTTGGGCTTCGAGTGGCCAATGTGGACGTTCGTGTCATGCTTTGTGCCATCGTGTTGGTGGCGGCTGCTGCTGCTCTTGTGCTTCTTGTCACTACCCATCTTCAAGTTAGGTTGAGGCGGTTGGCTGTTGGTGTGGGTTGTCGATGTCTTTGGTCGGGAACTTGGAAGTTGACGGGCAATGTTGCTCCTTAAAAGGTCTGTGTCTTTAATCTCGTCCTTCTACATCTTCAGAGGTCCATATTCTGACCTTTTATTATACCCTCAGACTCGCATGGCCCGCGGTCGAGGACTCAGGGTTCACCGAGGCAATTAGGGGGCATACCGATCCCAAATAATGCCCGGTGTGGCTCTGGACGTCGCGTGCTTTGGAAAGAGGCAATGAATGGCCCAGAACAGGCGAGGCCCCTTCCTTCTTGAGGGCTGAGGTTCACGAAGTGCCTCGAAAGGACGGACTTGCTGCAGACCAATAGCGTCCAGGAACTACATTTTCCGTTTCCTCGCAACGGCGAAATGCACGGATTGGTGGATTTCCGCCGGCGTCACATGAGAATTTGTAGTATTCCTAACAGCCCCGAGCCCCCATTTGACGTATATTAGCGAATGGACATACTAAGTCGGTAAGTTTTTCCATATTTCATGGATGTAGTCTGGAGCCATTGACTCGAAACCACACCGAATCCGAAAATATCATTGGACCGTCGAGTAGGGGATGGGTATTTTTCCAGTTGTCCACGGAGGATCAGTTGCCTCTTGGCCACAGCAAAATTGAAAGGAAACATTTGCGTTGTGAGATGGTTTTGGGCTCCGTTTTGTCTACCCCTATTTCGAGTTCGGGACGGGGGCAGGACAGAGGTGTACTCCTGACTGATTATAGAAAGCCTAGCATGGCTGAGCTTTCGTCTGGAATCGCCTCGCCTCACGTAGCTTCGTATACGGCTGTAAAGCTAAGCATATTGTGCTCTGTCTTGTGACCGAGGTGCTCTCGCTTTCGGCGGACTCGAGGGGGCTTGGCGAAGCTCAGCGCGGTGTGGTATCGGTTCCGATGGTGTACTCACCCTTGGTCAACCTTGCTGCCTTGATACAGAACGGGTGACCGAGCATTATCAAAGAAATCCCCCATCCTCACATATGCTGAAAGTTGAGAAAGTTGACCCGGATTTGCCCCCCATCCTGGTAGCGGAGCCAGGAGTGAGACGGTTTAGCGCCTCGAAAATGGTGTCTTCTCTTGCTTCCATGCAGCCCCCCACCGTAGGCGATCCTTGCGACAAGGTCTGACGATAGCTACCGCTGCTTTCATAGTGACCGTCCATGGTGGTCCCGCGTTGGCAGGGGCCAGCCAGCCTTATCTGGGATCAGTCAAGCCAGCATCTTGGTCAAGTGGAGCCAGATGACCTACCACCTGCTAGCCGCTTGCCCTCTTGCTTGCTGTTGACAACGACCAAGCCTGGCCATGTCCCCAGCTGAGGCGTAGGTGCTAAATGCGGGTGTCTTCGGTTTCGTTGTTGTTCCTTTATCTCGGCGTTGACGCCATGGCTTGGTAGGTCGTTATGATTGGACAGAGTGAGCATCAGGCTTCATGCCTGGGCGTTGGGCAGGTATATATGCTTTGGGATCCAGGCATCGAATATGTTTCTTCCTGCCAGCCAAAGCATATCACCTTCCACCTGATGTAGCACTTCGAGGACGCAGGAACGTCGAGGTCGAGCGGGATGTCGTCAATGTCTTATAGGGACTCCTCACGATGCGGCTGAATCACTCTTTTTATCATGCGGCTCCTGATGTTATGAGTTTATGCACCCCAGCCTGACATGATGTTGTTGGTGTCGCAACATGCAGCCTCCAGTTTCGCCCAATGCATATGCGCGGCATGCAACCACCAAGCAACCCAACGAATCAAGTTCGATCCTTTCCCTAATTGATGCCGTGGTCATGTCGCGTAGAACGCCATTTATACATCACAAGAACTACTGAAGGAATACAGATTCTCTGCTTCTAGGACTATTGGCGCCAGCCATGATGCGCTTCGTCAGCTGAATTGCGTACGCTGATTCGTCTCCTGGCCACACCTTAGGTGAGCAGCTGAAGCCCAAAACATCACCAAGACTCGCTAGCATGCATTATGGGTGGCCGTCGTACGGAATGACCGGGCTGGTCTACAACAGGATGTTCAGAGACATACTGGTCAAATGACGGCTCACGCTCTGACGAATGAGAGAAGGGAGGTCGCAGTTTCTCTCTCAGCTGGGAATAATCCCTATAGAAGTCCTGAGAGGCTTCCAGAGACCTCGGCAAGTGTACATACCATGACAGATCCAATCAAGGTTACTGACTGGGGACATCATCTGAGGCGGGCGATAGTCACGATGGCAAGCTCTTGCCCGGTGAGCCTGTAAGGAGAGAAGCACCGATAGGAGAGGAGCCATTGAAGGTCACCAACCCCTGGTTTTCGAACCGCAAACGTTTCTTCCGTGTGGAGGAGTCGAGCTATCCAATTAAGGCTTCTCATCGAGCTTTGCCAGATCTGTATACTGCTTACTATGTCTACGAGCCAAGAAGCAATGATCAATTCCACGAAAGTGCTTCCAGTGAGTCATAGCAAGCCCCTGGACGACGAAAAGCGGGCGGCCACCTAGACTCAGGAGATTTCCCTGGGCAGCGAAGCCCGGGTGATCCAAGTTTAGTGACGACAGTCATAGTCTCAACCTGTAGCTGTAGACCCTACAGAAACAGAAACGAGGGTGCAGGCTATAGCTTTTGCCCGGAATACCCTGATAGAGGAACATATTTATTATCCCAGAGCAAGGCTACGGGAACGAACTAACAACGGCAAGGTTGTTTGTAGTAGTCCTATACTGACTGACTGACTTTGAACATTCGGATATTGGGCCATGGGGCCCTATCTCTCACTGCATGAGCATCGTTGCGCCCTGACAACTCGGCAAATACGCTATGTCCCAGAAGTCATGGTCTCTATCTGTCGTCTTACACCTGACCATTGCTCATGTGTTGCGAATACCAACAAACAATGCCTGAAAAGGAAGGTGGTTGTTTCCTGTGGAAGGTTGTGCTCAGTGAACAATAACTTGTAAACCTTCGAGGTATTTCAGGGGGACACCAGTCATTACGGCTTTGTTGCGACGCAAACTACAAAGAACATTGTTACCTAATACAATTCATAAGCGTTGATGTTATTGTTCGTTATTGAGTCTGATAGTAGTATATTCTATCTTGGTCACTAAAGAACAATGTTGTTGTCTCTCGGGGTTGTTTTCTTCGCCAGTACTTATATACTAGATGAAGCCTTGTCACTTGAGTAGCCCCTTAAAGCCCAATACACTTACTTAGCTGATAAGTAAAAACCCAGCAACCCTGACCAGCACAAAATCTTTTCATCGACACAAGTCAACCTCAAACCTATCCAAAACATGGCCTGGCAAATCTTCCTGAACGAGTTCGCTTGCGGGCATTTTGAGATCCGGCGATCCGTCGAGACCAAGTCGGTGGAGCTGCCGAACAGCGGCCCAGCCATCAAGATGAACCTGCAGGTGCTCTCCGGGCGTTGCAAAAAGTGTCCCCCGAGGGACTGCACGGGCATCGTCGTCTGCTACAGCTGCGGGCACCCCATGGCCGCCGGCGTCAGCACGTGGCGCTGCCAGCAGCAGCAGCCGGGCGAGGACAAGGACAAGAACCACGGCCACCAGAGCCCGAAATACCTGGCGGTCCCTCTGCCGGAGCCCTGCGACCGCGACTCGTGCGACAAGAAGATCCGCCTGTGGGCCATCCAGCCGCTGAGCGCGAGCACGGTCCGAGGGCTCGAGGCCAGGGACTACTCGCGATGGGCGCCGGTCATTCCTCCACGCACAACCTAGAGGACCTAAAGGAGCTGAGGTAAGGTAAGGTAAGGTATTGAGCAAGGACGAGCGCATTGTAGTGTAGGTATCCGTGTGGATGGATCATCACCAGGAGCGTGTTGTGCTGGTTGCTTTGCGCATGACATGGACTTCTCCGAGATGCTGAACATTTAGCAGAACACCTTCTTTCATTGCTGTGCGGACCATGCGGAATTCTTCCTCGAGATATATCCTGTAACCTGATAATAGTACGTAGTTAGCGTAAATGGTGGATAGACCAGGCATCACACACAAATTCTGATGGAATGCAAAAGCGCTTAACATTTTGGCTTGTTTTTTTTCCTTTGGTTGGCTGTCCCCTAATTTAAGGCCAGACAGGGTCTCTCGCGAACCGCGCCAGTGACGTCACGATGCCGCCAGAAAGCATGGAAGCAGGCGTGCCGCTAAATGACGGGCGCGAAAAACCACCAAGGGATCGAATGAGCGACACCATCCCCTGGTCCCCTTGACCGACATCCTCTCTCCTTCTCTCACCCTTCATCCACGACCAGAGCGCTGTAGAAATACATCTATCCAGGACGGACTATCGTTCACTCCTTTGGCTTCGCATGCGACAGTAGCAACAACGCCATATCCGGATAAGCAGCCAATCTCTGTTGATTACGCACGCGCCCAGCATACGCGAATCGAGTCTGCCAAGATGGGTTTCTTCGGGATGACCCTCGCATACATTGCATTCTCTATACTGCACTTCTTCCAGTTCGTCCTGGCCCTTGTCGTCTGTGGCCTTTACGGAGTCGACCTCGACCGCGCCCGCAAGGCCGGCAAATACACCGATGGCAAATGGGTAAGTCCAATTGCAGCCCAACGAATCATGCGCGAACGCAACAACCCACCTCAGGTTCTATGCTTGCACGTACTAGCCATGCTGCGATGAAGTGGCATCGCTCGCTGGACCGCCCCTTTTTCCAGCATGATATACCTACCTTAGTGCGGTCGACTAACATTGAAAACTCAAGGTCTTCGCCGAAGTCGTGGGCGCCCTCTCCGCCCTGACGGCCATCCTGTACTCGGTCCCCTTCATCCTGCGCTTCGCCGCGGTGCCGGCCTGGAGCTTCGTCATCTTCGTGCTCTGGGTCGCGCTGTTCGGCCTGTTCGGCAACATGTACATCAAGGAGGACGCCGAGGGCAACGGCGACATCCAGCGCATGAAGAACGCTGTCTGGGTCGACCTCGCCAACATGCTGCTGTGGTTCATCGGCACCGTCGCCGGCGCCGCCTACTGGTGGATGCACAAGGACCGCAAGAGCCGCTTCACCGGCCGCGCGGAGCTCGGCCGCGGCGCCTCGACCCGGTCGTCGGGATGGAAGGCATAGATTGGCCTGAATGTCACGCCATCTATCGAGTTGTCAAAAAGAATCGATCGATGTCTTGGGGAGGAAGATGTTGAAGACAGGAGAAGGGGGAAAGGGGAAGGGGGAAAGGGGAAGGGGGAGATCCAGCACAGCGAGGTCTGGACATGATGGAAGCGAATGTCACTTCGCAGCGCTGGCTGCTCATTTGGCGATTTGCACACGATACCACGTAAATGGCGGGCATGTTTCACGCAATCTCGAACATATACCATTTGCTTTATTTTCTTCTTCCGCGAAAGAATTTGCGCTTTATTAGGACGGAGGACTCTAGTCCTATAATAACCTAATACCAGAACGATCATCTTCATTTGCCTACACACAAAACCGCAGTATTGAGCTTGGCGGCTCGGTATCCGCTGTTGCCCGCTGTTGCGCTTGAATCGGCGTATCTTACGAATCCAAACTCGGCTCATTCTAGGTAGCGAGAAGCGGAACGATGTATGCCCCGCGGCTTCTGGAAGGTGGAAATATTACCTTGATTCCACACACTAGACAATGCTCTCTCATTGACTAGATGAGGCTGTCCGTCGGTCCGTCGAACGCTTGGCTACAGATAGAGGATATCAACGCAGGGCGTGACAACGAAATACCCACGCCCGCGCGAGTTAAAATGGAGAGACAAAGCCTGCTGCTCTGCTGTTCAGGTTGAGAGTGATGTTAATCTACGTGTAATACAATAAACGGGCCGGATGGTGGTCGATGTCTCACAGTAGTGCCAATGCGCTTATTCATGGAGGCGTAACTTCATTTGTAATTTGTACGTACGTACAGTGCAGTCGGTGTATCGTTATCGTCTGAAGATTCGGCGCTCATTTGCGCTTGTTCCCTCCGACGTAATCAAACAGGAAGAGAGGGTTTGAGATGGTGCCATGAAGAGCATGACCATCATAAGCTTAAGAAAAATGACCGGCGGCAACGGCGGGAAAGCCTAGTAAAGACCAAGAAGCCGGGATGATCGCTGCCCATTCCAGGGACGCTCTCTTTCGTCGACCAAAGACGCCTAAGGCCAAAGGGTCCCCTTCTAGCACGCGCGGGCTGCTCACGACGTCATTAGGGACCCGTCGCGCCGGCTATGCAACAACAACAGTCGCATTGGCAGATTGACAACCTGCCTGACTCGCAAGAGCCATGGGCAGACGAGAAGACAAGGGTCCGAACATGGGGAAATCTGAAATGCAGCGGAGGGGGGACATCTTAACCTAGCCTCGGTCCACTTGTGAGAAATGACGCCAAAAAACAGCTTGCCTGCCAAGACATGTCGTCGCTCCTACCCAATCCCCTGACAGGCCTGGGAAATGGATAAGTAAGTAAGGAAGCAGGCAAATGAACACGTCGAAAGAGCCTCCACCAGAGCCCGTTACCCTTTGCGAGAATTTTGCCTCCTCCGTGGGTTTTTGGTACATGTAGTTCTCCCGACAACTCTCTCTGCGCGTATCATGGTTGCGCATCTGCGCACCGTTGGGCACGGAATGGTTGATGATCATTCCCACACACCACACACGCTCTCTCACTGCCCCCCTGTAAGAAAGGTTCGGCCCCTGCCACCCCCAAGTTCTGCGGCGGACGGTTAACCCTGTAGGGTACTAGCAGTCCCCCTAGCAAGCGTTGATCAGCGTGATCAGCGCCGGGCTATCATGGAGGGGACCATGGGAAGGAAGCGCCTTTCTCGCACGAACAGAAAAATATTAGAAGGAGGGGGCTTAGTATGAGTAGTAGCTGCAGGTCGCGTTGGGCAATGTCTATCCAGCGTGGATGAACCCGCCAGCTGCATCGCAACTGCAAGAGCTGCTGCTTTCTTCATTTCGCCACTGGGGACAGGGCTGATGTGGTTTCAGTTTTTGGGTATGATGACGATATGTGAACATGACTGACCCAACTAACAGCGAGACCACGGCCGGGTTGTGGGTGTGCCTCATCAGGGGAACATGGAACGACATGTGAGGTAGCGCCAGCAGCCAACATGAGAGAGTTGCCGACGGTAAACAATCTCCATCTGGCTCATACCGTAGTAGTAGAGTCACAACACCACGAAGAAGGATCAGCGCTGCCCGTCTCGCTCTCGCTTCTTCTCTCTATCCTCTCCTTTCCACCAGTACGACGCTTTCGCACCCTTGTACGCCGGCCCAGGGTACGTACTAATAAGCCCCCCAAAAGTACCAGGTGCTATTGATGAATCAATAATTACTCTATCTTCAAAAGATAGATAGCCGAGAAACGATTGACATAAACTAAGGAAGCGGCGTCTTCCCTCTCCCGCCACGCCGCCCAAGATAGATGCTTGTCGCGGGTTATGAACATGTTTCAGCATAGCCAGAAACATACAGCCGCCAAGCTGCATGTGGCAGTGTGGCTTTGTGTATCCCCGGCATGCAATTCGAGGAAGCGGTCGATCAAAGAGTGCAGATCCCTTCGAAGAGGCTTGGAGGATTGACTCGTCGTATGCAGGCGTTGAGCTAGTATGGGCCCAATACTAAAATACATTGGGAACGTTGCACACATATCGATTGCGAGTCTCTGTGTGTGTAGAGCACAGTACACCGCCGGGATGGGAAGGCACTGGCTTCTGACGTTGGATGGGGTCCAAAATGTGAACAACGTGAATCTTTTATGTAGTATGGAGAGCAGTGGGCTTGCAGAGCTGCATTTGCAGGTCAAGGAAATTTCGCTCTTGGGTGCAATCCGAATCCCACAATGATGCATGCTCGGGTGGTGGTGGGATGCCGACCCCCTCGAACCATCACGCTTTTGCACCAATCAGCACGGGACCCTGGATGGCGTATGATGACATCCAGCGAAACCTAAGGCCGAAAGAGGCTCGGCGGGAGGCAACTTCTTGATCTTGAAAGCCGCCGGCTCGCGGGAATCGGGCGTATGTCCCAATGGATGGATCCGAAGTCCGCGATTGGGTAGGATTGAGCCCGGAGTGTGTGTGTGTGTGTGTGGTTGATGAGATTTGATGGTCTGTACCAGTTTGGTTGGTGATATCTACCGCGGAGTTCCACTGTTCTTTTCCCCTTCTCGTCAGCTTCTCCTCTTCTCATTTCTACGTACAGTAGGGGTAGGGGTCCTCCCAGTTGCCAGCCGGGCCAGCTCGCCCGCTCGCTTTTCGACGTGCTAATTTCTGCATGGGTCTCGAGGTTTGGATGAGATTTGCGGCCGGCCGATAGGATCTAGATCATATTGAGCAAATGCGCAGCGCGACGTGCGAATGATAGAATCGCCACAGCGAAGCAACGCTTGGCTAATTCGCTGTCGAGGTAATAGTAGCTTTACAACGCATGCTTTCTAATATCACCTCTTCAACGAACAGTTGTCTGTTGCCGGTGGTTGCAAGCCCTCGTTAGATATATGCATGTACATAGTCTTTGTACCTGACTCAAGCTCGGTCTTGGTATTTATATCCCTAAAGGCAAGTCTGTATATTTCATTCATATGTCTGGCACATTGATGGATGCCAAAGGACAGTTTCGATGAGATCCTCAACGGGCTGCGTAAGTGTCGAGTCGTTTCATCCACACAGCTAGCTTGTTGTTTCCAAATCCATTGCGTCTTCAACATAACACTGCACACACTGGCCAGCCCTTCCTTTGCTGAGAAAATACCGAATATACCGGACTCTTGGGCTGGCAATCCTTCCCCAGAGCCCGCCTGCAATCTCCCTGCCTGCATGTTCCGACGCATTGTTCCTACATGATTCCGTCCCAGGGTTTGCAAATTACCTACATCATCACAGCAGCAAACCGGCGGGCCTTGCATGTGCGTTGTTGTTCGGGGCAGCTGCAATTGAAGGAAGGCCGGGAGCTGAGAGCCGAGAGCCATACCTTGACGCTGTTCAAGTTACTCGGATATTTCTTGCTCGCTTTTCCTATTAGTACGCGGTCTCCAGTCACTCTCACCCAAATGCGGAGCCCGTTCCACCCTCGCATCCCAGATATTTACAGTGGAGTCGGACAAGCGACCCCCCAACGACGGCGATCCAGGTTGAATTCTGAATCACTCACAAAAAGGCACGCAAGCCCTGGGCATCTTGCGGTGTGAAAATAGCAGGTTTCTTTGTCTAATTCATAATTGAGTCTATTTTCTCACAGAGAGAGAGAAAGGCTTGGAGAAGGCCAGACAACCGCGAAGCAAGCAAGCATCTGGAACAATCAATACCCAGGCAAGCAACAACACCAACAACCGTCCGTCAAATCAACCAAAGTTATTGCGGCCTCGAGCAGCGCAGAGACCCCTCATCAAACCAGCGCTGCCGGCTGTGCGGTCAAATCTATTGCTGCCCTCCACTTATTACACTACTACAGTGCAGTACAGTACACCACCACACCCACATCCATCCTCATCCACCTACACCATACCTACTGCCTACAGTCTCAGCTACAGTACATACGCACGCCTAGGCCTAATCTGCGGCTACCCGCAAGGTTGTCGCTGTTATTGCTGCTGCTGCTGCTGCTGCCGCCCACCTGCCCACATTGGTCACGCATTCAACACAGGAACAACCCAGGCAGCATCATTTCCTATACTCGGATCTCGTATCGTATCACTGATGTTTGACTCGCCTATTTTGTGCAAGCCAAAGGTGTTCTTACTGCTCGGGGTCACCTGGGAGAGACTCGCTATATCTGAGATATAGTCGACGACGGTCGCCCAGAACCGTCGACAAAAGAACTTCGCCCGTTTACACTGCATTCCTCGGCCTTCAGTCACCAGTTTGACGGCAGTTTCTGTTGGCAACATAGCATCACCCGATACATAGATTAGAGAGTTGCAACCGGCCAGCCCGTTTGCTTCCAGTCCAAGCCATGGCAAGCATTGGCCGCTCCCTCAAGCCCCCGTCGTACCTTTCGACCATGGGGCGACGTCCAGGCATGCCAGGACGGTCCATGTCGAACACGTCGGAAGCGTCGTCCGCGCCTTCGTCGCCGGGCGACTTGAACCCCGACGAAGTCCTCTACTCGCCCAAGCCGTCTCCCGGTCCGAGCAACTCGAGCCTATCTCGCCGCCCCGTCGATATGCACCTCAAAGTGCCCGGTACGTGTCTATCTCCTCTCTTTTATTGCTTCCCCTGGGCCATGCGAAATGACCCTGTGTACACTGCCTTTTACCCGCTTTCGATGGGTGGTCGTGTGTTCGCCGCACTTGCTATTTTGGGTCAAGCGACCCGTGCATTCCAATCACACTCCATCGCCTACCCAGACTTTACCTTTCTGCTGCCCATTCCATTTCTCCGGTGGTCTCGTGTCGTCGAATGAAGGGCGACACTAGAACGGCATGGTGGCCTTTCTTGCCCATGCCGTTCTTGCCGAAGCCGCTGCGCGGGCGGGCAAAGCTGTCCAATCCGCCCCCGACCCGGGCCCGTTATCCGACAGAGAGGGAGGGCTCAGACGGTGATGGGTGGGAGAAAACTGTACTTGGGGACTTGGGGATCTGGGATCTGACGTCTGGTACCAAGGACCCTAAAAAAGTACAAGTATTTTCCCGCGCTAGCTCCCAGCTGAGCCGCCTGCTAGGTTCGATATTACCTAGGCTCCTTCGTTCCTCTGTCGGGTGCTATTCTCCCCCGCTGTCGGCTGCCTGCCATCCAGTCAACCCAACCAACCCCCTACCCCCTACCCCCTACCACCTGCTGCTTGCCTTACATTGCATTTGCATTACCCTATCCCCAGCGGTTACACTCGTTGCTGTCAGTTGGCTCAGCGGGGTCACTCAGGCCATGGCGTGCCACCAGCACTCATATCATCGTTGTTAGGCTGGGGGGCATCCACATAATCAGCCAGGGTCTTGCTTGGGGTTAGGTGTTTTTTTCTTCTTCCCTCTTGGAGGGGGCTTTCTTCATCCAAAGCCAGTCCAGGGACCGCGCTTTTCTTCAAGCCCGCTGTCCGCCTGGCATGGGATTCCAAGGTTCCCCCCTTTAGTGGCCTGACCTTCTCGATGCTGTTTCCGCCGCACCTTAAATACCGTCAAGTGTTCATTTGCGTCATGTAACGATGCTAAGGCCGTTGGATGATACAGACGATGTACCCGTGGACCTGCCGACTGACTCGCCTATAATACCAGACTCCCCCAGATCAGTTCGCAGTCGTCCAATCGCCATTGAATTGCCCGTCCCAAGGAAGATCACTTCCAGCAGCTCGTCTGTTTACACTCCACCTGCTCCATTGTCGGCTCGAGGCGACGTTCCTGGGTAAGTCCCTTCCCCGTTCCTGTCAATCATGCCACTTGAACTCTATTGTCCAAGTTTTGGGCTGTTTCGTCTGCATCGCTACGGGTACTGCCACCTATTGGAGCGCCGCCGTGTTATCGGTTCGACGAAGCGATAATACCTACACATTTGTCTGCAAGACTTATATATCGCCTGCATTCACTAACATTTTCTTACTGCAATCGTGCAGTGCCTATTTCCCTTTCCACGAAGAACAGAATCGGGTATATCACGGCCATCCTTTTCACTTGGACGCTTCTAACGCACGCCAACGATCAATTCAAAAAGCGTCGCTGTCCAGGTCCCCTGAACAGCAGCCCGAATCAGCGCCTTCTGTGAATGGTCGAGTGCCCCAACCTACCGTTGCACCAATGTCGTCCACCAGACCCGATTCAGCGTCGTCGGCGCCTCCTCCATCAATGAGCAGCACGGGCGGCGTCAACACGCCGGTGGCTTCTTACATCCCCAGCGGCGTTCACGCCAGCCCCTTACCGATGGGGAAGTACTACCCTTCCAACTACGAGAAGCGGAAGGAGGAAAAGCGGATGCAACAACCACAACCACGACCTATGGCCACCAACACCCAATCTATGAGTGTGAAATCAGATAGCCATGTTCCAATGTACCGGCCAGACGGACCTTCTCCCATGGGCCATTCGCGGAACGAGTCCGAAGCCAAACGGAGATTGCAGCAGTACCAGCGTGATATGATTGCTCAAGCGACGCTCGCACTCAACGGCGGAAATGTTAATGCAGCGGCCTTGAATGCGATCTCACTTCGCAACATGGGCTTCACCAGCATCACCAAACCGAACAAGCCCCGTCTTGAACCCCTTGGAAGCCCCGGCCCTGTCACGCCCATGGAGCTAGAGAGCACTGATGATGGCTACATCGGGGCTCGTGTCGCCTCGTCTGGAGATAGCGCGCATATTGAAGAGATTGCGCGCGCCATACGAGCTGACGAAGAGAGAAAGCGGCGTGAAGGGACGACTTCGCCTGTCGTCGAGCTGTCGGGCTGAGCCATGCACGGTACCAATTCAAAGCAGATAGCTGGACGCCAACAAGCCCACCTTACACCTTGACGACTAATCCCAAAGCATACCAGGATGCGTTAGGAAGCTACCATGCCCGGTTTGCTTGACAAAAGCTGGCGAGGTCTTAGACGTTGCCGACAGGCTTGTTGATCGATACGCTTTTGGAATGATGGACCACGAAATGGAGAATGGTCACATAACAGCCTCTTGGTCCACTGGCTCCTCCCTTCTTGAAAGTACCAACGGGCTTGACGTATGCGGGGAGGCGAACATCGCTATTGGGAACCCCAGCCATTATGGGGATCTTGCTATTACTACGGTAACAGTGCAGTCGATGGATCGAGCTGTTCTCATCTTCAGAGAATAGCCCGATACTGTCGACCTTCTCCCACCCCGCTTGAAGTTCGCCGTTACGGCGCACGCTGCGCAAGACCCCCGGTTTCCTGATGGACAGCATCATTAATTCTTGATACCCCAGACTTATTTCTTCTTCCTTTTTCTTTACTGTTTCTACGCCGATTTATGGGGGAGAGAAGGAGATAAGGAACTGGATTCGGTATAAAGCTGGCTCCCACTGCGGGCCTGGGAGTTAGTAACAGAAGGATTGGACTTTCTGATTTGGTTCTCACTATGGACTTTTTCAACACGGAACAATCTCGTGTGGACGCGTTGCTCGGCTCGGGTGTATAATCACTTTTGAACCGTAGCGACATCACTACATTTACTCTGTGCATGTATGCATGGGGGGAGATGGAAGGGAAAGAAGTCGGATAAATCAGCATATGTGGTGGTACGCTGCCATTGTCATGCATCAAAAATGACTATACAGTAATATAGGTTATTGAGACATTGAAACAGCTTTTTGCAAATGGTACTCTCTTCGTGGCAGAACATTAACATGTTAATTATCAACTACTGTGCAATACATGTTGGATGCATCAATAGACAGGAAGGAAGAACTGGGTAGAGCCAGCTCGGAATGCACTGCCTAGCCCCTTGACTGCACTCCAAATTATCCCTAGATGCCGACTCCTGAATGGGAAAAGAAACAGCCTTTTTTTTTTTGAGACGAAGAAGGTGCCAATAAGGCCGTTCGAGCTTGCTTGAGTGCTCAAATTATGGGATATAATTTAGGGGGTATAGGCGACCAAGTTTGCGCGTATTTGATCATAGCCAACAAACAACACAACTTCGAAAAATTTCGACCTTTTTCTTTTGCTTTTTCTCCCTTCTCCTTTACTCCTGCCCCTCCCCCTCCATTATTATGGTTTAAACCGCTTTGCAGTAATTTGCGGGGAAACTCCCCTTGACGCCTCCCAGCTCTCCCAACCACCAGTCCTGGTCCGTCCCCGTCTTCTTGACCACCTTGATCCGGTCGCCCTCCTCGAACGAGAGGTCACCTGCGCCCTGGCCCGCGAACGAGTAGAGCGCCACGACGAACACATCCGGCTGGTTCGACGTAATGCGCTTCGGTTTGGGCGGCGGGGGCGGCGGCTTCTTCTTGACGATAGGCGCGCCGCCGCCGCTGAGGCTGATGGACGACATGTTGGATGCGACAGTGGACGCTGTGCTCGGTCGGTTGCTTTGGCTGCCGCCGAAGTAGTCGGAGCGCGGTTTCAGTGAGTTGGGCGAGGCCCCAGGAGAACGGCGGCCGCTGCCGTAGCCCGATGCCGTCGTGAACTCGGTGGGTACGCCTAGGTTCGTGTTCGGCGGCCGCGGGCCCGGGGTGCTCAAGGATGTGTTGGATGGTATACGGTTTGGCCGGGGTGGCATAGGCCCCGGGCCAGGCTCCTCGCCGGCGTCTGATTTCGAAGAACCTATCAATCCCGATGGCGAACGTCGGAATGAGGGCATGGATGACTTCCGACCCTCATTTGGTGAGGGTACCTCCTCGGGGGTGATGTGCATGGGAAGCTTCGCCGCCTTGCCATGGGCGATGCAACTGATGGACTCGAAATCCCGCTTGACCGGGCTGTAGTCGGCGGACCAGCAGGCTATCACATCCTCCATGGGCGGTGGCGGTGAGGGGAAGTCGTGATCCTCACAATAGCCATGAAGAGCGGTGTAGTAAAGGCCCAGCAAGCGGTTGTTGATGAGGACAATCGCCGCAAGTAGTGGCGGGACGAGGCTAAATGTCGCGTTGACCAGCGGGGGTAACGTCTCGCGCAGGTGGCTGTCGGCGATTTGAAACTCCTAGATTGCATTGAGGGTCAGTATATATATAGCCCGCTTCGGTAGCGGAAGATTGAACAGATGCCAACACACCTCTGCAGCCCGAGCAACTTCCTCTTCTGCCTTTGCTAAAGCGGCCTCTTCCTTCGGAGTCCTGCCAGGTTTGCGGTGAATCTTGGTGGCCTTGTCCTGGGCCTTTTCGTAATCGAGCCGGCGGTTCTCGCGCTTCTTAATCGTCTTGCGCAGCGGCGCGATGAAGTCTCGGGCATCGATGGTGGGCCTGATGACGCGCTCGTCGATCGAGGCAATCTCCTCCATTAGGTCGACCTTGAGCTCGCCGTAGGCCTCCTTCAGCTTGAAGGTGCGGTTCAGCTGCAGCTCGGGCGTGGGTGCGGTCGCCTTGACGTTGGTCCGGTCCGATCCGACGATGGGGTCGTAGAGGCCCTCATACTCGGTGACGATGCCCAGTTGCGTGTTGGTGAGGTTTATCCACGAGTCGCGCCATGATTTGGTGTGGTCGTTGAGCTGTAATCCGGGTAGAAGACATGTCAGCTGGGTGGTCTTCCGTCTCAATGTCTGGCAGGGAGTTCAGTTCGAGAGTATCGAGAGCCTGGCCTACCTTTGCGAGAACCTTGTCGATGTCATCGTAGTCGTTGAGCAATACCGACACTTTGGCGTTGTCTCCGGGCGACTTATTCAGGAGCTTCCCAAACGATCGTTGCATAGACTGCATGTTGCTTGCTTGCTTCTGTTGTTTCCCAGGGTGGGGGGACTAATTGGGCAACAAAAACGGCGGGGAACTGCCAAACCCGGCGAAAGTTGAGAATTAGGTAGGGAGGAGTAGTAGTAGGAGTAGTGGTGCTGCAGGTAGCTGGTAGTATCGGGGAGTGCATTCACTCATTCATCAATACACCTTCTGTGCAGCGAGAGGAAGAAAACGCCCAAGATTTGTACTAGATGCAATGTGACCGACTTTCCTGGTTTCTTCCCGCATTGACCAGAAGAAGGGCCAATGATGAATGCCCACGGTTTGATTTGAGGGTGATCAGAGGCGGTGCGGTCAGTTGGTCGAAGGTCTGCTAGGAGGCGCGGGATCCTGTGCCTGGTGCGTCAGGTTAAACGGCAAGGGAACATGGAATAAAAAGGGCACAGTAAGCAATCATCAAGGCCGATTTATTAGGTGAGGAGGAAGGGATCTTGGCCGATGAAGGACGACCTTAGCTAAGGATGCAAACACTTGCATTCGCCAAGGTGTTGAAGGAAGCAACAAGCGACTTGTTCTTGTTGTGACGGCATATACAGTTGGTTATACGAGCGCGGTAAAGCAGAACTTTGGAGAGAGAGAGAGAGACAGCAGACCAGACAAACTACAATGATCGTCTGACTGAGGGGTCCAGGACCAGGACCAGGACCAGGACTCCAGGGGTTGCGAGAACCTGGCAGCAAAAAGGCAGCAAAAAGGGCCTTGGTTGCTTGGTTATCCATCCAATTTGGCCGAGCCACTGCTGAACAGCTTCCCGCGTCCACTCGGCTCACGGCAGTGGTTTGATACTTCGGAATCTCAGTTGCTGTCGTATATGGGCTGTCAGGGTCGCACCCGTAGTCGCTGTAGATGTTGCTGGGACCTGGCTATTGACTCTCTCACTGCAACTCCTCCAGTGCATTGTGACGTAGTGTCCCGCCACCAACATAATCCTTCGTACGAAGCTATCTGCGCCAATCAGTGCGGTCAGTCCGAGCTGCAGTCAATTCTCGATGTACTTGACTGTCGACTTTCCATCATGGAAACGCCAGACTTCTCCGTACTATACTGGGGTCAAGTGAGTGGGCCGGAACTAGTTCAGGATGGAGTCCCTAGCCACGCAATGCACGATATTGCTCAATTTAGTAAGAGGTAGGTTAGGTAGGTAGGTAGGTAGCAGGTTAGGTGTGATCCGGTGCAGGACAAAACGTACGTTGGGCATGCTTTATTTATAGAAACATATCGTTGAGAAACACCCACAGATGTTTCCGTACATATATTTTATGCACGTCATGTCTGCGTGCAAGTCGAGACGTTGGAGGTTACCCTAGGAAATATGTACCTAGGTAGGTAAAAGTGGAAAATGCAAGCAGCGCTGGAGTCCGGTGTTGATGGGCAACACGTGCTCTCGCGCGTTGGTGGCGCCTACCTCAAAGCACCAGCAGTACGCCAGTGGACCTTATCGATAGGTAACCAAAGTAACTTAGCGATCACTCGCAACGCGTCTTAGATGCCTTGCTTGAGAGCAATTCAGTCTGCCCTCATCCAACATTGTCAGTTCCACTCCATACGCGGGAGCATTACGGAACAAAGGCTCTTCAAATGATGCGCAGTAGGAAAGGAACTCCTGGAAGTTCCCCGGTATGGCAGCAATGACCCAGCTCGCCCCCAGCTCGGCGGCATCCAACTCCGGCCAGGGTCAGCCGAGCGTCGCTCCCGTGCTCGAGTTCATATGCCTGTTTACTCACGACCTGAAGCGCAAGCAAAAGCGCTGGCAAGATGGCCGCCTCAAGTACCACACGTTCAACAAGAGGATCATGGTCTACGATGAACGGGGCAATTTCGTTGGGGATTCCCACTGGCGCGAAGACCATGGCTTTGGAGAGGGCGAAGAGTTCCAACTCGAGCGAGGCAGTGTTATAGTGGAGGTGGCTGAGTGCGTGGGTAGCACGCAGCAAGACCTGTCGGAGCTCGTCGACAAGCGCGTGCAAGAGAAGGTCCAACGGCAGTCAGTCGCCGCCGCTCGCCATGCCGGGTCGTCCCGTGCGCCCTCGCAGTCGGGACCACTCCACTCATCGCCGGCTCCAGATCCAGCAACGCCACAGACCACTCCAAAACATGCTGGGCACCCCGAGTGGCCACTATGGTCGAGCAGTTGTTCCCTCCGAGTCTCCCTATGAGCTGAAGCAACGCGAACAAGCCGACGCAAAGCAGGATGGGCCCCGTCCTGCAAAAAGACGACGGGAAGAGACATCGCCAATAGGCAGCAGCCAAGGTTATGCGCGGAATTTGTTCGGAGCCCCTCTGAATCTGTCCAGACGTCCCATGAGCAGCGCCCCTTTACGTCATAATCCTAGAAAGGTCTTGCGTGTACAGCAAGACGAATCACGACCGATGTCATCAGATCCAAAAAGAGGCCCACGCTGAAGATGAAGAAGCGAAGAAGCTCGATAGAGTCTCAACAAACAGGCGACCGGGCGCTATTCCTCCTGTGGAAAAGAATACACCAGAATCTGATGTTGCTCCACCGGTACCAATGGCTAAGAGACAGAACTTTGCAGACTCAAGAAGTACTTCATCATTCAATAATCCAAAAGGGAAGACCAGGGAAAACCCGATCGCCATCGATTCTGTTGATTGTCGTCAGACAGCCGAAGGGGGAGATCGCATAGTTTTCAGTGATGACACCGACCAGCGCAGAGACGTGGCCAGTCGCGCAAAACGCGATATACGTGCGAAGAAAAAGTCAGTGGACCGCGAGCTCATCTATGACCCAGAAGACACTCAGGGGTTACCGAGTCGTAGTACAGTTTCTCCGCGCTTGAAGGATGACAGTACCAAGAAATTGCCGGCGACAACATCTTCGAAGCCATCCGCACTAGACCAAACCACGGGGCAATCAATCACAGAATCAGGGGCCACTGATGAGTGTGAAGATGCTTCTACGAAGCACTATATCGAGCTGGTTATAGAACCACGAAAGAAAAGGGGTCTTATGATGCTGGCTGATCAGGGTTTAAGGAAGAAGGCCCGCAAAGCTGCCTTGGTTGAGAAGCCGACTCCCGCTTCCGGTCGTTCATTCTCATCTTTAGCTGGGGACAACGATAACTCTGATGCAGAGCCTCCCAGCCTTCCAGCGGCGAGAAGGACCCTCGTGAAGAGTGCGCGGGCAATTGATGAAGAAAACCACGCTACTTTCTACGACAAAGCGACAAGAAAGGCCAATACGGTAGATATGGCACCAGCAACTCGGGCTCCATCTCTCACAGACAAGCTGCCCAAATCATCAAGGCTAGCGGATACTGGATCGAATAAGCCGCCTCGTCACGCCTTGGATGGCACTCTTCAGGAACTAGTTGACGAAGATGAAGACGAGGGGGTCTGCGGGGGTGACCGACCTCGAAAGAAGAATGCTCCCCATTCTGATGTCACGAGACGAAAGACACGCAATACATCGCCTTCATCCAGCAACGAACCTCTTGTGGCTCAACCGGTCTCTAATACAAATTCACGGGCAGGCAAAGGGCTCCGAAAGGCATCTAGTGAGTCATCAGGGGGGCCCCATCCCACATTAGCAAAATTATCACGTAAAAGCGTCCGAAGTCGGGAGATTATCGACTTTCCGTCTGATGATGAGTTCGAAAGCTTGTCTACCTTTCTAGCAAACCCTGCCAGAGGGCAAGGCCACGAACAACAACATGCACACGATGACTTCGTACCCCAAGAAGGCTCGGTCATCCAGGCCAACAAATCGCAAAGAAGTACGAAAGCGGCACAGAAGCGACAAGAAGAACTGGACAAGGCGAAGAAACGTCAAGCAGAGCAAGAGGCTGCAGCCGAAGAGGCCCGACAGCGAGAAGAGGCACGGCAGCAGGAGGAAGCCCAGGAGGAAGCACGACTGAAGGAGGAAGCACGGCTGAAGGAGGAAGCCCGACAGCGTGAAGAGGCCCGACAACGTGAAGAGGCCAAGCAGCGTGAGGAGGCCAGGCAGCGTGAAGAGGCTAGGCAGCGCGAGGAGATTAAACAACGCGAAGAGGCTAGAAAGCTTGAAGAAGCCAGACTGCGCGAAGAGGTCGAAAGACGCGAGAGGGAGGTTGAAAGACGTGAGCGAGAGATCGAAAGACGCGAGCGAGAGGAGAGAGAGGAGGAGAAGCGACAACACGAAGAGGCTGAACGAAACCGCCGTGAGGAGGAGGAAAACCGGTTGCAAGAACGCTCAGCAAATTCCAAGCAGCCTAAAAAGCAAGCGCTTCCCAACTTCCGCCCTTTGACAAGAATGGCAAACCCAGCTACTCGAGGAAAGAAGGCTGCGAAACCCGGGGACGCAGCTGGGCAAATTCCCGAGAGCCTATTGCCTTCAGATTCACGGCCTCTACAAACTAGACAGCCCATTCCTGCAGTCAGCTCCGTCCATGAAACTGCCAAAGAACGACCATCTGCGCTGCCAGGCTTTTCGACGGCCAATGGGGGCCCATGGAGCAGAGAAGCTTATGACCTCTTCGCCTTTACCAGGCCTCGTTGAACTAACGAGAAGTGTTGGATCTGAAAACATCATGTCCACTGCTGATTTAACGGCATGTTAATATCGCCAGCACGCGACGAGAGCAGTAACGAACAACTGTGCTGACGAAAGCATTATGTCGATAACCTAGACTTGTGGATTGACTCCGGAGTGCGCTGCACTTCTGTAGGAGTCGGGCCAGTGCATTCAACGCAACAGGCTTATCCAACAGGCACTTTCTCTATGACCGGTCGCCCGGGGTGGAGTATTGCCGCCTGATGCAGGACGAAGACACTGAACGGGATTGGCCTAGCGACCATGAGGGACTGAGGTCAGCTGGGTTGAAATGCAGTGCGACCTCGTCCATGAGGGCAATTACAGGCAATCAATACTTTGGTCCCTGAGTGCCCATGAAGGCCAATACTCCAGCAAAGGGACAAATTTCGACCCGTAGCACCTATCTGACTTTGCCCACTTGCTCATTGGGGCTCAGCACCGCCTCGCTCAGGCTATACACCGAAGTCTCGCTAATGGTGTCTCGAAGGAGCCACCACCTTTCAAACTGAAGTTGGCGATGTCGCCCCCTCTTGGATTCTATCTTAATTTGTCGTTGTATGGCACCATGCGACTGAGATATACAGAGTAGCAATGAAACACGAACTCGGCTAGGGATATGCAGTTGGTTTACTTGTTCTTTTGGGCGAGAGCGTTGGCGGTGGGGTTGGTTGCAGCTTTAATCTCTAGGTATGCAGCCTTATATGTGTAGGCGAACCACGGGGTTTGGAGAATGGCTGTGTAAGCACTCAGAAAGAAGGCAACTACCAGATCACCCGAATGACGAATTTCTGTCGACTTTTCTGCCTTACGGGAGATGTCAGCCTTGAGCCCATCTCAGCAAGTGTTGTTTTTCCCTCCAGAGGCAATCTTTATCAGGTTCGACTTTCTTCAACTCGCCCCCACACTACCAACTTTCTTTTCTCTTGTGTATTCCCCAAACATTGACTTCGGCGCAGCCTGAGACTTTCTCATTTCGTAACGGGCTGCGAAGTGCCTTTTGGTGACCGTTTGTTTTGCGAGAAGGCTCCCGTATTTTGCCCATAGACTACATATCATCATTTGGGAGCATTCGTGGTCGCATAAGGCATAAACTGTGCTAATGGAGTTGCACCTCAACGACGATTTACGGGGAATTGGCAGGGGGTACTCTACAGGGTCTCGGACCAAATCACGACAACGCCAAACGATTGTTGTTGAACCCACGGCACACCAACAAACAGTCTATAACAGAATCCGGGATGAGTTAGATCGGCAGCAATGCCATAGCCATTCTCAATCTCTGCTGAAACCACCAAATAAAGCCGTGCCGATACCTCGAGCACGTAGCAGCGACAGCCGCGCCCGGGGAGCGTATCCCCCAGTCCTGTCGCTGAAGCACCGAGCCAGGTATGCCCAGACACATCTGAGCCCAGCAAGCGGCCTCGGGGTCGCCGCGGCGGCCCGTTGAACGCAGAGACGAGACTTAAAACCGCCGTCAAACGTACGCTGGGCTTGGTCTGCCAGACCTGCAAAACACGGAAGGTCACGGTATGGCTAAACTAGACCCTCGTTTTTGCTCCAAGCTAGAGTTGCTAACATACTCCGCAAAGTGCCACTGCTATGACCTATCCAAATTCGAAGAGGCATACCAGGCTACCCAGAGGTCGACAGCACTACTGTCACGACCAAGCCTCGAAGCCAGCCACAGGATCAGGTCACTATCGCAAAGCACCGCAAATGACTACCTCCCTTACTTAGCCTCGGAGGGAGGGGTACCAACACCGCACGAGTTGGCCGATTCGGATCTCGACGAGCCGCTCAATTCACCACAGGCCCCGGTCACGAGGTTAGACGTCCACCGGTTTGCGACGGAATTCAACGTGGACTCGGTGAGGACTGGCTTCGGCACCCTGTCCACCTCGAACACAGGCTACTATAACCCAGGGCTCGGGTCATTGACACCGATCGAAACCAACTCGCAACCGTTTGCCATAGGGAGCCAGGAACCATCGTGTTTCTCCAAACATTGGCGTTGCGAGTTTCCGGCTCAGCCGAATGCATCCTCTGCTCCCACCGTCGCGGTGGGATGCCAATGGATGGGTCCCCTGGAAGAACTGGAGCAGCACTGGCGATCTGAACATCACGCATACCGCGATGCCATCATTTCGTGCCACTGTTTGCGATGCGGAGCGATTCAGATGGTCGAGCAACCGCCAAGCCGGTGTGAATCGCCCAGTTGTTTATCGTCGGTTATTCAGCAGTGGAAAAGGTGCATATTCGGGCACACTCTGGTCGAGTCGACTATTGCTTCGACCCCGGCACTGACAACGGGTGATTCGGAGTCGGTCTACTCGTTTGACCGTATCAGTCATTACGAGTAGGACGGGTTGCCCGATTTGTCTCACAATACCTGCCGGTCTCAAGTTTCGACCTGCCACTCGCTGCTCATTCTGGAGTGCCACGAGACTTGCTTGGCGCCAGCTATTATCCCGGCTCTCTTGTTTCCTTTTTTTCTTCTTTCCTCTCTCGGTGGATTATCCCATGATGGAATGAAGTAATTGTTCGAATATGCCTTGTATACCCTATACCCCATTTCCAAAGTCGAGGTGGCATTATAAGTCGCGAGCTTGTATGCGGGGTTACGATAGGCAATTGGCTGTTGGCTAGCAGGGTGGTTGTTGGCGGCCAATCTTTATCCTAAGTTGGGTGTAATTGGTGTGGTCTTGGCTCACTCCCTTCCGCCTCTCTTGTTCGTCGTTTCACCGCTTTCTCGGTCGACTTTCACTGTACGAGGATGAATATGAATCGAAGTGAAAAGTTGAGATTGTGGAATTTCGAGCTATTTCGTCGGCGTCGTGGTATATGACTGTCCGACATATATCATTGAGTTGCTGTGGTCGGTAAAATTTACCTATATGTTCACTCTGGTCGCTTAGGTTTCTGTCAATACTCTATTCCACCATGTATTCTTTTCGTCTCGTCAGTGTAAAAGCAGCAAACGACTGGGAAGCTGCGTGCTCGAACAAGCCGATACAGGCCCCACGTTCCCCAGGATCTTCTTGATGAGCGCGCAACGTAGCGGGGCACTGGCACGCACTCTAGAAACCTTGCATTTGCCCGTTTCGTTTTTTTAGGTTAACCTTAGGTCGGATTAGGACGCCGGATGACTCAAACCCACCTGCAATTAACCCCAGGCAGCCAGGCCAGGACTCTTCTGCTGCTTCCGCTCGCTAGGTGACTTGGGGGCCAGCCAAGCCACACGGTTTCCGCTCGTCGAATCAGCAATCTCGGTCGTTGCACTGCTTATTCTGCAGCGGATTCCTCGGGTCCAGCACCTCTTCTGATTAGCAGCAGCCCGCATGCTGTACAATATATCCAGCTCATGGGCATGGGAGCACTTGTCGAATATTCGGTAGAGGGTGATGGCGGATTATGCGCTTCGTGCTGCTGTTAGTACTGCTGCCTTCTTTGCATTTGCTTTTGTATATGATCCAGAGCTGCGGCGAAACAAAAGACTTGACATAGCTTCCGTCCTCGCATCAAATCACAACGCAATCCTCCGGGGGTGGTCCGGGGTAAATGGCCTCAAATAAGACGATGGCGTCCTGGCGATAGAAGCTGACTGACAGACGGGTGGGGTCATGCTGGTTTATTGAGTCACGCCGGATTGACGAATCAAAACAGTCTTCTCTCGCCGGGAGCATGCTGTGCTGCGCAAAGCCTAGTCGAGATGGAGGGTAAGCGGCCAAGTACTGGTACCTTGGGCTGGTAGGGGAAGTATAGCGATTCCCACCGAGTTCCTGACTGGCCGAGGTTGCCGTGAGTTCTGTGCTCAGCCCTGGACACCCACCTCGAGCGCTAGAGCCAATCAAGGCGGCCGGCGCGGAATCCCAGGCCTTTCCTAATCGAGCTCGCCGTGATGTAGTCCCCACGCTGCGCCATGTTTGGTGCATGAGGCTTTGGTCAGTCCAGCAATCTTGAAGCTTGTCGCGAACCTGAAATACTATGACTCCCTCCCGAACTCCATCTACTCCTTTCTTCCCCTTCTTCTTTCGCATTCTACCGTCCCATCCAGACCATTCCCATAGCAGTCTTTCTCCGTGAGATTAGTTTCGAGGTTCGCTAATCCCGAGACGAGACTTCGCTCTACCACCTACCTACCTTGTCAAGGGTCACCACCCACTACGGTTACTCTCTGTTAGCGCCCGACGTTGCTGACATTGACAAGCCTTGGACAACGGTTCCCTACAGTAACTTGGTTGGCTTGCTGCTTCACTCACTTCAGCATCCCCCCAAGTATACCTCAGTACAACGAGACCTCGTTATACCACGCCTCGGGCATAGCTTCGTTCGAATTGGCGAATCTACTTTCCTCGTCCGCCCTCCTCCAATCCGATCCAATCCAATCGGACCCCCCCCCTACCACATCCACACAATTCCGCCCATCCAAGTCACCCGGGACCCTCCGCCTCTCCAAATGGCTGACATGTCGCAAAACTGCTCCGGCACCTCCCTGGTGGGCTTCTCTGTCTACCAGCCAGCCCTGGGCGCTCCTTTGCAGTTTGTTCCCGAGATGGGCTCTAAGGAGCTGGATGACATGATCAACGCTTACGTCCCTGGCCCCGCCTCCATCCTGGACAAGCGCACTGCCGTGTCTCTGGAGTTCTTCGACTACACCATCCACACTGGCGAGCTCTTCAAGTTCTTCTACGTATACTCCCCCATCTCTACTACTGCTTCCCCTGCCAGCTCCAGCATGCACGACTCCGGCTACGGCTCCAACTTCAACACATCTCCCGTCATGTCCGAGAGCCAGTGGACGCAGACCATGCCTTCCAGCACTGCCTCGCAGACCAAGGCGCGAAAGTCGTCCAAGAAGACCGCTTCATCGGTGTCCAAGTCCCAGGTTACCGACTTCTCGCAAATGCCCGGCTTCTCCATCATGACCAAGGACGGCCAGGATGTGACCAACTCGGCCTCGCGCGGCTGCAAGACCAAGGAGCAGCGTGACCACGCACACCTGATGCGCATTATCAAGGCCTGCGAGTCTTGCCGGAAGAAGAAGACTCGATGCGACCCCAGCCACAGGAAGGCTACTAAATCGATGGGCGCCTCGGAATCCACCGGCCGTGCTTCCAAGGCCAAGAAGACCGCCACCACTACACAGTCGGCAAGTATGGCCTCGATGAAGGCAGAGTCTATCATGGCTGCTTCGAGCTTCGACTCTATCGCAGCTGGCTCGTTCACTCTTGACCAGAGCTTTGCAAGTGCATTGGAGCCTGTCACCGACAACTGGGATCAATTCATCCAGTACGACGACGAGTACGCAGAGACGATTCCTCAGGTCTATGACTTCGTCTACGACCCGGCCGGATACCTGTCCCCGTCCACATCAAACACGTCGTCGCAAGTTCCATCGCCACATCAACCAGTCACGCCATCCAATGCGGCAACGCCTGGCCAGCTATTCGTACCAGCTGATTCGCCCACGTTCTTGCAACCAGTTGCGCGAGAACGTATTGGCACGATTAATACCAATGCAACTGATGTCGGCCTTGCACAGGCACAAAGCCTGGGCAGCCGTGTTGCATCGGTCCATCGTGAAGTCACGGGCTCTGACGCCTATGGTACTGACTTGGGCCAGAATCCAACGTTGCCATACCTAACCGGGGATGGTGTCAATGCTGGCAACAACTACGTCGACTTCAACCTTTACTCACCTGCTTCTTCCTTCTTGGATGAAGATCCGGGCATGGTACAGGACATTGCAGCTCCTACTCGGGATAGTTACAGTTCCAAGCAGCACTCATCCTCTGGCCACAGACCAGACCAGCATAGGACAGTCATGCATGCAGATCAACTGCCTGCCACTGACTCGGCTTCCTATGTGGGAGACGGAACACTGACGGCCCATGGAGGCAACAGACTTGTCAACAATGCTACTGGAGTCAGCTCACACCTAGCCAGCATCACGGCAGCTCATTGCGATTTCGCTACGAGCAGCTCAAGCTCAGCCGGCACACTAGTAGCCCATGGGCATAACAGGCATGCCAGCAATGCTGCTACTGCCAGCAATGCTGTGACTGCCTGTAGTGTTGCTGCTGCTGACAGTATTGCTGCTGCTAACAGTATTATCACTGCCACCAATGCCGCTACTACCAGCTCACGCATGGTCTCCAGCAACAGTACTGGCGATGAGAGCAGGGTAGAGACCCTACGCCGCGCTGGCTCACTTGTACGCCAGAAGTCCTCCATACCGGCAGTCGACGACAGCCTGGTAGACAGGAAATTGGGCACAGAGTCCACGGCAGACCGCGATGCTAGCCAGGATAGCCAAGGTGGTTCTGGTACTGCTCTGGTCCAGTCACAAGCAGGTCTCCAGGCCAGCCAGCATAGCCAGAGTAGCTCTGGTACTGTCTCAGACCAGTCGATTGCTGCTCTTGCCATATGCGCCGCCATCTTCGTGGTCTCTGTGATACTGTCCAGCTGCGTGAGAACATCACTGCAATGGCTGGACCGTGGCGCCCAACAAGACCTGAGCAACAACACCCTCGCAGTCCTACCCCTCGCAGCGGTCGCTCTCTCAAGCCTGCAAGTTAGCTCTAGCAGGGCGCTTGGCAACAAACGGGAGCCGCAAGCACAGGGAAACTCAAGATGGGAAACCAAGCTGAGCACGATGGTACCGGGAGCACTAAGTTCTTGGAACAGGATAGGCTCATCCTTGACTTCATCCTTCTCAGGCCACCTGCAGCGAGGTATCCTTGTCTAGGACATCTTGACGACTGAAAAGTTACAGCGAGCGTTGAATTTATTGCATTTCGAGCGGGCAGTCATGATGTATCATATTATGGTTCAGGAGTCTTGCTCATCTGCCTAGCTTGCAGTGCCATGCCACAACACGGAGGCTGCTTGGCATGCACACGATAGGTCCGGACAGAATCTGGCGAGATAGACAAGACTAGGCTAAGAAGTAGACTTACAGCCAAGTCTCATAATACCAATACGATATTCAATCCATTACCTAATATCCTGATGAACATGTACGTGAAATGCTTATTTCGACGAGAGGTGGCAGTTCAGTGCCTTGGACTTAGGTAACAAAACAGACGTCAATGTGGGGTCGTTGTTTTATGTACATAGGCCAGGAGCGGTGCCTGGAATTGACTGCGGGGCTACCCTACAGGTCACGCTAGAAAGTAAAATGGTGCCGCCTTCTGGATTGGGTCGAGGCCGACCTGCTACTGGCAGAAATTTCTCAGTCTATTATTGTATTATAGACTGACTATATACCTGGCCAATTTGAGAGGGCTGGCATGGTATTTTACTTTATATTGCTATAGTAAGCTCCTATCTCTCAATGTTTGCCCTATCATTGCCTATATTTCTTACCTGCTTTATGAGCGGCTTCCATGCCCACGTATACCTACTTTACCCACTTCTGACATTGTTTGCTACTCGAATTCGGTGCTTCTACCTACCACCGAGCACCTAGCACTCAAGTACTCGGTGGGTGAGGGGTGTAATAGAGAAACCACGGCCTATATAGCGAGGCCGAATGATGCAAGTTGGGCTGAACTGGGCAGACTAGATCCAACGGTTTCAGTAGACGAAGAGCGACCCCCGAGGCTGGGCTGGGTTGAAGTTGTTTGAGTGATCTCCATCCCATCTCTGTCTGACTGGGTCTGCATCATCGAGGGGCTGAGGGGGTCATTCCCTTGGGTGATTGATTGAAGGGGAGGGAAGGACAGACGGAAGGAAGGAACCATTCGCGCGCGGGTTGGTTGATTCGATTCAATTGAACTGGATTGTACAGCACAGAAGGAAACAATGGCGGGTCCCAGCAACAATAACGACCGCCCAGCTCCAGGCTCTTCTGGCGCAGGTGCAGACCCAAGCTCAGGCTCAGGCTCAGGCTCAGGTTCAGGCGCAAGTTCGGGTTACATCACCAACTTTTGGCAAGCACTGTTTGCATCTTTGATTCAACTGCTTTCCCGCATCTTTCGACCCAAGTCTGGCAACACCAGCTCGAAACAATCCCCTTCTCATACACCTCCTCCTGCTACTGCTCCCGCTCCTGCCCCTGCCCCTGCCCCTGCCGCTCCTCCTTCTCATCCGGCCTCATCGTCCGCCGATACACACCACCAGCCAGCCATCGTCATTACGGATACTGACGACGCTGCTACTGCACCCGTCTCGGACATTGACACCACTACCACCAACGCTGCACCCTCTCCCCAAGGACAACATCACAGCGATTCCGATCTGGAAAAAGGCGACCCGCTCTTGGATGAAGCCATGGCGGCGGCTAAGAAACGTGGTGGCCAGAAACGTACTACTGCCAAGACTGCCAACGGATCTAGCTATGTCCCCAATAACACCGTCGCCCTGCCCCAGCAGCAGCAACAGCTGCGGGATAAGGAGAATGTCATTCCTGGCAACCTTCCGGTGCAGCCTGCAGCTTCGGCTCCTCTTAACAAGCCATTCCCTACTCCTGCGCCCTTGAGCACCAAAGACGACAACCAAGCAAACTCCAAGCACCAACAACTGCCTGTTACCCGGGCGCTGGATGCTGTGCCTTCGCCTGGCAAGCCCCATGACCGCCAGCCTGCCATCACGGAACTGGGCAATAACACCAGTAACAATGCCTCCCCCGCTGCTGCCCCTACCACCACCACCACCACTCCTTCGACAAATGCTCGGGAAGCACCGAAACCCACGAGTCCCCAGACGCCACTTTCAACGGTTGTTGTCCCAACCACGAACCAGTCTGAGGTCCAGAGTTCGGGTAGCCACAGCGCGGCCGGTGCACAAAACGCCGACCCTCTCAATTTACCTGCCATGCAACGCGTCCCGCCCATCGACGATGCAAATATGGACCAGGCCACAGCGACTCTGGAGATGCTCAATGTCGACCACGACAACAAACCAGACTCCAAGCCGGATTTGGACAAGGACACGGCCGCCATCGCGGCCGCAGCCGTGCCCATTGTCGTCTCCATCCCCGGACTCAAGCAACCCATCATTCCCAAGCCGCTTGCTCCCTTGGTGACGCCCCCTAGTCAGGTGTTGCCTGGGCTCATTGAGCCCACTACCGAGGAGGGCAAGATTGAGCGAGCGCAGCATCTCAAGTTCATGCGGGAGGCTCTTGCTATGGTAAGTGTTTAATCCATCCCGTGCGTTTCTGTTTAATGCCACCTACACCTGTCGGTGACAGTCTTCACGGGTGTACCTTCCAGTGAAATATAAAGCCTAGTGGCTTGCAATCTACGAGACACGGATCCCGGGACCGTCCTCGCTCCTCGGGACTTTTCCTATGTAGGAACTTGGCAATTGCAATACTAATAATGGGCAGGGCCAACTCGCCTTAAACACGAACGAGACGCCTGTCGGCTGCGTATTGGTCTACCGTGGGCGTACCATTGCTAAAGGAATGAATGCGACTAATGTGACACGGAACGGAACTCGCCATGCCGAATTCATGGCCTTGTCTTCGCTGCTCTCTCACCAACCAGACGCCGACGTCAAGGACGACTCGACTCTGGACGAGTCGAGCTGGGGTGACGTCGACCCTACTGACGGCCACATTTACCCTTATGGGCAGAAGCTGCATCCATCGCCCAAGGTTAGCCGTTCCATCATATCGGAATGTATTCTCTACGTTACGGTTGAGCCTTGCGTCATGTGCGCGTCCCTTCTGCGACAGCTCGGCATCAAGAAGGTCTATTTTGGCGCAGTAAACGACAAGTTTGGTGGCACGGGTGGTGTGTTCCGAGTACATATAAACTCGAAACCTGTGTCCAGACCTGATGATCGACCGTACCAGAACGGGTATGGCCCGGTGGACAACGAAAAAATTACTCGCGGCCGCGCTCAGCAAGACGCTCGAGAAGAGGAAGACGGTGATGGAGGCAATGTTGAGCCTGGCTATCCGGCGGAGGGCGGGTACCTCCGAGACGAAGCCGTCTCTCTGCTGAGACGCTTTTACGTTCAGGAGAACGGCCGAGGTAAGAAGGCTCTCCCTCTTTTCTCTTTTTACGAGGTATGAAGTATACTAATCCGAGGACATAGCCCCCAGCCTCGCAAGAAAGAAGGCCGAGCTGCGCGCCTGTATGCCATGGAGAATCAGACCAACGGCACGAGCTCGTCGGAGCTCTCGGAGGCCATGGCCGCCCCCGACACCCCTGTGGACACCGAACCCACCTCGGCGGACCAAGAGCATTTTCCCTCCAACGCTACTGTCCCTCCCTCCAAGGATATTGCCGTTGCCCCTACTCAGTGAAGTGCATGACTAGTCTCTGTACTCGTTCTATAACCCGGCATTAATCACCGCCTGTTATGTAGCATCCAGACTTCCCCCAAAGTTAAAAGATTGCATGGAACCTTTGGTGGAAGATAATAGGCTTTTTGGTGGAATGGGAGTTTATCGGCTTGATTCTGAGGGAGGGGGGAATACCGCTACTCGTAGGTTAGGTTGCATCACTTCGCTACCAAATTGATTGGGCGATTTGCACAAAGGGGGAGAGAAAAAGGCTAGCAAGTTATTAAAATTGACATGCCCTTCACCCTGTACATGCTCTGCTTGCATGATATCGAGAGACTGGTGCATTGTAGTAGCTAACATGAAGAAGCTGGCAAGCAAAGTTTGATAACCGACTGGAATGTGCCGGCAGCACTTTGCAGCGGCTGGCTGTAGTGTGCTAGCATGTCCCTGTCAAGCAGCAAGCTGAACCCCCTCTCCCCCCAGTCCTAACTAGGCCTCAGGGTCGCTTGCTCTCTCCATCGTCGTGGCGAAGCTGCATGTTAGGTATCTACCTGGAATGAATATATACAGGTTAAGCAAGAACAGAAACACGCACATATACATGGATAAAAACATTAGCAGCCCGTCACATACATAACTTTCCATACATCGTGAGGGGAAATGCGCACGGAAACGTTTATACAATGCCAGCCAATAGATTATTCCCTCCTTTTAGCATCAAAAAGCAGGGAAGAAGGACAGGACCCATCTGTCACGTCAAGAATGCCAGCCAGCCATCATCATCGCCGCAATATGCACACCGTCCTTTCTCTCTCTCACACTTGGTAGAATATCTTTGCTTGCTTTTCTCTTGATTTCGCCTCCCTTCGTCGATATAGTTGTCACAGCTCTATTGCCGGTGATTGCAATAACGAGAAGAGCGCCATGAGTCAAGAGAAGCCAAAGGGTCGCCAGCAACAGCGAAAAAACAGGGGGAACAAACCAAACCATACGCCTGTGAACGCCCTGAGTTTATGCCTCTTTCCTCCTCCCTTCCTTGCACGCACTCCTCAGATGATGACAGTCCACAAGGATAAATAATAGAAGAAAAACAACCAGAGAGATACCTCTTAAAATACATAATGTGTCTTGGCAAAAAAAAAGTCTTTGCTTCATTCCGCCGCGGCAAAGTTCATCGCCAACGTGGTATCTCGTATACGTGACGCGGCCAAAAACCGCCGAGCCATGTGCGGCTCAGTTCTTAGCCTCATTCCTCTCTGCTCGGCCTATATCTGGTATGGTGATGGTGGTATTGTAGAGTGTAAGTTGAATAAAACGAACTCGCTGCGGTCATTATCCTGGCGTTGAGTGACAGGTGGACCGTGATAGTTAGGATATTGGTGAGAATGGTGTTATAGCAAGCTGCATGTTCATGCTGCAGCCTTGGAGGGCGACTGCACAAGTCGGATCTTGGGCGAGACGCGCGCCATCTCCAAGCCCTTCCTAGGGGTTGGAGAGTTTACGCCAGCAGCAGCGCTTTTCCTCGGGCTGTTTCGCGTAGGAGTAGACTTCTCCTTGGCACCAGCCAGCGCCAGCTTCTTGGTAGAGACACCCTCCTGAGGATCTTGGTTCTCCTCGCCCGTGGCGGCCACAATAGTCAGACTCGACTTCCGCGACAACGACTTCTTGGGGCTGGTTGTCGAACGGGCAGTCATCGACGCCTTGCCTTTGCTGTACGTCTTGACCACAGTCGACTTGCGCTTAACAGTCGTGACCTTTTTGGAAGACGCAGGCGCGGCAACTCCTTTGGCACCGCCCTTGGTGTTAACAGAGATGGTGCTGACGGTCTTTCTAACAACCTTGGCCGCCTTGGCCGCCGCGCCCTTTAGAGAGGCGCTCGAGCCAGTTCGCTTCACGGGCTTGGCGCTGGGGGCGGTGGGGGTCTTTATCTTCCGCTTCTTGGCAGCATTGCCGTCCTCCTTATCGCCAATGAGCTCCTGGATCTTGCGCTTGCCGGCCTTCACTCCGTCCTTGACCGTCTTCTTGAGGTCCTGCTTGGCAGGCTTAACCTCCTTCACCTCCTTGGGCCTGGGACCCAGGACACCACGACAATTGGGGCTACCACAGAGACACTTTTGCACGTTCTTAGCCGAGAAGGGGTCAAAGTTGTAGTCGTATGTCAGCTCTTCGCCTGTCATGATGGGCCGATCTCCGGCAAACAGCGCCATACGCGGTTGTCCGGATACGATCCACTTGATCATGTGACAGTTGGGACTGCATGAGTGATTGACGAAACGAGCGATGCTACCGGTCGTAGCGTCAATGATCATGTTCTGATCAAAGGACATCAGGTAGTAGCACTTATATCACAAATGTTAGTCGCGTGACCAAAGGTAGATCAGATGTCATATCCTCCACCACTTACCTGGTTGTCCTTGTATTTCTCGTTCATCCGACGATCACACTCCTCTTCGGTGATGATTTCACCGGTGTATTCCATGATAATCTGGCCAGGCTCAAAGCAACGGTTGGCCCGGATTCCGTAACCGCGGTCTTCGGTCTTGACTACCTCGACACCCACACGGAATTTACCACCCTTTTTGGTTCGCTCTGTCAGCCTAGCGAATGCGCGGTTCTGGCAGTATTTCGAGCCAGAGTTGCAGTTGGTATCATCGCACTCGTATAACATGATGCGATTCTGACAGCTTTCGGCACAGCCATCTTCAGGCGTGCATACACACTTCGACTGGTAGTCTTTGAAGTGTGGGGTTTTCTTCCAGTAGGCTCCAGCACCGCCCACGAAACGGTCTGTGTAATCGGTCAGTATCTGAAATCTCAATATATGAGGGGCGCAAAAAGGGGGAGAAAGGCTTACTCTTGGTCATCGTGCGCCAGCCTTCGGGCTTGGGTTGCCCTGGGGGAAGTGGATTGCACACATCGTAAGGGAGTTTGAAGTCCTTGCCCTTGATCAGAAGACGAAGGCCGTTAAACATGGGGGCTGGTAAGGTCGAGTTGGGCTTCTCGCCAACTTTGGGAACCAGCTCGGGGAAATCTGCTATGCTCTTCCTCTCGGCCGGTGTCAAGCTCTTGAATATATCTAAGGGAGCCTCTTGGCCCGAGTATAGACCTCTATCCAGCCACTTCTTGTTCTGTTTGCGCTTGAAGATGGAAGCAGCCTCGGGAGTAGGCTCGGCTACTTTTTGGGGCGCAGGCTTGGGCTCTTCGATCTTAATCTTCTTCTTAGGCGGCTCCGGGTCATCATTCGGCCCCACAAGCTTGCCCTTCGCCCAAGTGCTGTACAGAACAGGCTTCGTATCAATTTTGGCAAATTCGTTGGTGTCCTGAAGTTTGCGCAACTCTCGCGGGATGTTGGAGAGGCTCTTTTGCACAGCCTTCTTGCCCTTCTTCCCAATGGCAGATACCTTCTGCATGAGGTTATCTGCAATAGGGCCGGCCGAGCGCGTGGAAATCCGTCTCGATACCGGCTCAGGTGACCGTGCGCGCTTCTTGGGGTTCTTGGTGTCGGGTGTGTCGAGGCCCTTCATGCTCCAGAGCATGTCGAGCGCTTTGATTCCGTCTTGAACCATCTCGCCGGCGTTCTGGGCCACGCCGCCGCTGTTCGTGCCTGCGCCATCAAGGTCGCCGGTTGGTAGAGTGCCCGAAATAGTTCTGCGCTTGCGATCGTTGATGATGTCGCCTTTGGAGCGCCGCTTGCCGTGGATTGCCGTGCCACTCAGTTTGGCTATGTTGTAGACTGGCTCGCTTCGCCGGGCGCGTCGCGACCGACCTTGCGAGGGCGTGTCTGTCGGTGTATCGGCGGGCGCAGCGTCAGACGGCTGGGCAGGCTCGGCGGGCTCATCTACTGTGGTGTCCTTGTCGGTTTCGACTTGTTGGGTGTGCGTCTCTTCGGTGATAAGGGCCTCGTGGGTCTCTACAGCAAGGGCGAGGTGCAACGGCTCAGGAGTGGTTTGGGCCTCGACCGAGTCGTGCACAACCTCGTCAATTGGGTCGGAAGCAATGGCGATATCGTTCTTGGAGGCTTCGGAAGCTAAGCTCATGCTGTCGGCGACTGTGGTAGGGGGTGTCGAGCTGAGAGACGCGACGTGGGAGAAGGTGTCGGCAGCACCGCCCAAGCTCGACTCCGACGACATAGCACGCGTCGGAGGAAGGGTAGCCATGGTGTCTAGAGTATGTTGCGATGTATAGTCGCGACAATAGCTCCAATGGCAAAGAGTTGGGTGTTGTGGTGGGCGCGGCTCACTTGTGGTTTAGACAAGTAAGTTGGGGGATGGGATTGTGAGCTCGACGCGTTGAGTCGAGGAATGGATGTGTTGGTTTAGCAGTAGGCAGGAGGGTGGATGCCAATGAATGCAAAGACAAGGTTCTGATAGGCTGTGTGCGGGACCCAAGTGGTTCCGCTAGGGGCCCTGCTCCTGCTGCTTGCTGCAACTGCAACTGCAACTGCACAAACGCGACTGGGGGTGGTTTGTGGATGTGGGTATGGCAGTCTGAGCCCGGGAGTCTGAGTGGTGTGGTGTGGTATTGTCAAATATTACCATGTGGTGTGCGGCTGGCGCTGGTGCTGGTGCTGGCCAGGGTGGAGGGAGGGACCGGACACTCAGATCAACCGACAGAAGTAAATAGCGGGAGAAAAGAAGAGACGGGATTGGGGGATGCGGCTGGGATGAGTGAAAAGGGAATGGCGCTGCCTGGGGTTTGATTGATCGAGACCAAACAATACCGACCGACAATAGTCAGAGCAGAGAGACGAAGATTGCAGGCTGAAAGAACCAAGCTGCTTCTTCTATACAGTTAAGCTCCTGGAATGCAATTAACCGTCTCCACTCTCGCGTGCGTGCGTGTCGTGAAAAAGGGTGATTGGAACAATCAGATCCAACAACCGTAGAACATCTGGTGTCCGAGTCGACTGATGACGAGGGGGGGAGAGAGAAGAAAAGGTCAGGACAAGTCAGACCGGAGAGGTCAGGATTATTAGAGTAGTCGGCCGCTACAGAGTCGCAGTTGGTGATGGCTCAGGCCGAACCATGTCAGACATGCGTAATCGAAAGTCGACGGGTTCTGTCAATTGCTTGCCGCTCTGGATGGACAGTTGCTTTGACGTTCCAGGTCTGGAGGTGACGCGGAATTGCAGGAGGGTCTTGAGTGAGTCAGGTATATTAGGGTTATGGTGTTGGTGGTTGGTTGGCGATATACCAGCAAAGAGAATGGTGGTGGTGAAAGTTGAAGATGCGTGCAAAACCAAAGTGTGGCTGATGAAAGGAGTGGGAGCGTGTTGTGTTGTGTTGTGTTGTGTGCGCTGGACCGTGGAGTTTGGTCAAAGGGATGAGAGGAGGTTTGGGTGGAGGGGAGGAATTGGGACGCAGGAGATGAAAAAAAAATGGACGGAGGATGGAAGTCGGAGACAGGCAGAGAGGGAGGAGGGGGTCTAATCACAGTTTCGGCTACGGCACAATCAACGAAAGCGTGGGATGGAAAAAAGGCTGGGGGTTTGATGGCATTAATGCCTTCCTGGGGGGAAACAAACGCACTTCTATTGTTCACCCCTTAAGGCGAAGAGCCAACTTCACTTCATCGCGAGAAAAACCGCCCCCGATTATGCCTACCCAGCAGTATTCAAGCCAGGCCAGTCCGCCGTGGCCGCCCTCATCTTCCAACCTCGCCTCCTCCTCTTCCATCTCATAGTCGGGCGTTAGGGCCTTACGATGGACAATCAATGGACTCTCGGCCCGGTGGCATATTGCAAGCTATACAACTACATACTTCACCTCGAACATGGATGCGTCTATCAGCTATCTGATGCCAGGTCGATTGAGTACGAGTAGACAGGAACCGCAGTATACAGATTGCGCCAGAGACTCCCACTGCATGCCGGGTTCTCACCTCATCGTCATCGTCAACGTCGGGCTCGCATTCAGAGGTTCAGGGGCACTATACGGAAAGTCGACCTTTTGACCGGAGAAAGCGGCGACTTAGACAGGTCAGACATGGATGCAACGGAATAGTGCATAGACCCGTGCTAGAGATGTGTGCCATGGCTTGGTCGTGATCCAATTGGATCCGAATTGGCCATGGGGATGGGTTGTGGCCGTCTTGCCTAGTTTCGCCCGGCATCGAAGAAGGAAGGAATCCGAGGTCGAGGTGAGTGAGGTGACTGTCTATCTTTTTGGTGGAGCACTCGATGTGGAGGGGGATCGATCGGTCGCCGCATGGAACGCCAACTTGACCATGGCCATGCCCCAGTGACACTCGGCCTGCTCGCTCCCAATCGAGGCGCTGGGCTCGTGTGGACATGTTCATATAGACAGGCCGGCATGAGGCTTGTCCTACAGCCGGCTGGTTGGATCGGACGAGGCGCCCTCGAGGTTATCACTTCTTGCCTGGATGACACCTTGAGCCGCCATGTGCACCTTGACATCGGCAGCAAGGGTGCCCATGGACACTCGGCCATAAAAACCCCAACGTAATCAACCAGACCGTAAAAACGAGTGCGAGCAAGTAGTCACTAACAAGAGATATCAGTTCTCGGGTTTTCGGAAGCCTGATATTCGATTCCTGTAATTGGCCATCTGACGAGACTACCACCTCCAGGGCAGCAGGCACGACACCCGGCATTTGCCACCCGCTCGCTCTTACTGGTACGCCGACTCGGGGCTTCACTCTGGACCATGTCACTGGCGAACACGCATAGATATCTGCCGTGTACTTCCGGACGAGCGTCCAGTATGGTTGGTAATTATTGGACAGTTGCATCGTAATTCCTTTTCCTTGTTGGACGCCGGACTCCCGACCACTTCACACACCACGCCGGGGCTGAGAGACCAAAAATCGTCAACGACGACGACAACCCATCAATATTCTTCCCTTGGCATGTGCCAGCTTCCTTGGTTGAAGGCAGCTAGCCGTGTATTTGTTCGGGAGATATCCCGATTCGAAACTTCTTGCAACAGCAAGCTTCGGGATACCTACACCGCAGACTACCATACCACTGGTCACTCGACTGAACTTGTACGTCGCCTTTGGCAGATGCGATGTATCCAATCTCGTCTACTCCAACCCGTAGAATACTGACAAGCATGTATAGAAGAAATACTCTCTCTGCATCATCCATGCGTAAGATCTGACTTCGTTAGCGAGCTCACGTCGGTTAGACTTATCTGTTGGATATGATTCGTTCAATCAGATCGTACTCGGTCATCACACTTGAACAATATTGTCAAATAACTCCTAGCAAGATCTGCCCCTGCGATAACTTCTGCTATAAATTGTCTCTAGACATTGGTTTCTGAGAGACACGGTTGAATCAACATCGAATAGACAGGCCCGAACGGTAACTACGTTCCAGCCATGGACACAAGCCGGGGCTACCGTCATCAGGATCTGACCTGACAGTGGCAAACCCTGTTTGGAATCTTGAGAATAGACGCAGCATATCTGACGTCTTGCGATTTTACTATATATGTACATGTAGATGTGACCATTGGTACGTTGCTGGGAGTTCCGGGATTGGCGGCTTGCCATGCGAGGGGGAAAAGATGATTGCGGCAAAAGGTATGCGGGCTATCTGCATGCAGCTATATTTCGTGGCACATTGAGATGCCACGAACCCGAAGTTCTCGTAGTTCTGATAGTGTTTGGTGATATCTCCATCTCAAGCGCGGGATTTTCTGTTGGTGTCCCTGTGGTCAAAGGTCGTTGTAAATGGTTCTCGAGCTGCGTACTAATGCTTGCCGAGACAGTATCAATCGAGCAAGGACTCGAAACGGGGATTCAATAAGATATTGATGCCTCAAATGTTTAGTTTATCCAGCCATTAACAACATTGGAACCGGCTGCAAGTCGTATGCTGCGTTCTCGCGGTGACGAACTTGGTCCAGCCTGTCGTTGTCGGAGCACGAAGGGGCCCCAGTAGTTGGTGGTAGGATCACCGATCACCCAAAACAGTCCAAGACGACTCGATAAGACCATCCAACTCCTCAAAATCGCTCCCAAGGCAATACATGGGCGCATTTGATATACAATCCTGCCGAGTTAGAGCATAACATTCCTGCTCTGATTACCCGGCGATTTCGCCCATGCCACGTATAACCGGGCGTTTCGAGCTGCCAACCATGCCCAACCCAGTGTTTGCTCCGAGAGTCAAAGAAACCGACCACGCAAGTGTCTACAAAGTCCGACTTCGGCTAGACTGCGCAGTGTCACCATTCATACCTGTTCATTCCATTATGAAAGATCTCGTAGTGCCTCATTACCCGCCTTGCCGACGGCTACCAGACACAGCGGTTTCCGACCGGCCGATTTGTAGATAGCATAGCCCGCGCCGTATTTTGATATCTCAGCCCGGCTGTATCTACGCCTCTGCGATGGACGAGGGTTGGGACAACCTGCGAGATCACCACGGCCCACTTGAACATCTCCGTACCACTGGCGAAAACCATGGAGAAGGGTTTCCCGCATTTCGTACCAGTGACTCTTTCCCTATGAAGAGGTTTGATATCTAGTTGGGTTTGAAACACTTCGAATTGCGTGGTGTTGGCAGTGAGCCAAGTCGTCTGTCTTCATCTTGGCCCTTCATACCGTTCAAAAGGCGTATACCTTTTCTGATATCTATCATATAATACTTTGGACTACCTATGTATGCGAAGCCCCAGCCTTCCCAGGAAAGAAATCCTCGCATAAAAGTATGCTGTCTCCCGTCCACCATGGGAGGCAAGGGGCATACTACGTGCCCGGTATCATATATGAATAAGAGTAATTCCAGTAACTTGGTGCTCTACCCAACACCATATCTTCCCATGAGCATTCCTCTGAAACGTCCAATCACCAGCGCGAAATCCAAGATGTGAACCGATAGGCGTGCGTTCTTAGGTGGCGTTACAGCCCTGCTCTTCCACCGATCCCCAGTTGCTTTTGCAATACATACAATACTAAACGAAATATGATTAGGCTCTATTAAGTAGCTTGGGCACCGCGGACAGGAAGAACCTCACTAAATATATATGTCCTATATCGGCTAACTTATGCCATCGAGATATTGTTGCTATGGTAGCTTAGGGTCGTGGGTTCGACCTCTCCTGCAGAAGATGCGACCTCTATCCTAATGTGCTCGACCAGAATGATATCCAAATACGTGGGAGAAGGAGGTGTTGAGTGAGCATCGGTAGCCTTGAGTTACGTGGCTCTGTGGTTTTCCCAAAGTCCTGTATGTGCTGTTCCACTCGTCCAGATCGTGTGCTGTTGTAAGGAACACATCACATAGACGGCAGGAGAGCGAGCGAGCGAGACAATATTTGCTCACAAATCGCATGGCAGCCGTGATGTATTGATGAGCAATCTGAGTGGCCTGATGTGCAGACCAACTAGGGTGATAAGTTTCCTGCTATGATTGCGTCGCTTGGCTACTCGGAAGAAAACCACACGACCTGGCTATCGTTCTGGCGAGCATGCATGTTCAATCACCACTTATGAGTTACAGCGCCGATGAGTCTCAACAGATTCGCCATGCAAGCCTGCCGTCAGCCTAGGGGACATGTGTGCGTGGGCCAGTAAGTATGGAGGATAGTAGGTGCTCCTTTTGTCCGTCTGGCCTACCCCGCCATTCCTTTAGTGATGTTTCAGTGGTCTCGCCGTGCATTGGTATCTCCTCCATCAACCGCAAGCCCTAAGGAAGGCCACTGTGATAGCACTTAACGTGTTTATATCGTTTCTCAGCAGCTCCAATAAGTATCACTATAATGGCATGCCAATATTAGAACGCGACTTGTGGCTAGACCCAGGGGCAAGGCAGCTGAACTCCTACGGGTATCTCGGCCACACCAACGATTCTTTAACAATGGAAACCACGACGGAACCGAGTTCCGGTATTAGGCTGGGATGCTAATTCAATGGTTCACTGGTCGTGGTACTATCGGTACCATTCGGGAATGGGGTTGCATACCCCTATCCTACCTAGTACTACTGAAGGGAAATAGCAGTAACGCGAATAAACTCAACGGAAACGAAGAGTTCTCACTATCTCCGATCTAGACGTCCCAGTAACTAGATCCTGTGCTGCCACCTTGTTGCCCCCTCTCTTACCTCTTAAGCGGTTTTTACCACATATATCCTCATGAAGTTTTGTTGTTGAGAGATTAGCGCGCGGCAAGTGGTACACTTCCCCAAACTCCCGCGCATGGTGATCGATGGCTATCGTGCGCTTTCAATACCCTCTTACAGTGTTGTATTGCGAGTGCTATCCTTCGTAGTGACTACTATAAGCTCAGTCAAGACCGTTCTAGATGTGGAAGTTACCTCGAGCAAGTGTTCCCGGACATATTCATACCTGAGAACAAGCAGCAAACCTGAAGCTTGAAACCTTCCCACCTAACACTTCGTTTGGAAGGCTGGCCAGCCTCGGCAGACAGCTGGGAGTCACACTCACATTTGTTAGCCCCTATCCGAGTTTTTCAAAAGGAGTCCGATCGAGTTCCTGATTACGGGCCAGTATACAAGTTCTTAAGAGGATGAGAACAGCTTGCAAGGACGACGTCATGACCTAAAAGCTGTAAGTCAGTGCTGGCTATGGAGACATACCAAACCACCCAGTGGTGGTCACTCCAGAGACGACTAGAAGCAGTTAAGATGCCAAATCGTGTATCTGGAAGTCTATGACAGACACTAAAGCCTGGCATGCCAATGTTGCTGGATTGCACAAAGCTGTCACGGCGTTCTGGGCACGATGTCGCGATACAACCCCCTCTTGCCCAGCTCTGGTCCGCTAAGCGCCCCCGCTGATAACGACCCCAAGCCCGTCCGGATAACGGCATGCGAGTAAAAATGGCACTGCCTGGAGCTGACGTGGAAGTCGTCGCTGGACATAGCACGAATGGCGTACGTCGTGAAGGCTTAGCAGTATATCAATGAGTATGTGGTCAAGTGCCCGTCATCAACTTCCAGAGCAGGTGACGGGGGTTGTTGCGCGTCGCTGTGCGGCTGTGCTTCTGGTCGTGTCTTGGCGGACTGCCGCATCGGGCAAAAAGGTTGTGTGCGTGGTTGAGGTCTAGCCTTTCTCAGGCCATGCTGCGCTGCTGGTACGCTTTGATGGTGCTCTTAGTCATCTATACTGAGCAACTTGCATACGGCAAGAACGCGACTGGTCGACTGTCCGACTGGCCAAAGGCAATACCAGAAAAGGCGACGCTTTGCGCCAGCACGGCATCTTGCTCTTGTCGGCTGCCGCGGACTGACCTGCTGCTTGATTGGTGGCCAATTTAGGATCTACGAATGAACGAGGCGCAGCAGCTTCCCGACTAGCAACCAACTACATTTGCGTCGCGGGATGTAAGATGAGAAAACCACATAAGCCGATGAATAATATTCATTCGGATATGTGCATGTAGGCAGAGCCGACTGTGCTCATCGAGATGCCAGAAATTGAGTTGCGAGGTATCTTGCATGGCATTTTGACAGTGACCCTAGGCAGCAGCGGCTTTGCTCAGATGTGAACATGAGGATTGAGACAAAGCGGGAAGCAGAAGGCGGTTCCAGAGCTACTACTAGAAGAGCTGGGCAACTGGGGTAGCAGTAGCACTTTGAGTGGGATCACCGGACCCCTGTACATACGCTATTTATGTACTTGCATGTATATTAAGCCTCGCACCAGTGCCCACCAAATCATAAAACACACGGCTGTTTGACGCCGCTCGAGTGTACAACCATCAATCAATGCCGCAACTTGTCTCGGGGTTTCGCTCAGCTTGTTGCTCTCTATTCTCATCCCTTGTCGCGACAACAACCGCAGGCGCAAGAGTCCAATCCTATCGGAAGCGACCCTCCGCCCGCTCGCCCACGGCGCCGACAACATCCCACTACTCCCGGCTCATTCGATCGCCCCGCCCTTCGAGCAAGGGGCCCTTTCTTGGTGGACGGCCCTTCGCGTAACCTACCTCGCCGACCTAGCAACCAACCGCAGCTGCCTAGCTGACACCAGTCACCGAAATCGATCAAGTCGACAGAGTTCGGACCGCCAGCATCCTTCGCGATAGAGAATAGGCGCGGCGCCACGATGAAGTCACTCAAGATGGGCAAGATGCTCGACACCATCCGGCGCAAGAACACCAATGGTGTGTGATCCTACAAACCACACGCTCCCTGCCCCGGACAGAAGACAAATCCACTAACACAATATGCTTTGCTAGGGGCCAGCGATGATCCCCAAGGTGACGGACCTGAAGCTGTCGCTTCCCGGGCCGTGGTATGTCGGCACCCACGCACTCTAACCACCACGCCGAGAACTAATGACCCGTTTGCCTCCGATAGAAATCCTTTTGCGAATCCGGCGGCCCCCAAGCCTCGGGCGATGAGGTGCTCCACCTTCCTCCTATCGTCGAGTCCGCCGAGTCGTCGCCTGCCGCCGCCGCAGAATGCGCGCGCCTCGTCCGCAAGTATCTGAAGAGGGACTACTGGACGAAGCCGTCATACCAGTACAATGCCATCATGGTGATGCGCATCCTGGTCGACAACCCGGGCGAAGTCTTCACGAGGAATATGGATCAGAAGTTTGCCGATACGGTCAAGGAGCTGCTGCGGAACGGCCGCGACCCGAGTGTGATGCAGATGCTCATGGAGAGCTTGAATACCTTCGAAAGCACCAGGTCTTGGGATGAAGGCATGAAACCCTTAATCGACATGTGGAGAAGGGAGAAGGAGAAGGCGTCAAAAGGGGTAAGTCGCATTTCTAAAAGTCTACGGCATGTGAATAGCTTTGATCCTGACACATCCTCAGGGACGATACCCCCAACCGCCCATGGGACAGCAGCAATCACTGAATACGCCGCCCTTCGCACCATCGCCAAATCCAACCACCCATTCACAGAACTACTTTGCACGCCAACACCAGAGTCGCAAACTGCCGGACCCCGTGGAGCTGGCAAGCCGTCTGGAAGAAGCACGAACCTCGGCCAAGCTTCTCCAGCAGGTTGTCACCAACACGCCTCCTGGCGAGGTCCTGGATAATGAGTTGATCAAGGAGTTCGCAGATCGTTGCACAAGTGCCAGTCGGAGTGTACAAGGCTACATGTCCGCCGAGAACCCAACGCCAGACAATGATACGATGGAGAGCCTGATCGACACAAACGAGCAGCTGCAGACAGCGTTGAGCTTACATCAAAGAGCTATGCTGAATGCCAGGAAACATGCCGGATTAGGAGGGCCAACAGAATCCTCAAGCCCTCAAGACCCGACAGGGCCACAACCCAATGGCGTTAGCTCGAACCAGCGCCCTACGCCACCTCTGATAAATACCGATGATGAAGAATTGTATGAGCCGCCGCCCATGCCCCCTCGTAAAACAAACGGGAAGGGCAAGGAGCGTGAATACGATAATCCAATAGCCGGGCCGTCGAGGTCGCACACCCCGAGAGCGGAGGAGGACCCCTTCAAAGATCCGCAGCCGGATAGCCATTCGAGTGGAGCCGGTGGCTCGGGATCCGCCGCGGCACCCGGTGGCTCGTCGGGGGCATATCTGAACGAGGATACCCGGCTGGCCTTTGAACCTTTCCATCCGGGTTTCAGCGCCACGCCGAGCTATCTGGGACGACAAGACAGCTCGGTCGGGAAGGAGACGATGCATGGCGCGGCAGGCGGTGAGGACCGGATGCCTCGAATCCCAGACGACGAGAGCGTCTCCGACACAACGCAGCAGAAGAACAAGGGGCCGACAGTGTATCGGTACTAAGCAGACCTTACTTCTTTCTCCCTTCCTCTCCTTCTCCTTCACCTTCTCCTGCGGCAGACCTTGAGGGTCCGCTGCTGATACTTAGCGTTTGTTCATATTTTCTTGAGAAGGCTGCCAGGAAGATGGCAGAGCAGGGAACAGATATATGCGATTTTCTTGCGAAGATTTCTGCCAAGCATTGCATAGGGATACCATGTTGTTTCGGCTCTGGAGTTGCCAATACCAATAAGTTTTCTGCAAGCTTGTCTTCTTTTTCTAAGTAGCATTGTAGCATCATTCTATGAATACTTACGCTGTACTTCCCTTCAGCAGAGGCTATGCATGCTTTTATGCCCACCACGTCATGCCGTCAGTGGGCCAGGACGAGACTCTTGGCTGTCGATATAGTAATCTCAAGCTTGACCTCTGACCAACTGGCACTCACCCCTGCTGTTTCACACAGTACAGGCCGTACGTACACAGGCGGCCGAGGCCACCCACGTGGGACTACCCGCCGTCGACCTGTCACGAGACTGTAAGTCAGGCGGGCCGAGGCTGGACAGAGGCTACATCCGTATATCATATGTACGAATCCCCAGCTCGGCTCGAAATGACAAGTGGAGGCCAGCAAGTCGGGCCCGAAGCCGGATCCTGGATCGTACCCACGGGCTTGATTTGGAGCCATGGCGAGGAGGAGGATGCTGCAGCACGCCGATCCATCTCTCTGCAAGGCAAGATAAGCGAGTCTGGCGATGCTGGCCATAACGCGAGGCCCCATCGCCTATAGTACCGATACAGTTGTTCGACGCAGCATGGTTGCTTCTTGCGATGGAGTCGGCGACAGAAAAGAAAGGAAGCTAGGGAAGGTCGAACCGGAGATGTACGCGAGTCCTTCTCCTCATCGGCCATCTACAGTAAGTGATACGACTTTGACCGCTTCTCGCTATCGGCGCGGCACACACACGACGCTTAACTCTCGTTGTGGATACCGAGATGGACTCCTCTCTAGGTGTTGTTAGTCAGTCAGTCGGTTCAGACAAGGGTTCATAGATCCATCTGGCGGGTGCGGGTGACCACTCGCATCTCGATATTGTTTTCATCCATCGATCCATTCACATCCACCCCAACCAACGATTTTGTTTCCTTCGTTTTTGTTTTTCCGCAACGCTACGCAACGCAACGGGATGTGGTACTACACTAAGCACGCGTCTGCAAAGTGCGCGATTGGCGCTCTGGCTTGCATGGGGCTCTGGTCCTGGCTCGCGAGAGGAGCAGCCATTCTAGAAACATGCATGGAAATAGCGTCGCTTCATTGAACAAGACGTCGCGTGGGCTGTTCCCCATCCGGACGTACATGGTGGCACATACCAGCTGCCGAACAGCGAACACCTACACACTAGAAACGCGCAGGGAAACAAGTTATGGAGCAAAGGAAAGGGAGGCAGACAGAGCAGAAGAGAAGAGAAGAAAAGAAAAGAAAAGAAAAGAAAAGAAGGGTCAGTACGGCACTATGTGCAGTACAGTAATCTGCTTGTTACTTGGTTCCAATAACACGGAAAAGCGTGGTAGTTTTCCTTCTGCTTCTATATTTGATCATGTATGTCGCTGACTTGTTTAATGTTGGCAATAGAGTAAGTAGGCTTACTGTATTTAAAACATGTTACTTTCTAACGAATTGAATTTTTTCTTTCTGCTTTTCGGCCTCGCACATATATTGGCCTTTGCGTTGAGAAGTGGTGTTCGCGGTGCCACGTTCTGAAACCCTGCTCGGAAAAAGAAAAGAAAAAGAAACGGTTCGAGGGAGACGACCCTTCGACGAAATTAGGCGAGGGAGGTAGGGCTAAGCTGCAAGCTAGCGAGAAAAAGAGCTGTTGCGATTGGGTAGCCACAGCATGCAGGCCAAGCCAGCCATGTACAGATCATGTTCGTTGTTCTGCCAATCGTAACCGGCGTCATTCATTCGCTCTTTCCCCATCATCTCATGTTGTTGTTCTTGTGATGTTCTTCTGGGATGGGAGAGCCAAGTTGGAACAAGCCTGGCTGGCGTCGTCCGCCGGCCGATAGTTGGCCGCTCGCCCAGACGCACGCACGCACGATACTCGATGGTCATCAAGCATGTACGTACATCGATGATGTATTGTATGAGGCTCCCACGGAGCTTAATCCATATCCTCCGCCGACTTCCGACTTCCACCGATGAAGAAAGTTCAGCACGATGCTAGGCTGCCCCCACCCGCCGTAATCTCTGACTAGATTATCGCGAGAGGTGTTGAGGAGCATCTCCGCCCTGTTCAGCGTCCAGCTATCACGGAGACGGAGTTCGACGTGTATACTTAGTTAAGTAAGTATAGCAGTGTAGTACACGTAACCGTGCCTCGATAGACACTGCACGGATCTGGGTAAGCTAGGGGAATTGCTTAGCTTACAGTAGGTGCTTGCTTAGGAGCTTTACGGTGGGGGGGGGCCTTGCCTATTTTCCCGCCGTTCCTACCCCTGCCAACCTGCCCCCCTGCCAGCAGGGAAGTGGGCGATTGGATTCCCGGGCATCTGGCGCAGCGGTTTTTTTCTAGATCCAACTCTTTTTGGAATTACTTGCGAAACTTCGGACTGCTGCAGTGCTTGAGTGCCCACCCGCCCCCATGCGGCGCCAGCCAGCCAATCACCACTCGACCCTCCTGCCGTTGCAACCCCTGCCCAAAGCCATCATCGAGTTTGATATCCGCATTCTGGCTGCCTCCTCCTCCTCCTCATCGCCTTGCCGTCCTCCATCCCAGTCGCGCTGCTTTTCTCCTCCTCGTTGCGAGCAATCCAGCATGCTAAATACAGTACATACGAAGACTGGCAGGGCCCGTCCCGTGTTGGGCCCTAACTCCAATAAGCGAGAACGACCCCATCATACGGCGGACTGACTGACTGTTCGTCCCATCATCTAGTATGTAGTCGCAGAATGTTCCCCTTCTGATCACTCGCTGCAGGCCCGGTGGTCTTGGTATCCAGGTCTTGGTATCCAGGTCTTGCCCTGCCAGTCTTCCAACTACCTCCTAAGCAAGAAGTACTGATTCCTGACTGTCTCTCTCGCGCGCGCGCGCGCGCCCTCTCCAACACTGGCATACCCACGCCCGCCGCTGTTCATGCCGTTACCAGGTTGAGTTGCGTCCTTCTCTTGGCCATGTACATATCTATATTCGTTATCCACCTACCTGCATATCCTGCGATTCCCGCTTGTCTGATGCTCGTCCTCCCTGGCTCATGCCATGCTTGATCGACGTCAACCTTATCCGATATCCCTCCTCCCTCTCTCTCTCTCTAGCAGCGTTTTCGTCCCATCTGCCATTCCGGGACCCTTCTCCGCCTGTCTAGCTGCAGGTGCTGCACGCCACAATTTCGTTACTCTGGTACCTAAGTGACCCCCTCCCCCAGGCCCTAGCAGCAGTAGCACCAGCAGAATCTGCCACTCGTTCTGTACGACGAGCCTCTCGTATTCTTCTCCCCATCTGGTTTAGTTTGCTCTGTCAGATAGACGTAAGATTGCAGAGTGCAGATGCCAGAACCACCGTCTGCCGGCCACCTCATGTCGGAATAAGTATCGTGCATGCTCTCTCTCATTCCAACCAGCAGCCTCTTGCTCCAATCTCGTACAGCTGTCGCTTATTCCTGTGCCAGTCAGCCCAATCAGGGTTCTTGCCAGCGTCAGTCAGTCAGACCACAGCTCTTCTCTCCCCCAAGGGAACCTGCATGAGCTATACGCGGCATGGGGCAGACCTGACATTACCTACCTTTAATAACTGTGTGTCCGTTTTCTGTTGTTTCTTGGTTCCTCCTTCCTACCTTTTCTATTTAGTCGACATGGCCCCGACCCAGGTCATATGCAAACCCTCCTCGACCCTTTCCTCCCTCAAGCTGAAGGATCCTTCTCACATTGGACATGGGCGGCTGATCACCATATCAATGTTCCCCCCAGCGCGACCCAGCTGGTCCTTGGACGATCTCAGTACAGAGCTCTTGGCCCTGGTACTCACACATGTACGTCTCTTGCTCCTGCTCCCGGTCCGATGGACCAGGTCTGCACCAAACAAATGCTGATGTAACGTTTTAGCTGAGGGATCTTGACGCCCGCTCACTGGCAAACGCGCGCCTTCTTTCGAGGAGGTTTGACGCCATCGTCACGCCCATCAAGTACGAATATCTGCGTTTGACCGAGCGCATCCTCGCGACGGGTACCAGCTTGTCGTTGCCGTACGCCTTGCAAAATGTGTATAGATGCACCCGTCACGTCGAGGTAGCTAGCGACCTTGACCCGGCGGGGATCAAGCAACTACTGGGCGGCGTGCATCGCCTGCTATCCGTCAGGTACGTCTCTCGCATTATGCGTATATATCACTTTTTCGCCTATGCACTTTTTGCTGACCGAAATCTAGATGGAAGTATGTGCGAGGCGAATTCTGCCGCGGTGGCATGTACGTGCCCTCCGACATTCTCAGCCGCCATCATATAGACTATAACAAGACCAAGTTATACGTGGATGATCTGCCGTTGAGAGACTTTGGGTCCGAACCGGAGGACACATATATTCGGGCGATACCGACAGATATTCTTACATCGCTGAAGATGGGCACCCCCAAGCCACCACTCACTACGCGGCTGGAGTCTCTGAAGCAGCTGTTACTGCATTCCAGGCGGCTCGATACATTTCATTATGTCGACAGGGGCCAGGGAACGCGACTCGAATTCGCAGAGGGGAGCGGCTGCCGGCTTTCAAAGAGCTCGTACTGCAATCGTACGACTGGAACCACAGCGCTGAAGACGTGGCTCGGCATTGGGATTTCTCGCAAGTGCGCCTCCTGAGGCTCGTCGACGTGCCCATATTCGAGTTCCTACGATCCGTTCCCTTCGCGCCCCTCCTGGATCTCGAAGAACTGCACTGCGAGGACTTCAGCGCCCACCTCCCAGATCGGCGACGCCAAGCCACCGAGGGGCTTTATATTCTATGCCGGCAGATCCGTGCTCTTCAAACTCTCAAGATCACATGCCATACGGAGTACTTCCCGGTCGACGGCCTCCTCCGTCACGCGAGTTCGCTAAAGATATTGCGCTTCCGCGACCACGTTGGGTTCGGGGAGGAGTACCGCGGGTGCCCGACCGTCTGGATCGAGGACCTGGTCCAGCTCTCCCGGGGCCTGGTCCACCTGCACACGCTGGAGCTCGACATGGACATCACCATGTGCGACCCGCCGCTCTTCCTCCGTGCCCTCTGCGGTTTCACGCGGCTGCATACCCTGACGCTCCACGTGCAGACGGTCATCAGCACGCTGGAGGATCTCCCGCCCAACACCGACCGCGACTACGAGGCGGCGATGAAAACGTTCGGTATCCTGGTCCGGGGCAAGCAGGGCGCGGCCTGGCGCTCCATCACCATAAATGTGGGCGGCTGGCGGAAGCATCTCGTTCGCCGCCTGGATGCCGGCTGGAGGGCGTTCAACGAACAGGGTATCTACGCCGAGAGGTGTTTTTTGCTCGAGCGGAATGCGGAGGGTCAATTTATGGTCCGAGAAGAGACGGCCATTGAAGGTTGATTGACCATGGACGGGTAGCGGAGCACATGGGTGAAATGGAAATAGCACTGTCTATAACGGCGATGCGATATAACCAAAGGGGGGTTGCCTCCGAAACCCTCGGGCTCTATATACACATGTTCTGAAGAGATCTGCGATGAACGACGCACCTTGCCGTTCTGGGCGGCAATAGGTAGCTGTCAAGATTACCTGTAATTAGGGGAGCTTACATGGCGTTGCTTCGGACACGAATCTTACGAATTACGAATTAGGGATCTAGCATCTGATACACAAGGACATCTGCTACTACACTTGGGCAAGCAGTACACAGGTGGTTTAATCCAATAGGCTGTTCACATGATATCTATTAATAAGTTCTATTTCTCATGTGCATTCACCAACTGGGTCCTACTATTGCTACTTTGACTCCAGCGTGTCTGAAGTAAAATGACGGCCGAAACACCTCTCAGTGATGAACTCGTGCCGGGGTAGCCGAGCCGTTCGAGTCGCCAGTGTCTGGGAACCTTACGCAACGAGCGGGCCCTCGTGCTCGGGCTGTTATCATGAGATGAAATATTCGGAAAGGGGCAATACCTGGTCTGCATTCTCGAAACCTGTCGGATGGCCCAGCCCGTGTCATGATTTCGGACGGTCACTAAGCACCCAAGACAGCTCTAAGTGACAGGAAGAACGGGACGAAGTCCGCGCCGTCGGTTCGGTAAGGATGAGAAGAAGGGTTTGCGAACCGGAAGCGGGGCCTGGCTGGGGGCGACTCTTGACGAGTAAGGGGAATAGGGGGGAGGGGTGAATAAGGATCTCCATCGGCCATCCATCTCAACGATGCAGATCATGAAGGGAAGCAACGTGGCAAATGTGAAGATCGGGGAGAGCTTGGTCGATGGCCACGGTCATACCGGAATGATGATCCGCGGGCCGCGAGACGAGACGGTTATTTTGGTTCTGCATAGGAACTGGCTCTGGTCGTCCCCCCCGCGGGAATGACCTCATGCATGACTTGCAGCAATGTTGTTGAGCGAGCCCATGACTCGAGGTTGGGGACCCCGAGTTGGCATATTTCCGGAATCCTGAAGTGGCGACAATAACTAACGACACTCTGGAGATCTTTTTGGAACTGAGTGTCTCTCTCACGGGTGGGATTTGAAATGTGCGTAACCTGTTGTTTGGTGGTGGTGGTGGTATTAGTACGCAGCCCAAGAGTTCACTTTGAATACTGAGACGCTGATTCGATGCCTCTGTCCACCCGGGGACAGACAGCCCGGGAACAGTCCAGGACTTAACAGTATGCTACTAGTCTCTTACCCTGGATGGGATACTTTAACTCTGTTACCTCTAGAAAAATGCACTTGGTGAGGGGAGTTGAACAATACCTGGCAATGTCGTACACACAATGTGTGCAATTTCCAAGCCGTTTGATTTCTGTTTCGTGGGTTTACCCTTTCTCTGAGGCCATATCCCCGATTTGTAAGAATCTCTTAGGCCAACTGTGCGGCTACGAGGGCCGTCTGCCTCCCTGCCCCCCTCACGTCGTACTGCGGGCGTACTCCAACAATATTGGCCGCCCACAGCATTGATTCCTTCAAGTCCCCGCGGCGGCAGGATGACCTCCCTGCTATATAGTGAGCCCGCCCACCCCAGGCATTCCACGTACCGGGCCCCAACGCTGGATCCACCATGTCAACGTCGAGACTGAGGTAGACCGCACCGGTGCCGGCGCCAAGAGACACGGCCCGGAGAGTCGCGAGCACAGTTCCGTTACGGCTTCGGTCATCTGCCGCAGCGCCACGCCCGTGGTCGATGGGAACTAGCGGCATGTCTCGTGTACCAAGCAGGGCTCCTCGCTGTACGGCACGGATTAGGTGCCTGGGTACTCATGCAGCCTTGATGTATCTCCTTCTGTCATAGACGGTCGCCAGCTCAAGACGAAGGTTCATCCTCCGGACGCTTCCGCAGCTGATACGTACATGCCCAATCCATCTGGCTTCCGACTCTCCGAAACAGACTGGGGAGCCAGACAGATGCCGGAACCGTGGTGCAGCATGACCAACGCGTCCGCGTCTGCGCCGGTTTCCGCTTCAGTCTTGTCCAAGGCTCCCGAGGGAGCCGCTGGCATATTCAGCCGGAGCCTTCTCATATGGCCTCATGGCCTTCTGGCTAAAGGTCGCAAGACACTTCTAACATCTACCGATTTGGACCCCCCTGAGCGAGGGACTGGGTACTGCGCCTCTGTCTCGTGCATTTCGGGCTGTATGGGGCAAGCAGAGCGGTTGCAGTGTCGTGCTGTGTACCCACGACGCATCCTTGCTGCCTCATGCCGACCATATCATCGTCCTCGGCCTGGATGGACGCGTGACCGCGATGGGGATGTTTGAACATGTACGGGAGCAATCTGCCAAGGTCAAATCACTACTCATGATCCAGGATGCTGGCTACAAGAGGTCTCCAAGTGGTACGAAGCTCCTCGAACATGCAGAATAAACGGCCAAAACGAGCCATGATCCGGAAAGACGACCACAAGCAGGAGGAGGCGGCGACGGCTATACGGTCACCGACCCTACTCGGGAACGCATCCATATATAAATACTTGGCGTCTCACGTTGGACTTTCGAAAATTCTATTTTCCATCGCTTTCACGGCCGTCTTCTCAACCATTGGTGCCGTCTGGCTCAACAAGTGGTCCTCGGCCGGCCCGAGGTCACCCCCCCCTTACAATGATAAACGAGACGACGGCTATTATCTGGGTATCTACGCTGCATTCCAAGACCTTCCAATATTCTTTCTCGCCTTATTTTCCGGGCTCACTCTGACCTCCTTGGCCGTCCGCGCCGGGACGTCGATCCACCAGGACCAGGTCCTACTCCAAACCATAATCTAGGCGGCCCAATCCTTTCTCAGCGTGGTGGACACAGGCGTCACGACGAACCCTTACCCCTAGAATATTATACATGTGGATAACGGCATGCCCATATCTCTTTTGGAGACGCTCTCGGCTGGTCTCGTGGCCCTGGTCCAGATGATCTTGATAGCCGAAGCCGCGCCATACGTGACCATCGCCTACCCCTTTCTCCTGGCCATCTTTCGCTTGGCCCAAAGCTTCTATCTGAGGACGTCGAGCCAACTCCGCTGTCTGGACCTCGAATCAAGAAGCCCGGTTCAAACGCACCTTCTGGAGGCGATACAAGGCCTAGCCACCATTCGCGCATGTGCTTGGGTTCGACCTTCCATCGAGGCAAACCACGACATGGTGGACGCCTCTCAGAAGCCCGTACACCTCTTGTACAGGTCCAGCGATGGCTTCATCTCGTCTTGGAGCTCGTTATCACCAGCCTGGCCATCCTGGTTGCCGTGGTTGTGCCACATCTACCGTCCACATCGACATCCGCATTCGGGAGGGTTCCTGGCAATGGCCCTTATCCAGCTCATGTCTCTCAGCCAGGAGCTAAAGATGATTTGTAATCAACTACACCTATCTCGAAACGTCTCTCACGATAATCTCTCGCATCAAGGCCTTCCGAGAGCTGCCCGAGCGGTGACAACGGCGACAAGAACACGACGCCGCACTGGAGAAGGTCCAGATGGGCAAAGTGGTGGAGGACGCGGGCGGGCTGCCACCACCTTGGACAATCTTAGTCAAGGCCAGAAACAACCTCTGGCCTTTGGCTCGAGCAATTATGAAGCCGGGCAAAATGGTGCTCATGGATGAAGCGACAAGCAGGTAAGCAGAGTATCTCACGACACCACGGAGGAGACGTGTGTACCTGAATACTAGCGAGCGACTGAACGGATTACTGACTTGTCTTCCAGCGTCGACCAACATACTGCAAACAGGATGAAACAAGTCGTCCGGGGGGAGCTCGATACCGTGGCTGTGATTGCAGTTGCCCAGGCAGTACAGCAATGGCGGTAAATTATTAACCATCTAGTACGCCGACTTCCCCATGTCCAAGCCCAACGTAAGCATCCTTCGGCATTGACTTTTTGCTCTGGAGCCATGCTTCACATGCTTTTTATGGAATATTGCTCATTGAAAATGGACGCGAGTTGACCTCCATTACATACTGTTGTGCTGGCAGCGTGCATTGCATTCTTCTGAAAAGGGAGCCTGTCAACAGCTGGGGATGGCCGTGGCCTGGTGTTCGATTTTAACAGTTGATATCGCGATAGCAGCGCCACCGACGTAGAAAATTCGAGAGGATTCGAGTGGTATGTATGTCATATGTGATAGCGTAGTAGCGCGGATTACCACACATCACGACCAACGACGACGGCAGATATTCAAGTATTTTGATCCTCTCCACGACCTCCAACGCATTGCATCGGCTCTCTGTTACCGTCACCCGGCTGTGCACACCGTAGGTAGATCTTGGATGAGTACGGAAACGAGGTTGGATATCCTCGAAGCCGGATTTCGCCGCAGCATCAACCATAGGAAAGTCTACGCGCCGAGGGTAAAGAAAAAAATAGAGTACGTTCACTTGAAGCTTGACTTGATCCTGAATCAAGTCTCCTACTTCCGGACAAGATTGAATTGTCACAATTGTGCGAACTGGGGGAACGCCAAGGTCGAACAAAGGGGGCAAAAAGAGATCCACCCTGACAGAACAAGAGGTAGAATATTTTGTAGCAGCCATCGAAGCTTAACCATCGCCAACATCGCTGCGCGTAGTGCTGTTTTGTTGTTTCGACCTGGCTGATATAGGTGCGGCTCGTCGAGTATAGCATCACATGGGTCCCGATGCAAGCGACCGGGCCGAGTCGTGGGTCTCGACAAGGGTTAGGAGTGGAGCTCGAAAGATTATAGTCACGAACGCATCGTATAAGGCGCGCATCCGGACAAACGACGCGACGCGACGGCGAGTTGGTTGCGGAAAAGACACAGAGTCCCTGCGATGGTCGCGTGCAGATTAGTTGGGCCCGTAGAGGGTGAGTTGCACACGACAAGACTTATCGAAGGCGGCCGCCGTGTTGTCTGCCGAACCGATAAATGGGCCCCCGGCGAAAAGGGTAGAAGCGATGTTACAGAACCTCCGCTAGGACGCTCAAGGGCGTTATGGCCCAGACTCTGTGGCATATTCACGGTAGTTGAAGAATCGTCGCTTTTTCTCCAGACGCGGTTGGCATCGCGAGACCAGAAAGATATGCGCGGAATCCTCTCTCGGACTTGCAAGCATCCACCAGCAGGAACTCGCAGACATGCAAGTCAGGCAGGTCTGCTGGAAGGGATAGGGGTGGTATCTATAGGAATACGGAGGATGTTTGTTGCAGGGTAACGAAAGATGGCTGGAGACCACTCGGAGCTCGAAAAGGGGCGTTTCGGTAATGACCTGGGGATTCTGACAGGTAGATCATCGGGGTTTGTAGCTTTTCTGTATCGGCGGCGCCTTGAGACGGTGACAAGTCAGTCAGTTTGTAAATCAAATATGGGCTCGCGGCCTGGGAGAAGTATTGCCATGTGCAGCAGAAACAATGGCATCCCATCCTCCACTGGTTGGCTGCTCAGCAGGAGAGAGAGGCAAAGGACAGAACCCGAAGACGAGAAGAACCAAAGCGACCCAAGCTGGTTTTATGACTCGTAGTGGTTGCCATCCCTAACAGCTCGAACCCAGCACCATGGACGGGTGCGGGCAACCGTCGCCAACAGTCGTGCGGGTGGAACGAGTATTGAGTTGAGCCGTCCGGGTCGGGCGACCTAGCCGCTGGTGTCGTTGATTGACACTACTGACTGGAGCTTGCCAGCAGCCCCGCCATTATCATATCATGTAGTCAGTTGGCTCGAAGCTGTAGCGAGATTTCACTACAGCAGTAGAGCAGTCATATGGTAGAGGCTTTCACGGGTCAGTAGCAGAAAAAAGATCAATAGGTAGGTACATGTAGGTAGGTAGGTAGGTAGGTAGGTAGAAGAGTGATAAGGTGGTGGCTTCCTCGGAAGAATGGCTGCCAGTTACATAATTGAATAACCACCTGTGAATCCAGACCTGACTCGGGTCTAGTAATCCGAACCAACGCCTCGTGTAAGTACAGGTGAGAAATACAACCAGACATACATCGTTGAAGTACTTCCCTTCCCCAATCAACCCGAAACTAACGACAGCACGACAGCACGACGAGCAGTTGAAGCCTTGAAGGGACGGTGCCCTCGTGTACCTAGCAGCAAGGTTAAACTTTCGGATGCGCACGTTCTTACGACAGATGGGGGGGGGTTTGAAGTTTCCCAAACGCTGGCAATCAGTCAGCCTCCACGCCTCCTGCGGCATCCACAAAACCTTCGCTGGGGAGGAGGAGGGCGCACGCGGCACGCCAGCAAGGAACGGGTGCTGGGTCACTGGCTGGTTGTTCGCTGGCCGTGTCCCATTAGTAGCGGGGGTTTCTGGATTCTTTCGGCGCGACTTTTGCTGCATCTTTACTGCACCTTTACTGCATCTTTACTGCATCTTTACTGCATCTGCCACCAACCGGGTCCTCAAATGTTCTCATTCCCGTCTGATGATGCCAGAACATTCATCGGAGCTGGTACCTGGCAAGTAGGGACCAATGGTTGACGCTGTTTGGGTGGTCTAGACCGTTAATCGAGCCATTTTCTCTCAGTCCCCTTATCCGCTTCGTCTCCTCCTTCGTCTGCTCCTTCTGTAATACCTACACAGGCACAGTAGAGCGCAATAGAGTAGAGTACTGTAGTTGGCCATCCAAGGAGAATCAGGCGTCGAGATTGGCGCAGATGTCAAGGGAAATTTGGTCGCAAATTAGTTTCAAGACGGGTTTGCCGCTAGCAACTCGACTCTATCCCACGCAGCGCAGACAGACAACCAGGCAGCCAGACAGCCAGACAATCGACCATGGTGCAGGCGAGTCTGGTCGGGGAAGAAAAAGAGACCACAATTCCTTTTCCCGCCTACAGTACTTTAAATCGCCTGCGGCCGGTGCAACGGCAGCAGGGAAGGATGCCGGGATACCGTGGTTTGCGAGAAATTACTCGGCCGGCCCTGGGTTCCGCTGCGTGGCGAAAACAGCATAGTTCCAGCGCAGCTGAGGAGCTGACGGCACACAGCCCGACAGGGGACCGGCTTACCCTCATCATCATCATGTGCTTATCAAACAGGGCCAGCCCACCCTTTTTACGGGCCACCATCCCAGAAACATGCCTCTCACCCGCAAACTAGGAACACAGAACAAACTAGGTAGCACGGTACATGCATGGACGCTTCAAAAACAAGGGACCAACCACCGCTACGCCGTACGAGGAGGGGTTGCTGGAGATAGACTGCCCAAATCTCTCTATGTACAGTGGCTGTCCCGCTGACGAGGTAGCCTTCCTTTTCTATCCGAGCAACAAGGGCCATTATCGAGAAGCCTCCTTCACGCCTCTCTCTCCCCCCATCCGAGTCGCCAATGCCATCCAACCAACGGGCAAGACAAGACACAGCATAGCCCTCGGCGCCCTTTGCTCATGCACCAAGATCCACTAGCAACCAGCATGCCTCCTCTCTCTCTCTCTCTCTCTCTCTGTATCTCTCTTCCACCCCTCCCACTCTCCTTCCTCGCGAATATGTTCTTGGGCAAAATCAGAGTAGCAGCAGAAACAACAAAGCAAATCGCAGAGTTGATGCCGCGAGGCAGGCCCATCTTCGTCTTCTCTCAACTTCGTAGAAACAATCTGAAATCCCATAACATTTTGAACCCTTCGCGGAAACAAAACCAAATTTGATATACCCGCTAACAGTGTTTGTTGCCAAACTAGAACGTGATCTAAAGCCATCCTGCATTCCTTTAACATGGTCCAAACAGGACCAACCGAGCTAGCGCTTTCACCTCCCAATGTCGAATCAACAGAACAAATGCAGCAGTGTGGCGAGAATCCGAATCCAGCCGAATCGCCCGCGTAAAATGATCCGAAGCCTGGTCTTCGAAAGTAAGCCTTGTGCCTGTCGTAATCGAACCATGTACAACACCTATCCACTGGGGACAGTCAGGCCGTATAAACCCATTATTTCCCTCGTCGATTCAGCCGACCCAGCATGCCTTTGTCGATATCATTGCCCGAATCCATTATATTTCCTAGACTCATGACAGAGCTGGCCGAAGTACTGCTCACAGGCGGTCCTGATGATCCGCCCCTCGGGGGAGGAGTGCGGTTATCATACCCTGACGGTTGTGTTCCTTGTGCCGCAAGTGGCGCATAAGGAGCCAGATGGTTCGGGCTACTACTTGACGATGGAGAGCGTCTTCGGGAATTGTCGTCGGGGAATGTGGTCGGAGGCGGCAACCGCATGCCATGTTCCTCTTCGGGCGGCCGTGGGCGCCGCATACCTGCCACACTTGCGGTTTCTCCCCTTTCTTCCGGGTAAGAAGAACTAAACGACCCTGTCGGTGACGGCAAGGGTTGATCGTACCCAGGAGGTCCTGCTGAATAAGAGCCGCCTCCTTGCTGGGCATTCGACGGGCCACTCAGTGGCTGACCGTACGCCCCGAAAAGCTGTGTACCGGGCGGGATACCGTTCTGGAGCGCAGATACCGGTACGAACGCAGTAGAAGCAGACGAGGACACCGGCTGGAATATACACTCCTGGTTCATCTTTATACAGTTGGTGCATTTTCCGCCAGGGGAATTTTGATAGCCACTGCATCGAATCTAATAAGCATATTTAGTATACTGTCCAAATAATGCGGGGCTTTGCCCATGTGGTGATCAATGTGACTCGCTCGACCTACCTTGCGTCGCCTACAATACCTGCAAGCGATAGATGTCCTTTGCCGCGGCGCAGAGGGCTGCATCACCTGTTGCCCAACTCGACCGTAATCCGGTGGATACTGGCCTGGTGGTCCTCGCTCTGGTCGATATGCAAAGTCGTAGGCAGCATTTGGGCCGTAGGAGGGTGGGCGCGCTGTGGAGTAGTATTGCGGCCCCCGCGGATCTGGAGGATAAGATCCTCTGGTATCTTGAGGTGAAGGCTGGACAGGCGGCAAATATCCATGCGGCGGAGCGTAACCACCGCTTCCAGCTGGAGAGTAAGAGCCCTGGTGACTGCTGCTCGACTCCGCCGGGTAGCCATTTGAAGAACTCGGTGACGTGCCGTAACTACCAGAGCCCCTGGGATCCCACCCTTGCCCCCTTGGGCGGGATAACCACGAGGGTCCTGAATAGACGGTAGGGTCACTGCTCCCGAGGCCATCTGTGACCTAGAATGATATGCAATAGATCTGGACCGCTCGTCTTCTTCTCCCGGAGGAGGAGGGTACTGCGACTCGTCGTTATGGTCGTGTCTTGGTCCCCTGCTGCGACGGTCTTCTGCCATACTACGATGACGGACGCTGGAGGGCGCCAGGGTGAAGATTGCAGGTAAAAACCCACGAAGCTCGGTGTGCTCTCTATTCTAATTTTTGAAGTAGAGTGGTCGGGCCTTGCGGGATGATGATGATTCGTGTGTAAGTGCTCGCTTGCACCAGACTTGAAGCATGTAGCTGAACGGTTCAGACTAACAGCAAGCAAGCACACCGGTCTGTCTCCTCAACACACGCGCGCGCCGGAACCAAGCAGGCGTCTGCGAGCTGTCGAGTTGAAGTGTTGCCTCAGTACGCAATATGAGGTCGAACAGCGCACGCGTCCACAGGGAAGGACGAGTGCGGGCAAATCGGCCACTAATAAGACGTTGCCGTCTCTGTGTGTGTGTGTGTGTCTCTCTCTCTCTCTTTCTCGCGCGGGCGGCGCTTGAACAAACCTCGACTAAGGATGAACAAGAGCTAAGAGGGGAAGCAAGACACAGCTCCGCCTGGGCAAATCTCCGACGGAGTGAGGAAAGAAAAGGACGTAGTGGAGAGATGCAGAGTAGGAACGGGCATGAAGTTTTTGGGTGGTGCAGGTGGAGTGGCGGGGCCAACCGTGGTGAGCGCAAGACGGACGGGACCGGGGCCTACTTAAATGCCGGGAAGGCCAGGTCTGCGCTGTGAGTGCGGGATCTCCCTTGAGTCTGGCGAGTCAGAACCCTTCAACACCCAACGTCAGTACTTTAAGGAATGCGCCAGTGGTGAAAATAGACGGTGTTAAAAATAAATGGAGAACGCAGAGCGGCAGGGCATGGGCGCTGCAAACAATAACATCATTTGGCCGTAGGCGCAGGTTTTTCTTTCTCGTTTCGTTGCTCTCACTACCTACTCTCTGGGTACATGCAACACCAAACGAGATCCGAGAATATGTAGCTCAAGTCCAATGGGGAAGTACCAGCAGCGGGACGGGAGGATGGTAAAGAAGGGCATTCATTCGATGACAGAACAAGACAGCTACAGCGCCGTCCAGCAAAATGCGCATTCGGCAGCAGAGCAAGGTAGTGGAGTGGGAATGAACGTCGAGGGAGGTTGGCTGTTAGAAGTTGCTGGGTGCTTGTGTTGTGTTCCCCAGACCGAATACCGAATAAAGACAGCGTGCCAATCGAGACGACGTCCAAGCTGACCCTGCAGATCGAAACCAGTGCAACAGATAGCGATGCCCCCAGCTTGCAATGGAAAAACAATAAAGAAACAGAAAGAGAAAACATTCCACATACCTTTTGTGTCTCCCAGGTGCTACTACTACGTTGTAGCAGTGATGATTAGAGCGAAGAAGGGCGGCACTGAGGAGAGGCCGTTTGTTCGTGTAATGTTGGCCAACCGCGATTAATGGCAGATGATGCGGGTGTGTGGGCTTGGCTTGGCTCTGCTCTGATGCGCTTCGCGGTGCTGCGCAAGGGCCGTCCAGTCAGTCGGTGACCATGGACTAGTCTGGTGGTGAGGAAGACAGGCGGCGAGGGTCCCGTTCCCCTGGGGGATGGATAGATGGTGGTGTCAGTCTATCTGCGCAAGTGCGAAGAGAGCAAGCAGCAGGCAGAAAGAAAGAAAAAAAGACCTAGGAAAAAAAAAAAAAAGTCGGGCGGCGGCGGTGGCGGGCAAGAGGGGATCTAGGCGCCTCTAGTAGTGCCCCCCAAGGGATGACTCCAACTCGCCAACGGGAGTTTATGGTGAGCTTTCTACTGTCAACTACCCAAGGTAGGCCGCCAGTTTCGGGATCGATTGGCTTGCAGCGGAAGAAAGGATGTGGAATGGGAAGAGAAGTGTCAGTTAGAAGGGCTCCCAGTTACCTCTCCCGCAACCAAGCACCTGCACTTAAGGGCCCCCAGTACATGCAGCGCTGCCGTGATTGTACATGTACGTACAAGGGCAGGGCAGGGGGTGGGGGTAGCGTTAGGGGCGTTCCTCCAGCCGCTTACAAGAAACTAGGTCGGTCGTCGCCAGGTAGGGCTCCTCCTAGCATGCACCTGTATGCATGTGTGGCAATGGGCCAAGGTTTAGGTACCTGTGTAGGTTGGTAGGGTACAGTACCTAGGGGCCGGACCTCTCCAAAGGGCAGAATTTTTGGAAGAGAGGAGGAAAAAGAGTTGTTTAGCAAAGCCGCGGATCCTTTGCCAATCAGGTCCAAGTCTGGGGGCGTCTAATCCCGGATCCCGCCAGTACGGACGGACCTTCCAGGCCGCAGGACGGGCCGCAGCTGATAAAAGTCCCAAACTGATTCGACCGAAGTCTGGTGGAAAATGGTGGTGCTTTGCTGCCGTAGTACAGCCTGCCTCGTGCTGTTTGACAACCCCGGAATATCGATGCAGAGTGAGATAATACCCAGCAACTGGAGCGGTGCGAATCTCGACAGAGGCAGAGGATTGGTTGGTGGATTGTGGGCTTTTGCTGGCTGGCTGGCTGGCCGTCTCTCTCTCTTTCTCGCTCTAACTCGCTCGTTCACTCTTGTTCTCGCCTTGTCTCTCTTTTTAATTGACTGAGCTGGATACGACAGTGGTGACGACGGCAGCTGAACCATGCAATCCGAGGGGAAACGTGAGAGAAGGGGAATAAAACATAGGTGGGCTGCTTATGAATGTCTCACATAGACGCGGAATTGCGCCTTCAAACGTCCTCGAGCCGTGCCGAAGAGCAGCATCGGCTATGACGCAGGACGTGCAGGGAACCTTGGTTCAGATCTGAGATTTTGCCGCTTTTGGAGGAGATGACTCGGACCTTTTGAGTCGCGCCCTTCTATGTTACATCGATGCTGTCTCTCAACCTCAAAAAAAAGGCACCAGGGTCCGATTACTTGCAATGGGTAGCAGAGTGGCAGCAGCAGCCAGCTAGCAGCAATGGCGTATTAGGTGCAGCTAGGGTTATTATTCTACTTTTTTAGTTTATTAATTTATTTAATCTTTTAAAGGTTTTTACTAGTTTTTTAATAAAAAATTAAGGTAGAAATTAAATCTAGAAAAATTTATTTTCTAGGTTAATTATAATTTAAATAACGTGGTTTATTACTACGTAATATATATTATTTAGCGACGTACCTTTTCTATTTCTCGACCTTTTTATATAAATTAATTTAATTATAACGCTTAAAATTAATTAAAACTATTCGTTATTCGATTCCTTACTTAATTTTATATCCTTTTTATATATTTATATATTATAACCTATTTCGCTATAAATATTATAACGCCTTTTACCGGTCGCCCTTTACTTTGACGAACCCTTATTTTTATTCTTATCGGGCGTTAAACGCTTCTCTTTTACCTTCTCGTTTTATAGCTATTAAGATTCCTTAATAATAAGGGTTCTTTTAAGTTAAACTCGCGATTTTTTAGCTTTCCAGCGCTTAGAAAGTGCTAAATTAGCCTCCTTTAGTATATATATTTTATCGCGTATAAAGGTTATTTTATAAGCTATTTTAGTTATATTTTTCGTTATTTAGTTTATCGTATTTAAAATCGATATTAAAGAGCTTCTTTAATGGGTAAATACTCTTTTTTAATATAAATAAAGTACTTAGTTATTTATTAAGGGTTAGACGGCGTTTAAGGGTTATAAGTATTAACCGTCCTTAAACGGGATAGGTTAAGTGTAAGCGTTTAGAGACGTATATTTAGCTTGCTAATTACCTTATTAAGGTTATAAGGTATTAAATTAAATACGCTAAATCTAGATTTAATATTAGTTTCCGTAAAAATAATAAAATACGCGGCTTTAAAAGTAATAAAGAACTCGAGCTTAGTAATATAATTTATAAAAGCTTTAATAAATAGCTCGATTTCTTTCGAATAAATACGCTTTAAAAGTAAATAAAGTGCTATATTAAGAGGTTAAAGTAAGTGCGATAAATAAAAAGGTATATTAATAGTGATAATATTATTATTTTAATAGTATACCTTAATTCGGCCGAAATATAGCTCTCGTGGCCGTTAAGAATTAAGAGGTGGTAGCGACCCTTCGTCTACGATTTAATATGTTTATCGAAGTGCTTAATTTAATCTAGGCCTATTTCGTTATTAGTTTAACTATTAAAAGTTAATTTAATTATTTAATTACTCGGTAAATTAGTTTCGCGGGATTAGTTCGCGAGGTAATATTAGCCTTAAATAATTAAGAATAGCGGAATGTATTAACCTTACGAATTAATATATTTAATCGCCGTTGCTTATTCTTAATTATTAAGCTAGATCGATTTTACTTTTCTACGCCGCTCGGTGCGTATTACGATAAGTATTAACCCGATTATGTTTATTATAAAGCCGGTTTCGTTAAAATTTTAAATATTTTTATTAATAATCCTGTATTTTACCTTTATATTCGCGACTAGTGTAAACCAGGTAAAAATAATTTTAGAATCCTTATAAAGAGCCTTTTAATAATTGTATCGATGATTTATTTTAGTCTTTAAGTCCGGGTTACGGTTAATAAAGCGCTTAACTTAGTGTTTATCGACGCGATTACCGTTATATAACGCGGTAAAGAGATTAGCTATATTTTCTATATTAGCGAGATTAAGAGGTATCTTTTAAATATTTAGATTAATTATATGTTTACGAAGTACCTCTTTTTTAATTAGATTTATTTTATATTATTTCGGTTAGATTTCGCGTTTTAAAGTTCGGCTGTAAATTTAATAGCGTAAAATTAATTCGGGTATATTATAAGCTTTTATTACTGCTTTTTAGCTTATTTAATTCGGTCCGTTTCGTATCGCTTAAATTATTAAAACTATTCGATCTTTTTAGGATTAATTTAGTATTATAATTATAGAGGTATTATACGTTAAAGTTTAATTATATTAGAATTAAATTAAGGTGCGACGTTAAGTAATATACGTCGCGTAGTAGTAAACTACGTTATATCCTTTTTAAATAAATTTAAATATTATTTTAATTTCGTTTTTTAACGCGTTTTTTATTTATTATTTATATACTCGTTATTTTTTATTTTTACGGCTTAAAAAATCCTTAACGTGGTTTACCACTACGCGACGCATATCACTTGGCGACGCACCTCAATTCAATTCCAATACAATTAAACTTCAACGCGTAATACCTCCACAACCATAATGCCTAATCAATCCCAAGAAGATCGGATAGTTTTAGCAATTCAAGCGACACGAAACGGACCGAATCAAATAAGCCAAAGAGCAGCAGCAAAAGCTTACAACATACCCGAATCAACTTTACGCCATCGAATCCACGGCCGAACTTCAGAACGCGAAATCCGACCGAAACGACGTAAAATAAATCCAACTGAAGAGGAGGTACTTCGCAAGCATATAATTGATCTGGATATCCGAGGGATGCCTCCCGATCTCGCTGGTGTAGAAGATATGGCTAATCTCCTTACCGCGTCGCGCGGCGGCGACCGCGTCGGCAAGCACTGGGTCAGGCGCTTTATCGACCGCAACCCGGACCTGAAGACCAAAATGAATCGTCGGTACGATTACCAGAGGGCTCTTTGCGAGGATTCTAAAGTTATTTCTGCCTGGTTTGCGCTGGTCGCGAATATAAAGGCGAAATACGGGATCGTCGACGAAGACATCTGGAATTTCGACGAGACCGGCTTCATGATGGGCATGATCGGGTCAACACTCGTCGTAACACGCGCCGAGCGGCGTGGAAAGGCGAAGTCGGTCCAGCCTGGTAATCGGGAATGGTCAACGGCGATTGAATGCATTAATTCGCAGGGCTGGTGCATTCCGCCGTTCTTGATCGTTCAAGGCCAATATCACCTCGCGAACTGGTCCCGCGAAACCGATTTACCGGGCGACTGGGTGATCAAGCCGACTTCCAATGGCTGGACCAACAACGAGACAGGCCTAGACTGGATCAAACACTTCGATAAACATACCAGATCGCAGACGAAGGGTCGCTACCGCCTCCTGATTCTCGACGGCCACGAGAGCCACATTTCGGCCGAATTCGAGGCATACTGCCAGGACAACGATATTATCACTATTAGTATGCCTCCCCCATTCATCGCACTTGCTCCAACCTCTCGATATAGCACTTTATTCGCCTTTAAAACGTGCTTATTCGAAAGAAATCGAGCTATTTATCAAGGCTTCTATAAACCATATTACCAAGCTCGAGTTCTTTATCGCCTTTAAAGCCGCGCATTTTACTGTTTTTACGGAAGCCAACATCAAATCTGGATTCAGCGCATCTGGTTTAGTACCTCATAACCCTGACGAGGTAATTAGCAAGCTGAATGTGCGTCTCCGGACGCCTACACCTAACCCATCCCGTCCAGGGACGGCCAGTACCTACGACCCTCAAACGCCGTCCAACCCCCAACAAACAACTAAGCACTCTACTTATATCAAAAAGAGGGTGTCTACCCATCAAGGAAGCTCTCCGACGCCGATTTTAGATGCGGTAGACCAGATGGCGAAGGGTATGACCAAAATGGCCCATGAAATGACCCTTATGCGCGATAGGATGCATATGCTGGAGGAGGCTAATTTGGCACTTTCTAAGCGCCGGAGAGCCAAAAAGTCGCGAGTCCAGCTTGGAGGAGCCCTTACTATTGAGGAATCTCAGCAGCTACAGGACGAGAAGGCAAAAGGGAAGCGTTCAGCGCCCGATGAAGGTGAAAATGGGGGTTCGTCGAAGCGGAGGGCGACCGGTGGAAGGCGCTGTGGTGTTTGCGGCGAGACAGGTCATAATGCGCGAACATGTGAAAAGGATATAGAATCAAGCGAGGAATCGGATAGCGAGTAGTTTTAATTGATTTTAAGCGTTGTGGTTGAATTAATTTATGTAAAAGGGTCGAGAAGTGGAAAAGGTGCGTCGCCAAGTGATATGCGTCGCGTAGTGGTAAACCACGTTATTTGATTAATAGTTTAATATAACTAAATTAAAAAGTTTTTTATATTATATAATTAATATATAATATAATAATATTTTTAAGCGTAATAAAAATTAATTATTATAAAGTAATAAAATTCGAATTTTTTTAAAGAAATTAAATCACGTGTATTTAAAAAACTAACGCAGTGAGATAAACTAGTTTTTTTAATACTTAAATAGTTTAGTAAATAGTAAAAACCTGGTTTTTTAATAACCCTAGGTGCAGCGGGTGGATCGGTTTATCCCGTGGTGGTAGTAACCAATTGATAGGTACTAGACAGCCAGTCGCAGGCATGCGCCGTCTGCTGGAGGTGGTTCTGGGCTTCCCTGCCAGCCCGCCAGTGCAGTAAAAATGAAACTAACGAACATGCAAGGTCACACTGCCAACGGTAGGACAATTTATCAGGCCAAGGCCCGGCAGCGCTCGACTAGAGGCATGCATGTATATTATGTGCATAGCAACTACTAGGCAGAGTCAAACAGTTGCGATAGGTCATTTAAGGCAGCCGTGGGTTGGTTAGCCCTGGTTCAACCGGAGGGAAGGGGAGTGAAGGGAAGGGGAAGTGAGAAGGAGTCCGAGTGTGGCAGAGTGTTTGCAGTCAGCCGCCCCTCGTTGGTTCGTGTTGCTTTAGTTGCCGCTGCTGTGCACTGTTTCCCTCGTGGGCCGGCTGCAATCAAGAATGACAAGACAAGATCGAGTGAGGGTGAGTGGGTGGTCCGTTTTGGTATGTACTTGCATGTACCCGGGGTACAAGCTTACTTGATGCTGAGCTTCCCACCCATCAGTTGATGGCTTGGGCCGATGCGTTTGTGACAGGCCCGGCTTGGTCCAATTTAGGGGTTTAGATTAGGTGCATGCTACCCAGGCATATTCGATGGATGGCGATTCCATTGCCTTCAGTCATGTGGTTGCTGCCGATTACATACCTGCCTACATACTTGCTCCCCAGGCGGACAAGTAGAGACGAACTGGCAGGACGGCAGCATTAGGGGGAACGGGACAGCACAATGGAAGGGATGTATTCCTTGATGCAGTACCCAGAGTGTGCTAATGGAGCAAGCAGGCCAATCCCATCCTGAGGGGTTCAGATACACGTGAACTTGCATTGCTATAGGTGTTGCAAATTGACAATGGGGCCCTAGACATACATCAATACATGTAGGTACATTTTACAGTTGCAGAACGATTTTGCATATGCTCCCGTAGGTATTCTGGCTGCTCAAGTAGTTGATCTGTCCACCCACACACACACACACACACTCACTCACTCACTCACGATATTTTGCTTAGCTGCATACAAAACACACGCGTGCACCCATTCGACCCCAACTGGCCCCTCCCCCGACTGCATGTCTGCTAGCCGGGAAGAGGGTAGCTCGTCCGCCTCGGTCCCAGTGCTCTGGCTCGCACATTGCTTTTTTCCTGCAAGAGACCTTGTCAGTTCGTTTGCTCTCACACCGCTCCTTGCGCTGCCGTACACCCCCGCCTTTTGATTTAATAGGTACGCCAATACTTTCGCAAAACTGTGAAAGTCATCCCGGTTTTCTCGTAAGTTGTGCTGTCGTGGAGCAGAAGGAAGGTATCTGACTCTGTGCGGGTCCGTGGCAGCGGGTTCCCATTTTCTCTCCTCGCGGGCCAGCCCTGCTCCCATCTTTGGTTCGTCAGATCCAGAAGATCTAACGCACCTCTTTTACGAGCCTCTTCCCTCTCCCTCTTGTCTACCGCAACCATGCTACTGGCTGATTTGGTATGGCATCGGGCATCGTAACTGGTCCCAGCGATATGGCTCATCGAGGGGCTACCCGTCATTGAAATGCACACGCTCTTCCACAAGTCAGCCTATCCTCCTCATACCTTTCACAGAGGGAGAACCATAATACATAAAGAGTACATTGCACAGTCGGCGGTCAAAACGGCATACGTGCGGCCCTGAAGCACAAGAGCAGTGGCTTGTCCTTTCCACCGCCAGGATACGGTCAAATGACATGTACACCTGTCAGATGGAGCCCAGAGACCAGGATCAAGACTCTCCGCACAGGATTAAGGTATTTCTTTGCGGGATGTGGCTGAACGCAACAACAACTCGCAATTCCAGACCTCGTCGGCTTGCCACTAGGATCCAGGAGGAAGGCGTTGGATTACTCGTCTTCGAGGCTCGGCAATGGCCTTCAAAGCGAGCATCGAAACCCAAATCTACGCGAGAGAGAAGGCGTCGGAATGGATGGCGATCCCTGGCCTCCATGTACACCCACCCATGCATACGTCGGCAGCCACGGAAGTGACCGAAACGACAAAAAGGGCGGGCGTGAGAATTACATTACTGCAATGGCACGCACACGGAACTAGCACGATACTGGGGTGTCCAGGTTCGAACTGAGCCATGATCATTATTGCATTGGGCATTGGGACTCGAAGGCAGGCCTCGTTTACGTCCGCTACTCGTACCAAGTATTGCTAACTAGCAGGGCGCGGCGCAGCGAGCAAAAAAAAAAAAAAAAAAAGTGTTCACGGCGTACTCGGTACATACCAGAACAGTACTAAGGGTACCTCATCCTCATGGAGAACCACCCCTGCCGCCGCGTGCGATAGCAAGGTGCAAGGTCACCGCCCGCTTTGTTTCGTGTGCTAGCGATGGCGGCTGCCGCTGCGCTGGGTAACCTTGGAATTCTGAGCGTCCGTTTCGCCAGCAGCTCTGTGGGGTACAGTTGCAAACATAGCGCAATCATATCCGCTTGCGTTCAGCGCTCCTAAGAATTATGGACTGAGCGGCCCTTACCTTCGTGGAGCTCTCCGAAGCAAGGCCGTTGGCACTATGTCGTCCTACTGGAAGGAGCGGGGCTCGTCGTGATCCAATGATTGTCAAGATCGTGGCTATTTCAACCTACGACACCATTATAGTGTGCCGACCATTTCCATTAGAACTCCGAAGGCAGCGGCTGGGTGGTAGATGAGGGCTCGGCTAAGGATCTTGCGATTGCCACTAACCATGCCTTAGCTCACTTAGCACCGCCAATGCCCAGGCCGTACCAACATGCAAGGTCCCGTCGGCTAGATGATGTGCTGTTGGGAAGCGGCAGAACGCTCCCTATGTATGTTAAGATGTGTTAAAGGCCTGCCTCCGAAGGGCTTAGGATTCCCTAGTTGTCCACCTACCTAGGAACGGAAGGAATAAGAAGACCGTGACGTCTGGTCGTCGTCCGACACTTGCTTCTTGAAGCTGTTTCCTTCCTGATCGCCGATTGACATCAGGTACCAGAACTAGAGGCTGGCCACGGTGTCCCTGCAGTGATACTGATCTGGGTAAAAGGCATCAATAAGTTGCTGATGTGATGTCAAGAAAGGTGGCGTATGCGAAGTACTGCTGGCTTTTTTTCGGACAACAAACCTGACGAAGCACGGATGGTTGCATGTTTCAGCACTCCTGATGACCAGACAATCCTGGCCGATAGTAACCATTGGCACCCAAAGGAACCTGGCCATTTGCTTCCATCATACCCCCTCCAGATAGCAGTATCCTGGTCTGTTTGATGCCAGAGCCCAGGGCGACACAGGATGCAATTCGGCACGTCACGGCCCAGCCCTTCCGTCCGAGCAGAGTTTGGTCGGGGAAACAGAGGACCCCATCTTGCCTTCTCGAAGCATTTCAGTGAGGGCGGATGGGCCCCTGGGGTTTGCAAACATTCCTAGTGGCCACGTTGTTGCCCACAAGTAAGAGGGCCCAGGTACTGTAAGAGGGGGGCTTTCAGATGCGCCACTGCAAAGACCTGCACTGACTGCACTGGACACTGGAATGTCCTGTCAAGCTGAGATGATTCAAAACCCGCCTACCTGCTCGGCTTGAATCGGAGAGCCTGGTCCAGAAGGAGAAGTGTCAGAGGAGGGAGGACCCCTCCAATGGATTCAAGTACGATCGGAGCAGCCCCGAGTCCACTGCAATTGAAAATTGAAAAACGGCCCAGCAATCAGCCAATTATTCATTCATCCACGTGCTGCATGTCCGCCATTCAGCGACTCTGGACTCTGGACTCTGGACTCCGTCATCATTCGCTCCGCACCAGCGACCGCAGATGATCCTTCCGGCCGCCATATGATGGAATCAATGATCGCGTCGGAGGTCAGCGACATCGTCTGAGAATCTGATTGGTCCCAACACTGCGTTCAGCCTATCTAATCTGGCCTAGCACCGAGGTCGGTCATCGAGGTCGCTTGTTGGTAGGAAGTAGGCTTGTCTTCGTTGCGTTTCTTCTTTCGGCTTCCTTTTCCTCGCACAAACACACCCTTTCCCGATTTTTCCTACCACCCACCACGGGAGAATCGATCCAGGCAATCGCCCACGGCCATGCCGACCAACTGGAACGCGGGCATTATCTATGCTTTGCCCGCCCCTTGGCGGATGGCCTGCGTCGTTTTTTCTTCTTCTTCGAGTCTCGCTTCCAGCATTGGAGTGCATACGTACAGCGAGCGGGTGGTCATCCATGCCAGCATAGCATGTATGTACGGTACGGTATGGTATGTACATGTAGTACGTGTAGTACATGACATGACATGCCATGCCATGCCATGCCAGATGTTGTCTTTTGCATCCCCACCCGATGAGATGTGGGAAGGGTTGCTTAATCAATCGTCGATGTAACCCCTCATGATCAGTTGAGGTGCCAGGCCTTGTGGTTGGGACCAATGGACGAGATTGCCATTTACTGCTTTGGGTTGCATTTGCTGTTGTCCAGCTACGGTGGGTGTAGTGATCTTGTCAGCTTCGCGTCCCAATCCGGAATACCGCCGGCCAGGTATGTTCCGCTTTGCCAACTTCTTACCTTGGAAACCTTTTTCTGTTGGGTTTCCTGATGTTGCAGTGCCGCCAATACGCAGGACAATCCTTCCGAGATGCATGTCAAACAGTCAAGGAATCCCATGCGCCTCCTAAGCGTATGACCCCTTGGGGATCCAACACGCTCGCTTGGCAGCAGTCAGCTACTAAACACCGCCCTTTCTCACACCTTGGTCAGGACCTTGGTTGCCTTACCGAAAGTATTGGTACTCGCTACCTTCTGGCATCTATCTGACCTTAGGTGTCAAGTCCCCACCCCCTGCGTACCTAACGTGACTACATGGGGCATCGAATGGGATGATCGCCAAGGCGCCCGCTTCGAGCGTAGGGCACTTCACGATACTTAGCAAGCAGCACCCTTCTCCCTCAAGTCAAGTAAGAGCCATCTGAAGCACCAATTGGCCACATCTGCCATGCTCTGCCACGTATTGGGAGGGTGGTGACTGGACGACCACCAGTCGAATGTTCAAGTTGGCAATTGATGGACGAAGACTCTCTCACTGCATTGTCTTTCTCGCCTCCCCCCACATACACACTGCTGGTAGACACCGCCGTGGTACTACCATGTATGCAGTTCGCCCGCTTTTAGGCTCTTCCCGCGTCCCGTCATATCCATGCATAAATCAGATAGCGGTGGGAATTCTAAACAGCCTATAGTTTCCTCGAGTGACTCCTCCTTGCAGAGGATGCAGCTTCGGTCGGTCTCTTTTGGTCCTCCTGCATGGATGACACGTCGCTCTCGCAGTGTTAAAGCCGCCCTACTCCAACTCCCGGGTGTCTGCATATCCGCCAAACCCCATTGTACGGTGGAACCAATCAACCAAGTCATCGACTGCGCCGCATGGGAAACGGAATACATGCGTACAGGATATCAAGTACATCATCATACAGGCGTCTATCCAAGCACACATATCTATATTCTCTACAGCATAGCATGTACGGACCAAGGTTCCCAGATCATCCTCATCCAGATGACTCGGTTCATCTGGATGAAAATTCCATGAAGCCAAAGTAGAGAATGAGCCGGAAGGTCATTCATTGGTCGACAGGGTTACATGCGGTATCTCCAAGTGCTTCAGCCGCTGCCCTGTCTTGCCTGTATGGCTTACGTGCTTATTTGGGTAGGCGGCTGGATCAGTATCCCGGCGGTAAACTCTACACTATGTACGCGATATACTACACTTTGACACGACATGCCACCTCAGACTGGCATGTCTCAGTCAAATGAGGTTCCAGCCTTGACAAGAGAAGGATCGGTTACAGTGCACATACTGATCGTGTGGCAGTGTTTCTAACGGCATTGTAGCATCTTGACTGTTCAATTAAGCTTGACCACATCTCACTTGGTCGATGACAACTGAAGTTGCTCATACACGTCAAGACTCTCGAGAGACCAGATCTGGTCGCTACATCGCCTTCCTCGGGCCCTACAGGGTACAACGTGGTAATACTGCATGCCAGATGCATTCGAGATTATTTCTCCCAAATCAACCTGTACCTGAACTCAACTTATTATGATGAGATCAAACCTTAAAGTGAACACAAGAACCAATCTCAACCACATCCCCGGAGAGCATGTTTGGATGCACCCGCTCATCCTGAAGCAAGCACCACGAGCCGAGATCATGGGCCATGCTTCAACGTGTGTCCCGTCGCGTACCCACCATCTCACTCTCCAACGATCAACTTAACATCAACACCCATATCGGGGCGCGCCTGGTGGTATATGCGGCATATCTAACTACGGGCGCCAAATTAGGCGAGCCGAACTCGATTTTAGCTTGCTGGAGTACACAGCATCGGAAGAAGGGGAATTCTGCGAAGCCCCACCACCGCGGGTACAGTACGAGCCAGCCAGTTTGCCGCGTAAGGTGATAAGTTCTGTGTGAGGAACAGGGGACAGACAAGTCGTGTGAATGTTCTCCGCTTCACGGACGGAATATGTGCGCGCTAAGTAAGTATGCCGTACAGCGGCCCAGTAGTTCACCCCCCTGTTCCGAGTTCAATAGCTTTGCGAGTCACGACAGATCTACATGCCCCCAGCAGACCCTCATCGTCAAGCTGTGATCTGTAGTCAATAAGAGGGGAAATGCATAGCAGAGTGGCAGAAATGGCTGTCCACTCACAGTCTGCCGCATCTTACTTGCTGTCGACTATTGGTGAGCTTTGCGAAGGGGAGACCCAGCAGAACGGACACGCCCCCTTCGCACCCCATAGCTCGCATGCAGTGGAATCGAGCTGGTAGGAATGCAACCAACACACACTACACGGAGGGGGTGATGCCTGCTCTGCCCTTGGATGTGATACCTATATGCATCAGTGGGTGCGCGCTGGGTCGATAGATGATAATGTGACCTCTCGAGACACGATGGAGCTGCCGCAGCAGGGTGGCTATAAAAAGAGCCGCAGCACTGTGTTGGCGTCCCAAAACGTCGAGTTGCAGGAGACTATACGCTGTTGTGGAGGAAAGAACACAGCTATGCATTCCCAGCCACCGCACACGAGATAGCGGTACCTTTTGGATGATTGCGGTAGCGAACGGGCTAGGCATAGATGAACCTCAGATCATTGTGCGATTTGGCTCTCCGGAGAAAGGCTTGGCTCTGATACTAAGGCAACCTGCCTGCTGTGTGCTATGTAATACCTATGTATGTGTGGTATGGCTTCCGACGAAACCAACCATTTAGTAGACGAAGACTGCATCTGTTGGTTCCCCAGCCACTTGGTCGCGGCTGGCAGCCTGCCAAGGGGGCCGCCGATAAGCACAATACCCACAGCTTGCTGACACGCATCCCAGCCGGGGCCCTTGGCAGGTTGGCGGTTGGATGGATCACCTGCAGATAGATAGCCTGGCAGGATCCCCGGGCTGTGACGATGGTTCTTCCTAGATAGACTGTCCATACCATCCAGAAGGACGGATGACCGCAGTACAAAGCCTACGTCCTGATACATTTCTGGAGGGCCACACGTCAGTTCTATCCAGAGGGTTGACGTGGACGACGGGTTTGACGAGGATGATAGTCAGATGTTCTGATCCCGAATAACACCGAACAATTCTGTCCATTCAGGGTACCCCTCAAAAGACTAGCGCTGACCAAACGCTGACGGTGAACTCAGCTCTCCATCCAACTTCTTCATGATATGTACGAATATATCTCTTTCTTTTGTCATACTAGGAAACAGGTGGATATTTTGTAAATAGACTACTGCAGCAATAGCACACCGCTCCGCGGGGCGACGGTATGATGCGCCATCCGAGTCAACACTGTCAAAGACTATGGGCTCAGGGCTGGTCGAGCACACTTGAGCCGTGATTGGCCGGTCTGGACGATCGATCCACTCGGAACCAATCAGATGGGCCTCAGCGGTGACTCACGTGACCTGATATGCATGCAGCGAGCCGAAGCGTTTCCCGCAGGCTGATTACCCCAGTTATGTCTCCAGCGATCTTCCCTGGCCTTGGGGCGTTTGTCCCCCCCTACCAGCCTACCGTTGCCCACTGCAGCTGGCAGGCTCGACTCAATTGACTGACCCCTCCTTCCTTCCAAGGTTCCCAATCCCCAATTGACCCCCCTTGGAAATCCGAAAGTATGTATTTGCGAAAGCAAGGCGCCAGGTGCTCAGATGAGATTAGGTTACAATTGATCAATTGATCTCGTTTCCGCATTGGTGGTCGTTTAGGCTTGCATGTCTCTGGCTTTCCAATTCTGGCCCCATCACCTCCAGCTGCAAATTGATTGCTGCAACCTCGTTCAGCCCTGGCGACTACCTAATGTACTGGTACAGACTGGTACTGCTACCTCGCGTCGCTACTACGAACATTTCCAGGCATCCAGACATCGCATTCAATTCCGCTCGCTGGACAACGTCGTCCTCATGCAGCGCTATGCGACAGCCAAAGAGGGGGACGCCATACTTCGAGATACTCGGGCTCGAATGTGTTTGCCTTGCCATCATGATTCCCAGTGTTTCGACCCGTTCGCGGTCAACCAAGGTGTGCGGCCAATGGTGGTATACTGATACTTCATTAGGTAACTGAACTACCACCTACAGTGGAATTCGGATTCTTGGCATTGCCTACCTCCTGCTTCCTGCCTACCTGCTCTACTTCCAAGGATAACACCAGGCAACATCATTACCTACGACCACCCCCGTGCATTTTGTCAACAAGCCTAAGTATACGATGATACCTGCAGTTCGAGTCTTTCGGTCATATTGAAATTGCATGCAGGGCGACAGGGGATAGCCAAGGGATATATGCATTGGTGCGCGCAGTGGGCGATTGGCCAAGACGGTATACCTCACGTACCGCTTGACAAGTCATATCTTCCTTCATATGCACCTTCGGGAAGAGATTCCGCTCCTGCTCGCATTCAATAGCCCCGGACGCGGAGAAAGACACGAACGACAATCAAATTGTTGGCCAGCAGTACGTTCAATCTTGTTCGCCGATGGGCCAGCTGGTCTGGGCATCCTACCCTACCCTACCATTTACCCCGCCGCGGCCGACGCGACACGCTGTGCACACACGCACCTTGGCTAGACACCACATGTTTCCCCCCTCCACTGGGCCATCGTCTCATTCCTCCCTTGCAGCCCGGGCTTCAGCCATGCGATCCAATCGAGTCCGGCTTACTCCCCGTCCCGGATCCCCTTACCCCCGCTGCCTCGCATAATAGAGCATGACATGTCTGCAGGACCGGCGTATAACCGGGCTTCCCTTGGACGGTTTATCTTGTTTCTTTCTGCCAACTAGCGGTCAATTTTTTCTTCTTCAAATGTTGCGCAGGCGTTTGCTGTTAGCAAGGAAGGGCCTCCCTGATGGATATTCCCGGCCTCTGTGCGGGCAGAGGCGGTGGTGGTGTTGGCAATTACTAACCTGAAGTGAAAGTGAAGTTGCATTCGTCAGGCCGCTGTTCCCCGCCTACATTGTTAGGTAGGCGACAGCAGTGCCGGCAGAGCCTTGACCGAGCTGAACATGGAACTGAACCATGCACGTCAAACAACTATACTACATACATAGCAACCAGGCTGGTCATTATGCCCGTTCGCGGGCGCTGTAAGTGTGAGCTCCCGGACAAACCGTGCTTGATGCTCACAGGTGCAGTCCCAGAAACCAGGTAGATAGACTCTTCATCCTACGTCTGCCGCAGCTACATGCTTCCTTTAGCCCGTGGCTGGCCAAGAGCGAAGATCCCCCATCTGTTCCAGCATCATATCATCATGTCTGATATCCTTCTGGCAATGTTTCAGTGTACTCTGCGGCGCGCCAATCAACTATCGGGAGGATGCGGCCGCAAACCCGTCGCGTCTGCAGCTCGCCCTTAGCCGCGGCCGGACCCCATAGCGGAAGGCTGGCCATGTACCTCTTATTAAGCCTGCTGTCCATCTAGAATCCTGCAGCAAGTCGGCGAATACAGGGGCCAGAGACAGCCGTGTGGGAGAGAGAGTACGTACTTGAATCCTTACTAACCTAGCAACAGCAGCACCACGTGTGTGTGTGTGCGAGGGAGAGGCGGCAGGGAGGGCTGGTGGCGCAGCTCACTGGCTTGTATCTGCCCTGCTGTCCGCTGTAGGCCGGCCTGTTAACACACCCCCGAATCAAATACTGTCTAACGCTGGATGAAATGCTATCACCACCACCACCAACACCAACAACAACAACAACACCACGAGGACGGGGTTTTCCTTCTTCCTGCACATGCGCAAGTGCCGTCGCATTGCATGGCAACCACTCTGTGCAAATTTCACCGGCTCGCTGCCCACCCTCTCAGCATCCGCTCACCCATTTCCCTTTTCTTCGCGATGCAGACGTCCGTCGTCATCGCTTTAGATGCCTGACTCGGCTTTCTTGGATGTTTTGGGCGTCGTGCATAAGTCCCTCCCCCAAGGCAATGAAGCTATTGAGCTAAGGCCCAGAAGCTAGCGACGCTGCTCCCTAGTTGCCTAAAAAAGCATGCTGCAGTTGCTGCAGTTGCTGCGCTGTGGTGCTACCTTGCGACGGCTGCTGCAGTGCTGCTACTGCTTGCCACCTACCACAAACCCGTTCTGCCCGTAAAGACTGACCAACCTACAGGCCACACAAGTAGCTACCCGCTACGCCCGCAGGCTTGCCGCAACTTGTGACTGCGGACCGACGCACGTCTGCAGCTGGGCCATCGAGTAGTATCCCGCTCCTTGTGCGACTACGGAAACGTCCTTGGCCTTGGCTTTGTAGTGCGTGTGCATCGATTGCCACTTTGGTTGAAGACGAATGATAAGGGTGCAGCGAGGCGTGGCTTCAGAATCTTCTATCGCATCTCCCGGCGCGCCCGTCACACACACACATACACACACACTACATACCACACACAACCGCAGTACCTACCGTCCAACTTATGCACGGCATCGACGGAGCATCGACTATTCCTTGGCGTAGTGCATTATTATGTATCAAATGTACAATGGATGGATGACAGTTGAATCCTTGGCTGCGGCCCCCCTCTTCCTCCCCCATCTCCTTGCAGGCATCGCCGGTCGCCGAGAGGCACGAGGATGGAAATGATGCCTGCGTACCCCATTGCTGCCGGCTAGATATAAGCGATAGCTCATGTACAGTACAGCGGCGGTGAGGATACCTAAGAATGCAGAGCCCGGGGGTTCCACACCCGGTTTCCCTGTGTCGCTTTGCCTTCGTCACATGACTAACCGCATTCTGTCGCACTCCGGGATTGTCACGCTTTAGTTCTGCAGATACCGACCAGGTAGGTAAGTAGGTAGGTAGGTAGACAGGCAAGTAGGCAGGCAGGCAGTGGTGATGGTATACAGTTTTGCTTCAAATGTGGTATTGCTTGGACTTGGAACGGGAGGCAAGGAAAGCTCTCGGCGGGAAGAGGAGTCGAATCTGCCTCTGGTATAGGTATGTGGCCGACAAGTCGCCGGCAAAAGTGTGCGAGGGGTCCACGGTCCAAATGTCGCCGGTTTCTGTTCTAAAGCCCGAGGGATTCCACTGCTTGCTGCTTGCGTTTGGCTCAAAGAGGCAAACCAAGCAACCAACGGCCGTCAGCAATCAATCTCCAAGGCACTCGTTGCATACATACATCCTATATCTCGTGCTGTTATTACATCATCACCCCTGCTTCCATAGTGCTTACCAGCTCGACGGGGATACGATCGATAGCGACAACCACCATGGCCGAGGTTACTGAACTCAACAGGTCGCATTTCAAGTAGGTCAACCGCATTGCATCCCGTATACTCCAATAGTAGCAAACCTACTCATTGACCCTGTCCTGATGCTGATGCATCACATTTTTACCCCGCTAACAATCTGTACGCTGCAGCAATGAGGCGTCAAACTACGACTCCAAGTTTCAAAAGACCATCCAGCAGCTGACCGAGGCCATCCTGGAGCGACTCGACTTCATTGGCGTTGACTGGGTTGCGGATGAAGAGGACGGCAGCGAGCAGGGTGACGGCAGTACCCATGCCCGGGAAGTGCGGCTGCTGGACTATGCCTGCGGCACTGGTCTGATGTCAAGGGTCAGTTCGGGTTTTGGCAAGAGAATCCACCCACCATCTCGGCAGTGTCGACGGTAGTGGTAGAGAGAGAGGTTAACAACGAGGCTAACTAACGAACGTTACTGCATGCACAGGCCCTGGCTCCTTACACGACCCAATGTGTTGGCGTGGATATTTCCGAGGGCATGGTGGGTGTCTACAATGCCACTGCGCAAAACCAGGTACATACGATTCTTCCTTCTTCTTCTTCCTCCTGCTCCTCGTCGCATCCGTTCTGGCCCAGTAGGCCCATCCTTCCCCCATAGATCCTCGGGACCCGGACCCTGTGAATGTGTGATCGTGTGTGTGTGCGTGCATCTCGGTCCACATGGATGATAGGTCCGGAGGCATCCTTTTTTCCTTTCTCTCTGCACATCCATCTATGCGGTTGCTGCTCGGCTAATCCGTTACGATGATAAAAATAAAAAATCCTGCTCTTGCGCCTGCTCCTGCTCCTGCCCTCCTGCTGTTGCCTTGCCTTGCCCACTTCTGCAGGAAGCCGAGCTAACTCTTCGGGCGTGGTGGTTGGGGAAAACAGGGTCTCTCAGAGGATGAGATGCATGCAGTGGTGGGCGACGTGACGGTCCCTGAAGACCCTAGCCCGGCCGCCCTGTCCGCTCCGCGCTTCTTCAACTTCGACGTGGCCGTGCTCGGCCTGGGGTTCCATCACTTTGCGGACCCGCCTCTGGCGGCCAAGCGCCTGGTCGAGCGACTTCGGCCGGGCGGCGTGCTGCTGATTCTCGACTTTGTTACGCACGAGCCCATCGTGAAGCGGGACGGTCACGATGGCCACGGCCACGGCCACGGCCACGGCCACGGACACAGTCATGGGCACGGCGGCGATAAGGACGAAGGCAAGGACAAGGCGTTCCACAACGCGGCGCATACGGTCACGCACCACGGCTTCTCCGAGTCCCAGATGAAGGGAATCTTCGAGGCGGCGGGCGCGGGCCGCGGGTTCGCTTTCCAGGAGATGGGCAGCGGCGTCGTCTTTACCCATGGCTCGACCAAGGATGGATCGAAGCGGCGCGTGTTCTTGGCCCGAGGTGAGAAGGCCTAGGAGGGCGGATGGAGGTGAATGAGCTGGAGTTGGGTGATGTTGATGCAAGTCGACCATCTCCGGAACCTAAAGGGGCATAAGGGGCCTATAAGTATATAAGGAAGTAGATGATAACATATAGTCAACCGCATACGAATGGGCTTCTCCTGCCGCCTTTTCCATCATTCTCCCGGCACATGATGTACAGAAACAACCTCCTCGTATTCTGAGGTGTTCTTAGTATGTGAAAGATCCAACTTCGCCATGCATTCAATGAAACGCCTTCTATCGCCCAGGGGGTACTTGGTAGCACCTGCCTGCCGTTACGTACCCAATTAACTTACCATTTCCTCATCAACAACGACGACGATGACGATCAGGGTCTCATAGCATAACGGTAATGCATGCAGTGTAGTGATATATACAACTTACGCTTGCAGGATGCTGGTTCAAATCCAGCCGTGGCCAGGCTTTTTTTCTTTTTTCTTTTTTTTCTTCCGGGCTTTTGGTATCATGCATGTGCTGACTGTTAATTGGTGTGCCAGAAGAGCCGGCAGCGCTTGTATTTATATCGTCGTTTGGACTTGGATCTCTATGGAGGTCATAAGGGGGCAGCTCCTGGATACGTGACAAAATCAATCCAAGTTACTTCCCAACTAGATAACAGTCAAATATACATCAATTGGCTACCACGAACTTACACACCGCGTGACGGCGGCCATACAATGACTGACCGAAGCATATGTAGCACCGCTTCACCCAAGTCTTAGTAAGATGCGTCGACCGTCAGAAACCGAAGGGGCAGGAGGCAAGAAGTGCCTTCCCGGCACCATCTCCAACAAGCGTCTGATCCAGTCGCCAGATTGTGTTTTATAGCAGGTGGAGACTGGAAGCATCCGAAGACGGTGACTGTTGGAGTGACGCAAGACGAAGAGTGGCTTCACATTGTTCAAAGGGGCTACGTGGGTGGTATGAGGAGACTTCTACCAGATTGACTAGCAAGGAATATGCCAGGAGTGATTTTTATTTTATTTCATACATTGCTATCCTCCGCACATATGTATGTATACATCGTCCCTGTTCATATCTGATCCCGTGTACCGACCAAAGTCAACATGTACCAAAACGTACATACACACTCGTCTTGTATGCCCTGTTCCATCTAAGCTGACAGCAGAGCAGCCGTTTCGACAACCTCTCGTACCCTAAAGAGCGAGCCCACGTGGCATACTACTTCTTCTTTTTACTTCTTGGGAGACTTTCGATTTGTTTGTTTGGCTGTATTCACGGCCAGTGGCAGTCTAATCAATGGCCGTAATGCTCGGGGGAACTCCGGCCCCTGGATCTACTGGAATCACGTAGCCGTCCTGCTGACGCAGAATAATGTACCAGCTGATAAAGGGGTACAACTAATACCCCGATAGCCAGCCACCTGAGCTGATAGTGAAGGTCCTCTGGTGACAAATAAACTTACCTTAACAGGACTACATATGTGGCAGAAGCAAGTATTGTTCTTCAAGCAGGGTTTTGGTATCGGGCAGGCCGTTAAGGCTTACGAGCACGGCAGACCTTGTAAGTCGTTCGAGACCTACATTAAAAAGGGGTTACTCAGCTAGCGTGTGCCATGGAGACCCAACAAAGCCCTCTTGCAAGAGGGGCCGCCTGGAGTCGATCGTATACGATATGATGAGCGTTGGAATGCACCAGAGCCAGGAAACCGGTGACATAGGCACACTTGATCACACGTCCAGATGATGATCAGAGAAGGATCATGCGGTGTCATATTGAAGTCGTAAGATACGCCATGGGCATTAGACTTAGGTACAGCGAGTGTAAGCTGACCGATGACTTGATTGCTCTTGGTGGTGAATGCTAAACCAGGCAATGGGGACTGCAGAAGAAGGTTTGGGTGCACATGTTTGTAAAATGTGTTGCTCCTTGGGTGTCGAAAACCATAATGCATTGCTGTAGATGCCAGTCAGGGTATATGGCATACACTAGCGGGTATAATAGGAAGTAAGCTAATATGGGCCAAGGGGATCGAAATAATCCTGGTAGCTATCATCTACCTTGGTTGGTCGCACCCCCCCTGCCAACATTCCAGGGCAAAGCTAGGCTTGATACTCATGTTAAAAGTTGTGGTGCTCGGCTAAGGCGAGGCCAAGTCTCGGGCTTCAGGGACGATGAAGGCACCGCCAAGAAGGATCGCCGGCTCCTCGAGGTTGTGGTGTTCGTAGCTAGAGTCGATAGTCAGTCAAGTGCTTGTGCAATAAGTCGGCATGGAGAGAGCCTTACGCCAATGTACCGATACCACCTGCCTCTAGCAGGAAGGCAGGGCCATCCTGCAGTGTCTTGCCAGCCCATCGCATAGCAAAGGCACGAAGAATGTGGCCATGGGCAACGATTAGAACATCACCGCGCTGAACTTCCAACTTGGGCTTCCCAATGACTGGCGCATGCCACTTCTCTCGAATTTCCTTGATGAGCCTATCCACTCGTGCGGTGACCTCGTCCGGGCCTCTGCAATAACGTGGACGTATTAGCAAACACCAGGTCTTATCGGCATACGCATGGGATGTTGGGGATTTGGAATCGGAGGACAACGTACTCTCCGCCTGGGCACCCATCGGCCCAGATATCCCAATTACGCCCGAGTCCTTCCTTCTCCCTGCGATCTCGAATCTGGGTACTGGTCACACCCTCATAATCACCATCTGTCAATCATACCAGTCAGCCATGAGCCGAGGTCAGCCTGGTTAGAAGGACATCGGCTGGCTCCCGATTGCTCGGGTCCGTAACCGGGACTTAGCCCGCCAGAAGGTTTGCCACTGCTACTACCGCCGCCAAGTCCCGGAGATGAGCACTTACAGTCCCACTCCCGAATATCGGGTGTGATCTCTACACGCGCCTCGCAAGCATTGCCCTCGATCTTCTCGGGTGTGACGCCATGTGCTTTCCACGGCAGAGGATCCTTGATGCCGAGGTTGAGCAGTTCAAAGGTACGCTGCGCCCGCGTTCTTGGAGAAACGTATCTGCATCACGCCACCAAGGCAATCAGCGCATGCCACCCACACGAAGCTTTCCCCAGTGGCGGCAGCTTGAGGCCTCGGCGGCGCCTGCACAGATTGATAAAACGAATTGTGGCCGGGTTCCACCGGTGAACTCAGACGCACGCGTAATGCGGCGCAACCGTCATGCAGTTGCCAGTACGCAGTAGACCCTGACGACATGGAGAATGCATTGGTACACCGATGGCATCAGCCAAGGGACTGGCTCTAGCCAAGAGTTGAAACGGCCGTCAAAGGTCGCATTGGCGGAATGGCATGTTCTCAAAGTCAAGATTGGCATCGGAAGCCTATCTGCCATCGGCGGGAACCATGGCTTCAGGGTTGCATATCCTCCGAGGCTAGGCTGGGTATTGGGTGCCGCAGGGTGAGGCTAATTGAGAGAGCGAGAGATGGACTTACATATGAGCCAGTTGCTGAGGTACAATCAGTCTATCCTCGCCGACAAGAGCCTTGCCCGTGGACCGGACTCGCCTCTCACCCGTAGCAGTCAGGGGGATATCACTGGTGCCGGTGTGACGGCCGTCGAGGGACCACTCGGTCTCGCCATGGCGGACGATGAAAACGCGGGGTGTGGCCATGGCTGGCCAGCTGTTGCTCTGGGTCTGTGTCTCGTCCAAACCGGGCTCCTGCTGGTTGTCGTCAAGTCAAGCGCATAAACAGAGTTTCAATTACTCGAAAGACGTGCGTGAGAGGGCGGGATGACAAGGGTGGTGGAGGATCTATGTAGAACTTGAGACAAAGAGGAGATCGAATTTATGTAGCAGAGCAGGGCCCTGAACCGCAGCGACGGATCGCAGCCATGTTTCCTCGGTGAGGGGGGTGTTTCTTGTTTCTTTCCATTTCTCCTGCGGGGGCCGGCCCTTCCTGAACTACGTATGCACGGCTTATACACAGTCGAATAGGTAGGGAAAGCTAGCGAGATCGATACGTGCGTGGAAACATGATGTAATGAAAAGGCTCGGGCCTCTCGGACCAGGTGGTAAAAAGGGCCAAAAATGCCAAGGGACTTACGACTGTTCGCCCTTCAATCTTGGCAACTCTGAAGGTTATCCGTCCGCACTCAAAGAGGCAAAGGAGGCAAGATAGATAAGGTGCCCCGGTCAAGGAAATGCAGTAAAGAGTAGTGGAAGAGGCGTATCTGTCTCTCGGAGCTTGAGCACCTTTTTGAGTTGAGTCAGTCTGGCCGGCGGTAGAGGAAGGTGTTTCAGGACGACTGCAGTAGCTGCACGCCCGGTCAATCTCAAACTTGTCAGGCAATCGATTGAACCGGCGGCCAGGATAAGAAACGACACGAGAGAAGAAAAAAGAGACAGAAGTGGCAGGTGGGCCCGAGCGTTCCGAGGGATACAATGACATATAAAGAGACCAAGCGATCAAAGGAATTGTAATATGGTAAATCCTCCAAAGTTGCTTCTCCCGAGATATTGTTGTCAATCAATCAATCAATCAATCATGATCGCACCATTGGATCTGCCTGTAAGGCGCTTATTCAGATCCCTCTCCCTGTCGGTTCCATGGCGGGGCGGCAGCAACGGTTCAGGCACGGACACGGCCACCATAGCCACCGGCGCGGGAGCTAACGCCGACACCAGCAGCCACTACGACAATTTCGCTGCTGCAGTCGAACTGCAGGCCTGGCCGATACCACCCTCTTCTTCAGCCTCGTCGTCGACGACAACGACACCAATCCCGAGAACGATAACCACCTTGGCCGAAGACGAAGAGTCCTTTCCCTACCAAGACAAGGACCAATTGACCAGACCGCGCATGCACTCCGCCCGACCGCCCCTACGCGAAAAGTACCCCCACCACCAGCTCCCGCCGATCCGGTCCAGAGCCAGCAGCCGCGGCTCCTTCGAGAGCAGCCGCAGCCGGAGCAGCAGCACCACCAGCAGCACCCTGAGCGGTGATGGTCTGACGGTCCTCAAGCAGCCCCAGGAACGGCAGCGCGCTTGCGAGGACTGCTGGAAGGAGTTCTGGGGTTGACTAAAACACAAGAAAAATAGAGTCGAGGCAGGCGGCGCACGCACTATACTGCACTCGCCCGCTATACACACCCTCATAACAACATGAAACCCATACCCACCACGACGGCTTCGTCCAGGCCACCACGGGCCATCCGGCGCGGCCCAGCCCCCCGCCCGACAACGCAGGCACCACCACCCAGCACCCCACTGCGAACCGCCACCACCCCGACCGTGAAGCGCGTGGTCTGGACCGGCGCCTTTGCCGCCGTCGCCATCGTCGGCTCCATCTACGGCGCCGGCCTGAAGACGAAGCAAGAATTTCAAGCGGTGAGTCGTCTTCCATATCCACTCTAGAAAAACTTCAGAAGCTGATCCCATGCGTCGCCAAATAGGAGAAGCAACAAATCATCGAGTCCACACCAGAAGACCGCATCAAGGACCTCGAGCACCGCAGGGGTGTCCTCATGTCCCAGAAGATCCCCCTCGAGAGGAAGCTCGCCGACCTGCGGAGCAGAATGCAGGCCAAGGCGGCTGCAGAAGCCAGCCAATCACAACCCAAGAAGAACAGCTAGGCTGGCCGAAAGAAAGCTGGTTGCTTGTTAGTAAACCTCTTCCAATATTTTTCTCAAGAAAGAAGAGGGAAAAGAGGGAAATGACCTGTATATATTCCAAAGGATATAATATGTGTTATTAATGGCGATGTTCCCGTATATAGTTATTTATCTTAACATGTAACGATCTCACGAGCAATGGATGTTTGAATCATCATGTATATTCATGTTGAGGACTTTTCGGTAAATGGGTCCCCCCGATCAGCTGGTGTATCTAGTCTATCAACATACCCCAGCCTACCGTGCGCAAGTGAAGCGCCTGCCATGCCATACATTCATTATCATAGCCATACCGTTGCCCAACGTTGCGATTACTCGGTGGTACCATCGGCTGCAGGCAACGGGATCGCCTTGTAAAGGAGAATCAGGGCAGAGTGAGACTCGCCACCGCCAGCCAGGCCCTCGATCTTGTCAGCCGACACTTCCGTGACCTTGTCGTCGTTGAACCACCACCACTTGTCCTCCTCGTCTCGCTTCAGGCCCGTCTTGGGGTCGATAGGAGGCTCCTTCTTGACGTAGGCTGTGTAGTGGCCGCTGTCGGCACTGGCACCCTGATGGGTCACCACGCCGCGCAGCTCGTACAGTCCAGATTGGTTGGCGCCGTTGTCGTTGGCCAGGTCCTGGTGGATGAGGCTGTGGAGCTCTTTCTTGGCTTCCAGCAGCGCCGCTTCCTTCTCAGCCTCAAACTCGGCATCAGTCTTGAAAGACTCCGTCATCACAACGTCGCCGTCGGCCGTAGTTGGTGCTTTCTTCTCGTCCTTCTTGTCCTTGAGATCCTTCTTGTCGAGCTTAGCACCCATACCGCCGGCAATATCCTCCGCGCCGCCACCCTCGCGGATGTGCTTGCGTCGCTTGCGGGCACGCTCAATATCCTCTTCGTCTTTTCGGACCTCGCGAACCTTGTCTCGGACCGGGATGAGCAGCTTCTTCAGGTTGTCGTCGCAGAACTCAACGACATCCAGCTCGTGGGGGAATGTGACCTTTCGCATAATCTTGGCCTTCTTCTGCGTCTCCCGCTTCCAGAAGAAACGTACAAAGTGGACGGTGAGGTACTTGGGTGCCCGCGAGATCTTGGAGGTCCTGGTGTACACAGCTTCCCGTCCTAGTGCGCTCGAGTTCTTCTCGATCTTCTCCGTCAAACCTTTCTTGATACCATCGGTCAGATGGTTTGTAGAACCGTCAATATGGCAGTTCAGCTTCAAGAAAGGCTCCCTGGTCGTCACCGCCTCCTCACCACCTTCCCGGGCAGCTGGCTCATCGCACTCCAACACACTGGTAAACTCGCCGGCCATGTAGTTATCGACAAAGGGGACCTCCGAGGAATTGGGGTCATTCTTCAGCTTGAGCTTCTGGCGCAATTGTGACACGATTTGAGACCATGCTTCCTCCGCATCCTGCTGGGCATAGCCATGGCCGGTTCGTGATTGTTCGGCAAACTGAGGGAATGCGCTGCGCAGAGCGTTCAGGAAACCGTGGGGGATGTAGGGCTCCTGGGTCTGGGACATGTTCTTGTACAGATCTCGGAGTTGTCTTGTCAGATCCAATTGGGTAATGCTTCCGAAACCACCGCCACCACTGCCGGACGGCTCGTATTTGACCAGGGCGTCTTGGAGTTCGGGGACAGCACGCAGCGTTTGCAGTGTCGAGTTGAGGTAGCACGTGTTTCCCAGGTTGGTCAAGCCAGCGGGGGTGGCACCCTCCTGCTGGGCCTGCTCAGCCTCGGTCATGTCCTCAACGAACTTGATAGGATCCTTGGGTCGTGCGAGGGCAACGCCGCCGTCGCCGCCGGCGGTGCCCATCATCATGATGGTCTGGCCGGGCTTGAGGCCGAACTTGCTCATGTCGGCGTCATCCTTGAGGGGGCCGCCCTTCATCAGAATCTTCTGGCGATCGGGCTCGACTCCGGTTAAGCTGAACAGCTGAAACTTGAGGACCTCACCGGTGGATCCGGTATCGACCTCGACATCGTATTTCGTGCCCTGGTGCTTTACGACAACTTGCGGCAGAGGTTAGCTACGTTCGAAAGTGTGGAATGGGATGTAGGAAAGGCGTGGATGGCTTACTAGGTACAGCCGACATGGTGGCTAGAGGGGTCGACTTATAGCCGCTGCTCTGTTTGCTCTGTTTGTTGAATCCGCAGGAAGAAGTGTGGCGTGGATTGGAACCCGATACTAAAGGTTGTGGAGGTTTTCGAGAAAGAAAAAAAAGAGAAGGTCGTGACAAGGCAACGAAAAAGCGTCGTGTTCGCCTCTGGAATTGATGGGATGTAATGCTGCAGTCACAAGCCTCAGCGCCGGGGCGAGGGACAGCAAGCTTGGGTGGAGTGGCGGTTTAGGTAGGTACTGGACAGTGCACCCTGTCGAAGGTGGGGGAATCGGGAACTGGAGCTTTGGTCAGTCGGGCTACTACTACGTGTAAGCAGGTACTAGCCACAGTTGCAATCAATCGCGGGAGGCTGAATTGGGCCTTGCCTGCCCCACTCCCCTTTGGCTGCCGCCGCTGCTGCTTCGGCCTTAATTGGACTTGACAGCAGACAGTCGTCACCTCCTGTCCTGGTTGTAACTACAGCGTCGCCCTCAGCCTCACCCCCCCCCCACATGAACGAGAGGGAGAGCTGGTTGAGCTTCCGAATCCCAACTGTCTTCCTTTTGCCGTTGGTTGTAACGACAACTTGGTCTTGACGACCATCCCACGTCTACAATGGTACCCAACCGACTCCCATTCCTTTATGCGCCCGCCTCCCCCTCCGCCCGCCCTTCTAAGCTAACGAATGCCTGCCGCAGTCTCAATCTCTCCGCCCCTACCTCAAATGCGTCCGGAGCAGCGTAACGGCCGCCCTCTGCTTAGCCAACTTCGCTTCCCAAACATCCGAACGACACAATGTCCCTGAGGTCGAGGCCCAGACCTCGCCCGAGGTTCTGCTGAACCCCCTCGTCATTGCCCGAAACGAGAACGAGCGAGTCCTTATCGAGCCCAGCGTCAACAGTGTGCGCATAAGCATCAAGATCAAGCAGGCCGACGAAATCGAGAACATCCTGGTCCACAAGTTCACCCGCTTCTTGACCCAAAGAGCCGAGGCCTTCTTTATTCTGCGGAGGAAACCCGTCAAGGTCCGTTCTGCCGAGTGCCCAAGCGGCGCAACCGTGGATGTGGTCCCGTATCATACTGACGCCTGCCTAATAGGGATACGACATCTCCTTCCTCATCACCAACTTCCACACCGAAGAAATGCTGAAGCACAAGCTCGTCGACTTCATTATCCAATTCATGGAAGAAGTGGACAAGGAGATTTCAGAGATGAAGCTATTTGTATGCGCACCCCAGCATCATTACCCCTTTATCTGCTCCATAAGCTTACATCAGTACAGTTGAACGCCCGAGCACGATTCGTGGCTGAATCTTTCTTGACTCCAGTAAGTCACACATCTGCCCCTTCCATGACTGTTTACACCATGATGGCTGACCAAGATCCCAGTTCGATTAAGAGGGCGCAAGGAGTTGATGGGATGACCTGGCTGGCATATGGGAAGACTAAACACTACGACGCGGCGTCTGGGTACTTTCGGGCCGTGCCAGATACCAGGTTCCGAACAAGCCAAGCGGCCGATAACGAATGCATGATCATTTAGTACTCCCATCGCGTCTCAATCTTCCGGGTCACTCCCGCATCTTGGTGAACAGCTTACAGAGCGGGGGCTTGGCAACATGGGCCTCTCTTGTAAGCATGTGCAGGCAACCGTGACATTGGCCCTCTTATCTAGATCTAGGCCCACTCGGCATCGATTATCTGACGCCAGCATCCAAGGCTGCATCGACCGATATCAAATGTGTTTGCTCGTACGTCCACCTTCCGGTTGCGTAACATGCGGCTATCAACGTTCTCGAGTTCCTCGTCGCCTCAACCACGACCCAGACACTCGCTTCATACTCAACATCATCGTGAACTCTATACACGGACAATATCACCAGAGACCCGCTTCGCGGAGGGTACGGGTGGGCCCTTGAGGCCCACTTGAGTATACTCTCTTGAAGACGTCCTATGCCTTTGCCGATTTTTACCGGCTCGGTACACGGTGGGTTCCGAGTGATGACCTTTTCGCCTGCTTCCTACGATGAGCTGTATACAAGGCCTTTAAATTGCTTGACTGTAGGCGGCACTTCGACATTGAGCAACTCAGGGAGGTCTTCGCTGCCACTGAAATCACCTCGCTGGCTATAGATGGTCGGACCTCAAGCAGAACCAAGGTGGACTGGCAACGCACCCCTATGTATCTATCGACGGAGGCATGAGTCTAGACTAGCTATCTTGCCACCCTGCGTGAGACTCTTACTCTAACCGGTCGGAACATTACATAGGATGAAAGCTCTATGACTAAGCTCATATCCGCGGCGACTTTGCTTTATGACAGTTTGTCACGACCCCGATGATCCCCCAACACTCTTCCCACCAAGTGGAAATTCGCAATGACTCCAGTAACTTGTCACACCACTCTACGGTTGACACAGGTATGTCCTATAGCCATATTCTCTCTCTTTTCCTTTGGCCCCCGGAGCTAGACCACAGCAACGGGTTCGCCATGACCTGCTAGCTGACTACCATGCCCCTTTCACTGCCATTCCATCCACTCTTTCTAACATCTTCACTTTCCCTCCCACAGCTATAACCTATGAAAAATTAGGTTTATGACAAAGAAGCCTTGAGGCAGTCGTGTTGGGGGACATTGCGGTTCGCCAGAACGTATCTCCTTCATTGCATGTTTAGCGGTTATCCTTCCATAGGGCTCTACTGCGGGCGCTGGAACATGTTCAATATCGGCAGTAATCGAATGGCCATAGCCTCTTGGATATTCGCAATAATGCTTCATCGCTGGAACTGGGTATTAACTGACAGGTTATATAGTGTCCGTCTTTAATATACTCATGGCTATGTTAAACACTGTTAACGTAGGAGGATGCTAGGGTGTCTCATCATATGCTGTCCATGTAGTCTGAATGTGTTTTGTTTATTTTGTCCAGAGCAGAATAGCAATGGTACTCGGTGTTTTCTTCGCTCCCGGCAGATTCATCCCCTACGCTTCAGGCACCTACGTCCAACCTGGGAACACTTTCAATGGCATTGTGTTGGAACGCCGAGGTGAATACAACTTATCTGAACTTGGTATCCCCATCTTACATGCAGTCACGTAACCATCAGCCCTCAATAGGTCGACAGCTGTTCGTCTCTCGCAATTTCTTCCCTTCGAAGCCGAACTGATATGGTCTCCAAAAACCCAACTGGGTTGCACGGTTGATTCTGCATAACAACCACTTTCCTCAGCTCGCAACACATACGCTTGACGAGAAGAAGTAGTTCCCTCTTCACGCCAGTTTCATCACACCACGTCCACCTCACGCATTCCCGTTACCACCCTTGGCCAGCCTGTCCCTGCCACTTCAACAGATATTAACCGTGTAGGAACGGTTACATACTGACTGAATCACGATTCATACCAACTTGGTAAACCTCTTCCAGGTAAGTTCTGATGTCTCTATCCCACGAACCACACAAGGCTATCAGGCAATTTACTTGCTCTTGGTTGTCATTCCCCAACCGGTCGAGAAGTGCCTTGATGCCTCTCGTAAACTGATTAAGTCTTGACGACGACGACTTGACCAGCTTTACCGGCCCATTCTATCTTTATAAAGACATTGGTGGGATTGTTCTGGAGCCAGCTTGAACTTCTTGACGAGTGTTGAGATTGTCTGTCCTCAGGATTCACCCTTCAAGTCGTCACAATAATTACCTTCCACATAACTCTCACATGAACTCACCTCCCCCCGAAATCATACCAGCTCTGTTTTCATATCTATTCATTTACTGACGTTGCTGTCTTATGAAAGGCAGTACGGCGTCGGCCTCATATCCTCTTGTCAACTTCTGGTTGACATTACCCATCTACCATTAAAGGTAACCACTCATCCCATTTCTTATACATCCATCTATCTTGTGTTCACCAACCTTACTGCCTCATTTTTTGCGACATCTCTCCGATCTCAGACTTGACATTGTTAACTCCCTTGTTGTCAATTTATTTCTCCCACCCTCTGCCATCATAGGTAACCTTTCATCCCAACCCTTTCCACACTGCAACCCAAGCCCACGCCCATTGGCATTACATTTCCGGACCTTGCGTCTGTATTCACTGTCGACGACCCTCCTCCATTCACTGTTGACGACCCTCCATTCACTATCGACGAGCCTCTTCCATTCACTGTCGACGACTCTCCATTTTAGAACCTGACTTTGCTAACCTCCTTCACCTAACTTCTTGCGTCACAGTTAATCATTCATACACCTTATGCAAGCACACCCACAACCACAACCTACTACCACGCATACCATCAACATGAATAACCTCGTGAACATGCGTCGCCCTTCGCGGCTCGGGGCCAACCTCCCTGCCACTCAGGCAATTCCCACCGTCTCCGATGTCTCTTCCGACAAATCTGAGGGAGGCGCTCCTCTGCATGAGGTCCAGACCTTCAGCCAGATGAGAATGGGTCAGCTCGAGCGCAACCGCGTGCAGCGTGATGCTGCCGCTGCCACCGCTCCTGCTGGAGTTCCCAAGCCCACCAACAACCATGTCACTGACCATCGCGCCAATGGTTCGCCCGCCGCTGTTGGTCCTGTCCCTGCTGAGAAGCAGCAGCCCAAGGCCAAGAATGAGGGCCCCAAGGTTCACAAGCTCAACCCGGCTAGTGACATGTTCATTCCATCCAGCAGCACCTTCAACGATCTGACCAAGATTCAGGTAAGTTCATCCAATCGCATATGAAATGAGACTCATACACCCCCATTGCTGCCTGGCTATCTCATATGTTCCAGTATGCACCCGCGTGAGCCTAGTGGCTGACTTTCATCTAATGAAAACTCAGGCCGCTGATACCCAGAGTAAGTTGATGCAACTCCTGGAGAAGAAGGAGCAGTCGCAGAAGGCAGCAGCCGAGGAGCAGGAGTCCCGACCCGTCAAGAATGGCTTGACCAAGTCGGCCAGTACTGGAAGCTATGCCGGATCAACCCACTCCACACTCTCATCTGAGCAGGCCCAAGGCTATGCCAATGCCTCCGCCTTCACTAGAGCCCATCACCAGCAAGGCCCGGGCGCTGAGAACCATCAAGCTGGAAAGTCCCGAGCTTATCATCAGAACGACTATGGTCTGACTGCCTATGACAGCACCAAGCAGCTGGATCACACCACCGGTGCTACCAACTCTGGTGATCAGGATACTGACACCGGCTCCCAAGCTCTCACCCAACAGGGCTCGCCGGTGCCCCAGTATACCAAGACAGCTTCGCACACTGTCAACAATGGTTCTCAGGCTGTTCAATCTTGGGCCAAGGGCAAGGGCAAGTCTCGTCACAATACCATGAGTGACCGTGAGTACAAGTCTCTTCTTCCCATCCCCGACTTGGACGCCGGCGCAGCCCAATGCAGAGACATCGTCGTATTCCAGGCTGTTGACGACACTACCCGAGCCGAGCGATCCGGCATGCTGAACAGCATTGTCCCTTCGAGCGGCCTTCCCAGCCCGACCGTCCTCACCCACGCCGACAACATCCCCTTCACCCGGACCGCCGGAGACAGCCTTGCCGCCGCCCAGGTTCAACGCGGCGTCGTCCACATCGACAACATCCCCTTCGGCATCTCGCGCGCCGAGGTCATTGCTTTTGTGGGCAAGAACTCGCGCCTCCTCAATGACAGTGAGGAGCCCGTCCACATCATCATGGACCGCGTCACGAGCAAGACCCAGGATGTTTATGTCGAGTTCGCGAGCGACAAGGACGCCCAGGCCGTCGTCGAGCGCCACGCGAACAACGCCAATGGTGGCCGCTCAGCCCGCTTGGGTGACCGCCCCGTCCGCGTGAGCCTCTCGAGCCCCGCCAAGCTGATGGAGGCCCTCTTCCCCGTCGCCCGCGGCGTCAACTGGTACGGCTACATTCCGCACATCCTGCCACCCAACCATGACGAGCCCTTCTACAACTTCAGTGTGTGGGCCTCAGACGAGGAGCTGTCCATGGTAGCCAAGCATGCTGAGGAGCCTCGCCGCTCCCCTTCTCCAAGGACGCCCGCGAGCGTCCCTACGAGTGCATGATCAGCACCGTCAAGAAGTTTCCCTGGTTCATGACAGACCACATCACTCTGAAGCAGCGACACAACATCTACTACTGCTGCTACAAGCTCCTGACCACCCTGCAGGATGCTATCCAGAGAGAGGAGTGCGCTGTGCGTCTCACCCCTCAGCTCCTCAAGAGATTCATTGACGCCATGATGCTTTGCCCCGGTTTCACGGTCCTGCAGAAGGACAACTTTGCCCAGGAGGTCCGCATGAACGGTCCGGACATGTGCAAGTTCAACATGCCGCGCTTGGCCGAAGACTGGCGTCACCAGTATGCCCTGGCTCCTCGACCTGGAATCCCCATGGATGTCATGGAGGTAAGTAGAAAAGAAAGAAGAACATACCTTCGCCCCCTAGTCCTGCGCCGGCCAAATACATGCCTGGAGATTCTCAAGTACGAAGAAGCTAACCTCTGATGACCTCTATTAGTACTACATTGCCATCATCAGGGATGAGTCGACTCGTCACGCTGAAAGCCATGAGCTCAGCGTGAAGATGGAGCTTAGCAACATGCAGGCCTGCACCAGCGGCTACTGGGGCTACTTCTGGCACGAGGTCGGCTACCACACCATGAAGAATTTCGACAAGCTGACACTGCATGAGGCTGCCAAGATGGAGTTGTCCGCCGTCGACAGGATCCTCCGACGCGCCGTCGCCCACGCCGAAGCTATGCAGCTTCCCTTGGGTAACGATAACGGTACTCAGGCTTCGAACCAGTATCATCACCTTGGCTATCCCTCCGGCGCTTCTCGTAACGGCAAGATGCTCGCGTACTAGATCAAACGGACCCACAGCTCATCATCACCAACATGAATGGTGAGCGAGCGGCTTTGTTTGATCCGAGCCCGGATACATGCTCACCTCTACATCTGCTCTTATTACTTTGCTTGTACACTGAGGCCTTTTGGTTTGAAGGCCTCTCGACGTTGATGATACCACATAGGTTTCCCCCAAATATGTTAGGGGGCGGACCTTACGGACGCAATAAAGCATACATGCAGTATGCACCACGGGACTCGGAAAGAAAAGGGGAAAAAACAAAACAAAACACATGGCGGGTGTAAGAGCTACGGGTCTCGTGGGTATCGGACATTTGCGCGTGATGCAATCTCTTGGTTGTGCCCAAAGAAAGAAGGGGAACAGATAGCCATGCCTGTCGCAGTGGTTGCTGATGATACTTGACTGGCTTTTCTCTTCTTCACTTTGAGAGAGGTGAATCGATCTCTCTGCTCTCTGCTGCTATATTGTTGGCGAGTCCCGACTTCTCTCTCGGATTGTTCGCCTGGCCTGGCCAGGTTGGGGGTGGTGGTTCAGCCGAATGGAGGGTTTGGGGGATACGACAGCTTGCTGTGCTGGTTGGCCTGATCCGCTCTCAGCTGTGCAGAACTGAGCAAGACCGAGATACATGATATTTTCCTAGTTATACTTGATAGATCGTTACATTGCCCAAAATCGGTGTTGGTATTGATGTGTCGTGATGTGTCGTGATGTGTTGCGATGTGTTTGAAGAGGGTAGCCTTTGACAGACGAACAGCCCAGTAGGTAAGCAGTAGGTAAGAGCCCAAGAGCCCCAATGGCAATGGCTGGGTCGAGCCTACAGCAGGTTGATCAACCCCTCGAACTCCTCCTCCTCCCCCCCAAGTTTAGGCGTGTTGCGTTAGCGTTAGCGCCGGGTATTAACCTAGGTGATGGCGCTGTCAGCTCATCCCACTTTCCTCAATTGATTCGATTTGTCCCGCCTTTTGCCTTGCTTCCATGATAGCTGTCTGCGGTGCCCGTAGATCTACCATAACCCCCTCCTCTATCCCACCAGCCTCGCCCAGACCCAGTCACCCAGAAGCCAGAGCCAGAAGCAGGCTTGCTTGCAGCGCACGCCCTCGCTCTTCTTTCTGACGTCGCAACCCAACGACCAAACACTCTTCCACACTTCTACATCCGCACTCATTGCGCAGGTCCAAGGCGCCTGATCACACCCGTACTTCTCTACTCCACGTCCACGGTTCGAACTTCCTCGGCAACTACCTACCTACCTAGGTAGCAGTTAGATACCGCTAAGCGACCAAGACGTCAGCTTCGCGAGCTGACTGGGGTGCAACCAAACCACATCTTCAACACGGCGTCTTCCGGCTCGGTCCCAACCACTGGCTCGGCGCCGCAGCCGGCCGCAGCTCGCAACAGCAACAGCAACAGCACCATGGCTGCTAACAACAACGACCAGAACCAGGCGACCTCGCCTGCGCCCAAGTCCCCGACCTCGCCTCGAGGCATGGCCGGCATGGCGAGCATGTCCCGGCCCATCACCCAATCCATGCCCGACAACCGCCAGCAGTCCTTCGAGGAGATCTACGGCCCTCCCGAGAACTTCCTAGAGATCGAGGTATGCATTGCGCCCCTACCGATACAACCAGAACGAATGAAGGGGAAACCGAAGAAGCTAACAATTCTACTCTTTGTGACAGGTGCGCAACCCTCGAACCCACGGCATGGGCCGCGGCATGTACACCGACTACGAGATCGTCTGCCGGACCAACATCCCCGCCTTCAAGCTGCGCCAGTCGACGGTGCGCCGGCGCTACAGCGACTTTGAGTACTTCCGCGACATCCTCGAGCGCGAGAGCGCGCGCGTCACCATCCCGCCCCTGCCCGGCAAGGTCTTCACCAACCGCTTCAGCGACGACGTCATCGAGGGCCGCCGCGCCGGCCTGGAGAAGTTCCTCAAGATCGTCGTCGGCCACCCCCTGCTGCAGACGGGCAGTAAAGTGCTGGCCGCCTTTGTGCAGGGTGAGTACATATCTATCATTTCCCTGCCACCCGCCGCCCCAGCTTCTTATGTAGACGAGAAACTTCGAAAACTGACTGGGAACCAATTGTAGACCCCAACTGGGACCGCGCCGCGTGGTGACTTCGGTTACTTGATTCCTGGGCCAAGTCGTCGGACCCCCCTCGACAGCCCCGAAAATTACAAAAGAGATGCCCTGCGCCACAGACATCAACCCCGCTGTTGGCCAAGCTGTCTTGGCCACAGGATGAATGACGATGGTTGGTTAGGTCGAAGGAATCAGCGCCCACAAGCTGTGAAATGCCACCTAGGTACCCGGCAGAAGATGGACGGAATCAGGCATTCTGGGATACATGGACGACGGAAAGTGGGAAACAGCGACTGCCTACTCAGGACTCCCCCACGACCGCTCGCATTTTCTTATTTGCTCAGGCTTATTATGGCACGGCCGGCTCTTTCACTCTTAAAATCTGGTGTTATTGCGACATTTGCGACATGATATCCTTCTGTGTTACTTGAAAAATTAGCTCAGCAATGAATGCCGAATCCTTCGCAAACGAGGCCCTCTGTTGTATGATTACCTACCTAGGCTCACCAAGAATATACGAATGTGACCGAACCGCGACAAAACGGAGGCGTCCGTGTACATAGTATATCCAAAAATGGTGATCTCTTCTCTCGACTGGCTATCGGCATATATCTCGTGCATATGGATTCGTTATTGTTATATACATAATTCTTCTACAATACCGTTACATGCTTGAATCCCAACGACATGCCCCTCCCTGAAGCGAGCACATTCCCCTCCCCAACGCCAGATGTTTATGCTAAATGCTCAGTTATATGCCATCCCTTGTCTCTATCCTTGGGTCTCTATAAGTAGGTTTGATGTACAATGTAGCGTTTTTTTTCGTGCCCAGGAGAGCTGGGGGGAAAAGGGGGCGGTTCTGGTGTGCCTTTTTTTTTGTGTTGCTTGGCACGGCGCGGTGGTGAGTGTGGTTGGGTCTTCTTTCCTTTTTTTCTTTCTCTCCGAGTAAGTGTTATACATAGTCGTCGTAAATAGTAGTGTAATGTGGCGTGGTGTAGACTACTGTTTAGCTCTTGGATCCGAAGAGCTTCAGGATGGCTTCGTACATGCCGAACATGACGGCGGCGGAGGGGATGGTGCGCATCAGGTGCGGCGTCAGGCCACCGTACAGGCCTAGGAAGCCTTCTTCCTTGAACACGAGCTTGAAGCAGTGGACTAGACCGGTATACTTGGGCCGCCCGTCGGCCATGGGGGCTTGTCGGAGACGTGTCCGTGCAACCTGTAGGTGGGTATATTTAGTCAACACTCTCTTGAGACTTTGAAGCCAAAGTTTTTAGCTTGAGAGTAACTTACCTCATGCGGATATGCCAGGATAGCGGCCACGGCCTTGGACGCACCGGCGCTCATGAAGTTGCCGGTCCAGTCCACAGTGTTGTCCCACCACGTCTTGTCCCGCCCGCTCTCCACAATACGGGCCTCGCGGTGGCGGAGGCGCTCCTTGAAGTTCTCGTACAGCACCCAGTGCAGCGTCGACTCGGTGACGCCCAGGTAGCTCGCGCTCATGCCCTTGAAGAAGCCCGTGGGCCCCTCCTTGCGCAGGACCTGCCGGATGCAGTCCCAGCTGTTGCGGTACGCGCGTCGGCTCACGTCGCCCTTGCGGGCGGCGTCGTTCTTGTCGAGCTGCAGGCGCGTCTTGACGAGCCAGATGGGGTTGGTGGCGGTGCTGGTCGCGATGCCCGCCGTCGCGGCGGCCGACAGGTGCACCCACGGGTTGGAGGCGTCGGTGCCCGTCCAGGTCGAGTAGGCCCGTTTGCCCGTGCCGTAGACGTAGAAGTTGATGCTGCGCGCGGGGATCACGCCCACCAGGTTCGGCCCCAGGCCCTTGAACAGGGCCCGCCACCCCTCCAGCCGGTACACGTCCCGCAGGATTTGGAACGTCTCCGCCAGGTGGTACCGCATCGACCGCAGCGCCGTCATGCGCACGTGGCCGCCGCCGGCCGTCGCCGTCGCGGCCTCGCGCGCGGCGCGCAGCTGGGCTTGGTAGAAGTCGGATTGCAGGCGGGTCTTGAGGACGTCGAGGGGCGCGGTGAAGACGGCGGCCGTCATGCCTCCGACACTGTAAAGAGACAAAAAGTTTTCATGTCAGCGCCCAGGCCCCAATTTCTATTGTTATTGCACATTGGCGGGGGGACGGGGGCGCATACCCTCCTGCGACCATGTGCGGCCACGATTTGGCGAACGGCGACTTTTCTTGCTTGAGTGCGCCCGCATCCTTTTCTGGTAATACGTCGCCGAGCTCTCTGGACTGTGCCAGCGGCGAGGGCGCCGGCACCTGCAGGCCTTCCCGGGGCCGGTTCGTGAACGTCATGATTTTCGGACTCGGAGTTTGTGTCGTCGTAAAGATGTTTGTGTGCGTTGCTATTATGGAGAATAGGTGGGCGCTCAGCCTTGGGAGGGCCGGCCGAGTCGGGCTTTCGTCGAGCGGTGGTGGTGTTGGTGGGCGGTTTTATCGCAGAAGAGGTGTGCTGTGCTACCGGGAAGCCATCAATGACATGGCAATGCAGGCAAAAAGATCGGGAGAAGTTCGTTCCAATGTCGAGATGTCTGCGGCGGGCGAAGCTGTGTGCGTCTATGTGGGATGGACAAGATAAAAGAAAGAGTTACGCCATGCAAATGCTATCGGACTAGCATCAGCTTGGAGAGTCTAGGTTGTCGATAGCACAAAATCGGATGGGGGCCTATTTTTTTTCTGCTTCGCTATCATTTTGCACCTATCACCGCGCTGGAAAAAGTCGATGCGCGTCAGGCCTCTGCTCAATTAATTCCCAAGGAGGCAATGCAATGGATGACTAACCCGAGTGGGGTTGCCTTGCCTTTTTGGCAGGCGCTGTCATTCCTGTCACTGCAACAGAATCTCAGTTGCTATCGTGCATGGAAATGTACCAATAGATGCATATGTAGGAACATCATATAGTTAGTTGACAGTCGTCAAAAGCCTAGGAGAGGGGGTCTCCGTCAAATGGGGGATGACATTTGCCTCTCCTAAGTTCCAGTCAAGATACCCTTCATCTTCGACACAGTTGCTGCATTAGAAATCCTGTAGCCCCGTTTCGCCCTGCAACCTGCTCTTATCCTTAGACGCGGCAGGCTCGTCTTCTCCTTCTTCGCCAATCCAGCTAGGCTCCTCGTCACCGAACCAGGCCTCTTCCTCATCCTGGCGCTCCATCTCGTCAAACGCGTCGTTGCCGTCCACGGGCCCGTAGTCAAAGTCCTCGTCGCGTCCCAGGATGAACCGGTTCCGTATGAAGTCGTCCCATCGCTGCTGTCCTTCCTCCTGTGATTCTGGCTTGCTGCTGGTCTGCGCTTCGTCCTGCAGCAGCACCTCCCCGAGGCCGGCCGGCAAAGTAGTAGTGGTGGCCGTTGCCGCCGCCGCCGTTGAGTTAGCTCGACTGCTGGATGGCTGCCCTGACGCGCTCTCCTGCCCATTGCTGGCGGAGGACTCCTTAAGTTGCGATAGTTTGGCTTCCCCCGTCGCAGGTCGACCTCTAGCACCCGCGACCACCCTTTTTCCGTCCTTCCAATTCGCGCTCTTCTGCGGACTGGAAGCGACGAATGAGGGAATCATACAATAGCGGATCTACGATTAGAGTGAGCAGTGAGCAGTATTTAATAAGTGATCAATTTTGTTTCGATTCGAATTTCGTACCCACGAGTTCATGTTCTAAAGACCTGAAGTAATCCGGGTTCTTGTCCAGATACGCGCGACGGCGGTTCTGGATCCGGATTTGCGCCGATCTGGCCGGGCTTCGCACCGGTCGCGGCTGAGGCCTGCCTGCTGGGGACTCCGGTCGATCCAAGGACATGAGATCCGCCATCGCGAGAAACCACGGGCGCAACAGCTGGCTACTGCTGCCGCACGATGAAAAGGGTGTTGAGCGGTTGTTCCGACGACTTATGGTGGTGTCGGCGTGGCCATATTTCAAATGTAATGACCGGTCAACAGGTCCAAGTGCGGGCGGTGGGTACTAGAAATCGGTGCTGCGGGTATACCGGAGCCGACACTTCCAAACCACCTCGAGCTCCAATCCTATCCCAGTGGCGATTCCCTATTACGTATTGCGTTCGAAGGGGAACAGATCACTAAAATTTCTCTCCAGCTTACAGTCTACTACGAAGGTCAGACCACAATGGAAAATATCATGCGGGGTTCTCATGTGCCATCCCTGCGTGGCATACCTTCAGAAAGCAAGATGCATGAAGCAGAGGCAGACGGACATCAACCGTATCTGGCCCTGCGAAGGTTGGTGTTGTTGAGGGTCTCTTTTTAAGTATACTATTAAATGATATCCATTTTTGACACAAGCGCACTTTAGCTTTCTCAGTTACTCGGTGAAATCCTAGAGTAAAGCCACAGAGTCCTGAATTATATATACTCCTCCTCGATCACGCATTCGGAACACCAGGAGCCGCCGCCGCCAACATCTCCTCAAACCTCGGCGTACCCAACCCCGTAACCGTATCCCACCCCGCCGTCGCATTCCACCTCGCGCCGCCCGGCACCCCACCGCTGCACCCCGCCGAGTACCCCGTCGTGATATCCGTGAAGGCCGCGGAGTTATTGTAGAGCCACGGGTTCAGGAACCCGAGCGGCGGCTCGCCCTGCGATTTGCGCGCCGCGTTCAGCAGCGCGATGACGCCCGCAAACGCCGGGCCGCTGGCGCTCGTGCCCCCGACGCGGATCTCGCGGCCCTTGTCGAAGACGGCAAAGTTGGACGCCTGCGCCGCCACGTCCGGGATGGCCCGCCCCGTGGCGTTGAAGAACTCGGAGTAGGTCGAGCCGATGCCGGAGAGGTAGGTCCCGACCGTCTCTTCCTGCCAGGCGGGGCGGTCCCAGAAGGTGCTGAAGCCGCCGCCGGAGAAGTCGACGCCCTTCTCGGGGCCAACGCCGGTTGTGCCACCCACGGCAGTCACGTAAGGGCCTGCAGAGGAGGGAGTTTTGTTAGCATTTTGCAATGTCTTCAGTTGGTACTTGTAGATAGGAGAGGGGGTAAAGACTCACAAGCAGCTGGGAACGATGCCTCGAAGAAGGTAGCATTGTCGGTGTTGCGAATGCAATAAGCACCGGGGCCAGAATCCCCCGACGAGAAGATTACGCTAACACCGCGCGCACCAAGTTGCATGAACATATTGCATACTTTCAAGGCATACTCTCGCGGAATGGACTGCTCCTCTTCGCCGTAGGAAGTCGACAGGGTCTGCGGGAGATCGGCATCATCTTGGGCCAAGATGTAGGTCAAAAACTCCAAGTACGGCTCGTTGTCACCCGGCGGCGTGGGCTGCGTCCTAGTAGGAACAAGAGGCCTTCGAAAAAGGTTAGTAATAGACCATTGCAATCGGCTTACTCAAGTGTCAAAACTTACCCCCTACGTAGATGTTAGCAACGGACATTTCATTAAGGAATTCGCAGGACATAGACTTACCGACCTCCTGTGCTATATTCTAACACAGGTATTGGCTGAGCAACGCCCACCACGTACTGAAGATCCAAATTCGCCTCAACTATGCGTCGTCAGATTTGAGTTCCTGCGTTCGATAAAACATGCGAAAGAAAGAAAAAGTTCCCACCACTGCTGTCGGTGCTGTCTTGGTCGTCCAAACCTCCATTGACCAACTGCACGGTGAAGTTCTGCCCCTTGGCAGCCGGGGCGTACTGCGACTCGAAAATCTGCAGGTCCGAGTACCGAGCGTACTCCTCGAGGTACGATGCGATGGCCAGCAGGTTCCCGGTGCTGGGTGCCGTGTAGTTGATGTTGTACAACGACTTGAGACATGCGGGCGTGACAGGGCTGCATGAGACAGCATCTGACGTCTGGGCCGCCGTCCTAAAGTTATCAGCCTTTTCGTCATCGTCCGGGAAGTGCACCTCGAACACGGTCGACTTCCTGGTCGAGAACCGCCCGAAACGCGTCGTCGGCTGCACTATGTCGACGTGCGTCACCAGCTCGTCGGGGACGCTGTACGCCAAGGTGCGGAGTTGCGGCCCGTCGCTGTCCTCGTACTGGTACCAGGCAAACTTGGTTTCCAACAGCGCATCGGCCTTGGCGACGGTCGTGTTGATGGTGATGAGATCATTGTCCACGGTCGGCTCGATCCCGCTCCCGGCGATCCAGTTCGTGACGCTGGTCGTCGCCTGTTGTGACGGCGCGGTGAAGGCTCTCACTTCGTCCCGCGAGAGGTGCATGCCGTAATTGGCGTGGCCGGGGGTGGAGATCTCCAGCACGGCCTGCTCCAGCGCGGCGGCGCGCTGCTGACGAAGAGCAACGCGCAGGAGGATGGGGTCTGACGGGGAGGCATCGCGCACGAAAGTCCAACCGCGGGGGACGCCGTCGAGGCTGTCGACTATTCGGCCTGCCACCACACCGGCACACAGAGCGAGCAGGGTCAGCATGTTGGCGAAGATGCGCGGGCTCTCTAAGTAAGGGATACTATGAGCAGCCTGGAGGTAGGGACATGTGCTGTGCTCGTTCGCCTGGCAAGGTCCGGGGTGGGAAGGAGGGGTTTCTCGAGCATATTTATACTCTTCACATTACTGCATGGCGTGCTACTGTCATGTCATGATCCCGCGAATCCTACACAGGAAGGTCATCGGATTGCATATCTCCTGTGCCTAGTCATGCAAGATGGTTGCAGGAATGCCCCATAAACGGGGTCACGGCTTATCGTTTTGGCTGCTAAGCTCACCGTTTCCATTCTTGGCAGGTCGTCAAGCACGGCACATGTCTAGGTAGGTAGGCAGTCGGGCACAGCCGCTCTAGGCGGTTGGTTAAGCTGCCAAGTTAAAGCTTATCAGGGCGGCCGCACTGACGGCTGAGGCTCGTAGTGGACTCGTGCATGGGGGAAAGAGACACACACCACTGCATGTGCTTTCTTCCGATAGGCCCGAGACGGAAGCAATATTCTGCCACTTCCACTGGGGTCTACACTGGCTAAAGACAAAAAGCCGGACCACGGCGCGGATATGGCAGGTCGCATGCGAGGCGGACATCGCAATTCCAAGCATTCAATGCATGCAAGGAACGGAATCTCGTCCTGTGCTGTACTCGCGGCTGGATAAGTACCGGCTGCGGGGTATCATGTAGGGATCCCAGGCCCGAGCGTGCCATTTGGGGCCTCTTGGTAATCTGCAACGATCTCTAGCTTGATGCCTGTTCCAACCTGCTGAACTGTAGGTCTTTCTTGGTAGACACTCTCTCCTGCCTTTCGATTCTTCACCACACTTGGTGCGAAATTGGAGATGGTTGGTGTGTTCAGGTCCCTCGGTCATTGTCCTGAGCTACGTTCATCCGGTTTCGATCACGACGTTCCTGGGCTCATACGCGACTTATCCTGGTTCGCGATTAGTGTTTGGCATCGGTGCGAATGTCGCACCAGCACAAATAGGTAGTATGGTGCAATACAACTCAATGATATAGAGCGACTTCTCATCCGACCAGAGGCAGGCCTGACTCTGGTATGGCACATCCAGCGTTGTCGCACTCATTCTTGATCGTCCACTCCAATTGATCCTGGGCTTCCACGCTGTTATTATTTCTCGCTATCTCTCCACTGCAGTTTGGTTGAGTAGGATGAACGGTCGCTACCATGCCTGGAGTGAAGGAGCGAAGGACGCACCGAGCGACTACCTACCTGGCAGATAGCCTCTAACGTCTCCTCACCCAAGTCTGTTGCGCTCCGAAGATTGCATATTTGAACCAACGTTTTACGAGCGAATAACGGCTGTGAGCGACATTAACCAAAGTACGAGGGACCTGAATATGTGTATTCTATCTTGGCAACTTAAGAAGCACGAGTCGTTCCTTCTAAGCTGTTTCCACGCTGACATCCGCCTCCTGGCGCCGACGTTGTCTTGTGACCCAATCGGATATCACATTCAAGTGCGACGGTTGATCTTTATCATCGTCATCTAGATCCTTGCCCTTGCTTCCATACACCTCCGGCAGTTCTGGGGGAAGTTCCTCGTCGATCCTGACTTCGATTTCTGGCCCGTGGGAGTCCCCGACCTTGAGAACACGCCTCGTCGTAACCACGGCAGGTCGGATCCAATCTCCCGGCACCGAAAGCAGCTCTCCGAAGCTGCCCTTCTTCCGGCGCTGCCGGACTCCATAGAGGAGCCCGAAGGCGGCGAGGTAGGTGGCCAAGGAGACCACCACTGTCGTGATGGCGAACGACCTCGTCTGTCCCGGTATCTCAAAGTCGAACATGTCCATCCCGTACAGTGTCGACACGAAGCCGAGCGGTAAGTACGTGATGGTCATGACGGTGAAAACCAGAATGTACTCGTTGATGTTGGTGCCCTTCGTGGCCTCCCGTACTGACGTCGCACTGAAGAGCTAAAAGCACCTGGATCAGCTAACTCGCTTCTCTTCTCTCATGACTGAAGTTACTTACACCGTCCCGAAGAGTCTTGACCTCCTGCGTCTTGCGCTCGATCCTGTCTAGCAGGTCCTTCTCGTACTTGTTATATTGACGGAAAACGATTGTCCAGTTGTGACTTATCACATCTGAGCAAGCTTTCCACGATGCAGCATTGGGGGGTTCCTCTCCGTAATAATCCGTTCCGTCCTCCATAAGGCGTGTCATTATTGCGTTGATTCTTGACTGCGGAAGTTCCAGATCGTGACCTGTCTCTTTAATCCATTCGGTGGAGATTCTTAGTAGCTCAGTGACGAAGAAGTACCTGTCCGAGCTCTGAAACTTGCTATCAGAGCTCGTTTCGAACATCAGCGAAGACCTTTTCTTCGAATCGAAAACATCTTCGAGCTAAAGCCCATCAGCGGTTGGCCTACGTGGTAATCTCGGCGTGATGAGACCTGATATAGAGATGGTTCACTTACCCGTACATGAAGCACCTCATCCAGCCCAGTCAGCAACTTCTTCCATTCTTTATGCCAAACCTCCAGAATGACCAGAATGGCCCTCTGGTAGATCGCAAACCCCCGAACCACATGCAAGTTCTAATCCCGTCTTTGCTTCTCTCTTCGGGGTCCACTCTTGAGGACTCCGAGGCCCATAGAGGGAACCGCCAGTCCTCGCTATCGGACAAGCATAGCCCTCGAAATACAGGGTGTGGCTGAGAGTAACTCGTCGTCAACCATAACGATACTCTTTTCTCTGTCATCTCCATGAGGCTCACTGCATCTGTACCAGCCCCTTGAGGGGGTTTCCTCTCGAAAGTACCCACGACGCGGGATAGTTTGATACCGCCCTCGTCGTTACTACCCCAAGTACCTTCCTCTTCGATGGGCGAGAACACACGAATCGTCAGGTGCATGGTTTCCGTCCACAAGGAAGCATTGCTCATAAAGTATGACCAGACCGGCTTTCCAGTGGCCAGATCCCGATTCGTCTCAGCGGCATTTAAGCCAACTCGAGGGCGGATGGTCTTCCATGGCCCCGTGAACGACAATAGGAAAACTATGGCCAATTCAGCTACCTCGGATCTAAGTCCAATGGGTGCAATGACGGCAGAGTGCGATACAGTATTTGCCATGTTAGCCAAACTCATAAAGGTATCACCCATGCCGATTGAAGGGGCTCGGACGAAACTCCATGAGCCATATTCATGCTTGCCCGCCGTTACCGAAGGTTCAAGGCCCCAATAGTATTTAAGCGGCTCGTTTATCCAATCGTCTGATATCGATCTCCTCCACTCTTGAATCATGAGCTTTGCGAGTAGTCCGTTTGCAATAAGCCGGTCTGGCTTAGCACCTGCAAACCTCTGTTTCATTTTTACAAAGGTGTCTCCCCGTTTCAACCAAATGTCCATATTTCTCTTAGTGGGCAGTTCATTGGAGAGCTTCCCCAGTTTCATGAAGAAGAAGAAATCAGTTTCCTCTGAGTTTGACGCGCGTAAAGAAGCGCGTATAACCTCAGGATCGACACCAGTCGAGGCCAGGTTCTTCTGGATGAATTCGGGAAAGCCCCAAACAGCTAGAATGATAAGCATGGCTATTCTATCAGTGCGCACACTCCCGAAGTCGTAGCAAAGGGACTGGAGCGAGTAGTTCGAGTCGGTCTTGTGTAGCTCCTGCTCTTTAGCGCCCACCTCGATGTCGACAAGAGCCTCGTCCGAGAGCGACCAGGGCTCCTCGAGATCTAACGCGGCTCTCAGATGAGCCGTCTGGCCAGAATCGCGCCATGCGTCCGACAGAGAAGCTTTGAGTAGGGTGATTTGGCGCTCGCTGTTATGAAGGAGCTGTTTGAGCAGCTCGTTCATCTCCTTCTCGACTGTGTTCTGTACTAAAGCGGCCAAGCTATTGGCCAGCTGTTGTTGGACATCATTTAGAGAAGAGTCGGGTGGTATTGGAGTTGGACTGCTGCTTGGTCCCTGTAATCCGTTTGGTGGCTTGTCTGGACCTGTCTTGGCAGACGTTGCCTCGGGCTGAACATGCTGGGCGCCGGATGGCTTTCCCTCTGTACCCCGCTCCATGTGTTTCCAGTTGGCTATATCAATACCAGCACAAGGGTGAAATATTGAAGAAGCATTGAATTAAATCTTCAACGGCGTCGTCACGAACTCGGATGACTGTTCCTTGCGAGACACAAAAGGCAAACTTTTGCCCGCATTCGAAGGACCAAGAGTCTGTTTACTACGATGCACACAGCATGGAGGGGAACTCGGGGAAGATTCCCCGTAACGGCACGGAAAAAGGAACATAAGCTACAGGCTCGCAGCCCCAAGCCCTGCCCAGCATAATCGAACCAGGCGTAGCACACAAGTCGGGCCCGCTGCTCTCCATCGCACAGTGGCTTCCATCGCTGCCTCCTCGCACAGAATGACCGAAGGCATGTTGACAAGCTCAGGTTCGGACGAGAAAGCTTGGGGAAGGCGAAGGGATTCGGGACGGGCCGTCGCGGGGTACAATGAGACGGAGGACTGTCAGATAAGGTGGTTGGCACTGTCAAATGGAAGTAGCGGTATATTGCCCGCTTTTGCCGATAAATAGCCGAACTAGCTTTATAGGTAACGTGGTTTACCACTACACGACGCATATCACTTGGCGACGTACCTTAATTTAATTTTAATATAATTAAACTTTAACGCGTAATACTTTTATAATTATAATGCTTAATTAATCCTAAAAAGATTAAATAGTTTTAATAATTTAACCGATATAAAACGAATTAAATTAAATAAGTTAAAAAGTAATTAACGTGGTTTATTACTACGCGACGTATATTACTTAGCGACGTACTTTTTCCACTTCTTGACCCTTTTATATAAATTAATTTAATTATAACGTTTAAAATTAATTAAAATTACTCGTTATCTAATTCCTTGCTTAATTTTATATTTTTTATATATATTTATATATTATAATTTGTTTCGCTGTAAATATTATAGCGCTTTTTACTAGTCGCCCTCCGTTTTAACGAACCCCTATTTTCATTTTTATTAAGCGTTAAACGTTTTTTTTTACTTTCTTATTTTATAGCTATTAAAATTTCTTAATAATAAGGGCTTTTTTAAATTAAACTCGCGATTTTTTAGCTCTCCGGCGCTTAAAAAAGTGCTAAATTAGCCTCTTTTAATATATATATTTTATCGCGTATAAGGGTTATTTTATAGGCTATTTTAGTTATACTTTTCGTTATTTAGTTTACCGTATTTAAAATCGGCGTTAAAAAGCTTCCTTAATAAATAAACACCCTCTTTTAATATAAATAAAGTACTTAATTATTTATTAAGGGTTAAACGGCGTTTAAGGGTCGTAAGTACTAGCCGTCTTTAGATAGGATAGGTTAAGTGTAAACGTTTAAAAACGCACATTTAGTTTATTAATTACTTCGTTAAGGTTATAAAATACTAAACTAAATACGCTAAATTTAAATTTAATATTAATTTCCGTAAAAATAATAAAATACGCGGCTTTAAAAGTAATAAAAAACTCGAGCTTAATAATATAGTTTATAAAAGCCTTAATAAATAGCTCGATTTTTTTCGAATAAGCACGTTTTAAAAGCGAATAAAATGCTATATCGAAAAGTTAAAGCAAGTGCGATAAATAGGGAGGTATATTAATAATAATAATATTGTTATTTTAGCAGTATACCTCGAATTCGGCCGAAATATAGTTCTCGTAGCCGTCGAGAATTAAAAAGCGATAGCAACCTTTTATTTACGATTTAGTATATTTATTAAAGTGCTTAATTCAGTTTAAGCCTGTCTCGTTATTAATCTAGCTATTAGAAGTCGGCTTAATTACCTAGTCGCCCGGTAAATCGGTTTCGCGAAACTAGTTCGCGAAATAATATTAGTTTTAAACGATTAAAAACGGCGAAATATATTAGCTTTACGAATTAATATATTTAATCGCCGTTACTTATTTCTAATTATTAAGCTAGACTAATTTCGCTTTTTTACGCCGCTCGGCGCGTATTACGATAAATATTAACCCGATTATATTTATTATAAAGCCGGTCTCGTCGAAATTTTAAATATTTTCGTTAACGATCCCGTATTTCGTTTTTATATTCGCGACTAGCGTAAACTAAGTAAAAATAACTTTAAAATCTTTATAAAAAACCTTTTAATAATCGTACCGACGATTTATTTTAATCTTTAAATTAGGGTTACGGTTAATAAAAAGCTTAACCTAATACTTACCGACGCGGTCGCCGCCGCGTAACGCGGTAAAAAATTAGCTATATTTTTTACACTAGCGAAATCGGGAAACATCCCTCGAATATTTAAATTAATTATATATTTACGAAGTACCTTCTCTTTAATTAAATTTATTTTACGTCGTTTCGGTCGAATTTCGCGTTTTAAAGTTCGGCCGTAATTTAATAACGTAAAATTAATTCGGGTATATTATAAACTTTTACTACTATTCTTTAACTTATTTAATTCGGTTCGTTTCGTATCGTTTAAATTATTAAAACTATCCGATCTTTTTAAAATTAATTAGGCATTATAGTTATAAAAGTATTACGCGTTAAAGTTTAATTATATTAAAATTAAATTAAGGTGCGTCGCTAAGTAATATACGTCGCGTAGTAGTAAACCACGTTATAAAAGCTTATAATATACTTAAATTAATTTTACGTTATCGAATTTATAGCCGAACTTTAAAACGTGAAATCCGATTAAAACGATATAAAATAAATTTAATTAAAAAGGAGGTACTTCGTAAATATATAATTAATTTAAGTATTTAAAGGATACCTCTTAATCTCGTTAATATAAAAAATATAGTTAATCTCTTTACCGCGTCGCGTAGCGGCGACCGCGTTAATAAATATTAAGTTAAGTGTTTTATTAACCGTAACCCGAACTTAAGTTTTAAAATAAATCGTTAATACGAGTATTAAAGGGCTCTTTATAAGGATTCTAAAATTATTTTTATTTAATTTACATTAATTATGAATATAAAAGTAAAATATAGGATCGTTAACGAAGATATTTAGAATTTCGACGAAACCGGTTTTATAATAAATATAATCGGGTTAATATTTATCGTAATATACGCTAAACGGCGTAAAAAAGTAAAGTCGGTTTAGTTTAATAATCGGGAATAAGTAATAGCGATTAAATATATTAATTCGTAGGGTTAATATATTCCGCTATTTTTAATCGTTTAAAATTAATATTCCTTCGCGAATTAATCCCGCGAAACCGATTTACTAAGCGATTAAGTAATTAAATTAACTTTTAATAATTAAATTAATAACGAAATTATAAAGGGTACATGAATTTAAGTGGTAATAATAGGTAAAAGGTGATAAAAAGATAAAGCTAACGCTTATTTTTTTATATTTCTAAGGGGCCTAAGTTTTTATATATATAAGGCGGCGGAATAAAGCCGGAACCGGTACGTAAATGCCTTATTTTTTTTATCTTTTTTATAATTATTCCCTTTTTTTAAGCAGGTGTCCCGATTACGTAAGCGGCTTTGTTTACGCGTTTTATTAATTGACGGGAGCTTAGTTAAGGAGGAGTTTTATAATAAATAATAAAATAGTGAGGTAAAGGTAAAAAGTAGGTAAGAAATAAATAAAGGGCGCTAGGCGCCGAGGCGCTTATATTTAAGGTACTTTTCGGAATATAAATAAATCGATAAGGTTATTAAACCCTCGCTCGTTTTTTTATAGTATTAATTATAATTTTTTTTATAATTATTAATCTTACGATTTTTTTTCGTATTTTATTATTTTTACGCCCGTTTTTTTATTATAACCTATTTAATACCTTTTTATTTATTATAGCCGCCGTTTAATAATATATTAATTTATTAAGTAGTTATAACGGCGTTTTTATTACTATTATAATCGACTAAGCTTATTACTTATACGTTTCATTTTAAATAATTAATTATAAGCTTTTCGAAGGTAAGCCGCCGAAGTTTAATTTCATTTTTAGTAACTTACGCTTTTTATCGTATAATTAAGCTTATTCGAAACTCGGCTATATTAACGGTAATAAAATTTATAAGGCCGTAAATATATATAGTTTTTTCGGTATTAAAATTATTTTATTAATATTTTATAGTAGGTTTTCGGCGTTTTTATAAGCGACTTTAACGTTATTAATATTATTTTTTTAAGTTTAACCGAGTATTTCTAAGAGATAAACGATATTAATAAGTACGTTTTTTTAGCCTTTCGCTACGAGGCGGGTAGTATTCTTTACCGTTTCGTTATTACTTTTACCCGTATAATCGAGGCTTATAAAGCCGAATTTAATATTAACGGCTCGAAAAAAACCGTTAAAGTAAATAAATATTTTCGGTTATTTTCTTTATTATTACCGCGGGTATCTAACGAATTTGTTTTAAATAAAAAGGCCTAGTTAATTACCGTTAAAAGTACTTTATCTATAAGGATATTTTATAAAAACGCTTTTAACTTAACGCCCCTAACGCCGTAAATCTAGGGATTTTTTTTATATTACGCAGTTTCGTTAACGTTTTTTTAAATTATTAACGAGTTTATAATTATCGAGGCTTTCGTTTAACTTTGTTTATTACCTCGTAACCGTGGTTTCGTTATTTAATATATAATTTTTAATTTCGCTTGAAAACATATCGCCACTTTTTTCGCCCGTATTAATAATAACGTTATTAATAAATAGGCTAACTATTTCGAGGGTTATTTAAAACTCGTAGGTTTAATTTTTTAAACGGAAATTTTATTCTCGTTTCGGCCGCGTTTCTTTTATTAAAAGTATAGTTTAATTAACGTAACGTAATACCTTATAGCCTATTAAAAAGGCGTAAATATAATTACCGTTTAAATAAATAAATTCGATTCCTACCGAAACCCGGCTTCGGCCGTATTTCTATAATTATTAATTAATAACTCGTTAAAATTTTTAAATCGTTCCGGCCTTTTATTATATATATATTTTTTAGGTTTACCCTTTTTCTTTATAATTAACTAATTAACGAATACCCTTTTTTCGTATTACGCGACCTTTGCCGGCGCGTTTTTTAGGTTTTTAGCCGGCTTTTATTAGTTATATTTAAACGGCTAGCCTTTTTACTTTATTAAATAATATATCTAATCTTTTTATTTTATTTTATTTCGTACTTTTTTTACTTTTTATTCTTCGTTATCTTCTAATTCCGGCATCGGAAGCGCTTTATCGGTCCTCGCCGTTTATAATTTTAATAACTAAATAAGGAAGACGTCGTAAAGCCGGGCGTACTTTTCGGACAGGGCTAATTAATAAATAAAGGTTCCGATACGCTTTAAAACCTTAAAAGGTCCGACGAATTTAAAAATTAATTTCCGGTTCTAGACTTTTAGGTTTTTAATAAATAAATCTACTATTTAACCCACGCTTAAAATTAACGGTTTATAATAGGAATTATAATACTTCGTTTATTTTTTAATAGCTTTTCGCTATTTCTTTTATTCCCGCCCGTAGTTTTTATAGCTTTAACAGCCGGTTTTTTACCGTAAAAGCTTTTTTTAAGAGGGAATTGTTTTTAACGAATATTCGGAAATTTAGCTAGTAACCGTAAGTTACTTTAAAAAGGGAAAGGCTTATCGATAAGTTAACGGTTAAATTAATTACGAAAAAGGTAATATATAATAAGTTCGGTTATAACTTTAACTATTCCGCTATATAATAGCGTAAGTAGGTTTTAATAATTTAGTTTATACGTTTTATTTATTTATTAATTTATAGGTGAAACGTTATTAAATGCTTTAGTTTTACCTTATTTTTATAGTTTAATTCGAATTAAAAAACGTTAATAAAAATAGCTCCCCGGTTTAAGAATAGCTTTTTTAAGCTCCCGAACTAATATTTTATTTTTTCGTAAAAAGTTAAGCTAACTTTATAGCGTTAATAAAAATTAATACTAAAAAAAATTGGTTTAGTATATCGGTTTATTATTATAAAAATAATATTAATAACCTTTTTATAATAAAAAGATTTCGGTAGGTTAATAATAAAGTTTATATTATACTTTTTTTTAAAGCGACTTAATTATAGTAACGATATAAGTTTACCGTAAGGTCGGTAATGTTTCGTTTTCGAGCTAAGGTATACCGAATAACTTTTTACGTATTCCGCTACGTTATTTTATAGTTCGGGCTAATAGAATTTTTTTAAAAGCTATATTATTTAGTTATATTTAAAATAGTTATTAAGCGGGTTATTATAGTAAATTTATAGTAGTTACGTTTATAGCGCTGTTTATTTTAATATATAAGCTTTTTTTTAAGTATACTAAGCTTTTTTTTATAACCGATTAATTACGGTTTAAATTAACCTCGGCCGCGGATTACGTTTTACTTTTTTTAGTAAACTTTATCCCGTTTTTAGGCTCGTATAATAAAATTTTTTAAATTTATACTAATTTAATTTATTAAAGGGTTTTCTTTTTAAACGAACATTTTTACCTTTTATTAGAATATCGCTTACGATAGGATTATATATTCCCTTATATTTCGTGTCTTATATATCGTTTAAGTTAATACCTATGGTTTATTTTTTAAAAGTGTAATATTTATTGTTAATTTCCGCTTTAACGTCGGTAATAATATTAGATTATTTTTTACTTTAACGATATAATTAAGCTATTTTAACGAGCTATTAGCCGAGTTACCCTTTCCCGGCCGGTATATAATCGTAAAATTAAAAGGAGTTAAATATATATATTATCGTATTTAGCGATTATTTAATTTTTCGCTTTTTATAAAGTTTTATAAGTTTTTATAGTTTAATAATATTTTAATAACGTGTTTCGCTTTTTTTTAAATAATATTTTTAATGTTTAAAGTACGAAATAATCGTTAATAGTTTTTAATTTAAAATTTTATAATTTAGTTTTAGACTTAAAAACCTTTTTTTAAAAAAAGAGATTAGGTATTAAAACTTTTTATTACTTTTTTTAAAAAGGGTTCCGGTTATTATAAATCGAGAGGCATTTATTTTAAACTTTACCGGCTTTTTAAGGTTAAAATAAGCTAATAATAAAGCTAACCGGAAAAACTACTTTAAATACTTAAAGGTTTACTCCGCGGCGTTATTTAACGGGAATAAACTCTTATTCTTTTTAAGGTTATATCTTTTTAAAAGCCTTATTAAGGGGGTAGCGATTCCCGAATATCCTTTTATAGATCGCCGGTAAAAGTTATAAAAGCTTAGAAAAATTTATAGGTTATAAATAGAGTTTAATATAAACTATTTTCGAATAGTGTTTATTCGTAACGGGTTTATCGATATTCTTTTTATAAAGATCCGGTACTTTAAGAATTTAAGCGAGCTTTAAAAAAATTAGTATTTAACGCGCTTAACGTATAAGTTCGTTTTTAACGATTTATTATACATATTTTTTATAGATTTCTTTATTAATAGAATAAATTAAAATATTATTTAAATATATTATATAATACGTGTTAACTAATCCCTCGAGGTATTACGAAATGTAATATTAGAACGTAACTAGGGCGTTAATAAGGCTTATAACTATTACTAGGAATTTATATTAGCTATATCGGGTACGGAACGCGGTTTTTTATTTATTTTTTAGTTTAATACGAATAAAGTAATACGTATTTTTTAAATCGATTTTAAAAACTTTTTTTAATTATAAAACTCTATTTAATATCTCCGAAATAAAGGGTAAAGTATAACGATTTTTAATCGTAACTTTATTAAGGTTTTTATAATTTACATATAACCGTAACGTCCCGTCTTTTTTAAAGACGAAAAGGATAGGGGCTCCGGCTAGGCTCTAGAACTCGCGGATTTTCCCTCCTTTTTTTATTTTATTTAATTATTTACGTAAAGCTTTTAATTTAAAGTACGATAACGGATAAATAAATTTATAAAAGGGTTTCGTACCTAGTTTAAAATCGATAATATAACTTATTAATCGGTCGGATAGGAGAATATCGCACTTTTTTATATTAAAAAAAGTAATAAGTCCGTTAAAGCATTACGAAAAGGGCGCGTTAAAGGGATAATTAACGATTTTCAACGTTTTCTTTTTTTATATATCCTTTTTTAAGGATATTATAACGTAATACTAAGCTCGGCCTTTATAGGCGCGGTGGAATACTTAAGGCGTAAAAAGTTAAATTTACGCTATATTAATAAAGAATTATTAACGGTTTAGCCCCGTATTAAGCATTATTCGTAATATTTATATAGCTTTATAAGATAAAAAAACGGGGGCGCCGGTATATTAGGGGTCCTAATTAATTACGACGTAAGGCCGGCGAACCTTTTAAATTACCCTTTAAAAATTAATAATATTAAACTTTACTTAATAAACGTTATACGTAAGGATATATAATTTATTAACCGACGTAATTAATACTATATAGAATAGGGTACGAGGTAACTTAACCTTTTCGGCGAAAGTGTAATTAATTATATTTACTTTTAAATAAGTATTTAAATCGACGAACGTATAAATCGGGGTAAAGCGCGATAATAAGGTAACGATCGTAATAAAGGTCCGTAAGTTTTTAAACACTTATAATTAGATTAATAGTTAAGGAGGGTATTTTTTTTATTTAAAACCTATAACGTGGTTTACCACTACGCGACGTATATTATTTAGCGACGCACTTTAATTTAATTTTAATATAATTAAACTTTAACGCGTAATATTTTTATAATTATAATGCCTAATTAATCCTAAAAAGATCGGATAGTTTTAATAATTTAAACGATACGAAACGAACCGAATTAAATAAGTTAAAGAATAGTAGTAAAAGTTTATAATATACCCGAATTAATTTTACGTTATTAAATTACGGCCGAACTTTAAAACGCGAAATCCGACCGAAACGACGTAAAATAAATTTAATTAAAAAGGAGGTATTTCGTAAACATATAATTAATTTATATATCGAAGGGATGCCTCCCGATTTCGCTAGTGTAAAAAATATAGCTAATCTTTTTACCGCGTCGCGTAGCGGCGACCGCGTCGATAAGCACTAGGTTAAGCGTTTTATTAACCGTAACCCGAATTTAAAGATTAAAATAAATCGTCGGTACGATTATTAAAAAGCTTTTTGCGAAAATTTTAAAGTTATTTCTATTTAGTTTATATTAATCGCGAATATAAAAGCGAAATACGGGATCGTCGATAAAAGTATTTAGAATTTCGACGAGATCAGCTTTATAATAAGCATAATCGGGTTAATATTCGTCGTAATACGCGCCGAGCGGCGTAAAAAAACGAAATCGGTTTAGCTTAATAATCGGGAATAAATAACGGCGATTAAATATATTAATTCGTAAGGCTAATATATTTCGCCGTTCTTAATTATTTAAGGTTAATATTATTTCGCGAATTAATCCCGCGAAACCGATTTACCGGGCGATTAGGTAATTAAGTCGACTTTTAATAATTAAATTAATAATAAAATAAGCTTAAACTAAATTAAGCACTTTAATAAATATATTAAATCGTAAATAAAAAGTCGCTACCGCTTTTTAATTTTTAACGGCCACGAAAGCTATATTTCGGCCGAATTCGAGGTATACTATTAAAATAACGATATTATTACTATTAGTATACCTCCTTATTTATCGTATTTATTTTAACTTTTCGATATAGTATTTTATTCGCTTTTAAAGCGTACTTATTCGAAAAAAATCGAGCTATTTATTAAGGCTTTTATAAACTATATTATTAAGCTTAAGTTTTTTATTATTTTTAAAGCCGCGTATTTTACTATTTTTACGGAAATTAATATTAAATCTAGATTTAACGTATTTAGTTTAATACTTTATAACCTTAACAAGGTAATTAATAAACTGGATGTGCGTCTCCGGACGCTTATATTTAACCTATCCTGTTTAAGAACGGCCAGTATTTACGACCTTTAAACGCCGTTTAACCCCTAATAAATAATTAAGTACTCTATTTATATTAAAAAAGGGTGTTTACCTATTAAGAAAGCTTTCCGACGCCGATTTTAAATACGGTAGACTAAATAACGAAAAGTATAATTAAAATAGCTTATAAAATAACCTTTATATATAATAAAATATATATATTAAAAAAGGCTAATTTAGCATTTTTTAAGCGCCGAAAAGCTAAAAAGTCGCGAGTTTAACTTAAAAAAGCCTTTATTATTAAGGAATTTTAGTAGCTATAAAACGAAAAGGTAAAAGGGAAACGTTTAGCGCTTAATAAAAATAAAAATAAGGGTTCGTTAAAACGGAGGGCGACCGGTAAAAAGCGCTGTAATATTTACGGCGAAATAGGTTACAATGCGCGAATATATAAAAAAGATATAAAATTAAGCGAAGAATCGGATAACGAATAATTTTAATTAATTTTAAACGTTATAATTAAATTAATTTATATAAAAAGGTCGAGAAGTAGAAAAGGTGCGTCGCTAAGTAATATACGTCGCGTAGTGGTAAACCACGTTACGTTAAACTTATATTTCTTAAGATTAATTTAAAAATTAACTTCTAACAATTTTTAAAAAACCTTTTTTACGTACTCCTTATATTAAAAAAGGTTTTTAAAATAAATAAAAATACCGTCTATATAAACGTAATAAAAATCGTTAAAATATTCCCGTAGTAAATCATTAATAAACCTTTAAAAAATAAATAATTTATTAATTAATTTAAACGGGAAAACTCTATATTTATACGCTTTATAACGGGTTCGAAAAGTCGTTAAATTTTCGTTTTTTTTCCCTGAAGCGGACTTTATAAAAAACTTATTAAATATTAATTTTAATATAAATTTTAGCCTTAATTATTTTATTAAAGGTTTTTTTAATTAATAATAACGGATATCGGTTTTTTTATATAATAATATTTAATTTCTTAAAGTTTATATAAAAACGAAGCCCGCCGTCGTTTTTAAAAACTATAAATATAAAACCCGCTTAAAAAGCGTCGCTCGATATAATAAAGCTTTTTTTAAAAGTTTTTCGAGATATATTTTTAAGCCGCGATAAACTCTTTAAAAAATATTTTATAAAATAAGCCATAATTTAAATCGTTTAATTTCGTACCGTTTATTAATTCGATTTTATAATTTATTAATCCGCGGTATTTAATTAATTTATCGGATTATACTTTATTAAATACATAGTAAAAATCTTTATATACGTTAAACATTATTTCTTTTACCTTTTAACGCAGTTCGTTTTTATTTTTAAATAAAAAGTTATCCTAAAAAGTTTCCCTTTTTTAAATAAACTTATCGATTTAATAAAAAATTACTTTATAAACTTAATATAAATCGTTTTTTTACGCTTTAATAAAAGCTTAAAACGTTTAAAATTACTATATTAAATAACTTTTAATAATATTAACTAGTTACGTTATAAGCGAGGTAATAAAAGCCGCGCTCGTTCTTTTAATTATAATAAGGCGTACGTTCCGGCGTCTATTCGCGATTATCGCTTAATTATTTTAATTACCGTAATGTATTATTAAAATTACGCTATATTTTAATTAATCCTTTATTTATTCGATAAATTATACACGGAAGGATTTTTAAAAAATCTTCCTTCGTAGCTAAAAAGCTAAAAATATTAAGTAACCGCGCGCTTTTCCTTTCTATAAAGCAGGCTTTTAATTAAAAAAATCGACCGTTTTATTCCCGTTTATTTTTTTTAATTTAAGCTTTTAAAGCCCGGTTCTAAGTATCCGTACTTTTTAACAATTCGAATATTTTAATAATATATTTACCCCGTTTATTAATATATCCATGTTTTCGGTAAAGTTTTAATTATCGGGATAATCGAAATAATAAGTTTTTAAACGAATAACGACGTTATATTCCTTAAATTACTTTTATTTAATAATAAAATTATATTTTATATTAATTATTATAAAAGAAATTAACCTAGTACTCCGGTAATAAATTTATAGGTTAACGAACACTATTACGTTAAGGAATTAAAAAAGTTTACCGTTAAAACCTTTAATCTCGTAAGGCCGAGAAGTAATTATTCGTTTTACACTTAATTACTTAATTACTTTATTAATAAAATTTACGCTTATAAATAAATAACCGGCTATTTTTATATTAATAAGCGCTACAATAGTAAATAACGATAATTTATTACTACTTATAATATATTTAAAAATTAAAAAATCCTCTAATTAATTCCTATAAAAGATTAAATAGTATCGTTATTAAATTATTCTTAACGGTAATTAATATTTATCCTAAAAAGAAATCTTTATTCTTTAGAATTAATTTTTTAATTTTTTCGGCTTAGCGAGGGTTTAATTAAGCTTACGATTATTAAAAAAAGACTAAGCGAAGATCCTCTATATTTTCGATAAATCTCGTTAATATTAATAAGTTTACGTCCTCCGGTATTATATTAATTTAAAAGATAGTTAATTTTTTAGTAATTAGTTTAATAATAATTAAAACAGCGTCTTTTTTTTACTAGCTTTTAAGTTTTTTTTAACGGTAATAGGAAAAAAGTAAATCTTAATTAAAAACTTACTTATTAATAAAGTAAACTTCGTAAAAATAACGGTTTTAAAACCGCCGGCTTTATTGTTTTTATTATTAAAATTATTCTTAGCGGTTAACGAAAAAATAAGTTTATTAAACCGCTTTTTTTTCGTTCGCGTTTACGAAACTTTAAACTATTTACTTATAATATTTAGCGTAAACATTAAAATCGACGGTTTTATTAAAATATATCGTAATAATAATAATTATAACGTAATCTACGGTCTAATTAAATACACGGTCCAATTAAATATTTTCTAAGGCCTCGTATAACGAAATATAAATTAATTCCACCATAACGTATTTAATATATTAAAATTAATCGGAATCCTCCTCTTTAAATACTTTTATATTATTTTAATAGGTGCGCGTATTATACCCGGGCTCCCCGTAAATTTTATAGCGTCGCGGGCGCGTCTTAAGCTTTTTTATACGACTATTACTTCAGCGCGATTTATTTTGTAATTATTTATTAACGTTTTTTTAAAACTATAAGTTTTTTTAGTTTATATACGAAGTAATTCTTTATCCTATAGCCGTTTTTTTTTTTCGTACGGCGGCGCCGGCTAAATATTTTATTTACTTTTTATAGTACGGTTACTTTACCTTTTAAAAAAGCGAGCCGGTATATTATTTACGTTATACCTTTCGTAATCTAGTTAAATCTAATTAAAATCGACGTCGGAGAACTATTTTAATACCGTATAATACGGTTTTAAACGTATTCGGTTTAAGATTAAGTTTTAATCGGGTTATTTAAAGTTTTTAATTCTTAAGGAATAAATAAACCAGAAAACGTCCCCGGAAATATTAAAGTACGTAGTTTTATATTTAACTATAAAATAATATATTCCGGATTATACGGGACGAGTCCGGTCTCTCGAAAGCCTCTTTATATATTCGAAACGGTGAAAATCGCCTAGAACGCTTTTAAAAACGTTAGTAAAAAATCCTCTTTTAAAATATAAGTAATATGCGCCCGTATAAAACCTTTAATTTTTTTCCCGTACGCCCTTTTTAACGCATAAAAACAGCCGATATTAAAAAGCTAGAGTTTATATAACGAATAAAAAAGCATATAAAATATAATAATCGAGTTTTTTTATAGTAAAACTCGAAAATTATTAAATAATAACTCTTATAACCGTTAAAGATTAATAAGCGGTAAATACCCTTTATACGAAACTTCGTATATTTATCGAAATATCGAATTTAATCCTCGCTTTTTTTATTCGTAATCTAGCTATTTTTAATAACTATAATTACTTAATCTTTCGGTAATAAGCTATTTTCGTACTAAAAAAAAGGTGCGTTTTCCCGGTAAAAATAATATACGAAAAAATAACGTAACCGTATAATTCGACGCCCTATATTATTATAACCTATTCCCGATTCCCTTATTATATTACCCTAAGCCTTTTATATCGATCGGAAATAATTACGACCATTTCGAACGAAATTTAACCTATAAAAAAACCCGGTTTCGCCGAAATTATATATATCCTTTTTTTAAATTTTATACTTATTAATTATATTCCGTATAAAAATAAACTACGCGTAATACGCGTCGGAATCTTCGTAAAAAACTCTTTAATAATCGATTTTTTAATTAAAACGCGTCCGGAAATTTAATTATCGTTATACGAAATTAAAGACTTAATTAACGCCGACGCGTTCCGCGTCGCGTAAATTAAATAATCGATTCGCTATATTTTTAATACTATTTATTTAAAGTAGAAACGATCGCGAATTTAAATTAATTATATATTATACGATTAATTATTCTTCGGAATTCGTAAACTTTTATATTAACGACTATATATTTCGTTATAAAATACTACCGTAACGCCGGTAACGTAAAATTATATAGGGGATATTATATATTCGCGTTGCGGCTTATACGCGTAATTTAGAGTCTTTTTAAAACGCTTAAAGCGCTAATTATATATCGTTCTCTTTCTATTAATTTACTATCGTAAATAGTAAAAATATAAGGCATAAAATATAAGTTGTATAGAATTAAAAGAAAGTGTTTAATTAAACCGTGGATTACGTTAACGCGAAATATAAATTTATCGTAAAAGCTTTCTTTTTAAAAAGTACGGGGGAGTTCCTTTTCTCTAGTTAATTAAATAAAATCGGATAAAAACTTTTAATATTCGGTTAAAGAAATTATTTTTAATTAATCGTACTTTTTTTTAGTTTTTCGCGAAAAGTATAATTAAAGTAGCGCTTTTATAAATAATCGAAAAATTTATCGGTAATAATAATATAATTAAAGTAATAGTCCCGAAAAAAAGCAGTAATTTACGGGCGGCCTTTTTTATATAGTTATAAATAACGTTAAATACTTAATTATTAAAAATAAAGTAATCGGCGTTCTCGATTTATATATTTTTAATTTAATAGAATTAAACGTCGAAAAAAACCTTATTTTTATTTTTATTATTATAAAAATCGTCGACTTTTATTTTACGATTTTTTTATAGCGGGTACTTCCGTCGTTAATTATAATAAAAAAAATATTATTACGTTTATTTATAATTAATCGAATAATAACGGTTTAAACGTTATATAATTATTTTAATCGGTTCGCCGATTCGATATTAATTTTTATAAAGTTAATAATTAAATCGTTTATAGTTACCTTTACGGATTCCCGGGCGATAATAACCTCGTTATAAGCCTTAATTAATTCCTTTAAAATAAACTTTAACGAATCGAGTTCGCTATTTAATTTATTAATTTTAAACTGTTTTTTTATTAAGTTTTCGCCCTTATAAATATCGTAATAGTCGAACGAAAAAAAAGCTAAATATTTAGCTTAAATAATAATTATATTTAATTAAAAATCCGCTTAACGGGCTTTAATATAAAAATCGAATATTTATATCGTGCGAGAGTAACTTAATAAAAAAGCGAGGTATATTTCTTAAATTAACTTATTCGGGTTATTATATATATTTTTAAACTTATCGATAATTACGAGTTTATTTTTAAAAGGTTATTTAACTTCTTTAATTTTAATTTACGAAACGAAAAAAAAGTAGCTTTATTACCGTTACGTATATATTAATTAAACAAAGAGTTTAATCGGGCCTATAAATTTTCGTTATTTAAATTATCGATAATAATATCGTATTACGAAAATTAAGCCTCTTTTTATAATCGTTTAAAATCGGTAAAGGTATAAAAGCTTTATTCGTTTTTTACGTTATTAGGGTTATTTTAAATAGTTTATATTAACTCGATCTTTAAGTTAATTAATAAACTATATCGATTAAAAGAGCGGCGGAAAAAACGAGTTAACTTTTTATCGGATTTTTTAAGTTCGCTAACGAGTTTTACGAAAACACTTTAATTAAATTATATATATCGCTTAACCTCGGCTTAAAAGACACGGTTATTTTCGTTATACATTATAATATATTTATTTTAAAATAAATCGTTAAACGTTAAAAGTTTTTAGCGTCGATTAATTAAGGTTTATTTCTTTATCGCGTAACGGTAAAAATAATACTAATTAATTCGAATAAATAAATAAAATATCGTACTATTAAACGATAAAAAAAGCGATCGTAAATAATTACACTATTAAGTCTTAATAAAGCGGGGCTATAAATAAATCTTGAAATAAATAGAATTTACAATAGAGAAGGAAAAGAAGAAAAAATCGAGCTAAGGCCGATATAATAGATTAATTGTAGCAATAAAGTAATAGGGCTAGTATAAGGTCTCCACACTAACTAGCGTATAGGCTAACGCACTATGTTACTTAAATCCGGATTTAATATTTTTTCCCGTAAAAATAATAAAATACGCGGCTTTAAAAAATAATAAAAGACTTAAGCTTCGTAATATAATTTATTAAAGCTTTAATAAATAGCTCGATTTCTTTTAAATAAACACGCTTTAAAACCGAATAAAATACTATATTAAATAATTAAAATAAATAAAATAAATAAAGAAGTATACCGAGTATAATAATATTATTATCCTAGTAATATACTTCGAATTCGGCCGAAATATAGCTCTCGTAATTATCGATAATTAAAAGCGGTAAAAACCTTTCGTTTACGCTTTAATATATTTATGAAAATGTTTAATTTAATTTAAGCTTATTTCGTTATTAATTTAATTATTAAAAGTCGGCTTAATTACTTAATCGCCCGGTAAATTAATTTCATAGGATTAATTCGCGAAGTAATATTAATTTTAAATAATTAAAAACGGCGGAATATATTAACCTTATAAATTAATATATTTAATCGCTGTTACCTATTCTCGATTATTAAATTAAATTAACTTCGCTTTTTTACGCCGCTTAACGCGTATTACGACGAATATTAACCCGATTATACTTATTATAAAACCGGTCTCGTCGAAATTCTAAATATTTTCGTCGATGATTTTATATTTCGCCTTTATATTTATAATTAATATAAATTAATTAAAAATAACTTTAAAATCCTCGTAAAAAGCCCTTTAATAATCGTACCGACGATTTATTCTAATCTTTAAATCCGGGTTATAATCGATAAAAGGCTTAATTTAATACTTACCGACGCGGTAAAAAACTTAATTATATTTTTTATACTAGCGAAATCGAAAGGTATCCTTTAAATATTTAAATTAATTATATATTTACGAAATACCTCTTTTTAATTAAATTTAATTTACGTCGTTTCGGTCGAACTTCTCGTTTTAATGTTCGGCCGTAAATTTAATAACGTAAAATTAATTTAAGTATATTATAAGCTTTTATTACTACTTTTTGATTTATTTAATTTAGTCCGTTTTATATCGCTTAAATTATTAAAACTATCCGATCTTTTTAAGATTAATTAAGTATTATAATTAAAAAAGTATTACGCGTTAAAGTTTAATTATATTAGAATTAAATTTAAGTACGTCGCTAAGTAATATACGTCGCGTAATAGTAAACCACGTTAAAGTATTTAATTAATTTTATTATTTTTTATTAAATAATCGTCGATATAATTTTTATATTATTTAAATTAAGCTTAAAATAGCCGTAAAATTAATTTATATATTATAACGCCGAGGTTAATTTAATAAAGTAAATATTTACCCTTCGCTTATTTTTTATAATTTAATAACCGATTTTCGAAAAATAAAATACATTAATAAAAATATTAACCTATTATAATATTATAATTATAACACTTAAAACCGTAAAATTTATAATAATACGCTATCTTTTATAATATTGCATTATTAATATTATTCCGAGCCTTAAATAAAACCGCCAGCACTTTATTCTTCTTTAACCGCCGAGCTGGGGGCGGATTACATGACGTCAACGAGTCGTGCCGTCGTCATCAATGCTTCGCGATCAAGGTCAATGGCGTTGCGACATGTAGGGGGTAGGTTAGGTGTTTCATGTCCGTGGAATGCGGGTTTTTTTGTTTATGTAGTAACTCTCTTGCGACTGGAACGAATATAGCGACATAGAACTCCTCACTCCCATTCAATCCGGGCAGATGTTCACACGATCTTTCATAAGGCAGACAACTCCGCTTATAACTACCATCAGCAGAAGATACCCAGTTACTCCGTATTTCATTAAGAGAACGATGGCTTCAGGAGTCCCCTCTGCGACTGCCCAGGCGCAGGAGAAGGCCAATACGACGTATGACTCGTTCACGATGAAGAACACCAACCTCAACGAGGGGCCGGGCGTCAAGCTGAACGATCAACAAAAGATCATCGTCTCTAGCGTGTTAGACGTGAGTCATCAACACCAATGTTTCTACTGCCTACCTGCAATGCGCTAACGGCCCCGCGCCGGCGTCATCAGCTCTTTGGGGGCGACCCTACCCTGAAGCACCTGAGCCTCTGGAAGAAGGATGCCCTCTTCGCCGACCCCCTCTCCTCCGCCCAAGGCTTCGACCGGTACGCGGCACAGTGGTACGGCCTGGCCTCACTATTCAGCCCCATCCAGATCCAGTCGCACCGCGTCGTGAGCGGGGGCAACCCGATCGAGGTGGAGCTGACCAACAAGTACGTCGTGGCCGGGTCGGTGCCCCTGATCAAGGGCAAGGAGCAGACCATCAAGTCGCGCGTGCTGATCCACGTCGACGAGGCCGACGGGCTCAAGATCGCCAAGGTTGAGGACCGCTGGGACGACAAGCTGCCCGACGGCGCCGTGAGCGAGGTAGGTGACGTCCTCCCCTTGGCCGCCCTCCGCTGGGCCGCCAGGACCGGCGTCACGTGGGGCTGGTGGGCGTTCATGAATGCCAGCTGGTGGCGGCCCTTCTTGGTGAGAAATGAGAGACAAGAGCATAATGTGTTGGAAAGGCATTTGCGGGTATGAAGTGTTTGACTGACTATGTTGTACAGGCTTTCCGGAAGCTGAACGCGGTGACTGTTCCTACGTTCGTCAAGGTGCCCAAGAACGATGAAGAGGACATGAAAATGAAGGCTGCGCGAGAGAGCTCTTCTTGCACCTGCCTGACGTCAAGAGAGTAGAAGTGCGCTTGGGAGTCCCTGGAATGTTCTTGCGTATGGGGAGCATGCGAGCATTGCATCTGGCTTCCCCTGGGTATGATAATGGAAGGTCTAGGCGATTGCTTTTCGTCTCGCTTCGAGAGTTGCTTCCGATATGATCTCATAATGATGGCGCCATTGGGTTCACTGCTTCGTTACATGTATGCGAACCGGAGGGTCACCGCGAGTTGCGGATACTATCTCCGCATCTATCATGAAATAACATACACATTCATTGCCCGGTTTTCATCCCAACTGTCAACCTCTCGTATCTGCTTGTTGCCGACGGTCAGTTCAGTGTTGTTAGTCCCATCTCTCTCACGACAGGCTAGTCCCTGATCCCGAAATAGGTTCAACCGAATGGAGAATTGCTCGTCCAGCAGGAATCATGGTTTCTCGTATTTTCTACCCTGCTGTCCTCATGATGATCAGGTTTCTGTCAGCGACGAAATTCTGGTGACGTAATAGTACGGAAGACATGACTGACCCGTCGCCCGAATCCGACTATCGTCAACTCCTTCCCCGCTCTTGGTCTAGACCAAATGTCATCCATTGTGGGACTAAAAGCCTCATCGCCTGAGATATGTTGTTCAGGGCTGAGAAGGCTGTTGGTCTGTTTGATCTGCTTGTCCGCACCTGCGGGCCAGCGTCGTCGGCGTCAAGCCGACCGCCTCCAGCAGGACAGCTGAGACCCCCAATAAGGAGTTTTACTGGCCGTTTGAATGTCTTCGACAACTCCACACACTATATCGTCTGCGGCCGCCCGGCGCATCATGCCCGAACCACGAGGATCTGCTGATGACAGTGGCTTCTCGATCGCACTCAAGCCACCCATGTAACCCTCTGCCCAGTCGCACACAGGACCAGGCGGCCGTGGAACCGCCAGAACCGGGCAGCGGCCAATCGGAATCCGCCACACGATTTTCTCTCCCTGCATGTCATACCGACCAACGGAAGATGCAGATACGGGCCAGCCGCACGAGAACTATCGCCGCAGATCAAGAGCGCAGGCTTGAGGCTGTACGACACACCCAAAGCTCTTCGAGAAGCAAACAACTTCCGTCCGCGGTAAGTCTAGCCTGACGTGGCCGGTCCGAGAACATGACCCCTGCTCTCAAGGCTTGCTTCCGGGCCACTTGTCTCGTTGCCCCCGGAGACGCAACTGTCAGGTCCCATATTGGAAAATCGACACCCAGAGGCATGTATGCTGCCTCGAAGCAGTTTCAGACATCCAACGAGTAGATGATGCTTAAGAGTTATGCAAGCCACGCACATGGCAGTGGTGTAGAGGGATAGTGTTTATGTTGGTGTCAGTCTGGCATATGGAGAATCAGACATGCCAACGGCTGGTTCGGGCGCCTTCTCTTTTCGTCAGTCGAAGAGACAAGGCCCTACACCCGAACGGACGTATTGTGCAAGGCGAGGAAGGCTGGGAATAAGCACTACCGACTTTGGTCAAACCACACACCACCTCGGCCCCCGCGGCAACAGCGTCACGACATGAAATAGCTTCAACGCAGCAGCGAGCGATCCCCCTCGGTGACCCAGTGCCTGGAAATAGTTGCATTTTCTTGCACACCGACTAGCTACCCTGCTTCTTCCATGACGGACGGGGCATACTGTCACAACAGTGCGTCCATGCTTGCTAATTGCAGCAGGGCACGACAGCATCCTGGTCCTTCCGTCGCTCATGTCCCACGTCGACGCCGGACGATGCCTTTCAGTCTATGGTCGTCCTACCTCGAGGGGATGGATCACGCTTGGTTCATGCTGTATCAACTACAAGGGACTGAACGCCTGGGGCAACAGCAGCTTCGGAATTCGATCGAGGCATTTCTCTCGTAACAGAAACCTGCTGTTCCCTGTTCTCTCCCCGGTTCAGACCTGCTCGAATTGATTAAACGCTTCCGAGTTCTTGGGTACATGATGGCGGAAGGGAACGGGACGATCGAATCGCGAGATGGGATGCGTGTGGCTTCGTATCACGAAGTAACGGCTTAGCTCGTCGCTCTTCTGGACCTGATACGTCCGGGTCACTATAAAGTGTCCCGTGGATCCCCCCAATGTTTCGAGCAACAACTCCTCTGCCAATCCAAGGCACCGCCAGGCACGCACCAGTGTGTCCCTTCCTCCTTGGTCACTCATCGATCAGCTCCTCTCGTTCATCCTGACCCTCACTCCTGTCTGCCAAGAAACCAAGGGCATACCCTTCCTACATCTCTCACGATGATGTTGAAGATCAGCCCGTTCCTGCTTCTCGCCACGTAAGTGAGCCCCTTTATATCAGGCCCCCTATCTTTCCAGTGTTCCAACAGAAGATGAACATTCTAACACTTCCCTTCTACAGACTCACGGCCGCCAACCCGGTCCCGGGTGGAGGCGGAGAGGGAGGAGGCCACGGCGGGGGCTGGGGCGGCGGCGGCTACGGGAACGGCCACGGAGGGGGCGGCGGCGGCGGCTACGGGACCCAGACCAAGGACGGGACCTGTTACCCCGTAACCACGACCATCTCGGAAACGAGCACGAGCACGTGCACCGAGTACGTCACCGAGTCCTGCGTCCCTGTCGTCACGACCGAGACGGTGCCTGTGCCCACGACCGTCGTCAGCACCACTACTGCAGAGGGCAGTGGGACGACCATCTACTCGACTGTGGTGCAACCGACTACCGTTGGCGGATCGACCGTGGTCGTGCCTACTACGGTCTACTCAGGCACCACCGAGTACGAGGAGGTAAGTCTGACTGCATACTTCTAATCCAAGCCTTAGCTTGCTTTAGCATCTCAGATGCATGAAACTAGCCCCCCACCCCCTTCCCCTTAGTCCACTTGCACACAACGTTTTGCACCAATTGCTGTGTCTTCCCCCACATGCTCCTGCAGTGATATGATGACTGACTTGCTTGGTCTAGACCACGATCTACATCACCACCGCTACTCCAGTAGGCACTACTGTGACCGAGTACGACACGGTGACTACTGAAATCCCCGGTACCCCGGTCACCGTGGCCACCACCGTCTACTCGACCATCGTATCTCCCGGCGTCGGAACGACCGTCACGGAGTACTCCACCGCATACGTTACGGACACCACGACTCTCCCGGGCGGCGTCAGCACCATCACGACGACTCTCTACTCCGTCTCGCCAGGCCCGGGCACCACCGTCACCGAGACCAGCGTCGTCCCCACAACTGTTCCCGGTGTCGGCTACACTACCACGCTGCCAGGTAAGCTTTGACATCCCATGATAGCAATGAAAAGTATCATCAGTGAGACTCCTTGGTGCTAACCACGCTCCAGGGGTCACATCTATAGTCACAGTTCCTACTACAGTCACAGGTGGTGGAACTACCGTCACAGTTCCTACTACCGTCACGGTAACAACGTCAGGTATGTCTGTCCATATCTCACTCCAAACAAGAGTCACTCCCTTTACCCCCTTTTTGGACTGTTGACTAATTTTCTTTTTTTCCCTCATTAAAAAGGTCCCGGCGGCTACACCACTACGACTGTCACCGAGAACCAAGGTTACACCACCACCGTTCCCGGTCCCGTTACTACCGTCACGAAGACAATCGCCAGCTACTGTCCTTCATCCCCTGGAGGCTTGACTACTGTCACAGTGACGTCCGGTAAGTCTAATCTGTCTACTTCCCGATTAACCCTAAGGAGTGCATTCATTTTCCGTCTGAATGACGGTGGCTAATACGGGTCTACTCAAAACAGGCGGCAGCACCACCACCGTCACGGCCAGCGGCGTGCGCGGCACGGCCACTGAATACGTCACCGTCGTGACCACATTACCAGGCATCTCGTACACCACTACCGCGCCGGGCGGTACAGTGACCATCCCCACCACCATCAGCGTCAGCGGCGGCGGTGGCGGCAGCACCGCGACGGAGTACGTCACCCAGACTGTAACAACGGGCGGCGGCGTCGCCACCACCACGGTAACTGGTCCAGGGGTTACGTCCATCATTACGGCCAGCGGCATCGGTAGCACCGCCACTGAGTACGTCACCGTCGCGACCACCCTACCGGGCATCACGTACACCACCACCGCCCCAGGCGGCACCGTCACCGTCCCCACCACCATCAGCGTCTCTGGCAGCGGCAGTACGGCCACGACCACCGTCACCGAGTCGGGCGGGTACGGCTACAGCAGCAGTTGCCCCATCGTGACGCCGCCCGCGCCCACGACCGTGACCGTGACCACCACCACGGGCACCAAGTGTGACGGCGGCGGCGGTGGTTACCCGACCAGTCCCCCGCCTCCTCCCCCGACGACCACGGCCCCGCCGCCTCCGCCGCCGGTGACGACCTCGAAGACGAAGGACCCCGGTGGCTACGGGTACCCTACCAACAAGTACGGATACGGTAGGAGAAAGTACTGAGGCGGATTTTCATTTTCGGCGGGGTAGGTACTTCGACTGATGACGATGAGGATTACGAATGACCGAATGAAGAAAGAAATAAATAAGACAAAACGGGAATGGTTTCGGGAACGGCGTTTTGAATGACAGACGGGGTGGGAAACATTGACGACGAACATGACGAAACGTAAACCACTCCTTTAGATACCACTATCCTCAGTGTTAATCTCTTCGCTTCGATACCTTCCTTTACATAGCCACTTTTACATAGACATGGAAAAAGCTTTTCCTCCTTAAATTTCTTATTCATGTTTGGATATATATTGAACACATGTAGACTATGTTATGGAAAATGGGGTTGTAGTGAAGAGTGTCATATGAGGAACACGAGGTCAGCTGCGCGCCATTCAGGGTCCGAGGCAAGGGGATCGCAAGAAGTAATACTGTATCTCCATTACCCCCCACTTACAAAGTGTCTTTCCAAGATAAATCAGATTCTGCTATATATAAACCTCCCACAGAACCAAAAAAGGCAACAAGAACGAAACAAGAACATTCCACCCCCTCCCCCGATCCGCGCCCCTCCAGACCCAGCATAACCCCAAGCCTCCCGAAGACTACCACACACATCTGTCCCCTTTGTCGTAACTGCTCATATTGTTTCCGAGCCTCGCGACGAGGCGACTCCGGCCGCCATGGTCCATCGCCCGCTTACCCACCCAATGGCGTCCGGGCCACGCGCCTCCTCTTGGCCGGCGGCGCCCTCGTAATCATCACGGACTTAGCCGCGGCCTGGCGCCTGGCAAAGGGGTTGTTGTAGTGGCCCGTGTCGGCTCTAGTCCTGTTGAAGCTGATCGGGATCGCGCCGCCGCCGTCCTGCCCGGCGAGGTTGACGGCGTCGTCCTCACGGGGCCGCTTCTTCCCTCCCCGGCGCACCGACGGAGGCGGGTTCAGCCAGACGGAAACACCCGCCCATTCTTTGATGGCGAGCTGCCTCTCATCCAGCGTGGGCGGGGTAGGCGGCGTCTTCTCCTCGGATGTCGTATCGGTCTCGGGCGTCTTCTTCTCCGGCTCGGGCGCGCCGGTGCCGGTGTTCTGCCGCCGCACCTCCTGCTTCATCTTGTCCGACCAGCCCTCGTAGAAGGGCATCCCGTCGTCGTCAAAGGGATCCTCGTCTTCGTTGGGCACTTTGATGGCCTTCTTGGCCTCGCTGGTCTCGCCCTTCCTCGGGTCGTCCTTGGGCCCGCGCGCGCTGCACGACCTCGACGGCGACGCGGGCCTGGTAGTCGCACGCGCGCACGACGGCGGCCGCGTTGCTGCCGACCATCTCCCAGCGCTCGAGCTCGTAGTGGAACCAGCCGGGCATCGGGTCCCACAGGAACCGGTTCTCCGCGGCCGTGGCCGACGGCGGGCGGGACCGGAGCCCCTCGTCGGGCGCCATGGCCTCCCACGCGGTCACGAGGCGGCGCAGCATCGTCTTGATGTTGGCGTAGGCCCGCACGCCGCACGAGTACGCGTTGTTCTGGGCCGGGACCCAGACGGGCTGGCGCCAGCTGTTCTCGGGCAGCCGTTCGGCTTCGCTGTCCGTGAACTGCAGGCCGGCGGACCGCAGGAGCCCCTCGACGCAGGAGTAGACGTTGACCTTGTAGTCGCCCATGGGTCCCGGGTCGATGCCCTCGATGACGGAGATGCGCTCGACCCGGGTGTAGTAGTCCTCGTTCTCGTTGTCCTCGTCATCCTGGCCGGTCAGCGCGATGATGACGGTGACCCAGTGGTTGCGCTCGACATTGACCGTCAGGATCGACCAGGCGCACTGGCGGATCTGGTGCAGCTGGCGGTTGCCCCGGACCACGCCATCAATGACCCGGATTTTCAGGAAGGCGTCAGTCAAATCGCGGGCGGCCTGGACGCCGCTGGCATTGGGTCCATTTAGACTGAAGTGATCCCCTTCCCAGTTGCTCACGTATAACAAGCTCCACATGCTCGGGGGCACGATTTCCTCCACGAGCGTCCCCAAGGCTGTGACGAGGGCGGCGCTCGGGAGCCAACCCTTCATGTTGTCCTGGATCGCGTGCAGGCTATTGAGGCTGCCCGCGCCGGCCGCGGGGGGCAAGTTGAAGCCGGTGGTCGTGGCGGGGGCGACATTGATGTGCTCGATCTTGTCGTCATCGTTGCACAAGACGAGTCCTAGTTTCATGTTTTTGTTTTCGTTTTCGGGCGTAGGCTTCTTGTCTTTTGTCTCGTCGTCCGTGTCCGACAACTCTAGAGGCACGTCTGGCGTCGCTCCTGGGCCGACCCGTGTTGTTCCAAAGTTTCCAGGGGTCACCGTCTTGCTAGGGGTAGTCGTCTTGCTAGGGGTAGTCCTCTTTCCGGTAGTCGTCTTTCCCCGAGTCGGGGTCACCGTCTTTCCCCGGGTCGGGGTGACGATCTTCCCTCGAGTCGTCGGTTTTCCTCGGATTGGGGTTGAGATCGTTCCTCGAGTCACCCTCTTGCCCCGGGTCGGGGTCGGGGTCGCCGTCGTTCCTCGAGTAGTCGTCTTTCCTCGGGTCGGCGTCTTTACAGGGGTTACCGTCTTTCCGGTGGCCACCTGCCTCCCTGGGGTTGACATTGTGTATATATGATAGCACACCAAATGTGCTTGAAGCAATTATGAGTTATTCTTATAATGCGAATCAAAAGTGCGCCAGCTCAGGGTTGTCGAGACGACAGACAGGTACGAAGCACTGAATCGCAAATCGAAGAGTTGTTTCACGGGATGGGAACAGGTCGCTCTGCTCAGTGGGAATTACGATGACCCCCGACCTTGCGACGAATCCCCTTCATTGTTGCCATTATACCAGGCCAAAGAACTCGATCATTGAAAGGCGACGAGAAGAAAAGACAAAGGGCGACAGCTCATTGCGGACACGAGTCTGCTGCATGATCAGCTTTGTTCATTGTTCTAATGTGACTGTTCCCAGGATGCTAATGAGATGAGTAGTATGCAGGATGAGAATTATACACCCACTGGATCATTGGGGACGAACCGAAGGGCATCGTGCGTATAGATTGACCGATTAGAGAGTAGTCAGTGTAAAGGGGCTTGAAAGGATACCCATGAAAAGACACCAATTGACAGCAAGTAATAAGGTAGCCGAGAGAAAAGCATGCACTGTCGAGACCGTTACATTGGTTAAGGTGGAATAAAGTGTTTTGGTTGAAATAATAAATATTAATGTATATAATTAAGACAACGACCCGTAGGTCGTTGGCGGGTAGATGGCCGTTAAATATGAATAGCCCAGTAATTGCCCATTAAAACTCGTCTTTGGATGAGTCGACCCATGGGTATAAAAAGAAGAGATCTTGATTCGTCATTGAGCATCCAATCATTACATAGAAGTAAGCAGGTGAGACTTTTGAAACGCATAACTTTGCACACTGTCCGCTTAGCCAGCCTGGTACATGCCCAGCGCCACAACGTGGGGGTTGATCATAGTCAAGTTGAAGGGGGTGACGGGGACCTCAGCGTCGGTGAGCGCAAGGAAGATGGTGCCGTTGACGGCGGGGTCGCCCTGGAAAGTGCTCATGTTGGGCTGGATGGTGAAAGCGGTGTTGCCACTGATGTTCTGGAGCGGAGTGTAGGTGACGTTCAGCTGCGAGACCCAAGCGGCGTACAGGGGGCACAGGCCGAGGTCGAGGAGACGTAGCTGTTGTTGGGGCCGACGGCCTGGCCGGGTTCGTCCCAGGACAGGAAGACCTGGCGGCCGGGGTAGGACAGCGGGTTGGTGCGGTTGTGGGTGATGGCGGGCGAGCAGTTCTCGCCGGTCACGTTGGCGTTGAGGCAGTCCTCGTTGGGCTTGACGTCCTCGGTGGAGAGGGTGTTGGTGTATCCACCCGTCGTCTCGTTCCAGACATTAGAACCGTCAATGCGGGCCGGGTTGGGCTGGTTGAGGATGTTCAACGAGGGAATGTTCTGCCAGATGAGACGGGTCTGGTCGGCAGGGCACGAGGAGATGTAAGGGGCCAGAAGAGTCCAAGCCCAAGACTGGGGGATGCCAATCTCGAACCAGACGGGCATGGGGAAGAGACCCTCGAACTGGCGGAAGATCATCTGCTGACGAGCTTCAGTGCTGATGGACTGCAGGAGCAGCTGAGCGCTCTCGCGCGAGTCAAGGTGGTTGAGGAAGCCATAGACACCGGACTCGCCGAAACGGGTCAGCTTCTGGCAGAAGTCGATGTACTCGCGGACGTTGTTGACGGGGTAGTTGTAAGTGCATTGCACGGGCGCCTCGGCACCAAGGATGTTGGTGAGAAGAGTGGCGTGGCCAACCTCCTGATCAGCCATGAACTCCAAAAGAGAGCGGTCCTCGGCTGTCAGGCCGGCGTCCTCGAAGTCTTGGACGCTGAACTTGGCAAGACCCCAGTGGAAGAGATCAAGCTCGATCCATTCTTGGTAGAGGGCCAGGGCTAATGACTCGTAGTCGAAGTCACTGATGGGTCGGTAGACAGGAAGGGTGCCATTCGTGCCCAAACCGCCGGCGGGGGTGTAGGGGGCCGGCTCGGGAGCGTGGAGCTTGCCGTCGGCCGGGTAGTCAAACTTGAAGGACTCGGCAGGCAGAGGCGCGACGGACGGGGCCAAGACATCTGTAGACAGAGCGCCAGTGGTGGTCGGCGTGCCAGTGTAGGGGCCGTGGGAGGTCACGTTGGTGTTGGGGACCTGTGACGGGGTGGCGGTAGGGACCGAGGTGAAAGTAGTAGTCGCCTCAGATACCACCGGGACGGCGAAGCATCGGGATGCGAGCGCAAGAAGGCTTCCGCCTGTGAGGACTCTTGAGAAAGTCATGATTGTAGGCTGGTGTAAGGTATCTTGGGGGAGGATGGTGAAGGGAGAGAAAAACCGGCACACTCACACGGCTGTTTCACCTACCTTATATCTATCTGCTCAAGGCGGGCGAGACATGGGCAGCTCGCGATCGGCAACGAGCCGAGGCAAATTTTTTGATGACGACTTCGCCAGAGCTGCTCTATCCACACGCAGGTCTACCTACTTACCTACGCAGGCCTCGTTGCATGGGGATTTGCTCAGGCCATCATGATGACAAAAGCAAGAGCCTTGCGTCTCTGGGCAGCACCACTAGACCATTTTGAGCACGCAACCCCCGTGGTTCGTGTGAATCCTTCCGGGTGGGCAACGGAGATGGGAATGCACAGTAGCGTACCCGTTACGTTGGCAAGGCGCATGCGGTGTAAGTCGATGCGGTTCGAATGCGGCCATGCAGGGTCAAAGCACGCCCGCACTAAGCCTATGTACCCGTCATCGTTATAGAAAACCGTACCTACCTGCGTGGACCCTGGCCGTTGAACGAGACAATCTCGGCAAAGAGGCTGGCAGGCTGGGCCCGGTTGAGCCAATGTGGTAACAGTCGCGGCGCCAATCTGCCAATACTCCAATAGCGCAGATGCGCACGTCTCCACCCCGGGACAGGAGAGTAGTAGTAGGTAGCAGTCTGCCAGTATAGGAAGCAAGATGTATGACAACGATACATAGCTAGCGCCATCTGGGGGCCCATATATATGTCCGACTTTGTGAGGTGGTATGCTTGCCAAACCCGCTCTTCGACCAAGGCCAAGACTGGGATCGGGTCAATATCTGAAAGCCAGAAAGGACGGAAAGGTGGTGCGGTGGGATGTTCGCTCCGGCATCTGCGGTGGACATGGGGTAACACTCAACTGCCGCCCTGGTTTAAGCGTCGAGATCTGCCCGAGACCTCCGGTCCATCCGCCCTGAGATCGCAGGCTCGGCGGGCAGGCAGGCAGTCCAAGTCGATGCTGCGCACTGGTCAGTCGTCCTGGGTGGGATGCATAGGCGGCCTAGTGACAGCTTGGGTCACTGGAAGAGCTGAATGATTTGAGGAACCGGACCTGGTTCCGGATGCCAAACAACCAATCGAGTACCATATGTAGAACCATGTGTAAACATACACGGACAGAAACGTGCTTAAAGTGGCACTCGCCCGCCTCTGTCCTGCAACTCTCGGCCCATTTCGTTTTTGGGGAAGAGGTGGATGCGGCGACCGAGCCCTTTGGGCGCACTGCAGGTCTGGCATGAGAAAGTGGTGACGTGTAGAAGTCCAAGATTCCCGATATTCTGAGTAGGCGGGAGGCTTTTCTCCGACCTGGACGATCCCCTGCAGCTCTGGTTAAGCTACCCCTGCAACCTGTAGGCTGCCAGGCTGCTTCTTTTGCCCAATAGCCTGCCGGCCTGGAGCCATCCCGCCTCACTACCACCCAATCCCAGCTTTTACGTCTTCCATTGAACCTGAGCTGTTAACACCGAAAACATATCAATCAATGCATGTACTTACATCCTTGGACATGGTTGCAACCAGCTATCGCCATTCGTCCTCTTGGATCTGATGCATCCTACCTCATTCAAGATCGTCGCGATCAGCTGTTCCTCTCTGGGTTGCACTAGATTGCCGCGAAGGCCGAGCTTGTCCGCCTCTGCATATGCAAACGCGAGTTGACAGGTCAGTTCATCGTCAGTTCCCCTGATCGCTTCATGCCAAGATGCATGCCTCGCCTCTGGCTGTGCCTCTTGACAATTTGACATATGTATATGTATGTTCATGCTCGGTCGAGTTCAACTCTGGAAGGGCTATTTCATCTGATGTACGCACATTACCCAGCTGGCCTCGTGCATCGTTTGGAACAGCCCGTACAGGAACCAATGCGACGTTTTTGCACAGACAAGACAGTGTGGCTGAGGGTATAGACTTTGACGTATCACACTAACTATGCCATGCATACATTCGGTATGATTGACCACTGGCTCAAGATGGAGAAGAGATATGCTGCTGGTCTTAGGAAGCACAGCATCAACGGTGCGAAGCATTCCTCGTATCTGCATATCCAGAGTCTACCCCAACAGCCCAGCCAGCACAGGCGGCGTGGCGTATTCTCATGCAGCCTATATATAGAAGTATGTACAACCATCGTCACTACCAAGAAATGCCATTTCAACCCGTGAGACCATAAAGCCCCCTGAATTTCAGCCCAAAAGACTGCCACGTTCCGTTCCTTGGATGGCTATATATAATCGCAGTTCTGGCTACCAACCAAGCTATACGGTCTACCACGAGGAGTCGACACACACTTTTTAACAAACAAGAATAATAAAGCTGTCTTCGCTAAGACGGATCTTGCTTTCCGTACTGCATACAGATGTTGCAGTAACCATTGCTCGCGCCATTTCTACACAACACCGATGTCTATTCCAAAAGTCTTGCTCTCTCTCGCTGTCCTTATTTAAGCATCTCCTTTTGGAGATAGATCATCTCACACCGCTGCCGGGACGTTGATCTCGTACCCAATAAGCACTTCCGTACTCGTGCCCTCCCAGCCCCTAGTGCCCGCGGCCGACAGCATGAAGCGGCTCGTCTGATCAATGTAGAGGCTGGAGATGACACCCGCCCTAGGGGGTCCGGGCACGATGAGGAAAGGCGGAGGCGCGCGCCGCGTCGACGCGTCCTGGGACCGCAGGTCGTACAATCGCAGAATATCTTGCGACGCGCAGATGAGGTGGCGGCCGTTGGCCATGGGGCGCAAGCAGCTGACGGGCCCACTGCCGCCGGGGAATCGAAATACGCGCTCAGGCTGCCACCCCACCCGGCCGCCGCGGGCCTTCGCGACACTGAACTCTTCGACCGTCCCGTTGCGACGGCCCACGTAGATCCAGTTGCCGTCATTGGACCAGCAGGCGCCCATGCACCAGGGGGGCACGCCGGTGCGGGTCCCGATGCGAGCGATCGGGTTGGGCACGCGGCGGTCCCATATGCGTAGAGTGCCGTCCATCGAGGCCGATAGGAAGGTCGAGTCGGACGTCTGGGACGTGTCGTAGTGGGTCGCCGGCGGCTCGGCGAACAGCATCGAAGGCGACTCGGGTGCCGGCTCGAAGAGTGCCGAGGGCGTCCCAGGCGCATCGACATCAGCGTCTGGTTGTGTCGGTTCCAGCTGGGTGGATGCATCCTCAGTAAGTGGTTGTGGTGGTAATGGTGGTGCTAAGCTACTGTCAAAGCTGCCATTCACCGTAGTGCTGTCTTCCTGCTGTGTAGGCTCTGCAGTTGTCATCGCGAGGTCGTGACTACTGTCTTGAGTTGCCGTATTGTGGGAGTCGTCATTGTTCATCCCATCAAAACTGGGCAAGGACATATCGAACTCGGGCATAGTTGTGCTTTCTTGAGCCGCCTCCATGTTCTCTTGAGCTGTATCCTGCATCATGGCTCTCGAGAACTCATTGTCATCGTCACCCCCAAAGTTGTCTCCAAATAGATCCGAGCCTGCTGCAGGACTGCCAAACAAACTGTCGTGTGCCGGGCTCCCCTGAGCGTCCATGCCACCATTCATATCCCCAACTGCGCCGTTGTTATCTGTAGCGAAGGACCCGTTCAAATCCCCGTTCACAGCACTCGTGGCTGCGTTATCCACGCCGTCCAGAGAAAAGTCGAAATCGTCGCCTTTGGCAGGAGCATCATTGTTGCTGAAAAAGGTATCGCTGATGTCTTCTTCGCTGGCTTCTGGCGGTATAGGGCAACCTCCCATAGGCCTCGTTTCGATAGCTGATACCTGCCCTCCGCTGCCATCAAATGAGCGCTTCACGTTGCCCGTGTTGAGATCCCAGTCAAATATGTTCTTGTCCCAGCTGCCACTGAGGACGCTCTTCTCGTCCGCCGCCAAGGTAAGTACACTGACGGCGTTGCTATGTTTCTGCAAGCAAGTGATCCGCTTCCCTTCATCGTGCCGTACACTCTGAAGGTTGATTCCGCCACTTTCCAGACCTGACAACAACCATAATGCCTCCGAGTGCACCGCTAGAGAATAGACTGGGCTCAGAATGAGGTCTTCTGTTCGCATAGATGGCGAGTGTGGTTCTGCATTCTCCCAGTATGACATCAAAATGCCGGCTTTTGTCACCGAATCGACGAACGGATGCCTTTGCGCCACGGTAAGCTGCTGTTTTCCATTTATTGTGCCGGGCCCGTCGTATTTCCTGATATATCCATCACTACCGCCTGTCATCCAGTACCTCAGATCTGGCGTGACTGACAACGCATTGATACTAGTCGACATGGGTGCAGCCATCGTGGGCACTATATCGTAGGTCCTCGCATTTAACACTTCTGGCCGAACCATGGGCGCCCACTTGGGGGTAGTCAAAGCCGAAGGTCCTGGCGTCGCGGACGTTCGCTTGATGGTGGGTTGCGACAGCGATCCTTGGCCGTCAGGCTGCGGGCTGTGGCTGCCGCGGTTTTCGCCGGTGCCGTTGACATGTTGATGATCCTGAGTATTATTATTATTATCGTCATCCTCATCGTCGTCGTGATCATCATCGTCGTCATCGTCATCGTCGTCATTGTCGTTCTCGTTCTCGTCTTCGTCGTGGTCCCGCTCGACCTGCTGGTCTTGCTGGTTGTTCTGCTCAGCTTCTTCGGCATCGGCCATCAGCTCGTCCTCTGGCTCGGACGAGCTGGCGTTAGAGTCGCGATCGAAGTCATCCATTGCGACAGGGGTCGCGACGTAGCAGAAAACAAGCTTCTAGAAATTATGTCGAGGAGGCTGTTATGCCAGAAACAGCGCCGACTTTGGGAGCGTTCTGTCGGATTTCGGAAAGGGGAATCGAGGCACGCGGTCGGCAAAGTATCTGTTCGCAAGCGGCGACAATATATTCACGTCGCTTACGGGTTGAGGTCGCAAGGATGTGACTTCATTCTGGTAGTTCTTGTTCTTGGGCCAGCCCAGGGCAAGTGACTGGCAACCAATAACCTGTAACGAAATGTAGTATTTCAATGTCGAGAAAGAATATTTTCGGCAATGCGTAGTTAATACTCCCAAGCTAAGAGTCAATGGAGGGATGAGTTGAGCAACTAATGGGTTTCTCGAATTGGGCAGAAGCTCTCTTTGACTGACGCGACAGCGGTTCGCGACAACGGATTGCGACAAGGTTGGAGCTGAAGTTCTGGCAGGGATGTCTCACTGGGCTGTTTCGCAAGCCCCAATTTGGACCTGGAGAGTGCATGTGGCTGAGGTCGGACGAGCTGCTCAACTCCTTCCAATAAGCAAAGCAGCTCAGCTTGTCCAACCAACCGGAGATACGTGCATATTTCATTGATAAGCTAGAATTGAGGACAGTCAAATAAAGATCAAGGTTACAACGCCTTTTCAACGGCGCATTCCGAATTCCATTAGGGAGGTAGGTAGATTAGGACAAGCCCTCCTTAACTTTCGGTCGACAACAATACTTCACACAATTCCTCCAGGGTGGGCCAGGTGATCTGATTCGTCGGATGCAGTCACTGTCTGTCACTTTCGTACCTGGCAGGTGCGACCAACCCGCCTGGGACGGCTGAACAGAGGTGACACTGTAACAATGAGCTAAAAACCGGTTAGATCTACCCCCCAACGGTTAATTTTAGCTGCTTTTCACCCTATCGATAAAATCAATGTACCCTCATCGTTAACCCTCGTCGCAGCCAGCTTTCGAGCCAGCCTTTGAGCCAGCTTTCGAGCCAGCCTTTGAGCCAGCCTTTGAGCCAGCTAAAATCGACGAGCGACCTAGACTTCGCGTCGATCGGAAGGAATTGGCATCAATCGTACACAATCAACACATTTCCACGACGATGGCTTGGTGACGGTGGCTTGGTTTGGTGACGATGGCTTGGTTTAGTAACGATGGCTCGAAGGCTGGCTCGGACGATGGTTGGCGACGAGGGTACATTATTACTTTTTGGGGGCGTATAAATCGGTGTGTAAAGGGTGTGGTTAGAGTGAAAAATAGCAAAAAAACCATTGATTTTAACTCATTGTTACAGTGTCACCTCTGTTCAGCCGTCCCTGGGCACTCAATAAAGGGATTTAAAAAAGTCAGTTCTCTGAAAGAGAAACTCTCAGCGACTTGTAGCAACCTATACGTATTGGCGGTGAGCATGGCACCTTCAGACATACCTGATTCACTGGTATATCCGAGCTTGGGCTGAAAGTGCTGGTGTTCATGCCATGGCGATATCGGCCACGAATACTATGACAGCATCTCCGGCATTCGGGTCTCGGCTACAGCCACGCAAACTGAAGACGAGCTTCGGTGAGTCGATACTGGATTCTAGTAGTACAAGCTGCACTAGTGTACTGCGCAGTAGATCGGAACAAGCAGCAGTGGTGACTGGTTACATACGAGTTACGTGACAGAGCCGCCCGCTGCAAGCGTAAGGTGTGCTGGGTGCGTACTGTAGGTCAGCGTTGCAATTTAGGTTAGGAGACTTGCTAACGTCGTTTAGGTTAGCTGGCTTGAGGGTTTTTGCTCCTGACCACGAGATAACCAGGAGATTTTTTTTTCTGCAACTAGCAGATGAGTCTTATGGGACCGCGATGTTCTTTTGGCTCAGAGCCAATGTCCGCGATTGATGTACGCCGTAACGGGATTACAGAGTTTTGCGCAGAAAGATACCATCTGTTGGCGTCCAGAGCAATGGGATGCATCAATGTTGAGGTCAAGCAAGACACGGTGGAAACACTCCACGACTGACGACCTGAAGGCCGTAAGAAGAACCACTATTGCATCATGTTACTGGAGACCCTCCCGCTGTCTGCCCCACTAACCCCTCCACCATTCCCTTCTCCCCTTAATAAATTCACGCGTCCGCCCGCGGGGTAGGGATTTTTCCCTTTTGGTGGTTCACTCTTGCTCGCCTTGCGACTCTAGTCCGACGATATCGTGTACGCTACCTCTGTCGAAGACATATCGTTGTATCCTCTTTCTCCTCAATCCTCCCCCTGTATATCTGGCACCATGTCTGAAGCTGGGGCAATCACTATCATGTAAGCCTGTCCGCGAACCCGTGTTGTCTCGTGTCCTTTTGCGCCTCGAGCTTGACCTGCAATCACGCCCTGGGGTTTGCTTGATTGCGATCCAGGGTTGCCATATCATAATCTAGATTTAGCCGGAAATCAATACAATTTTGCTAATTCCATCCTCTTGTAGCCTCGGCTCCCAATGGGGTAAGCATGTCCTCCATTCCACTTCCCCGAGCTACATCGTGATGCGCGCGCCTCGACGAACCTCGTATATTCCCACCGTCCCGTTGCGGTCTACCTGGAAGCAGTGAGGATTGCCTCTCTGGAATCATGAGGTCCTTCTGCTTTGCGACAGGTCGGACGCTTTGGGGAACACCTTCGCATCTGGAAGCATGGCGCGAACCGAGTCAAAAGTCCCGGGCGCATACGCGTACCCGGCTTTCAGTTCGTGTCGCGTGACGCATGACCACCTCGATATACTCGCGATTACTTTACTGTCGCAATGCCGGAATTGCTGACGTGTGGAACGTGCAGGTGACGAGGGAAAGGGAAAGCTCACCGACATCCTCTGCCCTAAAGCCGAAATCTGTGCCCGTGCCGCTGTAAGTCGCTATGCATGGTCCTTTGTGTGTCAATCAATCGAGACTGTTGCTAACGTCTCCAAACCACAGGGCGGCCACAACGCGTAAGCAATACACCCCTTGGTCCTCTGAATCAGAAGTGTGGAAACCAGGTCAATTGGCTTTGCGAGACTGCGAAGCTTCGGGCAGCTAGCTCGACCGTACCCTGAGAATACCGTCAAACATATATCCGGATCATGCTGACTTGACTGGTCGGATTGCAGTGGACACTCCATCGTGTGAGTTACCCAAGCCATTGCCTTGCTCTTATAAACATGAACTAACTTCCTGTCTTTTCGTAGCGCGAACGGTGTCTCGTACAGGTAAATGGAACCCCTGGGAGGCAGTCGCACCCCTTTTGCGTGCGTCATTAGGGGTGCGTACCGGCCTTAGCCAATCACACATTGCTCCATTGCCAAATACTAACACCGCCACCAGTTTCCATCTTCTCCGTGTGTACTCCAAAGGCGGCCATAACCTCTTCCTGGATCTCCTAACGTAACAATGCAGCATCGGGACTTATCAACCCTAAGTGCCTCAACTTCATTGGTAAGCAACCCCCCTTCGCTCAACAATATGAGTACTAACTTGAACAGGCACAAGCGTCGTCTTCCACGTGTATGTATATCGGATGCGTTCCGATTGACATCCTCAGATTTGTGCCGTGGTTAACGCAAACTACATAGGCCCTCTTTCTTCAAGGAGCTCAAGGAGTTGGAAGCCAAGGGCCTCACCGGTGTCCGTGATCGTATCAAAGTCAGCGATCGCGCCCAGGTCAACCTCGATCTCCACGCCGCTGTTGACGGACTCGAAGAAGTTGAAGTAAATACCTCTGAAACCCAGTATCGTCACTCATGGCATTGATACGTTGTGCAGCTCGGAACTCGTGCCATTGGTACCACCGGTCGTGGCATGTGAGTCTTCTAATCCAGTGGCATCTCGTGTGACCCTCCCTCTTACTGATATATCCTTCCATAGTGGTCCTTCGTATGCGACCAAGGCTGCGCGCAGCGGCATCCGTGTCCATGACATCCTTGACGAAGAAAAGTTCAACCGCATGATCCGCCAGCTTGCCAGCGGCTACAAGAAGCGCTACGGCGTATGTTTCTTACCCCCACCCCTGCCAGTCCTCTTGCGCAACGCACCCATTGGTGGGCGTTTACGTGGGCAGACTTGTGGCTAACCAATTGTGCTTGTCATACAGGATCTCCTTAAGTATGACGTTGAGGAGGAAATCTCAAGATTCAACGACTACCGCAAAGAATTGTACGCTCCCATACATACGCTATGCGACCAAGTCATCGAATTCTAATGATTCTTATAGGAAGAAGTACATGGTTGATGGCGTCACGTTCATGAACGACGTTGTCAAGGCCAACAAGAACGTCCTCATTGAGGGTAAGCACATTCCGAAGTCCAATTATGCTTTCTTACGTCCCAAGATCCCTCATGGAGACTTGCCGCACGGCTTTCCACAGAATCAGTGACTAATTCCTCCCAGGTGCCAATGCTCGTAAGTACGGTCTGAGTTTCTAGTGGGAAGCTCCCACTAATTACAGCACCTAGTCATGCTTGATATCGACTACGGCTCTTACCCCTATGTGAGTTCAGTCATACATCATGGGCCTTTCGGTCTGTAACTGACTCTTTCGCAGGTCACCAGCAGCAATGCCGGACTCGGAGGTGTCATCACCGGTCTTGCACTGAATGTCAGTCAACCAAACGCCATTGATCTGATGGATGATGACTGACCATCTTCTAGCCCTTCAAAATCACGGAAGTCGTCGGTGTCGTGAAAGCGTACACGGTATGTCCCACAACTCGCTCCCCCATGCTATGCGATCAGCTTGCTAACCAGTCTCGCAGACACGTGTTGGAGGTGGTCCCTTCCCGACCGAGGATAATGGTGAGTTTCCATTGCTTCAATCGCTTCAAATCACCGACTTGAGTCAACTCCTTAGTCGGAACTAGACCCTGCTACCAGGCAAATCAGGTCCTTCTTCCACCAAGGACTAGTTACTGACTTCTCTGCGTCCTACAGGCGAGGCCGGCACGAAGTTGCAAGAGATTGGCCGTGAATGGTACGTCCCAACACCAGCCCTATTCGATTTTTCGGATGAACTCAAATGCTAATTTCGTTGTCACAGGGGTGTCAGCACTGGTAAGCACAATCATTGATTGGTACGCTTCAGCAAAACGGATTCTAAACTCAAGCAGGCCGAAAGCGTCGTTGCGGTTGGTTGGACCTGGTGGTTGGTATGTAACCCTTCAATCCGAGTTAGTAACATGAGAAACTAACATTTTCCGCCAGTGAAATACTCAGCATCGGTGTAAGTCTCGAGTAGCCCTGCTCGTAGTTCATCTGTTACATCTAGCTGACTGCCCATCGCCACAGCAACCACTACACGTCCCTGAACCTCACCAAGGTACGTTGTGCTCGGGAAATTGGAAACTCCTGACGTCCAAACTGACAACATGATACAGCTTGATTGCCTCGACACCTTCGAAGAGATCAGGGTCGCCGTCGGCTACCGCGACCCCAAGACCGGCGAGGTAAGTGCTCTTTGACACCCATGGACAATGCCGTACTGACGAACGTTTCCCAGGAGCTGGCTTCTTTCCCCGCTAGCCTCGAGTTCCTCGAGAAGGTCGAAGTCATCTACAAGAGCTTCAAGGGATGGCAGAAGCCTACCACCAACGCCAAGACCTTTGAGGACTTGCCCCAGGAGGCCCGTGAATACGTTGAGGTAAGAAACACAGCATCCCGGAATGGGGTCGCAGATGATGGCATCGGCTAATACGACTTGCTATCAGTTCATTGAGGGTTTCGTTGGCGTCAAGATCAAGTGGATTGGCACTGGTCCCGACCGCGAGGCCATGATCGTCCGAGGCGCATAAACAAAGCAGCCCCTCAAGGCTGCAACCTCGACTCGTCTCGCAGCTCTTAGAGTGCTAGTGTAGTCAGCAATGGTGATAACCCCAACAACGACAACATGATCCATCCGGGTCGACTGGTTGTGGACTTAGCCGGGTGATTCATTTGCGTCGTCGTCATCGCCTAGACACTAGACATACCGAAAAGTCACATACATAGAACGTTGCTTTGCACGATATATGAATATACACATTACCAACGTTTTCATTGGCTATCAAATATCTCATCGCGGTCATGATACAGCAAGAAGGCAACTGCTAGTCTCAGCCTCGTGAGATCCACTTTCTGTTGTTGACTCCCAAGATTTTAAGCTTCTGGGGGTCAATGATGCAGGCTACACGTAGCAGCCGTGTGGTTCTGAATCAATTCTTGGATCGAGTCCACTCGACCAGGTTGCGTGGCTCAGACACAGGCGGGTTCTCTCCGTGAAGGAGATGTGAGTTATACTCCGTCACGGCTCGCTTTCCATCATCCTTCACCACGAAGTGTAATCTTCCCCCTCTCGAATATGCACCCGTGCTGCCTTCCACCATGCGTTTTGGATCACATCTGGGATAACCAAGCCTGGTGAGCTTCTCATCTCAAAAGTAGCGCCAGAGGAGCTGACGTCAACAGCATACTTCAGTCTGGGGGATTCGTTGATGTGCCATTTTATGCATAGGAACTCGAGCATGGGCATATGAGCTGCAGCACGCGCAAGAGCGAGACACCAAACCTCGCCCGGTTTGAATAGATGACCGACCCGGTATTGAGCCTCAGTGTGATCGTCCGTCTCGTGAACACACATATCCAGGTCGAAGGTATCGTATCCTTGGGGTGTTCTTGCGTGGGTGGATATTTCGATTACGCGCAATCGCGGCCACAAGGGCTTTTCGCTGTCGTGATTCAATGATGGATCATTAAATAGCTCGTTGCCAACTACCGCATCTATATATAGTTGCTCTAGTTGCTTCGTGAATTCCCTCAAGGCCAAGCTGAGTGGATCAAAGGTTTCCTTCAGGCAGGTTGGAACGGTCGCATCGTCTGTAAGAGAGCCCCAACAAATGAAAGCCTTTCGGACGGAGCCAGGCAGCATAGAGATCCCGGTAGCGAAGTCGTTTCGCAGCTGCATGGGGGACATTTCCCTCGTGCCCATATCTCTGTCGAAAATCTTGGACCGAAATAGCCAGATGATGGTATGTACATTGGGAAATTGGCTAGCAATCTCGCAACAAGTCTTGGGAACGAGGAACAGTAAAGTGTCGCGCTTGGGATTGTAGGTGACGGTCGTGATGCAGGACACTTCTGGCAGTCGGAGGTAGGCATCGTGTGGAAGGCTGACCAATGAACATCGGTAATCCCATCCGAGCCCGTCCTCCAGGTCAGGTAATTTAGGGGTCGCTTCATAATCAACCTCAAGCGCCAGCTCGACACCACAAGGTGGGGAAGACCATGTCTTAACAGCCCCCAGCAGCTTAGCCACAGCCTCAAAGACGGCCTCGTTGCTTCTCTGGGAGGTCATTCCGGGGTTCTCTGTGTAATATTTTCCGGGAACTATCGCGGTGAACTTGATGCAGCGGACGTAGGACTGTCGGGCTGGGGTGATGATGCCCTTTGCTTGTGCCTCCCCAAGACGTGATTGGTTCAGGTACAGTGTTGGGAATGTGGCGCGTTCGACGAACGCCTGCCAATTTTGAGATACGGTGGCATATGAACACCGCTCCTTCTCGTCTGAGATGTGACACACCAAGTGCAAAATCCCTCCTAGGATCTCGGGCGGGAGTCGATCCATGGCTCAATGAGTCTGCGGCTTTCTAGCCGATACTATGCAGGTTAGTGACTAGAAATCAATTAGAATTGAATTTGGTAGTGGTGAGATGATGAAAAGAGAAGGGAAAAGTTGTTTGAGGAGTCCAGAATGCTGTCAAGGGTAGATGTCGAGCAAGGTGGAGAGAAGATCGATTATCAATGGTGGTTATGTTACCAAAACTCAGACGAGTCGGCAGCACGGATTGCTTGGAAGGGAAGTAAACACTTACTCTGGATATTCCGAGGGAAGAAGAAATTGGGTGCTGCACACCAGTACAGGTTTTGCAAGCTGAGGGATACCTCAATGTTGTGCTGTGGAGGATGGGCAGAATTGTGGTAGCCCAGCCTATCTGAACGGGCTTTGAAAATCAAAACTCGTCTGCGGCAGGCATTCTCTGAAGGGTAAGGGAACTGGAACCCTTTCTCATGCTGGGGTTCGAGAGTTTCTGAAACCTGTGATTGTTGTGCCAGTGAGGGCGGGCGTAGCTGGGTGATCAGGTGCAAGTGCAGGTGCAGGTGGTCAACACAACAATGTGAACATGGCCGACGGGCCGTACCTTCCCCAGCTTGAATCCGTCCTTGCCCGAATCACATTGAAGTAAGTCACCAGCGTCTTGTTCGGAGCTGACGAACAACCAGGCTGGGCCTGTGCTGCTTTCACCACTTGTCACGGTTGCAGTCAATCCTTCCTCCTGGAAGTCACCTACCCCATTGTAACTTATGCAAACCTATTAATGACCCAAGAGGATGAATGATCTTCAACATCCAGGACCAATCGAGGTTAGCAGGATCCAACCATCAAACCAGGCGTTTATTATTTATCTACTACTGATCACGTTAATAGTCGATCATCCTTTCCGAGACCACCACACATCCGGCACAACCATCCCAATCGCATCATAATGGAGCGGATCCCACCCGAGATCAAGAATCAAATCATTCGACTTGTCTTGTTCGACACCGAGCCATACAATGGCAACCGGGCGCAGTATGCCAAGGTATCAAGAGTGGCAAGCACATGTCGAGCCCATCACTTTCAAGAGAATCTACTTGAATCCACTTCGTCTTGCCCAGGCCATAGGGTACGTGACACCGTTAAGACAAACCTACGTTCGATTTATCCACTTCGAGACGCCGCTGTCGATAGTACAACAGCCGGTGGCGGTCGGACGAGGCTTCTGGGTCTCATGGAGCGAAGCAATGCAAGTCGAGCAAGTCGAGCACAACAGCACGGTTTTCTCTTCCCACCTGGCCAATCTCCTGTACTATCTGAACGGATGGACACTGCCACATGAAAACGTCGAGCTGTCTCTTGGAATTAGTGGCACGTCCTGTGGACTTGACTGGCCTGTCAGCCTACGAGTAGGCTTTTACCGTCACCTGCCAAAGATCGATTTCATCAAGAAGTTCCGCCATACCCAGGGAGGCGTGAATGAGTGGAAGCTAACCCCCACAACCTGCTGCATGATTGCAAGCTTGTTCCCCAGTTTACGGAGCATCAACTGGTGCCTAGAAGAAGAGCCCCCGAGGAATTATATTACACGGGCAGAGGTGCGTAACACATTTGCTGCCGCATTGGTTTGGGTCCCTTCATCAGTCCGAAGTTTCACCTTGGCTTATTACTACTGTTGGATGAGAGCCTTTGGCGACTTCTCCGTCGACCCACAATCACGAGCTCCCGACCTTCTCAGCATAGCCTTGAGACAGCTGTCGAAACGATTGGAGAAGGTGGTACTTTCTATGGATATCGGACACGAGTTTTTCATCGGCAATGACTCAAGCGCTGAGGAGACAGATTGGCTGCGCATGCGTGAAGTCACCGTCATTGCCGGATCCCGAACGCCTCAAGAAGACGCGCTCTTCAATTTTGACGATGAAACACAATCGGCTATTCCAATCCCAGGGATGGTGAATCCATATTACCTCGCCGCTGGCCGCGCTGCTGCTGGTATGCCCAATCTCAGCTTCCTGACGATACATTGGGCCTTATGTTTCAACACGGCCCTCTTTTATGTGGTCAGAAAAGATACTCTTGGTGCCCGACTTTTCGTCACTGGCACGTAGTATATGCCTGAAGATACTGAGGAGGCATGCTGGACGGCGACGAGGGAGCGTCGTGGGGCGGGAGGAAGCTGGAGGTCGAAGTCCTGATTGCCAGAATAGGATCGTTCAGCACTACACGCTCGCTGCTGGGCGTTCCTATATTCCTGTGCGATTCTTCGAGGAGACTCGAACCACCTGAGGGAGGGATGGGGTCACTGGCATGATTACATGATTCCCAGAACAAGATCTATCAAACAGGACGTCCCAAAAGCGAGTAAGCGTGATTGAAAAGAATCAAGAATACATATATGTTACCCTCGAGACATTAGAGTTATGGGCCAAACATTAATCTCAGCAATTAATCAATGTATTTCCGATACCTGAGCGTCAAGCGTTTTGTACTTTATTTCACAGGCACCATAGTACAGGGCGCGATCCATATCTCACAAGCGCACAAGGGATAGAGTTGCAGTGGTGTTCACATTTTCGATGCATGTTTTGCTGATGTATCAAATGATTGATTACGTCATGTTAGAGTAATATCTGTTTTTGTAGAAGTGGTTCCTATATTGCAGTATCGCTATTCATACAATGGAATGGCTCTGCCTGGAAACAGACAGATTTCCAAGTTTGTAGAACTCTCTGCCGAGGCTTTACCGTTGTGTCTTGGGAGGTCCCTGACAAATCCGTCGCGTCCCCGGTTTCGAGGGTCACTGGTCTTCCAATCCAAAGGGGGGTTTCCAATCGAACAGGTAAGACTTGGGTAGCACAGTGAATACAGCAATTTGGAAACAGCACGAACGAATAAGAGCAACACAAACCAACAAGATAGAGAACCATTCGTTTAGACACTCGAACCGAACCAAAAGGGTATTAGTATATGGCACGAGAAGCGCAGGATATCGAAGGAGAGAGTGAGGTTCCATTTAGATGCAGAAAGGCTGGCTCGCTTGCAGGGATCATAACCTGTGGGTGGCCATGTATGTCAACATCTGGGGCTAATCGGTGCCCAGTAGTCTATACGAATTAAGTAACCAGGCATTTCTGTAGAAGACCAAGTAGTATACGGATAATTCCTCCCGGGCTACAAAAGTTATTGGCAAATGCATTACTACGTAGAGTAGGTACAGTAGATGTAGTCAGTCATTTAGGCCCCTTGACGGCATCGTCAAAGGTCAGTTGAAGCCGGGTGGGCCCCCCTTTTCTATTCTCGTCTTCGCATATATGACCGAAAACAAGCATGTCATCCACGGAGAGTATTAGTATCCCCAGCTCTTCAAGCCAGCGACGTAATTCGTGCGGTTTCATGGCCGCGGTATCACGAGATTGGCAAGCCCTGATCGAGCCTACCTCGTTTTCCACACTTCGACTGAACCAAGAACGTCTGTTACAGACGGGCGAGATCGTCACCCCCGCGCGGAAATCCTACGTTCGCTGTGGTTTCCCCAACAGACAAAGGCCGTCCAGACCAAAGGCCAAATTTGCCGCTGCCTCATACGGCGGCGGAGTGGAAGATGGACCGGTGCATCTCCTCGTTCGTGGGATTTCGGGACGATACATTCTACAGGACGCTCCCCAAGGCCCCCGTCGTCCGGTCGTTCACGTGCTGGCCCAGCGCCGGCTTATGCCACGGACCTGCTGTGAGATTGCCAGCCGATTCCCGAAACTGCACACCATAGCATGGGACCTGGCCGACGGCGCGCACGACCACGATTTCCGAGTGCGGATGCGCTGTCTCCTTCCGTCCCTTCCGAGCAGCTGTTGCCGAATAAATACACAAATAAGATGTCTAGCGTAGCGCGCTAGGCGCGTCAAGGGGCAAACCACTATCTCCATCCTACTGCGACACCGTGCTAATTGAGATACAGCCAAGGTCTAGTTTCTAGCACGTTATAACCGCCATCGGTGCGGTCAATTCTATTGTTTTGTCGACAAATAATCGCACTGTAGCCAGCTATACTTACCAAATCCATTTGGCAATAGTACTCAAGATAGCCGGAGAACGTCTCCCTCACTGGCCTTCCTTGCTGCTGTTGATGGCTGTTGTCGCAGCGTGAACAAAGTCATGTGACTGTGCCTCCTCACTTCAAACCGCCAAGCAAGCAGTCAACCAACTGGTAAATCGTACCTTCGCATCAAGCGTCCGAATATTGCCTCGGGTCTGGTACCTACACATACTACGAAAACCATGCTCAGATAAGTGACTGAATCTGATCACCCGGCATCGCAATTGATGGTTCCATTTGGATGGCACACTAAATCAAACCGGCGACATGGATCGAATACCTCCCGAGCTTTTGAGGCCCATTGTGCAATGGCCATGGAAGCATCGTCGCCAGACCTGGTATGCGCCTATGCAGGAGTGTCACGAAAATGGCAAGCCGTGGTGGAACCGGCTACATTTGCCGCCCTACGTCTGAACCAGGAGCGTGTCCTCGAGGCTGGAAACATCATGAGCCCCATGCGGCAGTCCTACGTCCGCAGCATCGTTTTCACCGCGGCATTACCTACGTAAATGTGATCCTCGTTTCTACTGCCTCCATATAAGAGCCGGTCGTCACCTTCCGACTCCTGAATTGATGACCTACGTAGCTGACACTGCAGCCCCGACCCAGTCACGAGCCTGAAGAAACAGAGACGGAACATGGGAAGCGGGATAACAACATATATTTCTCCAACGCGGTGACATGGCTGTTAGAGTACCTGCGCACCTGGTCTGGCGTTGTTTTCGACAGCAGCCACGAAAGAGGCATCGAACTGGTCCTCGCCGTAGCCTCCCCCTCAGACGCGCACTACATAGACTTGGACGACACCAGCTTCCAGGTCCCTCTGCGCAACGGTCGGTCGCGGATACGGAAGTGCCTCTTCTCCTTCGTGGGTCTGCAAGAGGGCTTCACAGATTACCGCACACTAACCACGGCCCCCTTCATCACCTCCTTCCGGTGCGAACCCGCGCGGCACCGCGACCAGCGCCGGCTCGTGCCCCAGTCCCTATGCGAGATCGCCAGCCGGTTTCCCAACCTGCTTGACATTGACTGGGACCTGCCCGACGGCGGTCACGCCATCGACGCCCCCTTTCGCACCCAGCTGCGACGGGACTTCGCCGCGGCGCTGCCCCTGCTGCCTCGGAAGATGTGATGCTTCAACCTGCACTACGGCCTCGCCGTGAGCCCGTTCCACAGCATAAACGGTCCCGATCACAACGAAACTGAAATCCACCCTCTGCGGTTTTGTCCGGACGGGACGCCGGACGAGCTGAGCGTAGCGCTGGGGCAGCTGGCGACGCGGCTGCGGTCTATCGAAGTATCCGGCATCATCGGCAGCGAATTCTTCACTGCCACAAATCCGGGAAAGGATGAAGAAGGGCGGGAGGACGTGGATCCGCTCGGGACAGAAACGTCAGCACTACACCAACTCATCCTCCGCGCCGGCCCGCACACGCCCCAGGGCTACTTCCTCTTCGTCCACGACCCCCTAGACCCGAGTCCCGAAGTGGGCTGGCCCCAAAACAGCCGAGTAATCCCGCTCACAACCCGAATCCACCCCTACATCGCCGCCTCGGCGCGGGCCGCGGCTCACCTCCCCGCCCTGACGAACCTAGTCATCACCTGGAAAGCCCGGACCCCCGCGAGCCTGACCTACACGGTCCGAAGAGGACCGAAAGCCGAGGCCGAGCTCGTCTGCAACACGTCCCCCTCCCTCGACCTCCCGGACGAACTCCAAGAAGCCTGGTGGCGCGCCGCGCGGACGCACCTCCTTTCGGCACGCGGAGGCGGGTCGTCAGAGGTGGCGGCGGGCGGCAGCCGGTTCCGCCTCGTCGTGCGGGACAACGGGCTCCGGTACAAGCACCTCAACGATCGGTATCGGCACCTCAACAACCGGCCCGGCGGATGCGCGCACATGGGTCTCGACCCCCTGGAGCCCGTCGCCGAGCCGCCGCCGCACGACGTCTTCGATTCGATACGGAACTTTGGAGAAGTCTACCGTAGAAGCAAATGATAACGCCCTGCGTGGCGGCGTGCAGAATGCGCCATCTGGGCTGTTGTGGTAGCGGGTAGGGCATATGGGGGCATGCCCCTTTACGGAAATACCCATTATTTTAATGTACTTCAGCATCTATACAATAATTCTAGAAGAAAACCACATAGTAGGAATGACAGACAAAATACACCATGATTCAATCCGACTGACCAGACAGGCTATTGCTACGCTACGCTCCACTGTACCTAAAAGTACTCAACTATTCAATCCCAACATCGTATCGTTATTCGTGAAGTCCCAAAATCAAAAGCGAGGTCCAAGCAGCTGCGTCTCCCGAAGATGCTCCCGCCAAGAAGCCACCGGATCAAACCCGCTCGCGACCGCAGCCGCCGCAAGCGAGCCCGCCTCGCCGCCCGCCCTCTTCACGCCGTACAGGTACGGCTTCTCGTCGGCGTAGCAAGCCTTCTCCTGGTCCTCGGGCAGGGTGCCGTCCAGAATATACCCCTTCAAGTGGGCATCAGTACAAACCGAGCGGTCGCGGCCCGACGAGTGGCCGTAGCCGTGGTGCGCGATCAAGCGCGCATTCTCGCCCATCTCAGCGAGCAGCCGGCGCCCGTTGCGCAGCGGCGTGGCCGGGTCGTACGTCTCGGCGACCAGCAGGACCGGGTTCTTGAGCGTGTTGTTCAGGTCGCCGCGGTAGACCTCGGCGGGCTTGGGCCAGTAGGTGGTGTAGTGTTGGCAGGCGAACACGAAGAAGCGCGAGTCGCCGGCGATCCAGGACTGCTTGGTCATGACTTTCCACTGGTTATTCCACCATTCCAAGCTCCTCTCCTTGTCGTCGTACGCATCGGAGCAGACGACCATCAGCGTGAGCTCCTCGGAGGAGTGCTTCTTGCTGGTCGTCGCGCAGGGCAGGGTCGGGTCGTACTCCCAGAGGGCCTCGAGGAATTCGCCTGCGAGGGTGGTGTTGCCATGGCCGAGCTCGTACAGCATCTGAGCAAGGGCCTTCCAGCTGTGAGGATTGTAAAGACTCTGGTAGATAGCAGCCACAACTTCCGAGTACATGACAAGAGAAGCGCCGCTCTTTTCCGTGTAAGCTGGCAGCGGATACGAGATCAGATCGCGGATGAACTCCCGTACCCAGACGTCAAGCTCGAAAAGTGTGAGGCTTTTGCCCTCTGCGCCCTTGGCAAGGGCGCAATGCTCCGGCCCGGCTTTGACACACTCGCCTAGGAAGCCGTCATGCCAAGCATCGGTGACATTATCAAGAGCCGTCCACCCGAAGCCGCCAGCAAGCCGATGGTCACGCACATACTCCGTCCCGTCAAGGATCAGCCGCCCGACGCTGTTGGGGAACATGTTGGCATACGTCTGTCCGATGCCCGTGCCGTAGCTGACCATGAAGCCCGTCAGATCCTCCTCGCCCAGCGCCTTGCGGATCTCCTCTACGTCGCGGGCCACGAAGGCGGTGCTGACGAAACGGCCCAAATCGCCCTGGCGCTCCCAGCAGGCGCGGAATCGGGCGGCGTTGAAGGCGTCCATCAGGTCCAGCTGCATCTTGTTCGAGTCTGCGGCGGCGCGGTGCTTTAGCATCGCCAGCGCCCAGCGGTCCCGGTCGGCGTCATGCGGAAAGCACGACACCGCGGGCTGCGACGTGTTGACGCCGCGGGGGTCCCAGCCCAGGACGTCGTAGCGACCGCCGCTGAGCCGCTCCGTGATATCTTCGGCCGCCCGCCACGCATATTCGGTACCGCTGCCGCCGGGACCGCCCGGGTTGACGACAATCGTGCGCTCCGTCTTCTTGCTTGATGGGGAACCATCATTTTCAGCTAGGCCCGAAACCTGAAACTTGGTCACGGCCAGCCTCGCGATGCGCGGGTCGGACTTGTTGGTATAGTCGAGCGGGACATCGAGGTAGCCGCACATGTAGATGCCGCGTCCGGCATACGGGTCACTATTGCGCTCGCTTGCGCTAGTTGATGATGCGGTTCGATTGCCCCAGTTCCAGTGGTCGGGGTTGGAATCGAAGAGCTTCGCCCATGACGCATCGGGGTTGGGGTCGTCGAGAGCGGGCGGGAGGCTCAAGCCCGTGCAGGGGATGAAGCGGAAGGGGTCGTTCTGTTGAGGGAAGCGGCTGAAACGCGATGACGCTGATGCGCCGCCGCAGTGTGCCGGCTGTTTCGTGAGTGGGAAGAGGTGGTTGAGGCCGGGCAGCGACGCCAGGGTCGGATAGAGGAGGTACAGGAGTTCCGTGGCGATGATGGCTTGCCAGACGTAATTTGGGACCGTGAACCGCTGTCGCTGCTGATCTGGACGTCTAGACGGCGGTTTCCGCTCCTCCGGCTGGCCCTTCTTCTCGGGCATTAGGGCTGAGGCTTCCTCCATCGTGGGCAATTGGGGGGAAGGACGATGGATTGTTGCAACATGAGACAGCAATCAATGGCAGTTGTGTGAGACCATCCTTCATAAGGTGATCTGACCTGATCTTATCTCGGCTCCCATGGGGGGCGGGGGTTGGAGTTACGGTTTCGGCAAGGTGCAGCTGCTGATGGATGCCCTGAATCGCTTACGAGGCCCAGTGACGACGGTGCCAACCAAGTGTGGGGTAGTTCGGTCACTAACCCGCAGGCTGCTAGCGGATCTGGGGTCATGGAAGCCTAGCATCGCGGGTGTACTAGACTAGCCTAACGGCAGAACTGAGAGAATGGGCTAGTATTATTGTATCTACCGCAAGGAACTGCACGTATCATCTATTTTCTCTCTCTCTCTCTCTCTCTCTCTCTCTTGGTTTTGGCGGGAACTGGAAAGTAAGCGGAGTGGTGGGTTGTGTAAGTTACTAGCAGCATCGACACGGCCCAGACTGTGCGTAACCTGGAAAACTGCACCTTAGAATCCGGCCCGGGGATGGCCGAATAGCAAACAGTTACGGGGGAATAGAAACGACAGTGGTGCGTGCCTGCGCAAGCTCTATCCCCGTCTCTATCTGCTTCTGATCAAACTGTGATCGAATCTCTGCGAATATTTCCGCATTGAAATCAGCCTAGTATTGGTTATACTGCAGGTCGAACGAGACCGACTCGTACTTCGACTTGGCCACGGTATATTCGCGGGCTTGCTGCGACACCTGTAACTGAATTACTCGGATCACTGCGCGCCAATCCGATTAGCCATGTGCTATCCCCAACAGCGATGGGCCATTTATTTGGGCGACCTGCCTGTCTGCGTAGATTGAGTGAAAGGTTCCCAGTCGTACTTGGTCAGCATGATCCAGTACTGCTGCGAACCATTGGTCTTCGCCTTGACGATTCCATCGCTGATCTCTCTGAGTACACTCTCCAAGTTGCCATAGGTAGAAGCTGGGACCGAAAAGCTTTCAAGCACCGTGGTCAGGATCTGGGCATGGAACTCCACCTTCTTCACTTCGATATGCTTCGACATGTTCTGGTCGAATGACTTCGCGAACCTGTCAGTGAATGCTACAGTCAGCGAAGACCACATCAAAGCGCTACCTAATGCGCAGGGATAAGCAACTAAGTACGCACCATGTCGATCGGCGCATCAGATAGTCAAACACCTTGGCCCGGTAGGAGCCACAGGCCACGGAATCGAGCTTTCCTGCGTCTACCTGTTGTTGGAGTTTTCCCTCAACCACAGTGGTGGCCCAGGCTTGCCAAGTCTGCACCAAGTCGATCGACTCCTGTTGCGCTTTCAGGTTGTTTCCTTCAAGCTGCGCAGGGAGGTTGACGAAGAAGACTGTTTGGACATCCTCGTCCTGCGCTTTCGCGTTCGCGATGGCTTTGTCGAGGTCAAGCGGAGGCATTGTTTCAGACTCCTCGTGATGTTGAAGTCTCAGCGACTCGGGATACTGGGTAAAAATGCCCCTTGCGACTTTGCTGCCGCGTTGCGAAGGTTGTGGTGTTCTGTCGTGGCCGAAGAGCTCCGAAATGGCCTTCTCAACCTCGGATACGTGGCCAGCATCGCGGTCATCCATCTTGATGTGTTTAAAGGATAGGAAGTTTGAGATCTACTTGAGTAACATGAGCGAAGGACGCAGAGGAGAAACATGAATGAAGAAACTGGTTCCTGGCTCTTCGGTATTTATGGAAGCCAGCCCAGATATCAAAATGTCATTTTGATTCGTTTTTCTTTCCTCTTCCTCTTTATTTCGTTTTGCTTTTTGACGAATGCGCCCGCTCATGTAAGACAGCCGAGTCTAGATTCCATCCACCCCCAGGTATCAGCCTCTAATTGAAACAACCATCCAGCTGAACTCAAGATGTTAGTTGTCTTGGCTCCTGTAGCTTGATGAGATAGCCTCTTAATCTATCAGTGGCTACAAGCTCTCGCCAGTTCATTAGGCTGGGCCACGAGTCTCCAACACCTGGGATCCATACTAGACGCCGTTATTGTCTTGGTGTATCGCGTTCACTAGAGGCGGCCGGGTTCTACATGATGATAGGTCCTGGGAAGCTGGTGCTAGACCCGGGACACAGGAGCTGAACATGGCTGTTCCATGTTTGGGCTCAGGGCTCCACTCATAAGCAGTACAGCTGAATGAAGCTGAATGCATGTCCCACGCCTCCTCACAGGCCCGCCATTTTGGTATCTTTTGGTGTTGGGAGCATATCAGCAACCTTTGCTTGAAGCTCAATACTATGAAGGTCAGCATCACCTTGCTGCATAGCATCCGATCAGCCGTGCATGGATTAACACACACTTCCGATTGCATAAGTTGCATTATAAAGATGTCCCTGGTGAGACATATCAAAAGCTCACTGGTCATCCTGCCCGTATGACAAAAGGTGATGTTGAGGCACGAGTGAGTTGTACCACGACTAGACGCTTCTCATATCCTTTTCTCAGAATAGGCGCTAGTTTGTTTTCTTAGGGAACTTTAATGAGTGTAATCTGCTCTTTTCGAGTCCTGGGATGTCCCTAGGAGAGTTAGAAGTGCTTTTAACAGGTATGTTCAACCCCAGGTAATAATACATACCCTTTATGGTGCCCGAAGCTCTCACATCACAAAGGGCTCTGAGGGGTCTCTCGGACCAACTCCCTTGGCAGGTGAACGTCGACATACCTTGAAGTTTGATGGCTGGGCTCATGTTGATAGAAACCTGCAAGTTAATTCATTGGTTTTCTCCTGGCAGATTCACATATCTATCACATCCAAAGGACCTGGAAACTTCCAGTGGTGGTATTTAAGATGTTCAGTATGCGCATATCAGACCTGCATGATAACGATCTATCCAAGTGATGCAAACACCAACTCCAATTATTATTCCACAAAGGCCAAAGAGAAAAAGGTCTGGGGCATAGGACAGTTAGGTCTGATATCACCAATTTTGCTCTGTTAAAACGACACAAAGCCCATGTTGGGAGACTGTTTAGATGGTGATAAAAACAATCAGTTAGTGTCACTCAATGCTGCGTATAAATAGGATTGGTACGTCAGGAGGTTGGCTCAACGACATAGGTCACCAACAAAGTCCTTTCAACGCACTTTACACGAAAAGAAAACCCCAGCAAATCACCCATACCCCTCCCATTTTGCAATCTAGTCAACATGTGTGTCATCGACAGCAAGCTCTTCCACTGCGAGAAGTGCAAAAAGGTGGCAAAGATCGTGGTCAACGAGATCTCGACTTGCAGCAATTGCCCTGTGAGGGACTACGAGCACAAGCAGTTTGAATGCCCAGAACTCGTAGAGAAGGCGCTCCGTCCCCTTACGGGTGTATGCAACGTCTGTGACCCTAGGAACGGCGTCCCGTGGGGTGACTGGAAAAAGAACTAAGCATATTGTCGAAGACTCACAGCCGCCGGCGGAAAGAAGGCAGGTAGGATAAATAACCGTCTCTGTTGCCTCTTACTCGGACAAGCAACAAGACCAAGACTATGATGGTTTGCGGTGTGTGACATGATGGGTAGAAATAGGTAAAGTATGCGAATGAAGAAATAGGGCCCCATAATAGACTGAGAGATGAACTTTTGTAAGAAACCATAAGCACACATACAAAGGTTGCAGCGTGAATATCAGATTTGTTCATTGGGGAACAAAGGTGGCTATGGATATGCTAGCTAGAAAGAGGGCGGTTATGTGCTTTGTCTACGACTGATGTTAAGCATTCCTCTTCTATGTGCCTGCTGCATGGTTGCCTTTGTACACTAATGCCGTTCTCATTAAACTCTTGAGGATGCAGGGAGCATTCAACATTGGTCGAAAAGCACTCCATTGAGGACATGCTGACTAGAACCAACCACAAATTCCCTGAGTGTAGGCATGGATATCAAATTTTATTAAACAGTCCTCATCTGTCGGCAGGGACAGGTGTCATGAGAAAGATTCGAATTCCAGACCGGTTGTATTGCAAGCAAAGGTAAAAAATACAAATAAACTGGTTCATTGCCATCCAACCACATGTTCGATGGCAATGAACCAATTTACAATGGTCGCCGACGTTATTAACCTACAAGAGACCTCGCCGTCATACCTAATTTCCTCAGCGCAACCATCAGGTACCTAGGGTTCGAAGGACTCTTGACACACTTTAGAAAGAAAATGAGAACATCGTATCGGCAGCACGTTTGCACTTTTATACATTCTAGATATCCCATGGTTGGCACCAAGTCCACGGCAGTCATCATTGTGCTGAAAAAGACCCTGGAATGTGCAAAACCCAGATAGCACTGAGGCCGTGTCCAGATTCGAAGCTGCAGCCTCTGAAGATCATTTGGCAAAAATAATTAGAACTGATTCATCTCCGTTGGAGTATTCTACCCGTTGGGCCAGAATGCCAATGGCGATGAACCAATTCCAACAGTCGCCGAGGTTAACAGGCTATAAGATACCTAGCCGTTAAATGGCCTGGTCAGTGCCAAGGTGAGAATTAACCCTAAAATGTAGGCCAGTCAGTGAAAGAAAGTTCTATAGAAGCATTTCTGCGCCAGCCCGCAATGATGCCCATCGCTAGGGCATAATGGCATCTTGGTAGAGATAAGAGCACCGCTCAAACTAGAAACCCCAACTCCTTGAGTAAAGGGCAAGATTAAAATGAGGTTGTATTGGTCCATACAAGCACACACAATGTTCATTCGCAACACCAGCACATGCAGTCAAGTTATGGTGATCGCCAATGTTCTGTTACCCCCAACCCCCAACCCTCCAATCGTAGGTGAAACCTTTGCATCAAAGCACCTGTATAACCACTCACCAGGTTGGAGACCATCCACAACGGTTACACATCCATCGTTTTTGAACGGGTCATCCGGTTTTGAGCTCCGTGTTGTGCGTTGATTGGTCTTGTACAGCTTGCTGGTCATCTTGAGTAATCGGGTCGTCGGTAGACCCTGCAGAACCTACCTAACCTTCATTTCTGATACATCCATCAAGGGAACTGAAGCAAATCTACGGACAGCGCATTTCTTTGCGCCTCGGAAAGTCTACAATACGGACACTAGGGGATGATGTTGCTTTAAGGTATGTCACACGTGACCACCATCCCCATTCTTGATCAGAACAACTGGGGGGAGGGACACTTCTACTATACAAACGACTTCATATAAGGCACCACACGACACATTTTCGAACCGCTCCACCTTTGTTTGCATCTCAACTTCCCTCCCCTTCTCAAAACTTGCCCACGAGTAGGTTCCCGACCATCTCGCGCGCCGTGACAGCCGTGGTGGTCCAGACGGTGGGCAGGTCGAGGGTGCTGAAGGCGGCGTCGCTGAGGCCGAAGAACATCATGGGCGGGATCCAGCCGCGCGCGTACTCGAGCGCGAAGCCGCCCCCGTCGGGGATCCGGTACCCCTTGGCCTCGCCCCGCGGCAGGTGGTGCACCGAGCCCGCCCGGTAGACCTCGGGGACGTACTCGCCGGGCCGATAGGCCCACTCCTCGCCCGTCAGCATGTGGAAGTAGTCGTCGGCCGTGTGGCGGCCGGTGTGGCCCTCGGTCCCGATGGCGGAGCCGTAGATGATGAGGTACTCGGTGATGCCTGTGCAATCCGAGAAATAGAGGGTGGGTAGGTAAGCTCTGAATAATAAGAAAAGCACGGCGGGGAATGCTGGATACGAATTTGTTGAGCTACTCACTGGCGTGGATGATGAACATGGAGCCCATGGCGCCACCGTGGTTGTTGAAGAACCACTCCTGCTTCAGGTTGACGTTTTCGGGATGCATCTCATGAAGCTCGGCCGTGATATAATCGACGATGGCGCGCGTGTCATTTCCATGAGCGGCGATGCCGCGTTTGGCCAAGTCGTGGAGGTGGTCCAGCTGGAAAATGTAGAAAGACTCGAGGTTGCGGTCCAGGAAGTAAATGATGGACGACGGAGCCGCAACCATATGTCAGAGGTCGCGTCATGATGCCTGAATCTGCTGATATCAACTGGCTGGGGTATAGAGGGGAGAAGTGAAAGAGTACCAATCGTGCTTAAGGGGAGGAAAAGTTAAAAGTCGGCGGGTTTGTCTATCTCCCTCTCTCTCCAACACCTACGCGTCGACTCGGGATTGATAAACCTCGTATCGCGTGCTGGGTCTTGGCAGTACCGTAGGAACATGTGTACCAAAGTTTGAATCGCATCCACTTTCCCTGCAGGGACCACTCCCGTGATCGGCCAACTGGTAGTGGCGGGGTTCTCCTCGGAGGGCCCTTTCACGCCGGAGGCATTCATCCTCGTTGGAAAGCCCTTGGCAGGTGTACCGTCTGGGGAGTATGCTACGCCTCCTTGGCAAGGCCCGCCCCCCTGGCACTCCTATACACAGATACATGAAGATAATGGCCGAAATTCTGCCATTTTTGCAGTTTGAAGCAGTCCCAAATCCCAAGACAGACACGATATTTGAAGAGGGAAAACACATGTCTATTAAATTAATATCTTTTCGGGGCTTGCCCTTATTTTCTCTCACGAGTGACTCGTTTGCTAACTGTAACAAATCAGTATTCCATTATGTGGCAATGCGTGGCATTAGCTCTGTTAGTATCATTGCTCAGAACAGTAGCAGATAATTACTATGGAAGATACTACATGCAGTGGTTGTTCTAAATATAGGCATTTCTTGCCTCATCGTGCTACTCGTGTATAGAAGCTACATAGATAGTGCCAAGATAGGGGTAGCTGCGAGATCGAGACACGTATGGTTCATCGGCCAAGCAATAATGTGAAGATCTGGTAAGGTTGCATCTATTGGAACAACACAAAACGGGCGCTATGCGGCCAAGATGATATCGGTAACAAGTCCGAATTTTTGATATAGAAAAGCACTATGATGAAATGTTGGTCGACCACGGTTGTCGGAACGACGGGGATGTTATGATATCATAGTGAGAAAGGATGCCCGCGGAGCTATAAGGACTGAACACCTCTTCGGAGCCAACATGGATACAGACAGCACCGCCGGGTTATGTGGGCATGTCCACAGCTGTGCGAAAGAAGGGAATGGATGCATGCCGAATGAACGCAAGAGACAAATATGGTGAATATGGTCGAGAGAGCCACGATAGCTGTACAGCAGTGCACCCAGACCTTGGGCTGTACATATCGGGATCAGGTAGTGTCGCACGTGGGACGCTAGAGGATCATAGAACCCGAGAAGCCCGGTCCCAGGAGCTCGCTGAGTAAGACGATACCTCGGGGCCAATATCCAGTACATAGGAGGACTAATCCTGAGCTGGATTCAATGGCCTTGATGTGTGTCAGTCACTTGAGCTGTCGAATACGGGAACACATCTGGATTATATTTTCGTTTTCTAAATGATACTATTCCACCTCCGGGCATTATATACTAATATAACAAATACACATACATCTACGGGATCGTCGTGATGACGGTAGGCGATGGGGGCTGATGTATAAAGTTATGAAGATTATACGCAGATACTTAAACTTGAGACGTACTTTGATCGACCTCGGATACTTTGAATAACCAGACACATGTGAAATATCCTTTAGCCTGGACCAGCGACATTAATTATGTCCGGAGGCTGCCGGTACTGGTTATTATCCCCTTTTAGGTGGAGAGGGAAATGAAGCATCTAGAGGCTCCTCGTGACTCAGCTGTATGTGTTAGTGGTTGAACCGATAGTGGACAGATATCATAGCTTTATTGATATTTGTAAACATTTACTGGCTTGCCTAACTCTTACCACCTGGTGGTGTCTGTCATCGAACAGATGAAGCTCGATATCTACAAATCAAAGGCAGCCTGTGGTTGTTATCATGCACTGGACACCATACCATTTCTGGCATCTGTAAGTTTTGCGGTATCTCCGTTGAGAATACTGTGTCCAAGACCTGGAAGGGTGAAGGGGGAAGCCCTCCCAGCCATTCGGGCTGTCTATCATGAAACACCCGAGCTTGAGATGTCCTTCTAATGGGGATGCGGTTACTCAGGTTTCCCAGCGGTCTTACTTTTGTGTGCACTCGATGGATCTTCGTTGGGAACACGGCGATACTTGCACGCGTGGATTCTCCTACACGTTGCGGATTCCCACTGAGCTTCGGGGCGTATCACTCAGTATGCGATGCTTTCATGCTTGGCGCTCAAGTCTTAGCTGGTGCGTCAAGGAGAACGACTCATTGAGATGAACAGACGTGCTTGGCGTGTGTTGATTGACCCGTCCATAACGTACATTACAGCCAACCGGACATGAACCGTGGGAGATGTGTCTACCTAGTTTCTTGGCCATTGAAGCTGGGGTCAACAGCCGGCACGTACCTTTAGCCTCACTCAGGAACTCGGTGCTGGTAGGCTCTGCCAGTAAATTGATTGTCTGGTCAAATACATACGATTACCTTAGTGAAACATGACACTTGCAATGAGCATATAGAACCAACATCATTATTCGGACTTGGCTCCAACACGGAGGCCCAGCCTATCCAAGGTGGATTCGTTTCTGTGTGTGTCGAGCTTTCGAAGTCAACAAGGTGAGGCCCGTACGGCGTACAACTCAAGATTATCCCATCATAATTTAACCTGTAAGAAAATACACTGAGCAATTCGTTCATGTACCTGCCATCAAAATAGAGAAGCGTTCGATCGCACGCGACATGCTGACACACCAGGATATTTTCCATGGATTATTACCACCACCTTTTATATCGGATACTCCGCTCTATTTACCGGAGATATATCGTAGAATGCAAAGCGATGTTTTCGAGAACCTCCCTGCTCCCTGTACCTGGGCTAGGATCTTGTGGAAGCAAACCCAAATCTCCTTCAAGCCCCTTTCTTTTCCGCGGGGGCCACTTCGCATGGGTAAAGAAAGCATGGGGGGCAAAGCACAGGCCCGGCCACCGGGATAACCGTTTCATTGCAAATCAAACTGCGCCACTCTACCATTACGATCAATGGAGCACTACTACGGAGTAGGGTCAGAAATAAGGATTGACGGCAGATGGTAGACTGGCTCAGTTTCACGGCTTAGGGTACATTGCGCGAGGTGTAGGTTATCGTCGCATGGTCGACTTATGACAGGCTTGTTATGACAGGAGATGCGGGAGTTCGTGTTATCTAGTGAGAGTGAACCATCAGCGTAACTGTATCCGCGAAGACTACGTTGCAAGTAATCACCACTGACAATGATCCATTTGACATTTTTTTTTCATTATAGGCTTCGACAGAAGCAGCCTATTTGGCCGAAGCCTCCTCTTCCTCATCGGGAACCTCTTCGCCATTTTCGATGGCCTTTTGCCGCCTCTTGGCAGCCTTCTCTCGCTTCTTCTCTAATAGCTGGGTGAGCTTCTTCGCATTATTGAAGACCCCACTCGTCCCCGAGCCGCAAGCCGCACAGCTCGGGTCCTTCCTATACCTCTGCAGGGCGCACGGCTCGCAGAAGTAGTGGCCGCACCTCGTCACCACGGGGCTGCGGTAGAGGCCCTTGCAGATGATGCAGGCGAAGGGGATCTTCTCAAGCATGGCGGCCTCGGCCGTATCGTCGTCGTCGTCAATCCCTGCATTGGAACGGTCGGCGCTGGCCATGACGGTGCCGCCAAGGTTCTTCTTGCCCTTGGTCACGTTCTCCCACTCGCGGTCCAGCTTCCAACCTTGCGCGTAGTCCTCGCGCGCGTGCAGGTACTTGCAGTTGTCGCCGAAGCCGCAGAAGCCCGTCTGCTTGTAGTCCTTGCAGACGTCCGGAGCAAAGTCGGTCGTCGTCACGGTACGGATGTTGGTGGGCGCCTTAATGGGGCCGACAGACCGCTGCGGCGCGTTGGGGTTCTTCTGGATGAAGTTATTGCTGTTGGCCAGGCCCTTGTAGGTGCCGTCGGGTGCGTCGGTAGGCGTTTTATTCGGCATGGCGCGGGTTTTGCCTAGTAGGTTCTTGTCTTCGTCGTACCAGTTGCTCTGTTTGGTCGCGTCGTTGGTGCTGGTCATGAGGACGCTTCGATCGGCCTCGAAGAGGGTGGCGGACTCGTGCTGGGGTGCTGCGACATTGTTTTTGGAGGAGGCTGTGACGACGGCGCTGTTCTTCTTCCGTCGCTTCACCCTTTGACCTGATTCATTTTCGGAGGATGTGTAGTCTGAATCGGAATCGCTGTTCTTCTCTGCTGGCGGAGGCGTTGCCGGGCGCTTTCTCATGGCGGCCTTGCCCTTTGCGCCTCGCTTCTTGAAGAGCGACACGGGCGCAATTGGGCCATCGGCTGGCGCAGCGGCGGCTGGAGCGTTTGTGCCAGTCATGATAATCTCAGAGGAACTCCAGAACTGTTAAAAATAAACGATATTAGGTATGGGGCACTATTGCAACGGGGTTGTCTTTCATAAAACCAGCAAGGCTGTGGTTGCTTAGATGACGGGAGATCCGAGTCAGGGATGGTACTAATTGCCACAGCCTGTCCAAGCCGTGCTTGAAGTTGGTGTGGCTGAAGCTTGCAGATACAGTTTAGCGTAGTCTTGCGTTCAGGGGGCCAATTAGATAACGATCAAAGCATGCAGGTCAATCAACGAGAGTGGGGCAGTGGGGGTCGTTTGCCCAGAGGTTCGTCCCTCCTGGGGCGGAGTCCAATATACTACTAGGAGCAGACGATTCCCAGCGTCGCGAACAATATGGCAAACGAACAGTCCCCCTCGCATGGCATGAACGGTTCTCGGCCAAGCCAGCAGATGAGCGGCTGGCGACAAGAAGGTCGAGGAGAACAAAAAGAAACGCAGGCTCTTGCCAAAGGGGAAGAAAACGACCGCTTCGCTCTTGCGAGACCCCACCATTAGCGTCATGTCGGTCCGCAGCTCTAAAATTGGCGTCCTGCACCATTATTCATGCGCGTGTCGAAGGGCACGCTGGCGACAACCAATCGATTGACGTGTTCCGGCCTGTTTTGAGGCTCGCATGTCAATAACTCGTAAGCCGGGGAAAGAGAGTTGACTGTAGCGATGGGCAACCGGGAGTCCTGCAAACATCATTCGTAGCCGTTGGAGCTTGCTTTTCCACACGGCGACAGGTGCGTCCCGGTTCTGGTTCTGGTTCTGGTACCGGGCCTGCATGTGCATGTGCATGTGCATGTGGTTGTTGTCACTTTTTGTCACGGCTGTGAATATCCCATCGCGCGTCTGGGTGTGAGTGAGCCCCCAAGCCCTCTGGCCGTGGGTGGAACTCCAGGGCTATCGAAACACTGAGGTCAAATATCGCAACGCAGTGGGCAACCGGGTAGACAAATGCCCAAATACTACCAACGGGCGATTTGTCCCAGCCACTATCCATATCCATGCCTGGGTTGTGAATGGCATTAAAAGGTAAACAGTAATATCAGCCTTGAAATGACGTTTGCTAGTGCAGCCTTTATTACGGTAGACAGTTGTCGACTAGAAAAGTCGAGTGCTCGAGAGCTCCGCATAGAAGCAGCGTCGAACGTCTTAGCAAAAACGGTCGGGCATGAAGAGATGATCTATTAAAATAGCCAGAGCAAGTAGTTCGCGGTGCCTGGTAAACCTGCGACAGTGACATGGCAAGTCGGATCTCCCGTATTAGGCGCATTTCCCACCTCACCGCATCCCGGCCTCGCACTCCTCCCTGGGCTCCCTGGGCTCCCTGGGCTCGCAGTAGTCGTTCCGTAGTTCTGCTGGCGTGTGCAGCTGGAGCCAGGCACATCCCGCTGGGTTGCTGGCACCGACCCTGGACCCCTGACATCCTGGCCAGGCTAGCATAGACTGGTCCCACGATGCTTGTCCAGCTCTGACCTGGGTGCCCGAGTGGGAAATTCGTCCACAATATCCCATCGCAATGGGGGCACCGATTGCCATTTTCTTCACCAATCTCTCTGTGGTGCCGGTGCTGCGCTCATTCCCTCCTCTCCCTCTCTCCCCCCATCGTCGACCTGCTCTTTTTGGTCTGTCTGTTGGCTGCTAACCTCTCTCTGGCATCTCGCTTCCTCTCTCTTTTCCCTTCTCTCCCTAACTCCCTTAAGCCCTCCTTTCTATAGGGTTGTTCCCATCGCGAGACATCTCTTGATAACAAAAGACGTTAAGTCTGGGGTGTCCTTGAGAGTCGTTACTCTCTCTCCTTGGCCTCCCGTGCCTCCCCTTCCCGTCCCCTTCTTCTTTCTATTGTTTACTTGCACATGGGAATCCGGTCCAGAGACGCGTTTTCTTATCACCACCCCTCCACTCGTTTGACTCACCACATCGACTAATTGTTTACTTATTTCTTTTATTGTGCATCTTGTTTTCTCTCTCTCTCTCTCTCTCTCTCTCGGCTATAGAAGATAAAAAACCCACCCCTACGAACGAGGATTTTCTTGCGACGGACTAATTCGACGACGTTCACGTTCCATTCGACCAATTTCTTTTCCCGCCTTTTCCAAAAAAGTAATTGTTTTACTATCCCTGTTTCCCGGCAGTTTGGAGCATCTGAGACTGGAGCATTTCGATTCGACGGCAGCTACCGAATTCCATCCGACTTTCTCCCCGTTGCTGGTCCAGACTGCGACCGCCTCAGCGACCTTGTTTGCGATTCTGGTCAGACACTAAAAATTCAAATCAAATCAAGGCAGCTGTGCTTGCGACGAAAGCGAAATTCGGGTCGTTCATTTCTTTTTTTTCGATCGAATATCTCTACCTGGTGCATGTAAGATATCCCCGGATCCCTGCGTCGGCTTGTGTCTCCATCTTTCCTGCCGTGCCACCCAATTGTGTGCATGCGTGTGTGTGTGTGTGTGTGTGTATCTGGAGCGCCTCCAGTAATTGTTACAAGAACGCCAACCAGTTCAGTTGCTGAACAGTAAAGCATACAGCTGTACAAAAACACCGGGCCACGACGATCTCCATACGGATTCCGACAAGAAGGCCACTGCTTACCCAAATATCCTTCTTCCACCTTTCGGCCGCTTTGATTGAAGCGACTGCAGCCCGTCAGAGCGCGACACACCAAAAGCCCGAGCAGGCCAGCTACCAGACTAGCCCGAACCGACTCAGCCAATTCCTGGGCGCGTCCTCCTGCCCGCAAGACCGACAAACCGGCCCCAAAACGCAGTCTTGAGACGCTGTACCATCCGCCTAGCTCTGACCGCATTCCGCCTATTTCGTGCAACTGAGACTAGTCGAGCGCTCTCGAGTCTCCTGTTAACGCTATCAGGGGCTTCTTGTTTCCGAAGCGCGCGACCTGTGCATTCCTGTTGAGAATACACAAACAGAGCCAACTGAGCTTTCCTCAGGCCCAGTTTGCTGCCCTGCTTTCCTGGCTGCAGACCGGTCTGCCGCACCTGTCGTTTTTTGCAGTGGCCTTCCTCGGCCCCGCGCCACATCCGACAAATCACTGCGAAGCTTGGATTTCGGGAGACGATTCACATCAACCACCTCGGGACATTTCTGGTTGCTTCAGCAGGCGAGGGACTACGGCCTGTATGTCGCACATCTAATTCAAGGGGAAATTGCGCACCTAATGCAGTGCATTCCCTCTTGAACTCGGCAACCACGAAAATCCGCCCATCATGGCCGCATGGTCAGCTGCGGGCGACGAGCCCCCTCGTCGCCCATTCCTGGCTTCGCATTCCAGAATGACCCGTTTGACGAACCGGCCTCGCCTCCGACGAGGGATGGCACGCGACAGCGATTTGCAAACTTCGACTCCCAACTCCTCGCGCTTGGCCCCAATGCCTCACCCGACCAAGCAAAACGAGCGTTAGAAGCACATCTCGCCGAAACGGATCGCCGCATGGAAGAAGCCGGACGATTGGGCACTGCTCTAGTGGCCCAACGGAGAGAGCTCGAGGAGAGACTACAAGAGGTTGTTGACCAGCAAGCCGAAGGCGAGCTTTCCGAAGAGCTCAAGGAGAAGCTCGTAGAGATCGAGCGAGAATACAATGAGGTCGCTAGGGAGAGTGCAAGGGCATTCTTGCCCAAGGCCCGCGTCCCTAGTAATGAGGGCGGTGCTGAAGGATCACTTGCGCCCGAGGGCAGAAGTGGCAGGGTAAGCGACTCGCCTGCGTTAACCGCAGAGAACCACTGGCCATCAAAATGATTTACTAACTGATGTTCTATTACAGCGTTCTGTCAGCCCTTCCAAGTTCGAAACCCAGGCAATCGCCTCTCCGGCGAAACTGAGCGTCCCCAACCGCAAAGTTCGCAACCAGCCGGCCCAGCGTGTACATGACATTGAGTTCGCGGCCGAAATCAGCACATCCTTGATCGCCCAAGTACGGAATCTGCAGTCCATTCTCGCTGAGAAGGAAGAGGAGCTTCGTGATATCAAAATCGAGAGGTCCAGACTCGAATATGACGCCGAAGGATTGCATCAGCGGGTCAAGAATCTGGATGAGAGCGAGAGCCGCTACAAGGACGAGAACTGGAGCCTCGAGACCCAAGTTCATGAGCTCATGGCCGCACAGAAGGAGGCTGCCGATCGCGAAAAGAAGCTCCAGCAGAATATCAATAACCTCCAGTCCGAAAAGAATACTGCGCAGCGAGAGCTAGATGAGGTTAAGATGAATCACGCTAGGCTCGCCGACGAATACACAGCCGCCGTCAAAACTCATGATGTTGAGTTGGGCGCTGCGAAACGCAACCTCGTCATGGCCGACTCCGAGCGGTTTGCACTGAATAGGAAGATTGAGGACCTGACTAGCCAAAACCAGGAACTCGCCAGGGCGATCTCATCACAGAGGAGCAGGATGAGTGATCGACAAGAAAACTTTGGCATGAGCGAGGACGAGCTCAAAGCCGCTTCTAGAGGTGATACTCCTGATGACTCACCTCCACCGTCACCCGTTAAGGGCACGCCTCTTCGACACTCGATGCTCGAATCCGAGACACTCAAGACTTCTCTCTCACATGCCCAGCGAACTATCCAGAGTTTGAGAACCAACGTTCACAGGGAGAAGACCGAGAAGCTGGAGCTGAGACGCATGCTTCAGGATGCTCGCGATGAGTTGGAAAAGACTCGCCAGGACCCCATGCCTGAGAAGAGACGCCCGAGGAAGAGTGAGACCAGTAAGGAGTTCAAGAAGCCGCCACCACGACTGCTCGGTAACCTGCGACCCGTTCGTAGCGAGATCTACATCGACGAGGAAGACTGGGAAGATCAGACGGACGATGGCACCATCACGGGCAATCGGCCGTTCTCCAGGCAACGGTCAAGTATCCCGCCAGTTGCCGAGAGCATCGAGACAGATGATTTCGAGACTGCCCATGAGACCAGCGACAACGAGCGTGAATTCGAGACTGCCAACGATCGCAGTGGCAACACCACAGACGATTTCCATACGGGCGCAGAAGACTTCTCCAGCTCCGACGATGCCATGACAGAGACTGATAGTCCTTCCAAAAACACTCTCAGAGGCCGCCGCCAGCCTAGTCAGTTGTTTACCCAGAACGGCCATCCTGACAGCACGGCCTCGACCGATGACGAGTATGGCTTTGATGGGAGACGCACCCCCACGTCCCAGTTCCCGCCTTTCCAGCACAAGTTCCCTGCACGCGTTAGCCGGGGCGGTTTCCGACGATCTCGACAGGGTAGCGAGGACCCCAGCTTCCAGAGTCCCGCAAGCTATACCCAGAGCAGTGCTGCTACAACTCCTCAACAGGGCGTTCAAAACCTGGCAGCTGAGCTTGGCGACTTTGATGGCAGTGACAATGAGTCGAACCGCTCGGCTACCCCCAACAGGATCTACTCGAGACCCGGGTCTATTAGGTGCAGGACCGTGTCTCCACCCCCGCCTGTACCGCCAGTACCCGCGATGCCGCGTTTGCTCATGGTCAACAGCAGTATGATGACAGAGCCGATGCAGGAGCTGCCTGCCAATGCTCTGGCGACTATGAGTGATCGCCCCGTGTCTATGAACACAGTCGTCAGCCACCTCGCGCCTTCGGAATATAGTGAGATGGGTACTCAATACTTGGACGACAACCTCGCCAAGTTCCCGTCGCCTCCTACTTCAGCCAGGGATCCCGGCCTCTCGTTCGAAGACGCCGAGAATCTCAAGCAGGAGCATGCTAGACAGATTGAGCAACTGCATGCCGAGAATGCAAATGCCCACGCCACTGCTGTAGACTCCCTCAAGGCAAGCCATGCCGACGCGATAAGTCGTGCCTTGGACGAAGTCAAGTCTCGACATGCTCAAGAGGTTGAAAATATGAAGCTCACCCATGCTGAACTTGCCAGCAAGTCCGCAGAAGCCTCTGCAGCTCATGCCGCCGAACTCGAGGCCCTTCGAGCTGAGCATGCCGCAAGAATTGCTCAGATCGAGTCGGAACTCCTGGCCCAGCACTCGTCAGGAGCTGGAGACTCTCAGGGCGAGTCACGAGAAGGAACTGGCTTCTGCGAAGAAGCAGAGCGATACAGCACACAGGGCTGAGCTTGCAGCTCTTGTCGCTGCGCACGCAGCCCAGATTGAACTTGCTAAGAAGCAGCTCAGCGCAAACCACGAAAAGGATCTCGAGTCACTCAAGGCAGCACACGCGGAACAGATCGACTTGTCTAAGCAAGGAAGCGATGAGGCCCATGCCCAGGAGCTTGAGAAGCTTAAGGCAGCTCATCTCGCGCAAATTGACGAAGCAAATAACAATCTTCGGGCGACCCACAGTCAGGAGCTTGAAGCTCTGAAGGCTGCCCATGCCACACAGGTGGAACAGTCTCAGAACGCTGCTAGTTCTGCGCATGCCGCCGAGCTGGCTTCCCTTGCAGCTGCACATGCTCAGCAACTCAAGTCGGCCAAGACCGAAAGCGACGACAGCCTTGCTAAGCAGATCGGATTGCTCAAGGCTACGCATGAAGAGGAACTACGAACTTCCAAGGCCGACGCGGATGCTCACCTTGCCCGAGAACTCGAGTCCCTCAAGGCCACCCATGCCGAACAGCTGCAGTCTACCAAGGCCGACGGCGAGACAACTTTGGCCAGAGAACTGGAGGCAATCCATGCCAAGCATGCCCAGCAATTGCAATCAGCTCGCGATGAAAGCTCTGCACGTCTAGACCGCGAGATGGAAGGTCTTCGAGCAACGCATGCCAAGCAACTGGAAGAATCCAAGCAAGAAAGCGAGTCTGCCCAAGCCGCGGCCATCGCAGCTCTCGCAGCCACTCATGCAAAGACGCTCGAGGAAGTCAAGGCAAAGAATGAGGCTTCTCACCAGGCAGCCGTGGAATCACTCAAGACCGCGCATTCCAAGGAGCTTGAGGACTTCCAGCTTGAAAGGGATAGCGCACAAGCCGCTGCCATCGCCGCTTTGACCGCCTCCCACGCCAAGGAAATTGCGTCAATGAAGGCTGATGCTGATGCGGAAATGGCCAACCAGCTCGACTCGCTCAGGAGATCCCATTCCCAAGAACTTGATGCACTTATGGAGTCCCACACCAAGGAACTTGCCTCACTCAAGGAGTCTCATTCGAGCGACCTTGCAACACTCAAAGCGGAACATGCGGCTGCCAGTGCCCAAGAGCTGGAGAGCTTCAAGACTGCTCTGTCCAAGCAAATGGAATCGACCAGGTCCGAAGGCGATGCCGCTCACTCACAGCAGCTCGAAGCGATCAATGCTGCTCATTCTGAGATCGTTGAGGCGCACAAGAGAGATAGTGCCGCGGCTGCTGCGGCCTTGGAGACTGCAAAGGCCAAGCACGCTCAACAGCTGGAAGCTGTCAAGGCCAACCATGAGCGACAGCTGGAAACTTTGAAAAGCGAGCATGAGGCTGCCAAATCGAAGGAACTTGGTAATATTTTCTCCAACCATGAGGCTCAACTTGCAGCGGCCACAGCCGCCCTTTTGGCCACCAAGGGCAAGGAAATCGATGAGCTGCGCTCAACGCACAACAACCAACTTGCGAAGCTCAACGACGAACACAACGCTTCCATGGCCAAGTCCCAGCAGCAAGCTTCTTCGGAACATGCCGCCCAGTTGGAGGCAATGCAGGTTGAGTTGGCCGCCGTTAAGGCTAAGGAATTAGAAGCTTTAACATCTGCTCATGGAAAGCAGGTAGAGGCTTTGCAAGCCGAGTACGCTGCTGCGAAGGCCAAGGACTTCAAGGACGTGACTTCAGCCCATGAGAAGCATGTCCAGACTCTGCGTGCCGAATTCGACAGCACAAAAGCCAGGGAGGTCGAGGAAATGACCAAGGCTCACGAGGAGGCCATCAAGGCCCTCAAGGCTGAAGCTGCCGCATCGAAGCTTGCAGCACTTGAGGAGCTCTCCGCCAGCCACGGGACCCATACCAAGTCGCTCGGTGCCGAAGCTGAAGCCCAGAAGGCCAAGGAACTCGACGAACTTTCGGCAATGCATGCTGAACAGTTGAAGGCTCGACAGGCGGAACACGAAGCTGCTATTGTCAAGTTGAAGGAAGAGATGGCAGCAAGCCATGAGTTGAAGCTGAAGGCGTTAGGCTCCGAAACTGGCGCGTCGCAGGCTAGAGAACTCGAAGGCACTGCGTGCGGCCCACGAGAAGGATCTGGCGGCTCTTCGTGAAGAACACGAAGCTTCGCGCGCCAAGGAGCTTGATGAGCTCAATATGCGACACGGCGGCCTGCTAGAGTCTCTCCGCACGGAACATAAGACAACGCTAGACCGTGCCCTTGCGAACCTTAAGGCAACTCACGACAAGGATATCGATTCTCTGAACGGCACGCATGCTTCGACAACTGCTGCTGCACTTGAGGCACTGAAGTCAAACCACTCGAAGCAATTGGATGTTCTGAAGTCGGAGCACGAGGCCGATCTCGCCCGACATCTGGACAGCATCCGCGAAGAGCACAGAAGCCAGCTCGAGGCCCAAAAGTCCGGAAGTCTGGCCGAGAAGGAGGCGCTAGTTGCCAGCCATGCTTTGGAGCTAGAGGCACTCCGAAAGTCACTTGCAGTGGCGAGACCATCCCTCAACTATTCCTCCGTCTCCGCGGTATCTACCGAGCCTATTGAGCAGGCCAATGAGGAGACCGGGTCTCTTCGCAGTCCTAAGCGGGATGCATTCATCATCCCTCGCGAGCGTGAACCCCAGACCCCTGCGGGCAGAAGAAACAAGGACAAGAGTGCCGTGCCGTTCATTGCCGAGGATGAGACCCGCCAATCGCCTAGCTCTGTGGCGGTAGGACCCGAGACACCTGAATCCCAGCGACCGTTCAAGGAGATGTCCACTAACACTGACGCACGTCCTTCGCGGAAGCCAAAGCTGCCAACTTCGGACAACAGCTGCCAAACAGCTCTGACTTTGGAAGGCATCGAGCACCTCATGATGAAGAAGCAGCATCAACGAACCACGTCTTCGGACTCGGTGACCCACACGCCGTACGTCGCTACACCGGGATCACCCATCCGTCATCACCCACGCCCCTCCCAGGAGAGTGCCCGTGGTGATTCCGGCCTTATCGCAGGAGCCGAACCCATCCCCTGCGCGACGACCGGGCAGCTCCGCCAGCGCCCAGAGCTCTGCGCAAACCGTCCCGCCTTTGCCCGCTAACCACAGGGAGGCCATCGAAGCAGCACGCACAGGCTCATCGAGCGGAGCTGGCGCTAGGAGCGCCATGGGACCGCCACTGGTTCCCGCCTCTGCCTACAAGAACGGTGGAAGACCCTGGACGCCGCGTGAGAACCGACCCATGTCGCCAGCATCCCTTGCTTCTCAGTCTCAGCCTCGCCTAGGCACACCGACACCCCGAGCAGGCCGGACGAACTCGGCTCTAGGAAATGCCGAATTCAACTCTCCAACACGAGGACCCGGACGCAGTAGGCAATCGTCCCTTTCGTCGTTTACTTCCGAGATCGATACGCGTTTCAACACACATGGCGGTACCATGGGTGTCGAGATGGGCGATCTCGCCGGCACTGATCCTCGCATGATTCAGGCTATTACCCAGACAATGATTGGTGAATACCTCTGGAAATACACGCGCAAAGCAGGCCGCGGCGAAATGTCCGAGAACCGTCACAGGCGATACTTCTGGGTCCACCCGTATACACGCACTCTGTACTGGAGCACCAGCGATCCTTCGGCAGCGGGCAAGACGGAACTCCGGGCCAAGAGTGTCCCGATCGAAGCTGTTCGGGTGGTATCCGACGACAACCCCATGCCACCTGGTCTACACCGCAAGAGTCTGGTGATCATCTCACCCGGACGAACCATCAAGTTCACGTGCACCACTGGTCAGCGCCACGAGACATGGTTCAATGCCCTTCCTACCTGTTGCTCCGAACAGGCGATGAGGGCCAGGCCGATACCGAAGAGATTGCCGGGAACATCACCCAGGATGATGTCAACGAGTTCAATCCCGCCATGGGCCAGAGGACAACCAATGGAAGCCGGCCGCGAGGACCTGCGTCGTTATCGTCCTACAACTCGCGGACAACAAGAACGGAATCACCCAACGTTGACATGATGGCCATCCCGACGCTGACGCCAACGCACGAGAGGACTTCCGCACGCCCTGGTACTATCGGGAGATTGAGCCGCTATGGCAGTGGGCTCTTTAACAGTGTGGGACGCAAGAGTAGAACAGGCGTTGACAATGCTATTTACGAGGCCAGCGAGGTGAACGACAGCGCCGAGGAATTGCGCCAGATTATTGAGCAGCAGGATCGCGAGTCTGATAGGCTTGAGAACGTTCGCGCGTGTTGCGATGGCAAGTCCCCAGGCGATCAATCCGCTTTTCTGGCTCTGATGCTAACAAACGTACCAGGAAAACACGACGTTGGGACGCTGTCGCACAGTTCGAAGAGGAACCGACACAGCTCGGCGAATCATCTGGCCGCACCTGCGCACAACCATGCTCACCCCGGGCGGTCGACGACGCCTACTCCTTCGATACCTACTAGCTCGAGGTCCCGGACGTAACCACATCACTCTCTAGACCTGAGTCCAGCCGTGCGCTGACGACAAACCCAAAAAATCATCCTTTACATGTTCGATAGCCTTTGGAAGTTAATACCACTCGAGCCAAAACGACACATGGATCTCTTTTTCGATTCAAGTCAATCGCTATATCTACACTTTGAACAAGGCCCCATTTGAGTTATGAAGACCGCTTATGGACTCTGACGACGTCGACGACTTTTCTTGCTGTACACCACTTTTTTCCTGTCACTGATTTCATCGGTCTACTTGTGTCTTTTGTGTCTTTCGATTCGGTTGATTGATCGACTTCGTCCTGCAACTTAATCTCTATACCCTTGTATGCGTACAAGCTCGAATGCTCGCGTTTGCGTTATTATTGACACCTGCGGAGTTGAGATGGCGTTTCCAACTTTTTGACTTGACATTCAGCCCCAGCCACTCTTGCTGTGTGTTGTGCTGACTGCTGCTTTTCGGAGTCGGCGCGAGTGAGGGTAGGCGGTCTGGATTGGCGGGTGGGAAGAAAGGAGGAACAATTCAAGCATTGCAACGCGGCATCGCATCCTGGCCATCCACCATTACCATCATCATCATCATCATCATCATCATCATCATCATATATCAACGTTCCCTTTTCTGCTTTGAGGATACGAACAAAAAAAGTAGTTACAGAAGCACGGCAGCGGTTGAATTGAGATCTTTTCTTATAAATGTTCGCTTTGATTGACTGATATACGTTCGTCCTTGGGGTCTGGCTGTGTCGCTCCCCGTCGTGAACTGAGGGCGGTGATGTAGCTTTACATGAGTACGCAAGGGTTGAACTCAAGCCGGTCAATGAGGTGAGGCTTTTCATTCGTCACATACCACGCACACCATCATGCATGTGCCTATTCGCATGATGTAGACGAAGCAGTACTGTTGAAGAGTCCATCAGATCATAATTTTGCTTACTGCGGGTTAGGCTTTTTTTCTCTCTTCTTCTTTTCTTTTCGCCGGGGCAGTTTCGGTGCAAAGCTTGAACGGTCTCTTTTTCAATTAGGTCGTTTTTCCATCTCGAAGTACTAAGATCACACGAGAAGGATTTCAAGTCCGTCGGGTGCGACACGCATCTATGAAATGTACCAATACCTCTCTTTCTCTCTCATTGGATCCCAGCAGGTATTTATCTATTTACCCAATCCGTGCCAGGGCTATGACCTTGGCCTTCGGTGTTGCTGTCAATACACCAACCGTCACCGCAGGTTTTGCTCCGGCCACGTAGTAACTACTCGCTATCCCTTCTCGTTCTCTCTAGATTAGTTTTAATTTCGGTTTCTCTCTACCTTCACTAGCGATGTGTAATACGTATCAGTCCGAAATACATGTAATGCTTCTTATGCTAGGTGCATATATAGGGTGTATTCGAGGCGTGTCAGTTAAATAGTGGTTTAAACCATCTAAGCAACCAGAACAGTATAATATAATACTCCAAGTAAAATGTTTTCTATCCGTAAGAGGGCCAGCAATACTCTCATACATTGTACGGGGACTGATCGAGTTCTTACTCTCCGGTAGTAGCCACAAAGCCTGCGTATGAAAAGCTACATTCGATCCCTTTTTCGTAGTCTTCACCAGCACGTACAAATGACATCTAACTAACAGCACACCGGCTCGCCAGTTCCTTATTTGACCGAAGATAAAGAAGGAAAAGCGAAAACGACACGATGCAGCTCTTGGCCGTATCTCGTGTCCTGGCCTTGTCCATCCTGGCCCTGGGAGCCGCTGTTGCCACACCTATCACTGGCGACAGCAATGAAACCTTCCTTAACCAACGAGGGTATGTATTTTTTTCCGTCCTCCTTCTACTGATTATTGTTTGGCGCAACTCAAAACCTCTCATCTGACCCTGTCTCCTTATTCCAAGACATAAGTCTATCAAAACGGACCGAACGTGCTAACGATTGGGCGCCATGCTCGGTGTTACTAGAAAAGTATGTCAACGCTATGTGATTTTCTACGCCTGCCAGAACTCTTGCCCATATCATGTTTGCGAGCTTGAGGGCCTGACATGGAAATGCTGCAAGGACATTTTGAAGAAGGTCGAGGAGGAGCAGTTCCTTTGTGGACATTTGGCGGAAATGTGAGGAAAAGGGGGCGGATTCCATGACATTGCTTTCCCGCTGGACGGGGGCTATTCACGAACCGTCACAATGTATATAACCCGGGCGGTCTATCCGGGTCACTTTGGCGTCCTGTTTGTGGGCTGTCTTAAATGCCAACAAGCATGAAGTAGGTTTTGCTGTATCTACACTGTACATCTGGAAGCTGGAAACGGCCAAAGTCTAATATCCAAGCAACTTCCTTCTTCCTGCTCCTCTAGGCAGGCAGACAGACCTTCAAGCCAAAGCCATGTGGCATCTCACAGCTCATCCCTGACACTGCTGCTGCTGCTCTCGGGCGCCGCCGCCTCGGCCAGTGTCAAGCTCTCCACCCGGATCGTGAAGTGCATCTCGCGCTCCTTCTTTGCCCGGTTCGGCGAAGGGTGTTCTGTGACCCAGCCCACGACGGCGCCGTCCGCCGCTTCGGGGGTGTACTTGGACAGATCGCGCAGGGTGTCTAAGCAGTTATGCCTCATTAGCACTTCTCTCTCCTCATTGTATGGGGTTTCTCATCTTGATATACGGAGATGTTAAAAGAAAATCACGTACTCTCGCAATCACTGCCCTCAGCCACCCAAAGCGGCAGCGTCTCGTAGATGGCACCCGGCGCAAAGATAATGACCTTGTGATCCTTGGGCGCGCGCGCCTTGCGATAGACGGCGAAAAGTCCCTTGCCCGATAGGTCCTCCTTTTTCTTCTCTCCATCCGTCTTTTCCGTCTTCTTCTGCTTGGCCTGCTCGTCGATCCAGGCCCGCACTGCCACGGGCGCGTCCTCCCACTCCATGAGCACGACGTTGCGGTCGTAGCCGTGCGGGTCCAGGCCGTCCCAGCTGCCCGGGTACTCGCGGCCCTGGAAGAAGGCCTTGAGGCGGTCGGCGTAGGGGCCGAGGCCGAGCGGCGGGGCCTCCTTGAGGTCGTCGAGCAGGTACTGGTGCGCTTTGAAGGAGCGGGTGGCGCTGCAGGACGGCTTCAGGAGGAGGAGGTTGGAGGCGGCGGCGGCCTCGTCGGAGAAGGGGTTCTTCCAGCGAAAGTTCTTGGTCGCCGTTGTGGCGCCGGGGCCTCCTGGTCGCTCGGTTGCTTTGTTGGGGTCTCCGAAGCCGACGTTGATGCTCTCCTGCGCCGTGGCGGGGCTGCTGAATAGGGACAAGGAGCTGAGGAGGAGGGCGGTAGCTAATTTGGCGGCCATCGTATCGGTGGCTTGTGTTGCCGCTTGGGATCAATTGAGTTTCACGATGTTTGATTGCTGCGCGGTGGTGGTGGTGGAACTACTACTTAAGAGGGGGATTGGCCTATGGACTAGAATTAACAGCAACCAAACATGAACAGGAATAACTCGGGAACTGCATCATGACTCAACTTTGGCCCTTTAATAATACGGGCAGACTTGGCCTTTCTGTTGACCTGTCCTCATCGGAGCAGGCCTCCGTATTTCCATATTCGAGGCTCGGCGGCGACGCTTTCCATTGCGAATTGGGCCATGGCGATGCGGAGAAATTTGGAGTAGCTCCATGTTCGTTCAGGGGTTGGATGCGGTGCGGGGATTCTCCAAATCGACAGGTTCATCTTGGCAGGACCCTTTGTGGATTCCTGGCATGCTCCTTGAAGCGCAGCGTCGTCATTGGTGATCGAAGTAAATCCAAGGAATCTTACTGTCTGCTCTATATTCGACCTATATATATATAGCGGCATTCGCCCGGCATCGGTTTGATTACACCCTTGCTATCAACGATAATTGCTGCGTGAGGCCAATTGGGGCTTCGTCGCGATGCGATTGGCCGCTTCAGCTTGGAGGTATCAGCAAACAGCCCGCATACGTTGGTTGATAGGTCATTTGTTTGACGGCCTTGGCTGAGACATGCGTACTTATAGAACTGCGTGCGGTTGGTGTCTTAACGTCTAATCGCTGCGAGCCGTGCAGGGAAAACATGGAGGGGGGCATCGAGTGATGCGACCTCGAAGCAGCCTTCATGAGTTACCTGAGCTGCCTGTATGATATCGAAGCTGGAAGTACGCCCATTGAAACGTTCCTGCTGTCTCGGAAGGAACCTGGAGCTTGGGCGAAAATCATGCTCCAGCAGGATTGAATCCAAATCCTGCTGTTTTGTTGATATCTGGGAAGGGGAAGATGTAACACTTCCGCATGTTGTACCCCATTAAGCTGCACAGAATACCGGCAAGATATTGTCACAGTAGATTTGACCAGCCCTTGGGCAGATGCTTGTTGACAATCTTCATCAAACGATTAAATGACACGACGGTTTAGGTCTAGTTAGTATCCCATTGCTCGCTCTCTGGCAGAGTGAGACACTGATCTGATAACGTGAGCGCGTGCGGACTCTCCACTGATGCGTCTACCGATTCGTCAAGTCCCACAAAATGAGATTTCCCTTCCTTCCTCTCTCAAGGAAAGAGGAGCCGTGACCAACGGACTCAGCTGTGGGGACGAGACAGTCGCGGGCTCCGCCTGGTTAGGTTCTGACGGTTGTGAGACATGCATATGCTCAGAGCAGTCGTTCCCGGCCCTAGCACTATGAAGATATGGGATCGGCACACATCACACTACACAACGGGCCCGGCCGCGCCGATCTCGAGAGCTTGAATTTTTAGGATGGCTCCTGCCCGTGGGATAAGACCCCCCCCCGGAGCCCTAGAAGTGCCAGACATCTTGCCGCGAATGCAAGTTGGCCATTTCGTTGGGCACGGCTGGCCTCATCAAACGGTTTTCACTTAATGAGTGTCTGTAGGCCGTGCTCTTACGTATATATGCTGCCCCGGAAGACGAACAACAGGTTCTATCTAGGCTACCTCTTGGCTACTCCCTATATCACCCGGCAGACCATCTTCACATCATGGGCGCGCTGGACGTTTTCTTCCCGACGGTCTTGGCGCCTTCCTGGGTGACCTTTTTGCTGGTGCCGGCTGCAACATACCTGGCCGTCATCTTCTACAGATTGACATTTGATCCGCTGGCGAGATTCCCAGGTCCCAAGATTGCCGCCTGCACAGGGCTCTATGAAGCATACTATCAATGCTTCAAGGAGGGCGGGGGCCGATACTGGGTCGAAGTGGAGAAGATGCATCGCCAATATGGTAAGCTCAGTTCTATCCATGTCATCTATACGACAACGCCCATCTCACCCAAATTCCCTCGTCCCTAGGCCCCATCGTCCGCATCAACCCCCGCGAGGTCCACATCTCGGACTCGCAGTGGAACGACGTGTACAAGTACTCGTCCAAGGCGTCCAAGCCCAAGTGGTTCTACTTCCGCTTCTTCGGCAAGTTCCCCAGCACCAACGTCGCCGAGTCGCACGAGCTGCACCAGCTGCGCCGCGGGCCCCTCAACACCTACTTCGCCTCCTCCAACATCCAGAAGTACATCCCCATGGTCACGTCCCTCATCGACAAGCTCGTCGACCGCGTCCACGCCCTCGAGGGCCGCCCCGTCAGCTTGAGCGACGCGTACCGCTGCCTTGCCACCGATGTCGCCACCGGTTTTGCCTTTGGCAAGCCTTTTGGCAACTTGGACGAGCCCACCTTTGATCACGAGTTCAACCTCAGTGTTCGTACTGTCGTAAAGGTCAGCACGTTCAGTCGCCATACATACGGTTTGCTGTTGCCTGTATTGCATAGCATGCCCGAGCGCTTTGCCAGGAAGATGAACCCTGCCTTTGGTAGAGTCAAGTGGTTGATGGAGGTAAGACTAACTCACATTTTGTACCCCTTTTGCCAAAATCGCAATATGACAGAAGTTGACACCATGTAAACAGACTATGCAGTCTTGCGTGCGAAGATCAATGGACAAGCCCGAAGCGGCCCCCGGCACGAACCCCGACGTGGTGCAGACCCTGATGGCCTCTAATCTCCCTGCCCATGAGAAGACCTTCCCACGGCTGTTCTCGGAGACGCGAAGCGTCATCATGGCCGGAACCGAGACAACGGGCAGCTTGTTGGTCGCCATCACGGCCTACATCCTCAACCACCCGGACAAGATGGAGAAGCTGCGCGAGGAGCTTAGACAGGCCGAGAAGGCCAAGGCTGGCGCCGCGCTGCAGTACTCGGACATCCGCGAGCTGCCTTACATCACGGGCGTCGTTAACGAGGGTCTGCGCCTGGCCAACCCCACGCCAACGCGCCTGCCTAGAGTCTGCCCTGATCAGGATCTGACGTATGGCAGCTATGTAATTCCTAAAGGCGTAAGTCTATTTCCCCCTTTCCTCCTCCTTTCCTCCTTCTCCCCTAACTCAACATGTCTCCCTCTAGACCACCGTCTCAACCTGCGTACAAGACGTGCATAACGACCCGGCAATCTTCGACTCCCCATCCGAGTTCCGGCCAGAGCGGTGGATCGACCCCTCGGAGCGGCGGCGGCTGAACCGGTACCTGCTCCCCTGGGGCCGGGGAATGCGGCTGTGCCTGGGCATGGAGCTGGCGACCATCGATACGTACATGACGGTGGCGCGGCTGTTCAGCCCGAGCTGCCCGTTCCGTATGCGCATGCACGACACGCGCGACGAGGACTGGAAGATCTACCACGAGTTCTTCTCCGGGTTCCCCAAGGGCAAGGGGCTCGAGGTCATGGTCACGTCGGCGGGCAACGGCATCAATGGCACTGGATTGAATTACTACTGAAGCGTGGACGCAATGGAGAAAGAGGAAAAGGGGGGGTTGGGTTGTGGTTGGGCGAGATAGGGTTTCAAGTAACCATAGTTGCTTGTGTCAGATGGGCTTGTTGACGAATGTGGGACCAGAGGGTGATGTCAGTGTGCTCGTGAATTTCCAGGAGTCATGGCCACGGTATAACGGAGATGGGGTGCTCGATTTCTTACTGTGGAGTATACCGTGTAAATAGAGCAATGCTTGATCTGAACCAGGTTACGTCTCAAGCAGTTTAATACCATGTCTGCTTCATAATGAGTATGGTTAGGAAAACCGACAATCCAATATCGTTGCAATATCAACGAATAAAACGCGTACACGCCAGTGAACACCGTCAAATCTGAACAAACTCAAATTATCATCTTGCTCGACCCAGAACCTCTAAACGTTCCCCTAGAACGTGCCAATAAGGCCACTCCCTCCCATGGATCAACCAAAGCTTCAGGGGAATCGGAGAAACGTCCTCTCTTAGTGGTGAATTCGGACACTGCTAACAATACTGCTATAAATGTCGCCGTTCTCATTTGTTTCAACCTTTTCCCTCTCAGACATCACATTCAACAAGCACCCAGACACATCACAACATCAAAAGCCTTGACATCGACACCAAACTTCACCTCGACATCAAATTTCACAATGCAGTCCTTCGACCTAAAGTCTCTAAAGTCAGCCGGCGCCGCCCTGGCGCCCCTCTTGGCCCTGGCCACCATCGTGGCGCCCGCTCCCGTCCCCGCCGACCACGCCGCGCGCCAGCTGGTGGTCCCCAACATCACGGTGCCCATCGACGGCGACCATGCCGCTGAGCACGAGAAGCACCAGCTGGTCGTGCCCGACATTACGGTGCCCCCAACCCCCGTCTCCGCCGAGAATGCCAAGCGCCAGCTGGTCGTCCCCGGCATCACGGTGCCCATCCCCGCGATCGACGTCGTGGGCGTGGAGCGCTTCGCGGACAACCTCCAGCAGTCCCTGTTCGAGACGATCCCGACCAACACCACGGGCGCCTCGGGCCAGGTCGCCATCAACAACGCCACGTTCGCCCTGGGCGACCTCAACGTGCCCAAGAACAGCGGGCTGCTGAGGAACGCCAGGCTCGAGGCCGTCAACAGCGAGGTGCGGGAGGGAAAGGTGGAGGTGGTGCAGATTACGGCGACTATTACGATCCCCGTCGTGGTTCAAAATCACCCTGAATAAGAGCCGACAACACACCGGCGATCTCAACAACCTCGGCTGTGGCGGTAGCCCAGACGCGCTTCGTATGGCTGCACATCATCTACGCGGAGGGTGATCATTAGCATGGGGCGTAACAATGCGGATAGACTGGTGGAGGTGGGAAGTTTTACTGATGGCACTCGGGATGAAGTGTACTGTCTGTTTGGCTTAGGGGAAAGTGTAACACTGCCTTTGATACGCCTCTGCGTCTGGTTCATAATCTATCCTATTGGATTTGGATGGTGTTTTCTTTTGAATTAATTCTTACTATACCCTACTCATTCTAGACTAGAACCTGTCTATTTCCACATCTCTCATATTCATGTAACGTCTCGGAGGCGTCAGCTGCCTCAGAAAGTCCATCCCTCACGATTACCAGTATCCCGAAACTCCGTTCATCACTCAGGCACCATTGTTAGAGACACTGACAAGAGAAGTACTAACCCAAGTCAAAAGAAAGACACGGACGGCAGGGAGGATGCTGGCCCAGCCCTGACACCTTCGCTGGAAACGCTGGTAGGGGCTATTGTATGAAATAGTGGCGAAGGGGTTAGCCCAGGTATCCTCCGAAGAAGAGAAGAATGCGAAATAGCAAATGCCGGCTTACCAGAACTCGGTTCGCTCGTGGTCTGGTAGATCCCGTGCCCGACGCCGATGTGACAGTATGCCTCGAAGACGTCCAAGGCCGACTGCACAGCAGCCTGCGGAGGCGATAATCCCGAGTTCGACGAAGTCACTGCTGCCCTGACTGTCGCGGACAACCCCGCCGCCGCCGATGTAGCCGTAACCGGGCCCGCGTCGACAAATCTCACGGCCGCCATTGTCCGGCCAGAAGAAGCAGAAGCAACAGCGTCTCTGCTGCAGCTGGCCGCGATTTCGGTCGAGATGTCCCAGCGCGCTTTGCGGTAGCTGTCGGTGCAGAAGCACGTGTAGGACGTGAGGCGGCCGCCGTCGCCGCAACCCTTGGACATGTCGCGCACGATGGTGCTGATGGGCGTCACAGCGCACGCGGGCTGCTGCAGATAGCCCGGGGCCTCGTCGAGGTAGACGCGGGTCTTGTGGTCCCAGTTGGACGGGGTGGTCCAGGGGCCCGAGGACGAGGGGGATAGGGTGGGGAAGGGGACGGTGGTAGGAGGAGGAGGTGGCGTTGGGGTTACGGCTTCGGCGGTGGCGGAGACAATGCCGCTGCTGCGGGGGGTCAGGGTGGGAGGTGGGGAGGACATGGTGGATAGGGGATGAGAATGGTATGTAGGTTCAATTTGGACGACTTCGACTCGACGGGCCCGTTACACCCCTTTTTATGTCCCGTGAGACTGGAGGGACTCGTGCCGATCAACTCGCTGCGTCGTTCTTGTAATGGCACTGCCGGCATTGTTGAGCGATGTTAGTCAGCAAGGCTATGAAGCAGCTATGATTATCTGAATGGCGAACAAGACTCTTACCTTTCCAGCGCCCTTAGTCGCAGCATGCTTTCTTTTGCGGCGCGGCGGGGAATATTGCTGACGAAGCTCACCCTTTAAAGCGTGTCATTCCCATAACAGCTAGCCCAGCCTTGTCTATTTCTGACACATCTATCAAGGCTCGTAGCGGCAATGGTCCAATCATGGTCATAGAATGGCAGAAGTGGTCAAAACTATCAGGCCACATTCGATTATGGGATCCCAAGCCCCCACGACCAAGTCAAGTCCTCCACCACACCAGGTCCCAAAACGCCGTCCAAGTCCGACCCGTGGGCATTTGTGGCTACTAGCTGCAACTATACTTTAGGTGACAACATCACGATACCCACGTACATGCAAACGATGTCGTTTCCAGCAGCAAACGGACAGGAAGCCGAGCACTCGAGCCAGTGGACCAAGATCAAGCTTCTGCCCCAGGAGGGCTACGACAACTACTCCGCCAAGAACGTTCTCGGAGGGATGATCTCGCCCGACGTGGATTACTGGTTCACCACTGTGCTGTCCTACTCCACCTTCTTCGACTCCCGCACGCGCCCCTTACCCAAAGTGACACCAGCCCTACTGGCGCCGCAGATCATGGGCTGCGGGCTGCACCCCTGCGGACAAGTGTGTGGATGAACCGGAGCGTCGTGAACGGGACAATGACCAACGGCGGCGCTCCGACCTCGTCGGCACCGCTGCGTCACCAGTACAGCAACGTCGGGCTGGACCGGTTCTACCCAACGCCGAACCGGTCGGACTGGAACGACGTGCTGCAGGTCGTCAACAAGAAGTGGAGCGCTCCCTTTCCCGGTAATGGCACTTTTACCATCAGCCAGACAGTGGCCAATAACCTGACGGAACTGATGACGCAGATGTACCGCGCGACATCGCTTGGGGGCAACGAGGACTTCGGCGACGCTTTCCCTGAGACGGAGACAGGCATGTATGGCTTCACCGACGCGCTCTTCGACGTCAACGTCAACAATCACGGAGAAGACCATGCTACTTCTGTTAGCAATGACGCCGGTGCCGCGGCCAAAACGCCCATCGCTTCGTTCGCCCGTGTGGCCCGCGGGCTGTCGGAGTACGTGCGCAACAATGACAACCTGGCCAGCTCCGGCGGTGGCAATGCCGAGTCCCAAGCGAATTGGAACGGCAAAGCGTGGCGTCAGGAGACATACATCGAAGTGCGCTGGGTGTTCCTAACATTGCCGCTGGTGGTGCTGGCCGCGACCTTGGCGCTACTGTCCGTTGCGATCCTGCGCAGCCGGGGGAAGGGGGCGCGGGTCTGGAAATCTAGCAGTCTGGCGCTGCTATTCCATGATGTCTACGTTGAGATGGCGACGGCGGCATCGGATGACCCAAGGGATAAGCTGAAGAAAACGGAGACGGAGGAGACGGCAAGACAGTGGCACTTGGAGGCGGACTCTATTAAGTGTATGAATGAGAAGTCGGAGAAACTCGAGGCTAGGCTCGTGGCGAATAGTGACAGGCTCAGGTTTGTTGTATTGCAGTAATATGGAGTGGTGTCATGTTGGCCCTGTGCCCCTGCCCCTTATTGGTGACAAGGGCCAAAATATATGCTCCTCCTTGCCAGGAGTGGGCGTCATAGCTGGTAGACTTCGGATTTCCATATTGTCTGGCTTCTACCGAGAATGCCTGTAAGGATCACTTGTTAGATGTATCTTGTAGTTCCTGGGGTCATACGCCAACGCACCGATATGGTTCGAATATACAACCCAGCTCTCAGTTACCTCAAAACAACAACTGTTCAAACCACTAGAAGACAGCCCACAGACCCTTCAACCAGTACAGGTCATACTCTGCCTTAAGGCCACGAATAATGGCAAGATCAATTCCAACCGGTGGTTCCTACAGGCATTGGGTCGCATTTTGAATCCCGAGGTGGTTGTCCACGTCGACACAGGAACCATTGTCGGTCAGAAATCTCCTCTCGAGCTTTGGGCCGCTTTCTACAACGACAAATACCTGGGCGGTGCCTGCGGGCTCATAAGGCCTTACCTAGGCAAAGGCAAAGCCCTTTTACTGAACCCCCTGTTGGCGTCGCAGAACTTTGAATACCAAGTCGCTTGCCAACTGGAGAGAGCGATGGAATCGACTACGGGCTATTTGTCGGTCCTCCCAGGCGCCCTTGCAGCCTATCGATTCAGAGCCATCAAGGGCACGCCGTTGGAGTCCTACTTCGCAGGGGACCCTACACTTGCCGGATATTTGGGACAGAAGGGTGCACCCACGAGCCTCTGGATGATGAACCGGTTCTTGGCTGATAACCGCATCCTCTCCTTCGAACTTTGCATCAAAGCCGGCCAGAAATGGCATACACGGCTTGTCTCCTCCGCCTATGGTAATACAGACTGCCCTGAGTCCACCATTGACTTCATCAATCAGCGCCGCCGGTGGCTGAATGGATCGCTGTCGGCCTCACTCTATACTCTACGAATGGCGTGGCGACTTGTCTACTCTGGACACAACATACTCAGGCTGAGTGCTTTGCTTGTGCAGATGGTCTATAACCTGTTGGCATTTCTGCTTGCTTGGTTTTCTCTGGCCGGGTACCTCCTTACCACCTTTGTTGTGAATGACATAACGGGAAACCCCCCCAACGATAGCGGAGCCCCGAGATTCCCCTTTGGCGCGGCCACGCCCATAGTCAACGCTATTCTCCACGTTGTCTACGTGGCACTAATGGTGCTCCAGTTCATTATCGCATTTGGCGGTCGACCCAAGAGCCACCGTCTCATCTATGTCATTTCGTTCGCAATATTTGCATTCATTCAGGGTTACCTGCTCATTAACTTGGCCTACCTCACAAAACGCTTAGTTGACTATCAGGTGGACACGAACGGGGCAACCTCATATGCCTACATCAGCGAATACTACACCGATATCGGCCCGCTGACGGTGATGGTGACGGGCGTGGCGGCTTTTGGCATCTACATTGTAGCCGGCTTCCTCTGCCTCGACCCCTGGCACCTCTTCCACAGCTGGGCGCAATACCTGTTTATCTCTTCTTCTTACACGAATATACCGAAAGCCTACGCATTCAGCAACATCCAAGACGCTTCATGGGGACTCAAGGTTGGTAAAAAGTCAGTGGCTGTCGCGCTCGTGCCAGGAGCCAATAATATCCCGGCCGCAGTAGACCAAGCAGTGGTGAAAGTCTATAATAAAACACGGGAGGCGCTCTGGCGCCATACGAAGCGCGCTCGAGCCAGGAAAACCCTGACGGCGGCGAAGATGAAGAAGACCGCGAGGGTACCTTTCTAAAAGTTCGCACTACCCTGATCGCGATCTACCTCTTTTCCAACTTCTTCGTCTGCATCTTGGCCATGAACGACTCTCTTAAATCGTTTTGGTGGCTCGACGACTCGTACTGACACAAGGTATGGTTCTTTCGGCTGTGGATGTGGGGGAACTTTGTCCTTCTGGGCCTTCAGTTTCTCGGGTGCTTGTATCAGAAGTTTGTGGGCGTGTGGAGGCATTTCTTCTACCGGTACTGGTGTAACCTCATGGCGTAACCCACCGAGAAGCTCTATTCTTATATCGAAGTGGTTCGTTTAAGTCTAGTTTCTTGGAACGAAGGTGACGTGACGCTTGTAGTTACTTGGTAGTGTCCAATGGTGTCCACTATGGCATTGATACAGGTGTCCACTTGTCGATCTCCGTACAAGGTGTCAGCCTGAAGCGCGATGTCTTTGTCGCCAAAGCCACAGTCACACACAGGCTGCCGGAGCTGACAAGCAGGCTGAAAAGTCCGTACTTGATTGGGGGCCAAAAAACGGAACATGTCATGCACAGCCCCCGCAGATAAATAGCTGACCAACAACTGACCAGCCTATTTTCAGTCAGCATTGACTAGATAAACCCGAAGTCTTGTGGTCTCGCCCTCCAAGCCGCTTGTCGAAATGGCGGAGTGCGCGCTTCTTGGCCTTGTGGCCAACATTTTCCAGTTTGTCGAGACCGGAGTCAAGATCGCATTGACCGCCAAAGATGTGTACCAGTGCGTCGACAACCTGCAGACGAAGGAGATCAGGCTACTGCTGGATGACATCAAACAAACTGGGGCAGATGTGTCTAAGTTGCCCCAGGGCACTCTCTCGGAAGATGAGCTGGCCATTTGCGAATACTCGGATGAATGCAACGCGATAGCCGCCGAGCTGGATGCCTTGGCGGCCAAGTTCGCCAGGAGAGACGGTGCCAAGTCCCGAACACTCGACAGCGTGCGCATCTCGTGGCATAGCCACACCAAGAAGAACGAGGTTCGGGACTTGGTCACCCGTCTAAACCGGATTGATGAGAGACTCCGGACGAGATTCGAGAAAGTCCTACATCGGCAGGCCGGCCTCGAGAACGAGGATCGCTGGTCCAGTGTCATGTTGGCCATTGAGCGTCTCGATCTCAAAACGGAGAGCATGAACAGCACACAGGGAAACCTACTGGAAAGTGCGGCTCAGACTCTCAAAGGTCAGCTTCGAACTGAGAAATATGTAGCCGAGTTGGTCAAGCTGTTTCTGGGCGAGATACGGAGCATGCAATACTACCAGAACCAACTAGAGAGCCTGCTATTCCAGGATATCAAGCAGCGCTATTCGGACATCAACCCAGCTCACAAAGTCACCTTCAAATGGGCTTTCGATCACACTTCTACTCAGTTCCCACAGTGGCTTGAAAGTGGCGACGGCTACTTCTGGATTCATGGGCTTGCCGGAAGTGGCAAATCGACATTGATGAAATACCTGTATGAACACAGTTCCACCGACGCTTTGTTGAGACTCTGGGCAGGAAAGAAACGGCTAGTAACGGTGAACTTCTTCTTCTGGGCCCTCGGGACGCGGATGCAAAGGTCTCAACTGGGTCTCCTACAAAGCCTCCTTTTCCAGCTGGTCTGCGCCGACTTGTCCCTGGCTGCCGGTACCTTCTCCACTCGCCGCACCAGCGAGCCCTGGACCGTCCATGAGCTGCGGGAGGCTTTTAGGACGGTCTCAGAACGTGCAGGTGATCATACGAGATTCTGTTTCTTCATCGACGGTCTGGACGAGTACGAGGGGAAGGAAACCGATATCATTTCCACGATAGCCGAGCTGTTGGCCTCTCCCGATATCAAAATCTGTCTCTCCAGCCGGCCGTGGAATCGCTTCCGTAAGGCATACGCAGACTGTCCTGGGCTGACACTCGATTCTCTCACGAACAAGGATATATCCGATTACATTAAGTCCGAACTGCTTTCAAACCGCTCTTTCCAGCGAAGCGTGGAAGAGGATCCAAGATGTTACGGAATTATAGCCCAAATCTCAAGCCAAGCACGGGGAGTCTTTCTTTGGGTGTTCTTGGTGGTTCGCAGCCTCCTAAGAGATATACAGTCTCAGGAACCTTTTGAGCACCTACAACGGAGGGTAAATGAACTGCCACCCTCGCTGGACGAATATTTCCGGCGCATATTCGACAGAATCGATGCTATATATCGCCAGCAAACTGCTAGGCTGTTCTTGGTGGCTCTCTATCTTGAGGAACACGATGAAGATCCTTTGCCGCTTATGGCTTACAACTGCCTCGAAGCGGAAGTTCGAGATCCCTTCTATGCGGCACATCAGCGACTCTTGGCGCGAGATCCAGAGTGGATCAGACATTTGCCTGAATACATTGCCGAGTCCCAACGCATTGCGATAATCCGACTCGATGATAGATGCAAGGACCTTCTACAGCCACGGAGGAATGAAGCATTTCACCCAGCCTCTATCCATCATTTCCATATCAGTCTGCTACACCGGACTGTTCGGGATTTCTTCCGGGATAATTACCACAGGTCTCTCAGGGAGAAGGCCGGCGGAGACTTTTCGCCCGAAGGATCTATCGCCAAGTGTATACTATGGCTTTTCAAGACTTACCCGATGAAGTTCTTCTTTTCACCAACAGCGAAGCCGGTAGACGACTTACCAGAAGAAGTGAAAGCATTGGCACAAAGATACCGACAGCCTGAAGAATACAAGATGAGCCTCGTGTTGTACTGGTTCTGGTCACACGTCATGCGACACGAGGAACTTATCAACGACCAAGTTATAGAAAGCTTCTTTGATACCATGGTCACACTTTGTGGGCAGACCTGGTCGCAGCGGATTGTCCCTCACCGGCTCACTCGATACCTTAGTCCTTACCCAGCAGGCCTGATGCTGACTCCATGGGCAGCCTTCCTGAACCTTCACGGTTACCTACGTCGCAATTGGAAGCCGGGAAAAGCCGAAGGGGGCTACTTCGACTATGAGGTGCTGACTCTCTTACTCGCCTTAGAACCGCGTTGCTTGCAAGCGGTCCCGCCCTCTCTTTCAGACACCTACTCAGCGGGACCTGGGCACAAAAACATGGAAATCATGTCGGGGCCGGCGGAACAACAGCTTACTGACACTGTCACCGCTGCCGCCAAGATCCTACCAGTGCCCATGAGCCCGTCGACGGTACGGTCTCTGATGGAGCTCGGCTGCGACCCGCGGGACCAAAAGCTGGGCCTCGCGTTCCTCGAGCGCTTCTCCAAGGCCCGGTGGGACAACAAGGCCGTTGTGGTGCTCTCCGAGGTCGGCGGCAAGGCCGACGTCTACGGCTCGAACCAAAACGTCTTCGAGGTCGCCAAAGCTCTGTTCGAGCACGGGCTCAGCGTGCCCCTGGGCCCGGACGAGGAGATCAGACTCTGTAAGGCCAACTTCGGGTCCGTTTTCCGGCCCATCTTCGGCGTCGACGGCGTGGCCGAGCTTGCGGAGATCCGACGCCGGCACCAGGGGCAGGTCAGCTGGACGAGTCGGCTGTCGCGGGCGTTCGGGGGCTCGGGCAGATAATACTGGGACGAGTACGCCCTCTGGAGAACAATTCATGGACGTAACCCTGAGCAGCTCACGTCGTTCGAGCGGATGGGGCCATCGAGGTTGCATGAGGCAATGAATCATCTCATTAGTCGCCTGTGTTTCTTCGTTACTGGGTTTGGTTTCTTCCTCTCATCTGCCCAAATACACACTCTCTTTCCCACGCATATACGGACACACCTACAAACAACCCCTTGAGTCTAATTGTCTTCAAAGCTTCCGAAGCTTGAACCTAAAATGGTGCCCCTACCAATCACACCACCGCTCTCCCACCCCTTCTCACTATCACAACACGACACAAGCAAAGAAAGGGTTGTGCCTGGCAAGAGGCAGGGAGAGGCCACCCCATCGCGTACTGATGCACCCAGTCAGCGTTTCCGAGGTTGCCTTTGTTTGCCTTCAGTTGCTGTTCTGAGCGGCACCATTGTTGTTCTGGTTGACACCCCCTGCCTGGCTTCCCTGGCCTCCCTGGAATGCACCTCCTCCCTGACCGGCCTGAACAGTACCACCGTTGTTCTGAGAGGCCCCGCCGCCCTGACCGTTCTGGCCGGCTCCGTTGTTGTTCTGAGCAGCCCCTTCCTGCCCGTTTTGAGCGGCGCCATTGTTCGGGTTGAACCCGTTGTTGTTGTTCTGGGCAGCGCCTCCTCCCTGGCCACCCTGGGTGGCACCTCCGGCCTGTCCGTTCGGAGCAGCGCCGCCGTTGTTTTGGGCAGCACCACCCTGTCCGACCTGGTTGGCACCCCCGTTGTTCTGGGTGACGCCCTTGTGGCTGGACCGCATGTCAGTATCAAGATGGGATTTGAGACGAGTCGGCTTACTGGCGAGGCTCGATGGCGATGGCCGAAGCGGCAACTGCGAGGGCAAGGACTTGGATGAACTTCATCTTGTAGGGTATGTATACAAGGCTAGAGATTTAAACTGGATGTTGAGCGTAGGCAAACAGTATGAGATTGGATAGATATGCAAACAGAAAGGGATGGACCAGCCAAAAGGATGATATGAACACGAGATCAGGGGCGATGAGATGAGGATAGGGTGGGAAGAATGCTGAGCATGAACTCATTTGAAGAGGAGACAGTCACCGGATTTATATACCCAAGTTGCAGGAAGCAACTGTATAGTCGTCATGGGAAGGAAACTGATGTTCTTCCGGCTTTGATTGCAATGTTGCATCTAGATGATACCGTTACCGGCTGAGCTCTTGTTTATGCGGCTGCGGTGATGATGGGTGTCAGTATGCGCAGCCGCTGCCATCTTCGCCAATCGATCCGTCCTGGTGGGCTAAGTTGATTGTGTGACGAAGACTAATCGCAAGCGTATTCATTCAAGTGTGTTCGTGTTGTTGAGTTGAGACGTCTCATGGTGTTTTGGACATTTACCTTTGCCCTTTTTCCGGAGATGGCGATATGGTTAGAGGTTTTTGCAAGCCGCCGGCGAGGTATTGGGGCTAAATTGAAGTAAAAGGGCGGTTGGCAAGGAAAGACCTAATACCTAGACTATCATCTCTGGCTCTCGATGCGACTTCAGTGCTTCGAAGACGGTCGGGGATTGGGCCAAGGGAAGCAATTGGCGGATGATAGACCACGGGCGAGAAGGTACCTTGACAGTTGAGGCCATCGTCGTCAATGGTAGTGAATTTACATTGCGGCACATACCACCACACATGCGAAGGCTCGAGAAACGTGAAGGTTGCATAAGAGCAACCAATTGCTGGCGGCTGCTGTAAGTCTGGTGCTAGTGCGTGCAATTAGGGCCCAAACACCCTCCAAAATGGGCCAGCAGGCCTAACCATAGGAGGGTAGAGGGGGATTCTTCCTCCAAATCCAAAAGCCTCCCCAATTGCATGGAAACCAGTCTTTAGTTGGCAAATTAACCTTTAACATAGACGAGTAAATCGATTCCTCGGCGTCGCAAGTGCAGGCTAACAGTACCTGCGATCCTCGATGCGAATTGGAACAATTGACGACGCATGCAGTTACAACTTTCACCTCACCTCACCCGCCAAGCCCTAGCGGTCTATCTGATAACGAATCTGGTCCGTTCCCTCTGGAATGCTAGCCATCATTCGGTCCCAAGCTTGTTGTGGTTGTATGGGTGCTGAACCGCGTCAACAAGATATCCCGGCATCCACGAGGCAGTGCTCAACTCTTTTGCCAACATTGCGGTGATGACGAATGACGGATTGTCGGGCTGTCATATGGCACACCCGATCTTATCCTGCACCTCATCGAGTAATTCCCGACATACGGTGATTGCGCCTGACTGTCACGCCGTGTGGCCTGATTGAGCCCGTCGCTCGATTAGCAGCAACAACCCGGCCAGCCAGAACACAGGAACAGCTATTCTTGGGGTTGCAGAGCAGATAGAGCTTCGGGGAACGCCCAAGATGCCAAGATCCAAAAGTCCCAAATCGATATGCCACATGGGATGTATTCCGACGATTCGGGGTTCAGCGGTGTCGCTGTTGAAAAATGTCAACAGCACTCTCTTCCGCTGCTGAGCAAACCCATGCGACCCAGCGCAGCTTACTGTTTGTTGTCGTTTCTCATTCGCATCATGAAGCATGAAAAATTGGAAATATTCCTTCTAGGCGCCAGAATTCTAGGATGTTTACTTTTAGAACAAAATAATCTCCGTTTGATTAGGAGGTTCGCCCAGACTACCTGATAAGCAATGGAAATCTCGCTGCCTAATGATCCATCTCGGTTCAATCGTCCGAAAATCTATAGCGGGGCCGCTGAGCAGCGGGGCAGCCGCTTCACTTCTTGGAAGCTACAAGGCTCGCAGTGTTGAAGTTAGGTAATCGCAGAGGTGCAGCGCCGAACGTGTAGAGAGGTACATGGCGGTGATGCAGTCAGCAGTCAGCATTCAGTCCCAGTCCCGGTGGCACAGCAGCGTGAGAAACGGGAATGAGGAAAGAAGGGAACAGCATCATCCAGCAAGCTTCTGGACGCCACTGTCCAAGCTGATGCATGGCTGGAATTAAGGTTATTCGGGCCATCATGATCTATTTTAGAGTTATCTCGGTGCCTGCGTTTGCGCTTTCCAGCAATGCGGTAAGGCCTAAGGTTAGTAATCGTCTGATCCTTCGGAAAGAGCGTTGAACGTTGAACCCATGCGCCACGAACCAATAGCAGGCACCGATTTTCTGTCTCGGCTTGATGGACGCTGATTCTTCAATTGGCCCCCAAGGATGAATGAACCGAACCCATTGCAAGATTCTGGCACGGACGACAAGCAAGGCGAACAGTTAACCGCACGAATGCTGCCAATTTCCACCGCTGCCGAGCCCGCCGGATTGCGGCGAGAGATGTGGTTCGACCGACATGGGTCGTTTGAATCTGACCCGCTAGCCCACACCGTCCCCGACCTTCAGCTTTTACACTGCTGCTGACTGCATGGGGTACTGTGCATGGCATGCTAGGCATAGCATCTTATTATCTTCTGCTCGTCCACGCTTAGCCCCTCATTCTGCAAGCCATTCCGGACTGGGCCAATCCCGTTCTTCCGTGCCGGTCTCAGCCTAGTCGAATTGAGGAAAGCGATGACAAGGGCTGCGCCAACGGCCTAGATGAATGGCTCGATGGCTCGATGGCTCAAGGTCAACCCGCCTCACGTTGCGTTCCTCCATCATCCTGGCCTCGGAGACTCTGGCGGGTACTTCAAACGACGCTGCCAGGACCAAAATAGCTGTTGGAACTCCCTTAGTGTGTATACTACGACCGAATTAGTTTCTGGCCCGGCCCATACCCCTGCCTAGCTCTTGGACCTGCGCTGCCAGTACTCCAGATTTCTGCCAGAACGTCACTCGCAATAGCGACCAGCGAATGAATTGCAAGCTAGCATGAAAGTACGATGCAGGACAAGTGGACTCGCTCGTGGAAAAGAACCAACGAATTTGTTAAGCAAGCCCGACAAATCTCGTTCCGGTATTTGCTTGTCTCCGCACTACGCACATGGCATGGCTGCGAAATGCACTGCTACCCTCCATCAGCGTAAACCTCACCAATCAGCTTCAGCCTGCACAGCCAGACCATTCTCCATCAGCCTTATGCCAAGTGCAAAGCCAAGCTTTGCTATGTCATGCTATCGAGACTTCTCACAATGGAGAGTACCTCGCGTTCCCCAAATCTAGGGGCCCGGTCGGGAACACCCCTGAATATCGACTCGGTATATTAACTTTTATCTCTCTACCTGGCAGGATCGAGAAAACATGTGGACCGGGTCACTTTTCCCATAATCATGACATAACCTGTCTTCATTGTATACTATTTTCTCCGTTGACTGACTTGACAGACCCCACCACCTACGTTGAGCTTTTTCTTGTGCGACTAATACTCCTAGGAGGGCTGATTTCCCACACGCTGGTGTGTGAGACGAAACAGATTCCATCCAAGCCACGAGATATTCAGATCCAAGGATCAGATCTATGACCTGTTATTGGTAGGAGCTCGAAGGCAGAAACTTTCTTTCAGCTCCGTATACTGCAGCCAGCCACTACTCCGATATTATATAATACTCCTTCATCTAGCAACACCACACACCACACACAAAACAATGGGCACCCCTCAGATATCATCGCCGTCCGTATGGACATCCATCAGTGATCCTTGGAGCAGCCAGCAAGCCTACGGCAACGACAACCCATCCCCTTACTCCTCGCCCTTCCTTGGCCTCTCCGACTTCGACAACATGTCGGACCACGCATCCTCCACCTCCTCATCGACGCACGTGACCCGCGTGGCCATCATCGGGGCCAGACTTGGCAGTGCTTGCCTCCTGCGCGGTCTCCTACGCTATCCTCACATCGCTGCGGATTTGTACGACGCACGCCCACAGCTTCGTGACGAGGGCCTAGCACTGGACCTCAGCGAAGCTCATCAAGAGGTTCTGCGCGCCCTGGATCCGGCGCTGGATGCCTGCCTCGACCGCGCTGGCGCAGTCTACAGCTCCGTGGCACTTTGTGTTGGCACTGCGACCACAGCCCACCGCGGCATCGATGTCTCGGGCTTGCCTATTCCGGGTCGTCGGACCGTGGGTCGTCAGGCCCTCATGGATGAGATTCTTGCCGACGTTCCGCCTTACTTGCTGCACACTAACACACACATTGCCTCGATCAGTGGAACGTCGGAAACGGACGGCGGCGGCGGCGCCGCCTTCCTTGAATTTGTTGATGGAACGAGGAGGCGGTACGACGTCGTAATTGGCGCGGACGGGACCCACAGCCTGGCGCGGTCGTTCGTGGTGTCCGGGCAAGGGTCGGGCCAGACTTCAACAGAGACCGGGGAAGAGGATCCGGCGCACAAGCCCGTCTCCGCGGGAAGCTGGACACTCCCCCTGCAAGTCCCACTCGCGCGCGCACAGCAGGCCATGGGCCCGGGGTACCTAGACCCACAGAGACCCTGCCGGGCGGGCTGGATCGGCGACGGCATTTTCATGCAGCACGATTTTCTCAACCACGGCCGCGACATCCAGATCTACCTCTCGGCTGTATTACCACCTCCTTCAGTGGACAGCCGAGATGGCCCCGCTGCTGCCGGGCCTGCTTGGGCGAAGCTGTTCACGCCCGAGGAGTTTGAGGCGACCTTTGCACAAAACAGAACCCCTGCTTGCCAAGGAATGGTGAAAGTAAGTGCTTTGAAAATTGCGTTACATGAATGATCTCAAAGCTAACACGATGTAACTCAGCTCGTACAAAGCGTTTACACCATCCAGATCGCTGGTATCGTGCAGATGCAACATGTGCCTACCCAAAGCTATGCCTGGAGGCGCGTCTGCCTCCTGGGCAGCGCCGCGCACGCCGCGAGCCCGTACCACGGCGCCTCGGCCAGTCTATCGCTCGAACAGGCCATGGTGCTGTCGACGCTGCTGGGACACTCGGCATCCTCTGGAGTGGGGATACGGGGTTTCACCAAGAGCGGCCACGATGTCGAGGCGTCGCTGCCCTATTACGCACTTCAGGCCTACGACGCGGTGTGTCGGCCACGTGCCGATCAGGTTGTGGAGGCCACGTCGGATGTAATGAACACTCTTCTGGGACGCGGCAGCGGCGGGCAGTCACGGGATCTGGATCCTGTCAGAATAGCGGAGCGGTTGCGGCAAAGGTGGCCTGCGGTCCATAATCTCCATGTCGTGGGACTGCAGAATGCTGCAGTGGACACGATGGAACAGTTCATTGCCGAGGATTCCAAGTGGTAAGATGATACTGGCTTACGAATGGGGACTTGTTTAACAAGTGCTGTCACGAGTCGAGCCGAGACCCTGAGAGCTCGGCCACCAAAACGCGCTCATTTCTTATTCCTAGTTTATGGGGTTTATTACTAAGGAGATGATACCCGAATGTTTAGCTTTTCGTTCTTTTTTTCCCCTTGCATAGTCCTGCGAGGAGCATAGCTCAGGCGTTGGCTGTTTGTTGAGTGGGACCCGGGTTAGCTAGAGTCATAGAGATTTGTTGATATTCTTAGATCAACCCTTTTTTTCAGGACCTGTTGCATCTCACATTCTGACAGTTCTAAAACGGAACGTCACATTACTTGCATGCAGGTCGAATCCCTCCGGTGCGGCACAGTCGATTGCCGATTACAGATTTCACCTGCCGCACGATCCTGCAGCTTGACCCGAGCCACCGGTATCCAATCACCGCTTCAGTAGGCAACGGGCTGCTTGCATGCCAAGGCCAAGTTAGAATCCGATATATCGTCTGTATGCTGCTGCTGCATTGTCATCTCATTTGTACTGGCATTTCTCCCGGGTGCTTTGGAGGTTAAGCTGCGCTTAGCGATGGTAAACGTAATAAACTTTGGATGCGGGGATGCGGACGATTGGTTCGCGATGACTTCATTTTTTGTCTGGTATGACGTTCCGGGGAGGGGAATGAAATATGTACTCCCCCAACGACCCGTGATTTAAAAGCTATCCTTCGACACCTTTCAACATAACAACAAGGAAAGCGGAACGCAAACAACTCCATTCGTCAACCTACCAAACCGAATTGACAAGTCATTCATATCTCTCTACACACCGGGCATGATGGCCTCTCGACTCTCCCTGAATGTGGCCCTTAGGGGCGCCATCCGAACCCCAGCAGGTAAATGAGCTCTTGGAGATCACCCCTCCGCAACCCAACGACTCAGCTCTTCGCCACACTACATTGCTTCTTTGTTCTCCTGCAGCAATCAGCCGTAAGTTGAACCGAGAGTGACTAACGCTCTTTTCCTTCCTATCATCGACAGCCACCCTCCTCCTCCGTCGCAGCGGCGGCCCGCGCGTCTGCTACAGCACCGAACACCACTACACCGGCAACACGGGGGAGCACCACTCGCACCAGGACGCGATGCCCAAGGCCAAGAACTTCGCGTCTGCGGTCGGGGACAAGATGTCGCCCAAGATGAAGCAGGAGAAGTGGGAGCCCCTCGACCCGAAGCAGTGGGAAGGGGCCGGGGCGGGGTCGTCGGCGAAGGACGCGAGTGGGCAGAAGAAGGGGAAGAAGTGGGATCCCGAGCAGGAGCGGGAGTTTGTGGATAAGGAGTGGGACAATATTGGGAATTATTGAACGGGGGTGGGAGTGAGGTGAAAAAAAAGAAGAAGAAGGGAAACAGGTCATGAGTGAGGGTTTGACTTGGGGTTGAAGGTGGTAATCAATTGAAAAGGGGATAACGGCGATGCGGCAGGTTGACATCAATATCTGATTTTCTTTCAGAATGTACTTGATCACTGCGGTCACGCAACTATCAAATTGTACAACTTGGAGTTTTTGGATACCGCCACTATCGTATGTGCCGGACCCATCTCGGCCGAATTGGCCTGTCTTTTCGGCCGGGATGTCTGATTGATCGGGGAAAGGTGGACCGAAGCCTGAGAATGGGGGGCCGCGATCTTCCACTTTCTGGGAGGGTTTGCCTTGTCTATGTCTGGTAGAAGCCTTACACATGAGCCTCAACTTCGCCGGCGATTCAATCAGTAGCTTTTTGGAACGTTTTACGTCACGCCGAAAGGGAGGAAGAGCTGCGTTGGCCCAAACAAAGACAGACCGAAATTTGACACTTGCGGCGAGCCCGATTAGGCAAAGTGCAGACCAATCAATGCTCCTCTCGGCCTGCTGAGTCCGGAGGATGATCCTTCTTACGTTCTTGTTTTTGTTCTTGTGGCCGAGAAACATTCATCAATTGAACGGCGAGGTGAGTCAATCGGAGTGAATGAAGACGTAGGTGTACGTGACTGCATGGACCAGTTTGTCTCACCTACACGCTGCTGTGTGCTTGGGTTGAGCTGGGGCCTTCTACAAGTATCAGCCAGCAACACCTGCTGAGCAACAGAATATTCCCTTCTGCTCCTTGTGCTCCTGCAACCACAGGAACCCATCCCATCGACTTGGACAACATCGACTTGTATATTTTCAGGACATTTATTGGTCCTCCGTCATTCTTTTCTCATTCGTCCACCTACTCTAACCCTAGAGACCGCACACTCGTTCCCGGGCTCTGCCAACATCAACACCCAATCAGTTCAGCCAGACCGTGCAACATGGCCGAAAGCGCACCATCCAATGACTTGCGTGCCGCGCAGATGCGTCAGCGCCTTCTGCTCGACATTGATGAACTGATTCGGAAGCCTTACCCCAACATCCACCTCCATGTCGGCGATAACCTGGACCAGCTCTGCTTGGTCCTGTCGCCTCCCGGATGGCAGCGCATGCATCTGAACATCGACGGGCTCGGCCTGTTCCCCATGCGCCCTCCCAGAGTCCAGATGGACACGAGTGTCCGCCATCCCAACGTGTTTGGAAGCTACATCTGTGCGACCATCCTAAACCGGGACGATTACTACACCCCCGCCTACACACTCAAGGGCATCTCCATTCAGCTGCTCAGCTTCTTTGGAAGCGACAAGATCCAGCAGGCTTACGGAGGCGAGGCCGTCGATCTTGAGAGCTATCGGACGGGGTCTCAGGATTATCATCATGTCCCTTTCGCTGCGTGTGAGCGATGCAGGTTTAAGGAGAGGGGGCTTACGGGAGATGGCCCTGACGTCAGGTATCGCGATCAGTCCGGATCTCTGCAAACGCGTCAACGCCCTGCTATCGAGGTTGTTGCATCGCATGATTTCTGGGCCCCCATCGGGACGACACCGGACACTGAGAAGACGCCTGTTCAGGCCATCGACAGATCCGAGGCAACAAACGGACCTTTCGCCATCAACGTGCTCCCCAACGAGCTCCTGCTCCAGGTTCTCGGAAGCATTGAAGACTTCGAGGATCTTACCAACCTCGCCAAAGCCTGGCCCCGCGTCAGCGCTCTCATCACGGAACACAACGTAATCCGTCAGCGCGAGTTACAGTGCTTCGTCACCAAGAAGACGTATCGCGATGTTAAGCTCGGTGTCGGCGTCTCAACCACGAATGGTTTGGCATCGGAGTTCGACCTCCTGTCGCAACAGGCCTTCGCCCTACCCACCCGGAAATCTGTGCAGAACATCCCTTTTACTCGGTGGCTCCCGCTGCCCATATCGCCACGCCACTGGAATTCAGTCCGGACCAACGCCCAAACGTCGCTGTCGGTCCTGAAGGAGCACGTCAAGCTGCAGAATCCTACAAATGCCCAGGTCCTTTACGCATTCATGACCGACATCGTCGTCAAGCTCAACCTCGTTAATCTCGATAACGACAACGGCAACGAGAAAAAGCAGACTGAAACCGACTACTATTATGGATCTCAGGACCGCAACTGCAGCACCTTGGAACACGCCTCGGAGAAAGCCATCGAGTCCTATTTCCACCTCTTCCACCTGCTGGTGTGCCTCGCCACGGACAGCCCCGAGATCGTTACCCAGGCCAATACACTCCTGAAGTCTTTCCTCGGAGGCAAGCGTGACAAGTCCCACTGCCCCAACCTGGGCCATCTGCTCGTCGCCCTGCTGGTCAGCGACGTCCCTGTCACCGACGAGCTGCGCCGCGCCATCATCACCGAGGCCATCACGCGCAACGTCGTGTGGCTGCTGAACCCCAACGAGTCTCAAAGACACAGATACCCCAACAACCGTGACAACACCAAGAAGACCTACCCGGAGCTTACGTACCTCGAGCCCGATGCCGTCAGCGCCTACCGTCTCGACAAGACTTTCCAGGGATCGCGGACCTCCTACCGCCTTCTCATGTTCTCGGAACTGTTCCGACGCATTGCACGGCCATCCAAATCGACCTCCTCGTCACCATCTCTGGCCCAGATCCGCGACGATCTGTTCCGACGCCATGGCGCCCCTCCCCCGGGGCTGCCGCGCACCTCGCCTCCGAAGTCCGACGCCTGCACTCCATTAACAATTTCCCGACCTTCCTTCGCGAGATGGGCATGTCCGAGAACCAAATCCCGACGCCCGCCCATTTCACCACTGTGCTCCGCAGTACCGTTGCGGCTAGTATGGACCGCGGCTACTCCCGCTGGGCCCTGGCGCAGTCCGACGCGCTGGCCCTACGTCTGCGCAAAGGAGTCGACCCCGGCGTGGGCGTCCGTCCCGAGTTCGCCGAGATGGTTGTTGAGGCGCCGTACTTGCCCGATATCGAGCTCTCGAACGTCAGTTTCTTTCCGGGCAACAACGGCACCGCCAGACGTGGTCGCGGCGGTAAAAAGCAGGATACTGCTATTGGCGGCGGTCGTGACAGTTTACCACCGCAGGGCGTGGCCTGGCCCCGGCGCAGCGCGGAGGCGGCTTCGGGTAGCAGTGGTCGTGCGAATGATGATGCCGATAGATGGACCCCGGTTGTTTCCAATCCTGGCAGAGCTAGCAACTACAACGGCGGCGAATCACCTAGGGGAAACCGCCGAGGAGGTCGGGAAGGACGGGGAGTGCCCCGAGGACGACGGTATTAATGACAGCCAGAGAAGCCGTCTCCTAGACTGGGAGCCGTGGCATGGCATTTTACTTATGAGACATGAATGATGAAGTACCCCAAGATACACCACAAGACTAGACTTCGCATTGAGGGCCATTTACGCAGGAACGGCCTAGATCTGCGGCCGATGTGTGGCACTCAGCTAGTCATAATGGAGAAACGAATCTTCAGACAACTATATTGGTGCGCATTATATATTTAACTAAGCGATGGAATGTGGCTTTGTGGATGTCCTCTACAACAAATTGTAGTTTGTAACCCGACATTCCCCTTGGCTACTGATCCCGAGCATTGCGGGAGCCGACGTGGCCACCAGCGGGCTGACCGGGAAGCTCGCCAAAGTACAAATAAAACAGGTCAGGCAGCGCGAGCTTGCTCAAAAATCAAGGTTGACTGAAGTCGGTTCTCTTTCCTTCGTCCGGATCAGCTCTGGTACAATAAATTCTCTCGTTGTAAACAAAGGCCCACCATGTCAGGGTCTCGACGGAGAGTCTGGGTTATTTCGCGGTCACGTCTTTAGCCAGGGGAAGTAACCCCAGGAAGTTATGTAGTTATCCATGCATGGATTTACAGGCTGTCAATAGAATACTGTACTATAAAGGAGTAACCCGTCCTGCTTGGCTCGGGAGTAACGCCGTAAGTCGTGGCCATGGGTAGATGCTTGGAGTTGTGTCACTCCGCATCAACGTCGAAAGGAAAGACAGCCACGCCGCAGTCGACGCAAGCGTCGTTCTGCGGCTACTGAGTCGACAGCAATCCGATGTATGTTGTGTCGAAATTTGCGAGGTTGACCAAAACGTTCACGAGCTACCCCTAGTCGCCCTCAAGTGACCAAGATAGGGGTTGCTCGTATATTCTTTCGGCCCTCCCAAATCCCGATACACAAACGGTGACCAAGTCGCTAGGGACGCGCAGTTGGCCTGTGTCATACTTGGAAAGTCACACCATGATTTGTCACGTTCATTGCGATGGTTGTGTGTTGATCATGGTATCTTCATCTTTACACAAAGGTAATATATATACAGTCAAGTTCTAAAGTAATACAAAAGGGCGAAAATGTGGTTTTGAAATCTCCAACTCTCAAAAAAGGAATAGGGAGACAATGAAGAAGGAAGAAAAGAAGAAGAAGAAAGGCTAAAGGCTAAGAACTCCTTAAGCCTTCATGTGAGAGCTCAGGTCCACTCCGCCATGAGCACGGCGAGAGTGGCGTCGGTGACGGTGACCGGCACCGCGACGCAGCTTTCGCTTGCGGCAGGGCTGGACGGTGGTACCATTGGTAGCACCGCCGCCGAGCGACAGGATCTTGTCGGCGGCGTGCTCGGCGGCGACCATGACGATGGCCTGGGTGTTGCCGGTGGGCAGGTCGGCATGCATGGAGGCGTCGACGACGAAGAGATTGTCGGTTCCGTAGACCTTGGTGTTGGTGTCGACGACGGCGGAGCCGTTGGCCTTGCGGCCGTCATCGAGACCCATGCGGGCGGAGCGGACCCAGTGGGAACCGGTGGCCTGGGTGGACTTGATGTCGGCGAGGAGGGCGGCGCCGGTGAGGTTGGCGGGGGCGACGGAGCCGTCCTTCATCTTGATGGACAGGGTCGAGTTGGGCTTGGCCGTCATCTTGATGAGGCGGTCGAAGAAGGTCTGGAAAGCGTCGACGTCGCCTTTGGTGTCGAGCCAGGGGTTGCCCTTGAGCTCGGTGATCTTGCCGGTGGCGTCGAGGCCGAGGTCGGCCTGCGAGGTGACGCCGTGCGTCAGGTAGACCTTGAGCTTGACCTCGTCGTCAGCGGGGCTGTTGCAGGTGCCCTGGATGAAGCGAGTCTGGCCATCGCTGGGCGACTTGACCGAGGTCCAAAAGTTGAGGCGCTGGCCAGCCTGGGTCAGAACGCCGGAGCCCTGGGCGAACAGGTCGATGTCGGTCTGGCTGGGCTTGGTGAAGGCGGTGGAGTTGAGGGACTTCAGGGGCTCCTTCGTCTTCATGGAGACGGTCAGGATGACATGGTCCTGGACGCCCTTGCCCACGGGCAGGTCGATACGGGAAACGTTGGTCATAGTGACGGTGGAGGGCACCTTCTTGATCTGCTCGTCGGGGCCGATGCCACTGTAGAAGAGGATGCGGGGGGTAGACAGAGCACCAGCGGCAAGAATGACTTTGCCGGTCTTGGGGGTGACGTTAATGTGCTCGCGGGAGCCGTCCTCGTTCTGGACTTCGATGCCGGAGGTCCAAGATCCCTGGCGGACGGCACGGACAACGTTGGTGTTGAGGCGCATGTTGAAGTTCTTCTTGGCCTGAGCGGCAGGCAAGTAGTTCCTGATAGGGCCACCGCGAATGTGGTCCTGAATCAACCAGGGAGGGTGGGCGAAGACGTCGACCTTCTTGTTGGGCTCCTTCAGGGGCTCGACGGAGCTGAAGCCGTTGGACTTGAAGAAAGTGGAGAGGACGTCGTAGGCGCCCTGGTCGTAGCGCTTTCCGTCGGCCGAGGACATATCAGTGCCCGGGTTCTTCTCGAAGAAGGCGTCGGAAGCAGCCTTGACGTCGGCAGACTTCCAGCCAGCAGGCCACTTGTCGTCGAAGTCGGCATCTTGGGGCTTGACGAACATCAGAGCGTTGACCATGCCGCTTCCTCCGAGGAGGCAGCCGGCTTGAGAAGCTGTATCGGCGCAGTATTGAGTGGCGTCGAGGGTGGAGGAGCCCAGGTAGTAGCCCATGCTGGGAACGTCGAACTGGGTGACGGAGGAGTTCCAAGGCATCACGGCCTTGCCGCCCGTAGAGGCGGTAGCGGCGTGACCGCGCTCCACTAAGAGAACAGAAGCACCCGACGCGGCTAGCTTGCTAGCGGTGATGATGCCAGCGGGACCACCACCGGCGACGATGTAGTCGTAGGTGACGTTGGAAATGCGGACGGGAGCTGTGAGGTTGGCGCCGGGCACTGAAGGGGCCGGGGCGGAAGGAGGGGCAGCGGTGGTGTCTGCCATAGCAGCCCACTTGTCATAGTCGGTAGACTTGGCATCCGCCAAGCTCATGCCGTAGGCACTGAAACCGGCAGCGTGGTAAGAGAGAGCGGAGGAAGGGTCGGTGGGGGTGGTGACTGCAGTGGTCGAGTAGGCATAGGCAAAGACACCGTCTTCATCGGTGGCCGAGAAGGTGTCCTTGTTGATACAGCCACCGCACAGGAAAGTGGCCGAGTAGTGAGTCTCGTTAACGAAAGTTCCCTTGGGAATAGGAGAGAGCTTCACATCAGTGGCAGTGTAGACGGAAGGAGTGACATAGCCAGTGGCGATGCGGGGTGAGAGCATGACCTCTTTGCCGTTGGGCCACGCGATGAGCAGCATCTTGCCGGACATGGAGGAGCTGAAATCGAAGCCCGCCCAGCCGGCTCCGTCTTTGGCCGGACCGACAATCTGCATGATCAAGTCCTTGCCCGGGGTCTCGGGCAGAGCCATACCGACTCTCAACCCCTTGTCGTCACTGTAGCCGGAGAATGAGATGCCGGTCTTGTCATCGGTATATTTGAGGGTGCCGGCCGCAGCAGAGGCGCCTAGCGCCATGGCCACGGAAAAAAGGGCAGCGACCTTCATCGTGTGTATAGTCTGCGCTCAAGAAAGTAATGAATATTGAAAAGAAGGTAAAGTAAGTGCCGTCAAGGCTGGGAGAGAAAGGACGCGTTTGAACTCCAAACGACTTAAAGAAGGTAGACTGTGAACTGGTGACTGAGAGCGACCTGACTCGAGAAAGACATATTGCACCCTGGCCGGTACCTGGGCTTTTACTTATAGCCAAGTATGGCCGAATGAGGCTCATGGAAGGAGCCGCTTTACTTCCCTGGCCTTGAACAAGCTGATACCATGCTGCGTGCCTGCATCCATCGTGGATCTGGGTTTCCGACCAGATACGGACGGCCAATGGAAGGCCGTGGCCGATGTGGTGGAGACCGAGTCTGGCGGGCCATGAGATGAGAAGTGGGCAACGGTGAGGCTACTTTAGTAAGTGAACCGAGATCCCAAGCCGTTGGGTTTGCAATTCAAGGCCGTGATCTGGTCTAGATGCCGGGGGAAGAATGGAGAAGCTGTGATCCAACTCATAAAAACGATGCGTGGTAAGGTTTGAGGTTGAATGCCCGCGCCACGAAACTTGGGACTTGTGGGGGCATCGGCACAGGATGCAACCTTGCACAGGGCTTGACAAGCTGCCAAGTCCCATCAGTTCAGGCGCGTCTGCGGGAAGTGACGGAGACTTTCCGATGCTGCAACTGCATCTGCATGCGCCATGGTAATGGACCCAACCAGTGGACAGGATATCAGAACGGCAGGGAATGGTAGGTAAACATAGATGCGAATAACCTCTTCTTGGGTCAGGCATGCTGCGTGCAAGTAGTAAACTGAAGGACGGGAGAATTGGTCAACCGCTAAGACAACTTCGAAGTGATCCGTGCCTTGTGCAGGGCGGGCAGGTTCCAGTTGCCCTGAATCGCCCTGAATCACTAGCACACCCAGCCTTAGGCCCGGGCAGGGCTCGCTGAATTATGCCACCACTGAGAAGACCAACGGAGCAGATTCCGTTGCTAAGTCCTGGCATGTCCCGCCGCAGCGACAACGTCCCCAAAGAAAGTGGCCAGATGCGGTAATCGACGAGAAATGAGATCGGATGATTCCATCACGACCACCCACAGCATCCCAATTAATTAAATGAACAGCGAGCATACATACGTCAGTCGGTACAGGGCAGATGCTTGTTGAAGCTTTTTCTGGAGCCTCTTACAACTGTGCAGAAGAATTGTACTAACGTAGATATCCAGGCCCCGCCGACGAAAGGAGCGCATAACACACCCAACAGCCGCCCGTTTCATCCAAGGTGGCTCGGCCGGTGGTCAGCGAAACCCAAAGCAACCCCCAATCTCCCTGTGCCGTCATGACGATCCACCGGATTTCACTCCGAAACAAACGTTCGGCAAAACAGGGCATGCGTAGCCGACCGTGGTTCGTGGAACTGGCCCTGCCCAAATTTGACCGTTGCGCAAAACCGGGAGAAAAGGCAACAATGACCGACCGAGGTCTCGGAACTGCAGTGCACGGTTTTAGGGCCCGCCCACTCCTGCTGATTGGGCCCCAAAACCACAGAGCTGGGACTCTACTACATACATGCCTTTTTGTCTCCCCTGAGGAGAGGGATGCGACACCACGCACTGACGTTGTTTGTGATCTGCTGCGTGGCGTAGCCAACATTTCGTTTGTCGCAGTCGAAGCTGCAAACATAGGGGGGACTGGATTGAGGAATAATTATGTGGGGCTTGGCCCGCAAGAGACGTCGTGGTTTTATCCCTGGCATTTCATTCTCGCCTCTGAGCTGCAAGGGGCAAGCTGGTTGGGTTCTGATCGATCAGCCATGGTAATAAATCGGACCCATGACGGTGATCCTCTGATCAATACCGGGGATTCGCTCTCGGCCGACCAAGTTCAAAGAGGCCAGTGTGCATCGGGTTGCCTGTCTGAAGCGATTGAGTCAAGCCCATGCATGCCATGTGTTCTGTCTTTTCCTTGTGCATCTGACAACGTGGTAGAAACGAAGCGATTTGCTGCTATTGTCGATAGATTTTTTCAATCAACACTTGCAGCGTGGGGGGTAGTGTTGGGGGGGGACTGCTGCAGTAAATTGAACTTTACGAACAATTTTCTTAAAGTACAACACCAATCAGTTGGAAGCCAGCGGGCGTTACCTACTGAAAACCCCCCACTATAAATTCATAAGTCAGTTGCGCTGAGGAGCACCCCTTCCACAATAACTTCTGAGGTATCATACCTATCGTCTAGAAATCCGAGTACTTCACATGTTATACCCTTTTTATATCGTGACATACCCAGATCATTTCAAGTACACATTGAAGCATCCTACCTGCTTGGAATTTGCCGGTGGTTTTCTGCATTCATAGCCAAGGTCACGTGCGGCGACCCCATTGATTCTAACTGCACTAATGCCCAGACGCGGTCCACCCCACCTGCTCACGTGTTGTATCTTTGAGAGCCGTTTAGGAGAGCCTCTCTCTAAACCACATATGGCACCTCCGGATAGCTCGCCTTGGGATGCGCTCAAGGGCTGGCACAATGGGACGGAAACCCTTGCTATCAATAACACTTGGATGCGCAGGCTCCTAACTCGCGCCGCCGTTCGATTGACGACTTTGTTCCTCCCTACCTCCCGGTGCCGCGACGGTCCCTGCGTGTACATCTCCAAACACCTGCTCATCAAGACCGGGCCGCTCGTACATCTGCAGGAGGCCGCCACCATGAAGTTCGTTGCCGAGAACACTCCGGGCGTCCCTCTACTCAAGGCGCACTGCGCATTTGTTCACGAACACCACGCTTACATTGTCATGGAACGTATCCAGTGCGAGTCACTTCCGCGTGCTTGGCGTCGGTTATCATCTGACCCGGCAGCGCTCACCAAGATTCTTGAACAACTACGTCGCATCATGCAGGAGCTGCGTTCTCTCAAGCCACCGGGCGACGCAGGTGTTCAGAGCTGTACGGGCGGCTCGCTCTACGACGCTCGGAACAACAGGGCGTTCCCTCGCATGGGGCCCTTTCAGACAGTGCATGCCTTTCATGTCTGGCTGTGCGACAACCTTGAGCCATCCGGGCAGAAGCCGGAAAATTAGCACGAGGAAGAGCAGGACTGGGAGGACATCAGAGAGATGGCGGCATTGCAGGACGGACCCTGGCCGGCGCCGCTGTTCACGCACGGTGACCTCAATCCGAGCAACATCTTTGTCCGTGGAGATGAGGTCGTCGACATCATCGGTTGGGAGACCGCCGGATGTTATCACATCTACTGGGAATACACGTCGGCTTGGACCGTCAGCATTAATAATGAAGAGTGGCAAGGTACAATCGACCAGTTCTTGGAGCCGCACCCTACGACGCTGAAATGGACCGCACTCGGCAAAGATGGTGGGGCGAAATCTGACGATGCCTCATACACCTGAACTCAAGTTGATTGGCGTCTGATGTCGAGCTTTCAAAAATGAGCGCCGGCAAGGCCAACCGTAGGCTTCATACTCAGCAATGGCGGCCATACTAATTCACTGCATAGCTACCACTGGGGTTTTCTCATAGTGCCAAAGCAGGAGAAAGCGAAAGCGGTACCGAGAACACATTACCACGTGAAGAACTCGCCCCGTGGCTGGGTGTATGAAGAGCAGGCATTAACCAATACTCGCAGCACTGCCTCTCTCCTCGTTCGCGTCGTCATAGCCAAGTTCACGGATAAGAATCGTCTCCTCCAGATCCTGCGCCAGATCCCGGTCGTGCAGAACAACCCGAAATAAGTGCCGGACTTGGGTCGCGCAGGCTTTAGAAGCAATCAAGCAGGAATGCAAGTGCGTGGGCACGACGATCTTGGACTGGTCCACGAGTGAGCCCATGGTGAGGGAGTACGCCGCGGCCAAGACTGGTGATGGACGATTTGCTACCGGAAACATGCTCGCCCCGAAGCCGACGTTCAACATACTGGAGCGCAGGGAGACGAACCCGTAGACGTTGCTGGGAGGCAGTGGATGCTCATCGGATCATTGGCGTTTTCTTTCATTTGCATGCATCATGCGCAACACTGTACGAGTATTATGGCGGTGGTAAAACTAACCAAAACACCCATTCGCATGATCTTCTCTCGATATGGAGTTGGATATGGAATAATGAGGAATGAGATATACGACTTTGGGCTAGCTGGCAACAGCATAGTTGGCTGACAATGCCGGCAATGGGATAGCTGTCATTGGTAGGTAGCCCATATGCAATGACGAACACCTCCGACAACAGAAATCGCAAGAGCTGTATACTGGAACGTGCATCATGAAATATGTTGCTGTGGAGGTTTCGGTCCAGTAAGCATACTCCTTTTTATTCCTGCCCCCGGGCTACTAAGATACTTGAGCAGCGAAGCAGCGCTTCAGGGGTAACACAGGCGCGCTACAGACAGGCCCGCCACTAAGGCTAAGGCGGGTAGATCCTGGTAGTCTTCAGCACCAGTCACCCCCACATCTAACATCTCCAGACTTTTGATCAATTGCCTCATCTCTGCAGTAACCTCTAGGTCAGTAGTATATCATCAGACAAGAACACCGTCTTGCCAGGCACCCATCGGAGTTCAATTGCCATTTTTCAATGCCCCAATTCATGTTCGTTGCGGTGGAAGGTGTAACCAAACCCACCAAACCGACAAGGTCCATCCGAAGCCATTCCATACGCACCGCCCTCCAAAAGTCCAGTAATTCAGCCCAGCAAGCAACAAGCAAGGCATCCACGAATCGCAGTCGCATCGCAAACCATGCTGACGAGACCAAGTCAGCAACCTTCACATGCTGCGATATGGTGGCTGCCAAGTTGTGGCCGACGGAGAACGGAACTCCAATGGAGGTGGGGTCTATGTTTCCTTGTCTAGAATACAGGCGTTTATCGGCGTCCGGGATCCGATCTGATCAAGCAAACAGGTCTTGGCATCGTTGTTTCCAACTCGTATCGACTCGGTCGACGGTGGCTGTCTGGATCCCTTCAATAGTCTCCCGGTCCCCAAGATTGTGCAAGTTGATCACTTGGTCAAATACTGTGAGTGACGACCCGGATACTAGTGTTCGAATTGGATGCCGGCTAATCCCCGACTGGTCCCCGCCAGTCCTGGCCAAGTTCGACTTCGAATCAAGTACCGCCGATCGTACGAGACTCTGGCTCCCATATGCTATGGAAAGTGTGTCGATGATGCACAACACTCTGGCCGTGGCTGCTGTCATATGGCGCGCCGAGGACGTGGCTCTGGAGAAGTCCATACAGCTAGAAGGCATGCGTCAGAAGTACGAGGCGATACGAGAGGTCAGGAGTCAGCTGTCCAAGCACGTTGGCATTGAGCGCAGCGACAGTGACATGTCCCAATTGATGTCCACCATGTCGACATTGGTGTTTGTTGAGGTATGTAACGATACTTGTTCATGGAAAGCTAGCCTTCCCTCACTCGTCATACTCTAGATCTACGACGGCAACTTTGAGGTGGCCGAGTTGTATCTGCAAGGTGTTCGCACGCTTTTCAACTCACACAGGCGCCGTAGCAACTTGATGGCCGACTTCATCTTCTGCAAGGCCACCAGCATGTTGGTATTTTCATCTAGGCGTCTATTTGCACCACTGGCTCGAAGTTCCAGGGCCGACATCGAGGTGGCCATCACATTAGGACGACCGCTCATGTTCCCCACTCTGCATGCCAGTCAAGCTGCGCCTCCCCTACTGCTGTTTGACTGTGCAGACGACCCGCCCCTTGATAACTCAATAACCGAAAGCAATTCACACGAAATTATTAGCATTTTCAACCGTTTAAGGCGTGGAATCTTGATGCGTCAATCGGTGACTCTTCACTCCGAGACTCTATATAGGCTGCTCCACGATGTAGGCTGCTGCATTCTACAGTACCTATCTCAGGAGCGGAGTCCTCGTTCTCATATCATCAAGCGAACCCATGCACTGGTCCTCGCAGTCCAGGTTTTCATGTTCGCAACATTGCGCCATGTGCCCCCCAAGAGCAAGTTGATGCGCAGGATGGTGGCCCGCCTACATCAGGCGGTCGGGGAATCACCAGTCGCCAGCAACATATGGACAGGGTGCGAACCGGCTCTACTGTGGATAGCCTTTGTCGGCCTCCTCGGAACAGGGGTAACGGAAGCCAGTCAGCAAGGGCATTGGTTTCTCAATCTCTTCCAATGTACTGCGGCCGCCGACTGGGGCGCTGGCTACGTTCTGTGCAATCGCGACATCCGACAGATGTTCTCCGCGTTTCTGTGGGACAATGCTTATTGTCAGCCAGTGCTAGCTGAGCTAGAGCTACAGCAGGGCCTAACGCTACTGCGACGTGAGCCGGAAGGATCCCTGACGCCCTATCTTCCGGAATAGGAAACATGTCTGAATAGGGTGCCTCGCACTGTATACCCAAAACGGACACATAACTCCTGAACAAGCGCCTCCTCAGGCCCGTCAGTTGGACAGATATCTGTGTATAAAAGGTCCTCGAATTCAGGAGATATATACCTATTAGATAAACAGTCAACAACTTCGCTCACTCGTCTTTGGAGACTGACCTTGGGAATCCTGTCGAAACATGGCCGGGGAACTCGTCCTGCTGACCGGGGGCACCGGCTTCTTGGGCTACACTATCCTAGTTGACCTCCTACAGCATGGTTATCGTGTTCGCGTTGCCGCTCGATCACACGAGAAGATTGCTAAGGTACGGGCCGCCCCCTCCATCGTCGCCCTCGACCCAACGGCAGCCCAGTTGATGTTTGTCATCGTGCCGGATATGGCTGCCCTGGGCGCATATGACGAAGCTGTACAAGACGTCGACTTCATCATCCACGCAGCTGCACCTCTTCATGCAGATCATGCAAGTGCCGTGAGCGGCTCGGATTCTCGAAAAGTTCAGTCACTAGAGGACGCATTTGTCACCGCTTGCGTGCAGGGGAACCTGGGCATCCTCCAGTCTGCGCGCGACAAGGGCAAAGCGATACGACGCATTGTCATGACCAGCTTCACTGTAGCCATCGCCCCTGCCGACTTCTTCTCCAACGCGGCAGCTGTGGCCCAGATGGAAGGGGGCGAAGAAGTCATCCGTGGGCCCGAGGCCCGCATCCCTGTTCCGGAACCGCCGTATAATTCGCAGCTGCATGCATACTGCGCGGCCAGGACCGCTTCGCTAGAGGCCGCGGAGACATTCGCCAATAACCATACACTGCGCTTCGACCTGATCTCCATCATGCCTTCCTTAATTTTCGGGAAAGACGAGCTGGCCACCGACACGGATTCCACCCGCATGTTGATGTACCGCCTGCTTCCCCAAATGCCTTCCAAAGCGCCCGTAGATGGCGATACTGCCAATAATACATACCAAGGCGAAATCGTGGTTGTCGGGAACGCGGTTCTCTGCACCGATGTAGCCCGCGCACATGTCCGGGCTCTTGATCCGATCGTGAAGGGAACCCAATCGTTCGTCCTGAACACCGACGCAAGGTGGGAGGATACAGTTCCCATCACCAAAGCTCACTTCCCCGACCCATTCGACTCCGGGGTGTTCTGGCCGGGTGGTCCGAAGTGGTTCACTGTACCCCTGAGATGGGATACCACTAAGGTGAGTAACCCCCATTTTCTCCCTCTTAACTGCAAACTTCCCTTTGGAATCAAATCGTATCTAAATCAATGCAATAGGTGCGAGACGTGTTGGGTGTCGAGTTGGCTACTTATGATGCCAAGATCAAAGAGGTCGTGGATGAGTATCTTGAGAAGGCAGGAAGTCGGCATGGTTGATGCGTCAGAAGAAGCTCACCTCCCTTTTGTCTTTTTCTTTTCAATTCATCATTTTTTCGGATGTGGTATTTCAAGATAACTATTCCGCCCAGTTAACAGAATAGAATCGACTTCTTCGCCCTGTCTTTGTTCTATGAAGTCCATGGTGCATGCGCTACCGAGACAAAGATGCATCCCGACGGGCTATTGTGCTTTGTTCGCCATGGTGTGACCATGAGCATTTTCGTCTTGACTTCCCATTCAAGTCGTTTCTGGGTAGGGGAAAAAACATATTCTACATTCCCATTGCTGGCGTGGCATCTTGTACCTGGAAGCTTTGACCTGGGTTTATTTTGGATTATCTTTTGACTTAATTGAGCGAGTACATTGGAAACGAATCATGGTTTGGGGATGGCTTCAGGCCACATTCGCGAACCAGTTGGAGTACCCGACTGGGTTCTATCAACCGCAGCAGAGAGGAGGAAACGGACTATTTCTGCATGAGAACATCAACATAGAGCCAGATCCACATCCACCACCACCTCCTCGTCCGTTACCGCCTCTTCCGCGGGAAGTGCCGAGCCCGCTTAGGCCGCTGCCGATACGTCCACGTCCATTACCACCGATACCACGTCCACATTATGAACTAGTACGACCTGGGCGGCCCGTGGCGCCCATGTTCGCGCAACACCCCGTCGACCCGTACAATATCGCCCGAAACCTCCCGCCGCCGGAGGACGCCCTGTTCGACCCGGCCGCCGTACCTTTGATGGTGCCGCCCGACCTGGGCGGCGGCGGCGGCCAGCAAGGGGGCGACGGCCAGCAGGCGGATAACCCAGATCCCAACGACGAGATTGAGCAGGAGCGGCGGATCAACGCGGCTCGTGGCCTGCTGATGACCTATTTCACCGACGAGAAGAAAACGCCGGGGTTCCAGTTCCGGCGGTTCCTGGGGCAGGGCGGCTACGGCATCGCGGCGCTCGTGGCGGACGTGCGTAATAAGGAACTGCCCCCGCGGCTCCTCGTCGTCAAGCGCGGATTTGGCGGGGAAGCGGTGGAGAAGTCCATGGGTAGGGAGATTGATTGTTTACAGGTAAGTGAGTTGGAGAAGATTTCAAAGTGTACTATAAAGGGCAGAAGAGAAAATAGAAAGGGAAAGAAACAACATATACGGGTTCAACATGAGCACGAACAAATACGCATCAATTATCCTGAACCCGTCCATCAGTGGGTCAGAGATGCATTAGCTGACAATGTTTCGTCACCCTTGCTAGTGTATAAGAGGCGGCATGCATTTCGCGCAGATCCTGGCCTTTCGGCAACGTTTCAGCACGAAGCCCATCTGGGAGATCCGTGACTTGTTCCGAAATCGCGGGCGGTACCTGAACGGACTGCCGGGCCCGACCATCGTGACGGAGTACGTGGAGAACGGGACGTTCGAGGACTTTTTCGACAAGACACGTGAATGGCAGGAGCCGGTGCCGAACCGTATCCTCTGGAACATCCTCCTGTGCGGTAGGTGTCATCTCAGCTCCCTCCCTACCTCCGTGTCCCCTCCCTCTCCCTATTTCGTGTGTCATCATGACGAACTTGGGATTGGTCTGCGTACTGACTGTGTTTTCTTCCGCCTTTACCTACAGGTATCCGTGCATGTATCGGCATGATGTGGCCGATCATGGCCGAACACAAGGCGCCTACGCAGATCGAAACGATTGGTCCGAACCGACCGCCACTGATGTTGCAACACAGCGATATACATATGAAAAATGGTGAGTCATCTATTCTGGTGTACCAGGAGCTCCCTCTTAAAGAAATCTCCGCCGCCGTTCTGCATGCTAATGTGTAGGGGAACTTGAATAGTCGTCTTTGGGGAGTTGCAACACGGCTCGGAAGAGCATGACCTGGTACCCGCGTACAAGCTCATAGATTTTGGTGTGGCTAGAAACGTCGCTGAAGACAATTTCCCACCGTAAGTGAATGTTGCCGAGGTCGGCTCGAGGGTTGGCTGTGGTGGTTAGGAGATTTGCGACTGACCAAGTATTAACACCTGTTGAAGACTCCAACCGGAAAAGGGGCCCTTCTGGAATGGTAGGGATGTCGCAGGGGTAAGTGTCATAATTTTATCGCCCTCCTCCCTCCTCCATCCTTCCTCCTCTGTCTGCTCACTGCTGATGTTTAGTTTCTCCCCACAACCTAGCTAGTCATGGCCCTGATCGCGAAAGTATACAACTGGGAGCCCCGCTGGGGCGCCTTCCTGGACGGCTACATCCAGACGGACGCGTGGGACCTCTACATCCCGGGCGCCGAGCTCCGGTACCCGTGGCTGGACCCGGACCTGCGAGAGCTGATCGGGCGCATGATGGCCAAGGACGAGCCGAACCGCATCCCGATCCGCGACTGCCTGGCCATGGCCACGGCCGCGGTCCGCGACAAGACCGCCGACGACTATCCCAACAGACGCGAGGCCGAGACCGACGACGCCATCCTGGCGTACATCCAGCGCGCGTTCCACGACGCGGAGCAGAACCCGGCGCAGGCGCCTTGGTTCGTGCCGGATGCGAGAAGGCCGGCGCCGCGGCCCTCTGCCGCAGGCGCCGTCTCAGCAGCAGCAGCCGGTGGACGATGATGTTGCTATGGGGAATGTTCCGGATCTGGGCGCGGAGGAGGATCTGGGCGCGCAGGAGCTGTGGAATTATCTGGTCAATGATGTTATAGGAAGCAACAACCCGAGCGATGGCGAGGCTATGGGGACGATCCGGCCGCTGAGTATATGTGGAATTTTCCGGGCAATGATATAATGGGGGAAATCTAGGCGATGATCAGTTTTTATCGGAGAATCCGGGGCCTTAGTTGGGGTGGCGGTACCCGGATGGTTGAATACCCTAGGATAGAATATTCGGGTTGAAAAAGGAGTGTAAGATCTGTATGTAAATCGTGTACACTGGTTTTCAAAAAGGAAACAGGACTTGAATAGATACGTGTCATTTAGAAACACATCGAATGATATGGCATTGGGTTATAGTTGCAAATGTATACCTGCGTATACCAATTGTCATTCTTCGAACCGTCTACGTCTTCCTCGGCCCAGGACGCAACCTTTGTAATTCGCATATGAATGCCCTCATCGCTGCAAAATGGGTACGCGCCGCTGGGACTTGGGTATCAAAGAGCCGACACAAGCGGCTCGGGTGACTCATTTCAAGTCACGATGCGTACTCGCACCGGAATGCTGTGGCAGTCACCGTGGAGAAGGACTCATCGAGCGTCTGCATCTCAGCAAGTTGACCGCCATGTATTTGATATAAAACCACATCTTACACTCTTGGTGCCAAATGGACCTCGCTACATGTACCAAGGGATTCCCATATTTCTTATCAAGGCTTTTCATAAGTAATAGTCCACGCGTTGGGCAATCTATCACTCAGGCCAGCCATCTGGATGAACCCACCACCCACTAAGTAAGGAATCAAGAGAACACAGTGGCCATGAGCTCAGCGGGCCGTACCAGAGGGAGAGCCCGTGGCATCAAACGCCGTTCAAGTGCTCCTCGATTCACCGAATATGTTCGTTACAGCCGGATAGAGGGAATTACCCCCTGAGGTTCGTGTTCTGTTGAGGAACGCAATAGTTTGCAGCAACCATCGCGATATGCAATACACCATTACCTTTGGAGGACGCTTGACTGGGCTATGGGAAACTGCTTCGGGGAGTTCGAGGACGACGAGAGCAACGGCAAGGGCACTGGCATATCAAAGCCAGCTAGACACAGAACCGAAAGTACGAGGCGGAACAAACCCCGGGAGTTCGAATTTCCGGGCTGTTGGATAGGTTAGTCAGTTTCCATGTTGTAGGTGTCCTGCCGATAGCTGGTTAAACCGTTGATGGAATGGTGCTATCATAGACAATGGTGAAGACCGCGACAAGAACGATTACGAGAATATCCAGATAGCCAATCGGCGGATGGATGACATTGACAAGATGTGGATGCCGACCTCGCAAAACTGGAACCGTGATGCTTGGACTTCACAGCAAGCTATTCCGGAACCAACAGCAGCAAGAGTCGCCCCTCATAGCCCAGGAGGCGTGGTAAGCGCCATATGTACATTGTGTCTCTTAATGGGTAGAATACCAGACTAGAGTAAAATTGACAGGTTTGATATGGACATCAAGCGCGAAGAGCGTAAATTTCAAGGTGTAGTTTCAAAGAAGTCACCTCTCAAGTCTCGATCGCCCGCGGCGCTCACCACGAGACGTGTCACTACGGCATCCCCCACGACCGCAGCCTGGTGCTGTAGGTTTGAGCATCGGCGTGAAAAGGCTCACCGCCGGGCGGAGTCCAGCGGCGCGTGGCTGCTCGGTACACCCAGCACACGCTTGACTGTGCGAGGTCGATGATGGCGGGCTTCGTGACTCGAGAGGCGACTAGGGTCCTCCGGGCCGTGATCCGGGGCGGCGGCCAGCATCGTCATTCTAGCGACGACGTGGCGACATTACGTCCGCTGGGCCGGGATCTGGGGGCACCCCCGACTCCGTCCCCAGCGGCGTCTTTTAATGTCGCAGCCAGTGATAGCACTGATGGTAGGAAGGGAGGCCGGACTGTCATCGGTGTTTGGGCGGCTAAGTATCAACAGTACATGCCTAACTTCTGCGTCAATCATCTAGGTCCAGCTGAGGGCTAGCAGGAGAGAGGCGGCAAATGCCTATCACATACGAGATCTGTATCACTTGTTGCCAGTCAAGAGATTTCACGGTGAACTGATGCAGTCGTGAATTGAGCAATTGCATGTGTGGGTGGTCCATTCTTATGCGGTCCGCAATCGAAAAAGATCATCCAACATACGGAGTTAAGGGATGCCGGAGTCTGACAAAAGTAAACTTTTAATTCTCCAGAAACGGCCATCTGCAGTATCGAGCACTCAATGAGATTATCCTCAACAACCGTACGTTGCACATCTCAAAACAAACCGCGGGGTGGATTGAGCGTGTACAGTCGGCGGAGACTTTAATAAGCCTTGAGCGAGAGACTGGATTAGCAGACAAGCGCTCCTCAGCTGCTCACTCGTTGACGCGTATAAGATACCAATACCAGCATGTCGTAGGCATCTGATACGATCTAGATCTGTCAATTCAAATATACGCCAAGTAGACCCGTACGATTTGCAAGTACAAGCACAATTGTAGAGAAACACACAATTGTTGACTCTTGAAGGGTGGTCTGCTCGTCATGCTTTAACATGCAGCGTACGACTGACTGTATTCACGTAGTTGATGCATATGCTTTAGTGGGTGAATTGGCCTGTGTTTTGAGGTGGAGTCCCTGTGGCTTGGCTTAGGGTGTCCGGGCTGCTTACGGTGCATCCTTTAGTGAAGGCTTGTGGAGTTACTTGCTACTGGGCAGGCAACGTTGAAGAAAAGTGGGTGGACGAGATTTGGGATATTCATCATACCTCTAGGTATGTAGTTTCAAATCACAGCATCATGGCCCAGAATGTAATAGTCGATGGTTGCTTGAAGTCAGAAAATGTTGTCTGTCGTCGCTTACTGCCTACCGGAATATGGCTCCCCAGGAAGCATGGTTACCAGTTACACCGCCATGAAGCGGGTCTTGTATGCCGCCATATTCGCGCTTGCCATCTTTGCGCTGGTATGGTATCTTCGTCACGGTACACTTGCCTCGTCTTCCAACGTTGGCAAGTGACGGGACTTTCCGGCTGCCTTGGGCAGCATCCTACTTATACTTGCCTGCAAGTTCCTCACAGTGTTGCCGCTCTAGTGACTCTTTCGGAAGAGGCCAACAGGCCGATCGCGACCTCCACGTCGTTGTTGCCAGCCTGCTCTAGTGTGTTATTGTCTCTGTCTTTATTGGTGGAATTACCTCCTGGCTCTTCATCCCCGGAATCGTCTTCGCATCGTTGGGGTTCGGCTTCTACCTCGAATGATCGCAGGACCTGTCGCGTTCGTGGTCGTTTCGCTACGGGATTCGCAGTGATACGATCGCCATTGGCGAACAGCCATGACCACGAGCCACAGCCCTTCTATGACGCCATTACCAATGACGGAGACGGCAGATAGGTACCAGAAACGAGAGTGTGGAAGGGAGAGAACAGTTGCAATGCCCATTATGTCAGATGGAAGCTGCTTCAAAAGGCACATGTGCAGTGTGCCGCGCGATGCAAGTCAGCGGCTCAAACGGCAACGCTATTCTGGGGAAGGGTACGATGAACGACCCCACCAAAGTAGGTGTGGAGGAGTTGGTTGGTTGGTGGGATCTGCTTAACGTCATGGCCCGCATTGCGTCATTGGCTGTTCCCAACGTACGTTTTGCTTGCTGTAAGGCAAAGAGCTGACAGTTGCACTCTGGCACTAGAACTCTGGGATCATGGCATGAACGCTATCGTATGCAATGCTTTCGTTGGTAAACAAATAGCATTGACAGATCGACCTCATGTTTCGTATATTGCTACACAAGGTGGGCAAGAGAAGCCTTCTGATAAGCTCTAGATTACTGTAGCTCAAGCTTCGGTGGGGGCCGCTACCTGCAAGCCGCGCCTCCAGCATCGAGATTCAAAGTCCCAAAGGGCTGAAATGCGTTGCAGGCTGTGCCAAGTCTCGCAAAGTTGGCAGCAGCCAAAGAGAGCGCTGTTCCAGTATTGCTGAGCTCATGGACGCTACGCAAATGCCCGAATCTAGGTCCTCGGTCTAGATCCAAATGCTTGTTACGTGTTTCGAATTGACCGCGAAATGACGCCCTCGGTTACGCAACACGCGCAACAACAACAGGTTCGGGTCCCGGCAACCTGATCGGCGGTTGACTGTGATGCAATGACGGAGACCCACGGCGGCAGTACGCGAGCCGCCTCTTACTGCCCTGGAAATAGAGTCAAGATGTGTATATAAGGCCAGACCACAGCCACTCAATGTAGGATTTCTTTCCCCAGATCATCACATCATTCCAACAAACAAACAAGCACACACACTTTTCACCACCACTTCCAACCAAATCATCAACATGGACAAGCTCAAGGGTGCCATTGACTCCAAGGTGGGCGGCAAGTCTTCCCAGCCTGGCAACGGCATTGAGCGCAGTGCCGATAACGCTGCCAACCAGCGTAAGTAAAACCTACTCTCCCCTCCTATTTTCCAACCGGATATATCTTCCTTGAGCAATGACTGACATTGCTCTCGTATTACAGAGGCCGACAAGATCGGTGGACAGGCCGGTATCCCCGCGTCTCAGAACGACACCATCCACAAGGGTCTCGACTCCAAGATCAACGAGAAGATCCCTGGTGGCAATTAAGCACCTCTTCTCCACCAACCCTATTACGATAATGAAGGGACTTCCGAAGGAATTGCCTGACTATGATACCAACTTTCTTGCGATGGGAGAACACTACGTGGAACCATGAGGCTTCCATCACATGTATTATCATGATGGTTACGAGAACGTAATGATAGATATGATCAAATGGACACAACAAAATCAACCAAACCCTTCCTTGACCAAGTGTTATGTTCTCCACTTCAATCATGGCCCAGTGTGCCAGTCATAAATCGAATTGAAGTGTGAATGGTACCTTTTGGGAATATCTGGCGCATGTCCTCATCTCATTCTTATATGTTCATAGCTGCTCCCTTTCTTTTTTTATCTTCGTCTTCTTCTTTCTACTACTGACTTTGTACCGTTATCTGGTCAGTTCATGTCATGTTACATGTGTGATATACTCGATTTTCGACGTTGCAGACCTATTTGGTCCCATTCCTCTCCCCATCATGATCCCGTTCCTGCAGTGCCAAGCCATTGACTCGTTTTTTCTTTTCAAGATGTGGTTCCATCGAGTGCAATTAAAGTCTTCGTGGATTGAATGCAGACAGTAGCCTGATGAAATCTAAAGATTTTTCTCCTCATTCCGCACCGATAGTGCCTGCGGACCTTTGGTGGCTGATATGGACTTAAGTCTCGATGACAATCCACAGCAACGAGTTTTATCCAACAGGTTACTGTATTGTTTCTAAAAGATATCTCAAAAAGGATATCGTTATTATATTGCCCTCTCCCTATCATCAATCGTGGGGCTTTTGCCTCTCGAGTGTAGCAGTGCCACGTTGATGTGTCACTGCCCAGAACACCCACCAATTTATGCACCTGTGGTCCCCTTCATATCTTGGCTACCACAGTTCAGGTACTTCTATGGGTAGGAGGTATGTCTATGGCCTATATATGCCAAATGCTCTCTGCGAGCTTTTCATTGTTGTGTTGAGCCGCAGAAGATCTACTGTATCATTATACTTGAAGCGGATGTCTTTCGACTCATCCATTTTAAATATTCGCTTTCCGGATATCTGGAGCTGGCTTTATGCCTTTATGTATTCTGCTTCCCTTGTAGTTGCTTCTGCAGCCACTAGACTATGTCTCCTGGACCCGGTGCTCCGATAGTAGACCCGGGCCGGCCCAAGACCGATCGGACCCGCGACATCGGGCCATAACCCCGGTACCCAACCTATTTGGCTTCTCAGGCGCCGAAATTTGGATTCCGGTTCAATATCCTCTCTTCCATCACACTTCTTCTTCAATATTTTACTAGAGGTCACTCCAACCACCTTTCAACACCTAAGCATCTCAACATTGTTCACGCAGGTGAACATATCTGATGGAACACGAATACTTTCATGATCATCGCGCTTAGGAACCAGCCCTCAGCCTGTCCCTCACTGGTGGGCTCCTCTCGTCCCATGGTCTCCTCAGCATCTCGGTAAAGCTCCATCAAACGAGAACGCCGAGACACTCTACCTGACAGGGAAAGGAATCTTTTTTCTCCAGAGTATGACCGGAGATGATTCAATCCCCAGGAGGGAACCCATCAGAGTAGGTTTGCAACACTTCATCATCGCGTGTGGGTGAGTCAGCCGCCTGACAGATCATCCCTGGCAAATCATCCGCACTCATGGTGTCTGAAGCTGACCAATGCCAGGTCTCAATCGAAAGGGAGACAAGACGCAGTGGCGACTGGCTCGGGCCACCAAGACACGGGTGGGCTTTGTTTGCTACCTTTCGTTTTTATTTCTAATTGCAGCCATACATGCAATTGCCACGGCAAAGAGCTGCTGGCCTGGCAAACTTGACGCAATAGTGAAATTTCACGAGACGGCCGGTATTTACTTGTGTGTATATGCGAGAGCAACGCTTTGCAGGACGTTTCTGACTGTGTCAAATTACCCAGGAAGTGTGGAAAGACATTTCGCTGTCTCTTCTGCAGGCTGGCTGCGTGTTCCCGCCCGCATCCCTGCACGACAAACGGACGATATACCGATCATATCAGGGGCAAGCTTTGTCTCAGAAAGCAACTTGGCTTTTTCCTCCCTTTGAATGGGGTATTTGTCAAACTGGCAAATAGCGCCTTCAGAGTATTGTTGTTTCCCAAGAAGACAATGCCAGGGTGGCATCTCCATTCAAACTTTCGAAGGGGTGCCAATTCCCACCTGCACCTGCATCTAATACCCAGGGGACCACCAAGAGCAAGTATACCGTGAGTCCCACCCGTGCCTGCCATCGCCGGACATAAAACCTTACCACACGGCAGGTACACCTGCACCTCACAACAGAGGAACACAAACGTTCCCGACGATCTCGCCGAGGCTTGTCGGCCTCCTCAGTACCCTTCTCTTGAAAAGGCTGAGCCGACTGGAAGGAAAATTTTTCCCCACCGTGACGGCTCGGTATCTGTGCCCAAGTGTGCACTGTACTGGAAATTTGTGGTCGAGTTTTTATTTTCCACACACGCGCGCTGGTGCACATGTTTATTCCACTCGCATTCCCCCCCAGTTGAATAACAAAACACTCCAAGCGTTATGCGCGTTTTCCGAAACCACGACATAGTGGAGTAACTGCTGCGAGTGGCACGGTACGTTTATCCCGCCTGGATCCATATACGCAACTGGCATCACCGCATCCAAGTCAATTGAACGCAGTGCTGTAGCCTACTGGCATCAACTTTGCGTTCAATAGTTTGTTTTGCTTGCTGTACAACTTCCCATTGACTGTTTAATTAATCCCCAACAACCACCCATCCTTCAACACCATTTCATCCCCGTCGATGTCGAATCTGTATTAGGTTCTGTACCATCACCACTCATGTAAAAGTTTGTTGTCTATCACTATCACCATCATCATCAACAACAACATCCCACTGACCAACTGCAGGAACCCGTGATGGACCAAGCTGACTACGACGCCGCCGCCACCCTCTCCCAGTCGGAGGATTGGACCAGTCTGCCAGAACTGCCCACATCCTCCGAGCTCAACCCCGACTGGGAGAGGGACGGTGACGAGATCAGAGCTCGTGTGAGACTCAACGACGTCACACAACCATATTACTACAAGGACGAGTACCTTCGTACTCACTACTTCCTCCAACGCGAAGATGGAGTTACCAATCTCCGGAAGTCGATTTCCGACTTCAAGTTGTTTCCCAAGATGATGGACAACGATGACACTTGCATCTACACCAAGGTAAGCTACTAACCTGCCACGATGTCCTCCGGCCTGGTTCGTACTGACTTCCATCCTTTCCTAGGTCTTTATCAAGGGCTACCAGATGACCAACCAAGGACCGCTGTGTCGAATCTCGTTCTCTACCGAGCGTGCTGGCAAGAAGATCCGATGGTCCAATACTCGTCGTTTGACTCCAGGTACAATCGTTGCTCTTTCTGCATCGACCGATAGGTTCGAGTGCCAATGCAAGGTTGCCTCCATCGTCGAGAAGATCGTCGAAGGACCAATTGTCACAATCCATATCTTGTGGGCAAGCGTCGACGACGCAGTATTCGATCCCATGGAGGAACTTGTCATGATTGAGTCCCGACACGGCTTTTACGAGGCTATCCGTCATTCTCTTGTTGGATTGCAATACGTTGCCACAACACCCTCTCCTTTGATCAAATATCTCGTTCTAGGAAGCAAAGCTGACGCCACTCCCCAATACGTTCAAGATCACCCGGAAATGGACATCACGCCTTTGCTCACCCAAAGGCCTCCCGATGTACCCCAAGCTCAGAACATCATGGATGTCTGCAAGAACGTCAATGTTCTCGATGGCATTCCCTCAATCATCGAGCCATACACGAGCCTTGATGATTCGCAACTTCAGGCAGTTCATCGCATCCTGACCAAGGAACTAGCCATCATCCAGGGCCCTCCAGGCACCGGAAAAACATTCACGTCGGTTCAAGCACTACGAATCCTAATCCAGTCTCAAGACCCGAGTACATCTGCACCAATCATTGTTGCCGCTGAGACAAACCATGCTGTCGATCAGATCCTGAAGCAGCTGATCGGTTTGGGTTTGGGTGATCTGGTAGTTCGACTTGGCGGTAGAACGAAAGATCAGAATCTCAAGGATCACAGCGTTCACAACTTACGTAAACGAGCCCAGCACACACCTGACGATGTCTACAATCACGCAGCCAACAACACCAAAAAGAGCTTTAGCAGTATCTATAGTGCTCTTGACAGAAACAGGAAACAGCTCAGAGACCTTGTCGCAACGGTCTTCACTGACAGCCTTCTGAAGTCGGACTACCTTCTCGAAGAAGGTATCATTACCCAAGACCAATACCAATGTCTCATGGACGAAGATTGGGGTGACGGTGATTCGGACATTATGAGAGATTGGCTTGGTCCTTCATGTTGCCATACAGCGGAGTTACGTCGATTCTATGATCCAATGTTCGATACGGAAGAGATTTGCCAAGAGGATGAAGTCGAGGGCGCTGGACTTGAGATGGAAGACGATGTGGCCATCGATGACCTTGACAGCGGTCGTCTCAAAGGAACCTGGATCGACATCGACCGACTGTATGGCGGCTCGAACGCGAAGAACTATCTCGACACCGACATAGCCCTCAAAAAGCAGCTTCACAAGAAGAAGCTTTGGGATATCGATCAGCAGTTCCGTGGCGCTATTTACGAGCACTGGCAGAAACGCCTGGTCGAGGGAAAGATGGCTGCCTTCCGTGATTTGCTCGCTAACAACATGCGCCTCACCAAGAACCTCAAGGATGCCCGCTGCCGTCGAGACTCCCAGTCAATCAAGAAGATGCAAATCAAGATTGTTGGCTGTACCACCACTGGTCTGTCCAAGTACCGTGATCTCATATCGGCTATACAACCTCGAGTCCTACTTGTTGAAGAGGCTGCCCAGAGTCGAGAGGCCCAAATCACGGCAGCGTTGCTACCTAGCCTCCAACAACTTGTCTTGGTGGGTGATCACCAGCAGCTGGCTCCTCATTGCAGTGTACCTGGCCTCGCTGGTTGTCCGTATCATCTTTGCACTTCGATGTTCGAACGCCTTGTCAAATATATGCAAATGCCTTTCACTGTGCTTGAAGTGCAGCGTCGCATGATTCCAGAGGCTCGCCAAGTTCTCAGCCACTTCTACAAGAAGCTCAGAGATCATCCCATGGTGGAAGATCCTATACACCGGCCCCCGATTCCGGGTATGAAGTATCCCCTTTACTTCTGCCACCACAGCTACCCCGAAGGAGTCGATGCACAGCTCAACAGCATGTACAACATCGAAGAAGCCGAGCACATCGTCAAGTTCGCCGAGTACCTGATCATGAACGGAACACCCGCGGAGAAGATCACCATTCTGACTTTTTACCGCGGCCAGCGGAAAAAGATCATGCAGGAAGCTGCTAAGAGGCCTTACATTGCACCTCTTGCCAGCCTCAAAGTCAACACGGTCGATTCCTATCAGGGCGAAGAGAATGATGTCATTCTTCTGTCTCTCGTCCGCAGTAGCCGACCTAAAGATGACCTTCGCGTTGGTTTCGTTGAAGACATGCACCGCGGTGTGGTCGCCATCAGCCGTGCACGTCGTGGATTCTACATCTTCGGAAACTACCACAACGTGATCAACGCCACGGACGCTTCAAAGATGATGTGGGGACCTGTCAGAGACGCATTCCAGCGTGGCGGCTTCTTCGATGCTCGGAAGCCCGGCTTGCCTATCTACTGCGTGAAGCATAATAAAACCGTTCACATGGACTACGCTGTCTCATGGGACGGCCATCATGGTGGATGTTTCAATAAGTGCGGCGAGGTATTTCCCAGCTGCGGTCATCCCTGCCATCTTTTCTGCCATCCGTAAGTTGTTTCCTTTCCGCGGGTCATTATCACGACATGTTAACCAACAAACTCTTTAGGATGCCCCATGAGAAGCTCCGATGCAAGCAGCCGTGCGAGCGCCTGCTACGCTGTGGCCATGCCTGCAGCAATGATTGTGGTGACAAGTGCCGATGCTCGCGGAGTTGTGCAGCATTTGACGGCATTCCGCTTCCTCCTAACCAAACCCAGAGCGTTCCTATCCACTACAGCCAAGCCTGGACTGGATATAATGCACAATCAGATGATCGTCGTGTGGCTGCAATGCAATATACGGATGGAGCTAGCGATATGCTTATTGATGTCGCACCCCGTATCACTGAGCAGGCCATTGTCGACAAGTTTCGACTTGTCACGTTGTCCCCGGATGGGACGCGAGCTGTCGGTGATGAGGCAGTAGTCGTCAACAGCAGCGCCTCAGTTTCTCCCAGCAAATCGACGGATATTGGTCAAGACGTCAGCAGCCATTCGCCTACTTCCTCGGCAAAGAGCTCGAACGCCGCGCAGATTTCCGTTGGGCCGAAGAAGCCGATGGTGCCAGCAGTTCGACGTTCCGGAAACGCACGAACATCGAACAATACTGGCCGCAGACGACCAGCACCTGCCTCTATCGTTCCTCCGATTAAGCTCACACTGAACAAAAGCGAGAAGAATCCGTCGCCTGTCGTTGCCGAGTGGGAGAGACAGGATGAGGAGGATATGCTGATCCCTGAAGTTGTTGGAGGAAGCACAGCGGCAAAGGAGAAGGCTCAAAATGAGGTTAAGAACCTCATCGACTTTGATTAAGTCAGTGGTTCCCCTGTTTTCCGTTTATAGCGTTTTATTAGGTTAAAGTGCTTTTTTTCGTTGCGTTGCGATCCAGTCTGATTAATACGCAATGAGTAGGTAGATAGATTACTTAAGGCAATTCCTTTAGATAGAATAAAATTGGGGTTGAACGAATCTTGCCAGAGCAGATGTCATTGGCATCCAGTACCTCTAGACTGCTGTCCTCAAGTGCGGGGACCATGCACCTTAATCCACAGTTGATCGGGAATTTTCTACATTTCCGCCTTCTGTTCCAGATCTGTTATATGAGAAACTTGATAGAACCGATGGAATTTTCGTGAGATTTTTTGCAATACTGAATGTCTCTTTTGTCAATCTCCAGGAGGAGATGCAAGGCACCAAATTGGGTTCTACTTGGCTACAGTGGATGATGGTTTACCCATAGGTCAGTGCTGCATCCCCGCGCTGCAGTGGAGAACCGACAAATGCCGATGATGGATGAGGGGCAGCGTCGCATTCTCACATCCTGTCGACATGTTTCCAAGAGTGAGAGAGATCTAATCATGTATTTAAAGGGGGACGACCTTCTCACTAGCAGTATGGCACTCCGTTGTCATTTCTGAAATCCGTGTTGTGAGCTAATCTGGCCGTCCGACGATGGATGCGATTTGGCTGCAACAGGGCTGCTCCAGTGAAGATCTCTGCTCTGAGACTCTAGTCGCAACGGTCTTGTGGGTCTTCACACTTCTGCCCACTGCAAGAAACCCGGTGCATTTGTCTGTGCAAATGGCTGATGGGAGATTGTACGATCCTCTCATCAACACGACCAGGCCCGAAGGGGTATGCATTGGCGGAACGGACGGCAACGGCGTGCACTTGAACGGCTGAAAATACTTGGCTGTCTGCGAAAAGCGAAGCGCGCTGACGCAGTCAGCCAACCAGCAGGCTGCCAGCCAGCCATGGAGCCTAGGAAAACGCCGCATTTGACGTCATCACCGTTCGAGCCGTAGCCAGAGATTGTACGGGGACGCTGGACGTCGAGCAACCAACATTCCAACATGGATGGATCGTGGACAGGGAACCCTTTTTGCCCTTATCTTCTTGAACTGCATTATATACTCGCCAATATACCCAGCACTAACTGTGACAGCGAAACATCCGATCTACTATACCCAATGATACGCTAGACTTTGATCTATACAGCACTGTCTTCTTGGCTTGCTCTACCTACCGTTTCATCCCATCCATCCATCCATCCATACCCCTGCCGCATTACCCCAATCAATAAAACGCCAGGTAAGGACTGAACTATTCGGAAGGTAGGCAGGCAATGCAGTTCCAGCAAGATGGCAAGACGCTGTTCTTGCGCGGCGTCAACCTCGCCGACGCCAAATTCCCGCCCGGTCGCCCGACCTACCTGAGGGAATCGCTCGACAATGCCGAGAGCTGCTCCTACATCGGCGCGCCACTCAAAATCGAAGACGCACCAGAGCACCTTACAAGGCTACGGTACCTGGGGTACAATGTCCTACGCCTGCCCGTTCCTTGGGAAGCTCTCGAGCACGCGGGCCCCGGAAAATACGATGACGAGTACATTGAGTACGTGCGACAGCTCGTCGAGATCTGCAACGAGCATGGCTTCCGGGTCATCATCAACCCCCACCAGGACCTCTGGTCGCGCCATTCCGGCGGCAGCGGCGCGCCCCTCTGGACGCTGCACGCGTGCGGTCTGGATCCGGAGAAGTTTGGCGAGACGCACGCCGCCATCCGTTACTGCGAGTGGCCCCTGGACGAGCCCGACCCGGCTAAGAAGGATCCGAAATCCATCCCGTCCATGATGTGGACCACGAACCACAACCGGCTCGTCTCGTGCACCGTGTTCGCCCTGTTCTTTGGTGGTCGCGACTTCGCGCCCCGCTGCACCATCAAGGCCGACGATGGCACCGATGTCAACATCCAGGACTACCTGCAGAGACACTACTACGCGGCCTACGCGCGATTGGCCGACCGACTAGGCGACTTGCCGTTTGGCTTCGACGGTATGAACGAGCCCGAGCCCGGGTACATCGGGTGGCAGGACCTGGACGTCAACGAGCGCGAGCACACGGCCAAGATCCACAGCAACCCGACGCCGATTCAGGCCATGCGGCTCGCCATGGGCCGGGAGGAGCGCGAGGTGCATCAGTTCCGCTTGGGGCAGACTGGCCCCCACAAAACGGGCACCATGCACATCAAGCCGCAGGAGGGGACGGGCTGCTGGCTCAAACAAGAAGACCCGCGATGGCCGTTCCACCGTGGCGAGTCCTGGCCCCTGGGTACGTGTGTATGGGCCCTGCACGGCGTTTGGGATGTTGAGACGGGCGACCTGAAGCGGCCGGATTACTTCGCGAACTTGCCGCACACGTCGGAAGCCGCGACCAAAAAGGAGAACAGCGCGGACAGCGTCGAGTTTACGTTCGTCGAGTCTTACTGGCGCGAGTTCCACCGGCAGTGGACGGAGAGCGTGGTACGCGCGCACTCCTCCAAGACTGTCAGCTTCATGCAACCATGCGTCTTCTCGCCCCTACCGGCCCCCTCGCCGCCGCAATCCGCGGGCTCGAACGCGCATCCGAACTCCCTGAACGACCAGACGGGCGAGAAACTAGATAAGAAGGAGCAAATGAGTCTTCTCGCGTACAGCCCGCACTTCTACGACGGCCTGACGGTGATGCGGCGGCATTGGCACGAGAGCTGGAACGCCGATGTTGTTGGACTGATTAGGGGCCATTACAAGTTCAAGGCGTTCGGGCTGCGGGTCGGAAAGGGCAAGGTGCGCAAGGTCATCTCGGACCAGATCGGGCGGCTTGCGCTCGATGGTGAGGAGCAGGGCGTACCTACCTTGATCGGAGAGACGGGGATCCCGTTCAATCTGGATAATGCGAAGGCTTACCGGCTCTCGCGACCGAGTTCTGCTTCTTCTGCTACGTCGGGCGCTTCCATCACGCCCGGCGACAAGAACAGGAAGAGCAATGGGGAGCTGGACGAGAAGAAAGAAGAGGAAGAAGAAGGGTCAGAAGATGGAGAATCAGGAAGAGGCGGCGGAGGAGACTACACAGCCCACGTCAAGGCTATGGATGCGCTGGTGTCGGCGTGCGACGACCACCTCGTCAACTTCACGCTCTGGGCCTACTCGACCGTCAACACGCACGAGTGGGGCGACGGCTGGAACGGCGAGGACCTGAGCCTGTACTGCGCCGAGACGGGGTCGTTCCCGAACCACCCTTACCTCCGCGGGGCCCGGGCGCCGGCGGCGTGGTGCCGGCCGTTCGTGCAGAGCCTGGTCCCGGCCCCGGCGTCGTCGGCGAAGCTGGTGCGCATGGCGTTCGATCTCAAGACGTCGCGGTTCGAGGCCGAGGTCGATATCGTGGGAGGACGGCAGCAGCAGGACGGGGAAGAGGCGGTCGCGAGCATCTACGTGCCGTGGCTGCACTATCGGCAAGGGGGCGGCGACGAGGAGGCGGAGCAGGAGGAGCGGCTGGCGCTGCGGGTGCAGGTCGCGGAGGGGGATGCGTGGGAGGTTCGGGGACAGGTGCTCACGTGGAGGATCCGCGGCGGCGGCGGGGGGAGGAAGAGGTTTGGGATGGAGAGGGAGGGGAGGGGTGTTGTCGCCGCGGGAGCTGGGCACAATTGTCGTGTGAGATGGGCGTACAACTGGCCCTCCTTCACATGTCGTTCTGCGTCCAGGCGAAAGTGATGCTAGGTGTTGTGCGCTGGCTGGCCGTGGCCGGATCATCGACAGGTTGCTGTCGCTTCTCCAGCAGGCGGTCTCGGTCGGACGTCCGCGGACTTTTGGGTTCGGTTCGGGGTCTCCCTCGTTAGATTTTGAATGTGTCACGATTTAGATACCCCCCGTTATTTCACTCATTTTAGAATATTACCTCGGATCACGATGTTCATGCTACGTTAGTGAGTAGGTTATCGTTTTTGGATCGAATGATGGGTGTTCATGAATGTAATTAGACAGCATTGATTGATACGCGATGCGACCGGCGTACGGTCCGTGGCGGATGACCCGCTACCGACCGAACAATTCCCCTCCAAACAATTCCCCTCCAGTGACCTGATGCATCAGCATGCGCACGAGAAAAGGAGTCCAGGGCGGCACCCCGGGCGCCCGCGGACAGACGGTAAGTAGCAATCAGTCTAGACGTCACATGCCTGGCCAGAGACAAAAATATACCGGTCTCATGTTCTCATGTGTTGAACCGAAATAGATCAATTGCCTGGCGATGTGCTGCGACGATTGGCGTTGAGTGATGGCTGCAGTGGTTCGGCAGAGACGGAAGCTACGATACACGATTCGCTTTCCGCTTCTAGCTTTATGTCAGAATGATCTTCGAAGCTCGGGTATCAGATACGACCGATTCATGTGCATCGCACTTGCATAACTAGATGACTAGACGCTTGGCAGACTGGATACCTTTTCTCGGGTCCGTTCAGGAGGCGCAGAGAAAGAAGAAGGCGAGAAAAAAACTAAAAAAAACTGGAGTTAGGACGGACATGTTGCCCGTGTTCTCGAAGTCAGGTATTGAATAAAGAAGCGGTTCGCTGCCAAGAGTTCTGGAGGTGGGCCAAAAGAGAAACAATGCAAGCTGAAGTTGCTTCTAAGGTGTTTCCTCATTTCCTTTCTGAATGAAACATGGATATATTTGCAACTCGTTCAGTGCATTCGCGCCATTGGAACATGGACAATTCAAACCAAGAAGATAAGAGCACAATCGACTGGTCATCGTGTTCTGGGGTTTTGAACATCGGCAATTATTTGGGTCGATATTGCAAGCATCAGGACCAACAGGGTGGTGACGGTTCTCTCAGGTGGGGTGGACGAAAGACCCCCTGTTGAGGCTGTTCGTTCGGGCGCACCAGCAGCAGCCTCTCTAGCGCGGGTTACGTGGTCCGCCGTTGTGGTAAGGTTCTGACCTACATGCCCGCCATTCTGCGCCGCCATGTGCTTGTGCAACATCAATAAATCCTTCCGACTGCTGAGAATTTATTGGTCACTGAATACGGAAGTAAGCCTCGCGCCTGCTTTTGGCCAAGGCCAATTCGGGAGCGTGTCATAGATCCCGATAGCCACTCTGACTGCCAACGCACTTGCTGTCGTAATACTGTTGGCTGTTGCTAATCTTATTACTTGCTTTCAAATGCTTCTCCTGCTGACGGACGACCTCGTACTACAGTCTGTCAATTCAGTTGGCCACTCGGCGAAATTATGGGCGTTGGGCTGTCTGTGTTTTCTCTCCTTCCGCGGGTGGCCGCGGTTGCATACCGGGCAAATTTGCATGCTGGAACGCAAACAATCGAACTCGAACCGAACCTCTGTCGCTTTCCCTTTCCTTTCCGCTGGCAGCTGGTCTCGTGCGTTCCTACCCCCTTGGGGGTGCCAGCGGCGCATCGCATCGCTAACGGTGGGCCCATTTTCAGATAGCGTCCAGTCTATCAAGTCGGCAGCGGAGTAGGGGCGGTCTCAGAAGTATGTACGTGTAAGTAGGTGCCGGTACAATACCCGTACCGCCAGGGTTTTCGACTTGGCACGCACAGTCCATGCAACCGCACAACGGCAAACTTATCCGGGCGAGGAGTCTGGCGTTCAGACCACAATGCCATGCTTAATTTCCATCCTTTCAATGGGCGTGTCTTGTACGACCCGTCTGTACCGTACTGTATGTATGGACATGAGACGAAACCTACAGCCAGCGTACTACTGACTGGCTGGCTTGCTTACCGCCCTGCAGTGGCACATTGGAAGGGGAATCATACCAGTCGGGCCGCACGACAGCCAACGACGACACCAGCGTTACCGACGCTTGCTTTTCTAGGGTAAAATGTTCGCGCGGAGCCAGCTCGGTACAGATCTCTCAGTCAGGCCATGCTGGACTGGAGAATGAGAGAAAACGGAGACTGAAGTCCTCAAAAACTCCGGACGGGCAAAGATAGAACCCGCACCGGCGCCTACACAATAGCTCGATGCCAGCGCTGCCTCCGAGGTACGAGGTCTGGCATGCGATGGCCAATCGTCTAGCAGCGTACCCATCGAGAAGTTCGATCAATATCAGGGTATCCATGCCACCTGGTGTTCTTCCCCCACAAGGAGGAAGAATCGTGTCCGCGGAAGGGGTGTGTACCCACCACCACCACCACGCCAGCAGAACTCTGCGCACCTGACGTCAAGACTGGTAATTACACACAGTGACACCTCCAACGACACCACCATCCAGTGAGTTTAGAACTGCCAAAACAGCAGCAAGCGCGTCCCCAACACAGTATCCAGACATCGCTGCCCAGAGCATACCACAGGCTCCGCGATGCTCTTGGCGACCCACGTCGGTCAGCCGGTTATCCGATGACCTATCCACTGGCCAGCCCAGCATGGAGGCATCATGTAGCAAAGCATGTCGCAGCTCACTGCCACCGCGGAGGCCGAGCGATGGCCCATACCCAGAATGCCGGATCTCTCAAAATCTGGGGCTTTCCCTCCGTCTTTGCATGGTCTTTTGTGGCTTTCCATCTCCAATTGCCTTTTCGAGTGAGATCCTTTTCCGTTAACGCCCTCCTGCCATCCAGATAGACTTTTTGTCTGTCTCGCGCCTCTTTCCCTGATTGCGTATCCCGAGCTATCTAGATCGACCCCGGAACGGAAACGACCATTGCCTGGATCCTGCGACCATAGAACTCTCTTGGAGGGGTCCCTTTCTCGAACTGCTTCCAACCAGCAACCGTGACCATGGGTGTTGGAGGCCTTGCCGAACCCGTCGTGGTGGTGTCGCTACTTGCGGGTGGTGTCATCGTGAACCGTAATACGAACTACAAGCTCTTCGCCAAGCGCGGCGAGATCCCTTGGAAGGAGAAGGGCGACGATGACGAAGTACGAACTTCGAGGACATCCTCTTCCGACGAGACCGCCGTCGAGGACGACGGTCCCTACTCGCCCATGATGACAGACAACTTGCTCGAGGATGGGTATCTCACATCATCGGCGGCATCGGAGCCAGTATGGAGGAGGAGAGAGGTTGGGTTTTGGAAGTTCCGAGGGAGCGTGGTGTCGCCCAACACACGAGTGTTCAAGGATAGCTTCTTGAGCCGGCTATTAATCAAACTTCCTTTCCTCTGTGAGGTCTGGTATTGGGCACTGATTTACTGGGTAAGCCATCCGCATCGATCCCCATGCGATATGTACAAGAGGGACTAACGACGTTCACCTAGGTCTATCAACTCGGTCGTGCTGTCTCGGCGTTAACTCTCGTCGAGGGTACCGTGAACGTCGCCCGCCGCCACGGCCTGCAGGTCGTCCACCTTGAGCAGAAGTTGGGCCTCTTCCTCGAGCCGGCGATCCAGAAGATGTTCCTGCCGCATACGACTCTGATGCCGTGGATCAACCGCCTCTACTCCTTCATCCACATCCCGGCCACCATCTTCTTTCTCGTCTGCCTATACTACTACTGTATTGTGCGCAACCGCACGCACGAGCGTCAGGACGGCAAGGACGTCGGACAGAGCGCGGGCTCCCCTGCTGGCGCGCCCCTTTTCCAGGCTCGCCGCCGCACCATGGCCATGTGCAATCTCATCGCCTTTTTCATCTTCACCCTCTGGCCCTGCATGCCGCCTCGCCTGCTGAGCGACCCGAATGCGCAAGGCGCCGATGCGACGGAAGGCCGAACCTACGGCTTTGTAGACACTGTTCACGGTGCCGACGGTGATGCTAGCTATTGGACGCAAAACAAGTTCTGTAACCAGTATGGTAAGACCATTCTCGTCGTCGTCGTCCGACGAACCCCAATCTTTTGGACCCCTAACTAATCTAATCCCCGAATAGCTGCCATGCCTTCGCTCCACTTTGGCTACTCCCTTATGATCGGTATGACTGTGGCCACGCTACCCCTGAACGCACGCCACCGCCAGACCCGCCCGGTCACCATTTCGAACATGCGATTCCACCTGCCGTCGACGCCGCGCCTGCTGTGCCTGCTCTTCGGCTTCTTCTACCCCTTTATCATCCTCGTCGCCATCGTCTCGACCGCTAACCACTTCATCCTCGATGCTGTCGCCGGCGCGGCCGTCTGCGGCATTGCGTGGAAGGGCAACAAGTTCATGCTGAACCTGCTCCCGCTCGAGGACTACTTCTTGTGGTGTGTCCGTATCAACAAGCCGCGGTCAGCATCTTAGAACCAGACGTTGAACTTGGCTCTGGGAGCGGTCCCGCCCTTCAGGAGTAATATTTAATATTCTTGCTTAGAGTTTGGCGTATACCTACATTGTAACTGATGTTTGGGACGGGCCTCTGATTCCCCCTTTTTGGGAAAGAGCCTGGCTTGATTTGGCTGGCGTTTTGGGGGCGTTGCATCTACAACCTTCACGACCATATCTTGGGACCACTGCTCTTTGGAGTTTTAGAGAGCGCGTTATAGAAGCATATCTGTATCATTGCGACAACGGCATTAACCTTCTTCTTTAAACTGCTTGCTTGCTCTTGGTTTCTTGGCTGTCATCCACAGGACTTGGTACTCTCCTATATTTGGTGAGGCGGGCGAAGCAAGTAATGGTTCAACGCATTTTCGGCGCAAGCTCTCTCATCTACTGAAGAACTAGTTAAATACGAGAAATAGGCATTGTTCACGTTCTGGAAATACTTTCATGGATGACCATACTGCTGCAATCTCATCCGGGCCTGCTCACCGCGACCACAACAAGGCACGGCATATATCGGGAGGGCATTGCAACAAGACGATGGCAGCGAACATTGTAGCCATTCATCACCAAGATATTGCTGGTGGCCGGAAAGATTGCCCCTTTATCTCCGCTGGTTAGCCCGGACTAGGCGATAATCACGGTGGGGCTTCAGCAACATCTCGAACCAATCAGCCCAACGCCGTGCCAAACTACGTCATGCTGACTTGTTGGTGCCCTTGTGGCATCTTCTACGTCATCGCCGGTGTCTTGCGGGATGTCTTGTTTCGGTCACATAAAGCTGCTGGGTAGTCACCCACGTTTCTTGGCATCGTAACTTACACTCATCCTACCATCTCAACATCTCAACCATCAAGACATCTTCGTATATTTCACCTCGCTCTCATCCTAAGAAAAGGCCAACACAAAATCTACACACACACACACACACAGACCAACCACACGCCGAAAATGTCCAAGATCATAGACGACGTCAAGTCCGGCCTTAAGGGCATCCGGGGCGCGGGCGACGCGATCCGAGGCTCGGCCATGGAGGCCACGGACCAGGCCTTCGACAACGACAGCAACCACCCGCAGACGCAGCTGGCGCAGGCCAAGAACCGCAGCATCACGGAGAAGGGCAAGCAGGACATTGCGGGGACGGACCACATGGTCGCGCGGCACGAGCAGAAGCATGGGAAGCACACGGCTGGTGCGGCGGCGGCAGCGGAGGAACCGGTGACTACGGGGACTACTGCTGCGGGAACGACGACGACGGCGGCGGGCACGGGGGTTGGGGGTGCTACGGCGGAGACGGGGACGACGACGACTGGGGTGAACTCGCGGGTGGTGTGAGAGGAGGGAAAGTCCATTCAGGGAGTCGGCGGGGACTGGGTTAGGACGATTCATGATTCCCTAAGGATTACAAACTATAACAATGCTGGCTATGGGCATTGGGACGAGCTTATGACATGACGTATGATACATACCCAAATATGAACCGGAACAACATCTATATCCAACATCCAAAACACCCAAATGTGATTCACTGGTGCAGTGGATATGCTTTCTAACTACAAGCACGTCTTGAAAGCATCAAATTGTCTGCTTGTATGTCCCCGACCATCTGAGTGAATTCTGGGGTAGTCTGTATGGCATGTGTCACCGTCTGCTCCTCTTCTAGTAGGAAGGGCAATTGCAACTTCCCACTTGCCTCCTCGAACACCGAAGAACGATAAGCTTGCCGTGCATATTACAAATCACACCTCATGTTTGGTCACTTCCACTGTCAAAGTAGGAAACCGCTGCAGGTACGTGTTGCCACATTGATCTTAGAAGCACTGGCAGAAGTTGCTCTTCCCGCACAACTAAGGGTGGTGGTTTGAAGAAAGCCGCAAAACAGAGATTTGCACGTTTCATGAAAGAGGAAGGCACAACAGCAGACCGAAGATGGAGGCGGGTAATGTAGCACGTCTCGAAGCCCACGATGGGATTCCGAACTTCCTTTCTTCATAGACCTCTTAACAGTAATATTTCCACTATGGCTACCTCTTCGGACTCTATTCTCCCGGTCTATTCAGTTCAACCTGGATGGACTCCCCGACGAGTACCTCAACGTGCTCTGAGGTCATCATGGTGGCGCCAACCTGTTCTGTTCTTGTTGGCAGTCGCAACATTCCCTTGTTTTGTCGCGTGGATCTGGGGATTGCTTGTCATTCCATGTCTTGCGGTCCCTAGTTTGGACACCGCGCTGTCCAATCAAGCTCTTGGTGAAGCGGAAGTTTTCGCCCGCTGCTGGGAGACCGCCGGCTGTATGGTCGGCGGTTTCTGGGCATGGCGGATTCTGATGTGGATCCTCGATGTGAGAGCGGATATCGGTGATTAAACGTTAGGTCTACCCTACCCAGAAGGGTACATTAAGCTATGTACGCATGTATGGCCTTGGTTGATGCTTCGGCTCTCCTCGAAGCTATATACTGCCTCTGCTAAGCGTTCCGATTGAAGCAGGACTCCCTCGAGAAAAAAAAAAAAAAAAAAAAAAAAAAAGCAGAAAAATCAATAACCAAAAAAAGGGGGGTTCTCGCTGATTGAGGTTCATGATACCTAAGAAGAATTGCGGCAGAACAAGGAGGGGGTCTTGGGCAGGGGCTGGGTGCGGGCTGGGCAGGTGGGAAGCACTCAGCTCTCTTAATATGGCTCCCGTCGACGACAGAAGGTCAAAAGAGACAGCACTCAACTCTCTTAATACGGCCCTGTCAACAAACACACCACGCGACACAGTGAGCACATATCGCCAAGACCCGTCGACAGTCGATTCCTTCGATCTGATCATGGTAATTACTTCACCAATCTCACATTTTCCTTCGTGCAGTGGCCTGACCTCTTCTGTTCCAGGACATCCAAACCCATCGATCCCGGCATTGAACATCTCTCCCATCCTCTCACACCGTGCCAACTTCGAAGAACCGCTCTGCGTCATCCTCCGAGCACAGCCGAGCAGCACAGAGCACTCAGCTCTCTTAATATGGCTCTGTCGGCGGTCGATTCCTCAATCTCGATATTCATCTCTCGAGCACTTCGGTCGCTCTCTCCAGCGCCTTCATCTCAACCCGTACGGCGAATCGAAGGGAGTTAACATTTACGACCAGACAGTCAGACAGACCACACCTGGCATTGGACACATTTCCCATCCTCTCACATCGTGCCGACTTCGAAGGAAGAACCGCTCTACGCCATCCCCCAAACACAATCGAGCAGCAGAGAGCACTCGGCTCTCTGAATATGGCTCTACCGACAAACGGGCAAACCACGCGAGTACACATCTAGAGGTCGACAGTCAGTTCCTCAACCTTCGAACACCTCAATCGCCCTCTCTAGCTGTTGCCTCCTCAGTCCTTCATCTCAATTCTTGTAGCGGGCCAAAGGGAGTCGAAATTGACGATCAGGTAGTCAATCTGGCATCCGTGGTCTCTCGAGCTGAGCCGAAGTTAATATGGATGGCTGTTGTGACAGAATTTGTCCTCCTTGAGCATCCAACAAAGTATCACCTGCTACCTGGCCATCACTCTACCGTATTCGCTGGATGCTGTTTTCTGGACTCCGGATTTGATCTTCAAGACCTTTCGCCACATCTGTTCCACATTATGTGGCTCGATGTTCATCCAGATTCCGGCAGCACCACATATACCTTGCTCTGTACACAGATCCAGGACCACCTTCATTCTGCTACATTCCTATATGACCCTGGCCAGCCTTCTGGCATCTTTGGATCCGGTAGCACGAGATCCACACAGCAACTCATTACGGCCGACCCGACAAGCTGAGGGACAATTGTTAGAATATCCAGCTCAGGGGTAACAACCAGTACGGTTCAGGGGGATTACGTGCGCCGTGCGCACGGATTATTTATTTTACCGTATAAAGGGGATTTCACGATTTCTTTTTTATTTAAATAGATTATATATTATAAAGGACTTAAAATATATTATATTATATATCGTTAATTATTATAACGTGGTTTACTATTACGCGACGTATATTACTTAGCGACGCACCTTAATTTAATTCTAATATAATTAAACTTTAACGCGTAATACCTCTATAATTATAATGCCTAATTAATCCTAAGAAGATTAGATAGTTTTAATAATTTAAGCGACACGAAACGGACCGAATTAAATAAGCTAAAAAGTAGTAATAAAAGCTTATAATATACCCGAATTAATTTTACGCTATCGAATTTATGGCCGAACTTTAAAACGCGAAATCCGACCGAAACGATATAAAATAAATTTAATTAAAAAAAAGGTACTTCGTAAATATATAATTAATCTAAATATTTAAAGGATGCTTCTCGATTTCGTTAATATAAAAAATATAGCTAATCTCTTTACCGCGTTGCGCGGCGGCGACCGCGTCGGTAAGTATTAAGTTAAGCGCTTTATTAATCGTAATCCGGATTTAAAAACTAAAATAAATCGTCGGTACGATTATTAAAGGGCTTTTTATAAAGATTTTAAAGTTATTTCTGCCTGGTTTACGTTAATTGTAAATATAAAGGCGAAATACGAGATCGTTAACGAAAATATTTAAAATTTCGATAAAACTAGTTTTATAATAAGTATAATCGGGTTAATACTCGTCGTAATACGCGCCGAGCGGCGTAGAAAAGCGAAGTCGGTTTAGCTTAGTAATTAAGAATAAACAACGGCGATTAAATATATTAATTCGTAAAGCTAATATATTCCGCCGTTTTTAATCGTTTAAAGTTAATATTACCTCGCGAATTAATCCCGCGAAACCGATTTACCGGGCGATTAAATAATTAAGCCGATTTTTAATAATTAGATTAATAACGAAATAAGCTTAAACTAGATTAAGTATTTCGATAAATATATTAGATTATAAACGAAAAATTATTACCGCCTTTTAATTCTCGACGGTTACGAGAGCTATATTTCGGCCGAATTCGAAATATATTACTAAGATAATAATATTATTATTATTAATATGCCTCCCTATTTATTGCATTTACTTTAACTTTTCGATATAGTACTTTATTCGCTTTTAAAGCGTATTTATTCGAAAAAAATCGAGCTATTTATTAAGGCTTTTATAAACTATATTACTAAGCTCGAGTTCGTTATCGCCTTTAAAGCTGCGTATTTTACTATTTTTACGGAAGCTAATATTAAATCTAGATTTAGCGTATTTAGTTTAATACCTTATAACCTTAACGAAGTAATTAATAAACTAAATATACGTTTCTGGACGCTTACACTTAACCTATTCCGTTTAAGGACGGCCAGTATTTACGACCTTTAAACGCCGTTTAACCCTTAATAAATAACTAAATACTTTATTTATATTAAAAAGAGGGTATTTACCTATTAAAAAAGCTCTCCGACGCCGATTTTAAATACGATAAACTAAATAGCGAAGGGTATAACTAAAATAGCCTATAAAATAACCTTTATACGTAATAAAATATATATATTAAAAGAGGCTAATTTAGCACTTTTTAAACACCGGAAAGCTAAAAAATCGCGAGTTTAGCTTAAAAAAGCCCTTACTATTAAAAAATCTTAGCAGCTATAAAACGAAAAGGTAAAAAAAAAGCGTTTAACGCCCGATAAAAGTAAAAATAAGGGTTTGTTAAAACGGAGGGCGACTAATAAAAGGCGCTATAGTATTTATGGCGAAACAGGTTATAATACGCGAACATATAAAAAAAATATAAAATTAAGCGAAAAATCGGATAGCGAGTAGTTTTAATTAATTTTAAGCGTTATAATTAAATTAATTTATATAAAAAGGTCGAGAAGTAGAAAAGATGCGTCGCTAAGTGATATGCGTCGCGTAGTGGTAAACCACGTTAAACTTAAACCTCGATCGGTTTACGTATAAAATGATTATATAAATTACGAGTATATACGCTTAAGAATCTCGAACCGCTATAAATATCGATTAATAGGACATAAAGTTAAACCTTTTCGATATTATCGAATCGAAAAAGAATAAAACTATATATATTATATATTTCGTATAATTTTTTTACGATTATTATAAATTTAAAATATAAAGTATTATACTCGAAAAGTAAATTTTTTCCAATTTTAAAGAGTAAACCGAACCTTATTTTAAATTAATAAACCGAGGGTATATAAAAAAATGTTTTTTATATATCGAAATTTATAAGGTAACGATCCCGGCGAATAGAACGATAACTAAACGGTTCGTACGCTTTATAAATTAATACCGTATAAAAAAAACTTTTCATAATAATTAACGGTATTTTTAATATTAAAGGTACGATAAACGTTAACCGTATAAAGCTTTAAAAAATATTTAATCGTATTAATTAAAAACGAGTTAATAAACCGTATAAAATAATAAACGAGTACCCTTCGATTTATACCGGTAATAAACCCCGGACTACCCGGAGTTTATATTAATTAATTTATATATACTTACTTAACTTTTAATTATAACGTTATACTCGACTTATTTATATAAACCTCGATATTTTTATACGAAATAATATATAATATTTTATCGATATATTTAATATAAAGTAAAATAATTAAAAGTCGCAAAATTATCGTTTTTTAAAAAACGTATTAAAAAAGAATAGATATATATTAACCGATTATATAATATTTTCGCGGATAAAGTACGGATATTTATTAATTAATACCGCCGGTACGGTTTTTTTAAAAAATTTATTATACGTTTTTTAAAACGTACTTATTAATTATACGAAGTAATATTATTTCTATTATATCGGATTCGGAAAAAGATAAAACGAAATATATTACCTTTTAAATAATTATTTTAATATAAAAATAAACTATAATTAATATTATATAAATTAAACGGAAATAATTTTCGTATAAATAAAAAAAGGAAAACCCGGAAAAAATATAGTATAAAGTTTTAAATATACTTTTAAATAAACTTTAATTTATATAACGATGTTACGACCTGGCCCAACCATGCGGCCCAGAACCCACCCTACGGCACGGCCCTACGATACCCCGAAACCCTGCACAAAGACCCAGCAACATTCCAAGCCACACCAGTCAGCGAAGCCCCACCAGTTAACAAAGCCCCACTAGTTATCGCGACCCCACTAATTAATAAAGACCTACGACGATTAAGCTACGACGATAACCAACACCAACGACGACAGGCAGTACCCGACGCAGCCACCCCAGGACAGCACGAGTTGGACAGTACGAGTTGGACAGCACGGATTGGACAGCCAGGGAAGGACAGCAGGATAATACTGGTCACGTGAAAATAAAGTAGGGATATGTTAGATCGCGGATATCCAGTACGAGCCAGGACAAGATATATTAGATCGCGAATATCCAATAAAACCTAAAGGAATCAGTAAAGAAGAAATTAAATATATAACGATAAACGCTCCCTATATATTTTAAATAAACACTCTTTACTTCAGTAATTAATTTAAGCATTAATCTAACCTATTAATAAAGCAAACAGCCTTAACGACTCTATTATGAATCCCCTTAAATCTACGCACCTCAGTTACCTTTTATTCCTACGGCTATTACACATTGTATCGATAAGAGTGGACTTTTATCGCACGTTTAAATACTCTCTCGTATTATTAAATATAAACCCCAGTACGTCTTACTAGGTTTCCTTTAAAACCCAGATAGCGTTCGTTACATTTTAATCACTCTTATTTTTACGAGTCACTACCTAGACCCTTGAACAATAGCACCTACAGGAACCATGTCTACACCTAGACCTAGCAACACCCCTCGCCACGGGAAGGCCCCTGCCACCACTGTAAACACCTCTCATCGAGACCCCGCGATAAAGGTAGACAGCGACGACAGCGACGATAGCCCTACCCGATAAACGTTGGCCAAACGAATTAAGGAATTTAAACAGGAGAACGCCAACTATTAACACTATTACGTTAAACTCGAAAAAAAACGCAACGAACTCCTAGCCAAGAACACCCCAGGATAAACACCAGACATCGACGAACTACGTAAAAAATACGCCTCCTCCGTACCGCCGCCAACATTATCCAGACCCCTGTTACTCCCAAGGGAGGCATAAAGATTAGCACCCCAGCAGCCTTCGACGGAACCAGTAGAAACCTCCGCGGATTCCTTGTCCAAGTCAAGGCCTACCAACGGTTCTATAAAAAAACGTTCCAGGACGCTACTCAACGAGTTATCCACGCCGCCTCGTTCCTTAAAAGCAAAGCACTCGCTTAGTTTAAACCCTACCTGAACGAACTAATAGAAAATGACTAACAAATTGAGCTATGCCGCGCAGAGGCATAACGAATTTTCGAAAGCTACGATAGCTTCGAACAAGCTCTCAAGTCACTCTTCCAGGACCCCGACGAAAAGCGATAAGCAAAAAGAGAATTGGAAACTTTTAAATAGAAAGGGTTAACCGCCTTTTACACCGCCGAGTTCCGACGCATTATGGCTCGACTAGACTGCACCGAAGCCACGAAGATTATAATATACTACCGGGGGTTAAAAGAAAACGTTAAGGACGAACTCAGCCGGCTTAATACCCCTAATAATTTCCTTTCGTATATAGAGCTCACCATTAAAATCGACACTCGCATATACGAACAACGCCGCGAAAAACAGGGCGGACAATAACGGTGGACCAGTCGAGTCCAAGCCAACACAAACCGACCGCGTCACCACCACAGCATGCCACCAAAGAATAGCACAGCGCATGGCTATCATAGTGGACCCATAGACCTCGACGCTACTAAACACGATAAACACGACAAAAAACAGGGCGTTACCTGCTATAACTATTAAAAACAGGGATATTTCGCCCAAAACTATCGATCCCTAAAGAAAGACTTCCGAAAAGTCCCGGATAAACGACAAATTAATACTACTAATAATCGACCAACCTTTATAGCTATTAAAAAAAACAACGCCAACAGTACGATAAACGTGCCCCACGGTAGCCTATCCTGGATAGCTTATTACGACAATAATTGCCACGACCACTTGGCAGACAAGGAAGGAACGGAATAATTCCTTAAAACCCCTAGACGGTAAGGTACTACACGCACCCTCGCGATAGTATAACAATAAACCCTTTATAATAACGAAAACAGCGAGAGTAGCAGCGAAAATAAAAACCCGAGAAATAACTTAATCCGCGCCGAGCGTCGACTAAAGGATCCTAAACGGCTTATTAGATTACCTGTACCCGAACTCGCCGTAAAAGTAGTAAAACCCCGAAACCTAAATATCGACGAATAGCTGGTAATCCCAGGAGTTACACTTCTTAAATCACGAAAACTGCGGCAAGTACTTATTATGCACGGACTTAAACAAAAAGTAAAAAGAAATTACGCTATCGGCGACGATCCCAAAATTTCGCCAACACACGATAACCACTTCTTACTCGCTTAGATCGGCTGCATCCACGATGGTTGCACCGAGCACTTGGCAGAAAAGCTCGAAGAGGGATGGTTCCCTCGAAGGATTAGCAAGCACCTAATCAAGTAACCATACCTCGACTACCTTATCGGGAAGGTTAAAACAACCATACTTAACCCCCGACGAGCCTACCTACTAATCGAAAGGACTCCACAGTAGCCCCGAAAATGCCACTTAGAAAAACAGGACTGGAAAGACTACACTAACGACGAGTGCCTACAGTACGCTTAAAAAAAATCACGAGCCTACCGAACGCTCAAAAAAAGCGCACGATGCTTCCAAGATACCTAAAACTCCCAGGTTAGGGGACCTGCCATAATAACAGGATCCCAAACACCGCTACCACCGTACGACCACGAGATACCGTACGCACAGATCCGTCGCCACCAACGAATAGCCGACGAACGAAACCTACTATAACGGTCGGGAAACGACTCCCGCCGGTTATAAAAGAACGATACCCGACGGGATACGATAAATCCCTATGCTTAATAACAAATAACTAGGACATCTACGACTATATCGTACTAATAGTCGAAATTAAAGGAGTTACTATCCGAGCGCTACTAAATAGCGGAGCGTAAAGTAATTATATTTTACCACGAATCGTTAATAGCCTAACCTTAAAATAACAGGAGAAAAACGCCCTATACCGACTTAGGACCGTCGATAAAGGACTTATAACGTACGATAATAGAGACGTACGAAAAGAAGTCGCGAACCTTTCAATCAATATCGAAGGACGTTATAAACGAATCACGTGTAACATCACGAACGTCGCAGGATACGACATAATTTTAGGGATACCCTAATTACGGGTAAATAATCCTAGAGTCAATTAAAGAATAGGCTAACTTTAGTGGAATATACTAGGAAAAGGTTTAGTCGATAGGCAGCGGTCTAGGAAATAACCCCCCAGTAAACCTAAAGTCCTTAAAGCATATATCATTGCCAAGAAGCCTAAGCCGAATATCACGACGATTATACCAAAAGAGTACCGGCAATTCAAAGCTCTCTTTAATAAGAAACTAAAAACAGGCTTACCGCCTTACACACAATAGGATCATAAAATACCCCTTAAGGATAAGAAAGAACCCCTATTTATACCCATATATAAACTTAATCAAAAACACGAACAAGCCCTAAAAGAGTATATCACGGAAAATCTCGAAAAAAGAGTTATACGACCATCTACGTCGCCAACAGGATTCCCCATACTCTTCGTCCCAAAAAGAGCAGGGACGGGAAACCCAAATAGCGTATATATATCGATTACCGGAAGCTTAACGAAATCACCATTAAAAACCGGTACCCCTTACCCTTAATCAGCGATTTACGAGACAAACTACTATACGCCAAAATCTTTACAACACTTAACCTCCCTAACGCATACAACCTAATCCGTATCAAGGAAAAAAAGAATAGAAAACCGCGTTCCGAACTAAGTACGGACATTTCGAGTACTAAACTATGCCGTTTAGTTTAACCAACACACTAGTTAATTTCCAGGCAATAATTAACCACGTCCTACGAGAATACCTCGATAAGTTTATCGTAGTATATCTCGATAATATCCTAATCTACTCCGAAAACGATAAGCAGCACCGAAAACACGTTAAGTTAATACTTCAAAAACTGCAGGACGTTAACCTACTAGTTAATCCAGAAAAGAGCGAGTTCCACTAACGATCCGTCACATTTATGGGATACGTAATATCCCCTAAAGAAATCCGGATAAAACCTTCTAAAATTTTAGCAGTTAAAAAGTAGCCCACGCCCATAAGCGCTATAGAAATCAGATCCTTCTTAGGACTAACTAACTACTACCGAATATTTGTCCCCGGATTTAACAGGTTAACGACATTTCTAACGAACCTAACAAAAAAGGACGAACCATTCCGATAAACAGAAAAGGAAGACCAAGCCTTCCACGACATCAAGGAGCGAATCCTTAGCGAACCAATACTTCGCGTAGCAAATCCTGCTAAACCTTTTAAAATCGAAACCGACGCATCGGATTATGCGATCGGAGGGCAACTCAACTAACGGAACGACAACGGAAAATCGCACCCTGTTACATTCTTCTCGAAAAAACTTAATAGACTAAAACTCAACTATTAGATCCACAATAAAGAACTAATAGCCATTATTAAGGCTTACAAAAAATAGCGACATTACCTTAACGGAACAGTAAAACCAGTTAAAGTTTACACCGACCACAAGAACCTTACAACGTTTACTACGATAAAAGAGCTAAATAAACGACAAATATAATAATTTAAATTCCTCTCAGGATTTAACCTTACCATTATTTACCGTAAGAGTAGCGAGAACGGTCACGCCGACGCGTTAAGCCGACAACTAAACCACTAGGAGGAAGTCCCACCTGAGACACGGACTATCCTGACCTACGATCAGGACGGCAACCTTACGCCGTTACGACAACTAAATACCACAAGTTCCGTACAGTACAACGACGATTAGGTCTCCAAATTCCGACAACTAAATCAAACCCCGGATCTTACCAACTATACCAGGGATCACCTCGAGAAACGAAACAACCTCGTCTTCTACCGAAACAAAATCCACATCCCTAAACAGTACCGTAAGAGCTTTATCAAGGAATTTTACGAGCATCCCGCGCATAGACACCAAGGAGTATTCAAAACCTGGAAACGAATCACTAGGCAATTCGACTGCAAAAAACCTTAAGTTAATCGTGACTAAAGTAGTTAACGAGTGCGACCTCTGCAACAAGGCCAAGGCCGCCAGACACCGACCCTATAGGGAACTACAACCAATTCCACCACCAGACAAAGCATAGAAAACAATCGTACTCGACTTCGTAATTAAGCTACCCCCATTAAAAGAACCCCTAACCAGAGTTAACTACGACAACATCCTAGTAATCACGGACAAACTCACGAAGTACGCTTACTTCCTACCGTATAAAAAATCCAGCGATACCAGTAACCTAGCCTACACGTTCCTACGAACAATTATTAATTAGTATAGGCTACCTAAAACGATCATTTCCGACCGAAACAAACTATTCACCGCTAAGTTTTAAAAGTCGCTAATAGCGCAACTCGGCGTAAAATATAAACTGTCCATAGCCTACCATCCCCAAACAAATAAACAAACCGAACGAATAAACTAAACACTGGAGCAATACCTACGCTACTACGTCAACCATAAACAAAATAACTAGGTGCAGTTATTACCTATAGTACAATTCGCCTACAATAGCGTAAATAACGAGGCCACCCGCATATCCCTATTTCGGGCAAACTACGGGTATAACCCAAAAGTTACCAGAACACCCCTGGAAGGAAAGTTAGCACCTATCGCGATTATATAAGTCGAAAAACTAAAGGAATTACAGACAGCACTACAGTAAGACCTCACCTTCCTCTAATAACGAATAAAGCAGTACGCCGACCGAACCAGGTTAAAGGGACCAACCTTGGAAAAAGGAGGAAAAGTTTACCTCCTACGACGAAACATCAAAACTAAACGACCAAGCGAAAAACTAGACTTCAAAAAGATCGGACTATTCAAAATCGCAGAAATTATTTCAAAAACCAATTACCGACTATTACTACTCAAAACAATGCGGATACACCCTATATTTTATATCTTATTATTCGAACTAACCCTTAAAAATGTAAAACCCGAAACACAGTTAAAGGTCGAAACGGATTAATACGAGTATAAAGTCGAGACGATCCTCGATAAAAAACGGGTCGGGAAGGGATAGAAATACTTCGTTAAGTGGAAGGATTACTTAATAGAAGACAACACCTGGGAACCTAGGAAATACTTGGGGAACGCCGCTGAGGAGCTTTAAAAGTTCGAGGGACGACCCCAAACTCCGCCAACAACGACGGCTTCAGCAGCACGTCAGGATACACAGCGTTCCAGTCGAACGAGAAGTCGGAAGGCAATATCGAAACCTCCTCGGGAGCCAGTTCGGATATAGCCTTACAACGAGCCTCTTTATTAGCCTCCTCGCGCTTAACGCGCTCGAACTCCTCGATACTGTCGATACTACAACAAACCGCCCGCATCATCTTCTCGAACCAGAGTTTCTTTTGTTTTCGAAGGCGAAAGACCTTTTCCTCCGCAACTTAGAGCTTATCCTCCAGCTTTTAATATTACTCGGCGATTTTTCGCAACTTAGTAAAAGTAACACTTTAAACGTCGCAACGAGACCGACCTTAACGAACGCACTCAGCATAACGGAACGAATCCTGCACCGAAACCTCGCAAAAAAAAGCCACGGCCCTCGTAATAAAAACACGACGGCATAATAACGGAATACTGCAAAATAGCAAATAACAAAGCGTCGCGTTATTCAGTCTTCTTAGAACGAAATTTGCGTTTCTCAACGCGACTAAACAACATAATAAGCATACATCACAATAAAAAGCAGGAAGGAAGAAACTTACGAAAAACCTCAACACGACGGCAAACCCGTAGGTACTTATAGCGACCAAACTACTTTAGGAACAAAGCAAACAGGAGGGAAGGAATAATATTACGACCTGGCCCAACCATGCGGCCCAGAACCCACCCTACGGCACGGCCCTACGATACCCCGAAACCCTGCATAAAAACCCAGCAACATTCCAAGCCACACCAGTCAGCGAAGCCCCACCAGTTAGCAAAGCCCTACTAGTCATCGCGACCCCACTAATCAGCAAAGACCTACGACGATCAAGCTACGACGATGACTAACACCAACGACGATAGGCAGCACCCGACGCAGCCACCCCAGGACAGCACGAGTTAAACAGTACGAGTTAAACAGCACGGACTAAACAGCCAGGGAAGGACAGCAGGATAACACTAATTACGTAAAAATAAAATAGGGATATATTGAATCGCGGATATCCAATACGAACCAGGACAAAATATATTAAATCGCGGATATCCAACAAAACTTAAAGGAATCAGTAAAGGAGAAATTGGATATATAACGATAAACGCTCCCTATATATTTTAAATAAACACTCTCTACTTCAGTAATTAATCTAAACATTAATCTAACCCATTAATAAAGCAAACAGCCTTAACGACTCTATTATAAATCCCCTTAAATTTACGCACCTCAGTCACCTTTTATTCCTACGGCTATTACACATTATATCGATAAGAGTAGACTTCTATCGCACGTTCAAATACTCTCTCGTATTGCCAAACATAAACCCCAGTACGTCTTACTAGGTTTCCTTTGGAACCCAGATAGCGTTCGTTACAAACGAGCCCTCGGTAAAAACTTTTAAAAAGAGGTTTAATTTCGGATTTCCGTTATATAAATATATCTTAAAGTTTTTAAATTAAAACCGGCTTTTATTTATTAAAAGTTAACGTGCGAAGGATTGTTTTTAAATTTTTAAACGTTTATAACTGCCGCTTTTAATCGAAAAGGGGTAATAAAATATTTGATAAATATTTTATACGATAATTTATTATTAGAAATATTTTTTATTAATCGATAATATAATCGTACGGGAATTATACGGTAATTATACGGTAATTAATAACTATACGATTAAAGATTACCCCGAAATAATCGAAATTAGCGTACGATAACTATATATTATTTAAAAGTATTATACGGCGTATTAAGGTATAATATACGGCTCGATCAATTAAAGGTATACCGTGTTTATAGTAAATAAAGATGCTGGTTAATGTATTACCGGTTTAAAGAGTAATAAAAAATATGTATATAATATTTATAAACGTACGAAATTATCAGAACGAATCCCGGGAATTATAACGAGTTTTTATATAAATAAAAAAGAAATTCTTTATTTATTAACGACAAAAGAAATAATACGCCGAAGGAAAAAGTTACCGACCTTAATATTATACGGAGCGGTACGCATTATTTTATAAATGCCGTATTCTTTTATTATTTTACGGGAGAGGATATTTATTCCGTAAAAGAATTAATTATACGAGTAAATTAATTTTCTTTTCGCGGATAGTATAATTAATAATATTAAAACGAATTATAAAATATTAACGCCGTACGTATTTTTATTATTAATAAACCGTAGGCCGAAGTTTATATATAAAAAAAACCTCGACGTAAATATTAATTAGATTTTCGGAGTAGTATTAATTTAATTCGAAAACTCGTTTATTATAACCTTTATTAAATTTATTATTATATAAAAAAATTTAAAAGTTACGAAATATAATATTTTCGATATGTTTATATTATTTTTATTTTTATTATATAACGCCGATTAATTCGAAGCTTATTATAATAATATTTAAAACGTTATTATACGAAAAAATAATAACGTATAGTTCCCCGTTATTTAAAAATAGGGACACCTATTTTTTAACGTTAATCGTATAAAGTAAATAATATATTTTTTCGAAATATAGCTCCGTTATTTTTATTAATAGTTTAAATATTTTTATATAAAAAAACTATATAATTTTTTTAAAAACGCCGGATATAACGATATTAAACCGGTAAATTTAAAAAAAATCCGGAAATTTTATTTATAATATTAATTATACGACTTAGTTTTAAAACGTTTTAAGTTTTCGTTACGTAACGATTATAAATTTAATTATAAAATCGTTACCGACGTTATATATATAAATAAATAAAATATTTTTTACGTTATCGATATAAATATTTCGTTTTAAGCCGTTATATTTTTAAAAACCTTTTCCGTATAAAATATATAGAACGCTTTTTACCGATACTAAACATACGTTTATTAAGGGTTTTTAAACGTTATTTCGTATAATTTAGGCATTTATTTTAAAAAAAGTTTAGCGATTACGTATAAATAATAAGAATTACGTATAAATAAATATTAATCGAAATATATTAAACCGTAAAAAAAGTTAAAAAATCGTACGGCCTGCTCCGCCGAGCGTACGATATTTTATAAAAAGAATTAAATTAATATACCGACCCGGAAATAGTTTTTTAAATAATCGTTAAAACTTTTAATAATACTATAAGCCCGAACGGCTTAATTTCGATGCTTTTTATTTTCGGGGTATACCCTCGAATTAACGTACGATCCCCGTTATTATTAAAAGTTTAAAAATATATGAAAGTTATCCACGAAGTAATAAAGATGCTCCGGAAATATTATACAAAAATCGATATTAATTAAGCTTTAAATACTTAAAACGGACTGTATATCTACGATATTTTAACTTTCCCGCTTTAAATAAAAGTTTTTATATAGCGTAAAAAAACGGCTAAACCAGACTTTATTAAATCGCCGTAATCGAGGGACGGACAGTTCGTATTAATATATACGATAGCTTAAAAGATTTCTGAATTATTTAAATTAAACCGTTTTTTTAAGAAAAAGAAAAGAATTAAACCTCGGAAAGTAATAAAATAAATATACCAGTACGTATTATATAGTATACCGATTAACCGGAACTTCGTTAAATATAATTTAGGTTATATATTAAATTACTTTAAGATAAGGATATTTATATACCCCCGGATTATACGGATATTTTAGTACGATTATATTTTAATACGAAAAAAGGATATCGCGGATTATATTATTATTATAGTACGAAAAGAACCGCTAAATAATAATATATCGCATAATATTTTTTTTATTATATAAAAATAAAAAAACTACGATTTTATATTAAAATTTCGGAAAAATAGCGTTATTAATATATTTGAAGCCCTATTTTAAGAATTTAATACGGAAAAAATTAATAACCTCGCCGCGTAAAACGTTTTTTAATTCGTACAATATAACTTATAAATATATGATTAATACCGGATTTTTAAAACACGATTCGTACGCGAAGTAAAAAGAAAAAATATTAAGTCGTATAAAAAATTTAGGTTTATTATTTAAAGGTATAGCGACGTTAATAAAAAATTTTTTTTAACTTAATCGTTAATTATTTAGCGGATAAGTTAACGCTTACTTTTCGTTTTCGAACCGACGTTTATTAAAAATTTCGGAGCGTATAAAAAACTTTAAGATATAACGTAAGTATATATTTAATCGTATAAAAAGCTTACCCGAAAAATATACGCCGAGTTTTTAAAAAGTTTAAGTTATATTTCTTAGAAAGTATAATTTTTTAAATTATATTATTATTATACGGATTAACGGAATTCGATTTTTATTAGTTTAAAACGTATTACGAATACTACGTATAAAACTTCGGAATAACGGTATTTACGTATAATCTATACTTTTTATTTATATGCGATAGATTAAATATTTTCGATATTATAATAATATAAACCGACGATATATTTAGTTTTATTACTCCCCTATTTTTTCTTTTTAAAAAAAAAGAGTTTATAAATACGAAATTTCGTGCGAAGCCGAAAAAGACTTTAACCGAGAATAAACCGATTAAGTTTAACGGAAAAAAGATTTAGTTTAAATTATATAATATTTTATTCGAATAAAAAGGATAAGCTTAATAATTCCGCTTTATTAACGTTTAAATTACGGATTAAGATTAATAATACGTTTTTTAACGTACGAAAAGAGCGTATATCGCTTTAATATATTAATTAAAGGCTTTATACGACTTTTTTATCGCCGTTTAAATTTAAACATTAAAGGAGAAAGATATTAAATACTTTAATATATAAATATTATAATAAATTAAATACCTCGTATAAAAATTAAAATATATTCCTTTTAACTTTTAATATACGAAAATATATATTTTTACCGACGGCTTATTCGCGAATAATAAGGATTTAACGTTTTAATTTAAATATATTATCGCGATTAATTAAAAAATACGCCGTACGAAGAATAGTTTCGAAATAAAAAGAAATATCGTATATTAAAGCTCGACGAAATATAAAAGAGTTACGCGAAATATACTCGCGAGCGAACTATACGGTATAATTTTTAGAGTTAATAACGGTATTGTATTTAATTTTATATTTTAAAAAATTATACGAAGCTTTAAATTTTAAAATATCCTGATAATTTTTTATACCGACTCGAAATTACTATACGAATATTTCGTTAAATTCGAAATTATAAACGAAAAAAGGCTTATAATTAATATTATATTCCTTTGAAAATCGTATAAAAAGAAAAAGATTTTAAAGATTTACTAGGTTAACGGCCGAGATAATTTAACCGACGTTTTTACGAAAAAGATTTTAAATTAAATACTCGAACAGTTTATTTTTACGAATAAGCTTACTGTACGAATAGAAGTATACGTGGAAAAACCCGAACCTTAGTTTAAGTAAATAGAGAGAGGGTGGAATATTTTATTTATTATTACACGATATATAATTACTATTAATATTTTATTATTATACGAAAAGAGGAGGTAAAAAAGATATAATAGTATATTATATTTAAGCTTTAAAAAAAAGATATCGTATAATTTATTATATTTAAATATTATATATTACTTTTTTATATAACCCCGTTTAAATATCGTTATTTTAAAAATTACTTTATTTTTCCTCGCTATTCGAATCGTTATTATCGTTATTATTATCGTTATTATTATTATTATCGTTATTATTATTATTATATTAAACCGGTAAAATAATCGGAATACGATATTAGGAACCGTATAATTTTTAAACGTACGTGGTATATTAACCGCTTAAGTAACCGGTAAAACGGAAATAGTTACGGAACGGGTATAAGTTTTAAATATACTCGTTAGTATAATTAAGACCGGTTATTTTATAAAAAATAATAAAGAGCGCACGGAAATAATTTTCGCGTTAAATAATCCGTAAAATTATTAGTTTAAAAAACTCGGTAATTTAAATACGAATAATAATATCGTAATTAAGTATCGTAATTACTCGTTTTTCGTTATTTTATTACACGATTATTAATATTTAAATATTATTTTAATAGAAAAATAGAGTAACCGTATATTAATAATAATATTTTAAAAGAAATACGGTTAATTATAAAGTTAATCGATAAAATTATTTATCGGTAATTATTATTATAATTAACGATATTTTACGGTTCGAAAGTAATAGTGTATAAACCGGATAGGGTATTATTTATATTAGTTATCGCGCGAAAAGAGAAATTATATAAAAAAGAGTAGATAATTAAAATAAATAGCTTAAAGCTTAGTTTTATACGAATAGTTATAGTAATAAAAGTAAATGATTAAAGGAGAAAAACTTTTTATATAAAGGATTAAGGAATTAGGTTTCTTTTTATATCGATAAAGAAAAGTACGAATTAGTAGATTTATTAATTCGAATTTCGAATATTTTAAATCGAGACGAATAAAAAGGGATTAATTATTAATTCGTACGAGGGAGAATTTTTTTTATTAGTTAAATATTAATTAAATATTAAACGAAGTATTAGGTATTATATACGGTACCGGCGATTACGGTTTTTTTTAGATTAATTATATTATTAAGAGTAAATAAAGTAAATATAGCGTTACTCGTACCGAAAAAAAATATAAGAAATCGAATAATTTAATACGTCCGTATAATTTACAAAGAGGTATAAAAAAAGGGTGCGTTCCTCTTAAAAAAAAGTTACTAGTATTAAAATATTTAGCTTAAAAATAATAATTAATACGGTTTAAGAGGATTACGTACGCCGTGCGCACGGATTATCTATTTTACCGTACAAAAAGGATCTCACGATCCTCTCTCTACTTAAATAGAATATATATTATAAAGGACTTAAAATATATTATATTATACATCGCCAACCACCGTACGTACGTATAAAGGCCATTCAATAACAACATCTCTCGCCACTACAGTTATGCAAGACGCTTGAGACCGACACCGCAGTCTCTCAAATGCCTTTTCATTGATCCCAGAACATTATAAACTTCCTGTTGTCCATGACATTAAAGTCATGATCAAGCCCTGACCAAACTGATTCTCAACCTCCATGCCCCATCCTACCCCGGGAAGCCAATCGCTGACAAAGACCAACGAAACGACCACACATCTGGAAGCCGATATTCGGTTCCTCAACTCCCCCGTTCACAGTTTCACACTTCAATTGCTCTCTTTGGCTGCATTAAATTCCATCCCGTTCAATACGGTGGACAGAATGCGATCATGTCGAAACCCTAGATCAGACGGGTCATCAGCCAAGCCACACATGCGTTGGTTCCGCAGATGGTATTTTTTTTCTTTTTGTCAATTATTGGTTTGCTTTTTGACTCATACCAGCGCAGGTCAGCAGACGCAAGTGACTCAAAACCTAGCAAGTCCAACACATATCGACTCAAAAAGAAGGTATTATATCCTAATACCCCCCAAACTCTATAACCAATTCAACATTTACGTCACAGGTGGTCTTGGCATGTTCTAACCCTCGAGATTAACTACCGCAAGGCCGGGAAGTTCAGCTCGACTTTGGTATGTATGTTGTTGCTTCGCCCCTTCGATTATACTAACGCTTCATAGATCCAGGAGATGATGATATTTTGGAGGCTACGGGCAGGGATTGTTGGCTTGTTAATGGTTGGAGATGTATTTATGCAATCAAGGGCAATGATTGCTGTGTATTTGTGGCTGTATTTGTGATTGAGCACTGTAGTATGGATTGGTACCGATATTCGGAAGGGCAGGTTGATTAGGCACTACTGTAGTGATGATTGAATGTTGATATATTGGAATCGTCTGGTCCCTGCCTAGCCACTGTATGACTGAGAACTATGGAAAAGCAACCCCTAGCGGCGTTTTCACAGGATTAACACGTCTGTACAACTACAGGTTCCCAACAAACGGCCTTGGAGGCAAGCCATTCAAGTGGCATCATGATCACAACATATGCTCCTGGGAGTAGGCCCTATAACATGCTACCTCCCGCTCCAGCCTAAGTAGATAGTGCCTATATCTATCCCGCAGGTCAAAGGCCATGTCCCAGAGGACGCACTGCTCTAAGGAGTCCCACCACCAGCCCTCCAGCTTGCGACGCAGGCTGTTCCAGAAAGTCAACACCCAGCTTGGATACGAGGCTGTCAGGGGGATCGCGAGAGGCAGGCTGGCCAGTCGTTCCATGGGATCGTACACCCAATTTCGACTCGCATCCTCGTCGACCTTGGCGACGTAGAGGCAGAACAGGTCCCCAGATCTCGGTAGGTATGGCCGGTGGCGACCGGCGCGGAACTCGGCCAGCATGAACTGCGACTGTTGCGTCTCTTCAGGTGAATGTCCACTCACAGGCTTCGGGCCACTCGGGGGTAAACGCAACATGAATTGCTGCTGCTGCCGCCGGAAAACAAGCCGAAGCGCCCAGCGATAGAGCGGCCAGGACTCCACATCGGGGAAAAGAGGAGTGAGAAAGTCGAGGGCATAACACCAATACTCGACGATCCATCGCAGCTGCACATGGCGGTGGCGGCCGCCGCAGCGGCCCGACTCTGGGTCCTCCTTCTCGCTTTGGCCGAGCGCCTCGGCTTGTACGACAAGGGCTTTCGATTGACGCAGCAAGGGGCGAGCGAACAGTCCGGGCAACGAATGCAGTGTTAGGTATAGGAGGAGCCTGTACCGAATGGGGTAGTGTGCGGGACGGGAAGGGATCTGTATGGCGGCAAAGAAAAGGGCCAGGACGAAGAAGTGGAAGCAGAAGATGCCAAGGAGCGACACGCAAAGCAGCACATACGCCAATCCCTCGTATGCCACTTGTCGAATGGCCAAAGCAGCCCTGGACCGGAGGATTCGGTGATATCGAAGAGCCATGATGTTGGGGCAGTCATTAATGTTGTTCGGCGTTAGGGTACTGAGGTAGACGGTAACAATTAGATCATGGAATGAGATGGGATATGATCCAGAAGGGCGGAGAGTGAGCGACCATAAGTGAGTTGGGCCTTTCCGGTAAACATACGCAAACAGAATGGCGCGTGTTGAATTCAGAAGAGCGATCGGAGATTGTTGCGACAGCCAAAAGAACCAAGTGATTGGATGGTGCTGTTTTGGCATCGACGCCTACCTGGTAGCGCCAGAAGTCGCCATTGGGTTTGCGCCAACGCTGATTGGCGCCACTACAGGCGCTCATCAATGAGTAACAACAATCCAACCGAGATGTCGCCAGTCGAAATAATACCCATTATATAAGTGCGTTGACATTGATAGCCTTCACCGTCTGCCCGAGACTCTCAGGAGGCGTTGGACAAGACATCTTCACGGAACTTGCCGGTGCTTGTCCCCTAATAGCGCCCATCACTATTGCTAGCTCCCCTTGCTCCCTCAACGTCAGCCCGCCACAAGCAACCAGCCTGGATCTCACACCGCGAAGACGTGCACCAACTTCTGGGAGAGGAGCATGACATCAGGACATCAGGGACCATTTCATTTGAAGAAATTTCGTTATCAGATCAAAGCGACCTGGGGACACGTGGTGCGGATATCGGAGCAGAGCCCGGGGCCCCGACCAAATCCTGACAAGCGTCGCCAACCCCACCGCCGACGACACATTACACGAACTCCCGGGTCCACTGCTAAGCGGGTTTAGCACCGGTCGCGATGCCCTTTGGGTATAGTCAAAAGCGTATTTGGGGGAGGCCAGGCCTATCTGATCGTATGTTTATCTAATCAATCAAATCTTTTCTTCATGCTAGACCCTTGGCAGCAACCCTTGGAGGTGGTCTTGATGCTCGGGGTCGTGCCATGGTTCCTGACCTAGATTTCGTGACTGGGTCAGGGAGCTAAGGCAGGCGATCGGCGCAGCATGCGGGCAGAGAACAAAAGGGCGGCTGCTCCCTTTGGATCACGATGTACCCTTGATCATTGATCTTTCTGCTTCTTCGGTTCGTTTTGTTTGGGTAACGGAAGCACAGGCGCCATGTCCAACGAAGAGAAGGTCGCAGTCGCACCGGGCGCGACTGTTGGTATGTAACCCGGTTCACCCCCGAAGATTGGGAAATAAATTGCTGACCGAGTTCGTATTGTGGAAGCTCTCGATAGAGTCGCTTCTGTCAAGAGCAAAGAGGAGACCAAGCTGGTCCGGAAGTTGGGTACGTCACGTCTGCCTCCTTCCCCCATACGATGGCATGGGATCACCCGATTACTTGCGCTGACGCTTTGACAGACTTCTACATCTTGGTATTGACCCTACCCTTCCCATTCCATGTTAACCGGAGTGCAGTGCGGTAACTGACTCGGGGATGGCATCTAGACCTACGCTTGCTTCAGTTACTTCTTCAACTACCTGGGTAAGCAACCACCGAGTCGCAACTGTGTACTGGTGCACAGCTAACCCGGCTATCGAACAGACCGAGCAGCATTCGCCAATGCCTATGTACGATCACCGCTTCCATCACCCCCACGATCCCCGAACTGACAATGGTGGTCTCAGGTCGCTGGACTGAAGGAGTCGCTGAGCCTCACCGGAGCGGACTACAATATCCTCCTGTCAATGGCAACCGCTGGGTGAGTCGATTTCCCCCACCATCCGTTCGCCAACTACGACTGACCTAGCCGCCTCCTTCCGTGTCCAGTCTCTTGGTCGGCCAGATCCCCAATAGCATCATCATCCAGAAGGTCCCGCCGCGCATCTGGTTCCCCTCCATGGTGCTCATCTGGGCGGGCCTTACCATGGCCAGCGCCGGCTGTAAGACCTACGGCCAACTGTGCGCCGTGCGATTCCTCATGGGCTTTGCCGAGGCGAGTACCTATGCCGGCAACATCTACGTCATGGGGTCATGGTAGTGTGTACACCCTCACTCTTCGCCTCTGCTCGACATCCGACACTGACATCTGTCTCTCCCTACTGTAGCAAAACCAGCGAGATTGCCAAGCGAACCGCCATGTTCACCGTTTCTGGCCAGGTGGGCGTCATGTTCGCCGGAGCCATGATGGCCGCCATCTATACGACTATGGACGGACACAGCGGTCTGGCCGGCTGGCAGTGGGTGTTCCTGATCGACGGCATCATTACCTGCCCGATCGCGCTCTTTGGATTTTTTTACTTCCCCGATCTTCCGGAGACGACGCGCGCGCCGTATCTGAACCAGACGGAACGTAATCTGGCGCTTGAACGACTGCCGCCGAAGAGCGAAGATGGGCATAACAGTAAGTGAAGATTGTCCTCGGACTCTGACATTGGTAGTCGGAGATGGAGCCCGTACCTATGCCACGGCACGTTAACGGCAATGGCTAACCTCGATCTAGTCCAAGTCTGGAGCCTCGCCAAGCGCGTCCTCGGCCAGCCCACGATCTACATCTGCTGCGTCTTCTCGCTGCTGAGCGCGGCGCTGCAGGCGATCCCAACGCAGAACCTGATGCTGCTGTACCTCAAGAACCAGCAAAAGGCGCGCCACTACACGCAGGCGCAGGTTAACACGCTGCCGCTCGGAGTGCAGGCTCTGGGCATCGTCGCCGAGCTGGGCGCCTCCCTCGTCATCGATCGCTTCCCGCGGCACCGCGTCTTCGTGGGCCTGACCCTGTGCGCGCTCCAGGCCATCAGCGCGATCGTGTTGCTCGTCCCCACGATGACGCTCGCGGGTCATTTCGCCGCATTCTATCTGGCGGCTACGGCGTACAGCATCAACCCGCTGCTCTACGGCTGGATCAATGTCATCGTGGCTCGCGGCGGCGACGACGCGGCGAGGTCGGTGGTGATCGCGTCCATGGTTGCGAGTGGCTTCTTGCTCTGGACTTTCTGGGGTGTCGTGCTGTACCCGGCCGACGACGCGCCGTATTGGCGGAACGGGTACATTGCGCTGCTGTGCATTATTGTGGCATTGGCGTGCTGGCTGTTCGTTGTCAGATGGGTAAGTCCGACCCCATGGTTCCAATTGTTTGTTTCCCTTGTGTGTTGTAACTAATAATTGCTCTAGCTCGATGGATACACTGCTAGGAAGTACGGTACCGCAGAGGAGCCTATGGTTTCTAGGGATATGCCCAAGGTCCAACAGGCGAGAGGACCGGCGGACGAGGAGAACAGGGATGCTAAGCAGGCCAGCAGTGATGCGAAAGCGATTTGATTAGAGCTGGTAGCATTGTTTGGGGTCTGTTAAGGAGGAGTAACATGCCTCTGTATGGGTCAATAACTTTTGTGGACTTAATCCGACAACACATGTAAGGTCTGGCTTTGTTGCATTTCGAGGCTCGCTTTCTCAAGGGAAAGTTGACGTTAAGCTCAAGCTCTGCTACAGCCAGGATACCACCAACACTGTGTCGTCCAGTGTCGAATACGGCGGTCGCTTCAGAGGGCGCTTCCTTCGCCCTCTCTGCAGGCACGGATTCGATAGCCTAGCTTTCGGAGGCCATTGAATTGTCACTTCTTTCCAAACCGGCCTAATGCCGGCCTGAAACGCCACTTCTTGCACGCGCATCGCATTACCAACTCCGACATTCATCAGCCACACAATACGATGCGGAAAACCACTAGAACAACTCAATAGGATGCAGCAGATATGCCTGGATAAGAAAACTGAACTCAAGTCACGAAGCTGCTGAATTCTTCTCCTTTGGATGCGCATCGGATTGGTCTTTTGGGCGAAGTTGCGATGGTGGACTGGTATTTGTTTGGAGGGGGTTGCGCTGCAGTTAGTGGGGTTGTTGGGCGACATTTGGGGCCCGTTCAGTGGTGCTCACTCACTGCCCTACCGATTTGCCAAGTCTCGATAAACTGATCTTCACCGGACCCAACAATCTGAACTCACCCCAACTTCTCGACGACAAGACACGTCTGATATTCGTTCCCGCCGACGAATGAATCCGCCCCCGGAGCTTGGCTTCAATGCTGGATTTATCGATTGCTCATGGCTCAAGACAAATCGCCATTTGAAACTCGCAGGGTAGTAGATGTGGTGGGGGAACGTGGGCCGACCTTGGTTTGGCTCGAAAACGTCTGGTCTCATCGCGATCCTGTCCTCGTCCCCGTCTCTATTTCCAGACGCTCCTCAAACACTAGCCGCCATGGGGCCCAAGTCGGTTGATCAGCAACCAGCAGATCCGGGACGAACGCGATCGCCAACCATCTGTCATATAGCTCAGATGACTTGCATACATACCAGCGACGGTCAAGTATATGCCTGTCAGCCTGTGATGTGCAGATACCTCCCCAGTCAAAGAAGCACAAGAGGGCCTTTCATTGACCATTCAAACATCGAAAAGGGAGGGCCGCATTTCCCTCGAGCAGCATCCCATGCTGAGAGCTAGTTGGCAGGGGTTTCAAACGAAGACGATGGGAGAGCCTCCACCACACACCACCACACCTGTTGGGCAGCGCCTCCCCGTTCATTCATTCGTTCATGCTTAAGGCATGGCGAACTCTTGTCCCCCTTCTTCATGTGATTTCATTTACTCCAGACTACCTAGCAGAATAAGCTTATGTGATCCGATACCTATGAATTTCATATGCCCTTTCGTCTGATTCAGGCCCGACTTCGTCAACCTTTCTGTCGTCGCCTCTCCCCATCTCACTGCTGTCGCTCTTTTAGCTGAACGCTACACGTCCCCAGACGAAGGAATCATGTGTTGATCGAACCAACCCATCGCAAATAACACCGGTCGAAGTTCAGAGAGACGACCCAAGCTTGGAACTTGCAACTGTCGGCTTCATTCTCGCTATTTACTAAGGGTCCTTCATCTTCGAATCTCTTTGATATCTGTCGCATTCTGCCTTTTCGCGCCCTCTTCCTCGAAATCTCACCATGAAGTACAATCCGATAACGCTCGCTTCGCTGCTCTCGATATCGCTCGCGACTAATGGCTCGCTGGCGCAACCACCACCGCCCGCCAAGGGCGGCGAATTAGGGCCAAGTGCTCAACAAGCTGGCGCAGCTCAACCACCACCACCAGGCATAGTATCGAATGCTGCGGCAGGCAGCGCGGCCCCGCCAGCAGCAGCAGCACCACCAGCCCCCGGAGCCGCGGGACCGGGACCAGCCGCCGCAGCTGGAGGACAAGTGCCGCCGGCGCCACCCGCGAAGGACGCCGGTGCAAAGGGGACAGAAGCAGGGTCGCCCGGGCCGGCGGCTGGGGCAGCAGCTGGAGCAGCGGCGGCGCCGCCACATGCGAAAGGCTCAAACCCCTTGCCAGCAGGGCCACCACCAGCAAAGGTAGCTCTCGGGGCTGAAGCAGGTGCAGCAGCCCCGCCGGCACCACCACCACCGGCTGCATCAGGTAAGTAATACCGAAGGAGCTGCTATTTATTCTATTTGCATCTACGCGCCGACACGAGTTTTCTGTGGGAATCGCGCGCCCCTTTTACCAGTTTTTGCGATACATGAAAGGCCCTACAATCGCTTCCAGCAATGCTCTCTCTTTACAAACGCTACATAGGGTACCGACTGACCATGGTCTTGTACAGGCGCACCAGCACCACCGCCTCCGCCCTCAGGGACCAATGCACCTCCTCCCCCTCCCGCAGGAGGTGCTGCGCCGCCGGCGCCACCGGCTGGAGGACAAGCGCCACCTCCGCCTCCCGCTGGCTCCGACGCACCGCCGCCGCCAGCTAAAGGACAACCTCCATCCCCTCCAGCAGGTTCCGGTGCACCACCACCCCCACCAGCTGGAGGGCAAGCACCACCACCTCCATCCCCGGCTGGCACCGGTGCGCCGCCGCCGCCACCAGCGGCTGGAGCAGGCGGTCTAGGCCCACCGCCTCCGGTAGGCTCCGGCACACCCGCGCCGCCTGCCAAAGGTGGTGCTGCCGGTCCTGCGGCTGGAGGCCCTGGCGGCGCCCCGGGGGAGCAACCCCCGCAACCGGGGGGGCCGGTACCCCTGGGACACCCGCGGCAGGCAGCAGAGTCCCGGGCCAGAGCGACAGCCTGGGCCCGCCCATCGCCACGGGTAACGCGCATACTCAGCGCGCCTGGACTGTTGGTCTCGTGATCGCGCTGGGTGCGGCCGTGATCTTCGGGCACTAGAACTCCCGACCGTTCTCAATGGGTGGCGTTCCTGCTGGGACTGGTCAGTGGGCGGGGTTCGACACTTGTAACAGTGACTCAGTAAGACAAGCGAATGCGCTCTCTTTATTTTGATGTATAGGCACGGTGTATGAAAGAACAAAGGGGTTACAAAGAACATCCCATCCAACATATGATACATGGACTGAACGCACGCAAGGAAATCCGACGTCCCTGCTCTTGAAGAGTTGGCGTTGGCGGCAGACGGAGTTGGATTGGTAACGGGGGTTTTCATAAGGATGTATATACTTATATATAATTCGCTGACGATACTTGTAGATAACCCCATGTGCTTACGAATAAATACGGATCATGGGAATAAGGATATGAATAACGCCTAAAGAGTGCTCCATGTCCTTTTCGCTGCCACCGGTTCCTTACTTGCTGCTGTTGATCTTCCCTTTTCTGATCGGACGAAACAACCCGCCAATGAAACGTAAATGAGGATAGCGACAGTCCATGTTATGTAAGCCAACCACCTAGTAAATCGATCATTCATTCGTTTTATTCACCGTACGGTAGGTACATACCTGCCGCTCGTATGTAAGGAGTGACTGAGTGCCGAACCTAGTAGTACCGACCCCCGACTGCATGCTGACGACGCTCGAAGCCGACCCCCCGTTCTGCTGCTGGTTGTCCCGGAAGAACATCATGAGGTCGAACGAGAGCTCGGCGTTGACGCGGATGGCCTCGCGCACGGCGGCGCGGTCGAGGAGCTCGGGGTGGGCTTTCATGGAGCCCAGGACGACGTCGCGGATGGTCTTGGGCTTGTTGTCGTCTCCTGCTTCGTTCTCTTCTTCCGAAGCAGCTACGGCGGCTACGACGCCGGCGGTCTGCTTGGCGGTCAGAGGGTTGGGAGTGGTCGTGGCGGCGGAGGTTGGATTGGCGGTGGTGGCGTTGGCGCTGCTGTTGTTGTAGGCCTCGACGGCCGCGGCGAGGAAGTCGTCGCTGGACCAGTACTCCTCGGCCTCGGCGGCGAAGCGGGCGGCGCTCAGGGCGCGCAGGCCGGGGACGCCGTACTTTCGGGCGAGGGTGTAGAGTTTGGCGTGCTGGAGGAGGGCGTGTTGGGGTGGCGGGGGTGGGGTGAGAGGGTCTTTGGGGATTGCGGTTGGGGGGACGGTGTGGGCTGCGGCGTTGGCAGTGGTGGATGGAGCAGCCGGCTTCGTGGCTGATGCCGGTTCGGGTGGTGCTGCTGCTGCTGCTGCTGCTGCTGCGACGGTGGGGGCAGTGGCCGTGGGAGATATCGCCTCGAGGGCGTCGGCTGTCAGGGTGCCGCTGCGCTTCTTCTTCTTTGCGGCTTTCTTGCTCGGCTTGGAGGCGGACTCGGTGGCGGGCACGGCTTCGAAGGCTTCGCGCTCGATGTTGTACTCGAGAGTCGTTTGCGTAGGGGGTTGAGGCTGCTGCTGCTGCTGGGTACCGCTGGCGACCCCGGTAGCCAACCCCCATTGGTCGTCAGGGTCTTGGGCGATGGGGTCGCATCGTCCTTGTGGTGGTGGCCATTGACGCCATTGATGCCGTTGGCAGGTGGCTTGGGGACGGCGGCTGTGGGGGCGACGATACGGGGGCTGTACTCTAGGGTGTAGAGGTACTGCAGCATGAGGTCGATGGTCTGGGGGTCGTCATCCGGAATCGTGATGGTGGCTTCTTGGTTCTGTGTGCGGCGGGGGTCTTGTCAGAGGATGTGTCTTACTTCTTGCCTTTTCGACCGGGCGCCGAGAGAGGCTAGAGAATGAAACGTACGGGACCGATCTCCGAGCACAGCTGCGCGAGTCGCCCCGACCGCAGGCATACGATGGCCTTGTGCACTTGGTGCTGGTCATTGCCGCAGACGATCTTGAGATCCGTATACACACCCGAGTCGAAGAGCCTAGTAGTGTCAGGAGATGTGAGTCAGTCTATACTGAGCTGAGAACCAGGGGATGGCTCCATCGCCTCGAAAGAGAGATGGACGAGGGGACGTGGAACGTACTTTTTCAGTGAGCGCAATAGCTCACTCACATGCTGCGACGAAGCCATGGCGCGGGTGGGCAAGCGATGTTATGGCCCTCCTCTCGTTCGCTCAAAGAGACCAGAGTAGGTAGAAACAAGACGCAATAGCTGGACTCCCTTATTTCGGGAGCGATGCCATCCGGAGAGATTTGAGGTGGCGATGAGACCGAGTAAATAATCTACCGATGCTACGAATACGAGTTCCCATCCCGATGACAAGGGGCCTCTAGTAGCTTGATCCCATACCAAATTGACCTCTCATCGAGTGAGGCTGTCCTCGTCCCCGAGAGGTTTGGGTATCAACACCGCAAGCCTTCTGATGCCCTGAGGCTGTCGAGTCCCTGTGTGATAGGTGGCTTCATTTCCAGACGGTCTAGTTACACCACATTGGCGCTGCAGACGGGTAGAGGGACAGCTCATACGCACCCTATCCTCCGTCGAGGAAGCCCAATCCCCATGCTTCCCCCGCAATGCCGAAAATTATCACGCAACACACGGTTACGACGTTGAGGCTCTGCTTGTGTTCAATTGGCAAATCATGCGCGACGGTGTAATGAAGGCCTGATGTAACCAGAGGTGAGGGGGCAGGCAGGCAGAGCATGTGCAGGAGGATGACCGGTGAAAGGATAAACGTGGACGAGTCGGCAACCAGGGAGCGGCGGGCGAATGCAGGGATGGAAAGCAAGCTTGATCCCATTCGCGGACAGAAGACTTGGAATCGGCAGGCTGCGACAACGACCCCAACGGTCATTTAGCCCGGCTTTTGGGGGTCGCGAAACACGAAGAAGAATAAAGCGGTAGAAGTAGAAGCAGGCTGGGACTTTGGGCATCAAGAAGGGTTATTGAAAAGGATGCCTCATCAATTGAACCGTTTCCTGTGGATTTCGAAGACGACGCAATGCTGCTAGGAGGTCACACGACCGTCAGGCCCAAGAGCCAATTGGCGTTTGCCTTGTCCGTGAGTTGGACCAAGATCGCATGATTGACCCGACACCATATAAACCGGGCGTATGGGTGCGGGATGGGTTTACCCAATCAAGACGGGGTTGAATGGTGGGATGCGTAGCTTCTCAAGCAAAAGACCTCGTTGGATGTCGTCTCCTTCAACTAAATCGCAGCCCCTCACATGAAAGCTGACAGCCGGCGGCTCGAGTGCCGATCAAGGTGGAAAGCAGTTGGATATAACACCTATTCGCTATGTATATAGAGAAATTTGGTCGTGATTCTTCAATAAGTCGTTATGATAGACCTTTTCTTTCGTAATGCGCCTCTACTCCTTTTCCATCCCGTAAATAAACCGCGCGCTTAAAGTCTAGCCTTCTCGGTCTTGCCGTCCTCCTCAATGATCAGCTCGGCCAATCGCTCGGCGACACCCAGCACGGTAAGCATGGGGTTGATGCTGGGAATGGTCGGGAAGATGCCGGCATCGCAGATTCGGAGCTTCTTCAGCCCCTTGACCTTGAGGTTCTCATCCACTACGGCCAGCTCGTCCTTGCTAACATCGCCCATCCTGGTTGTGCCGCAGGGGTGGTAGACAGTGTGCGCGGCCTTGCGAGCGTAGTGGCTGAGGTCCTCGTCGGATTGCACGTTAGGCCCGGGAGCGACCTCTTGCTTGATCCAGTCCTTGAAGGGTGCCTGCTGGGCGACCTTGCGGGCGGCCCGCATGCCGTACACGAGCGTGGCGGCGTCGTAGCCCTCGGGGTCGGTGAAGTAGCGGAAGTCCAGGGCGGGCTTCACCTTGGGGTCGGACGATGTCAAGTACAGCCGGCCGCGGGATCGGGGACGAGGGATGTTGGGCGTCATGCAGAACGCGAAGCCTTCTTTAGGCTCGGCGTAGCCGAGACGGAGTGTGTTGAGGGTGAACGGGATCTGGTAGCAATGCATCATGACATCGGCAATGTCGCCGTCCGGAATTCCATCGGGGTTGGCGGCCGACTTCTTAGCACCAGCATTCGGCTTCTCGCGTCGCAAGAAGATACCAGCGTCCGAGTCCATGGTCGTCTGGCCCATAGGGACGGGCTTGTTGAGCTCCCACATGATGATGCTTTCGGGGTGGTCCTGGAGGTTCTCACCAACTCCGGGCAGGTCGTGGACGGTGGTAATGCCGAGATCGGACAGCTGTTTCTTTGGGCCAATGCCGGACAAGAGCAGGAGCCTCGGGGTGTCGACGGCACCGGCGCAGAGAATGGTCTCCTTCTTGGCGGTGATGGTTCGCGCAGAGCCATCGTGTAGGGTGAGGTCGACACCGGCGACGACGCCATCCTTGACATTAACCTTGGAAACCCAGGCGTGGGTCAGGATGGTCAAGTTGGGTCGCTTCTCGTCACCTCGCAGGACGGGGTGAATGTAGGCCACGGATGCACTGGAGCGGCGACCATCATCAGGGTTGTAGCTGACGGAAAAGAAACCAACAGCCTCCCTTCAGAGAGCCGGTGTTGGTGATGGTGTTGTTGAAGTCGTGAATGACGGGGATGTCGAGGGCGCTGCTGCAAGACTTGATCCAATCCTTGCACAGCTGGTTTCGGTGACGTCCATGGACCGGCTGGACAGTGTTTCTCAACTTGTCCATCATTCTCATAAACGTATCGAAGGTCCAACCGCGGGCACCGAGAGACTGCCAGATCTTCAGGTCGTACTCAAACGGCCGGAAAGAGATCAGGGTGTTGTGTGATGAACAGCCTCCCAGAACCTTGGCGCGAGAGTGGCGGATGTAAGAGTTACCTATGATTTGGTCAGATTGAAGTGAATGGGAAGGAGGCGGCGCAGGGACGTCATTTACCCATTGGCTGTTCAGTTGTGCCATAATCATAGTCGAGTTCACCTCCAAGCAAGGCCAGCCATTTCTTGAGGTCGAGGACGCGATCATCCATGAAGTCGCTGGGGCCGGCCTCGATCAAGAGGATCCTTTTTTGAGGGAGGCTTTCGGCTAGCCTTGCGGCGAGGACGCAGCCGGCGGTGCCACCACCAACACAGACATAGTCGTACCGCTCCGAGTCAGCAACGGGAAGCTGTTGGGTAGTCATGTTGCAATGCGAGGAAGTGGAAGCAATAGCGAAAGTGGTATGATGCTTGGGATCAGATAGCAGGACGCTTGTTCAGGCTATGGGGAGCTGAGAGTACAATGAGCGGGATTGATAAGGATAGGCTCTAGGTACAAATACTCTGGAGGCTGCTAGACAAACGGCAAAAGAGAAAAGGAAAGTCGGCGACGAGGGCGATCGGGAAAAGAGTACTTTATTGATAAGCGCGACGCCAAGGAACGGACGGTAAAGCAGACGAGGGTATTATCTAGGAACTAAGCCATGCGGGTTTCTAGGTTGTCGATCGGACGGAGGAACTGGAGGTGGTGAGACGGCACCCCCGTTGCTAGAACGGAGAGCTTCGTGGAGCCAGAAGCAGGAGAAGCAGGACTAGAGGGGCACTCCACATTGAAAACCCTATCACCAAGTGGATTGCCCGCTTCAGATTCGGATCCTAGTGCAGAGGACGAAGGCTAGCGATCGCAGGGATGGCCAAGGAAATGGGAACGCATCGCGGTGGTTAGAAAGGATCCGGTGGGGCAAAAGGTGAAGAAAGGTTGCTGCTGGATGGATTCAATGGATGGCCGTCTGGCGTGGCTCGTTGGCCCTTCCCAGGACTCCTACGGTCCTACCTCAGCCCAAGCCATCGGATGCAAAGTAATTGTGCAGCAAGCTCCAATCGACGCCAGCAGGTTCATTCCGTTCACGTAGCCGCTGCGCATCAGCTGATTCTTATCGGCAAGCTAAGCGGCTGGTCACATATGTAAAGCAGGCCCTCACCGCGGGCGGCGAGTAGGAGAGCTTGAAGTGAGACCTCAATTGCAAGCGAAGCCAGCCGTAGTAAGCTGAGGGAGCTGCAACTGCAGGCTCATTCGGCACGTACGGGCAGGTGCGACGGCTGATAACGGTAGGCCGAAGCCAGAAGAAAGCGGCTACTGTGCTAGAAGGCCGGGAGGTTGATAGCGATAGCCTGCGGCTACTGTGTTTGGCCGCGATAGCCTTAGGACCCTGCATGACAAGAGGAAATGCATGATTGTCTTGGGCGTGTGTGTTGGTTGCTGCAGGAGTACGCCATTGAGGTTCAGCATTGGATCATCTGACTAGGAAAAAGAAAAAAATCCTTTGCACTGCAAAACAGCATGCACAAATTGATTGATCAATCCGACAATTGGATGGGTAAAGATTTCCCTGGCGACTGGATACATGTCAGAATACGTCATGTCCCAGAAATTATCAGTTCTTATTAGGCGGGGCAGTCTAGCGGTAGGCGGGCAGGGGCGTGCAATGGTAGGATCCGTTGAAGTTTGCAAGACAAACTGCGCAACGTACTTGACCACTTCAGAACGGCCCCGTCAAAGTACGTTGTATTGAATGAAATAGAGTTTTGCGTATCGAATCACCCGCTTACCGATGGTACTCCAGCATTTGATCATGGTGATCATGGTGTCGCAATTCAGTAGTCCGAACCGAGAGAGTCTCGACCTTTTCTGGCTCTTCTGGCTCCCTCCTGCTCATCAAGCAGAAACGGCCGTCTTCGTCCCTGGGTTGTCGGTCCCATAGTGGGCCAACTGGAAACGCGCGAGTCGGTGAAAGCCCGAACGTGACCGCTTTCTCTCCACTAAAGTACGGTAAAAGCGGCTGCTACCTACCTGACTAAGGCTTACTTACTGTACCGCGTTGCTTGGCCTGCCTGGGCCCTCAGCCACCAATTGAACGTGCCTAGCAGCCCAGAAGAAGCATCCCCATCCGCCCTCAAGTCCCAACGCGACTCCGTCTCTTTTCGGCTCAACCCTTTCGATTGGATACCCTGTCAGCTAAAGCCACTGGCTAGATACACCTGCTGCCTGCCTACCGTCAGCACTCAAATGCTCCCTTCTTCGACATCCCAACCATTGATCTAACCACCCGGGACAACCAACCAAAGTCCGCAAAGATGGTGCGCCGAGAGCAGGACCGCCACACCTTTTATGCGGGGAAGCCGCAGCCCTCCGCCGACTCCCCCGGCACCTTCAAGACCATCAACCCGTCGACAGCGGAGCCCGTCTGCACCATCCACACCTCCTCCTCCCGCGCCATCGACGCCGCCGTCCAGTCGGCGCAGTCCGCCTTCCCGGCCTGGTCCGCCACGCCGCCCGTGGAGCGCGCCCGCGTCCTCCAGCGCGCCGTCGCCCTGCTGCGCCAGCGCAACGACGAGCTGGCCCGGGTCGAGACCCTCGACACGGGCAAGCCCTTCTCCGAGACGTCCGCCGTCGACATCGTCACGGGAGCTGATGTGCTCGAGTACTTCGCTAACCTCGTCGCCGGCGGCGGCCTCAATGGCGAGGCTTTCCGCCTGCGGCCCTCGGCCATGGTCTACACCACCAAGGAGCCCCTCGGCGTCTGCGCTGGCATTGGCGCGTGGAACTACCCCATTCAGATCGCCCTCTGGAAGTCGGCGCCGTGTCTTGCGGCGGGCAACTGCATGGTGTATAAGCCCAGCGAGTACACGCCGATGCATGCTCAGTATCTTGCTTCCATTTACCGGGAGGCGGGCCTCCCCGAGGGCGTCTTCAACGTCGTCTATGGTGCCGGCGAGGTTGGTGGTCAATTGACGGCTCATCCTGCCATCGCCAAGGTCAGCTTCACCGGCCAGGTCAGCACGGGCAAGAAGGTCGCTGGCGCCGCTGCCGGTGGCATGAAGTACGTCACCATGGAGCTCGGCGGAAAGAGCCCCGTGATTGTGCTACCCGACGCCGACGTCGACCAAGCTGCCGATGGCGCTTTGCTGGCCAACTTCTATAGTACTGGACAGGTGTGTACCAATGGCACAAGAGTGTTCGTGCCGCGCCAGATGAAGCAGGCTTTCGAGAAGGCTGTGTTGAGCAAGATGCAACACGTAAGGGCAGGAGACCTCTTCGACGCGGCGACAAACTTCGGGCCCCTGAGCAGTAAGCCCCATTACGACAAGGTGGTGAGCTATGTACGCCGCGGAATCGAGCAAGATAAGGCCACTTTACTCTGCGGCGGTGTCTCGCAACCATCCGGCCTGCCCTCGGGTCTCAAGAACGGCTACTGGATCGAGCCCACCGTCTTCACCGACTGCACCGACGACATGACCATCGTCAAGGAGGAGATCTTCGGCCCCGTCATGAGCATCCTCTACTACGACACCGTCGACGAGGCGGTCCGGCGCGCCAACAACACGGAGCTGGGCCTTGCCGCCGGCGTCTTCGGCAGAGACATTAACGAGTGCCACCGCGTCATCTCGCAGCTCGAGACAGGTATCACCTGGATCAACACCTGGGGCGAGTCGCCCGCCGAGATGGCCGTCGGAGGCTGGAAGTCGAGCGGTGTCGGGGTTGAGAATGGGCGCCGTGGGTTGGAGGCTTGGGTCCGGAACAAGAGTACGTTGGTGGAGATGGGTGGGGAGGTTCCGACGGTGTTCTCGAAACTGTAGATATTCGGTAGCTGTACTATCAATGTTAACCAAACTCGAATAGCTATTGGTATTTTGGCTCGTAGAATCCATATTCGGCGCATCGGACAGCATTATTTTATTTAATTAGTTTAAACTCGACAATATTCATCATGTATGTTATGCAGTTACAGACACCGAATCTTTGTGAGCTCCGTATTAGGCAACTTGTATGGTTCTTTTGGCGTGATCGTTTGGTCACAAGAAAGCCTATAATGAAGAACGTCAATGCACCAGTATCTGGTAACTCATATCGTGTGAGAAGGGCTCAGTCGATTCATCTAACAATCACACCATGCTCTTATCCCATCCTTGTATGCGCTCTGTGTGCGCAGCAACCATGACCCAACTTCCCGAGGAAGCTTACATTCCATGCTTCGAGATCACCTCGCTCATCTCGGTATCCTCCTCTGGGCTGCGTGCATGACGACCCATGTAGATGTCGTACTTGAGCTCGTACTCGAGGAAGAAGGCTCTCTTGTAGGCGTCGAGGTACTTGACCATGCTGTAGCCGGGCGAATTTTCGGCACCGGCTTGGTTCTTGAGGAAGTTGTCGCGGGCCATTGACTTTTTTTGTTCTTTTGCTTTTCGACTCATACCAGCGCAGGCCAGCAGAAGCAAGTGACTCAAAACCGAGCAAACTCAACATATATCGACTCAAAAAGGAGGTATTATACCCCAATAATACCCCCAGACTCTAAAGTCCTCCTTGCTACTCTATTTTAACCCGAGAATCTGCATTTCAATTATCACGCATGCAAACAACAATATGCTCACCATTAGGTTCAAACATTTGACAACCTCCCTACTGACACCACGGGCGGTCGTCGGTTTGATCGGAAGCCTGCCACGGGTCTTCCTGTTCGTCTGGCTCCTGCTACTGGCCGGACAGCTCAAGTACGATATCTACCTGGGTCGATGTGAGAGGCGCAACCCCGAGGAGGACACCGGGATAAGCGAGGAGACATCGGCTCTTGGTTTCGTGTTGCCATCTATGTTAAGCGGTGGAAGCTGCCAGCCAGCCATGTTAGTTCTTACTCGAGTAGGTGATGATGCTCCGCAAGGTCAATGTCAAATTGTACAAATTGGGGCTTACGGAAGCCGCCGCGCGCCAGGCTCAATCAAGCGTCCCTGGCACTACATCCATGAATACCACAGATGTTATGTAGTTACACACCCTATGGCTGGAGGCCCAACCGAGATACAGAATTACGAAGTACATACCTAGCTTCTATAATCGAAGGGCTGAGTCTCGGACAACCCGAACCCCTCTTCGCATCCCCCCCCCCACGAAATGAGATGTATATACGTGTGGCATGAATACGTACTTATCTTATCCAGGACCCGGTAAGTAGATATAGGTCGACTTTTTTATACTGATTCTTTTAGCGTGCCTCCTGGGTTAGACTGTAGCCGTTACGGAGTAAGTCGGTTTTCGCGGACATCGTGGGCGGTCAGTGACGCCAAGACCGCTTAATTACTTTGGATTTGAGTGGAGATTACAGTGTTGCGTTTGCGCCACATCGTGGCCTCCCCTCCTTCGGAGGAGCAGTCTAGGCACCTATAGCAGAAGAAGGGGCAGACTAGACGTCTGTGCAATTTATTTCGGGAGGCCCGAGCCTACGTGATCGGATTGAAGAGAGACCACGCAGCAAATGGGCATCTTTGGATCGAGGCTGTGTATGGTAATTGGAGAGGCTGTGTTGGGCACTGCTGCAGGTATCTGCATGGGTTTATCCGGCCAATCAGGTTCTCTCTGTATAAGAGCTGTAAATGCGGTGCATGGCGTGTTTGCCAAGACAGACTCTGCTGACAGCCGACTCTGCTATCCTTCGAAGCTCTCCCCTCCTTTTTATCCTGTCTTTCCTGCTTTTTATGCGTCAGCGGTAACGAACAAATCCCATTATCGCGCCGGAAACAGCAATTGCGACTACTCTCACAGTAATAATGCCAAGCTTAAACAGGTATATTATGCTGGCATTTGTACCCATGGTTTATAGAACCATCTAACGGGGTTTAGGTTTAATTTAATCAAAAAGACTATAAAACACCTTGGCCGCAAAGTTGCCTCAAAGGCCGAGGAAGCACGAAGCCCAATAATTGCACCCGTCGAAGCTACGGCTACCAACAGCAATGGGGTCTTGTGTGAGCCTTGCTCGCAATTACGGTTACCCGTGGAAGAATCAGAGTCGGGGGTTCTCATTCCCGAGTTCTCGTCCACATGCCCGATGTGCATACTGTTTGACTGGCTGTCGAGAGGCTGCACAAAGACCCACCGCGAATCCCACGATTTCCGTTTCATACCGTTTCCAAGATCCTTCATGAGCCTACAAGAACTCTCTGGATACGAACTTGATAGACTGTCGGAGTCATTGGGCCTTGTGGAAGCGCATGGGAAAGGCTCCAAACTTTCCTCTGAAAAATTGCCCGATGGTAGACGATCCAGGAAATGTGTGGTTTTAACGCGGAAAAATGGCAAACAGAATATGGCGGGCACAGGCGGATTCTCTTTCGACCCTAGGAGTATTGAGTACAGCCACATCGGGTCACTGATTGCACGATGTGATCGTGAACACCAGAGTTGCGGTATTCGAGCCAATCGTCCAGCTAAGTCCCTTCGGCACTTTCGTCTGATACACTGTGCAAGTGGAAAGGTTGTTCGTAAGGCAAGAACCTGCGATTACGTTGCCTTGAGTTATGTCTGGGGCCAAGTTCCTCTAGGCACCATGTTCCGATTGGGCTCTCGACCAAAGTATCCTGCTACGATTGAGGACGCAATACAGGTTACCATGCGACTTGGCTTTGCCTACCTGTGGGTTGATCGTTACTGTATCGATCAGGCAAGCTCAGCCCACCAGACCGAGCAGATCCAACAGATGGGCCAGATTTACGAACAAGCAGCTCTGACCATTCTTGCTGCCGCTGGGACAGACCCAAGCTATGGCCTTCCCGGAGTCAGTAGGCCCCGGATAGGTCCAACAGATCGCGTGGACATCGGAGGACTGACCATTGCACATATCCCCGACAGCCCTGAGGAGTACGTTGAAAACAGCGTATGGGCTACACGTGGTTGGACATACCAAGAGGCGTGTTTATCGAGGCGGCGCCTCTTCTTCACCGATTCGCAGCTGTACTACGAGTGTCATGCGGGCAACTGTGAAGAACTCTCATTCTACAGAGGGCCTCAAGCAACGCATCCGGCGTACAAACCCTTTGCCTCTGTATTCGAAGCAGATCCGAGCACAATACTCCGGTGCATTCTGGAGTATTCCTCCCGAGAGGTCGGATTTCTTCATGATCGACTTAGGGCGTTTCTCGGGATCCTCGCCACCTTCAGCGAAGCTTCAGAGCCGATTTTCCACTTGTGGGGTGTCCCATTTATGCTTCGTCATGGGAAGTACGAACTGGGTTTGGGACTTCTGGAATCTACCTCATCTATCAGAAGTCCCGAATTCCCAAGTTGGTCTTGGCTGGGATGGTCAGGTCACGCAACACAGAAACCGTTGGTGGAGGGCCTTTCTCAGTATCGATCGACCTACTCAATCATGGTGGAAGAGGGGGACCAGGTATTGGATCTGACGCCTCAATTACTACAGCGCTATTACTCGGTTGAAGGTACCCCGGAAGCTGCACCGGCGGCTCTGCAACTTGAGGGCATGGCCTTTCCAATCTACGTGATCAAGGACTTTGAACTACGCCCAGGCTGCAGACTCATATTGGCCGATAGGGGAAGAAGGATCACGAATTGGTCGTCTGTATTGCAGTTGGTCAGGAACTCTGACTGGGTATGCTGGCAACAACCCAACGGCAAATGGATTTACGAAACTTACCAGGTGGTAAACAGGTCTTTCTTGGGCAGCCAAGAGGGGAATGAGATAAAGTTACTCGGTTTCCCCCTCCTCGAGGGGTCGACGAAATGGCCACGTACCCAGAAAGAGATCGCCATACTTAGAGAAGTGGAAGGTGGGCACGAAACGGTAGGCTATCTGTCGATTCTAGGTCCTTATTTCACCCTTGATGTTCAAGCAGATAGAAGAGCGGTCGACCGGGTCGGCGGAGTTATCGAAGTAGAAGAAGGATACGAGCTACCTCAGATGGAGCACACGAAGATTCGGTGGCTGTAATAATACACCAGCTATGATGGACATTAACGAGATGACTGTGGAAGTACTCAAGACAAGCAAGGACAAGCCAATGGAGGACAAAACATAATTGCTGGGAGTTGCGGGTGCTGGTCAATTGGGCCACTGGTCTTATGGGCATTCTCAACAGGCGAGATCAGACATCTACCTTTTTATGTACCAGCTGCCCTCGGTTCCAGTTCATACAACTGGATTGTACAAATTGAAACCGTACACTTGACGGTCAAGCCAGGCGACCAGCGGGGCCTTTGTTACCGGGAAGCTCTACAATCACTTGCCATAAGGCCAGCAGCTTGACTTGATGCATTTGACTTTGGTGCGCATTGGTACATTGTGGTCGTCACTATTGCTGCTGCTCCCTCCTCCACCCTGCTGCGTGCACTGTAAATCCATTACCCCGGTATTACTCCCACACCCTGTCGCCGTCACCGAACCAAGGCAAACCATTATCAACATCACCTCGCGACTGCATACGTGTATTTCGAGCTTTCAATTGAAACAGAAATCACCACCCGCAAACAGACGCCCTCATCGCACGGCTAACCTCTGATGGGAGAGCAGCAATCCCACGAGCCCGTGATATCTTACAGTGAGGTACTTCCCAACCATCCACCACTCAGCAAAGCAAAGCCAACCAAGGCATGATGTAGACATTTGCCAGCCAGACACTCCACAATTTGTAAGACCTCGCATCCGCCCCTGGCGTCCGCCAGACCGCCAGACCGACCGCCGCCGCCCCGGCCGTTACGACACTAGACGAACACCCCATCACCCCCGCGCCGCAAAGCCACGGCACCAACACGGCCCAAAGAAGCATCGACACAATCGTACCTCCCCGCGTTGGCGCATCACCCAGCACCAGCGGTAGCGTCTTTCGGCCCCTTGCCGCGTCCCCCTCCTGATCGCGGAAGTCTTGGACCTGGACCGTCATTGCGATGACGAGACCGACGATGCAAGACCAGGCGTACCCCGCCGCGCTAACGGTGCTGCCGCCGGAACACGCCGCGAGCTTCAGCGCGCCCTCGCCGAGCAGCGCCAGGGCCGCGCCGTTCAGGAGCTGGCGGGCGACGGGGGGCGTCGGCGCCTCCGAGGTCGTTGTACACGTACACCAGGGCGATGAATGTTGCCGCTTCCCAGTGGACACTCAGGGCGAGCGAGACCAGCAGCGCGAGGAAGATCGCGGGTGGCATGAGGCCCTCTCGCACCTGGCGTTGCGAGATCTGGCCGGCCGGGATGGGCCGGTAGGGCTTGCTCAAAGCGTCTTCCTCGGGAGCACCCACAGCGCTCTGGTTGCTGAGCTGGCCGACCAGTAGGAGGAGCCAGACAAATAGGAATACCGGTGGGAGGCTTCTGATCAGGCCAACAGCCGCCTGTGGCGTTGAACGAGAGGCTCTGGTGTCGTCTGTTATTGCAGGCGTGGTGAAACGGCCCGAGGCTGCGCCTGATAAGCCAAAGAGGACGGACTGGAGGCAGGTGGTACTTAGGTCGCCCACGGTGAAAAGCCATATCGTATGTATGTGGTAGAAGATTTGATCAGGCATGCTTTGCCCCATCTCGGAGGTGTCCGCCTTGCGGTCTGGGAGACGACCGAGGAACTCAGACATGATCTTGATTTTGTATTCTTGGTAGCGTAGGATCCGATTTCTTTACGGGGTAGCTTGGGACTCTGCGGGAAAGATCTAGTACTCTGATACATCGACGCATCCGACTTTATACCCGTGGAGTTATAATGTCCCATTGGGTTGGTAATCATGTTCGCTGCCTCCAGAGTTGCGACATACGGCCGGCAATGAGGAACTGCCGCCCGCATCAACCGGATTCCCACACATCTCCAGACGGTGTGAGTTTACGCCGTATAGAAACCTCTCGTTTTCAGTTCATGGCATATTCTGGAATGGCCCCCTATCTCTGTATCAATGATCGTACTCCAAAGCCAAGGGATGTACGTGTTACGCCTCTCTCATTGCCAAGAACACCGACGTTGCTGATGCTCGAGACGCCAGTCATACCATGGCAAGACCATCATGAGGTTCAAGCCACCAGCCTGCTCACTAAAGTTGGTAAAGTTACTACCATTGGTAGTGTTAAGGGTAGTCTCGGCCGCGTATCCGTTGTGTCGAAACCTTGAGGCTATCTCGGCGTTTACGTACATACGTATCTCAGGGCTGCTTAGTGCAACATCTAGCTGCGAAACGGCCTTATGGTCCCTCCTGTCGGCGCATATCTCTTCTACGTATCCAGAAGGTGGCGCAGCACTAAATTCTCATGGTCCTGGAGCCCAGACTCCCCTGTGAAACGCCACGTGGCGGCGGTGGGTGGAAGAGGCTCTGTTCGGAGGGTGAAAGCCAATAGGGTGGCTGAATTCACTGGATGGACAGTGAACTGTCTAGCCTAAGACCTAGCATGGCAATAAAATGTGCGTAGTCTCCGAATGTTGATAGTAGAGTAAGCTCGTAGCATCGCTCATCGACGTACGACGCGATAGGACTCATTGCCGGCCGTTCCGGTCGAACAAGTGACCTGAAGGATTGGTTCTTCCAAACGACGTTCGGGCTGATTTATAATCAAGGAAGTAATGATAAATGGGAATTGGACGATGACGCACGACAAGCTCAGTATTCTGAGGAAGTGGGGAGCTTACACAAACACGCGATGTAACCTGGGGACAAGGAGTTGGTTGTTGTACAGATGAGCATGTTGGTGCACTGAGAACGGCATATTGCCTTGAGTCCCTGGTTATGGCAATGTACTCGGAGCCCCGAGTACGTACGGCACGGGCTCGGTGCTCTGAGCATAAGGACTGTCATAAACCCGAGTACAAAAAGGACCACATTAGTCGCGATTAACCTGTGAACTTACATGCTCCAAAGCCTTTGATAACATTGTCACTGCATTGTATATACGGACTGTTGGAAATTTAACAAAGACGCGTTTGAAAGAAGGCGGTCTTGTTGCTTTCGTTGCAAGTCAGCCACTGTGGAAAAACCTCGATAACCATGCTGCTGTCAATGTATTTCCATTGTCAGATCAATACTAACCTCTGTAATGGCTACACTTCTATTGCAATTCCGAGATATTCCTACTTTACTTCACCAAACTTTGCCATCTAGACTCCCCGGCCCTATATGGCCACCACCTCGACAACTCCACTCTACAGAGCCTTCCAAGTAGCCAAGTGCTCCATAAACGCCTTGTGAAGGTCATTAACCTTCTCAAACAGCACCTTCAGCTCCCCCACCATCGCCATAGCCGCCCTGAGCTCCTCCCGCGACCGCACCGCGACGTTGCCGCCCGCCGCCTCCACGCTTTGGACGAGCTCGTACGTCTTGAGCTTGAGCCCCTTCACCGCGTCCACCAGCTTGGAGTGGTAGACGTAGATGCTGTAGTCGTGCGGCTTCCGCGACACGGCCTGGAACGCCTGGCCGAACGCCACGAGGTCCATCTCCGTCGTCTTGAAGATGGCCGCGTACCGGAACCCCCGGTCCGCGAGGGCGAAGAGCGGGCCCGTCAGGTCCACCGGCCAGAGCTTCAGGAGGGACCGCCGGAGCTCGTGGTCTCGCCTCTCCAGGCGCGCGAATTCGGCGGCCAGATATTCACGCTTTCCGGCGGCCTTGGCCACGCTCGGCGAGTCGGCGGGGCTCCGGTGGGCCTTGATGGACCTTACCGCGTCTTCCGCCACGAGGGCCGGGGTCTTGGCCCAGATGGCCAACTGGAGTCGGTCCAGGTGCGTCGCGTCGGTCACATACCGAGACCCCACCGCCTGAGCCCACTTGGCCAGCAGCTCGAGGAGCGCGGGGGTGGGGTCCGCGACGATCTGGTTGGCCAGGTGGTACAGCATCACGAGCAGCGAGTGCGCGTGCTCCGGCCCGAGACGCTGGTAGCGGAGCACCCGGGACCGCATGGCCACGAGCGCGGGGGACGTGCCGATGGACCAGCACTTGGGGCAGCACGTTTCGATGACGCGGTCCATGTTGGGCCAGTCGGGCACCAGCTTATGCAGGACGAGCGCGTCCCAGAGGTGGCCGGCCTCGTCGTATACGCCGGAGCGGTCGCCGCAAGCGTAGAGGAAGCCGGTGTTGAGCATGGTCGCCTTTGGCGACTCGTTGTCCGAGGAGGACCAGCCAGAGGATTGAGATGAGCGACGGGACGACATTGTTGCTTGGGGAGATGGCGAGGTAGTCAACTATGAAGGGCTATACCGATGACGGATGATGCCGAACTATTGATACCCGATGCATTCATTCTCTTAATATACTCGACGACCCCAGAACAAACGTGCCGGGCGAAAGAAGTATCTCGGGAATGTTACCAAACAGCCCTATTATCCCATCTTGACATTTTCTCAGAGACAAAACGTTAGACTATACGAAACAGTGGCATTGTTCTATATCAGGTTACCAAAACACCGAACAAAGACTTTATGAGATGCGAACACTTGAGCCGTCCCGCACAATGGCGCGCTCTAGGCAGTGAAACACCAATCCACAAACCGCGCCAGGAGCGTTGTTAGAGGTGACTCCTAAGCGTCCAGTTTGAACACCCCCAGTTCGGGTATGTGCTGCGTCAAATCCACCACCATATAGCCACCCCACTCCCTGATACTGTCGGGGGCGTCGTTGCCTACGTCAGGGATTGCGCCAAATGCATCGGGACCGAACAACCAGAACCCCGCCACGTCCGGAAGATCGCGACTGAGTCTCGCGTGAGAGGCATGGAGACCCGGTAAAAAGCCAGAAACGCTTGTCTGGCTTCGCGACAGACGGATGGCAAACTGGCCGCCCATGGCCGGAACCTGGACACGGTAAGATCATATGGATCTCCACTAATCAAGTTCCCGAGATGGTTCCGGGAAGTGAACAGTTGTGGTCGTTCCTTCGGGAGTGATTGGGGCCGAGTGATCAGGATCCTGATGAAACGGTTGCTAGGAAAGCAAAATGTCCAGATCTTCAGCCGCAACTCTGCAGGGAGCTGGCTAAGTGGGGGAACGACGAGCAAGAGAACCCAACCCATACTTTGCTGTGTCGATGACATCGTTGAGAATACGATGCTCTCTTTGTGGCGAGTCCATGCCTTTGGTGTTGAGCACTCGAGATGCTAGATGAGGCCTGGAATGAATCAGAGTACAGACTTCGAAAGTACTCATCGAAATTTGATGAACTCCGACCGCCCTTCGGCACTTGAAGTTTTTGCTTCTTTTGCTTTTCGACTTATACCAGCGCAGGCCAGCAGAAGCAAGTGACTTAAAACCGAGCAAACCCAACACATATCGACTTAAAAAAGAGGTATTATGCCCTAATACCCCTTAAACTTTAAAAACAATTTAAAATTTAAGACTCTTATGGACTAGTAAAACCTTTATGGCGGCCGGAGAATGCGTAGGAAAAATGACCCTTCTCCGTCCCCTTTTTCCAATTGTGGCGACTCAGAGGCCTGCGTATAAAGGCCTGCCCTCGATCCCTTTCTCGTAGTCCTCTCACCAGCACACACGAGCCACATCTAACCGTAAAAGCAATATTGTCATTAGTCTAAATGAAATACTTCACGCTTTGACCTACTGCTTTAACTAGCTAGTAGCTTTTATTAAAATACGTTACCTAGTTTCACTGATATGTCCGTGTCTCATTACCACCTTAGATCACAACCATGTGGACGACTTGCAATGCCTAAGACTTACCTAACCTGATGCTTGCACCAAGTCTCGTAGCGGTGCATCGTCGCATCATCCAACCGCTTCACCCTCTCCAGTATAGCGTCCAGGAAGCGAACACACTTGACGACCGCCATGAGCTCGTTCCGCGTCGCGGCCATGGGGTGCCGCGTAGCATCGTAAAATAGCGAGTAGCACTCCACCTTGAACTTATGCACCGCCTCCGCCAGCCTCTCGTGGTCAACATGGACTCTGCTATCCCGCGGCGGAAACCGGCTCGGGTCCTCGTCCCAGTCCGCGGGGCGGATCTGGGTGTTGGCCTTGAACATGGCCGCGAAGAGGACGCCGGCGCGGGCAATGTCCGTCAGCAGCGGCCCGACGACGGCAGGCCACGGACTCCAGACGGACCAGCGGACGCGGAGGGCGCGGCTGTCAAATCTTGCGACCGCTCGGTCGTAGTTGCTCAAGCACGTCTCCGGGATGCAGTTGAGAGGCTTGTCGGAGGGTGAGAGCAACGTCTGGATCGAAAGCAAGGCGTCATGAGCCACTAGCCGATGGATGGTAGCTCCAACGGGACGGGACCTGATGGCGTCAAAGAAAGTGTCGAGGTGTTCCTTTGGGTACTCGTGCGCTACGCGGGCGGCCCAGTGGGCCAGTATATTGAGATGCGCGCCACGGGTTTCGTCCGCTATGATGCGGTCGGCCAAGTGGTACAACAAGACGAGCAGAGAGTGGGATTGTTCTTTGTCCAAAACGGTACGAAGCACCTGTGATCGAAGGACAAGTACCCTACCATCGGTCTTTATCATCCAGCATAGCGAGCATATTGTGTCAATGGGACGGTCCATATCTGGAATCTCCGGTGCTAGGCCCCTGACCCGGAGCTCGACGTGGAGCTTGGTGGGTGCGCCACTGACTCGGGCTCGGTGACCGCAGCAGTACAGGAACCCAGTATTGTGTATGGTTTTGTTTGTCATTGTTGTGCAGGTATTAACTGTCCTAGACAATGGATACATTGGCATGGAATACTAACTAGTCGCCTTGCAGGGGATGCTTTTCTTTTATCTACAGATATGCTAGAGGGCACACACAGGATGCTGGGAGAAACCAGCAGAACATGGCTTTTACTTCACTGATGTTCCGCTTGAGACATGCTACGCTGGCTTGGTAACAGTAAAATATGTCTTGTTTTTTTGCTTGTTTATACACCAGGTAGCAAAACCTTTGTTCCGATGTGTCTGAGGACAATGGCCCAAGAGTAGTGTGGAAGGGTATTCGCCTCTTTGTCATAATGAATCTTCTCTTAACGCTGCTGCCGAAACAGGGAAAGCCATTGTGACTGTAACCAGGGAACAGCAAGATCTGGGGGAGTTACGCTGCGGGCAATGGCAAATTTTCAACTATCTTAATCTTGGTATTTCAGGTCCCGAAGGGGCCAAGGAAGCCATGAGAGCCCGAAATATCACTTAGCCTTCGGGCACTTCCCCGAGCCATCGAAGACTTCCCCGAACCTTCGGAATAACTGACCGCACGCCATTTCAAGCCGGAGCCACCCGGCTGTCGTACCTCTCGACCTCTCGACAAAACCGTGTCGGAGAAGTAGGCTTCACCGGGGAGCTCTAGTTCTCTCCCTCCACTCACCACCTCAGTTCTGGTCACAGCCGAAATGAGCAGCACTTGCTTCCCCGTGATTGACTTCTTGTAAACGCAGCACGAAACAATATTCAGAGACTGGTAAAAATCATTGACCTTCGGATGATAATTTCCCGAGCATTCTGTCCTTGCAGCCAATGAGATGTAATGCTCGGCTTTGCCGTCATCGGTGATCAATTGAAAATGCGGGGGTGTGTTGGAGACCAAATCACAACAACAAACTACCGACACTTCACGTATCACACGTTTTCCCTCCTTGACCTAGATTTAAAGCCGGAGCAACCAAGATACAGCATCCGACAATGTCGCCATCCGCCGTCCGTGAATCCGACTTGAAGGATGATGCAGCCCAGGGGAAGGCCAAGACCGGCAGTCCGCCTCAGGTGCAATCCATGGGCAAAACCAAGGACGGCCGCACCTTGAGGATCCGGAAGTATCCCGTGTTCGACAAGCCGGAGGCCGAGCGCACGTACCGGAAGCAGCATCTCGCGGCAGCTTTTCGCGTCTTCGCCGACCGCGGTTTCGACGAGGGCGTAGCTGGGCATATCTCGGTCCGGGACCCCATCTTGACGGACCACTTCTGTAGGTATCGAAACCGGCATTCATCGATTGCAAAAACTAAACGAAGCTTCGGGGGGTAGGGCTGAATCCGCTGTCGATGCACTTCTCCCTCATCAAGGTGTCGGATCTGATCTTAGTTGATGAGGATGGGCTCGTGGTTGAGGGGGAGGATCCCATCAACACGGCCGCCTTCACCATTCACTCGGCGATCCACCGGGCCCGACCCGACGTCAACGCGGCCTGTCACGCCCACAGCGTGCACGGGAAAGCGTTCTCCGTCTTTGGCCGGGAGCTGGAGATGATCACCCAAGGTAAGTAACAGACACCTTGATCGAGAACTCAACGCTTTGCTCGCTCACGCCTATGCTACAACCCAGACTCCCTCCGCTTCTACAAGAGCCACGCCATCTACGACTCCTTCGGCGGCGTCGTCGTGGACCGCGAGGAAGGCGACCGCATCGCGCGGGCCCTGGGCCCCGGCAACAAGGCCGTCATCCTGCAGAACCACGGGCTGCTGACCGTGGGCCAGACGGTCGACGAGGCGGCCTTCTGGTTCCTCAGCCTCGAGCGGACCTGCCAGGCCCAGCTGCTCGCCGACGCGGCCGCCGCGGCCGGGTACGAGAGGAGGTGCATTGACGAAGAAGAGGCCCGGTACGCGGTTCACGAGCTGGGCGGGCCCGAGAAGGGGTGGCTGGCGTTCCAGCCGTACTATGATGAGCAGGTCGCCAAGACAGGGGGTCGTTTCTTCAGTGAGCTTGAAGAAGGTGTTGTGGGCATTTGTTTCGCGGATTGGAGTTTCATGGACGAGCATGGTACGTCCTAATGCTTGGGTGCTTTGGTTCGGATTTCTCTTAAAAATACGTCCACTGATGTTCAGAACGCGCCTCCATATTCATCTCCATCAACAAGGTCCAAGGACGAGAACTTGGTTTGGCGGATGGGGAGAGGTTGAAATTAGCAACCGCTTTATTGCGCACGTATAAACTCTCGCACATACACCGGCCCGGCCCGCTCTTGAGACGAAGGCGAAGACGAGGAATAGCAATAGACCCTAAAATCATACCACGCCACACCGTACACCAGACACGAATTCCATGATCCGTCGGAAGCTTAGTAACAGTACCTTGAAGATTGAAAACAGCAAAAAGTGCCCTATCGCACCCATCTTACTCAAAGGGCAAAACATGAGTCAAAATCGGCTCCCAAAAGTTAAGTTGACAGAACCATTCCATTGCCACACAGGCCCAACAAGATGAAGCTCACTACCTTTGCTCGCACCAGCATCATCAGCTCCCTCGCAGTCTGCCAAGCCCTGCCCGCCGCCGCCGAGTCCACCGCAGGCCCCCTTAGATTCTGGCAAGCCCCCTTTGACGAAACCGGCCACGCCCCCGACGACACGAAGCCGCCGCCGTACGCCCACGACGTCTGCGGTGTGAGGGGAGTGTCGATGGGGGGAGGGAGGTGCTTTGGGCGATCCATCATGCGTCCTTTGGGGACCAGACTTGAGGGCTGGATCGATTTTGCCAGTTTGGACCGCGTGGGGCATACTGGCTTGTTTCTGAGTGTACCGTTTGGGTTATGGCTTGCTTGCTCTAAGCCTTGTGGCTTTCTCAGGCGATGTGATTTTGATCGGGACTCTTGTATTGCACTACTCTTCGCGTCCTATGCCTGCGTTCATCAATATCATCATATCCTGTCTCAAAGCTACATAGGTGACTACTTACTCTATGATTATCTTATACGGCCTCTCTCGATGGTCCATGTCCTCCATCCGCTCACAACACACTTCCATCGCCGTTTCCAGAACCAACTCTTGGCGGAGATCTTCGTCATCTGCCGGGTACTCAGACTCGAGTCCGGACTCGTCCGTACCAGGATCACTTGAGTATCGGCGTAGGTGGTCGGAGTTGAAGTACCCAATCCGCCGAAAGCGGCCTCGCTCGCTCCCGCAGCGCTGAAGGATAAGTCCCGCTACATAAGAGTCTCTACGGGCGTCTGAAACAGCTACTGGAAGTAGGTATACTGTAGCCGGGTTCCGAACAGCTTCTTCGCTCGCGCAATCCATACTGACTTGGATTTGGATGCTTTCATCTCGTACCGGCCCAGCTCCGGACCAATCGACGTATACTCTCTCAGAAGTATCGTCCAAGGTGCCACAGTGGACGGAGGCGCACCCCACAGTTAACTCTCCTCCAGTAACAGCGCCGTGGGGGTCTGGGCCCGCCAGTGTTGTCCAGACACCAAGTACGCGGATGTACCATTTTACTCTGTAGAATATGCTTGCGTCTGGTTCCGGAAGAACTTGGCCGTCAATGGAGGCCCACGACCATGTAGGGGCTTGCCATGCTGGTCGTTCTTTCAACTTTTCGTCTCTCTTCCAGAGAAGCTGCTCATCCAGGCTCTTGCGCCACATGCCGGCGAGGTATTGGTTGGCGCTCTGCTTGGCCCGTTGTTCGGCCTGGCGCGTTGCAAGGCCGGACAAAGCAGGAAGCCGGTCGGAACTGTATGTCAGCCTAGTCTTGGAATACTGCCGGACCACGTCGTGCCAACCCCATCGCGTATCCTCGGGCAGTACAAGATCTGTTTTCGCCATGTACGGGATCTCCACGGGGATAAACTCCGAGCCGATGGTGGACCTGCATTCCCAGAAGAGGCCACGGCGGCTGCAATAAAGCGTCCTTGCCGAGAGAAGTCTTTCTTGGAAACACCATGCCCGGTCGGCTAAAGTGGTGGAATCCGGCTGGGTCTCGAGGATATCAGCCCAAGTGTAGAGTCTGCCTTCTGCTATGTTCACTCGTCGTGACGCGCGCATGTACACCGCGGTTACGGTGAACTGGTCTCTTGAGAAACCCTTCATACGCGTTTTTCGCGGAGGAAGCGGCAATCGTGACCTGTGAGCCCCCGTAAACGGATCGCATTTGACCCGCCTCCCGCTGCCAATCCATCTTGTGCCTCTGGATGATGCAAAGAGAATCGATCCAGATATATGATAATCCTAGTTGGCGCGCAATATGGATGGCATCGCGGACAGTTGGGGGTAGTTCGGGGACGGGAACTGCGTTCAGAAATGCATTGAACGTTTCGGACGTGAGCATGGCGAATGGCTCGAGACCCCAACAGTAGCTAAGGGTGACATAAGGTGGGCTATGCTCCATCTCCTTCGTCAGCACCAGCCTGGAGTTCTCGTCACCGATCCAAAGTAGTCTGGTAGGCGCACCGTGTTTCCCCACGCTGCGACAGCTTGTATGGGACTCTAAGCAATCACGTAACCATCTTTTGGCCATATCGAGAGACTCGGCCTCACCAAATTTGACTGCGAATGATCAGCAGAAGTAAAGGACTTCAAGTTGGTTCATTAGATCATGGTCCGACCTGTTGGATCCGTCACCTGATATTCAATGCCCGGCGGATGTAAGTCAACTCTTGCATGGCCTCTCCCCGGTAACCCAAGATACAGTCTACCGTCTCTTGGAAACCCTCTTCCGTCTGTCTGATCTTGTGTGGACAGAGAAGACTGATAATCAATACCGAGAGCCTGCTGGCGACCTTCGATTTTCCGACGGTCACTCAGCCGTGTACCGTTTCCGAGATTTTGCAGTATCAGCGTACATAATTTGCACCCGGACCTAGCGGCTGCCTCCAACTTCAACGTGTTCAATGTTCGACCGAAATTGGTGAACTCATCGAGGGGATCCGGCCAGTTCTCCATCAAGTGCTGGCACTGGGCACACAATCCATCGACGACCTGCACCGAGCCGGCCAATTCTTGAACGAGTGGCTCGGTCTGCTCATAGTTGAGCTTGTCGGCATCTACGGTCTCGTGGACACTCGTTTCGCATGATTCGCTCATGTATGTCGAATGCCATGACAGTAGCTCCTCAATCGTAAGGCCAGAGTCAGATATGGGCTCTTGCTCGCCTATCGATACTGTTACGGCGGTGTTGGCCATCTGATGTGATGAATGGGCGTACAGCGACTGTGTGCAGTTGACCTCGACTCAATCCTGTGACCCAATTTGTAATTCGGGATATTTTGCACTCAACAGTCATTGTCTTGTTGGTGTAAGAAAGGAGCTGCCAATAGACGGAAACCTTTCAAAAGTGGACGTTCGCGCGAGAGCGGGGAAACAAGACAAACCTGAAAATACCTCAAGCCAAACCAAATCGAGGAACTTTTCGGTGAATAGTACTAATACGGCGGCGCCGAGGTCAGACATGGATTCGTCGCCAGGGATTTACTTGTTACCAAGCGCCAAGGGAAGCGGCGTTTACAGAAGCTTTTTCTTTCGTTTGGCTTTCTCTTCTGCCTTTTCGATACTTATCGCAAGAGATCCCAGCAAAATCAACAAGCACACATACATCACTAAGAATCGCGCAAGCAGCAAAGGGTATGACCACCATAATAGTATTTACATTTCGTGGGTAAATAGTTTTTCAGTTAGAGAGCGTATATACAGATCAGCCACCATCAATCATATGTCCACATCCATCACACAAATACGTGAAGAAACCATTCTTATACCTTTAGCAAGGCATAAAAATCCCCAAGCTTGGTGTTGCTTAGTTGTAGGGGTTCTCGCCGAGGCACTGAGCGTACTCGGCGGAGCAGGTGCTCATGTTGGCGCCGGGCACGGCGCGGCACGCGCTGTTCTCGGTCGAGCAGGTGGCCTTGCACGAGGCGGTCTGGGCGGAGCAGAAGCTCATGTTGGCGTCGGGGGCGGTGCGGCACGAGTGGTCGAAGTCCTTGCAGTTGCCCTGGTGGACGGCGGAGCCGGACGAGGAGGTGGGCTTGTCGGCGCGCTTCTTGGCGTAGGGGTTCTCGCCCAGGCACTTGGCGTAGTCGGCGGAGCAGGCCGACTGGTTGGCGTCAGGCTTAGTGCGGCACTGGTTGGCGTCGGCGTGGCAGGTGGCCTTGCAGGCGGCCTTCTCAGCGGAGCACTGGGCCTGGTTGGCGCCGGGGGCGGTGCGGCAGGCATCGTCCTTCAGGACACAGCTCTTGGCAGCGGCGTTGGCCTTGGGCTGCTGGAAGAGAGAAGAGGTGATCTTCTTGGTCTCAGCGGGGAAGTAGACGGCGTCACCAGTCTCGGAGTGGGGAGCGGGTTGGGTGAGGGGCTCGCCAACCGCAGAGTGAGGCTCCTCGCCACGCTTGGCGTAGGGGTTGTAGCCGAGGCAGCGGGAGTACTTGGCAGCGCACTGGGCCATGTTGGAGTTGGGGGCGGCGCGGCACTCGTCGGCGGCGGAGGAGCAGGTGTCCTTGCAGGCGGCCTTCTCAGCGGAGCACTGGGCCTGGTTGGCGTCGGGGCCGGTGCGGCAGGTGTCGTACTTGTCGGAGCACGAGGGGGCCGGGGCCTTGGGGACGCGCTTGGCGACGGCGGACTGGGGCTTCAGGGACTCCTCAACCGACTTGCCGGTGCAGCCGACGAGCGAGGCGACGCAGGTGGCGTGGTTGGCATCGGGGGCGGTGGAGCAGCTGTTGAAGCTGACCTGGCAGGCGCCGATGCACTGGGCGACGGCGACGGTGCACTCAGCGGAGGAGAGGCCGTTGTTGGCGGTGTACTTGCGGCAGACGCTCTCGCTGCTGTCGCAGGTAGGGCCGGCAGGGGCGGCGACGGCGCAGTAGGCCAGGATGGCGGCGGCGATGGCTTGAGTGAAGTGCATTATGGCGGTGGATTAAGCAGGGTATTGGGGGGTTTTTTGTTTATTTTTTAGAAGGAGTGTTTTGAAGTTGGAGTAGAACGAAAGTCGTTATGGGGTATTATTAAGATGGTGGTATTAGTGAGTGGTGTGGTGGTGATGGTGGTGATGATGGTGATGGAGGTGGTAGAATCTCTTTCCAACGAGGGATGATCGTCCGCTTTATAGGAATTGTCGCCGATCTGAAGCGACCCGTCGAAAACTCCATGAAATATCGTGGAGCTCTGGTTGTAGGCATGATCGGCGTGCCCTCTGGTTGCAGTGGAGCTGACGGGGCAGCGCGTTTCTGGAATTAAGTACAAGGCTATTATTAGACCGCTGTCCCACGAATTCGTTTTTTTTCTTTCTTTCTTGTTTTGACCGCTCGTTCGTTTTCCGTCTCCCCACGTTTGCATGTTAGAACAAGGGCTTCACCATAATGCAGACACAAGGTGATTCTGAGCCTGCTCGCTTTGCGTCTCTACGCAGAAGACGGCTATTCCCACGATGAGGTCGGCAGTTCCCCTTATTCTGTCCGGACACCCGGGCCGGGACAGCAAGCTGTTCTCGAGGCAGGCTAGGGAGGTGAGAGAAGGGCGCTAGAAAGTATGGACGCCTTCTAGGGCGCTGCGCCAACCGTAGCAGCCGCGTGGCTGAGTCTACTAAGAGGGAAACATGGAGAAAAGTGCCGGATTGGCGGCAAGGCCGGCTAGTGCGTCGAGGCGTGCTGGCACCAGCTCTGCCAGCTCATGGAAAACCGGTCGGTGTCTGCCGCCAAGCCTTTCCCCTGAAGCCGAAGACCCATTGACAGACAGTGGGCCCTACAGACACGATGGGAGAAACAGAAGTGACAAAAAGACGGGAAAGACGGACTGGATGGTGAACAGCCCAAGGCTTGTCCAGCGCAGAAGCCATTCGCATCGTGCTGGCATCAGTCGTCCCGTGCGGGAGCCCCCGGCAGATGGGTGTACTGCTAGTAGTAGTAGCGCAGGCCAGCTCCCGGACAGTGGCAGCGCAGGGGAGAGGGGCAGGGGATAGTGACGAATGTTGTCATGATTGGCTGCCGACCGACTAAGGGGTGGGGTATACACACCTGTTTTGGTCGGCATTTCAGGGGTAGGCCCAAATTGCAGCGGGGCCCTCGTCATGAACCGACGGACAGCAAAGAATGGTCCCACCCAACACGACCCCCCCCTCCCTCGAACCCCTTCCACTAATACCCAGAGAGGAGCCAACCATCACAGCCCAGTGCCCAGTGTGTTGAGTTGAGGCCTTACTTGTAAGTTGAGGACGGATGGGCTGTGGATAGCGGGCGCCCATGTCCTGGCCCACAGTTCCTATCACTAGTCATCCTCTTAGTCATTTTCTATCTATTCATCCAAGCACTAGACGGTCCAGTCTGCACGACACGCTGCACGAAGCTCCAAGTCAATCTTATACGTGAAATAACCACTGCACAAACTAGGCAATGATCAGTAGAGCTTCCCTGCGTCGTTCACAAATCCTCCGATGTAGGGCCTGCTGCCCATCTCACCGTTTTGATGTAGGTAGGTAATTTGCGCCTGGTCGGCTAGGTTTTGCGCGGGGGCAGCTTCTCCATGTCGGTCTTCAATCGCTGCCCATTTGGTCTTCTGCTCGCCCAGACTATCGCGCAATCTATTGACCCTCAAGGGAATAGCCTTCTAAGGCTGGGGTCGCCCAAACCCCGACAAGCCACGATACGATGGTCTGGGTAAAGGTCCAAGTCCACACAAGTGTTGCCGGGGCTGCCTCGCGGGTCGGCTGGATGATAGCCCTGCCATTTTACCTGATACGGCCAATGCACGTACTATGAATAGACTCACAGCCAAAATGACCAGGAACTTAAATGAGCAGACACTATCTACCCAATAGTACGCTTTAACGTTGGCCTCTGCAAGGGGCCCGTCCGTGGTACGTGATGCAGGAACGAACGTACCAATCCACAGAGCTTGGTTCCCTCCTGGACTCCTCGCCACAGGAGGCATCGCAGGGCGGCTGGTGGTCATGACCCGATCGATGGCAGTGGCTCCGGTATGCGACGAAATGCCGTGTTCGAAGCAGTAGCCATGCCAAGAGATATCCCGCACGCCAAGAAGAGAAATACGACTTGAACTCCGTAGGGCATTGCTGTATGTATTATTCTATGGCTTGGCATCGCACCTCCGCAGTGGCGCGCGCTTCAGCGCAAAAAAAAAAACAACAAAAAAAAAAAAAAAAAAAAAAAAAAAAAAAACTACATACCGACTTTAGCCAATCAGGTGCAAGATTGAAGTACTATATCCTCTGCGATTTTAGAATCATTTTCCTACAGTAAGGTATATGATAAGAATTTGAGCTCTCCTGATTCAGTTGACATATCAGCGGTGGAGGGAGCGGTGATAGCGGCGTCGGAAAGAGAGCCTTGGCGACGAGAGTTGGTGCCCCCGTCATGGTATCTAATGAGCCTACTTTCTCACATTAGACTAGTACTGCTCCGGCACTTTTAACGAAGCTCACGAGACATCCTTTGAAACTTATGAGACGGACTTTCAAGTTGACGGGACTAGTTACGGAATCGAGATCTTCGACACCGCCGGCTGCAATCGAGACGAATGGAACCAAATACGTCCACTCTGGATACTGGCCTGGTATCGGAGCAGGAAGGCCAAACCCTCGCCCGATCGCTTCGTATTCGATATGTCGACGTATCTGCTAAGTCGGGAGACGGGGTGGGGAAATGCTTCTCAGACCTTTTCCAGGTGCTCGAACGGAAAGACCATCGGGTGGGAAGAACAAAGGAAAATTATTACACTCCGATCTTGCCTAGGCCGATGCCACGTCCACCCTCAAGTTGGTTTGACTATGATGGCCTCAACCAAAGGGTCTCCACCCAGATAGGAACCGAGGCCAAAGGTAAGAAAGCCACTTTTACGTTCCATGCTTTGATAGTCTGGTGGCTAATATGACCGTAGTTGCCGTGAAACAAATTGGAGTCAGTGGTAGCGCCAGGCGACTCGACCACACGATATTACGTAGACTACTCGCGTCAGGTTTTGACAATGGGCAGCCTACCACAGGAAATCGATTCCTACACGCACTCAATGGTCCCATGCTTCGAAACGAAAATTGCCATGAATGCGTCAAAGGCTACCGGTTAAGAGACCTGGTGGCGGCCCTGCACCATGTTGCACCTGGAAAGCTCTACGTGGATGATATATATTCGCTATCTGGACCATGTTTAATGGGCCACATTCAGCATTGGGTGGAGATTCAGTCTGGCGCGAGATGGGACTGGTCTCCTTTGCCTTCTCGCCCTCGACGGCTAAACCTCAAAGACGAGGACGTTTTGCTCGGATGGGCCTGTGTAAGTTACTCATAAAATCACCACGCAGGCCTTCAGCTGATACAATATGAACTCAAAAAGGACTGTGGGTATAAGCGCTGGGCTATAGTTCCTCAGACCCTCGTGGAGGATTCTTCGAGCACACTTTCGACAAACCCAACAGTCAACGTGGAGGCTATTGGAGCACGGATCGCCGCTAGACGCAGCGCCAGTGTTTATACCCAGCCAACAAGAGCATCCGGCGCTTCATCCAGTACGAGTCCCTCCATGCCTGCAGATGCAGCTACATCTCAACGCACGGGGCTGTCTCATCGCCCAACCGCCCGTCAAGAGATGCAATCGTCGCGAACATGGGTTATTTTACTTGTGAGGCAAGGCTACCACTTCAGATTGCGTCAACTCGATGCCTCGTCAAGTTCTTGTCACGATTTCTTCGTCGCTCTACGAAGCACATACTTCAGTCTGCGCGGAAAACTTAGGGTCTGGCTTAGCGTTTCGCAGTACTCCCACTGTGATTTCTACCTGGTACGTGAACGACGTTTCATTGTCTCTCATTTACCAAATGGGTCTCCCTTGTCATCTACCCCTGTACCCCAAATGTTACCTTTTTTTGGGGGGGCAAACTGCCATGAACGGGTTGGGGCTCACAGTGTCGCCATTTTCCTGTGCCTCCTTTCCCTTTGCCAATGCGGACCCCAGGTGGAACTCAGGCGTCGCGCCCATATCTGATTGTCCGGGTCATCCTCGACGGGTCGCCGCTCGTCGCCAACATGTTCGGCCCCCAGGTCCGGGCCAAAGCACCGGGTTAACCGGAAGCCCGTATGCGAAGGAGGTGGCTGTTGGTTTTGCATTTGGCTCACCTGGTGCGGGGTGTGGCGCGGCCGTGGGGTCTGTTGGTTGGTGCAACCAACAGGATGACTAGGAAAAGGGGCACGCAACCTCGTATGATGATGATTCCAGAAAGCACCGTATCCTGCCCAGCGCGTATATCCGATCACAACATGTTTGATATTAGTCGCCGTTAACCTAAGGGGACTCTGGTCGGTCTTTATTTATCCGTATATACACGTAGTCTAAAATCTGCTACCAACCCCTTTCGCTCCTATCTGCCTTGAACTCATATACGAGGCACCCAACTTGAATGGTACCGCCAACACCACCATTATTGCATTTGCGATAGTTGTCGAGCATATAGTTGACGCAAGTCAAGTCATCCTTAGGGGACGTGTCAAGCGGATCCGAAATCAGCGCCTCGGTAGGTCCGTCATTCTCCAGCTCGCAGCCTTCCTTCCACCAGACATTGTACTGGTAGGTAGCTCCGCTATTGGATGGTCGATACAAATGCCTGAACGTGGCCTCGTCGCCTTTCTTGACGGGCTTCTTCATGTCGGGGCAAGCATATTGCGTAAAGTAATTCACAAGCCCGAACTCGACGGGGCCGTTCCAGATGAAGTCCTCCTTCGTGTAGCAGCCGCGCTCGTACTCGCGTCGAGCAACCTTTGCGCGGTTGATGTTGTAGCCGAAGTCCCCACAGCCAACGTCGAGGGAGCCCTTCGAGTACATGTAGACTCCGCCTGGGTTCGAGTATGTCAGTTGACCAAACCAGCTGAGAACAAGGGGGCGAGACTCACCGGAATTCGAAGCACAGGCGCTAGAGCGCTGGTAGAACGCCTCGCTACAGTCGACCGAACACTTTTTCCCATCATCACTTGGCGTATAGAAGAGGTCGAAATCCCAGTCCTTCCAGTCCCCTGCGCTCGGTGGAGGAGTGCGGCCGCGGAGGTGAATTTCCGGGTTTTTGTTATTGCCCGATGAGTCCACCTTCATATACGCAGATTTATCGGAGTGCCATTGCTCGCAGAAGTGGTTGGAAATATTGTGATGCTCCGATCCAAACAGGGTCGCTGGGATGGGTGTGATGACTGTGTCTGCATTCATCGGGCAATCCGACCGGGGTGCTTCAACGAAGTCCGATAAGTAAGTCATGGCTTTCTGTGTCTCGGGGGAAGCCAAATTGATGGAGACCAGAGGTGTTGTGTTGCACACGCAACCTTGGTAATTACCCTGCCCGGCCATTGCATGTTAGTTGTTGCACCTCGTGGGAAAACAAGTAGATACTGGCCGAAACTTGTACTCACCTCTTTGCAGGTAGGCTCCTTCTTTTTCGATGCCGGGATTTGCACTGGACACTCCTCGAATTTGGATCCACGTAATATCTGATTTCGAGTTGAGTAAGAATCGACACCTCGTTAGACTGAAGAGGGCGTCCGTTAGACTTACAGGTGTCTTTGTCGGGTCCGGGCAGCCGCTTGAAGTGGAAGAGGGAGAGGCTGTAGTTACAGTCTGCGTCATTGTCGTGACCATAGTTGCGTGGACCCGATTCTCCTTTCCCAGTGGGAGGCCCTCGTATATCTTGTCCAGAGAAAGGGCGAATATGTAGACTGCCACTTGTTCCGCGAGTTGCGGTGTGAGCTCCGAAAGTGCTGCCAGAGACTCTACAGTTGTAATAACCACACGGACTGCTTGGGCGGTGGCGCTCGCAAGATCAGCAAACCCAAAGGGCAGGCTGTTCGGATTCAGAAGCAACAAGTCATTGAAGGGTCCACCGGGGGCAGCATTGGCCGCAACGGCAATGGAGGCACATATCGCCTTGCCATATGTCCCTGCGGCACGTTTCCGGGGATCGTGGTGATGACTATCAAACTCATCACCTTCTTTGCAGTGCGTAGACCTATCCATCATCTCGCCGATCCGCGATGCAAGATCCTCGTCAAGACAGGCAATCAGGTCACCTGACACATAGTTGCCTTTGGGAGCTGTCACGGCGGCAACGGAGGGAACTGTAGAACTGTCGGTAAGATAACAGATTAGCCACTAAAGATACAAAGTCTGAAGGAAATCATGAACAGCGAAGAATAAAGAAGAAGAGGGAGGGAACCATTACCCTTGACGTTTTGTGGCAGCCGGGGTCTGCGTTATGGTAATAACAGCCGTGCCTTCCGCCGAGACCGTGGCCACCCTAGCCTTTGCCAACGATCCGGCCTGACTTGCTAGCGAGTCAGGGATATACTGGCCAAGCTCTTGTACTTCTTGATGCTTCAGCTTCCATTCTAGCCACACCAGCACCGCGTTCACATCAATCAACACACCATGCCGCTAGAAGGCTTTGGACATGGAACCTGCCAGATCCCGGCGATTCAAGGTCCTGTCAAGATCGAGTGCCGCCGAAGAGAGCACTTCATGTATATCCTCGTAGCATTGCTCATTGTCATCCCCGAAACCATCAAGGACACCTTGGATCTTGTCTTTGACGTCCGAAGAGAAGACAAAATCGTAACCCCCTTCAACACGGCTGACCCAGAGGGTATTGGTCCCAATGTCGGCGGGGAGAGCTGTCTATAGTATCGTTAGCATAAAAGAAAGAGAAAAAAAGAAAAGAAAAAGAAAACACAAGCTAGCAAACGCAGGGTAGCAAACAACTTACTATGTGCGGTTCGTAGTGGTCTAGCTTGCCAAAGTCTACCACATCAGCATAGCTTAACAAAGCAATGATGCTGATTATAATAATCAAAGTGGTCGACATCATTGTAATGGCGTTGGAAGCAACTGGAATGTTGAAGCCGTCTAAAGAAGAAGGCATGCATGTATTGAAGTGAAAGATGATAAATTGGGTTTCGGGAAGATTATCAGAAGAGCAATGTACTCGCATACTTATACAATGGCTCGGAACCGAGACAGTCAATCTTCCAACTGCATACGTCAGAATAACTGCAATAAGGTGATCTCGATAGCTTGACGTTTGAAAAAGACGAGAGGCAACGCCTTCACTCGCTTACAAGGGGATGTGACTTAATCATCACCCGAATGAGGGTATGATTCACTGAGACACGCGTAGGAAATGAAGAAAGTGGCAAGACATGACATTGTTGGACCTGAAAAGGACATTGCATGCAGTGTGAGCTGCGTATCGCGGATTTGCTGTTGGCTGTCAATATTATCTTTGGCGTTGAATTCATTTACATAAGCCGGCTCACGGCGCAGCGCGCCACCCCTGCGACGCGCAGGGGGGTTTACACTATAATTACTATGTTTTTAAAAATCGTTTATTAAACGAATAAAATACTTATATTAATATACCTTTTTATTTCATCTTATGTATTTTTATATAGTTATAAATACATCGAGATAAAAAATGAATAAAATCGTTATTATATTGAAATATTAGTTTAAACTTAAAAATAAGTTTTTACATATAAAATACTAAGAAAACGATTCTTGAAGATAATATTATTTTGCTTTATAATTTAATTTCGGTAAATTTATTATTAAATCCCTTTTTTAATTAAATATAATAATAAAAGAAAAAAGGATAAAAAAGAAAGATCGATAACTCGGTCGAACCATCGAATAATCGAAAACAAACTTTATTATTTAAATCTACGAGGTCGAATTAACCTAGCCGAACCTTTATCGAGGGGACGCAGCCAAGGCGCTACGGTATGGATGATCCGATAGATAATCCGATAGTTATTAACACCGGTCGCGCCGGACTCGCGTAGAGCCAGCACTACCCGCGAAGCAACGTCGCGGCGTATAACTAAAGACTTTAAACGCTTTAAACGCGTCCCAGCAGCGAAAGTAGCTCGAAAAGAGGTATCGAAAAAGAATTAAAGTATTTAAAGAAACTAATCGCTAATCTAGTAACCCCTAGTAATAAGCGTAAAGAGATTTTTTAAGTAATTAGGGAACTTCGTACCGAAGCGACCGAATTATGACCGCACCTCGACGACGACGATAACGCGCTAATAACCCGCGGGGAATTGCGAAAAATAGTCGGAAAAACTATCGCCTAAACTACGTAGGATCCCAAAGCTATATAAACTAAGTCTTAGGCTTAAATTATATTTGCGCCGCGTAGCAGCGATCCTATTACTTAATAACCGAAAGTTATCGTCCCAGCCCGCCGAAACCGCGAAATAGTAATTAAAAGCGTAAATTAATCCAACGATATTCAAAAAAAAGCTAACAAATATCGTATAAAGCGTTAATACGGCAATCGAGTATAACGAGGCTATCGTAGCGAAAAAACTACTTAGCGGCGATATCGTTTTTACCTTTAAAAACGAAGCGAAAAAACATACAAAAAATAATAGATAGGTTTTAAACGCCTTCGGGACTAACGCGCAGCTTACTTATAGAAAACTCGCAGTTATCGCGAAAAAGGTCCCAGCGAAAAAACTACGGGATACCTACAACGAAGCCGCGTTACTACGTAGCTTACTCGCAGATAAATACAACCCGAAAAAAATCTCGAAATATAAGCGTAGCCTACCGAAAAATCCCGAAGTACGCTACGCCTCCCTTATCTTATATGCGAGCTCCGTCCAAACTACGAAAGATTTATACGATAACGGCTTAATATAAGATTCCGAGATCTTCGACTACGAACCGTATAACGCCAGCCTCCGCATTTAATAGTACTACCGCTACTACGGCTACGGCCACGTAGCTAAATATTATCGGAAGCAGCAGCGATATAGCTACTACTCTATAGTAGTATACCCTAGGGGAACTAAGAGTGCCCCTAAAGAAGATTACGAGGCAGGAAACGTTATATTAATTACGGCAAGGAATACACGGCGTAGGATCGCGGCTGCCCCGTAGCAATCTAGTAGAGAAAACGCGTGAAAAAAAGCTTATGCCCACCGGCCTCGCCAATTCGAAATCCGTAATACCGGCGATAGCTCGGCAGGAATAAAGCGTTTATTACTACCAACAACGCTCCCTACCAGCGATAAAAAAGGGTATATAATAGTTTCGCGGAAAAAAGGCCGCCCGTAATTCGATTCGACAACGAGTAGCTAAGGTAGAGAAACACGCTCACAAAACCGGCGCGGTACCGTCGCTCCCTTATTAACGCAAGATACCATTATAATCTCATAATTATAAGCTTACGAATAGTATACTAAAACGTCGCAACATCAAAAACAACAACGGCACTTACCTTAACCAACCAAAAAGAATACAATATATTAACACTATAAAAATATAAACGAACCCCTACACGTAAACCGCGTACTGCTTAAAAACAGCCAGATATCGAGTAATCTACGGCGAAAACCGAGCGGCTATCTATATATATAAACGCCTCGATATCACTAAACTAAAAACTAAAGCAAGCCCCGATTAAATTACCGTTACGATACCGAGGAAAAAAATAGCCGCTTTACTATATAGTCTATATATTCGCCAATCCAAAAAACTTTTTAATAACGGAGCCCCCTAAACGACCTCGATACGACCTCGTACCCCGGGCGACACTTACTCGTCGAAAACTTTAACATACACTATCCGCTCTGGAACATACATAGCAAGAAATCGTACGGAGCAAACAACCTTTTTACCTTTACGAACCAATAAAACCTAAAACTAGCTACGCCATATAAAAAAATTACGAAACGACGCCACGGATAAAAAAAATTCCACGTTAAACCTAACTTAGGTAACACGAGAAACAATAATCTTATATAAAGGAAACCCTGGCTTAAAAAGTTCTAACTATAGGGCATAGGTCGTCCGCGTTAAACTAAAAGCTAACTCGCTACGAAGTAATAAAACGAAAGCAGAGGGATAAAACTAAACGATATTAAATAAAGGGCTAGCACGGGCGGAAACCGGAGCACGTTTAACCGATATCGCCGAGCCAATAAGCCCGGAAGAGCTAAATTAAACTGTCGATAACCTTATAAATAACCTACGAAAGATTACCGATATAGCAGCCCTAAAAAAGATCCCCTATATTGGTAAAGGTACGCCCTGGTAATTACCGAAAGTCCAAGAAGCGTAGACTATAACGAAATAACGATACCGAGCCTATCTCGCGGTACCCTCGCAATATATTTAAAACTAATACACCGAGTCGAAAACGGACCTGGAAAGAATCGTTCAAATAACGAAAACGAAAAGCTGGCGCCACGTAATCGCCGCTGCCTCCCACGATTCTAAAACACTTTGATCGCTCGAACGATAAGCCCGACTACGGAGCTAAACGCCACCACAAACAACGGGAATCCCAAAATTACGACGTAGCGAAGGAGCTACTAACGAAGCGCGAAGCCACGACGAGAAAGCTACGCTCCTTTCAAAAAAGTTCTTCCCTAACCCAGAAGCCGACCTTACGGACTTAAATACCGTACCGAACCACACCCCTAGCCTTACCCCTATCAAAGCGGAGGTAACGGCTAAAAAAATAAAAGATATTATTAAGCAAACGGGACCCTGAAAGGCTCCAGGGGAAAACTTTTACCCTCTTGGTTTCCTCAAAGCGTATAGGGAACCCCTTTTCCGGACGTTAACCGGCTTAACGACAACGAGCTTCCGGCTTGCCTACTTCCCCAAACGTTTCCGTACAGCAAAGGTTATCGTGATCCCAAAGCCAAATAAAACAGCAACCGAAAAGCAGACACCTAATAAATAAAGACCTATTTCATTACTCAGTACGGTCGGGAAGGTAATAAAAACAGCTATAAACCGGCGAATTACCGGAATAACCGAGGAGTACTCGCTTTTACCTAAAGGCCAGATAGGAAACCGAACACAACGGTCTACCGAACTGGCTATTCGACTAGTTACCGACGTCGTCCGTACAACATGGCAACAAAAGGGCGTCGCTTCCCTCCTCCAGCTCGATATTAAAAGCGTTTTCGATACAGTCAATTATAAAAAACTAATTGCTACACTCTACGAGAAGGGACTGCCGGATTAAGTCTACCGATGGGTTAAGAGCTTTATTACGAACAAATCGGTCTACCTTTATTTCGACGGCAAGTCGTTAAGGAGGATCCAGCTCCGCGCTAATGTTCCGTAAAACTCCCCGCTATTACCGATCCTCTTTATTCTTTATATCGTTACACTATACGAGGAGCTAAAAACGTACGAGCAGCTTATTATCGTCGGATTCGCGGATAATACGAATCTTATTACCGTAAAGCCAGACCACGTTACGAATTACCGAAACTTAAAAAGAGCCTAAAAAACTTATAGCCGCTGGGCACGCACGAAAGGGATAAAGTTCGAACCTAAAAAGAGCGAGCTTATCTATTTTACTAGAGCGCGAAAAACCTATACGTTATAGGTACGCCTCGGAAACGCTACTATAACGCCGGTAACCTCTACGAAATTCCTCGGCGTCTAGCTCCATCGGAAGCTACAATAGAAAGACCACATCTTAAAAATCAAAACGAAAATAGCAACTCAAACATTAACTCTCACCAGGCTCGCAGCGTCAATTTAAGGATATTCGGTACGAAGGGCAAAAGAGCTTTATACGAAAATAATACGTAGCGTACTCGCGTACAGAGCGTCGGCTTAACATAAAATAGGCGATACCGAAAAAGGGCCAGCCCTTAGCCTTATAACAGTCCAAAACTCCTATCTCCGGACCGTAATAAAAGCATATAAAGCGACCCCCTAATACTACTTAAAAACTAAAGCGGCAGTTCCCCCCCTTAACCTCTATTTAAGTACGAGGGCAGCTAGCTTCGAGATACGCACGGAAACTACCGAGAAACTACAATTTTTACGCGGCGCCTATATAAAAACGGTAGAAATCATTAATAAAAAACGTAGCGCAAAAAGAAAAAGACAAAAGAAACCTTAAGGGGCTATTAGCGAAGCCCCCACGACTCTATAACTAAGCGATGCTCAATTAACATCAACCAAACAATAGCTAAATAATTAAACGGTCGAATAAACGCTTAAAAAAAATAAGAACAAAACTAGTTCTATGCCGTCACTCCGACGCGAAGCCGCCGCGAATTAGCTATAAAATCGCCGCTAAACTAGAGAGCGTGCCGTCGTTACGATAATATACTTAAACACGAAACATCGGTCTTAATATAAACACGTACTAAAAAAAATAGGGCTCAAGTCGTTCCTATTCACTTATCGGGTTCCAAACGTCCCGACGCCGCTATACAACTGCGGTAAAGGACGGGAGACAGCCGAACACCTAATCTTATACTATAAAGACTTCGAGGGAAAACAAAAGCAGCTAGCAAAACAACTAACACCTAATCCGCTGCGAACTCGTCGCGATTTAGCGGCGCTTACTACAAAAAAAATACGGCGAAAGTTATCGCAAAATAGCTTCTATAAACCGGTCAACTACCGCTATATAAGTTAGCAATAAAAATTAGGGGACCACCCGAACCTGGATAATCTCTCTTCAGGCCCTAAAACAAGGGTCACTAGGCTAATAGGTAAAAACCAACATAGTAACGTCGAGCACGTAAGGTAAATTTTACGATATTAGCAGCGTGTATTTTTAGTCCAGCTTCGGCACGGTTTATTACACAAAGAACTAGGTAGATGTACCGAAGGCCTTCGGCATACGGCGTACTATTAATAATAATAATAATAATAAAAGAACTAATTTAAAATCTACTTTATTTATTTTATTAAAGAAGGATATAGATTTCTACCTAATAAAAATCGCCCTACTATTAATAAAAGTGAAATAAAATCATTAATAAATTTTAATTTCGAAAAGGGTATTAAATATTAGATTTTTATTATATTATAATATTTATATTTAAAAGAAAAATGCAAATTTTCTAATTACTTTTTAAAATATTCGTATGTCTTATTTTACACGTATTTTCTATATAACAATAAATACTTTTATAGAATCCTTAATTTAAAAAGAAAATAATTAAAATAATAAAATCTTTATTTCATAGTAATAAAATAAAAGAAATCCTTTTTATAAATCTAATTTTAAACTAATTATAGCTAATTATTTCGATTTTATATTATTATTTAAAATATTAGCTATTTTGGTGTATACCCCCGGCGAGTTGCCAGGGGTCGCGCGCTGCACCGTGAGCCGGCTTAGTTGTGGGCCGTGAAGAATCATTATCTAAAAATACAAGTCGCAACTAGGATTTCCACAATCTTCACCTAACGTTGCTGCAGAACGACCAACTTGCCTAAGTCAGTGGAACTGGAAGGCCCGAAGTCGGGCTCCTCTTGCAGAACGGACCGGGAACAGTGCACGATGTGCGAGTTTCATGTTATCGCTAATACAACGCTGAGCATCCGTAAGCCCGAAGTTGTGTACAGTTATATCAGTGTGCCTTGGGGGCTTGCATATCGTTCTGTTTTGTGTCGTGAGGTGGTGGGGGCGGTGCACATCCCTGCGGGCGGTTGGTTCCCGCCCCCGGGCGATACAAGGATCCGACGGGTTGGCCCCCCGGGAAATAGGAGCTGGGTTGCGCAGCCAACGAAAGCAACTCCAGCGACCCAAGCTGTTGGGAACGTCATAGTATGTATGAACCTCGGGTTCAGAATTGTGCAATGGGGGCTCTTTCGTTGGTCTGAGACACCAATATGTACAAGCAGACGGAGAGGGAAAATTACCATGTGGACAGTGCTGTGTTGGCCAACATGTTCTCCAACATCTCTGCATCGGTTCCAGGTGTGGCATGATCAGTCAAAGGGCACGAGAGGGTTGGGAGTAGTGAGTGACATATAAGTGTCGGACATCCCCTAGATTCCCGGTCGTTGCCTGTGCTAGCACAAGTTCACATTTTTATAACTCTGATCATACACAATATCAACAAATAAGACTTACTTCACTTGGCCTCCTATGAATATCATCGCTTGTATACTCTTTCTTCTGCCTGGAGTATGTCTAGCAAACCGCTGGAAGCTGGACGGGCCTTGTTGTAAGTGCTCTAGCATCCGACGGGCAGAAATCTAGAGTACGTTGTGCTGACGGCGAACCTTTTGGCTTCAGCTCAATATGACACGGCAGCTATCGAGGCTGCCTTCGAACAGGCGATTGATCTTGCGGAGAATGCGCTCGACGTCTTGGAACACCTATATGGACCCGAACAACGCATCCAACAAATGGTGAAGCACATCTTGGGCGACGATGGGGATCTCCCGAACAAGGTCGAGATGGCCAAAAGTGAGTAGCCATTCCCAATCTAAGTCATGCTGCCCTGCCTGATATTTCTGTTACCCGTCCCAAGTACTGAGATAATAACGTCCCAAAACCTAGACGTGTTCCGGGACGTCAGCCGATACGAGAAAACCCCGTACCCATTCTTGGGCCCACCATTTTGGGAGAACACTGACGTGGTAAGTTCGACCCGCCCTATAATATTTATATTTGATGTAATATCTAACATTTGATCGATAAAGGTTATTTACTGCGATAGCTCCAACTACGAGGCCGTCACCAGTTCCTCCGGTACCCAGGTCCTCCGGTACAAGGCGATTGGAGCCATCGTATCCCCGCAGAACTGGAAAAACTTTGAAGTGTGCTATGATCCCAATCCCGAGGCGGGAAGCCTTCCGATGAGCATAACAACCCCATCGGATTGGTTTGATTTGAAAGGATTCACGGATGCGTCTAATCTCTGGGCGCAGACGGGAGGCGTCGGCGAACATCCAAAGCAGGGGGATTTCGTCAGGCCACGGGACAACAAACCCAACACTATGGATATGTGCACGTGGTTTCTCACCAAGAACAAGAAGGAAGGTTGGCCCGAGCTAGGCGAAGAGATTATCGAGAAGGTCCAGGACCCGTCCTTTGTATCTGGGTTGCAGGGGGATGATAAACCTATCGACACAATATCGACAACTTTAGGGCCTGTCATCTTACACGAGGTAACTCGTATTTTCCCATTACTAGCCTAGCATACTCACACCACCTACAACGTACCGCTTATGGACCACCAAGCGAATTGCTAACATGTGCGCAGTTAACTCACACAACCCTTGGCGGCCGGTTGGAAGATAAGGACAATAGAAACTGCTATGGCTGGGTATGTGTTGGGAACCTGAAGGATCCGTCCAATTCGGATCCTATCAACATGTTAGGTGTCGTTTTGAAGCTTTGGAGGCTGGGGGTTTGCGTTGACGGCGACGGGAAACTCAAGAGTAACACCGGATGAGGGATATCCAATTGCTATGTACGGTACCAACAACGAGTTAGTGTTGGGATTGGCGGCTGGTGGATGTCAGCCTTAAGAGACTGGTCCAGTATCGATAGCATAACCCTTTGCCCTCTAGCTCAGCGATGCGTTCCGACGTATCAGCTTGTCTCAATGGTGAAAAGGGTACGCTCCTTACTCCGGCTAGCGCGCTACACAGGTCGATTTATTTGTGTATATATACGCACCATAGTGCCCTTTTATCTTGTCCCTATCTCTCCTTCTTTTGGATAGCACATTATGCATCATCTGACGCTCTTTGCACTGTGACATAAACTCTGTTATACATCGTCCCATGACGTGACGCAAAGGAGTTTCATTGAGATGCTGTGCTAACGTAGCGCGTATCTGCCCCTGTTGCCTGGCCTTCTACTCCAGTTGGGCCACACCATTTGGGTCTCCACCAACAATTTCTCGACGCTTTGCCCATGGCTTTCCAACGACCTCTCCAGCCTCTCTCTGTCTTCTAGCGAGGATTCCTCCAAGAGATGTTTCCCAAGAGTAAGGGGGAAGTCATGTACCCATTCTGGCCCGTCATAACCACGTGGGGCGCTCCACGGGCCCGCACGATATCTCTGTCGCAACCGGCGCGTTACTTGGACGGGCCGTGGCGGGGATCCAAATACGCATCCTCCTCCCTCCGCGTCCTCTAGGAAGTGGCAGACCGGGTCTTCGTCCTGAGGATGGAGCTTAGGTAGCTCGAGCGACAAGGTTAAATGAAGGTTGTTGGCCACCAGTGGCTCGAAAGGTCGGAGTACGGCACGCTCGCTTACAGCCGACCAGTAGGCCTTGTCGGAATGGTCAAGCCAGGTACGGAGTACTTGAAAAGAAGGCAGGTGCTGTTCAAGATTTTGAGGTAGCGCGAGCCAGATGCGGGCATTTTCGTCGAGTGGAGCAGCGTCCGGTGTGCCTAAGGCATGGAAGAATGACAGGGGAAGACTCATAGTAATATCCAGCTTGGTGATATTTGGCAAAAGCGAACGACGGAAACCAACATCCGTACTAGTGAATACCGCCGAAGAAACCGGCGGAGGCTCAAATAGCACGTCTGCTGTCGCAAGGTCGGTTATCTGAAAGCGGACCTGCTCCGTCACCCAATCCCCGACCTCGAGATGCCTAGAAAGCGGCGATCAGATCGAGAAGGGACGCAACCGGCCGCATGCGTTCAGATGAATACTTACAGCCTCTTGCAGGTGGTCAGAAACGAACCCCGCGATCCCGCCTGGCTCCCATCAGTCCCTTCCTCCCCATCGGCATGGGCGATTTCCTCGCACCCCCAATGCGGGCCCCAAGTAGAGGCTAGGCGCCGACAGTAAGTCTGTATGCAAGACCCATCGTCCGAGGGCGGAGGCCGCCGCTCGTCGCCTAGGTACCCGGCGCCTAGGTCCGGCTCGAGGCACCGGGTGAGCCGAACCCGCCCTTGCGGGGACAAGGTGATGTGGATACCAGCGGTGTCGATCAGGTCGGCGTAGATGGCGCGGCGAATCTCAATGGGAACAAGGAAGAGACTGCTGCTGGACTGGAGGTCGTATGACATGATAGCTGAGCTCAGACCGGATTGAAGCAGGATGGGTGAAGTTGATGCCGATTGCGCTTGGAGGGAATGGCTGTTGGTTTTGTTTTGGTCGACCTGGTGCGGCGTGTGGCGTGGGAAGCGGGGGCTGTTGGTTGGTGGTGCATCCAACAGCTAGGCTCCGAAAAGGGGCTGCACCCATATCGACAAGGTCTCAGACAGACCAATGGCAAGACGCATATATGAACAGCTGGTGAAGGAGCGACTAACCGAGCCTCCCGGCAAGATTGCTTATCTTCAGCAGTATTGGAACGCCTGCCTGCGACACGAACGAGAGACAGACCAGCGCAGAGGCCAATTAGGGAATTGGTTCAACATGGTATGGTGATGCAGCCAATGTGGGCCAAGAGACACAACTGCGAGGATCGTGTCTCGCTCATGCTGATGTTCGTCAAGATGTGGTCAACGCTGACCGACGTAGCCCTGCTCACGCAGCTTAGAGATAGTGGTAACGGCCTGCTCTGCGATGGCTTCAGTGGCTTCTGCTACTGGTGCAAAATAGTTGGCCGGAACCGGAACACGGATGAAGACCCTGATGCCTCGAATCGTCTCTTGGACGTCATTGTGCACCTCTGCGGCTGGTTTGTGCGCCAAGAGATCGAGAGGGTGATGACGCATTACCAGCGGTTGCGGCCCATGTCGCAGTGGGACATGGAGCGAGTGTGGCCGGTAGCGAACATGCCTACTTTTGTAACTAGGAGCAACCAGTTTTATGAACGTGTACGGATATTCCGTGAACATGCTCGAAATATCAAATCCTCCCCGTCCGTCGGGCTTGAACCAAGTTTACGACGACCTTTGCCATGCGGCCAGCGCCTGGACCAGCGAGCTCTTGGGCCCGCCTCAGCATAGCGACATGAGGGTGGATGTTCTCCTGCCCCACGTCGAGAGGAGCCAGTTGGTGTCACGGAGCGAAGTCAAACGTCTGGCGCAACTGATCATGAGGGCCAACGCAGAGTCGATGTTGTTCAAGTGCCAGATCTGCCAGATGTACCAACTCGACGACAGGTACAGGGAAGCAAGCAAGACGGACTTGAAGCATATGCTGGACTGTGTAGAATCTTTAGAGTATCACTCCAAGAGGCTGCGAGAAGCATGGGATATATAGGTTGAATTCGCTAAGCCGTTTGCCCACCTCCTTCGAGCCAAGCCAGGGGAAGATGCATATACGGAGGAGTTTATCATCGTGTTTTCATAGAGGTAAGGTGCATCTTATAACTTCACCCTAGACTTGATGCCCCTAGACTTGCCTTTACCTGTGGGGGGATGTATCCCTCACCCGGTCAAGCAGGTGATCAATGCTCTTTTCACTGGGAATTTTACTCGTAACTTTTAAAATAAGATAAATGCGAGTTAAAATATGCGGATACGGATAGAACGTAAATCATTGTAAATTTAAATTGTAAAACTAAATGTACCATGAATAAATCAATACTGAAAATTGCCGAGAGAATATAAAAGCGATTAAAATTGTTGGCTTCATTTGGGGCGGCAGCCGCTATACCACCCTGGCCAGGGGGGCTTGACAGAGTTAAAGAAGCGACCTGGTATTATATGAGGATTATGTTCGACTTTACCGACTAGCTAACCACTCACCTTCTTACCGAAGTGAGCCATAGCGAGAACATAGTGTGCGTTGCTGTCGCAAACCAGCCCACATCCGCAACTGATATTAGATTCCGTGCCTCTCACTTAGATACACTGAGGTCCTCTTGCTCCCGCAGTTTTATGTGTAGACGCCATTCAGTGCAAACCCATGAATTTCACACGGAGTCAGGTGAAGTGGCATCATTATTCCCGCTGATGACATAGACAACGGCCCTGATCAAACCCCGACGACTCTCTGCAATAAGGCGTCTTTTGCTTCCCCTTAGCACCAGTTAATCCCGAGGTCATCTCTTGAGGACGGACGGTGGGCCGTCAGTTGGTGCTTGTTCTGGCTGGTCAGGTATGCGAGCTGTCTGTGGCTGCTCTGGAAAGCTGGGAAGCTTTTGTCGAAACCGTGGTCCTGGAAAAGGCTTGTGGTATTAACCCAAGAGCATTCGGTAATGATGAAGTCAAGGTAAACTTACCCTTACGTACCAACCCGGGATCGGGTTCAGAATTGAATCCGAACCCCGTCCGGGATTCACGATGTTGCTCCGTGCACGTGTGTCGTAGGTGCCGAGATCCTCGCGAAATAATGCTGGATGCTCGGGTTCTGCCGTACCCGAGCGTTGAATAGCGGATGACGATCACCAACGTAATGCAATGTATAAGAATATGCTCAACAGCAATTATGATAGATGAGCCGGGCCTCGCGACTCGGTCATCAAAGGTGACCCTTACAATCACCGGACCCGGGCTTCCCGGGATCTCTAGCTGCCCATCATCTGGACGGTTTTCTCAGCGTCGTTATTTCTTTCCTTTACGTTACAACTAACAAGGCAATACTGGCGGTCTCAACCGCCATCCATTGTGCCTATCTGTGCAGAGATGCCTCAATTCTCATGTGCAGTAAGTCTATAGGTTCCATTATCATGGCTATCATTAGAGTCGAGAGCGTCATGCTTCAGCTTCCAGGTTGAACGATGGTAGTACAAATTAGCCGTCGCCACGACTCTATTGCTTTGCTGTCCGGTCCGGAACTCCTCTAGGGTAACCCCTTGCTGATCTGTACTGGGTCTCTGTGGGGGGTGCCCTGCCCGCGGTATACGGTAAAAAGCTGAAGTAAAACCGTACTTATCAAGTATTGAGCCCGGGTGGCAAACCCAATGATGCCTTGCTGATTATGCACAATAGGTGCACAGAGCAGTTGAAATTTGGCTACCTGCGGGTCTCTGTCATTGAACTTCGCCCATTGGCCCAACCATATTGGAACACCAATTCCAGTATTACCCATATCCACTTTCCCCACGATGCATTCTTCGCGTCGCGAGCACTAATGCCCGGCGCGGCTGGCCCGAATCGTCTCTTATACACTAATGCAATTCTATACATGATTTAATACAGTAATAGACCCCAGTCATACCCGCGTACATAGAACATTAATACAACGACTCGGAATGATATAGTCCGCAAAGACTTCTATACACCGTTAAGGGGTAGAATACGCGCGGACACGAACTCAGATGCACGCACACACGCATTCACACGTAGATATATATATGTATATATATCTTGTACTGCTCTCAATTTCTCCTTTGTCATCCATCTTGCCTACAACCTTACCTACTCGGTGTTAATTTCTAACTGGCTGCATAACATTCTCCATTATCACCGATGTCGCTTTAGATGCCCTCACCACTCAGGACAGCCTCGCCAAACCGGCAAATCTGATGGGCGCCGTCACCATTTCGGCAAGTTATGAAAAACTCCCTCGAAATAACCATGGCGCATTTTCTAAACCATCTGACCGATCCGGCAGGTTGCTAGCTTATCCTGTACGTGGTTGGCACCATCATATACCGCCTATGGTTTCACCCTCTAGCCAACGTCCCGGGTCCTAAGTACATGGCATTGTGGGATGTCCCGAGCCAATGGCGATCCTTCATCACGATGGACATGGTCCGCCACGCGACGGTGCTGCACCGCCAGTACGGCCCCCTCGTGCGCATCGGCCCGGACCGCCTAGCCATCGAGGGCAGCGTCAGCTGGCCCGAGGTGTACGGCGTCCGCAGCAGCCGCGCCGACGACGAGTTCAGCAAGGTGCCCGGCCTCGCGCTCCCGAACGACCACATGGCCCTCCTCGGCGCGGGCCGGGAGGACCACCGGCGCCGGCGGCGGCAGATGGGCCACGCGTTCAGCTCGTCGGCGCTGCACGAGCAGGAGGCCATCATCACGCGCTACGTCGACAAGTTCATGGACGCGATCACGGCGCGGGCGCGGGCGGGCGAGGCGCTCAATATGGTCGACTGGCTCAACTTCACCACGTTCGACATCATTGGCGACCTCGCGTTCGCCGACACATTCCACAGCCTCGACGGCGACACGGCGTTCGTCAAAAACATCTTCCGCGGCGTCGTGGGCAGCGCCTACCGACGATTCTGGGTCCAGTTCCCCATGCTCAAGGTGCCCCTGATGATGGCGGTGGGCCGCAAGGAGCTCGCGGCGGCGACCGCGGCGGGCGAGGAGAACTTCCGGCTGGGCCGGATCAAGGGCCAGGCGCGCATGGCCATGTGCGCGGAGCCCAAGGACGGACGCCGCGACTTCGCGACCTACATGCTGCGGAAGGGGAAAGATGGCGAGTCGGTCCTGAGCGACGCCGAGGTGCAGGCCTTGTCGTCGGTCCTGGTCATCACCGGCAGCGAGACGACGGCCACGGCCCTGTCGGGCTTTACGTTCTTTATCGGCACCCATGCCGAGAAGCGTTGGGTCCTGAAAGAGGAGATCCGCGCCGCCTTCGCCGACGAGGCCGAGATTACGATGACGAGCACGGGGCATCTCGAGTACCTCAACGCGGTCATCGAGGAAACGCTGAGGCTGTACCCCCGGCGGCGTCGCAGTCGCCACGAGTTAGTCCGGGAGCCGTAGTGCATGGGCAGTGGGTGCCGCGCGGTGTACGTGTTTCCCCCACACCTCACGCGAGCGGATTACTATTTCTACAACAGGCCCTTAACAGCTTATACTAACACGGTGTCTAGACTAAAATCCAAGTTTTCCAACACGCAACGAATCGCAATCCGGACTCATTCGAGCCCGAAAGAGTAAGTAGCAAACCACCGAGACCGAGATTTTCGGAACTCAACATTATGTCCATACCAGACGATTTGCCTTTTCTTTCTTCGTTTTGAATCGTGGCTGACTCGGTACTTTTCATCCAGTGGCTTGGCCCAAACCACGCCCGCTACAGCCCCCGTTACGCCGGCGACAAAAGGGAAGTGGTCAAGCCCTTCAGCACCGGGCCGCGGGACTGCATCGGCAAGAACCTGGCGTACGCGGAGATGCGCGTCATCATCTGCCACCTCCTGTACCGCTTCGAGATCGAGCTGTTGCCGGGGCAAGAGCGATGGATGGACGACCAGAAGGCCGCTTTCGGATGGGTCAAAGGGCCTCTGGAAGTGAGGCTCAAGCCACACGCAGGTGTGGTTTTGGATTAGATATCTTCAGTGTAGGGGCGGCTTGCAGCGTTTGAGTTTGATATCGTATTGGCTAGGTGGTAGGGATGCGTAGATCATTTAGTTTCAGTTGCCACAAGCGCATCGTTACACACAGGATTTCCTATATATATACATATATATATAAAGCCCATTGTAAGCCCTATCGCCGAAACAACCTAAAGAGCAGAAACAAGTCCACAGGAGAACTGGGTGGACCATTGTATAAGTATCTTCTTCCATCCGGTGGTTCTTTTTTATCTTTCTGGAAGGTCAGAACGTTGTCGCCGACCACAAGCCCACACACAACTGTTAGTCCATTGCTCATACTCAGAAAGCCATGCCTGGGTGGTTCGCCAACAAGAAAACAGCCGGCCAAAAGGTCGGCCAAAAGACACCAGCCACACAGCAGCAATTGTACCCGGACATGTTTATCTGCATCGGCGACCACATCCTCGAGACCATCGACGACAACTGCTGCCTGCGCGACATGTACAAGAGCCTCGTCGTTCACGGGCGCGTTCCGGTCCCCGCGAAGCGGATCCGTCTCAACCACTACTGCCCGAACTGCCTGGCCGACGTCTTCGACAAGGCGTGGAGCCCGCGCGGGGGGATCGGCCGAGCTCCAGCAGAGATGGGGCCACATGGTCACGCATCCGCTCGACACGACGAGCCAGGATAGGAGCAGCGACCGCGTCTCGGCCCTGCTCATGTTCCACGATCTGTGAACCGCGCTCAACATCGTCGAGATGCAGCCTCACTATTTTAACGCAAAGGGGGACGTGGCCCGCGATCTGTTCTTCGCGTTCCGCCACTGGTGCAAAAAGATGGCCCGCGACTGGCAGACTGACGACTCGGAACGCCGGGCGCGGACACGGCTCCTGGCCGTGCTCCAGGAGCAGTTCGGCTGGCTCGCGGCCAACGACGTGCAAGATCTGATGGACCAGTACCGGGCCCAGTCACCCGACATAGAGCAAATCCTCCCCGGGGCCGTCAGCGACAAAGACGGCGCATACAGTGCCCGCGTCCAACGGTTCCGCCAACGCACCCGGGCCCCGTCTTTGCGGTTCCCGCTCGACCTGGTCCGCGAGTACAACGACGTGCTCCGGGCGGCGAGCCTCTGGAGCGCCGAGCTCCTCGGCCCGCCGCAGCGGTCCAGCTTGCACGGGGACCTCCTCGCGGAGCTGATCGAGAGCGACGACCGGTACGCCCCGGCCCAGCACGCGCGCCTAAAGCGGGCCATTGCCGACGTGGACGACGAAGCTATGCGGTGCAAGATCCAGTTGTACGAGCTGTTCCGGCACTCGGAGCTCGCGAAGCGGATCGAGAGCGGGCTCTTCTCCTCCGGCCGCTCGAGCATAAGCTGCGGCGGCGGCGGTGGGCTTATGTGGCGTTTGCCAGGCCGCACAAGGACCTGATCCGAGAGCTGACGCAGAAGCAAGCCACGGAATCGAATCAGGGGGATGAGCAAGGCTACTTTTACGAATACACCAAAGAGCGTGCTGCAGAGCAAGGGTCGTCGTAGGTGGGTTTCGCGGTAGGTGTTTCAAAGGGGCAGGCATCTCCCTTGATGAAACGACTTTGCCGAAGTTTGCCCTTCCATAACAATGGATAAACAGTGGAATTATGAGATAGGTTAGATAAAAGTGCACTTCGAAATCATAGTTCTTAGTGTTTCGAAATGAATTCAACGACTCATCAAATGTAGCTATCGAGTATCTTGTTCTGCAGCTCTGCCTCGTGAGTGCAAGTTCGTATCGTTTGAGGGAGTGGGGGATACAAATGGCGGTCAGCGATGCAGTTCTTATGCGAAGTGACCATATGGTGTGATATCTACGGCGTTTAGTGAGTAATTCGAGTCGTCGCGCTATCATGAGAACCGCTGTATGTTGGCAGTGCGTCTTTGGGGTCATGGGGAAGAAGCGGAAGGCAGTGTGCTCTCTGTGATTCTTTGTTTCAGCCGGGCTGACCTTTGGATTAGCCGGTGTGTGCTAGTTTTCTAAGACGGCGACTTACTGATTCGTTGGTCCAAAATGAAGCACCAGAGAAGGCTTTAACGAGCGTTAATATGCGCGTTGCTGTCTAGCTACGCCGAGCTGCCAATTGTATATCCTAGCTGTCAAAGAACGCCAGGACAGAGGAATGAAATTGCATTTGATTGGAGCACAAGGTCCGTGTTGGCAAAAACAATGTCTTCATCCCGGAAAACAATGCATTGTACTTACAGGAAACAACTACAATGTGCTAAGGTCTATCATCGTATAAATGTCTTCTTTTGTCCGCGGTTTCTGATTCGGTTTCTGGAAAGCCAGGAAGCATCCAGCAATTTCCATAAACAAATTGTCTCAACACCTGTCCTTCCTATCCTGTAAAGATCGAGGTTGAACTTGATTTGAAAAATGAAGATGGCCGCCCAAACTACACCGAATCAAACACCACAACGACTGGTTCCAGATATGTTCATCTACATCTGTGGTCATACTTACGTGGGCAATGATGACAACCTGCAAGCAATATACAAAAGACTCGTACGCCACGGCCTTGTTGCTCTGCCCGAGGCGGAGCTGAGTCTGACACACCATTGCCCCGACTGTTTAGCAGGGGCGTTTCTGAAGGCCTTCGGCCGGGACGGCTCCGAAACTCAGCGGCGCCAATGGGGCGACATGGCGCTGCACCCGCTCAGCGCGGGCACCACCGACATCAGCACCAACCTCTTCTCGTGCCTGGTCATGTTCCGCGACCTCCTGGGGACGATGAAAGTCCGGCCCATGCACGAGCTGTACTTCGAGCGGGACGACGCGGTCGTCCACGACCTCTTCTTCGTGTTTCGCTACTGGTGCAAGACCATGGCGCTGCACATCCAGCGGCAGAAGCCAGAGCACAAGGTCCTGGAGCGGCTCATGGCTGTTATGAAAGACGTGTTCGGCCCGCTCCTGGCGTCCGACGTGCAGGAGCTGGTGGACCTCTACCGACTCCAGCCGCGGGACGTCGAGAGCATGATGCCGGGGGTTGCGGGCCAGAGGGACCGCACGTTCAGAGAGAGTGTCGCGCGCTGGCGCGAGAACGTCAAGGGCCCCTTCTCGGACATGTCCTCCGAGTACCGCGGGCTCCTCCGAGCGGCCAGCCAGTGGAGCGCGGAGCTCATGGGGCCGCCGCAGCACCCGGACCTGCACCGGGACGAGTTGGCCGACCTCATCAACAAAGACAAGGTTTTCAACGCCGACAAGCTCGCGCGGCTCGAAACGGTCATCCTGGAACTCAAGGCCGAGGCGATGCGGTTCAAGATCCAGTTGCACGAGATGTTCAAGTCTGACAAGCGCGCCGGGCAGATCAGGGACTCGGCGGAGAAGAATAAGCTCGAGGCGCTCGTGGACGAGCTGGATGTGCTGGCCAGGCCCCTGGGTCCCCTGGAGGCCAAGAAGCGGGAGCTTTGGCGTCTGTTTGTGGATTTCGCCAAGCTTCACCCCCAGGTGTTTCAACAGCAGACCCCTAAATAGGGGTTCGCGTAAAAGGGTGGAACAGTAGGCTTGACCTGGGGAGAGCGTGACATCCACCTCTGGGTGAGCTTTACTCAGGGTGCTTGAGTATTACATATGGGTAGATAGGATACTAGGAAGGCGGGGAATTCATAGAATGTCATCAACCTTGGAAAGGACATCGGGATGCATGGCGACGACCGGATATATTGCTAGTGAATAAATACCAAGCAGCTGAGAAAATGTTGCTCTAGAATGCCTTGTTGAATAAAACTTTTCTATGAAGTCCCGGTCTGATATCTTTCAGTAAATGATTACCCTTCAGACTTTGGGAAATCGTGCCCCCCTTTATCAGCCGGCCAATCCATTAGTTGGTCAGTTAAATACCGGGTCGGGGCTCTCCACGCTATAGCCTGTTTTACTTGTCCCCGAGCATCTGTGGCACTAAGACTTCGTTGAGCTCCCAAATAATGGTCTGAAAGTGACTCGCGAAAGCCGCGCCCGTCCACCAGGTAGACCGGTGGCCTTGAAGCGCGTACAGCTTCTGGAAGAAACCGTCCCGGAGCTCGTCGGCCGAGACGCGGACATGCATCGGCCCGTGATCCGAGAGAGCCACCACCTCGATTTGCTCTGCCTCCTTTCCTGCGGAGGTACGGGGCAATATACCCTGCTCGATCAGCCGATCTAACGAAGACTGCAGCAGCTCCTTGGCATCGGCGTACTCAAAGTCCTTAGTGCCGATTACGAGCGACCGGAAGACTCGGCTCTCCAAGCCGCCCGCGGTATTATCCTGTAACTCGAACTTGTCCAAGAACGGCACCTGCGGCGTCTCGAGGTAGTTCGAAGGTGCGACTGCCGCGGGGAAGTTGTCCACGCTGGTGTTGCCGGCGGTCAGCGACGGATGCCTGACAAGCGTCGCCCACACGCGATGATAGTCAAACTTGGAGAATAAGCTCGTCTCCCGCGCATCGAGGCTGAAAGGCCGCATAGCTTCCTCTCCGACCGGGCGGATGGCCATGAGCAGCTTGGTGGCCTGGATCGTCGTTTCTTCGCCAGTCCTCTGGTTCTCGGTCGTCAAGACCACCCCAAAGCCGGCTGCCCGCGTCGAGCGCATGACCTTGGTCTCGTATAGGATAGCCTGCTCGCCAATCTCCCGGGCCATGGCGTCGTACACGTCCTGGTTCCGGTGCGACGCCGTGATGAAGCCTCCCTGCCGGCCCAACATCGACCGCGCCATCTGAGCCCCGAAGGTCTGCATGACCGTCAGCGTCAGCTCGTCCGCCTGTCGACCAATGCCGAAACCGGTAGCGGCGTAGATCTGCGGGACCGCGTCAGCAATGCCGTGCTTCTTGACGAAGTCCCCAAAGCGCATCAAGAGATCCTCGGGGATGGCGCCGCCGGTCGGAAAGTTCCAGTACCCCGGGATGATCATGTCCTCGTACTCTTCGCAGATGCTCAAGTACTTCTCCATCGCGGCCCTCGCGGCCGCGCTCGCGGGCGCCGCGTAGTCCGGGATGAGCGCCCCGGTGGTGAAGTCGGCGTACTTGGTGGGGGCGCGGACCCGGGCCGGCGGGGCGGTGGAGATGTTGAGGCGGTCGAAGAGCGCGGTGGCGCCGGCGTAGTCGATGAAGGAGAAGACGCCGAAGTCCATGGACTTGTCGGTGCCTGGGGGTGTGTAGCTGTCTACGTTGCCGCCCTAATTGTGGGAATGCATTAGATGTGGCGCGCCTTAGGAATGGAGGTCTAGGTACCAAGGTGCTATCCTGTTCGATCAGAACGACGCTCTTGCCCATATCCTTGAGCCGCAAAGCCGCGTGTGCACCGCCAGCGCCGCCGCCGACAATGACAACATCAGTTTTGATTGTCTTGCTGGAAGATGTCTCGGCGGAGGCGGCCGCGATGCTCGTCGGTATCACAGCCACGATTCCCAAGAATATTAACCAGGAGGGCGCCATCTTAACGCAGTGTTCGGGTATAAACCACATAAGGTCCGGGAACTCAGGCCTACAGAACAGCGGCAGACGGGACTGGCCTGAGATAAGAATGGACGTGACTACAGTTCAGAAACCAGAGACACGGGACTTCGGTCATATACCCTCCTCTGCGCCGGCTAGCGGCAGTAAAGGGACTGTGGTGTTAGCGCTATTGCATACCGCCAAGAACTCCCAATGGCATTATTTCTCTTTTGGGGTAGGAGGCAAGCCCAATGCATGTCAAGAACGGGTTGGAGTTCATGATTCGATACGGCGTATATGTATGTCAGCATATTTGACAATACGTCTCACCTTGCACAGCAGGATGCAGCTAAGTAATCTCCGGACTAGCTGCGTAACGGAGACGTCTAACCAAGCCCACACACCGGCCCGTTACCCGGTCTAGACCGCTCGCCGAGCCGTACCCAATGCAACGCTGACGAACTACAAATCCAGGCGAGGATCCAGTTGGGCGCTCCTGGAGCTGCACATGTGACGCTCACTCTAAGCGAGTCCATATGGCAAGATCGATATACCCATGAGGCCGACCTGCTGCCGCCGCAGCTACGTAAGAGCAAGGCTCGAGATGCGCAAACTCTTCCCTTTTTAAATAAGCGTCGAAAAAGCCCCGGCCTTGGCCAGATGCAAGGTGGTGGTACGGAAGACTTCCTGGGTATGGAAAACGTCACTCCATAATTGATACGGTGACCGAAGCACCGGCCAACAGAGATGGGTATAATAATAACTATTTACTCTAAGCTACAATTCTTGCTTCCGCCAACAACACACCACAGGTCACTGTTTACGACCTTTCCCGTCCCAACCTCAAGCCCCCTTCTCCTCCAAAACCGGCACCCCCTTCCCCCGAAACAGCTCCACCGTCGGCCGCGGCGAATCCCCCGCATAAAACACCTCCGTCATGTCGACGCCCCTCTGAATCAGCTTGGCCCCGCGCTCAAACATTTCCACCTCGTACCCGCGCACCGCGCGGTCGCGCGCCTCGTCGTCCACGAGCCAGCCGGCGTTCTGCTGCTCGGCCAGCTGGTCGGCCAGGTACAGCGCGTCCGTCATGGCGAAGTTGGCGCCCTCGCCGCTGGGCGGGCCCAGGTGCGCCGCGTCGCCCACGAGGGTGACGCCGGGGACGGGGTCCCACGCGACCGAGGCGGGCGGGATGTGGTAGAGGGGCCAGGGGCGGAAGTCGGTGGCGTGGCGGATGTAGGCGCGGAACTCGTCGGCCCAGTCGTCGCCGAAGAAGGCGTTGGAAAGACACATGGCCCGCATACCTTCGGTATCGGCGAAGTCGACTTGGCCGGCCGTCGCGAAGTCGGCGGGCACGCGCACGCCGAGGTACATGCGGTAGGACTCGTCGCCGAGGTTCTGGAGGGTGATCATCTGGTTGGGCCCGCCGATCAGCATCATGCCTTTGCCGACGCGGGATTGGACTTGGCTGTAGACGGAGTTGGTGGGGCTGATCCGGGACTCGATGATGTGGATACCGCAGTATTGCGGTTTGACGTCGTTGATCTGATAAGGGCAGGTAGAAAGGTCAGCGACGCATCGTAACAAAGGGGGGAATTGGATCGTCAACATACCAGCGATCGCACTTTACTCCACGCCCCATCCGCCCCCACCACGAGCCGGAACCCCGACGCCGTCGTCCCATCCGCAAACTCCAGCACCGGCTCCCCATCCTCCCCCCGGCCCACCCTCTTCAACCCCATCCCCCAGCGGATCTTCCCCTCCGGAATCGCGTCCAAATAAATCCTCCGGAGATCGCCCCGATCGATCTCGGGGAAATCGCTCCCCCGCTCGTGCTGGATGTACTGCGTGCCGTGCCGGTCCCAGAGCCGGAACGTCGAGGCGTCGTAGCGCGCGTACTTTGCGAACGCGGCCAGCAGCCCGCCTTCCACGATCGCGCGCTGGCCCGTGCTGGCGTGGATGTCGAGCGTGCCGCCGGTGCGGTCGAAGACGGCCGCGGAGGCGTCGCGCTCGTAGAGGACGTAGGTGATGCCCCGGCACTCGAGGAGGCGCGCGAGGGCGAGGCCGGAGGGGCCGGCGCCGATGATGGCGATGGATGGGGTGGCCATGGTTTTGGATGTGAGGTAAGTATAATGAGTGTTCGAAAAGGTAGTGGAATGGTAGTTTGCAAACGACACTCCTGGGGTTGTCTGCTACCTTGTAGAAATGGTATGATTGCTGCGTGCTGTAGGGTGGTTGTTATTCTTGTTCGAGTCATCCAACATCAATCGCCAAAGGGGGCTTGGCAGTGCCTTTATACTTGGTTCGCATCTCACAATATGACAAGCAAAAGGAGGTGTGATAAACGGACACATATTCCCAGGCGCGCGACTCGGCCGAGTCTCGGGTGCTGAACTAGCCCGTCTTACAACTTGTCATTCTCGGGCTTCAGCAAGTCCCGAGATTTCAGCTGCGGCCATCCATATTGCTTCAAGTGCCCACTGTAATACAGGCCAAGGTCCGGCTAGCTGAGCGCGAAAAGACCACTACAACACTACCAGTGAGAGCCGCCGCCGCTACGTGGCTGCCTAGTGGTTTAGGGCTGACGCCTTAAGGGACCGTGCCTGCTCTCATGGCTGGAAGTTCTCAGAACACCGAAGTATCCAAAAGTCCGGCTCGACGGTAACATGTGTCTTGTTCTATTTCTGTATTATGCGTATTCGTCTCTACATTTTTTAAACCATTGGCGAATATGTCTGGGAAATGGCAGCGGCCCTTTGACCATGAACCGGTCTCTCGCCAGGATTCACCAGCGCCGACCAATCCCATTGACAAGACCAACCAAACCGTGCATTCCGTCCCCGTGAAATCCTAGGGATTCTTGCATCTGATTGGGGCTGGTCCTAGCATCACCCGCTGCCTTAGCTGCCCACAAAAGCCGCCTCCGGGTGCCCCTCCGTCGCCGCCAGCTTCTGCGCAAACGACGAGCGCTTGCGCAGCGCCGCGCCCTTCCAGTAGATGGCCATGGCCGAGGCGACGAGGACGCAGCTGATGCCCGCGAGCGCCGTGTTGGCATACGGGAGGCCGTGGCGCGGGAACGTGTGCCGGAAGTGGTCGTAGAAGGGCATCGCGGCCCACGTCAGGATGCCGGCCAGCACGTCGCGGGCGAAGCCGTTGCCGCCGGTGGCGGAGGCGGAGTAGGGGCCGTACGCGGCGACCTGAAGGAGAGAAGCGTTAGCGCAACTGGTTCGGTGATTGCTAAAAGATAGTAATAGAAGAAGAGGACTTACCATGTAATCAATCGTGGCTTGGTAGATGGCGAAGTTGGCGATACCGATAATGGCCGAGCCGATAATGGGACCGATCCAATGAGACCCGGGAACCCCCATCCAAGCAAAGATGATCAGCCCAATCGGCAGACAAGGAGCGGTATACATGAGCCACCAAAGTCGAGCCTCGAACTTGGCGTAGTCGCTGTTGGGGTTGTTCAGCTCCCTGTTACGCTGGCGCTTAATGGCCGGGAAGAAGCTGAAGTAGGCGACCAGGTACCCCAGCCCTATGGCGACGAAGGTGAGGCCGATCTGCCACGAGTTGAAGTGCCAGACCTCGTACACGAGCCCGAAGGACTGGAAGCCCATGAAGATGAGGGCGTCGCTGAAGCCCGACAGCAGCGAGAGCACGGCCACGATGGGCTCGGTGATGAACATCTTGAAGGGCCGGAACCAGAGCGTCGTCATCTCGGCGGGCGCCAGGACCGCCTTCCACGACTTCTGCTCGTTGGGCCCGTATACGTTGGCCAGCGGCCCCCCTGCTTCCGCAGCATCTTGGCGTAGGCGGCGAGGCGGCAGGTGACGCGCGTCTCCTCGACGAGGAAGAAGTGCAGCAGCTGCACGGCGGCGCCCGCGATCAGCTGGAACCAGATGGTCCAGCGCCAGTGCATGTAGTACTCGACGAAGCCGCCGATGACGGGGCCGAATATGGAGCCGCCGACCGACGAGAGCACGACGAAGAGCACGGCGTACTGCTGGTCGTCGGCGCGGTACATGTCCGCGACGATGCCGAGGGTTACGCTGCCACCGGCGGAGAAGAGACCGCCCAGGCAGCGGAAGGCGAGCAGGGTCGCGAAGTTGGGCGCGAGGCCCGCGACGAGGCAGCAAAGATTGACGAGTCCGAGGGAGATCTGGAGGACGGGCCAGCGGCCGAGTTCTTCAGACCAGGGGGCCCAGCTGTAGAGTTTATGATGTGTCAGTCGCAGAGTGCTCCCTGACATGACCAGGGCGGATGTCATCCCCTTTCGAGGCAAGGAATAAGTACTTACAGCTCACATCCAAAACCGTACAAGACCAAGAACGCACCCGCGCCGGCGCGAGCTGTCTGTTCGGTAATGCCAAACTCATGTGCCATGCCCTTCTGGCCGTTGGCATAGAGCGACGTGTTGAAGTTCATCGAACATTGTACCAAAAAGACGACAATCAATATCCGCCACTTCTTCCATGTCTTAAATGCGTACGCCGAGGCTTGGGGATAGTCTGCTTCTTGAATGATGATGGGATGTTGGGGCGGCGTCGCCGACCCGGCCGAGGGCGTACTCAGCTCCTTCTCTTCCACCACGGCCCCGACGTCGGATCCGGTGACAACTTTTGTCGCCGCTGTTGTGATTCCTTGAGTGTCTTCATCCCGGCTTATTGCCGTCGTGATCCTGTTATCTTGGGCTTCTCGCGCCATGTTTGGGTTAGATGGTAGCGAAAGACTGAAAGATAAGGGATGTATGGTGTGAGTCAAAGATACGTAAACGAGCGGGAAGAGAGATAAGGGACAAAAGCCAAGTTTGGGAGATATGAATTCCCTGGGGAAATATGCCCAGTTTTGTAAGCGATTTCTGCCGGCCAAAAGTTAAGATACGAGCGCGCGGGTCAAGCAGATGGTGGCAATGGTCACGTAGACCATGGTAAGGGTCACGGAGGCGATGGAAACGCACTCGGGCACGTCAAATCCCTCAAGATATGGGGCTGTGATTGTGATGGAGCGCATAGAATGCAGCTCGGAAGTATAATCGACAGAGGGGATTTCCATCATGGACAGCTCATCAGGCAACCGGGACTGGAGAATGGTGGTCAGGACATGGAACTGCGCCAACATGTTTACGAAGCATAGTCATGGCAACTCTGATGTCGTTGTGAAGGGTAGTGTAGATAGTTGTCCGGGGTCTTAGGCCAGATGTCACTTTAAGCATCGACTTTTGGGATGGAAAGGGCAACTCGCATGGGACGAATTAAGCAGGGTAGAACTCAGAGCCGCATCCCTTGGCCTGTTACTGGGTTCGCAGTTTGCGCTGGTTTCCTTATGTAACCATGTGCCGCACCGACCCAACGGCAAAAGTGGCCAAATTGTGATGTGTGACTGGAGTGACCGGATGAAGTTAAAACATGATGACCAGGCATTGAAGATCTGGGGTCCCCAGGTAAACCCCAGAAACCCGAAAGTGTTTCGTGGTCAGCTGTCGTGAGCCGGATTCTCTTAACATATTATAATAAGCTTGTTAGTTTCGAGCTCGTTTTCGAAAGAAGAATGATTTCCAGTAGAATGTTTCTTGTTTTATCAAATACATATGAGGACTTGAGGCCGCGCTTACCAACCATCCGACTGTTCTGCAGAGCGGCAGGATAAGGGATATCGATAACGATAAGCAACGCCCTGCCAACTTGGATTCCATTGAGGCGAGGTGGTTCGTTCCGTTCATCCGGCCATGAGGTTTGAATGGTGTTCACAGTTAGATTTTTTATTTATTTTTCCGGCACCGGTAATTTGCTCCCACTTCGAATTCCATTCGGCATCTGTTAGTTTTAGGGGTTCGGGAGAGCAGCCGACACACACCTGCATGCGCATGTCACTGCTGCCAAAACCGCACTGCCCCTGTTATAAACCAACATTCAAGGCCAGCGAGACGTCTTGCCCATTCATGTTGTGGCCTCCAAAGGATAGACTCAGCCTAATATCTTGTAAGATGGCATATTTGGATATACAGTTGGTTGGAAGAGCACCACTCCGGCCGCAATGCAGTCCCAATTCCGCTTGAGTAGAAGTAGATGAGTGTGGCATTCGGGCCCGGCGACACCCGCGGCGCCGGGTATCTCGCAACAACTCTGCATTGCGTAATTGCGGATCGCCATGGCGCGAGTCGCATTCTCAGCTTCACATATCTCGCAGAGCCGGGTTCATGGCGCTTAAGAAGACCTCTGCACATTATCTTGGGTTAATGATGTGATCCCCGAGGTTGGCTTCCATTGGGCAATAACGGGGAGAATTGCATGGTAGGGAATCCCTTATCCCTCGCGACCATGTCCCTGAACCCAGTTGTATATAAGAGCCACTCCTGCCCGCTCACTGGGTGTATGCCGAGATGACAGGATCGTCTCGGTCAACTGTCTGGCCTACACCTCTTTTGCCGCAATTGCGCTGACCATGGGATCCGAGAAAGAGGCTCGTGTTACGAGCCCGGAGGAAAAGGGCAAGACAGTCACTGAAAAGTACGCCGATGTCACCCTCCGTCTCCTTGAGGACCATGGCGATCAGTTCGGCCACTTGACACCAGAGGCCGAGCAGAAGCTGCGAAGGAAACTTTACCTGCGCCTCATGGTATTGTTGTCTGCAATCAACATAACGCTATTCGTGCGATGAACCCCCTATTCCGAAACAACAAACTTGGTACTGACCTTGAGAAACAGGTCGACAAGTCCACCCTTGGCTATGCCTCCATTCTCGGGCTGTTCAAAGAGACAGGGGTCACTCCAGCCCAATATAACAACTCGAACACGATGTTCTACGTGGGTAAGCAAAACCGGCTCATTGCCCAGAAGGATTCACGGGAGTAAAGTACTCGGTAAGCTGACACGGCGACAGGCTACCTCGCGTTCCAATGGCCCGGCCACTATCTAATGCAACGCCTCCCCTTCGGCAAATTCTTCAGCTTCGTCATCTCCTCCTGGGCCGCCATCATCTTCCTCCACTGCGTCGCCGTCCGCTACTCGGGCCTCATCGTGATGCGCCTCGCCCTCGGCGCCGCCGAGGCCGTCATCGTGCCCTCCATGGAGATCACCATTGGCATGTTCTTCAACCGGCACGAGCAGTCCTTCCTGCAGCCCGTGCTGTGGATCACCTGCCAGGCCGCGCCCATCGTCACGGGCTTCATTTCCTATGGGTTGCTGTGGACGACGGGCCACGTACTGCCCTGGAAGCTGCTGCATATCGTCACGGGCGGTATCACGCTGTTGCTCGCCGTCTGGGTCTGGGTCGATTACCCGGCGAACCCGGCCGAGGCCCGCTGGCTCACGCTCGAGGAGAATTTCCACGTCATTCGCCGCGTGCACGCATCGCCGCAGAGTTCAATTGAGCAGAAGCGCTTCAAGAAGGCGCAGTTCATCGAAACCCTGAAAGACCCCGTCTCCTGGCTCTTCACCCTCCAGTCCTTCACGCTCATGTACTCGAACAACCTCAGCTACGGCCAGAAGAACCCCATCACCACCTCGATCGGCATCGACCCGCTCGGCTCGACGCTCGTCGCGTGCTGCGTCGTCGCGACGTTCCTGCTGCGGCGGCACCCGCGCCACCTCGCGCTGCACGGGATGGTCTGGTGCGTGCCCGCCGTCGAGGGCGGGCTCGGCATGGTGGCCATCGACTGGGCGAACAAGCTCGCGCTGCTGGCGTGCCTGATCCTCGCGGCCAGCGTGTGCGGCATCACGTACATCATCGCGCTGGGCTGGACGACGGCGACGGCGGCCGGGTACACCAAGAAGCTGACGCGCAACGTCATGTTCATGATGGGGTAGAGCGTGGGGAACCTGGTGTCGCCGCAGATCTGGGTCCCGTCGCAGGGGCCGCGGTTCTACGGCGCGTGGGCTTCGATGATCGTCGTTAGTTGGGTCGGGACGCCGGCTATCCTATGGCTCATTCGGTTTATCCTGGCGCGGAGGCGGGAGTGGATCGCGGGTCTAAGCGATGATGAGCGGGATGGCGGGTTTGTGGAGCAGGTGGATGAGTCGGGGCAGATGGTCAGGGTCAAGGTCGATATTGCGGTTTTGGATTTGACGGACTTGGAGAACAAATTCTTCATCTACCCCCTCTAGATAAATATGCAGTTTACACTCGGCAAGGTCCAGGACCGAGGGGAAGAGCCGCTGCGTGGCCTCCGTTATCACACCGGCAATCAGTTCATGATTCTTATCCCGGAGGATCACGATATCCTGCCCAGCTATCACTTCACACAGCTCGGCTGCCTCGACGTCGAGCAGGTAGTCGTTATGCTTGTTTCCTCCCTTGTTCGTTCCCATGTCGTAAATATTGGCGGCCTTCTTGAACCAGGAGCTGAATGTCTCGTTGGATTTGGCTTCATCGACGTTAAAATTTCCCAGGAGCTGTTTTCTCTTCGCCGGGTCGTTTCGTGTCTGGAACATCTGGCCTTGAATTGTCGTTTTCAACAATGACCATGTATTCTTTTCGTTCTTCTTGAAACTACCATTTTTGGTAAGGAACCGTCGCTGCTTTCCGGGCTCATCTTCATCCTTACACAGTAGTCTTGCCATGGCGTCCAACGTCTTATCCCTATCAAGTGTTTCCAGTCGAGCCCGAGAGTTAGCCTGGTCCCCTATGACTTTGGCCATGTCCGTGTCGCTATAGCCTTTCGGTTTGATGTTCTTGGCATCTAGCATGGGGTAGGTGCGTCGGTGCACCTTAAACCCATTAAGGAAAAAATTCTCTATAATCACTTCATAGCGATCTTGGTGCAGCTCGTAATTGTCAGTCATGTATGCGGGCGAAAAGACGTCGGCCTTGAGCGATGGCCCAAGGGTGTCGAGTAAGCTCTTGACTGCGGGGTGTTGATATTCCACGTTCAAATCTGACATGTCCTCCACGGTGACAGCAGTGTCATCTAAGTGGCTCACATTTAAAGCCCTGTCGTAAAGTGGCCCTTGGAAGGGTTCTTCCACGTTCGTGACAGGGTTCAGCCGCGATCCTTGAGCGACAATGTGGCGGCCATTGGTTAGTCTGGCGCTCAAGATGGCACCGCCGATGGCTTTCGTGGTAACCATTTTTGTAAGAATGGAAGAGATGAGGGTGTTGGTGAACGATGAAACTGCGTTGTGTGTTTATAGGGCTGGGACTTTGAGATGAGACCTAGCAGAAAATTCGGGTGGTGCCTTACTATAGGGTTGCAACATTTAGATGAGAATTGACGGAAGAATTTTCATCTCAGGTGCGAAGCTTGGAATGAGATGGAGCAGGGTTTTAAACATGTCATAACCAGCTAGGTGACTTAAATCAGTACTGCTGCTGCAAGCCCGAACAATCGGTCCTAGAAGCATTTCCTACCTGCTACCTGCTAAACTAATCTATAAAATCTCACCTCAACTTCACCCTTGACTCACATAGTCTTGATTTTATAGGCACACTTATAGTTACCAATATTATATCAGGTGTATAAGCAAGTGACCATCTTTAAAACCTCTGACTAGGTACACCAACCCACTGAGATTGCCTCGACATTCATACCATAGACGCCGTATACATTATCGACTTAAATTATCAGGTAGTGCTACCGTACATGATTCTTTCAAAACACACGGTAACAGTTAAGTTATCACTACGAATTCGAATGGCAACGTGACACTATCTGGCGATGGTACCGTATGTTACAAAGATACATACACAATTATTGTGTTTGTATTTATTCAAGCACGAAAACAAGCACAACTTATGGCTTGCATATGCATCGTACCACAAAGACTAGACACATGAAACCAAAAGGAGGATCAAGTTCGATTTTAGGTACGTTACTTGAGCTAATAGATGCGCAATGGAACAGCTTTGCCTGTCTACTGGAGTTGGATGTTTGGCAAACCGCGATAGTATGGCAACTTCAACCCTTTCAAGATGCCAGCCTGGTATCATTAATTGCGGGCGGCGTATTCCTAACGCAATCAGCGAAGCAACGTCTCAAGTGCCTTTTGGTCCCAGTAATTCACCATACATTAATAGTCACAATTAAGTCAAATTACGAGAACTATATCCCAGCACTCGCAACGTGTCGTAAGAAGAAGACTGGATTCGACTTCTTTCTGGCGGACGATTCTCGCTACGACTCTGCCCGAGGGCTATATCGGACGCAGTTGGATACGTTCACGCCAATCCAAAATCAATCTTACCTACTCCATGTTTTCTTTTCTTTTTTTTGTATCAAACTGTATCACTCGCGGGGCTTGGTTATCAAATTATACATTCATAGATATGCTCTGGATCGGAAAGATCGCCAACCACCTTGATGTCCTACCGGAGGCCCTCTTCTCTCGATATGCGTTGGGTTTGCTCGGGTTTGAGCCACTTTCCTCTGCTGAACTGCGCTGGTATGAGTCGAAAAGCAAAAGAACACACGCACACACACACAAAAAGAAAGTACCATTCCCACAGTCCCCTTTTATTTTCGTGCCGTAAGTAGAGTACGGTAAATAGTTTATTGGACCATTTCAAGGCCATCCTAAGGCCTAATGGATGATCTCCCTAAGCCTGTATCCCACTAGTAACATGTGCTTCCGCTGCAAACAGTTTCCGTGGAAGTGTTCGCCCCAAGTTCAGACAATCGGTTGCTACACCCCCATAAAAACTCCTTTTGGCATGAGGTACCTGTGACCAGGAAAGTCAAGTTAGCAAGGCTTTGGACTATTGAGTCTCACAGATATCTGGATGTACTGGATAACAACAAAATGTGCAACATATGCCTTCTGTACTCACATTTCATCACGTCACTGAAAAGCAGTTAGCAAATGTAAACCTCGCAGAATATCAAGTGGAAAACGTACCAGCCCCCGTCCTTCTCTATTCTCGCCTTGCACTCGGGATTCGGGCACTTCTGAGTCGTTGCTCGGATGGTCCTGGCGCTGTCGAATTCTTGCTTCAGTCGAACGACAAAACGACATGGCGGCAATGTGGTGAACCAGCAAGACTTTGGCTGCTGCTTGTTTTTGGATCCCACGATCGTATGGTTGTTGGTTGCGCACGAGCGTCCCTGGGGCGCGGCGGCTTGCTCTTTCTCGCTTTCAGGAGCTGTGGGTTGTCGTTCTGCGGTGCGAAACAGCTCGCGAATATTGCGAAACATATCAGAGGGGAACATGACGCTCACTGAATTGTGTGTACACGAGAATATGGTAATGAATAAAGAGGGATACCAGTTTCAAGGTGCGAATTTCATTTTTGCTAAGTAATAGGCTGGCTCAGTGGTGTTGGATCTTTTTAGATAACTTTCTCAATCTCCGCTAGGCCGGAGGCTATCATGAAGCTTCAAGTAGGTTCGCGGAACTGTAAAGGGACGTTAGTTCGGTTACGGGACTTTGCAAGGCACTGGACACAGTGGTTCCCATTAGAGTTAACATAACTTGGGAAGTGCCATTTTCACCTTGAGCAAGGATGAAAGTAGCCTGGTGGCAATGCATTCTGTCAGATGTGCTTGCTTGTCATCACATCTAGGAAATTAGGGGAAGTTTCATACGAATGCAAGAAACTTGACTCGGCAATGACATTAAATGTTACTTTCCGCCGCGAATATGCCCACTGATGGTGGGAATCAAAGAAAACTACTTTGGCACCTTTGCACCGCGTTCAAACTGCATTAGTGAGCTTGCTTAATCTATTACGCATGGCAGAGACGAGCAACTTTGACAAGCCTGTATAAGACCTGATTCTTTGAAATAAGATCAGCTTGATGCAGCTGCCAGCCGATCGGCTACGGAAAGTGATAGCCTCAAGATTGGATGATCTATGCCATTATACGCGGAACCGGTAGTGGCATACGCACGTCGCATCCAACTAACCGTTCCCCATCATGGATAGTGATGCAGAGAAGGGGGGTTTATCATTGTCCGCCACGACGCCGTCGAAGGCAGTAGGCAAAAGGACGTACGCCAAACCATTCCAGTTCGATGATCACCGAGACACCATCTCGTACTTATACGCGCGCGATGGATTGGCCCTGACGCTGAAGGAGACGATGCTGGTCATGGAGAAGCGATACAACTTCTTCGCAACGTGCGTATTTCAAAACAAAAGACCGTAATTGTGGTGGATCACGTCAGCTGATGAGCAGTGACTGTAGGCCGCGGATGTACAAGGCGCAATTGGCCAGTTGGGGGCTGCACAAGAACAGTGTGCCCCAACTGCCCTCATCCAATATCTCGACACGCAGTAAAAACACATTTCTCACATGAACAAGCAGCGAAGAGGGACGTTGGGTCGCAACAGATGCAGGTGGGGACTCGAACCCCGCCTAGGCATCGCGCCGCGGACGGGAAAGTCCCCTTGAGCGAAGACTGGGTTCGTGATCTGCTGCGGCGCGTATCACTGGAACGGACCGCGCGCGGCCGTACAGCACCGCCGTTGGCTTCTTTGCAGCTGCCCGATATCTTGCGGGTGCCGGAGCATTACATGCGCTACCGTAAGCTCCCCCAAAGAGTAACTTCGCCATCAAATACGCTTTTCTGCTCAAGCCTATGCCAAACTGCCATGGAACGCGACGATGATGAAACTCTCAGACCAAATGCGCTAACGGGATGTCGCAGTGCGTGAGCTGGTCGAGCTCTGTTGGGAGAAGAGGGTCGTTCCGGCTGGACGTTGACCATCCAATGAGCCCATGAATGAATGGTTTGGTCTAGTGATACTGGCATGCCGGCTGCTGGAGTACGGTCGGGTACGTCAGGATTTCCAGGTCGTCAACTTATGTTTCGACCGGTTCGCCGACATCATACTACGGCGCTATCACCCCGCCGCCTGGGCGTACGGGTATATCGCCGGCTTCCTCTTGGGCTTTCAGTCGATGGAACTCGGTCGCTCTTACGCACGCTACGTCCAGAGGCTGGACGCCATTTCGGATCATCCGCAGCCTAAGGGGCCCGCCGCGCTCTGCCTATTGACGCCGACGTTTGAGCCTGGCGGAAAAGGGGCAAGCTTCTCGGACATTTCGCTGCTCTGCGGTAGACCCTTGTGCGAGGTCCACCTGGCCGAGCTGGTACGACAATAAAGAGGCACCCCGGGCGAGTGCGACATAGTTCCGACCAAGGACATCCCGTATTTCGGAGGCATACGAGACGCTCATCTGGGGATCGGGGTGCTGCGCAAGAAGATACTACGGACGAGGAGCCAAGCCCCCACGGCGCTGCCACAGAGGACGATGATGATGATGCCCTGGGTCAGGAAATCCGCGACCGCGGCTGCCGTGCTTGGGTCTGCATCCCGAGCGGCAGTTACGACGAGGCTGAGAGCGTGCTGGACGGCGTTTCGGAAGCGGAGCTGGCGCTTGGTTATTCGGATCACCCAGAATACGTCATCTCCTACTACGACTCGCGCGCCCTGTCGGCACTGAGTGGCGAAAGACAAACCTCGGCACAGGTGGTGGAAGCGGCGACGGCGCTGATCGATCTGTTAAAGGGGCGTTACGGGCTCGCTGACCATCGTACCATCGATGCCTACGCTGACCTGGAGGCATACCTTCATGGGAAAGGCTGCGAGGACCAGGCTGAAGAGGTACGGCAGGACATATATCTAGCGCTAGACGCGGTTGAAGAGAAGATGAATGCGGCGCATCGGTCCTCGAGGCGAGGGTACTACCCTCCCCGCGTTGGTGTATGAAAGAGTCGTGATCGGGTTGATGGTACACTTTATGGGTATCGTGGCATATTTACAGGGACATTTCTTATCTTATTTTTACAGTATTGTGAGTTCGATTTTCCGCTTCGCTGCCGCTTAATTGCTGCAGGTCTTGCCTGGAGTGACCTTGACCGTCTTACCTCCAGCTACCTTCACCGTGTCGTTGTCGCCTCGTTCGACGTGCTCATGTATCCGCAGCTCTAGAAGGTCTCGCGTTAGCAATCTACCAATTCACCCATCCTGCACAGCATCAATGCGTAACAATAACATACTGTAGGTGTCGCCTTCTCTCTTTCCTTGTACCACGTTCTGCTTCAGGATGGTTGCGACGTCTTCGGCATGTCGGATCTCTTCGGCGAACTTGGGGTCTGATGGTTTCAAGTCGGCGTGCTGGCGGAAGCCCAGGCGGATCTGGTTGTGCGCGGCCTCCAAAATGGGTTGATCGCCTGTGCATCTAAAGGTCAGACTTGGTCGCATCTTGTACATGATTTGGAGGGAGCTTGCCTTGGAAGGCGATCCTCGCCGACCGCCAGAGGTTTCTGTACGCTGCGATTGCGGCCATTGTGAAGTAGAATGTCGGCGAAGAAACTTGTGCCTTTGCGAGTCTGCTGAATATATGCACTCGACAGTAGAATTGTATGAGAGGTACTAGTCTACAGGCAATAGGATATCAAGAATGTTTCGACTGCAGCAATCCTACCTCGTTCCGACATGCGACTCGATGCGACAGCGGGTGCTGGAAAAGGTGTGTGTGGCTTACGCACCCTACCACTGTGGCTGGTACAGATCTCGCAGCCCAGAAACCTCTGGGTCCATTCCTCGCTAGCGCTCTAGTGCACTGATAGCGCCCCACCAACCTGGTCAACGAGAGGTGCTCGGTGCTGGGGCCGATTAAAAAAAAAAATACAGGCGAGGAAAGAAAAAGTCTGGCAGCCCCACGCCAATTGACTTACGCTATCTTTTGTCGTAGCCCGCTGTTGCACTCTTTTTCGACCAGTCTGACAACAACAGCCAGCATCACCACAGGACAATATCAAAAATGGCGTCCACTACCAAGGTCGAGAGGCCTCTTCCCACTCTGCCCGAGGGCTGGTCCGCCGAGAAGGACTTCAGGCCCGTCGGCAAGACCACCGGCTCGACCCAGCGCACCATTGAGCCCGTCGGCCCTCACTTCCTGGCCCATGCCCGCCGTGCCCGCCACAAGCGCACCTTCTCCGAGGATGACCGCATCCAGGCCCAGGAGAAGGCCAAGAACATCGAGCAGAACGACGACAGCGATGTCAGCGAGCCGGAGGACCCTATGATGCTCCAGCGTGAGGCCAAGGACTGGAAGGTACGTTTGCTGTTGCTATACCTACACTTTCCTCTCCCTCGCACAACTTTGATACTGACCCACTATGCCTCTAGTCCCAAGATCACTACCAGGTCCTGGGTCTGTCCAAGTACCGATACAAGGCCACCGAGGACCAGATCAAGCGTGCCCACCGCAAGAAGGTCCTGAAGCACCACCCCGATAAGAAGGCCGCCTCCCGGCCGCACCGAGGACGACAACTTCTTCAAGTGCATCCAGAAGGCCACCGAGGTCCTGCTCGACCCCGTCAAGCGCCGCCAGTTCGATTCCGTCGACGAGAAGGCCGACGTCGAGCCCCCGACCAAGAAGGAGGCCCAGAAGAACTACCTCAAGGCCTGGGGCAAGGTCTTCAAGGCCGAGGCCCGCTTCAGCAAGAACCCCAACGTCCCCATGCTGGGCGGCGACGACGCTACCAAGCCCGAGGTCGACGAGTTCTACAACTTCTGGTACAACTTTGACAGCTGGAGGTCCTTCGAGTACCTCGACGAGGACGTGCCCGACGACAACGAGAACCGCGGCCAGAAGCGTCATATGGAGCGCAAGAACGCCAACGCCCGCAGCAAGAAGAAGGCCGACGACAACGCCCGCCTCCGCAAGCTGCTGGACGAGTGCGCCGCCGGCGACGAGCGCATCAAGCGCTTCCGCAAGGAGGCCAACGCCGCCAAGAACAAGAAGAAGGCCGACAAGGAGGCCGCCGAGCTCAAGGCCAAGGAGGACGCCCGCCTGGAGAAGGAGGCCAAGGAGAAGGCGGCCAAGGAGGCTGAGGAGAAGGCCAAGACGGACCGCGAGGCCAACAAGAAGGCCAAGGAGGCCGCCAAGAACGCCGTCAAGAAGAACAAGCGAGTGCTCAAGGGTTCCGTCAAGGACGCCAACTACTTCGCCTCGGGCGGCGAGGCCAGCGCCGATCAGGTCAACACGGTCCTCAACGACGTCGAGATTGTGCAGAGCAAGGTCGACCCCGAGGAGATTGCGGCGCTGGCCGGCAAGCTCAACGGCCTCAAGGTCGCCGACGAGATCAAGAACGTCTGGACCGAGGAGGTCAAGCGCCTGGTCGAAGCCGGCAAGCTCAAGGACGGCGAGATCAAGTCGATGGTCTAAAGATATCTACCTTATGGATGGAATTGATGATATACATGTAACAACGAACGAACGTTTATGAAAACACCGGGGCGCTTTAGAAAGTCGCTCAGGGCGTTAGAGCGGCCGGGTAGACTTTGGGGGTTCCGCAATGTAGACACGATAGATCATGATGTATCCAGCCATGTTGGGACGGCTTTTAAACTGACTGTGCTCTCTCTGACGTGTTAATTGCATCCTTTCATGATAAATATTCTGTATCCACCATTGTCCCTCAAACCTATCGTGGTCTCGAATCTGTGCTTCCTCGAGATGCCGCGGTGCGCTCGCTCGTGTCAGAGTGGACAGGCCATCTAAACGGAAATATAGTCGTTAGCAAATAATCGTTAACAAACATTCTGGGTGATAGATGTACGTCTTTCATCTAGCACAATGTCACTACGACTTTGTCCAACTCCGCAAGCTCCTCCCATTTGTCTTCCAAAACAAACCCGCACCCTTTTCGATACGCCACGCCCTGCTCCCACTCGATCCAGAGTACATGGTAACAGTCTTGCTTCGTCTTCTTGTCCTCCTCCCCCCGCTCCATCCATGGAATTCCTCCGTTAGCTTCGCGGTCATGCTCAGCAGCTTCCTGGCTCGTTCTTTCTTCTTCTTCTTCTTCCTCCTCCGTCAGGAATGCATCGTCTTCGGGGAGATTAGAGCCAGTGCTCTCATCTTCTTCCCGTATATAATGCGAAAACATGGCGAACCATCCTTTCGCTACAGCTAGCAGTTCCAATCGAGCTCCATGCTCTAGGGTCCGGCTCTCGCCCTTATAGTGAATCCCCCGCAGGCCGCCAACTGTGTTTCCATTGCGATCATAGAGCAGGTGAATATAATCTCCAGGGAAAACGTTCTTATTCGGGCCGCGATATAAATATGCTCGAATGGTCACAGATTGGAGATACTGGAAGTTGCTGTGTGCGCCTGATTCGTCGCCGCCGTCGCTTGTCGAATCCGACTCTCTGACAGGCATAGGGTACCATTGATAATCACCAAGATGGCCATACTGGGTGACATGGACATACGCATACCTCGGTAGCTCTCTTGGCATAGAAGACGGCTTAGCTCGCAATTCGAGGCTATCACCGTCGGCTCCCCATTCTGGCGGGGGATTAAACTCTATACGTTCCCACCCCTTCGGCGTTTGTTGTGGCGTAGCTGCCCTGTGTTCATGCCACGTAGAGTCGGTGAGCCGCTTTGTGGTCAAACCGGGGCTCAGAAAGGGCATACCATTTTGTAACAGCCTGGGTAAAGCCCACATCCATCGATGGGACTTGTTTATACTCCAGGTCGGCCGGAAATATGGTCTCGCCGTCCCAACCCATCCAGGACCAGCTGGGAAGTCGGTTTTGCGCTGGGTCTCCAGTACAGTACTGTGAAACCCGCCTCCTGCGCAGGCCAGGTACAGAGTACCAGCAAAGTGAAATATCGAAGAAAGGCTCGGGGTGCCCAAAGACGAGGCATGACGGGAAAATCGAGCTCAAATGCGTGTGAAGACTAGAGAATGCATTGAAAACATCGTCGTCAAAGCCCAATGCCTTCTGGTTGAAACGCCTGACAAACATCACACATCCCATGGAGACTTGGGGTAATTACGCATTAGTAACCCGCGAGGAACGTATGAGTCCGGCGCGCCTCTGGCTGAGTGCCGGTCGGCTTCTGCGTGGTACAATTGGTGCTCGTGCCACTCTGCGCAGTTGCAAAGCCATTCGACCCGCCCGTTCGTGAAAGTGAGGCGTCTTCTAGCAAAGACTTGTTCCTGGAATGTCCACATTCTCTCGTCGAAGTCGAACATGCTAGCTTTTGGGTATTCGAAATCGGGTTTCATCATAACGTCACTTTCGTCCGCAGCTAGAGGCACGACAAATTGCGTAGTAGACCTTGGTGAAGAAAGTTCCCCGAAGACCGCGGAGACCATGCTCTGCGTCCCGGCCGTCCTTTGCTATTATGGTAAAGACTGAGGTGGCGTATATATGATGCATGTTTTTCAGCTGGTGGTCAAAAGCGACGGCATCGTCCTGGATGATACAAAGGCTATCGACCCATAGCCAGGTCTCTCCTAGAGCTTTGGTAAATTCGATAGCGTCGTGTATGGTCGTTGGTATTTGAGAGGCGATGTAACCATCCCGCAGCGCCCCGACTCTTTGGACGTCGTCGGCATTAGATCGCGTGGTCCGGAAATTCCCGGTTCGGCCCCATGCATAGAGAGGGTGACGAAACGAGGACCGTCTTTGGGACATGGAACCTCGCAGCCATCCACAACATTGATTAGCCACTGAGGGTAGACTAGCCTCGCGCTTGCAATGATAGATTTGTCGCATTGATCACCGTGATCCCGAAGTCATCGAGACCTCCAATCCTTTACGAGATCCAAGTCGACCCAATGCCGGTCCAGAATGCGGGCCGTCCCCGGGTGGTTGGGTGGTGTGTTAGGTCGAAAGACCAATTCGAAATATTTCGTTGTGCTCCAGGCGGAGGTGTTTTGTGTCACGAAAGACAATCCAAAGAAGGCGCCTCGCTGATATTCCCACTAGTGAAGAGTAAGGCTTCTACTCTCGTAACGAGGACCTGTACTGTACAGATACTGGATGTCACGGATCCAATCTGCGTGCCCGCATTCACGTGCGAGGATATCCCCAGCCTTGCCGAGTTCAATGGCACACTTCTCGTCGAAGGAAGTCCTGAAGATTTGCAGAATCTTGAGGCATATGTCGCAAGCAGTGATGGACGATGCAGAGATATCCGTAGTAGCATCATCGGCATCAGCTGCCGTTATTGATTGATTTGCAGAGCTCATGTCGAGGCCAGTTGGCACCTCAAAGATTGCAGGGAGCTGATTTGAAGGTGGATATCAGAGACTTCAGGAACAACGTGAGAAGGAAGAATTTAGTAGTGTCAGAGAGTGGAGGGCACTGGCCAGATGCGGAGGAAGGTGCTATCGTCCTATCTGGGGTGTGCAGAGGCTGAACCGGTATGACGACCGCAAGGGGTGATTGGCCGAGCATCCATCACCACCAGGTAAGGTAGCATTGTCTTACTCGGGTGAATAGGGCACAGCCAACTCCAGCACTAACCCATATACGACAACATGACTAGTTTACTGTTACAGGGTGTCGAAGACGCTAGCTCGGCCGTACGGCATTCGTTAGCCAAACCCGTTTTGGCAGAGAGCCCTTCTAGTGCCGAAGTACTCACCGTCTGCGGCACTCTTGCAACTGGATCGGGGATGCAGCAGGTCTGTATCCAAATCTTGATGTGGTTAAGGATTTCGATCATCCGGTTTCGACTATCCCCTTGATGGCGACAGTGCTGTCTCATCATGTCATATTGTTTACTGATTAGGGAATAATTAGCAAGATTATAGCGTATTGGTTATTCAAGTGGAATATAATGCTTATCCTACTAAATATAAAGTGTAATTGATAACTAAGCCTATTGGTTATTCCATGGCGGAAAGCACCTACCTTTAATCCCAAGGGCAGCGTTGTCGCGATCAATGGGATATCTACAGATAATTTGGTACAACATATAGAAGAGTAAGTGTGTATCCCGGCGCGACTGGAAGACAGCTGAGCAAAGTTTATACCTTTGGCTTTACCCGATGCCAGCGTGTAAACTGTGTTTGATTCCTCTCATTCCTATTTCTGAGAAATTTAATGCCTGATAAGTTGACAACGTTCTGCTGGCCTGCGCTGGTATGAGTCGAAAAAAAAAGACAGCGATACCATCTTTTATTTCTGCTACCTATTTATCTTTACTACACATTGCTTTGTGGAACGTCCGGCGACCGGAAGACTTCGAGCGCCTCAAAGCGGTCATGACGCGGAGGGCCATGGTATTACACGACAAACCGTCCGCATGGCTCTCGAGCAGCATCCGGCTGCAACGCCCCGAACTGCTGCGGCACCACCTCCGGCAGGGCGCGCGGCAGGAGCAGTGGGATGGCTGGTGTAACTGCTGGTATCAGCGTTTGTGGCGGGGCACGCCCCCGACTACGATCTGACCTCGGCTCTGGATAGGGGCTGATGGTTCTTCCAGATAATATGGACTCATGGTATTTCGGGTGGACGGTAGTTACATTACCATTGGAGTTTCTGGTACTGTGAAACCAGGCTGGGTGCTTTCTGGTGCTGCTGGAGGGGTCCGAAGGAGCTACCCCTGTTAAGAGCTTGATACCGGCAGGTTCCTTTCTTCAGAGCTACAACTACCTACCTCGGGAGTTGAGGAGAGGCGTTGATGGGGGCTGCATGAACATCTCGTATGGCGTTTGATGAATCGTGACACAGCGGCGAGCTTTACTCAGCCCTGTGATATCGTTGGATTAGTCTACAGTACTGTAACGTAACACAGACACCTTACCAGCCATCATGCATGGCTGCTTTGTATTACTTACAATGTCTGGACAGTAATGCATGTGCCCGAATTGGTCGCTAGAAGAGACCAATTGCAGCCCCTGAAGATCAATCAGTAATGTGTTATGTAGATATTTCACCCCCAAGAACTCGTATTTACGCGCGTCTCTGCATTGGGGGACAAGTTAACCACATCATCGTCGAGGTCCTGTATGCAGCGCATTGCGCAGTGATAGGACTTCGAGTTGGTATCATCCGCATACATGGTATGATTAATATTGCTTATAATATGTATGTCCCGTGCAACCTCCTGGTGGATGGTTGGGGCTTATGCGGCTTTGATAGGCTGCAGCATATGCAAAGGGACGGCCGATACGATTGCCGAGACATCAATGTGCAGTTAGAAAGTCTTGCCAGCAAGACTGGTAGATGCTCGATCAAAGGATGAGCTATGAACATATCGGATTTGGGCCCCTCTTCGCCGGCAGTAGACTATACAGGGCGCCCAATCATGGCCTGCAGTCGCATGTACACATATGCTGAGCACAATTAGGACCCTGCATTACGAGGACATATCTCCAGCGAATCGCAAGCCAGCGTTGGGCGAAAAAGCAGTTTCAGCTGACTCCCCGTGGGGGCGAGATTTGGGGTGAGCTGCACTGCGCCCCCTTTTTTGCTTACAGCGCAGCGCTTACGTGCGAGAGGCAGCCGAGGCACACCCGCGCAGTCCAGTCACCTGTTACTTAAAGATGGAGGGGGAATGGTCACAGTCAGCCCAGTCCCATCCATCCTGCCTATCCATTGTTTTTCTGCTCCACGTTTATCGTATTGAGATACGAAAGAAGGAATTCGTCTCCCACGTTTCACGACATCATGGCTGCAACTACCGATCTGCCTATCGACACATCAGAATCAGAGAAGGAGGCATTGTCTCTGCTGGAGCCGTTCTTCAAGTCATGGCGTGATTCTGACCCCGAGGCCATGGTTGGCTGTATAGCTGACGGCAAGGTGGATTACATTGATTACTGTATGTTTTGATATGATGTTGCTTCTTCCGAGGCCTTGCCAACACGTATTTCCAAGCCGGTCCTTCCTTGGCGAGGAATATGTTCTCACACGCGAACTATTGAACTGACGTGATCGTACTAGTGTCGAGCCCCGATAAGCTGGAGAGCAAAGAGGCCATCAGGCAATTTCTGACGCAATTCTTCCAGATGGCATCAGATTTTACCTATACGACGGTCGCCGCTTACGGGGATAGGTGCCAGCTCACTCTCGAGGCCGTCATTAGCTTCAAGCTCCAGGCGGAGCTGCCCGGCTTCCCCCTGAAGAAGGGGGACACGGCCACGCTGCCCGGAGTTACCATCATCAAGCTTAACGAGGAGGGGTTGGTTGTCTTCAAGCACGACTACTTCCTCTTGTCGCACGATCAATGAGTCAGGGTTCTGACATGAGGGTACGGCGATCATGCGATTGTTGAACGATAGATGGGCGCAGGCTCGTAAGCTCGCAGCATCAAATAAGGGGGATTTATGGGTATGACACCTCTTGCAGGCGTCGGAACTGTATTTCTAGTCAGTAAATAAGATTCTACTCTACGGTAACATACCAGATTTCGACAGTGAAATTCTAGACTCCTGCTACTAGAAAAGGGGGGGTGAGTGGAGGCAACAGATACCGATAGCAACCCCACGTTGCAGAGTCACTAGAATCGTAACGTTGAGCTTCCAAGTTGGATATTCTCACACATAACTGCACGAAGGGCTAGAAACTGCCAATGAGACCCAAAACGCGCTGTGGCCGCATATATGTTTCATTGTAGTGTCGTGATATCGTAAATTCCGAATACCCTTAAGGATCCGTTTGGCCGGCATTCCTATTCTAACCTACCCGAGGACAATCACATGATTTGGTATTTACAACATCATGGTAAATCGCTGTGAAACATGTCGACTTGATTTATCTACGTAACACCTGCTTGATGTCGTTTCATGGTGTCTTTCAGTAAGGGGTTGACAAGATAAAATTTGGGTCCCATTCTTGAAGGAGTTTCTCCGTGGTTTCTTCCTCTATCGGTTCCGTTCCGGGGTGTTGTTGCTTCACTAATTCCTGGGAAGATATTCTGTGCAGGCCGTAGGGTAGGAACATCTATTTTTGGCATTCCGTCGATCAGCGTCCGGGTAGGGTCATATTCATCCACAGTAGCGGGAGACCCATTACTCCGGTCCCCTTAACCGAGATGCATCGTACGGATCAAAGAGGTCTAGATTCTCTGATGCTGAAGCGTCACACGAAAGATGTAGAATAAACCAGGTCAGGCCTGAAGCGCGGTACAACGGGGGAATTTCCCGTCTGGTCTCTCCGGTTGGCGTGCCTGCAACAGCTCTGTAAAGGTAGCAGCACATATATACTTGGCGCACGATAATTTGTCCGTTATATGGATCAGACCGGGGCTGGTTCGTCCCAACTGCTGTTAGGCTGCATCCTCGCATGCACTTACTCAGCAGCAGCGGGCAAGAGTGATTGGTCCGCTCGCTTACTCGCCTACTTTACACACTTCATGATTAGTCCTACTCTCTCTTGTGGTGGTGGAGGATGATGGGACTTTTGTCTGATGATTCGAGTCTTACGTAGGTCCCCCCCAGCCGACAACGGGAGGATGAGGCTGTGTATGCCGGGTATTATTTCCCCCTCAGCAAAGCGAGTTCGGCAAGGTCCTCTACTACAATCCACGCAGTACTGTACTGACTGCGTGAGGGCTGGCTCGCGGTGTTCTAGGCTATGCCTAGATTAGGCAGTCGGGACATTTTACATTAGAATTGTCCCCCCCATCTTATACAGACCCAGCCGACTGTGCCGAAAGCAAGTTTCCGCCGCGGAGTATCTCTTCAACGTTACGTCGGGAGCCGTTCCGGTGTAATGCACTTCCATTCTGCCCGAGTAGGTAAAGAGATCATGTCCGTGAACGAACTGGGTGCAACAGGCGGGCGTTAGTTATATAAAGTAATTGCCCCCTCGTCCAACATCCGCTATACGAAAGGCCATCCGGGACAAACACGGCGTTACCGACAGTCTGGTAAGACAAACACGCATTGCATTTGACGAGCAACATGTTTCAAACCCGCAGGTCTGTCTAGGGCAGAACGTGACCACGGCACGGCTCTCTGCCAGAACCACTCGGATTTGTTACGCGATGCGTGGCACGTAAGTGGTATATTTAGCGCTGACGAGGCGGAGGGGGCCCTTTTCAATGATGCATGTACCTGTACCAATGTGGACGACATCTTGCAGGGTGCGTGGGGCCATCTCACCGGATAGATTCCTAGGTAAGCAACGTGTAAGCAGGGTCCAGCCTCCTCGGATACGGATCCCATCGAGCAGGCAGAGTGAGAAAAAGAGACGAGAAGAGCAGTTGAGTGAATAAGCAATCCAACGCCAAGGTGCCTTCAAGAAGAAAAGATACAGCCCAGAAGCTGTCTGTTTCCGGCCTGTTACATGCCCAAGCCAAGAAGATGGCACTCCGCCTGGCTTCGGGGACGTCGGATGTGGTTGAGGGCTCGCGGGGGCGGGGGGGGATCGTGAGTATAACAAACTGGCCGGGCTTCTAACTGCCCCGTAGAGCGAGCCCTATGTGGTGGTGGGGATTAAACATGTAACCTCATTGGACGTTGCTTCTACTTATAGCGACACGGCATGATGCAGTGTCTTTTGTTAGGCGCGTTCGGCCTTTTGGCAGTAGCGGGTGAGGTAAGATGTTGTGCTCCCACTTTTGCGCAGCAGAGACGGGTTGGTCGACGAGCCGAGGTCGGGCTGGGTGGCACAAAAGGCTAGTGAGTGGGATGGTAATACAGGCAGAATACTCGCACGGAAAGTGCAGTTTAATTGGGTGTTGCGGCTCGCGAGTCTTGAGAATATTACTCGCATCAGCGTATAGTCAATCTCATTTCATGATGTAGGCAGGTTCTAGTCAGCAATGTGGCGAATGCGAAATATCATGTTTTGTTTTGTTGGTGGCTTCGAGATTTCTTATCGGATCAGATAATACAAGTCAGCCTTTTGCTCCTCCACGATGGAGAACGTAGTAAGGCAGAAGGGGCTCTGGACATCCAACCTACATGCACTTCTGTGTATATGACGCCGTGATTTGTGTGGCAGCAGCCTCTGCCAACCGGAGGGATTCAGTGTCGATCATTCAACGGGGAGCGACAATCCCACGGCCCAGCCCGCGGCGACCGATTAGCTACCCACCATCTTTTCCCGTTGACGATCAGGTACTTGCCCATGGGGTCACTAATTGGCTGCGGCTTTCAGACAATGAAGCACCTGCTGCCATAATATATCTCGAGTCAATTACTCCGGCGGAAGATATCAGAAACACCGTTGAAGGACTCGCCGGTTAAATCCTCTCACTTTCCTTACTGGTGTCCGCATGTCGTTGGATTGATGGAATTGGTGAACGAGTTGCAAACAAATCAGCCCATTTCGTGGAAAGATGGCCAGAGTAATGGCCACGCGTAGCCAGGATTAGTACCTGGTTTACTGGTGCTAGGCTGCTACTTTAGGCTGCTAGGGTACTCCACCCCCACCGCCTCTCCCCACTAACCTAAGGACTTACTTCTATTGCTTCTAGCCTGGCTCTAGCCTGGACCGTAGCAACTAAAAGCCATCCAAGTGCTCACCTCACCGAAGGGCTCGCCAGAGCCTCTGGGCAGGTCTAGTCGGCGACATTCTATCCATTGCCTGATTCCTTTCAACCTGCCACTTCTGAATTCCATCATTGTCGTAATCAAACGAATGCGACCATGCATACAGAAAAGGACCAGCCTTGGCAAGAAGGAAGACAGGCACACACTGCCCGGCAAGGCCGCCGCTTATTGGCACAAGCTCCTACCCTCCACACGATGTGACTGTCTGCATGCCATAACGGCTAGGTATCACAATTTCCTTGCCTCATGACGACGAGGAGATCTCATCTGGCGCCACTGGGGTACAGGAAGCAAAACACGTTGCTTTCGGTCGCCAAGAAAGATAACGCTGGACTGCCCAAATAGGACCTCCCAACATGGCAGTGTTCTAGGATTACAATCCTTCAAGCACTTGCTTGCAGTGGGCAGGTCGCCTCTTCATCCGCCAACCGCCATCCTCTAGGAGCAACAAGCCTGCCGTTTTGGAGATCAAGAACGCCATTATGGGAGATTCTGAGCAACCTGAAGCCGTTTGAGTCACTGGTCACAGCATCCTGTCCCCATTCGGTTGGTCTGGTTTGCGTCGGTCGCAACCACGCGAGACAACACGTTTCCTAGGACCAAACCCAATTACCCTACTCTAAGGGCATGCGCATCTAAGCACTAACAGGTATTCGATGTAATCTGCGAAGCTCCATCAACCTACAGGATGAGACTTTGTAAGGCTGATTTCCCACGTGGGCAGGTTCCATTCACTAAGGCGACCGGCATGTCCCCGATGGGACGAACGCATTCATGTTATACGCGCGTTTGTCACAGGTCACAGGCGGGAAGTTGGTTTCGCCTTGAGTGCCCCGAGGAAGCCGCATGGAGGGTTGGCACCGGAAGGATGGGCAACGTAATGAAATCGCGGAGCATACGGCGGCTACGGATGCGATACGAATTAGGAGTCGTCATTAACAACAACCCTGGAATGCGAGGGCGGGCGGGCTGGGCGTTGGGGGAGGGGTCTTTTCACGTCTTGTGCAACTTTGCCCAGCAGCCGCGTCGGCTCAGGCGGCCAATGATCAGGGCACATTGCGCCGGATGTGCCTGTGAGACGAGCCCTGCATGCCCTACCCAGACCCGACGGTCAACACGACAGTGAGTACGACGCACCTAATTCAGCGTTACACAATTTGGCGTGCAGAAAGTGCAACGTTGAAACCGGAATTGAGCGATTCGCATTTGACTTTTCATCCCACCGCGGCGTCAGCGCATCAAAGGGCCGATGCATAACAGACGGTGCTCGATCCCGACAGACAGAAGCGATACCCTGGGGGAGCATCTTTCCCCCGTTCTTGATATTGAAAGACCCGCCTGCATACCGACGAATCTACCTGTCCGAGTGGTACATACTCGCATAACAGAAGGTTGTCTCGGTTGGTGTGAGGGACAAAAAGGCAGGTCAGGTACCTACTGCTTACAGGCAGTGTGCCCATGTGCTGGGCGGTACGTACATGTACACCAAGTCTGAGCTGACCTGCATGCGAAGGAAATGAGCCATCATCCCTGCTGACTCGGGCCCGTACACTCAGCAAGTTGCCCAAGGATGAGCAAAGCCACCAGTGTTGGATGGCTCCAGGCAGTGGAGATACAACGACAACCCGAAGGAAATCGGTCTTTCACAGGTCCGCACATACAGTATGACCAGATCCAATGATGACTGACTTGCACATAAGGCCGGCCCCCTGGCCGTTAAATAAGATGATGATTCCCCGTTTTCCACATGGCAGCTGGGGATACCTTACTATCTATACCCTGCGCTTAGGTTAGAGATCGCCATACAGACAGACATGGCCGGTGACAAGAAGCCTACCCCCGGCGTTTCCTCGCGACGTTCGGCCTGCGATCGCTGCCGCGGCCAGAAGCTCCGATGCCTACGCAAGGGAGGTGACCCGCAGGGCCGGTGCGACAGGTGCGCCAAAGCCGACACGTCCTGCACCACGAGCCCAATCTACCGAATGCGCAACTACTCCGTTGAGGATGACGGCAGCTCTGTCTCGCGGAAGAGGCGGCGGGCGGGCGATAGGTCCTCAACCCGCTCTTCTTCTCAATCCCCGCGGATTGCTGCAGCTACTACTACTGCTACCGCTACTACCACATTGACATCAGATGGTTTGGTTGACTCAACATTACCGGCGCCAGACTCCCTGACCATGTCAGCAACAGCACCACAGACTATACCCGCAACGGCCGGGGCCGCTCAATCGTTCCAATGGCATTTCGAAGATCTGATGCAGGGATCTAGCGACGGCGCTACTTTGAACGTACACCACTTCGCTATGCCGCCAACAACGCCGGATTGGAGCGCGTTCTCGGGCCCGGCCACACCATCGTTCTCCACGCCCGTTGTCACCACCCCCGACGCCTGGGATCACCACGATCTTACCATGGCTCATATCTTTGCTGCCGACTCTACGGATAAGAGCGCGACTACTGCCTTCAATAGCCCCAGCGGCGTATCCATGCTACACCATGCATTCCCCGCGACACATACGCCAGAGAGTATGTCCTGGCTGCAACATCAACCCGAACAAGAACATAAAACGGATTACTTTTCGCACGGCAGCTCCAATTCGCACGGGATGTTTGGTTACAGTTTCAATGAGCTGGATACCAGGTCACACAACCACATGGAGATCCTGACCAACTTGAACTTGGAACTGGTCACTCAATTGAAGCAATTAACGCAACCACACACTGACCTCAGCGTTCTTGTCGGCCCAACTTCCGGGGACTCGGGATCACCCAGCCCTAGTATTCTTGAGCACATCCTAAGCATGACGCAAGAGTTCCTCAACACCCTGGACATAGTCGCTGGCGGGCCCCCCCACTCCCCCTACTCCCCATACGCCCTACACACCTCTAGTTAATCATGCGGCATCCATGATTTCGACAGGAGGGGTCTACGGCCACTACATTAGCGGATCTGAGAGCTCTTCCGGATCGGCCTACGACAGCGGCATGAACTCGCCGAGCGACAGCAGCGGCATCACCCAGTACTCTCCCGGACCGACTTCCATGTCGCCCCAGCTGTCATCATCGTCCGGATACTTTGATGGCAGCTTGATGACTGCAACAGCGCCAGACTCTGCGACTGTGCTCCTCATCATTACATGCTACGTCCACGTCCTGCGTCTTCATGTCGCGTTGTTTTGGCATATACAGCAAGACCTACAACGCGCATCCGACGCGAACAAGACACATGGAGTATGCCAGTCCGGCAACATTCCACTACGTACGTGATTTCCTGTTGCACTCTACTTCCCCTCACCCCCGGGCCACATATCAGAAGACGCAGCGTCTCTTCTTGCTACTCGATCCCTGAGAGATGAATCTGCCAGACTAACATCCCACCTTTTCCGTCCACACAGAATCAGGCAATCTGCAGATCACCATGGTGATTCAACTGGTCACCAACGCCTTTGAGCAGATGGAGGGCATCCTCGGCCTGCCAAGCGAGCTCTGCCTTCACTGCAACGGTTCCGACGATGGACTGCAGCCGAGCTCTCACGGCTATGGCAGCCTATTAGGCAACGAGGGGCTGTTGGATGTCGCGAGGACCATCATTGGCAAAGAGGACCAAGGACGTGCTGAGGAGGGGAAAGGGGGAATCCAGTCGTTGTGTGGAGATATTCTGAAGACGAGGGACCTGCTTCGGGGTTGCATGACGCCGTGATGTATGAGTAACGATGATGATATCTTTCCTTCTTTACGTTCCCTTGCCCAAGAGTTGGCAGTGGCTTTTGTATATTTTACCAATGCCGATGTGGCTCTTGTTGGTGTGTTTTTCTATAGCAGCACAGGCGATGGCGGATATTTCTGATTTGGGTTTCGCTGGGCATGAAATGTGCACTGCTTGGGTTTCTCTGCATATGTCGAGGAAAAGGTACATGCGGAGTATTGGGATATTAGGAAGGGAGCATTGTATTCATTCTGTTTGATCAGTCCTTCTATTTTGCCTAGTCGGTTCCTTTGTACCTTCTTTTCGGTTCTTACAGTTGTCTACATCGAGACAAACTGGTGGATAGTGAGTCATAGTCTACTTACAGATAAGCCGATGCTTAATCTCACTGACTTGTTCAGTTCCTTTGGATAGACTGGAATCCTGGTGAGAGGTTGGGTGTTTGGCTTGACACTAAGATTCCTGCTCATACTAGGGGGTTAGCCCTATCTGGCTATGGCCTGTTAACTCTCTATCCTGCAGGCAATTCGGTAGTATGGCAGTTGGGCATAAAGTAAGTGAGGCGAGGGAGGGATACACTGATATCACATTTTTCTGTCTCATGCATATTTCGCAGCCGTTCGTTGTATTTTGCATAGTGTCCAACAAATCCATTATAGTATGTAGGTGTCTACATGAGAACGTAAATCGCAAACAGGGCTGCGGTGATTCTATGATTCTTCCCCCTTCCTTTTCCTACTCTACGTCCTCCTACCCTTCCTCTGAAGCCTGGAGGAACTCGTTAAATGCAGAACGCACGTCAGCTTCGAGCGCCTGACTCGCCAGGGTTTGGGTCACGTTCGGCATCGACGAAGGCTTGGGCGTGGAGCTTGCAGATCTGCTCCGCTTGCGCCCGCACCTGGATCAGGAGATCGCCCTTCTCCTCGGCGTCGGCGGCGGCCTGCAGCTGGAGCTGGCCGAGCTGCTCGGCCTGGTTGTCCAGCCAGGACTGCAAGCTGTCGCGCTGTTCGGAGGTGGAGGCCAGGTCGGCCTTGAGGCCGTCGCGGGTAGAGCGTAAGGCGCCCACCTTGGCCTTGAGCTTCTCGATCTGCTCGGCGTCGGCCGCGGCCTGGGCTTGGAGCTTCTCCGCCTCCGCGACCCGGGCGTCGGCGAGGGACACGAGGCGGTCGCGCACCGCAGCGATGGAGACCGCTTGGGACTGGAGGTATACCGTGTTCTCGGCAGCGGCGTCAGCCTCCTTCTCGCTCTCGATCCTCCCGAGCCTCTCGAGCTCCACGGCCGTTTCCTCCAGCTTAGCCCGGGCCACGTCCCGCTCCTCGACGACGGCGCGCGTCTCGGCCTCGGCCTTTGTGCGTTGGAAGACACTGTGATCCCGCTCGGCCCGCAGCTTCCCGATCTCGACGGCCTGCTCCTTCAGCAGGTCCCGGGCGCCAATGTGCTCCTCCGCGACGGTGCGCAGCTGCGCCGCGAGGTCCGCGCACTGCTCGGCACGGAAGTCCCGCGCGTCCCGGAGCTGTTTGAGCTCCGCGGATTCGGCCGACGCCGAGGCCTTCAGGCTCGCCAGTTCCGCGCCCTTCGCGTCGAGGAGGTCCTGGACGACGTCGCGCGCCTCGGCGAGGTTCTGGCACCGCGCCTCGAGCCGGCGGATCGCGTCGGCGTCGGTGTACTCCCTCATTTGGAGGGCCCCGACTCTTGTCTCCTCCACGGCCAGTTGCTCCTCGAGCTCGCCCAGCCTCTCGTCCTGGGCGCCGGCTTGCTCTGCAGGTTGTGGATCGCCTCGGCCTGCGCGTCGACGGTGGCTTGCAGCATGCCGCGCTCCGCGGCGTCGTCGGCCAGCTGGGCCTTGAGGTAGTCGACCGCGTCCGTCTCGCAGGCGTCCCAGTGGCCCATGGTGTTGATCCACGCGAGCTTCGCCTTGAAGGCGCAGCGCCAGAACGCGGAGGGCAGCTCGCGGCACATGCGGTCGACGTCGGCGGGCGAGTCGAGCGCGGACTGGGAGAAGTCCCGGACGAGCCACTGCCAGAGTTCGTCTTGTTCGTTGCCGCCGTGGCTGTTGCAGGCGTGGCGGATGACTTCGAAGCCGAGCTGGGGCCGCTCGGCGCGGTGGGATTGGCGAAAGTTCTCGAGGCGGGACATGACGTCGTTCTGGAGGTGGGGGATGGCGTACTGCTGGGCGAAGGCGTACAGTTCCAGGAGGCGGATGGTCACTCGGTCGACGGGGTGGGAGAGGGAGAGAGCGGCGGCATCGGAGTCAGACTGGTCTGTAGGGGTTGGTGTTGTTGGTGCGTGTTGGACACTGTCACCAACGAGAGGAGGGGATGCAGCAGCCAAGGTCACAGAGTCGTCGCTGACGGTGCTGTTGTAATTGTGGTCTTCGAGGAAGATGTCGGTCCAATAGACAGAGGATGGCGAATCAATGTCACTCAGATCATGGGAGGGGTAGTCGCTATCGCTATCCTCTCCGTCTTCCTCATCTTCTTCATCGTCGTCCATGCCGCCAAAGTTAGGTAATGGGTCCGGGAGATATGCTAGGTCATACAATCCAAGGCGGAGTTCGGCGACATCAAGAGATCTGGTGTAGATCCACTTGCTGAAAGTTTCGACCGTCTCGGCGCTCGTGCCTCCCAGGAAGATGGTGTCGTCGCCGTTGGTGAGCCGGTTCTCGAAGTCCCTAGACTGTTCTACGAGCGGCGCCCGGTGGAGGTGCCATGTTCGTCGCCCGTTGTCGCCATCGTCCACCTCGATCTTGACTATGGGGTCATTGAAACTATAGTCATACGTTCAGTTAGCTGGCCATTCCAGCGGTATTTGATACGGAGTTTCTGCGAATTCGAGAGACAAGAGACTGGAAAAGGGAGTAAACGAGGCGGGAGACCAGGAGGAGCCAGTTACTTACAAGGAGTTGCGCTCGTGGCTTGTCTTGACCCGTTTGGCAAGAGCCGAACCAAATGGCGTGTCTGGTGCCCGTCGGATACTCATAGTGGGTGAGAATATCGTGGGCTGGAAAGAATAAAAAATGAAGAAACGTACACGCCGGCTGGATCAAGTCGGAAGTGTACGTTTTTGTTCAATGGCCGGAGGGAAATCTGCCATTTATGTAGGCTAGCGTGTGATAAATTTCTCTGATTATGGTTTCGCCATGCCATGGGCGAGGGGGTATCAGCCTCTCCAAATATTCAAATCCCTCAAGCCTCATGCCAGTTGGGAGTCATAGGTGGGTACTGAAAATGAGAAGGTATTTGGGTATTCGATTGAATTGATTGGGACCAGTGTCCCCCTGATGCTTTCCCGTGAGCCTAAACGCCAGCTATGCCGTGAAAATGATTTATCGTCTCAGTATCTATTACAGTTTCCAGTCGCTTTTTAGTTGCCCGCCAAACTGGCATAATTGATGTCGTCGGCTCCCGGCGGAGCGGCGACGATGTCCAAGTTGTTCTCCTGTTGTTGTTCAGACCCTTCTTCGCCACCCTGGATGAGCAGATTGGCTTGCCGACCCTGGATCGCCTTTTGCTGTCCCTGCTTCCTCACGTCTGAGAACGCGCTTCGTCCGTCTCGGATCATCTCGCCTCGCTGCTCCTTGTTCATGGTGCCCACTGCTCTCGGGACGCTCCATCGTACACGCAGCGGGCATCCCGCAATCACGGCGCGTCCCTGGCACGCCTCGGCGGCCTTTTCGGCAGCCGCTCTCGTTTCGTAGTTGACAAATGCGCAATGTGACATGTGACTGCACACCAAGCTCTTGATTTTGCCGTGTACCTTGAAGAACTCGCGAAGCTTGTATTCGGGTAGGTCGTCCTCGACGCCGGTAACGAAAAGCGACATGATGGATTTGTCGGCTGGTGGCTGCCAATCTTTAGGACCAGGTGGTAATTGTGACGCGGAGGGGAACGGTCGCTTCTTGTTGCCTCGAGGGCCGGCACCTGCCGCTCTCGCAGCTCGAGAGTCGTTTGTGCGAATCGGCCCAGGGCCACCTACACCAGCACCAACCGCAGGACTACCGCCGCCACTGCCGCTTCCCGACGCAGTCGCAGAGCCGTCCTCAATGGCGCGGCCCTTGCGGAAGTAGGGTTTGCTGGCGGCCAGCTTGCGGAGGAGCTCGCGCCCCTTCTCGTCGGCCTTCTCGTACTCCTCAGTACCGCCGCGTCCCTCCTCGATCTCCTTCTCCATGTTCTGGGCAAAGTACTCGCGGTTGATCTCGCTGCCGGGGCCGGGGGCGACCATCTTGAGGGCGGCGTCGCGGACGGCGATGGGCAGGCCGAAGGACAGGTCGAGCATGCAGCACTGGCAGCAGTTCTTGAGGCGGGCGCAGGTGAGGCAGATGTTGGTGCGCTTCTTGCGGCCGTGGGCGCGGTCGCCGCTCCAGCTGAAGATGGTGAAGGGCCGCGTGCAGAGCTTGCACTCGGCGCCGTAGTCCTCCTTGAGCATCTTGACGTACGGGTTGTCGGGCAGACAGGACTCGCAGACGGACGGGAAGTCGGTCGTCTCCCAGCCGGACCGGTTGAGATCCTGCTTGATTTGGGGCGGCATCTTGTCTTTTGTGTGGGCGATGTCGTCGCGACGGCGGGTATTCTTGTTGTTATGAGGTGATGGGGATGTTGCGATCAAAACAACCGACAAGGCGCCAATTGAATTGATGGTTGCTGGTTGCGATTTCTAAAGTGGCGACAATGTCATACTTGCTTTCTTGAATGGCTGAATAATCTGGAGACGCGCCTTATCTCCTCTTATCCACTCGCGATAATCTTAAATCTGTTATCGGCTATGAGCATAACCTTGTGCAGAGGGTTATGCTAGCATATGTGGCAGTGCAGGTGGGTTTGTGGCGTCTCCAGTGGCTCAAATCTTATTTACCCCTATCTTTCCCGAATTCTTGGCACTTCCCTGTTCAGGGGCGGAACAGATATGGCCAAGTCGACATCAGAAACACATCGATTCGGGCTAAATTTCTCATAAGAGAATATACTTGTTCGGGGGCCAAACATATTCCCCTCTATGTCTTCACATTCTGGAAAATATGACAGCGAACCCTTGCCATGTTGAGAAAGCAGGTCCCATCTTCATATTTTGCCCGGTTCTCTAGGTTGCTTTATTTTACATGTCGCATAATCTGGAGATACCGAGAAGATGCTACGAGGACCATTACTGTCAAAAGACTCGTGGCTCAATTTCCGTTTGCAGCAAGAGACTCGAGTTACTCCTGTTTCTAGTCAAGGGCCTTTTGTTTGTCAGACTCGAGTGATGTCTCGCGTGTCACAACAAAGCGCCAAAGCCGTTTCTGAACGCAATGTGTTCAGCCAACATCGATGATTCCAATCACTACCATAGGTTAGATTTCTCCATAGTATGCGCATTTGTAGAGCATCAGGTATCACACGATGCCTCCGAAGGAAACCGTACCGAGTAAACGAAAGAAGTTGGACTCCGACTCGGACTCAGATGGGGCCTCTACACCAACGAAACGAAGGTCACCAACGAAGACAGAAGCAGATACATTCTTCACACCAGAGACGCAAGAGGCGTCAACGGCCTCGACCACAGGCTCGAATGATGTCTTTGCTGAAGCGCGTCCTGCGAAGCGGGTCGAGCCCACGACATCTGGAGGGCCGTCCCAAGAACGACCCTCGACGCCGACAGGAACAGGACAGCGCCCCGTAAGCCAACAGCCCACGCCAAGCACGTCGCCCATCACAACGAGCAACACCGCCACGAAGAAGCCCGTGCCCAAGCCCCCCGTGGGCCGCACGCGCTCCGACTCCCCCGCGGCCGAGCTGATGAACCACTGCCGCGCGAACCGGATCCGCGTCTACAACCCGGGCCAGCTCGAGTACGAGCGCTCCGTCGCGTCGACGAACCTGCTCTACTGGTACACACGGCCCGACTGCGTGATCCAGCCGGCGACGGGCGACGACGACGCCCGTGTCGTCCGGTTCTGCTAATCGAGCAAGATCAAGCTGACGGTCCGCTCGGGCGGGCACTCGTACGCCGGCTTCGCGACGACGGACGAGGGCGCGCTCATGGACATGCGCCGCATGAACGGCACGAGCCTCGACATGCGCAACCAGGTCCTGTACGCCGACGGCGGCGCCCTCTGAGCCGACGTCTATAAGCGCATCGTCAACGGGCGCCATGACGGGTTTGCCCCCAACGGCGGGCACTGCCCCTCCGTCGGCGTCAGCGGGTTTCTCATGGGCGCTGGGCTGGGCCCCTTCTCGCGCGGCCTCGGCATGGGCTCCGACTCGGTGCTGGCTATCACCGCCGTCACGGCGCAGGGCGATACCGTGACGGTCACCCACAAGGACGACCCGGAGTCTCCCTCGGGTCGTCTCTTCTGGGCGCTCCGCGGCGCCGGCGGCGGCAACTTCGGCGTCGTCGTCCAGTGGAAGCTGCGGGTCGAGAAGCTGCAGGACCCGCTGGGGCATGGTGACGGCGGGTCGGTACGTCTGGTCCTACAAGCCCGACGATTTCGCCACGCGAAGCGAACAGGAGCAGCTGGACATCGAAGATTCCATCACGAGGACCATGGCCAGCTTCTGCTCCTACCATTGGCCGGACAGGATCACCATCGACGCCACCTGGCTTCGCCGGGCGGACAGTAAGCTCGGAACGCAGGTGCGGTTCATCAGCTACTGCGATGGCGGCAGTGACTTTTTCTCAAACCATATCGACACGGCGTTTTTCGGAAACGAAAATATCAGGAAGCGGCTCAAGCGGCGTTGTATCGAAGAGAAATCTAGTCGCTTTCTCCACGAGACGCTGGCGTAAGTTCCGAACCCCCACCGATCAGTGATAAAGGTTTCTCTTCCATCGAGTTTGTTTGAAGATTGATAAAACAATGACTGACACACTAACACGACAACAGTGCGCAGTGGAGCGAGGAGACGCTCCGATCCATCCCCAACAGCACCGAGTTCCGCCTGTTCGCGGGCTTCGCGGTCGACTGCCGCAAGCAGATGCAGGACATGAACAACACCGTCATCACCGTCAAGGACGAGCTCGACGCCTTCGGCGAGCAGTTCAAGGGCGAGCGGGCCGAGTGCTCCGTCTCCTTCATCCACACGGGCGGCCGGGCCGGCCGCGCGAGCCGGCGCGCGACCTCGTACCCCTGGCGCGAGGCCTCGTACCAGTGCTACATCATGATCGTCTTCCTGGACAAGTGGGTCGAGCGCGACATGCGCGGGTTCCTGGCCCGCTTCAAGGCCAAGCTCAAGCTCTACTCGCTCGCGCAGCAGGCCGTCTTCGTCAACTTCGCGGACGCGGCCCCTGCCGGCCGTTGGGTACGAGGCGGCCTACTACGGCGGCAACCTGACCAAGCTCCGGCAGGTCAAGCAGGAGTGGGACCCGGACGACTTCTTCCACTGGCAGCAGTCGGTCCAGCTGCCGGCGGAGGAGCGCGTCATTGCGACCCTGGTCTCGACGGTATCGGGACCCGAGGGCGACCCGCCCGCGCCCCCGGTGGAAGCGACGGCGAACGAGCAGGATCAGACCGACGCTATCGCTACCAAGGGATGGGAGTAAGGCTTCGAGGTAGCGACTTCCGAGCCGCTCAGCAGCAACATGGTCGGCAGAAACGTGCTCGGCGATACCAGCCTCGAGCTGTATCCCTCTCTATTAAGCCTGGCCTTAAGGTGAACGATGTTACGTGCATTTATGAGGTACCAGAAAGTCTACCTCTGACCGGTTAACTCGGCGATCCCGCGGCCTTCGGAAAATATAGACCTTGAGGTTGCTGTTTGAGAACTTATACTTGAATGGGTTTAGATACCGTCAACGAGGGACATCATGTAGTTGATGCTTTTGCTTTCAGTTCTCAGTCTGTGGATTAATATATCATGTTTAAGCTTTGTTCAGCACCTAGTGACGATAAAGCAGTCACAGGTGCCTAAGCGTCGACCTACTAACAACCTAACCCTATGCATAACCATATAGCATTATTCTATACTAAACTAGAAGCTAAAAGGAGTATCCAATTAATCTTAATATAACCCGTCTCACTCAAAACATACTCTTCCGCCTATCACAACTCCTTGGGTCCTCGGGTTCCTCTGGCCGAGTGTTCATAGCCACACTGGCCCCGTTCTGCATCAGCACGACGACCTCGCGCGTAGCCACGATGTCGGTGGAGGGCGGGTACCCCATGCAGACCCCCTTGTCGGCGTAGTCGGCCTCGATGTCGTCGATGGCGCCGTACTTGTCGTGGCCGCTCCAGTGGGGCGACCGCGGGCTGCGGCACGACGAGCCCGAGCCCCCGATGGTGACGAGGTGCAGGTCCCGCCTGGGCCCGCTCGTTCGGGCCGGCCCCAGCACGCTCAGGCGCTTGCTGAAGCGCGTGTTGGCGAGGATGGTGTTGCTCATCGTCTTGAGGATCGGGCCCAGGGCCGGCAGGCAGGCGGAGATGATGCCGCTGGCCATCTCGACGACGTCCCAGGCTTGGGCCTCGGCGAGGGTGTCTACAACCGTCGTCATTAGTAAAACGGACAAAAGGAGCAACAAGGGCAGTGATTGAGATGGGTTATTTAACTTACAAGTAGCATCTGTTGGGTCGAACTTGAAGAACATGGCGAGCCGGTAACAACTCGTAAAGACGACGTACGACCCCAGCAGGAACGTGCCGATGACGAAGGCCTTCTGGGCCGCGTTGATGCGCAGGCTCATCACGGGGCGGATGGGTAGACAGAGGATGGCGACGTCGCAGAAAATGTTCATCCCGGCCATGGCGGGCTCCGTGTGCAGCAAGTTGGTACAGGTGCCTTCGGCCCAGGGTTGCCAGGCCTTGCTTACGGGGAGGCACTGGAAGATGATAGTAAAGATGGCGACAAAGGCCCACACGACGGAGAAGAGGCCGAGCACGAGTCCGCCAATCTTCATGGCCCGCACAGGAAAGGTCCGCCAGTAAAAGAAGAGCAGCGAAATCTTGTAGGTGTTGATCGAAGTGACGTAGAGCAGCTCGCCGGCAAATAGGACCTGTTCAAGGGGAGGGAAAGCGATGGCATTAGTCATATTGATGCAGACGGTATACTCAGGGACAGTACACAAATAGGATCTCACAGTACCTTGCTGATCGACTCAATGTGGTCCACAGTCATGGTACCGGTGTGTTTACCGACACCCATGTCAATCACTGTAAATACCAAAGTTAGACGGTATTTCGGTGGGAGACGACAGATAGTGACCCATGTACCCAGGATAACTTACAGACAATATGAATCCCAAAGTTGGCGTACAACAACACCAGAGCGAACAAACACGTCCAGTCGTCCGCACCCAAGTACATGCCATGCCCCCAGCGTGCCAGAAAGCGCAAAACGACGAAAACTGTGGCGAGGATGGTGATGGCGGTGATGAGGAGGCGCGTCGGGGGCACAAGTCTTCGGATAGGTCCTGCGTATGCGACAAGGCCACCAGGGCCGACGCAAAGCCTTCGCGCGCGGCTGTGTCGTTGTCCATGACTGTGTAGCCGTGGACGATTCGATAGCGGGGAGGAGACTCGTCGTTTTGCCTTACCCCAGATGCTTGGCACATTACTCGTGTTTCGGATGGATGATCCTCAGAAAAAGGAAACATGGAAAGAACATCAGATGTTTGGTAATGGCTCCGAGCTCGAGCATATATAGGCTTCGTTGGTGCCCGACTTGCCATGAACGAGACCCCCTCCACTTTCCGTCTACAGGTGCCATCGAGGGGGCTGTTCACCTAAGGTCAAAGATTTACAAGCAGTTCCTTCAGCCCGCGGGAGGTTCGGTGGATACAGGAAAGCTTATAAGTAGATATGCTGTCGAGAGTTGCATTCGGTCGGTTGACCAAGTCCTGGCAAGATGCCATTCCGGGGAAGGACTCGGCGGTGATCGCGACCTGTGCGCCACCGACAACTGGGATCTTCCCTGCAGCTGCCCTGTTGCAAAAAAAAAAGAATTCACTTTGACGTACAAGGCAATACTTAGGCGATGCATTGGGGCACGGATGGCAGGGGTAAGGGTAAAGAGATGAGCATCAGGCAAGGCGCCATATTTGTATCGCTCGGTATCCGGATATCGTGAGCTTATCGCCGCCACGTGGGACCGAATCGTGGCTCTTGGGCCGATTTGGCGAGTCAGCGCCTCCCCACGAACGACAAGCGGAAGAGAACCCGACCCTGGTAACACACAGACCGCCTCTGCCAGCCCTCTTTGCGGCACTTGCCGATCCCAGGGGGTAAAGTCCTCCATGTTAGCCGCGGCAATGGAGCGAACCTGGTTTGCTTATCACTCGGATTTAGCCAAAGCAGGGCGGCAGTCGAAAATGGCCGAGTCTGTTCGTATTGGCCCGCTTCGATGCCCTGTCACCCCGTGCGTGCGCACGTCGACGCAGTCATGGCATGCAATGGTTCGTCCGATGTTTTGCTAGGGCCGAATTTCATGCACGTCAGTCTGCGAGCGGCCTGCCCTTTCGGAAAGCCTCTGCGTGCGGAAAGTCGGAACAAACCGAGCCCTGATAGTGGGAGCCTCGCCTGAACATGGCTATGGGGTGCGGAGAGTGAGAGGTCAAGTCGCCACGGCTAGACCTCTGTCTTGTCAATGACCGAGCCACGTTTCGAGTGACACAGCCACTGAACAGACATGTGCGTCCTTGAGAATAGACGTATTCTGGCTGGCTTGGGCCTCTGAAGACGGCAACTGAGGCTCCTGAGGCGTGTACCACTGCTTCCTTATTTCTTTTCTGTCCACTTGCTTCCACCGGAGACTAGGAAACACGTGTGCGAATTCCTTGTAAGCTAGATGCTTATATAGGACACCACATGAGAACCTAGCCCTTCGTACACACCTGTTGCGTGGCAGGGCCAGCACTGAGAAAATCACGAATGATCAAAACTGGCAACCCAACCCGACTAGTAGTGGCCGTGACACAAAAGCCTGACATGGCTGAGATGACGGCGGCGTGACATTCTATTGTTGTCATGAAAGCTCGGCTCGAAACCGTCGCAAGTTTCCAACGTTACTCCAAAGGTGCCATGTCCCTGCTAGTCCGGGCCTACCACGAACGCCACGGAGAGAACTTTGGTGGTTGCACTAAGGTTCGGCCCGCCTGAGCGGGAAATCTGTTTGACAAGAGGTAAACGATCCGACAAACTCAAATCAGAAGGGCGGGCTGAGGATTTGGGATGGATAAGTATGTATGGCGCGAAAAGCACGTAGGCAATTGAGCACCTCTGACCGTATGTACGTCGATGATAGCAGATTTTGTTTACTTCTCCTGGGCCAGCCGGAAACCGAGGCAGCTTCAGCCCCCGTTGCTCAGGCTGCTAGGTCAATCGTCTTCTGTTTGCCGGGATGACATCAGGGCGATGGTCACTTCGAGCTCACATCGAAAAGTAAAAGTCAGGTCACATCAAGTCGACACAGATACAATAATCGTGACATGATCAATTGAATTAATTGAGCCTTGAGTTTAGCAACGGTTCCTCGGCGGGATTCTAGTTGTAAGATGCAACCCCTATCGGCTGCCCCCCTCAAATGACCCCTCCAGATTTCAGATGATTCTAGAGCCCCTGAGCAACAACAACAGTATATAAAGGGGTCAAATCTCACTCGTCTATCAATTGAAGTAGATCAATCTCTTCCTCTTTTTTCTTCTTTTCACCACTACTAACATAACCAAAAAAGCTCGCATTGCCCAAGCGGTCCAGGCCGTGCTGGCCGGCGGAAGCATCAACCGTGCGGCCAAAGACCACAACATTATTAAGGGCACCTTTCGCAACCGATTTAAGGGTTAATATTTAAAAAAAGAGTAAAATAAAACTCGGCAGTTATTCACCCTTACGGAAAAGACCTTTTTAATTAAATAGGCCTTTTTTTAAGCTAGCTTAAATTATATACTTATATATTAACTTTTTTGTATATATACTTAATATATCTTCTTTATAAAAAAGGTCGATTATTTTATTAGTAAGCGATAAGTGCACCGTTTTTTAAAACGTTATCCGGCCCTTAGGACCGTACGTATTAAAGCGATAAATTTCCGGCGCCTTATATATATATTAAACGGGGCTGTGCGAGGGTTCTTTAATCGGGTTAATATTATTATTATCGTAAACATATCCCCTTAATTTAAATTTAACGCTAATAAAATAAGAACTACGATAATAATAAAGGAGGGTACTATAATAATCGGCCCTACCGCCTATTAAAATTTAATACGGAACGACTCGGTTAATTACGAATAGGTAATTATTTTAAAGTCTATTAATACTATTAATAATATCCTGCCGCTTTTAATTATATTTAAAAGCTAATCGGTTTAATAATAGTAGTTCCCTTAAAAAAAGAATAAAATTAATTACGAGTATAAAAACTAAGCTTTTAAAGCGTTACTAAAAAGATAAATTTTTAATCCTATAGCCTTAAAATAGTTAAAAAAAATCTTTATCCTTTTAACTAAACCTAATAACCTTAACTAATAAAGGCTCTTAATTCTAAATAGATATAAAAATTATATCGATAATAACTTTATATTAACGGCGTTAAAAGCTAAGATATAACTTTTTTATTTACTATTACACAGCTCTTATATATTTTAGCCCCTAAATATTAACTATTTTAAAGTTTTTAAAAAAAGGTTTCGAAAAGAGCTCGATTTAATATACGCCGTTACTAATAATAGCTACGTTAAAAAGGGGGATTTTCTTTAAACTTAAGCTAAAGCACGTAAAATAACCTTTACCCTTAAGGTTATTACTAATAAATAAACAATAACTAATATCTACCCCCTTAATATTAATAAGCCGATAAACAATAGGCTCCGTCGCACTAATATAATACGAGCCATCGATAAAGCCATCGCCGCCGAGGATGCGCGCTAGCCAGCTAAACCGAAGGCTAGAAGGATCGAAACGCCTAAAAACAGCCGGCAGGTTAAAGATTTAGGGGCTGCGATACTTAGTGCTAATATTACCACCGGTGATTTAATTAAGAGATTATTATAAAAGAAGCTCGGTAAAAATATTAATAATTTAACGGCCCGGATCGGCCGGTTAGAGTAGAAAAAAGCCGGTTTAAAAGTAAATTTAAAAAAAATAAGATTTTAAAAGAAGAGAAAAGTTAACGAGAACCTTAATAAGGGCTTTATATATATAATAAATATTAAGGAGGTTTAAAAGGACGTTAAAAAAGGAAGGCTAAAGAAGAGGCCGAAAAGGCTAAAAAGGCCGAAAAAGCCGAAAAGGCGCGCCGATAAAGTGGTGGAAAGTAATGTAAATCGAGCTAGTGGTAAGGGTAATTCTATTATAGTGCGCACTAGCCGAAACAGGCCTTAAAATGCAGTGTGCGTTGTTTAATTAACCTATTTATTACTGATATTATTAATTTTTACATCTATTTTAAGTATGTTATTTAAGAGGGGGGGGCAGCCGATAAGGGTTACATTTTAAATATAAATTAAGCTTAGAGAAAGCCTCTATAAGTATTATAAACGGATGGTCGTTATAATATTAAACTTAAAGCAAGGTTTTATTTTTATATAAATGTGGATTTCTTAAAGTACTATTCAGCTATTTTAACGAGTAAATCGAGGGACGAGATTTCTATAAATGCTAATATTATCTAATCCCTAAACCACATTAATACCTAAAAATTTTCTATCACTGAAAATTCATCGGATTTAACTAGAAATGTGCAGCAAAATGCCGCTGTACTTTGACTTCTTCGGCCCTGGCAGTGTAAGTTAACAAGGAAGTTGAGTACCATTCATTTTGGAATACCATGAAACTGATTCTCCCCACAGCTTGAGCTATGCTTGGTTTCCCAAGATGGGAGGGTCATGCCCATCCAAGACGTCGAAAACACGCTTGACATATTCGAAATGCAATGCCAGAGGGCTCGCAGAATCATCAAGCGGTTGTATGAAATTTTAGGCATCGAAGAGGGACGCGCCGCAATATGTCCAGCCACCACGAAGTTCAGCTTCGTCGGCGCCAAAGCCCTGCTCAAGCACTTGGGGTGCCGCAACGATCTCTTGCAAGAGCGCTTGCGTACCCGGAATGACTACTCGGAAGGTCGTGCCTATCTTTTGGATGACTATGACGAGTTCTGTTGCGACCTTGACGTCCTTTCCGCAGTCCAAAGGCGGGCGAAGGCCTGGAAGGAACGGGTAAGAACCATGATCCCCGCCATATGCTCGCTTTCCCACGGGATATGCACTAACCAAGTTTCTAGGTCAAGGACGAATTGATGAGAGATTTCAAGCTTCCGAAGGCCCCTGACCCTCATCGCCTTAAGCATTTTCACCATATGCGACAGCACGTGCCAGAGCACAGAGAGTCTGGCTTGTTTATTCATGGCGTCTTGATGTTTGCAGTTATCTTGCTGGTCTCCTTGGTTATAATCCGGGCTTGGAGGTTAAGCAAGTGGAGAGGAGAATGATACCAACAGAGTTCAGCGATACGAATAACTACTGACCGAGTCTCATGCCATGGAGAAGACGTGTGTATCATAGCACGGTGTGATGAACAATCCACTATTTTTGTCTACTAATAAATAATGCCTGAGGAAGCTTGGTTGCTTTGCAGGAAAACAAAACCCCACTGCTCACTACCTAGACATTGAATACAAAGCTGCCACATACACCTTGATAAGTTTTGCTTTATCTGTTAAACCATACATTGTACTAAAGGCCCTTTTGCGGCCCCATCCCACTCCTGCTTGGTGTCATCACATCATATCAGGATGCCCTTTGTGCGTCTTTACCGGTCTCGCGTAAGTGCCTACATTTTTGAAACCGTCTATCACCACCAACCCAAGGCGCAAACGCATCTAACAGCAATTCCTCTCTCCAGGACGGCGTCGCCGAAGCCGGCCAAGCCGAGAGTTCCCCCTCCTCCCAGCCCTACGCCTCCCGATCACCGAGCGCTCCGTCGACGCCGTGGAAGAGCATCGACGACTGCTCCGCAAGATGAACAAGAAAGCGTACCGCCACCTGATAAACTCGGTCAACTCCTGCGCCTATCTCAACCCGGCCGACGACAAGATGCTGAGGGACGCTGTGGGCGAGCTCCTCGGGGTCATGTTCCTCCTTCGAAACATGAAGGACCGGCTGCGCGCCGAGCGGCTGAAGTACGTGGATGGCCGCGCCAATCTGAACCGCGAGGTGGACGAGCTGAATATGGCTCTGGATTTGGTCCTGTTGGTCAAAGGATTGTCACAGGACGTCTTCGACAGAATGGTAAGATTTCGCGGATTTCTTACAGAGCTTTTACTAACAAGACGCACATAACCAGGGGATCGACATACGCCCCGACCCACCTCGTCCCCGGAATGTTCCCCCTCCGAATCTCATCATTGAACGGGGCCTGCTGAGACCTACTGCTTGGCTCCTGGTTGTTGCTCTGGCAATCTGGTTGGTCATGCAACACGTCTAGAACGCGGAGGATGGTGCGATGGAATAATGCGCCCTTTTACGGATTGGATCACGTCGCGCCATTGTGGCCAAGGACTGTTCCCACCCTGTATTGGACAAACGAACATTGGCTATGGATCAAATATGGAGGAAGTTATGTATGACTAAGTAGATACCCAACGGAAAGTAAGGCGCATAAAGGATTCATTGCTTAAGCTACGAGAGCAGATGAGCTTCCCCCTGAGAAGCCCAATAATATTGAATTTACACCAGCTTCTGTCTATTCCAAATTCTCGCAAGCCAAATGTGCTTCATCACCAGCCAATAGACGCATATTGTGTGTCCTCGCCCAGGTCCTCTTCACCTCTCTGCCCTTACGGCCCGACACCACTATACATGATTGACTCTATTAGCAGACCGGCCAGCTCCAATACGGAATGAGAGGATGCGACAATTTGCTTGGAAGTAGGGGTTCTGGTCTGTAACTCGTACCTAGGCGGGCGTACCGACGCACGAGGTCGGCCGTGCTCCGGAACTTGACCCCGCAGCTCTTGAAGTGTCGCTCGGCCCGTCTTTGGCGGAGCGGGTGTTTGGAGAAGACGGGGTTGTCGCAGGTGCTGGAGGGGCAGCGCAGGGTGTATAGGGCCGTGCGGTCGCGTCCGCTCGCGGAGGCGGCGGCGGCGGGTAGGTCGAAGACCCAGTAATGCTCCTTGGTGACGTGGTCGGTCTTGATCGTCAGACTGGGGTCGGGTGGCGCTGCGGCAGCGATGGCGATGGCGGGGGAGGATGTTTCAGGTGGCTGTCGTCTCACACGCAGTTGTCTTGTTGGTGGTGGTGGTGGCAGTGATGGCAGTGATGGCAGTGGTCGCTGCTGGGATGCTGAAGAAACGGCTCGGGCCGTTCGGCGCTGCCTCGGTGTCGGGGATAAAGGAAGCGGTTCGGTCGAGGATGATCCTTGAAGGCCCTTTAGCCAGTCCGGTTAGTCGGCCATATCAAACCGCCATAGGCTGGTGGCGGAGAGATCACTTGCATCGTCACTTCTCAGAGTAGGCTCCGGGGAGGCGAGGCGCTTCGGGGCCGTCTTGATGGACAGCAGGGTGTCACCCTCTTCGAACAGTACGCCAGGGACTGCATAGTCGGTTCCTTCCTGCAGATGAAGAGCCTTTACGGGGTCAATTGCAGATATGTCTCTAATCAGGGCGTCTCTTTGTAGGATCAAGTCGTCGCATTGGTTTCTGAAGGTGGTGTATGCCTTGATAGACTGTTTTATGGTTCGTCGGAGATGCGCATACGCATCGTAGAAGACCTTATCGATCTTGGATAGGTCCTCCAGAGCGTTGGTGATAGTCTGCTCCTCAAGTGCGCTTTCCACGTGAGTCTGGGACATTTCCGAGTGGTTGCTGGTTGAACAGTTCAGGAACTGGATGTTTTTGAACTGCGGATTTTTCCATCGCTCTAGGTAGATAAAAGACGCGGAGTCCAAGAAGGCAACCCTCCTCGCTAATGTTTCCCAACCCTGTTTCAAATTTCGCCAGTTGAAGAGATGTGTATGGTTGCCTTGATCCCGGTCAGGGGGTCGGGGTCATGGTTTGTGGCGCTTTTCAACCAGTAATATGTGATCTGGCTGGTAAACAGCTCCCAACCAACATCTGCCAAGCATCGAAAACTGACCGGGAATCTCAAGCCTCACAGATGCGAGTACCTTTGTGTACCATGCATAAGCATGAGTACATAGAATATGGAAGGCCGGCTCGCGTAACAGGTTCCCCGGTGACAGGGGTAATTGACAACATAAACTGGATAAGATCAACGCGGTCTGCTGTACGCTGTGTGAAAACTCTTTCTATTTAAACATGGTGGTTAAGAAGGCGGAGAAGTCTCGATTTCTTCCTTTTCTTTACCGTCCGTACCACGAGCAGGTAGACCATTGCAACTATTACTACCCCCCTATTGTCGGCCCTATCACCAATACCAATCCCACACCGCGCCATCATGAAGAAGACCAAAGTGTAAGCCATAGGCCCTTTCGTATAGACACGCACCCCTGCCAAGGGCTCACTAACAAACGCGCCCAATCAAAGCACGCTCGGGATCGACCTAGGGAGCACCAGCACACGAGCCGTGCTCGGGCCCAAGCATGTGCAGGAGACCAACCGAAACATGCAATCGCTGCGATTCTCCGCGGGGGACTTCTCCTCTTCGATCTATCCCTTCGACGCCAAGGGCCCCATCTACCTATACGAAATGCCCGACCCGACCCGGAAGTCTGTTTCTGCCAAATACGCCTTCTACTCGCTGGTCGATGCATCGGATGAGCTGCTGGAGCAGTACCCCATGGTCCACGAACTGATGAACGGCAGAGACGATGCGGCCTTCCAGCAGCGGCTCCGGGAGGGGTTGGAGCAGCTCTTCTCGAGACTGAAGTGCCTCATTGATGGTATGTGCAAGGAATATCGTTACGAAATCGATACAATTGGCCTCTCGGTCCCATCACAGTGGACGTTGGACTTCGAGGACCTGTACCGCGCCATCATAGTCAAGGTGTTCGGGCCTCGGTACAAGAACAAAGTGGTCATCGTGTACGAGACCGAAGCCCTCGGCCGTTTTCTTTGCACGTGAGTACCTGCGGTCACAGCAACTAATTAACCACAAGACCACTGTTGCGCCTTGCATTATATACTGAGTCGAACCTCTGAGCAGGGGATACAGTGATAAGCTGCTGCGTCCCGACGACGGAGACCAAGGACAAGGGTCCGTGAGACACGATGCTCTACTTTTCTTCGACTTTGGGGGGCATAACATGGTGCGATGCATTTATCGGCGTCTGGTATAACGATATGAGCTGACCATGGCCTTAGAACACCTGCACTTTCAACATTGTCTATGATGAAAAGGGCACACCGAGCTTCTATCTCATCTCGAGACCCAAAGGTACCTGATCCATCCGTCTGTCTACAGTATAGCAGTTCAGTAGTAACCCTCATGACGTGGATGCCTAGGTGCCGGCGGCGGAAGCGAGCAATGGGAGTACGACCTTGCCCAAAGCGCCATCGAACGTATCGAGCGGGACGGGGGCCGTCGCCTGCCCCCGGATATCCGACAGGAAATCCTGGACGGGTTGAACCGGAACAAGGGGAGGTACGGGCCGACCTACGGTGACAGCGTCTACCTCTTCAAGACCGTGGTGGGAGACACCGAGCCGCTCCTCATCCCCTTCGACCCCGAGACCCTGTGCCGGTACTTCGACGAGGCGCTGCGCCGGCCGCTGGAGCTGGCCCGCGAGCGGATCGAGGAGCTCAAGGGCATCAAGAATATTCGGCCCCGGGTGGTCGTTTCCGGAGGGACGGCACGCCATAAGGGACTGCAGCATAAGCTGCGGGAGATGTGCGAGGATAACGGCATCGCGCCGCCCTTTTTCACTGATACTCTGGATATGCCGTATGAGTGAGTCTTTGTAGCTGCTAAGCTTGGCGTGAGTTCAATTGGGCGACATACCCGGCTCACGATGTACATCTAGCTCCATGAAGATTGCGCAAGGCACGATGTATGCGGCTTCCAACCGCACGACGATACAGCAGTTCTTTGTGCGCGGGGCGGCGATTGGGTTACAGCGCCAGCCCCACGCCCCCAGAGGGGATCCCAACAGGGAAGGCCAGTGGGAGTACCTGGCAGATTTCCTTTTGAGCAAGGTAAGCCAGTAGTCAGGAGCTGTTGTAGGCAGGGTGCAGCCACTAACGTGTATCACCTCTTTACTACGTACTTAGACGCGCCAGGTGACCTGGGAGGGCAAAGTCACCGGCACGGACCGTCAAAAGCTGATCTGCCACCCCTTCTACGAGGTCCGGAACAGCCAAGGGCAGACGCTCGAACACTACCGGTGCTACGACCTGCTCGAGCTTGGCCAGCCGCTAAAGGGGTCCTGGCGTATCGCGCTGTCACTGACTGGCCGCGGCGACGACGTGGAGTTGGTGATGGAACGGCACCACAAATCATTCACGGCTCGCCGGTACCGCCGCTTCGACAGGCGAACTTTCCCGCTCTGGTACAACCGCGGCGAGAACTGCATTCATGTCGGGTTCGAGGGCGAGGATAACGACGAGTTGCTAGGGGCGCCTTGTCGATACCCGCGGGTCCAGGGGAAGAAGAAGGGAATGAATCTTTCGGCCATAGGTGAGGAAGACCTTGGGGATGGAGTAGATGAAACGGAGCAAGAGGAGCAAGAGGAGAAAGGGAGCGATGAGGATTATGTATTACCTGATGAGTACGAAAACGAAGAAGCAGAGAAAGAGGAGGACGAGGCACCCAGTGAGGAAAGCCTCGAAAGCGTTGAGCTAGTAGATGTAGGTTATCATCTGCGCAGGAACTCGGAGGAACTGCGCAGACTGGATGAGGAAATCGCCAACTTCGACTTCACGAGCGTCAACTCGGGAAGCCCGTCAGAACTACGGCGCCGTGAAGGTGGCGGCGGTAGCGGCGGCGTCATTTCCTCATCCGCATCCGGAACAGCCGCGTCCGCACTACCACTAGACTTCGAGTCGATGGAACGTGTCGATCTCGCAGTCGCGGCCTCCCTGGCTTTAGGCAACATGCCAATGGAGACCGCGAGGGAGGAGGACGAGGAGGCTGCTCTGCTCTTGTCGCCGCCTGTCTCGTCTTCTTCCCGCAATGCGGCGCCTCTGAATGCGCAGAGGCAACACCGAAAACGGAAAAGAGGACCAAACGAGCAGGACGGTACGAAGTCGATGACACCGCGACATAATCCCTCGCGTTCCAGCAAAGGGAGGGCGTGGCCGGACAGATCAACGTGGTCCCCTTTTTAAGGAAGAATCGGATACACACCTTGCTGCCGGTTTTAACACCTAGTTATGTACCTTATAAATAACGCTGCACCTCCACACAATCTATTCGACTTCTTCCGCCATCTCCTATGCACTCTCGTGAATAGTGCCGACATGGAGCAATTTTATCGACAGTTGTATAGAAGAGCCCAATTCCCTTGTGCGGTGTTGAGGGCCTCGGGCGGGGTCGCGGGCATGCAGATATGTGGAGTAAAGCGACGGCACAGGAGGCGGCAGGGATTATTAGTATGGACGTCCTCTATCCCCCTGGACGGACGTCCTCTATCCCCCTGTGCCACGCGATGATGGGGCAATCAATTCGGACAAACTGTCCGATAACTGGTCCACCAATCAAAGCACGCCGCAAGTTCCGGAAAGGGCATGAGGGGGAATACTCAGATGATTGATGGGCCGCACGAGTCTGCCAAGGTCCACCACTATCTGTATACCACCTCCTCGACCACTACGGTAAACTGGTCCATTCGGAAACATTATCCCGCTCCTACCTGTATGCAGTAGAGTAAGGTTGCATTTTGACAGACGATCGCCCACACCCAACCTGCACCCCGCACGGCTTAGCGTGGGTGTTGTATTGCTGTTTAAGCGTGCCAATCGGGCCCTATGATTCTGAGCAACACTGGCATATCTTGCGAGAAAAAGAAAAGGGTATATCGATTAACCAGGTCCGAAGCGTCGTTAGTGTTGCAACATCAGATTTGGGTCACCTGTCGACCTCGCGTCTTTGCTGGACCCAAAGGAATCGACGATCAGATATTATTAGTATATCTCTATAATTATGCCTTGGATACGCATGACTCCGAGAGTTCGGGATCAGATATCAATAGCTTCCTCCACGATTCATCTGGAATCTCGACATGATGCATGGAATCTTCGCCAGCTGCCTGGCCCTGGCCTTAACAGGACCGTGGGCACAATTGGTTGCCGGACAGGCAGCACCTATCGTCACGGGTGATATCGGTGTCGTGGCTCATGCCTTTGACATCAGTCAAGTCACGTTGAATGATGGCCGAGTACAGGAAAACCAAGTGAGCCACCACGCATATTTCGTACCATGAACCACCCGTCGACGAGCCTGGAGCCCCCCCCCTTCAATCAACCCTTGCATCTGACGACAAACCAGGCTGGCTGAGAAGCTGCCAACTTGCTAACGCCAAACCCAGAACCGCACACTGAGCTATCTGAAGTCGGTCGACACAAACCGCCTCTTATACAACTTCCGCGCCACGCACAAGCTCTCCACCAACGGCGCCCAGAAGAACGGAGGCTGGGACGCCCCCGACTTCCCCTTCCGCTCTCACATGCAGGGCCACTTCCTCAGCGCGTGGTCCCAGTGCTACGCCTCCCTGAAAGACGACGAGTGCCGCGCGCGCGGCCGGTTTCGTGGCCGAGCTGCGCAAGTGCCAGGCCAACAGTCAGGCGGCGGGCTTCGCGGCGGGCTACCTGAGCGGCTTCCCCGAGTCCGAGTTCGACAAGGTCGAGAACGGCCAGAGCACCACGGTCGTCTACTACGCCCTCCACAAGACCATGGCCGGCCTGCTCGACGTCTGGCGCAACGTCGGCGACGACAACGCCAAGGCGGTCCTCCTCGCCATGGCGGCCTGGGTCGACAACCGCACCGGCCGCCTGAGCTACGACAAGATGCAGTCGGTCCTCGACGTCGAGTACGGCGGCATGCAGGACGTCCTGGCGGAGCTGTACCGGCAGACGGGGGACCGGCGCTGGCTCCAGGTCGCGCAGCGCTTCGACCAGGCCTCGACGTTCGGCTGGCTCGCGCGGGACGAGGACCGCCTCGACGGGAACCACGCCAACACCAACATCCCGAAATGGGTCGGCGCCGCGCACGAATACAAGGCGACGGGCACGCAAAAGTACCGCGACGTCGCCCGCCACGCCTGGGACATGGTCGTCGGCGCCCACAGCTACGCCATCGGTGGCAATAGCCAGAACGAGCACTTCCGCCCGCCCAACGCGATCGCGGGGTACCTGAGCAAAGACACGGCGGAGCACTGCAACACGTACAACATGCTCAAACTCACGCGGGAGCTCTGGACGCTCGAGGGCTCCTCCGCCGGTGACACGCGCTACATGGACTTCTACGAGCGCGCGCTGATGAACCACGTCCTGGGCGCGCAGGATCCGCACAGCGCGCACGGCCACATCACGTACTTCTCCTCGCTCAACCCGGGCGCGCGCAAGGGCCTCGGCCCCGTCTGGGGCGGCGGCACGTGGAGCACCGACTACGACTCGTTCTGGTGCTGCCAGGGGTCCGGCGTAGAGCAGAACACGCGGCTGATGGACGCCATCTACGGGTACGACGACGCGTCGCTCTACGTGAACCTGTACGCGCCCTCGACGCTGAACTGGTCGCAGAAGGGCGTCCGGGTCACGCAGGCAGGCGACTTCCCTAGCGTCGATACCGTTACTCTGACTGTTTCGGGTACCGGGACCTTCGGCCTCAAGATCCGCATTCCGTCCTGGAGCCAGGGCGCCGAGGTCTCTATCAACGGAGCAAAGCAGCACGTGGCCACGGCTACCGGGACCTACGCCCAGATGCCCTCGCGGGTGTGGGCCAACGGCGACAAGGTGACGATCAAGCTGCCCATGCGCCTCTACCTGATCAAGGCCAACGACGACGCGAGCCTCGCGGCCATCGCGTACGGACCCGTTGTCCTGATCGGCAACTACGGCAACAGCGGCGTCGGCTCCGCGCCCACCATGAAGCTGGACACGCTCAGGCGGAGCTCGTCGTCTTCTGGGCTGGCGTTTGCGGGGACGACGAACGATGGGAAGAGCGTTAGTCTCGGGCCGTGGTACGATGGGGGCAAGGATTTTAACTACGTGACGTATTGGAAGTACTCTGGGTCGTTGTAGGCAGCTCCTGTTGGGGCGTTACCTTGTCCAGGGGAGATGTTTTGGTCGATGTGGCTCGCGAGGATAGGTAGAGTCATATCATCGCACCACCTCCCGAAGAAATAGTAGAAACCGCTCACGAACAGCTCTCATACAAGTCACTATCATGTTTTCTTTCGTGGAGGAAACGCGGAAGCTAGAGAACTGGCCCGTCTTTCGTTCTCAAGGGGATATGTTCTGAACTCAGGGACTTGGCCTATTGGTTCGCCGTACAAAACGAGAATAAGAGGAAATTACAAAAGCAGAATGGAAGCAGCGACACCGTAGTTGTATATACTCTTCAAATAGAGGTGTGGGTGGATAGTTCTGGTCCATCAGCCAATTCGAATCCACCATGTTGAAATGGCTCCGGATCACACCGGGGTCCAGAACCCATGAAGATAGACGAATGCATCAACCAAACCCTGGGATTGCGGACTGGCCTTGGCAAGCAACTTGAAAGTTACCAGCTGTCTTTCATCTGGAGCATCAGTGCATCCAATGTCGGACCGCGAAGACGTTGAACTGGGCAAGGAATGTGTGCTCTGATTGGCATCTTACACAGCTTACATCCTGCGTGGTTATTCAAAAAAGCAATTGCCAGAAATGCCTACAATATCGCAGGAAACGAAGTCGGATCCCAGTGAAGTACGTAAGACACTGCCCGAGCACTGCCTGCCGTCATATTGAAGCTGCACTTGCCGATAGTGGGAGCGCCCACCTGCAGAGCAGTCGTCTAATTACTGGCCGAGTCCTCGTCACCATAGCCCTGGTGATCTTCGAGACGAAACAGCAGAAAAGCATGGCCTTGAGTGAGCTTGACTCGCTAACCAAGGCGGGAGTCGGGAATAGCACTGGACGTTCAAGCATGAATACACCAAGGACCCGCGGCAATGGGGACGCAGCGGCTGGCCGATTGGTTCGCCCTGATTTTTTTTTTTTTTTTTTTTTTTTTTTGATTTTTTGAAGTGGTAGCCTCCCGGATTCCACGCAAGCTCAACAGCTGAAAAAGGAGCGCAGTGCCGGTGCTAGACAGGGGCGGGGGCGCTAGAGAGGAGGCCTGTAACTGCGACCCCTTCCCAGTGTCTAAAAGCAAACTAGAGCGGGCCAGAGATGAAACGGCGAGAGAAACTGCAACATGTTTGCACTTGTGCTGGTTCTTACCTAATTCGCCGGTAAGGAAAAGAGGACGAGGTTACTTCGGTGCAGAGGTGCACGCGCATCAATCAATGCGTTGTCCAATTTGGGAATGTTCGAGACCAGAGTGGGAGGAGGCACCGAGCGCAGTCGCTTTTCCAATGCGACGGTAGCAGGAGGTTGGAGGCGCAGGACTAGGGCGCAGGACAGTCTGTGGAGGTGGAGTGGTGGCAGTCCAGTTTTCCAGTTTTCCAGTCAGCACGACAACGTGGTCTGGAAAACAGAAAAAATTGGGAATTGAACGTTTTCTGGAGCTCAGGTGCAGTCTTGAGAGCAAGTCGGGCAGTTAGTGTGGTAGTTTCTGGGGATTTTAGTGGGCGAAGAGAGCGATCACAGAGATCGGATCTCAGCTATCACTGCCAGATTAATAACACTCGCCAACGACCATTTTCCTTCTGCAAACCACCACTCCGCCATCTACATACCTAGGCACTGTAGTTCGCATGCATTCCGCGCAGATCCTACCACAAACCTCTGTTTCCTTGATGCACGCGCTACCAAGGCTCCCCCGAGTCATGAGGATTACGCAAGCCTGGCGGAAGCGAATCCATATGGCTTCTTCGAGACTGCTTCCTGCTGCTCATCCTCCCTCTTCCCTTTATTAATTAACCTTAGACTCATTTACCTCTCCAAAGCGACAGCGACAGGCCCAGGGATTGCCATTAGCGGATGGACCGAAACGCCAGACCCCCCTGTCTCCGACAACTTGGCGCATTCTCGACGTCCCGCTTCCAGCTTTCTGTCCAACCTTCTGGCAGCATCCAGGCTCGACACGAAGAGGAACAAAATCACATCGTACCACTCCCAGCGGGCGAACGCCAAGGGCCCTGGCACCCATTCCGAGCCTAGACCTGGGCGAGCGGTGGGGTTTGATGTGCTGCTAGGTTGGTGTCCGCCTGCGCCGCCGGGGGGTTCTTTGTCTGAAGTCTGAAGGAAAACATCCCCAAACGAGCCAGACGGCGTCTTGCCCGCCAGTCAACTCGAGCCGACCGCTGTAAACGACTCCACAAACGTCGACCCCGTATCCACAATCGGCCCATCCATGCGACGGATTCTGTTCCAGATGATCGTCACTACCGACGCGCCTCTGATTGGGCAGAATGCCCTTCTCCAACCCAGCGGCTGTTTCTGAACGAGGCGTCAGTCAATTGACGCAAGTAATCCATTCTGCTGTACCAGGCCAGGGGTGGGAAAGGCCCAGCGACAGAGAAAAAAAAGGGGAGACGTTGAGATTGAACCACCCCCTGGACGAACTGCTACCCTATCCCACGATACCTGGTTCAGAGGTCTCCGTCACCACATCGCATCGCAACCCGAGCGTCTTCTCCTCCCGAGCCGAGTCGTTTATAATGGCTTCGATTCCTGCCGTTCTGCTCGACTTCGGGTCTTTTGTTCAGTTTTCGCTCATCCATTCTACATTTGTTTCTCTCCGCCAGCGGGTCTGATATTCTTTACCTTTCGTCGTCAATCTTTATACTACTCCCGTTTATTGTATCCGTAATTCTTTTCATTCCCACCAGCCGTGCAGGTCGCAGTTCCCAGTCCTTTTCTATCCTCAACCGTCGCGATGCCTTCCATCCGTCAGACTATCCTGGCCGCGGCCTTCGCTGCCGTCGTCCACGGTCAAGGTGTCATTGTCAAAGCTCAGGGACCCAAGGGCCCGGCCAGTCTTGGCCTGCTAGGTAAATACACCACACACCTGCGGTGAGCCCTTCTCATCAAGCCGGTATCTAACTTTGGGAACCTATAGTCGACCCCACCAAGCCCGATGCCAACGTCATCAGGCAGCAGGAGATCGTGGACAATGTGGTGAACGAGTGCGGTAGAACCCTCCTGGCCGGCAACATGGATATCGGCGAGAACACCGAGATCGCCTTGAAGGCCAACCAGGTCACTCAGGTCACCAAGGGAGCCAACGTCGACGTCACGATCCGCGCCCTCAACGCCGATGGCAAGGGTCCCTACATCTGCGACATGGACATGCAGAGCAACGCCGCCGGTGCTGTGGGCCAGGTCAACCTGACCGTGGCCGAAACCACCAACAACAACGGCGACATCAGCCTCAAGGTCAAGATGCCCGCCAACATGGCGTGTATCGGAGGTAAGTCTACAAGCTATTTATTTATCCAGCCGTCTTGGTCGAATCTCAAACTGACTAACACGCACTCCCTACAGCCTCTACTGGTGACGTCTGCACCGTCCGCTGCCGCAACTCTGCTGCCAACGGCCCCTTCGGTGGCTGCTTCGCCGTCCAGCAGACCGACGTAAAGGCCAACAAGAACACGCCCGATAACATCAAGACTGCCCAGACGCTGAAGGCCGTCCAGGCCCAGATCGCCCAGAACGTCAAGGACTTCCCCGCCTACGTCAAGGCCAACCAGGATGCCCCCACCCCCGACGACCAAGGTGTCTTCGCCGTCAACGAGGTCCTCGGCATCGACAGCAAGGCCTCGGCTACTGCTGGTGCTGCCGGCGCTACCCCCACGGGCGGTGCCGGCGGTGCTGCCGGTGGTAACCGTGGTGGCAACAAGGGCGGCAACGGCGCCAACCGTGGAGGTAACGGCGCCAACCGTGGAGGTAACGGAGCCAACGGTGCTAACCGCGGAGGCAAGGCCAACGGTGGTAACGGTGCTGGCAATGCCAACGCCGGCGGAGCTACCAACGGTGCTGCTCGCGGAGGCAATGCTGCCAATGGCGCCAACCGTGGCGGCAACGCTGCTGGTGCTGGCAACGGCAATGGACGCGGTAACAACGTTGCTGGTGCTGGTGCCGGTAACGGCAATGGACGCGGCAACAACGCTGGCAGCAACAACCGCAACAAGGTCCGCCGCAACCGCATCGCCTTCATGGCCTAAGCGCGTTTCATGTCATGGACCATGCATCATACCGATGGCTTTGGCCGTCAAGTGTGGTGTAGCTCCTTGGAGATTACTCCGCTTACGTACCTTTCAAGCAAACCCTGAGATAGAAAAGACTCAATCGACTTCGATTTTCCAACTGTTCTTGCTTATCTCATACTCGGTTGACTGGTGCCTGTGTATTGTACTGTCGCGCGTTTATTTTATTCTGTTAGATATGGGATGAACTTATTGTATGAAAACACTGTGCTCGTGTTTAGCTAGAGGTAAGGTTAGGGGCAAATGAATAGGGTGGGGGATTAACGTGGACATAGGATTAGATTAATTTCTTATGCTTGCGCACTTTTATTTAGACAGGCGAGAGCGCATTTCATTCTACGATGACGGCTTGCTTTAGTTACGATTATACGTAAGTTTCTTCTACCCATTTCGAACTTATCGTCCTGTGGCAGTATCATGTCGTGCATGTCGCGCGATAGTGGACAACGTCGCGTTCTCGCGCTGGAGTTGGATGTCCTTAGCGCTCACTAATCGCTGCCCTCAGGTCTGATTTATCAGCGCACGCGGGGGAGAATCGTGTGCCGGTCCACTATCAGCCGCTTGGGAGGGGGGATGAAGTGGGGTGCGACCAATCGATCTGACGTGGTGTTGGAACGCCCCAGCAATTTGGATCTACCAACGTCATCGCCCAGCCTCCCAGGATTTCCCAATTCGACACGTTGAACGACGTGGAAAACGATATAATAAGCAAGTCTTGCTAAGCGGTCTGATTAGCAATCTTCGCCAAAAGCAAGTCTCGCCTACGTCTGTCGCCATGGTTTGTCGCAATCGAGGTGCGGGACAACGGCCTGGGCGGCTTCTCGTGGCCGAAGTGAGACATGTCGATGCCTGCGTCATGCAGCTAGCGGCGGTCTAGCTCAGCCCTGGCGGTCTTGCAGAATTGGACGGAACACCGGCGAGATATAAACAAGGGAGAAACTGTCCGATTCCCGGCTGACTCGCTCTTCGTACCTATCAATTCGAGTCTACGCGTGCCTCTGCGCAAGGGATTGAGCGAGATCGTTCTTCCTACTAATAGAGCATTGGTGCCTTTCCCTCCCACCTTTGAATAGCTTGATACTTACCCCGGGAACCCCCACCGACCCACGACCCTCTGTCGTCATGGCCGAACCCACCATCCCCCGCGACTCCCTCATCCTCGTGACCGCCGCCAACGGCCTGATCGCCTCCCACATCGCCGACCAGCTCCTCGCCGCGGGCTACCGCGTCCGCGGCCAGGTGCGCAACCTCGAGAAGTGCGCCTGGATGACGTCGCTCTTCGACCGCGTCTACGGCCCCGGCCGCTTCGAGCTCGCGCGCGTCTCGACCCCCGCCGAGATGACGGACCCGGCCGTCTGGGACGAGGTTATGCGCGGCGTCGCGGGCGTCGCGCACGTGCTGGGGGCCGTCGACCTGAGCGTCCGGGACGTCAATGCCGCGTTCGCCGAGGAGTGGCCGATGCATGCCGCGGTGCTGGACGCGGCGAAGCGCGCTTCTGTTTCTGCTGTTGATTCCGGACCGTCGGAGGAGGGGTGGTCGCGGATGCGCGGCTTCGTCTTCACGAGCTCGGCGTGGGCCGCGTACACGCCCGACGCGTCGCTGAGGCAGACCCTGACGGCCAAGTCGTGGAACGAGACGGCGCTGGACCTGTCCCGGCCCTCGAACGGGATCGTGACGTTCGACCCGGAGCACGCGGATCCCAAGTACATGCTGGCGCCCTTCATGGCGATCAAGACGCGGCTCGAGCGGGCTTTCTGGGCCTGGGTCGAGAAGGAGCAGCCCGCGTTCGCGTGCAACGCCGTCCTGCTCGACTGCGTCATGGGCCGGTGCCTCGACCCGGCGGGCCCCCAGGGCGTGCCGTCGACCGCGGGCATGGTGCGCTGGGTCTGGGAGGGGACGTACCGGCAGGTGCTGGACGCGATGCAGCCGCAGTGGCACGTCGACACGGGCGACGCGGGGCGGCTGTTCGTCGCGGCGCTGACGCGGGGGAAGGATGTGGACAGGAGAGAGGATTTACGGGTTCGGGGAGCGGTTTAGCTGGTTCCAGGTCCGGCAGCTGATGATGGAGTGGTACGGCGGCGACCGGAAGGAGGAGATTGTGCCCGTGAAGGATTTGGGGACGGATCAGACGGAGGTGCCGCATCAGAGGGGGGCGGAGCTGTTGCGGCGGTTGGGGCGGCCCGGGTGGACGGGGCTGGAGGAGAGTTTGAGGGCGAATATGGAGAGTATCTTTGAGGCGGAGAAGGCATCGAGGGGGCTTCTGGATGATCTCAGGGGTAACATTTGGAATCATCAGTGGGTGAAGGGGCTTTGTTTGTTGGCGACAATGCTTGTTATCCGATTGTCTTTATGTCGAATCTCGTCGAAGACAAAAGCTTCTGTCTATAGTGTACTAGTCACATCTATCTTCTTTGTATGTGGTTCTACGACGGAACAATACGATATTTACACAATGCTATTATGAAGGAAGTCGCTATATAAGCCCCCTGGTCCCACTCCCTGTCCTAGTGAGAGGCAAAACCACAATTCGCCCATTAGCAGCGCGCCCAAGCATTGCTCCAGTTTCACCCATCCTCTACTCTTACCAGGCATTGTTATGTCCGGTTTCTTCGCCCGAGCAATCAGAGCGTGTCGTAACCTTTCAACGCCTTTTCCTACCCCTTTACTACTGACCCAAGCCCACAAGAAAACCCGCCAAAGCTTCAACACCATGTGCCAGCAGACCCTCACCGGCCCCTACCCTTGCGGCCACGTCACCATGAGATGGGGCTACTGCGCCCCCGCCCGCGCGCGCTCCCTGCTCCAGAACTCGCCGCTGGCCGCGTCGTCGAAGCGGACGACGACGCCGTGCGGCAAGAGCATGGTGGTCGAGTGGCCCGCGGACCTCAACACGGCGTGCTCCCGCACGTGCCTGACCAAGCCCTTCCAGTGCTGCCAGTGCCTGCACCGCGACGATAGGAAGCAGATGCCGCAGGTCGGCTGGACGTGCGCGCGGTGCGGGCATGTGCGGTGCTGTTTGTCGTGTACGGTCTGGGCGGGGTGCGGGTGTGGGCGTTGCGAGGGGGCGGGGTGTCGGGGGTTGGTGCTGCAACTTGTGCGGGATGATGCGGAGGGGAAGAGGGGGCGGATGTGCGATTTGTGTATGAAGGGGGCTTGTCAGGGGGGTATGAAGAAGACCGAAGGTTCCAAGAAGGCGGACGACGAGGCGGTTTGGTGGAAAGCCAATGGCGAAGGAAGCTAAGGTAAGTAAATCGGTGGCCGAAATTGGCGGCGATGCGGAATTTAGTAGTACTGATAGAAATGTCCCGCAAGATTGGTTCACTGAGTTAATATAATATAATGTGATAACTCTTAAGTTATTAAGGGCCACTCGTTTTCGTTATATCGTTAAGAGTTATTAGTTAATTATTATAAATAAGATTATTAAACGTTTAATTAAATAAATGTAATAAAATAAAGTAATCTACGGTTTAATTAAATACACGGCCTAATTAAATATTTTTTAAGGCTTTATATAACGAAATATAAATTAATTCTTTTATAACGTATTTAATATATTAAAATTAATCGGAATCCTTTTTTTTAAATACCTTTATATTATTTTAATAGGTACGCGCATTATACCCGGGCTCCCCGTAGATTTTATAGCGTCGCGGGCGCGTTTTAAGTTTTTTTATACGACTATTATTCCGGCTGTTACAAGCTGACCAGCTTCGCGACCCGACTCCACTTACGGCACGGCCCTACGATGCCCCGAAGCACACCCAAGCCTTAGCGTCAGCCCAGGACCCACCAGTCAGCGCTTACGACCCACTACGATGACAAGCCACCAGGGGTCAGACATCAACCAATACGATTAGGACAGGGCCTCGATGACAGTACCAACTAGCTGGAACGGAATAACCAGGACAGAATGGCTAGGACAGAATGGACATCCAGAACCAGATAACCACCGTGGGTCACGTAAAGATAAAATAAGGAGCTACAGGATCACGACGCTCCCAGTGATCAAGGAGCTACAGGATCACGACGCTCCCAGTAATCACGGAACTACAGGATCGTAACGCTCCCCGCGATCCCAGGATCGCAGGAGCTAAAACGATCCAAGAAATCGGTGAAGGAGGGATTAGATATATAACCACGGATATTTCCTATGTACTTCATATAAACACTCTCTACTTCAGCGATTAATTTAAGCATCAATCTAACACATTGGTAAGGCACATTACCTTGACGAACCTATTGCACCTTCAAGTTAAGTTCTACGATCAATTAAGATATTGCCCATTGTATCAAAGGACCAAGTCTTCTGCACGTTCAAGTACTTTCTCGTCTTAGCCAACATAAACCCCAGTACGTCTAACGAGGTTTCTTTTAGACCCCGATAGCCGTTCGTTACACCGGCGCGATTTATCTTATAATTGTCTATTAACGTTCCTTTAAGATTATAAGTTTTTTTTAATTTATATATAAAGTAATCCTTTATCTTATAGCCGTTTTTTTTCGTACGGCGGCGCCGATTAAGTATTTTATTTATTTCTCGTAATACGGTTATTTTACTTTTTTAAAAAACGAGCCGGTATATTACTTACGTTATACTTTTCGTAATTTAGTTAAGTTTAATTAAAATCGACGTCGGAGAGCTTTTTTAATGCCGTATAATACGGTTTCGAACGTATTCGGTTTAAGATTAGGCTTTAATCGGGTTATTTAAGGTTTTTAATTTTTAAAAAATAAGTAGGCCGGAAAACGTCCCCGGAGGTATTAAAGTATATAGCTTTATATTTAACTGTGAAATAATATATTCTAAATTATACGGGACAAGTCTTATCCCTCGAAAGCCTCCTTATATATTCGAAACGGTGAAAATCGCCTGGAACGCTTTTAAAAACGTTAATAAGAAGTCCTCTTTTATAATATAAATAATATACGCCCGTATAAAACCTTTAATTTTTTTCCTATACGCCCTTTTTAACGTACGAAAATAGCTGATATTAAGAGGTTAAAGCTTATACGACAAATAAAAAAGTATATAGAGTATAATAATCGAGTTTTTTTTATAATAAAATTTAAAAGCTATCGAATAATAGCTTTTATAGCCGTTAAAAATTAATAGGCAATAAATACCTTTTATACGAGACTTTATATATTTATCGAAATATTAAATTTAGTCCTCGCCTTTTTTATTTATAGTCTAGCTATATTTAATAACTGCGATTATTTAGTTTTTTAATAATAGGCTGTTTTCGTACTAGGAAAAAAAGTGCGTTTTCCCGGTAAAAATAATATACGGAGGAATAACGTAACCGTATAATTTAACGCCTTATATTACTATAATTGCTACGGCGCACCTTAGAATAAGCCTTTGGTGGCCTTGCTAACCAGAGTGGGGCAAGGGTATGCGAGAGATAGCCTGAGCGCCACCTGACTTTTCCCCACTTATTTAAATAAAGAAATCGTCCCGGTAAGGCTGGACCTTTTCCTTTTTCCTTATCTTTTCGGTTTTTTATAATAAAACAATAATTTATAGCCTTGCCTTTCGAATTACTATAATTATAATATTACCGAAAAAGATTTAATTTATTAAACTTAAGAAAGCCTTACGAATATCTTATTCTTTTAAAAACTAGAACCTAGATTAATTTCGATTAAATAAAGTAATTAATTAAAATAACCGCCGGCTTAAAAAAGCGCGATACGCGCGTAGAATAAGCCCGTAAATCGGTACGTTTTAATATCGACAATATTAACCGCTCCTTCGCGAGCTTAAAGAAACGTACCGCGCGAAACTCTTTATTAATTAAACGCGCATTTTTCGTTTACTTTAACGTAAACCTAATAAACGTAAATAATTAAAGCGCTATTACCGGGCGCGAAAGCGAAAACTTACTATTTAATATTAAAAACGACTTAAAATAAGAAATTACCGCCCTCGAATTATTTTATTAACTATATTAAGTCGAGGTTAAACTTAAACTACGAACGTTTTTCTTTCCCGATAACTTTCTTAACATTATAAATAAAAATATCGAAAAAAATTAAACGATTAATTATTATATATAATCTTTACTATAATACTCCCGCGATACTTTTCGTAGCCTTTACCGAAACCGCGAAAACTTAATAGCTTAAACGTGAAAGCTTAATCGTTAAAAGATATTTCGATAAAATATATAAAGAAAACCCGACCGCTATTTAAAAAGAGTTTAAGCTGCGAACCTTCTTTATAATAAGTTTTAAAAACTAAGCCCTTAATTTAATAAAAATCTTTAAAAACTTTAATACTAGCTTAAAAAAGAGCTATATATAAACTGCCGTCCTCGGCGAAAAGGATTTAAATAACGACGCTAATTAAAAAAATGGTTAAAATAAAAGATTAAACAAAGACGGTAAGCTTACCGAAAAAGAGAAGGACCTTATATTAGTCGTCGTAAAAAAAACGAGGAAATTTAGCAATTAAATTAATATATCGTTAATCTCTTAATTCGAAACCGAGGAGTCTCGGTTTAAATAAAAGGGATAATTTACATCGGCGTTACGTTACTTAGTGGTTTTAAGCGAAGTATTAAAATATCTAACCCCTTTTTATTTATTAATAAAAAAGACTTTAAAATTAAGTTCGATTACTAGTTTATAACTTTAAAGGGTAAATTAAAAACGAATATTAATCATTACCCTATTAATAAAGATAAGTATACTTATATTATTAGCCGGGTTAACGATAAAGCCGTTAAGAATTTACACCCTTTTATTATTAACGAATAAGATAACCCTTTAATTAAAACTTTTAAAGACTTCTTAAATTACTTATATAAATAATACTATAACCTTAACGCTTATAAAAAGGCCTATAAGGCTTTCCGAAACCTAACTATAAAACCTAATAACAGTTTTTAAACCTTTCGATTCGAATTCGTTAAGCTAGCCGAATACGCCCGCGTTAAAAAAAACGACTATAAACGGGAGTTTAATAATAAATTACCCGCCCGATTAAACGAAAAAGTAATTATCGATTATTATAATAACGATATTTTATTTAATAAGTTTTATTTTATTATTTTTCGATATAACCATTAATAAAATCGTAATTACGTTTAACGTAATAACGTAAAAAAAAAGGACAACGTTAAAACTACCGGAAAAAGTACTAAACGAAGCACTGCCCTTAAAACTAGTTCCGCCGGTGGCTTCGCTGCCGGATTATTTAAGCAGACCGATATTTTCCGTCGTATCCCTGCCGTTAAAATAAAAGAGTTTTTAATTAAAAGAGTATATTTTAATTATAAAAAAGCCGGATATTTCTCCCGGAATTATTTTAATAAAAAAACCTTCGATTAATAGCGTACTAAGCGAGTTAACGGATTAATAGTTTTAATAAAATATAATTTTATTAATCTTAAATCGACCATTCCGTTTAATTTTACCCGTTTAAAAAAAACTTCGATAACTCGAAAAACTAAATACCTTAGGGAATTTTAATTCCCTTTTAGGGATATTATTTAAGTTAAATATATAAGATATACTTTTTAATTTCTTATAGATTTATTTTAAAAGGGACCCTTTTACCTTTATTTATATTATAATAAGCAATAGATTATTTATTACTACTATTAATATACTCGCGAACACGGGAGCTAACGAAAAGCTATTTATAAACGTAAAATTAGCTTATAAAGTAATAAAGCGACTAAACCTTTAATAACTAATTAAGTTTTAATTTAAAATTATCGGAGAATACGACGGTAAGTCTTTTTAATTAATTAATATCGCCCTCTTTTTAAACTTTAAAATATAAGGATATAAAACACCTTTTATACCTTTCTTTATAATCGATATAAAGCACGACCTTATTATCGAACGAAAATAGTTTAAGAAATACGACGTTATAATAAACTATTAAAGGAAGCGGCTAGTTTTTCCAAAGAATTAATAAAAAGCTTAAACCCGAGATATTAATATTACGGAGGTAAGATAGCTTTTAAAAAAAACCCGAGTATAATTAAAACGTTACTTAAAAATAAAAAAAATATTTATCGAAGATAAACGAAAACGGGATAGAGCTTTTTCTCCGAAGCCTTAATTTAATTACCGACAGCCTATTATAATAAATAAACCGGAAACTTCGAGCGATAGCCCGTCTTTAGGTTAACTTAAAGAACCGGAGGCAGTTTTTTAAGCTATTATAAAAGTAGTCCGATAGCGTATTAAACAGTTTATTAAGGAATAAAAAATAAACAGTTAAAGCTAAATAATAAAGGGACCGATACCACCCCGTTATATTATATTAAAGCCGCCTTCGAAAAACCGGTTTAAAAATCCCGAAATCTTTAAAATAAACCGTTAACTCGATAAATTACCACCCCCGCGCTTAACTAAAAAACCTTTACTTAAAAGGGGTCGTCCCCCGAAAAACCTTCCTTACGGGCTAAAATAAAACGGCGTAAGATAATATAAGTTAAGGCCCGTTAAGGTATAAACCTTAAACGTAAACGGATTTTTTAGCGATATCGGTTTCGACGTTACAAAAATCGTATACCTAAACAATATTAACCGAGTTATTAACCTTAAAAGCGATTTTTTATTAAATAATAAAGAAACCTTAAAATAAAAAGTTAAAAAAGCTGTGCCCCTTAATTATTATAGGTATCACGATATTTTTAATAAAACTTAATCCGACGTTATCGCGCTATATCGGGGAGGCGTAAACGATTATTAAATAAACCTAAAAGAAAAAAAAGAGCCCCGAAGACTTCAAATTTAGCCTATTTTATAAAATATCCCTCGAAGAATTTAAAGTTTATAAAAAATACGTTACCGCCGCTTTAAAAAAGGGTTTTATTATTAATAATATTATTCCGTAGATAGCGCCTATTTTATTTATATAAAAAACTAATAGAGAACTTCGTTTTTACGTTAATTATCGTAAATTAAATATATTTACTAAAAAAGACCGGTATCCGCTACCGTTAATTAATGAAACCCTTAGTAGAATAATTAAGGCTAAAATATATATTAAGATCGATATTCGCTAAGTATTTTATAAGATTCGTATAAAATTCTAAGATTAAGATTTAACGATATTTCGGATTAGGTATAAATCCTTTAAATACTAAGTTCTCCTTTTTAAATTTACTAATAGCCCCGCAACGTTTTAGCGGTTTATTAACGAAATTTTAATAGAATACTTAGATTTATTCTATAGCGTTTATTTCGACGATATCCTAATTTACTCGGAAAGCGAAGAAGAGCACGTAAAATATATTAAAAAAGTGTTATAAAAATTAAAGAAAGTAGGCCTTTAAGTTAATATAAAAAAATGCGAATTTTACGTTATTAAAATTAAATACCTCGGCTTTATAATGGGTATAAACGGCGTAAAAGTTAACCCTAAAAAGATTAAGGCCGTTAAAGATTAAAACGCCTTTATTAATATTAAAGCCGTCTAGTTTTTCTTTAAATTCTATAATTATTACCGACGCTTCGTATATAAATATAATCGCATCGTTAAACCTTTAATAAACCTAACTAGGAAAAGTTTCATTTTCGCGTGGACCGACGAATGTTAAGAGGTATTTAAAAAGTTAAAAAAATTACTCTTAAAAGCGCCTATATTAGTATATTTTTTTTACGATAAAGAAACCTAAGTCGAGACCGATATATTAAATGGTGTCCTAGTTAGCGTCCTGCTTTAAAAAGAGGGATTTAATAATAAATAGTATCCCGTATACTTTTACTCCGAAACGATGTAAAAAGCCGAACATAACTACCCTATTTAAAATAAAGAAATACTAGCAGTAGTAAAAGCGTTTATATATTAAAGAGCGGAACTAGTAGGATTATAACGATTTTAACCATTTCTCGTAATCACTAATTACGAAACACTTTAATATTTCGGCATTAAATAACTATTTAACGTAAAATAAACGGTTTAAGCCGACACGTTATTATAATATAATTTTATAATTACTTATAAACCGAGGAGAAAAAACGTCCTCGTTAACGCACTTTTTAAAAAAGCGGGTAATCTTAAAACTTAAAAAGATAAGAAAGACGCTTAATAAATTATAGCTTTATTTAAGCTAGCCTTTTTAAACGTTATTTAAACTTTAAAAAAGCGCGTTGCCTAATTAAAAAGGAAGCGAGCTCTTAATTATACCTAATTAAAGAGCTACTCGAATATTTTAAATATAAACTTATCGACACTCTTTTATATAAAAATACTATATATCCGGGGTTAAAAATATATAAATAAAAAGCCCGAGAAAATAAAACATAAAGATAAACTATTAACGAACGGTTTATCCTATTTTAAAGCCGCTTTACTATGCTTAACGAAGGCGACTTTTAATAGGCCTTACTAGGGGGATCACCTAGTTAGCCTACTAGTGTGGTCTATGCCGCTGTACTAGCCTCACTATTGGCCACTTTATTACTAGCTCTACGCATAGCTAGCTTAAATAATCTTCCTTTTTTTTTATTATTTTATATAATTACGTTACCCCTTTACACAGTGTTATTATAATAGTAATATTTCTTTAAAGCTACGTATAATAATAAGCCTTTATTAATTAATTTAATTAGCCCCGATACGAATAATTAATGTTAAGTAACTGTTTATATTATTATTAAACACGACGAGCGAACGTTAAATAGTTTAGCCGCTATTTAAAGATTTTTTTAAAAGAACGTTAAATATTTTGGCGAAAATTCGCGATATTACTACCGTTTACGAAAAATTTTCACAAGTAATCTATCCTTACAGTTTAATTTTAAGCGAGTAATTTAGCGAACGTTAAGTATTTAAGTTATTCGTTATAAACGAATCGGTTATATAATAAAGCCGAACATTAAGTAGGCTATTAATCCCTCTTAATTTATTACTTTAACGAACGTTAAGTATTTAAAATAATAAAATTAAAACCTCTTTATTTATCGCGTTATATTCGTTTCTTCGTTTCTTCCTTTCCTTTTCTACGCATAAAAAAGGTTAGCTACTCGTTTACAAGTAACCGTATAGCACCGCCTATAACGCGTAATAGAAATAGCGAATTAAACAGCGAGTAACTTAGTTTTAAATTACTACCCACTCGTAAACCCCGCACTTATCTATTTTTAACTTTAAAAATAACCGAACCTTCCCCTTTTAACTAAAAATCGCAAAACGAAAGCGACTTTAAAAAAAACGTTACCAGGTTTTTTTAATCCCGATTTAAAAACAGAAAAACACGATTTTAATTTAGACACCGCTTTTATTAATATAAGGGACAACGGAGAGTCGTCCGCCACGGGCGGCGGTAAAGCTCGAGATTAAAGCTCGACCGCTAATAAAGTTCCGAGACCTAAAAAGGTTTAAACTAATATTAATAACATAAAATAGGTCGTTACTAATATTAACTTAATTAATAAAACTTTACCCGAGCACGATTAACGAATTAATAAGCTTATTACGAAAGTCGAAAAAGTGGGCGATAACCTATAAAAGTTCTAAGCGAATATAGAGTAGAACCTCGGGATTATAAAAGTTAACTTAAATAAAATTTCGAGCGGTTATATTTAAAGCTTTTAGGAATTTAAGGATTTAATTCTAAATTAATTAGAATTAAGTATAAGTAATCCCTTAAATAATAAGCTTAATACGTTTAAATTTACCTATTAACTTAACCTATTTAATTTATAATAACTAAATTTTAGTTTACTTATAATTACTTAGTTAACTCCTTAAACTTAATTAGCTAAATTTAGCTCCTTTAAAATAAAGTTATTTAAGTTTAAACGTAACGATATCGGTATATTTAACCCGGAATTCGAGGATAAAAAAATATCGGTATCGTTTAATATAATCGCGACCTAATTTTTATAAACGTTCGCGCCTTTACCGATTATATCCGGACGTTTATCGATAATAATCTTAAAAACCCTACTAGGCAATAAATTTTAACGCTTTTCTTAACGCTATTAAGAGGACCTACGGCTGTTTAGTAGAATAGTAAACTTATAATTCTTAACCGTTGAAACTTACGACGAGCCGGATTAATAGTAACGTTAAATGCTTTATATAGTCGCTTTATCCTAAACTTATTAAAAGCGACTTCACGATTTAACGATATAACGCTTACACTTTACGATATTACCTCGAATAAGTACGCTTTTCCCTAATTCTTTAATAAAATATTACGATATTCCCGTATAATAAAAACCCTTAACGATAATAATACTAATGCTTATAATGTTTTAATTTATATTTAGTTAAAAATATCCTTTAAAATTAAGTAATATTTTATATAACCTCGACAATTCGAGTTACTTCCTTAATACTTATAACGCGTTAATAAAGCTAAGTCTAGCTTATTTACCTTAGCTAAATAAAAACACCTTAACGTTAAATAGTCGCGTTATATATACGATATAAAGAAAGACTTTAGCTAAATAAGTGGTAAGTTTAAAAGAAAATTATAAAAGAATAATAATAACTCCGACTCCGATAACGGTAAGCGAAGCCGTAAATAGGATAATAAGAAAAAGTCCCACAAGGATAAATCCGAAAAAAGAAAGCTCGTAAAAAAAATACGAGAAAAAAAATAAGTCTAATAATAAAGAAAAGAAGTCTTCCCACTATATCGAAAAGTATAACAATAGTTTACTTAATTTATTCTCGTTTTCTTTTTTCTTCGATTTTAACTCTAGTAAAAAAGTCCCTGTTTATATTATTTATAGTTAAAACTACGTTTACTTTAAATATTATATCTTATTCCCTATTAAAGAGTAGACTAAGCTTTATTAAAAAAAGTGCGATAGTATAAAAAAATACTATCCTTACCTCCGCTTATCGTTAACCGCACTATTTATCACTATTACGGTAATTCTTTTCCTTCCCGGAATAAGTTATTTTAATATATTTATAGTTATAATAAGGCATATAATTACTAAAAAATTTAACTTAGGCACCTTACCGCAGCCTCGTTAAGGCGTCTTAGAGAATAACGTGAACGATGCGAATAAGTATTTATACGTCGTTAAAAAAGCCCCTCTAGTCGAAACTTTTAACACTTTTATTAATAGTTATACCTACCTTAAAATAAAGGCCCGTACCTCACCGGACGGGGATATAAATTACGTTTACCTTAATCTTAGAATAGGCTATAATCTAATTAATTAAGACTTTTTAATTAAGCTGGACTATATAGTTTAAAACGAAAAGTGCCGCTTTAAAAGCGTTAAATAAGCCGATATTACTTAGAAGGCTCGATTCTCTATTTACTTAAAAAGAACTAACTCCGCAGGTAAGCTTAAATTAATTAAGCTAATAAAAAAAGCTTAGGTTAAAAGCGACCTTACTCTTAACCTACTTCTTAAAAATAATACCTTACACCCGTATAGTGCAGTTATTAATTATATAATTATAAAAGTTACCTATTAGAAGCTTATTAATTTCGAGACCACTTTTTAAGTTTTACTTAAAAATAACCCTTATAATTAACGAGTCTCTAATACACGTAAGGTAACTTTTAAGTTTAAAGAGTTAGCGTATACTTAAGTCGATTATAAGCCCCTCTTTAAAGACCGTAATTTCTATTTTTACTTCGAAATAAACACTGTTTATAATACTATTATAAACCTTAAAAGCCTTTAAGCTATTATAGTAACTAACCCGACGAATAAGACCGTCATTTTTTCCAAGGGAAAAAAGTTAAGTAGTATTAAAGAAAATATAAACACCGGATTTTTTAAAATAACTTAAAAGGCCGGAATAACTACTTTTACTACCGCAGCTACTTTAATAAGCGTCGTATAAATACCTTCGAACACTTTAAGTCTTAAAGCTATAACTAGTATACCTTTTATTATCACTTAGGTTACTCTTAATTATAGCGTTATTATTTAAATTAACGCTAAGTTTATTATAATATTTATTATAACCGTTATTATTTCGGATATAATCCCTAATTTAAATAGTTCGTATACTAATTTTATAGATATTATTTTTAATTTTACTCTTATAAAGGGCACTCTTTTTACCGATGAAGTTTATAATATTATCGTCGACTCTAGTAATTATTTTTTAACTAATCTTTACCCGATAAACGTATTACTTATAATGCCACTTAAACTCGATAAACCGAAGATTACCGAGCATTTCTCTACTTTAAGCATTAAGAAGCTTATTAACGTTCTTAAATTAAAGACCGAAAAAAGTGTAAGTATTTACGCCGAAAAGAAGTTTTTCGCCGATAAACTTATCGAAGTCGTTAAGAAGTTTCCTAAGCTTTAAAAGGATAATAAGCCGATTAATATTCCCGAAAATAAATAAATAAAAATCCCTTTAATTAACGGATAGTAAAACCGTAAGTTAAATTACCGGCCATACCCTTTTAGTAAAAAAAATTAAGAGGTTATTAACGCTACTTATAACGCTCTCTATAATTAGGGAAAAATAAAGTAAGTAAATAAACCTTCACCTTTTACTAACCCTCTATTCGTTATTTAACGATAAGTTTATAATAAACTTAAAAAATAAATCGTCGTAAATTTTCGCGTCCTTAATTTTATTACTATTCTTAATTAATACCCGTTATTATTATAAGACAATATTATTTCTAGTTTATAAAGAAAATATTTTATTATTATCGTCGATATAACTACCTTTTTTCACTAGTTCCTAGTATATAAAGACTTTCGAAACCGATTTACTATAATAAGTTATCGAGGTTTAAAACGCTTAATAATTACTTTTATAGGTTTTTAAAATAGTCCTACTTACGCGTAAAGATTTATAAATAAGCTTTTAGCGAAGTATTAACACTTTTACCGTACCTTTATTAACGATATCGTTATTTTTTCCGAGATAGAAAACGAGTATATTTAGCACTTAGAAACGATTTTTACCCTATTTAATTCCCGCGATATTTCTATATTACCTATAAAATCATTCCTCGGCTATCCTTTTATTAAATTGCTCGATTACCGCGTTAATAGCCTTAGTTTAATTAATACTAAAGACTGTTTCACTACCTTTAAAAAGCTCGCATTTCCTAGTAATTTAAAAGCCCTCGAACAATATATCGGTGCCGCTAGATTTCTCCGCTATCTTATATTTTACTACGTTTAAATTATTAAACCCTTTTAAAAGCGTAAAACTACATTACTTATTAAAAAACGTAAATAAGGTAAGGTAATTAACGATAATTTAGCTAAGCGTATAGCTTATTATAAATCCACGTATTATAAACTAACGAATTTTAAGAAAGCCTTTTTTAACGCTTTTTAGTTAATTATTTACAAGGACACCGCCTTATTTTATTTCGATCTTAACAAGATTTTATTTATATAGCTCAATAGATTAATCTAACGCGGATTTAGCGTTATAGCTTTTTACTTTAAGACTAGCTATAAATAGACTCTAAGTTCCTTAATTCCCTCGAATTAAGTTTAACCCATTTCGTACTTAAGCCGTATACTATCTTAACCGGAGATTAGATACGGTTTTTCTAAGCTCGAGGTGGCATGTTTTATTTAAATAATTAAGAAACTACGTACTACGATTTAATTAAATAATAACCCCGTTATTATTTTAATAGATTACGTTACAATTAAAAGAATTTACGATTAAATAATTTTTAATATAACCAGCACGGATCGATTTAACGCTCAATTTATTAACGCTTTTATTTATTTATTATAATACGGTTTATAAATTTATTATATTACGGGAAAGATTAATTTCGTCCTTAATGTTTTAAGCCGCTTTTTAGCCGTTTAAGATACTAAAGCACGTTCTACCGAACCTGCAACGCTGGACAAAGTTTAATATATAAAGTATAACGCTTATTTTTTAAAGGTTAAAGTTTTACTCGATAATTAATTCCGTTAGTAATTAATTAAAAGATAGCGAATTAATACTCGTTTTAAAACGATTATTATAAACCTTAAAAAAATATTAAAATTAACGAGGTCGTTAAAAATTTCTCTCGTTTCGGCTATCTTTTCGAGATCCGCGATAGTTTACTTTATAATATTAATCCTTTAGGTTAACGAAAACTTTATATACTATATAAACTTATTTATAAGTTTATAATAATAGCTTACAACGATTAATATTATTAAAAAGTCGAAAAAGTATTAAAAATATTTAAAAGTTTCGCTATTAAAAATAAAAAACGATTAATAAAATAATACTATATTTATTACCCCGGATATTAATTTAATACGATAAATCGTTAATCGAAGATTAGCGACTATTAACCTTTTAAAAATAAGGATTCGTTACCGATACATAATATTACGATCGACTTTATTCTAAGTCTCCTTTAAATAAATACCGAAAGAACTCTTTAATAACTAAAAAGAAGGGAATATAATTATTACTACGATTATATAATAATTATATCGTACTAAACCTTTAAACGTATAATGCTTCTTCCTAGTAATATTTAATATATAGTAGAAAACTAGGGAGAAGTTTTTAAAACTTAGCTTTTTCTTTTTAATTAAGGAGTGCCACGAGGTATTATCTTTAATCGAGATTTTAAGTTTATAAGCGACTTTTAAAAGGGCATATAGAAATTACTTAACACGCGTTTACTACTTATAACCGTATAGTATCTTTAAGCCGATAGTCTTTTAAAATGAAAAAACCAGGAAATCGAAATTAATATTCGCTTCTACACGTTTATATTCTTTAATAAAAAGTGGTTAAATCTTATTCTTTCGCTTTAATAAAATATAAACAGTGCTTATTAACGTGCGATTAATTCTACACCTTATAAGTAAATCTTTAGCTTTAAAATTCCCGGTTCATTAAATATTATTACCGATATTAACGCTGCCGGAAAGAGTTTCTTCGAAGTCCGTTATATACGCGAATATATATATAAAAACGCTTTTTTTATTATAGATTATATAATTATTATTATTAAGTATCGTTATAACCTTTATTATTAAACTATTAAGTTTAATGTTAATAATAAAGTTTATTTAAAGCTATATTACGATTATTATTTACTTAATAACCCTTCCCGGAAATACTTATAATAACGATTAAGTCTATTTAAAATGCTTGAACGCATCGGTAAATTAGCCTATAAGCTTAACTTCCCCGAACACATTAGGGTTTACCTAGTTATCTCCGTTAAGCATTTAATACTATCCCCGAATAATAAAGATATTTTTAATAGAAGAGGTCCTCCTCTAGGTTTTATCGAAGACGATTAGGAAGATAGATTACCACGTTACGGTATTAAGATTATTTTTAACTATAAACGAAATAAAACTAAAGATAAGTACGAATATCTTATTAAATGGGAAGGCTTCGCCTACTATTAGAATACTTAAAGACGAGAAAATACTTTAAACGGCTTTAAAGAGTTAATTAAAGAGTATTAAGCATAAAAAAATAAAAGGCTTACTAAATTATAATAACCTCGTCGCGGAAAACTTAAAAAGTAACGTCCCGCTCCTTAAGGTAATTAGCCCGATCGCGTATTTTTTTCGCTTATTTCGGCTATCGAAAAACTTAAATAAGAAAGTCTTTATCCTTATAACCGTCTTATCGTCATTAACGTAATCGCTAATAATGTTATTAATTTTCTTAATATTTTACCCGCTTAGCCCGCTAATTAATTAATTAAACAAGGTAAAGGACGTCTTTATAAAAACCCCGTTAACGCATTACCTATTAATTTAACTATTAATAATTTATAAATCCCTAAGGTTATAGTTTAATTAAAGCGTAAACGCGGCAAGCCTCGTAAACACCCGTTACTAAAAAACTAATAAATTACTCTTAATATATAACGATAAACAACGTATTATAATAATCTTATATTATAATATTATTATATTATAATATAAAAAAAAACACGTTATAAATTAATTAAAAACATATAGTCTCATTACGTATATTAAATCTATAGTCTAGTTAAAAAAGATTAAATAAAAAACCTACCGAAGTCGGTAAACTTTTTCCGAGCCGCCGGCTATTTAATAGGCCCCACTAAGGGAATCACCTAATTAGCCTACTAATATAGTCTATGCCGCTACACTAGCCCCACTGCTGGCCACCTTATTATTAGCTTTACGCATAACTAGCCTAAGTGATCTTTCTTCCTTCTTTATTACTTTATATAACTACGTTACCCCCTTACATAGTACTATTAACCTTTAAACTCGTATAATTAATAAAGTTTACTCTTAAACCTTTATAGCACACTTAAAAAAGAATAAAACTAAGCGGCTAGTATAAATAAAATATTAATAGCTAGAATTAAGTAAAAATTATAATATATTCGTAATTAACTATATAAAATATAAGCCGAGCAAGGTTCCCCGCGATAAAACACTAGGCTTTTTATACTTATTACTAATTCTATTATAATTTTAAGACGCTATCGCGGTAAACTTTAAAATAATGCTTAAAAATAAAAAGGGGAACGATAATATTATACTAATAATCGATAAATTAAGAAAGCGAATATAAAGTATCGTTTACCGAATAATTATTATCGTAACCGAAGTAGTTTAACTATACTACGAAAAACTATACTAAACGTATAATTACCTTTTAATAATAATTTTAAACCGAGGACCGTAATTTATTTCCGCTTTTATAAATAAAGTATTAAAAATTTTAGGAATTAAATAAAAACTATCCTCGGTAAATTACTCTTAAATAACGGGATAAGCCGAAGTAGCGATTTAATACCTCGAGTAAAGACTATAAATATTTATTAACTATTTTTAAAACGATTAAAACGAAGTTTTACCGGCTATAAATACCGCCCAGGCTACGTTACCTTAAAATTTAATAGGGTACTCCCCTTACGAAATCGAAATAAGGTTCCCTATAAAATCTACCTAAGATTAAAAGGCTAAAACTAAAAATATAACGAACTTAAAGGAATACGAAAAACTTAGCCGAATAACCGTATAGAATTAAATAGAGCGAATCGTTAATTATTATAAAGCAGCTAGAAAAAATGTAATTAAAGCTTAACAGAGAATATATAATTAAAAAAATAAACACCGACGGTAACCGGATTTCGATATCGAGGATCGGGTATTTATTATTAAAAAAACCTGGTCTTTTATAAAGCTTACCGATAAGCTCGATTATTTTTTAACCCGATAACACTATAAAATCGAACGAAAAATCGGTTACTCGTATTTATTAAAAGTCTTCAAAAGATAAATAAGTTCTAAGGTCTTTTATATAAACCGACTTAAAAAGTACCCGAATAACCCTTTAATTAAATAAGCGACATGAAACCCTAACGGCGAAATAGTTAAACTAGGCGAAAAAAAAGAATAAGAGGTATACTATATTATTAATTTAAAAACTTACTATTAGAAATTATAATATTAAATCGAATAAAGAGAATAGGATCCCGATTTAACTTAGTATCTCGCAGAGAACTTTAAAAATACGGTTAAATAATTATAAACCTACTACGAATAAAATCTCGAGGCCTTTAATCCCCCGATACGTTTATAGCATTAACTATAAGCGGCCGAAAACAACACGTTTAATAAGCCACATAAAAATAATAATAAACCGGCCGCCCCTAAAAAGAAAACGGTATAACGAAAAGATCGAAAGAGATAATAATTTAAATAAAGAAATAAGTTTAAGTAGTTATAGTACTAATTTTTTACTTAATATGTCTTAAAACGAGCCATTTTAAAAGAGGGGGGGTAATACTACGGCGCATTTTAAAATAAGCCTTTAATAGCCTTATAAACTAAAATAAGGCAAAGGCATGCGAGAAATAGCCCGAACGCCACCTGACTTTTCCCCACTTATTTAAATAAGGAAATCGTCCCGGCAAGGCTAAACCTTTTCTTTTTTTCCTTATCTTTTTCGGTTTTCCATAATAAAGCAATAACCTATAGCCTTACCTCCCGAATTACTATAATTATAATAATAACCTATTCCCGGTTTTTTTATTATATTATTTTAAGCTTTCCGCGTCGATTAAAAGTAATTACGACTATCTCGAACGAAATTTAGCTTATAAAAAACCCGGTCTCGTCGAAATTATATATATCCTCTTTTTAAATTTTATACTTATTAATTATATTCCGTACGAAAATAAACTACGCGTAATACGCGTCGGGATTTTCGTAAAAGACTCTTTAATAATCGATTTTTCGGTTAAAACGCGTCCGGAAATTTAATTATCGTCGTACGAAATTAAAAGCTTAATTAACGCCGATATATTCCGCGTTATATAAATTAAGTAATTAATTCGCTATATTTTTAATATTACTTATTTAAGGCGAAAATAATCGCGAATTTAAATTAATTATGTATTATACGATTAATTATTTTTCGGAATTCGTAAATTTTTACGTTAACGACTACGTATCTCGTCGTAAAATACTACCGCGACGCCGATAACGTAAAATTATATAAGAAATATTATATATTCGCGTTACGGCTCGTACGCGTAATTTAAGGTTTTTTTAAAGCGCTTAAAGCGCTAATTATATATCGTTCTCTTTTTATTAATTTACTATCGTAAGTAATAAAAGTATAAAACATAAAATATAAATTATACGGAATTAAAAGAAAGTGTTTAATTAAACCGTGTATTTAATTAAACCGTGGATTACGTTAAAGTTTCTATTTAATAAATCCTTAACTTATTTAATTAAATAAAGTTCGCGTTTAATACAAATATACTTGCTATTTTCTCACTTAATTCGACTGCTAATTACCGATAACACGACAACACAATGGTTACTATCCTAGTGCATGAGTATTGGGAAGAACTCTTCACTTAGGTTGAGAACCGACCTTCGAAGAACAGCCTGCCAGTCAACCGTGACCCTTATCCGTTAGGTCCATATTTACGTCTTTGGCTGCATGATTGTCCCCCAAGGCGCGCCGCTCCCACTACGCCAACTTCCACCTTTCCCGCCTCTCACAACGTTCCCACCGCGAGTCCGACTGGTAAAGAGAATCTCCAGTCAGGCAGCCCGCATTCAAGCCCCGGAAAGGGTAGGGATATTGTGTTGTATGGCACCAGCCCACTCAGCTCCAAGAACAGCTTCCCTCGGGGAAGCATTGACGGCGGATCGCGAGGCAGCTCTCACCGAGGGAGTATAAGTGCTGGACCTCAAGCCAGACTGCCAGTCATCGTTTCTTGGGCAACCAGCCTTGCCAGCGTTCGACGTCAATTTCAACCTCTATCTGAGGAGTCCATGGCCGAGTTGGTGAGAGACACCAGCGTGGATCTGTGGCCCAAGCCAGATTGGCTCCAGGCAAGTTGGCCGTCACAAACGATCAGCCATATCACTCTCCGTATTGCACAGGCCCATAGCTACATGTCTGGGGCTGGACCCATAACCGACGAGGCGTTGGAGACGCACCGCTGGAATACGAAACACTCGTGGAGGGTCCCGGTGAAGTTGGTCCTGAACGACGGATATCGAGGGGATTGCATTATGAGCGGCCTGAATTCACCATCTGAAAACAACGGGCCTCCACACATAAACGAGGGACGCGGATTGCAACACTGGAATGCCAAGAGCTACCTCTTTCATCAAAACGGCGACATGGGAGCCGTTATTGGAATAGAGGACAGCGCCCATACACGCAATACCATTGATGTCTGCGAGCTACAGGCTTTGATGAACCTCCTCGACCCACAAACGGTGTATAATCCCAATAAGGCCAAACTCCGCGCCTGGGTGGTCTCTATCAAGACGGGATACTTCCGTGCTCTGGAAGCCTACGTGGACCAGAGCGTCGACCGATTCGCATTCCACGTTTCCATCCTGGACGAGGAGACGTGGGCCGAGCATGCAACAAGGAATCTTGAAAGCACCGACAAGCAATGGAAGTGGCTTCTTTCGTGGGCGTTCGCACAACCCATCAACTGAGAAACGATACTCCGATGTGTTACGGCTCTGTTTTGCTCGCTGATTGCTGCAAGCCACCTACACCGAACCACCTACGCTGAAGCACCTCCTGATCATCCCCTGCCATGAATCGACTGTCACCAACGGACACTCCCACATAAGCAATGCATCTGGATAGGAACCGAGACAAACCATAATAAAGCTATGAAACCACATTGGAATAGATAGCGTTATTAGGGCAATTGATGAAATCCCACGAAAGGTTTCAACTGTGTGATGAGGTGACTGTACCGTAGCAGAGCGAACCGAATAAATGAGCTGCTGAATTGCACACTGTGATATCCGGAAGCAACGATACATCAGGCGGACATCCCATTGACGTTAAGCACTATCAAGAAGATATAATCAACGCTGATAACCTTTACGGCCTGCAGTACCATTTATTACACAGTTTTTCATAATTCAAACCTCCGAGAACTATATTGTGTATCTGGCAGGCAAATTTGTGAATATTTAGTATTCGGCGACGGCTAGGCTGGCTAATGGCAGAATAAGACTAGAGCAATGGGGATGTTGCCTTTTGATACGATGCTTAGTGCGAGCCACGACGAGCAGGTTGCCTCCCTAGAGCACCGGAAAGCGGGAATATAGCAGGCGGCGAAGGCAACTTGCTGCCCCTCCGACGTGCCGTCCGCGGCGTCCTCCTGCGCGAAAGCGACCTCGGGGATATGAGCTCGCTCTCCGCATAGCCCACATCACTCAGGGCATCTAGCTCCTCGATCTCATTCTGAACATCCTCGGGTGGCGGAGCCTGGAAGACGGCCTGGATATCCCCATGCGGGGGAGAACCCGCTGAAATTCCAGCGCAGCAGCGACGATTTTCGTGAGCGATGGTGAAGACTGCCGCCCCAGGCGCTCCGCCTTTCAAAGTAGCCGATAAGGAGCAGGGTCGGCGTGTGGAGGGTACGGATCAGGAAGACATTGACTTCGTGGAACTTGCGCGAGGTCAGGACGGCCTTAAGGGGAAGTAGGAAGAGCAAGGCGAGGAGGTTGAAGGGCGGCGGGTAGGCGAAGATGGCATCACTCTTGACGCCGGCAAAGGTGAGGACGGCGCGTCGAAATTGGATCTCTGCGGGAGCGTCGGCAATGATCTTGGAGAAAATGTTGGTCAAGACGGCGACCATGATGGTGAGGAACAGGGTGTTGCCCAGGAAAGCGAATGCCGTCATGAGGGCCGGACCCAGAATAGGGTGGAACTCGGCGCTATGGTCGATTCCCGTACCGTCCAGGCCGAACCAGATCCAGAGCAGCCACTTGCACACTGTTGCCCAGGCTGGGTTCTCGTCAGGGGCAGAGGCACTGCTATTTAGCCAAAGAAGGGAGAGTAGGAATCCCGTGAAGCACCAGATGGCAAGAAAGGTGACGAGGGTGAAGTCCTTGAGCATTGCATAGATGGAGATGAAGACGATGTTGTCGGGTATTGTCGCAAAGGCAAGTCTTGTTAGTAAGATGGGTGCAGCGACGCAGAGTGCTTGCATGCCATAACCGTCAGCCATGGTCCCCATGGAACCGTCATGCAATCGGCACATGGCGTAAATACCGAAGATGCTAATGAAAGCAATATCCAAGAAGGACCAAAGAGTCTGGGAGTAAACAGCCCATCCGTGATCAATCATGGATGCGAACTCATCGACGCACCAGCCACTAGCATAGATGCAGAACAAATACTCAAAAACCGTTGCTTGGGAGCTACTGCGATGCATCATCGTCAAAATGTAAAGGCATACCAAGACCAGGAACTCGGATAGCTCGATGAAGTTTCGCACGCGAGGTACTGTGAGTCGAGTCTGGTCCAGAAAGGGCGCCTGTCTCGGATCGTAGAGTGAGATGGGACAGCTTTCGTAGTGGTCAGGGAGGATATCGACGAAGCTAATGGGGGTGTACACGACGCGGCCTTCATAGACAGCGTCAATCACCTTCTGGCATGCGAAGGAACTGACGAAGACCTTGCTCTCGGAGATTATGGCCAATTCCAGCGTAGTAAGTCGACGTTCGGGTTCCCCATGGCGTTTCTGTATCGGCCATTGGCGACGCCGATGCTCGATTTCAATGTCTATGGGCGCGCCTTGGAATGGGTCGAACCCGTTGACCAGAATATGCGAGAGAAGAAGCAGACCTATGGGCCCGGAGTGTTCCTCATTAAAACGTCGCAAGATGCGCGTGGCTACCAGCTCACACAATGCAGCGCGAGCGATGCTCACAGTCTGGTGGGCGGTGCTCGACTGCTCGCGGAGGAACTGGATTCGATTGGCTAGAAGACAGTACACTAGCAGCGAGTATCAGTGTGTGTTGGTTGAGTAAGCAATTGAGGTTAGGCGACGACTACCCATCCATGGATCATCCGGGTCGTACAGGCGATTGACGAGGGGCCGGACGACGACGACATTCATTCGAGGTTCTCGCAGCTGGTCGAGCGTGTACGGATCATCTGGGATCGCATCGTTAGGCCGTCGCTAAAGGAGGAACCCAGACCATAGCGTAAGACGGCTTACCCAAAGTGGCTATCACCAGGCGCCGTACACTGGGTTACACAACAGGTCTCAGCGACAGCAGCATGACGGTTGATGGCTGGTGGCGGTAAGTAGAGGACGTTACCGATGTATTGTCTTGTAGACAGAAGGGCTGTCCGCAATACTGCTGCTCCTGCTGCTGCCGGCTCGACTGACATTGTGCCGGCTACCAGGACGGAGGTTGGATGCTGTCTCGAGGTCGATGGAAGACGAGTCGTAGTCCTCGAACCTGGGGTTCTGGCCTGGCTGGGTTGTCGGACTGCCGCTATTGGACCTCCCGAGCTCGAATGATTTGGGGCTAACCAGGTGGAAGTCCGACATGGGTGCTTCGCGCCACAATGCGGAGAAAGCAACAAGTCTTGTCAAATATCAACTTCACCGCAGAACAGGAGAGAGAGAAAAAGAAAACCGATTATATCTAGATCTAAGGGAATATGATTCATTTGTCTCTCTAGAACAACTCAAAGATGGAATCCGTCGGGTGGGAGGAAGAGAAGGAAATCGCTCATGGAAGAGGTGAGGGGTGGAGCAAACGTCACAAGCTTTTGGGTTTCGTTGGTACAGCTGTAGCTACAGCGACAGCGCTGAACATTGAAGTTCGACCACGTTGAGGCGGCTGGAGAGTTCGTCTGATTCACTCCCTGGCAGCCTAACTTTCTCGGCATCTGCGACGGAGCGCAGACCAATCCCGTATTTCGCTATGGAATGGAATGTTTTCGAAGTCCTTTTGGAATATGCATCAGTCTACTCAACCGGCATTTCGACAGTTCGACATGCTCTCTCTACGAGTGAATGCTGAGTTGCGGGAGGCCTCCTCTGCCGGAGCGGGGTTGTAGAAACAGCAAACAGCATGGAATGCACCGCCACACGTCTTGGGATTGGATTCGACCCCAAGTTAGGCGTTCAAGGAGAGGCTTGCCGCCAGTATTCTTATTCGGAAGACCAACATTCCCTCAGTCTCTGAGGCTTTTCGATATGATGATAAGTTTAAATATCTAACACTGCCACCATACGCGTATTGATCATTCAAGATATGAACTGATTTATACATAATGGATGGACATAATGAATATTTGATCCAACTGGACTACCCAACCCCTTGAACGCGACTCAACCTCCATACCTTAACTTTAGCGATTCCGACGCCACCACACTGCCGCCACGACGCCAGCAGCCGGCACGCCCACCATGAGCGAAACCTTGCCGACCATCTTGCCAAACGCCAACCACCACATCAGCCCATGCGCAAACACAAACTGCGACGCATCATTGACATGCGGCAAAGGCTCGTCTGGCACCTCGTGTCCTAAGAACTCGCATAGTGGGCCCCAGCCGTCCTGGACCTTGTACTCGAGAAGCCGATCCTTGGGCACGACGCGGCGTACGTGCGCGTAGTGATCCGCAAAGGCCTGGCGGGCGGGCGTCTCGGACGACGAGAAGTCAGTGATGGTGCGGAACGCGATGGGACACACAAGATCCCGGAACCGCACAAACGGCCCCGCCAGGCTCGGGTCCCAGGCCGCGACCGTCTCCCAGCCGCGCCAGCGGTTGATGGCGCCCGCCGTGGTGTCCATGCTGTGCAGCCAGGGCTCGACGTCGCGCGTCTGCAGCACGATCTTGGCATCCGGATACGCCGCGATCAGCTCCTCAGTAAACAGGTTGCACGGCACGTCGCTGACGCCGTCGTAGTCGCCCAGCAGCTTGTCGAACTCAGCGCGGCCCCACGCGGGCCCCTCGCCGTGGAACTTGGCCTTCAGGGCCTCGCCCCAGAGCGCCAGGTTGGTGCGCGGGCTCATGATGGCGACGGTCATGTGGTACGGGTTGTAGCCCAGCTTCTTGAGGGCGTGGAAGAGCGTCATGGTCCCCGTGCGCGACATGCCGAGGCAGAGCACCCGCATCGGCTTGGTCCGCGTGCCCGGGTGCGAGTCGATGAGGCGTCCGGTCTCGGGGTGCGGCTCTAGGTTGTAGATCTCCTTGACCTTCCGCGCGTCGAAAGTGTCGAGCATTTGGGGCTGTCGCTTGCCGACATGGCCCGTGGTAGTTTTGGCAGTTGGCATCTTTGGTGTCCTTGGTTTGGGGTGTGCTGGTGCTTAGGATTCTCAGGTGAAATCAGCACATCTGATTCGCGTTTACGGGCCCAGATCTCGTAGAAGAGTCGAATTGACAGCACACTCACGCGGCGATATCCTTACTTTTGTGCTCCCCGCTAAGCGTGACGAGCTGAAGAAGATCTGACATGAGCGCCTCTCTGCAACCATGTTTTGACTCCTCCTTGACCCGCTGTACTAGACCAAGTGCTTACTTACTCCACGAACGTAATCTAGTCGCCATAAAATCGTCAGCCCTAATGGTGATGCGAGGCTTGGCTGGCCTAGTAAAGTTGCCGAATGAGGAAAGAGCGGCTGAAAGCCGAATTGCGGCTTTATAGGTATGCGATCGCCGCCAACGGGCTGTGGAGCGCGGCCCAAATTGCCTGTTATAAAGGAAATGCATATAGGCGACATATCGAACCTATTTCTCCGTTTACTTGATTAGAAATGAATATGTTGATTTTCGGTTTTTGCAAAAAATAGGGTGTATAAATTTCAGGCTTTCTAAAAACTATGGGGTATTATGAATGCCTAACTTGAATCGTGGGACACGACTAGATACTCGTACCTACTCTCGACTCATGTATAGCAATATGCGGTAGTGGTCCATATCTCAAATACGCTGGATGCAATGCCGACGTCCGTGGATACGTGTCAACTCGAGGAGGACGGATACCCCTGGAGCTGGCTGAAAAGCAAAAGTCGCCCATTATGATAGGAGTCAGGGCGGCCGGCTGGAAGGATCAAGTATGGAGGCAGCTAACTGCTGAGATGGCGGCCGGGATCTACCAGACGGAGGTATACGACGAATTGGCCACAGCACAGGCAGGCGATATACGCCACAAAGTCTTGCTGACTTAGCATGGAGCTGAAATATATTTGATAGTCGGATCATATGGCATGGACTAGATCAAATAAATCCACCCAGACCATAAGAGTGGTGTAGTTCTCCCTACCAAACTATTGGACGATATCGAGTTGTACGAGGAGAAGAAGGAGAAGAAGGAGAAGAAGAAGAAGAAGGAATATTTAGAGAATCATCCTGATGCTGCCACTGCGCATGAGAACATTCTGTCGAATATGTTGCAAATGACTCGGTGGGGGCCCTGGCAGATCTACCAACGGGCAGATATGCAAACATCCTTCTCCGTCTTGGCGGCTATGTTGCACTCAAAGAATCGTAAGCATGCAGCGGTCGCTGGGGTTCCAAGGGAACCAAATCAGCATACTGCGGATGGGTGGGTATGGAGCCTTGGAAGACATGGATGAAAGAAGATACCCCATGTGGTTATATAAGGCACTGAAGGTGCGCTACCCTGGTCCAGGTCCTCGAAGTGACCTGGAGCCCGAGCATCAATATTGCCCGTCATGTGGCACAAATCACTACGAGACGGCCACCAGGTAACACTATGAAGGGAAAGCTTCTCAAATCAGGTGCCCAGCCAATCAATGTCATGCAAACTGCGGTATTGCCAGCTACTGCCATGGCTATATCTTGTCTGCGGAGAATGGCGCTGGACATGTTTGCCCGCTTGATTGGTCCCAGACAATGGAGAGACACGTGAGACCGTTTGATATATTTTCTTTCTCTAGGTATCTCTGAGGGACTTTCCATAACGCCTACTTTGGGTTTGCTGGGTTTGTTGAAGTTTATGGCGAGATGGGATGCATCTCGTATGGGTCAGGGGTGCGTCGGTTGAGACCGATTTCAACAAAGGACGTAGTGCCGCGCAAACATCCGCATGTGGCCATGTTTTTCCTGACGCTGGGGAAAATCTACAAGGGACCCATGGAATGTGATATGGGCAATCAATACTCGGCATGATTACGTGATTGCCCCGGAGTGGTTGGATGTTTGCCAAGCACTCGCCCAACTTTGGTAGGATACCTATGTAAAGGATTGCACAACAGGCTTTACAATAGTATCGAAGCTTTTTTTTATGCATTTCGGGAAAATTTAAATCATTGCCAGTTCATACTGCCTATTTCCTTTGCAGCCTACGAGCCATTCTGTAAACAAACACAACGATGTCTACCGACAGGCTTTCTGGAAATGTTCAAAACGGTGCCGAGCCAGCCTTCCGGGAAAGCCACCGCATGTCTATTGGTGACCATGGCATGCTGGACTCTACCTAGAGCCTCATCTATCAGCCATCGAACTGCTTCCACGCAAGTTTCTCGCCGTGTTGGAAGGTGTTGGGCCTCCTTCAACACCAGAACAGAAGGAATTGGACTTGCGCCATTGGACCACTCTTTCTGCGATGTACCTGGCGACTTTGCACAACCCGCCCAAGATATGGGAAATGTTGTTACCCCTGGACGCTAGAGAGGGTGTCGTGGACTGGAAGCGAGGTCGAGCCCGATTTCACCGGGAATGCGGCTCCGCGTACGCGTGCCTGGGGAACTACACCGCAGCACACAGTCAATTCAACAACGCTCTGACGTTGCTTGGTATCGGATGGCCGGAAAGGTCGAGGAACTTGCAGGCGGCTTTCCCTATGTGGAGGATTTGGCCAGCAAGGAAGATGAAGAGGAGAGAGATTTGATATACCTCGCAAGAGCCAGAACCGATTTCCTGTGGGGCAACTACGAAGATGCCGTTGGTGATGCGTACGTATAGGGGACACACTCACCGTGAACTGATATTAGAGTACTAACATATGCTGACTTTATCCGTTGCAGCGAGAAAGCACTCAATGGCTTGGATCGGCGATGGGCCCACGACAGCGTCAAGGTTATGCCGTGCAAATCCCTCTACGGGCTTCTACTAGCGCTCAGATCCGAGGTACAGACTGGCCTGGAGATGTGTGAAACAGCCGTTACCATGCTGATTGATGCGCTGGGAGCTGAGCATTCAGACGCTCTTCAGGCCAGGGGGTATTCGGTCCAAACCTATAATTATGATACAATCTCGGTTCAAGGAGGCAGAGCCCGCCCGCCCTATTTCTGAGCGAGACCGCTGCAGCAAAGTTGTGGCGCCAGTCTCCGCACACAATGCGAGAAAATAGCTTGCTTGCAGAGGCTTACCTAGCGAACGGTAAATACGCCTCGGCGGAGAAAGGCCTACAGGAGACCGTGGAAGCGTCCAAAGAGGTCCATGGGAAGTGTCATCCTGAAACAATTCGATACCAGTCACTGCTAGCATTGGCCATGCTCCGTGCCGGGAAGTATAGCGAAGCATTTGAGAGCGCAGAAGAGACACTGTGCAGTCCAATGGGGACATGTTTCGCGTATGACACATGGGGAATGTCCAGTAACATGCAAGACGTGACGACTTTGGCGCATGGCCCCAGGGCTACGAGAAAAGGCATAATGGACGATATTCTGGAGCGCCTGTACTGTGGAACACATTATCGAACATTCGATCATTCTATATTCCTGGCAATCATGGTTGCGGCTCAAGCAAGGCAATGTTTATCGCCCGGATAGTGGAACGACACAGCGGCAAGTATATTACAGGCCGTGGGAGTTGGGGTGAGGTCTCAACATAAGGGCTCCTTCTTGCAAGGTCTGGAATACGAGATGCAAGTTGCCATATGCAGACCCGAAGAGTACAGCGATCATGGACCTTACACCAAAGCTCTGGTCTCTGTAAAGCAGTTCAAGAGGATCCACAGTTACAGGTCTCAAATTCTGGGCAAGGAAAACCCGTCGACAGTATCGGCAAAACGCGACCTCATCGCGTCATGGATCAGACTTGGAAAGTGGGAGGACCCGGATAGCCATTATGATGAAGACGCAGGAGAGGCTTCCAGACAGGACCCAGAACGGTTCCGCCCAGCGCTGGTTGGGGACCTCGACTTGGGTGAAGCCGAGAAAGCGTTGCAAGAGGTCGTCGCCACACACGACGCGCAGTTGGGGCGAGACCACCCGACCACGTTATGGTCTCTATTAGGGCTTTTCACGATGAAAGCAGCATTGACTGAGGACTTTGGCTGCTTACCAAGCATGCTCGACGACGCGCTGCGGCGGGTCCGGAATGAATCCGCACAAAAGGAACGGTTCGTGGAATCGCTCTGTTTTCAATACGCATTCGCCGCTGCAATCTCCCGAGGAGATCCGGTTAAGAGCAGCCATGACCTGAAACTACGTGCTATGGGAATCTTTCGGGACGTCGAATCCGAGCTTCTCACCAACCCGCCGTCCCGTAATTTCAATCTTCTGCGGTGGCTTGTGGGAAATGATATGAGAGAGCTACACCTACAATTCCGAAGTCTGAGAGCCCGGTAAGCTAGACTTCAGTCGGAGGCCGATGTGGCAAGGAGCCTCGGTGATTACAGGGCAGCCGAAAAGGCGCTGGAAGAGTTGTGCCAAATCGGGTGGTCCCTGGACGGCGCAGATCATGCTAACACGGCAGGAGCACACTTATGGCTTGCGGAAATGAAGCTACGGTTCGGGACCAATCATGCCCGAAGGGAAGAGGCGTTGGCTATTTTGGAAAGGTATGTGGACAGCCATACAGAGCGTCTGAGCAAGTTGTATGCTGCATGTGTTATGTTCTCATAGGGCGTCAGCACTACTGGAAGCTTTGCAGACAAGTCGAAAGGGCCTTTGGCGCTTCATGTACTTGGCTCAACAGGCGTCGGAACATGAAGCCGGTGCCTGATTGAATCAGCACCGGGGGTGAGTGAGGGTATGGCCTTTTCAGCATAGATTTCTAGTGGCTATTCTCTAAAAGCTGTATTTGTTACTTACCATTGATTGCTGGTTACTATGGACGGAAAAATGCAGGTAATAATACATCGAATGCATGTTGCTTGACCCCGTCTGTCTGTCAGTGAAGCTGTCGCTACCCCGCAGCGTAGGGCTGTTTGCCTGTTGACAATTAGTACAGTAATTGCCTAACTTGTACCCCGCTGCTTACTGTGTGCGCTGATCCCAATGGCAAAGCCATTCGTTGGCATAGCCCATACACCATTCACTTTTATATCTTACCTAAGTACTTGCCTGAAATTTCAATCCTCCATTGGTATCGTGCATTTATCGATTTTTATTCAAATGATATCGCCACCCAACAATGTCGGATGATGCCTCTTGCGACGTTGAGCAGAAAGCCCAAGCCGTAGCTGCGGGGCAATGGCTGGTCCACCTGTGCCAGAAGGGAGGCGCTCTCGGCCGTGAGCTTACCCCGTTGGAGGAGAAAAAGTTCAACGAGTTCTTTGAGCTGTACGACGACGACGAGACATTCAAACACTACCATATCCAAGCAGTACATCACAGTCTTTCCGGGAAAGACTACAGACTTGCTCAGGCGCTGTTGGCCAAAGATAAAACCAAACGATTGCTGCAGGACGATCCCTTTGCTCTTCAGATTGCCATCAAAGCTGTTCGCATCGAACCCAACTGCCTGCACGAGTCGGTAAAGGAATCCGCGCCACGACTCCTCGACACAGTCAAGCTATTGATAGAGCATGGCGCAGTAGTGAACTCTCTAGATGAGGATGGGAATTCTGCCCTGTTCTATACCTGCGTGCTGGGATACGCTGAGCTATTCAAGCTGCTCTGCGAGTCGGGTGCAGATTTCAGCACCACCCATCAGCGACGTATACCGGAGCAATTGCGTCGACTCAAAGGGGACGATTCGGAAGCGAATGACGCAGCCCCAGACGATGTCAATCTTCTCCAAACCACGCTCGACGCCCTGATTTCACCTCAGAGGATCACCGACTTTAGTTGGATCGGCTACCCTCCCGGCATGAATTACGACTACCACATTTGGAAGCTGGACCTCGAGGCGACGTGGGGCGGTATTGTCCTTGAACTGATGAGGAAGGGGCTAACCTGCGCACCGGACGACCTTGGGCTCGTCAAACTGCTACACGTATCCTGTAATCAAGGCGCACTCGATTTCGTTACACCTCTACTTGAGTTTGGCGCCTCCATCAACGTGCCTGACTGCCGTCTGATTGCCGAAACTGGTCGCGAGCAAGGCGCTTGCAACGGGACCGCTCTACACGCTGCCGCCGCCAATTGGCAAATCTCAACGGCACAGCTACTGTTGCAGCATGGAGCAGATACCCAAACAACGAGCGCGTGCCGCAGTTACAATGCGTCACAGGACCTGACACCGGTGGGTCTTGCGCTCACTAGAGTGAACGGAAATGACGAAGATAAAATCTGCACGGCGCTGGAGTTCTGCGAGATGATGATGCAGGCCAAGACATCGCTTGACGAGAAGGATTATTTGAAGGTCCTCAACTTCTGCGCACAGCGGGGTCGTCTTGATTTTCTACGTCAGCTGTTACAAAGAGGAGTCCGACCATCAAACATGCCCGACACAAGCAGTCTTGACGTGGTCCTTCTGCTCTTAGAACACGGTGTCAAGATAGACCCCCGAGATCTACAAAGGAAGGCTGTGGAGCGCAGTAGGCTGGCAATACTCCGTTGGAGTGTCAGCCAGCACGGTGGCTTGCTTCCATCTGATCCGGAGGGCTGGGGAGCAATAATCTTCCGGGTGGCCAGAAGGCGACCTTTGGCTACGGAGATGCTGGAGTTTCTGACTTCCGAGTACCCCGGCCCGCATGTCGATTCCGTGTTGCAGATACGACGCGACGGGAAATCAGACTCGACACTTGAAAAGACCAACTTGCTACAGATTGTACTTGGAGTCGAACGTGTGGAGGCCGTCAAGGTTGCTCTGGACGCCGGTGCCGATCCAAGATGCCCAGGCTTGCCTGAAGATGCCCTGACGGCATTCCAGAGGATGATAAGGGGAAGCAACATGATTGTTCGCCCAGACGACTCTCTACAAATCATCCGGTTACTTCAGGACAAAATGCTCTATGGAACATTGTGGACTCCACCCTCTGTAACAGAAACAAGAGCCAAGTCAGAGGAAGTTATCGACACACAGAAGAGGATGTGGGATGCGAGAATCGAGAGGCTTGTGCAATCCAGGTGCGAAATACCCACCTTGCAAAGCTTGAAGTTGTCCCAAAGTCAACATGCAGATGCCATCACTCTTGAGACTCGGCATACCTACCCTTATGAAGATCTGACTGGCACAAGCTCCATGCGCCTACTCGAACTTTTACCATCATCTAGCCGAACAAGCCCTATAGAGGGTCGGTTAGTTCACTCGGATATCACCCATCAGCCTCAATACGAAGCTCTATCTTACCTCTGGGGAGATCCTGCCATGGAATGTTCGGTCTCTATGGACGGCCACCCCGTTTCGATCACGCAAAATCTCCATTCAGCTCTCGTTCATCTCCGGCATGAGATAGAGGTACGCAAACTCTGGATTGATGCTCTCTGCATAAACCAAAGGAACACCTCGGAGCGCAACCAGCAAGTAGTCATCATGGGAGACATATATCGGCGTGCGACGCAAGTCTTGGTCTGGCTGGGCGAGGCTGCCGACGATTCCCGTCTCGTATTTACTCGTATCAATGAGGTAAACGACGGTATCATGAATAGGGTGCAACCGACGGAACAGGAGCGCCGGGCGTGGAAGGCTTTGATCACGAGGCCGTGGTTCTTCCGAACTTGGGTTATCCAGGAGGTGGCACTCAACAGGCGGAAAACCATCATAATATGCGGGGATGATTCGGCGCGTTGGTTGGACCTAGGATCATCTAGAAGTGATATATCCGGTGGTGCGTCCGGGCTAGGGGGGCACGAGGCCATGCGAAGACCAACGCATACCATCCGATCGGTGGCGTAGACTTCAACAGCCGTATCTATTATCTGCGTTTGATGGAACCAGGGCACCACCCAGTGGACATCATGCGTTATAGCCGGATGTGTCAATCGAGCGACATGAAGGATAGGGTTTACGGTGTGTTGGGCCTGTTTGAGCCTGGCTTTATGACCATCGACTACAAGCTGCCCGTGGAGGAGATATTTCGGCGTTTTGTGGAGGCTTCCATCAAACTCAAGGGTGAACTATCCATCCTGCAATCGAACGGATCTCAGCGACACTTGTCGTCTCTGCCTTCCTGGGTCCCTGATCTCTCCAGCACCACACCCCTCGGCACTCTTCCCACGACCTATTTTTCCGATACCTGCAGCCGATGTGACGAGTTCACCTTACGCCAAGCCGATGGTTCAGTCACTACCATTGCCACGACTGGATTTCCCAAGAAGATACTCCCAGGCCTGGAGTTTAGAGCTGACGGTGCACTTGTGGTGCGCGGGAAACTAGTCGACACCATCACCGCCATCGGCCCGGAGCTCCCATCGGGAATCGCCTATGCTCCCAAGCGTTACCAGGAGGGCGCCGAGGCAGAGCCCTGTTCATTCGCCCACGTATTCCGGGAGTGGGAGTCGCTGGCTGCGTCCCTCATCCCGACCTGGGGCCGCTTCCTCCCGAGCTCCGTGACCGACGCCTTCGCAACGACGCTCAACGCCGACCAGGGCGAGCTGGGCGACACGTGGGGCCGCCCCGACCGCGCCTTCTGCGAGCACATGGAGGGCTTCGCGCAGTGGTACCGCCTGTGCGGCACGGGCGTGCTCGAGGCCGCGGACCCGTCGGGGTACCTGCGCGACGTCGAGTTCTTCATGCACTGGGCCGGCACCGAGGCCAAGCACGCGGCGGATTCCCTCGCCGAGGGAAAGCTCCCCTCCCGCTTGCGATGGTACAGGAAGGATGTGGAGTATACCATTTATGATCGGCGCTTCTACGTGACCGAGGGCGGGTCCATGGGGTTGGCGGCGCCGGGGGCGCGGGTGGGAGACCGGATCGCGTTTATACCGGGGGCGTACCAGCCGTTTGTGTTGCGGAAGGGTGAGGAAGGGGAGAGTTGGACTATGCATGGGGATTGCTACTTGTATGGATTGGATGTGTTCGCTCTGTTCCGGGATGATCAGCATCTGGTGGAAGAGTTTGTCATTCGGTAAAGACTGCTCTAGTATACGTGGCAAGATGGCTAAGACGTCGACCATGCTGGCAATCCAGCTCGGTGCAGCTGTGTTCTTCGTAGCCTTGAACGCCTCACTCATAACATGACTACTCATTGCGTACCCTGTTAACTACCGCGGCGAAGCGAGTATTATCTAGTTGTGTGGTATTTGTCGAAATTCGGAGTAACACCGAGTGCAAGCTGGCTGGATCAGGGGCACTTGTTTTAGAACCCGTCTAACAAAGAAGCTGCGTCACACAACCTTATCTTGGTGAGCATGTTGTCCACGGAGCGTGATACAGGCAATTAAGACTCGGTATTGGTCATACGGCTACAAAGAAGCGGTAGGATGTTTGCTCATTTTCTCGCCTTCGCTGCTACTATAAATGACATCGCAGAAATTACAGGAACTTACTGACGATTGGGCCATGGCATACTCCCCTTGTAAGCCATAATTATATAATGTAACTATGCAATGGCCACAAGGACATCCACAACATTGATACTACTATAAACATGCCGTGGCCCTTCCCATTAATACAGCAGATGGATTGGGGCTCCCAGTACTGGGCCTATGTCTCTTTGCTCTACTTGTCAAGCACTAAATCCGACCCAAGCTCTAAGATGCAACCCCTAATGGCTGCCCCCCCTTTTAGTGACACACCTAAAATAGATATAAAAATTAATAACATCAGTAATAAATAGGTTAATTAAGCAACGCACACTGAATTTTAAGGGCTGTTTTAGCTTATATATATTATAATAAAGTTACCTTTATTACTAGCTCGATTTATATTACTTTCCACCACTTTATTAACGCCTCTTTTCGGCTTTTTTTTAACCTTTTTTTTAATGTTTTTTTAAACCTTTTTAATATTTATTATATATATAAAGCTTTTATTAAGGTTTTTATTAATTTTTTTTTAAAAAACTTTTATTTTCTTTAAATTTACTTTTAAACCGGCCTTTTTTTACTTTAACTAGCCGATTTAACCCGTTAAATTATTGCTACGGCGCACCTTAAAATAAGCCTTTAATAGCCTTGCCAACTAAAGTGGGGCAAGGGCATGTGAGAGATGGCCCGAGCGTCACCTGATTTTTCCCCACTTATTTAAATAAGGAAATCGTCCCGGTAAGGCTAAACCTTTTCTTTTTTTCCCCTATCTTTTTCGGTTTTTTATAATAAAGTAATAATTTATAGCTTTGCCTCCCGAATTATTATAATTATAATATTACCGAAAAAGATTTAATTTATTAAGCCTGGGAAAGCCTTACGAATATCCTACCTTTTTAAAAACTAGAACCTAGATTAATTTCGATTAAATAAAGTAATTAATTAAAATAGCCGCCGGCTTAAAAAACGCGATGCGCGCGTAGAATAAGCCCGTAAATCGGTGCGTTTTAATATCGACGATATTAACCGCTTCTTTATAAACTTAAAAAAACGTACCGCGCGAGACTCCCTATTAATTAAATACGTATCCTTTATTTATTTTAATATAAACCCGATAAACGTAAATAATTAAAACGTTACTACCGGGCGCGAAGGCAAGGATTTATTATTCGATATTAAAAGCGATTTAAAATAAGAAATTACCGCCCCCGAATTATTTTATTAACTATATTAAGTCGAGGTTAAATTTAAACTACGAACGCTCTTCTTTTTTAATAATTTCTTTAACGTTATAAACGAAAGTATCGAGAAAAAGATTAAACGATTAACTATTATATATAATTTTTACTATAATACCCCCGCGATATTTTTCGTAGTTTTTATCGAGACCGCGAAAACCTAATAGCTTAAACGCGAAGGCTTAATCGTTAAAAAATATTTTAATAAAATATATAAAGAAAACCTGACCGTTATGTAAAAGAAGTTTAAATTACGAACCTTTCTTATAATAAGCTTTAAAAATTAAGCCTTTAACTTAATAAAAATCTTTAAAAACTTTAATATTAACTTAAAAAAGAGCTATATATAAATTACCGTTTTCGGCGAAAAGGATTTAAATAACGACATTAATTAAAAAAATAGTTAAGATAAAGAATTAAATAAAGACGGTAAGCTTATTAAAAAAGAGAAAGATTTTATACTAATCGTCGTAAAAAAAACGAGGAAATTTAGTAATTAAATTAATATATCGTTAATCTCTTAATCCGAAACCGAGAAATCTCGGTTTAAATAAAAGGGACGACCCGTACCGGCGTTACGTCGCTTAATAGTTTTAAGCGAAGCATTAAAATATTCGACCCCTCTCTATTCACTAATAAAAAGGATTTTAAAGTTAAGTTCGACTATTAGTTTATAACCTTAAAGGGTAAATTAAAAACGAATATTAACTATTACCTTACCGATAAAGATAAATATACCTATATTATTAGCCGGGTTAACGGTAAAGCCGTTAAAAACTTACACCTTTTCGTTATTAATAAATAGGATAACCCTTTAATTAAAACTTTTAAAGACCTCCTAAATTATTTATATAAATAATACTATAACCTTAACGTTTATAAAAAGGCCCGTAAAGCCTTTCGAAACTTAATTATAAAGCCTAGTAACAGTTTTTAAACCTTTCGACTCGAATTCGTTAAGCTAACCGGACACGCCCGCGTTAAAAAAAACGACTATAAACGGGAACTTAATAATAAATTACCCGCCTAATTAAACGAAAAGGTAGTTATTAATTATTATAATAATAATATTTCGTTTAATAAGTTCTGCTTTATTATCTTTCGACATAATTATTAATAAAATCGTAACTACGTTTAACGTAACGGCGTAAAAAAAAGAATAACGTTAAAACTACCGGAAAAAATATTAAACGGAGTATTACCCTTAAAACTAATTCCGTCGGTGGCTCCGCTACCGGATTATTTAAATAAACCGATATTTTTTATCGTATTCTTACCGTTAAAATAAAAGAGTTTTTAATTAAAAGAGTATATTTTAATTATAAAAAAACCGGATATTTCTTTTAAAACTATTTTAATAAAAAAACCTTCGACTAGTAGCGTATTAAGCGAATTAACGGATTAATAGTTTTAATAGGATATAATTTTATTAATTCTAAATCGATCGTTTCGTTTAGCTCTGCCTATTTAAAAAGGATTTCGATAATTCGGAAGATTAAGTATCTTAAAGAATTTTAACTCTTTCCCAGAGATATTATCCGAGTTAAATATATAAGATATACTTTTTAATTTCTTATAGACCTGCTTTAAAAGGAACCCTTTTATTTTTACTTATATTGTAATAAGCAATGGATTATTTATTACTATTATTAATATATTTATAAATACGGGAGCCAACGAAAAGCTGTTTATAAGCGTAAAATTAGCCCGTAAAGTAATAAAGCGACTAAACCCTCGATAACTAATTAAGTTTTAACCTAAAATTATCGGAGGATACGACGGTAAGTCTTTTTAATTAATTAATATCGCCCTCCTTTTAAACTTTAAAATATAAGGATATAAAACACTTTTTATACCTTTCTTTATAATCGATATAAAGCATGATTTCATTATCGAACGAAAATAGTTTAAAGAATACAACGTTATAATAAATTATCGGAGAAAGCGGCTAATCTTTTTAAAGAACTAATAAAAAGCCTGGACCCGAAATATTAATATTACGGAAGTAAAACAGCTTTTAAAAAAACCCGAGTATAATTAAAACGTTACCTAGAAATAAAAAAAAATATTTATCGAAAATAAACGAAAGCGGGATAAAGCTTTTTCTCCGAAGCTTTAATTTAATTACTAACAGCCTACTATAATAAATAAACTAAAAGCTTTAAATAATAACCCGTCCCTAAATTAACCTAGGGAACCGGAAATAGTTCCTTAGGCTATTATAAAAGTAGTCCGATAACGTATTAAACAGTTTATTAGGGAATAAAAAATAAATAACTAAGGCTAAATAATAAAGAGACCGATATTACCCCGTTATATTATATTAAAACCGCTTTCGAAAGACCGGTTTAAAGATCCCGAGATCTTTAAAATAAACCGTTAACTCGATAAATTACTACCCTCGCGCTTAATTAAAAAATTTTTACCTAAAAGGGGTCGTCCCCCGAAAAACCCCCTTACGGGCTAAAACGAGACGGCGTAGAATAATATAAATCAGGGCCCGTCGAAGTATAAACCTTAAAGGTAAACGGATTCTTTAGCGACATCGGTTTTAACGTTATAAAAATCGTATGCTTAAGCGATATTAACCGAGTTATCGACCTTAAAAACGACTTCTTATTAAATAACGAGGAAACCTTAAAATAAAAAGTTAAAAAAGCTATACCCTTTAATTATTATAAATACCACGATATTTTTAATAAAACTTAATCCGACGTTATTACGCCGTACCGAGGAGGCGTAAACGATTATCGAATAAATTTAAAAGAAAAAAAGAGCCCCGAGGACTTAAAATTTAACCTACTTTATAAAATATCCCTCGAGGAATTTAAAACTTATAAGGAATACGTTACCGCCGCTTTAAAAAAAGGTTTTATTATTAGCAATATTATTCCGTAAATAGCGCCTATTCTATTTATACGGAAAGCTAATAAAGGACTTCGTTTTTACGTTAATTATTGTAAATTAAATATATTTACTAAAAAAGACCGGTATTCGCTGCCGCTAATTAATAAAACCCTTAACAGAATAATTAAGGCTAAAATATATATTAAAATCGATATCCGCTAAGTATTTTATAGGATTCGTATAAGACTTTAAGATTAAGATTTAACGACATTTCGAACTAAGTATAAATCCTTTAAATATTAAGTTCTCCTTTTTAAATTTACTAATAGCCCCGTAACGTTTTAACGGTTTATTAACGAGATTTTAATAGAATATTTAGATTTATTTTATAGTGTTTACTTCGACGATATTTTAATTTACTCGGAAAGCGAAGAAAAACACGTGGAATATATTAAGAAAGTATTATAAAAGTTAAGGGAAATAGGCCTTTAAACTAATATAAAGAAATGCGAATTTTACGTTATTAAGACTAAATACCTCGGCTTTATAGTGGGTGTAAACGGCGTAGAAATCGACCCCGAAAAGATTAAGGCCGTTAAGGACTGGGACGCCCTTACTAATATTAAAGCCGTCTAATCTTTTTTTAAATTCTGTAATTATTATCGACGCTTTGTGTACGAATATAGCCGTATCGTTAAGCTTTTAACGAACTTAACTAGGAAAAATTTCACCTTTGCGTAAACCGACGAATATTAAAAGGTATTCGAAAAGCTAAAAAAGTTATTTTTAAAGGCGCCCGTATTAATATACTTTTTTTATAATAAAGAAACCCGAGTCGAGACCGATATATCGGATAATATCTTAGTTAACGTCCTATTTTAAAAGGAAGGACCTAATAATAAATAGTATCCCGTATATTTTTATTTCGAAATAATATAAAGAGCCGAGTATAATTACCTTATTTAGGATAAGGAAATATTAACAGTAGTAAAAGCGTTTAAATATTAAAAAGCGGAACTAATGAAATTATAATAATCTTAACTATTTCTCGTGATTATTAATTACGAAATACTTTAATATTTCGGTACTAAACGACTATTTAACGTAAAATAAACGGTTTAAGCCGACACGTTATTATAATATAATTTTATAATTACCTATAAGCCGGGGGGAGAAAACGTTTTCGTTAACGCACTTTTTAAAAAAACGGGTGATTTTAAAACTTAAAAGGATAAAAAAAACGCCTAACGAACTATGGCCCTATTTAAGCTAGTCTCTTTAAACGTTATCTAAGCCTTAAAGGAAACGCGTTACCCGATTAAAAAAGAAGCGAGCTCTTAATTATACTTAGTTAAAGAGCTACCTAAACGCTTTAAATATAAACTCACCGATACCCTCCTATACGAAAATACTATATATCCGGGGTTAAAAACATATAAATAAAGAGCCCGAGAAAATAAAATATAAAAATAAATTATTAACGAACGGTTTATCCTATTTTAAAGCCGCCTTATTATGCCCGACGAAGGCGACTTTCGAACCCGTATAATCGATAAGGTTTATTCTCGAACCTTTATAATATACTTAGGAAAGAATAAAACTAGGCGGCTGGTATAAATAAAATATTAGTGGCCAGGATTAAGTAAAAATTACGATATGTTCGTAGTTAACTATATAAAATATAAGCCGAGCAAGGTTCCTCGCGATAAAATACTAAGCCTTTTACACTTATTATTAATTTTACTACGACCTTAGGACGTTATCGCGGTAAACTTTAAAATAATGCCTAAAAGTAAAAAAGAGAACGATAATATTATACTAATAATCGATAAATTAAAAAAGCGAATATAAAGCATCGCTTATCGAATAACTATTACCGTAGCCGAAACAGCCCGACTATACTACGAAAAACTATACCGGACGTATAGCTGCCCCTTAATAATAACTTTAAATTAAAAACCGCAGTTTACCTCCGCCTTTATAAATAAGGTATTAAAAATCCTAAAAATTAAATAAAAACTATCCTCGGCAGGTTACTTTTAAACGACGGGATAAGCTGAGGTGGCGATTTAATACTTCGAGTAAAGACTATAAATATTTATTAACTATTTTTAAAACGATTAAAACGAAGTTTTACCGGTTATAAATACCGCCTAGGCTACGTTACCCTAAAATTTAATAAGGTACTCCCCTTATGAAATTAAAATAAAGTTCCCTATAAAATTTACCTAGGATTAAAAGGCTAGAACTAAAAACATAACGAACTTAAAGGAACGCGAAAAGCTTAACCGAATAACCGCATAGAATTAAATAAAGCGAATCGTTAACTATTATAAAGTAGCTAAAAGAAATATAATTAAAGCTTAATAAAGAATATGTAATTAAAAAAATAAGCACCGACGGTAACCGGATTTCGATGTCGGGGATCGGGTATTTATTATTAAAAAAACCTGGTTTTTTATAAGGCTTGCCGATAAGCTCGATTATTCTTTAACCCGATAATACTATAAAATCGAACGAAAAATCGGTCACTCGTATTTGCTAAAAGTCTTAAAAAGATGGATAAGTTTTAAGGTTTTTTATGCAAACCGACTTAGGAAGTACCCGAATAACCCCTTAATTAAATAAACGGCACGAAACCCTAACGGCGAAGTAATCGAACTAAGCGAAAAAAAGAATAAGAGGTATACCGTATTACCAGCTTAAAGACTTACTATCGGAAATTATAATATTAAATCGAATAAAAAGGATAGGATCCTAACTTAACCTAGTATCCCGTAAAAAACTTTAAAAATACGGCTAAGTAATTATAAACCTACTACGAATAAAATCCCGAGGCTTTTAATTCCCCGATACGTTTATAGTATTAACTATAAACGGCCGAGAATAACACGTTTAACGAGCTATATAAAAATAATAATAAACCGGCCGCCTTTTAAAAAAAACGGTATAACGAAAGGGTTAAAAAAAACAATAATTTAAATAAAGGAATAAGTTTAAATAGTTATAATACCAATTTTTTATTTAATATATCTCGGGATAAACTATTTTAAAAAAGGGGTAATATTACGGCGCACTTTAAAACAGGCCTTTAATAGCCTTGCTAACTAGAGTAAGGCAAGGGCATAAGAAAAATAGCCCGAGCGCCACCTAACTTTTCCCCACCTATTTAAATAAGGAAATCGTCCCGGCAAGGCTAGACCTTTTCCTTCTTTCCCTATCTTTTTCGGTTTTCCACAATAAAGCAATAACCTATAGCCTTGCCTCCCGAATTACTGTAACTGTAATAATTATTAATACTTTTATTAAGCTTTTTTATAATAACCTTTTAATTAAATTACCGGTAATAACTTTAATATTAAATATTATAGCCTTTAAATTTTTAATTTACCGGCTATTTTTCGGCGTCTCGATTTTTTAGCTTTTAATTTAATTAATTAATACGTATTTTTAACGGCGATAGCTTAATTAATAGCTCGTATTATATTAATACGTTAAAGCTTATTATTTATTAGCTTTTTAATATTAAGGGGTAAATATTAATTATTACTTATTTACTAGTAATAACCTTAAGGGTAAAGGTTACTTTATATATTTTAGCCTAAGTTTAAAAGAAATCTCCTTCTTTAACGTAACTATTATTAATAACGACGTATATTAAGTTAAGCTCTTTTTAAAACCTCTTTTTTAAGACTTTAAAACAGTTAATATTTAAAGGTTAAAGTATATAAAAACTGTGTAATAATAAATAAAAAAGCTATACTTTAACCTTTAATATTATTAATATAAAGTTATTATTAATATAACTTTTATATTTATTAAAATTAAAAGCCTTTATTAATTAAGGTTATTAAGCTAAGTTAAAAAAATAAAGACTTTTTTTAATTATTTTAAAGCTAACGTAGTTTATCACTACGCGACGCATATTACTTAGTGACGCACCTTAATTTAATTTTAATACAATTAAACTTTAACGCGTAATACCTCTATAACTATAATACCTAATTAATCCTAAAAAGATCGAATAGTTTTAATAATTTAAACGACACGAAACGAACCGAATTAAATAAGCTAAAGAGTAGTAATAAAAGCTTATAATATACCCGAATTAACTTTACGCTATCGAATTTACGGCCGAATTTTAAAACGCGAAATCCGACCGAAACGACGTAAAATAAATCTAATTAAAAAAGAAGTACTTTATAAATATATAATTAATTTAAATATTTAAGGGATGCCTCCCGATTTCGTTAGTATAAAAAATATGGCTAATTTTTTTACCGCGTTACGCGGCGGCGACCGCGTTAATAAATACTAAGTTAAGCGTTTTATTAACCGTAACCCGGACTTAAAAACTAAAATAAATCGTCGGTACGATTATTAAAAGGCTCTTTACGAGGATTTTAAAGTTATTTCTACCTAGTTTACGCTAGTCATAAATATAAAGGCGAAATACGGGGTTATTAACGAAAATATTTAAAATTTTAACGAAACCGGCTTTATAATAAATATAATTAGGTTAATATTCGTTATAATACGCGCCGAGCGACATAAAAAAGCGAAATCGGTTTAACTTAATAATCGAGAATAAGTAACGGCGATTAAATATATTAATTCGTAGAATTAATATATTTCGCCGTTTTTAATCGTTTAAAATTAATATTACCTCGCGAACTAGTCCCGCGAAACCGATTTATCGGGCGATTAAATAATTAAGCCGACTTTTAATAATTAAATTAATAACGAAATAAGCTTAAACTAAATTAAACACTTCGATAAATATATTAAATCGTAAACGAAAAGTTATTACCGCCTTTTAATTCTCGACGGCTACGAGAGTTATATTTCGGCTAAATTTAAAGTATATTACCAGGATAATAATATTATTATTATTAATATACCTCCCTATTTATCGCACTTATTTTAACCTCTCGATATAGTACTTTATTCGCCTTTAAAACGTACTTATTCGAAAAAATCGAGCTATTTATTAAAGCTTTTATAAACTATATTATTAAGCTCGAGTTTTTTATCGCTTTTAAAGCCGCGTATTTTACTATTTTTACGGAAATTAACATTAAATCTAGATTTAGCGTATTTAGTTTAGTACCTTATAACCTTAACGAGGTAATTAATAAACTAAATATACGTCTCCGAACGCTTATATTTAACCTATCCCGTTTAAGGACGGCCAGTACCTACGACCCTTAAACGTCGTTTAACCCTTAATAAATAACTAAGCACTTTATTTATATTAAAAAAAGGGTGTTTACCTATTAAAAAAGCTCTTCGACGCCGGTTTTAAATACGGTAGACTAAATAACGAAAAATATAATTAAAATAGTTTATAAAATAACCCTTATACGTAATAAAATATATATATTAAAGGAGGCTAATTTAGCACTTTTTAAGCGCCGGAAAGTTAAAAAGTTATAAGTTTAGCTTAAAAAAGTCTTTATTATTAAGGAATTTTAGTAGCTATAAAACGAAAAGGTAAAAAAGAAGCGTTTAGCGCCCGATAAAAGTAAAAATAAAGGTTCGTTAAAGCGGAGGGCGACCGGTAAAAAGCGCTATAGTATCTACGGCGAAATAGGTTATAATACGCGAACATATAAAAAAATATAAAATTAAGCGAGGAATCGAATAGCGAATAGTTTTAATTAATTTCAAGCGTTATAATTAAATTAATTTATATAAAAAAGTCGAAAAGTAAAAAAAGTACGTCGCTAAGTAATATGCGTCGCGTAATAGTAAACCACGTTATAAGATTAAAAGTTTATTCTTTTAATAACGCTTTAAAAGCTTAATCCTTATATTTATAGTTAACCTCATCCTTTTTTTAAGGGAATTATTATTATTAAACCGATTAAATTTTATATATAATTAAAGGCGGTAAAATATTATTAATAGTATTAATATACTTTAAAATAATTACTTACTCGCGATTAGCTAAGTCGTTTCGTATTAAACTTTAATAAGCGATAGGTTCGATTATTATAAGACTTTTTATTATTATTATTATAATTTTTATTTTATTAGCGTTTAATTTAAACCGAAGGGGTATATTATTAATAATAATAATATTAAACCGAGTAAAAAACCTTTATATAACCTCGTTTAATATATATACGAGGCGCCGAAAATTTATTATTTTAATACGCACGGTTTTAAAAACCGGATAACGTTTTAAAAAACGGTGTACTTATTATTTACCGATAAAGTAATCGATTTTTTTATAAAAAGAATACGTTAAATATATATATAAAAAAAGCCGGTGCGTAAATACCTAATTTAAACTAGCTTAAAAAGGCTTATTTAATTAAAAAAGCTTTTTCGATAAGGGTAAAAAAATAAAAGGCTTTATACTTCTTTTTTCTCGAAAGTTAACCCTTAAGTCGATTATAAAGGGTGCCCTTATTAATGTTATAATCTTTAACCGCACGGTTAATACTTTCGCCGGTTAGTATAACTTAAACCGCTTACGTAATACGTGTTTTTTTAATTATATTAGTGGTAGTGAAAAGAGGAAAAAAGAGGAAGAGATTAATCTACTTTAATTAGTAAACGAGTGAGATTTAACCCCTTTATATACTATTATTATTACTTAAGGGCTTTAAAATCATCTGAAATTAAGAGGGGTTAATTAAAAGAGGGGGATAATTAATAAGGGTTATATTTTACTAGTTACCCCCCCCTCTTTTAATTAACCCCTCTTAATTTTAAATAATTTTAAAGCCCTTAAGTAATAATAATAGTATATAAAGGGGTTAAATCTCACTCGTTTACTAATTAAAGTAGATTAATCTCTTCCTCTTTTTTTCCTCTTTTCACTACCACTAATATAATTAAAAAACACGTATTACGTAAGCGGTTTAAGTTATACTAACCGGCGAAAGTATTAACCGTGCGGTTAAAGATTATAACATTAATAAGGGCACCCTTTATAATCGACTTAAGGGTTAACTTTCGAGAAAAAAGAAGTATAAAGCCTTTTATTTTTTTACCCTTATCGAAAAAGCTTTTTTAATTAAATAAGCCTTTTTAAGCTAGTTTAAATTAGGTATTTACGCACCGGCTTTTTTATATATATATTTAACGTATTCTTTTTATAAAAAAATCGATTACTTTATCGGTAAATAATAAGTACACCGTTTTTTAAAACGTTATCCGGTTTTTAAAACCGTGCGTATTAAAATAATAAATTTTCGGCGCCTCGTATATATATTAAACGAGGTTATATAAAGGTTTTTTACTCGGTTTAATATTATTATTATTAATAATATACCCCTTCGGTTTAAATTAAACGCTAATAAAATAAAAATTATAATAATAATAATAAAAAGTCTTATAATAATCGAACCTATCGCTTATTAAAGTTTAATACGAAACGACTTAGCTAATCGCGAGTAAGTAATTATTTTAAAGTAACGTGGTTTATTGCTACGCGACGTATATCACTTAGCGACGCACCTTTTCTACTTCTCGACCTTTTTATATAAATTAATTTAATTATAACGCTTGAAATTAATTAAAATTACTCGCTATTCGATTCCTCGTTTAATTTTATATCTTTTTTATATGTTCACGCATTATGACTTGTTTCGCCGTAAATATTATAGCGTTTTTTATTAATCGTTTTCCGTTTTAACGAACCCTTATTTTTATTTTTATTAAGCGCTGAACGCTTTTTTTTACCTTTTCGTTTTATAGTTATTAAGATTCCTTAATAATAAAGGTTTTTTTAAGCTAGATTCGCGATTTTTTAACTCTTCGGCGTTTAAAAAGTGCTAAATTAGCCTCCTTTAATATATATATTTTATCGCGTATAAAGGTTATTTTATAAACTATTTTAGTTATATTTTTCGCTATTTAGTTTACCGTATTTAAAATCGGCGTCGGAGAGTTTTTTTAATAGATAAACACTTTTTTTTTAATATAAATAGAGTGTTTAGTTATTTATTAGGGGTTAAACGGCGTTTAAAGGTTATAAGTACTGGCCGTCCTTAGACGGGATAGGTTAAATATAAGCGTCCGGAGACGCATATTTAGTTTATTAATTACTTTATTAAGATTATAAGGTATTAAACTAGATGCGTTAAATTTAAATTTAATGTTAGCTTCCGTAAAAACAGTAAAATACGCGGCTTTAAAGGCGATAAAGAACTCGAGCTTAGTAATATAGTTTATAAAAGCTTTAATAAATAGCTCGATTTTTTTCGAATAAGCACGCTTTAAAAGCGAATAAAGTATTATATTAAAAGGTTAAAGTAAATATAATAAATAGGGAGGTATATTAATAGTAATAATATCGTTATTTTAGTAATATACTTCGAATTCGGCCGAAATATAATTCTCGTAGCCGTCGAAAATTAAGAGGCGGTAGCGACTTTTCGTTTACGATTTAATATGTTTATTAAAGTATTTAATTTAGTTTAAGTTTATCTCGTTATTAATTCAATTATTAAAAGTCGGCTTAATTACTTAATCGCCCGGTAAATCGGTTTCGCGAGATTAGTTCGCGAGGTAATATTAATTTTAAACGATTAAAAACGGCGGAATATATTAGCTTTATAAATTAATATATTTAATCGCCGTTGCTTATTCCCGATTATTAAGCTAAACCGACTTTACTTTTTTACGCCGCTCGGCGCGTATTACGATAAATATTAACCCGATTATATTTATTATAAAGCCGGTTTCGTCGAAATTCTAAATATTTTCGTCGACGATCCCGTATTTCGCTTTTATATTTACGACCAGCGTAAACTAAATAGAAATAATTTTAAAATCCTCGTAAAAAGCCCTTTAATAATTATACCGACGATTTATTTTAGTTTTTAAGTCCGGGTTACGGTTAATAAAGCGCTTAACCTAATACTTACCGACGCGGTAAAAAAATTAACCATATTTTTATACTAGCGAAATCGGGAGGCATTCCTCGAATATTTAAATTAATTATATATTTACGAAATACCTCTTTTTTAATTAGATTTATTTTACGTTGTTTCGGTCGGATTTCGCGTTTTAAAATTCGGCCGTAAATTCGATAGCGTAAAGTTAATTCGGGTATATTATAAGCTTTTACTATTACTCTTTAACTTATTTAATTCGGTCCGTTTCGTGTCGCTTAAATTATTAAAACTATCCGATCTTTTTAGGATTAATTAAGCATTATAGTTATAGAGGTATTACGCGTTGAAATTTAATTATATTAGAATTAAATTAAGGTGCGTCGCTAAGTGATATACGTCGCGTAGTGGTAAACCACGTTATATTAATACTATTAATAATATTCTACCGCCTTTAATTATATTTAAAATTTAATCGGTTTAATAATAATAATTCCCTTAAAAAAAGGACGAGGTTAACTATAAATATAAGGATTAAGCTTTTAAAGCGTTATTAAAAGAATAAACTTTTAATCTTATAGCCTTAAAGTAATTAAAAAAATCTTTATCCTCTTAACGAAGCTTAATAACCTTAACTAATAAAAGCTTTTAATTTTTAATAGATATAAAAATTATATTAATAATAACTTTATATTAATAACGTTAAAAGTTAAGGTGTAACTCCTTTACTTATTATTATATAACTCTTATATACTTTAACCCTTAAATATTAACTGTTTTAAGGTCTTAAAAAAAGGTTTTAAAGGGAGCTTAACTTAATATACATTATTATTAATAATAGTTACATTAAAAAAAAGGACTTCTTTTAAGCTTAAGTTAAAATATATAAAATAGCTCTTACCTTTAAAATTATCGCTAGTAAATAAGTAATAATTAATATTTATCCCTTTAATATCGAAAAGCCGATAAATAATAAGCTCCGGCGCTTTAATATAGTACGAGCTATTAACGAGGCTATTACCGCTAAAGATACGCGCTAACCGGCTAAATTAAAGGTTAAAAAATCGAAACGCTAAAAAATAGCCGGTAAGTTAAAAATTTAAGGGCTATAATATTTAATATAAAGGTTACCACCGGTAATTTAATTAAAAGGTTACTATAAAAAAAGCTCGGTAAAAATATTAATAATTTAATAGCTCGAATTAGCTAATTAAAGTAAAAAAAGGTTAGTTTAAAAGTAAATCTAAAGAAAATAAAAGCTTAAAAGAAAAAGAAGGTTAATAAAGACTTTAATAAGGGCTTTATTTATATAGTAAATATTAGGGAAGTTTAAGAGAACGTTAAAGAAAAAAAGCTAAGGAAAAGGCTAAAAAAGGGCGCCGGTAAAGTAGTGGAAATTAATATAAATCGAGCTAGTGATAAGGGTAACTTTATTATAATACATACGAGCTAAAACAGACCTTAAAATGCAGTGTGTGTTACTTAATTAACCTATCTATTACTGTTGTTATTGATTTTTACATCTATTTTAGGGGGGTCGGTGAAGGGGGGGCAGCCAATAGGGGTTGCATCTTAGGGGTTGCATCTTACCGAAAATGCTAAAAGCCTCCTAGTAAAGCAAAGGTCACTCAACAGTCAAGTGAATGCAAGTTACGAGTGAGCTCCCCCACCTCGGTAATGGTTATTATTATGCACTGATTGTCCTATACCTTTTCCTTAAGCACCTATTAAAGCCCCACCACTGGCCCTCTCCCACTTACACAATAACACTTATTGTGTTTCCCTCGCAGTTCACCACCACCCACCAACTGAACCCTCTCAACTCAGAATTTTTTTCTCAGCCATTTCCAGTCTCTGAAATCACCACAGACGACTTCATTATGTTGGTTCCTTCACTGGACGACGCCGACCAGTGGCGTCGTGCTTCTCACGCCACTGTGAGATCCGAGCTTGATCTCTTCCGAACCGAGAAGGATTCCGACATCAAGATCAAGTGCGATGGCTACACTTGGAACCTGCACAAGTCCGTCCTTTGCGATAGAAGCAGGCTGTTCCGTGACGTACTCACCGGCAGCCCTGACGTGAGTGGCACGATTCCCAGCCATCCACCCTTTGCCAATCCAATCTGCAATGCTGACCTATTTCCAAAGGAGCCCAATCACGATGTGGTGTCAACGGGTCGAGGAATCTGCAGCCACCTCCTCAACGACGGAGTCATGACCATCGATGGCTTCTCCGATGAAGAGGTCGAGATCGCCTTGGTCTATCTGTGTGCCGGCATCTGTAAGTAAATCATCATCTTTTATTCTGGCTTCTTTCCTATCATTATTATCTGACAGTCACCGTCCACACATAACCCTCTCTACTACTCGCCTGATTGGTTGAAATAACACCTTGCTAACCCGGACGTGTCAATGTACAGTCCCAACCACTCTCAAGCACGACGCCACCGCTTGGGAGTGCTACCGCATCTTCGAGGTCGCCGAGTACCTCGCCCTCGACGGCCTGCAAGAGCTCTCGATCCGCGCCCTGATCAAGTCGCTGGAGCGGCTCGAGGAGGCCCTGTGCCACGCGTTGACGGCCAAGGCGCTCCAACACGGCCAAGGCGGTGATGATCTGGACGGCGACATCGCTGCGGAGCTGCGCGAAGCCTTCCCGGAGGAGACGCTCGACGATCTCCACGAGATCTGCGAGTCGGCTGCTACCAACAGCGGTTTTGAGGCGCTCCAGCAGCCGATGCTGGACTTTATGGAGGCCACCGTCTGGGTCTTCTTCGACCCCGGCGACGCCCTCGAGGCGTTCGAGGTGCTCCTGGACCAGGATTCGGCGCTTTGGTTCGAGCTGGTGGAGGCCATAATGGGTGGAAAGTCGGCTACCCAGGCCGCTGAGGCAATCGCACTGTCGCGACAAGGCTCGTCCGCCAGTATGGAGTAGACTTCTTCATGGAGGGTATGGGAAATCCAGTGGTCTTTAAGCGGCCCTTTTACAGAAACTGGTAACATTTCTGCATGGACACATAACGCTCTTGTATGGTTTCGCGGCGCTTCTACTTGAGCTTGAAGCGTTATTACACGAACCCGGTAGAGAAATGGATACGCTTGGTCGCTGACACCACTTATTTACTAAATCATGTTTTTATGCAAGAGTGACTCGGTATACAGATACCTCTAATCATGATATCATTGTGTTTCCTCTTGGTAACCAAGAGTGGTGGAATCCAAGGAGCGACATCCTCCGTTCCGAAAATAGTAATTATTAAGACCCCGGGTGGTAAGCAAAGACGTCTGGGTGAAGAGAGCTCCCATGCCAAGCGCAAACGACTTCACCAAGTGCCCTTGTAATAACGTAGCCCAGGCTTAATGGCAATAGATTCCTCAGTGACGTGCATACAATGTCTGTAGTATGCGGTCGTATCAAGATCATCTCCCTCAAGATGTCAGTCGGGCTGCTCCACCGCTCCACCGCGAGTTGCCCAGGTTCTTGGGTGCGGAGAATATGCAACACCAAGCCGGGACGCATCCGGCTAAATGAATCAGCTCCACACCTACCCGGACTGACTGGGGGTTTTCGGGTGCGCTGATTCGGGGTAATGGCTCACGATGATCACGGGCATTGGCATTTGTTTCGCCTTCTTAGAAACTAAATAAAAGGCAGTGACTACCCGACCCGCCGAAAGCAAGTGGAAACAAATCCGTATCTAGAACAAAGGCAACAAGTACCAGAAATGAAGTGGCCCTCAGCTTCATTACTCGTCACGGCGCTCGCCATTGCGGCGAAGCCATGCCAAGCCCAGAACTCGACGTACCACAACCCCGTCCTCCCCGGCTGGCACTCCGACCCCTCCTGCACCCAAGTCAACGGGACCTTCTTCTGCGCCACGTCGACCTTCATCGCCTTCCCCGGCATCCCCGTCTACGCCTCGACGGACCTCCTGAACTGGAAGCTCATCAGCCACGCCTGGAACCGCGAGAGCCAGCTGCCGGGCATCAGCTGGAACACGTGGGGCCAGCAGGACGGCATGTACGCGCCGACCCTCCGCTTCCACGACGGCGAGTTCTACCTCATCTGCGAGTACCTCGGCCAATCGGACGGCACCGTCGGCGTCGTCTTCAAGACGGCCGATCCCTTCGACGACGCTGCGTGGAGCGAGCCGGTTATCTTCCGGCCCGAGAAGATCGACCCGGACCTGTTCTGGGACGATGACGGCAAGGTCTACGTCGCGACGCAGGGCATCATCCTGCAAGAACTCGACCTCGAGACGGGCGAGCTCAGTCAACCACCGATCAGCCTCTGGAACGGCACCGGCGGCGTCTGGCCGGAGGGCCCGCACATCTACAAGAAGGACGGCTGGTACTGGCTGCTGATCGCCGAGGGCGGCACGGCCACGGACCACGCCATCACGATCGCCCGGGCGCGCAACATCACTGGACCCTACGAAGCGTACGAGAATAACCCGATCCTGACGAACCGCGGCACCGACGAGTACTTCCAGACGGTGGGGCATGGCGACCTGTTTCAGGATACCGAGGGCAACTGGTGGGGCATGTGTCTGGCCACGCGGTCCGGGCCCGAGTTCGAGATCTTCCCGATGGGCCGCGAGGCTTCCTTGTTACCCGTCACTTGGAACGAAGGCGAGTGGCCGGTCTTGGAGCCAGTCCGGGGTAACATGAGTGGCTGGGCGCTGCCCGAAGCGAGTCGTGATATTCCGGGCGACGGACCTTTCAACTCGGACCCCGATGAGTACGACTTCACCGGGGAGGGTGGGGTGATTCCAAAGCACTTCGTGTACTGGCGCGTTCCGCGCGAAGACTCGATCTCTGTTACTGCGGACGGCCTGCAGATCATTCCGAGTCGCAACAACTTGACGGGTATCCCAGAGTCCAACACCGACGGTGTTCTTAGTGGTCGGTCAGGTCTCGCCTTCGTCGGACGGCGTCAAACCGATACCCTATTCACCTTCAGCGTCGACGTATCCTTCGCCCCGACCACGCCTGGCCAAGAAGCCGGCATCACCGTCTTCCTAACGCAGCTCAACCACATCGACCTCGGCATTGTGCTCCCCGAGCAAGAAGAGTCCGGCGCCACCACCAAGCTCTCCTTCAGAACACTCAGCATCGGCACCATCGCAGCCCCTGAACCGAAACTGGTCGAGGTACCGAGCGAGTGGCTCGACGCGCCCATCCGGCTGGAGCTCCAGGCCGCGGATCCGACCGAATACACGCTCTCGGCCATGCCCGCCTCTGACCCCAACGCGCGGGTGGTCATCGGCACCGCCTCCGCTGCGCTCGTGAGCGGTGGTGCGGGCAACTTCGTCGGGAGCCTGGTCGGGGCTTACGCGACGTGCAATGGGCTGGGCAGTGGTACCGAATGTCCCGAGGGGGGGTGTCGCGCGATTCACGCGCTGGAGATACGATGGGGATGCGCAGTACATCTCAGCGACCGAGAGTGTGCCATCGAAATAGATGAAGTGGGTGTATAGGCTGTAGACAATTTCAGATCTCACGTGTAAGGCTGTTGGTAGTTAGATGTCATTGGATGTCTTTGTTGCAGAACATAGAAAAGGATGGATGTGCTGAATGCCGAGTGGCGATGGGTTCCTGCGGTCATCATGGCAGCATGCAAGCATGAGACATTTTCACCGATCCAATACATCGTAAAGTCTGATTTGAGTCTGCTGGAGTTCTAGAGTTCCGAAGTGTTTACTCAAAGCGCAGTGGTGGTGAAACCGCATGTAGTCATCTCAGTGACACGTCATGCGGTCTTTGCTGCGTGTTTCGGGCAAACACGTCTGCCGGCTTACTGTAGACCTTGACACATCTGCGTCGTCAAAGTGTCAATATTGATGCTGTGTTGCCATTCGATCCACGGAGTCTTCTGCCGCCGCGAGCCATTGTCCCGATGCAGATACCCGTGCGAGAGTGGGTGGTACTGTGTCGGATCCCCGCAGTCGCGGTAGTTGGAGAAGGGGGTAATCGCGACAGGGATAATTCGGGAAGAAGAGAATAGACGTTATGACTGTCAGCTATATCAACCAGTCGCGGGTTCATGGGCTGAGGCTCTATCGTTGGAGATTCTTCATTTTGATATTAGCCAAAGAGGCAAAAGGAGATCCATTCTTCCGCTACGTGTCCACCTCGTCACAGTCCAGCTGCCACATGTGGCGTCTGGGTTTCTAGTGGTTTCTAGTGAGACACCGAAGTAATGTTTTCCCGAACCTTAAAGCGACTTCAATTGACGGTTCCTGGCAATCTTCAAAACCGTTTCGCACTTGCTTCTTTTTATTGATCTTGGGTAGCATTCGATGCGGCATCCAGGCCCAATCCGACGACGATACAGTTTGCCTTCTTTTTCGGTCAGAGGCAGGACTCTTGGCCTCTTCGCGATGATCCGGATGAGTGCGTAGCAGTCTTACGATGTCGTGCATATCTATCTCCGACACTCGTTCGGGGACCTATTGGCCCCGCAATACGACGATAAATGATTCGTACAACTCATCACCATCATCATCATTTCTCAGGGAAGAGCGTCCTTCCTTCCCGTCGTCCTATCCCGCCTCTTGTTCTCCTGTGGTTTGCTGCACGTTTCTCAGCCGAGGTGCATCCCAGCTATCGTCGCGCATCTCCCCTATTGGCAGAACCCATGTCTGCATTGCTTCAGAGGCCAAGGGTCTGGGCATTCATTCGCTGGAGCCACGGGGTGGTAGGCGTCTTTCCGAGGCCAATCCACATGTCCCGATAGGTTGTGTTAATGAGGCGGATCATCGTGAGTGATGTACTTCGGGGTCGCGTTTTTGGCCCCCAACCGGTGCTTGGGTCGACCTGTTCGTCCAGTACTGGGAGATGAATGAGGGGGAAACGAGCCCGATCGGTGCTGGCAGGAAAAGCAGCGAGTTCAGTCAGTCCGCATGCACGAGATACAGGATTTTCCCTGTGAGCCAGGACTAACAAAGCGCCATGCAATTCCCGGTCATGCATTTCAATCTCGCATTAGCGGCTTACTGGTGGTGGCGGCCGTCAAAGTCGTCCGTCGGATGGACCAAATGGAAGGATGATTGCCATGATACCCTCTCGACGCAATTACGTGGAACGGGCATCTGCTTGCGGGAGAGTTAGCGCAGTCGTGCTATAGGCTGCCCGGAATGTCTTAGCAACGCTTCCCACGATTGGGTTGGCCGAGGGGTCAGATGGCCCATCCAATCGTCAAGTGACAACCTCTACCCACACTCCCTGCAGCCGGAGAGGGTGTGAAGCACACCACATGAGACAAGGGGAGGGATAACCACGAACCTGACTTGGAAAAAGGAAACTCGCACGCCACACCACAGGCAAGAGACCTTGCCTGAGTAGTATGCGCTGCTTGGGCTGGCGCTTCCAGACTGCTGCTGCTGCCCCAAGTTGCCAAAGATTGCCCATTGCGGCCACTGACCGGCCCGCGTCGACCGATGTGATTCATCTCGCTACGGAACCAAGGGACAACAGCAGATAAAGACATGGGGATACCCCCCAGCAAGGGGGCGCTGCTGTCGAAGTCGCTTTTTGCTGCTGTGATGCAAGACACAGAACCGCTCTTTTCTCCATTTTTGTGTTGTGCGTTCCTGTCTGTCGCTGCATTTGTTCTGTGTACTTTTGCGTACGCGCCGTGCCTTTTTTTGTGACGTTCCCTCACGACAAGCTATAACCGCCGACCCCCGGCCATTAATGCAACCAACCAAAACGCAGCGTTTCGCCATGATTGCCCCATCACCCCCGAACCCGGTCGCCATCGTGGCGGCCCAACCACCAGATCACATTAAGCGCCAGGACCTCGTCGTCTTGACCCAAACCATCGTGACGCCCGACTCGACGCGAACGGCGGTTATCACATTAGGGAACGGCGGCCACCCTGACGCAGGGCCTGCAGCCACAAGCGCCCCCAACGACCCTCCTTCTTCCTCGGGCGGCGGCTCCAAAGACTCGACGGCTGGTGGTCTGTCCCCCGGGCAGATCGGCATCATCCTGGGCTGCTGCCTTGGGGCCGTGGTCGTCTTCATCGTGCTCTGGTACTGCCTGTCCAACGCCCGGCGCCGCCGCGAAGCGGAAATGTCCGAGACGCCCAGCTACGACAGCTTGGACTACACCTACGGCAGTGGCACGACCGGCGGCGGCGGCGGCGGGCCGGGCCAGCCGGACGTCAGTTACTGGCCCACTTGGCGGTCCATCCCGCCGCCGGTCGTACCCACCTACACGGCGCGGGATCCCGGGCGGCAGTGGCGACCGAGCGCGCGGGCGTCGGCGACGGTGCGGCAGTGAGGCGGGTAGTCGGTCGGTCGCATGCTTGTTTCGAGTTTGATTATCTTTGAAGGGCGGGGAATTATGTGTTGTAATACGTCTTGGACAACGTTTCTTGTTGATATTCTAGCGATTTGTGATTATACGAGGAGATACCCCCTTTTTGCACATTTGTGTTCCCTGTTTCTTTTGCTATATACCCTGGATGGCCTGGACGGTGGTGGTAGATCAGGTAAGTTATCTCCGAGCTGACATCGAGGATCTTCAGCACACCCTAACCTCGCATATACAGTTTATATTGCGTGTCACGAGATATGCCTCCGTTCTACTTGATATGAACTGAAGGTTGACATGACGGGGCATATATAATAATAGTGTTGCTCTTCGATGAATACTCACTCGATATCGAGTTTGGAGAGCTTTGTCGTTGACAACTAGTTCATCTTTAGCCGAGGACAGCGGCTCTGCGACGTGCCCCATGATAAGGCAGGGAACAAGAGGAACATGTTGCCATGAAGGAGAGAGAGCGGCTCAACATGGACAAGGGAAGTGATTCCCAAGCCTTAAGACCTTGGGACCAACAAACACCCCCTTCTTTGTAGGACGCTTGATGTGGGTGCATTGTCGTGCTGATACTGCTCCATAATTTGGATATGCTCTCTACTTGTGCACATGACCCTTGCAAACAGTGCAAGGGGGCTCGCCGTTGTCGTCCCCTCTCGCCGACATCGTGCACAATAATCTGCTCGAGCTCGAAAAGGCGGAGTAAATTATTTACCTGATCCCCACGGGGTTAGTAAATCAACCGGAATACCCTTCAGAAAGGATTTCACACACCAGCTTTCCCCGGTCAACTGCAACCGGCTTGCACGCCACCGACTAAGTTTCCATCATTGCAGTGCTGATTTCCGTACGTCGCAAGGTCGCAAACATCATTGCCCACCTGGCTATGCCTTTGTCTCACAGCAGCACTAGCGACAGCAACGGCGACGATGAGCTGGTCGAGACCACCGAACCTGCGAGCATCGACGAGACCGAGAAGATGCTTTCACCAGAAAAGCTGCTAAAGTGCGGCGACTTGGCAGATGTCAAGGTCTCTTGCGGCGAGCGATCTTGGGATTTGCACAAGGCCATCCTCTGCTCGCGCTGCCCCTTCTTCGAGAGAGCACTGGTGGGACAGTTTCAGGTAATGGCTTCTACAGAACAACAACAATCGAAGGAATCGCTAATTCCTAGCGCAGGAAGCAAGAACCAGTCACGTCATCCTTCGGGAGAACGACCCCGACGAGGTTGATGGGGTAATCGAGTACATCTACACTGGAAAGGGTAAGTGTTTGAGGTTCCCTGCCCATGACAGCCATTAGCATACTCACTCTCTCCGTTTTTCCCCCGTAGTGTCGAACCACCTACTCAAAGAGGAAGACACGAAGGCCTACGTCAAGATGTTCGAGCTCGGCGACTTCTTCGACCTCCCCGGCCTCCGCCAGCAGGCCCTCCAGCTCCTCGACGACGACTTCCTGACCGGCCTCGTCGAGGACGTGTGCCGCCACCGCGAATGGGACACCCCGTGCAAGTGCCGCCGCCGCGACGTCTTCAAGTGCCACCCCGACAAGCTGGACGGCCTCCGGCACGTCGTCGACTTCGCGTACGGCGGCGGCGGCGTCGCCGAGGTGCAGCTCGACACGTACGAGCCCGTGCGGCGGCTGCTGCGCCAGTTCGTGGCGCGCACGTTCATGCAGGTGGTCAGACTGCCCACGTTCTGGGCACTGCTGCGCGAGGTCCCGGCCCTGGGGGCCGACCTGTTCCTGTCCATGGCCGAGGGGGATGAGGAGCTCGGCGCTCACCTGCTTGCGGACCCGCCCTATTCGTGTCGGAGTTGTGGTCAGTGCCTGCACTCGTTCAAGGATACGCATGCTGAGGCGGACAATCTGTTGGAGCCCTCGCTCGTACGTGTGTACGTCGAAGCTCTTTGTGAAGGATGTGCTTCAGCGTCTAAAACATGATATTCTGGGATACATGGATGATGCGGACGGCTAACGGGGGCATTGGGATTGTAATAAGGTCTAGCCCTTTACAGGAGCAGCGGCATGATCAGGAAGTTTCAGACAACAGTGAATCATCCAATATGGCGTAGGCGTTACCGAGTCTGGCCTAGATAGTTGAATAAGCAACTCGGAATCACCACGTCGATCTTGTCCATTTGTAGATTCTTCTTATGAGAATGGTATAAATGTGATTAATCCAATAGAAACATAGCGTTTTGCACTATTATCGTACATCCCTTCCCTATTCCAGGCAAGAGTGAATTAAACGTGGATGCCTTCTAGACATAAACACGTTCCGCCACAAGTGGTACTGCCATTATTATACCATAATTGCCAAGCGGTCATTCAAATGCCGCAGTCTTTTCTGAACTCATTCATTTACTCTACAATTATCCCAACTTCAGGGCAAAAAGTGGAATAATCCGTCTGCCAGCCAACGCTTCGCCAGCATATTGGAGTAGCTCACACCCATTATTTCACTGTTGACCCACGACACAAGTCCTCAAGAAACTCCTCTCAATTGAATGCAGGAATCCCTCAGGGGGATTGAATACAAACATCCTAAAGGCACCCAGGCACCTTGGGATAAATTCTTCTTACCCATCACAACCAACCGACACGATATTCCTTCGCCGCAACCATCCAAACCATCCACCATCCTCCCTCCCGACATCAACAACATCCATGCCGTGGAACAATGGCAAGTACTAGTAAGTTCGACTCCGTCGAGGAGTACTTGAAATCCGGACACATGTCCGATGTCAAGGTCACTTGTGGAAGCCGGACTTGGAACCTCCACAAGATCATCCTCTGCCGTTCCCCGTTCTTCGAGAAAGCCTTCACGGGAGATTTCAAGGTTAGTAATAGACCCAAGGTAATTTTGAGGAAATTTTACTCATATCAATCTCAGGAAGCGCACCAGAATCAAATGACTCTGCATGACACTGAGCCTCAGGATGTTCATGGTGTCATCTTCTACCTTTACACAGGCATCAGTACGTATAAATGCCTACCTCCGCCGCGAAGGCTTTGCTAACATATTGCTAGTTTCAAGCGACCTGGAGAAGGATAACTCCATCCAAGCATACATCCAAATGTTTGAGCTTGGCGACTTTTTCGACATCAAGGACCTGCGCCAACACGCAGTGAAACGGCTCACAATCAAGCTTGCTGACGTTGCCCGCTCTGTAATCGACCTCGTGATCAGAGGGAATTCCCACTCTGGTGTTCCCGCAGAGCAGTTCAACGATTTCTCTCGGCTTGCGCAAGTTGCATACAGCACCGACTCTCAGACTTACGAACCGCTTCGCCAACTCTTCCTGGTTTTCTTCGCCAGTACTGGCATGCAAGCGCTGCATCTGGATCAGTTCGAGGACTTCCTTAAGAAGAACAGGGGCATGGCTGCGCATGTTTTGCTAGCTTTGGGCAATTGGTCGAGTCCAGTTAGCAGATACCTTTTAAGATGCAACCCCCCTCTGGCTGACCCCCTTAAAATAGATGTAAAAATCAATAATAACATTAATAGATAGGTTAATTAAGCAACATACACTGCATTTTAAGGTTTGTTTTAGCTCTTGTGTATTATAATAGAGTTACCCTTACCACTAGCTCGATTTATATTAATTTTCACCACTCCCTTCTCCAGCTCGATATTAAAGGCGCTTTCGATACAGTCAACCATAAAAGACTAATTGCTACACTCCGCGAGAAGGGACTGCCGGATTGGGTCTGCCGATGGGTCGAGAGCTTTATTACGGACAGATCGGTCCACCTTTATTTCGACGGCAAGTTATCAAGGAGGATCCAGCTCCGCGCTGGTGTTCCGTAAGGCTCCCCGTTATCACCGATCCTCTTTATTTTCTATATCGCTACACTATACGAAGAGCTAAAAGCGCACGAGCAGCTTATTATCGTCGAATTCGCGGATAATACGAATTTTATTGCCGTAGAGCCAGACTACGTTACGAATTACCGAAACCTAAAAAAGCCTGGGAAACTTATAGCCGCTGGGCACGCACGAAAGGAATAGAGTTCGAACCTAAAAAAAAGCGAGCTTATTTATTTTATTAAAGCGCGAAAAGCTTATACGTTACAGGTACGCTTCGGAAACGCTATTATAGCGCCGATAACCTTTGCGAGATTCTTCGGCGTCTGGCTTTATCGGAAGCTACAATAAAAGGACCATATCTCAAAAATTAAAGCGAAAATAGCAACTCAAACATTAACTTTCACCAGGCTCGCAGCGTCAGCTTAGGGATATTCGGTACGAAAAGCAAAAGAGCTTTATACGAAAATAATACGCAGCGTACTCGCGTACGGAACGTCGGCTTAACATAAAATAAGCGATACCGAAAAAGGCCAGCCTTTAGCCTTATAATAATCCAAAACTCCTATCTCCGAACCGTAACAGGGGCATATAAAGCGACCCCCTAATACTACTTAAAAATTAAAGCGGCAATTCCCCCCTCGACCTCTATCTAAATACGAGGGCAGCTAGCTTCGAAATACGCATAAAGACTACCGGGAAGCTACAACTTCTACGCGGCGCCTATATAAAAACGGCAAAGATTATTAATAAAAAACGTAGCGTAAAAAGAAAAAGACAAAAGAAACCCTAAAAAGCTACTAACGAAGCCCCCACGACTTCATAGCTAAGCGACGCTCAACTAACGTCAACCAAATAATAACTAAATAATTAAACGGTCAAATAAACGCTCAAAAAAAATAAGAACAAAAATAGTTCTATACCGTTACTCCGACGCGAAGCCGCCGCGAACTAACTACAGAGTCGCCGCCAAACTAAAAAGCGTGCCGTCGTTACGACGATATGCTTAAGCACAAAGCATCGGTCCTAATATAAACACGCACTGGAAAAATAAAGCTTAAATCGTTCCTGTTCACCTGTCGGGTTCCAAACGTCCCGACGCCGCTATACAACTACGGTAAAGAACGAGAGACAGCCGAACACCTAATCCTATACTGCAAAAACTTCGAGGGAAAATAAAAGTAGCTAACAAAACAGCTAACACCTAATCCGCTACGAACTCGTCGCGATCTAGCGGCGCTTACTATAAAAAAAGATACGGCGAAAATTATCGCAAAGTAGCTTCTACGGACCGATCGACTACCGCTATATAAGTTAGCAATAGAAATTAAGGGACCACCCGAACCTAAATAATCTCTCTTTAAGCCCTAAAGCAAAAGTCACTAGGCTGGTGGGTAAAAACCAGCATAGTAACGTCGAGCACGTGAGGTAGATTTTACGATATTAGCAGCGTGTATTTTTAATCCAGCTTCGGCACGGTTTATTACACGAGGAACTAGGTAGATGTACCGAAGGCCTTCGGCATACGGCGTACTATTAATAATAATAATAATAATTTCACCACTTTATTAGCGCCCCTTTTTAGCCTTTTTTAGCCTTTCTTTTTTAATATTCTCTTAAACCTCTTTAATGTTTATTATATAAATAAAGCCCTTATTAAGGTCCTTATCGACCTTCCTTTTTTTAAACCTTTGTTTTTTTTAGATTTACTTTTAAACCGGCCTTTTCCTACTTTAATTAGCTAATTCGAGCCGTTAAATTATTAATACTTTTACTGAGTTTTTTTTATAATAACCTTTTAGTTAAATTACTAGTGGTAACCTTTATACTAAATATCGCAACCCTTAAATTTTTAATTTACCGGCTGTTTTTCGGTATCTCGATCCTTTTAGCTTTCGGTTTAGCCGGTTAGCGCGTATCCTTAGCGGTAATAGCTTCGTCGATAGCTCGCATTATATTAAAACGCCGGAGCTTATTATTTATCGGATTTTTAATATTAAAAGGGTAAATACTAATTACTGCCTATTTATTAGTAATAACTTTAAAAGTAAAAGCTATTTTACGTGTTTTAATTTAAATTCGAAGGAAGTCTCTCTTTTTAACGTAACTATTATTAGTAATAGCGTATATTAAGTCGAGCTCTTTTTAGAACCTTTTTTTTAAGATTTTAAAATAATTAATATTTAAAGGTTAAAGTATATAAAAACTATATAATAATAAGTAAAAGAGTTATATTTTAGCTTTTAACGTTATTAATATAAAGTTATTATCGATATAACCTTTATATTTATTAAAAATTAAATGCCTCTATTAATTAAAGTTATTAAACTTCGTTAAAAGGATAAAAATCTTTTTTAACTACTTTAAAGCTATAGGATTAAAAGTTTATCCTTTTAATAACGCTTTAAAAGCTTAATCTTTATATTTATAATTAACCCCGTTCTCCTTTTAAACGAATTACTATTACTAGACCGATTAACCTTTAAATATAATTAAAAGCGGTAGAATATTATTAATAATATTAATACACTTTAAAATAATTACCCACTTACGATTAATTAAGTCGTTTCGTATTAAACTTTAATAGGCAGTAAGTTTAATTATTATAATGCCCTTCTTTATCGTTATCGTAATTCTTACTTTATCGGCGTTAAATTTAAATCGAAGGGGTATACTATTAATAATAGCAGTATTAAACCGATTAAAAAACCCTCGTATAACCCCGTTTAATATATATACGAAACGCTAGAAATTTATCGCTTTAATATATACGGTCTTAAAAGCCGAATAATATTTTAAAAAACGGTGCACTTATCGTTTACCGATAAAGTAATCGATTCTTTTTATAAAGAAAATACGCTAAGCGTATATATAAAATAGCCGGTACGTTAGTACATAGCTTAAGCTAGTTTAAAAAAGGGCTTATTTAATTAAAAAAGTTTCTTTTATAGGGATAAATAACTATAAAGCCTCGTACTTCTCTTTTTTATTAAGGTTCTCTTTAATTCGATTACGAAAAGTGCCCCTATTAATATTATAGTCTTTAGCCGTACGTTTAATGCTTTCACCGGTTAACACGGCTTAAATCGCTTATATAATACGTATTTCTTTATTAATTATAATATTAATAAAAGAAAAAAAGACGAAGAGTTTAATATATTTTATTTAATAAATAAATAAAATTTAATCCCTTTATATACTATTATTATTGCTTAGGGGCACTAAAGTCATCTGAAATCAAGGGGGTCAGCCAGAGGGGGTTGTATCTTACAGGACCTTCCGAGTCTCTGTACCAAATGCAAAGGGACCTTGAAAACGTTCCAATGGCTTGACCTAAGATCACGCAGCGATGGAGGCCGAATGGTTGAGTTTGAAGCTACGGCAACTTGCAGTGGTTGCTCGCATATCCCAGACCCAATGTTGTAAACGAGCCAGGATATTATGGCCATAAGAAGATACATTAGGTTGCAATAGTTTGCCGCGAAGTGATATCTAGGAACAATAACTTGGGCGATCTCGCAATCAGGGATGATATCTTATGCATTCCGTCAATCAACATAGCTCAAGGCTGCAAAATATCCGATCTGCGCAGCCACTCGACCTGAGCCCCACGGTCTTTGAACAACCCCATTCGATTTGTCTCGGTAGACAATGGTCTCGATGGCGTATCCTTGTCTTCCGCCATGCAGTTTGAGCCAGGGGTGTCCGCAGCTATGGAGATGGCCACCGTATCTAAGACTATCTTCTCTTTGTCATCTTCCCCTTCAACTGACCTCGTCTGCGTCCTTGGTGTGTCCAATGTCACTACCTCCTCCGTCCCGGCAGCGAGCTCAGCAACTGCATAGCGTGGCTCCGTGTTGAGTTCAACAGGTCTGGATTCTGGCGCCGTACCATCAAGCTCAGCCATCAAGGGGTTGAAGGCGTGTCTCAAGGTATACTTGGTATTAACGAGGGGGTCAGTTGGGCAAAGCATAACGGTAGCCTGTGTAGGTTTCGTTTGCGTAACTTACCTGCGTGTCCTGTCTGCGACCGTACGGTTCGCTCTTGCGCAGGTCCCGGATCTGCATGGGGGCACCAACCGCATGAGCAGGAGAGCGACTTCGGAGTTGCCCTGTGGGATCAGAGTTCGCGCGCTCCGGAAGTTCTGAAGCTGCCGAGTGACGTTTCTCTTCCCGCTCTGGCCCTGTGACAGACTGGTTATTCGATATAGAGACTGCCGAAACTGTTGTCGCCCTTGACGTCAGCCTCGGTCTCGAGGCAAGCGGTGTAGAAACTTGGAAGAGGGCTTTCAGTCCATTGCGAAGCTGTTCGGGAGCGAGATCGTTGTTGCTCGGGGACGACGACGATGGGGGGTCGCAATAGGCCTCGTATTTCGGTAGACTCGCGTTGGAAAGGCGAGGGGTTGTCTGGAGTAATGAATGTTTTAGGCCATCGGCGATGAAAGCAGCAGACTGCGGTCGATCTGTAGAAGCCGAATCAGGCGGCAGCGGCGAAGTGTAAAGTTGGTATGGCGGAGGAGCAGCCGAAGATGAACACAAGTTCGTGTCCATCATGATTGCCTCTGTCGCCGCCATAGGCTTCAGATCCAAGCAGGGCTCAGGGCCGAATCCGGAAAACGGCAAGGGCCCAACGTCGGTGTTAGGAGTTGGCGTGCGAGCCACTGGTTCTGCCAGATGCGTATTATCTGTCTAGGAAATGAGTTGGGGATCAACTGATGACATGTAATAGCCTCTCTTACCTGCAGCTCCTCTCTTGTTTCCGCGCACCAGCAACTTCAGCAAATCCAGGTTTTGAAACTGACGTCCGGCCTCCATGATGCCAATTGGCGATTGTTCGCAACTGGAATAGACGTTTCGAGGAGATTGGCAATCTGAGGCGTATCTTACCCGGCGGGTGGCTCGTCGGTATGCACTTATGGAAACTGCCTAAGTCTTTCTTGGGTTATGCCCGGCTGTGTTGCGTTGGAAAAACAACTTCAGCTGAACACCTAACTCATGGGAACGGGCATACTACTACCCCAAGACCTGATTAGTGGCCCATGGGGTATCTCGCACTGTACTTAGCCGCAGTGTGATATCAGACTAGTAGGGCCGCCCAAAGTGCAATTATATACCCCCCCGAGGCTTACATGCAATGCGTAACCGTGCCAGGGTTCGCAGCCTGGTGTGATACGAATCTTTCTCTCAGCCACCATATTCAGCTGGGTTCATGCCAAGACTACAAACAGCCTGCTTGAAAGTTTTCATGTCGGATCTGTATATTCGGCTGACTTTCACGTGGGGGGTTTGAGAGCCAACATTGTCATGCAAATCTCGGGTCCCCCAGGACTTTTGAGTAAATCATCGGATACCAAACCTCGGTACGGGGTGCGTTTGCATGTTGTTCTATGCGCGGTAAAAGTATTCAGAAGCATGGATGCGAACCGGCCAGATATCATCGTGGCAATTGACCTAGGAACAACCTACACAGGTATGTCGTCTTTTACAACAGAAAGTAGGAACAAGACACCCGCCTAACCGCTGTGCCACGAACTCAGGTGTTTCTTGGGCCCGCCCGCAAAAGAACCACGCGCTCCAGTCGCCCATCCAGGTCATCCACGACTGGCCCGGCGTCGCGACCCGGAACGAGCAAAAGGTCCACACGGCGCTGGTCTACAACGCAGACAAGTCCCTGTCCTCCTGGGGCCCGCTCTGCGAAGAAGACGACTGGAACAAGGAGAGATGGGAGTTCTTCAAGATCTTTCTCGACAAGCCCACGCTCGATGCCGCGCACCAGGTCGGCATCAGCCAAGCGCCCCGCTCTGTGCACGAGGCACAGAGGCTGGTGAGCGACTTCCTCCGCCAGGTGTACGCCCACGTCAAGTACACCGTCGAGCTTCACACCGGCATCAGTCACGTCGGGTGGGCGACCCTGGCCGTCGAGTTCGTCTTCAGCGCGCCCACGACGTGGAGGTCGCAGCAGACGATCAACACCTTCAAGGAAGCCATCCGCGAAGCCGGCTTCGGGGTCGAGGGAAACCGGCACTCGGCCACGGTAGAGCTCACCGAGTCCGAGGCCGCGGCCGTCGGGACCATCAAGGGCACCACCGTCAACTTTCGCAAAGGCGACGTCTTTCTGTCCATCGACGCCGGAGGCGGGACGACCGACTTCGCTTTAATGCGCGTCGTCGAGGAGCGGAAGCCCTTCCCTTTGCTGTCGCAGATTAGCCAGGTCGACGGCATCGGCATCGGCGCGAGCCTGATCGACCAGGCCTTTGTGTCGCTCATCAACAGCCGCTTCAGCCAGTTTCCCGATCTTGTTGAAATCCTCCCTCGGGATTGTGCCGAGAGGCTGGTGAAAAGGTAAACATCTACCTCCGCATCCGTGCCATGCACATGCAAGCTGACTTTGGATCTCTAGCGAACGGTTCAGAATCACGAAATACAAATTCGGCGAGCATGTGTACAAGTCTTCGACCTACAAGCTACCGCTGGATGGTGTGCCATTTGACTTCAACCACGAGTCCGCACGGATTGAGTCGGGGAAGGTAGTGCTCAAGTGGTAAGAACTCATACTTAATCCTTGCTTGCTCAGCATTTCTGCCCGAACTGACTTTCAACAGGGAAGAGATCCAGTCCCTCTTTGACCCACACATTGATCGCATCATAGAAAAGATCGTCGAACAGTTTGAGTGGCTGAAGGCGAATAAGATTACTAAGCCCATTGTAAGTCAAGTCAACCAAGTAGAAAACCCCTATTCTCGAGAACAATCAACTAAACTTCGATGCAGAGCTATATGATTCTTTCGGGCGGCCTTGGAAGCTCCCGATATGTGCGCGATCGCTTGCAGGCATACCTGGTCTCAAAACCTCATCCATATGCCCGCAACGTCAAGATACTACAGGCCATGGAGCCCCAGCTGGTCGTCGTCAAGGGACTCCTTCTCGACCGTATGCAGAGAATGGAATCGGGCTCCGTGCCTGTGGTCGTATCGCGGATTGCTCGTTCCAGCTATGGCGTCGTATGCAAGGCCAAGTACGATCCAGCCATCCATATCCACGAGAACGTGGTGACGGACCCCCTGGACGGGCAGAAATATGCGATGGGGATGATTGACTGGTTGATCAAAAAGGTAACATTTTTGTTTCCACGTATGCTCTTTCTTTTTCTACGACTTCTAACAGAGACTTAGGGAGATGCTGTGGATACCAGGAAGGCAATTACCTCGACATTCTCGAGGAAGGTCGACCCTGGAGCCGCAAGATGTTGGGACCTCGACATCTACACGTCTGACGTCGACTCAGATTTTCTACCAACCAGCATTCGCCACAGTACGTACTCTCAAAACTCTCTAATATACAATGCAGAACACTAACTAGGCCATTATCCAGGCGCCGCACGCCTGCTCTGTACGGTCCGCAACAACCTGACCAACGTGGACGATAGCGAGTTGGTCACGAAACGGAAAGCCAAGCGGTTCTTCTTCATCAAGGGGAAGAAGTACTATATCTGTACTTTTGACGTGCACGCCATCGTGGCCCCGGCGGACTTGCGGTTCGAGCTGTGGTTTGGCGGGCGCAAGTTCTCTCGCAACCACGAGCCTATCAAAGTTGCGTGGAACGAAGCCGGCACCAACGTTCAGTTCTAGTTAATTAGTTTTACATTAAATTTGTAATAAGTTTAATACAGTGTTATTGGTATAGTCGACAAGGAAACCCTACAGAGGCCTCTAGAGTTTCTCTCCCATCCGAGGCTCATCTGTTACTACATGCATTTGCGCTTTATTCTCTGAGATACGAATGACCTCAGCTTGCCCCATATCGGTATTCAGAGTAATGGGAACAACTGGCCCGTACCAGGCAAGCCAAGTGGGAACGACAGACCATCTCCTGGCGTAATATTTGGCTTCCTGCATGAGGAAACGACAGGGGTCATGAAACAACATCTCCCTGGACCAGCCAACACCGGAGATGCCTAATCCACTTACGCAAACTTAAGTGCATATATCAATCTTCTTTCCTATTCCATTATAGTCCGGTTGGCCCAAACCAGGCTGGCCCAGGCTGATCATGGTCCCCAGGCAGGTGATACAACACAACAAAAGTGCAAAAAGGAGGATATATGCTTGGTGCAATATAGAGGAGGCGACAGGGGAGCCTTGGTAGTCGACCAAAACATTTTTTTGCGCCCCCTTTCCTTACAAGGGTCCACCTCCAAGGATGAAATGTAGTCCGTGAACCGCCCCGAGACCCCGTGGATCTAGTCCTTTGTTGATGTAATGGCGTTTAGTGAACAGTACAGGCTCCCGATTGGGCCTTTCCTTTCCCCTTGGGGCGGAGCGGGTCGCTTCTACTAATAATAGCCCAGACTGGGGTAAATCCTGTCAAAAGATAATACCGAAAGGCTCTGTCGTTCCGATTCTACATTGTCGTTTGTCACCGCCGCGAAGCCACGACAGCTGGAACAAGACCCGCGCCCAATGCGCATCGCACTGTGTACTTCCTGTTAAGTGGCGACTGACGAGGCACTTGGTTGGGTCAAAAGAGGCCTTATCACTACCAACCCAGGCCAAGCGCGAGAATCGCAGCTGAACAGTCTCCCGTCTGCAACACATCCTCCTCCATTACCAAAGTACGACCGACGCAGAATAATATCGCCTTTGAGTTGAATCTATTCTTTCATGGGGCCGTGTTCACGGACAGCAAGACCCTAGACAATTTCATCCTGGAACTTGGAAAATTGCCGTCACCAGGTACCACAGCGGGCTCGTCCCCGACCTCGCCTACGGCAACAATCACTGCTACACCACCCGAAGAAACCCCAAGTGGTCCGTTTCCGAAGCCTTCGGACCAGACAGAGTCCCGAGCTCAGCACCGGGAGCGTGGCAGGCATTGCGATTGGTTGCGTGCTAGCCGGTTTGCTTCTCGGGGGCCTGGTAGCCATGGTTTTTTTTCGAAGACGGAAACAAGTTCGAACCCCCCGGCCCGATCCTGCCCATGTGCAGGTACCCTACATCCCAGGGAAGGAACGCGACCTTCCCCAGTCAACGGCGGCGAGCGGCGGCGGCGAAGACGTGCAACTCAGCCAGTTTCTGCTGAGCCCCAACCCGGACAACGAAATCGTCTCGGACCTCCGGTCCCTGGACGCCCTGATCCGGCAGCACGTCGAGAACAACTACCACCTGCAGCCCGTCCAACAAAGCCCCAAGTCACTGGCTCAGACCTTACTCGCGTTGGGGTTCTCGGACCAGAGCCAGGGCCAGCGGGGACCGGACGACATTGCGCGGCTTGCCATCGACTCGCGAACCAGACCTGTCGCTCTCCAGCATATCATTACCCGCGTGGCGCTGAAGAGCTCTACACTGTCCGTGGGATCCGGGACGGAACTGGCCTCCATGCTGCCGCCCTCGGTTGCGTTGTTCGCGCAGAGCGTGCCGGCCACGGAACGCCATCGCGGAAACGCCGAAGGTAAGTCAATTGATCCTGACCCCAAGCCATTTCTCTTCAAATGCATCAAAATAAAGGCCTTGTAACCTTATTTTAACCGCACTCCTCTGTACCTAGCCGTCTCGATAGCCATAACCATGTGGCGCCAGCTGTCCGCCTTCCTACTCCATCCTGAACGGAGCGAGCGGACGTCGCTTCAGTTCACTGAAGACGGTGTCGCTCAGCAGGCTCAGCAGCTCGCCCGAGAGCTGAACCGGTTCCTGCACGCGTTCGCGTCCCGCAGCTCCGAGCAGGAGACCCATTTGCGCCAGGTATTGGCCGAGTGCGCGCGGTTCGGCTACCTCTTGTTCTCGCAGCGGGCCGAGTACCGCTTCAACTACGACCGCGCGGGTCGGGAGGGTGGTGTGATCGTGGTCTGTCCCGGACTGGAGAGAGTGAGCGACGGGGAGGGTCGCAAGCTCTCGAAACCACAAGTCTTGGCGGCTCCGGTGGAGGATGCCTGAAGATGGAACTGGGACTGGATGTGTCATTGGTCGAGTGGATTGTGTCTCGCTGGGCTATGGCTAAGTGGTGTGTGGGAGTCTATCTAATTATCCGCGAGAATCATTAATTTCAATTCTTCTTATATCTTGAATACAGCAGTAATATGTACGGTAGTTTGAAGAGCCATCATCTTTCTAAACGCATATAAGCTCTTTGTAACCAGATGCCGCATCTCCAACGACATTCCTTCAAGGGGCTGGGTAGCGAGTCTGGTAACTAGCAACTAGCATTTCACATCATAACCAAGTCTCATTAACTCTTCCAGCTGGTCACATCGTTCTGAGAGCACTATCGCTCTTATGTTTGGGCTCTACCTCAACCGCCTGACACATTGGTGCAGCTGGCTACACATGATATGTCACGGCGCTATCTCAGTGCTCCTTTCCCACCTAGGTTATCCCAGCCCCTAATCTAAAAACATACGTTGTCAAATTAGCGTCTTGGTCGTCTACTAGGGCTGACCACCGACCCCTGGCCGGGTGGCATCCGGGCGTTTATCGGTTCAGCTCGGCTTTTCCCACAGCTAAATATAGCACGCCGAAATGGATCTTTGAATAATTATCACCGCAAAATGCACTTTGAAGCGGCCAATTGGGAAGAGTTAGGAATCGCCAAGAATCCCACACAGTCCGCCTGCGCATGATATTAGAAATTGGCAATGATCGGACCTCTACCGTGCTCCGTAGCTCGCTCCTTACTGTGCAAGCCAGCCCAGCCTGGCTCTTCCGCTCCGCATCAAGTATCAGAAGCCGGTAACCGACATTATCGCTTTGTTAGGCGAGCAGCAGTCAGACGAGCACAATATCTGTACATCCTTGAGTCTGGCAAAGTAAATGCTATCTGACTTCTGTATACATCCCAATTTCAACCGAGGACAGCATCTTTCCACCCCCAATTTCCATCCCATTGCTTTCAACCATTTTCTGAGTTTCAATGATGAGGGCATCTTGCACTACTTATTTACATACTGCAAGATAACAGCAGAAGTCCGTCATTGCAAATCTGTGGTCGTGGTCCATCGCTAGTGCGGGTTGGGATACAAGAAAGCAGATTACTATTTTCCTGTTGTTCTAAAGCTCCAGGTCGGCCAGTCCATGGTGCAACTGTTGTCCAAGTAGACAGAACAACCCTATACAGCATCCGGTTCTGAGCTCAATCATGCAGTTCACGAAATACGCCAGTGCGGATCCCAGTATAGCTGCGATACCCACCACGGCGATCGCAGGTTATTACCATGGGGGGGGAGACTGGAGACATAAATGGTTTGCAACGCTATGTGATATCTTTCAATGAGCAAGCTGACCCGCCTTGTGAAAATAATTTCATTGGGCATCTGTCCGACCGCCGGTTACTCCGAGTTTGTTACCACAACATGGGACTCCAGTACATATGGAGACTGCTGTTCCTCCTCCCCATATTGCTTTCATTATCTCAGGGCTACCGGCCGAACCGCATCGTATTTGCTGCATAATACCTGGTCATCGAAACTTTGGTACGGACTTCGTCCATCCTTCATCCTCATGAAGCCCCCGAACACTAATCAATGCCCTTTCTCATACAGCTATTATAGCAGCTATGTGACATTCCATATCTATCGAGACTTTGAAAAGACCCATACAGACCCCATTACACAATTCAGCTGTATTTCCACCGGAGAATATACCGGGGTTACTCTCTGGCGAGACTTTTCAAAGTTACTTCACCCATCCACAACATCAAGCTCGGTCCCTACTCAGTCACATTCCGCACCAAAACCAGGCTCCTCACCTGAACCATCGGGTTCTTCTCGCATCTGGATTGTGGGGGCCGTCCTCGGCCCCATTGCCGCCTGCGTCTTGGTCGGTGCTCTTGTGTTCTTCTTGGCCAAGAGGAAGTCCCGGGGCAAATTGTCTTCAGGGGCAGCTAAGGGAGATAACGGCCATGGAAATGACGAGATGATGGCTCATGGCGGTCACGACTACGACCAGCCCATGCGCGTCGGGTGAACAGATTGCAGTTGGCTCAATTGTGGTGCGGGAGAAGGCTTCGTAGCCGAGTTTCTCGGTGTTCCCCTTTGTGCCCCTTCTTCCCCTCTGATCTTATTGTTCTATAAGGCATTTAATATTGTATTTCCTCTTAACTTCGCCGTTTATAATTAAATAATATATATAGCGTTATTAACTACAGTAGTTAAGCTTAATACTACTAAATGTTACTTTATATAAATGCAATGCTATTATAGCAGCAAGCGGTCCATGTATTTCCGTTAGTTTCATTAGCGCCCTGGTATCAGTGTTGAGAACGCCTACATCTATCAATATTGTCATCCTCGCAGTCCAGGTGCCCAAAAAGGCCTTGTTTCATCTCTCTGAACTCTTTGTTAGCGCATACCTGGGACTGAAGAAGCTGGACGACAATGCCGGCCCGGCCAAGGGTCTGTCCATCTTCCTGCCTGAGGGCACCATCGCCGAGATCGAAAACATCGCCAAGGCAGCGTTCGATCTGCCCAAGCCCTCATACAAGTTATTACCAAAGCCCATCGTGGACTTCGTGGCCGGGGCCACCTGTTTGTTCGGAGGCTACTCGCCTGTCTCGATGGTTGTCAAGAAGAATCCGCGCCTGTGGGCGAAACAGGTAAGACGTATCACACAAGAAGGGTAGTCGTCTCAGAACGCCAGAGAGTTTACCGCGAGGGTGGATGAGCCTCCTGCATAGAGTATGGAGGAACACAATAATCCATTCCTCTTTCCTTGTGTGCCAATAGGTACTCACGACATAGGCTTTGATGAGACATGAACGCTTCTTGGTCGCAGACAGCACAGACTACCTTCTCTAGCTAACCCAAGTCAAATGATGCCTTTCTGTCCAATAGATTGTGACACCACAACTTGCCTTGGGTGACTGTTATCTTGCACCTCACAGCTTCCGCTGCCCTACTTCTTGCAACGATTATGTCAACCAGTTTCTTAAGTAATATAAATAATAAACAACCGCTATACACAATGGTTCGAAAATCGCACTTCGGTTAAGAAATTACACGTCTGCTCGAAGGGATATCCAAGTTGTGCCCGTCGTCGATGCTTAACACCGAGACGCATAAGTTGTGAAGGAATGCAATAAAATCCCAGAGAACCAAAAATCTCATGGGAAGCACTCGCGTCGTAGAAGACGACCGATCTCAGTTTCATCACCGGGCTAAGCAATCGGGCACATGCGATTCCCTGTTGCCATACCAGCCCTGCATTCACCACGTCTCTTGCCGGCAACGTGCCTGCCAAAATCCCAAGATAACTCCTATCATCTGAGCCAGGTGTGCAGCTGCCTTGAACTGCAGGAGCGAATTTTGAAGCCCGCGTGAATTCAGAGGTGCTTCTCTATTCAATTACTGTAGGCCTCTCTCAAGCTTCCCATCACTTCGACTTCTCCTCAGCTACTACTTCACCAACACCAGCTAATCTCGGGATTAGGCAAGGCCAATTCGACTTCAGTGCTCAACATGTCTCCGGGAGCCGACCTTTTGAGCAAGCCTGGCGAGGATCTCCTCAAAAGTGGACTTTCTCGGATGCTGAGGTCAGCGCAGGCGACAAGGTCTGGCGAGTTCACAAAATCATACTGTGTAGTCGTTCAGATTACTTCAAGAAGGCTTTCAATGGTAGTTTCAGCGAATCTCGGACAGGCAAGTTGGAGATTCGTGACCAAGACCCCGACAACATGTAAGATGCAACCCCTATCGGCTGCCCCCCTCAAATGACATACCTAAAATAGATGTAAAAATCAACAACATCAGCAATAGATAGGTCAATTGAACAACGCACACTGCATTTTAAGGCCTGTTTCGGCTGGTGCGCACTATAATAGAATTACCCTTATTACCAGCTCGATTTGTATTATTTTTCACTACCTTATCGGCGCGCCTTTTCGGCCTTTTCGGCCTCTTCCTTGGCTTTCTTTTTTTAATGTCTTTTTAAACCTCTTTAATGTTTATTATATATATAAAGCCCTTATTAAAGTCCTTGTCGACTTTCCTTCTCTTTTAAGATTTTGTTTTTTTTAAATCTGCCTTTAAACCGGCTTTTTTACTTTAACCGGCCGATCTAGGCCGTTAAATTATTAATACTCTTACCGAGCTTTTTTTATAGTAACCTCTTAATTAAATTATCGGTGGTAATATTAATACTAAATATCGCAGCCTTTAAATTTTTAACCTGCCGGCTGTTTTTAGGCGTCTCGATTTTTTTAGCCTTCGGTTTAGCTGGCTGGCGCGCATTCTCGGCGGCGATAGCTTTATCGATAGCTCGCACTATATTAGTGCGATAGAGCTTATTATTTATCGGCTTATTAATATTAAAGGGGTAAATACTAATTACTGCTTATTTATTAGCGATAACTTTAAGGGTAAAAACTATTTTACGTGCTTTAGCTTAAGTTTAAAGGAAGTCCCCTTTTTTAACGTAGCTATTATTAATAACGGCGTATACTAAGTCGAGCTCCTTTCGAAACCTCTTTTTTAAGACTTTAAAACAGCTAATATTTAAGGGCTAGAGTATATAAGAGCTATATAGTAATAAATAAAGGAGCTATACTTTAGCTTTTAACGCCGTTAATATGAAATTATTATCGATATAATTTCTATATTTATTTAAAATTAAAAGCTTTTATTAGTTAAAGTTATTAAGCTTAATTAAAGGAATAAAGATTTTTTTAGCTATTTTAAGGCTATAAGATTAAAAGTTTATCTTTTTAGTAACGCTTTAAAAGCTTAGTTTTTATACTCGTAATTAATTTTTTTTTAAGGGAATTATTATTATTAGACCGATTAGCTTTTAAATATAATTAAAGGCGGCAGGATATTATTAATAGTATTAATATACTTTAAAATAATTATTTATTCGCGATTAGTCGAGTTATTCCGTATTAAATTTTAATAGGCGGTAAGGCCGATTATTATAGTACTTTCCCTTATCGTTATCGTAGTTCCTATTTTATCGGCGTTAAATTTAAATCGAGGGGGTATGCTTACAATAATAGTAGTGTTAAGCCGATTAAAAAACCTTCGCACGGCCCCGTTTAATGTGTATGCGAGGCGCCGGAAATCTATCGCTTTAATACGCACGGTTTTAAAGGCCGGATAACGTCTTAAAAAACGGTGTACCCATCGCTTACCGATAAGGTAATCGACCTTTTTTATAAGGAGAATACGTTAAGTATATATATAAAAGAGTTAGTGCGTAGATGCGTAACTTAAATTAGCTTAGAAAAGGGCCTATTTAGTTAAAAAAGTCTTTTTCGTAAAGGTGAATAACTGCCGAGTTTTATCCTGCTTTTTTTTTAAATATTAACCCCTAAATCGGTTACGAAGGGTGCCCCTATTAATATTATAGTTTTTAGCCGCACGGTTAATGCTTCCGCCGGCCAGCACGGCCTAGACCGCTTGGGCAATGCGAGCTTCTTTGGTTATATTGGTAGTGGTAAAAAGAGGAAAAAAAGAGGAAGAGATTAATCTACTTCAATTGATAAACGAGTGAGATTTGACCCCTTTATATACTGTTGTTATTGCTCAGGGGCTCTAGAATTATCTAAAATCTGGAGGGGTCATTTGAGGGGGGGGCAGCCGATAGGGGTTGCATCTTAGACCGGATTTGCCGTTTTTGACAGTTCACGAGTAGCTAGGTCTGGAAGAACACAGAACAGCCCGAAAAGGGGAAGAATGAATGAACGAAGAAACATCAGCGAAAACTTTTTCTTTTCCCCGATGCCGTAAACATTAAGGGCTACTATCGCTAAATCTCAATCGCTCGTAACACGCTTAAAACAGATCCTAACCCATCATGACTTATATCTATGTTTTCTAGAGCGAGATTGGGCGAGTGCAAACAAAACAGTCGTGACAGGAAAGCCCGCCCAAACCTTTCATAAGTAGGTAGGTCGGTGTCCACTCGCCGCTGTTGCTCCTCCTAACGAGCCCCTTCCCCGTCCACACCCGTCATCCCCAACATGACCACCTCGCCGCCGCGATCCTCCCCACCCGAGATGGACCGCCGCATCAGCCGCTGCTGCATCTCCACATCCCGCTCGATGCCCCCGTTGCGCTGCACGCGCTGGTACCGCTCCTGCATCAGCGCGGCCGCCCGCTGCTTGCGCATCGCGCGGTGGTGCAGGTAGTTGTTGCTGTTCTGCTGCAGCAACGAGTGGTGGCGCGCCTCGTATTGGCGCCGGTCCGTCGCGCGGTAGGGCACGGGGTCGCCCGTCGCGGTGTCCATGCCGAGGCTGGTGTCGGGGAAGAAGCGGACCGTCTTCGCCTTCGTCTTGCCCTTGCTCTTGGGGGCGCCGTGGTGGGGGTTCTTGAGGCAGCTGCGTCGGGGCTTGGGTTGGGTCGGGGACGGGAGCGGGAACGGGCTTTTTGCGAGACGATTGCTTTTGCTTTTGCTGCTGCTGTGTAGGCGGCGGCGGCGGCGGCGGCGGCTGTTGATGGTGTTGTTGTGGCTGTGGGTGCTGTAGTAGTATAATACCACCGTAGTCCTCCTCATACCACTCCCTCTCCTCCCGCTCCTTCTCCCTCATCTCCTCCTCCATCTTCCGCCTCTGCTCCCCAATCCTCCTCTCCTCCGCCTCCTTCCTCTCCCGCACCTCCCGCACCTTCCTGGCTTCTTCCTCCACAACCTCCCGAAGTCTCCGAATCTTCCTCCGCCGCCTCTCCTCATCCCGTACTCGATCCCGCACCAACAGTCCCCGAACCCTCCCCTCACTAGCCCCCACCGCCTCCGCCGCCCCCGCGTCCGGCAGCGCATAGTGCGGCGGCACCAGCGCCGTCCTCACAAACGGCCGCGGCGCAACCAGCGGGTCGCACCGACTATCCGACGCGCTGCTGCCCTCGACGACCCGATCCGACACGTAGGGACTGCGCGGCACGCCCGGGTGCCGCAGGGGCCCGACGAGCTGCGAGGTGGGCAGGTGGGCGCTGCGCGCGTGCGCGAAGACGGCGCCGACGCGGGCCGTGGCGAACTGGTGCGCGACCGCGTCGTTCTGGCGCGCCGCCGCAGCGCCGAAGAAGGTTGGGTGGCGCGCGGGCGCGGGCGCGGGGCGGTGCGGCGGCTTCTTTTGGTGCGTCGGGGGTGGGGTGGGCAGGAGGACCGGCCGCTGGTTGGTGTAGGGGCTTTGCTTCTTCGAGGACCACATGCTGCGTCGATGGATGATGTTGGTTGGGCCCTTTCTGGTGTGGTGGTGGTGATGAAGATGAGGGACTCGGATCGACCTCCGAGGTTTTGCTCGTCGCTCGAACAGTTGATCTGTAAACGTGGTCGATCGTGAGTACTGAACGAAATATCCGAAAGAAAAGACAAGGAATCAAACAACGTGGTTGTTGATATGATACAGGCAGGCAGGCCTATATAAAAGTATTATAGAATAGACAATGCCAATGTTGCTCTTTCTCAGGACACGATATTGTGATGGACAGTTAAAGGAGGCTTTGAGATCTAAAACATGTATTGTAGAAATATCCTTCTGTTCGTTGTCATATGGACAAAGGTCTCGAAAGGTCTTGCTAACCTCCCCTGTCTCTTTATTCGGTTGACACGGTGAGGGTAGTTGTTCCGTCAAGTCATGGTTGCGGCGATTCCCATCAAGGCTGTCAAATTAAATGAAAATTGTTCGAACGCTGGTCTACAAATTATCATCCCCCTTCCTACCACTCAAGTCCGCCCCGAGTGGGCTATTTGCAAGCGCTCCGGATCAAATACCCAAGTAATTATGTAGCGTAGTAAAAAGAAACCTAAATGACTGAAAATGCTCAAAGAACGATATGATGGGGTATGTGGCTTTTGGTATTTCGCAAATAAATAACAGAATCGAACAAGCAAGTCTTGAAACGTGAACAAGTATATCCAGAAATCGTGATAACAGTAAGAAGCGTCATCATGATGCGCATGTCATGAAGAGTGCTTCGCGGGTATGGTGCGTGATTAGAGATCGTATTGCATTGACCGAAATGAATCGTCAAGAAGGTGAACCGATCGGTTAACCCTCAAAGTCGCCAAACTCGCCGTACCCGTACGGGTTCCATTCTTGTCCGGGGTACGACGTGGCGCTCATAACGGGAATACCGTCATCCAGGTCATCCGGAGCAGCAGCCAACTCGACAGGTTGGTCAACAAGGATCTTCTCCTCAGGCTCCGCAGGCGCCGCGGACTGTGGCTGCTGCTGCTGCTGCTGCGCTCCCGATTGGTCGTAGGGCGTAGCAGGATAATCCCCAGGGGCTGCCGGGGTCGAGCTTTCCGTAGCAATAGACGGCGTGCCACCAGCTGCGACATCATAGTTTCCACCGTTCGGCGGCTGCACGAAGTAGCTACCGTTGTGCGCCATATCACCCTGCGCCGCAGCCCCAGCAGTGATGCCGAGAGCAGCGCCTCCCATAGCTGCAGCACCGATAGCCCCCGCGTGGTTGTTGCTGTCAGGATGCTGCTGAGGTCCAGGAACCTCTTCAGTGGGGGATCGCATTTTGCGGGGCGTAACGTCGTATATATCCTCCATGTCAGACGACTGGCTATTGGCTTTGCCAACGTTGATGTTCAGGGTAGGATTAGACACCTGGTGGTGAGGAGCTCGCGACGGATCTGGGCTTAGCGAGGCGCTTTGCGTACGGTCCTCGGCGAGTGGAATATTGTGAGTCATGGCGACACCCGGACCATGTACACCACTGCGAGGTGAAGGCGTGTGGCTGATGTCACTGACATTCCCTCTTTCTGTAGCAGGTTCTGACCCATGCACAGATTCCGCTGCAGGAACAGGCGGATTCGGAAGACGACCGGCAGCAGGGTTAACGGGAGAGAAAGTAGCAGCCGAATCAGGCAGGGGGTAGTTTTGAGGAGAGCCCGGATGCTGGATATGAGGATTTGGCTGCTGCTGCTGCTGCTGTTGAGACTGCTGGGGCGAATTCAGAGTCGTGGCAATATGCTGCAAATTTGGCTTGGGCATACCGCCGTCATTCTGGGGCGACATGCTGCTGACGCGCGACGAAGGGTCTGCTGGAGCCAGGTCTTGTGAGTTCTCCGGCGATATCACCCGACGTTGGTTATCCGCAGGCGGCCCTCCGAGTTGTTGGCCTTCAGGTGGCGGGGTATGCATCATTGGCTGCTGCAGCGGAGGAGTCTGCGAATAGTGTGGACTAGGTTGTGGCTGACCCTGAGGGAACCCCTGAGCTTGGGTGAACTGCTGCTGAGGAGGGCCTTGAGCCAAACCCATCGGCATACCGCCTTGAAACTGCGGCTGAGTCGGGCCAAATGGCGACTGGACCGGAGGCGGCGAGTTGGAAGGGCTTGGACCAAATTGCTGCTGCTGCTGCTGCTGCTGCATAGGCCCCGGGTACCCCTGGAACTGCTGCCCGTACATCTGCGGCGAGAAAGCCGTCCCACCAGTGTCACCGTAACCATGCACAGGCTGGTACCCTTGAGGAATGGGAACTTGGGCGTACTGAGGTTCCTGGCCCCGACCACCAGCCATTGGCTGCTGCGGTGGTGCTTGGCCCCGGCCCGCGAGCATTCCAGCCATCATGTGAGGGGGCATCTGCTGTCCACGACCGGCCTGCAATTGCATTTGCTGAAGCATTTGAGGAGGGATCTGACCGGGAAGAAACATTCCTCGCCCGGCCTGCTTTGGCGGCATCTGTCCACGGCCCTGGCCAGCTTGCATGGACCCGGGGGCTTGGCCAGGCCCGGGGAATGACCCCTGGGGAGAACCGTTGGGTCCCATGGGAGGACGTTGCATTCCCATCGGCATAGGCTGACCTGGCGCACCACGACCACCCTGCATCATATGCATAGGGATTTGCTGCTGTGGACCTTGAGGGCGTTGCTGCTGCTGTTGCTGCGGCTGCTGTTGATTCGGCTCTGGGACCCTGGAGCTCCGCTTGAACACGCTCTTCAACTTGTCCTTGGTGCTCTCCTTAGACTGCGCCGAAGAATTCGAGGGCTGAAGAGCCGCCTGCTGCTTCTTGGAGCCGCCAAAGAACTTAGACATCGTACTCTTCTGATGTTCTGGCTTGGGGGGCTCGAGGCCTGGACTAGGAGCAGGACCTGTCTGGGTCCTCAACTGGTTCTGCATTTGCTGTGGGTTCTGCTGTTGAGGTGCAGAGCCCTGCATGGTCCCGGGTCGCGACGGGTTTTGAGGGCCCCAGGTCTGGGCGTGTGGGTTTGGCGGCGGAGCAAGACCAGGAGAACTGCCACGCGGAGGACCGGTGGGTTGTTGAGTGTCTGCTGGAGCAGCCGCATTTGGTGCCTGCACATTGAAGCCAGTCGAGGGTTTGGGCGAAAGCTGTTGCTGAGAATGGCCATCTTGGCTTATCGGCGACTGGGTATGCGCAACTGACAAGACAGAGGGGGTGGGTATCGATGGATGACGTCCATGTCCAAATCCGCCACTTTCTCCAATGTGTGTCAGCGATGGCTGGTCGTTCAGAGCCGGATGATCCTCCACGGGCTCTACATTGACAGAGGAGTCCGACTTGACATGATGAAGCCTATAAGTTGGAGCCGTCGGGACCGCATTATGTGTAGTGACGGCAGTAGGCGGGTTGGCCGATGAGAAAGAGAAGTCTCGATCTTGTCTCGATGGACCAGAACCAACTGGCTTCCTGGCCGGTGAGTTCCGCGGTACCATAGATGCGCCGCCGATACTTATTCTCTCATGAGAAGACTTCCGTGAGAGAGGCGGGGAGGCCGTTCCACTCGTATCGTGGGAGGACCCGTTCACTGATGTGTTGCTAGCCTCGTTATCCCCTGAAGGTCGTTGCAGTTCGCGTTCGTCTGGACGATCTTGGGCAAACGAGTTCTTCTGCGAGGGAAGAGTAGGTCGGTCGTCCCGCGATGCTTGTTGATGTGGCGGCACGGCGCCTTGTCGGTTCGGCGCAACAACACCTTGCTGAGGCTGCTGGGTATTCATAGCACCCCCTGGACCCGGTAGAGTTGATACCCGAGTCCGGTTGGGTGAGCCCTGCCCGCTTCCGCTCGGGATGGTGATCATCTTTGGGCGCTGGCCCGCTTGCACGGGCATCTGGACAAACCCCTGCGAGTTCCGGCCGCCCAGGGGAGGACTGGACTGCTGTTGCGGAGATCTAAACTGCCGAGCACCCGTCATCATGGTATCGAAAGTGGGCCCTTGTACAGACTGCGGCATCTGACCCGGGCGGGACTGCTGCTGGCCAGGTTGCGGCGGCGACTGGCCCTGCGGAGGCATGGGCTGTCCGCCAAGTGCCGGTGGGCCATGTGTTGATCTTGAGCCTGGCCGATTATTGAACAGACCGAGGAACCCGCCAGAAGGTTTCTTCAAGCTCTCATCCACGTTGTCTGGCGGCTGCATAGAACCATGCTGCATTCCTCCAGCTGGTTGGCGTGCAGGCTCTTGCGTAATCTGTCTTCCCCCAGGACCGGGGCCCGGCTGACCAGGGCGACCTGGTTGTTGATGCCACAAAGGCATCTGTGCGCCCTCTTGAGGTCGAGGGGGTCCGACATCGAGGGTCGGCCAGCCTGAGCCTGAGCTTGCGCTTGAGCTTGAGGGGCACCTGGGTTTGCTAGTTGATCTTCGTCGTGTCCATTGTTTTTGAATATATCCTTGAGCTCTGACAACCTTTTCCTGGCGCCACCACGGCCATGCGCTTTGCCGGGTTGCGGATCATTCTTCGTGCTGAAAGGATCAGAGTTGACGACACTGAACGAAGACTGCGGCTTCTTAACCCCACCAAAGAAGGGCTTCTTCTTCTTCTCCTCGTGCGGTCCACCATCAGGTCCTCCTACGTGCTCGCTGACGCTTCGGAAGTGCTGCATCGGCTGCGAATGAGGCTGGTTGCCGTTCATCGCAGGAGGGTTCTGCGGACTCTGCATCGACACTCGTCTAGCTTGCTCGCTAGGATCGAATCCTACCACATCACTGTTCTCAGAAACATCATCACTCCGGATCGATCCAACAGCCCCGTCGGTGCTGCCTCGCCCATTGAACTTGCCGCCTATTTCCTTTGAAAGACTTGGGCTGCGCCTGAGATCGTTATCGTCACCCGGCTGGAACTCATTAGCAATAGGCTTTGAAAAGGCAATTGCATCTTGCCGAGGGCCTGATGTGGCTTGGATCTGGTCCTGCCGGGGTGCTTGTGCAAATTGGATTGGCGGGTGGTTGGAGGCGCCAGCCGGAAAGAGCCCCGGGTATTTCTGGGCAGCAACCGGCGGCAGACCGCTGTTTCTCATCCGCTGAGGCGGTTGCGACGGGGCACTACTCACATGAGACCTCACACCCGTTTCCTTGTCAAGAGAAGGATCATACCGAGGTTGAGGGCTATGCGTCTTTCTTGGAGCGAGAGGCTCAGTTAGCTGGGACTCTTGAAGGTTCCACCGCGGCGATGGCGGAAGCTGATTGACTGGGTTCCCCGTGGACACCCCTCCGGGCTTCAGAGACGACATAAACGGTTGACCTTCCATCAGAGGTGACGTCGTTTGCCGGGGCATCTGGCCAGGCTGGCTCAACGAAGGACTGCCTCGGCCCATGGCCGGATGCTGAGAACCGCTTGGCATGTGCGGCGAGTTGCGACTTGCATTTAATACAGAGCCATCGGAGCCATTGACAGCGTGCTGAAACGGCCCAGGGCCATACCCATTCGCAACCGGGCTGTTGGGGGCGAGCTGACGCGCAATGTGGTGCGACATTGAGGCAGGGGGCTTCGAAGGAGAAGATGGTGCTTGAGCCGAAATATGGCCGTAATACGGTTGCTGCCCTGGGGCTGACTGGGGGATGTTATCGATGGGCGAGGCGCCACGCGAGTCTGGAGAAAAGGCGTCCTCTTCACCCGATGTATCGGGGTCTATCGGCGGAGGCGGTGGGCTCCTTTCGTCTGAGCAACCGCCAGGTGACGGGCCTCTTCGGTCGTCCTCAGTCGAACTTTTCTTGCTGCCCCAGCCGAAGGATGTTGTGCGAGAAATAGAAGGGAGCCCGAAAGACGCCTGTCGTGATGGGGGCGCTGGGGATTGCCGTGACTGCTGCTGCTGCTGCTGTTGGTACGGCGGTTGTTGGATGTAAGGATCGGCAGCAGGGTGTTGCGGGTCGGCGGCGAAGGTAGCAGCCATAGGGGCGGCCATGCTCTCGGGTCCGGCGTGGGTCGGTCGTTCGGCAGTAGCCGAGGCGGGTGCGCGACGAAGGAGAGTTTCTGTCGGCGATGTTACTTGGACCCAATTATGCGGTCTGTGACTTCATAGGAGCAATGGTTAGTTAGATGCGGAGCAAACGGGTTAAAGTTGGCGGGCGTGACCGGAGGGAAGGGGGACTGACCAGGCCGATGACCACCTGCGAAGGGCGGGTCGAGATCGAAACCCTCTTCTTCGAGCAGAGGAGTCCCCGTGGAGGAATCCCAGGTGGGTTGGGATTTGCTGATGGGGGCAGGTGGTGCCAATTGAGGGAGATGCGAGTCAGACTCCTCGTGGACGCGTTTGTCCCAACCGCGAAAGGCTGGGCTTGAGGAAGAAGGTAAAGAGGGTGCAGCGTCGGCGGCGGCGGTCGGGGCCGCTATGGAGCCTAGCGGGCGACCCGACGAATTGAGAGGCGCTTGTTGTACGTAGGCTTCGTCGTTGCCAGCAGCGGCCCGGTCGCGATTGTCGCTCTCAGAAATAACTCCTGGCGCAGACAATATACCGGCTTCAGGTGTCACTGACGATGGCGGCTGCCAGGGAGAAGATTGGTTGCTACGGCTGAATGATTTGAACGGTGAGATGCTAGACAGAAAAGGAAGTGAGAACTGGGAGTTCCTAGCCGGGCGAGTCTTGCCGTTGGCCCTAGCTGCTGACGGTGCTGCCGCTGCTACTGCTGACGGTACCACTGCGGTTGTTGGGGTCGATTTGTGCGGCTGGAGCAGCAGTGGCAGGGAACGAGAATGAGTATGGCGGCCGCCTTGCTGCAGTGGTGCAGCAGTTGGCTGATGTTGCTGCTGATGTTGCTGCTGCCGTTGCTGCTGATCCTGCTGCGCACCATGACCAAGTCGTGGTGCATCTGCATCTGCACGCAAGCGGCGCGGTCGCCAATGAAGGCGTGTACCACTGGGGGCAGCGGTGGTACCGGCGGTGGTACTGGTAGGGTTCAATTGCGAGGACGATTCCCTGCGCCATCTCCAGACGCTAAAGCCCCAGGAGGTACGGTGCTCATTTCGTTTTCTGGATACCGCTGTCGAAGACTGGGTGGGCGGGGTGTCGACTGCCTGGCCCGACGCCTGCAAAGCCTAGATCCATCAAAAATATGTCAACAACCAGGCCCAGCGTGTGTCTATTAATAAAACCCCAGTGTCTTGAATCGCGCGTGCTTTGATTTGGACAGGCATTGCCAATTTGAAGGGAGTCGCCGCTTGGTCGCTGTAGTTCAAATGCTAATTGCTGCCGAAAGCATGCAGCACGAGTGGGGGGGAACGCCTGGAAAGGAAAGAAGCGAACAAGGGGACAAAAGAGTAAAAGATTAGGTGTAGGACATGTACAAACATGGAACCGTTTGTCTGTCAGCTCGGGCTCGGACACACACCAGGTAGGTAAATCTTCTCTTGTATAACATAATACCACTTGGAACTTATTAGGAGGAAGAGGACGGGGGAATTGGGAATTGGAGGGGTGGTTCGGTGGATGATGGATGGCCTTGTTAGTGTGTGCATGTCATGCAACCGAGTTCGAGGTAGCTGAAGCGAAGAGGCGTGTAAGATTGCCAAGTCTAGGAGTAGCCATGGCTGACTCCCATTCTGCTTTGGGGATGTTTTTTTCTTCTTCTTTGTATTCGTACACGCAATCTCAACCGCCCATCCACCAGCTCTAGTTAGGCCAATACATACTTAAGTATTTCTCTTGTTCTCTGTTGTTGCCTCCCTCGCTCATCTCTTATTTCGCTTTCTCTTTCGCTCTCTTTCGCTTCCTCACTCGCGCATACACTTGCAGGGAGCCTCCCCGCGATCATCGAGATGAGATTCTAAACTCCTGAATAGAAACACGGCACAGCGCGTGGTCGGCACCTCAGCCCTTGGCCCCCAAGGTAAGCAACCAGCCAGCCGTGCAGATGTGTGTACGTATGTAAGCCTCGCCATAAAGAGGCATCTTCGGTCCGCCTCTTCGCTCGTGGCGGAGTGAGATTAAGTAAGCCCGGCTGCATGCTGACTCTCACCCACGTGGTAGCTTCTATCGGTACGTACGAATAGAAGAAGTTTCGGGGTGGTGGCCAGCAGAGGATCCATAGTGGGGGTAGAAGGTGCAAGGGAAAGAGAAAAAAAAGAAAAAAAGAAGAGAAGACTATGCAACCCATGCAGGCCAGATGTGTAATGTTACACTCGGAATACTAGGTAGGTAGGTATAGGTAGGATTTCCATATGAAAAGAAGAAACAATCATTGAAATACCTTATCACCACCGCCAGTAGTCCCCGCTCGAAATCTGCTCTTGCCCTTGTTGAACAATTTCATCCCTGACTTGATACCCGTTCTGGTCCCTTTGTTGGCAAAGCCGGCTGCTGCTTGGAGTAGCTCCTTGCCCTTGGTCCCTACTTGGTTGTGCGATGCGCCGAATTGTTGTCCAATGGACCCGCTCGGCTGTCGGCCTAGGCCTTGCTGCGAACCGGACGTAACGTTGGGGTTGCTCGCGTTGAGGTACTGCTGGTAATACGGTTGCTGCGCGGATGCCGGTCCGCCCGCTGAAGTCGGGCTTTGCCCTGGGCCCGACAAACCTGCCAGCGTAAGGTCCGTCTCGGACCCTGCCGCATTTGCCCCGTTTGCTTGCTCCTGCATATGCAGCAACCAATTTGACAGGCCAGAATCCATCTCTGCGTACTGCACCCTTGCCTCTTCAAACTTCTCTGCTCGCATGGGAAGCGTCGGTAGGCTGAGTATCTCCCTCCAAGCCATTATCTTGGGTTGATTGAGGGACGTTGGACCCGAGGCAGCCGGCGGCGCAGCTGTGTCATCGTCCATTGGCCCTTCAGCCGCTGGTGTCTGGGAAAGGGCAGGATGCTGAGCATGCGGTGGACTCGGGGGTTGCGATGCCTCTTCCATAAGCGACTTCTCATCAGCGAGCGACAAACGCTTGGTGTTGTCCATTCCTGGGGAAGCTAGACTTTTTCGACGATTTGAAATGATCGACACGGGTGATGGCGGCTCAAGTCCAGCGATTCCTAGTCCCTCAGGGCCACGGCTGCTGACCAAGGAGACTTGATGAGACACAGTCCCGTCATTGTCTGCATCGATATGTACTGCCGGAGTCGGCGCTGTAGGGGCAGATGGCGAAGAGGTGGATGACTTGGCTGGATCCTGTGACGTGTCTGCACCAAATAATGGAGCGTTGGTATCCGTAGTGGGACTTACAGAAACTTCTTCGGGGCCTCCTTCCCACGAGAATCGCCGCTTAAAAGTTGGCGCTCTAGTAGTATTTGATTGTGGTTCGTTGGGGGAGGACTCGGGTTTCATCTGCGACGGCAGCTGATATATCGACTGATTATTGTTGTCGGCATCTTTCATTGTCTGCCCAGCCTCCTGTAACGACTTGTCCTCTGCGGGACCTAAATAATCGTCGTATACTCCGGACAAGTACGTGCTTTCTCTTGTCAGAGCATTACCATCCAATGATCCAGAGCTTGGTCCGAGCAAGCCACCGGCACCTGCGGAATGGATTGGAGTCGCGTTCAAAGACTTCATGATGTCGTCTCTTAGCCGGTCGTTTTCGTTGGGCGAAGCTGTCTCAATGGAACTCATTGTTAAGTTCCGCGGAGGCATGGTGGGGGCAAATTCGCCTTCTGCCGTCTCGCCGCGTCGAGGATTGAGAGGGGCTGTTGGAATAAACTGGGAAGGAGACGGCTCTGGCTGCGAAGTTGTACTCGCCGAGTTTGAAGTGTTTTCTCGTTGAATACCCGATAAAGCTTCAGGAGCACTGGTTTGCAGAGGAGGCAGCGACATAGGAGTAGCATGAGACGGGGGCCCAGTAGGGGCGACCTCTTCAGCAACGTCCTGATCATGTTTGCCCGTTGCGCCTCCAAATCCATCATGCTGGGGAGTCATCTTGGGGGTAGTATCGACAGGTTGAGCCTGCTTGACTGCCGTCGTTGGCACCAGATCCTCTGCAGACTCGGCAACTGGCGAGACTTCTTCCTGCGGCGGGGACAACTGTCTCGTTCGAAAATCGGGGGTTTCCATTGGCGTCGGGGCTTCTGACCCTATATTTGTTGTTTCGGAAACCCAGCCTCCAGGAATCGATGGCCTCGGCGCTTTAGGCGTATCTGAAGCCGTTTGATTATGTGTGCCGCCGAAACCACCAGAGGTTGGTGCAGTATTGGCTTCTGCGGGGAAGTTTGGTGCTCGCTGCGTTGTCGAGTCCTTAGTGTCCCGACTGGCTGCGAGAGCTGGGCTTCCGATAAGACTGTGAGCCTTGTGAGGCTGGTCGGAGGTAGAGGTCTCAGTGGTGAAAAGTCCACGAGGCCCAGTATTTGGATCGGGATCCTCAAGGAAATACTGGGGCTGTTCTTCGGTAGGTGCGGCAGAGTGAGAGGCTCCGAAGAAGTCTTCTCCAAACCCCGACATGCGTGTCAGATCCGGCAGTTGTGGGCTGACTGATAGACGCCGCGAACTCTGAAGTTCTAGCTTGTTCAGGCGCGACTGTTCTTCGGTTATGTAATTCCCCTTGGCGCCATCCATGGGGCTCAAAGCACGAGATGCATCTGCTGTATCGTTGTTCGGGCCAGACATCAAACGATCCATTCCGTACTCGCTCCTCCTCTCTGCCACCGGCGCCAAGGTTGTCTTCAATCCTCGTGAGGCATCGGATAGGGGGTCGTCCCTCTCGAAACTTGGTCGGCGTCGTTCACCGGTGGGAGATCGCATGGCATTGCCATCGTTACTGTCGATGCTTGGCCTGCTAGAGTCCAAAGACGTTCTCTGTTTCTCTTCCTCCATGCGACGATAGATATCCGCCGGCCGTACAAATGGCAATGGCTTCCCCGACGTATTGGCTGCCTGGCCCGGAGAATTTGTCCTCTCGTCCATCCACGGCCGAGCCGAGCCCGAGCTTGAGCCAGGCCGGGAACCTGATCGAGGCCTCGATATATCGGCAGGGTCGGGCATATCTTGTCGGCTCATGCTGCTCTTGCGCGGGGGAAACGTGAGGTTGCCGGACTACCAGATGCCTGGCTAGAAGAAGTGGCTCGACCACGGGCTTGGGCCGTAGGAGACATCACAGCTCCTGGCTGCTCTGCCCGGGCTGAGTAAGTCGCGTTTGGGGGGTTCTGGCGAGGCATGCCCGGTGGCTGGGGGAATGAGTTGGCGATGGAAGGCAAACTACTAGTGCCGGCCGAACTGGAAGTGTAATGTTGCTCATTTGGGAAATCAGTCTGATGTTGCTGTGTCTGAACGTGCAGCTTAGGGGCGCCGCTCGGTGTCCTCAGACCAGTCGAGGTCTTTCTAACGTGGCTCGGCATCGGCATGGCGCGGGGTCCTATGGTATGGGGAGTCGGCGTCTGACCATAAGGCGACGTCACCGGTGTGCTCTCGGAAGCGCCTTGACCCGGCTGTCGAAGACCCGTCGGTTTGGACGGAGGGGGCGGTTCTTCCGGCTCTTCATCGTCGTAATCGTCGCCCCAATCATCGCCATCGTAGCTCTGAACCTTTGCCTCTACCCATTTCCTCGTCTTGGTGCGGTTGATGTTGGTCTGGTAAGCGCTCGGCGTGCCAGGCGTCCTATAAAAAAAATCAACTGTCAACGGCCGTCTACTGTAGGTTGCAGTTTATGTATGCACTTTGCGAAAGGGTTGGCTCGACGCCGGTTAGTGCTCACATTGGCGAGGCAGTCCGGCCTTGGTGGTATACATTGCCATAAGTGCCGTCCATTGTAACGATTCTTCACCATTAACAGAAACAGGGGCGCGGTTTATTGCGACAACATGCCGAGCCGTCGAACGGAATGAGTTGTGAGGTGGCGGGCGGTTAGGACCGAGTCGCAAACCGGTTCTATCGCAGGGTGTTGGGTGGTGGAGAGAGCGACCGCACGGGAAAGGCGAGGAGGCTACAATAGGTTTAAGGCAATGTTTACAGGATGCGATGGAATGTAATGGGTAGGTCCACCAGCGTATCGCGATGATTGAAAAGCGGGCTGGGTAGGATGAAGGTCACCAGGCCGTGGTCGTCGGGCAGCTCAGTTCAAGGGCACACCCTTGCGGGTTGCGAGCGAAATAGAGTGAGAGACAGACCAGAGACAGACAGCGCCGGGGGGGCAAGGGATGACGTGTAGGGGAGGCGATGCTGGAGTGGGCAGATATGACAATGGCCTTTTCAGGAAAGGGCTGCAACGGAATCGACCGGTCAAGCGGTGCAGGGAGAATATGGCAGTATATACAAGAAATACTGCTATCAAATCATGGACCAGAAGTCGAGGCCGAAAATGCTGGTGGCAGAAAACGAATGCTGCTTGCGACAAGGCGCGTAGCTGGGGTTGTTGGCTGAACTGCAGAGTTGTCCCAATAAACACTTTATGGTTCAAGGCCGTTTGATTCGCAGTGCAGTAGGCCGGCTAGCGCTGGCTAGTAGGGCAGGGACAGACGCAGTACGGAGTTGGGAGTGCAGTACAGTGGGCAGCAAGGGGAAAAGCGGCAAAACCCAAGGTGATGAATTGTAATGAGGAAGTCCGGCCTAGCACCCCCTCCAACCCTTCCGAGTTTTCAGATGGTTCATTTCGTATTGCAACCGACAAGGCAGTAGTGTTGTCTAGAGTGCATAAGTCCTTCACATACTTGCTGACGTCGGTCGTCTTCAGGTTGGCATTCGTTCCTGGTAAAATCTCGTGAACTCCCCAGCACACAGACCATGTGATCGACGAAAACTGCTCTCCATTGTGATGACGATGCTCAGATACTACGTAGCACAAACAAAGCCTCCTCTCTTCCTCTTGCTGCTTGCCTCTCTCTTTCGATTGTTCTGCCTCTGTTGCATCAGGGCGGGCGATGACCGATGGCATCCACTCGAGTAGCACCAGTCAGCAAGTCCTGGTCTGCTGCTGGTGCTGCATTATGGCCTGCGGGTAGGAGGGTAGGTCAACTCGGCTACGGCGGGAGACGAAACAACCCTCTCCACCAGGCCAGAAATTTGAGGACGGTAGAGTGCCAGCCTCTGGCTTGCTTCCTGCTGGCATCGGACTCCAATGCTAGCATATAAACTTGTCCCTAGCTTCGTTACCATCTGGCGCTTGTTCCTGCATATTGTTTTCTTTTCAGCTGCGGGACTTCCCAGCCAGCTAAGTAGGTTAGAGGTAGACAGACACATGAACCTGGACCCTGAGGTATACACCAGAGTGTTCGAGTATTCTGACTACAACTGCAACTTTGAGACTTCGGGTGTCGCCTCGTATTGTAGACACATGGTGCGATGGAACTGTCAAGATCTAAGACAACGTGCGTAAATGATGGATACAAGCAAGCGCTCTACATGCATCCATGCATGCGACATAACCTAACGACTGTCGAGTCCGAATCTGGGGAAGGCAATTAGCGTCTCCTTTTTCTTCGTGTCTTCTAGCCACTTGCCCTGTACGACTTTTGCACAGCCACTGTGGTGGCCAGTCAGTCAGTGGTGGTCGGGTTTCTTTGATTGATCGTCTCGAACACGTTTCCCCAAACCCCTTGGGTTCTGAAGCAGGCCGAACCAAAGCAAATCAGCGCCCAGCTTTGCCCCGAGCCCGCCAACTGAAAGAATTACAGTGGAGCACTGGCCGCGCAACCACACTGACTTTGGGAACACTCAAGTGACCGCGATTCGTTGACGACCCTTATGCCACACACTCCATCAATTCCATCATCGTTTCCCAGCACTCTTCCATCAGTCGCATTTCGCTTCGCTTGCCAGCCTGTCTAGGTGACACTTCACTTCATAGACTCTTTTCGTGATAGCCCCAATCCTCCAGTAATAACCGTCGACCTGCGACACGTCCTAAGTCATAACCCATTCCTCAGCCCAGCGACTGCGACCACGACAACAACGGGCTCCTGAGATACTCCCTAACTCCGAACCTCGTCCACCATCACCCTCCTCCAGATTGTACCGTACTCTCTCGCCAAACCGATACACCTAGTTCTCGGCCTTCGCCTTTGCGGAATCCTTTAATCGCGCCGGACGCCCAAGGACGACGCTCTGTTGAGCTCGATATTCAGAGCGAAAATAGCCGGAAGAGAACCAAAGTTTGTTGGGAGGACACACATCGACCAACGGCCAACAAAATGGCTGTCGCATCCATCCAAGACCGGACCGCCGAGTTCAAGTCGGTCCTGACCCAAGTCCAGAAACGACAAGCGCAATCCAAAGTCGGCTTGCAGCGGCGATCTCTGCTGACGGACCAGCAAAAGGCCGAAGCCAATGGCGACGCCTCGGGCCAACGGCCGCGGCGATCCGAGTTCGCGCGCAAGGCGGCGGACATCGGCCGCGGCATCGCGGGCACCATGGGCAAGCTCGAGAAGCTGGCGCAGCTGGCGAAGCGCAAGACGCTCTTCGACGACCGGCCCGTCGAGATCAACGAGCTCACCTTCATCATCAAGCAGGACCTCTCCTCGCTCAACCAGCAGATCCACGGGCTCCAGGACCTGACGCGCCAGCAGCACCCGACCGCCCGCTCCGGCGGCGACCAGGTCGGCGAGCACAACAAGAACGTCGTCTTCATGCTGCAGGGCAAGCTGACCGACGTCTCGGCCAACTTCAAGGAGGTCCTCGAGGTCCGCACCAAGAACATCCAGGCCTCGCGGTCGCGGACGGAGAACTTCGTCTCTTCGGTGGCTCAGCACGCCCAGCCGGCGATACAACAATCCGCCTCGCCGCTTTACGGCACGCCGAGTAGGGCACCCCGTCGCCGGGCGGCGACACGCTGTCTCTGAACCCCGTCGGCGACCAGCAGCTCCTGATGATGGAGGAGGCGCAACCACAAAACACGTACATCGCGCAAAGAGGCGAGGCGATCGAGGCGATCGAACGGACCATCGGCGAGCTGGGCTCCATCTTTGGCCAACTAGCCCAGATGGTGTCGGAGCAGAGTGAGCAGATCCAACGCATAGACGCCAACACCGAAGACGTGGTGGACAACGTCCAAGGTGCGCAAAAGGAGCTGCTGAAGTACTGGTCGAGAGTCTCCAGCAACCGATGGCTGATCGCCAAGATGTTCGGCGTGCTGATGATATTTTTCCTGTAAGTCTTCCATTTCCCCCTGTTCTCCTACTAAGGGCGATATACTAACTTTCGTTCCACAGATTATGGGTCCTGATTGCGGGTTAAAAGAACGAATAGACGGGAATTGAGCTACACGAATAACAAGAGAACGAGACTGCGGCGAACCGGCGTTGGTGTGTGTGTGTGTCTGTACCATCACTTCTGTATATTACTTCCTGGTCCCCTTTTAGTGATCCCCAAGCGGTGCTGGGGCCGGACAAAATTAGATGTTCTAATGCCAGCGAATCCGTAACATTTTTTCGGTAACCATATATTACTACAACTATTCTCTTGGTTAATTCTTATGTTCTCAAGTACTGCTGCAGTGATAACGCAGGAACATCAAAGATTAGTCGAGACATTGAAGAGCGCAAACTGCTTTCGACGTCCAACCTAGGGTCTCGTTGCTTCTCAACATCACCCGGCCGGATAGTATAGCATACGGCGAAAGACGCTCTGCCTATGAACCCGAGGAAACCTTTCGATGCTGTCACTCCATTACAAGTCTCGGGAGACCAGTAGAGGTTAGGGTTGGTTTACTTACTAGACTTTGACTCTCGAGCCAGTGGCACTCTTGTGTCATTCACTTGGACCGTTTGAGGATATGTATGCCTTTCCCCCTATTTCTTACCGTGATTGGTGGTTTTGCACCATGTCGGGAAAGGGAACTACATAAGTACGCGACTCATAGCATTCAATGTAGCTACTTCATAATATAAACGATCAACTAATTGATACTGTTCCGTTCAAAACGTTGATTGGCCGTGCATATAGGGGTTACGGGAGTGGCTGGAGCACTCCAGAGCTTGCCCCCACAGTTCCTCCTCGTCAGTCCCATCAGTCGACAACACAGCCTGTCACCGTCCAGCTTCGAACTCGAACATAGCTCTTGTAGCTAAGCATTACCCGCAGACTGGAACGCAACGTATGCTCAGCCACAAAACATGTTGTATTTGATGTTACGTACCGTCAGCTGTTCAGTCAATTTTCTTACACTTGAGATCTGGCCCTCCGGCGCTTTTGATCGCCCTTTCCACACAGCCCGACTTGATGAAGTACGGTAAATCAAACCAAACTGAGGCGCCATTCTTGCTGTTTGCATCCATCCATTCCCAGAAGGTCAGCGCCCCGCATCCTTTCTCCTCTTTGTGCAGCTGCTTCCCGCCGTCCTTGTCTGCCCAGTTGCGTATATTGTAGATGTGAAGCCGCATCGCGAGTCCATTGTCATCCGAGCGATCACACAGGGCCTCGGGCGTCGACGGCGGTGGAGGGGGCCCCGTGGGCGGCGGTGGCGGCGGTGGTGGAGCTGGCGGATCTGGTGTGTCCCAGTTATCACTGTCGCCCCGGCCGGCATTTCCAGGCGCGCTAGAGCAAGCGTCGCCCAGATAGAAGCACGAATCGCCGTCGCTTCCGTCGCAACCCAGGTACAGGAATGCGCTAGGGTCGAGGAAACTTCCGCCGCTGACCTGGCGGGCAAACCGGGTCATGTTGCTCTGCGTGTTTCTGACGCCGATGCCCGGAAGCTGGTCCGTCTGGCCTGATCCGTGAGCGTAGTTGGCGTACCTGCGTCCAGACTCCGTATCAGGCATCATACCTATCTCTTCGGAAGCCTCTTCGGGGACAGGCATGTTTCCAGCCGACGGCTCTTCCGCGACTTGGCGCCCTCGTCTCCGCTTCTTTCCAGGTACCATGGCTGGGCCCGCATACCCCGGGTAGTTGTCACACAGGTACCAGTTAAAGTCGTCGTCCTTCTTCATACGGTTAAAGTGGCCAGACAAGCCATGCGGAGCCCATTCATGGCCATTCCAAATCTTCTTTCCTGGTGAGGGATACTGACAGTATGCGCTGTTGGTCATGGTCGTTTGAGTTGATGTGACTTGGCCATGGTTGTCCGTCTCGTAGCCGATGGTCTTTTCGAACAGTTTATTGTCCCACCAAGGGTCATAGGAGCGCTCGCCAGGGTTCACATTGGCCGAGTTGACAAGTAGGAAGGCGTTACCGTACGGGTCCGCACAGATATTCTTGGACCGGTCGCGGCCTAGGAAGTAGTCATCGTCCGAAGTGCCCGTCGGTCCGTTGGTGAACTCGACCTTGAATTGCAGGCCTATAGCATTCCTGTGCCCATTACGGCCTCCACCGCCGGCTTCACGATAGAAGTTGGAAAGCGCATGGCCGTGATCGCGGTTCTCATCACCAGGAATCAAACGCAGTACAGATTGCTCGTCCCATTTTGCAATGTCAGGCCGACGGTTGGGATTGGCCGAGCCCCAGGGGTACTCCTCGACTTGGCAGTCAATGAGGCCCCATCCATCAAACTTGTCGACCGTGTGCTTGTTCTCATTGCGACTCTTGCCAGGATTGCTACCCGACTGCCATTTCCCTTGGTACCAAGGACCGGTTGGGTGAAGGTTGGAGTTGCCTGAATAGGTCAGGATCTGAGGCTTGTTACGAGAGGAGATGGCCGAGCGCGCGTTGGCACACACGTTGGGCCACCTGGCGAAGTCGCAGGTAAACGTTGCCGGCGCCGGCGCCGGCTGGTTGGGAGCGGGGCATCCGGGATTTGCTCGTGCCTGGACACTTTCCAGCAACCCGAACCTTCGGCGGACATGAGCAGGACAGCATTCAGAAGAGAGCTCTGCCTCGGCCTTGGAACGTTCCAAATTATCGTCTATAGCGGCCTGGCATCCTGTCATATACGAGTGCGCCTCATCGGAAGATAGATCACACCGCACACGCAGCGAGACCGGGTCAAAGACAGGGATATTTCCATTGGGACAGAGACCCAAGTCTGTCTTTACGTCGGGCTGACAGAGCTCGTCTTCGCCGCCTGGAGGAGGCTTAGCGGGTCGCGGCGGGAAGGGTGGCGGATTAGGATCAGTGGGGTCGATAAAATCTGATGACGGCCACTGCCCGTTTGGGGGGCAGAACAAACACGGTCCGTCACAAAACGAGGTGCATTTGTGTCCGCAACGGGCCGTGCATTTCGGACCAGGTGGCCCGGTTTTGTGAATCGTGACAGATTTGGGGATTTTGTCCAGCACGGGTGTCGTGGTTGGCGGTGGCCCGGGAGTGGGAATTGAAAAGGAGTACGGCCAGGGCGGCGGCGTTATTGTACGGGTAACACGAGGATGAGAAACAGAAGACTTGCGCTTGGGGTTTGGATCGTTAACGACGGTGAAAGGGGATGGCAAGATACTTGGAGTGAGCCACAATACCGTCGCGTTGGATTCGTTGGCAACATGCTGCTTCCAGAAGGGGATTTCAGTGGTCACGACAGGTGGGATAGTCAAAGTCGTCGTTTGGACGGTGCGCTGCAGAGACTCTGCAGTGCCTGTACGGCCCTTGTTGTCCGTTGTGGTGATTGTTTCTGCCCAGGCGACCTCGAGGGATGTGGTGTAAAGGGGAAGAGTGATAGTTGTGGTCTGCGGGACTGGATAGGGAGCCCAGATGATATCGCATGGGGGCACACAAGAGACTTGCGGGCTTTTCTGAGTAAAGATGTCGGGGGCGGCATATAGAAGGCCTGGCTCATCACACGTCCCCAATGGACAGCCCGAGTCTTGGTCAAACTCCTGGAGATCGACAGCCCAATCTACTGTTCCAGCAAAGTTGAGCTCAGTCCATCGAGCCAGGCGTGCAGTCTTGGTGCTTGATGACATGTATGCCACCCATTCCGTCCCTAAATTAATTGAGAAATGGTGAGGGTCAGCCAACTGGCTCATGGCTCGGGCAAGGACGAAGTCTCACCCTCGTAGACAAGATAGTCTGTCATTGTTTCACTGTCGAACCACGACTTTATATCGCCACCGTTGCGTATGATACGGTTGATTTCTGCGTTTGATATGTATCCCGCCGTGCCGGTGCAAATCCCTGGCTTCGCAGCTGAGTCGGGGCCAGTAAAGGTGCACATTGGGCCGCTGCAATTTGGGTTCGTCATCTTGAACGAGCGGCCGTAGCTGGAGACGCCAACCACTATCTTGTAGCTCGGAGCATTTGCCTTCGTGACTGGCCGTAGGGGATTAGTTGGGTGTGCGTACGGGGTCGGCATAGAGAACTTACTCATAGCAAGCGCTAGTTTGGTTTCTGTGAGGTTGACTGCATGTGATGTTGGCCTGATCAGTCGACAACAATGAACACAATACATGGTTACGATGCAGTTCCTTACCATGGCTCCGCAGGCAGTTGCCAGCTGGGCACCCATCCTCGGACCATTTATTGTTATAGTCCCATTGCCCTATCAAAATAGCACATGGCACAATTAGCTGCTATAGGCTTTACCACGTTTTAAGCCGAACCTACCGTGGAGGTCATATGTCATGTAAACAATGTAGTCCACAATCTGAGCCATGTCGGCGATTGGGAAAGCCTTGAGGTACCAGTACGAGGCAGGAGCCGCGATGGACAACGATTTTCCCTCCGGCAGCTTGTCTCGCAACACCTTCAGTGTTGCGAGGTAGTTCGGTCCATCACTTTTTAGTCCGGGTGGGATACCAGGAATGTCGGGGGCCTGATGATACAATATTAGCAAGAGAAGGAATGGTCTCAAAGAACGACATACGCCTGGATACTCCTAATCAATATCCACTCCATCCAACCCGTGTCTAGTGGCAAGAGCGACGACGGCATCAGTAAAAGCCTCACGGTTGTCAGGCTGGGTCGCTCGTCGCAGTAAGTTGTACGTAGCCGGGCTCGTCGACACCCCCCAGCCTCCAAACGAGATGATGCGCTTCGTGCCCGAACCCAAAGCTAGAAAGTCGGCGAACTGCTTGTACGTGTCGTTGATGCCAATAGAGAGGTCCTCATTGACGTCGGTAAACGCCCAATGGATATGCGTAAGTCGATGCACCCCCCTACGCTTACACCCCCCAACGGACATAGGCAAAAACACCATCCCTAATTAATACCACCTTTTTTCTATAACTGTATATAAGTTAGTTTTTGTCGCACTTTTAATTAAATTACTTCTTTCTCTTCGTTTTCTTTTTTTTTATACTTAACGCTATAGTGAGCGAGTTAAACCTTAATCGTGTGATTTAGGACGTCTCTCGCAGCGCGCGTATTAGTATAGCCGCCTTAAAGCACCGGGTTAATCGCACGATTCTAAAGGCTCGGATAAAAAGCCGGTTAACTCGAAAAGATAAAAATAAGTCGCTTTAAGTGCTAACTCCGATAAAGGATTCTCGAATTACGTTTTAAGCTCTTATATAAGTTTTATTAAGTATCGTATTACCGTATATTTACCTTAAGATATTTATTTAACGTATACTTAAAGCTAATAAAAGTTATTATATACTAAAAAAACGCTGGATTAATAAATTTCTTAAGCGCCACCCTTATTTAAATTCTATTCTTTTATATACTATAAATTTTTAACGTATTAATAATACTTTTAAGGAGCATACCCCCTCGATTTAGATTTAACGCCGATAAAGTAGGAACTGCGATAACGATAAGGGAGGGTATTATAATAATCGGCCACGATTAATAGATACGCAGAACTCGGTCGAACCATCGAATAATCGAAAACAAACTTTATTATTTAAATCTACGAGGTCGAATTGACCTAGCCGAACCTTTATCGAGGGGACGCAGCTAAGGCGCTACGGTATGGATGATCCGATGGATAATCCGATGGTTATTAATACTGGTCGCGCCGGACTCGCGTAGAGCCAGCACCACCCGCGAAGCAACGTCGCGGCGTATAACTAAGGACTTTAAACGCTTTAAACGCGTCCTAGCAGCGAAAATAGCTCGAGAAGAGGTATCGAAAAAGGATTAAAGTATTTAAAAAAACTAATCGCCAATTTAGTAGCCTTTAGTAGTAAGTGTAAAAGAGATTTTTTAAGTAATTAGGGAACTTCGTATCGAAGCGACCGAATTACGACCGTACCTCGACGATAACGATAACGCGCTAATAACCCGCGGGGAATTACGAAAAATAGTCGGAGAAGTTATCGTTTAAGTTACGCAGGATCCTAAAGTTATATAAACTAAGTCCTGGGCTTAAGTTATATTTACGCCGCGTAATAGCGATCTTACTACTTGGTAACCGAAAGTTATCGTCCCAGCTCGCCGAAACCGCGAAATAGTAATTAAAAACGTAAATTAATCTAACGATATTTAAAAAAGGAGGCTAGTAAATATTATATAGAGCGTTAATACGGTAATCGGGTATAGCGAGGCTATCGTAGCGAGGAAATTACTTAGCGGCGATATTATTTTTACTTTTAAAAACGAGGCGAAAAAATATGTAGAAAATAATGGATAAGTTTTAAACGCTTTCGGGACTAACGCGTAACTTATTTACAAAAAACTCGCAGTTATCGCGAAAAGGGTCCCAGTAAAAAAGCTACGGGATACCTATAACGAAGCCGCGTTATTACGTAGCTTACTCGTAAATAAATATAACCCGAGAAAGATCTCGAAATATAAGCGTAGCCTGCCGAAAAATCCCGAAGCACGTTACGCCTCCTTTATTTTGTATACGAGCTTCGTTTAAATTACGAAAAACTTGTGCGATAACGGCTTAATATAGGATTCCGAAATTTTCGACTACGAACCGTATAACGCCAGCCTCCGTATTTAATAGTGCTACCGTTGTTACGGCTACGGCTACGTAGCTAAATATTATTAAAAGCAGTAGCGATATAGCTACTGCTTTATAGCAGCACACCCTAAAGGAAACTAAGAGTACCCCTAAAGAGGACCACGAGGCAAGAAACGTTGTATTAATTACGGCAGGGAATACACGGCGTGGGATTGCGGCTACCCCGTAGCGATTTAATAAAAAAAACGCGTAAAAGAAGCTTATGCTTACCGGCCTCGCCAGTTCGAAGTCCGTAGCACCGGCGACAGCTCGGTAGGAATAGGGCGTTTATTACTACCGACAACGCTCCTTACCAGCGATAAAAAAGGTATACAGTAATTTCGCGGAAAAAAGGCCGCCCGCGATTCGATTCGACAACGAATAACTAAGGTAAAGAGACACGCTCGTAAAGCCGGCGCGGCACCGTCGCTCTCTTACTAGCGCAGGACACTATTATAGTCTTATAATTATAAGTTTACGAATAATATATTAAAACGTCGCAGTATTAAAGGCAATAACGGCACTTATTTTAATTAACTAAAAGGAGTATAATATATTAGTATTATAAAAAGTATAAACGAACCCCCGCACGTAAACCGCGTACTGCCTAAAGACAGCTAAGTATCGAGTAATCTACGGCGAAGGCCGAGCAGCTATTTATATATATAAACGCCTCGATATCGCTAAGTTAAAGATTAAAGCAGGCCCCGATTAAGCTGCCGTTACGATACCGAGGGGAAAAAATAGCCGCTTTACTATATAGTTTATATATTCACTAATTTAAAAAACTTCTCGATAGCGGAGCCCCCTAAGCGACTTCGATGCGACTTTATACCCCGGGCGACACTTACTCGTCGAAAATTTTAATACACACCATCCGCTCTAGAACGTACATAGCAAAAAATCGTACGGAGTAGACAACCTTCTTGCCTTTACGGACCAATAGAACTTAGAGCTAGCCACGCCATATAAAAAAATCACGAGACAACGCCACGGATAAAGAAATTCCACGTTAAACCTAGCCTAGGTAACACGAGGAACGATAATCTTATATAAAGGAGACCTTAGCTTAGAAAGTTCTGACCATAGGGCACAGGTCGTCCGCGTTGAACTAAAAGTTAACTCGCTACGAAGTAATAAAACGAAAGTAAAGGGATAAAACTAGACGATATTAAATAAAGGGCTGGCACGGGCGGAAACCGGAGCACGTTTAATCAATATCGCCGAGCTAATAAGCCCGGAAAAGCTAGATTAAGCTATTAATAACCTTATAGGCGACTTACAAAAAATTACCGATATAATAGCCCTAAAAAAGACCCCTTATACTAATAAAAGTACGCTTTAATAGTTATCGGAGGTTTAAAAAGCGTAAACTATAACGAAATAATAATACCGAGCCTATCTCGCGGTACCCTCGTAATACACTTAAAACTAATACACCGAGTTAAAAACGGACCTGGAGAAAATCGTTTAAATAGCGAAAACGAAAAGCTGACGCCATATAATCGCCGCTGCCTCCTACGATTCTAAAATACTTTAGTCGCTTGAACGATAAGCCCGACTACGGAGCTGGACGCCACCACAAACAGCGGGAATCCCAAAATTATAACGTAGCGAAAGAGCTGCTAACGAGGCGCGAAGCCACGACGAGAAAGCTACGCTTTTTTCGGAGAGGTTTTTCTTTAACCTAAAAGCCGACCTTACGAACTTAAATACCGTACCGAACTACGCCCCTAGCTTTACCCCTATCGAGGCAGAGGTAACGGTTAAAGAAATAAGAGATATTATTAAATAAACGGGACCCTAAAAGGCTCCAGGGGAAAACCTTTTACCTCCTAGTTTCCTTAAAGCGTATAGAGAACCCCTTTTCCGGACGTTAGCCGGCTTAACGACAGCGAGCTTCCGGCTTACCTACTTCCCTAAACGTTTTCGTACAGTAAAGGTTATCGTGATCCCAAAGCTAAATAAAATAGTAACCGAAAAGTAGACACCTAGTAAATAGAGACTTATTTTATTACTTAATACGGTCGGGAAGGTAATAAAGATAGCTATAAACCGGCGAATTACCGGAATAGCCGAGGAGTACTCGCTTTTACTTAAAAGCTAGATAAGGAACCGAACGTAGCGGTTTATTGAGCTAACTATTCGACTAATTACCGACGTTATTCGTATAACGTGGTAATAAAAAGGCGTCGCTTTCTTTTTCTAGCTTGATATTAAAGGCGTTTTCGATACAGTTAACTATAAAAAACTAATTGCTATACTCCGCGAAAAGGGATTGCCGGATTAGGTTTACTAATAAGTCAAGAGTTTTATTATGGACAGATCGGTCTACCTTTATTTCGACGGCAAGTCGTTAAGAAAAATTTAGCTCCGCGTTAGTATTCCATAAAGCTCCCCGTTATTACCGATCCTCTTTATTTTTTATATTGTTATATTATACGAGGAGCTAAAAGCGCACAAGTAGCTTATTATTATTAGATTCGCGGATGATACGAATTTTATTACCGTAAGGCTAGACTACGTTACGAATTGCCGAAACCTAAAAAAAGCCTGGGAGACTTATAGCCGCTGGGCACGCATAAAAGGAATAAAGTTCGAACTTAAAAAAAGCGAGCTTATTTATTTTATTAAAGCGCGAAAAGCTTATACGCTATAGGTACGCCTCGGAGACGCTGTTATAACGCCGGTAACCTTTACGAGATTCCTCGGCGTTTAGCTTTATCGGAAACTATAATAGAAAGACTATATCTTAAAAATTAAAGCGAAAATAGTAACTTAAATATTAACTCTTACTAGGCTCGCAGCGTTAGTTTAGGGATATTCGGTACGAAGGGTAAAAGAGTTTTATACAAAAGTAATACGTAACGTACTCGCGTATAAAACATCGGTTTAACATAAAGTAGGCGATACCGAAAAAAGCCAGCCTTTAGCTTTATAATAGTCCAGAACTCCTATCTCCGGACTATAATAAGGGCATATAAGGCGACCCTTTAATACTACTTAGAAACTAAAGCGGCAGTTCCCCCTTAACCTTTATCTAAATACGAAGGCAGCTAGCTTCGAAATACGCACAAAAACTACCGGGAAACTATAACTTCTACGCGGCGCCTATATAAAAACGGCAGAGATTATTAATAAAAAACGTAGCGCAAGGAAAAGGAGACAAAAGAAACCCTAAGGGGCTATTAGCGAAACCCCTACGACTTTATAACTAAGCGACGCTTAATTAACGTTAACCAGACAATAACTAAATAGTTAAACGGTCGAATAAGCGCTTAAAAAAAAATGGGAACAAAAATAATTTTATACCGTTACTCCGACGCGAGGCCGCCGCGAACTAGCTATAGAGTCGCTACTAAACTAGAGAGCGTGCCGTCGTTACGACGATATACTTAAACACGAAACATCGGTTTTAATATAAACACGTACTGAAAGAATAGGGCTTAAGTCGTTCCTGTTTACCTGTCGGGTTCCAGACGTTCCGACGCCGCTATATAACTGCGGTAAAGGACGGGAGACAGCTGAACACCTAATTTTATACTGTAAAAACTTCGAGGAAAAACAAGAGCAGCTAGTAAAACAGTTAACACTTAATCCGCTGCGAACTCGTCGCGATTTAGCGGCGCTTACTATAAAAAAGATACGGCGAAAGTTATCGCAAAGTAGCTTTTACGGACCGGTCGACTGCCGCTATATAAGTTAGCAATAGAGATTAGGGGACTACCCGAACCTGGATAATTTCTCTTCAAGCCCTAAAACAAGGGTTACTAGGCTAGTGGGTGAGAACTAGCATAGTAACGTCGAGCACGTGAGGTAGATTTTACGATATTAGCAGCGTGTATTTTTAGTCCAGCTTCGGCACGGTTTATTACACGAGGAACTAGGTAAATGTACCGAAGGCCTTCGGCATACGGCGTACTATTAATAATAATAATAATACTTTTAAGGAAAACATCCGAGAGTTTTTTAAAAGGCTTAAGCACGACTTCTTAAAGTTTATCTCACCGGCCTTTATTTAAAACTATAACGAAATTAGCATATAATTAAATGCCGGCAGCAATTAAATAGTAATCGGCCCTGCCGAAATGCGAAGAGTTATCGTTAAAAGCTTTGTTAACCGAGAATAAATAATTATAGTAGAAATAATTAATATTAATAGCCGGTCTATTAAGCCGATAATTATATTTAAAAGCTAATAGCTTTAACTATAATAGTTTCCCGAGGAAAATAACACTTTCACCGATTAAATAGAAGGCTAGACCTTCGCGGCGTTACCGAAAAGCTAGACGAGTAACGAGCTGGCGTTAATATAGCTTAAATAAACCTTCCTCCTTTAAACTACCCTTAATGATACCGATTAATAGCGCCTCTTTATACTAGATGGCTACGCCTCCTACTCGACCGAGGAGTTTCTATTAACGTGTATCGAAAATAAAGTTTAATTCTTTTTCTTTCCGGCTTATACGTCGTACTTTTTATAACCCTTAAATTTAAGGGTGTTTAGTGTGCTTAAAAAGAAATACTACCGAGAGGTTATACTATATTATTTAAAGTTTAATAATATAAAAATAAATAAAAAAAGTTTTTAAGGTACTACGCGGCGGCTAAGACTTTTACTTTTAAACTATATATTATCGCCGGCGAATAAAAAATAGTTAATATTTTTCTTCGTAATATTAATAAACCTTTAAACTCTCGGCTTTAAAGGTTCGAGGCCTTATAAACGGTAGGACCGGCTAAAAAGTTAACACCGAATTCGGAGGCCGAATATACGGCACTTTCGTTAGCCACTTTAACTAGCTTCCGGTAAATTAAAGATTTAACCGAGAAGTTAAAAAATAATAATATGCGATTCGATAGCGTAATACGAAGGGTGCTATTTCGAAAGCTTTAAAAAAGCCTAAACTCTTTAAACGGCTAAGTCGGCTAGCTTCAGTACGAGAAGGCTTAATTAAAGGCTAATCTAGAAAAAAAAAGAGGAAAAAAAAAAAGAGGCTTATCCCTAACCCTAACCGGAAGTATGTATCGATGATAGAGGTAAAGGAAGTAAAGAGGGAGGATACAGGTAGCTCGTATACGCCGGCGCGTATAACTCCGCCGGTATTATTATAAGAAACACTAGAATTAAGTTCTAATACGAAAAGTAAGGCTTTTAATTTAATTAAAGTAAAATAACGTTATTTCTATATTTTTACTATTTTTCGTTATTTTTTTATAAACTAATCTACTATGTTATTACTTATAGTGTTTTTATTTTTCGCCGATGACCGTTGGGGGGTGTGAGCGTAGGGGGGTGCATCGACTTATATCCGCGGCCTCCGAGACTCTTGGCTGGCATGTGCATGCACGGGCGGTCCATGTTCCACGACTCGTAGTATCCAATAGTGATGGGATGCTGCGGTCCGTCTTGGTTATTGACAACATCCGTCCCGCAGTTGTAGACGCACCCATTGGAACCAGGAGGGCCTGTTCCGGGATTGCCAAAGTCCCCCGTGGTGGGAATACAAAAGTCGCCCGTGGTACCACACTGGCCCCAGACGTTACAGCAAGCATTCAGGGGGCACGGGTTGAGACCTGCAAGCCCATCTTTGCCCCCTTTGATGGGTGGCTTGGAGCCCGGGACCGTTGGTCCGCACACGGAGCCCTTCATGGCTGCCGGCATGGGAGCGTCACCCGTACTCAGACAGATGCGCAGTCCCAGAGGCAGGCCGCGCTTGCAGCTGTTGAAGCCCCATGTCGTCAGCTTGTTGAAGTTGTCGATATCTGTGGCATTGAGGCCGTTCTTAACGGCGATAGAAGAGCATGAATCATTTGGCTCAACCAAGTACGAGGCACACGTGCCATTCACCAATGGCTTGGGGCGAATGTCAGGAAGGGTGCCCGCCGAGCAGCAGATGCGCTGGCCAGGTTGTAGTGTTGAGCAAAGGTTAGGATTTGGGTTGTACTTCTGGAGGTCATTGCCTGAGATGCCGCACGTCTTGGCCAAAGTACCACAGCTGTCCCCAGACTTGACCGTTGCTGTTTTGCAATCGGCCCGGGCAAAGATAGAGCTCTTGACTCCCAGTCCTTGTACCCAGGCTGCTGAAGCTAAGGGGGGCCAAGCCCAACAGGTACCCATAGGATGAGAGTACGGCGCATATTGGAATAGGGGCCAGGACGTGTATGAGATGATGGCAGGCTGCAAGTGTTCAAAGCATCAGAAAAGCCATATAAACGACAAATGATCCTGGAAACAAGGTCATGACAAGGTGATAGTTAGACTATATCTCATCAGCGTGTAATCGCAATTTCCCACACTGTTATACCAAATAGATATTGAGTGATATACACTACCCTGACTAACCCAAAAACCATGAAGTGATCCACCGGTCCGCTCTCCCGAGAATAAACTCTTATGGCAAGGGAGACCACATAGTACCACTATATCAGATATTATGGTGGAGCGCCACTTTGCTTTGCGACGAGCCCCTCGGTCCTTTTCCAAGTAGACATGAGTGTCAATAGACTACGAGCCTTACTGATGCAGGTTTCGGATAAGTTCATCAAGAACCCCCGCCTCATCGTCGCCTTCGGCTATGGATAGCCTGATGTTAGATTGCAATCAATGTTATGAAACCTACCTAAAGCGCCACACATGTCTCATTGCGCCAAAAACATTCAATACACTCTATATCAGAATGACTTGTTCTTGTGACCGTTCTTACTTTCTTCTGCATCCCTCAACATCCCTTCGTAACCAATTCTGTACCGTTCCCAAGTAATTCAACCCCTTTGCTGCCGAGTCAAGCACAAACTCGGATCCAGCATGTTCTCCTCATCAGACACCACCTCTCCCTCCCCGACACGGTATTATGATTACTGCCTAAATACTCTGTTGGTAGTTGTCAGCACGACAATACTTCGGCACATCAACCAGGGTACCAACCCTTCCACCACCACCGAGCATGTCTTCGAGACGCTTGCTGAGTTTATATCCAAAGGACAGCTGTTCATCGAGACCATACCTCCTTTGCCCCTGCTGGCCGCGGCATATCTGCCCGCTAACGTTTGTCATTGGCTAGGTTACTGCAGTCAAGTGCTGTTCACCGGCTTACTGGTCTGGAAGCTGCCATATCCTGGACTAAGGCCGAGCTGGTGGTGGCTGGGCGTGTTCTGCGCAACAGCTTGTTCCCTAATCAAGACATTTTCCGACCATGTCTCACTGTTGGGGGATTTCGAAACGGTGACTGCATGTCTGTTGCTTGCCGTCGCTTTACGCATCCCATATATTTCATTGGGTGCAGGAGGTGTCATTGGCCATCTGACCGGAGCCCTTGAGACCTGTGTTGTCGTGGCCGGCATGTTGGGCGCCAGCTCGGTTGACCTGTTTGTCTCCTATTTCCTTCTGACACTGTCCAGAGCCATGTGGCTATGCCATCGTGACAAGGAACTTATCATTTTTCGCGTCGTGTTTATCATTGCCCGTGCTGTGGTGCTGCCGCCCCTCATGATCTGCCTCGTTTATGGCTGCATGTTCCCATTTTCAGAAGTTTCAGCTGGGGGTAATTACAATCTGTCTCACTTGAAACCCTCGTCGCGACGACTGCTCAGCCCTGTAGTGCAAAACACAACCTACTGCCTGCCCACGGGAAAGCTGGTCGCCAATGTTCCCATTTCCTTATACATTCAGAGGGCAGGGTTTCTCTGGACAGATGACTTCGTGTGGCGCAATGACATCGGCGTGTTTGACAAGACCAGAGCGAATGATGATGGCAATACAGCATTACCTGCTGCGGACCAGCATGCCACATCTGGTATCGAACATCAATATCAGCCGCATAGGGCCTTTTTTGCAGATCCTATTGCTCGCCGCCATCCTTGGGCGCTAGAGGCGGTCTCAGTCCCGACCACCGAACAGAACTTTTTGCTGCAACGAGAGCCCGTCCATGTACGCAGCCAGGCCACAGGGCGATATCTTTCTGTGGTTCGCGGACAGCCCTCCATTGTCGACAGAGAGCTGGGGATCCACATTCAAGACAGCGAACCCTTCGTGCGGTTTGAAGTTGGGTGAGGATTTTGCAGCCACCAGATCCATACAGGGCTAACATATAGACACCCCAGGACATATCCTATACCGGCTTTCAATAGTACCTGGATTCTGGAATACGACTGGGAGCAGCAAAGTAGTGGCTTGCGTCTCTATCACCCAGTCTTGAAGTGCTACTTGGCAACCAGTTTCCGCACCTACGTCGACTACGACAGTGATGCCGGCAACGACACTGTGAAGCAACTAATCGGCCATACTTCCGAAGCTGTGTGTACACGGGGAGTGGGCAGGAGCGCGTCTGTGTTCGGGGTGGTTGAAGGCAGGTTGATTATGCTACAAGCCGGTCACGTCTTAGTTACTGATCAACTCTCACCTACTGCAGGAAATACACAGCACTGTCCACAGCACAACTCCTTTTCGTTTTTGCGCCGGGGATGGGTACTCACCCAAGCCACGATTGACTTGTATACATGGAGGAGAAAATATGGTAGCACACTGGAACTGCCGAACCCTTTCACCCGAGACAATGAGTCCAAAACTGGCTTCCCTATCGAGGCAGTCATGACAGGATGTTTTGTTCTGCTTCATACAGTACGAAGTCTGTGTCTGAGAAGGCAATGGCTGTGGAAACGACAGCAGTCCGGTCAGCCAACGACTGCTTCATTCACCATCTTACCTGTCTCAGCCGTGCTGGCATGGTCATGCGTAACAACGCACTGGGTTTCGGGGTTTGGTCAGGGGCACAGCAGCGCCCTGGCTGCTGGACTTTCCCTTTTGGGTATTTGGGAAATCTTACTGGAGGTGGGATAGCCAGGAATGAGAAATATGGGGCGGATGAAAGGAAAATGGCATCAATCTTTCTCATTCACTTGTGGTAGATAATCGATTAGATATTTACATCATAGAAAGAAGAATTTCTTTTTCATTATCTTTTTGAAATTGACGGACAGATTGTAGTTCCGATTACCAGCCTGAGGAAACCTGGTGTCGTACAAATTGCACTTAGCCGCCTGCAAGATAGCAGGACCATCAGTCGCTGAAGACTTTATCTGTGTACCAATTCAAGTGCTCCAAATCTGGCACATGAAGCTCCTCGTACCACTCCAGCAACTCCACCACGCTGTCAAAGACCTCAACACCGTTCTGCCCCATGTCAGCCACGTACCGCCACTGCCAGCTGGTATCGCTGCCGCCCTCGTCCTCCTCGGCACGACAGTAGAGAACGTAGCAAGTAGTCTCGGGGCCACTCCCGCATTCCCATCCGGTCAGAACTTCCCAGCCCACCAGGTCCAGCTCGGCAGGGTCTACAAGGCTCTGCTCGACCTCAGCCGACGATGCACCTATGCCGTCCCAGAAGCGGACTTGCTGCCCACGCTCGCGGTACTGCGGCCAACCATGGCCCTCCAGACTATCGACTAGACCCATCAGGGCCCAGAGGTCGTCGGGGAACCCCAGTTGCTTGCCGTCGCCCCCATCAGACGCCTGCAGCCCAGCTAGGATACCCTCCCGGTATGCGCTGCGGTCGACCTCCCGTTTCTCGTCATCTCTGCCTACGGTAACGCCGTCCAAGGCATACGTACGCACCAGCTCGGGCCACTTGAGGTTGACGTCGGCTGGGGACTCGATGCGCTCCTCCGTGTTCTGGTGCAGCTCCGGGCGCGCGATGCCGAGGAGGCCGCAAATGAAGCGAAGGCGCGCTGCTGCCAAACCCGCTTCAGTCTTGGGAGTGCTGGGTTGAGCGGTCTCGGCCATGTGGATGAGCCTGGTGAATGCTTCTCGGTTGTGGGAGGCGATGCGCTCGCGGTAATGCGTCAGTGCCGCCGAGACTTGGGTTTTAGTCGGGTCCATCTTTAGCTTCTTTCTCCTTTTTCTCAAGGTGCTGTTGTCAAAGCAAGGGTGGGAAAAGGTACAAGGTCAATCTGCAAGTGTGGATGAGGGAGAATGATTAACCCCTTGGGCGTAGGTTGTAGGAGGGCTTGTAAGTCTTATATCTATCCCCTGTCGTCGCCATTCCAGCTTTGCTGCAGGGCTGTTTTATTGTAAGACAAACGGACGGATCTGGGATGGTGCTGCCGATGGAGTTTCAGTCATATTGAAGGATGCGCAATAAGAACTGATAAGAGGGTTCCTAGCAGAGAAGTGCACTTACGTTCTCGCCACTCTGATTTCAACCAAGTACACACCTGAAGGCATTTCAGGTTTCCAATTAGGCCCGGCAGGTAGGCAAGGCGTTACATGTACCTAATCTCTAGGGCACAGCAAAGTTGGTGGGTAAAGTCTCTAACTCCCCAGCGGCGCCCTATTTACGGTGTACATACGTACATCAATTGATGTAACTCCCGCTTAATAGCTATCAGCTAGCTACATGTACCTTGCTACCCCGCAAGTGGTGCTAAAAACAGTTCCGGTTTCTGTCTAAGCTCTTCGGGTCTATATCTTTAAAAATCTGTATAAAATCAACTATTACAGGTAGGATTATACTGTGAGATATATACGATTTTTAAGTGACTATTATATACTATAAGGTTTCTCTGATTCTATATCGGTTGTTGTTAATTTATTACAAATTTATAAAGATCCTACTTTAAGGGTGTAGAGAAGGAACCGGAGCTGTTTTTTTAGCACCACTTGCCCCGCCAGTTGTAATACCACACGGCAAAAGAAGAAGCTACACTCCAAACCCCCCACCATCTCCACCCCCGCCATCCGTACAGGATTCCCACAAACCTCGGGAGTAGCGGCTCTTTGCTTTTGTTTCCATGTTGGCAGACTTGCAAAAGTATTCTTGAATAGGATCGACTCTTAGTTACTGCTCAGGCGCCTAAAGATTTGATACGTGATTATGTACCAATTTCCACTGATGGGGGTGATTCAGGATGATCTTGCAGATGCATGAAAAAAGACCACCACCCCGCGCACATAGCCGGGCTTGGCCGGACAGAGAAAAATAAAAGTTCGTTTACAGTGCTGGCTCCAGCCTGGAACGCCCCGTTGGAATTTGGCCAAGTTACAGATACTCCACGCGCTGCGGAGTAGGATCCGATGTTGCCCATGTGTCCCGCGGGGTATTAGTGATGTGACATCGCGGGGAGGCGGATGCCCGTCTCTTTCATTCTGCCTGATATGCTGCATAAATAGCTCCCGATACGCCGCAAGCTATCCCGAACCCGTCGCTTTGCTGCTTCCTGTTCTAGAGAATCCTCTTGGTGTTTGACATCCGCCCTATTCTACAATATCAGCATTTATCAATCTCGATCCAAGTACACATCAATAATACTGTGTACCATGGCGCCAACAACTTTCAAACTTAACACCGGCCAGGAAATGCCAGCCGTGGGGTTCGGTAGGTCTGCACCGCAAACAAGGAGGAGCCCAGAAGGAATCCCGGGTGATAGAACAAGACGCGAAAACTATGTGCTAATCCCCTCCCCTCCGCCTACTTGCAGGAACCTGGCAAGCCCCTCCCGGCCAAGTCGCCAAAGCCGTCGAAGCAGCCCTGAAGGCCGGCTACAAGCTGATCGACGCCGCGTACTGCTACGGCAACGAGGCCGAAGTCGGCGAAGGCCTGCGCGCCGCCTTCGCATCGGGCATCAAGCGCGAAGACATCTTCGTCGTCACCAAGCTCTGGACGACCTACTCCGCGCGCGTCGAGCACGGCCTCGACAAGTCCCTCAAGGCCCTCGGCCTTGATTACGTCGACCTCTTCCTCGTCCACTGGGCCATCGGCATGAACCCGCACGGCACGCGCCCCGACGGCGGCGACGCCGACCGGTTCCCGCTGCTGGCCAACGGCGAGCGCGACATCCTCTGGGACCACGACCACGTCGAGACCTGGAGGCGCATGGAGACGCTGCCGGCCACGGGCAAGGCGCGCGCCGTGGGCGTGTGCAACTACAGCAAGGTCTACCTCGAGAACCTGCTGAAGCACGCCTCGGTCGTCCCCGCCGTCAACCAGATCGAGAACCACCCGGAGTGCCCACAGCAGGAGGTCGTCGACCTGTGTCGGGAGAAGGGCGTCCACGTCATGGCGTACTCGCCCCTCGGCAGCACGGGTGGGCCGCTGCTGCAGAGCGAGCCGGTCGTTGAGCTGGCGGAGAAGAAGTGTGTGAGCCCGGGTACGATCCTGCTGAGCTACCATGGTATGTCATCCAACTATTTCACCTCGGATTTTCTGCGGGGGCCTGTCGTAAATCGGTACGATGCGCGTATGAGCTGGGGCTAATATGTGTTGTCTTCTGTAGTCGCGAGGGGCAGCACGGTGCTTGCCAAGTCGGTGACCGAGTCGCGCATTAAGGAGAACCTCAAGATAGTGGATCTGGACGCCGACGAGGTGAAGCTCTTGACGGACGGCACTGCCAAAAAGAGATACGTCTATCCTCCCTTTGGTATCAACTTTGGGTTCCCCGAGAAGCTAGAGGGCAAGAAGATGAAGAACGGAGTTCCGGAATAGACGTTCTCGTAGACATAAGCATATTTTCTCGGGCAAACGATTGATACCCTGGAATAGGCCTCATCATAAAGACTTATAATTATCTTATCACGATATGGGACTCAGTCTGCCTCGCCGCTTTGCATGCCACATCTAGTATCTAGAGTAGTTTCAATGTTCGCATAGTTCGATCTTCAATTCCTTTGGAATGGTGCTGGTTAGTAGCAAGTTCGTTCCAGATTGGAACTACTGGATATTTCCCGGTTTCTCACCCCCTTCTCGTAGATAGATACCGTTCATGCGGCCGCCTTCGGTTTCCGTACCAGAGACTTCACCCAGCTACCGAACTTGCTTCGTATCTTCGAACTCCTATTCTTCGACTCGTTCGCATTGGCAGTTTGATTGTTGGACTGAGCTTCAGACCTATGAGAGCGTATTTCGAGGACTTTGTTCTTTCCCCCTCCGTGAGGATGCTCTCTTGCGCCTTCGAATCGCCAGAAACTTTCGTATGCATATCACTGGTTCCTGGTGCTGTGGATGTCAAGCTCCGTTGGGGTGGGTTCGCGCTCCCTGCAGGGCTTCTCCTCGCTCCCACCGGTTCTTGAGCTATAAGCACAGGAGAGACGAGATCGCCTTCCACGTCCCATTCTTCCTCGATGGCACCGCCATCCCCTAGCACTTCAGTAATACTTTCCAGTGTTCTCTTGGCGTCTACTATCATGCCTGTTATAGGCGATTGGTCGGCGTCGAGATCGAGATTGGTGAGGTAGTCCGCGATGCGCTCAAGTGCTCGACGAATTGCCAAGGCAAGAGTGCAAAGTGTTCTGCGCCGATGAACCCCTGTATCGTCCTGGGCTGCGTTTGACTGTGGCCAATCCCACCAGATCCGGCCATTAACGTTTGCACCGGCGTTCAGTAGTTCAAGCATCACCAATAAGTCGTTTGCGCCGCAGACCCAATTGGGAACCTCGAGGTTGGGATGATTGGCCCACCTCGCGACTCCTACTCTTGTCCACAGAAACCAGTCCCAAACAGTTTTCCCGCGAAACTCTTCCTCGGGTCTGCTTCCATTGGCGACCAAGAACTTCACATTGCTTGGGCTAGTCAAGTACAAGTTACGATGCCAAGGCCATGTATGACACAGAGCGTAACCTAGGAGGGAGAGGCCAGTTTTATCTAAGATTGATCGACCATACGTATCAACCAGATGACGCAGTACCGATTCTTCATTTTCCACCACGAGATACGACATAAACGATGCCTGGCGTCCCCCGAAGGTAGCAGTGGAGATTTCTGATCCGACACTTCATTGAATGCGGCTCTGTCGAACCACGCCGACCAATGTACGTCGTGCGAATCTTCTTTCGAAAGTCTCAGCCCTGCACTCATCGGACCCCACGGCGCGGCTGACTGACTGGCCATGTGTATTGACATAACTCTGTCAAGCTCTCTCTGTAGCTTAAGGTTGTAAATGGCGCTGTTCGACCATTTCCCTGGCAATAGACGAAAATTGACATTGCCAGCCAGTTTCAACAAGACAAGCCAGTCCGTAGACCTGCCTGGAATGAACTCTTTCACAGCGGCGATTGCTGAGCGTGATAAAGCTATATCCGGGCTGAAATTTGAGAGGCTGGGAGGTTCGACGAACTTGGCCCTTATGTCCTCATTCCCAAGAAACTCAAACACTGTGCGGTGAATGAACTTGACACAAAGCATTAAGCGAGTGTCACTCGGGTTCTGGACGTCGCTCCTAGGAAACTCATTCCAATCAAGAAGTTTCCCAAATGTCATAGAGGTTGGATGTATGTCAATCAAGCCCAGACATCTGCTCTTCAGTCGACCGTTCATGTCCTCTATGCGATCGATGATTTGGTCTTCACTGATCTGTCTGACCTCTTCGTAAAACAAGTCAACATCCGTCCATTGGTCTGCGTACCAAAGGCCAAGAAGACTGAGTTCGTATTCGCGGTCTGTAGCTCTTTCCACTATGCTGATCAGCTTTGCTGTCTGGGGAACGTATTGCGGCGGAATCCTCGACAACATAACCGAGTAAAGCGTGTGTAGATCGTGGGGTAGCTCCTCAAGCCTGGCTTGGAGTTCTTTAAGCTCATCAGAGTTCTCCAAGCCTTCGAGGAGTGACTGGACCACGAGCCGAACCCACAAGAATACGCCAGATGAGTTCAAGCTGATGGACTCAATCAAGACCTTGGCTCGCTCGGCGTCCCTGGACATTAAAATCTTCATCCTAGGATGTGACTGAAGTTCGTCAAATGCATATGCTTGAATATCTCCTCGCGTCAACGAGTGAATTGCCAGAGAAGGACAATCCGCAAAACCTCGCTCGAACGCGGTTAGTGGTCGGCTAGACGCGATGAGTTTTGCATTCTTGAAACTGCCCAAACTTCTTGTGAGCTGCAACAGACTGCCGACGTCGGTTGTTGAAACTCGAGGGTCAAACTCGTCCAATCCATCAACAGCCAAGAAGAATGTATCAGTATTATGCAGGATGACTTCCTTTAAAGCTCTTCTAGTCTCGAAGATTGAAGGTCTTCGGGCAGCAACTTGACCACTAAGGGCAGCCTCGAATCTCCCTCTGAAAGCAATCGGAATCAGTTTCCTTTCCGGTCGGAGCAGTGCGTGAAGTAGCGATGATAGTAGTCCCAACTCGGACTTTTGCATGTCGCTGCCGTTATAGAAGAAATAGAAGGGAGCAATTATAACTCTCCTGCCGCCAGACCAGTGCTGGAGGAACTCGGTAGTCCTACAATCGTCTAGGAGGAACTTCATGGCGGTACTCTTGCCAGACCCGGGTTTCCCAGTGATCCAATACGTTGTCGCGGTGTCCGATCTCAGAAACTCGACCAGACTGCTGAAAGGAACGTCAGAGGTGGCGGGATTTCGAAATAGCCACTCGAAAGTCTGCTTGTGGGCGTCGTTAATGCTCTCTTCGCGGTCATCCATGTCAGGATACCAAAGTGATGCTAGTATGACATCCTCTGCTTTCATTCTGATCGCCTCATCGCTCGCGGGTACCTGATGAATCGCTATAAATGATGGTTGTGCCAATCTGAGCTCCGCTAGGATCTGCTTCTGCGACACGAGAAGTTCATCTTTAAGCGACAAGGCCAACTCCTCGGTTCTGGTGAGAGATTTCATCATCCGTTTCCTGTCTTCTCTGGACTGAGCCTCATGGTTGACGAGGCTCTCCAGCGTCGTGAGCATTGGTTTGTAGGGCTCATTCTGCGGGCCATCCAAACTCTTCTTTATGTTTATGACCACTCTCAGTTGCAATTCGCTTCGCACAGCATTCAGCCTGGCCTCAATCTTCTTGATGTCATCGGCATCCCAGTTTCCACGGATAACAGCCTTGAAAGCTTTGAACTTGGACTTCTCGTTGGCCTGGGACTTGCCCAGAGCTTCTGATAGCTCTTTACCAATACACGATGCTCGTATAGCTAATTCGCGAAGTCCCTAATGGCAATTCAGTTACGTGAATAAAAGATCCGAACGAATGCGGATGACTGACCTTATCCTCGGTACTAAGTTGGCAGTCACCATCGGAGCTCTCAACTTGTATTTTGGTCCGATCTAGCTGTTCCTCGAGACTCGCAGATGCATTCTGGATATCTTGTGCTACAGCATCAAGGTCGCGGTTGTCGTCTGTCCCGCCCTTTGCGTAGACCTGTTTGGCATCGCCGACGAACTCGATCCCCGCAATCACCACCTTGTACACCGTCCCCTGCGAGTCCGATTGCCGTGCCTGGATCCATGCTGCTTCTCACTTTAATCAGCGTCAAACAAGTACAAGCCAACGAAGAAGGCAATCAGAAATATATGTAGATACAAAACCAGCATATATCTCAGCTTAATGAAGTATAGGCAATGAATATGACATGCTCAACCCAAGCACGCGGGCGATATGAACCACCATGCCGCCTTGCTACCTTGCCTTGTCGTTCGACAGCAACCACAGCCCCGCACCACACAGCCCTGTAGCCCCTGCCTGCCCCAATCACCAGCCAGCTTCGTATCACGTTGGATGCAACGACGACAGCGTGCATGCATGCGCCTCTGCAGGTCACGCCCCGAATAATCAGCCAAGGCACTGCAGAGAGTCACAAGAGACACTAGAAGACAGCAAGCCACTTTCAAGCGTTCATGGCATTGGGATCTGACTACATGGAAACCACCACTTTCAGAACCAGATTGCCATCCGCATCCTTCACTTTGCCCGCCATGTCGAAAGCCTCCGGGATCTTATCCAGCCCCTCGAATCGCTGCGTCACAAGCTTCGCGACATCTGGTAGCGCAGCATTCTTAGCCGGCAGCATGTTGATGACCTCAGGGTAATTGTTCGCATAACGGAACACGCCGACGAGGTCTACCTCCCTCAGTGCCGCGGCCGATATGGGTAGTGTCTGAATCGGCGTGCCCATGCCAATAATCATGATCTTGCCGCCTGCTTGCGTCGCCTGGTACCCAGTCAGTATAAGGAGGCCTCACTCTCATTCTAGGCAGCCAACCAGCCGGAGGGACTCACATAGATGGCCGTCTGCATACAAGACTCGACGCCTGTGCATTCAAAAGTAACACCCACCTCGCCCACCTCTTCATCCCCCGCGCCCGCCTTGGACGATATCACCCGCGCGGCGAGCTCCTTCGCGTAGGCCAGCTTGTCTTCGATGGTCTGCGGCCGCGCCATGAGCACGACGATCGCCACGTCGGCGAAACCGTTCTGCACCGCGAAGTTGACGCGGTCTTCCTGGATATCGGCGATGATGACCGCCTTAGCCCCAGACGCCTTACACGCCGCCGCGCACAGCAGACCCACGGCGCCGGCTCCGAGCACCAGCACCGTAGAGCCAGGCTTCAGCTGCGCTCGATCGCGCGCGTGCATGGCTACGGATAGGGGCTCGACCAGTGCGCCCTGCTCTAGGGTGACGCTCTCAGGCAACCTGACAGTAGCCCCATTAGCCCAGCCCATCTTCTATCTCATGGAAGAGACAAGTCGAGAAAAACCACATACTTATGCACCCACTTCGCCGGGTGATTGATCCGCTCCTGCAGCGTCCCCTGAAAATGCGGAAACGCCTTAGCCGAGCTGCGGAACCGCATGCCCTTGCAGATATTGTACCTCCCCTCCTTGCAGAGCGCGCAGTCCTCGCAGGGCAGGCCGACCTCGAGCGCGACGCGGTCGCCGACCTGCAGGTGCTCCACGTCGGCGCCGACGCCCGTCACGACGCCGGCCGACTCGTGGCCCAGCGTCATGGGCTCGCGCACGATGATGTCGCCGTTGCGGTAGTGCGAGAAGTAGTGCAGGTCCGAGCCGCAGAGGCCGGTGGCCTGGACGGCGACTTGGACTTCGGTGGCCGAGGGGGCGGGGAGGGTTCGGGTTTCCTGTGCGGGACGTTGAACTGTGAGCTTGCGCTCCTACACTTCATCGGGGTTTATGAACATGTGGGAAACACAGATGACACTTACAACCCGGAGGTCCTTGGCCCCGTGGAGGACCGACGCCCTAACCTCTGAGCTGCTCATCGCTTGCTGCTGGAGTTGGCAAAATGGTGGACTTATTGGCGATACTCTTGTTGAGAGAACCCGTAAGTAGCCGCGGAAGTGCAGAAAGAGCTCGAGAGTGGTTTTCTAGCTAGGCTCCGGGTATTCCGAGAATATGAATCAAGGGACACTCACGGCACTTTGCAAATCGTGAGTTACTACTCGCCCAGGACGCGAGGAACTGTCCACAGAAGGACTGGAAATATCGGAAGACTCGTCCCCCATGTTCTCCGATCTCGAAAGGCCAGACAATCAACCCCACGAGAAGAGAAAACAGGCCCATGATCACAGGCTACTGCTACCTACATTGCCGCAACCCTGTAGGGTTTAACCTTAGTAGCGGCATCAACGCCGACGCGGGGTTTGTGGGGCTCATCTACAGAAGTTGGCAGGTTGGCAAGTTGGATCCCTGATCCCGCTGTTACCCCAAACCAACCCCAAATGTGGTCCTTTTTTGCTTCCCCAATATTGTCGCAATATGGCCGGGACTCAGTTACACTGTTGCGAAAACCAGGAAAATGCATGCCTGCACACAGTAGATAGCGTTTCTCATACCTGATATGTTCCCTCTTGGGGAGATCTAAGGGTATTTGACCTTTGAGCTAATTTGCTTCAGATGTCAATGGCACTAGAAGCACATCTGAGCAGCTGTTAGCTTCGGGACTGGACTGGACGGGACTCCTAACACGAGAGCTAGTAGTGTCTCTAGCTCCCTGAACGGCACGCGAGATATACTTGTTGTCCACTTGAATCCCTCAAACGGGTCACCTTTTCCCCTATCAGTCGAGCTCGTCGGAGCATCTCTCGGCGAGCATTACCGGTTTTGCGTGCTCTCGAGTTTGCCGTCGTCGTTCGGCTTGAACCGCACCCACCCCACGTGGACCCAGTAAATCGCTGTTTACCCGTAGCCTCTCCTCCCCAGTTTCCCCTCAACGCCCCCTCATGAAAACATGTTAGAACGGGTGAGTAACCAGAAGCTATCGTGACATACCATTCGTCTCGTGAGCGTACTTAGCCATCGGCATGTCATCCGTCGCTAGGTTACGTACTTGGTCCAGTCTGGTTGTTGAACAGGGATTGAGGTGCATGCCGGTTCAGGCCAAGCGAGCGGTCCATCATTTCGGAGAAGCGTTAGGTTAGTTCCCGACAGCAAGCTCCAATACTCCATGCCCTGCGGCAAGTTGAATCGCGGGGCATTTCTTACAATTGATGCCGTTTCCTTGGTATTTGTGAAAACATCGTCCTCGACACTTGCATAGTACACATGATCACAGTCAAGTCTCGAGATCTTCTCAAAACGTAAATATGAGCTCTCTGTTTTCCCTACAAGGCGAGACCGCGCTGGTCACCGGCGGTACAAGAGGCATTGGCCAAGCCTGCGCCATTGCTCTGGCGGAGGGGGGAGCCGACCTCATTCTCATCCAGGTAGGATCAAACATAACAGCACAACTCTTTTCTATGTTTTATTCGTCCGGGGAATTGGCTATGCTTTTTGGCGAACATGGGATAGATGACCTCATATTCATCTGACTGAGCCTAACGTCACAACAGAGAAACACGACAGCCACTGAGACGAAACAAGCCGTCGAGGCCCTCGGCCGCAAAGCGACCGTCTACACAGCCGACCTGTCCTCGCAAGACGATGTCGCGAAGCTCGTCCCCAAGATCCTGGCCGACGGCCACACGATCCGGATCCTGATCAACTGCGCCGGCATCCAGATCCGGCACCCGGTCGAGGTGTTCCCCGACAGCGACTTCAACCAGGTTCGTGTTTGGCAATCCATGCCCCTTGTTGACTGTCTCATCCCACCTCCTTCCAAACCCACAACCCCAACTTACACTTACTCACTCGGCGCACCTTCGATCTAACCCTCCGTCCGCAGGTCATGCAAGTAAACCTCAACTCCGTCTTCACCCTCTGCCGCGACATCGGCGCCCACATGCTCTCCCTCGAGCCCTCCCCCACCACCGCCCGCCGCGGCAGCATCATCAACTTCGCCTCCCTCCTCACCTTCCAAGGCGGCCTCAACGTGCCCGCCTACGCCGCCTCCAAGGGCGCCGTGGGCCAGCTCACCAAGAGCATGGCCAACGGCTGGACCGACAAGGGCGTCACCGTCAACTGCATCGCCCCCGGCTACATCGAGACCGAGATGAACTCGGCCCTGCTCGCGGACCCCAAGCGCCTCGCCTCCATCAGCGAGCGCATCCCCGCCGGCCGCTGGGGCACCCCCGACGACTTCAAGGGCAGCGTCGTCTATCTGGCCAGCAAGGCAGGGGCGTACGTGAGTGGGCATACGCTGGTGGTGGACGGCGGCTGGATGGGACGATAGATCCTGGATAGGGAGAAAGGGGAAGATCAATTGATGCTGCAGGAATCTCGCGACTCGTTGTGAAAGGTGATAGAATGCACAACTCGAGTCTTATGAACCCCTTTATATACAGTTGACAGTTGATCTCTGGCCACAACGGTACCACTCATGCAGTAATGATCAACGCCCCCAAACGTCAATAACTCGTGCAGAACGTATTATGGATAGCAGTGCAGCGGGCTTTAACAATGGTAACGTCGCTAAATATTGCATACCACTTTCAAATATTAATACAGAAAAAAGCTCATAAACCCAAGGCTGAACCATTCATAAATCCATAACCCAAAGCTCATGTTGTTTTACAAACTTCTGATCGAACCGAGCTTGCTTGCCTTGCCTTGCTTTGCTATGTGTGTAACGCCAAAGTGAATTACTCCTTTTTGTAGCCCATCACCTCTTCCATCCAGGGGTATACCGACGAGTTCGCCAGGGGGTAGCCCATGTGCAGCGCGTTGGAGAAGAAACGGGCCTCCTTGGGGGATCCGTACTCAAACAGCATCATCGAGTCCTCGATCGGCATGAGACCATCCAGGGTGCCCTAATGTTTCCTCGTTAGTAAAATGTATCATCGTCATACCTCTCCTAACCCTGCAAAGGGCCAATACTCACATTGACCAGCAACAGCCGACAAGAAGCCCCCCTGAATAATCCCACTCTCCAACAACGAAAACTTCTTCTGCACCCCCCGCCTTGTACGCCTCCACGCTCTCAAACCCATGCTTCATCGCAAATGCCGGGCTCAGCACGAACGGGTATTCGTGCCCGTCCGCGCGCTCCATCCAGTCGGCGTCGAAGAAATGGTGGACGCCGGCGCCCTGCGCGACGGACCCGCGAATCTTGTCCTTGTGCGTATGCGCGATGCGCACGGCATAGTACCCGCCGGCGCTCAGGCCCCAGACCAACAGGCGCTCCATGTCGAAGCGGCCGTCCTGTTCCATCCAAGCTAGCACGCTGTCCCACAGGCGGTCGGGCGACGTCGGGTCCGCCGAGTCAGCCGGACAGTCCGCGGTGCCCGGGATCTCGACCACCACGGCGGCCCAGCCGCGCGCCAGGAACTCGTCGCAGCGGACTGTGTTGTCGGGGCGGTAGCCGTCGAGACCGGTGAAGAGGAGGACGGCGGGGAACTTGGGCGTCTGGATCTCCTCGCCCTCGCCCGCCACGTCGTTTTCAGTAGCGGCATGGCTAGGTACACGGACGTAAGCTGGGATGATGTCGCGGTCGCGGCCCTGGGCGTGCACGTGCGGGATGTCGACCTCGACGACGGGCTCGTCCCAGGAGGAACCGGCCTTCATGTAGACGCGCTTCTGCCACTCCCAGGCTCGCCACTTCTCGGGACAGCTAACCTCGGGGAACGCGGTGACGTAGGGGAATCGGGCAATGCGCAGGACGCAGGCGGCGCGGAGGTACAGGTCGGACGCATCTTTCTGGTTCCCGGCCTTCATGGCGGCGTCGCCCTGCTCCTCGAGCGTAGCGGCGGCGGGAAAAAAGGCCTGGGTGTAGGCGGGGTCGTTGCCATTGTTGACATCGTCGGCGATGAGCTGCTCGAACACGGGCGCAAAGTCTTCGTAGGCGCCGTCGTGGAAGGGGTACAGCGACTTGGTGCAGGGGGATTTCCATTTGGACTCCCAAAGTGCCTGCATGCCGGAGTGGTGGGGCATGACTCGCTCAAAGGCCTCGTCGCCCATAAGCCAGCGGCGGGGCTGGGAAGCGCTGAAGACATCGGTAGCGGCTCCATTGGTTTTGCCATTGCTGGAGCTAGGAGTGGAGTGAGTGACGGCGCCGGGCCCGGACGCGGCCGCCGGGTGGGTGGGTAATTCGATTCTATGCGGAGACATGGCGGTATGTACAAGTAGGTGGGTGGATCGGGTAAAAAAGGGGGGCGAGATCGACGACGGTATGAGAATTGGAGATCGGATGAACAGGTAACCTAGGTTTCGCAAACAGGGATGGGTCGACGGCGCGGTGGCGGACGACTAATTGTACAATAATAGTGTGGAGGTTATACTTCGACAATCTCGAAACCGGCGTCGGCGGCGTAGCTGGCGGGAGTGCCGAGGCGCGAGACGATGACCTTGCCTGAGCGCTTGCGGATGACTACTCTGGGAGTGTTGTACCAGTTGCTCTTCTCACGGACTCTGTCGAATCACCATGTTAGTAACGGTTGTGTGTAACTGCATGCGCAATAGTCTAATTCGACCATGAAGCACCGGGCGCATCATGGGCATCTGCAAGGTCCAACTATGCTGTTATGCAGCAATCTTGAGGTTAAACCCATTCCCCCCGCAAGAACATGCTTGCCGTTTGATGAAAGGAGTTGGAGTGTGGTAATGAGTGGCTTCAGCGGGGTCCTTTGCCACTTTCCACCACTCCCGGTCGGGAAACTTACTGTCGTTGAAGAAGGGCGATATTGGTTCGAATCAACAGACCGCGAAACTGCTTGTCGGCTTGGGAGCCCATGATGGTGAAATATAGGCCAGCAGGCTCGCTAACGGCTGAGACGGGGGAAGCGCGAGACCACGGAGCCGGAGGTAGATTGCTTGCGCGATAGCTGGATTCGAGTAGGAGCCCCGCAAAGCCCAGAGTTGGGGATATCCGGAGTCCGAGTGGAGAGTTGACGAGTACGATGCGGGAAGGCAAAAAGAAAGTAGACAGTAGATCAGATAAGCGTAGGGGCTGGTAGGGGTTTGGGATTGTCTGAGAGAGCCAAGAAGCCGGTATGCGACTGCTTTGTTTAGTATGCTGATTGCTATGGAGGAGGTGGTGCGACAGGTAAGTAAGTATGTAAGTAGAAGATGGCTTTGATACCCTGTTGGAGAGAGGTGCGAACGATTGTGGTCTTTAAGTAACGAAGGGCCCAGCAATGAGGTATCCCGTGTCCGGATGAGGAGAAGGAGAGGGGGTCTCGTCCTGTTGCAGTGTGATGCTGCTGGCTGACTTCGCTCTGACTCGGAATAGGGTTAGCGGGTTGTCAGTAGAAATGTACGATTTAGCATGTGCGTTTTCGTCGTGCATGTGTCAGAGAGGCGCATGCGACTGTGTAGAGCTCACGTAAGTGGAAGTCAAGCAAAGGAGAGGCACATCATCATTGACTGGAACTTGGAGCTGTCTCGCAATTGCCTGTCGGCAGCGCCCGCATTTTAGTTCACTTACAGGTTAGCCAAATTCTGGATTCTGGGCTGGCTGGGGCCCTGGGGGAGAAGGGGAAGGGGAAGGGGCGATGGAACGGGGGAGATTCGCAAGAGAGTGGTTGCCATGGTTCACACACTGCTGGTTGCGCTTGCTTTGCTTTGGTTCACACTATCTCCCGCCCAGGTCTAACGGGCTACCCGACATTCCTTTCCCCAGCGACAGGATCAACTAGTGGTGTATGCGAAATCTACAGTAACCTACATGTACATAACCCAATCCACTGGCTTCATCGTTGTGAGATTATAGTCTTGCGACTACCAGTTGCTGACTGCGTTGAAATGCTTCAATATCAATTGGTAGAGTTTTGGCAGAGATCATGAGGTATGCGCCCCGTTGCTTGGTAAACGTATCGTATACCACAGTAGCCAAGCGAACTCCTTTTTCACATGCCAACGGCCGCTGCTCTGCCTAGACACGCTTGGGGTAATGGCATAACGTCTTGATGATTCTTGCGGTCTGCCTTGGAGTGTGCCCCTCTTTCGGCCGCACACGTCAGTAGCCCACTGCCGTCTATCACGTACTGCTTGCTGCATGTATCATCACTTCTATCAATCATTGGTCCATTCCTCTTAATCCCAGCTGACGGCGTGTCTGTCGTAGTATGTATGTCCCATCCCATCCGATGCCCAATCCAACCTAAATCACAACTCTATAACTTGGCGTCTATTAGGCTTGCTTAAATCAGCCACCCCCCCTTGAATTTCTCAAACGCCTACACTCGGGCGTCTTTCCCGGGTATTGTATGCCGTCTATAGCTGCCACGGAGAAATTGCCTCCGGGTGGAAGTGAGAGGTGAACCAAGAAGCATCGTTGCTCCTCCTCTCTACTGGGCAGGCTTACTCTTGTCCCCCGTGTAGTAGTGTGCCATTTCCAGACCGGCCCGACGGAAGCCGCACTTGACGTAGAAGCCCTCGTTGGCCTCGCTGCAGTCCAGGATGGTCTTGTAGCAGCCGACCTTCTCGGCGACGAAGTCGAGCGCCTGGATCAGGCGCAGACCCAGCTTCTTGCCTTGTTGATCTTTCGCGACGGCGATGTCTTCGATGTGACCGACGAGACCGAGGCTGTGGATGCTGTATACGAAGAAAAAGAGGAGGTTAGCATGCGTTCTATACCGCATAGAGTCGACATGCGCCCAATTGCGCCTCCTTTCTTCAATTGGGCCCAATCCTTGGCTGGGGGTATGGGTGTTTCTTACAATTTGCGCTCCACGATCAGGGCGCCAGTGCCAACAATGACGGGCTTCTCGTTGCTCGCGTCCTCAATGACCAGCAGGTAGTAGCTGTCGTTCTTTGCCATCCAGTTGTACCTCTCGGTGAAGGCCTCCTTCGAGATCTCGCCGACGGTGGTCAGGACGCGCAGGCAGTCGAGGAAGCCGGCATCGTAATCGGAGAGGCGGAGGGCGCGGGCGGTGTAGCCGGCAGGGAGGGCGGCTTGCACCTCGGGGTTGATGAGGTCGGACGAGAAGAGGCCTTGTTCCGCCATTGTAGAAGATACCGATCGGGGATCTGGTGATTAAGACTTGGCACAGGAAGCTTAAAATCGGAAGAAGCGAGGGGTTGCAGGCAGGTGGGTATCCGCGGGCGCGCAAGTTTGACGTGCTGGTGCAAGAGAGCAAAAAAGAACAGTCAACAAAAACAGAGCAACAAAGCTAGGCTTGCCCCTGATGAATGATCGTGCCTTCGAAACGAGTGCGAGAGCCGGAATCAGAGTTTGATGAAAGGAGGGAAAGATGTCAAAGAACAATGGACGGGACGATATGACGAGATTCCTTTGTATATACCTAGTTGGGCCGTCCACTGTTGTCGAACTGGCCAAGAAAACAAACACCAAGAATACGAGGGTCACACTGCGAGCGAGCGAACGGGACACCAAAGCAGGTTCACGTCCGTCTAGGTATTCCGTGATTCGTCCCCTGACTGGCCGTCGGAGCTCAGCCTCAACAGCCTCTGTCGAGGCAGGGTCCCATAGCTGGCCCCGGAAGCAGGGACCAATGCGACAGAACGGGCCTAAGCACGGAGGCACGGTGTCGGTTATTAGTAGCTAAGAATAGCGCTGGCCTTTTCGCGCGAGTCGCCTCCATCTCAGCCAGCAGTAGCACCATCGGAGGGCGATCATTTCATTACCCAACACTTCTATGCATCAAATACTTCCAGAGACGGAGCTGATGCTGCTCTCTTTAAGCTGCTTCCATAGGTATCCATACCGCACATACCTGGTGAAATGACAATCGAACCTTGGCGGCTTCTAGAGTCCTTCTGTTGCGGAGATGGACTTGCTCGACAAGGTAGAATGGAATTCTGGCTAAAGACACCTAAGCTTGAACAGAACCGACTGGTCCCGGATCGAGTCTCCCACCATGGAAAACCGGCATTTCCATCAACTTTCGCCGGTGACACGATGGGCAGAGTACGGTACACAACGTTAAGGAAACCGAATCTTCAATACGACTTGGCTTCCCTAGCCTGGCCTCCGCAATTCTCTGTCCTTTTTTTACTTGGTGTTCCCTGCACATATTAGATGTCAAATGACTTAGGTACCTAAACATCCCGCTATCCTACATCTGAACCAAAGTCAAGCAATTGCTGTATCTGTCGCAATTAGAGATATCCATTACCGGTCGACTGTGGAATAAGGTACAGGTACTTTTACTCAAAATCAATTGAATTTCTTCTCTGGTCGGCTGCGACCCGCGACTCTTTTCCGCCCCTAATAATGCCAATATGTAATCAATCGATTAATTCAAACTTCACGTGAAGACAAGCCCATTTTCGTCCCGACCCTGGCAAGTAAGTACCTGCACTGGTTTGTTGTCCCTTGCCTTTTCCATGCGGCCCCATTTTCCATGCCACGTTTTGCCCAACAAGAAAGCGCTGGGGACCTGCATTTCGTCATCCGTCACCGTGATTAGGGGGGCAATTGTCCATTTATTCAGGGGCATTCAATCAATGCATATCATATCGCCTTGCCGGGCGGATCGTCGATCTCTTTCCAGCATCCAACGTGGACGTCGCCCATCGCAAGCCAGTTGGTGACCTATACCCAACACTAAGTATTGTTTGATTGCTTGCTACTTGCTGCAGCAAATCATAGGCGTGTATCTGCCCGTTACTCACTCTCTTTGCCTAGGTACACACTTTTGGCCGGCGTTTTCAAGCTCTGCCCCGCGTCGTCACATGCCCCTTCGTCATACGCCAGATCCAACCCTCTGTTAAACTTTGGATGAAAACGTCCGATCTAGTATCGCCACCAATGTATTTCGGCGGCCTTCCTTTAATGAAGAGCTGGTAATCCATCATCATTACCATCGCAACCTGGTTGGAAGCGCCCAGCGCGAACAGCATGTTTTTGTCAATAACAGTACAGTATATTCATACGTTGGATGTTTCATGCATGTAAACATTGGCTTCGTCGCGGTCGTCCTTTTCTTACACCTGTAATTCTTCTTTGATATCGACCCGGCATCTTGCATGACCGGGATACTCCTGTTCCTGAACGTTTCGGGCTGGGAGCAGGCCACCACACAGAGGTGACAATGGAAACCCACCACCACTACCACCACCACCATGACGACCACACTCAGAACGAGTCAAGCGATGAGCTCACCGAGTTGCCCGGCGAAGAAACGCAGGAGCATTCAGACCCCCGAGCATGATCCTGAAGAGGATCATGAACATCAGCAACATCTTGCATCGATATCACCGGGCAAGACTCTTTTACCACACCCGATAGCAGGTGCAGTCAGCCTTGCGGCCCGCTCGACAGCTTTTGCCATCCGCGCAACCACCTTCGTTGGAAGCTTCGGCTTCACTGCCGCCAAGTTCACCACTCTCTCGAGTCTCGAGCTGAGCCGGGCCTTCTTGGAAACCGTCCTCAGCAGGGCCGGCCGAGATGTCATCTCGAGGTCTCGGACCGAAGCTGGCAGGCACAATGCCGAGTCATTGCTGGAACGGGGTCTTGACGGGATCCACCAAACTTTGCTGCAGGCCGTCTTCTGGACCGCCACCGGCTTCCAGGTCACCGAAACGAGTGTCACGGCGGCCTCTCAGGTGTCACAGCTGTTACTGTCGGTTCTTGACCAATTCTTCGGCTCGACCGACTCCTCCAGAGCCATCGCCAGTATCATAACTCTGATTCGACGCGAGTTCCAGAACCCCGCTACCGGCGTGCAAGGAGAAAAGGTCGGAGTTATGGACATCGTATTGGCCCTTGCTGGCCTTGCGTATCTGCAGAACTCGTGTCGCAAGACCATCCAAGACGAGATCCGAACCAACGGTCAAGAAGAAATCATCTGGGATGTTGTCGTCTTGAATGACGGCGAGCGTGTCGATGTTCATGAAGACAGCCTGTATGGTGTACACAACAGAGGCAACTATGCTCAGCGCAGTCTTCGCAGCGTCAAAGGCCGGGATGACATCATTGACGCGATTCAACAGCACGGCGAACATGAGAGCGGAGATGAAGATGATCTAGCCGAGGTTAATCTCAGAAACCAAATCATGAGCTCTCTGCCCAAAGACACGAACGTCTCCATATCCACCTCTACCACGACGACCAAGATCATCACAGTGGAGATCAAGGGGACACCCGATATCCCCATCTTGACGCCTCCGGGCGCAGATATGATCGAGAGCGAGATTGTGAACCCCGTCAATGCTCTTGCAACGGGTGTCAGAGACACGACCCCGATATACCGTGTCGTGTATCGGATTAGTCGCAACACCAGCAGAAGCACTGCCATTGAGCAGGATCCCGAAGACAACGATGATACTAAGTCGCGTGTCGAAATCTTGGATGAAGAAGACGACTCCTCGTCTTCAGAAGAGGAGAAAGTTATTGAGAAGCCTCCACCGCCACCGCCGAAGACACCACGGTCGTCAACTATGCCTCCGCAGACTACCCAGGCAGCGAAGGTATCGGATGGGCCGAAGAAAATGCAGAGATCGGTTTCATCGACTGGTTCCACCGGAAGCAACTCAGCGACCTCACCCAGGGAGCGCAACTCCCAGATCCCATTGCCCAAGCCGCCGCCGGAAAACGCCGCGAACCAGAAACGACAACGGCAACCCCCCAGTGGAACCAAAAAATCGGAGGAAACACCGGTAACACCTCAATCAACAAACAAAACAACAACAAAGTCCAAGGAGAACGACTCGGTGGGAAACAAACCGGGGGAGAAGCGTGGAGGACTGAGAAATGCCTTCAAGAAGAGCTCGGTTACAGGCCTCTCCAATCTTCTCAATAAGGATTCCAGCAACGAGAATGTCACGGCTCCAACCAAAGCCAAGACTGGGATGCGGCCCCCATGGGGAAGCAACAGATCTTCGCAAAACACACATCAGCGCAGCCAACCTGTCATGACGCCGGCCCGCCCTACCGTCACCAACCGGACGCCCAACCTGATTCCTGCCCGTGAGGCTCCCCGTGCGCCACAGCGAGGGAACCCTAATTACTTCTCATCGCGAGACCTCGGGACGCTCGAGGACAACCAAGCCCATAGCAGAAGCCAGTCGCGCTCGAGCTTCATAGCAGTACAACAGCGTCGGCGAAACTCGACGGTGTCGCAAACCGACACATTCTCTATCCAATCTTATGAGAGCCGGCCTGGGTCACCCACCTACTATCGGTCGGAGTTTCGCAGTAGCAATGTGCCCAAGTCGAAACCGAACAACGAGTCGAACGAGTTGGTGCCGCCTTCTCCGCAGCGACATCCCAACAGAACAAGAATGGGCGGCCTGTACTCGCCAAGTATCTACACGCTACGGGCGAGTCCCTCGCAGACGTCACTTGTTTTATCCTCCTACCACCAAAAGAGCGCATATAGTGACTCAGAAGCTGTTGATACTCTTAGGCGAACGGGTATGGTTGCGGGGATGTTTCCCAATTTCCACATCCTGAGGAACATCACTCGGTACAGCCGCTACGCATCTGCTGCTTACGGGTCCAACTTTCTGAAGTTTATGGGCATTTCAAAGCAGATGCCCCAATTGAAAGCCCTCGACGAAACGCACCAAGATGTGCGCTCCTTTGCGCATCATACAGAACTACCGCCCGACAGTATTCTGTTGTCGTCGTACGTCGATCCTCAGGGAGGTTCCGACTCCACCGGTTCTACCGACACCGGTATTCCCCTCGTACACACCATTGCCCTCGATGCGCAGTCCAAAGCTGTCGTGTTATCTTGCCGCGGAACTCTGGGATTCGAAGATGTCTTGGCGGACATGATGTGCGAGTACGACGACCTGCTTTGGAGAGGCAGAAATTACAAGGTCCACAAGGGCATCCACGCATCTGCTCGCCGTCTTCTCTATGGAGGCGACGGAAGAGTCCTTGTTACACTGAAGGAAACCCTCGAAGAGTTCCCTGATTACGGTCTCGTTCTATGCGGCCATTCACTTGGCGGCGCAGTCACGGCGCTACTTGGGGCCATGCTCGCCGAGCCTGCAACTACGGGCACAGCTTTCGTTACGTCTGCGCAGCAACACCGGAGGCTGCTGACCGAGGGCCAAGGATCGTCGGCCGACAATGGCGCAATCTGCCTGCCGCCCGGAAGATCTATCCACGTCTACGCATACGGACCCCCATCAACGATGTCGCCTTCACTCCAAAAGGCCACTCGAGGCTTGATTACGAGCATCGTGCACGGAAACGACCTCGTGCCTTACCTCTCCCTCGGTGTCCTGCACGACTTCCAAGCCCTCGCGCTCGCTTTCAAGACGGACAACTCAGAGGCCAAGGCCGAAGTCCGCCGGCACATCTGGGAAGGGTTTCAGAGCGGTGTCGCGGACCGGTGGTACAGCAACCCGCCCAAGTACCGCGACGAAGAGGACGACCAGTGGGCCTACGCCGCGTTGAAGACGCTGCGCGCCAGCATGATGAGCCCGAAGCTGCTCCCACCCGGCGAAGTCTTCGCGGTCGAGAGCACGCCCTGCTTGAGAAGAGATGCGTTCCTCCAAGTCGGCGAGGAGCAGATCGGGCGGCCCGCGACGCGCATCGTGCTCAAGTACGTTCGCGACGTGGAGAGTCGGTTTGGGGAGGTCCGGTTCGGCGCGAGTATGTTGACAGACCACAGTCCGGGGAGATATGAGGATGCGCTGCGGCGGCTGAATCTGGGCGTGGTGGAATCTTGATTGCTTTTCTTTTCGCTTCTACTTCTCCTTTTGCTAGCACTACTACTTTTATACATGGGAGCCAATGGTCACTGGGAACTGGGTACTTGGGGTACTTGGGAGATCCACAGGAGTCAAACCAACAACCTCACCTATGTTGGGGCTCACGGAGGTTAGAAAATATGGGAACAGTGAGGCCTTTTTGAATTAAACACAATCATACCCCCTTTTCTTTTGTGTCGCGCACGGGTACGGAGAGATTACATTTAGGTAGATAGAAACAGTGGCAGACATCATCTATCATACAACAGTGGAAGCATTTCAATCAAATGTGCCGCGGGGTGCTCGTTGAAAGCAGCGATGCGCGAGCTACATTTTTTGTCTTGTTCCTTCGATAAACAATATATGTATGTGTCTTGTCTTCTGAGCTGTGAAGCTCTTGCAAACCAGATGCAGCCAGCCCCCGAGATTACGTGACCAGGGCCTCAATCCTGCTTGGTGAACATCTTGCCGTCCTCATCGTAGAAGAGCTCGCGCACCTTGACGCAGCGCAGGTGGTTGACCCCCTTACTCAGCTCGCAGTCGTGGTGGAACAGCCACCAGCGCCCCTGGAACTCGACAATGGAGTGGTGCGTGGTCCAGCCCAGCACGGGCTCGAGGATGCGCCCGCCGTACGTGAAGGGCCCCGTCGGCGATTTGGAGGTGGCGTAGACGAGGTAGTGCGTGTCGCCCGTCGAGTAGCTGAAGTAGTACGTGTCCCCGCGCTTGTGCATCCAGGCCGCCTCGAAGAAGCGGCGGGCGTGGTCGTCGGCGGCGAGGGGCTCGCCCGTCTCGGGGGCCAGGATGACGAGGTCTTGCGCGCCGTCCGGGGTGAAGGCGCGCATCGAGCTGTCGAGTTTGGCGTATTTGGGGAAGAGGGCTTGGGCGGTGGGGCCGGAGGGCTCTTTGGGGCCGGACCAGGCGGCGTCGAAGTTGGCGCCGTCGTTCTGGCCCGCGGGGGTCTGGTAGCATTGCAGCTGCCCGCCCCAGAGGCCGCCGAAGTACAGGTACGCGTCCCCGGTGTCCGGGTCCACGAACGAGGCCGGGTCGATGCTGAAGCTGCCCGGGATGGGGTCCGGGTCCGCCACAAACGGGCCCTCGGGCGCGTCGCCGACCGCGACGCCGATGCGGAAGTTGCCCTGCTGGTCGCGCGCGGGGAAGTAGAGGTAGAACTTGCCGTCGCGGCCCTGCGCGGCGTCGGGGGCCCAGAGCTGCTTCGAGGCCCAGGGGACGTCCTCGGTGCGGAGGACGACGCCGTGGTCGACGAGGTCGGTGTAGGGGGCTCTAGGGAGGAGGTGGAGAAGACGTGGTAGTCGGCCATGTCGTACTGGTCGCCGTTGTCGTTGAAGGCGATGCCCGTCTCGCGGTCGTGCGAGGGGTAGATGTAGACGCGGCCGTTGAAGACGTGGGCGCTGGGGTCGGCGGTGTAGATGGTGGTTATGAGTGGGGGAGTCATCTTGAGATTTTGTCTTTTACTCTCTTTGGGTTTTTGGTTGGTTCGGCCTTGGTCTCTTGGAGGTTTAACTTGTTGGTGTAGGCAGTGCTTCGTGATTTCAATTATGGTGTTGCGGGGCTTGGGGTGTAAGTTGACGAGAGGCAATGGATGTAATGACTCGAGGTCCTGGGAGATGCGACGACAGTTCTTCTTATGGACTTGGACTCGAATAAATTTCCCTCAAGTCCAAGCCATTCTTGTGTCAATAGTAGTCGTGTGCTAACTGGATCCTAGAGATTCTTTGCTTTGCTACAAAAGAATATTTTTCCGTCGTCTCTTGCATCCCGCAGCCGCGCCAGTTGCATTTGGGGCTTTGGGGGCTCCCCGTCCCGGCGGAATGGACAGGGAGGCATGGGGGTCAATTTATCCCCATTTAGCCGCGCCCTTTACCCAGCGATCCGATGGGGCGCTCCCGTGGAACCGCCTGCTGCACGTCTCGGCGACCCCCTGCAGCGTCGTCGCTTACTAAGTTCACTTCGTGTGCATGTATGTACATGTCAGCATACGCTCATGGCACTGTATATTACTGGTTACGGTATTACTAGTGGTATCGCGGTACACCTGCAGTGCCCATGGAACGATCTATTCGTTCATGACTATGCCCATCGTCTTGTCGGGCATTCCATGGTGCTTCCTGATAGACCATCCATTAATGCACCCGCCGTGCAGCCTCCGGCGTCGAGCCCATATTGTAGGTTGAAGAAACCACAAGTTTCGCCTCAGCAACTATCTCCATCTCCTCCGCTGGGTGGTGTCACAATCTCAAGGCTTGGTGCGACGCTTATCCCCCAATGCCGCGGTACAGTCATCGCAGTTTCCACGCAGCTTGAGATGATGCTTTGAGTAGCGGCCCGGCAGGTCTCGGACACTGGCAACCCATATATCGGCGAATTTGGCCTCGCCACGGCCACATCCATGGCAAGATTGAGGAATGGCTGGCCCAGAAAAAAGACCATTCTGGAATAGTCGATATCCTGACTCCTCCATCATGGTGGAGGGCCCTTCGGCTTGGGGAACAACCATGTTGCGCTTCCAAGTGGGCGTTTGCGGATGGTGGTTGTCTCTGAAGAGTACCTCTCACGTTGAGATGTTGTATGTGATTGAGAACCCGGAGTCAGCACAATGCCACTGCTAACAGGCCAATGAGTCGGAAACAATCGCTGTATTCAATACGAACATCAACAATCCGGTTGAGCTTCATCGTACCTTCCTTTTCTTGCTACGATGAACTCCTTCATTCCAGTAGAAATCAATTCTTGCAATTGTGCTGGTACCCAACCTTGCTGGTTGTGTAGGTAGTTAGAAAGATGCAATCAAGCGCTTTTCACCAATCCATTACCCCCTCAGCTACACCTGCTACAACGAACAGCAGAGCGGTCGATATGATAGGAATCTCAGTGGCATCAAGGTACATTTAATGTTTACAGTGCCAATGGGGAAAATGTTTTGATTCTTGACTATAACCATGTCTTATCAGCGTCCTATGGTGCTTCCTGATAGACCACCCATCTGTGTATCCACGCAGCCTCTGGTGTCAAGACCACCGCGATGCCGTTCCTCCAGATACGTCAGCCTCCTTGACTGCGTATAGATAGGCACTCTGGGCCTTCTTCTTTTATTGTTGTGGATCAGAAGCAATCAGTGCAGATCCCAACCAGCGCATGATCTGCATTTCTGTCGTGTTCTGGGTAGCTTATGAGGCTAGTCTCGGCGAATTCGTCTTTATCGAGGCCACATTTTGTGCACTTCTCGGGCATCGACCGACAGCAGATCAACATCTCCTCCTCGTTTTCTGGAGATGTCATGACCCTCATCAGGGCCAATGCAAACTCTGGGAAGTTGTTCAGCTCTCGCATGAAGCGGTCGTCCTTGGTAAAAAGAAAGTCCGTATCTATGATAAATTCCTCGATCGGCTCGCGTAAGACTTCGAAATTCGGACCACTCGAATATGCGAGACGCGCTGCACAAAAGAGGGCACCCAGATCTTCATCGTTAAGAAGGGGCTCATTGGGATGAATGGCGTGGAAACTATAGTCAAAGCGCTCAAGCGCCTCTTGCTTCATGTATTCGATGTCGAAATAGTCCGCAGCGACGAAGAGATTAAAGGCTCCGCGTATTGAGCCAATTTCCGAAAAGTTATGCACTATTAATTATATACTCCTTATTAGCATCGCAGATCTTAAAGGTATTAGCGCCAGTGAGATGCGACCTACCGTGTCCTGTGAAGAGATAATAGAGGACCATTTCTACTGCCGTGGCATCTTGGCCCTCAATGGTCAACTGATTGGAAGTTGCCTCGCTGAAGGGACCAGTAAATGCCTTTCTGAAGTATTCCGAACGTGAACATAAAATTGACTTGTGGACTGGCCAGGTTGTGTCGTCTACGGTGACCTTCGCGTCGGACAGGAACTCATTGTTGAACATTTCCTTGCCGACGCGCTGCATCATGCCCCAAGGCTCCTTGGGTATGGAGTCGTATTCAGACATGGGGAATGAGACCTTCGTGTGTTGGTTTTGAAGAGGCTCGCAACAAGTTGGTTGTTGACGTGACGGATGGGGAAAACGACTCAAGGCCAGTAAAGAAAAAGAAATAAGGCTGTGTGTGGTTGGGATACTCGCGGCGTCCTCACCTTAGACGCACCTGCCTTATTCTGATGGCAGAAAACCTCCCCAGGGAAGTAGAATGTCGTTGAAATTCAGTAGAATTATTTGTCGTTGTGCACCCAAGATAGATGAAGAAGCGCCTTCCACAGATTGGCCACTTCTTGCGGCTGCTGCAATGAACGGAAGAGCGGTCGACGCAATAGAACTGTTAGCGGTATCGGGTCACATCTGCAGTGCCAATGGAATGATTCAGAGTAACCAAGCCATTCATGTTTACACTTTACTTCATGAGGCCCAGGTATGTCTATGTAGATTGATGATTCATGTGTATCTTGTCGGATGGTCTATGGTGGATTCTTCGTCACCCAACTACTCATGTATCTGCGCAGCTTCTGTGTCAAAGCCGTGCTGTATGCTGAAGACATCGGGATGCCGCCCTTCCAAACATACCGATCTCCTCGGCTGTGAACTAACTAGGCCTGAGGGGCCTTCTTCTCCGCTTGATGCGCTTTGTGGACGCAATTATCACAGCGTCCAAGGAGCCCGAACTCCATACTTCCCCCAGACTGGCATCCAATACCGCCTCTACCTCTGCCTCTGCCGCCTCTTCTTCCACCTCTTCCACGGGTGCCTACTCTAGATTCTCTGCATACCTCACACTCATGCTCGACCTTCCTGACGACCCATGTCTCAGAGTAAAAAGCATAGTTTTGGCCGCAGGATACGCATTCTTCGGGTTTGGCTCGAAGGCTTTCACAAGGCAGCAAAAAGACGGATGATAGCCTCGGAAAGATCTGGGATGGTCTTCAGTTCTTCCATGAAACGTGTGTCCCGGAGTAGAAGAAACGAATGGTTCGAGATGAAGGACTCGATTGGGTCTCGTAGAAACGCGAAGGACAGGCCGCCGTCGTATGCCAGATGAGCTGCATGGAAGAAATCTTCCAATCTCTTGCCCAACAAGAGGGGCTCCTTGATACTGGTCTGGAACTGCAAGTGTCTTAGGTGCGATTCGAACACTGTGTATATCTCCCATTCTAGGACTGCGAGACTGAAGTAATTCGCGGCGACGAAGAGGTCGGCGAGCGCGCGCATCGAACCCAGCTCCTTCATTGTTGGGCACTGAGTATCCAGGGTTAGCGACGATGATTAGAAACCTCTAACGAGTTAGGCTGGGCCTACCCTGTCCGGTGTAGAGAAAGCGTAAAACCAAGTCCACGTACTTGGGGTCATGGCCCGTGACGTCCAACGTATTGGTGGCAGCTTCCTTGAAAGGTCCGGCGAGTGCCTTTTTGAACCACTCCGACCGGGTGCACAGGATACTTGTCGCAGGAGGATGGAGACAGGGGGTCGCCCCTTGACGCGCCTAGCGCGCTACGTTAGATATTTTATTTGTGTATTTATTAGTACGGTAGTACCTTTCTTTTTTGTTCTTTCTTTTTTTTTTTTTTAGACAGTACTTTAGTACTTAATATACCATCCGAACGCTCTCTGCCGTGCGATAGTTATAAGCCCGGCGTTTTTTATTAAATAAGCTCGTTATTATTATTATACCGTTTATTTTATTAAACCCTGCGCATTAAAGAGCGATTTTAGATCTGTATTTTTTTATACCTTTTTATTTTCTTATTACTTTTACGACGCCTACTATGTTTAAATTTTTTATTAAGCTGGCTAATATTAGGCTCGAGATTAAGAGAAACTGGTTAATTAGTATAACTCGTTTAAAATAAGTGTTCTCGAGCGTGGTATTTAAATATATCTCGATCTTAATATATTTAACGACGTTTATTTTTATAATAAGCTTAAGTTACGTATAATCGACGAGATTAAATAGGGTTTAACCGAGAATTTTTAATTAATAAGCGAAATTAGTTTAATAGACTTTATAATAAGCGTATATACGGCGATAAAAGACTCGAAGCCGATATACGACGCGTTTATTAACGATATTATTAAGTGTATTAAACTTAAATAAAACGAATAGAGTATAAAAATATACCGTTATATAACGTAATCCACGGTTTAATTAAACACACGGTCTAATTAAACACTTTCTAAGGCTTCGTATAACGAAATATAAATTAATTTTACTATAACGTATTTAATATATTAAAATTAATCGGAATCTTTCTTTTTAAATATTCTTATATTATTTTAATAAGTACGCGTATTATACCCGGGCTCCCCGTAAATTTTACAGCGTCGCGGGCGCGTTTTAAGCCTCTTCGTACGACTATTACTTCGGCGCGATTTATTTTATAATTATTTATTAACGTCCTTTTAAAACTATAGGTTTTCTTTAATTTATATACGAAGTAATCCTTTATCCTATAGCCGTTTTTTTTTTTGTACGGCGGCGCCGGTTAAGTATCTTATTTATTTTTCGTAGTGCGGTTATTTTACCGTTTAAAAAAGCGAGCCGGTATATTATTTACGTTATATTTTTCGTAATTTAGTTAAATCCAGTTAAAATCGACGTCGAAGAGCTATTTTAATGCCGTATAATACGGTTTCGAACGTATTTAATTTAAGATTAAGCTTTAATCGGGTTATTTAAAGTCTTTAATTCTTAAGGAATAAATAAGCCGGAAAACGTCCCTGGAAATATTAAAATACGTAGCTTTACATTTAATTATAAAATAATATATTCCGGATTATATAAAACGAGTCCGGTCTTTCGAAAGCCTCCTTATATATTCGAAACGGTAAAAATCGCCTGGAACGCTTTTAAAAACGCTAGTAAAAAGTCCTCCTTTAAAATATAAGTAATATACGCCCGTATAAAACCTTTAATTCTTTTCCCGTACGCCCTTTTTAACGTACGAAAACAGCCGATATTAAAAGGCTAAAGCTTATATAACGAATAAAAAAGCATATAAAATATAATAATCGAGTTTTCTTTATAATAAAACTCGAAAACTATTAAATAATAACTCTTATAGCCGTTAAGGATTAATAAACGGTAAACACCCTTCGTACGAAACTTCGTATATTTATCGAAATATCGAATCTAGTCCTCGCCTCTTTTATTCGTAATCTAGCTATTTTTAATAACTGCGATTACCTAGTTTTTCGGCAATAAAAGTCACGCAATTAGGTCTTTATGAGGCGGGGCTGCAAATAAGTCTTGAAATAAATGGAATTTACGACAAAGAGGAAAGGAAAGAGAAAATCGAGCTAGGGCCGATGCGGCAGATCGGTTTTAACAACAGGGTGGTAGGGCTAGTGTAGGGTCTCCACACTAACCAGCGTATAGGCTAACGCACTATATTACTACCCCCCCTCGCAAAAAGGCGGCGCCTCGACGGCTTTAAAGGGGGATTTAAACGAAGGTGTTTTCTAGTTAAAATAAGGATTTTTTATTATAACCTATTTAACTCTTCGCCTTATTAATTAGTAGATTTTTTTCGATATTAATAATTTATTATTTAAATAATCCTTATTAAAACGGTCCTCTTTAACCGCGAGTTTTTATTACGTTAATCGTATCGAGGGGCTAGTTTTATCGAGGTTTTAGCGATAGAAATCCTTTAATTTATTCGGAGTATTCTTAAAATTAAAGGCCGGGTACTAAGTATTATTATTCTCTTAATTAACCTAATTCGCCTTATATTATAATTTATAGTAATAAGTTCGAAATACTTTAATTCTAAGTATTTTATACTTTAAACTCTTAAGTTCGTTAAGGTTTATAATCTTATTAGCCGGGCGCCCCGAAGCCTCTCCGGGTAGCGAGTTATCGAGGTCTTTAAAAAGTCGATTAATATAATAAATCTTATTTCTCTATAAATTAAAAACATTTAATTCATAAATATAACTATCGTAAAATAAAATACGAAAAGACTATCGAGTATAAAAGAAAGCTAATTTATCGCCGGGTTAATTTATCCTTAAACTAGCGATCCTTTTAATATAAACTTAATCGCCTACATTAAAGTCCGGTTCTTTTCGATATTTATTTACTTACTCCTTTATTTTCTCTTAAGAGGCTAATATCGCCCGCCGCGCGGTCTTAACGTACTCTTTAATAATCTATACATTTTATTAAATTTAAATTCGATTTAATTTCTCGTTAAGAGGAAATCCTTTTAAATCTTAAATTCTTTTCTCTTAATCGAAATAGCTCTAGGCTTTAAAACCCCGTTCTATTTTAAAGGGGGATATTCTTTTAAGGGAGTTATATAGGATCGTAGCTTAAACGTAGTCTAGAGCGGGTAATACATTAACCTAATTATTTTAATAATAAGTTAAAAATAATCGTAACCGCTAGTCTATATATTTATTTATAATTTCCATTTAGCCGGTTATATTATAATATATTATAGAAGCGAATGTTTATTTAATACTTAATATTTAACAGATTTCTTTTATAAAAAAAGCCGTGAATTAAATGCCTTTATTACTAATTACGGTTCGTAATAATCCGAACACTTAAAACGGCCCTTAATAGTAAAGCTAGGCGGCTTTTTTTACGTTTACGTTCTTATTATAGGGGGAGGTTTAACTATATTTTATTAAGCGGTCGACGACCGTTATTACTATATCGTAGCCCGTTTCTTTATTCGAGGGACTTATAATTTTAAAGTTTATTATTACGTTTTATTATAATTAATTAAGTACTAAGAGTGGTTAAAGCTTTCCTAGTATTTTTATACGTAGGATTTTAATTAGCCTATATATATAATTAACGACGAATATATCGTAATCGTTTATTAATCTTAGTTACTAGTAACCTTAAAAAACTAGCTTTTTAATTTTAACTATTCCTACGTAAATAGTCGTTATTCGATAATAAATATCTTTAATAATCCTCGTTTAAAGGTTATTTTTTAATAAAACCGTTAATCTTCCTTTATAAAATAATAATTTATTAATTAATATAAAATCCTTATAATTTATACGCGCTTTTTCGCGTAAAACCTTAAGGTTTTCCGATTATCGATTAACGTCGAGTAGGGTATTTAAAAGGGATATCCTTAATAAGTCGAGGGGCGAGATATTATCTCTTAATAATATAATTTTAATATCGGCGGCTTTAAAATTAAATCCTAATAACGAGTTTAGGCGTTTAAAAATAACTTAATATTTTTCGCTTTCCTTCTTAGCCTTAAAGATCCTTAATTCCTCCGCTTTTCGAGATAACGCGTCCGCGATAGTATTATTTTTTCCGGGCTAATAAATAATAATAATATTATATTAAATTAAAATATCGGTCTAACGGATTTATTAGGAATTAAAATATTATTTAATACCGAAATATTTAAGCGTATAATAATTAATAATAATAATAAACGGCTTAAAACGTTAAAGCCCGATTAATTCTACGCGTTAATATTATAAACCTCGAATTATAACGAATAACTCCTTATCGTAAATAAAGTAATTAAGCTTTAATCCTTAAAAGGATTCTAAAAAATACCCGATTAGGTACTATTCCTTATCGTCCTACTTCTAGGAAAAAACGCTAATAATAATATAATTAAACGAGTCGGTTTCGAGCTTCGTCTTTTTTTCGTAGTCGAAGTATAAAAGGACTAGTACTTATAATAAAGCGTTTTTTAATTCGTTAAAAATAACTTATTACTCGATTCCTTAAACTTATAACTAGTTCGATTTCGTTAACGTCGTTAGCGGTTTAATAATCCCATTATAATCCTTAACGAACTTATAATAAAAATTATAAAATCTAAAGAACGATTATATTACTTTTACGTTCATCGATAAGGATTAATTTTTTACCGCGGAGATTTTATTAAGGTTTACGGCGACGCTATTAGTCTTAATAATAAAGCTAAGGTATTTAATTTCTATTATATTAAATTCATACTTTTTAAGGTCGGCTTAAAGGCCGGCTTTTAATAGTTTCTAAAGAATTTTTCTTATATACTCCTCGTATTAAAGAGGATTTTTAAAATAGATAAAGATATCGTTAATATAGGTATAATAAAAGTTATTAAGGTATTCCCGTAATAAGTCGTTAATAAACCTCTAAAAGGTGAATAGTCCGTTAATTAACCTAAATAAGAGGACTTTATATTTATACGCTTTATATTAGGTTCGGAAAATTATTAAATCTTCGTCTTCCTCCTTTAAACGGACTTTATAAAAGGCTTGCCGGATATTAATTTTAATATAAATTCTTATCTTAACTATTCTATCGAGGGTCTCCTCGATTAATAATAGCGAATATCGGTCCTTTTATATAATAATATTTAATTTCCGGAAATCCACGTAAAAGCGAAGTCCGCCGTCGCTTTTAAAGGCTATAAATACCGGAACCGCTTAGGGGGCGTCGCTTAATATAATAAAGCCTTTTTAAAGGTTCTTTAAAATATACTTTCGAGTTACGGTAAGCTCTTCTAGGGATATCTTATAGAATAGGTTATAGCCTAAGTTGTGTCACAGTTGTAGCAATTCGGGAGGCAAAGCTATAGGTTATTGTTTTATTGTGGAAAACTAAAAAAGATAGGGAAAAAAGGAAAAGGTTTAGCCTTGCCGGGACGATTTCCTTATTTAAATAGGTGGGGAAAAATTAGGTAACGCTCGGGCTATTTCTTATATACCCTTGCCCTACTTTAATTAATAAGGCCATTAAAGGCTTATTTTAAAATACGCCGTAATATTACCCCCCCTTTAAAATAGCTCGTCCCGAGATATATTAAGTAAAAAATTAGTATTATAATTATTTAAATTTATTCCTTTATTTAAATTATTATTTTTTCCGACCCCTTTATTATACTATTCTCTTTTCGGGGGCGGCCGGTTTATTATTATCTTTATATAATTCGTTAAACGTATTATTCTCGGCCGCTTATAATTAATATTATAAACGTATTAAAAGATTAGAAGCCTCGGGATTTTACTCGTAATAAGTTTATAATTACTTAGCCGTATTCTTAAAGTTCTTTACGGGATATTAAGTTAAGTCGAGATTTTATCCTTTTTATTTAACTTAATATTATAATTTCCGATAGTAAATCTTTAAACTAATAATATAGTATACCTCCTATTCTTCTTCTTCGCTTAATTCGACTATCTCGCTATTAAAGTTTCGTGCCGCTTATTCGATTAAAGGGTTATTCGAGTACTTCCTAAATCGATTTATATAAAAGACCTTAAAACCTATCCATTTTTCTAGGACTTTTAACAGATACGAGTAACCGATTTTTTCGTTCGATTTTATAGTGTTATCGGGTTAAAGGATAATCGAGCTTATCGGTAAGCCTTATAAAAGACTAGGTTTTCTTAATAATAAATACCCGATCCCCGATATTAAAATCCGGTTACCGTCGATGCTTATTTTCTTAATTATATATTCTTTATTAAGCTTTAACTATATTTTTTAACTACTTTATAATAATTAACGATTCGCTTTATTTAATTCTATGCGATTATTTAATTAAGCTTCTCGTATTCCTTTAAATTCGTTATATTTTTAATCTTAGCCTCTTAATCCCAGGTAAATCTTATAAGAAACCCTATTTCGATCTTATAAAAGGAGTACCCTATTAAATTTTAAGGTAATATAACCTAGGCGGTATTTATAACCGGTAAGGCTTTATTTTAATCGTTTTAAAAATAGTTAATAAATATTCGTAGCCTTTATTTAAAGTATTAAATCGCTACCTCGGTTTATCTCGTTATTTAAAAATAACCTACTAAGGATAATTTATACTTAATTCTTAGGATTTTTAATACCTTATTTATAAAAGCGGAGGTAAATTACGGTCCTCGGTTTAAAATTATTATTAAAGGGCAGCTATACGTTCGGTATAATTCTTTATAATATAATCGGGCTACTTCGATTACGGTAATAATTATCCGGTAAGCGATACTTTATATTTACTTCTTTAATTTATCGATTATTAATATAATATTAACGTTCCCTTTTTTATTTTTAAGTATTATTTTAAAGTTTACCGCGATAGCGTTTTAAGGTTATAATAAAATTAATAATAAGTATAAAAAGCTTAATATTTTATCGCGGGGAACCTTACTCGGCCTATATTTTATATAGTTAATTATAAATATATTATAATTTTTACTTAATCCTGGCTACTAGTATTTTATTTATATTAATCGCTTAGTTTTATTCCTTCCTAGGTGTACTATAAAGGTCCGAGAGTGAACTTTATCGATTACACGGGTCCGAAGGTTACTTTCGTCGGGCATAATAAAGCGGCCTTAGAATAAGATAAACCGTCTATTAATAGTTTATCCTTATATTTTATCTTCTCGGGCTCTTTATTTATATATTTTTAACCCCGAATATATAATATTCTCGTATAAAAGGGTATCGGTAAATTTATATTTAAAGCGTTTAGGTGGCTTTTTAATTAAATATAATTAAGAGCTCGCTTCCTCTTTAATTAAGTAATATGCTTTTTTTAAGGCTTAAATAACGTTTAAAGAGGCTAGTTTAAATAGGGCTATAGTTCGTTAAGTATCCTTTTTATCCTTTTAAATTTTAAGATCACTCGCTTTTTTAAAAATACATTAACGAAAACGTTTTCTCCTCTCGGCCTATAAGTAATCATAAAATTATATTATAATAATATATCGGCCTAAGCCGTTTATTTTACGTTTGTCACAGTTACAGCAATTCGGGAGGCAAGGCTACAGGTTATTACTTTATTGTGGAAAACCGAAAAAGATGGGGAAAGAAAGAAAAGGTCCAGCCTTGCCGGGACGATTTCCTTATCTAAATAGGTGGGGAAAAGTCAAGTGGCGCTCGGGCCATCTCTCGCATACCCTTGCCCCACTCTGGTTAGCAAGGCCACTAAAGGCCTGTTTTAAGGTGCGCCGTAATAACGTTAAATAATCGTTTAATGCCGAAATATTAAAGTATTTTGTAATTAATAATTATAAAAAATAATTAAGATTATTATAATCCTATTAATTCCGTTCTTTAATATTTAAACGTTTTTACTACTATTAATATTTCTTTATCTTAAATAAGGTAGTTATACTTAGCTCTTTATATCGTTTCGAAGTAAAAATATACGGGATGCTATTTATCGTTAAGTCCCTCCCTTTAAAATAGGACGCCAGCTAAGATACTATTTAATATATCGGTCTCGACTCGGGTTTCTTTATTATAAAAAAAGTATATTAATACGGGCGTTTTTAAAAGTAACTTTTTTAACTTTTTAAATACCTTTTAATATTCGTCGGTCTACGCGAAAGTAAAACTTTTCCTAATTAAATTCGTTAAAAGCTTAGCGATATAGCTATATTCGTATATAAAGCGTCGGTAATAATTATAGAATTTAAAAAAGGACTAGACGGTTTTAATATTAATAAGGGCGTCTTAATCCTTAACGGCCTTAATTTTTTTAAGGTTAATTTCCACGCCGTTTATATTTACTATAAAGCTAAGGTATTTAATCTTAATAACGTGAAATTTATATTTCTTTACATTAATTTAAAGGCTTACTTCCTTTAGTTTTTATAATACTTTTTTAATATATTTCACGTGTTTTTCTTCGCTTTTCGAGTAAATTAAGATATCGTCAAGGTAAACGCTATAAAATAAATTTAAATATTCTATTAGGATCTCGTTAATAAACCGTTGGAACGTTATAAGGCTATTAGTAAGTTTAAAGGAGAGAATTTAGTATTTAAAGGATTTATATTTAATTTAAAATATCGTTAAATCTTAATCTTAAAGTTTTATACGAATCCTATAAAATATTTAGCGGATATCGATCTTAGTATATATTTTAGTTTTAATTATCCTATTAAGCGTTTCGTTAATTAACGGTAACGGATACCGGTCCTTTTTAATAAATATATTTAATTTATAATAATTAATATAAAAACGGAGTCTTTTATTAGCCTTCCGTATAAATAGAATAGGCGCTACCTACGGAGTAATATTATTAACGATAAAACCTTTTTTTAAGGCGGCGGTAATATATTTTTTATAAGCTTTAAATTCTTCGAGGAATATTTTATAAAATAGGCTAAATTTTAGGTCCTCGGGGCTTTTTTTCTTTTTTAAGTTTATTCGATAATCGTTTACGTTCCCCCGGTACGGCGCGATAATATCGAATTAGGTTTTATTAAAAATATCGTAATATTTATAATAATTAAAGGGTATAGCTTTTCTAATTTTTTATTTTAGGGTTTCCTTATCGTTTAATAGGAAATCGTTTTTAAAGTCGATAACCTAATTAATATTGTTTAGGTATACGATTTCTATAACGTTAAAACCGATATCGCTAAAAAATCCGCTTACGTTTAAGGTTTATACCTCGACGGGCCCTGATTTATACTATTTCACGCTGTCTCGTTTTAGCCCGTAAGGGGGTTTTTCGGGGACGACCCCTCTTAAATAAAAAGTCTTTTAATTAGGCGCGGGGGTAGTAATTTATCGAGTTAACGGTTTATTTTAAAGATTTCGGGATTTTTAAACCGGTTTTTTAAAGGCGGTTTTAATATAACGTAACGAGGTAATATTAGTCCCTTTATTATTTAACCTTAGTTATTTATTTTTTATTCTTTAATAAACTATTCGATACGCTGTTAAACTATTTCTATAATAGCCTAAAGAACTGCCTCCGGTTTTCTAAATTAACTTAGGGACGAGCTATCGCTCGAGGCTTCTAGTTTATTTATTATAATAAGTTATCGGTAATTAAGTTAAGGCTTCGAAGAAAAAGCTTTATCTTACCTTCGTTTATTTTTAATAAAGATTTTTTTTTACCTTTAAATAATATTTTAATTATACTCGGGTTTCTTTAAAAACTATTTTACCTTCGTAATATCGATATTTTAAGTTTAAGCTTTTTACTAATCCTTTAAAAAAACTAACCGCTTTCTCCGATAATTTACTATAACGTTATATTCTTTAAACTATTTTCGTCCGATAATAAAGTTATACTTTATATTAATTATAAAAAAAGGTATAAAAGGTGTTTTATATCTTTATATTTTAAAGTTTAAAAGGAGGGCGACATTAATTAATTAAAAAAACTTACCGTTATATCCTCCGATAATTTTAAATTAAAACTTAATTAATTATCGAGGGTTTAATCACTTTATCACTTTACGGGCTAATTTTACGCTTATAAACAGCTTTTCGTTAGCTCCCGTATCCGCGAGTGTATTAATAATAGTAATAAATAATTTATTACTTATTATAATATAAATAAAGATAAGAGGGTCCCTTTTAAAATAAGTCTATAAGAAATTAAAAAGTATATCTTATATATTTAGCTTAAATAATATCCTTAGGAGGGAGTTAAAATTCCCTAAAATACTCAGTTTTCTAAGTTATCGGAGTCCTCTTTTAAATAAGTAGAGTTAAACGAAACGGTCGATTTAAAATTAATAAAATTATATCCTATTAAAACTATTAATCCGTTAATTCGCTTAATACGCTATTAATTAAAGGTTTTTTTATTAGGATAGTTTCGGGAAAAATATCCGGTCTTTTTATAATTAAAATATACTCTTTTAATTAAAAACTCTTTTATTTTAACGGTAGGGATATAACGGGAAATATCGGTTTATTTAAACGATTTAATAGCGGAACTACCGGCGAAACTGGTTTTAAGGGCAATACTTCGTTTAATACTTTTTCCGATAGTTTTAACGTTATCCTTTTTTTTATACCGTTACGTTAAACGTAGTTACGATTTTATTAATAATTATATCGAAAAATAATAAAGTAAAACTTATTAAACGAAATATTGTCGTTATAATAATCGATAATTATTTTTTCGTTTAATCGGGCGGGTAATTTATCGTTAAACTCTTATTTATAATCGTTTTTCTTAACGCGAGTATATCTAATTAATTTAATAAACTTAAATCGAAAAGTTTAGAAATTATTATTAAGCTTTATAATTAAGTCTCGAAAAGCTTTACGGGCTTTCTCGTAAATATTGGGGTTATAGTATTATTTATATAAATAATTTAAAAAGTTTTTAAAAGTTTTAATTAAAAGGTCGTCCTACTCGTTAATAATAAAGGGGTATAAATTTTCAGCGGCTTTACCGTTAACCCGGTTAATAATATAAATATACTTATTTTTATCGGTAAAATAATAGTTAATATTTATTTTTAACTTACCCTTTAAAATTATAAACCAATAATCGAATTTAACTTTAAAATCCTTTTTATTAATAAATAAAAAGGGGTCGAATATTTTAATACTTCGTTTAAAGCTATTAAATAACGTAACGCCGATATAGGTCGTCCTTTTTATTTAAATCGAAACTCCTCGGTTTCGAATTAAAAAATTAACGATATATTAATTTAATTATTAAATTTCCTCGTTTCTCTTTATAACGATTAATATAAAATCCTTCTCTCTTTTAATAAGTTTACCGTCCTTATTTAATCCTTTATTTTAATTATTTTCTTAATTAACGTCGTTATTTAAATCCTTTTCGCCGAAAACGGCAGTTTATATATAGCTTTTTTTAAGCTAATATTAAAATTTTTAAAGATTTTTATTAAATTAAGGGCTTAGTTTTTAAAGTTTATTATAAAAAAAGTTTATAATTTAAACTTTTTTTTAAATAACGGTTAGGTTTTTTTTATATATCTTATTAAAATACCCTTTAACGATTAAGCCTTCGCGCCTAAACTATTAAGTTTTCGCGGTTTTAATAAAAACTACGAAAAGTATCGCGGGAGTATTATAATAAAAATTATATATAATAATTAATTATTTAATCTTTTTCCCGATATTTTTATTTATAACGTTAAAGAAATTATCGGGAAAAAAAAGCGCTTATAGTTTAAGTTTAGTTTTAATTTAATATAGTTAATAAGATAATTCGGGGGCGGTAATTTCCTGTTTTAAGTTATTTTTAATATTAAATAATAAGTTTTCGCCCTCGTGTCCGGTAATAACGCTTTAATTGCCTATATCTATTAAGTTTATACTAAAATAAATAAAGGATACGCGTTTAATTAATAAGGAGTCTCGCGCGGTACGCTTTTTTAAGTTCGCGAGGGAGCGGTTAATATCGTCGATATTAAAACGTATCGATTTACAGGTTTATTTTACGCGCGTATCGCGCTTTTTTAAGCCGGCGGTTATTTTAATTAATTATTTTATTTAATCGAGATTAATTTAGGTTTTAGTTTTTAAAAGGGTAGGATATTTATAAAGCTTTCTTAAGTTTAATAAGTTAAATCTTGTTCGATAATATTATAATTATAATAATTTAGGAAATAAGGTTATAAATTATTATTTTATTATAAAAAACCGAAAAAGATAGGGAAAGAAAGAAAAAGTTTAGCCTTACCGGGATAATTTCCTTATTTAAATAAGTGGGGAAAAGTTAGGTAACGCTCGGGCTATCTCTCGTATACCCTTACCCTACTCTAGTTAGTAAGGCTATTAAAGGCCTATTTTAAGGTGCGCCGTAATAAGTTGTCTAGTTTTATACTGTCCGTTAATTCGATTTTATAATTTATTAATCTATAATATTTAACTAATTTATTAAACTATACCTTATTAAATATATAGTAAAAGTCCTTATATACTTTAAGTATTATTTCTTTTACCTTTTAGCGTAACTTATCTTTATTTTTAAGTAAAGAGTTATTTTAAAAAGTCTCCTTTTTTTAAATAAACTTATCGATTTAATAAAGGGTAACTTTATAAATTTAACACGAGTTATCTTTTTTTATACTTTAATAAAAGCTTAAAGCGTTTAAAATTACTATATCGAGTACTCGTTAATAATACTAATTTATAGCGTCGCGGGCGAGGTAATAAAGTTCACGCTTATCCTTTTAATCGTAATAAAGCGTACGTTTTAACGTTCGTTCGCGATTATTATTAAATTACTTTAATTCCCGTAACTTATCGTTAAAATTACGCTATATCTTAACTACTCCTTTATCTAGCTAATAAATAGTACGCGGATAGATTTTCGGGATTTAAATTTTTTCTTTATAGCGAAGAGATTAAGAATATTAAATAACCGCGTACCTTTCCCTTATATAAAGCGGGCTTTTAATTAAAAAAGTCGGCCGTCTTATTCTTATTTATCCTTCTTAATTTAAGCTTTTAAAGCTTTATTCATAATATTTATATTTTTCTAATAGCTCGAATATTATAATAATATACTTACCTCGTTTACCGATATATCCGTATTTTTAATAAAGTTCTAATTATTAAAATAATCTAGGTAACGAATCCTTAAGCGAATAACGACGTCGTATTCCTTAAACCACTTTTATTTAATAATAAGGTTATATCTTATATTAATTACCACGAAAAGGACTAGCCCGGTGCTTTAATAATAGATTTATAAATTAACAAATACTATTACGTTAAAGAGTTAAAAAGATTTACCGTCGAAACCCCTTATCTTATAAAGTCGAAAGGTAATTACTCACCTCGCACCTAATTATTTAATTACTTTACTTATAAAATTCACGCTTATTAATAAATAACCGGATACTCCCGTATTAATAAACGCTATAATAATAAATAACGATAATTTATTACCACTTATAATATATTTAAAGGTTAAAAAAATCCTTTAATTAATTTCTATAAAAAGTTAAATGATATCGTTATTAAATTATCCTTAATAGTAGTTAATATTTATCCTAAGAGGGAATCCTTATTCCTTAAGATTAATCTTTTAATCCCTCTAGCTTAGCGAAAGCTTAATTAAGTTTACGATTATTAAAAAAGAGGTTAAGCGACGCTCCTCCGTACTTCTAATAAATCTTATTAATATTAGTAAGCTTATATTCTCCGGCATTATACTACTCTAAGGGATAATTAGTCTTCCGATAATTAATCTAATAATAGTTAAAATATCGTCCTTCTTTTACTAGCTTCTAAATCTCCTTAACGGTAATAAAAGGAGGGTAAGTTTTAATCGAGGAGATACCTACTTATAAGGTAAGCTTAATAAAGGCAAAGGTTTTAAAAGTATTAGCTTTATCGTTCCTATTATAGGAATTATTCTTACCCGTTTACGAAAAGGAAAGTTTATTAAATCGCTTCTTCTTCTCGTCCGCGTTTATAAAGCTTTAAATTATTTACTTATAATACTTAGCGTAAGCGTTAAAGTCGATAATTTCGTTAAAATATATCGTAGCGGTAGTAATTATAACGTAAAGTATAAGTTTATTATAAAAACTCTCCTTTTAAAAAACGCAGGGGGATTCTTTCTCTCCGGCTAATTTAACGAAATCGGAAAGAAATTTTTAATAACCGGCTAAAGAAATTATCTCTAACTAATCGTACTCCTTCTTTACCTTTTCGCGAGAGGTATAATTAAAATATCGCTTTTAAAGGTAATTAAAGAGCTCGTCGGTAATAATAATACGATTAAAATAATAATCCCGGAGGAAAGGTAAGAGTTTATAAGTAATATCGCTTTTATATAATTATAAATAGCGCTAATTACTTAATTATTAAAAAAAAATAATCGGCATTTTTAATTCGTATATCCTTAATTTAATAGAATTAAACTTTAAAAGGAACTTTATTTTTATCCTTATCGCTATAAAAATTATCGACCTTAACTTTACGACTTTTTTTATAATAAATACCTCTATTGCTAATAATTATAAAGGGAATACTATTACGTTTATTTATAATTAATTAAATAACGGCGGCCTAGGCGTTATATAATTACTTTAATCGATCCGCCGACTCGATATTAACCTTTATAAAATCGGTAGTTAAGTCGTTTATAATTACCTCTACTTATTCCCGGGTAGTAATAGCCTCGTTATAAGCTTTAATTAATTTCTTTAAAGTAATTTTTAATAAATCGAGTTCATTATTTAACCCGTTAATTTTAAACTGCTCTTTTATTAAGTTCTCGCCTTTATAAATATTATAATAATCGGAAAAAAGGAGCGAAGTTAAATATTTAACCTAAATAATAGTTAACTCTAATTAAAAATCTACCTAGCGGGCCTTAACGTAAAAGTCGAACACTTATACTATATAGGTATAATCTAATAAAAATATAAAGCGTACTTCTTAAAATAGCTCGTTTAAATTATTATATATTTTTTTAAACTCGTTAAGGGCGATAAATCCGCTTTTAAAGGGCTATTTAGCTTCTTTAATCTTAGTTTACGAGGCGAAAGGGAAGGTAGCTTTATTATTATCGCGGGTATATCGATTAAATAAAACGTTTAACTAAGCTTAAAAGTCGTCGCTATTTAAGTCGTTAATTATAATATTATATTATAAAGATTAAGCCTCTTTCTATAGTCGTTTAAAGTCGGTAAGAGTATAAAAACCCTATTCGTTTCTTACGTTATCGGGGTTATTTTAAGCGGTCTATATTTATTCGACCTTTAAATTAATTAATAAACTATATCGGTTTAAAAATTAACAGGAAAAGCGAGTTAACTTTTTATTAAATTCTTTAGGTTCGTTAATAAGCTTTATAAAAACGTTTTAATTAAAACGTATATATCGCTTAACTTTTACTTAAAAGGCGCGGTTATTCTCGTTACGCGCTATAGCGCGTTTATATTAAAGTGGGTCGTTAAATATTAAGAGGTTTAATATTAATTAATTAATATTTACTCTTTATTATACGGCGGCGAGAGTAGCATTAATTAATTCGGATAGTTAAGTAAAATATTATACTATTAAACAATAAAAAAGGCGGTCGTAAATAATCACGCAATTAGGTCTTTATAAAGCGAGGCTGTAAATAAGTCTTAAAATAAATGGAATTTACGATAAAGAGGAAAGGAAAGAGAAAATCGAGCTAGGGCCGATGCGGTAAATCGGTTTTAATAACAGGGTAGTGAGGCTAGTGTAAGGTCTCTATACTAACCAGCGCACAGGCTAACGCACTATGTTACTATAAACTGTTTTTATATTAAAAAAAAGGTACGTTTTCCCGGTAAAGATAATATATAAAAGGATAGCGTAACCGTGTAATTCGACGCCTTATATCACTATAACCTATTCCCGGTTCCCTTACTATATTACCTTAAGCTTTCCGCGTTAATTAAAGGTAATTACGATTATTTCGAACGAGATTTAATTTATAAAAAACCCGGTCTCGTCGAAATTATATATATTCTTTTTTAAATTCTATATTTATTAATTATATTCCGTACGAAAATAAACTACGCGCGATACGCGTCGGGATTTTCGTAAAGGATTTTTTAATAATCGATTTTTCGGTTAAAACGCGTCTAGAAATCTAATTATCGTCGTACGAAATTAAAGGCTTAATTAACGCCGACGCGTCCCGCGTTACGTAAATTAAATAATCGATTCGCTATATTTTTAATACTATTTATTTAAGGCGAAAACGATCGCGAATTTAAATTAATTATATATTATACGATTAATTATTTTTCGAAATTCGTAAGTTTTTACGTTAACGATTACGTATTTCGTCGTAAAATACCACCGCGACGCCGATAACGTAAAGTTATATAAAAGATATTATATATTTACGTTGCGACTCGTATACGTAATTTAAAATCTTTTTAAAGCGCTTAAAACGTTAATTATATATCGTTTTCTTTTTATTAATTTATTATTGTAAGTAATAAAAGTATAAAGCATAAAATATAAGTTATACGGAATTAAAAGAAAGTGTTTAATTAAACTGTGTATTTAATTAGACCGTGGATTACGTTAATATAAAAAAATACTTTTATTACTATTAACGAGTGAATTAAGTTCACGGTTTTAAAGGCGTACGTTAACGTAGCTTATAGTAATATTTACGAGTTAAATTAATTACTTATACTTTAAAATATTATTCGCTAGCTTAAATAATAGTTTAAACCCTTTACGAGTTCGTATATTATTTTCGTTTAAGATTAATATAATAAACTTTTAGAGCGAGCTAAACTAAGGGGAGAGGATCTTTAGTTTTAACTAATATAATAAAGTAAAGCTTATACGAACGCGGTTTTTAAGAGAATCCTCGAAGTGTAAGGATATTTAATAACCCGTATATAGTTTAAAGCGGTTAATAAGCGATTAATATTAGGATAAGGTTAATATTAATTAAAAGAACTTAATTATATAGAATAAAAAAGATGTACGTTAACGAGCTTAGTTATATTAAATTCGTTATTAAAAGAATAAGTGGAACGGAACGAGCCGAAAAGGGGAAAATATTCATTTTACGCTTCGCTTAATAGTGGGCGGAAAAAGCACGGATTAATTAATAATTATAAATCGTAAAGCTTATTAAGTTATAATTACCCTTATAAACCCCGCTTTAATACTCGGCTACGTTATTATTAGCTATTAGTAAACTATTATTTTTTAAAGTATACTTTTATTAAAAGGATTAAAGGTAAACCTTTTAATCGGCTAATTCACTTAGACTAAGAGGCGTGCGCGGAGATTAAGCACCGATTAAACTCCGATGCTAAGTGGGCCTCGTTACGTTAATAGTTTACTAAGTTCGGTTAAATTAGTTTAAGCAGCTCTATACGAAGAGAAGTATTATACGCGATTATTAATTATACGCTTTTTAATATTAAAAAAGATTTTAATATATCGATTCATTAGAATTAAAGATTATATAACCTCTTATAGTCGACCTTAATTAATAATTATAGCTCCTATTATATTATTAATAACGAGGATTTATTAATGTTAAGGTTTTTAATATTAACTTTAACTAGTAAATTTATAAAAGCAGGTATAATTACGTTTCTAATTAAAGGGTACAGGGTAAAGATTATAAGGGATACTTTTACGGCGCGAGGCGAGCTAACCGACTTTAAGCTTAATAGGGTAGCATTAATTAAGGGTTTCTATACTAATATTATTTCCGAACCGCTTTTAAGAGGCGTTAATATTTAATATTATAAAAAAGACTGCACGTTACGAGTGAGATCGTTAAAAAATAATATCGTGATACGAAAGCTTATAAAAAGGGGTAACTTAATTTTTATTGAATATAAACCTTTATTTACCTTTTATATTAATCTTTTATTAATAAATATAGCCGGCGTAATAAGTATTTACGTAACGATAAGACGCTTTATAGCGGATAAAAAGCTCGTAAAAAAGGTTTATATAAGAATAAATTTAAAAGAGAGATAATATATAAAAGTAGGATATTTAGCTTTAAAGGCTTTTATAAAGCTCGTGTATATAGTTAAAAGTGTTTTAATTAAGGGTATAACGTAGTTAAAGTGCGAAATATATATAACGTCGTTTATAAAACGCATTGTTTCGCGAAGATTTATTAAGAGAGTATTTAAACTTTTTTACCGTATACTTTAGGACTTTTTTAAGTATTTTTTAAGGTACGAGCTCTTAAAGTATATATTATTATTAAAGGATAATTATAATAGCAAGGTATAAGCGTACCTTATAAAATCTCGCTCGTATACGAAGCCGTTTAAGGTAATAAAAGGATTTAAGCCGTATGTTTAGCGTAAATATAGTTTTTTTATATATTATTTTAAGTATAATAGAGAAACTAAACTATTAGGAATTTAAAGAAGCACTTAATATAATTTTTAATGCGAGGAGGAAGGCATTATTATAAAATAAGGGCCCGTAAACATTAAAAAGCTAATAGGTAATTAAGAGCGAGTAGGATAAAAAGTAGTAAACGTTACTTTTAAAATAAGAGTAAGCGTTAACTTATTAAAGAGTTTAAAGCCCGAAGCTATTTAAATAACTATTAGGCTATTAAATATATACCCTACTTAATCCTAATAGTAGCGAAGCCTTAATAAGGTATTAAATTCGTAGTTTACGAGTTATTTTAAATAGTATAATCCTACGTAGGTTAAAGCTTTTTAAGTAAATTTAAAGCTTAATTAGAGCGGCGTATAAACGTTTAAATATAAAGCTTATATACTTAATCGTAATAAAGTTAAAGGCCGGCTACGTAGGGAGTTTAAAGTGTTTTTAAAGGGTTATATAAGGTATTTAATAGGTTACGAAGCTATTAATATTTACCGTATATAGATTTTTAAATTAGCGAGAGTTATCGTTTTACGCGATATTAAGTTTAATAAGGATTTTTTTACCGAGAAGGGGAAAAAGAGAGTTAAACCGAAATAGGGAGCTCGTCGAGAAAGTCGAGGAGATTATATTTTTTTTAAATTTTAAACTATTACTACACGCTATTTTTACTCTTTAAACCCTAGTATTATAAAAGGAGTTAAATAATTTTACCGATTCTATTTTTCGTTCCGGAGGGCCTAAAAAGGCTAGTCCCTTTAAATTTAAGGGGTGCGGTAGTTTTCGATACGCCTATCGACGAGGCTTCGAGGGTAAGCTTAACATTTAAATTACGTTCGGAAAGTTATAAAGTCGAGCATAATAATACGAGTAATATAAGACTTTTATCGTTAGGCCGTATATTTAAACTAGAAAAAAATCCGGAGCGAAAAAGCCGGCTAAAAGCCCGGAGAAGGGAACCGAGGTAAATAAACTACCGTTATTTATTTTTAAAAGACGCTAGACGAGCGAGCTTATTAATATAAAAAGCCTTAAAGATCCGGAAGCTTTTAAAGAACGAAAAGCAGCGTAATTTAATAGGGAAAAAGAGTAGTAAACTTTTAAAAATATTTCTTTTATTATAAAAAGATTTAGAACGAAATTATTATACGTTAATTATATTATTAAAAGTAATAAAAACGTTTATACTTAAACGTAAACCGCGTACGCGTTATTAAAAGCGTATAAAAAAGTCGTAAAAGCTTAATTAAGAGCGATTACGTTTATTACGGCTAAAGAAATAAAAAGGTAGTAATATTAAAAGCACGTTTTTCGTATTATATAGCGAAACAGAACCGAACAGTTTATAGAAATTAAAGGATTATAATAGATTAATTTTCCGCATAGCTTTTACGGTAGCCTCGTATACGTTCTTTATTACTTATTTTTTTAATATTAGTGAAGCGTTATTATTAAAAAACAAAGAGTATCGTACTATTTATATTACCGTTACGAAGGCATGTTTACTAGAAAAAGTAGTTGAAAAGGCGGCATTTAGGCCTTATTTAAAACTATTTCTACGCTTTTAAAATAAAATAGCTATTTATTTTAAAGGGGAGCAGTTTATAGCTGTCACTAAGCGAGAAATTAATAACCTAGTGAAAATAAAGGCCTAGGAAATTATTAAGCGCCCTTATAATAATACTTTACTGCCGTTAAAATAAGTGTTTATTAATAAATTTAACGAAAATAACGTTTATATATTATATAAAGCTCGGATTTATATACGAAGCGATAAGTAAAATATAAACTCGCTCGCGAATATATATATCGTAATATTAACCGCGCGATCTTTTCGAATTATAATAGCTTTAATTACGAAATTTAACTTAAAAACGAAGTAATTCGATATAGTTAATATATTCTTTAATACGATTTTCGTTGAGGGATTTTTACCGGTGTATTGTAAACTCCTTTTAAAGTACGAGTAAGCCGGGATATATATTAAACTTTATAAAGCTTTTTACGGGTTAAAAGAGTTTTCGTTATTATAGTATAACGATTTCTTTAACACTTTTCGTAAGCTAGGCTTTATTAGTTTAAAAGAGGAACCTTATTTATTTTATAATAAAAAGCGTATAATATTCGTAGTTTTTTATATAAATAATTTCCTAGTTTATTATCGGAAATTAAAGTAGAATAAAGCCGATAAGCTAATAATTAGTATTAAGTAAGTATATAAAGTTAAAGACTAAAGTAATATAGTTTATTACTTTAGTGTATATATAGTTAAAGATAAAGTTAATAAGCGTTTTTAACTATTCTACGATGTTTGCTTAAAGAAGGTAATAATTAAATATAATTTAAAAGTATTACGAGTTACGATAACACTTTTACCGATTAAAGAGCTATTAAAATATATTAACGAAGCATTAAAATCGCGGATTAAAGCTTATTAAAAACGAGTTAAGTTATTATTTTATAGTTTTATTATAATTCGTTTTAATATTACGTTTACGTGCTTATAACTATTAAAGTTTTTAATAAACCTTAGCGAAGAGTACTTTAAAGCCGTTAATTAGTGTATTTGGTACGTTTACGGCACTAGGTTCGTGGTAATCTCTTTTAAAAAATAGAAAAACGGCGTTTAAACGCTAGTTATAATAAGCGACGCTTTTTTCGCGGATGACCTAGAAACGCGTAAATCTTTTATAAGTATATTATTATACTATTCGGTGGTTTAGTCGTATAGAAAACAGCTCGGTAAAATACGGTTATTATATTAATTACGAAGGTAAGGTTACTAGTTTTATAATATGTAGTAAAAGAGTTAATTATATTTAAACGTTTATTTAAAGATTTAAAGCTAGTACTTAGCACCTTATTCTCGATATATTACGATAATTAGTAAATTATTAAGCTAATTATAAGTTAAAGGAAAAAGATCTCTACGAAGCTAAGGCACGTAAATATTTAAAACCTTTAGCTACAATAAGAGTATTAAAAGCGAGTTTTCTAAGTAACCTATTTTATTATAAAGAATATATTAGTAAATAGATTAATAAAGAACTTTTTACGTATTAAATTCGAGCATTAAAGAAGACTTTTAAATTTATAAGATATTCAGTAGTTTAGTTATATATTATAAAAAGGTAGGCACGGAGCGATAATAAGATAATTATTATAATTACCGGATTTTTATTAATTTAAAGAGTCGAACCTTAAAAGATAAAAACTATTAAGGTATAAAGGCTCGCGAGAAGTTTTAATAAATACGCCGGTTTAATTAGTTTATATATGTTAAACGCGAAAAAATAAAGAACGCTATAAAATGCTTAATATTATTAAGGGTAGTACGCTAATAATAATAAAACGAGGGCTAACTGCTTAGTTTAACTTAGAGTTAATATTAGTAAAGGGATTTTTAAAGTTAAATCTTACCGGAGTAAGCGAGGGGTTTTTAAAGGCGAGGCGCTTTTTAATAAAACGATTACGTACACTAAAATTAATATTACGCGAGGGCGTAAACGAGGGGTTTAAAATAAGCGAGGCGCTTAGCTAGTTATTAATTTTACGTTAAGTATTAGTAACGGTAGGTTTATTAACACTATTATAAAAATAGTGGGTTTAATTTATAGCTTTAACGTTTATAAGTATACGAAACGTGTAGCGGTATTCCTTAAATTATTTCTATAATATTATTAGTAAACGAGATTAAATTATTAAATATCTTAATAAGTTTACGTTAATTTTATCTCTATTTTAAATAGCGCAGTTAATAATCTTTTTAATAATGTAGCGAGTAATACAGTGTACGGTTATAAGGGCAGGGTTTTTATAATTAAATTATATTAATATATTAAAATATATTAAGTAGCTTATAAAGATATATATACGTGATTATATTTATAATAATTAAAGTATTTAATAATGTTAAAGCCGAGGGTTTTACGGTAACGGGAAGTTTTTACGGTGTTAAAAAGTATTAAGCGTAAATAATTTATATATATATTACGGCGTACTTTATTAAGCTAGATAAACTTTTAATTTTTACCCGAGGAGCCTTAAAAAACTTAACGGTTAAAAGAAATCGGGGTACTTAATTAAATAAGCGAGCTAACGCTAGTAAAGAGTTTATTTCGAGCGACGACGGTATTTAAAAAGGCTATAATAGCTTAGCGCTAATTATCGCTTATAGTAATAAGCGCGGCACGAGTCTCGGCGGGCTTAACGGCGGGATTAACGGCGGGCTTAGCGATAAGCTCAACGGGCTTATTAACGGGTTTAGCGGGCGTAATAACGGGCTTTTTAATAGTGGCGGCAGTTTTAATAATAAACTTAGCGGGGGTAATAGCGAGCTTTTTTAATAGCGGTAATAAGTAAAGCGATAAATTAATTAATAAGCTTAACGTGCTTAACGGAAAACTATTTAAGCTATAAAGCGCGCTTAATACGCTTAGCTTTATATCGAGCCTTTTTTTAGTATTTTTTTTACGTTAAGCTCAGTTTATAGCGATAATTTATTAGAAATTTTTTAAAGGCGAGAGTATTTCGTTATTATCTTTATATTTATAAAGTAGCTTAGCGAGGTTACGAAGAGGATCGTTATTTCTTTTTTTTTCGCTAATATTAATAACGTACGAGTTAAAAGTAAAATTTATAATTCTATATACTAAGATTAGTATCGCGAAGCCGTTTAAGCGCGTAATATCGATTAACCGGTAAATATAATAAGTCGAGTAATGTGAAAGTTTTTATAAAATAAGTTTAAAGTAATAATTATAAACTATCTCGTAATTAATAGGCGTTTATAAACGAGGCGTAATATAAAGATTTATATACGTAGTAATAAAAGCACGAAGAAGAAAAAAAAAGGTTAGGCTAATTAATTACGTTTAAAAATACTTTATAACGTATTACGAGGTAGTTAATTATTTATTTAAAGCTATACTTATTATTTATATTAATAATTATTACGAGCGGAATATATTATATTCACTTTAATAAGCTAAGATTTCTATTTTTTAAATAATAATTACTAGGGCACCTCTACCCTACGATTATTAGTTTATAATGGTTTTAATCTTACCTACGTGAACAATTAACCTGCTTAGCAGGCTAATTAGGGGGTGTATCGCAAGAGGATAGAAACAGGGGGTCGCCCCTTAACGCGCTTAGCGCGCTACGTTAAATATTTTATTTATATATTTATTAGTACGGTAGCACCTTTCTCTTTTGTCCTTTCTTTCTTTCTTTTAGACAACACTTTAGCACTCAATACACCATCCGAACGCTCTCTGCCGTGCGATAATACTCTTATGGATTGGCCATTTCTCATCGCCAATGATGAGTTCAGCATCTGCGAAGAGTTCGTTTCTGTACAGCTCCTTTCCTGAGCTGACAAGCATGTCATGTACATCCATACACTCCATGTTGGCTGATTGATAGGTGGTGTGTCGTACGCTCGTCGGTTTGCGCAGCGTTGCGGATGGTAGTGGTTTGCTGGAGGTTTGTACAACCAGCGGTTGATGTGGGTGGGATGGAGAACTGGTGGAGTCCAGGCCTGCCCAAAAGTTGAGTGGGAAATCCTGATAGCTGAAGAAGTTCACTCTCGTTTCACGTTGATAATCAAGTTCGTTTTGGTGTGCGATATATTTAAGTTGAAAAGATCGATAACTCGGTCGAACCATCGAATAATCGAAAACAAACTTTATTATTTAAATCTACGAGGTCGAATTGACCTAGCCGAACCTTTATCGAGGGGACGCAGCCAAGGCGCTACGGTATAGATAATCCGATGGATAATCCGATGGTTATTAATATCGATCGCGCCGGACTCGCGCAGAGCCAGTACCACCCGCGAAGCAACGTTACGGCGTATAACTAAAGACTTTAAACGCCTCAGACGCGTCCCAGCAGCGAAAATAGCTCGAGAAGAGGTATCGAAGAAGGATTAAAGTATTTAAAGAAACTGATCGCTAATTTAATAGCCCCTAATAGTAAGCGTAAAGAGATTTTTTAAATAATTAGGGAATTTCGTACCGAAGTAACTGAACTACGACCGCACCTCGATAACGACGATAACGCGCTAATAACCCGCGGGGAATTGCGAAAAATAATCGGAGAAATTATTACCTAAACTACACAGAATCCCAAAGCTATACAAATTAAGTCTTAGGTTTAAATTATATTTACGCCGCGCGGCAGCGATCCTATTACTTAGTAACCGAAAATTATCGTCCTAGCCCGTCGAAACCGCGAAGTAGTAATTAAAAGCGTAAATTAATTTAACGATATTTTAAAAAAAAGCCAATAAATATCGTATAAAGCGTTAATACAATAATCGGGTATAGCGAGGCTATCGTAACGAGAAAACTACTTAACGGCGATATTATTTTTATCTTTAAAAACAAAGCGAAGAAATATATAAAAAATAATAGATAAGTTTTAAACGCCTTCGGGATTAACGCGCAGCTTACTTATAAAGAATTCGTAGTTATCGCGAAAAAGGTCTTAACGAAAAAGCTACGGGATACCCACGACGAAGCCGCGTTATTACGTAGCTTACTCGTAAATAAATATAACCCGAGAGAGATTTCGAAATATAAACGTAGCCTACCAAAGAATCCCGAAATACGCTACGCCTCCCTTATTTTATATGCGAACTCCGTTTAAATTGCGAAGGACTTATGCGACAACGGCTTAATATAGGATTTCGAGATCTTCGATTACGAACCGTATAACGCCAGCTTCCGCATTTAATAGTATTACCGCTGCTACGGTTACGGCTACGTAGTTAAGTATTATCGGAAGCAGTAGCGATATAATTACTGTTTTATAGTAATATACTCTAAGAGAGATTAAAAGTGCCCCTAAAGAGGACTACGAGGCAGGAAACGTTATATTAATTACGGTAGGGAATACACGGCGTGGGATCGCGGCTGCCCCGTAGCGATTTAGTAGAGAGAACGCGTGAGAGAAGTTTATGTTTACCGGCCTCGTTAGTTCGAAGTCTATAATACCGGCGATAGTTCGGCAGGAATAGGGCGTTTATTATTACTAATGACGCTCCTTATTAGCGATAGAGAAAGGTATATAGTAGTTTCGTAAAAAAGAAGCCGCCCGCGATTCGATTCGATAGCGAGTAGTTAAGGTAAAGAAATATGCTCGTAAAGCCGGCGCGGTACCGTCGCTCCCTTATTAACGTAAAATACTATTATAGTTTTATAATTATAAGCTTATAAATAATATACTAAAACGTCGTAATATTAAAAGTAATAACGGTACTTGCCTTAACCAACCAAGAGGAGTACGATATATTAGTATTATAAAAAGTATAAACGAACCCCCGTACGTAAACCGCGTATTGCTTAAAAATAGCTAGGTATCGAATAATTTACGGCGAGGGCCGAGCGGCTATCTATATATATAAACGCCTCGATATCGCTAAGCTAGAGATTAAAGTAAGCCCCGATTAAGCTGCCGTTACGATACCGAGGGGAAAAAGTAGCCGCTTTACTATATAATTTATATATTCGCTAATCTAAAAAACTTTTCAATAGCGAAGCCCTTTAAGCGACCTCGATACGACCTCGTACCCCGGGCGATATTTATTCGTTGGAGACTTTAATATATACTATTTACTTTGGAACGTGCATGGTAGGAAATCGTACGGAGTAAATAACTTTTTTACCTTTACGGACTAATAGAACTTAAAGCTAGCTACGCTATATAGAAAAATTACGAGACGACGCCACGAATAAAGAGATTTTACGCTAGACCTAGCCTAGGTAATACGAGGAACGACAATCTTATATAAAAGAGACCCTGGCTTAAAAGGTTCTAACTATAGGGCACAGGTCGTTCGCGTCGAACTAAAAGTTAACTCGTTACGAGGTAATAAAACGAAAGTAGAAGGATAAAACTAAACGATATTAAATAAGGGGCTGGCACGGGCGGAAGCCGGAACACGTTTAACCGATATCGCCGAGCTAATAAGCCCGGAAGAGTTAGATTAAGCTGTCGATAACTTTATAGGCGACCTATAAAAAATTACCGACATAACAGCCCTAAAAAAGACCCCCTATACTGGTAAAAGTACGCCCTGGTAGTTACCGGAGATCTAAAAAGCGTAAATTATAACGAAATAACGATACCGAGCCTATTTCGCGGTACCCTCGCAATATATTTAGAACTAATACACCGAGTCGAAAACGGACCTAGAGAGAATCGTTTAAATAGCGAAAACGAAAAGTTGGCGCTACGTAATCGCCGCTGCCTCCTACGATTTTAAAACACTTTAATCGCTCGAACGATGGGCCCGATTACGGAGCTAAACGCCACTATAAATAACGGGAATCCTAGAATTACGACGTAGCGAAAGAGCTATTAACGAGGCGCGAAGCTACGACGAGAAAGCTACGTTCTTTTCGAAAAGGTTTTTCTTTAACCTAAAAGCCGACCTTACGGATTTAAATACCGTACCAAACTACGCCCCTAGCCTTACCCCTATCGAGGCAGAGGTAACGGTTAAGGAGATAAGAGATATTATTAAGTAGACGGGACCCTGGAAGGCTCCAGGGGAAAACCTTTTACCTCCTAGTTTCCTTAAAGCGTATAGGGAACCCCTTTTCCGGACGTTAGCCGGCTTGGCGATAGCGAGCTTCCGGCTTGCCTACTTCCCTAAATATTTCCGTACGGCAAAGGTTATCGTGATCCCAAAGCCAAATAAAACAGCAACCGAAAAGCAGACACCTAGTAGATAAAAACCTATTTTATTACTTAATACGGTCGGGAAAGTAATAGAGACAGCTATAAACCGGCGAATTACCGGAATAGCCGAGGAGTACTCGCTTTTACCTAAAGGCTAAATAAGGAACCGAACGTAGCGGTTTACCGAGCTAGCTATTCGACTAATTATCGACGTTGTCCGTATAACGTGGCAATAAAAAAGCGTCGCTTCCTTCTTTCAGTTTAATATTAAAGGCGTTTTCGATATAGTTAACTATAAAAGATTAATTGCTATACTCCGCGAAAAAAGACTGCCGGATTGGGTTTACCGATAGGTCGAGAGCTTTATTACGGACAGATCGGTTTACCTTTATTTCGACGGCAAGTCGTTAAAAAGGATTTAGCTCCGCGTTAGTATTCCGCAAGGCTCCCCGTTATTACCGATCCTTTTTATTTTCTATATCGTTATATTATACGAAGAATTAAAAGCGTACGAGCAGCTTATTATTATCGGATTCGCGGATAATACGAATTTTATTACCGTAGAGCTAAACTACGTTACGAATTACCGAAACTTAAAAAAAGCTTGGGAGACTTATAACCGCTAAGCACGCACGAGAGGGATAGAGTTCGAACTTAAAAAAAGCGAGCTTATTTATTTTATTAAAGCGCGAAAAGCTTATACGCTATAGGTACGCCTCGGAGACGCTGTTATAGCGCCGGTAACCTTTGCGAGATTTTTCGGCGTTTAGTTTTATCGGAAGCTATAATAGAAAAACTATATCTTAAAAATTAAAGCGAAAATAGTAACTTAAACATTAGCTTTTACTAGGCTCGCAGCGTTAGTTTGGGAATGTTCGGTATAAAGGGTAAAGAAGCTTTATACGAAGGTAATACGCAGTGTACTCGCGTACGGAACGTCGGCTTAGTATAGAGTGGGCGATACCGAAAAAAGGCCAGCCTTTAGCCTTATAATAGTCCAGAATTCTTATCTTTGAACCGTAACAGGGGTATATAAAGCGACCCCTTAATACTACTTAGAGACTGAAGCGGCAGTTCCCCTCCTCGACTTCTATCTAAGTGCGAGGGTAGCTAGCTTCGAGATACGTACGGAAACTACCGGGAAGTTATAATTTTTACGCGGCGCCTATATAAAAGCGGCAGAGATTATTAATAAAGAACGTAGCGCAAAGAGAAGGAAATAAAGGAGACCCTAAGGGGCTATTAACGAAGCCCCCACGATTTTATGGCTAAGCGACGCTTAATTAACGTTAATTAAATAATGGCTAAATAGTTAAACGGTCGAATAAGCGCTCAAAAAGAAATAGGAATAAAAATGGTTCTATGCCGTTACTCCGACGCGAAGCCGCCGCGAACTAGCTATAAAGTCGCCGCTAAACTAGGGAGCGTGCCGTCGTTACGACGATATGTTTAAGCACGAAGTATCGGTTTTAATATAAACACGCACTGGAAAAATAAGGCTTAAATCGTTCCTGTTCACCTATCGGGTTTTAAACGTCCCGACGCCGCTATGTAACTACGGTAAAGGACGGGAGACAGCCGAATACCTAATCTTATACTGCAAAGACTTCGAAGGAAAACAAGAGTAGTTAATAAAATAGTTAACACCTAATCCGCTGCGAACTCGTCGCGATCTAGCGGCGCTTACTGCAAAAAAAGATACGGCGAAGGTTATTACAAAGTGGCTTCTACGGACCGGTCGACTGCCGCTGTATAAGTTAACAATAGAGATTAGGGGACCACCCGAACCTGGATAATCTCTCTTCAGGCCCTAAAGCAAGGGTCACTAGGCTGGTGGGTAAGAACCAGCATGGTAACGTCGAGCACGTGAGGTAGATTTTACGATATTGGCAGCGTATATTTTTAGTCCAGCTTCGGCACGGTTTATTACACGAGGAATTAGGTAGATGTACCGAAGGCCTTCGGCATACGGCGTACTATTAATAATAATAATAATAATTCACGTTGATATCACACCTGGCTTAACTCCTAGGCCTCGGATTAGCCCCTCCGAGTGAAATAAATAGCGGTTGCTATAACGGATTGAAGAGATGTCGATGTAGTATCTCTGTAAGCTCTACGGGTACAAAATCACCACAACACCACCGAGCACGCCAAAGCCCTAGGTCGGTACGGAACGGGATGGGGAGGTTAGGTATCTATCTTTGCACCTGACAAACGTACATCAGAGAACCAATCAAGAATTAAGCATGATTTACCTTTATCTACGATATACCTTAACCTGAAATAGGATCTTGACCCTTGAAGACAGACGGCACATGAATCATCTTGAGCACGAACGCCTCAAGGTCTGAGGGGTATACATCTACTCTTGAGGCACACGAGGCGGTCAGCCATGGTGATTTTGTGTATTCTATCTGAACCTCTAAATGTCTATGGCAATTTCGTGAGCGAAGTGAAAATATCGACATCCGTGTCGTCTCAGACGTTGCCTCAAACGTCGAAGTATGCCGTGGTCCAAGATGAACACTGCGAATGGGCAATTGCTCGTCTCCATGTCTCTTTTGCCCTTTCTAGATCCCTTCGTTCCCTATGCATTGTCCGCATCCTCCTCCCGTTGAGCGCAATCCTCACACAGCCCGTGAACTGTGAGCTTTCGAGATCTTCCGTCCCTGGAAGCCCATGTCTTGGCAAGCGGGATATGGTACTTCGAGTCTCTGCATCTGTCACACTTTGCGGGTTGCTCCGAGCACACCACTGATCTGGCTCCCTGGTTCTCTGAATCCATCATGAGCTTGATAATGGTCACTGCGAGTTCGGGCAGGCCCTCCAGAGCGTCGATGAATCGGGCGTCCTTGCAAACGATGACGTAGGTCGTCTGGAGGAATCGGGTCATGAGCTTGCGGGCAGCCTCGAAAACTGGACAGTCGGTGAAGGCAATTCGGGCAGCAGAGAAGAACTGGTCCATGTCTTCGTCTTTCCAGGTATCGCGGATACATTGGATGGCATAACCAGAATCGCGGCCGAAATGCCAAATCTCACAGCCTTGCACGTGAAGTCGGTCACGGAATCGAGTAAGGGCGTCTGCTTGGAGACTGTCAATCTGGAAGTAGTCGGCAGCTTGGTAAATCCCGAGAAGCTGGTCCAGTCCGACGTCCTTTGACACTGTTGTCTGGTTAGTTATGTACTTAAAGTGTTTTTTCAGGGCGGGTAAGCATACACTGGCCGGTGTAGATGTACTTCAAGATCTGGTAAGATGCAACCCCTATCGGCTGCCCCCCCCTTAAATAACCCCTCCAGATTTCAAATGATTCTAGAGCCCCTGAGCAACAACAATAGTATATAAAGGGGTCAAATCTCACTCGTTTGTCAATTGAAATAGATTAATCTTTTCTTTTTTTTTTCCTTTTTTCACTACTACTAACATAACTAAAGAAGCTCGCATTGCCCAAGCGGTCCAGGCCGTGCTGGCCGGCGGAAGTATTAATCGTGCGGCTAAAGACCATAATATTAATAAGGGTACCCTTCGCAACCGATTTAGGGGTTAATATTTAAAAAAAGAGCAGGATGAGACTCGGCAGTTGTTTACCCTTACGGAAGAAACCTTTTTAGCTAAATAGGCCTTTTTTCAGGCTAATTTAAGCTATATACTTACGTACCGACTTTTTCGTATATATACCTAACGCATTTTTCTTATAAAAGAGGTCGATTACTTTATTAGTAAGCGATAGGTGCACCGTTTTTTAAGACGTTATCCGGCTTTTAAAACCGTGCGTACTAAAATGATAAATTTCCGGCGCCTCGTATATATATTAAACGGGGCCGTGTGAGGGTTTTTTAATCGGTTTAATATTACTATTATTATAAATATACCCCCTCGATTTAAATTTAACGCCGATAAAATAGGAATTGCGATAATAATAAGGGAGGGTATTATAATAATCGGCCTTGCCGCCTATTAAAGTTTAATACGAAACGACTCGGTGAATTACGAGTGGGTGATTATTTTAAAGTGTATTAATACTATTAATAATATTTTACCGCTTTTAGTTATATTTAAAGGTTAATCGGTTTAGTAATAGTAGTTTTTTTAAAAGGAGGATAAAATTAATTGCGAGTATAAAGACTAAGCTTTTAAAGCGTTATTAAAAGGATAAACTTTTAATTTTATAGCCTTAAAATAGTTAAGAAAGATTTTTATTTTCTTAATTAAGCTTAATAACTTTAATTAATAGAGGCTCTTAATTTTAAATAAATATAAAAGTTATATCGATAATAATTTTATACTGGCGGCGTTAAAGGTTAAAGTGTAGCTCTTTTACTTATTACTATATAGCTCCTATATGTTTTAACCCTTAGATATTAACTGTTTTAAGGTTTTAAAAAGAGGTTCCGAAGGGAGCTTAACTTAATATACGCCGTTATTAATAATAGCTACGTTAAAAAGGGGACTTTCTTCGAGTTTAAGTTAAAGTACGTAAAGTGGTTTTTACTTTTAAAATTATCGCTGGTAAATAGGCAGTAATTAGTATTTACCTTTTTAATATTAATAAGCCGATGAATAATAGGCTCCGTCGTACTAATATAGTGCGAGCTATCGATGAGGCTATCGCCGCCGAGGATGCGCGCTAGCCAGTTAAACCGAAGGCTGGAAGGATCGAGACGCTTAAAAATAGTCGGCAGGTTAAAAATTTAGGGGCTGCGATGCTTAGTGCTGATGTTACTACCGGTGATTTAACTAAGAGGTTGTTGTAGAAGAAGCTCGGCAAGAGTGTTGATGATTTGACGGCCTGGATCGGCCGGTTAGAGCAGGAAAAAGCCGGTCTGGAGGCAGATTTAGAGAAAACAAGATTTTAGAAGAGGAGGAAGGTCGACGAGGACCCTAATGAGGGCTTTGTATATATGGCAAACATTAGGGAGGTTCAAGAGGACGTCAAAGAAGGAAGGCTAAGGAAGAGGCCGAAAAGGCCGAAAAGGCGCGCCGATGAGGTGGTGGAAAGTGATGCAAATCGAGCTGGTGGTAAGGGTGATTCTATTGTAGTGCGCACCAGCCGAAATAGGCCTTAAAATGCAGTGTGCGTTGTTTAATTGACCTATCTATTGCTGATGTTGTTGATTTTTACATCTATTTTAGGTATGTCATTTGAGGGGGGGCAGCCGATAGGGGTTGTATCTTAGTAGCCTCAACTACTCCCTGAACTACACACAATTCCATTTCCATTGCCAATTTCCGTAACGCCTGAACCTTTTGAGGAGATAAAGATGCCCCTCCGTGGGCTGATTGATCCATCGCCATGGAAATAACGCCAATCGCACAACTCACTCGACTCGCTCGGAAATCACCACTCTGATTGAGTATAATCAATGATCTCGGATGTACGAGGCCCGAGCCAGAGACTCAGCCTGCACTCTCCAAACATCCTTACCATGCCTGACCAACTCGGGCCCAAACTCGTCCAGCATCTCCTCGACACTCGGCTCCCCCTCTCGAAGCGCCTGGGCGACCTTCTCTTCGGAACCCGCATCGCACCCGCCAAACGTCGCGGCCTGCTAGACCGCCTTCCACTTGGCAACGGCGGCGACGGCCTCGGGGTGCGCGCTGTCGACGCCCGTGGCGACCAGGTAGAACGAGGAGCGCGTCGTGTGGCTGACGCGCGGCTTGTGCAGGCGCACCTGCTCCGAGAAGCGCGAGAGGCGCCGGAGCGTGCAGAGCGTGGTCCACATCTCGACCTTGTGCAGGAGGATCACCATGGTGCCGCCGGGCTTGAGGTGCTCGAGGCCGAGGGCGAGCTGGACGTACTTGAGGCGGTAGATCTCGTACAGCTCGCGGTAGTTCTTGCTATCGCTGGTCGCATCAATCTTGTCATCGTCGGTCGTGCCGTTCTTGTCATCGCTGGTCGCGTTGTTCTTGTCGCCGGCCCCACTGCTTCGGTCTTGGGTCCGGAGGATGTGGCCATCGCAGAGGACAAGGTCGAAACGGTCAACCTCGCCGATCTGGCGCGGGAGGAACTTGTCGGCGTCCGGGTGGTCCGCGGGGATGTCGGTCGCGCCCATCATGTCCTCGGCTAGCATCGTGACGTCGAGGAACTTCATGCAGCGGCGGCGGAAAGGGCTCAGGAGGTTAGGGTAGCCGCCGTCTTTCGGGTTGAGGCTAAAGCCGACCGCGCCGCAGCCCGGGTTGATGCGCATGGCGTGGTTGAGGAAGCCGCCGGGGGCGGCGCAGAGGTCGAGCACGCTGCAGGGGCGCGGCGGCATCTGGAAGGCGCCCGTGTTGGTATGGAGCTCCTCGGCGATCTTGCCCATGAGTTTGTAGTTGAATTCGGAGATGTCCTTGCTCAGGTTGTCGGCGCGCTTGCGCTGCTCTTGGAATGCCTTGTCGCCGTCGGAACTCTCCCATCCCTATATACGATGGCATTTCGGATCAGCAGCTTCTACGGATCTGGCTCGTAGCGTCGCAAGAGAAAGAAAGGAAGGGTGGAGGTCTGTTTTGGGGTTTGTTTACCTTGCGTCGCAAAGCAGCGAGCGTTCGGAACTCTTCCGCGTCAGGCTCCGCCATCAGATACTTGACCACTGCACTGGTGTTCTCGTCGATCTCACGCTGGGCGAGGTGCGATGGGCGGTAAGCGAGGCCACAGAGGCCGGCGCGCACGAGGATGTCACTTGGGACAGGGCCGCTGCCGCTGCCACCACCGCCGCTATCCGGAGACGAGGAGTCGATGGAAACGTCCTTCATGGTGTCTAACGGGTGTCGTTTGGTTCTTGTGTGGATTGTTAAGGGGAAGGCGGTGGGCGGGTGATGAGGAAAGGACGGTGGATGGATTCAAGACTGGGTGGGTATTGATGGTATAAGGTAAAGGTACAGGTACAGGCAATCCTTGGGACGCGTCTCCTGTCTGTTTTGTTTTGATTTGCAGGCGGCGATTGTGAAGCGGGCGTGGTTGAAGGAAGGAAGGAGCTATCCAGCAGTATTGGCTCCTGCCACAGCAACAGCAGCTTTATCAACAATCGACGCGTCGGCCTGTACGGCTTTGGTCTTGAACCCCAATACCCAAACAATTCTCTCACCCAGGCTGGCTTCCTTAGCAACAAGAGCAGCCTACCAGCCTCGGTGGGCAACCTATGTCTTTCCAGACTGTTCTTTGAGCCAGGTTCCAACGTAGTTGCCTAGGCCATTGGAGAGAAACACTGACACGATAACGTAAAACCCCAGCGTATTCAGATCGACGTACCGTCTTTCATACCACATGAACAGAGGATGGGAGCAATGGACTAATCGCTTCAATTCCATGCGCGCTTAGGCCTATATGACGACGTAGTAGTTGCAATCTGCCCCTGGAATAGGGGGTAAGGCATATCTTTCGCAATCGCAATTTGATAACCATCACCCATTCTAGAACCTTCGAGTAGACATGAGACTAATACATACTATCACCGTCGTGCTGACGGGAAGGCAGAGGGGGCAGAGACCTGCCAGCTCTTGATGCGTACGTAGTTGGATAGATATAAGAATTGGCGGACCTGCTAAGGATAACGGTGCCTCGTGTTTCTTATCTGCCTGTGTCGAAAATTGCAAGACTGTTTCAGGTCCAGGAGGTAAACCTTTCTAGAAGCATGTGCTGCATTGTGTCTTGGATCTGGGTCAAGCCTTCGTCTATCTTGGACTGTTTCTACCAGTTCGGAGGATGGCAGCTCACTCAGCATATATAGCGACCGGCCGTTACCGTTTAAAACATCTACCGTACCTGCTCTTTCACTGCATGATGTCATATAGCTTCGCCAACTCCAAGACATTATCACCCGATCCCAAAGATATCAGCAGTCTATCTTGTGCCGAATACCCGCCCCTTCGATGTGTGAATAAATGCATGCATATGTTAAGAAAATAAGAGGGTTTCCGTGTCACGGTGTTGCTCATTCGACCAGTCACCTGTGCACTGAGCGATGAGGCTCGGGTGTAGCAGCACTTGAGTAATGCCGATCATGCCTTACTAAACCAACCTGTTCGTTTCCTAGTACCCCCCCCCCACAAGATCGAAGCTACATGCGCAAGAAGACATTCGATCGAGGATCAGCACATCGCAATATCTGCCCCTTAGTGGGAAGTGCATCCGTCAATCGAGCTCGAGGCGGGCTTTGTTCGCAAGCCTCCGACACGATGACGTATTGCTGTCAAGGTACAGACCGAACCGAGTCTTAGTGGATCGAAAGACACGAGTGCGCAGGGCTTCGAAGCATTAAAGAGAGGCGATGTCAGTCTCTGAAGGCGAGGTCACCCATTTTCGGTGGTGACTCTCCTCAAAACGTCAAAACGGGGCGAAAGCCGGTGATTGGCTGCGTGGGGGTGCTAGTGGCAGTCACACCCTCCCAAACCAGCCGTCAGCTGATTGATGATTGGGGCATCAGGCACGACCACGCCCTCCCATCTGACTGGCCGCATCAGCAGGCAGAGCCGGAGTGTTCGCTCGCCAGCAGGCAGGAAGTCTCATGGACGAGTATGTGAACCTTTAAAAGAGAAATGAAGGCGCCAGGTTTGCTCGCTGTGCCTGGCGACATGGGTTTGCATTCATTCCCGCCATTCAACCCTTTCAAACGCACACGACAGACAACCATCCAAACACGTGCGCTCACTCACAACGAATACCGCGCACGGAGTTCCGACTTGACTTGAGTTGGCTTCGAGTCCTAAGGACCGAACGGAAATAAAAAGGGAAGAAGACATATGAGAACAGCCATGGGCGGCTCCGACAACGACTCCCTCGAGCTGACCGACTTCCTCCTGGGCGCCTTCGGCGCGGCCCTGACGCTGCTGAACCTGATCGCCCTGTACGCCGACATGGTCGCCACGATCCGGCAGGCCCCCAAGCAGATGCGCGAGGCCTTCGGCAACGTGCGCCAGCAGCTCAGCGAGGAGCGCGAGGCCCTCACCCACCAGATGCGCCAGAGCCGGCTGACGCAGGAGCAGCAGCGCAAGCTGCACGAGGCCGCCAGCAAACGGGACATAGCTAACGGGAGTGGGAATGGTGGCGGGGTGGTGCTCCTGCCGCTCACGTACACGGACGAGACGCTGCTGCTGCACTACAACACCCTCAAGAACCTCTGGGTCCAGTTCAAAGAACTCGAGCAGCCCTTCCTTTTGCCCTTGGACGAAGTCCACCTAGCCGAGTCCGCCGCCTACCAGCTCGACCGCGACGACTCCTGGAACACCGAGCACTTCCGCGCCGCGCGCCTGGACCCCCCGCACAAGAGCCACGGCACCAAGAAAACAAAGAACTACGACCACAAGCACGAGTTCCTCGGCCCCGAGGCCCTCGAGTCTCTGTACCAGTGCTCCTTCGTGCACCGCTTCATCTGGTGGCGGACCAAGCCCGACGTCAAGCGCCTGGGCGAGAAGGTCGTCAAGATCATGCTGCGCCGCATGGAGCGCGAGGTCACCCAGACCCGCCTCATGGTCATGCAGAGCCGTGGCATGGACTTCAAGTACGACGGGCTCTTTTACGAGAACGCAGCCTTTGGCGGAGCAGGCCACGAGCACGAGCACGGCGACGAGCACGATGACGCCAGGACGGCGGCCGCGGCGGCGGTAGAGGCGGATCACCGGAGGATGGCGCATCGCAGGTCGAGCCGGCGTGGGACCGCGGCCGTGCCGACGACGTCGGGTGCTGCTGCTGCTGCGGATGGGGAGAGGATGGTGTGGCCCCGAAGAGCGTCCTCCGCGGGACCGGGTCCGGCTATAATACGGGATGACCGCATCTACAGACAGCGCGAGAGTGTCGATCGCGGCAGGGGATACTACGTGACAAGACAGGAGGCGGCTAGGCGGTGGGGACCGCGGGGTGCTATTCGCCATAGCAGATCCAGATCGCCAAGACGAAGCTGATGGGGACCAGGTGAATGGAGGATACCAAGTACTAATTACGTATGTATTCAAGTGTATTAAACCGAATGAGTTATGCAAAAGTCACATCAGCATACGTCGCCCGATGATCGCTAACTTTCATACCGTCCACATTGTTGTCAATGATCTCCCAGCGCTGTGCCGTCGTGAGGTTCTCCTTATTGGGCCCCAGCCAGATAAAGTCGATGCGGCTAATGCCGTCCGTGTTGAAGTCGGTCCAGGTCGTCGTGATGTCGCCGATCTTCTGCGCGCCCGAGTCGGCCACCTCTGTAAGGTAGTCGAGCCCCACGAGGGTCTGGAACGCGTCCCCGTCCCCCTTGGCCCCAGGCGCCGAGTTGAAGTCGCCCGTCAGCGTGACCCCGAGCCCCGGGTACTTCTGTTGTACCGCCTGGACGACCTGGACCGCGACCTTGATCCCCTCGGAGCGCGCCTGCAGACTCACGTTGTCGAGGTGCGTGTTGGCGTGGATGAACCGCTTGCCCGTCGCGATATGCTCAAACACCCCGACCACCACGACGCGCTTGCTGCCCGCGCCCCAGCTCAGCGAAGGGGTCTCGGGCGTCGTCGACAGCCACTTCATCTCCTCGTACACGAGCCGCACCTGGTCCGGCCGGTAGAAGATGGGGTTGTACTCGCCCGCGTGGTAGCCGTCGTCGCGGCCGTGGCCGACGCGGGACCAGGTGCCCGTGCCGCCCGACAGGCCCTTGTTTATGTCGTCGATTTGGTTCTGGAGGGCCTCCTGCAGGGCTATGATGGTGACGGCACCGGGGGGCGGCTCCTTCGGCGCCGTCGACCATGGATTGGATTTGCGCGATCACGTGTGGTTGCCGGCAGCGGCTTTTCGAGACCGAGCAGAAGAGGTCCCACCACGGCTTCTCGTTGGACACGGGGCTCGAGGTCGCGTAGCGGATGTTCCAGTCTACGATGCGCACGGGGAGGCCGGCTGCCGTCACGGAAGACACCATAGTGGCGGTTGCGGCGAGAAGGCCGATTGCCCGACTGATTGTTGGACGGTGCATGGCGTAGTTCTGGGAGATGGTACTCGGAAAAGGAGAAGGGGTGAAAGTTTCTCTGTGGTTGTCCGTGACGAGCTGGCAGAGAAGCCGAGGACCTCAGGACAGAGGCTTCTCGTCGTTCATATAACCAGCGACGGCTAAACTCTGTCACCAGAATCCCAATCGCCGATGCTACCTCATTTAACATACTCCTGGGCCACCCCAGTTTAATCCGCGTTCCCGTCGATGCTTATCGGGGTTCATCCAAAGAAGGCTCGAACTCTCCGGTCGTCACGCTTCCGCTTGGAGTGTTCTTATTAGGCATATGTCCCGGAGTGAGCGGTTCTGTGAATAGACCATCACGCTCTCGGCCGGGCTTTCGGGAGGCTTGACTCGTGATAGCTCCAGGGGTCCGTTTCAGAAGATCCCGTCAGCCACACTTTCTAAGGCTTCCCCGGACAATAGGCCCACTAGTATCGGAACGTAAGCGATGAGCTCATTAGGTAAAGTATTTACAGGCCTTTTTCGAGTATGAAATACATTACCACGATGTGAAATCCAGTTGCACTGCTACCTTAATAGCTGCGTTACCAGCATTACCGGCCGGGTCGACCTCCTGGAAGCTGGTATCGTATACGCATAAAATACTTATGCCAGGCTTATGAAATTTAATAAACTTTCAGGGGGGAACCTGTAGTGGTATCGATCTAGGAGGCTATAGCATTGCAGGTGCTGCACCGCCACCGTCCCGACGATGCTACCTGCATCGACAGGGCCTGCCAGACCACCTCCCGTGAACGACCAGCCAGCTTGGCAGCCAGAAGTCCCGATCCGGGCATTGCTTGCTTGATTGGGCCAAGGTGCTCAAACCGGAATTTGGCAACATATGCAATGCCTTCTGAGCACATGTCCTTGGTTAGTATGCACTTTTTGGACATGGCCCCCGGGCTCATTCCCAGCACCCGCCTATAACACAGACGAACGTCCTTTCTTGGCATCTCGAAGAGCGCGTGGGATGCAGCCCTCTCCAGATGTTTGTGTTAGTTCCAGTCGCCCCGGCTCTTCGCGCAAAATATCGCCTACAGGCACACATCGCGCCAATCGCGCTCGTGTTGCGCCAGGCTACGTCAGAACTGCCGTGCTTGCCAGAAGGTGACTCACTTGCCCGCCAGTCTTCTCGTGGAGATCGTCGGCGAGGCCGAGTTAGTGGACTTGAACATCATGGGTTTCGATCGCAACGGCGTTTACAGCGTGCTGTTGATTTGCGCGCCGTTGACCGCCGCTTGATCATGTGCACTTGTTGGGCGTCCTACCGGGGTGGGGTTTTTCTCTTTCTTCAACAGATCCGCATTGCCCACAGTGGACTTTGACAATTGATGCCCAAACTTATCTGAGGTTTGATATGAGCGAAACAATGGCTAGTCGGCCGTTGGGCGGTGTGGGTTTTTCTAGAAGGTAGTTCGAGAGGAGTTCTCTTGGTGGTGAGGGGTAGAGTCAAGATAGGTAGGAAAACGGGATTGAATTGTGCATGTGGTGAAGCTAGCTTGTGACAAGGAAGTCGCGAAGTATCTTCAACGGGAGCACTAAAATGGAAATGCCCGGTGACCCAAAATAGTGTACGGTAGGTACTACTGGGATCGTCGACGAGTCGCACCTTCCAATCCGGGGGCTCTTGTTTAGCACCGTTTGCCTTGCTGCTCACCGTCAATCCGTTACTGCGACGACACCTCGAGATTTTGATCGCTGTAGGTATGATGAGATCACCGACAATGTTGCACAGTAGTGCGGGGCTTCCTTCTCCTGCTCCTGAACGCTTTGGTCACAGAATGGCCCAGGCCAACCCCAACGCGAAAATACGTGTAGGGAGACACGATAGCACCACGCAATAGCACTGACCAGTAAACTGACGTCAGAACTCAAACGACATATTCGCATGATCCTCGATTTTTCGACATGGTTGTTTCAGTTTCAGCCTCGCTCTGTCGAGGCATCGACGCTGCCAAATGCAGGCAATGGCAATTGCAGCCGTATCGTCCGCCTTATCTGATGGACATAGCTCACCTTGGGGCCCTTGCAGGCCTTGTCACTTTCAATAATTCGGGTGCTTAGCGCCCGTGAGTGCAGATCGTCAAGCCACTAATCCCAAGCCCCTGACCCAAGTTCAGGGCCCCTAATCTTACCTGGACGACCTTCCCCCGCGACCCCTGGCGCTTGAGCTCTTTCAGCCTTCTTTCCACCCAACGCTACTACGTCAGAAACGAGGCCATCACATTTCCACGTAAACACACACCACCCAATACCTACACACGAACAAACCAAACCAAGCCAAACCACACTACTACGACTCCTCCTCCTCCAATCACCCCCTCACTCTCCCCGATTCTTCACGACGCCATGGAGTTCACCAGCCAGTCAATTGTCGCCGGCGCGACGCCCGTCGCCACCTCGAGCGGGCTGCAGTACAAGCCCCGCACCGCCGACGAGCGCGAAGCTGACGCCAAGAAGAACGCCCCCAAGTACGCGCGCCAAAAGACGGTCAACTCCATCCTGACGGCCAAGTACCTCAAGGCGAAGGCGACCTTTGACGGCTACTACAACTACGACCTCGACGCCGCCTTCAACGCCGAAGACGGCACCTGGAACGAGGACAAGGACCCCTGGCTGCGCATCAAGGAGACCCTGCCCAAGTTCCTCGAGGGCTACACCAAGAAGCGCGCCGAGGAGGACCAGCCCCTGACGGGCGAAGAGCTGGAGATTCTCGCCCACGCCGTCCTACGACTGGCCAAGAAGGACTTGGAGGGCGCCGGTCGGGATCCCAAGGTGCTGGATGACGCGTTTGCCGCCCAAGTCCAGGCTACGGTGCAGAAGGTGAAGGACCAACATAACATGCCCCAGACCCGTCCGGAAGAGGACGACGAGGAAGAAGAGGTGGAAGAGGAGGAATGAAAGGGCAGCAAGCCAAGGACGGAGCTCCATCATGCAATGGAGCCCTCTTTCACTTCGTTTTAGGCAGGAGCTTGTAGCAAAACCCTTCTTCCGAGGTAATATGTGGATCGGGAATTGCTACCGCTTCGGCCCCCAACTTTGCAAGGCCCGGACCTTCCAGTTTGTGTTGCGTCCAGGCCCCGCAGGCATCGCCGCTTTCTGCAGGAACCGTACGGCCAATGAAGTCGTTGGGCATGAGGCTTGGAATATCACACGTGTCCTCTTCGTTCGAGTTTACCATGGGTCGCTCGAAGATAGCGTCAAGATCTGCTCGCCAGCAGCAGTCTCCAAGGGGGCAGGCGAAGATCGGCGAGCCCCAAGGCCCCGATGTATGTAGTACTCTGAGAGGGTGTAATTGGGGATGGGCAACTACACAATTGCAATAAAACAGGCCGGGCAAATTTTTTATTTTTTTTCTGCTGCTGTCCCATTTTACAGACTCACACGCACATCAGTCTCCAATTCGCCAAGCCAGTCAGAAGATCAGAGTGCAAATGCTGCCCAAACGGGCATCAACAAGCGCGTGCTCACAAAAATTTTCAATTGCCATCAGGATGAGACAGTGGAGGGAGAAGCGGCGACGTGGTGGAACGACTCAGGCCACCAATCGTCTGATTTCTGTTTTCTGATGTGCCGTGGTCCCGTGTCCGTAGTCGAACCTTTGCACATGTCTGTACGCTCTCGATTGTATCTTTATCCGCGACTGCCGCAGGCTTCTATCGGTTTTACTCATTACGGATCTGCAATGTGCTTCCACCGTCCTTTCGCAGGTCGGCGCATAGCATAATTTTAAAGGAGGCTGACGATGGCAGCTTGGTGCATGCATGCGGATGACATTCTGAGGGGCCTTATGATACCACACCAGCCCCCCACCATCTTCTGTCGCCTGTTACAGGTTGAGGTCGCATGAATTATGCCCGGCCTGAGCCAAAGTGACAACTGACGACCGGCGCAGTGTAATTACGTGCATCTAGATTGATTGGACATGTCTATCTAGCGGCTAAGGCTGGTAGACCCACATCTTAATTTATTAATTTATTTAATCTCATAAAGGTTTTTACTAGTTCTTTAGTAAAAAACTAAAATAAAAATCAGCCCGGGAAAACCCTTTTTCTATATTAAAATAAACGTAAATTATAGATTAATCCGAGTTAAAGCTTATTTAAAATAAGAATATTATAGAGATTTTTTTCGTTAAATATAAATATTATATTATAATTGATAATATTAACGATAATTAATTAAAATAAATAATTAAAATATTAAAATTTATTAAAAATTTATATTAACGTGGTTTATTACTACGCGACGTATATTACTTAGCGACGTACTTTTTTTATTTCTTAACTTTTTATATAAATTAATTTAATTATAACGCTTAAAATTAATTAAAATTACTCGCTATTCGATTCTTCGCTTAATTTTATATTTTTTTATATATTCGCGTATTGTAATTTATTTCGCCGTAAATATTATAACGCTTTTTACCGGTCGCCCTCCGTTTTAACGAACCTTTATTTTTATTTTTATTAGGCGTTAAACGCTTTCTTTTCAATTTTTCGTTCTATAGCTGCTACGATCTTTTAATAGTAAGGGCTTTTTTAAGCTAAATTCGCAATTTTTTAGCTCTCCGGCGCTTAAAAAATGCTAAATTAACCTCTTTTAATATATATATTTTATTACGTATAAGGGTTATTTTATAAGCTATTTTGGTTATACTTTTTATTATTTAGTTTACCGTATTTAAAATCGGCGTCGGAGAGTTTCTTTAATAGGTAAACACCCTCTTTTTAATATAAATAAAGTGCTTAGTTATTTATTAAAGGTTAAACGGCGTTTAAAGGTTATAAGTATTAATTATTTTTAAACGGGATAGGTTAAGTGTAAGCGTCTAGAGACGTATATTTAGTTTATTAATTACTTTATTAAGGTTATAAAGTATTAAATTAAATACTTTAAATTTAAATTTAATATTAATTTTCGTAAAAATAATAAAATACGCGGCTTTAAAAGCAATAAAGAACTCGAGCTTAATAATATAGTTTACAAAAGCCTTAATAAATAGCTCGATTTTTTTCGAATAAGTACGCTTTAAAAACGAATAAAATATTATATTAAAAGGTTAGAGTAAATACGATAAATAGGGAAGTATATTAATAATAATAATAACGTGGTTTACCACTACGCGACGCATATCACTTGGCGACGCACCTCAATTCAATTCCAATACAATTAAACTTCAACGCGTAATACCTCCACAACCATAATGCCTAATCAATCCCAAGAAGATCGGATAGTTTTAGCAATTCAAGCGACACGAAACGGACCGAATCAAATAAGCCAAAGAGCAGCAGCAAAAGCTTACAACATACCCGAATCAACTTTACGCCATCGAATCCACGGCCGAACTTCAGAACGCGAAATCCGACCGAAACGACGTAAAATAAATCCAACTGAAGAGGAGGTACTTCGCAAGCATATAATTGATCTGGATATCCGAGGGATGCCTCCCGATCTCGCTGGTGTAGAAGATATGGCTAATCTCCTTACCGCGTCGCGCGGCGGCGACCGCGTCGGCAAGCACTGGGTCAGGCGCTTTATCGACCGCAACCCGGACCTGAAGACCAAAATGAATCGTCGGTACGATTACCAGAGGGCTCTTTGCGAGGATTCTAAAGTTATTTCTGCCTGGTTTGCGCTGGTCGCGAATATAAAGGCGAAATACGGGATCGTCGACGAAGACATCTGGAATTTCGACGAGACCGGCTTCATGATGGGCATGATCGGGTCAACACTCGTCGTAACACGCGCCGAGCGGCGTGGAAAGGCGAAGTCGGTCCAGCCTGGTAATCGGGAATGGTCAACGGCGATTGAATGCATTAATTCGCAGGGCTGGTGCATTCCGCCGTTCTTGATCGTTCAAGGCCAATATCACCTCGCGAACTGGTCCCGCGAAACCGATTTACCGGGCGACTGGGTGATCAAGCCGACTTCCAATGGCTGGACCAACAACGAGACAGGCCTAGACTGGATCAAACACTTCGATAAACATACCAGATCGCAGACGAAGGGTCGCTACCGCCTCCTGATTCTCGACGGCCACGAGAGCCACATTTCGGCCGAATTCGAGGCATACTGCCAGGACAACGATATTATCACTATTAGTATGCCTCCCCATTCATCGCACTTGCTCCAACCTCTCGATATAGCACTTTATTCGCCTTTAAAACGTGCTTATTCGAAAGAAATCGAGCTATTTATCAAGGCTTCTATAAACCATATTACCAAGCTCGAGTTCTTTATCGCCTTTAAAGCCGCGCATTTTACTGTTTTTACGGAAGCCAACATCAAATCTGGATTCAGCGCATCTGGTTTAGTACCTCATAACCCTGACGAGGTAATTAGCAAGCTGAATGTGCGTCTCCGGACGCCTACACCTAACCCATCCCGTCCAGGGACGGCCAGTACCTACGACCCTCAAACGCCGTCCAACCCCCAACAAACAACTAAGCACTCTACTTATATCAAAAAGAGGGTGTCTACCCATCAAGGAAGCTCTCCGACGCCGATTTTAGATGCGGTAGACCAGATGGCGAAGGGTATGACCAAAATGGCCCATGAAATGACCCTTATGCGCGATAGGATGCATATGCTGGAGGAGGCTAATTTGGCACTTTCTAAGCGCCGGAGAGCCAAAAAGTCGCGAGTCCAGCTTGGAGGAGCCCTTACTATTGAGGAATCTCAGCAGCTACAGGACGAGAAGGCAAAAGGGAAGCGTTCAGCGCCCGATGAAGGTGAAAATGGGGGTTCGTCGAAGCGGAGGGCGACCGGTGGAAGGCGCTGTGGTGTTTGCGGCGAGACAGGTCATAATGCGCGAACATGTGAAAAGGATATAGAATCAAGCGAGGAATCGGATAGCGAGTAGTTTTAATTGATTTTAAGCGTTGTGGTTGAATTAATTTATGTAAAAGGGTCGAGAAGTGGAAAAGGTGCGTCGCCAAGTGATATGCGTCGCGTAGTGGTAAACCACGTTATCGTTATTTTAATAGTATACCTCGAATTCGGCCGAAATATAGCTTTTATAGCCGTTAAGAATTAAAAGGCGATAGCGACCCTTCGTTCACGATTTAATATATTTATTAAAATATTTAATTTAATCTAAACTTATTTCGTTATTAATCTAATTATTAAAAATCGGCTTAATTATTTAATCGCTTAATAAATCGGTTTCGCGGGATTAATTCGCGAAATAATATTAGCTTTAAACAATTAAAAACGGCGGAATATATTAACCCTACGAATTAATATACTTAATCGCCGTTACTTATTCCCGATTATTAAGTTAAACCGATTTCGCCTTTTTACGCCGCTCGGCGTATATTATAACGAATATTAACCCGATTATATTTATTATAAAACCGGTTTCGTTAAAATGTTAAATATTTTCGTTAACGATCTCGTATTTCGCCTTTATATTTACGATTAATATAAATTAAATAAAAATAACTTTAAAATCTTCATAAAAAACTTTTTAATAATCGTATTAACGATTTATTTTAATCTTTAAATCTAGGTTATAATTAATAAAACGCTTAACCTAATACTTACCGACGCGGTCGTCGCCGCGTAACGCGATAAAGAAATTAGTTATATTTTTTACACTAACGAAATCGGGACGTATCCCTCGAATATTTAAATTAATTATATGTTTATAAAGTACCTCCTTTTTAATTAGATTTATTTTATATCGTTTCGGTCGGATTGCGCGTTTTAAAGTTTAGCCGTAAATTCGATAACGTAAAGTTAATTCGGGTATATTATAAACTTTTACTACTACTCTTTAGTTTATTTAATTCGGTCCGTTTCGTGTCGCTTAAATTACTAAAACTATCCGATCTTTTGGGATTAATTAAGGATTATAGTTATAGACATATTACGCGTTGAAATTTAATTATATTAGAATTAAATTAAAGTGCGTCGCTAAGTAATATACGTCGCGTAGTAATAAACTACGTTATAATTAATTTAATTTATATAAAAAGGTCGAGAAATAAAAAAGGTGCGTCGCTAAGTAATATACGTCGTGTAGTAGTAAACCACGTTATATTATATTATAAGTATTAATTAAAATATTATTAATGCGTTAAAGGTCGTTATCGATAATGTTTATAAGGATTTTAATAAGGATTTAAAGGTAAGCTTTAATAATTATAAATTAATTTTCTATATTAATAATTTATTAATAAAATGCTAGAAATCTTCAAATTTAAATAGAAACGTTAAATATTCGATCTTATAAAACGTTATTCGATTTATTATAAATAATATTAATATAAAGTATTTTTTTAAAGTTTATTTTATATTAGATTTTATTTAAAAATATTATTTATAAAGTAATATACCTCCGATCATATAACGTTTAAGTAATTAATCAATAGAATAAAGTATAAAAAACGCTTATTTTATTTTATTTAAATCGAATAAATTAAAAGAACGGCCGTTAATAAAAGTTATTTTCGCGAATTAACGGTTTATTAACCCTTTTTAATTAAGAATAAAATATTAATTAAACGTAATAATTAAAGGTTAAAATAATGCGTTATTAAATTATTATAAGGTATAAGAGATATATATATTTAAATATTATTTAACCTTATTATTAGTATTAAAGCCTTTTTAATTATTATAACGTTTATAGATTATTAATTTTAATTTACCTATATTATTATAAATAACTTAAAAATATTATTTTATTATATTATTAATAAGTTAAATTATTATAAAAACGTGGTTTTATCACAGTTACAGCAATTCGGGAGGCAAGGCTACAGGTTATTGCTTTATTGTGGAAAACCGAAAAAGATAGGGAAAGAAGGAAAAGGTCCAGCCTTGCCGAGACGATTTCCTTATCTAAATAGGTGGGGAAAAGTCAGGTGGCGCTCGGGCCATCTCTCGCACGCCCTCGCCCCACTCTGGTTAGCAAGGCCACCAAAGGCCTGTTTTAAGGTGCGCCGTAGCAGGTTTCGAGTAATTTCTCGATTTATTATTATTTAAATGGAAAATTAAGATTTACGGAGACGCGTAAAAGAAGTTAAAATTAAGTAATTTTAAAAAATTAACGTAGTGGGATAAACTGATTTTTTTAATACTCGTATGGTTTAGTAGATTGGTAAAAAACCGGTTTTTTACCAGCCCTACTAGCGGCTCGGCCCGGACTTCTTTTCACCTCTCTCTTCAACGTCACCTTCCCTACGGGGCAATTGTCTGCGTCGTTGCCCAGGCCCGTCTCTCCGTGTTGGGTTGCAATATCATCAATATCATGCAGCTGCCAAGCCGCACCGCGGCCTCGAAAGGGCATCTGCTTGCAGCTAGCTCGCGACGTGTAGAGGCGGCACTGTCGTACGCATACTATACAAGAAAAGGGGGCCCGAGAGAACCGCGCGCCTAGGCCAGTTATTGGAATGTCGGTTGGTCTCATGCAGGCAGGGGAACTTGTCTGGTTCTTCGACGGGCGTTGAAGCTGCAGGTAACCAATGAGGCTCTTGCGATGCAAGTCCATATATGGGTCACTTGGACAAACCTAATTATAGAACGATATACTACTATGTCTGTTGATCACATGGTATTAAATTGACGACTTGTCTGCAACTTAAAAGGGTTCCAAAGAATTGGCACCGCATACTCTTCCATGCAGAGAACTACATGCATGCCAGCAAGCAATGGACAGTACCAATATGAAACTTGTAGCCAAAGTAGAGCAGAAACAGAGGTGTAGCAAGTATATAGTATCGAATCTATAAATGAACAAAATACCACTACTTGGATCATTCCACTGCGAGACTTGGAACCAAAGACCGATGAACAACTCGACCTTTCTATCAGGACCATATCATTGGTCAATCAACAAAAGATGCAGACTACAAGCGTATTAGCTGGCTTGGCGCTCGGCGCCGTTCTTCTGGCAGCACCCTTATCTCCGCGCGGCGAGCGCCTGGATACTGTCAAGCCAGTCTCCAGCTGGTTGAACACCGCGGAGACCAACACTGGTGGTGGTACGGGGTTCTCGACAACCGGCTTCGGGATACACATTAGACAACACGACCCGACAAAGGACGCGCGGAGTGTGGATTCGGAAAGGACATTTCGGCCAGCACAAAGTTTCCTCTAAACCTACCCACAAACGGCATTGCTGGCATGACAGCAAAGCACGGCCATCCACTTTATCGGCACTCATTTTGGGGAAGAAGGCAAGGACTACGATGATGGATCAAATCTGAGCTCAAGAGGCTGCGTTTCCGAAACCTCGACAAACTTGCAATTGCTCTGTACTACAAGTAAACAAGCTTATCACTTACTTCAATGAAGCGAATTAAGTTCTGTATATCTGTCGTGGCTCCACCCTTGACGTGGCTCACAACTTTTCGCATCTTTGCATAGCTGGGATACTGATCGTACCCCCTATTTTTGCTTATCAAACAAGCGGCATTTGGCGCATGCCACATTGCCTGTGTACTTCAAACGAAAAGGTTTTCCCGGTACTTTCTTTTTGTGTGCCGATCATGACGGGTGGCAAATTTGGACACTGCAGCTGTGAGCACGCGTTTGTTGCAGCTGACCTATTATCGAGGGTGACACGGCATTCTCTTTGCGTGGTGGCGGCCTGCCCGTAGCCGGGTATTGCATGAAATGTAGCCTGCCGCGGTTCCTGCATTAGCTTATCCTACGTGTCATTCACATCACCCCAAAAGGGAGAGAGGGAGAAGAGAGAGTCTACAAACGGTCATATTCTGATTCCCGTCTTCCCTGTTCGGTTGCGGTGTAGTGAGCGTCGGCGGACCACCCTTAATCACTGGCTGTCTCATCTCAAAGTGATCGGTCATAGTGGGTTTCAGCTCCGGTTTCGCCGGATAAAAGCAGATTGTGTTCATTGACGTGAAAAATGGTTCTAAATGAGGCGTGCATGTTCCCGAGGTGCATGATTCGGCTTCTCAGCCGGGAGTGAAATTTGACAGGTCTGGATACGGTGTGGTGGTTACACTCTCCCTGCATCCAAGACTCGTCACGGGGGAGAGGCTGAGGGTTCCCCAACATTGCTGAAATTGTGATGTGTACTGGTTTCAAGAGGGATGCCGTGTCATCTCGTTTGTGTATGCCGTCCTTGACTTCAGAAGAAAGGCCACCAACAGGACGGATGTTTCACTGGGCTATGTATCTCAGATGAGGCTCCACTGGAACTATTGCCGGTACGAACGAGGCTTCGCTTGCCACATGGGTAGAGAAGCTATCCAGATGTGCCAACGAGATTAGGATGTTGGTTTCGAGTCGGGATGAGGCCAAAATAGCAATATCGAGAGCTCCACGGTACTTTCAGTTTCAATGTTATGTGGTGTACTTTCAGTCGAAGTAATATGGTTGTGATACCCATGATCCTTGTGCCAACACACTCAAGCAAGAGGCATGGATGGAGTGCATGGCAACCATCAAACGTCCCACGGCATCGGGTTATGTGCCACCATGGTCGAATCGCGATTAATTTCGGCTTCCACCAGGGGGCTTAGAGACATCTACTAGTTCTTGTTGGAAACAGTGACAAGGGCACACCACGTAACCAGGGACTCCGGGGGGGGCGTGTGTGGCAGAAGACGACACACGCGCCGGCGTGTTTGCTTCCACAGGAGCCGCGACAGGGGTCCAGGGTCCAATCACAGGGAGTCATTTCCCCTGTATAGGCTCGCCCAGCCAAGTACCGGCGCCATGGAACGGGATTTCAATACGGTAATAGTCCGTTAGATGACGTTGGGACTACTTGGGACTACCGCAGAGCGAATCACCGGCCAAGGTGGACACCAACGGTTGGGAGTGGGCTCAGGGCTGTCCCCCAGAGTCTCGTACACATGCTGCATGCACAAACGGGTAGCAACTTCATAAATCCCAGGTTGAGCTGGCTCGGTGAACCGACAGACCGGTAACTGGCAGCGGTACTGGCCCGATATTTGGTAAAAGCCCAGATTCGGCGTGCATGTAGGCATGTAGACAGTCGCAGCTCTGGCGGCGTTCGCCCTCTTGAAACATATCGGCCTGTCTGACAGCGACACCACCACGAAATTGGTGGCGATTCGAAGGGAGAAAAGAAGGAAGAAACGGCACAGGGGACGGCCGACTATCCCAAAAGCCTCTTGCTTCGAAGCCCAAGACGAGGGCAGAGGCACTGCCGTCCGCTCGAGAGCCACTTGCTAGGTACCGATGCATAGAGTCATAGTCGTGTACCCACCGGCCGGGCTCCAGAAAGCATGCTTGCTGCTTGAAGATTTTTAATCTGCAACTCTGACAGCTGTTGCATTTATGTAACAACCGAGGTATTCGGTATAAGGATAGCATTCCTTTAGGAAGTTTTTTTAAATAGTCTTTATTTAATATTTCTTTTCTTTTATTATCCTTTAATTTAATATTTAATATACTTATTATATACTTTAATTTATAAGTTTAATAAATTTTAAACCTAGGTTTTATAATTAATAAATCCGTAATTAAATCTTTTCCCCGCGTAAAAATACGATCTATTAATTATTATAGGTTTTTTAATACTATTTAACTTAAATTACTAGAAATATTAATAAACTCTTTATTACTATTATCTTTTTTATATTTATAGGCCTTAATATTTATTATTAAATTTATTTAAGTTATTCTTTTTATTAAGCTATTAATCTCCTTAATAAAAAACTCCTTATTACTTTTTTCCGTTATTATTTTAATTTATCTCGTTTATACTTTATTTATAATCTTTTACTATAAACGTTATTATAAGTTTAAAGACCTACCTTTACTTACCTTGATTTATTTATATATATACTTAATTAATTATATTTACTATTTTAATTAAGTTTTCTCCTTTACCTTTTTATCTTTATTCTCTATATTTATTTAGTGTATTTAATTTTACTTAAGACCTTATAATCTTTTTTATTAAAGGTATTATAAGCGAAAGCTTTAATATTAATTAATATAGTAAAAATTATAAAGGTAAAAGTTAAAAGGGAAATTAATTATTTAATCGATCTAACGTACTATTTAATAACTTTTTAAATATTAACGATCTTTTATAGTATTTTACTATTTATATACTACTTTTACGGTATAGCTTTTAAAATTTAAAAAAGGAATTAAAAGTTAAAGCTATAAAATATTATTAATTATAAAACTAACTATCTTTTCTTTTTAACGATTTTAACGTTAACGATTATAATCTTAATATAAATACTCGTTTACATACTTATAATAACTATATTTTTAAAGATAAACCTTTTAAATTAAACGATACCCCGGGGAATTACCTTAACTTAAAAAGTAACCTTAAATTTTTAAAGCCCCGTTTTATTAAGTTTAATAATTCATTTCTTTATTCCTTTATTAGAAATAACTTTATTATATTTAAAAAAGAAATAACGTATTATTTTAACCGACTATACCTTAAAAACTTAAACCTTTATATTTCCGCCTTTAAACTTATTAAAAACAATAATTACTTTAATAGAATATTTATTTTTAAAAATAAAGGCTTTAATTAAAATAAATTCTTTATAAAACTAAAGAACGCTACTTTAAATAAAAGGATAATTAAAATATTCTTAAATACCTTTAAAAAACTTAACCTTTTTATTCCTTCTCCTCTTATATATATTATTATTATTAACGCTTAAAACCGCTATATTAAAGTATTTATTTAATAAAATATTATAAATAATCACTTACTCTCCGCTATTCGTAATAAACTTAGTTAAACTATCCGCATAAAGTTAAATATTAATAATAAAAACAATACTTTTTAAATCTTTTATAACCTTAAGTAATATTACTAATAATAAAGGGCTATTCACCTTATCGATTTAATATTATACCTTTTAAATATTAAATTCTATTACTTAAAAAGCATCGATAAATATAATTATTATTAAATCGAAATCACTTAACAAATAAACGCTTTATAATTATTTTAAAATATACCGGATTAATTTAAATAACTTTAATGTATAATAAATTTAAACGACGCTTTTAATACTTAAAAAACCTTTATAATAATGTCTTATAAAATTAAAGATATCGATAACGGATTTCTTATTTCTTTAATTAATTTAATATTTAAAACTTAGGATAAATAATTTAAACTTATTAATTAAACTAAGCGCTCTTATATTATTACTTTTCACTTTAATAACGCTTACTTTAATAACGAGGATTACTTTATTAAAAACTTAAAGTTTAAGCTTAAAACTTTAAAGGGATTATTTTTAAACCCCGGGAAATTATTTAAATTATCCCTATTAATTATAATAACTTTATTAAAATCTATAATATTTATAATTAATTCTTAAACTATATTAATTATAGAAATAATAAATATCTCTTTTAATGCCTTAAGTTTCGTTAAAGAGTTAAAATACTTAATAAAAACTTAAGTTAATCCTATTATAATTAAAATAATTTAAATATAACACTTATTATTACCCCTTTTATAGTATTACCTTTTAACCTTCTTATTACTTTACCGACTTTAACGAAGCCGTAAACTATTTAATTAAATAACGGTTTCTTAGTAATTATTCTATTAAAGTTTAATTAAAGTATTATTATATTATTAAAGATTTACTTATCGATATATTATAAATAAAACTTAAAATTCCTACTCGCTTTATTAAAGGTCTTAATTAACTTTTAACGGTAGTTCTTTAATATATTTATATTATAATAAATAGATATTTATTAACTTTAAAGAGTACTTTAATTTTATTACTATAATTAATATCGGTATTAACGCTTTTACTTTAAACGTTAATAATATTTTAATTACCGTATAATATAGAGATAATATTTAACGAATAATCTTAATAGATATTTTATTTATACTTTTTATAAAAATTAACCTTATTACTATTAAAAAGTTCATTATTCGACCGGGATTTTATTTCTATTAAAATACTTATAAAACTTAAATTACCTTTATATCGCTTACCTCCTTTAAAATTATTCTTATTTACTCTAGCCGTTTTTATAAGCACTTTTATTTCTTTAATTACTTTATTATAATTAATATAATTAAATAATTATTATTTAAAATTAATACTTTAACCTTTATAATTCGTATAATAAAGAATATTATTAACTTTATAACCTTTTAATTTTTATATTAACGTTTAAATTATATTAATTATAAGGTGTATCGTTAATATATTATTAAATATAATATTTTATTAATTATAAATAATGAAGAAAAACTAATCTATGAAGTATATATATTAAGTAAAAGTAAAACTTAAAATTATTATATTAAAGTCCTTCGTAATACTTTAAAAAGAGTTAAATAATATATCGACCTTAACGATCCTATTACTTTACTTACCACTATTAACAAATTATATTACCTTTTAATAATAAATAATATAATTAAATACTTTAAAATCTACTTATTATAATATAAATCTAATATTAAATACTTTATTTAATTAAATATTTAATAAATAAAACCCCAAATAAACGGTAAAGTTTAAGCTTATAAAACCGATAATAATAATAAATTTAAGAATAATATCTTTATTACTTTCTTTACCTTTAAAGGAATTTAACTTAAATTCACCGCTCTTTATTAATATAAGTAAGCCGGCTTAATTAAATATTTATATTAAACTCTTTAAAGCTTAATTAAATTAACTATAAATAATAATAACCTACCTTTTAAACTTTAAAGAGAAATCTTTAAAGGTATTTTATTTACTTAATATTAAACCTTAAACGTAACCCTATTAAGTATAACTTTAATTTAAATTAAAATAAATTAAGCGCCTATTAACTTTTAACCTCACCGTTTTAATTATAAAGCTTATAAATTAATACTTAAAGAAAAGAAACTTAAAAAACTTAATAATAGATATAATATTTATATCTTAATAAATTATAATATTAACACTATATTTTAACTTTAAAATATTACTATAAATTTTATCGAGACCGTTAAAAAAACTTTCTTTAATAAATTAATTACCCTTCTTAAATTAATATAAATCACCTTATTAATACTTATGCTTAACTTTTTAATATTACCTTATATTAAAATACCTTTTCCTTACATTAATCTCTCTATATTCCTATAAATTTTAACGTTTTAACCCTCCTTTATAAAAAACCTTATTATATAAATTAAAATGGGGAATTAAAAAAATATAATCTATATAACGTCTCCTTTAATATAAAGATTAAAATACCTTAAAACGATAACGGGAAAATAATTAATTACTTTATAACGACTTTTTAATTAATACCCCTTCGGATTTAATATTATTCTATATAAATAACTCGTTTCCTTGAAATAAACTAATTATTAAAAAGTTCTTTAATAATTAATTAATTATAATTAATTAAAAATAATACCTTAAGAATAAACTTTTTTACTTAAAATCGAATTTTAAATTAAGGAATTTAATTATTACTAGGATTTATCTATCCCTTTTTAATCGAAACTATAGCTTAAAGATATTAATAAATTAAAGATCGCTTATTATTATAACGTAATTAAAACTTTACATACCGAGCTTAAATCTTATCGGGAAATTATAGCCTTACTTAAAACTAAAGAATAGGTAATTAACGAAAGAAATAAAATTAAATCTATCGAAAATAACTATATTTAAATTATAATAAAACGATTATATAGCGTTAATATTCTTATTAACCGATAAATTTATAAATATAAACTAAAATTTAAAGGTTAAATCGTTTATTATAAAATACGTTAAATAACTCGCGGTTTTAAAAAAATATAGTATTAATTATATTAAAACTTTTACCTTAATAATTCGTTAAAAAACTTACCGGACACTTTTTACGCTAACTTATATTAATAACTAAGATATCGATTAATTAAATATTAAAATTACTTTCCTTTATAGCGATATTAATAAAGATATTTATATAAAATTACCGCTTAGCTTTAAGTAATTAAGTATAATCGTTAAACTTAATAAATCTCTTTATAATCTTAAATAAACCCTTAGGATTTAATTTAAAACTCTCTCGGACTATTTAAAAAAGCTTAATTAAACTAAGTTTAAAACTAATAATACTTTATTTAATAAGGGATCCTTAACCTTAATAGTTTATATAAATAATATTCTAATTTTTAGCTTTACTTTAAAACGTTTATTTATCTTAAATTTTAAAGTAAAGTTAAAAGAGAGATTTAAAATATTTAATTTAAGCCCCTATAAATACTTCCTTAAAATAACCATTAAGCGAGATAAGTTAAATCGTAAGCTTTAACTTAAATAAACGGTTTACTTTAAATAAATAATTAAACATTTTTTTATTAATAAACGTTATTATTAAACCTATTCTTATAAACCTTAGTAATGAACTTATTTTATTATTTAAAAGTTTAATAAATTTTTAATTTAATAAGAGTATTAAGGTAAAATAAGATTAGATTATTAATATATATTATAATAATATTAAAACTAAATATAGTATAATTTATCTCTAAGTTAAATCGTTTCTTAATAAGCCCTTTTAAATAATATTTCATTATTATTAAAACTATATTAAAATACTTAAAAGGTTCACTTAAATATAAATTAAAGTTTAATAATAATAATATTAAATTAAAAGGGTTCTTTAACACCGAGTAATCTTGTAATAAAAGTAATAGTAAATCCTTTAAATACTAGTACTTTTTACTTATAGGTATTATAATTAATTAAAAATTTAGAAAATAAAACCTTATTATTATCTTTAGTATTAAATTTAAATATATATCCCTTTTCTTAACGTTATTAAAAGCTATTTCCCTTTAACGTTTTATAAACGAAATTAAACTTAACTTAATTATTAAAAAGTTAATCATTATATTTAATAATAATAATAATATAAAATATTTAATTAAAAACCCCGTTCACTATAAACGTATAAAGTATATTAAGATAAAGTATTATAAAATATATAAATTAAAAAAAGAGGTTATAATTTAAACTTAATAAATTTTAAAGGAAAAGAGCTTAATAGACTTTAAAATACAAGCTTTAACTAAGTTAACGTTTTACTATTAACGGTTAATAATTAAGGTTAAAAAAAGAATTTAAATTAAAACGGGGTAATATTAATATATATGCTTCTATTTATTCTATTATAATTAAATAGTTAATTATAAAAGGTTAATTAATAAATAACTTTAAATAATAACGAAGAAAACTATTACTTTTTTACTTAAATAAATACCCTTATAATTATAAGAAAAAGGAAAGTTATTTAATAATAAAAACTTAATAAAAGAATTTTATATAAAAATAATCTAGATTAATAATATTAATACTATATATTTTTTAAGAGTTTTTAAATATACCCTTTATATTTAATTAATAGTAACATAGTGCGTTAGCCTGTGCGCTAGTTAGTGTGGAGACTTTACATTAGCCCCACCACCTTGTTACTAAAACCGACCTGCCGCATCGGCCCTAGCTCGATTTTCTCTTCCTTTCCTTCTCTGTCGCAAATTCTATTTATTTCAGGACCTACTTGCAGCCCCGTCTTATTAAGACTTAATAGCGTGACTTTAATAAAGATTTATATATTTAATTATTAAATATTATACTTAAAGTAAAATATTACATTTATATAATAACCGAGGTATTTAATATAAAAATAATATTCTTTTAGGAAGTTTTCTTAAATAGTCTTTATTTAATAATTCTTTCCTTTTATTATCCTTTAATTTAATACCTAATGTACCTGTTATATACTCTAGTTTATAAATCTAACAACAGCCAGGCCAATGGTTAATTGGGGTAGCGACAGGGGCCGCTGGCAGGGGCGGGGGTTGACACACTGACAGGCCCCGGTCGCTTTGTACATTTGATCAGTATCACCCCGCCATGGACTAGGGCCGACAAGGGCAGACCAGCCTCGCACGCCAGGGATGCGCTTGCATTGGCTGTGCAAGCAAAGCGGTTCCTTGCAGGCCTGCAGCGTCCTCCGCCAAGCTTCCCGACGCCATTTTGCAGCTCCATGCACGTACGCGCTGATTGGCCCTCAGCGCTGGCCCCCGGAACCCGATCACACTCAACGCAGCGAGTTCCGTCGTAAATCTCTGGCCTTTTACCGACTTGTATTTTCGAATGAAAAGAACTTTCCAGCCTTTGCGATTCATGCGGTCAAAGTGATGTATTTCTTGATTCGTTTTCTTACCGCCTGCGCTATCGTAGTCCGATGGCCAAGTCCGACGGCAAGTGCTGTCTGACGTCGGGCCTGGGGTATCGTCTACCTCGCCCACAGAGCCACCTCGTGTGCTGTCCCCGCGTATTCTCTACCCTCACCGACTCGATATGGCGGCCAAGGTGCCCAAACCATCGTCACGTTCGATGGCGTTCTGTCACGTACCTCCTGCCTTTTGGGGCATCACTCGATAATTGGACCGTTTGTCATGATCATGCCTGACCCGGCTATATAAGGGGGGGCGTCGAGATGCACCCAATGCTTCAAATGTAACACTGCATTCTTCAGCATCTCGTCCAACACTACCTCAAGATCTTACATATAAGAACCCCTTGACGTACCCTCTCCATTGACCAACATCATCGTCCGTCACTCTTCTTCAACTTCATCAGACATCCAGACCAGACATCACGTCACAGTCACCTGTTCTTACACGCCCCCTCCTCTCTCAACAACAGATCACCACCCATCCTCAAGATGCAGACCAAGACTCTCCTCTTCGGCTTGACCGTCATCGCCAGCGTCTTCGCGGCACCAGTGGCGGAGACCGCTAACAAGACCGTCACCACCCAGAGCTCCGGTGCTGGCATCTGGAAGCGCGCCAAGGACGCCGAGATGTCCACCAACGGTGCCGGCATCTGGAAGCGTGAGGAGGACGCCGAGATGCACACCGCCGGCGCCGGTATCTGGAAGCGCGAGGAGGACGCCGAGATGCACACTACTGGGGCTGGCATCTGGAAGAAGAGCACAGAGGTATGTTACAGCCTTTTATGGGCGGCTTTTGGTCAAGACTGTTTCAGGGGGGGGCTGACATGATGAAATCATCTACAGGAGTCCTCGGAGAGCGCACCTCAAGTGCAGAAGCGCACAGGCTACGGCATCATCAGCGGGGGCAACGACGAGGCTTGAGCAGCCCTAGAAGCCCTAGAAGGATTCTCAGTCAATTGATCTGTGGAAGCGGATCGAGTTGCGCTACGATCAGGGATCCTTGATCCACGATCAAAACTTTGGGTGCAGGTGCAGGTGCAGCAGGTGTGGATCCCGCAACGGTCGTGCACGGAACTCGGGGGGGGCACCAGGCCAAGACCAAGCCCTCCCCGCCCACGCTACCGACCAGACCGACCATCGTCAATTCAACCGACGAACCCATTGAGCCGAAACGGCAACCCGATTGTTTTTTTTTGTCATCTTTTTTTTAGGCTCATATGAGCCAAGTCTTCAGCATTGCATCATCAGGATCAGGTGGGGGATTGGGGGGAAAAGAGGGCGTCAAAAGGTTCAGCATTGCTTTGCTTACTTACTTTACTGTTACATACTTCTGCATTTGTCACATATTGGTACTTCACTGATGGAGGCAGGTGCCTGCCTCTTTTTCATACCCTAGGGTAGAGTTGAGCTGGTAGAGAAAGAGAAAGAACATGTTCAAACACAGCCTGCAGCGGGCGCATTGCTTCGTTTGGCGTTGGCGCCAATTGATGCTGAACAGCAGCAGTGTGAAATTGCTTGATGGGAACCATTCAGCTTTCAGCCATTTATCTGTCTGAAACGAGGTCACGTGGTACAGAGCTCGCTTCGAGGTTCAAGCTGAAGCAACGACTCCCACCGCTAACGTTTAGACGGTCGAGAGCTATCAACTGCAGATCCTCACCTTGGATTGAGTTCTGAGAAGAGCGAGGACTGGCTCGATAAGAGCAAGGCGGGCGTAACGGCAGGATTCAGTGGGCGGCTAATCTGAGCAAACAGGCCAATCACGACGGGAAGCCAGCTGGGGAGAGCGGCAAGCTATCCCGCCATCGGACTAGCTCTCTGAGCTTGTCCCGTTTGGGACGGCCGGGCGAGGATGCGGAGCGACGCCATTGGCTGATCACCGTTTGGCGGGCGGTCTCGGCAAAGGGTGTCGTGTTCGAAGCCCCCAATCCTCACGGCTCCTGGCCTGATCCCGCGTATTGTCTGCTCTCGCCTGCTCGCCCAGGAACGACCAGGGTGAGCTGCACAGAACGACTGACTTTTGACCCGCCCGCCCCAGCCCACCCAGCCTCGCTCTCTTTTGCTCATTCCTACTCCCTCTCTCGTCAATTTCATCTGCAAGGAATCAAGTCCGACGGCGAATCCGGACAACGACGCTCGAGTAAGACAAAGCCCTACCGGTATTTTTCGAGTTCTCTCCGGCGCATGTCCGACCGGCCATGGACGCTATGGACACCGGCATGGACCCGTCTCGGGGCGGAATGGCCACACACGACTCTCAGTCCAAGTGGGCCAAGCCCGAAGACTGGAAGAAGTACCAAAACACCATCTCGGCTCTCTTCATGTGCCACTCGTTGCCCAACGTGATGCGCATCATGCGCGAGGACCATGACTTCCACGCCACGTAAGTATCTCCTTATCCAATCGATTCGACGTGTTTTTCTTCTTCTTGGTCTGGTTTTACTCACGCCACGATGCAGCCCAAAGATGTACCAGGTGCACATCTACCAAAAATGGGGCTTGCGCAAAGGTCGTCCCGAGCCAAAAAGCAACAAGAAGAGACGCCGGGCCCCAACAGAGGAACCGGAAGAGAGCGTCGCATCGTCGACGCACTCTAACACGCAATCCAATGCGCGATCAACTACGCGATCAAACTTGCAGCTTCCTGCTCAGGACTTTGAGATGTCCGATGAAGCGGAATCCGCGCGGGCGCTGCAAATCTTGGAGCAACAACATACAGCCACCATGGATCCCTGGGGGCAGCCTCCAATCATATATCCCATCGGGGATGCACGGATTCGAACGGACCCCCCGCGCTACATGCACCCTCCTGTTGGTTCTGAAGAAGGAGACGATCCAACTCACGAGAGACCACAAGATCGGTCGCTTCCTTCCAAGGAGAGAGTTGGTCCGGCGTTGCGGCATGTTGTCAACGCCTCTCACATAGTCCCGCCGGCTGGATGGCAGGAGTTCCTGAACACGTCGCAACTGGACCCAGCTAATACCAACACCCACACACTGCCACAGCGCACGGTCCCCAGCTATGCCTTTAGCGAAACCACTGATCCTTCCATTGCTGATTCGGGCACATGGATGTCGACAGTGTTAGACCAAACCCAGCCAAGCTCTGTGACAGCATCATCGCGCTTCGCGGGACAGGAGAAGGCGGGCTCTGGAGCCTCGCAAGCATCTTCCAGATCGCGCATGTCACGTGGATCTCATGCTTCGTCGTCGCGTGAGACTTTGTTGTCCTCCGGATCATCGCTCTCCTTCAAGTCGAAGACTAAGTCAAACTCGAGCCGCAATGCACCGACGAGGATGACTTTACCTTCCGGCACACTTCGCCTTCTGGAGTCACCTGATGCTCTCATGTTTCCCGAGAAGTCCATGTTCTTTGCCCGACATTACATATCCAGCACGTTTTCGACTGGGTTATGGACTTTGTCTCAAAACACCGATACATCTCTCTTGGACACTGAATGTGTCAAACTCGATGCTTGGTACAACGACTTCAACCCAGGCTTCGAGTTTTTATACGAAAACCGGTCCAACCAGCCAGACAGGATCAAGAGAGCGTTCTGCATCTTCCAACGTTGTTTTGCTGCCACGGAGTATATCATTGAGCCTCAAGATCCTCGCCTCGTCATCTACATCTGCCAACAGACCATTCGCTTCATGTTCTACGACACTGTGGGAAGGAACTTGGCCCAGACTTTCCTCAGATACGTGAGTGGTCTGTGCAAGAAGATGTTCGGCGAGCACCACCCCCTTTACATCATCATGTCTCAGCTCGCTCGGATGGACCAGTTCGAATTTGCGCAGAATGTTCCTGCCCTGATGGAATGCTACTTCGATCATCTTGAGCCGTTCTTGGGCGAATCGACGGCTGCTTTTGGCTTCGTCAATGACCTGCGTGGGCTTACTATTAGTATCATGGAAGCTACTGGCATGATGGGTCTCTACGAAGCCAAGCCTATGATCGACCGGTTCATAGCAAGAGCCGATATGCTTGGCCACAACAAACTCCACCTCATGATCGAACAGGCAGCGATATTCCAACGGAACCGGTATTACGTGGAGGCCCGCAACATGCTGCGGGATATTCGCAATTCGAAGGAGGGCAAGGGCGACCCTTACGAACGCGTCTACGCAAGTATCATCCTGATGGTCGTGTTCCGCAAGATGCGAGATACGGACGCCGGGATCCACCTGGGCTACGAGATGGTCGACTACATCGAGAACTTTGAGCGGCGCAAGGACATGCCCGATTTCAATTACGAGCTGTTCAAGGGGCTCGGGCCCAGCACCTTGATGATCTTCCTCGGCAAGCTCGAGGTCGAACTGCGGGAAGTGCACCGCTACGACGAGGCCGACGACGTCAAGGCCAAGATGGATCTGGTCATGAACTCGCAGTACGAGTACAACGTCAACAAACAACAGGAAGGCTTGGAGCAGAGCATGGTTGCTACCGCTGCTTCTGCATAAACCAGACCTTAACGCTGCGTATCTATCTGTTTCCTTTTCTTTTCTCTGTTTCTTTTCTTGCTTGTTTCAACAGATTGTCATTAACCCATCCACAGCATGGGCTGTATCGAGTATTTGCTTCCTTTATTCTTCTGCCATTTTCTCTTTATTTTATTTTTCTCTCTCGAATTTTGCACGGGGGCTGCTGGATGGCATGGAGTTTTTGGGTTGAATTATCGAGAGTGTAACTCTGCAACAGATCATTAGCAAGACATCTATAGCGTGGCGTTTTTATGAAGTTGTGCTTAGCTGAATATACGAGCCCGCGGCAATGTAAATTACGTTATTCCAATCTCCGCTCACTCCTTGCACACACTCGCAGAAACGGTATGCCCTGTGATAGTGAAAGATCACGCTCTTGACATGCTCCCTAGGCAAGGTAGCAAATTTAACAATTCCAGGGCAGAGTATAACCCAACGCCGGAACACAGGGGACCTCGTCGGTATCATGGAGACTGGCCTCTGATTAGAAACAGCGCCCACGTCCTTTGATGTTGCACACAGACACTTACCAAGTCGACCAGAGTTTGAAGTTGCAGCATGGCTATGCTCGATGCACCCAAGACTGTTGGGACTATGGAAGTGAGAGGCCGGGACTCATGTCCTTTTCAAATCTGGAATCAGTTGGGTCAAGACCCTGTTACTGGTGGGAAAAAGCCTGGTCTCAATGCTGTACTTGGCTTCTTTGTATCTCTTGTGTATTTGGCATCGTGGTGCGTGCTTGCCCATCTGTTGTTGGCTGAGCAAGAGACAGAAGTAAGGGAGAAGAGACCTGGTGCGTAGGGACGGGGGCTCAGAGAAAGAGAGAGGAAAGGAGACAAAAGGGAAGCGGAAGATGAGACAAGAAGCAAAACAGGGGATACAGTCTATTAATAAAAGGACAGAATTGCAAGCGGTCTATGTCTGTAGATGCCCCTTGATGACGGAATGTCTGGGTGTCTGTGACTCTCCATGCTTACGCGTGCGTGTAGTTGGGTTTCTATGCAGAGCCTGTATGCACGGAGCTATGCTAGTTTGCATACTTGTTCTGGTAGCGAGTTGCAGGTGGTAGCTAGCTGGTGCCTGGTGATAGGCCCGACCCAACTCGTGTATTTTTGTTCATGCGAGGGACGACACGAATCTCCTAAGTCATATCTGATAGGCTCCCTAGGGATTCGGTATTCGGTAAACACCATTGCTTTGTACATCGTATGAAGTATCTACAGGTCCGGCTTATGTATGAGGAACTCTGAGATCTCCATTTGACCCCGGTGAAACCCGGAAATGGTCCGGCGAGAACAGCTGGCTGGGTACCTGTATGGGTGCGCCATTGTAGTAGCGACATGTGGGATACACTAGAGGCCTCGGGGCCTCTCATCCGGAATGACAGGAAAAGGCGAAATGAGGAACTTGACTCAAGGCAAACTTGGTGGCGAGGATACTGCACTACAGTGGGCTTGGTGCTGTATGACCGACGCTGGGATACTGGTGACTGGACATCTAGACTCCCGGGAAAGACCTTGCAGTAGAAGGGGCTGGGCTCTGGCTCCGCTCGCATCTCATGACTATCCTTCGGACGGAGTAGTCCTGGCTCTGGGGTGAGGCCTTATGTACAAATGAGATAACCTACCCGGACCAGTCCCGATGGTTCGGTGCTCTCTTTGCCTCAATTCCATGCCCGTAATCTACTGATCAGACATTGTAAAACCCCGGTCGTGCTTCTCTGTCCGAATAATATTATACAGGTGGCGTGTCTTTAGCATGCAAGCCCTTCTCGTGCTTCACTACCACCTTAATCTTACAAAACTCCTTGTATATCCCAAAGATGGGGTGAAACACGATGGCGAAGCACCCTGGGGCTCTGGTCAGCTCTCTGCATATACGGTGGGGAGCGGACCCGGCTGGCTTTTGGGTCAAGTAGTTACCAACCCGCGCTCAGCTTGAAGACCATATTGGCGAGGCCCTGGAGGAACCCCTTCAAGCACTCTTGGACTCCCCCGCCATCCCTTGCTGCTTTGTACGGTAGTGTGACCCAGTCCGTCAGTCCATCATAGAGCCCGTGCCGTAGTCCCAAACAAGAATGCACAGGAGCTCAGTCAGCAATCATCGTCCGTGCCACGCATACCCTTTAGGGGGGCGAGAGGGAGGGGAGGGGAAAGAACATGGCTGTGGGGAATCATGATAGCAAGTACGTACCAAACAACCTGCCACGCACCCGTGAGGGAAGCCAGTGAGCCGGGGCCACTTGCGCACCGTTTTGTCGCCGTATAGCTCGGGGGTGTGGTGCAGGGCCTTGCCCATCCCGTCGCCAATGACAAGCGGGATCTTTAGGAGGCCTATTACGACCAGCCAGATGCCCAGGAGAATGTCCCTCCACGACAGCCAGAAGGGGTGGCACTCGGCCTCGTCGCGCTCCTCATCCTGCCGGCCCGGCTCTATTCGTTGCCGTGGCTTCGCTGCATAACTCGAGGGCCCCCCACCTGGGCCTTTGGCTGTTCCGCCGCGGCGGGATATTGGCTCTGCTGGCCGTGCGGTTGGGGCGGCTCTCCAGTGGTGGCAGCAGCAGTGGGCTGTGCCGTTGGCTGTGCCCTCAGCACTGTGCCCTCAGCACTGTGCCCTCAGCACTGTGCCCTCAGCACTGTGCCCTCAGCACTGTGCCCTCAGCACTGTGCCCAGCATCGCGTCCAGCCCCCCAATGAATTTCATCCCAAAGTCCACGGCGTGCGCGGCATCCAACTGCGACGTCACGATGTTTGAGGGGGCGGCTGCGGTTGATCACGAACGACGTCCATTGTTGGCCTCGAACCAGCATTAGTATCATCATCATAGACAGTTTGGGTGGTCTGTGGAGGGTGCTGCGCCGCACCAACAGGTGCTGTGACGCCTCTTGTCACGGTCGTATGTTGGTCTTGGTCATTTGGCGAGTGCGCTTGTTGTTGCGGCGGCGGCGACTCTCTCCCCCCCCCAAGCCCTCGGCTGCTGGGGGTTTACTGCTGGTGCCCTGCCATCGGGCCCCGATTTGGCAAGTCGCATGGTTCCTTCAACCTTGCCCGGGAGGGGTTTGTTTGCCCGAAATATGCAGTGAACGACTGGGTTGTTGAGCCAAAAGTCGTGCCCTGCAGTAGTGCTCGATTCGTTAAAGGGAGTTGGCGAACGTGCCGGTAATAAGCGAGATGACGGTCGGTCGCCCCCGAATTTTCGCCCCAACACCCTTTACCACCCTGCTGGTTTAGGCCTCTCGCTTGTTTTAATCGCTCATTTCTAGGCACCGTAATAAAGATCCCGGTGATTGGCTGGCCCCGCCGTTTTTAATCCACCCGGCTGCTTTAAGATGCTATTATAGGGGTAATATATTTAGTAAAAAAAAAAAAAAAAAAAAAAAAAAAAAAGAAAACCCGATAAAAGTAAGAGAGGGATGAAAATCTATAAAATATTTCTTAGTAATAATATTACGGTATTTATAAAGTTAAAGTTTAAAGGTTATTTAATTAATTAAACTTATAATAGTTTTAATTATAAATTTAAGTATTTATATATTTAAATCCATTTAATTTAATAATATTAAATTAATATTTTATAAGCTAGTTTACTTAATATTAAATAATGTATTAATACTTTTATTAAAAGTCTTAATATATTATATATAGCCGGGGGAAATCGTGATTTACGTATTAATAGTTTATATAGTTATTATTCCTTTTACTTGTTTCCCTAGATTTAAGAACATTACTAGTTAATATTAAGCACTCCCGGCATGAGACCTCGTCTCTCGACTATAGAGTCGGAATAATATAAGGCTTAAGTAGGAACCTAGGATAAAAGCCGTAATATAAGATATAACCCCTATTAACTGCCCCCCCTTTATTAACCCCCTTAAAATAGATGTAAAAATTAATAATAATAGTAATAAATAGGTTAATTAAGTAATATATACTGCATTTTAAAGTTTATTTCAGCTCGTACGCACTATAATAAAGTTACCCTTACCACTAGCTCGATTTACATTAATTTCCACTACTTTACCGGCGCCCCTTTTTAGCCTTTTCCTTAGCCTTCCTTTTTTAATATTCTTTTAAACCTCCTTAATATTTACTATATAAATAAAGCCCTTATTAAGGTTTTTATTAACCTTTCTCCTCTTTTAAACCTTTATTTTTTTAAATCTACCTTTAAACCGGCCTTTTCCTACTTTAACCGGCCGATTTAAGCCGTTAAATTATTAATACTTTTACCGAGCTTCTTTTATAGTAACCTTTTAATTAAATTACCGGTGGTGACCTCTATACTAAGCATTACAGCCTTTAAATCGTTAACCTACCGGCTGTTTTTCGGCGTCTCGATCCTTTTAGCCTTTAATTCAGCCGGCTGGCGCGTATCCTCGGCGGCAATAGTTTCGTTAATAGCTCGCATTATATTAAAACGTTAAAGCTTATTATTTATCGGCTTTTCGATATTAAAAAGGTAGATATTAATTATTACCTATTTACTAGCGATAATTTTAAAAGTAAAAGCTACTTTATATACTTTAATTTAAACTCGAAGGCAATCCCCCTTTTTAACGTAGCTATTATTAATAATAGCGTATATTAAATTAAGCTCCCTTCGAAACCTCTTTTTAAAACCTTAAAATAATTAATATTTAAAGGCTAGAGTATATAAGAGTTATATAATAGTAAGTAAAAAAGCTATACTTTAGCTTTTAACGCCGTTAATATAAAGTTATCGTTAATATAACTTTTATATTTATTAAGAATTAAAAGCCTTTATTAATTAAAGTTATTAAGCTTTATTAAAAGGATAAAGATTTTTCTTAACTATTTTAAAGCTATAAGATTAAAAGTTTATCCTTTTAATAACGCTTTAAAAGCTTAATCCTTATACTCGTAATTAACCTCGTTCTTCTCTTAAAAGAACTATTATTATTAAACCGATTAGCCTTTAAATATAATTAAAGGCGATAAAATATTATTAATAATATTAATATAACGTGGTTTATTACTACGCGACGTATATTACTTAGCGACGCACCTTAATTTAATTCTAATATAATTAAACTTTAACGCGTAATACCTTTATAACTATAATGCTTAATTAATCCTAAGAAGATCGGATAATTTTAATAATTTAAGTAATATAAAACGGACCGAATTAAATAAGCTAAAAAGTAGTAATAAAAGCTTATAATATACCCGAATTAATTTTACGCTATCGAATTTACGGCCGAACTTTAAAACGCGAAATCCGATCGAAACGATATAAAATAAATCTAATTAAAAAAGAAGTACTTCGTAAATATATAATTAATTTAAATATCCGAGGGATACCTCTCGATTTCGTTAGTATAAAAATATAGCTAATCTCTTTACCGTATTACGCGGCGGCGACCGTGTCGGTAAGCACTAGGTTAAGCGTTTTATTAATCGTAACCCGGACTTAAAAACTAAAATAAATCGTTAATATAATTATTAAAAAACTTTTTACGAAAATTCCAAAATTATTTTTACCTAGTTTATATTAATTACGAATATAAAGGCGAAATACGGGATCGTTAATAAAAATATTTAGAATTTCGACGAGACCGGCTTTATAATAAGTATAATCGGGTTAATACTTATCGTAATACGCGTTAAACGGCGTAGAAAAGCGAAATCGGTCTAGCTTAATAATCGGGAATAAATAACGGCGATTAAATATATTAATTCGTAGGGCTAATATATTCCGCCGTTTTTAATCGTTTAAAGTTAATATTACTTCGCGAACTGGTCCCGTAAAACCGATTTACCGGGCGATTAAGTAATTAAGCCGACTTTTAATAACTAAATTAATAACGAAACAAGCTTAAATTAAATTAAGCATTTTAATAAATATACTAAATCGTAAACGAAAGGTCGCTACCGCCTCCTAATTCTCGACGGCTATAAGAATTATATTTCGGCCGAATTCGAAGTATACTATTAAAATAATAATATTATTATTATTAATAGACCTCTTTATTTATCGCATTTACTCTAATTTCTTAATATAATACTTTATTCGCTTTTAAAGCGTACTTATTTAAAAGAAATCGAGCTATTTATTAAAGCTTTTATAAATTATATTATTAAGCTCGAATTCTTTATTACCTTTAAAGCCGCGCATTTTATTATTTTTATAAAAGCTAATATTAAATTTAAATTCAACGTATCTAGTTTAGTACCTAATAACCCTAACGAGGTAATTAATAAATTAAATATGCGTTTCCGAACGCTTATATTTAACTTATCTCGTTTAGGGACGGCTAATTTCTACGACCCTTAAACGCCGTTTAACCCTTAATAAATAACTAAACACTTTACTTATATTAAAAAAGGGTGTTTACTTATTAAAGAAGCTTTCCGACGCCGATTTTAAATATAATAGACTAAATAACGAAGGGTATAATTAAAATAGTTTATAAAATAACCCTTATACGCGATAAAATACATATATTAAAGCAGGCTAATTTAACACTTTTTAAGCGCCGGAGAGCTAAAAAGTCGCGAGTTTAACTTAAAAAAGCCCTTATTATTAAGGAATTTTAATAGCTACAAAACGAAAAAATAAAAGGGAAGCGTTTAACGCCTAATAAAAATAAAAATAGGGGTTCGTCGAAACGGAGGGCGACCGATAAAAAACGTTATAATATTTACGGCGAAATAAGTTATAATACGTAAACATATAAAAAAGATATAAAATTAAGCAAGAAATCGAATAGCGAGTAGTTTTAATTAATTTTAAACGTTATAATTAAATTAATTTATATAAAAAGTCGAGAAATAAAAAAGGTGCGTCGCTAAGTGATATACGTCGCGTAATGGTAAACCACGTTATTTTAAAATAATTACTTACTCGCGATTAACCGAGTTATTCCGTATTAAACTTTAATAAGTAATAGGTTCGATTATTATAATATCTTCCCTTATCGTTATCGTAATTCCTACTTTATCGGCATTAAATTTAAATCAAGGGGGTATATTATTAATAATAACAGTATTAAACCGATTAAAAAACCTTTACACGGCCCCGTTTAATATATATATAAAGCGCCGAAAATCTATTATTTTAATACGCACGGTTTTAAAGGCCGGATAACGTTTTAAAAAACGGTGTACTTATCGTTTATTAATAAAGTGATTAACCCCTTTTATAAAGAAAATATATTAAGTATATATATAAAATAGCCGGTGCATTAATATATAGTTTAAATTAGCTTAGAAAAAGGCCTATTTAATTAAAAAGGTCTCTTCGACAGGGGTAAAAAACTAAAGGGCCTTATATTTCTCTTTTTTTAAAAGTTAACCCCTGAGTCGGTTATAAAAGGTGCCCCTATTAACGTTATAATCTTTAGCTATATAATTAATACTTCCGCCGGCTAGCACGGCCTAAACCGCTTATGTAATACGTGCTTCTTTAATTATATTAATAATAATAAAAAGAGGAAAAAAAGAGGAAGAGATTAATTTACTTTAATTAGCAGACGAGTGAGATTTAATCCCTTTATATACTGTTGTTGTTACTCAGGGGCTCTAGAATCATCTGAAATCAGGAGGGGTCAATCAGAGGGGGGCAGCCAGTAGGGGTTGCATCTTAATGGATGCATTTGCGATGTCTGCACATGGAGGGCTTGTCCCCTCGGATAATGCGAGAGTCGCTCGGGCACGACGACCGACGTTTTGTGATGTAGCCGGGTTCTTAGACTACATGAAATACCATTAGCTCTGTAAAACTTTAATTTAAGGGCTCTCTAGCATGGACAGGTTTACAGATTTTAATAAGCACCTCAGCCCCTATTTGGTAGCCCCCTTTTGGTTCTCTTAAATGGCATGTTTAACTAAACACCTCGGTCCATCCGGGCTTTGCTGTACATCACGGCCAAAACGTGTCCCAAATCTGCCAGCACCATAAGAGCGACTACACCATGTTTAAGCCGACAAAACAGTACCCAGAAACATCGACAGGGAAGTCACAACTTCTGCATGGCTCGTTCGAAGACGGAGAGGCAGGCGGGGGGGGCAAGCGGAAACGCGACTGTGTCGGATCTTCGTAACCACAGAATCAGTCGAAGGTCAACAACTAAACCAAAACTTTGGTTCTTAGGGTGACAGCCCAGACTACCACCGAGGTGGCGCCCATGCTCGGCAACCACAAAGACGCGGAGTGTTTTCCGGAACTGGTTCGGCCTAACCCATTTTCAGCGCACCGAAAGCTTCTATACGTAAGGCATCTGGAAATGGGCCAGAGCCAGAGCCAGAGCCAAGGCCGTGGCCATATGATAAGGCCACTTCGAAAGGTCTTGTTCTATAGCTTCTTCCGGAAACGCGGGACAAATAAACAGCAAGCAGACTTGCAGCGAGCCTGTTATGAAGAGTGTGAGAGGTATGGTGCCAGCAATTGCATCCCGCGTCTGCTTCGTAAAAGCACATAGTGGCATACCAAGCCATCTGAAAGCAGCATTATAACTCCGTGGGGGATACCCCCAATGTCGTAGGTTGTACCGTTACGACACGAACCTCCAGACTGCCGTTGCCATTGGCTCAATAATGAGCAGAGCAACATAAGCCAGCGGGAGAAAACGGAGGCGGTGCTGCTCAAGGCTAATGGAATCGGTTGTTTCACAGGCATACATGGTAGCCGGTATAACTGCAACGAGAAGCGTGATACTGAGAATCTGCAGTATGCTGGTCAGCGACTCTTCCCTAAGGTTGGAGTCAAGAGTATGATTTCCAACGGTGTCCGCGAATTCGTTAAGCCACGAAGAATGCTAAATGATGGCCTAGACGTGTAACGGCACGTATGGCAGGACCCCCTGCCTCAGGAAATACTGGACGCGACCGGCAGGCAGTGGCGGGCGCGGCTCGGTGGGCCACCCGCTGTCCGCGGCCAGGATCAGAGCGTGTGAGACCTTCCACGAGTACAGGTAGAACGCGGCGCACTCCTGGAAACCGAAGACGCCGCGGAACGAGAAGAGCTCGCTGGTCTACGTCAGGGCGGCGACGGCGAAGGCCGCCTGCGCGACACAGAACCGGCTCCGGAGCTGTGTGAGGCTCTGCTCGGCGTTCTCCTGGCACTGCCCGCGGATCTCGGCCATGGTGTCGCGGAAGCGGACGCGGGCGACGCGTCGGGCCGCGATTCGAGGAGATTCGCCCGTCAGGAGCACGGCGAGTAGCCAGAAGAGCGTCAGCTCCACGGCGTCGAATAAACAGATGATGGGCGAGCTGCGAAGTGCCTCACTCCAGGATGAAGGAAACGACAGAACCATTCCATTGGGGAGGACATGGAGTTCATGGCGACCGCCGCGATGGCGAACCAAGCGCTTTGCCAGGTCACATTGGCCTCGCCTGGACCTGTGGCAAGCGGGATGATGTCAGTAATCACAACGCCCACATCCGTCTATCGCTGCGTAGAAGTGGCGTACCAGGGGATCGGCCGAAGCAGTCACCTGTCCTGTTGACCTCTGTCGTATTGCCGCTTGTTACATTGAAGTCCATGACGCATTCTTGTGGTTTACATGGAAGGGGAAAAGAAAGGGGAAGGCAAAAGCGGGGAGCAGTGAATACTGAAGGAGAGACCCCGACAGATATAGCGGAAGCTGGAAACCTGCGACAGCCCCAAAAACGCCATCATCCAGGTCCTTGTTATTACCTTGGCTCACGGAGTTTCTGCAGATAAGCCACCAGGATGCCCCATCCAATCATAACGGGGTAATATACGCTTGTCTCACGATGGCTGACGGGCTACGCTGCCGCAGATCGACCATAAATAGAGCTCTGCATAGATCTACCCCAACGAGCCGGGCAGATCGAATTCTTGGAGGCGTAGGGCTGGCATTGCGTCACAGAGATAAAAGATTTTTCGAGCGTGTTTATTCCAAGCCTGGTTGTGAATAGGCTGGCAAAGGAGACGTTGATTGGTGATACTGTTGTTCCGAATAGTACTACATCTGGTCAATGATGAATGCCGTCATCCACTCGGTGATCTACTCCAGCTTAAGATTTGACCAGTCGCCCGCGAACGAACACCTGCTCGATATTCCGGTCGTCGCCCGTCATGACGAACTTCTCAAACACCGTGTCCAGCGAGTCCCCGTCCTCGACCATAGTCATGACGCCCGGCCGCGCCGGGTCCGCATTGACGAGGACGGCATCGAACTCCTTTCCGACCTCGAGGGTGCCGACCTTGTCCCCCAGCCCGCAAACCCGCGCCCCGCCCAGCGTGGCCAGATGGAACACCTCGGGGATGGTCAACCCCTTGAGTTGCCCCTGACTCTGAACCTCGCGAGCATTGGACGCCACGATCGCCTGCCGCATCGCGTCGAGCATGCTGGACGAGAACCCGCCGCCGCTGTCGGTGCCGAGGCCGACGGGGATGCCGCGGCCCAGGAAGGCGCGGACGGGCGCCGCCATGAAGCCGCCGCCGACCGTCATGTTGGAGACGGGGCAGTGCGCGACGCCGCAGCCGAGCCGCGTGAGCCGGTCCAGCTCGGAGTCGGTCGCGTAGCAGCAGTGCGCGAGGACGGTGCGCGGCGTCAGCAGGCCGAAGTGCGCGTACAGCTCGGCCTCGTCGCGGAACTCGGGGAACAGGGCGCGCGTTGAGGCCATCTCTTGCTCGGCTTCGTTGAAGTGGGTCTGGATCGCCATGCCCTCGGGATGATCCTGACCAGTCGCACCGTTGGTGGGCTTCTTGCCCCGAGCCGCGATGTCGCCGAGGCCGCGGAGAAGGTCCGGGGTGCACGTGATGGCGAACCGCGGCGTCAGGACGTACTGCAGCAGACGGCCCTCCGGATCGACCGAGCGCACATGCGCGATGCAGGCCTCGGTGTCGCGCAGCGACTCCTCGGCGTCGGCGTCGCGGTACGTGTCCGGGGCGTTACGGTCCATGTTGCACTTGCCGACGAGGGCGCGCTGGCCCTGCTCGAAGCAGACGTCGGCGAGCACGTCGGTGGCCGCGGCGTGGCTCGAGCCGTAGTAGGACGCCGTGGTGACCCCTTGCTGCAGGAAGCCGGCGACGCAGCAGGCGTAGACGCGGCGGGCGTGCGCCGGGTCCGCGAAGCGCGCCTCGTGCGGGAAGGTGATGCGGTCGAGCCAGTCGAGGATGTGCAGGCCCTGGCCCAGGCCGCGCATCCCCCACTGCGGGGCGTGGTTGTGGGTGTCGACGAAGCCGGGGACGAGGAACTGCGTGCGGGCGAGGTAGTGGACGTTGCCCTCGTCGCCGTTCTGGCTTTGGGCCATCATGCCGCGCGTTTGGAGGAGGGCGGGAACCGCGTCGCGATCTACGCGGGGCTCGACAAGCTCGATCCGGCCATTGTCCGCGACGACCAGCAGAGTGTCCTCGAGGATCTCGATTTCGCCTAGCGTCAAGGAATGGATCACTGTGCCATGGAATACCTTCATTTTGGCGGTTGTAGAATCATTATTGTCTGGAATTGGACGGTTTATCATGTCAGTCATGAGCAAAAGCGAGGGTGAGATCTCGGAAGCCTCCGACAGACAGGATGCGGGGAGCAAGCAGCCTGGTTAGGGGTCATTAGATGTACCTGTGGTGGGGGGGGGGGTTCTGCGACAGCGCGTCTTTGTGAGACAACGTAGTAACTTGGACCAATGCTAAAGATATCTAAGCACCATTGCACAACTTTCCCGGCTGTTTCTCGTTTCTGCAAGGGTCCATGTTGGCCTACTGTCGTCAAAGTGGATGAAACATGGCTCCAGCTGTTCTAGCCAAGTGACATAAAAGTGTTGCCTCAATTACAACTGCCCACAACCCAAAGAAGACGGCAACAATCCAATTCGCAGAAAAGACCCTTCCCGGTTTGTAAGTTGCCTGACCCAGCCAGTTATCAAGCAGCGTGCTATTTCAAATATATACCTCAGCATTTATTATATCCTGCCACATCGCCCCACTACAGTAGGGTTAGGTAGGTACCTACATAGTTGTGATGTGAATACTCGCGGCCTGCTATGGACTACTATGTCCACCTTCCAGGCAGGGACCATGTCATAAATGAAAATGGTAATCACATTCACTGGTAATCTCGAGCGTGGCATCAGGACGTCCATCGCAGCTCACGACTAGGAGAACAGAAGGACCCTCGGTACGCCAGGAGGCTGCCACTCTCCCAGGACAAAACTTCATCTGGCAGTTGAAATAACCTAAGATAGCCTTGAAAGACCAAATCGCGAAGATAGCACGACCATACTCGTGTGAGCTTCCGTGTAATCCTATGTTGGAAGTAGTGTTCCCAAAATGGTAATGAGAATCTCCTCGACCGTCTTGCGATTAACCTGGCTTTCTGTAGGAGTTCTAGTGGATATCAGTCCACTACGAAGATAGAGAAGCCACTGTTCAGGTTCACATCGGCGAAATAGAAATGTGGTGGCTTTCGTATGCTAATGTGTTACAACTGTCCCCGTTCGCCCATGCAGACAGACATCGAGTGGCAGGCGCTCCCCCTTTTTGCAAGCTGGGCGACCCCATTAAATAACCAGAAAGGATCCACCGGCCTTCAGAGAGCAGAGAGGAATGGACCCTTCCAATTGGTGTAGGGACCACGACCGACGGGTTCCTTCATCGGCAGCTCATTCGAGAGGGAAACATTACCAAGCGCTGACTTCTTCCTATGTGCCTGTCTCATCGCAAGAGAATGGCGAAGCCATCACCAAGTAGTATCCATGACAACAGCCCTCTGGCCCAAGACAGCTCTTTCCAGGAAGGAACATCGCGCCGTGTCACCCGCATTATGTCAGTCTACAGCCCATGCAGCCTTCTGACCTGACCAGGTGTTCATGCAGGAACTGATTGCCGGTTTGAGGTTGGGTGCCTGGCGAAAACCCCCACACTGAGTGTCGTTCCTTCCGTCTCGCTGCCGCATTTGCCTGCAGAAGCCCGCGCGACCTCACGCTAGCCAGTCCACGCGAGTAGATGTTCCGAGACCGCTCCTTCCTCCTATGTGTAGTTGTAGACCAGGAACAGGAAGACCTGCGCCGATTCTGCCGCCCAAGGGCCGTCAGTCTTGGGCCAGTGTCTGGCTTAAGAGGATCTGTTCTCCCCGAACCTGAACTCTCTTCTCTTCCTTTTCCATCATCCCCTCTCCACCCCCCATCTTCGCCTCCGATCCATTTCACGATGACTCCATTCCGTGTCACTGCACCCAGCCCCCCTGATGTGGCTTGACCAAGTGTTCTCGTCATGTATATTGCCCCGAACCCCATGCTGTAGTCTCAAGGGCCTCATCGTCATATGATAGCTGTAGCGTGGTTCCTGGCTTTCTGGCCTTGGACCCGATTGCGGTGTGGGAGATCAATGAATATAGCAGCTGAAAGCGTTTTCGACGGCTTCGGCCAGTTCGTGTCGTTAAGGTATCCCACCCTGCTAACATTTTGCCAACACGGTTGCCGTGCTCAGGACCAACTTGATATTGGCACGTATATAGATTTAAATCAAGATCATTGAGCTGCATTGAGCCTTGTTCTCGTGTTTCTTTTCTGTGCTTATGTGTAGATAGCTTCGCCTGTTGACCTCGCGAACGTCATCTCGCGCAGCAGAATCGCCCACGCTGGATGCTGGTCGTTGCACCTTAATGTTGCACCCCCATGGCTACGAAGCATTCGGAGTGGTTTTGTATTGCCATGGATATGGTATTTGGTATTTGCCCTCGGCTAGATATAGTTGTGACACTGATCAGAGTCTCGACGAGGCAATCATGGCAAGCTCCCAAACAGTTGCGACCCGATCACTTGGCCGGCGCTACCAGGTTGACTCACACTAACCACCAGCTTCCGAAAAGCACGCTTGCATCCATATTCGGGACTCAGCAGTATCACATCAAATTGATGGCTCTTTGTACTTGCTCAAGCGGTGACCACTTGAGGATACTCACCCAGGTGTAGACTTTCATTATTTTCTTGTTGGTTTGTTGGTAACTGTTCGTCTATGGAAGCTACTACATGAGTTAGTGCAATGTAGCGAGGACGAGACAAATGACCAGTCCCAATTGAAGATAGAACTGGTTGCTTCAAGCATGAAGTCCTGCGAGCCAGTAGCCTGTAACAAGAAGCTCATCAATGGGAAAGAACAATCATAACGTTAGGTTCAATATCTTTGATCTAGCGACAGCTCGATGCAGACGTCGGTTGGCATTGGCTTGAAGAGAAGTCGGAAAAGTCAAAAGAAGGGGGAAAGAAAACTTGAGAGGAGAAACGAATTGAGAGCAGTGTCAACCACGCTTGCGGTCTGCTCCAGGACTCAGAAATAGCACCCAGATGTCTGATTTGCCCAAGGAAGAAGGCAGTTTCGGACGAGTGCGCAGCTTCATCATTGCCCTTGGGTTCCCAGGGACCATTGTGATCCGGCCCTGTAATTTGCAGCATGTCCAACTCATGCAAAAAATCCTTGATTGGTTCTGTAGTGAAGAGGCGAGGACGCGACAAGGCCAGAGCTATTTGGCGATGGATCCAGTGATTCCTTGAACGCAGCCTCTCCTCGTGTCAGTGTGTAACAGGAGGCTCAATGCCGAGTGAGGGCCATCATTGCCTCGTCCAGCGTCTCATTCCAAAGAGCTCGACAGTTGTCTAGTACCCAAGTGGCTTTGGTCTGGAGAAATGACTGGAGAGAGGAAGGAAGGAGGGGAAAATGTGACCTTCTGCCTTTTTGAATCTGCCCAGAGCCTGCGCTGCGCCCCCACTCTTTTGACTTTCCCCCTGAACTGGATGATGGAAGGCATTGGCACCTGCCACAAGATTAGGTACCATCATCCATTGGATTGCAAAACTGCAAAATGTAGAATCGCATCGCCATGCGTCATGAGCCGCTCTGCAGCCAATGGGGAGACAGATGAAATTGAGTCGCTGTTCCCAGCGCTCTGGAATGAACCCAACGCAGTCCGTCGGAGAGCTCCGCCCTCTTCGGGTGATTAACTTGGTAAGTGATGAAGTGTACTACCCTGGATGGGTAAGTTTAACTCTGCTACCTCTCCAAAAATGTACTTGGTAGGGGGAGTTAAACTATGCCCGGCAACTTCGTAGGTAGATTTTAGGTGCATGTGTTGTCCGGACTAGGTCAAATAGGGAGTGTTTTCAGACTATCGTACCATCCGGTTGGCTTGTTGGTCCACCCCAATGTACCTCGCTCGGCCTGCATATGTTACAGCGGGCACTGATTCGTTACCCGAGAGGACCGAGTATGAAACTGATGAGATGAAAAACCATATATCAACGCCTGGTTCCGGCGCCCCCGCTGGTTGCCAGCGTGCCCGGCGTCGGGCTGGACAATCTCGACCATCACGGCATGATGTACACCTACAAGTCGAGTCTAGACCCGGACGAGACGGTGGATTCCCTGAACGCGGGCCACGCTGATCGTGGACGGTGACAAGATGCTGAGCTGGAACTCGGTCGATGCTCAAGCTAAGCTTCGGCCTACGGATGCGGATGTTGATAATCTGGGACGGGAATTTGAGAACTTTTGGGGAAGAGATTTCAGTCGGGTTCCAGATAAATCTTTGATGATGTTGCCCCCAGTTGCTGGATAAGCCAATTCTTTCCTGCAGTGAATTACTACGGAAAAAGGAGCGAAGCTGGAGACCATAAGAGAACGGCCTTCAGCAATCGTAATCATCTTACTAACATCAAGCAGATATCCCGGAGGCCCAAGGACTATTGCAGCAGGGCAATACTTCTCCATGACCACCTTCAGCCCGCATCCGCTGTCCCGCGGGCATCTGCACATCTCCAGTCCCAACATGGACGACCCACCAGACTTCGATACCGCCGTAGCTTCAGACGCCCACACTTGGCGTTAGAAGCCACTGGATCAAGAAGTAACGCGAAGTAGCGCGCTGCATGGCCGTCTGCCGCGGCGAATTCGAAGGCTGGCACCCGTCGTTTCCTGAGAGCTGCAAGGCCAGGGCCGCTTACCCCCATACCGAGGAACAAGATCTCGAATACTCGACCGATGACGACAATATCATCACGAAATGAATGACAACATCGACTCAATCTGGAATCCCATGAGAACTTGTAAGATGGCGCCGCTCGGGGTGGTTGACGCGGACCTTGGCGTTTACGGCGTTAAGAGGCTGAAGGTCGCGGACTTGAATGTCTGCCGGCGCACCCCGAGCGCCAACTGCGCCAACACAGCAATGACGAACGCCGAGAAAGCAGCGGATAGTTCTGTTAATGAACTTGGGCTTGGTACGACGCAAATTGTCAACGCTTACCGCAGACTTGAGAGATCTGAAGAGCTACGTTTGTGCAATTGGGTAGCGAAGAGCGCGGGGTTTTGCTATGGCTGAAACTGTGTAACCAGCAACGCGCGGCACCATAATGGGCCCCGATGATTACTATTCGCGATGGACTTTTACTTGAATCTATTTTCGGGTTTCTTGAGTATGATTGATAACACTCCTTGTCAGCGCTATCTTTGCTGGGGCTTTCATCCCATCAAGCGTTTCCTTTTCACCCGAGCGCTGTGTCCGCATTCGAACCCCACCATAGATTAATAAGACAGACATCATATCCTGTCCTGCAACCCCACCCCACCCCTCCTCATCTGATGATTCCCATCCTCACCACATCTCACAACTCACATCTCACAACCCATACTCAACTCACCATGTCTTCTCCCGTCACCGAACTAGTCGACTTCGCCCTCCCGCCCTCGGCGGACCTCGAGACCGGCCCTCCCCGCCGCCGTCGCGACCCTGACGCAGCAGCCCGGCTGCCGCGGCGCGCGCTACTCGCGCCACCACGAGGACGCGGCCAAGCTGACGCTCTACGTCGACTGGGACTCGGTCGCCGCGCACGAGCAGTTCTGCGCCAAGACGGACCTCTACGCCCCCTTCGTCGCCTCGCTCGCGCCCCTGAGCACCACGGCGCCCGCGCCGTACCACGTCGCGTTCGAGCCGCCCGCCAAAGGGGTCCTCGACGTCGCGCCCGCCGTCGAGGTGCTGCATCTCAACTTCCCGGCCGACTACGGCGCGGAGAAGCAGGGGGTCGTGCTGAAGAAGTTTGGGGAGTTCTTTGCGATTTCGGAGAAGGCTGCGGGGGCTCAGGGGATGGATTTGCTGGTCGGCTCGCCGGCGGTGGGCTGGGCGGTGGAGGAGAGGGAGTTTAAGGAGGAGAAGGCTCGGGTGCTGGTCGTCATGATTGGGTGGAAGAGCGTCGAGGCGCATATGCAGTACCGCGACACCGATGCGTTCCGCGAGAGCATCGGGATGATTCGCGGGTTGGAGGCGATGAAGGGGATTAGTGTGTACCATGTTGCCTGTGCGAAGGCCTAGGTGGAGGGGCAGATGATTGGTAGGGGTTAAAAGGGGATGACAGAAGGAGACCTGTTCTGCGGCCACTTGACCTGTATCGCAAACTCATGCTTTCACAGGGCTGGAAGCAGGGGTCGTCCTTAGCTTCAAGACTCAGAATTAGCACCTTCCAAGACCGGTTTCCTTAAGACTGTGAAGACTAAAGGCAATTCTAGACGAGTGCGCAACTTCATCATTGTCCTTGTTCCTTCTTAGGGACTATGGTGACCCGACCCTGCATGCATGGGCTGTTTCAGCTCCTGCATGATAGCGAAGGGGCGGGGAAGCGCGGCAAGAGACCGGACCTATTTGACGATAGAACCGGCTGATTTCCCTTGAGCCATGACCTCAGCCTGAAGCCAGTCCGTAATAGTTTCAAGACTCGGTGTCGGTCCTCGTGTGCTGGACGATAACTGTCACTGTCTCGAAACGGGTGTCTCTTCCTCAGTCTTATCGTTCCACTGTTTCGGTCAAGTGCTCAATGTATGCTCTGAAATAATAGAAGAGGGGAAATGGATGGTTTTGAGTGCAGGTGCTGGCTGCTTTAAGTATGCCTGCAGCTTGGGCGGGGTCCACTGTTCTGACTTTGACCCCTGATTTGGAGTTTAGGGGCACCCGGGGTACGCTAATGTCAGATCAACAGCCGCTTCGACATCCAGGTACTCAAAGAAAACCAGAACAGTACTCGAGCAAGAGGTAATCACAACTTCTAACTTCCCTGTAAGATAATTTCATATTTCATTTTTAATGAATTGTTGATGTCCATGTTTGCTCCTCGACGAACTAACAGGAAGATGCAAGTTGTTCGTCTTTGTTTTCGATGATGTCGCTGGCCACCGACATCGCCCTACAGCAGCATGTGGCCGCCACCATGCTGGAAGCTCTTGCAAGCCACAAGAAGCTGCCTTCGAGAGGCTGATGTATCCCTTCATTACGTCATGGCTAAGCTTCCCCCATTGCGGTCATCTAAATGTCAATCTATTACTATTTCCGGTCGACTGCTTTGTTTCTTTTGGGGGAGGATTATGCACTAGAACAAAGCCCCTAGGTTAGCTAGTAGACCCCCCCCTGCTGGGGGTGGTAATGGCGGAACATTCTTGGCAGCTGAGTCCCCTTGTAGCACAGATCCTACATAGTTTGAAGGGAGAGAGTTTATGGAAAAGAACACTACTTGAAGCCATCTCCAGACTCCTACTCCAGCGATCAGAGGGCCATCGACTGAAGCGGTTCCGTGGGTTGTGTGAACGCCGGACTTTCTTGCACATCCATTCCACCGCACTCTGTCGACGGGTTTACGCGCCAGAATCTTGGCAAACGCAGAAGCGGCCCCTCGCTTTGGTCGATTAAACTGAAAACACCCCGTCAAAATGTCATCAACCCCGGATTGGGAAGGCTACAAACTCCCGCCCGAGCCAAACCAAGCTCCAGATGGAGAAACTACCAATGCTTCTTCCGCAGCTTCAGATGCCGATAGTTTGTTGTTTGATGGTTTCAGCAGCGCTATAGACTGGCCGGAGACTGATCCGGTAGTAGGGCACAGGACAGATCACGATGCGGCGCGTACTATTACTCAAGTAGACCACGTTACGACACCAGGTGTCAGGAAGATGAGGGTCGCCACTAACGCAGACCGCTGTTGGCACTGTACACATCAAATAGACCAGGACTACTACCACTGTACCGCCTGCGGGGGTATGAACATCTGCGATATATGCGTGGGAATAGGAAACCACTGCAAAGTTAAGGATCACTGGCTGGTCAAATACCATGTGGAAGACGGTGGCCACGCTGTCCTTAGCTTTAGAGAGACCATAAAGACAGGATGGACTCTTACTAGGGTCAAGGAAACTACCGAAGCTCCCTTCATATCGTCACCCAAGGCTGAATTAGGTGAGAAGAAGTGGAAATCATCCGACAAGAGGTTACGGGCTTCAAATGTGGTATTTGACTACTGCCATCTATGCCGGGTGACGTTTCCGATTGGCGAGCCTCCCGCAAGTCACGTAGAGGAAGAGCACGGCACGGAGTCTCCACCACCGGAAGTGCCACCCCAACATTACAGAAAGACGCCATACGAGGGACCGTCCCACATCTGGATAAAGGGACCGATAGAGGAAAGGGCAGAGGAAAGGGACGAACATAAGATCAAGCTGGCCAAAATGCAGACAGAATTGCAACAATATCTTGACCCGAGGTTGGCCATGGAAAAGCGGCGTCTTGAAGACGAGGAAAGGGAAATGTACCAGCGATACAAGGAGATGAAGGAGATTTTGCAGCAACAAGTACAATATCTGGAAGACAAGAAAGCTGAGTTGGCCCCGAACACGACACGGAAAGTCAAGCCGTCCAAGATTTGGAGATTCTTTAGCAAATTCTGCTGATTGTTCGTACGAACGTTGTGGATGGGTGGCATGGTTAGAGCAGGGTAGAAAGCAAAAGGCATGATTCATAACTTGTTTTATTGTGTAGAGATTCAGCGCAAACATAGCTAAGGCGGTAAGTCGTCTCCCTCAGGGCATTAGTGATGAAAAGAAACAACAAACATCAGCCAAGATTCATCCAGGTTGCTTTCCAGGGCCCTATCCATGTTACCACGTAATAGTGTTACCAAAGTAGACATGCCTTGACACCTGAACCCTTCTCCACCCGTATCCTACAGGCCACGCCAACGTGGCCATAACAAAGCCAAGCTCAAAAAATGTCTCAAAACAGGCTTCGGAAGTATTCATCCCGATGATTCGCCGGCGTCGTCTCGCTCAACATTAAAATTCGGGATTCGCGACGGACCCATGACATGTGCAATCTTGTATCCTCCTCATCATGTGATCGGTCCGTCGGGCGGAGCTGCCATCCGTGGCTTTCCATCTGCTGTCGTACGTGACGGTGGAGTAGATCTTCGTCGCGCATTCCGCGATCGATATGGCGTTGGGACAAGGGCCACCAGTACTGCTCCGTGTCCAACTCGATGATGATTTCTTTGAGCGATGGCGCCATGCTGCGGAAATACGCGTCCGCCACGTCGATCGCTTCCGTCACGATCTTTCTGTCGCCGGCCCGGTCCCTTTCCCAAGAGTAGGAGCGCGGTACCTGCCAGATGACAACGGCAGAGGTGCTCCATCGGCTGGTCGTGATCGTCTGCAGGTTCGGGCAGCCCGCTCGGATGGCCTGGGGGATGCCGGTGTACCTAGGTATGATGGCGACGCGGTCGAGCTCTTCCAACTGCAACGAATGGAAATAAGGGAACTTGACAACGAGGTGCCGGATGTGCTGGGCGTTGCGGCCGATCCGCTTGAGGAACACGGTGATCTCGTCGGGCTCGACCATGGTGAAGTCGAGTTGGTTCTGGCTGTAGAACACGATGGCGGCCTCGTGGCGGACCTGTTTGCTCACGCGGAACAGCTCCGTGGTGGGCTTGTCCTTCCAGCCACGGTAGATGCTGGGGTGCATCCAGGGGTGGAGGGCTTTGTTGTGGGAGACGAGGCAGTATCCGTAAATCTGGGTCGCGGATCTCGCGAGGAAAACCGAGGAAGTCGACCTTTTTGGCGGCGAGGAAGCCGCAATGCCGACGAAGACGGCTATCGAAAAAGCACATGGTAGACTTGGTATGGTCAGACCAGTGGTTGCAAAGAGATACAAAAGCAGAAATGTAGGTAGCTGCAAGGAATCTGCCTTATGTACCAACTCGCATCTACTTCGTGGCTGCCTGTTTCTTTGTATTGTTATGGGTTAACGCGTTTGCTGGTGCAGAGCAACCGTGTTGCCATGAGTTTATCGCTAATATCAGTACCGAAGGCAAACTATTATATACGCGTCTGGCGTCATGTTACTTATTCGCGGCAGTTTTGTTCTTTGAACACTCCTCCCCCCTTTTTTTCTCTTTTCCTTCTGTCTTAGCTATTCCCCAGGAGACGACTTTTTGCGTCTTGAAATGTTTCCTACATCATGGATCTAGCACGATGCTAGTTGCCAAAGCGAGAAGAGGAGGTAATAATATACCATGGTATGGAGCTATTGTTGTTGATTACATAATGATAAAACAAGAATAATACACGTTACCATCTGTTGCTTTGTCGTTTCCACAACAGCAGCAATAACAGCAGCCAGGTATATATTCCTCTTCATCCTTACCTGCACCATCATTAGATCATTCGAAACTGCATTGGCCATCGCCATCGCCCTCACAGTAACAACCACCGCAGCATCAGTCTTCTCCATTCATGTCATCTCATTCTGACCCGAGGCATGACCTGCTGCAATAGCATCCCCGAGTACTGGTCCGCCCACTAACCCTGTCGCAGTACAACCGGCCGCCAGTCGAATTTGTTGCGGTCCTCGCTCGAGGTACGCATGTGTGGTTGATAGGCATATCGGCTGCTGTTCCAAGTCTCGGGTTGGTAGGCTAGTCGATGAGTATTTACATACGGCTGGTGCTGCTGCTGTCAAAAGGTGCGGGGACCAGGCTTCTATTGCTGATAAATCTCATACCCTTGATAACCCTGATAATCGTCATGGTTTTGATGGCCGTGACGGCTCAGGCCCGGACGATAAGGCCATCTTGGAGGTGTGGCTGACGATGCTACCGGACTTACTAAGCAGTGGGATGGTCAAAGCCTACGATGTCAGAGGGCTTGTCTCTTTTGACAGCCATGTGGGCATTGGGAAGCAAAATGAAAGGCAAGATCTGCGCGAAGTTGATTTATGAAGCAGGTTACTCAGCTTACAAACTACTGATGATATAAAGACTAAACTTGAAAACTAAACGAGTGACTTGTATGAGATGAAAAAACAATAAATATTATCCGATACCAGCTAGTATGAAAAGAACAAGAGGGAAATAATAGGAAGGAATGTTCCGGTGCTACATCTCAACAAAAGAGACTGGTTACTGGCAACTTCCCGCTCGCCAGGGTGCTCTGCCCTTGTATCTCCTGCAAGGTATTATGAAACCACTTACAGTTACTTCTTGCGCAGTTCCTCAGCTGCCTTCTCGACTCTTTCGAAAAACCCAGTGATGTATAAGCTAGGGCCGCGCCTGGGCGGCGGGATCCCGACCAACAGACAAACCCCGTCAATAACAACACCCAGCAAGGTGAATAAGAAAAAGAGCACGACCTTGAGTAACGTTTTGTTTTTATACCTGCCGAAGCCCTTGTAGTGTCTGTCCTCAACGTCCCTATTGGATTTCATAAAGGATTCGAATTTAGCGTCCATCTTCTTCATGGCGTCGAGTACGGCGGCCCGCAGCTTCGTGCCGGACTCCCGTAGGATCACGGGCTCGTTTTCGGTAGATTTATCGATCTCGTCATGTATTTTGACAAACTCAAAGAGCATGCCTTGGAGGACTCTGTCCACCTCGCTTTGTGCCTGCTCCTTCTTGTGCACAAGGATGAGATTCAGGGGCTCGGAGGCGAAGCGCATGGGCTGCGCCGCCTTCGTGACAGCCAGGTAGTTTTTCAAAGTCTTGCTCAGATTCTTCAGATCCTCCGCTTCGCTGTTTATGATCTTTTGTATCACACCCGTGGACATGTCCAATCTTTCCGGCAATAAACCCTTTCTTTTGAGCTTCTCGTACTGTGTTTGGAACCCGTCGACGGTACGCAAGGGGCTGTGCATATGGATAGTCACATCACCTCCTTGAACTGGCGCAGCGCTCACATTCCTAGAAGACGGGCGGGCCACCGATGTCTCGCCTTCTGTCCCGGCAGACGGGCGGTTCCCCGACGTACCGCCTTCAGACTCCGCAGATGGGCGAGTCTCCGGCACCTTGCCCTCTGTGCCAGCAGATGGACGGGTCTCTGGCACCTCGCCTTCATCTTCGGCTCCTGGAGCTTCCTCGCCCGAGTGTTCTGAAGGGCTGTTGTACGCTTCTTCATCACCGCCCCCATGTGATTCGAGAGAATTCTCATCGTAGTCAGATAACATGCTTTGGACTATGCTAACTGCATCGGCTTCCAGATGTGTAAGTATACTTTCAAAGGTGGCCCTGGAAGTATCTGGATCATTGTAATCCCAGCCATCTTTACTGGCACCGCTGGGTCTGCTGACACCGAGGCCTGGCTGGGATTGGGGGTTTGAATTGGGCATTCTCGTTTTGAGCTATTTGTGGGAACAAGTAGTATGCTGAAGAATCGATGTGAATCTTATGAACCTTCGTTATGCAGTACGGATTGGGGATACTTATAGTTCGTTATCGGACCCTACAGTGCCATACATCCTAACTGGAGAGCGCCGCAAACCACCATCAGCAAGGCCGGGAGACCCCATGATCGAGAGGCGACGCATGCGGGTCACTGCGTCCTCAAGTTGTAAAGTCGTGATAGAGGTTTCCCCTGAAGACAAAGGGCGAGAGACGGAAGCTCAAGGCCTGCTTGCCCCTTCGCCAGACATATGATGAATAGGGGAAACAGTTTGCCTCCAAGGTAGGCCATATTTGGTCCTACAAAGTAAGGCCAGGAATGCTGCTACCGTGCAAACTCGCGTACCTACCTATAAGCGGTGCTTCTTTCTTGTTGGTCGAGACCCCTGTCGGCGCCGGCCAGCGACCCCGAGCCATCCAGGATTTGGGGTAGCTATCCAGTAAAGCACACCAAAAGGGTCAGATGACCTTTGTTCTCATCTCCATCAAGGAATTTGGCAGCCCTCCCATGCCATGATTTCATCCTCTTACTACGTGTAGCTCACGCCTGGCAGCGAGGGGTAGGACCGCACCGAAGCCTCCCCAAGCTCTGGTGACATGATTCCATGGTGTTCTACACGGCGACCCCAGTGGTAATAGATATGTAGAGAAAGACCTCAGTGAGCCTCACGAGCTCGCACGTGGGCTCGACCTTGGCGCCCCTTTTCGGGAGTCGTGCATATATGGGTGCAAAACGTCGGGCGGCCTCGCTGTGCATGACCTGTTTACCGGGAAGACATCTCAGCGCTGTCCGCTCACCAAGCCCCAGGTACGGGAAAGTATCCCCACAAGATAAGCATTGTGACTTTGAAAGTGGCCCGGAGGTCTCCGATAGGATGTCTCGGACCCGAGTGGAGCTCGAGGTCGTCTCCGTTGAGACGTCGCAGTTGAACTGGACAACATGTGCCGGGATATTGGCATCCTGGAACAGCTGTGCCAGTAGGTCTGCTACAATGTTGCAGGCTGGGGGGTTGAAATCGGACCATGAAGACCTGTAAGATGGACGGATTGATGGTGTACGCGGGTTGATGCATCGCACGCATGTTTGTCCATGATAGTAGCGTCAAGGTTCCCAGCTGTAGGCGCGGTCCAGTTAATAGTGAGATGGCCAATAAGGCTTAGCAGCGAAAGCCAGTGGATACCTGTCTACAGCGCCCAGAGCTTGGTTCTACCTCATATACTTCAAATCTCATGGTCACTCTTCAGACTAGTATTATCAATATCCCACTGGCCTAGCTGCGAGAGACAGTTAAAGCCGGGAACAGTCATATATCGGGAGTTGGGATATCGATGGCTCGAATGTAAAATGAATTGGTGTACATGCGCGAGCATGGTAAACATGGGCAAAAATAAAGCACCAGACCCACCCTGTGGCCCCCAATTCATTTATGTAGGTGAAGTCGTTCGGCCACTAAAACCACGCACCAAGCAAGCACTGGAAACAGCGAAGTGCCGAACACGCTGTCGCTAAAACAACGTTGGTGAAGGACGACTTCAATTCAATACTTCCAGGACCATGTTCAACTTTCGCGATAATACTAACAACAGGCCACTATTCGAGTGCGCTTCACCCACTTATCTCATGTGAGAATACGAAAAACCTTGAAAGCTGCACATGATAGACGGGCACAGGTAAAAAACACATTTAGAGACATTGGAAGAATGTGACGTAAAATATCTTATCAGATCGTTTTTCGGGCATCGGCATTCCACCATCTTCCCGAATGCCTTCAACTAACAGGGCTGTCCCATTTTCTCCCGCAACATCAAACTGGTTTTTGCACTCTCGAATCTCGATCGCCGTCCTCAGCCTCCACCACCGAACGATCATGAGATATTTTTTCCCTCTCCAACTCGGATGCTTCGGTATCTACGATGTTCGCGTGTCCAATCGCCAGCCATGCATTTACTTCCTTATTGCTGCGATTTTCATGCTGCCTGCCTCCAGACTTACACCATCGGGCATTCGTCTCCACTTGGAAGCACCCACTTGGACTGGGATCCTAATCATGAGCGCCTTCTTTGGTGACACATGTAAATTATAGGCTGCTGTGCTGAAGTGAGGTTATAGCCAAAAGTTACTGTGCACTCGGGTGCTTCGGGCGGTTGGGGAATGGGCTGGTTGGGGGCCACATCCCGACTGCTCCGAAGCATGAGGATATCAACAGCCACGATGCCGCCGTCTCGCCGACGAGGCCATTTGGAAACACTTTAATGTCACAGAAAACCTTCGAAGCTTATTCTACCTATCACTTGTTGGCTACAACCTCTTTGCACGGCCGTTCAGGTCCCATGTTCAGTCCCAAAGAGGCGCCTGCCTAATCACCTACCTACCTCCTGCCCCTGACCCGACTTCCCACAAAGAACGAGCATGGAGACAAAGTCCAAAACGACCATCTCCTTTTCCGAGAAGCTCGAGACTTTCCGCCGCTGGGCCAAGCTGAAGCAGTACCAGATCGAGGTGACTTACGCCGTCAATACGTACACGCCCATCGAAAAGGTATTCTTCTACTCGCTGGTCCTGATCCTCTTCACTCTTTCTTCCGCCGCTTTCACTGTCTGTGTCGTACCCTGTATCTTGGCTCTTATCTATGATGCCTGGTACCTTCTTAGCGACGACATATCCCAGATCGCGTCACACCTTTGGGTTGCCAACAAGATGATGCTCGACACGTCCAGCGGGCCTGCGGCCAGTCCCCTCGAGTCTTCCATCATGAGCATCTGATGAAGCTGACGTCTTTGCACCCCGTCATCAATCATGTTGCAGTGGTTATACCAACTGTCACTTCCTCCTTTGTGGTCGACTGCGACTGCAGAGGGGAATGGGGAAGTAAGGGGCTGGGGGCCCTGAGCTCAGTCCATCAGTCGCCAAAGGCCGAAAGCCCAGTGACGCAGCTCTTTCCCGGATGCGATTACCGAAAGCTGTTGGTATGAAAGCATGCAAGCCCAGGAGAACCATAAGTCATCAACTCAGCGGCTCGTCAAGCCATAAACTCCTCGCACCGCCAACGCGAGAGTCAAGACTACGACTCCTCACATTCTGCTCCCGTTGTTCGTTGGTGTCGCGCGAGGGAGATATTACCACCCGATACCGTGCGCCGCTCTGTGAAGGGCTCCAATGAGTGGAAGTCGCGGAAGCCTTCTGCAGCCCAGCCGACTAATGCTCCGAAGCCATATGCTTCACCAAATTCGACTGTGGGCGACTCGCAATAACCGTATATGCAGCTGCCCAAGAATGCCGACCGATTGGGTTGGTGTATTGTGGATGGGCGCCGCCGCCTGCGCCTGCGGATTAGGCGAGAACGGCAAGGGTGTGTCATGCCGAGATCACCGGGTACTCTATGAACTGGCAGGTCAATTGTATCTAACGAGGAAGCAGACAAGCTAGTATATGGAGTAATATACGTATGTTCATTGATGTTGATGGATTTAGACCGAGACAGCTCTCACTCTCATATGAGTCCCTACACCGTGTCGCACTCCAGCTGTAAGCTGTACACTCCAATTGTGATTCACCAGTCCCTGTCTCGAGGGCGCGCCCTCGGCGCCGCTTGCCCCTGGAGCCAACCCCACCAATAAATGGTTACGCCCGCTCTTTCCCATTACTCGAATTCATCACGTCCAGCGTGAGCCGCAATCGGTACAAGTAAGAGTTTGTTTAGAATTCGAAGTGGGGTGCGGTTCCTTTTCATTTAATAAGACATTCTGGACGTCTTCCGAAAGCGCAGAAGTACGCGCCGTGTTACCGAGGAGCTTTCTGGTTCGCCTCTGTAGCCGGTGGTGGTGTGCAGACGGTCTCTTATTACTCACTCACTACTTGACCCGAGGTTGGCACACCGATACATTTCATCTGTTGACTCCACGATATGGCTCGCCCCAAATCTCCTCGCGCAGGTTATACTGCAGAGGACATTGTGAGGGAGGCCTGGAATCAGCTGGGCCTCCCTCCGGAGGCGCTCAACGCGTTATCGCTACCCGGAGACCAGGGCCCCGCCGTCCCGTCATCCTTCAAGATCGGGCTGCTCGCGCAAGGCGCAATCGCCACGTCCGCTCTGGCAGCCGCCTCCCTCTACGCGGTACGCAATCAACGACCGGTGCCTACGGCCACCGTGCCGCTCCAGCACGCCGTTGCCGAGTTCAGATCGGAGCGGCTTTACCAGCTCGACGGGGACCCGGCGCCCAACCTCTGGGGACCGATCGGGGGCTTGCACCCCACGCGGGACGGCTACGTGCGGATTCACGATGGCTTCCCCAATCACCGAGACGGGATCTTACGGGTTCTCGGACTGCCGCAGGACGGCAGTGTCACGCGCGCCGACGTCTCGGGCGCGACGAGGGCGTGGGGCAAAATCGGCTTGGAAGCGGCGGCGCTGGAGAACGGGGCGTGCGCCTACGCGCTACGGTCTTACGAGGAGTGGGATGCCCTGCCACAGGCGCAGGCGATCGGATCATTTCCCATTTCGATCAGGAAGATCAGTGACGGCAATATTGCTGCTCAGCAGAGCGTCGCTGCCGCCACCTTACCTGGTGATGGCGACAGATGCCTCCGTGGACTGCGGGTGCTGGAGCTGAGCCGCGTCCTCGCCGCGCCCGTGGCCGGGCGGACGCTGGCAGCGCACGGCGCCGACGTTCTATGGGTGACCTCTCCCGCGCTGCCAGCGCTGCCGGCTCTCGATGTCGACACGAGCCGGGGCAAGCGAACGATCCAGTTGGACCTTGACGGCGAGGAGGGCAAGGAAACAGTACTGGAGCTCGCGTCTACGTGCGACGTGTTCATTCAGGGATATAGGCCCGGCAGCCTCGCCGATCGCGGGTTGTCACCAGAGGCACTCGCCGCTCGAAGCACTACTGGCGGGATCGTGGTCGGCAACTTGTCAGCCTTTGGGCCCGTGGGGCCCTGGGCTCGCAGACGGGGCTTCGACTCGTTGGTGCAGACCTGTTCTGGAATGAACGTGTCGGAGGCAGAGCACTACGGGGCCGGCGAGCCGGCGCGGCCAACGCCATGCCAGGCGCTCGATCACGCGGCGGGCTACTTCCTGGCCGCGGGGATCTGCGCTGCACTGGACAGAAAAGCTGCCGACGGAGGGACGGGGTCTTACGTGGTCGATGTGTCTCTGGCCGGGGTCATGAAGTATCTACGCAGTCTAGGACAGTACGAGGGAAGGCAGGGCTTCGAGGATGGGCCTGATCTGCAGGCCGCGGTGGACATGATGGACCCGGGGTTGTTTGAAACACGCAGGACAGGCTTCGGGGAATTGAGAGGGGGTGCGGCACTCTGCGGCTGTTGATGGGTGCGCCCCGGGCTGGGATGAGATGCCGAAGCCGCTGGGGTCAGACAGGCCGGCTTGGCTGCCGCGACGTGGCGACTAGGTAGACAGATAGATCCATCGCTACTGCGACGCGATGTTCGTGCCTGTCTAGTGTTTTCGTTCTGGGCATGATTGATGCATCATGGCCGTTTCTGGTTTCGACTTAGTCCCATGGTCTGTTGGCGAATGGTGCATATGGACTAGACCTAATGACTGCTGCAGCTAGGCCGGAGTCTTGTGCGAGAATGAGGGGAACATTAGCATGGGCCGGAGTCGGTTCTGGAGAGTCAGGGTGAGGGACACAATAGCCCGAAACTCGCTCAACATCTCTCCGTACCATGATGAAGAATTTGATCAATCAGATATGATAATTCCACGCAGTGTGATATCAATACCTGTAACGTCAGCTGTGCCATATCCCACGACCTGTCCTTGCGCTGCGTGTCGCAATGGAACCCAAAAGGACCGATGAGAGAGCTGAGAGAAGCAGCACCGTAGCAGTCTCTAAATACCGATCGCCAACCCCAGATTCCGCGGAGTGGATGGGGGGCGGGCGGCTCGGAGTCCATAATAACTCTATCTACTTAGGTTAAGAGGGTTAAGCATTGTAGATCGTTCAGATGTAAACAAGCAAGGATATACCCCACACCGGGAGTAGCCCTTGTCCCCCACCGGCTGAGCAGGCAGCACCCACTCTGGGGTAAACGAACTACTGACGGTGGAGCGAGCTTGACTGCATTCATCTGCATTCGATGCAGAGCGCGACTCAGTGTCCTAGGACAGGCCTACGGGACTGACTCCTGAGCCGTGAGTGCGGAGCCAGCTACCAGGTTGAGGAGCGAGTGAGTGGGTGCAACGGGCGGAAACCTGTCAGATAGATACCCGGGGTAGATAGACTCGGGAGGTAGTATAGTATAATGGGGAATCCGTTTCAACTATTCCAAGGTTCCTTTTGGTTTCGTAGAAAAGAGCGGCTGGCTGTCCGTCGGGAGAGTCGAACGAGCGAGATCAGCCCCCCCCCTTCGCCAAACATGTCAGATACCAAAATGGAAGAGGGTCGGACTGAGGCGGTTGAGAATGTCAAGGAGCGTCATGAGCACACATACGATCACGCAACTGGCACAGTCCAGTTGATATACGCGAAGCGTGTAGTGCTAATTCCAACTCCCAGCCGGGGCCCCTACGGCAACTCGACTCCCTTCTCCTGGGAGGAACCACCCCAAAAAGAAAATCGTGGTTCATTTCCTGGGAAAGAAAGATCAAGTCGGCTGACACTTCAGGCGCTCTCACGTCGCAGACCCCCTGAACCTCCCTGAATGGCGCAGGAACCTCATCGTCCTCATCATCGGCATGTACTCGGCCTTCGCCGTGCTCGCGACGTCGGGCATGGGCGCCATCGCGCCCGTGTCGTGACGGCCATGTACCCGCACGACGACCCCGGTGCGCGTGACGGACCTGCTGACGTACCCGACGCTCTTCATGGGCGTCGGCAACCTGTTCGCGATGCCGCTGGGCGACGCGGTCGGGCGCCGGCCCCGTGTTTTTTGGGCTCGCTCGCCCTGTCCATCGTCGCGGGCGTCTGGTGCGCGTGCTCCGGGTCCTCGCTGAAATCGCACATCGCGGCGCGGGATGTCCCGAGCATGGCCGCGGGGGCAGAGCGAGGCGCTGACGGCGCTCATGGTCCAGGAGGTCGGTTTTGTCCATCAGCGCGCGACGAAGGGGACGTGGAATGCGGCGATTCGGGGAGCGTTTGTGGGGCCATGTTCGTGGCGACGACGTACCTGGTGCCGGCTTGGGGGCTCAAGTGGTGGTATGGCATCATCACCATCGTCAATGCCATCATCTTGATTTTTGCGTTCGTTTTCGTGCCGGAGAGGCTGTATGCCTGAGGGTCGTGGAAGACTATGGTATGTACTTCCCCAGCAAGAAGCATCTGTCCTCTCTTCTTCCCACGCCGGACTCTCTCACCCTGACCTATATTGACACCAAAACAGACGGCGGAACCCACGAAGCCGCCTCCACCACCGACGGCGCCAAAGTCGAGCGCGTCACCACGACCGCGAACCACACCCTCGACTACGCCCGCTACGGCCCGCGCACCTGGCGCCGCGACCTGCGCATCTTCGCCCTGCCGGCCCCGCGCTGGGACAAGATGGGCACTTTATACAGGGACGCCGCGCGGGGCTTCACCGTCCCCCCGATCGTGTGGCTGCTCGTGCTCAACGGCGCGTTCCTGGGCGTGTACGTGTTCCAGTCGTCCACGTTCGCGGGCATACTGCTGGCGCCCCCGTTCGGGCTCGCGTCCGAGTGGTTGGGGTTCGTGCAGATGGCGCTCATTGTGGCGAATTTGGTCGCGTTGCCCGTCGTGGGCTATGGGTCGGATTATTTGGTTCGGTTGGCCAGTCGGATCAACAAGGGGGTTTATGAGGTAAGGCAATCTCCTGTCATCTTCTCCCCCGTGAGGCGACGACAGATACTGACACGGTATCGACAGCCCGAGTTCCGCCTCCTCACCGGCATCCTCCCCGCCGCCGCCGCCGCCGTCTCCTGCGTCGTCTTCGGCCAGACGGGCGCGCACCCGGACACGCCGCAGTGGTCCTCGTGGGCCGGCATCGCCGTGCCCTACGCCGTGGGGTACGCCGCCTTCCTGGGCGCCAACACGGTGGGCATCACGTACGTGCTGGACAGCTGGCCGCGCGAGGCGGGCGCGCTGCTGCTCGTTCTCGCGGCGGGCCGCGGCTTCGTCTCGTTCGGGCTCGGGTACGCGACGGTGCCGTCGGTGGACCGGCTGGGCTACGACGGCGCCATGAGCATGTACGCCATCGTCTGCGGGGTGGTGAGTCTGTTGGGCGTGCCGGCGTTCTTCCTCAGGAAGCGGGCTCGGCTTTGGACGCAGCGGCATTACTGGCCTGTGGAGTGAGGTGCAGGCGATGTAAAGTGTATGTTAGCTCACCTGATGAAGGTGAAGAGGATGAAAGACACTTCCTGTCGGACAGAGTCCGACCTGGGATATTATGGTAGAGGATCGAGAGAGAATCAGACCTCAGAGAAGACAGAGACATGATGGAGGGGGTATCGGCGGATCTTTGACTTTTATGCTGAGCGACATGTATTTTACGAAAGAATAGAATATATACTTTCCATCTCAACCTTACGATCAAGCTAGGTGATCTGAAATCTCCAGATCTGGTATGCAAATATGCATGCCCGAAACGTTGATGTATTTCCAGGGGCGTCCCTGCATATCTAAACCTACTCTCGTGGGCGTAATCTTTGTCTTGTCCGCGACAGCTTCATGGAAACTTTCTTGCAACAGCCCTGCTGTAATAAGTATTTACACTAGCATCGTCACGAATATGGACCACCTATGGCTATTTACTCAGTGGAATAGTTATGTCAACACTACCCTTACCCCTACTGTACAAGTACTTCAGACAAGCGCCCGTCGAGAATCATCCCAACCAAGTTCAATTGGATCAACAAAAAAAATGCATTTTTTTTTCAAAAATCGTTGCTTATCACCAGCTATCTAGAGGTATCGTGGGCAGTCACACAAAAACAACCGTTACTCGCCCGATGATGCATGTACCCACTCCCCAGACCCATGATCGTCCGAACTCCCTCCGAGGTGGACGTTAGGCTCCTATGCCTTATTTCGTCCCGACTTCCGCGATCGGGTCATGGGGCCCATCGAGGAGCGCTCTTCGAGTCCTGTCGCCATGGCGTCTTCGGCCATAATCTGTGCGCCCACCTCGTCGGCGCCGCCGTCGCTGTTGTCGGTGACTTCAATGCTCGGCCTGATGGTGTCGGCGCCACCCAGAACCTCGCGCATAATCTTCTTTCCCTCGTCCATCTCCCCATTCATCGACCCACAGCTCATGCATTTCCATAGGCCCACATCGGCCAGCGCCTTGGTTCCGGGCGGGGCTTGGCCGTTGACAAGGCGGCAGTTTTGGCAGATCAGCACGATGCGATTCTTGGGCGCCGTTTCGTCCTCGCCCAACATTAGGTCGAGAATGCGGTCGTACCATCGGGGGTGTTGTTTGGGTTGTGGTCGTATTGCGGGTAAGGGGTATGCGGCAGGTTGTCGGCGTTTGGTGCGAACTCGGCGGTGAAGTCCTGATGCTGCTGGATGTGGCGCGGCGGTGAGATGTGCGAGGACGATGGACGCGAGGGAGGCAGGGGGATCAGGTTCGGGTGGCGTATCGAGGTGGGTGCGCCCTGAGCTGAGGGCGGTCTCTGGATATTGGCAGTCGCCGGAGGTGCGAAGTTCGTTCTTGAGGGGGTCCGTTCGGCCCAAGGCTCGAGTGTCGGGCTCGTCGATTGTCCCCGTTCTTGTTGTGTCTCTCATCGTCGTCATGATTCTGGATAGCGCGCTTGGGCTTCTCGCCTCCGTACTTCTCGAGCAGTTCGTGGGTAGAATCATACTTGGTGGCATCCTTGAGCCTCTGGATCGTGGTGGCACGTTCGGATTGTTGGTCCTTGAGTCTTGCTTCGAGGGTCTCGATGCGCATGGTGAAGTAGGTGTGGGTGAGGGTGCGCATGACATAGATCAGTACCGGACCGCCTGCCATGCCGACCCATTCCCAGACTCCCAGGTTCGAATACCCGACCACGAGGATGAGGACGATCGCGTAGACCAGATAGGCGAAGGACAGGTAGAGCGTCCATAGTACTTTAATGCGCCGCGATCTCGTGCGGACTTTGTCGAGTTGGAGTTGGGTAGCGGTGATCTTGGCGGACAAGGTCGAGAGCGCCTTTTCGAAGGAGGCCGGGGAGGAGTCCTCGCCCTGGAGAGAAAGGGAGTCAAGTTAGCCAGCCAATTATTCAGGTGTAGCACACACACGCAAACATAGGATATGTTGCCACGTAATCCGCATGAACGTACCTTCCAGGGCCAAAACGAAACCATCTTTGCGAGCAAGATGGGTGGTTGTAAAAGGCGGGCAGTGCTAGCTCATAGCTCAGGCCGATTTTAAGCAGACGAATGGAAGAGGAGGTGAATAAATAGAATTGGACGAGGTAGCTGTTTGATTGCCAGCAGCTACGTGTCGGAATAGGAGACGGACAGGGCAAGAAAGGGGAAGCTGGACAAATGAAGGTAATTTGAGACTAAAAGTAGGTGAAGAAGAGGGCGGTAGAATGGGCGACAAACGGAATGCGCAACGGGATACGAGTGTTGGATTGCAGAGAGTGAAGATCAATGTGACGACATCTTCAATGTTGTGTGGTCATACTGCAGGGCAGGTCTAAAGCAAGGTAGGGTGGTCGTAGGCTGCTGGCAAGCTGGTAGGTAGGGTGGCCTTACCTGTGCTACCTCTTTGGGCGAGCTACGTCCTTGGTTACACCTGGCTTCTTTCTGCTTGCTTGGCTGGTAGGTAGAGAGACCCAAGACCCAAGACCTCACCAGTCACGGCCTTTGCCGCGAAAAAGGGAGTCTCAGGACGAATGAGCGACACACAGACCCGGGACCGGCACTTCCCAGACGCCGATGGCACAGCATGTCCGACGGTTCAATTGAGTCGAGGTCCTGCGCGACAGCAACCCAGCAAGCTTGCAAGCCCAGCTGCTAGACAAAGCACCTGCACACACGCTGCACCAGGATTGATCGCCCGCCTGCCTGGGATCAGCTTTGCGTAGCGCATCGCAGCGCTCGGATGCAGGCTAAAACACTGGGGGAAAGACCCCTACACTTTTCGAGCTTAGGGCCTTTTCGCAACGGTAAGCGGACACCTGGCGCATCTTTGCCGACTTGACACTGCAAGCAAGCTCCAGCGAAAAGTGTTGTTGTTGGCTCGATATCGAGCATACTATTGATTTTGAAACCTGTTAGACTTTTCCCTCTCTTTCTTTCTCTATTCGACTCGATTATCATGGTGTGATATACAATTGCATATATCCTACCAATACACTCCTTCTGGTTCTCTTCCTGGGCAACGTCAGTGCATGCTGAAAGTAGTGGCCCTGTCTACGGACCCAATTCCTAGTGGCCAGTCCTGGTCGGCTGTGGTACACCGGCAAAAAGCACGAATGCGCCAGCGATACGATACATGTCCTCTCCAGTACATGCAACGAAATCTCACCAACGACCACACAGGTATTGCGCAACGGTCTGCTGCACCAGCATAAATAAGTGCATGGCACCCACGACCGATCTGTATTGTTTCTTGTAGTAGTAGTGAAGGGGATAGGCGGAACCACGGATTGCCCATCATGTTCCAGGTACATTGATCTTTCCCTCTTCCACTACCACCCTACTCCAACACAACCACCCATGACTTACCCAGTCGGCCCTCTAGCGATTCAAAAGCGCCCTCGACAAATCGATAGCCGAGGAGCAGGCACGCCAGAAGAATCTCGCAGAGCAACGGAGCAGTAATGCCTCGCCTGCATCAGGTAGTAGGGCACAATCGGTTTCACGTAACAACAGTTCGGCAAAGCGCAAGGCGAAGAAGCCCGGACAGGATGCTGCCAATGGCGCCGACAGCCTTCCCAACACCGACCCCGCCGTCTTCGAGGCCGCTTTTGCTCTAGACGAGGAGGAGGCCGAGGAGAAGGCTGCCGTCGCAAAGACCGAGAATGGCGATGTCTCAGGAAAGGATGTGAAGGGGGACGAGTCCGCCGACGCAGCGAACTCCGAGAAAACCGAAGGCAAGGAGTCAACGGAAAACGAGAAGTGGGAAGCCAATGGCGACGAGAAGAAGAAAGCGGCCCCAGCTACGGCGGCAGAGTTGCCCCCTGAGGTCCAGGCCAAGCTGCGCAAACTCGAGAAGCTAGAGAAGACATATCCGGGTACGTGTTGCAGCTTTGCATTCATTGATCTGGCGTAGTACGGGTACAGGACTTGTTTGTCATTTATTCAGACAGTCGCACTAATCCTTCGTCGTGCCACCAGAACTCCTACGCTCCTATCGAATTGCGCATGGCCGCGCCACTGCCATTGAGCCCTTCGAACGAGCCCTCCGCGAGCACACCCCTTTGACCTCTATCAAGGACACGGATGCGCTTGTCGAGTACCTCAACCAACTTAACCTGAAGGGCGACATGGTTATGGACGAGTTCAAGCGGGTCTCCGCCGAGAAAGACGCCCTCAAGAAAAAGCACGACGAAACCACCCAAGAACTTACGGCCCTGAAGGAGGAGATGGCGGCATTGAAGGCTGCAAGCCCTCCAGCCACCTCAACCGAGACTCCCGAAGCGACCAAGGCTGCCGAGGGCGATGCTACGAAGAAGGAGACCGCTTCTACGGAAGAGACGACATCGACCGCCAAGTCGCCTGTCACGTCGATCCTCGGCGTCTTCTCTCCGAAACAGAAGCCCGAGACTACCGAGAACGACAACAAGGATGTTAGCGAGGACATGTTCTCTTACGATGATGAGATTCCCCAGCTACAGGCCGAGGTCGCCTCCAAAACCGAGCAGATTTCCAAGCTCCAATCCGAGGTTCGAAACTTGAAGGACGAAATGGCCGTGGCAAAGGAGAACAGCGCCGAGCTTGTCGAGAGCTTGGAGAAGGCCACCCGGGAGCTCAGCGAGTCGAGAGACAAGTCGGCTGTCGACAACTCGCTCCAGACCCAGCTGGATGCTAGGAACGTCGAGATCGCCTCTCTTACCGAGAAACTCGAGGCTGCGCAAGCCCAGCTGAGAGAGGTTGAGTCAAGTCTGAAGCAAGAGAAAGAATCGGCTGCCGAAGTTGCCAAGAAGCACCAAGCTGAAACCAAGACGGCCAGCGAAGAAAAGTCCAAGATGACTGGTGAGCTCAAGAAGGCAACCGAGTCGTATAATTCGCTGGAGAAGAAGATCAAGGATTTGACTACAGAGATCGATACTATGAGCAAGGCGAAGGCCGAAAGCCTCGCCAAGGTCGAGGAGCTCGAGAAGCAACTGAACGATGCCATCCAATCCAAGCCAGCGACACCAGCTGCTTCCCCAGCTCCTGCCCCCGCCGCGACCAACCTTGCGGTTCCGGCGGCGTCTGGACAGAGCGCTAGCCAAAAGAAGAAGAACAATAAGAAGAAGAAGAAGGGTGGTGCTGGTACTGGTGCTGGTGCTGCCGCCGCTGCCGCCGCCGAGGCCACACCGTCCGAGACATCGGAAGCGCCACCCTTGTCACCTATGGAAAGTCCGGATACAGTCGCGTTGCGCGAGGAGCTCGCCAAGCTCAAGGAAGGCATTTCCCAGAAGGACACCCAGATCGAGAAGCTCTCTAAGCAGCGCAAGACGGAGGAGGACCTGCGTGAGGAGGTGGAGAACATGCAAGAAAACCTGCTCCATATCGGACAAGACCACGTTGAAGCCAAGGAGCGAATCAAGGAGTTGGAGTCCGAGAAGAAGTCCCTTCAATCCCGCATTGAGGAACTAGAGGCTGAAATCGCTTCCGGGGCCAAGAACTCCGAGAGCACCGCCAAGCTTGAGGCCGAGTACAAGACCATGAGGGATGAGTACGAGGAGCTCAAGACCAAGTCGCAGACCTTGAGTACGGACTTGGGTGCCGCACAGCAACTTGCGCAATCGCGATACAAGGATCTCACTGACCTTCGCGAGGTCCTCTCCAAGGCCCAACCGGAGCTCAAGTCGCTCCGCCAAGATTCCGCACTTCTCAAGACCACCAAGGAGGAGCTGGCGGCCAAGCAGACCGAGATTCGCAACCTGGAGAAGCGGGAGACCCAGCTCAAGGCCGAGGTAGCCCGTGTCCAGCGAGTCGGAACCGATCGCGAAGGCGAGATAAGAAACCTGAACGATCGGTTGGCAGCTGAGGCCAAGACCCGTGCGCGCCTGGAAGACGAGAAGCGGGTGGCGGGTCGCGACTACAGGCGCTCCGAAGCCGAGAAGGTCGAGCTGTCGGCCAAGGCGGAGAAAGCCACCCGAGAGCTCGAGTCCCTGCAATCCGAACTGGCGCAGGTACGACCCAAGATCAAGGCATTGGAAGAGAACGTGGAGGCGCTGGAGAAGGAGCGCGACTCCCTTAAGGAGGAAGTCGATCTGAAGACGGCGCAGTACAACTCCTGCCAAGGCCTTCTCGGGTCAATGCGCGACCAGACGGCCGAGCTCAGCGTGCAGCTGAAGGAAGCCCGCGGCTCCGCCGAGTCGCTGGAGGAGGAGCTGGCCGAGGTGCAGAAGCACCTCCAGGAGCGGACCAGGGAGGGCGAATCGATGCGCCGCATGATCAACGAGGTGGACGAGCGCGCCGACTCCAAGGTGCGCGACATGCGCGCCCGGATGGAGGCGGCGGTGGAGGAGCGCGACCGCATGGAGGACGAGTCGTCGACGCTGGCGCGGAAGCGGGCGCGCGAGAACGAGGAGCTGCGGACCAAGGCGCGGGACCTCGAGCGCGACGTCAAGACGCTCGGAACCGAAAAAGAGGCGCTCGAGGCCCGGGAGCGCGAGTGGAAGAAGCGCCGCGAGGAGCTCGAGCAGGTCGAGGAGAAGTCGGCGGCCGAGGTGGAGGAGATGCGGTCCGTGGTGGCGAACCTGCGGACCGCACTCGACGCGTCCGAGGGGCAGGTGCGCGAGGCGGAGAAGCAGCGGGCGGACCTGCGCAAGCTGCTCGACGAGTCGCGCGCGCGGTACGAGAAGCTGCAGAAGGAGCTCAAGACGGTGCAAGGCAAGCTCGTGGCGGCGCCGCCGAGTAGCAGCCGCGGCAGTATGGATAGCACGCGGTCCGGGTCCAATGGGGCGGCGGCGGCTCAGGGGCCGGATACGATGTACCTGAAGACGATCTTGCTGCAGTTCCTCGAGGTCAAGGACGAGAAGGTGCGGGGGCAGCTTGTTCCCGTGCTGGGCAAGCTTCTGAAGTTCGATCGGTAAGTTCTATTTCCTTTCTCCTGATGGCTACGAATTTTGAGAGCGGCTGGCTAACATTCTCGGATAGCAACGACGAGCAGAAGTGGATGAATGCCGTTCAGAACCTGGGCAAGCCGGGGCGGTGAGCTTGTATAGTAGAATCTTGTAATGATCAATAGACATCCATGATATATGTGAGCAGTGATCTATTTGGTATGGACTACGCATTTACAGGTGTGTCAGGTCTTCATGGGGACCTTACCCCTGATGTTTTTCTCTGTCTTCATCGCTGTGCTTTCAAGGGGCTATCATAAGCATATCTACTCCTTTCACTTTCGCAGCACCCTCTCGTAGGCAAAGTACGCAGGATGGTTTGCGCAGCAGTTGGTTTGAGCTTGTCGTCGTACCAGGGGAAGCTAGCCCCACCGCACCGAAGCAAGCTCGTCAAGCTTTTTACTTGGGTCACCCCTGAACAAACACCAACCCATCCAACCGTCTCTTTCGAAGCTGTCACATCACACCACACCACACCACACCACGCCGTCCCTGCTCCTCTCGTTACCCTCCATCATAAGGCATTTTAACGGTCGTCGTCTTCAACAAGCAATAACCCGCCTGGTTAGCTCAATCGGTAGAGCGTGAGACTCTTACTGTGCTTGCGCAAAGAGATAATCTCAAGGCTGCGGGTTCGACCCCCGCATCGGGCTCAATTCCTGATGCGTTCATCGTAGATGAACAGTTTCTTTTTGGGATTCTGTTCCTGCGTATGTAGACATAATGTTTTCTTGTTACCTCTCTGTCCCTAATTTCTTTTTTTCAGTTGAATGACTTCAATACCGTGTTATGTGCAGTCGTTTGAAGGTTAGCAACAGTAATTTCTTACTCGTGTTCACTGCTACGTTGCATTTCGAGCTTGACGGTTAGCTGGCTCAGCAAATACGGTAGTTGAATGCCAAAGCTCGGTAGTGTTAACAACGGCCCGTTGGTCTGGCTGGGACTTTGCTACTACTACATAGGCAAATAAGCAGGGCCAGACCGATCTATGGAGATCGAAAAGACTATCGTTAAATCGGATCTAGCAGCTAGCTTGAAATAAGGCAATACCGGCGGCCCAAGATGTTATTCTTATATCGTTGCAAAGTGTATTCACTGGTGGCACGGCTATGTAGTATTTACGTGTTCGGGCGGTTGTGGTGGGCAGACAGCGTTTCCACCTCGTAGAGTTGCCGCTAAGAAACAGTCGGCGGTTCTGGAGCAGGGCGGGCCAGCCGCACTGGGAGTAAGCCCTACGTGCAGTGCGGCGCGCCGCCGTCTCCTTTGCTGTATCACGCGCGGGAAGGCGGGCGGCCTTGATCTGGCAAGCCGATCGACAGGGGGATGCGAAATCGTGAAATCGGAGTTCCAAGGTTGAACCGCACGTAGTTGATATCGCGACTTACGCGCGCTCGTACAATGACTAGATTTCTCTACTTCGCGGTCTAGTGTGCAGCATGGGACTCTTGGTGCGTTTTGAGGATGCAGTCCATGTAGTTGGTGGCGTCCAGCGTCCCGCATTGCCTACCCGGCCCCTCGGAGCGCGATGCAGGTAGGGCCAGTGTGGTTATATCACATCACGCCCTGGGAAATACGGTGCAAGCTGGTACACACAGGGAATGACCCTCCCACTTCGCTACGTTTACAGCTGGATCGATGATTCGGCGGCCTTGGTCATATTGATTGAGCGCCCTCGGTGTGCGTGCGCTGTGCCACTGAGACACAGAGCAAAATCAACAAGGCGGTTCGTGTCTCAAACCCGATGGCTGCGGGACACAGCGAGGCAGGTCAGCGACGGCAATGACATTTGGTGCCATGGTTTTCCTAGCTCCAAGCAAGCCGACCGCGATGTCAGCTACAGACAGAATCTAGACTGCTGAGATTTGGTTGACATCAGCCCCCGTTGTGGGCGTGATAAGGTCAGCAGCCTCGAACGCCGCGCCCGCCCAGCTCGTACAAAGTCCCGTATCCCGTATCTACCCACGCCAGATGTGGAAAGAGACATGTAGATATGGAAGATACGGAAATGTATGTATCGCCTTCCTATCACACAAACACATGTAGTCACATTGATATTGCTCCTCTTGGCCGAAGGCGATGGAGGAGCGAATGATATCGGGTACTGTATGTGCAACAATGGCGCGTACGGCGGAGAGCACGTGTGATGGGAGGTTGATCGTGGCCTGTTTTGCTGTTTGACACCCAACGCAGCGGTCAACAAGAAACAAGAGGCTGGCCTAAGCCCTTGGCATCCTATCGGCGCAAGAGAGTGTGATCAGCGGGCGGTGACTGTGACCACACCCAGCATTATGCAGCTGTTGGCAGAGCGGGAGGTGTATTTGGATGGGCTGGGGAGAGCTGGGAAGGATTGCGGGGGTAGCGCAAACACCCTGGAGCTTGACTGATGAGCAATCGCACACTAAGTACAGTATTCCTGGCAACTCCGCCATGTTGTTGTTTTTTTCTGGGGAGAGGGCATCTTCCGGGGCCCCAGCTTCTCCAGCTGTTAGAACCAAGGTGTTGGTTGGTGTTTGCGGGTGTGCCAATGCGGCCGTTCCCCAATATTCTTGGATCGTACCCGCCGAGTCAATTATATCAACTCAAACTCTAACGATGCGCGCACTAGATTAGGACACTTTATGCCGTTCCCTCTCTCTCTCTGAGCTATGTATGCGGGGGAGGGTGACTTGCGGCTCGCGCGCAGGTGGGCAGCAGAGGTCTAGGCCCTGGCCGGTGCTTCTCGCTAAACGGCATCGCTAGAGCTTCAGCAGGCTAGCCAGGCCTCTTGGCATGGCGTTCGAGGGTTGGAATGGGCGTGCTCGGCGTCCCATCATCTGAGCATGGGTTCGTGCTGGTTGCCAAGGCGAGGAAGGCGGAAAAAGAGAGGGAGGGATGTGCTTGCTAACGAGAAATAAGCACATGATTACATATGTATGTATGTATGTATGTATGTATGTATCTTGCTCTGGCTCTCTTAAAAGGCGACAAAGAGAAGGCAAGGAATGTGCTTTTGCTACAAATGCGAGCAATGCTGCAGCCCCCTCGCCAGCAGTTTGATTGATTGATCTGGCGTCAGCAGTCACTGTCGACAGTCAGCGACATCGACACGCAAACTCTCGCCTCATTCCATATACTGTCTCGATCTCTCTCGGCCCCTAAGAGTGAAAGAGAGATACGGAGAGACACGAAACAACATGAACTCGACCGGCGATGGCAACCGAGCCCCGTCCCAGGGCGGCGTCCTCGAGGGGTCCAACCCGTCGCATTACAACCCGACAGACCCACTCACCATCTTCATCATCCAGGCCGGCCTGATCCTGATCCTTTGCCACCTGCTGCACTGGCCGCTCAGCAAGATCCGCCAGCCCCGCGTCATCGCCGAGGTCATCGGCGGCATCCTGCTGGGGCCCTCGGTCATGGGCCGCATCCCGGGCTTCAAGAATGCCATTTTCCCCGACGCCTCCATCCCGAACCTGACCCTCGTCGCCAACATCGGACTGGTCCTCTATCTCTTTAGTATCGGCCTCGAGACCGACGTCCCCTTTCTCCTCAAGAACTGGCGCGTCGCCACCTCGGTCGCCGTCGGTGGGCTCGTGCTGCCGTTTGCGGTCGGCTGTGGCTTGGCTTGGGGCATTTACCACCAATTCGCCAACGAGCCGGGCGTCCAGCCCATCGCTTTTTCGACGTATATGCTCTTCGTTGGTGTCGCTATTGCCATTACTGTTAGTATCTAGCATCCCATCCACCCTGCATATCGTATCCATCTCGAGCGTCTACTAACCTATCGTCTCAGGCTTTCCCCGTACTCTGCCGTATCTTGACTGAGCTGAAGCTTCTTGAGACCTCGGTCGGTGTCATCACCCTTTCTGCCGGTGTTGCCAACGATGTCGTAGGTAAGTTGTACCTTTTGAATTCGTGTTTTACACCCAGTAACTGACTGAACCGCCTGATAGGCTGGGTCTTGCTTGCTCTCTGTGTCGCGCTTGCCAATGCCGGCACCGGACTCACCGCCCTCTGGATCTTGCTCTGCTGTCTCGGCTACATGCTCTTCTTGATGTATGCCGTGAAACCGGCGCTGACTTGGATCCTTCGACGCACCGGCAACATCGACAATGGTCCCTCCCAGAGCGCCATTGGCCTCGTGCTCCTCGTCGCCCTGGGATCCGCCTTCTTCACCGCCATCATCGGCGTCCACGCCATCTTTGGCGGTTTCATGGTCGGTCTCATCCTACCCCGAGAGCGCAACTTCAATGTCAAGGTCATTGAAAAGCTCGAGGATCTGATTGGCGCCATTCTGCTGCCGCTCTACTTCACCCTTTCTGGTCTGAAAACGAACATTGGTCTTCTGGACAACGGCATCACGTGGGGATACGTGTTTGCTGTCACCTTCAGTGCCTTCTTCACCAAGATCCTCGGTGCCACTCTCGCAAGCCGGCTTAATGGTATGGTCTGGAGAGAGTCCCTCACCATTGGTGCTTTGATGAGTTGCAAGGGTCTTGTGGAACTCATCGTTTTGGTAGGCCCCTTATCATGACAACTCCTTGATATTCAATTGATTTACTGACGCCTGCTGCAGAACATCGGTCTCCAGGCCAAGATTCTCAGCACAAGGACTTTCACCATCTTCGTCGTCATGGCCCTCTTGACGACATTTGCGACAACGCCGCTGGTCTCCTGGCTTTACCCGCCTTGGTACCAGAAGAAGATCGCCGCCTGGAAGCGTGGCGAGATTGACTGGGATACCGGTGCTACCCTGTCCCATCTGGCAACCGCTAACCGCTCTACTCTCAACATGGGCGCGGGCATGAGCCGCGTGAACAGCATGCTCGTCTATCTCCGACTCGATAACATGCCTGACACGCTCAACCTGCTGTATCTGTTCGGTACGGGAAATGATGCCAAGAAGGAGACTACCGAGGCAATTGACTCCAAGGAAGTCAAAGCCATTGTAACTCCAGTCAACAAGAAGACCGTCCGCACCCACGGAATGCGCCTCTTGCAACTCGGTGACCGTGACTCGAACGTCCTCACAGCCTCGCAAGTGGATGATTACACGAGGAACGACTCAGTCGTCAACATCTTCCGCACCGTGGGCCAATTCCTCAAGATTGCCGTTTCCGGCGAGGTGGCCGTGATGCCCCAATATCGCTTCGCCGAGGCCCTCCTTGCGAAAGCATCTGACACCACATCCGATCTCCTCCTCATCCCCTGGACCGGCACGGGCGCCATCTCGGACTCGTCGACCGAGACGGCCGACGACAAGGTCCTGTCGGCGTCCTACCTGCAGTTCGCCTCGAATCTGCTCGCGTCCAAGGACCACAACATCGCCCTCTTCCTGCCCCACAACCCTAAGCGCATGCTGCCCAACGAGGAGCCCTCGGCCAAACGCCTGGAACTGACCCGCGCGCAATCGTTCAAGAGCCTGCCGCAGCAGGGCGGCATTCCCAGCCTCCCCGTCATGGACAAGTCGTACCATATCTTCTTCCCCTTCTTCGGCGGCGCCGACGACGAGGTCGCCCTCTCGCTCGTGATCCAGCTCTGCGAGGCCAGCCACACGACGGCTACGATCGTGCAGTTCACCGACCCGTCTGCGGCGGGTCTCGATGTCGCTTCTGTGGTCTCGTCGAAGCACAGGGACACTGGCAAGATCACCGTCGACAAGTTCCACGCCGACAAGGGGGCCGAGGCTGCGCTGAGCCGCGCCCTCTCCGAGGTCCGCAAGGACGACAACGACGGATCCCGCGGCAGGACTAGCTGGTACAATCTCGTGGTGCTGGGACGTAGCCACCACGAAGCCGAGGGCTCTTCCAGCAGTGGCAGCGACACTGATGCGCGGAACTGCCTCGGCGATACGGCGGCTACGTTCGTTGCGTCTTCGGACCTTAACGCGAACATACTCGTGGTACAGGCGCGATCCACTCAATGAAGGCTTTGACAGGGATATGCCAACATGGCTCAATTGGTTCCCGTGCTTTGGCACGATCGCAAGCGCTGCATTCGTTGCTTTCTCTGAGATTGTACTTGGTTATATCCTGACGCGCGCGTAGGGGGCGTTTTAAATGATGTCTTTTCATTTCAGGATCATCTATTGGAGTTTAGTGCACCTGATCATTTTCTAAAGGGCTTTGCCGACCCGGATGGGCGGCTGGGATAGGACTTTCTGCACGACTGTATGATTTTGATAGCACCGTACGATACCAGACCAGGACTAGAGGTCAATGCAAACACATATTTTATATTTGCCAATGCCAATGATTCGGACACAGAACAGTGGGCACACCGCAGGGCATCCCTAGTCCATATATTGCACGCAGTCGATACAAAAGGCATTGTCAAGGCATAACGATGGCACTTACAGGTTTGTGCAATGTAGCAGTACTACTCAATCGACACCATCACGATGTGTTTGCTGATACAGAAGACAACAAGCGATAGGTCACTGGGAACAGAAAAGGAGTATGTCGCATTTCATGGCTATTGCTGGGTTTTTACTATTGTATCTTTTTTATCTCATGCTTATCAGAGTCAAGGTGGTCATTTGGGATTAAAACTCGGCATGGTCGCTGTCTATGACAAATCGCTTGTCACTCTCGCTGCCTAGAGTTCGTTGTCGTCTTGAAGCGCATAATGGGAGATTCCATAAAGTTTCCTCTATGCGCCTAGTGTCAAGTTCTCTTATACGGAGCATTTCACCTTCCGCCTATTATATTTCATTAATACGATCCTCCCAAGCCCCCTTGCTGGCAGTTTAGATCTTCTCCTAAAACGTGACTGTTCATCGCCTACTGCCCCACCACATACGGCGTCGCCTCCTTGAAGATCAGCCCCGGCTTCCGCTCGGCCAGGTCCAGCAGCATCTCGGCGAAGTAGCTGTTGGCCCAGGCGAACCAGGGCCGCGAGTAGTCGGTCGCGTTGTAGATGGACACGCTCTCGTGGATCAGGCCGAGCCCGGCCGTGTTCTTCAGGAGCACGTCGAGCCGCTGCGCGATCTCGGCGTCGTCGTCGCTGCCGTAGATGGCGGAGACTTGGGACATGGGCCAGGGGTAGGTGGCGTTGACGTGGGGGCCGCTGATTTTGGGTTTCGTGTTAGATAGGTACGGTAATGAAATGGGGGAGGAAAGAAAAAAGGGGGAGGGGGACACGGACCCAATGCCGCTGAAGCTCTTGCCCTCAGCGTAGTACGGGTTAAGCCGACTGAACAAGTGTTGCTTGGTCTTGACATAGTTGGGGTCGTCGCGCTTGAGGAAGCCCAGGTAGGGCAGCGACACGAGGCTGGGCACGTTGGCGTCGTCCATGACGTAGTAGCCGCCGTAGCCGTTGGTCTCATACGCGAAGACACCGTTCAGAGTCGGGGTCGTGTTCCAGACAGCGTCCCGGATGGTGGCGGCGTAGCCACGCGCCTGTTTCGACAGGTCGGTTTGACTGCCCGCCTTGTCGAGCATGTCGGCGATGTGGTCGAGCTCGACGGACATCATGGCGTTGTCCGAGGTAATGAAATATGTCGGGCAGTGTTAGCCGTGTGTCCGCAGTGGTATTTGGCACCATGATGATCTCGCAGTTGAAACTCACTGAAAACACAAAGATCGTCGGACGGCCGGTGACTCGACGCTACCAGACCGTTGGCCATCTTGGGCTCGCCATTACCACCGTTAGGCACCTGCGGGGAGAGCGCACCGGCAGTGCCTGTCCAGTTATAATAGCTGACGTATTGCCAGTCATCCGTCCATGTACTCTGCGACTGGTCGTGGATCGTGGTCATAATTGAGTTCATAGCCGCTTTCCCTGTGGGGATGTAAGTGCGTCAGCAAACACGGCCTTGCTTAGGCGAGAAGAGTAATCTCGGACTTACAGTTGTCGTTCATGAAGGAGGTGTCGTTCGTGTTGGCGTAGTAGGAACGTGAGATCTTCAAGAACCCGGCTAAGGAGTCGAGCTCGTACTGAGATGTGTCAGGCTGGAGTGAGAGTCTGAAACGTTGAATAGGGGTGACGTGTGGGACCCTCCAACATCTTTATCATACCTTGCATTCAAAGACGGTCTGGTTGTTGACGGGGCTAAATCAAGATGTTTAGAACAATTGTATGTTGAACCAAGGACAGTGGACGTACGGATTGATTCTCACGTTATCAGCCCAGTCCTGATTAGACGTTATTAGTCTCGAGCTTTACCGCGAGTGAGGTAAATAAGCCTTGAGCATACGTTGTGGGATGGTGCGAGGCCACTCTCGGGCGGAGGTTGAAATGCTCCACAGTAGGGGTACTCAGCAATATACCGCGACTCGGTGTTGATCACTGCTTTGACGAGGGCCTGGAGACTTTTGTCCTGGGGAAGGAGTCCGTACAGATGGGCGAACTGATTCCCTGTGTCTCGCAGCCATTGAGCCCTGTAAAGCCGTCAGGCGCGCACGATATAAGATAGGCGTTCTAACACAGGATTTCACCTACGTAATGTCCTACGAGAAGAAAGTTAGAACGGGAATGGCCAGTGCCTAAAGAACCAAGGCGGTCGTATACTTACACCTGTGATGATGAAGGCCAGATTCAGATCCGGGTCAAAGTATCGCACCGTCGTATCAAGGGTGGAAGGGAAAGTGTTCGCGAACAGCACGGCCATATCGGGATCCTTTAGACGCGCCTGCATGTCACTGATGACTTTCTAATTCGCACCGTTAGCCCCAGTCTCATGTTGTTTCCCCAACACAAAGCACTTGCCTCGACAGCCGAGCTATTAAAAGTCCGACACTCCGGACTGGGCCGCATATTCGGCAGCGCGAGGGCCCCGGACGAGAACGGCTCGTGGCGCGACTTGGAGTAGTCGTTGTAGTCCGGGCAAGTGTCCGGGACCCTGTTCTGCGCCGGGTAGTCGGCCCAGGTCGCATTAGCGGGGACCGGCAGGGATGGGCCCAGTACGGAAGCGGCCAGAACCGCTTGGGCAGTGCGTCCACGCATCTTGTCGGTGTTTGATCTGCTATCGGCCCTTGGCGGAACTTGGAGAGTCGTGCTGGGAAACGAAACGGCCAATGCTCAAGGTGGGCGGGGGAGAGAGGGCGACGGGAGTGAGCAGGAAACTAGTACCTCTTTATGTAAGTACACACAGAAGCCTAGCCAGCGGCCGGGCAGGTATGTCTTGGCATTCATCGAAGCTACTGCAGCAGTGGAGAGATGCAAGGGTCGTAGATGCGGGGAGATGCGGGGGAACAAGCGGTGTTGCCTTGGAACGTTGTACGAAGCCCTACGATTCTTGGTCTACTTCGGTCAGCTTCGGACTACCGACCATGATCTGCGTAGCCGTGCTTGCCGTGATCACAAGAGGGGTATTTTGGGGGTTGGGAGCATGAGTTTGCAGGCCATGTTGTTACGGAGTTCGAACCCGGCGTACATACGGGCCGACAGGTTGAGTTAGCTCTCGATGTGCATACATATACGGAACGATATTATCCAGGGGCAGGTTGCTGGGAAGAGAATACAGTTTAATGACAGATTTTGAGTTTGAGTATTCTTCCAGGTTTGAGTGCATCCATACCCCTGCCACCGGAAGATAGCGCGGGACGTATATAGCATCGTACAGCCCAGCCACTGGTCCAGTAACGCGCCAGTCTAGCATGACAGCCGTGCAAAGGTCTTGACACTACTACAGTAGTATCGATTGACCATCCATCGAGACCACGGAGAATTCCCTCGTATGTTGTCGCAAGCGCGCGGCCCCGAATGTTCGTTAAGGGGCTACATGACTCGCGTCCCTGGTAATGTGGCGCCACCCCTTATAAAATCTATACAACGCACCGATACGGAAAGGCAGGAACTATACAATTTGTATTAGACAGGTTACGCATATACCAGCCCCCCTGCCTAAGTAACAAGGCTCCAGAGGCTCTGAGACTTCCAGTCCACCGCAGCATAAGTTCAATCTTGAAACATACAAGCTCCTTTCTTGTAGTCGAAACTTTCCTGGCTTTCTCCACTGACTCGTGGCAATGTTACCTTGAATCGTTGGGTGAATATATCACTCAAACACGACCTGAAGCGGTGAGGCATCGTAAAAGGGGTATAACATCAAGCCCAGCTGCGTACAATGTTCCCAATAACATAGCCATTCCTTTCTGACTACCCCCAAGCCCCTACCTGTATACCCTTCTTGAGTCGCTCGCTCAAAGTGGCTTACATGCTCGCATCACTTCTGCTGGCCTCGGTTGGCCTCACCGAAGCCCAGCGGATCGGCACCGCCATCCCCGAGGTGCAACCCCCGACCCACGGGGCTCGGACGAGTTCCTCATCGACCGCAGCATCTGCCCCGACGCGGAGACGTGCGCCAAGGCCTGCGAGTACGAAGGCGTCGACTACAAGAGCCTCGGCGTGACGACCGAGGGCTCGGCGCTCACAATGCGGCTGTTCCTGCCCAACGAGACGGGCGGCTACACTAGGGTCTCGCCCCGGCTCTATCTGCTTGCGGAGGATGACATGAACTACGAGCCCATCCGGCTCCTTAACCAAGAGATGAGCTTCGACGTCGATATGTTGACGCTGGGGTGCGGACTGAACGGCGCTCTGTACCTCGACGAGATGGACTTCAGCGGGTCTCGGAGCGAGACCGACCCAGCCGGGGCCCAGTACGGCACCGGCTACTGCGACGCCCAGTGCTACAACAAGACCATGATTAACGGTGTGGTGAGTACACAAAGACCGCTCCCCCTCTAGTTCTGATCTTAGCGACCAATGGCTAACACCACCAAAAGCCCAGCCTCAACAACAGCGGCGCCTGCTGCCACGAAATGGACATCTGGGAAGCCAACGGCCTCGCCACCGTCCTGACGCCTCACACCTGCAGCAAACCTGGCCCCTTCCTCTGCACGGGCGCCGAGTGCGGCCGCGAGGCCCCCGGCGTCTGCGACAAGGCCGGCTGCGGCTTGAACCCGTACAAGACGGTCGGCCCGGACTTCTACGGGCCCGGCAAGACCGTCGACACCAAGCGGCCCTTCGCCGTCGTGACGCAGTTCTGGACCGACCCCCAGACCAACAAGCTGAGCGATATTCGTAGGATCTACGTCCAGGACGGCCGTAGTATCAGTGCGGCTTCGCCCGAGGGCGAGGCGGCGGGCGGCGGGGCGAATAATACGGCCACGGCGGAGTTCTGCACGAGCAACAAGAAGGAGGCGTTTGATCGGCTGGGCGGCATGGAGGCCGCGGGCGAGGCGCTGGATCGCGGCATGGTGCTCATCTTTAGCATTTGGAACGACTTGAAGACCAACATGAACTGGCTCGACTCGGGGGAGGCGGGGCCTTGCGGGCCGGATGACGGGGCGCCGGAAAAGGTCCTCGTGGCGAACCCGAGCGTAAGGGTGACGTTCTCGAATATCCGCTGGGGTGATATCGGATCCACGACGCCGAGAGCAGCTTAGATGTTGTGAAAACGCGTTGTTACTGCTGTAATTTCTCAACACTAACGGATGTTGAGAATTAGGGGTGATAATTGAATCTATACCACTAACAGTTACAAACGACAGATCCTCAAAACATAAGTTGTTGCCAGCTGGTTAGCCACTCTGGGCACGAAATATGAGGATCAGTACAGTTTATCTCTTTTCACAGATCTTTGCCCTGTTGGCCTTCTGTGAGACCGAGACGGAGTGTCACCAATATGGCCAGGGAATAAGCCGGACATAAGTCGGTTTGAAGGACAACACCATCGTCGACACTGCGACTCCCACCATCACCAACGAGTTTCATTCCTTGACGGGCATCGGCTGGTATGGCCCGGCGTGTAAGTCCATGCTTGGAGCCATCAAATCAGCAGGACGCGAGACCTCTAGCTAACTATTGCGCGAGACCGTGTCACCACCTGTTCAACTCAGTTCTTCTACGGCAAACTCTACGAGCAGTTCCGAGTGAAGTGGATCTTCGTCACCTGCGTGGTCATACTGGAACTCGGGTCCATCGTCTGCGCCTCGGCACCGACCTCGACTGCCTTCATCATCGGGAGGGCAATCGCGGGTTGTGGCGCGTCTGGGATCGTCACTGGTGTTTTCATGTAAGTCTATATTGACTGTGTTACTCTCGGTTTCCTGATCCGCCGATCGGTTCTGGGATCCTAATTTCTTTCCAGAGCGATATCGTACTCGGTCCCGCTACGCTTGCGGCCCATCTGCAACAGCACGGTTGGGGCCCTCGAATGCGTTGCGATGACGGTAGCCCCGGTCATCGGAGGCGCTCTGACGACTTATGCGAGTTGGCGATGGTGGTGAGTGGGCCTCTGTCTCCTACTATCTAGATTACCAGACAATATGTGTTTTACTGACAGTTTTGGAACCAACCTGCTTCTGGATCAACTTGCCAATAGGTGGTTTCACCATCGTCGTCATTATGCTGCTTTTCAAGAATCCAGAAGATCAGGTCGTCGCCGAGGGCACTACCAACTCTAAGCTCCGGCATCTCAACATCCCGAATCTCCTGATCTTCACAGCAAATGTCGTATGTCTTTTGATGGCCCTGGAATGGGGCGGGACCACCTACAGCTGGAACAGTGGTAGGATCGTTGCTATTCTGGTCTTCTCTGGTGGCCTGCTCGCAGGCTTTGTTGGTCTAGAAGCTGCGCAGAAGGATCTTGCTACCATTCCCACTTCAATCGTGCTCAACAAGACCGCGGGGCTGTGTCTTCTGTACGCATTCTGTGCATCGGCGGCCTTCAACGTCGTGGATTGTTTCGTAAGTCGATTCTACTTACTGGTCAGCGAATATGTGGCATTCACAACTAAGTAACTCCCAAGCTCCCTATCTGGTCCCAAGCAATAGAAGGGGCGTCTGCTGCTGAGTCTGGACAGATGCTTCTCCCATCCATCGTATCCCTTTCCGCCGCATCGTTCAGTTCCGGATTCATAGTTTCCGCCATTGGGCATTACACGCCGCACATGCTTGTCGGATCCATATTGATGGGTATCGGGGTCGGCCTCCTCACCACCCTAGCCCCGACCTCAGGGCCCGCGGCCTGGATCGGTTGGCAGGTCATCTTCGGACTCGGGATGGGCTTGGCCATCCCGCAGCCCTGGTCAGCGATACAGACTGCGCTTGCGGCCGAGGAAGTTCCACTAGGAATGAGCGCGGTAAGTTTCGCCATCAGCATTAGCGCGGCGCTGTCCACGTCGGTCTCCCAGAACGTGCTTACGAATCTTCCTCGACAGGGCCTCCGCGACGTACCGGGGGTAGATGTGGATGCCCTCATCGATCAAGGGGCAACGGAGCTACTCAAGGGCGTACCGGACTCAGAAAAGGCACACGTGCTCGATGTTTACAACTTTGCCCTGACGAGTACATTTTGGGTCTGCGTGGTTGTGGTTGCCTTGGGTATGCTGGATGCACTGTGTATGGATTGGAACTCTGTAAAATCAGACAAAGCAGAGATACATGGCGTATAACTCAGCGGCCGAGAACCCAGCAAAGGCTTTGTGATGGTGTTCTGTCTGCCACAAGAATTTGGAAAGCGTCATTTCGATATTCGATCTCATTTCAATTGCACCTGATAATAAGAGTTACTGACATATGAGACCTAATTGCAAGTCTCCGAGGCAGTATATTGCGGTACTGTTCACGTAGACGAACTTTCCTTCCGATCTTAAGCCCAATCGGATATGCATGATTTTCTACTTTAGGTTATCCAAGTCAAGCAAATACAGTAATTGGGCATGGAAGAGGGCTAGGAGACGCTCGGCTCGCTTGATCAGACGAAACTAGCAACCCAAACATCCATGGACCTGACCCCTTTCTGACCCCCCTGCACACCCTCCAAGCTCGCCTCACACGCATCCCGCGACGCAAGTACCACCGCCCGTTCCCTCTCATCACTCACTTGTTCCTCCACTTCCCTTTCAAAAGAGGAATCGAGACAAGCAGCAACTTCCCATTGCCCGTCCAACAACCCCTCCCCACACTGGACAAGGTTCTCACTCTCCATCTGCCACCCGGCAGCCAGGGCCAGCTCGGTAAGCCGCTTTGGCCCCAGCACCGTGCGGATGTTGGAGTTGCTGCTTTCCGACGGTTTACGGCACTCCAGCGCCGCCTGGGCGAGCGCAGCCAGCACGTGGGGCTGGGCGGAGGGGTGCGTCGCTACCAACGACCATTCCGCCAGGAGGAGACGCCTGGTGTGCTGCTTGAGGACACGCAAGGTGGAAAGGACGTCCGAGGGAGAGGCGAAGTACCATAGGCAGTGGGCGAGCACTGTTGCGTCGAAGGCCTTGCTTTCGCTGGCGGACGGCGAGGGGAGGGAAGAGAGGTAGTCCAGGGGCGGTTGTTGGACCCAAGTGATCCGTCCACCCAGCGGGCCTTGCGAGATGTGGCCCTGCGCTTGGCCGAGGGTATAGGGGAGCGCCTGCAGAAGCCGTCAGTCGGCTGGCTACCGCTCCAACTGCCAGGAAAGCTAGGGGTATCAGAGTAAGAGGAGCGAAAAGACTCACCATAATCCAAATCCGCCGGGTCGACCGCCACCACCTTCCCCTGCCCACCTACGGCAGAGGCAAGGACAGTCGTGCAATCCCCCTGCCCGCATCCTATTTCCAGCACCTTGGAGCCAGCGGGGATGTTCCAGTGGTTCAGGAGCGCTAGACGGTGAAGGGTTTGGGCGTGCTGGATGTTAAATTGGGTGGGGTCGTGGAGGGAGACACGGGCGATTGAGGTGGCGTCAAATTGAATAGACATGTTGCGTGCTTTCGATCGAGGTTTGGGCAAAAGAAGGTTGTATGGATTTTGTGTTGGCAGGCGATGGAACTTGGATCTGTATCCCGTACTATAAGTAAGGTAGCTTCAGCAGCGAGAAGAGCTGCGGATGTGGAGGTCTCTTATACTGGTAAGAAGTGTTGAAGGTGTGTACACAACTTGGAGGGTCGCCTCAGCAGGAACACCCCTACTGCTAAATACCTACTGCTTGAAGCAACCTACCCCGCCTTACAGGCCAAGGGCCTTATGTGGGACCAGACTCGCCAGAATCACAGTACCAATAAGCCGGCCTATGGTGCTACGTGCCACCCCCTGCAACGTGCTAGTGTGAAAAACAAAACTATAATAACACTGTAATATAGAAATAATTTAATTAAAAAACAATAATAAATTTTAAAAATATTAAATTAAGTGTATAATGCCTTAATAGTGTTTTCGGTATTATTCTTATAATTTAATTTAATTATAATAGCGTTCGGCGCCGGTAATAAAAAAGTTACCACTAGATTTTCTTAGCTTTCTTCTACGATTTTTTTCTATGTACGATATATATTAATTATTCGAGTATATTTTTAATTAAGATCGGGGATAACTCTCTTTTTCTTTTTACTTTTTTTAAAATTAACCTTTAAAAAAGCTTTTTAATACTCGAGTTTACTAATTTAATTTATTAAATTATCGAGTCTTTTTTAAGCTTTTTAAATAAATAACGCCGAGTATTACGATCGAATATAATATTATTTATAATAAACTAAGCGTTAAAATCAATTAAGGGAGGCTTTAAAGGTTTCACTTAAGTTTATAATTTTATATACTTTTTAAATTTATTATTTAAAAGCTTATTAGTATTACGGAGAAAGATACCGATAATCTTTTAATTATTTAAAATATTATTTTTAATAAAAACTATTTTTAAACCGAGTTTAAGTATTAAATAGAGTTTTTTTTATATATTTATATTATTTATCTTTAAATATCGTAAAATTATTATCCGACAAAACCTTTTTTTTAATATATAAAAGGAGCCGAGGTTTAAAGACTAGAGTAAATAAAAAGTGTATATTAAAAGAAGGAACTAAATATTATTATTAATATATGTTATTATAAATTTTTCGGTAATATAACTCGAATAATTATTTAATATAAGAACCCCTTATTAACCCTTTTCCGCCGGCGTAGTTTAAAAAATAAAGATATTTTTAAATTATATAAACGTTAACTTATTACTCGTTTACTTTTTTAATAACGCCGTAAAAACCTAGTTTTTAATTTTATTCGCTAGCTTTTCTTTTTCGAAAAAAAATTATTATTATTAAACCGTTAACCTTTTAAAAATAATTAACAGTAAAAAACCTTAACTATTTACTTTAATATATTTAATAATTAATACTTATTTTCGATTAATAGAGTTTTTAACGATAATCTTTTTTATATTAGTAAGGCCGATTACTATTTAATTATTATCGAAGCTAGCTTAACTATTTATCTCTTTAACGTTATAAATATATTAAAGGGAGGTGTTATAATAAAGTTATAGTTAAATTTATTAAAACTTTATCGTATATTCCCTTTTATTATTACCGTAATTCGTTTAAATTTCAACGATTTAAAAAGAGTAAAACTAATTAATAAATAATATAACGTGGTTTACCACTACGCGACGCATATCACTTGGCGACGCACCTCAATTCAATTCCAATACAATTAAACTTCAACGCGTAATACCTCCACAACCATAATGCCTAATCAATCCCAAGAAGATCGGATAGTTTTAGCAATTCAAGCGACACGAAACGGACCGAATCAAATAAGCCAAAGAGCAGCAGCAAAAGCTTACAACATACCCGAATCAACTTTACGCCATCGAATCCACGGCCGAACTTCAGAACGCGAAATCCGACCGAAACGACGTAAAATAAATCCAACTGAAGAGGAGGTACTTCGCAAGCATATAATTGATCTGGATATCCGAGGGATGCCTCCCGATCTCGCTGGTGTAGAAGATATGGCTAATCTCCTTACCGCGTCGCGCGGCGGCGACCGCGTCGGCAAGCACTGGGTCAGGCGCTTTATCGACCGCAACCCGGACCTGAAGACCAAAATGAATCGTCGGTACGATTACCAGAGGGCTCTTTGCGAGGATTCTAAAGTTATTTCTGCCTGGTTTGCGCTGGTCGCGAATATAAAGGCGAAATACGGGATCGTCGACGAAGACATCTGGAATTTCGACGAGACCGGCTTCATGATGGGCATGATCGGGTCAACACTCGTCGTAACACGCGCCGAGCGGCGTGGAAAGGCGAAGTCGGTCCAGCCTGGTAATCGGGAATGGTCAACGGCGATTGAATGCATTAATTCGCAGGGCTGGTGCATTCCGCCGTTCTTGATCGTTCAAGGCCAATATCACCTCGCGAACTGGTCCCGCGAAACCGATTTACCGGGCGACTGGGTGATCAAGCCGACTTCCAATGGCTGGACCAACAACGAGACAGGCCTAGACTGGATCAAACACTTCGATAAACATACCAGATCGCAGACGAAGGGTCGCTACCGCCTCCTGATTCTCGACGGCCACGAGAGCCACATTTCGGCCGAATTCGAGGCATACTGCCAGGACAACGATATTATCACTATTAGTATGCCTCCCCATTCATCGCACTTGCTCCAACCTCTCGATATAGCACTTTATTCGCCTTTAAAACGTGCTTATTCGAAAGAAATCGAGCTATTTATCAAGGCTTCTATAAACCATATTACCAAGCTCGAGTTCTTTATCGCCTTTAAAGCCGCGCATTTTACTGTTTTTACGGAAGCCAACATCAAATCTGGATTCAGCGCATCTGGTTTAGTACCTCATAACCCTGACGAGGTAATTAGCAAGCTGAATGTGCGTCTCCGGACGCCTACACCTAACCCATCCCGTCCAGGGACGGCCAGTACCTACGACCCTCAAACGCCGTCCAACCCCCAACAAACAACTAAGCACTCTACTTATATCAAAAAGAGGGTGTCTACCCATCAAGGAAGCTCTCCGACGCCGATTTTAGATGCGGTAGACCAGATGGCGAAGGGTATGACCAAAATGGCCCATGAAATGACCCTTATGCGCGATAGGATGCATATGCTGGAGGAGGCTAATTTGGCACTTTCTAAGCGCCGGAGAGCCAAAAAGTCGCGAGTCCAGCTTGGAGGAGCCCTTACTATTGAGGAATCTCAGCAGCTACAGGACGAGAAGGCAAAAGGGAAGCGTTCAGCGCCCGATGAAGGTGAAAATGGGGGTTCGTCGAAGCGGAGGGCGACCGGTGGAAGGCGCTGTGGTGTTTGCGGCGAGACAGGTCATAATGCGCGAACATGTGAAAAGGATATAGAATCAAGCGAGGAATCGGATAGCGAGTAGTTTTAATTGATTTTAAGCGTTGTGGTTGAATTAATTTATGTAAAAGGGTCGAGAAGTGGAAAAGGTGCGTCGCCAAGTGATATGCGTCGCGTAGTGGTAAACCACGTTATATAAAAATTTTTAACCTAAGTTTTATTAAATATACTAGTATTACCGGGGACTTTAAATATACGTTAAGCGAAAAGCCGAAAAATATAATAAAAGAATAAAACGCTAAATAAATATTAAATAAATGTAACGAACGGCTATCGGGGTCCAAAAGAAACCTCGTAGACGTGCTGGGTTTATGTTGGCTAAGACGAGAAAGTACTTGAACGTGTAGAAGACCCGGTCTTTTGATACAATGGCAATATCTCAACTTGATCGTGGGATTTGGTGTGAAAGTGCAATAGGTCCGTCAAGGCAATGTGCCTCACCAATGGGTTAGATTGATGCTTAGATTGATCACTGAAGTAGAGAGTGTCTATATGAAATACATAGGAAAGGTTCGTGGTTTATATATCCAATCTCTTCTTCACTGATTTCTGGATTACGCTGGATATCCGCGATCCGACATATCCAGTCTCCCTTGGATCATGTCGGATATTCGCGATCCAACATATCCATACCCTAGCTGGATCATGTTAGATATCTACGATCCAACATATCCATATCTTATCTCCACGTGACCTCCGATGGTCATCCCATCTGATCTGTCCATCCCGTACTAGCCATTTATTACCGGCCACTTGGTGCTGTCATCGTTGTTCTGTCCTGGGCGTACTGGTTGATAACAGTCATCGTTGGTGGGTCCGTCATCGTGAGCGGGGCGTCAGCGCTGACCGGTGGGTCTGGCTGTCATCGGGTTTAGGTGTGTTTCGGGCATCGTAGGCCCGTGCCGTAGGTGGGGTCTTGGTCGCGTAGTTGGCCAGGTTGTAACAATAAAGGTTTAAAATATAATACGAGTTTTTTATATAGTAAATAAAGTTTAAAAGGATTTATTTTTCTTTTAAATTATTAAACGGCCGCGAATTCGTTTAAAAATCGTCGTTTAATAAACGTTATATTATTTCGTAATAAATTTGATTAATTTACTTTTTAAAATAGTTTAAATCGTAACTTATAACTTTTCTTCGTTAATTATAAAAAAAGGAATAGATTAATATAATTTAATTAATTTTATAATAAAATATAATTAACTTATATATATATATATATAACGTGGTTTATTACTACGCGACGTATATTACTTGGCGACGCACCTTTTTTTACTTCTCGACCTTTTTATATAAATTAATTTAATTATAACGCTTAAAATTAATTAAAACTATTCGCTATCCGATTCCTCGCTTAATTTTATATTTTTTTTATATGTTCGCGCATTATAACCTGTCTCGCCGTAAATATTATAACACCTTCCACCGGTCGCCCTTCGTTTTAACGAACCCTTATTTTTACTTTTATCGAGCGTTAAACGCTTCTTTTTTATTTTCTCGTTTTATAGCTACTAAGATTTCTTAATAATAAGGGCTCTTTTAAGCTAAACTCGTAACTTTTTAGCTTTCCGGCGTTTAAAAAATGCTAAATTAGCCTCCTTTAATATATATATTTTATTACGTATAAAGGTTATTTTATAAGCTATTTTAGTTATACTTTTCGCTATTTAGTTTACCGTATTTAAAATCGGCGTCGAAGAGTTTCTTTAATAGGTAAACACCCTTTTTTTAATATAAGTAAAGTATTTAGTTATTTATTAAGGGTTAAACGGCGTTTAAGGGTCGTAGGTATTAGCCGTTTTTAAATAAGATAGGTTAAGTATAAGCGTCCGGAGACGTATATTTAACTTATTAATTACCTTGTTAAGGTTATAAGGTATTAAATTAAATATATTAAATTTAAATTTAATGTTAATTTCCGTAAAAATAATAAAATGCGCGGCTTTAAAGGTAATAAAGAATTCGAGTTTAATAATATAATTTATAGAAACCTTAATAAATAGTTCGATTTTATTTTAAATAAGTATATTTTAAAGGCGACTAAATTATTATATTAAGAGGTTAGAATAAATGCGATAAATAGGGAGGTATATTAATAATAATAATATTGTTATCCTAGTAATATATTTCGAATTCAGTAGAAATATAGTTTTTATAGCCGTCGAGAATTAAGAGGCGGTAATAACTTTTCGTTTACGATTTAATATGTTTATTAAAGTGTTTAATTTAATTTAAGTTTATTTCGTTATTAATTTAATTATTAAAAGTCGGTTTAATTATTTAATTACCCGGTAAATCGATTTCGCGGGATTAATTTACGAAGTAATATTAACTTTAAATAATTAAAAACGGCGAAATATATTAGCCTTACGAATTAATATATTTAATCGCCGTTATTTATTCCCGATTATTAAGCTAGATTAATTTCGCTTTTTTACGCCGCTCGGCGCGTATTACGATATATATTAACTCGACTATACCTATTATAAAACCGGTTTCGTCGAAATTTTAAATGTTTTTATTAACGATCCCGTATTTCGTTTTTATATTCGCGATTAGTATAAATTAAGTAGAAATAACTTTAAAATTTTTATAAAAAGCCTTTTAATAATCGTACCGATAATTTATTTTAGTTTTTAAGTCCGGGTTACGGTCGATAAAGCGCCTAACCTAGTGTTTATCGATACGGTCGCCGCCGCGCGACGTGGTAAAGAAATTAGCTATATTTTTATATTAGCGAAATCGGGAGGTATTCCTTAAATATTTAGATTAATTATATATTTACGAAGTACTTCTTTTTAATTAAATTTATTTTACGTCGTTTCGGTCGGATTTCACGTTTTAAAGTTCGGCTATAAATTCGATAACGTAAAGTTAATTCGAGTATATTATAAGCTTTTATTACTACTCTTTAGTTTATTTAATTCGGTTTATTTCGTGTTATTTAAATTATTAAAACTATCCGATTTTTTTAAGATTAATTAAGTATTATAGTTATAAAAGTATTACGCGTTAAAGTTTAATTATATTAGAATTAAATTAAGGTGCGTCGCTAAGTAATATACGTCGCGTAGTGGTAAACCACGTTATTATATATTTATTAACGTAGTACCTTTTTTTCCGTGTTAATAATAAGTAACGTAATTTAAGTTAAGATAATTCGTAGCGTTATTATATAAAGGTTATACGTTATTAAGGAAAAACGGTAAGGTAATAATATTTTACCGAGTTTTAAAAAGGTTCGTTTTTTATTATTTAAAGCTACTTTTTTTCGACTTTAATAGCGTTTTTTTTTCGAGACCGTTTTTTTAAAGCTTATTTAATTTAGCTATAAGGTTTTTTATTTTTTATAAAAACGGGGAGAATTTTTTATCGTTATTTAACGAGGTTAATTATATTATTACGCCGATTTAAAAAGTTATCGTAATAATTTATAATATTTTAATATAAGAACGGAAAAAGTTTCTCGAAAAAATAATACGCACGTTTTTTATTAAAGCGTTAACGTATTTAGTTTTCTAAGAACGTTAAATATTTATAGAATTACTTCGAATTTTAACGTGAGAGTTAATAAATTTCCTTCAATTACGAATTAATTATAACATTTTTATTAATAGGGCTCCGGATTACCGATTTCGTAGCTGTTTTATTTTATATTTTATAAAGGATTTCGTTTTAAACCGGAATTACTGTTTTACTTTTAACGTTAATTAATTATAAGCGTATAAAAGACGCGCGCGCGAGCGTCGATATAGTTTTAACGCCGTTTTATAAATTATTCGCAGCTTTTTAACCTAGCTTTTTTATTATATTTAAATATTACTTAGGCTTAATTAATTATAACGGAATTTAATAAGCTTATTAAAATCTATATTCGTATTATTAATTAATGAAGCTTTATTTATATCGTTATTAAAATAACTTAAGTTTTAATCGCGCTTATTAAGTTTTAAAAAGTATCGCCGCCGTTATTTAAAAATAATAAAAGTAAAAGAAAACCTTTATTATTATAACTATGCCTATTAGGGGTTTAATAGAAACCTGGTAGAATGTACGCGGGTTTATATTAGCTTATATAAGAGAGTATTTAAACGGGTGATAAAATTACATTATTAATAGAGTAATAAAGTAATTAAGTTTTAAATAAGTATTAGAGCGTAGTTTATAGTATTATAATAGGTTATTAAAGTATATACCTTATTAATAAGTAAAGATTAATATTTAAATTAACTATTAAGTAAGCGAGAGTATTTAAGAAATTATATAAAGGAATGCCTATTTTATACTTAACTTTACTCTTTTATTAATAATTAACTCGTTAATTTATTCGCTGTCTTAAAATAAGCTCTTAACCTTTAAATTAAAGGTTTATTCGTTATTTAAGAATAAGCCTTTAATTCGTTAGTTTACTTAGATTAACAGCTATTCCTTTATAATTTAAATAATTCATTACGTGATTTATAACTAGTACTTATAGCAATTGTTATAATTATAGTAATTCGGGAGGCAAAGCTATAGGTTATTGCTTTATTATAGAAAACCGAAAAGATAGGGAAAAAAGGAAAAGGTCTAGCTTTACCGGGACGATTTCCTTATTTAAATAGGTAGGGAAAAGTTAAGTAGCGCTCGGGCTATTTCTCGTACGTTTTTACCTTATTTTAATTAATAAAGCTATTAAAAGCTTATTTTAAAGTGCGTTATAATATTACCCCCCTTTTTAAAATAGCTCGTCCCGAGATATATTAAGTAAAAAATTAATATTATAATTATTTAAATTTATTTCTTTATTTAAATTATTATCTCTTTCGATTTTTTCGTTATACCGTTCTCTTTTCGGGGGCAGCCGGTTTATTATTATTTTCGAATAGCTCGTTAAATATATCGTTCTTAGCTACTTATAATTAGTATTATAAACGTATCGGGGGATTAAAGGCCTCGGGATTTTATTTATAGTAGATTTATAATTATTTAACCGTATTTTTAAAGCTTTTTACGGGATATTAGGTTAAGTCGGGATCTTATCTTTTCTATTCGATTTAATATTATAACTTCTAATAATAAGTCTTTAACCTAGTAATATAATATACCTTTTATTTTATTTTTTCGCTTAGTTTAATTATTTCGCTATTAAGGTTTCGTATCGCTTATTTAATTAAGGGGGTTATTCGGATACTTCTTAAGTCGGTCTATATAAAAGACTTTAAAATCTATTTATCCTTTTAAGACTTTTAGTAAATATAAGTAACCGATTTTTCGTTTAATTTTATAGTGTTATCGGGTTAAAGGATAATTAAACTTATTAGTAAACTTTATAGAAAACTAGGTTTTCTTAATAATAAATACCTAATCCTTAATATCGAAATTTAATTACCGTCGGTGTTTATTTTCTTAATTATATATTTTTATTAAGCTTTAATTATATTTTTTTAATTACTTTATAATAGTTAACGATTCGTTTTACTTAATTTTATATAGTTATTCGGTTAAGCTTTTTACGTTTTTTTAAGTTCGTTATATCTTTAATCCTAGCCTCTTAATTTTAGGTAGATTTTATAGGGAATTTTATTTCGATTTCGTAGGGGGAGTACTTTATTGAATTTTAGGGTAACGTAGTTTAGGCGGTATTTATAATTAGTAAGGCTTCGTTTTAATCGTTTTGAAAATAATTAGTAAATATTTATAGTTTTTATTTAAGGTATTAAATCGTTATTTTAGTTTATTTTATTATTTAGGAGTAATTTACCGAGGATAGTTTTTATTTAACTCTTAGGATTTTTAATACTTTATTTATAAAGGCGGAGGTAAATTACGGTCTTTAATTTAAGGTTATTATTAAAGGGTAATTATATATTTAATATAGTCTTTCGTAATATAGTCGGGCTGTTTCGGTTGCGGTGATAGTTATTTAGTAAGTAATATTTTATATTCGCTTTCTTAATTTATTAACTATTAATATAATATTATCGTTCCCTTTTTTACTTTTAGGTATTATTTTAAAGTTTATCGCGATAGCGTTTAAGGTTATAATAGAATTAGTAATAAGTGTAAAAGGCTTAGTGTTTTATTATAGGGAACTTTATTTAGCTTATATTTTATATAGTTAATTATAAATATATCGTAATCCTTATTTAATCTTAGTTATTAGTATTTTATTTATATTAGCCGTTTAGTTTTATTCCTTTTTAAGTGTATTATAAGGGTTTAAGAGTAAACTTTATTAATTATACGGGTTCGAAAGTTACCTTCGTCGAGTATAATAAAGCGGCTTTAAAATAGAATAAATTATTCGTTAATAGTTTATTTTTATATTTTATTTTCTCGGACTCTTTGTTTATATATCTTTAACCTTGGATATGTGGTATTTTTATATAAGAGGGTATCGGTAAGTTTATATTTAAAGCGTTTAAGTGGCTTTTTAATTAATTATAATTAAGAGCTCGCTTTTTTTTTATCGGGTAACGCGCTTTTTTTAAGGTTTAAATAACGTTTAAAGAGGTTAGTTTAAATAGGGCTATAATTCGTTAGGCGTCTTTCTTATCCTTTTAAGTTTTAAAATTACCCGTTTTTTTAAAAGTGCGTTAATGAGAACGTTCTCTCCCCCAGCCTATAAGTGATTATAAAATTATATTATAATAACGTGTCGGTTTAAACCGTTTATTTCACGTTAAGTAGTCGTTTAATGCCGAAATATTAAAATATTTCGTAATTAATAATTACGAGAAATAATTAAAATCGTTGTAATCTTATTAATTCCGCTCTTTAATATTTAAACGCTTTTATTATTATTAATATTTCTTTATTTTAAATAAGGTAATTATGCTCGGCTCTTTATATTATTTTAGAGTAAAAATATACGGGATATTATTTATCGTTAAATCCTTCCTTTTAAAGTAAAATACTAATTAAGATATTATTCGATATATTAGTTTTAACTCGGGTTTCTTTTATTATAAGAAAACTGTGCTAATACGAGTACTTTTAACAGTAACTTTTTTAACCTCTTAAATACCTTTTAATATTTATCGGTTTATATAAAGGTAAAACCTTTCTTAGTTAAGTTCGTTAAGGGTTTAGCGATACGGCTATATTTGTATACGAAGCGTTAATAGTAATTATAGAATTTAAGGAAGGATTAGACGGTTTTAATATTAATAAAGGCGTCTTAATCCTTAACGGCTTTAATTCTTTTAGGGTCGACTTCTACGTCGTTTATACTTATTATAAAGTTAAGGTATTTAATCTTAATCATATAAAATTCGTATTTTTTTATATTAGTTTAAAGGCTTATTTCCTTTAGTTTTTATAATACTTTTTTAATATATTCTACGTACTCTTTTTCGTTTTCTAAGTAAATTAAGATATCGTTAAGGTAAGCGCTATAGAATAAATCTAAATACTTTATTAGGATTTCGTTAATAAACTATTAAAACGTTATGGGGCTATTAGTAAGTTTAAAGGGGAGAATTTAATATTTAAAGGATTTATACTTAATCCGAAATATCGTTAAATTTTAATGTTAGAGTTTTATATAAATATTATAAAATATTTGGTAAATATCGATCTTAGTGTATATTTTAGCTTTAGTTATTATAATTAAAAGTTTCGTTAATTAACGGTAGCGGATACCGGTCTTTTTTAGTAAATATATTTAATTTACGATAATTAACGTAAAAACGGAGTCTTTTATTAGCTTTTCGTATAAATAAAATAGGCGTTACTTATAAAGTAATACTATTAATGATAAAACCTTTTTTAAAGCGGCGGTAATATATTTTTATAAGCTTTAAGTTTTTCGAGGGATATTTTATAGAGTGGGCTAAACTTTAAGTTTTTAAGGCTTTTTCCTTTTTTTAGGTTTATTTAATAATCGTTTACGCTTCCTCGGTATAGCGCGATAACGTTAAATTAGGTTTTATTAAAGATATCGTAATACTTATAGTAATTAAAGGGTATAGCTTTTTTAATTTTTTATTTTAAGGTTTCCTCGTTGTTTAATAGAAATTCGCTTTTAAAGTTAATAATTTAGTTAATATTATTTAAGTATATAATTTCTATAACGTCGAAATTAATGTTATTAACGAATCCGTTTACGTTTAAAGTTTATATTTCGACGGGCTTTAATTTATATTATCCTACGCCGTCTCGTTTTAACCCGTAAGGGGGGTCTTTTAGGGGACGACCCTTTCTAAGTAAAAGTCCTTTAATTAAGCGTGGGGGTAGTAATTTATTAAGTTAGCGGTTTATTTTAAAGATCTCGTAATTTTTAAACCGGTCCTTTAAAAGCTGTTTCAGTATAACGTAACGGGGTGGTATCGGTCCTTTTATTATTTAACTTTAGCTATTTATTTTTTATTCCTTAATAAGCTGTTTAATACGCTATTAAATTATTTCTATAATAGCTTAAAGAACTATCTCCGATTCCTTAGGCTAACCTAAAAACGGGCTATCGCTCGAGGCTTCCGGTTTATTTATTATAATAAGTTATCGGTAGTTAAGTTAAGGTTTCAAAGAAAAAGCTCTATTCCACCTTCGTTTATTTTCGATAAGTATTTTTCTTTATTTCTAAGTAACGTCTTAATTATATTTAGGTTTCTTTAAAAACTATCTTACCTCCGTGATATCGATGTTTTAAGTTTAGGCTTTTTACTAATTTTTTAAAAAGACTAGCCGCTTCTTTTAATAATTTACCGTAATATTATATTCCTTAAATTATTTTCGTTTAATAATAAAATCGTGCTTTATATCGATTATAAAAAAGAGTATAAAAGGTATTTTATATTTTTATATTTTAAAGTTTAAAAGGAGGGCGATATTAATTAATTAAAAGGATTTATTATTATATCTTTTAATCATTTTAAATTGAAACTTAATTAATTATCGAGGGTTTAATTATTTTATTATTTTATAGGTTAATTTTACGCTTATAAATAACTTTTTATTAGCTCCCGTATCCGCGAATATATTAATAATAATAATAAATAATCTATTATTTATTATAGTATAGGTAAGGGTAAGAGGGTCTCTTTTAAAGTAGGTCTATAAGAAATTAAAAGGTATATTTTATATATTTAACTCGGATATCTTTAAGAGGGAGTTAAAATTCCTTAAAGTATTTAATTTTTCGAATTATCGGAGTCCTCTTTTAAACGGGTAAAGTTAAACGGAACGATCGATTTAAGATTAATAAAATTATATCTTATTAAAGTTATTAATCTATTAATTTATTTAATACGCTATTAGTCGAGGGTTTTTTTATTAGGATAATTCCGGGAGAGATATCCGGTTTTTTTATAATTAAAGTATATTTTTTAATTAAAAGTTCTTTTATTTTAATAGTAAGGATACGATGAGAGATATCGGTTTATTTAAACGATCTAGTAACGGAATTATCGGCGGAATTAGTTTTAAGGGTAGTACTCTATTTAATACTTTTTCCGGTAGTTTTAATGTTATCTTTTTTTTATGCCGTTATATTAAACGTAGTTATAATTTTATTAATAATTATATTAAAAGATAATAGAATAGAATTTATCGAATAAAATACCGTTATTATAATAATCGATAACTATTCTTTTATTTAATTAAACTGGTAATTTATTATTAAGCTCTTGTTTATAATCGTCTTTTTTAACGCGGGCGTATCCGGTTAGCTTAATAAACTCGAGTCGGAAAGTTTAAAAGTTATTATTAGGTTTTATAGTTAAATTTTAAAAAGCCTTACGGGCTTTTTTATAAGCGTTAGGGTTATAGTATTATTTATATAAATAATTTAAGAGGTTTTTAGAAATCTTAATTAAAAAGTCGTCCTATTCGTTAATAATAAAAGGGTATAAATTTTTAACGGTTTTACCGTTAACCCGGTTAATAATATAAATATATTTATTTTTATCGATAAGGTAATAATTAATATTCGTTTTTAACTTACTTTTTAAAGTTATAAATTAATAGTCGAACTTAATTTTAAAGTCCTTTTTATTAATAAATAAAGGGGGGTCGGATATTTTAATACTTCGCTTAAAGCTATTAAACGACGTAATGCCGGTGCGGGTCGTCTTTTTTATTTAAACCGAGACTCCTTAGTTTCGGATTAAGAGATTAATAATATATTAATTTAATTATTAAATTTCTTCGTTTCTCTTTACGACGATTAGTATAAGGTCTTTCTTTTTTTTAGTAAGTTTACCGTCCTTATTTAGTCCTTTATTTTAACTATTCTTTTAATTAGTATCGTTATTTAAGTCTTTTTCGCTAAGGACGGTAATTTATATATAATTCTCTTTTAAATTAATATTAAGGTTTTTAGAGATCTTTATTAAATTAAAGGCTTAATTTTTAAAGCTTATTATAAAAAAGGTTTATAGTTTAAACTCTTTTTAAATAGCGGTCGGGTTTTCCTTATATATTTTATTGAAATATTCTTCGATAATTAAGCCTTCGCGTTTAAGTTATTAGGTTTTCGCGATTTTAATAAAAGTTACGAAAAATATCGCGGGAGTATTATAGTAAAGATTATATATAATAGTTAATCGTTTAATTTTTTTCTCGATATTTTTGTTTATAACGTTAAAAAAGTTATTAAAAAAAAGAGCGCTTATAGTTTAAGTTTAACCTCGACTTAGTATAGTTAATAAAATAATTTAAGGGCGGTGATTTCTTATTTTAAATCGCCTTTAATATTAAATAGTAAATCCTTACCTTTACGCTCGGCAGTAGCGTTTTAATTACTTACGTTTATCGGGTTTACGTTAAGGTAAGTAAAGGATACGCGTTTAGTTAATAAAGAATTTCGCGCGGTACGTTTTTTTAAGTTTACGAGGGAGCGGTTAATATCGTCGATATTAAAACGTACCGATTTACGGGCCTATTCTATACGTATATCGCGTTTTTTAAACCGGCGGCTATTTTAATTAATTACTTTATTTAATCGAGATTAATTTAAGTTTTAATTTTTAAAAGGGTAGGATATTTATAAAGCTTTCTTAGGCTTAATAAATTAAATTTTTTTCGATAATATTATAATTATAATAATTTAAAAGGTAAGGTTATAAATTATTATTTTATTATAAAAAACCGAAAAAGATAAGGAAAGAAAGAAAAGGTCTAGCCTTACCGAAACGATTTCCTTATTTAAATAAATGGGGAAAAGTTAAGTAACACTCGGGCTATCTCTCGCACGCCCTTGCCCCACTCTGGTTAGTAAGGCTACTAAAGGCCTATTTCAAGGTGCGCCGTAGCAGCAGTTTTTATTTAAAGTTTTTAATCCTCTTAGCGGGGTATCGCACTTCTATGGCTGCCTATAGTTCATTTTTAGCCGCATGAGTAGGTTAAGTCGTAATAATTATTTTTTAAATAATTAAAATATAATCGTTAATTATTAAACTTTTTAAAACGTTATTTAAGCGAAGCGCGATTCGTTTTAAACTACTTTATTTCTTTTCGTAAGCGTATTCGAAAAGATTTAAAGAGAAGCTTTTCTATTCTCGTAATACTCGAGGGTTTAACTACGGCGTCGTTTATAAGCTTAAGAGGATTTTTTCTTTATAATAAATTCGGAGCGTTTTTAACGCTTTTATTATTCGGGTTTAAGTCGGAATAGATACGCTTTATAGGAGTTTTAGTTTTTTTTAAAGGTTAATATCGTTATTAAGTAAATTATTATAAAAACGTTAAAATTATAAAAGGTATACGAGTTTAAATAATAATAGTAAATAAAAGGTAGTAAAAAATAAAGTTAACGCTTATCTTATAATATTTTTAAGGGGCCCTAGGTTTTTATATATATACGACGACTAAGTAGAGCCGAAACCGGTGCGTAAGCACCTCGTTTCTTTTACTCCTATTATAATTATTTATTTATTTTTAAATTTTCTTTTTTTTAAACAAAGCGTGGGTAATTCGTAAGTAAAAAAAAAGAAATTCTTAGGTAATTTATAAGTTACTTAATTTAAAATATAATACTTATAAGCTACTTATAATTATTATTAATTATAATATTTACCTTTAAAATTATATACGAGGGAAAGTATATATATAATAAATAATGTATAAGTTTTTCGAGCTCGAGATTTTTCAATGGTAAATTATATAATATATAAAGTGTATACGCCTTTTAAAAATATACGGGTATAAGATTTTTTAATAAAGGGTTTAAATACCGTTAATAAAAGTTTTAATTAAAGTGTAAAGCTTATATTTTAATAATTTAACACGTATTTCCTTATTAAATTTATCGTTAAAAAGTTTAATTTACTTAGTTTAACTTAAATAATAGAAAGTGGAGCCGGATTAATTAAATCGGCTATAATTTTAAATATTTTAATAATTTTATATATAACTACGTATAAATTATTAAATATATATATTAAAAATAATATATATAAAAATCGAGCTTAAATCTTATATAATTTTAAAAGTAAGTATTATACTTATTTTTACTTATAAGTTAAATAAATAGTTAAAAAAATAACGTAAATACTTATAATCGAACTATACTTTAAATGTAAAAGAGTTTAAGAATTCGTCGAATATTATACGGCTAAGAATATATCCTTATTATATAGATGGTTTATATAGTTTTTAATGTATATATACTTCTTTAACTTTATAAGTCTTAACTAGAGTATTTTAAGCAGTATATATTAAGGTCATTTAGTAGAAGAGACTCCGTTACCTGCTACCGTGTTCGAGGAGGCTACGGGTTCAGGGATCAGAGCAACTTAACTTCATAGATCTCGCTGCCTCATTACTATCTCTATTCTCGTTTGGGACCTAAATATCAAAGGCCACTCCGACTGATGCCAGGGGTGGTGAATCTCCAAGATCTTGGCCAAGAGCCGGGGTCAACATGCATGAATAAAGGACATTGGTCCAGAGAGATGGATGCAACCCACTCCACAGAAGTGGAGCTGGAATCACATGCCGCCCCGGAAATGAGTGCCACTCAATCCCACTATATGGAGGCTCACCCCTGGTTTATTGTAGCATCGTGCGCCCATAATCGTCCACGTTACGAATCGGGCACTGCCGTTGACTAAAAAGGAAGGAGTGTAGAGATTTCGTCGACTAACATATCCTCTTTTCAAGGTCGTCGAGAAATGACACTTCTCAGCTCCCTTCACCTCAACTCCTCGGACGCACCCGATCAACTTAGCCGCCCGTTGCCTGGAAGACTCTCCGACCAGCAAACACAATGAGGGCATCTTGGGCCATCTTCACCTCGCTTCTGGCTATTGCTGCAGCCAGTCCGCTTTGGCCAAAGCCTGCAACACAACATGTGACGCCCGCGGTTCGGCGACGCGAAGTCCCTGCCGGTTTCGCCAGCACCAACGGCACCCAATTCACCATCGACGGCAAGACGCAGTATCTCGTGGGCACCAACGTCTACTGGCTCGCCTTCCAGATGAACGACGCCGACGTCGACCTGGTCCTAGACCAGCTCGCCGCCTCGGGCATCAAGGTGGTGCGCATCTGGGGCTTCAACGACGTGACGACGATCCCCGCGGACCCGGCCACCGTCTGGTTCCAGCACCTGTCGTCCGCGGGCTCCGTCATCAACACGGGCCCCAACGGCCTGCAGCGGCTCGACTACGTCGTCGCGGGCGCCGAGAAGCGCGGTCTGAAGCTCATCGTCCCCTTCGTCAACAACTGGAAGGACTACGGCGGCATCCCGGCCTACACCGCCGCGTTCGGGTCCGGCGGCTCCACCTGGTACAAGCACGCGCCCGCGCAGGCGCAGTACAGGAACTACATTCGCGCCGTGGTGTCGCGGTACGCTACGTCGCCAGCCATTTTCGCTTGGGAGCTCGGCAACGAGCCGCGGTGCATGCTCTGCAGCACCGACGACATCTTTGACTGGGCCACGGCGACGTCGGCCTTCATCAAGTCCCTGGACCCAGACCACATGGTGACGCTCGGCGACGAAGGCATGGGGCTGACGGGGGCGCGTGGTTGCCGTACTGGCTCACATACGGGCTGGACTACTGGCGGAACCTGCAGATTGAGACGATTGATTTCGGGACATTTCACATGTACCCGACGAATTGTAAGTTGGCACGGGCATCGTGTGCAACCACACCATCTTGCAGTGGCATAACGACTGACTATCGGCTTCAGGGGGCGTTCCGCTTAGCTTCGCCAGTTCGTGGATCACTTCGCATGCGTCGAAATGCGTGGCAGCGGGTAAGCCCTGCTTCTTCGAGGAATGTAAGTAAAGGTCTTCATATACAAACGGTGTTTTATCACTCCCTTGATGCTGGGCTGACTCGTTCTGTACAGACGGCATTCCTTCGTCGCAGGGTCACTGTGCCATCGAGCGGCCGTGGCAGGAGCTGGCCGTCCAGACCGAGGGGATCGCGGGTGACGCGTTCTGGCAGGCGGGCACGGTGCTTAGCACGGGCAAGACTCACGACGACACGTTCACCCTGTACCACGACACTGAGGAGTGGACCTGCCTTGTCACAGATCATGTGGCGGCCATACGTGATGGGACGAGGCTCTGATTTGACGACTGACAATTGCGCTACGTCTCATAACCCAACTTGATATGTACGCAGATCTCTTTTCCCTCGAGGGACGTGAAACGAAAGCTAAAATAAAGTACCAGCTAAAGATGTAACCAATTCATTTGATTATTGGACATTGTTTACATTGACTAGGAGAACAAGGTGGGCTAACAGAAGCCTGGTGAAGAACACCTCAGGGCTCCTGTCACATTTCTGAGAGTCTACAAAACGGTGGACGAGTGCTTGGGCACGCTGTACGCAGCGGATACGTGAAATATGGTAGCGCGGCTGAAGGAGTTCTTGAATATGCCCGAAGACACGCTCGTGGTCAACTGGAGACCCGACACCACGCCGTTCACAAAAACACGGGCTGGAGAAACTGTGGAGAACTTGCCCAAGAACCTTTTCTGCTCTTATTCATAAACAAATAAACCCTGGTTCTTATTTGAACGAAAGATCCGTACGGCAACACTCGGCCCTAAAGTCATCACGATTGTTTCTTGAAGGCCACCTAACCCGGTGATACGCAGGTGATCGACGTGTGGCACGCGGGTTACCTGATTACAGCTATCAGAAGCTCATTGATTCCTGTGGACATTTGCAACAGCAGCATAAATTCACAGCACAGCTGAACCCATGGACTGTCAACATTCAATGCTAGGCCAACACCATTTGATACAGCTCACCTGTAAATCCTCTGCCCGTGGTTCCTTCCCAGGTACCATTTTTCATTGCGCTTGCCATTGACAGCAGAACTTGGGCGCTGTTTCCATTTGGCCAATCCATTTGTCAAGTCGCCGTAGACTTGCACACAGGTTCGTTATCTCTTCCTTTTTTCCCTCATTTCCTTCCCAAGCCCATTCAGCAGACAAGTCAACACCTCCCAATTATTGACAGCAATTTTTCTCTTCACAGAAACCCTACATCACATCCTGCGGTTCCCGGAAACGAACGATGGATAGACTCAGCTTTGAGGTTGTCTCTCTCATTCTGGACGAGCTGCAAGGGCCTCATGGCAAATCGACGCTTGCGCCTTATTCAACCATCTCACGCCAATGGCAAGCAGCCGTTGAGAGGCGGACCTTTGCAAGTCTCACCGTGGAGGACCTGGGCCAGTTTCAAGCTGTCATCTCTTCATCCCCATTTCGCCTCCCGGCGTTGCGTGACCTCCGTTTCAATGTGGACCTGCCCACCGACAGCGAATCGCGCGCGAGCTACCACCGAATACAGTCGGCCGTCCTTTCCACGACAACATCACTCCTGAACCATCTCAGCACCTGGGAGAAGAAAACACAGGATAAGACCCGCTTCACTGATGACAGCTTTGGGCCTATCAGTCTCCGGCTTCAACTCAACCCAGAGCAAGCCCAGATAGGATTTCCAGAAGTGTGACAAATGCAGTGGAACGTCAAATCGAATTCCAGCAGAATGATTTGGAAGCGCTGGCCAAGCTACATTGTGTCTCACGCCTCAAAGTTTCGAGAGACGGGAACCAGTACCTTCATCCCTTCACTTCATGCCAACTCGCCACCCGTTTCTCTGCCTTAGAGAGTTTATATCTGGTATGTAAGGACATGGAATCAAAGCAATCAACGCTGCGAAGGACTACTCGCTCTTCCCTGGCTGATGGCATCAACAGCCTCGGCCAGCTACCTCATCTAACAAAGCTGACCATTCTGCGTGGCGGCGGCGAAACGCCATCAAATCACAGTTATAAAAACCTATGTTTGGAGGTTGAAGACCGAAATGGCGTCACGGTAGACCTTTAATGTGAGGCTATCCGGAAGCTGGCCCAGAAAGGTCGTCTTGTAGAGTTGGATTTGGTTGATGAACTTATTTCGTCGGACCTCTTTCGAGACCGTCGTCAACAGTCAGCTATGAATCATGACGTCACCCGAGAAAGGCAGGAAGAGTGGCCCTCGCTCCAGCGCTTGGATATATTGGCTTCCATGGTCGCACCAAGCGGCATGTGGTACTATACAGGCAACAAAGACGACGTCGAGCCCGATTTTTACGATTACGATGGATGGAACGTCCACAACCCGTTACATGAGTGGCGCACAAGCCCGAGTCCCGAAGAGTTTGACCCTCTAGCCATCGATCTGGCCGCGGCGGTAAGGCGGATGCCGCGGCTAAGGTCCTGTGGCTTCACAATAGTCTTGGAGGCCGATTCTGGCCATCAGCACAACATCGACCTACAATGCGTCGAGGCAGGCGAAAAATTGGAAACTAATGCCAACAACGAATATATGCCGGTGCGTCTGTGGAGGGTCGCCAATACGAACACGAACTGGAAGATGCCGGAGGAGTTCAATGCGATCTGCGCTGATTGGGTTGGGCCCGATGGTGAAGTCGAGATGTGTCAAGAGGGGCGTCTGTTGGAATTGCCCTGATTCACGGTCTTCAGTAGAAAATTCCTGAGTACCAACAAGATTATTCAGTCATTTCTAATCTGATGCCTAGCCGCTCAATGCTAGCAAAAGGCAGAAGATTACTCAAGTAGCTTCGCTAGGTTATGACTGGCATATACACAATTGATTGGTAGACACAGCAATAATGATGCTTAATTGCGGTTATCGTATCCCCTTGATATCCAGTAGGATATATATGCATAATTCCCAGTGGGATAAAATTTATACCACGACATTTAATCTTTATTCCCTAATGTCACCAGGACGGCATGGCATAGTGAGGCCAGCGTTGTCGTCATGAAGGGGAGGATGCCGACCAATTTCTCGCCGTTCTATGTTATGCCACCAGGAGACTCCTCTGAATGAACCCGCCCCCTGTCATCTTGCGCAACTACAGTAGAATCGTCACACCACCGCGGAGATCAATACCCCACCATCTTCTGCCCCGGAAGCTCCGTCAACCACCCCTCGGTATCCTCCGTAACCGTGTTCTCGACGGCGCACCGGTTCATGTCCGTGACCGGCTGCGTCTGCAGCACGCCCGGCATCCCGGGGCTGCCGCAGCCGTGGAACATGCAGGAGCTGTTGAGGGCGCGCTGCAGCGAGTCGCCCTTCCAGCCGAAGACGTAGTCGGCATGGGTGCCGTAGCCCTTGCCGTCCATGAAGGACCAGACGAACGGCTGTTCGGGCAGCAGCGTGCCGTTGGCGTCGCGCGGCCACAGGTCGACGAAGGCGGTCGTGTTCCACATGGTCTCGTACGCGAGCTGGGGCATTTTGACCTGCCGAGTCTCGGTGTTAGTATGGCCGTTTCAGTAACAAAGCAGATGTAAACCCCCGAAAGTTACTGACCGGATGCGACTCCGGACACTTTGCCCGGTTGAGGAACCCGCCGTCGCCCGGCGGCTTGATGTTCAGCATGTGCGACTGGTGGTCGGGGCTGTCGAGGTTGACGCCGTCCCAGCAGGTCGGGAAGTGGTGGATCGCCATGATGCCCGCGGGGCAGGGGCGCGAGGGGAGCTCGTACGTCTCGTGGCTGCGGGTCAGGATGGTCTCGAGGCAGGTGTAGCGCAGGCCTGGCAGACGCTGAGCGTCGCTGAGGTTGGTGATGGTGGGGCTGCCGACTGTCATGCGGAAACCCTGGAGCGGGTTAGTGTTTGGTTAAAGAGCATTGCATGCATATCACTTACCGGCTTGAACGCGCTGATATACTGATCCCCATCCGTCTCGAAATCGCTCTCGGTGTAGTAAATCGTCATGCCGCCCTTGATGTCGGGCGCGTCCCGGCCCTCGTACCCGAGCTGCGCGTTGGGGTACTGCGGCACGCGCTTGTAGGACCCGTTGGTCGGGTGCCGGAAGTAGAGGACCGCGGTCCAGTAGTTGGAGAAGTCCTCGGTGTAGGCGCAGGTCGTGCAGGTGCCCTGCTCGCCAATGTCGCCCGTCATGGTCGCGTTGAAGGCGTTGCCGCCGACGATCTGGTGCACGTGGGCCGAGGGGATCTTGCCCGGCTCGACGAGGGGGTCGAGGCGCTGGGAGGAGACGGTGGCGCAGCCGAAGCGGAGGGCGGCGCGGGAGAGCCCGGCCTGGACTATGAGAGGAAACCAGTGCATCACGATGTATGTCTTTTGGTCAAGAATATTCGAGAAGGACAAGATAGGTAGACTGGTAGAAACCTACGATCTCATAACAGCACAAGACGACGTCCAAGGTATGCTGTGCCCATCCAGCGCGGCCTCTTTCAGGCTATATGTACCTGGATGATCAACGGCTCACGGCAAGCTTTCGGCCAATGGATAGCGTGGAGGAAGTGCCGACGTCGCATTCATCAACTAACAGCGTCGTGATTGGCCAATCTTTACGATTATATATTGGGAAGAGATGCCGTAGATGGGCGACATTCCTCGGCATGTTAACGCTGGTGATTGGGCGTGCTGGTTGGACGGAGACCAATGTGGGACGGGACCCCTGAGATATCGCTAACTTGTCACTCTCCGTCTCCTATTGGCTCGCTAAACTGACTGAGTGCAGTCGACGGCGTCTGCGGCCTTGGAGATTCATCAGTTGAATCCCTTGTAGTTATCTGTACAGGTCAAGTCCAAGGACATCCCGCCCATGTTCAGACAGTAAGCGTCCCGCGTGCCGTTGGGACTCATGACATTGATGCCCTCAGCCCGGATATTGGCGCACGCCTTATCAGAGCTGCACGCCAGCGCACCGACCAGTGGCTGATACTTCTTACTCGTGCGCCCCCGAAACCCCTCAAACACGATATCCGAAATAGTCAAGGGGCTCGGGTACTGCAGGCAGAGCGTCAAGTTCTTCTGCCCATAGCACTGGTCGATCTCAATCGCGTAATCAATATTATCAATCGTCATATCCGAATACGTAATGTTGCGGACGCGCCCGTCGCCGCCCCCGCCCTGCAGGTCGCCCGAGAGCGCCGAGGGCGTGTTGGGCCAGACCTTGATGCGCGCGCCGTCGGACGCGTTGTGCATGGAGATATTGCCCACCCAGACGTCCTCGACGATGTCGAAGGTGCCGGCGTACTGGCCCAGCGAGCCGACGCTGATGCCGTGCGAGCCGTTGCAGAAGAGGTTCTGGACTAGGATGTTGGTCGAGTTGGGCTTGAAGGCGACGCAGTCTGGGGCGGTGGGAGTTAGCCTTTCGGTAATACCACTGATTGAAAGACCATGCTTCTTACCGTCGCCGTTGTTGATGACTGAGTTCTGGATCGTCACTCCATCACTGCGGTAGGTGTCCCATCCGTCCCTGTCGCTAGTCAGCTTGGTCCTCTACAACACTCAGTTGACCAGCCGCTATGGCAGGGGTACCTTACGTGTTCTTCGCCGCATGCTTACTGGTGCTTCGACCGGCAATGTCAATGTTGTTGAACACCGCGTTCGTCGAGTTGGCCACGAAGTGGTAGTACTGCGGGCTGTATCGCAATACGAGGTCGGATATGACGCTATCGTGCAGGCCGTCGATGCCAAACAGCACAGGCCGCAGCGTGTAGATGTCCTTGGCATGCGTGTCGTACCAGATCTGGCCATTGCCGTCTACCGTACCACCTGTTATTGGGTGTTAACAGAGTTGCGCGGTTGTAAGACAGCGAACTGTCGAAGTTCACTTACCACCGTAGATCCAGACGTCGTTTCCCCCAACTTGAAGAAGGAGGTGACGTTCTGAAAACCGAACTTGAATGAGTTGGCTTGCCAGTATGTGGTGTCGTTGGTGAACAGGATCTTGCCCCGGATGTCTGATGATAGTCAGCAGGGGTTCAGTGTTCTTTAGGCCAATTCAATGGAGGTTAGGGGTCAGCTAACCGATGTCGATATGGTTCAAAAAGGTCCAATCCATAGCGGTACCAATGACATAGGTTTCGTTCTGTCTGAAAACGGCCCGACCTCCGTCGTTGCAGCTGTTGAAAGCGTCCAGGATGCTTGACGAGTCATCGCTCACGCCATCGCCGTGGCTATCAATGAAGCATGTTTTGGTTCGCTCCTTGGGCTGAACGACGGTACGGTAGGGCGCCTTAGGGGAAAAGGCCAGGCACGGGCGGGGTGAGATTTCATCTGCCGCGGCGACCAAGCCGGTAGCTATAGTGAGGCATGTTCCCCATAATGTCGCCTTCATCTTGACCGTGGAGGATGCCCAAGCACACAACAGAGCTATATAGAAGGTGCAGCTACCAAGACTCTAAGAGACTGAGAAAAGGCCAAGGACGCAGAAGATGCAGGTACAATAGTGCCGCCATGGTCAGCCCTCGAGAGAACTGTGTGTATATATGCATGTCTAATGGCGGGATTGGTGGAAATATTGATACAGGCAATTACTTCTGCCGAAGATGTGGTTCGATGTGTTAGAGTAGGTGTTAGTCAGTCCGCAAATACCCCCCACTCGTTTGCTGATGCCCCTAAAACCCTCCCCGATTCCCCGAGTGCGGGGGAGGCACCAATACAAGTTATTATTCACTAATAAACACGCTCACTCGCTGCAGAATGAATGATAGAAGATCCCAAGTATCCGTGATATCTCATGCCTATAGTTTCTTCGTATTAACTGGATCAGATAGTTTCTCGGAGTATGTCGATCGACCAGGTCAGACAACAGGATCGAAATTTCCATGCCTGCCCTTGACGATCCCGTCAATGTCGCTCGTCACCCAGCCGCCGTAAAAGTCGCCGGGCTGCGGCTCGACCCGTTCCCCATCGACGTAGCAATCCCACGGCCCCGCATAGAGCGACAGGTAGCCCTTGATGGCCTCGAAGGGCTCGGTCGGGCTGTTGTACGACCAGATGCGATTGGAGACGGTGGTGCCGCCGTTGCCGTTGTTGCCGTCCTGGGACGAGGCGGAGATGGAGTAGTAGGTGGCCCGGCCCTTCCACTCGCAGAACGAGGAGCGCGAGGTTTGGGTGAGCGGGACCAGCATGGAGGAGGGCGGGAGATAGTATGCTTCAAACCCCAGGTCAGTATGCACTATCATTTTGCGTCACCGAACATTGAGGAAGAGCAGTTATATACTTGGTGGATGGTGGGTTTCCAGCACCCAGTATGCCTCTTCGGTGTCGGCAATCAGTTGGCCGTTCCACTTGACTTGTAAGTGCCTGGGAGTGCGCTCCAGCAGCGGCGGCCTTGGGAACAACTGGACATTCAACTTGGGTTTCGCGGACATGGTGGCAAAGATATCTGGTGATTGTGGATTTCATAAATGAAACAGAACAGGTTAAATCAGATATTTGCGTGTATGTAAAGTACAGAACCTCTCTACTTATTCTCAGACCAGTCGCCGGCGTCATCGACTTTTGAACGTTTCTACATAAGACGGCACTGATAGCCAAGCTGTGTGGCTCGCCGGTGTGGCCAAAGAATGTGGCTCAAAGCAACCAACCCAAGACCCCGGCCTAATTGCAGGGCTGCGTCATAGCGCCTGGCTCGACCTGCCTCCAGCGGCCAGTTGCGAGTCAACCCCGCCAAAACCCTTTCCGACATCTGATAAAACCGGCGCGCAAGCCTGACACGCCTGGAACTGCCCAAATCCCCACACCTTTTAGTTGTCGATTGGGGGTGGTTCACTTTAGTAGGAGAAGCACTGTCAGTCTGTCACTCCACCACCCCCAGTCAGCCAGTCCGCCACTATCGCCGCCAGCGACAATCATCCATCTTCCTCTCCTTGAAACACCCAACTTCCGCAACCACCACGATACCCCTAGATTGATACGTCTCTCATCGGCGCCCTGAGCATCGTTCGGCACCTAAAAGAACCATCCCACTCAAAACCCCGATTTTCCCGACCATACAGTCAAGATGAATAACAGAGCAATCGAGCTCGAGTTCCAGGCCTCGGTACGTCTGCCTCCAGCGCCCAGCGCCCAGCGCCCAACCGCCCGACGGCGAAATCCCCACGCCCTTCGCCACGTCGCCTTTGGAAAGACCACAAGAGCGCAACAGATGATGGAAATCAGGAAGGAATCCCGCTGACCAAACCGCCCACACAGTTCATCGCGCGCCAACTCCGCAACGATGCCAAAAAGGCCCGGCGCCAGGACGGCACCCTGCGCAAGCAGATCCAAGACCTCCTCAAGAAGGGCAAGAAGCAGCAAGCCTACCAAAAGGCCAAGCTCCTGCTGGCCCAGCAGTCCCTCGCCGACAAGCTCGACAACCAAGCCGACCAGGCCGAGCTGCAGGCCTCGCAGATGAAGGCCAACAACGCCATGAACCGCATGACGGCCATGGTGGCCCAGTCGACCAAGGTCATGGGCGCCGCGTCGCGCTCCATGAACTCGGAGCGCACCCTGTCCGTGCTCGAGCAGAACAAGCAGCAGAACGACGAGCTCGCCATCAAGTCCGCCATGCACGACCAGGCCGTCGCCGACACCACCAGCACCCAGGTCAGCGAGGACGCCGTGCACGAGCTGCTGGGCCAGCTCGCCGACGACGCCGGCGTCCAGCTGAGCGCCGAGTTCAACTCGGCGCAGGCCTCCACGGCGGAGCCGGTCAAGCCTCAGGCGAGCAATGAGCCGACGGCCGAGGAGGAGGATGCGCTGCAGCAGCGACTGCGGGCTCTGCGCGCATAAGGGCGAGGAATAAGCAGAACGGAAAGACGCATAGAAGAAACATCACTGGATAAAGAGAACGGAAACGTGCGGGTGGGAAAGCCGGAGAGGAGCATCCATGCGCTCTCACACCCCACGTATCGAGATGCTGAACCCCCGACGCAACATACGAACTTTGACAATATATGCTAAATGAGGATCGCCTCTTGGGGTCGGCGGCAAAGCTCGTAGCAGACTCCCACTTCCTAACATCGAGGGGTCCAGCATTGGACTAAGCGTGGCAATCACAGTCGATAGTCTGGAAATAACGCAGAACCAGGTGGCAAGAAGGACAGAGGAAAGAAGGCATCAACGGGAGTAGGCTTGGTTTGTTATTTCATTTTTCTTTGCTTTTTGCAACTGGGTCGGGTATTTGGGAGTCTCCTGGGTTTTGCGTAGTCATTATGGTCACACATATTCTCCCATCGTTCTTCACTAGACCTGAATCTGCCAATCAATCGTATATTGGACTTCCAAGGCAATGCTTCCGTTGAATTCGTTTCTAGACAACCCCCTATCCGTAGACATTTTCCAGGAGAACTCTACCGCCAACATTAACCGAAAACGCCGTAGTCTTCTGTTGTCCGTCTTGTCTTGTTTTGTCTTATCATTCATTTTCTCGTCATGGCCCAAGCCGCCTCATCATGTACTCCAGACGTCACGTCACCTTTACTCTACATGTACAGACTGGCCACCGCCGTGATATCCCGCTTAATCATCTCCTGCGCCTCCTGCATCTTCTGGTACAGCTCCGGGTCCCCGATGATCCGCGCCGCATTCTTGACCTCGCGGCACGTCTCGTCGAGCCGCGTGATGGTGCGCACGATGGTGCCCTCGAGCACGTCCGTCAGCTCCGTGATCTTGCGGAAGCTCATGCCGCGCGCCCACTCGTAGACGACCTCCACCAACCCGAACCGGGGCCGCGACACGAAGTCGTTGCTGTCCTCGGCCGACTGGATCACCTGGTGCAGCGTCTGCACCGCGTTCACCTTCTCCGAGATCTCCACCACCGTCTTGATGCCCCGCTCCAGGTTGCCCGGCAGGTTCGGCACCGTGTCCGTCTTCTCCTGGAACACAAAGGCCGACAGCAGCGCCGCGATCTCGGCGGGCTCGTACTCGGCCAGGACATTGTCGAGAATGAGCTCGGTAAGAACAAGCTCGTCGGCGCTGTGGATCTCGCACGCGACCTTGCCCTTGAGCTGGATGCGGGACTCGTCGTCGATAAAGGACAAATCCTTGAGCACCTGGATCCGCTGCTCGTAGTCGGGCAGCAGCTGCAGGTTCTGGTTCGAGAGCGACTGCCGCAGCGACGCGATCGTCTCCTTGATGAGCCACTGGTCGTGGCACATGGCGAAGTGCTTCAAGAAGTGCTTGCACCAGAGCGGCGCCTTATCGGAAGCTTCGACCTCCTCCTTCTTGCGCTTGCCCATTAGCTCCTGCAGCGGCAGGCTCTTGATCTTGCCCAGGTCCATCTCCTCCCACATGTCCGAGTCCCAGCTCTTGCAGATGGCGAACATCTTGTCCTTGGCCTTGACGTACGCCTCGCCGCCCTGGAAGACCTCAGGCACGATGCCCTTGGTCAGTTTCTTGGTGAGGCACTCGACGTCACTAAGCGGCACGTGCACACACCGGAAATGGATGTCCTTCTTCTTCTGGGGCAGCGGGGTGAAGGCGTGGAAGAACGACGAGGTGAAGGGCAGCAAGTCGGTAGAGTCGCGGGTTTCTCGCATGGCCCGGATCTCGAACACGTGGACGGTGGGCTGGCCGCCTAGCGTCTTCACGCTGATTCCGTCAGACAGAAGAATGCCAGGAGTCCGCACGCCGTCCTTTTGGAAAACGATAAGCCGCGACTGCGAGAACATCTTCCGCCCGACAGGAATGGTGAGCAAGCCTTGGTATAGTTCCTGCGTCATCTGGCGGAAGTTCATGGCGGCTTGATGACACTGATCCATGACAGGATCGCAGATGTCGCAGGAATCCCGCTTGATCTTGGCCAGATCGGCCTCGGACACCTTGACGGCCTTCTCGTGCTCCGGCAGCAGCTGCTGTGTCGCGTGTTCGGAGAAACTACGCTTAATCATTTCCTCGATCTTCAGTGCTTCGACACGCAGCAAGTTCAAGATCATATTATAGGTGAGTCTGAACTGGGACCGGAGCTTACTCGGCTCTCCCAGGATCATCTTCTGTAGATCAAGAGCAGGAGGCGCCTCGTCTCCACCTCCAGGAGGCACAATGATGACGGAACCAACAGTGTCCAGACCTCGGCGACCAGCACGGCCGGCCATCTGGGTGTACTCGCCAGGCAGGAGGTTTCGGAACGAATGGCCGTCGTGCTTGCGGTAACCCGAGAAGACGACTGTACGTGTGGGCAGGTTGAGACCCATAGCAAAAGTCTCGGTCGCGAAGAGCACCTTGACCAGGGTTTGGGCAAATAGGATCTCCACAACTTCCTTGACAATGGGCAAGAGACCGCCGTGATGCACGGCAATACCCCTGGCAAGTAGCTCTCTCATCCGAATGATTTGAGGCAAGTTGCGATCATCTGGTCGCAGTCGCGCCACCGACTTCTCAATGATCATGTGAATGTGACTTTTCTCTTGCGCAGTAGAGAAGTCTTGGTTACTCAGAGCATCCGCGTTCTCCTCGCAACGCTTCTTGGAAAAGACGAAAATGCAAGCAGGGAGCAAGTTGGACTTCTTCAAGAACTGCACCATATGCACCCAAAGGTTCTTATCTTGCGCCATCGAAGTGAAGCCGCCAGGTCGGCCAGCTCTGCCCATGTGGCCAGGGTTGTGACTAGCTCTCGGGGATCCTCCGCGACCTCGCTGCTGGCCCCCCACCCCCTGGGCCCGCCACGGCCTTGCTGTCCACCCCTCTGGTTTCCGCCGCGTTGGTTTCCGCGCTGGTTTCCACCGCCGCCTCTGCCTTGTGCAGCAGCCGGCGGTAGCATCTTGTCCTTGCCGCGCAGTGCTTGGTCGGCTGCCTTCCATCCCGCCTCACTGAATTTCTTGTCGGCGCTCACGATCTTGTGGATGTCCTTGTTCGCCCACAAGTAGTGCTCGAGAGGCACAGGTCTCTTCGGTGTAGAGATGACGTAGATATCCTTCTGTTTCGTGCGGCCAACCCAAGATGCGAATTCGTACGTGTTGGGCACCGTGGCTGAGAGAAGAATGAGAGATACATGCTCGGGCAACATGATGATGACTTCTTCCCAAACCACACCACGCTCAATGTCGTTCACGTAGTGCACCTCGTCGAAGATGACGAACTCGACATCTCGGATGAGATCTGCTCCCCGGTAAAGCATACTCCTCAAGATCTCAGTCGTCATGATCAAACAGCTGGCCTCGGGGTTGATCTGGACATCACCGGTCAAAATACCCACTTCATCGAAAGTCTGTCTGAAATCACGGAACTTCTGGTTACTGAGCGCCTTGATGGGCGAGGTGTAGATCGCCTTGGTCATGTGCCGCGCCGCCAGGGCAATGGCGTATTCGGCCACGACCGTCTTTCCGGCCGAAGTATGTGCAGCGACAAAGACCGAGTCGCCGTTCTCCAAGTGGTAAACCGCCTCCTTCTGGAAATTGTCGAGCTCGAAAGGCCATTCCCTGGCCATGTCGGGAACCAGTTCTCGGAAATTGGGAATGTCGCGCTTGATGTCCACCATGTGCGCCCACTCGCGTCCAGCCTTTCTAGCGCTGGACAACGCAAGGTTCCCGTGGGGATTGAGTGCAGGGAACTCAACAGGCAAGAGCGCATCGATGTCTTCGCCGTCTTCCTCGTCGCCCTCGGCTTCGGCATCTTCGCCTGTAGCGCCATTCGTCTTGGTTCCGTCAACATCCTCCGACCTCTCGGGGGCGTTCTCGGGCTCTTGGTCCAGCTCTTGTTCGACGGCTTTGGCGTCAGACTCGCTCGCCTTGTTCTTCTTCTTCTTGGTGAAGTCGATACCGCGGTCGAGGCCGGGGGCGATCTCCAATAGGCCGCCCTCGGCACCCAGCTTGATGACACGTTCCAGCTTGCTACCCGATGCGTTCGCTGCGCCGGGCGTAGGGCGGTGCAACTGGTCCTCCGAAGCCGCGATGGCGTCCACGCCCTCGAGGCCACCGGGCGCGAAGGGCACGAACCCCGCCGCACCCCTCACGAAGTCGGCGCGGCTGGCGGGCTTCCGAGCCATGCTGGTCGAGTTCTTGGCCGTGGCGCTGTTGGCGGGGACGGTGACATTTTCGTAGCCGACGACGCGGCCCTCGAGCCCCTGGCGCTTGAAGCGGGTGACGGTGCGGGTCTGGGTCGGGGCGAGGCGGAAGAGCTCGGTCAGGTCGGCGGGGGCGTCCCAGCGCTGCTGCAGGCGGTTGAGCCAGTCGGTGTTGAAGGTGCGCGAGGGCGCCAGGAAGTCGCGCTCGAGCTGGGCCTTGACCGCGTCCGGGTCGGGCTTCACGCGCTTGCGGGGGCGGCGCTGGTAGAGGAGGTCGTCGATGGTGCCGACGCCGTCGGATTCGGTGCTGAGGCGGAGCTCGCTGAGGATTTCTGCGAGGTCCGGTGGTGACGCCATGATGGGGGTTGGGGCGTACCTGCGTAGGTATCTGGCTGTTGGGGTTTACCAACAAGATACAGCAGAGAGGCTCAATGTAGGTGTTGATTGTGGTGGTTCGGATCTACAAGAAGACTGCTGTCATCTTTGGTGATTAATGATTTGCTTCCTTGCTCGGAATAGGCTAACCTAACCTTAGGTCTTGGTGGGATGTTGGCAAGCTCCATCGCCCCAATTGCGAGCACCGGGAGCTTTGTTCTGGTGGGGGAGAGAGGGGTGGAGATGGACTGACCTGACCTCATCCATACATAATACGTCAATTACGGCGACTTTGTGACTGGCCCTTGTCAGGATGCAACCTGCACCGTTGTTTCTATGAAGAGGACATCGCACTTTTCGTTCCATGCCTTTCGTCTAAACCTGAGTATGTTACTTCTAACTTCTATATCCATACTTTTGCGGGTTGCTGCATCGCAGCTCCGATACCATTGATGAAATTGCGGGCAACTGCAGATTGGACAGCTGGGATCTTTCCCATCTCAGGTTGGCCCCATCGCTTGGCAGTAGTACATGTACCTACTTCCTTAGGCCGGCAGAGGCAGCGTCATTGACGTCTGTCCTCAAAACATGTCAAACAGACCATAATGCTGTTACAGGCCCTTCTCTGTTTGCTGATTTTATCGCAGTCCTTACCACGCACAGCATTTACGGGTCTCAGCATACATTGTGTACACAATTCCCATAATGGCATTTCATTTCTGCATGTGGAATCCCATGAAAGAGCTGCAGAGCAATGCAGCCCCACACCATGGTGATTACGAATGTGCGACTACCAACATGTCCTTCTTTACCCCTATTACTGGCATTCCATCAAGTTGCAGTTTACAGCATGCTACTAGATTAAGCAGGTGAGTTTTCCTAATCCCATCAGGCTGTTCATACTGCATCGGGAGAGGGTTCGGCTTGGATTTGTTTACCCCTACGTGGATGGCATCGATTCCAGCCCGGTCAACAGGTGAATACCTTGAGCTTGGTAACGGGTATGCCAAACACGTTGCTGTTGGTAACGTCCTTCGACTTAGGCCGTCGCGTTAAATCTACAAATAAATGTTCTCGTGTAGATCCTTCATAGACGGCCAGCTACGCCTGTGAAATAGGTTGTACAGATTTGTGTCTCGCTGCGGCGACTATAAACTGAACTCCGTTGTCAAAAGTTCACATGATAGCGGGTCTGTGAACAGCAAATCTGATGCCAACCCTTTTCATTGAACCTATCTACTGTATCCAGAAGACTATATACAAACCCACAGAAACGGGAATACGAATGCGCTGGGCGAGATCACCCAACATGGTCAATAAGCTTTTGATGGCATACTGCGCGCGCCAACTTGCTGGTTACATGCTTTATAGTACGCTCTGTCCTCACCGCCTCTGGAGGGACACATATTCACTGACAGGAAAGTTTACCCACGTATTAGTGCAGCTGGGCCTGGTATTGCGGTCTGGAAACCTTCAGGGTCCTTGATATGCAGGTGGGAATTGAAGCGTATCGACTACCCTCCATCCGATAGAACAGCCTAGACCTTCGATTGACACAAGCAGTACATTAGATCGAACCATGCAAAGGATCAGGCTCGGTCCGTTCCAGAGTCTACTACGTAGTCGTTCTCATCTCCATCCCCTGAAGGAGCATGAAAACCCTGAAAGCCTAATCGGAGGCGTACTAAGAGATAGAGGTAGTAAGGTCTGGTTTCGTATAAGCACAAACACATTCACCCTTACGTAGTTCATGACGGAAGTTCAAACGAGATAGTGACGGGCTGTGGTTACTTGTACGATATGAGATCCTTGACTGGGTGGGCTGCTATATGAAGCGCCATCAGGGACAAGGAAGTACAAGGCCATTAAATATCGATAAGGTCACAGGGCGAGTATCGCATTAGACGTATAAATGTATTAATATATATATATATTACATATATATCTATATAAAGATGACTCCTCCCAGGTCGCAGACTCCAACATTAAAAGCAGCTGCGACACAGGTGAAGACTACTTTTAAGGCAGTCGACGAAAGCACCAACGGTAGTAACAACACGACTCCCCATTGGTCTCCCTACTCGTTCTCGCGAACGTCGATGACGGTCGACTTGAACTTGCGCGCCGGCACCTTGCGGTTGAACAGGATATCCGCCTCGCGGTACGACCGGTGCTTCAGCTCCGGCAGGAAGAAGTATGCCGACACGAAGCAGACGACCGCGGTGCCGCCCCAGACGTAGCCGCACTTGCCCGCGATGTTGCCGCCCGTCGGGTTCAGCATCCAGGACGCGAGGTAGATCATCGGGATCTCGGCGACGTAGTACGCCGCGCGGCCCACGCCGGTGCTGAGGGCGCGCAGCCGCACCGACGAGGTCTCGGCGATGATGGTGTAGGAGATGGGACCGAGCGTGCCCGCGAAGACGAAGGAGATGATGACGCCCAGGCACGCCTGCGCGTAGTTGGTCGAGTTGGTCTGCGGGATCGAGGCGCAGATGCCCAGGATCATCAGCAGGGTGATGTTGGTCGCCGTGCCCCACAGGTAGATGGTGCGGCGGCCGAACCAGGCGGTCAGGGGCCAGGAGAGGGCGTTGGCGACGAATTGGAGGCAGGAGTTGATCAGGTTGAGCTGGAATGCGAACTCGGATGTCATGCCGGCCTCTGTTCTCACGTAGGAGATGGTCAGCCATGCATGATCCATTGCGATATGTGAAGGCAGGTTAGGTAGAAATGGTACTCACGTTCGAAGAAGTAGGTGGCCTGGTTGGCAATCAAGTTGCCGGCAAAGTTCTGCGATGCGTACATCAAGCAGGTGATGATGGTACGTCTCCGGTCGACGCCCTTGAACAGGTCCAAGAGAGAGGGTTCGCCGCCCAGCTTCTTCTCGATCTCGACGGTTCGCTCCATCATGGCGAGTGTCTGCTGGGTGCCCTCGGCGTTGCTGTTGCTTCCGAGGCGCTCGATGGACCGGAGGGCCTGGGCCTTCTTGCCGCGGCGGAGGAGCCACCAGGGTGACTCGGGCGCGATGAAGATGAGGATCATGAGAGGTGTCTATAGATGGGGTCATGATTAGCCATGGCAAGATTATTGTCATGCGGGTCGCTGTGTACTTACGGGGAAGATCCACTGCAGAGCCAGAGGGACTCTCCATGACCACTCGTCGTCCCGCTTGTTGTAGCCATAGGTGGCAGCCGCGACGATGATGGAACCGATGGACCAACTCATCTGCAGCGTCGCCGTGCAGGCACCACGGAGGGCGAGGGGCACGATCTCACTGGCATAAGCGGGAGCATTGGCGATGAAGAAACCCCAAGGGACACCTTCGAACGCTTGGCCGATGACCAGGAGCGTGAGCGAGTTGGCCTGCAGAAATTAGAGTTTAGTAACATGTTACCTCTTGTATGCTTGACTTAAGACTGCATCACAAAAAGGCCAGACATAGGCTAAGAGAGGATGTGCCGCTTACGAAGAAACTAATGAAGATGGTGGCATTCATCATGACCAGGGCTAAGATGGTAGTCCAACGGTACCCGAGGCGGTTGGTGACGGGGCCGGCCAGGAAGACGCCAACGAAGGCGCCGCATTGGCCCGCCTGGAAGAGGGAGCTCTGCCACTTGGTCTCGATTTCCCATTTTCCGTCCGCTGTTTCGACGCCGTATCGTCGCTGGAACGCGGGGAGGGCGACAAAGTTGCCGTTCAGGAACATGTCGAAGGATTCCATGACCTGCGCAGTAGAGAAGGGCATTTGATTAGCTCATGACTTTCTTTCTTGTTTTGGGGCTATACGGGTTTTGGTAGGTGGCTTGTATGCATGCAATGCAGGTTGCAAGCATGTAAGCCAGGACTAGCCCGCGGCCACCACCCGATCCTCCCGCCCCCTCCCAGAATCGCGGATACGAAATCCGCATGCAGGGAGAGAGCAAAGGTAGAGAGGCAGAGATTGCGTGGGTGAGAGAACTTGAGGGGAAACTGACAATTGTGAAGCACATGATGAAAGCCCAGAGACAAGCCCACGGGTGGCTCTTGACGGACTGCCACAGGCCCTGCGAGTGCTCGTGGTTCTCGCCGTCGAAGGCATCGTTCATGAGATCCGAGCTGGCCAGGACCTCGGCGTGAAGGATGTCGACATGGTGATCGCTGTGCAGACCCTCCTTGGTCTCCTTCATATGGGCAGCATTGTCGTCTGACGACATCTTCGCGTTCGCCAAAGCAGTGGCTCTGCTCTTCTGCCAACAGCGCTATTGTCAACGGCTTGGGAGATATACCGGACAACCTATGTGTGAGAAAATACAAGGTGTGGAGGTCGGGAACGGTGGACAGGCCAAGAGAGACAAGAGGCCAAGAGGGCGTTAGACAAGGCGCCAAGTTGGTGCTTATATAGTCTTGACTTTCTGCCGTACCCGGCCCGCGTCTTCCAGCCCCCCATCATGTTTGTCTCGTCTTGGTCTCGTTCATTCGATATTACCCCATGTTTCTAGCTAGGTAAGCTGTAGGCTGTAAGGATCTTGGGGAAAGGAACAAAAAAAAAAGGCGGGTTCAGGGTGAGATTGCGCAAGGGTGTGCCCGGGACCGTAAGTAACTCACTCGCGTAGTGGGTGCGTACTCGAACAGATGGGAGAAAAAAAGTGTGCGCATGATACGTGGATCGATTACTGCAAAGTTGAGTTCAGCGAACCCAATTCGCTAATGTACAATTACCCTTGTAGGCGTCCGGGGACGTGATGGGTGCGCATCTTTCGCCAGCGAGTTGGAACCGGGGGCTTCCTAACGACCCCTGAACCTCCCCTAGCAGCCGGGTCCGGGGCGCAAGCCCGAAACAGTTCGTGGAGCCCGCTCCAGCTGCCACTACCACACACACTACCCCGCATCCCCCAGTTCTCCAGCTTCTCTTCTCCAGGCTCAATCCTTCTCCGCAGTTTCTCCAGATGACCAACTATTGCTTTAGCTGCATTTATCCACGGCCATTAGACCATTAGGTTAACCTAGATCCCGGTTCGTTTTGGGGAAATGATGGCCTCGAGCGATTCCGACTCTCTGGATGTTACATGTTATTCGTGAATATTGACGTGTGTAATTACCCCGAGTGCGCATCCATCCATCCGTATCAGCGTATATCTTTCCGTATCCCTCCCATCCTAGCCGGCCTGCATCGCAAGTGGATAAGTCTGCTCAGCTGCACCGTTAGTCGCCCAATCATGCAGCCTCGTCTTTATTGTCGTTGTGCCTGCCCGTCCTGTCCAGGTCGGATCGAGGAAGCAAGCCACGGCAAGCCCAGGTGTGTCGAGTATAGCAACCCTGGCAACGCCTCTCGCACGATACTTGGGACCCGAGCAAGAGTCCCACCGAGACAGCGCCGGAACCATGTGGTGGAAGTGAGACGAATCATCTTTCACCGCTCACCACCCGGCTGACTTTGTCTCTCCTCCGAAAGAACACACCCACACTAGGTCTGAATAGTCAGGTGACACGACAGGAATGCTGGCTTCTGGCCCATTCCTTTGGTGCAGCGATTCGTGTTTGGATCTTTGCAGAAAAGGCTCAGCTACCCAATCAAACTACCAAACCCCTTGCGACCTGAATCGGCCCTGGTGACCGGCTGAAACCCCCCTTCCCAGGAAAGCTTCTGCATTCTGTGAGAAGGTCGGCGTAGCTTACCGCAAACCACCCACGTTCCAATCAAGTGGATAATGCAATACCACGTGGTATAGTTCATCTGTTGGTATTAATTGCTTTTGCCAATGCCGCGGCTCTCGCTTACTAACACGTGACTTGAATCCTGGACATCGTGTACGCTCTTTTCCCTGCTGTACTGGAGTTATCATGTTTGGAGTTAAAATTGGCAATTCGCGGCCATGTGATTCGATACCAGCCCTGGCATGTCGGCTACGAGCTACAGTACCCTCGTGTCACAGCCAAGGCAAGAAAGCAATGTCATCATTACCATACGGTGATCGCGCCAAAACGGCGTCGGATTCTAGCTAGGTCGCGTAGAGTCGGGTATTGGCCATTATTAGGCCCGATATCCCGCAGCTGGTAACGTTCCTAAGATGTCAGCCGCTGAAGACCGCCCGCGAATACCCATCCGAATATCACGGCTCTGTCGCGCTCCCTTACAGCCTTGGTCACTTTACCTGGTCATGTGGCTGGAAGCGAAGGGATGAGAGAAAGAGCCTTTGAAGATTTCTAAAGCAACTGCCCCGTATCCAGATATCTTGGTCGACATCAAGCTCATCCTTGCTACTTAGTCTTGCCACCGCTCTACAGCAGATTCCAGCATCAGGGAGAAGACTTGGTTGATCTCTAGTTCACGCCCCAAGGGAGAATCTATTTCAGAATAAAACGAGAAACATCGGTCATTGCCGAGGCGAGTTGCTCTGCATACTATGCGCCCTTGAGACGAAACATTTCGATCGGGGTCGAGAAAAGAGAGGGCCGGCAGGGTAAGCTTAAAAACAAGGTACAGATTAGTGTCGCGCCCAGACCCCACGATCTTGATTTCCCCATTAATCATTGTAATCCAGAAAATGACGTCGAATAATTGGTCAAAACATATGGTGCAATGTTGGACAGGAAAAGCGCTTGGGATGCAGAAATGTGAAGAGTTTCGTACCATATGTGCTCTATTCGGGGCTCTTCCGTAAATCTATATTAGTCGCGCAGGAACTGATTCATCTGCATCGCCAACCACATAGGTACGGGTGCTTTGTGAGCTCTAAGCATCCCCTCGCTTCCTTGCTTGCATGGGTAGAGGAGCAATTGAGACAGAATTAGAACTAGAACTGGGTTGAGTTACTTGTCATTCATCATTAAGCAGGGTATAATCTATGTAGTACGTGCAGCTATGCACGTGTCGATGTGCATTACCACAGTCCATCCATCTCCGCCATAGCTTCTTCCTCATCCGCATCCACACTCCTCTCCACCTTGGAAGGTGGCTGTGACTTAGGGGGCGGCCGAGACTCCGCTGCCTCCGCCTCCGCCATTAAAGCGTCTAAGTCGTCTTCCTCGTCATCGACGAACGGACCCGGCTTAGTATTACTCGGTTTCGACGCCGCTGATGGTTGTGACGGCTTTGATAAAGCCTCGGCTTCTGCTTCTGCCATCAGAGCATCCAGGTCGTCTTCGTCGTCTGGTACGGCCGGTTGTGGTGCGGGTGGCTTGGCGGCGGCGGGGTTTCCGCTACCGAACAAGGAGCCCCCGTTGCCGAACAGCGAGGTGGACGGAGCCGCCCGTTGTGCCTCCTCCTCGGCCATCAGGGCATCGAGGTCCTCCTCGTCTGGTTCGCCTCCCGCAGCGTCGGTCGCAGGCGCCGCAGTCTTCTTCGACCCTCTAGGTGTAATATCGTAGATATCCTCATCCCCAAACAAATCGTCGCCGACCGCAGGTGTCCTCGGTCGCTCGCTGGATCCTCCCCCGTTCTGGAAGATGGGAGCTATCCGGGCGGGGAGTGTAGTAGCGTCGCGGCCGAGAATGTCGGTAATGATTTCGGGCACTTCGCCTTCTTCGTCGTCGTCCCGGTGGGGCCTGGGCTTTCCTTCGTCGATCCACGCGAGCCTCTCCATCTGCATGTGCTTGGTGTGGCCCGTCTTCTCGATCATGGCCAGGGCGTCGAGGAACTTGGCCTTGGGAAAGAGGTCGTCGAGCCAGAGTTGGTAGAAGGATAGTAGCCGTGCCGTATCTGAGTACTACACGAATAGTTAGTTTCGGTCTCCTGGGTGTTACTTCGAATAAGTCGAGCTGGCTTGCCTCGTGGCCTTTGCCCTTGAAGTGCAGCTCGCGGGCTTTCCTCCGCAGTTTCGGTATACCCTTGTCCGATAATAGTCGGGGCGTGTCCAGCTTTACATTGGGCACTCTTTGCTTCTTGGCTACGTTGACTTCTTCTTCGATACCAAGTCCGCTGGCATCTTTGCGCTTCTTGGACTGGGGATCGGCTTTCCCTTTGGCATTCTCGTCGCCCGAGTCGGCGAACGGATCGGCGAAGTCGTCGACATCGAAATTGTCTAGATCATCGTCGACGGTCGGGCGATTCGATTTAGTTGCAGCCATGTTTGATTTGTCTTTGGTGAGTGCAGTGGTGTGCAGATAATACCATCAACAACGCTGGAGTGTACTGAAGAATGGTTATCTACTACCTAGAAGACGCGTCTAAGCGCGTCGCATCCAATTGATCGTTAATTGATGGACCCAGTTTGGCGGGGTGCTAAGATGCGGCTTTCGGATCTAGCTTAGCCACGTCTTGGCTTGAACAAAGTACCAGCCACAGAGAAGCACAGCAGTAGCCGAGATTGAGCCGCTTAGGTAATCGCCGGGCGATTGGCAATTCGCGAATTGGAGAGCTCCAGCTTCGACCTCGATCCATTGCCTGGAAAGCGCATTGAAAGAGGTTCTGGCAGCTCAAAGTACTGGACTGGACCACTCAATTGAGTCCGCCCGCCATGTCGACTCCTCAGCAACCGACCTACGTCCCCAGCAAGGTCTTGAAGACCGACTATCCCGTGAGTTTGTCCCGGTCCTGGCGGCGGTCCAATTGGTGCGGTGTTGTGATGCAGGGAAACTGACAGGCCCCCGACGTAATAGCTCATTGACAATGACCCGTGAGTTTCCCCCGCCCTCGGACCGACGACGATGCACCGATTCTGCGAAAAGCACACGCTGAAGAAGGGGTACGATTGGAGCGTGGTTGGTACTGATGCGGCAACAGTCACTTCAAGCGAGTCGTTGGCTATGCTAGACCCTCCGACTACGTCCACGGCGTAACGGCCGCCATCGCCGGACCCGGTGCGCTCTACGCCATGGAGAAGTTCGCCCCCTCACAAGTTGGCCGCGGTGGATTTGCGCAAGCTATGCGCCTGACCGGTGTCATCGGTGCCATCGGCGGCTTCCTCTACTACTACCAGCGATCGACGAGTACGTGACAAACCTTTTTGGCCCGAGCATTTCGAGGAGGCTTCTTCGGGAGAGAACTAACGTCTGGTGCGAACTACACAGTGCGCTTCTACGGCATGTCGGAGAACGCCCGCGAGGTCGAGATGGACATGCGCGAGATGGTGGACAAGGTCAAGAAGGGCGAGACGCTGTACGGCGAGAGCCGGCTCACCCCGCACATGCAGGGCGTGGCCGCGCGCCAGAGCCGCTACTCGGCCCTCTTCATGTACGGCATCCCGTGGTTCAACTTTGTCAACCACAGCCAGCACGGCGTCGACACGGCCAAGTACTACCGCGCCGCCGAGCGCGAGCTCGAGGGCGAGCGCACCGGCAAGGCTCAGGGCGAGGCGGTTACTCTGGCGTAAACCAACCGAAAGAAAAGAACAAGATGGAATCGGCCAGAGCACGACGGGAGTGGTGTGTGGAGCGATCAAAAGGGGAGAAGGCGGAGGTGGTCGCATGGCAGTCAAGACGCGGAGCAATCTGTACATATTGTATATCAGGAGCCGTCGAAAGAAAGACCACGGCTTCTCGGAGAGAACAGGAAGAAATCAAACTAAAGCTGTCATTTGTCATTTGTGTCTCGCACAAATCTCTGCTTGCCCGACATAGCCATCTCGTACAAAAACTCCGCTAACCCAATCTCCTAAGTATTTACACGTACTTCGCCCAGTTATACTGTATACCTACACAGCGACAATATCACTTACCACATCGAGGTATTAAAACTCGACAGATCCTCCTCGACGAGTCCCAAGATGTGGTTATTACCCGAGAACCAGTCGCCCAACTGCACATTCCTCATTATATCATCAGCACCACCAGCACCCGAATCATGACCGCCGCCATTAACATCATTACCCGCACCGCCACTGGGATCACCACCCCCGCTCTCGTCCATGGGCATGATCCCCAGCTGGCTCAGGTACAGATCGAACTCGTTGCCGACGGGCACCATGTCCTGGTCCCAGGCCTGCTGGGCCTTGGCCTCGGCGTAGAGCAGGGCCACGTTGTAGAGCACCGTCGAGAGCCGGTGCAGCTTCTCGACGGCGGGGCTGATGCCGCAGCCGGCCTCGAGCGACTGGATGAAGCGCTCGAGGTGGCGCAGGTCCGAGGTCGAGGCGTCGCTGCCGGCGTTCTCGATGACTTGGCAGAAGATGACGATGAAGGGGATGAAGGGGGCGTAGAGGATGGTCCTGAGATTTCGGCGTGAGTTGATGTAAAGGGGACAGATAGATAAGAAATGATTTAAACCAGTTGGGTCCGGGGTGGGGAAACTTACCAGTGAAGATAGATCACCTTCAGACTCGTGTCGTTCATCATGTCCATGCACTCCTGATGACTCCGCATCGCAGACCGGGCCGCATCCGTACACTCTTCCGCAAACGTCCGGCTCTTGTTACCGGTACTATTACTCTTCGCCGAGGAATCACCACCGCCACCATTGTTATTCGTCCCACTCGGCGGCAACGCCCGGTACGCCAGCGCCGCGCTGCTCCAGTACCCGACCTCGTCGCTCTTGAGGATGAGCGCGAACATCTGGGCGTCGCGGTCCCCGCCGCGCGCGCGCGCGGCCGCCTCCTCGAGCAGCCGGCCCGTCTCGCGCAGCAGGACCTGCAGGTCCGCGACGACGGCGCGGACCTGCTGCGCGCGCGTCGCCCCGGCCTGCCGCAGCGCGCCCGGCGAGTACAGGCGCTGGTAGATGCGGCCCTGGACCTCGGCGTGCTTGATCCACAGGCTCAGGATCGCGGCCGAGTGCCCGCTCCCCGCGACATTGCCGCCGTAGTTGGTGTCGTCGAGCGCCGTGCGCTCCAGCACGCTCGGCACGCCGATGTCGTAGTCCTGCAGGACGCTGGCGCGGCCCAGGCGCAGGCTCAGGCCCTTGTCCAGCATGTACGCGCTCCAGAAGATGAGGGCCTTGTTGCGCCGCAGCTCGGGCGTGTCGCCGCGCTGCGTGTGCTCCTGGTGTAAACCTAGAGTGCGGCACATGTTGGCGGCGCGCTCGGTCAGGAGCCAGGCCAGCGAGGGGCGCGAGACGTCGACGGCGAAGCTGGCGCCCATGAGCAGGGCCTCGCAGTTCTCGAGCGTCGCGGGCATCAGCAGCGGGAGCTGGGCGATGGCCGTCTCCATGTTGAACTGGCACATGGCCGTGCACTTTTCCAGGGTGGCCTTCTCGGCCGTCCCCGCGGGGGCGCGGATGCTCTTCTCGAAGAAGAGGTAGATGAGGCCCGCGTTGACGTTCAGAAACAGGGCCTCGGGGATGTCGCTGTGGTCCGTGTGGAAGTAGAGGCGCCGGCACCGCTCCACGAAGACCTCCTGGTCCGTGAAGCACGTCACCACGAGCAGCATCATGGACCCGGGGGCCGACTGCAGCTCGCGCAGCTCCGAGATGACGAGCTCCATGGGTGGTATGGGCAGGTCCTTGAGCCGGACGTAGCCCTTGCCGCTGCGGTGCTTGCCGCCGGCGGCGGTGGTGCGGGCGGCGGTGCCGTCGAAGTAGCTCGTCGTGCTGCCCGGCCCCGTCCGCGAGTTCTGCAGCTCCACCATCTGCTTCAGCGAGGACAGGGCCGCTTCCATGCGCGGGTTGGAGCCGGAGAAGGGCGCTACGGCGATGGAGGCCGTGGCCACGAAGTCGGAGGCGAAGGCGGCGTGGGCCGCCAGGGAGGTGGAGCCCTCGAAGGTCTCGGAGTCATCTGGTTCAAAGACAGTAGAAGTATCATCATAAGGGGTCTTTGACGGCGATAGGTTGTCCGATGCTCCGCCCGGAGTTGCCGTTGGACTTTCGTTGTTCTGTTGCCGCGTCCTCCTGTCCTGGTCTGAGGGCGTATTAGAAGAGGATGCGAGGGAGCTGTTGTTTGCTGGTCGCGGGCTGGTGGATAAATCTCTCAAGAGGGCCTCGATCGTAGCGAGCCGATCGCCCATAAAGTCTATCTTCTTTTCACTGGGGGGTGTCAGGTCAAAGTACGTTTGTCATGGAGGTGCGCAGCGTACTATTGGCTGGAGATCAGGACCCTTTGCCGGGGCTCCTTGGGCTTCTGGCCCAGGCCGGTAGAGCTACAAGAGCGCTTGGCGCTCCGGCAATTGGAACATGGCGTTTCTTTATCGCAGCGAATCTAGCCAGACGGGCTCGGTCAAAATGTCTCTTACACTCGTCGGGGTTCGGGAGTAAGCACTTACCTTGCGTAAACGACACTGATCACACTATACGTACAACACCAATCAATGTCAGTCTTTGGAGGGGATGATATGGCTGCACTGCAGAAGACGGAGGATCTTGGACATCTCAAAGTATATCGGCGGCCGAGGGAGGCCGTCGGATGCAAGGCTGGAAGGGGTAGGATCCGGCGGTTGGGTTGACTGATTGGACACTGAATTGGAACTTACGGCTCTCCGAACGCCTGGCGGGCTGGCTCCACCTCCACCCAACGTCTCGGCTTCGGCGCCCATGGCTGGCGGTTGGTTTCAATTCAATTCAATCCAATCCCAAGTACCTCACCACCAAGTTCAAGGGTGGCTTCTTTGAATGCTAAAAACACACGGTTGAAGGCTATGCAGTGGTAAGTCTCTGGAAATAGAAAGATGACATTTCTTGATGGGCATCCAACCGACAGTCCGCCTGTATTCGTGTTCGAGTTTGGCCGAGCGCGGCCAAAGGGGAAGCCTAAAATGGCGGCATCCGCGCGTCCCGAGTCTTTCCGCGCCCCCAAATCATCTCATAATCAGGACATAACACCCCAATCACCTCACCAAACGATTGATGTATCTCAATCGCCCCGAATAACCAGGCCAGACTAGCAGAGAAACACTCGGATCAGTGGCTGTGCCTGTTTCTATTGATCGACTACTGACTGTGTGCAAAGCTGCAACCGGGTGAATCAATCTCTAGCTCGTTAGCCCGTGTCAGGGGTCGGAAGCCGGGTCACGTGGTGCCATATCAGCTCAACTCGGCGATGCAGAAGATCAGTCAACGCTTGGAAGGGGAATTCAGTGGCATGCCAAGATGTATGTGCTGCTGCTTTTCTTAGTTGAATTGTGGATAAGATTTATCTCATCAAAACGAGGCTGGCGTGTTTCATGCGAGCATTTGTGCTGAGCATCCTCGTTTTGCTGTTGGTCGGTCCTCCGGCGATACATCGTCTAGGCAAGCGCAGCCCAATCGACAATTCAACCCATAGACATATACCGGATATTTCGGGCTACGTTCTATGTTAATATCCAGCAAATAAGGGTGCGCGAGTATTACCGGATTGCCTACATAGCTCACCTCGAAGACACCACGAACGACAAGCCTGCAAGTGGAAGGAAAAGGAGAGTTGTCGTCATTCCGCTCGGCTCCCACATCCTCTAGTCCAGGCCCATGTAGGTCACTTAAGCCTTATGTTGTTGGGCATGAAGGCATTGGAATTCGCTATCGGATGTTGCCCATAGATATGGACAGAACTGATGGTTCCAATCCAGCGCAGCAGCCCGGAACGTGACGAGGGCTTTGCGCGTGAAGCCTTCTGTTCTCCTCCAATGAAATAAGGAAAGAACACGTCTATTTCCTCAAGTTATCTGTTGTTCACGACTAGCCCACGTACCATCATGCTGTGCTGCTCAAGTTGTACCAGCCAGCAACCCAACACTTGTGTAAATGATGCGTTGACCCAGCCAAAGATAATTTCCCCTGCCTTCCTCTGATTAAAGCCCGGTCAGCCCATCAAATACGAGCACCAACATTAGAGATTTTTATCCTTTAAACCTATATCGGTAGTATACACCTAGGCAATATGGTTTGAATTCGAATCTAGAACGAGATAAGTATATAGAATAAATCAGGAGGCTTTATACACTGTAAACTCGAGTAGATAGTGGGTGGAAGAACACCAAATGTACATTGATTCTACCTTATTCGTCTCTATTCGGTCTAGTGCCTCTTGTATGGTGTGCATATGTGAGACATACATACATTTCGGTGGCTGACTGACCAGGTTGCCAACTCGGTAGCCATTTTAGAGTACAGTCACTTGCTTTCTACCCATACGGTGCCGCGTCTCCAACAGAACCCAAGGCTTTCCGCTACAAATAGTCTCATGCCGTCATCGAGGATCGCAAGAGCCAACATCTATGCTCGACCCAAGGGCCGGTCAGGCGCCTTTAGGACTTTGGTCGTGCGAAGCCTCATCTGGGGTATGACAGCCAGGGTCAGACGGCGTTTGGCCATATTAAAAACCTGCTCTGGCTGAGCGCCACTCAGCGAACTACCGGGAACATGAACCTGGCTCTTCACCGCTGCGATGTTGATAACTGGCTACGAACGCGAACGAAGGGGATGATGTGAGCCCCTTTTCGGCCTGCAGACCGTGTCCCACCTTGGCGCCCCAAAGAGACTGCGCTGGTCCAATACAGATACGAAGGGAGGCAACTACACCACACGCAGGATAACGCAAATTATCTACCAGCCGACTGGAAACTCGGATGATGACTCGTTATCAGGTCTTAGGATGGGTGGCCTGGGCATGTTTGAAGCCACGGTGCAGATGATTTATAGGATATTGCCGCTTTTACGGCTGGAGAACTTGATCCTGCCTCCACGAGGCTGCTACATCCCATCATCGCTTCACTTTTGCCAAAGTTCGAGAGCCATACACCCCTTAGGTAACAAAATATGTATGCCAACTGGAGCTTGCCATATCCCGCCTCGTCGAGAGACATTGACTATGGACGCCTTTCTGCCACCTTTACGGGTTGATCAAAGGTATATGGAAAGCCCCCAGGTTATCATTTCACACCTCCAGCATATCCAAGAAACGAGTTCATTTTATGGGGCCGCGTGTTCCTTCCCCTTTCCTCTGGTTTCTCTGAGAGCGTCTTATGTGTTGTGGTTTTATTGGCCATTCGCTACTCTTCACGGTCCGGTTGGCTTACATCAAAAGTCAGGATAGAAAGATACACGCAAATGCGAGCTGAAACTTCTCCGGTCATTAGCAAAAACTCCGCCAACGATGTCGTCGCTGAGGTGCGGGCCATTTCAACCCAAAACAAAGCCCTACCACGATACATGCTATCTCGAGAACCAATAATCTCATGACAGATACTGTTCGCGATGTCGTACGACAAAGTCCTGTTTGGTTTGAGGATGGGAGGCATGGGAGGTCCATTATGATAAGTCAATGTCCATAGCTATCGACGTCGTATTCCGTCTTGATTACATCCAAGTGCGCTCTAATAGAAACATAATAACAGCGTTAGTCCTGATACACAAGGCCTTTTGCTCATTATATTGACCAACATTCATCCCCACCTCTGAGACTGGTCAGCAGATTGATCCTCAGACGAGACACTAGAGTCATGGACGAAAAGCTCGGTATGCCCTCGAATAGGGATGTGTTCGAGTCCAGCAAGAGCTCGAACAAATTGCATGTCAAAGTGGCCATGACTGACTCCGAGGGCGAAGTGCCCAGAGGGTGCAAAATCAGTATCTCAGATAAGATGCAACCCCTACTGGCTGCCCCCCTTCACTGACCCCCTAAAATAGATGTAAAAATCAACAACAACAGCAATAAATAGGTCAATTGAGCAACACACACTGCATTTTAAGGTCTGTTTCGGCTCGTGCGCACTATAATAGAGTCACCCTCACTACCAGCTCGATTTACATTAATTTCCACTACCTTATCGGCGCCCCTTTTCGGCCTTTTCCTTAGCTTTCCTTTTTTAACGTCCTCTTAAACCTCCCTAATATTTATTATATAAATAAAGCCCTTATTAAGGTCCTTATCGACCTTCCTCTTTTTCTAAGCCCTTGTTTTTTTAGATCTGCCTTTAAACCGGCCTTTTCCTGCTTTAACCGGCCGATCCGAGCTATTAAATTATTAATATTTTTACCGAGCTTCTTTTATAGTAACCTTTTAATTAAATTACCGGTGGTAACCTCTATATTAAGTATCATAGCCTTTAAATTTTTAACCTGCCGGCTGTTTTTCGGCGTTTCGATCTTTTTAGCCTTCGGTTCGGCCGGCTGGTGCGTATCCTCGGCGGTAATAGCCTCGTCGATAGCTTATATTATGTTAAAGCGCCGGAGCCTATTATTTATCGGTTTTTCGATATTAAAGGGGTAGATACCAGTTATTACCTATTTATTAATAATGACCTTAAAAGTAAAGGTTACTTTATACGCTTTAGCTTAGGTTTAAAAGAAATCCCCCTTCTTAACGTAACTATTATTAATAATAACGTATATTAAGTCGAGCTCCCTTTAAAACCTCTTTTTAAGACTTTAAAATAATTAATATTTAAGGGCTAGAGTATATAGGAGCTATATAGTAATAAATAAAGGAGTTATACCTTAACTTTTAACGCCGCTAATATAAAGTTATCGTCGATATAACTTTTTATATTTATTAAAAATTAAAAGCCTCTATTAATTAAAATTATTAAGTTTCGTTAAAAAGATAAAGATTTTTTTTAGCCACTTTAAAACTATAAAATTAAAAGTCTATTTTTTTAATAACGCTTTAAAAGCTTAGTCCTTATATTCGTAATTAACCTCGTCCTTTTTTTAAGGGAATTATTATTATTAAACGGATTAGCTTTTAAATATAATTAAAAGCGGCAGAATATTATTAATAGTATTAATACACTTTAAAATAATTACCTATTCGCGATTAGCCGAGTTATTCCGCATTAAACTTTAATAGGTGGTAGGTTCGATTATTATAGTACCTTCCCTTATCGTTATCGTAATTCCTACTTTATCGATATTAAATATAAATCGAGGGGGTATACTATTAATAATAATAATATTAAGCCGATTAAAAAACCCTCGCACGGCCCCGTTTAATATATATATAAAGCGCCGAAAATTTATCGCTTTAGTACGCACGGTTTTAAAAACCGAATAATATTTTAAAAAACGGTGTACTTATCGCTTACCGATAAAGTAATCGACTTTTTTTATAAAAAAATACGTTAAGTATATATACGAAATAGTCGATACGTTAGTGCGTAGCTTAAGTTAGTTTAAAAAAGGCTTATTTAATTAAAAAAATCTCTTCGGCAGGGGTAAAAAACTAAAAGGCTTTATACTTCTCTTTTTCGAAAATTAACCCCTAAATCGGTTACAAAGGGTACCCCTATTAACGTTATAGTCTTTAGCCGCACGGTTAATGCTTCCGCCGGCCAGCACGGCCTGGACCGCTTACGCAATGCGTGCTTCTTTGGTTATGTTAATAGTGGTGAAAAAAGGAAAAAAGAGGAAGAGATTGATCTACTTCAATTAAGAAACGAGTAAAATTTGACCCCTTTATATACTGTTATTGTTGCTCAGGGGCTCTAGAATCATCTAAAATCAGGAGGGGTCAATCAGAGGGGGGGCAGCCAGTAGGGGTTGCATCTTACTGTCCAGGAGTCATCCTGGATGAAGAGGGTACAGTGCCGTACCCGGGGCATTGGGAACGTGCCTGAGTGGTATATCCTTCCACTCGGAGAGGTCAGCATCGAAAAGCAGGCATGCCTCTTGCAATCGGAAGTTGGTCGTCTGATTGATACTTCTAGTACCTCGACCGCACTGCCATTCAACAGAAACGGGCACCTTGGTGCTGTACATGACTCCGAGCTAGGTACGCTGTCATTAATAGCCCATCAAATCCTCAACCACCTGTCCATAGTTGAGATCGACAATCTTTGCGCTGTTCTGGAAACAGCTCGCTCACTAAAGATCATGTGAACGGCCACCCACGCCTTGAGCGTATTGTATCAGAGAACCATCAGACCACATGCTCAGCAGCTGACTTGTTTCGATCCCATATCGCTCGGGGCGAATGCAAGGGAAGAGCTCTACACAATACTGATCGACTATACTACCAATTGCGTCGCCCGCCTCTTGATGGACTATGCCACAGGGGATACCTGGTCCAAGGTCAACATTGCTATCCTGGGACAGATAGCGGTCAAGCTGAAGCTTCTCACGCGCGACACGACGCATCAGGTGGAAGCCTCCCCTACGTCGCGCCAAATCTGTCCTCATGGGACTCCAGGAAGGCAACGGAGGCGAGAACTCTCCAGACAGCTTTTCTTTCGACGAAGAAAGCATCCTGGAGAACCATGATGAGACATTTGCGGATGGCTACATCAGGAGCAGTCAGGCAAGGCAAAGACTCGTCACAGCAGCCCTGAAGCGCGCCCTGGAATCGCTAAGCCTGGCACCTTCACCATGGCGGACCGACCACTTCGCCAAAAGCAGCATCCGCCTCTACACCATGGGCCCTGACCGAAACCGCATGTGCGGTAGTGGAGGATGAATCCAGGCGCGTCTCGGTCACATCCATGGCCCCGCATGTCAACTTCTGTCGCGCGGGCCTGGCCCTCGTGTATGAGAACTTCCAATCTTTGGCGAAGCCGCAGGAACCGCCACCTCCAGCGCCCTCTGGCGTCCGGCGGCTGATGGGCCTTCCGGACTTCAAGCTCGCGGAAAATTTCCTGCAGAGCTTTGTCGGTCGCAAGACGCTATTCCAACAAGCGCGGAGCGACCAGCAAGGGACTTATCACAAGCTTGTGCGGGACTACATTCGCGCCTTCGTCCAGGAGAGCCTGCAAATCGCACTGCCACCAATCGCGGCCGAAATGGAACAGTCCGCGGCGGCGGCAAGTTTGGCCCCGTTCATGGCGCTGCAGTCCGACCACGGATCGTCTTCGTTGGACTTGCTGTTCCCCACGCTCGCATCATCGCTGTCCTCGGTCGGCCTCGCCTCGCTGGAGGAACTCCGGGGCAGGGTTGACGACTGCCTGGATACTTCGATGAGCCGCCTGTCGCTGGAGATGCCTTCAGTAGCCATGGGGAATGTGAGCTGGAGCAGCAGAGGGAGCCTGTTGTCGGGTATATCGTGCTTGTCCGGCAGCCTGCGCGACGTCGCGCGGTGCAACGACGCGACCACGACGGCGTCCGTGGCGGCCACGAGCATGTCAGAGCTCGTCATGGAACAGGTTACCAATGTGTCTGCCATTTGTGAAAGGAGGTATCGATCGGTCCGTGGTTAGGGCACTTTTCTTTTGTAAGATGGACCCCCTAAAGGGTATTAGTACAAGTGGGCTGAGCGAAGTTCTCGGAGGCTTCTGATAAGATGCAACCCCTATCGGCTGCCCCCCTCAAATGACATACCTAAAATAGATGTAAAAATCAACAACATCAGCAATAGATAGGTTAATTGAACAACGCACACTGCATTTTAAGGCCTGTTTCGGCTGGTGCGCATTACAATAGAATTACCCTTATTACTAACTCGATTTATATTACTTTCCACTACTTTATCGGCGCGCCTTTTCGGCCTTTTCGGCCTCTTCTTTAGCTTTCCTTTTTTAACGTCCTCTTGAACCTCCCTAATATTTATTATATATATAAAGCCCTTATTAGGGTCCTCGTTAACCTTTCTCTTTTTCTAAGATTTTATTTTCTTTAAATCTGCCTCTAAACCGGCTTTTTCCTGCTTTAACCGGCCGATCCGGGCCGTTAAATTATTAACACTTTTGCCGAGCTTCTTCTATAATAACCTCTTAACTAAATCACCGGTGATAATATTAGTATTAAGTATCGCAGCCCTTAAATTTTTAACCTACCGGCTGTTTTTAAGCGTTTCGATTTTTTTAGTTTTCGGTTTAATTAGCTAGCGCGTATTTTCGGCGGCGATAGCTTTATCGATAACTCGCACTATATTAATACGACGAAGCCTATTATTTATCGGCTTATTAATATTAAAAGGGTAAATACTAATTGCTATTTATTTACTAGCGATAACTTTAAGGGTAAAAACTATTTTACGTATTTTAGCCTAAGCTTAAAAAAATCCCCTTTTTTAACGTAATTATTATTAATAACGGCGCATACTAAGTCGAACTCCCTTCGAAACCTCTTTTTAAGGCCTTAAAACAGTTAATATTTAAAGGCTAAAGTATATAAGAGCTGTGTAGTAGTAAATAAAGGAGTTATACTTTAGCTTTTAACGCCGCCAGTATAAAATTATTATCGATATAACTTTTATATTTATTTAAAATTAAGAGCCTTTATTAATTAAGGGTATTAAGCTTAATTAAAGGGATAAAGATTTTTCTTAGCTATTTTAAGGCTATAAGATTAAAAGTTTATTTTTTTAGTAACGCCTTAAAAGCTTAATTTTTATACTCGCAATTAATTTTATCCTTTTTTTAAAAAACCTATTATTACTAAACCGATTAACTTTTAAATATAACTAAAAACGGTAAGACATTACTAATAATATTAATACATTTTAAAATAATTACTTATTTACGATTAGCCGAGTCGTTTCATATTAAACTTTAATAGGCGGCAGGGCCGATTATTATAGTACCCTTTTTTATTATTATTATAGTTCTTACTTTATTAGCGTTAAATTTAAATCGAGGGGGTATATTATTAATAATAATAGTGTTAAGCCGATTAAAAAACCTTCGTATAATTCCGTTTAATGTGTATACGAAACGCCGGAAATTTATCGCTTTAGCACGTACGGTTTTAAAGGCTAGATAACGTTTTAAAAAACGGTGTATTTATCGTTTATTAATAAAGTAATCGACCTTTTTTATAAAGAGGATACGTTAAGCGTATATACGAAACAGTCGGTGCGTTAATACGTAGCCTAAGCTAGCCTAAAAAAGGCCTATTTAGCTAAAAAGGTTTTTTTCGTAGGGGTAAATAACTGCCGAGTCTTATTTTACTCTTTTTTAAATATTAACCCCTAAATCGGTTGCGAAGAGTGCCCCTGTTAATATTATAATCTTTAACCGCACGGTTGATACTTCCGCCGGCCAGTACGGCCTGGACCGCTTAGGCAATGCGAGCTTCTTTGGTCATATTGGTAGTAGTGAAAAGAGGAAAAAAAGAGGAAGAGATTAATCTACTTCAATTGACAGACGAGTGAAATTTGACCCCTTTATATATTGTTGTTGTTGCTCAGAGGCTCTAGAATCATCTGAAATCTGGAGGGGTCATTTGAGGGGGGTGGGGGGCAGCCGATAGGGGTTGCATCTTAGTTAATGATTTGATTGAAGTTAATACCCCTATCTGCTTCCTCATTCTCAAAGTTGAAAATGAAAACAGGCTTACATTCAATACAGCACTGAGCAGCTGCGTCACTTGTGTCACTTGGCATATATGTTTCTCATAGCAATCTTCGGAATATGATCCGGGTACTAGCCCGGCACAAACTTTCCGACATGCCGAGGAAGCCTCATGTACCAGCGTTGCTGCCGCTGTTCCCATCAACACTACCATGGATGCTGGTCCCAACACTGTCCTCAGGACTGCCAACAGCACTTCCACATCCACTGTCCGTACTGTTACCGGTAGACTTAGCGTTGCGCTGCCCCGCCGATTCCTTGATGAAGTCAGCCGCTCTCTCAGCAACTGCATAAACAGTCGCCTGTATATTCCCCGACGGCATAAGCGGGAAGACGCTGGCATCGACGACACGCAAATTAACAGTCCCATGCACAACGAGCCGCGCATCCACGACGCCCCCGTCAGCGCGGGGCTTCATCGGGCAGGTGCCGGCCGGGTGGTAGCATGAGAACGTGACCTGGCGGACAATCTCCTTGGCGCGGTCGAGCGACTCGTCGGCGCTCGGATAGTCCGGGTAGCGGCCCCTTGTCAGGGCGTCGGCGAAGGGGGGCGTGGAAACGACGCGCTCCGTGAACTGCACACTGCGGGCGAGGATCTCCATGTCCAAGGGGTGTTCCAGGTAGCGTGGGTCCAGCGTCGGCGCGTCGTCGATCGATGGAGACGTTATGTGCACGTTGCCACGTCCCAGGGGATGACTTAGGATGGCCATGACGGCGACTTGGGGACGGTAAAAGACGGGCGCGATGCCGTTGGGGTCTGGGACCGGTAGGCTTGCGGGTAGGAGGTGGTACTGCACTTGGTTGGAGCCGGTCTTTTCCATACAACTTCGAAGCAGCCGGTATTCCTTCTTGTAATGCTCGCTATCGGTATGATGTCCCATGTATTTGTCGAATAACGCTTTGACCTTCGCTTCAGGCATAACACCAGCTTTGTCCACAAAAGGGGTATAAGCTGAAGCCAGCGGCGACTGCGAAAGGACGCCAGTCCCGTGTGCAAATTCCTCCATAGCCGCCTCGGCGTACTCCGGCTCCTTCAGCAGATCAAGGGACCGAACCCCCTCCTTTACTTCGAACATTTGCCCAACGATAGGATGGTCCTGCAAGTTCTCCCCGACGTTAGAGTTGTCGATCTTGACCAGAATCCCGTGCTGCTCCAGCAGAACCCGGCCGCCAATCCCCGACAGCTCCAGGAGTTGGGGCGACTGGATCGCGCCCGCGCACAGTATCACTTCGTCGCAAGCTTCGATATACTCGTCGCGCCCGTCGGACGTTCGGACAAGGACGCCGGCGGCGTAGAGAACCCCCGAGGGACCCTCATTCGTCACGACTTTGACGACCCTGGTGTTGGTCAAGACCGTCAGGTTTTCGCGGCCGCGCTCGTCCGGACCGTAATAGGCGTTGCCCGCGTAGCTCCGGCACCTCGTCTCGGGCGACACCGATTCCATGTTCTGGAAGCCTCCGACTGCTTCGCCGTTCCGCGGGTCCCCCGTCATGCTGGAACCGAGGAGGTTGTCAAATGTCTTCACCCACGCGCCGTTTAGGGAGTCGGGATAGTCCTTGCCCCAGCCAATCCGGAGCGGTCCGGAGTGTCCGTCGAGGGCCGGATCGTGCCACTTGTGCACTTGGGCCACCTTCTGGGCGTTGGGCCCGGGCGGCGTGATGGTGGCCATCTTTCGATAATAGGGGGCCAGCTCGTCAAAGGACCATCCCTCGTTGCCTAGGGCGCCCCAGGCATCGATGTTGTCCCGCGATGGGTGCATCATGACCATGATGTTCATCGCAGACGTGCCACCAAGCTGCTTGCCCCGTGGCTGCGCGATGACGCGGTTATTGAGGTGCGTCTAGCGCAACGGCGAGGACTCATCATCAGCAAATGTAAAAGCCAAGATCGGAAGCTGGGATGGAGTAGGGGTTATGTTACCTGGCGAGTTGAGCGAAACATCCAGTCATACTCGGGCTTTCCGATCTGCGTGGAGAACAAACCTGGCGTCAAGACACTTGGGTCGGAGCTCTTGTCGGCGCCGGCCTCGATGACCACGACTCTCACGTTGGGGTCCTCGGTGAGTCTTGAGGCAATCACCATACCGGCAGTACCGCCGCCGATGACAATGTAGTTCCACATGCCTTGATGCTTCACGATCAAACCTAGCTTCTGGTGAACTGGATAGTTGGACCCAGAAGAGTTACGGCTCTCAGCTATTGATCTTGGCGTAGGCGGGCTGGAATCGAAAAGAGGTTTCGAGGAAGCAGTATGCGTCTCTTTGAAAGCTAGGAGAATCGACACCTTGTTGGCTACTTTGGTAGGCTGTTGACTGACTGCGGTGTTTGGTAGCGAATTCAAGAGTATAAGAACCGCAAAGCATGTTTGCCTACGGAAATTGATTGCTACGGAGAAAATGGGGTCTCCGCATGTACGTTCCACGAACGCGACTGCTTCGGCTGGTGGTTGTGTGAGTGCGGATGATATTACTTGTCACTATTACATGTCGCAAGGCAACTGCTCCCCCACGTCCAACAAACATGGACTCACACCAACCACCCAATCAGAAGCGGACCTGATTCCGAGATCCTGGATTCGAGCGGCCATATGATAATAATTGATTAATATTCGAAACGCGTTGTGTGCATCGGGATACGACGTGATGTCCTGCGCAAAGTTCGAACATCTCCTTGCATAATACCCGTACACGATATGGCTAACATGGCGCTTGGGAAGGTGGCATGGAGTCAAGACCCTGGGGAACTACCTCTGTTCTGGGCATAATGCCAGCCGAGTTGGGAAAGCTAGTCGCCCGATGGCAATCACCAACAACAGCAGCTAGCCGGTGAGATTCTGCAGAGGCAACGGCCCAAGCGACGTCGACCGGGCTACGCAAGCCAATCACAGGGAGGCTTTGTGGAAAAGGGCAGGTGCAACCGAAGCCTCGTCAACAATGTGTTATTCTCTCCCCGGGCTAATGTGACGCAACAGGGGTTCGCAGGCGCCACGGCGTAGCAGTTTGCAGCTTAGCCGTTTTACGGTTACGGCTTCCTGGTCATGCATTACACATAGCGCAACTATCACCTCACGCCCGACAGCAGCCATATCGGATGCATGGATTCAGGGATCCCAGCAAGCATTGGATTTAGTGCCATAATCGCTCTATCTCGGGTTAACATTAGGCATCGAGTATTTGATATTGATATCATTGATTGGTCAACGACAAGAAAGACGTCTTTCAATCGCTAGCATGCAACCAGAACGACGCGATGATATAGACCGTAAGCATTATTCGGATTGTCGGACATAAGAGTCTCCCTCCAATGGATGCCATAAGCCTCTGAGCTACCAAGTCATTGAAGTCGGTAAAGTGGTCTGGTGGCGTGACCGGAGCACCCCCTTACCTATATCAGTACGGACGTATGTATACCAGTTGGGCTTTTTGAGGGTCAATCTGCTAATCAATCTGCAACGCACGTAAACATGGCTTGTTCATACACGTTGCCAACTTATTTGCTAGAGAAGAACATCCGGAACATGGTCCCCAAATGGTACGCCGCCCCCTGATCATGTAACCAGTTTAAGTCGCAAGGGGTATTCTATTAACAGCCCATCATCAGATGTTCGTCCTACAACGAGCTTGCCTTGGAGACACTGGTCGAGTCCGTGGACGCACCGGAAGTCAGGATACGACACCAGTCTGCTCGGAAGACGTGCGGGAGACACGCCGAGCTCGTAGTGGACCAATAAACAAGAGCATCTATCTTCCTGATCGGTTCGACAAGACGCAGCAAATTGTACAGTGAGTTGACGTCACATCCCTTGCATCTAGGCCGGACCGAATCCTGGTAAATTTCCGCAGCAATCTTTTAGATGAGGTGCTGTAGCCGGATGATGATGGATTTCGCATCGCGCGCTGATGTTCCCGCGGGCCCACGGCTGTCGCATCAGAGCGGGATCTGGTGAGACATACAGGGACATCGGGGATCTTTATATGTTTGACGCGCTTCAGTGCTCAATGACCCGGTGCTCGTTCCCGAGGATCTCTGCATCCGCTTTGCATCCAAATCGTGACGGCTGAACTTGCTTTATTCATGAAGTCGTGTACATACCCCCCCTTAACCTTGATCCCACCCACTGTAAGATAACATTATGGACTTACATGAGAGCACCATACTGCTCTCGCGGCCCGTCATTCAAATTAGATCACAAGCAATGGACAACACCATTTCGGGGACCTTCCATGGAACGTTTGCGCTGCAATTCCGGAAGTCCGTGGGCGTCTTACTAACAACAACTTTGACTGCCACCATCCATTGACACATGTGGCAGTGGGCCTTGACAACCACCATATAGAGAAGGCATAAGCAATCCAGAATGTGATCGGTGCAGGTTGTAATCAAGAAAAGTATTGTTGTGTTGGGCAGTTCAAACCTCGTAGACCCCGTACCGAAAGTTTGGTGCATGAGAATCTCTGTGCAGGGCCCTCTCCTCTCCCTTTCTGAGGAACTACGATCATTTAACCCTAGTTGAAGAATTCCCGGAAAGCACTTGGCAAAACCGAGGCAGCGTCGTTATACCAACCCTCTAAGCCTTCCTATCGCAGGAGGATGGAGACAGGGGGTCGCCCTTTAACGCGCCTAGCGCGCTACGCTAAACATTTTATTTATATATTTATTAGCACGGTAGCACATTTTTTTATCCTTTCTTTCTTTCCTTTAAATAATACTTTAACACTTAATATATTATCGAACGCTCTTTACTATACGATAATTATAAACCCGGCGCTTTTTATTAAATAAACTCGTTATTATTATTACACCGCTTATTTTATTAAACCCTACGCATTAAAGAGCGATTTTAAATCTATATTCTTCTTATACTTTTTTATCTTCTTATTACTCTTATAACGCTTATAATATTTAAACCCTTTATTAAACTAATTAATATTAAACTTAAGACTAAACGAGATTAATTAAATTAATATAACTCACTTAAAATAAATACTCTTAAGCATAGTATTTAAATACACCTTAATCTTAATACACTTAATAATACTTATCTTTATAATAAACTTAAACTACGTATAATCGATAAAATTAAATAAGGTTTAACTAAGACTTTTTAACTAGTAAATAAAACTAGCTTAATAAACCTTATATTAAGCGTATATATAGCGGTAAAAGACTCGAAACCGATATATAACACGCTTATTAACGATATTATAAAGTATATTAAACTTAAATAAAGCGAATAAAATATAAAACTACACCGCTATATAATACGAAAAAATACTTCTATTACTATTAACGAGTAAATTAAACTTATAGTTTTAAAGGCGCATATTAATATAGCTTATAATAATATTTATAAATTAAACTAATTACTTACGCTTTAAAATATTATCCGTTAACTTAAATAATAATTTAAACCCTCTATAGATTTATATATTACTTTCGTTTAAAACTAATATAATAAACTTTTAAAGCGAGCTAAACTAAGGGGAGAGGATCCTTAGCTTTAATTAATATAATAAAGTAAAGCTTATACGAATACGGTTTTTAAGAGAATCCTTAAAGTATAAAGATATTTAATAACCTATATATAATTTAAAGCGGTTAATAAATTGTGAAAGGTGCACGAATTTAAGTGATAATAATAGGTAAAGGGTGGTGAAAGAATAAAGCTAACGTTTATCCTTTTATATTTCTGGGGGCCTAGGTTTTTATATATATAGGGCGGCGGAATAGAGCCGGAACCGGTACGTAAGCGCCCCGTTCTTTCTGTTTCTATCATAACTATTTCCCTTTTTAAATAGGCGTCCCGACTACGTAGGCGGCTTTGCTTACGCGGTCCGCTTATCCCGACGGGAGTTTAGTTAATAAAGAGTTTCGTAGTAAATTATAAAGTAATAAGGTAAAGATAAAAGGTAAATAAAAAATAAATAAAGGGCGCGGGCGCCGAGGCGCCTATATTTAAAATACTTTTCGGAATATAAATAAACTTATAAAGTTATTAAACCTATACTTAATATCTTTTTATAACGCCGATTATAACTCTTTTTTATAATTATTAATATTACGGTTTCTTTTTTATATCTTAATACTTTTACGCCCGTTATTTTATCGTAACCTTTTTTAACACCCTTTTACCTATTATAATTACCGTTCGCTACCGAATTAATTTATTAAATAGTTATAACGGCGTTCCTATTATCACCGCGGCCGACTAGGCTTATTATTTATACGTTTCGTTTTAAACGGTTAATTATAAACTATTTAAGGGCGAGTTACCGGAGTTTAACTACGTTTTTAATAACCCGCGCTCTTTATCGTATAATTAAGTATACTCGAAATTTAGCTATATTAGCGGTAATAAAACTTACGAGGCCGTAAATACGCGTAGTTTTTTCTGATATCGGCGGTATTTTATTAACGCTTTATAATAAATTTTCGGCGCTTTTATAAGCGATTTTAATATCGTCGGCATTATTTTTTTAAGCTTAACCGAATATTTTTAAAAAATAAATAACGCCGATAAGTACGTTTTTTTTAACCTTTCGCTATAAAGCAGGTAGTATTTTTTACCGTTTTATTATTACTTTTACCCGTATAATCGAGGCTTATAAGGTCGAATTTAATATTAACGGCTTAAAAAAAACGGTTAAGATAAATAAAAACTCGGCTATTTTTTTTATAGCTACCGCGGGTACCTAACGAATCTATTTTAAATAAAAGGGCTTAATTAATTACCGCTAAGAGTGCTTCGCCCGCGAAAATGTTTTACGTAAGCGTTTTTAGCCCAGCGCCCTTAACGCCGTAAATTTAGGGATCCTTTTTCTATATTATATAATCTCGCTAACGTTTTTTAAACTATGAACGAGTTTATAATTATTAAAGCTTTCGTTTAACCTCGCTTATTACCCTGCGACCGTAGTTTCGTTATTTAGTATATAATCCTCGGCTTTATTCGAAAGCGTATCGCCGCTTTTTCGCCTATATTAATAATAACGCCGTTAATAAATAAGCTAATTATCTCGAGGATTATTTAAAACCTATAAATTTAATTTTTTAAACGGAAGTTTCGTTTTTATTTCGGCCGCGGTTTTTTTTATTAAATATATAACTTAGTCGGCGTAATACGAAACTTCGTAGTTTATTAAAAAAGCGTAGATATAATTACTGTTTAAACGAGTAGGTTTAATTTTTACCGGGGCCCGGTTTTAGCCGTATTTTTATAATTATTAATTAATAATTTATTAGAGTTTTTAAGTCGTTTCGGTTTTTTATTATAACTTTTTTTTAGGCCTGCTTTTTTTTTTTCGTAGTTAATTAATTAACGTATACCTTTTTTCGTATTACGAGATTTTCGCCGGCGCGTTCTCTAGGTTTTCGGCCGGCTTTTATTAGTTATATTTAAACGGCTAGCCCTTTTACTTTATTAAGTAATATATTTAGTTTTCTTATTTTATTTTATTTCGTACTTTCTCTACTTTTTATTTTTCGTCGGCCTTTAATTCCGGTATCGGGAGCGCTTTATCGGCTTTCGCTGTTTATAAATCTAATAATTAAATAAGGAAAACTGTAAGGGTTCACAGCGTAGTCTAGGTATCGAATCTATCGTCAGGTAGGTGTTCAGGACAAAGCTTACGCTTGTCCTCCTTCAATTAAGAGGGGCAGCTATCGGCACTATATAGGCCCCAAAGGGGGCCTGTAAGCCCCTCGATTCCAGGCCTAATTAGGCACTGTGACAATTATTCTCCTCCCCGCGAAGTGGCGGTCCTCCGCAACTCCATAGTGGTCTAATTTTAGATATATGAGAACAGTGAGGTGCGCTGTCGCTGAAATGCCCCACGTTAGGAACCCCGCGATTAGCTCCCATAGATCAATTGAGGTGACCTGCTCGTGTTTGTTTTGGTCCTTTGCGCACATCACAACTTCTCGCGGAATGCCTTGTTTTCGCAGTTGTTTCCTCAAGGTCTCGCAGCCTGCTTGATCGCGTTTCTCTCGACTCTGAATTATCGTTGGTTCCCCTTCCCTACAACGACAACAACATCATCATGCCTCCTGCTCGTCGCCGCGCCGCGGCTGTTCGCGCTGCCAAGAAACAGGTCCGACTCCTTCGCAAGAAGTACCCGAATGTGGTGGTAATGGGCTACGAGAACGCCTGCTACCCTTGCATCAGTGCCTGGGCGTACGGGTACAAGCCTGATTTCGGCGAGAAGCCAGATTTCAATTGCGCCCAGTGCTCGCCCAACTCGTCTCGTTGTGGTGCTGAGAAGGATGGCGCTGTCCCTGCCTTTGGTTGCTGCGGCAACAAGAAAACTTGCAGCGAGGTAGGCTGCGCCCTTTGCCGAGCCCCTTCAGGGCTCTTTCCGTAGTGCTTCGCTGACGTTTTGATATAGCCTCCCGCCATGCTTGCCGCTGACCATGTCTTCTTTGGCAAGGTCTTCGAGTTTACCTGCTCGTTCTTCTGGTCCGTGGATGACGACGATGAGTACGACATTCCGCTGGAGGGTCGCAAGATGGCAGGAAGCGCCCTCCTGTCTTTGGCCACTTCCTTCTGTCGTTTCGTGGAGAGCCATCGCTCGGAGTTCGGCATCGCAGGAACCAAGAAGAACAACAAGGTTCGTGCGGGTTTCCTCGGCTTTACTAACGGTATTCGCTAACGTTTTCCCAACTGCGTAGGCCGACCTCTCCGCCTACCAGGACAAGGTCCTTGCCCGTGAGGCCAACCTCAAGATGGGTTTTGCCCGCCTTGCTGGTAATGCCGTATGTAGTTCCTCTTCTTTGTGCTCTCTGGGTTTGCGTACTGTTTCTGGGCCCTTTCGCTAACCTTTTCGTAGAGCTTGAGAGAGCGCCGCAACTACGAGCGAGCCACCATGGTTCGCGGCCGCCGGGGTGACCACGGCTGGTCGGCTTAGAACGTCGCCAGTCGCCAGGTTGGAACTGCCCTTGGTTTGGCCGGGGTTCGTTACCTCGAGGATGGCGAGTGGGAGGATCTTCGGGCCCGTCTCGGCCGGTGTTTGGCGCCTTATGGCATGGGACTCTATGTCCGTGTCGAGCAGGTGAACGCCGGTCGTCCCGGCAACACTCCTTCGCCCCCGGCTCTCCTTCGCCTGCGCCCGGTCCCCTTCGGGACGCCATGGGCCGCTTGCTGGCTCAGTTTGGTGATGACGGCATGCTCATCGAGCAGTTTGACGACCTCGGCAATGTCCTTCCCCAGTACGATGAGGATGGCAACCTTGTTGACCAGTTTGATGACGACGGAAACCTGCTGCAGTTTCCTTGAGTGGTGGCGGTTTTCCCGGTTGTTTCTTTGATGTTTTCTGTGGTTTTCTGATCGTTTTCTGGCCTGTTTCAGGCTAATTTGGCCCTGCTCGTGGCTGAAAAGGTGTAAGCGCAGACGTGATTGCCGTCTGAGTATGTGGGTTCAAGTCCCACCGAGCACATAGGGGTGAGGCCGGTTTTCGGTTTCTTTTTTGTTGTTTTTCTTGAGATTTTCTGCAGGGTTTCGCCGCCCTGTCTGCCGCGTTTGATGAATAGACAACATTGACTTTATGATTTCCTGGGTCTTCCCCTTTTCCTCTTCCCCTGTGACTCTTCCGGGTGTTTCTTCTCGAACTGTTGGACGCTCCTTGGGGCGTTGGCCAGATTTTCCGCTGGTTCCCACTGGTTGTATTCTGCAGGCCATCCTTTCCACTTGACGAGGTAGTATGTTTGATTGTCGTGTATCATTTTTCCTCTCACTTCCTCGATTTCCCATTCTTCGTCGTCTTCCAGCTCCGGCATGGGCAAGGGGTCCGTAGTAGTTGCTCGCCACGGCTCCAAGAGCTGTATAGGGAAGACGTTGTGAAGCTTGGCATAACTCTCTGGTAACGCTATCCGATACGCCAACGAACCGATGCGTTCCAGAATCCTGAACGGCCCTATGAACTTCGGGGCCAATTTCCGGTTCTGGATTTTGAGGTTCTTCGTCGACAGGCCCACCATTTGGCCCACCTTGAACGTCATGGGTTGGTGACGGTTGTTGTAGTTCTTCGCCTGCGTTTCGGTAGCCTTTCGCCAGCGTTCTTTCATACCGTCCCGTAGCCCTTGAAGTTTTGAAAGTCTGTCTCCTACTGCCGGTACCCCTCCTTTCTGAGAGTTGTCCTCAACGAATATACGGAAGTCTGGTTGGTATCCATATGTTGCCTCGAATGGAGAAATGCCAATTGTTGCATTGACTGCAGAGTTGATGGCAAAGAAGGCTGTGTGGAGGAGGTTTGGCCAAAGCTCCGGCTGTTCTGTGGTATAACACCGCAGGTAGGTCTCTAGCGTCTGGTTCATTCGTTCCGTTTGCCCATCGGTTTGGGGGTGAAACGCCGTCGAATACCTCAGTTTGACCTGGCTGTGGTAACATAGTTCTGACCAGAACTTGCTGGTGAATATAGAGCCTCTGTCGGACACGATCCCTTTTGGGGCTCCGAACCAGCATTCGATTTTTGCGTGGAACAGGTTTGCTAGTTCTGCAGCGTTAATATTCGTAGATACAGGGAAGAAGAAAGATAACTTAGAATATCTGTCCACGATCACCAGTATAGAATCTACTGGTTCACGGCCTGAAAAGGTTTCCGGAAGTCCGGTGATGAAGTCCATGGCCCATTCTTCACCTGGGCGGGATGGTTGTGGTAACGGTACCAGTTCGCCATAGGGTCGGTGGCGTTTCGCCTTGGATCCTAGGCACACCGCGCAGTGATTGACATGTTCCTTTACATCTTGTTTTAAGGTGGGCCAATAGAACTTCCTTCCTAATAGGCCGGTGGTTCTGCCTATACCGAAATGGCCACTGTGAGGGTCATCATGGTATATCTCTAGCAGTTGGGACCTCAGCGATGCTTGGTCGGGAATGTACAGGTTTCCCTTGTACAGGAGTGTTCCCGTTTCGGAGGTGGTCCATACTCCTTTCGGGGGGTCTTCTTTTGCGAGATCCTTTCGTATCTCTTGGGCAAACTCGTCCGTTTGCTGCGCTCCCGCAATAAGGGATTGGAGGTCTTTAGATGCCTCTTCTGCGTAGATCTCTTCTAACGCAGTTATTTCTCTAGCCTTTCGGCGAGTAACCCATTGGGCTAATATCGACCGTTCCAATATCGGTCTCATCCCGTACACTGCTTGTGCTAGCACACGGGGTTTGCCTTCTGGAGGTGTTGCTGCAACAGCTAACTTCCTCTGCAGTGTGGGCAACAACATCAGATTATCTCCCTTATCGGAGGCATAATCTGGGCGTCTCGATGGCCCATCGGCGGGGTTTCTCTTTCCCGGCTGATGGCCTATGACAAAGTCAAACGGGGCGAGGTACATACACCATCGCGCCTGCCGGCCGTTCAATCGGTCGGTTTTCATGAAACTTTGCAGGTTCCGGTGATCAGTGAGAACCTCGATAGGGTGCTTTGCCCCTTCAAGGTAATGTCTCCAGTGCTTGAACGATGATACAATTGCAAGCATCTCCTGATCAGGCGTACTGTAGTTCAGTTCTGCCCCGGAAAACTTCTTCGAATAGAAGGCGATAGGGTGCCAATAACCCTTCGAACCCTTCTGGGATAGAGTTCCGCTCATAGCAAACTGAGAGGCGTCTGTTTCCAATCGTATTTGCTTCTCGGGGTCGAAATGCAACAGGAGTGGTGCTTCCTGGAACGCCTGTTTCAACTGCACGAACGCGTGCCTTGAAGGGGCGTCCAGAACCAATCGCCCTGGTTTCTGTCCAGTTTCGCTGCCCTTTAGTAGTCGTGTTAAAGGGGCAGCGATACGGGAATACCCTTCTATGAAGCGCCGATAAAAATTACAAAACCCCAAGAATACTTGAATGTCATGAACGGACTCTGGCTCCGGCCACTCTCGTATCGTGTCTATTCGGGCTGTATCCATGGATATACCTTTCGTAGAAATGTAATATCCTAGGAAGTCCAATCCTTCTTGGAAGAATAGACACTTAGAGGTTTTAGCGTATAGGTCCGCTTGCAAGAGCCTTTCCACCACCATTCGGAGGTGTTTCACGTGTGTTTCCTCATCCGGCGAATATATCAATATATCGTCAAGGTAAACCACACACACTGTGTCCACTAGATTTCCCAAAACTTTGGTAATATAGTGTTGAAACGTGGCAGGGGCATTGGTCAGCCCCATGGCCATTACGAGGAACTCGTAGTGACCATATCGGGTTCGGAACGCTGTTTTCCATTCGTCTCCTTCCTTGATTCGGATACGGTAGTACGCATCCTTCAGGTCAATCTTAGAGAAGACCTTTGACCCAGAGACTCTGTCTAACAGCTCCGAAATGAGGGGGAGAGTGTACCGATTCTTGACCGTAACCTTGTTCAAGCCCCCTGTAGTCCACGACCATTCGTATTGAGCCATCTTTCTTTGGCACGAAGAATATTGGTGCTCCTGCAGGGCTTTGGGACTCTCGAATCTTCCCCTCAGCCTTCATCGTATCAATAAACTCTTTTAACACTTGCAGTTCCTTGTAGGAAAGAGGGTATATTGATCGATGTGGGGGTTGAGCGTTAGGGATAAGGTCAATCGTATGTTCGGTAGTGTTGGATGGGAGAATAGAACAGTTCTCTGTATTAAAGAATGCCTGGAATTCATGAAGACACGGTGGTATGGGGCTTCCCTGGACTTCAGGCGCCTTTCCTGTTAGGTTCGGTACCATCTCCTGAGTGGGAATTATTGCAAAACACGGCGCACCCTCTTGTGCCATGCGTTCAAGCGAACGGGGTTTGACCACTTGAACCTTGGTGGAGTCTAGAGCGAACCACCACTGATCCATCCCCGAATGTATGATGATATTCATTTCTTGAATCATTCCAAAAGATAACAATAAAGGAGCTCCGTCTTTCCTAAAATCTCGGTCGATCGCAACACATGGCTTGCGAAAGTGACGGGTAGTGCCCCGTGAATCGGTGATATCAAAATCAACCCAATATACGCCGTATGTAGGAACTCCTAGGCCATTAACGGATGTAATAGGGACTGACTGAAAAGGAGCTTGTTGTAGTTTTGATTTTAACGCAAAAGTGTAACTAATGAGATTGACGCCCGAACAAGTATCCAAATCAGCATGAGTAACAATAAGAACGGACTTAGGAGATGAAGAATAAATGGAGACAGATGTACGAAAAGTCCTAGAAACCTCAACGAAAGACAAAGGCGATGATGAGGTCGCTCCATCCACTAGGACTTCCTGCCTTTTCCCACTGTGCGTTGAACTGGCGCAGGTTCCGTGCAACTATTGGCGTAGTGGCCTTTCTTCTGACACCGGTAACAAGTGATATCAGAGAGATCCGGTGGGTTCTCGGAGGGCTTTCGTCCTCCCCGCGGCCGTCTCTCGCCCGACTTCTTGTTCTCCCTACTCTTTCGATCTCCGCGATGTCGGAGATCCTGGTCCTTTCTTCGTTTGTGGTGTCGTCCTGCGTCGTGGGTGTCGGTATCGTCGCGTCGTCTCTTCGATGTGTAGTCGTAGGGTTTTCCGAGTGGTTTTCCTTCTCGTTGGGCCCTCGGAAGTATCTCCCATCGTCGGGTAGCAAGGTCAACCATATCGTTTCGGCGTTCAGGCAGCTGGTCGCAATGGCTCATGATCTCTTCTCGCAAGGGTTCTAACAACTTCCCATAGAAAAACATGGCCTGTTGTTTGTCGGTTCGTCTATCTGTCTGGGCCTCTAAGGAGGCTAGGTACTGATGGAATTGAGCGGGGTCCTGTCCCGGTCGCTGTTGTGCACGTTCCAATTGGGCGGCAACCATAGCTTCTTCGTTTGCCGCTTTGCGTATTACGGACTTCGTCCACTTCCGGTACGTTTCCCAGTCCTTTTGGAGGAGATTCGCCTCCTCTTCGGAGCCGAAACTCTTCTTCAAGCGGTACTGTTGTTTGATATCATGGTCCATCTGACTGCACGCATATAGTATCTTTGCTCGCGCGCTTCGGAAGTGTTTCCTGGAGCTGTCGAAGATCATTCCTAGCTCTTCCATCCAGCTGTCCCACTTGGCGCGGGTGAAACGTGCGCTAAGCTTATCGTGGTTAAACTTGATGAATTTGACGAGGTCTAAGTCGTCGTCGGTGGACTTTGATTGGTCCTCGGAAGAGCTTGGACTTGGCGTGGCATTCCGAGGAGGGGGCGATGTATCCTCGCCAGAGCTCGACGGGTCCTCCTCTGGGTTTCCCGGGGGGTTTCCTGTGTACTTGGCCATCGGTTTTCCCACGTTCTGCGGGTCGTGATGCCTTCGGTGCGGGTGCAGCACTAACTGATTCCAGTTGCTCGATTCGCCTTAGCAAGGCTTCGATGACCTCCGTCTGATTGTTAATCGCTTGTGTATCGCCACGGTCTTGTGTTGCTGTTTGGCTTTTGCTGGACTCTGGAGCGGCTGGATCGGTGGATTCTTCCCTGGAATCCTCTCCATGGGGTTTCGATGGGGCTTCGTTCTCTTTTCGTTGTGGATCTGGTGCTGGCTCCGAAGCCGCTTCGCGCTCCATTACGGATTGCTTTCCTCTTCTCTTTGCCGACAACTTGGCTTGGGACGACATCTTCGATAGGTAGACTATTGGTAGAAGCGTAAGAATTGTAAGGGTTCACAGCGTAGTCTAGGTATCGAATCTATCGTCAGGTAGGTGTTCAGGACAAAGCTTACGCTTGTCCTCCTTCAATTAAGAGGGGCAGCTATCGGCACTATATAGGCCCCAAAGGGGGCCTGTAAGCCCCCTCGATTCCAGGCCTAATTAGGCACTGTGACAAAAACGTCGTAGAGCCGGGCGTACTTCTCGGGCAGGGCTAATCGGTAAATAAGGGTTCTAATACGTTTTAAAACTTTAAAAGGTCCGACGAATTTAAGGGTTAGTTTCCGGTTTTAAATTTTTAGGTTTTTAATAAATAAGCCTACTATTTAACTTACGCTTAAAGTTAACGGCTTATAATAAGAGTTATAATACTTTATTTATTTTTCGGTTACTTTTCGCTATTTCTTTTTATTTCCGCCCGTAGCTCCTATAGTTTTAATAGCCGGTTTTTTATCGTAAAGGCTCCTCTCGAGAGGGAGTCGTCCTTAATAAATATTCGGAAATCCGGCTGGTAACCGTAAATTACCTCGAAAGGGGAGAGGTTTATCGATAAATTAACGGCTAAATTAATTACGAAAAAAATAATATATAATAAGTTCGGTTATAATTTTAATTATTCCGTTACGTAATAGCGTAAATAAGTTTTAATAATTTAGTTTATACGCTTTATTTATCCGTCGATTTATAAATAAAACGTTATTAAATACTTTAATTTTACATTACTCTTATAGTTTAACTCGGACTAAAAAGCGTTAATAAAAATAACTCCTCGGTTTAAAAGCAGCCTTTTTAAATTCCTAAATTAATACTTTATTTTTTCGTAAAAAAAATTAGGCTAGCTTTACAGCGTTAATAAAAATTACTATTAAGAAAAAAAGAATAGTTTAATATATCGGTTTACTATTATAAGAATAACGTTAACCGTTTCTTTATAATAAAAAAACTCCGGTAAGTTAATAATAAAATTTATACTATACTTTTTTTAAAGCGATTTAATTACGATAACAATACGAGTTTACCGTAAAATCGATAGTATTTCGCTTTCGAACTAAAGTATACCGAATAGCTTTTTATGTATTCCGCTACGTCGCTTCGTAGCTCGGGCTAATAAAACTTTCTTTTTAAAAGCTATATTATTCGGTCGCGCCCGAAATAACTATTAAATAAGTCGTTATAATAAACTTATAATAATTACGCCCGTAGCGCTATTTATTTTAATATATAAACCTTTTTTAAAAAATATATTAAACTTTTTTTATAATTAACTAATCGCGGTTTAAATTAACCTCGGCCGCGAATTACGCTCTACTTTTTTAATAGGCTTCGTTTCGTTCTTAAGCTCGTATAATAAAACTCTTTAAATCTATACTAATTTAGTTTATTAAAAAGTTTTCTTTTAAACGAACCCTTTTATTTTTCGCCGGGATATCGCCTATAATAAAACTATACGTTCCCCCGTACCTCGCGTTTCGTATATCGCTTAAACTAATACCCGTAGTTTACCTCTTAAAAATATAATATTTACTATTAACTTCCGCCTTAATATCGATAATAATATTAAATTATCTTTTATATTAACAGTATAATTAAGCTATTTCGATAAGCTATCGGCCGGGTTACTTTTTCCCGGCCGGTATATAATCATAAAATTAAAAAGAATTAAATATATATATTATCGTATTTAGTAATTATTTAACTTTTCGTTTTTTATAAAGCTTTATAAATTTTTATAGTTTAATAATACCTCGATAATATACTTCGCCTTTTTAAATAGTATTTTTAATACTTAAAGTACGAAATAATCGCTAATAGTTTTTAATTTAAAGTTTTATAGTTTAGTTTTAAACCCGAAATCTTTTTTAAAAAAAAGAGATCGGGTATTAAAGTTTTCCGTTACCCTTTTAAAAAAAGGTTTCAGCTATTACGAACCGGGAAGCGTTTATTTTAAGCCTTACCGGCTCTTCGGGGTTAAAATAGGCTAATAACGGAGCTAATTAAAAGGATTATTTTAAGTGTTTAAAGGCTTACTCCGCGGCGTTATTTAGCGGGAATAAACTCTCGTTTCTTTTAAGGTTACGCTTTTTTAAAAGCTTTATTAAAAGGATAACGATTTTTAAATACCTTTTTATAAATCGCCGATAAAAGTTATAAACGCTTAAAAAAACTTATAAATTATAAATAGAGTTTAATATAAATTATTTTCGAATAGTGTTCACTTATAACGAGTTTATCGATACTCTTTTTATAGAGATCCGATACCTTAAGAATTCGAACGAGCTTTAAAAAAATTAGTACTTAGCGCGCTTAACGTATAAATCCGTTTATATTAGCCTTTTAACGATTTATTATACGTGTTTTTTATAAGTTTCTTTATCGGTAAAATAAATTAAAATATTATTTAAATATACTATATAATACGTATTAACTAATCCCTCGAAGCACTACGAAATATAGTATTAAAACGTAGCTAAAGCGTTAATAAAACTTATAACCATTATTAAGAACTTATAATAGCCGTATCGAGTACGGAACGCGGTTTTTTACTTATTTCCTAGTTTAATACGAATACGGTAATACGTATTTTTTAAGTCGATTTTAAAAAAGACTTTTAATTACGAGACTTTATTTAATATCTTTAAAATAAAGGGTAAAATATAATAATTTTTAATTATAACTTTATTAAAGCCCTTATAGTTTACGTATAACCGTAGCGTCTCATCTTTTTAGGGACGAAAAAAATAAAGGCCCCGGCTAAGCTTTAAAACTCGCGAATCTTCCTTCCTTTTTTTATTTTATCTAGCTATTCGCGTAAGGCTTTTTAACTCGGAGTATAATAACGGGTAAATAAGCTTATAAGGGGGTTCCGTGCCCGGTTTAAAATCGATAATATAATTTATTAATTAATCGGACGAGAGGATATTATATTTCTCCGTATTAAAACAAATAGTAAATCTATTAAAGCATTACGGAAAAAACGCGTTAAAAAACGATTAGCGACTTTTAATGTTTTTTTTTATATATCCTTTTTAAAAATACTACGGCGTAGCACTAGGCTCGGCTTTTATAGGCGCGGTAGAATACCCGAGGTATAAAAAATTAAACCCGCGTTATATTAATAGAGAACTATTAACGGTTTAATCCCGTGTCGAGTATTATTCGCAGTGTTTATATAGCTTTATAGGATAAAAAAACGGGGGCGCCGGTATATCGAGGGTCTCGGTTAATTACGACGTAAAGCCGGCGAACTTTTTAAATTACCCTTCGAAAATTAGTAATATTAAACTTTATTTAATAAACGTTATACGTAGGGATATATAATTTATTAACCGACGTAATTAATACTACACGAAATAAAGCTCGAGGTAATTTAACCTTTTCGGCGAAAATATAGCTAATTATATTTACTTTTAAGTAAATATTTAAATTAATAAATATATAAACCGGGGTAAAACGCGATAATAAAGTAACGATTATAATAAAGGTCCGTAAGGTTTTAAATACCTCTATAATTAAACTAATAATTAAAAAGGGTACTTCTCCGTTTAAAACCTACGGCCATTTCCCGATATATACTATATTAGCGCTATATTCGGAGTTATATACTTATTAGCGTAATAGCTTTTCTTCCCGTATTAATAATAAATAACCTAATTTAAATTAAAACAATTCGCGGTATTATTAAATAAAAGTCGTATATTACCTAGGTAAAACGGTAAAATAATAATGTTTTACCGAGCTTTAAAAGGGTTTATTTTACGCCACTTAAAGCTTCCTTTTTTAAACTCGGTAGCGTTCTTTTCGTTTCGAAACTATTTCTTTAAAATTAATTTAATTCGGCTATAAAGTTTTCCGTTTTTTATAAAAGCGAGGAGGATTTCTTGTCGTTATTTCGTAAAATCGACTATATTATTACGCCGATTTAAAAAGTTATTATAATAACTTATAATATTTTAACGTAAAAATAAAAAGAGTTTCCTAAAAAATAATCTATACGTTTTTTATTAAAGCGTTAATATACTTAGTTTTTTAAAAACGATAAATACTCGTAAAATTACCTCGGATTTTAACGTAAAAATTAATAGGCTTCTTTTAATTATAAGCTAATTATAATATTCTCGTTAACGGGGCTCCGGATTATTAATTTCGTTTAAATCCGGAATGTTTTTTAATTACTTCGTAATTATTTCGCCTCGTTTTTTATAAAGGATTCCGTTTTAAACCGGAACTATTATTTTACTTTTAACGTTATTTAATTACGGGCGTATAAAAAGCGCGCGAACGTCGATATAGTTTTAATGCCGCTTCGTAAATTATTTTTAGCTCTTTAATTTAGCCTTTTTATTACGCTCGTATAAAAATTAAATTTAATTATTTATAACGGAATTTAATAAGCTCATTAAAATTTATATTCGAGTCGCTAACTAATAAAGCCCCCTTCGCGTCGTTATTAAAATAATTTAAGCTCTAGTCACGCTTATCGAATACTAAAAAAGTATCGCCGCCGTTATCCGAAAATAATAAGGGCGAAAAAGGGTCTTTATTATCCCTCGCGTAGCTAAAACGTAATCGCTAATTATTAAGTTTTTTAAAGCGTTATTTAAGCGAAATGCGGCTTATTATAAATTATTTTATCTCCCTTTATAAACGTGTTTAAAAGGATTCGAAGGGAAGCTTTTTTAATTCCGTAGTGCCCGAGGCCTTAACTATAGCGTCGTTTATAAGTTTAAAAGAATCTCTTTCCTATAATAAATTCGGGGCATCCCCGAGGCTTTTTTTTCCCGGGTTTAAGTCGGAAAGGGCGCGCTTTATAAAGGTTTTATTTTTTTTTCGAGGTCGATATTATTACTAGGTAAATTATTATAAAAACGTTAAAATTATAAAAGGTGCACGAATTTAAGTGGTAATAATAGGTAAAGGGTGGTGAAAAAATAAAGCTAACGCTTATCTTTCTATATTTCTAGGGGGCCTAAATCTCTATATATATAAGGCGGCGGAGTAGAGCCGGAACCGGTACGTAAACGCCTCGTTCCTTCTGCTCTTATCATATAAATAATTAATATTAAAATAAAATTAACGTCGATTAAAAGAACTTAATTATATAAAATAAAAAGGACGTACGCTAATAAATTTAATTATATTAAGCTTATTATTAAAAGAATAAGTAAAATAAAACGGGTTAAAAAGAGGAAAATATTTATCCTACGCTTCGCTTAATAATAAGCGGGAGAAATATAAATTAATTAATAATAATAAATCGTAGGGTTTATTAAACTATGATTACCCCTATGAACCCCGCTTTAATATTCGGCCACGCTATCGCTAACCATTAACGAACTACTACTCATTAAAATATATTTTTATTAGAAAAACTAAAGGTAAACCCTTTAACCGGCTTATTTATTTAAATTAAAAAGTATACACGGAGATTAGGCATTAATTAAACTTTAATATTAAATAAGCCTTATTACGTTAATAGCTTATTAAGCTCGATTAAATTAATTTAAACAGCTTTATATAAAAAGAAATATCGTGCGCGATTATCGATTATACGCTTTTTAACGTTAAGAAAAACTTTAATATATTAATTTATTAAAACTAAAAATTATATAACCTTTTATAATTAACCCTAATTAATAATTATATCTCCTATTATATTATTAATAGTAAGGATTTATTAATATTAGGGTTTTTAGTATTAACTTCTGCTAATAAATTTATAAAAATAGGTATAACTACGTTTTTAATTAAAAAATACGAGGTAAAAATTATAAAGGATACCTTTATAGCGCGAGGCGAGTTAATCGACTTTAAATTTAATAAGGTAGCGTTAATCGAGAGCTTCTATATTAATATTATCTCTAAACACTTTTTAAAAAACATTAATATTTAATACTATAGAAAGGATTACACGCTACGAATAGGATCGCTGAAAAATAATATTATCATACGAAGGCTTATAAGAAAAAATAACTTAATTTTTATTAAATATAAACCTTTATTTACTTCTTATATTAATTTCTTAGTAACTAGTATAGCCGGTATAATAAATAGTTATATAACGATAAAACGCTTTATAATAAATAAAAAGCCCGTAGAAAAAGTTTATATAAAAATAATTTAAAAGAAAAATAATATACGAAAGCAGGGCATTTAAGTTTAAAAGCTTTTATAAAGCTTATATACGTAGTTAAAAGTATTTTAATTAAAGGTTTAACGTAATTAAAATACGAAACGTATATAACGTCGCTTATAAAACGCGTTATTTCGCGAAGACTTATTAAGAGAGCACTTAAACCTTTTTACCGTATATTTTAAAACTTCTTTAAATACCTTTTAAGGTACGAGCTTTTAAAATATATACTGCTATTAAAAGATAACTATAGCGGTAAGGTATAAGCGTACCCTATAAAATCTCGCTCGTATACGAAGCTATTTAAAGTAATAAAAAGATTTAAACAATATATTTAGCGTAAGTATAATCTCTTTATATACTACTTTAAGTATAATAAAGAAACTAAACTATTAAGAATTTAAAAAAAACACTTAATATAATTTCTAGTGTAAAAAGGAAAGCATTATTATAAAATAAAGGCCCGTAGACTCTAAAAAGCCGATAAGTGGTTAAAAGTAAGTAAAATAAGAGATAGTAAACATTACTCTTAAAATAAAAGTAGTGTTACGACCTGGCCCAACCATGCGGCCCAGAACCCACCCTACGGCACGGCCCTACGATACCCCGAAACCCTGCACAAAGACCCAGCAACATTCTAAGCTACACCAGTCAGCGAAGCCCCACCAGTCAGTAAAGCCCTATTAGTTATCGCGACCCCACTAGTCAGTAAAGACCTACGACGATTAAGCTACGACGATAACTAACACTAACGACGACAGGCAGCACCCGACACAGTTACCCCAAGACAGCACGAGTTGGACAGCACGAGTTAAACAGTACGGACTAGACAGCTAGGGAAGGATAACAGGATAATACTAGTTACGTAAAAATAAAATAAGGATATATTGGATCGCGGATATTTAATACGAACCAGAATAAAATATATTAGATCGCGGATATCTAATAAAACTTAAAGGAATTAGTAAAGGAGAAATTAAATATATAACGATAGACGCTCCCTATGTATTTTAAATAGATACTCTCTACTTTAATAATTAATTTAAATATTAATTTAACTTATTAGTGAGGTAAACAGCCTTAACGACTTTATTGTAAATCCCCTTAAGTTTACGCACCTTAGTTACTTTTTATTCCTACGGCTATTGTATATTATATCGATAGGAGTAGACTTTTATCGCACGTTTAGATACTCTCTCGTATTGCTAAATATAAACCCCAGTACGTTTTACTAGGTTTCTTTTAGAACCCAGATAGCGTTCGTTACATTTTAATCACTCTTATTCTTACGAGTCACTACCTAGACCCTTAAGCAATAGCACCTACAGGAACCATGTCTACACCTGGACCCAGCAACACCCCTCGCCACGGGAAAACCCCTGCCACCACCGTAAACACCTTTTATCGAAACCCCGCGATAGAGGTAAATAGCAACGATAGCGACGATGGCCTTACCCGATAAGCGTTAGCTAAACGAATCAAGGAACTTAAACAAGAAAGCGTTAACTATTAGCATTATTACGTTAAACTCGAAAAGAAACGTAACGAACTCCTAGCCAAAAATACCCCAGGATAGACACTAAATATCGACGAGCTACGTAAGGAAATACGCCTCCTCCGTACCGCCGCTAACATTATCTAGACCTTTGTTGCTCCTAAGGGAGGCATGAAGATTAGCACCCCAGCAGCCTTTAACGGGATTAGTAGAAACCTCCGCGGATTCCTTGTCCAAGTTAAGGCTTATTAACGATTCTACGAAGGAACGTTCTAGGATGCCACTTAGCGAGTTATTTACGCTGTCTCGTTCCTTAAAAGTAAGGCACTCGCCTGGTTTAAACCCTACCTGGACGAATTAATAGAAAACGATTGGCAAATTGAGCTATGCCGCGCAGAGGCACAACGAATTTTCGAAAGCTACGATAGCTTCGAATAAGCTTTCAAGTTACTTTTCCAGGATCCCGACGAGAAACGACAAGTAAAAAGAGAGTTAGAAACTCTTAAATAAAAGGGATTAGCCGCCTCCTATACCGCCGAGTTCCGACGCATTATGGCTCGACTAAACTGCACCGAAGCCATAAAGATTATGATATACTACCGGGGGTTAAAAGAAAACGTTAAGGACGAACTTAGCCGGCTTAATACCCCTAATAATTTCCTCTCGTATATAGAGCTTACTATTAAAATCGATACTCGTATATACGAACGACGCCGCGAGAAGCAGGGCGGATAATAACGGTAAACTAGTTAAGTCTAAGCTAATATAGGACGACCACGTTACCACTATAACATACCACCGAAAAATAGTACGGCGTATAGCTATTACAGTAGACTTATAAACCTCGACGTTACTAAATACGAAAAGCACGATAAAAAGCTAAACGTTACCTGTTATAACTATTAAAAATAGGGATATTTCGCCCGAAACTACCGATCCCTAAAGAAGGACTTTCGGAGAGTCCCGGATAGGCGATAAGTTAATATTACTAGTAGTTAACTAAACTCTACAGTTATTAAAAATGGCAGCGCCAATAGTACACTAAACGTACCCCACGGTAGCCTATCCTGGACAGCTTATTACGACAATAGTTACCACGATTACTTAGTAAATAAAAAAGGGACGGGATGGTTCCTTAAAGCCCCTAAACGGTAAAGTATTACGCGTACCCTCGCGATAATATAACGATAACCCCTTTATAATAATAAAAACAGCGAAAATAACAGCGAAAATAAAGGCCCGAGGAGTAATTTAGCCCGCGGCGAGCGCCGATTAAAGGATTTTAAACGGCTCGTTAAACTGCCTATACCCGAACTCGCCGTAGAAATAGCGAAGCCCTAAAACTTAAACATCGACGGATAGCTAGCGATCTTAAGAGTTGCACTTTTTAAATTACGAAAGCTGCGGTAAGTACTCATTATGTACGGACTTGAACAAAGAGTAAAAAGAAACTACGCTGTCGGCGACGATCCCCGAATCTCGCTAATACACAATAACTATTTTCTACTCGCTTAGATCGGCTGTATTCACGATGGTTGCACCGAATACTTGGTAGAGAAGCTCGAAAAAGGGTGGTTCCCTAGGAGGATTAGCAAATACCTAATTAGGCAGCTACACCTCGACCACCTCATCGGGAAGGTTAAGACGACTATACCTGACCCCCGACGAGCCTACCTCCTAATTAAAAAGACTCCACAGTGGCCCCGAAAATGCCACCTAAAGAGACAGGACTGGAAGGACTGCACTAACGACAAGTGTTTACAGTACGCTTAAAAGAAATTACGAGCTTACCGAACGTTTAAAAAAAGCGCACGATATTTCTAGAATACCTAAAATTCTTAGGTTAAAAGACCTGCTATAATAACAAGATCTTAAACACCGCTACTACCGTACGACCACGAGATACCGTACGCATAGATCCGTCGCCACTAACGAATGGCCGACGAACGAAACCTACTACAACGGTCGGGAAACGACTCCCGCCGATTATAAAGGGACGACACCCGACGGGATACGATAAATCCTTATATTTAATAACGAATAACCAAAATATTTACGACTATATCGTACTAATGGTCGAAATTAAAGGAGTTACTATCCGAGCACTGCTAGATAACGGAGCGCAAGGTAATTATATTTTACTACGAATCGTTAATAGCCTAACCTTAAAATGGTAGGAAAAGGACGCCTTATACCGACTCAAGACCGTCGATGGAGGACTTATAACGTACGATAATAGAGACGTACGAAAAGAAGTCGCGAACCTTTCAATTAATATCGGAGGATGTTATAAATAAATTACGTGTAATATTATAGACATTACAGGATACGATATAATTTTAAGGATACCCTGGTTGCGGGTGAGTAATCTTAAAGTCAACTAGAGAACAGGCTAACTTTAGTGGGATATACCAGGAAGAGGTTTAATCGATGGGTAGTGGTTTAAGAAACGACCCCCCAGTAAACTTAAAGTCCTTAGGGCATATATTATTGCTAAGGAGCCTAAACCGAACGTCACGACAACTGTACCGAAAGAGTACCGGTAATTCGAAGCTTTCTTTAATAGGAAACTAAAGACAGGCTTACCGCCTTACACACGGTAGGATTATGAGATACCCCTTAAGGATAAAAAGGAACCCTTATTTATGCCTATATATAAACTTAATTAAGAGCACGAATAAACCCTAAAAGAGTATATTACGGAAAATCTCGAGAAAAGAGTTATACAACTATCCATATCACCAATAGGCTTCCCTATACTTTTCGTTCTAAAAAAAAGCAAGGACGGGAAACCCAAGTAGCGTATATGCATCGATTACCGGAAGCTTAACGAAATCACCATCAAGAACCGGTACCCCTTACCCTTAATTAGCGATTTGCGAAACAAGCTGCTACACGTTAAGATCTTTACAGCACTTGACCTCCTTAACGTATACAACCTAATCCGTATTAAGGAAGGAGAGGAATAAAAAACCGCGTTTCGAACTAAATACGGATATTTCGAGTACCAAGCTATGCCGTTTAGCTTAATTAACGTACCAATTAATTTCTAAGCAATAATTAACCACGTTTTACGGGAGTACCTCGATAAGTTTATCGTAATATACCTCGATAATATTTTAATCTACTCTGAGGACAATAAGCAGCACCGAAAACACGTAAAATTAATACTCCGGAAATTGCAAGACGCTAACTTATTAATTAACCCAGAAAAGAGCGAGTTTCACCAACGATCCGTCATATTTATGGGATACGTAATATCCCCTAGAGAAATCCGGATAAAACCTTCCAAAATTTCAGCAGTCAGAGAGTGGCCCACGCCCACAAACGCTACAAAGGTCAGATTTTTCTTAAGACTAACTAACTATTACCGGATATTTGTCCCCGGATTTAATAAGTTAGCGACACTTTTAACGAACCTGACGAAAAAGGACGAACTATTCCGATAGATAGAGAAGGAAGACTAAGCCTTCCACGATATTAAGGAGCGAATCTTTAACGAACTAGTACTTCGCGTAGTAAATCCTGCTAAGCTTTTTAAAGTCGAGACCGACGCATCGGATTATACAATCGGAAAGCAACTCAGCTAACGGGACGACAACGGAAAGTCGCACCCTATTACATTTTTTTCGAAAAAGCTTAATAAACCAGAACTTAATTACCAAATCCACGATAAAGAACTGATGGCCATTATTAAAGCTTACAAAGAATAGCGATATTACCTCAACGGAACGGTAGAACCAGTTAAGGTTTACACCAACCATAAGAACCTTACCACGTTTACTACGACAAAGGAGCTAAATAAACGACAAGTACGATGGTTTAAATTCCTCTTAGGATTTAACCTTACCATTATTTACCGTAAGGGTAGCGAAAACGGTCGCGCCGACGCATTAAGCCGACGACTAAACCATTAGGAGGAGGTCCTACCTAAAATACGGATTATCTTGACTTATAACCAGGACGGTAACCTCACGCCGTTACAATAACTGAATATTACGAGTTCCGTACAATATAACGACGATTAGGTTTCCAAGTTTCGATAACTAGAACAGACCCCGGATCTTACCAACTACACCAGGGATCGCCTCGAGAAACGAGACAACCTCGTTTTCTACCGAAATAAGATCTATATCCCCGAGTAATACCGTGAGAGCTTTATTAAGGAATTCTACGAGTACCCCGCGCACGGACACTAAGGAGTATTTAAGACCTGGAAACGGATTACTAGGCAATTCGACTGCGGAAACTTTAAATTAATCATAGTTAAGGTAATTAGCGAGTGCGACCTTTATAATAAGGCTAAGGCCGCCCGATATCGATTATACGGAAAACTATAGCCGATCCCACCGCTAGATAAGGCGTGGAAGATAATCGCACTTGATTTTATAGTTAAGCTGCCCTTATCAAAGGAACCCCTGACTAAGGTTAGTTACGACAGTATCTTGGTAATTACGGACAAACTTACAAAGTACACCTACTTCTTACCGTATAAAGAATCTAGTAATATTAGCGACCTAGCCTATACGTTTTTACGAATAATCGTTAGCTAGTATAGGCTGCCTGAGACGATTATCTCCGACCGAGATAAACTATTTACCGCCAAGTTTTAAAAATCGCTCATGGCGTAACTCGGCGTGAAACACAAGTTATCCACGGCCTATCCACGGCCTATCACCCCTAAACGGACGGGCAGACCGAACGAATAAACCAGACCCTAGAGCAGTACTTACGCTACTACGTTAACTATAAACAGGACAACTGGGTACAGTTGTTACTTATGGCACAGTTCGCCTACAACAGTATAAACAACGAAGCCACCCGCATATCACCATTTCGGATAAACTACGGGTATAACCTAAAAGTTACTAAAACACCCCTGAAAAGAAAGCTAGCACCTATCGCGACTATACAAGTCGAAAAACTGAAAGAACTGTAGACAGCACTACAGCAAAACCTTACCTTCTTCCAATAACGAATAAAGCAGTACGCCGACCGAACCAGGTTAAAGGGATTAACCTTGAAAAAGGGAGAAAAAATTTACCTCCTGCGACGAAACATCAAAACTAAACGACTAAGCGAAAAACTAGACTTCAAAAAATCGGACTATTTAAAATCGTAGAAGTTATTTTAAAAACCAACTACCGATTATCGCTACCTAAGACAATACGGATACACCCTATATTTTATATCTTATTACTCGAACCAGCCCCTGAAAATGTAAAAACCGAGACATAGCTAAAGGTCGAAACGGATCAGTACGAGTATAAAGTCGAGACGATCCTCGACAAAAAACGGGTCGGGAAGGGATAGAAATACCTCGTCAAGTAGAAGGATTACCCAACAGAAGACAACACCTAAAAACCTAGGAAACACTTAGAAAACGCCGCTAAGGAGCTTCAAAAATTTAAAGGACGACCCCAAACTCCGCCAGCAACGACGGCTCCAGCAGCACGTCAGGATACACAGCGTTCCAGTTGAACGAAAAGTCGGAAAGTAATATCGGAACCTCCTCGGGAGCTAGTTCGAATATAGCTTTACGATAAGCCTCTTTATTAGCCTTCTCGCGCTTAACGCGTTTAAGCTCCTCGACACTGTTAATACTACGACGAACCGCCCGCATTATTTTCTCGAACCAGAGTTTTTTTTATTTTCGAAGGCGAAAAACCTTTTCCTTCGCAGCTTAGAGCTTATCCTCCAGCTTTTAATGTTGCTCGGCGATTTTTCGCAACTTAGTAGGAGCAATACCTTGGACGTCGCAACGAAACCGACCTTAATGAACGTACTCAGCACAACGGGACGAATCCTGCACCGAAACCTCGTAAAAAGAAAAGCCACGGCCTTCGCAATAAGAACACGACGGCATGGTAACGGAATGCTACAGGATAGTAGATAACAAAGCGTCGCGTTGTTTAGTTTTCTTAGAGCGAGATTTGCGTTTCTCAACGCGACTAGACGACATAATAAATATACATCACAATAAAAAGCAGGAAGGAAGAAACTTACGAAAAATCCCAACACGACGGCAAACCCGTGGGTACTTATGGCGACCAAAACTGTAGGCGTTAACCTATTAAAAAATTTATAGCCCGAAACTATTTAAATAATTATTAAACTATTAAATATATATCCTACTTAATCTTAGCGGTAACGGAGCCTTAATAAAATATTAGATTTATAGTTTATAAACTATTTTAAATAATATAACCCTACGTAGGTTAAAGCTTTTTAAATAAATTTAAAGCATAATTAAAACGGTATATAAACGTTTAAGTATAAAACCTATATACTCGATTATAATAAAGCTAAAAGCCGGCTACGTAAAGAGTTTAAAGTATCTTTAAAAAGTCTTATAAAATACTTAATAAACTATAAAATTACTAATATCTATTATATATAAATTCTTAAATTAATAAGAGTTATCGTCTTACGTAATATTAAGTTTAATAAAAACCTTTTCTACCGAAAAGGGGAAGAAAAGGAACTAAACCGGAGTAAAAAGTTCGTCGAAAAAATCGAGGAAATCTCGTTCCCTTTAAACTTTAAATTATTACTATACACTACTTTTATTCTTTAAACCCTAATATTATAAAAAAAATTAAATAACTCTACCGATTTTATCTCTTATCCCGAAAAGCTTAAGGAATTAATCCCCTTAAACTTAAAAAGTGTAATAGCTTTTAATACACCTATTAATAAAGCCTCGGGGGTAAGCTTAACACTTAAATTATATTCGAAAAATTATAGAGCTAAACGTATTAATATAAATAACACGGGACTCCTATCGCCAGGCTATATACCTAAACCGGAAAAAAAGTCCGGAGCGAAAAAATTAATTAAAAGCTCGAAGAAAAAGACCGAGGTAAATAAACTACCGCTACCTATCTCTAGAAAACGTTAAACGAACGAGCTTATTAATATAAAAAGCTTTAAAAATCCGAAAGCTTTTAAAGGATAAGAAATAATATAATCCAATAAAAAAAGGAATAATAAATTTCTAAAAATATTTCTTTTATAATAAATAAAATTTAAAATAAAATTATTATAACTATACCGTTAAAAGTAATAAAAACGTTTATACTTAAACGTAAATTATATATATATTATTAAAAACGTATAAAAAAATCGTAAGAACTTAATTAAAAGCGATTACGTTTACTATAATTAAAAAAATAAAAAGGTAGTAATACCGAAAGTATATTTTTAGTACTAAATAACGAGGTAGAACTAAATAACCTATAAAAGTTAAAGGATTATAATAAATTAACTCTTTATATAATTTTTATAATAGCCTCGTATACGTTCTTTACTACTTACGTTTTTAATATTAATAAAGCGCTATTATTAAAAAATAAAAAACACCGCATTACTTATACTATCGTTACTAAGATATATTCCTTAAAAAAAGTAACTAAAAAAGCGGTATTTAAGCCTTATTTAAAATTACCTTTACGTTTTTAAAATAAAGTAGCTACTTATTTTAAAAAGGAGTAATTTATAACCGCTATTAAATATAAAATTAATAACTTAATAAGAATAGAGGCTTAGAAAATTATTAAGCGCCCCTATAATAATACCCTATTACTATTAAAATAAGTGTTTACCGATAAATTTAATAAAAATAACGTTTATATATTATATAAAGTTTAAATTTACGTTTAAAGTAATAAGTAAAATATAAATTCGCTTACGAGTATATATATTATAATATTAACCGTATAATCCTTTTAAATCGTAATAGCCTTAATTATAAAATTTAATATAAAAGCGAAGTAATTTAATATAATTAATATATTCCTTAATATAACCTTCGTTAAAAACTCCCTACCGGTATATTATAAACTCCTTTAAGGTACGAGTAAGCCGGGATATATATTAAACTTCGTAAAGCCCTTTATAGGTTAAAAGAGTCTCCGTTATTATAATATAACGATTTCTTTAATACTCTTTATAAGCTAAGCCTTATCGGTTTAAAGGAAGAACCTTATTTATTTTATAATAAAGAGCGTACGATATTTATAGTTTTTTATATAAATAACTTCTTAATCTATTATCGGAAATTAAAGTAAAATAGAGCTAATAAATTAATAATTAATATTAAATAAGCATACGAAATAAAGAATTAAAATAATATAGCTTATTACCTTAATATACGTATAATTAAAAATAAAGTTAATAAATATTTCTAGCTATCCCACGATACTTACTTAAAAAAGGTAATAATTAAATATAAACTAAAGGTATTACGAGCTATAATAATACCTTTACCGACCGAAGAGCTATTAAAATATACTAGCGAAGTATTAAAATTACGAATTAAAGCTGATTAAAAACGAATTAAATTATTACTTTATACCTTTATTATAGTTCGCTTTAATATTATTTTCATATACTTATAATTATTAAAATTCCTAATAAACCCTAACGAAAAAATACCTTAAGGCCGTTAATTAATATATTCGATACGCTTACAATATTAAATTCGTAGTAATCTCTTTCGAAAAGTAAAAAAACGGCGCTTAAGCATTAATTATAATAAGTGACGCCTTTTTCGCGGATAACTTAAAGACATATAAATCGTTTTATAGGTATATTATTATATTATTTAATAATCCAGTTATATAAAAAGCAGCTCGGTAAAATACGGTTACTATATTAACTATAAAAGTAAAGTTACTAGTTTTATAGTAAGCAGTTCAAAAATCAATTACACTTAAGCATTTATTTAAAAACTTAAAGTTAATACTTAACACCTCGTTCTCGATATATTATAATAATTAATAAACTATTAAGCTAATTATTAATTAAAAGGAAAGGATCTTTATAAAGCTAAAGTATATAAATATTTAAAACCTTTAACTACGATAAGAGTATTAAAAACGAGCTTTTTAAATAACTTACCTTATTATAAAGGATATATTAATAAATAGATTAATAAAGAACCTTCCACGTATTAAGTTTAAATATTAAAAAGGACTCTTAAATTTATAAGATATTTAATAATTTAATTATATATTATAAAGAGGTAAATACGAAGCGATAACGAGATAATTATTATAACTATTAAATTTCTATTAATTTAAAGAGTTAAACCTTAAAAGATAAAAATTATTAAGGTATAAGAGCCCGCGAGAAATCTTAATAAATACGCCGGTTTATTTAATTTATATATTTTAAATGCGAAAAAATAAAGAATGTTATAAGATAATAATTATTATTAAAGGTAGTATATTAACGATAATAAAACGAAGGCTAGCTACTTAATTTAACTCGGAGTTAATGCTAATAAAAGGGTCTTTAAAAGCCTTTCCTTTACCCCAGTAAGATTCGATTTTAAAGGTAAGGCGCTTCTTAACCGAGCGACCATATATATTAAACTAATACCACGTAACGGAGTAAATAAAAGGCTTAAAATAAATAAGGCATTTAACGAGTTACTAACCTTACTCTAAGCATTAATAATAAAAAGCTCGTTAACATTATTATAAAAATAATAAGCTTAGCTTATAACCTTAACGTTTATAAGTATATAAAAAGTATAGCGATATTTCTTAAATTACTTTTATAAACGTTATTAATAAATAAAATTAAATCATTAAATATACTAATAAACTTACGCTAGTTTTACCTTTATTTTAAACAGCGTAATTAACGGCTTACACGGCGTATAGTTACCGGGGTAAAATTCTCGTAATTAAATTACATTAATATACTAAAAGCACATTAAATAGCTTATAAGGATATATACACGTAATTATATTTATAATAATTAAAGCATTTAAAAGTATTAAAGTTAAAAGTCTCACGGTAATAAGAGGCTCTTATAATATTAAAAATATCGAGCGTAAATAATTTATACACGTATTATAACGTATTTTACTAAGTTAAATAAACTTTTAATTTTTATTTAAAGAGCCCCGGGGAGCTCGATAATTAAAAAAACGGAATACTAAGCTATATAAATAAACTAACGTTAATAAAAAACTCACCGCGCGCGACGACGATATTTAAAAAAGTTATAATAGCCTAGCGCTAATTATTAATTATAATAATAAGCTCGGTACGTGTTTTAAAAGGTTTAGTAAGCTTAACGGTAACCTTAAAAAGCTTAGTAATAAAATTAACGAGCTTAATAGCGAATTTAACGATAAGCTTAACGAGCGTAATAACGGGCTCCTTAATAATCGTAGTAAGCTTAATAATAAATTTAAAGAGCGTAACGATAAGCGAAATAGTAAGCTACTTAATATATTTAATATATTTAACGGAAAATTAATTAAGCTATAAAGTACGTTTAATACGCTTAGCTTTATATCGAGCCTTCTTTTTCGCTACTTTCTTACGTTAAGTATAACTTATAATAATAGTTTATTTAAAATCCTCTAAAAGTAAAAGCATTTTATTATCGTTTTTATACTTATAAAGCAGCTTAATAAAGCCGCGGGGAGGCTTATTACCGCCTCTTCCTCCGCTAGCATTAATAGCGTGAGAATTAAAGGTAAAGTTTATAACTTTATATATTAAAATTAATATCGTAAAACCGACTAAGCGTATAGTATCGACTTACCGGTAAATATAATAGGTCGAGTAATATAAAGTATTCTTATAAAATAAAGGGTTAAAGTAATAATTATAAACTATTTTATAATTAATAAGCATTTATAAGCGAGGCGTAATATAAGGATTTATATACGTAATAATAAGAATATAAAAAAAGGAAAAAAAATAAGTTAATTAGCTACGCTTAAAAATATTTTATAATACGTTACGAGGTAATTAATTATTTATTTAAGGCTATATCTATTATTTATATTAATAATTACTATAAGTGGATTATATTATATTCACTTTAATAAGTTAAGACTTCTATTTTTTTTAAATAATAATTATTAAAGTATCTCTACTTTACGATTATTAGCTTATAATAGCTTTAATTTTATTTATATAAATAATTAACTTATTTAATAAGCTAATTAAAGGGTATATCGTAGGAGGATAGAAATAAGGGGTCGCCCCTTAACGCGCCTAGCGCGCTACGCTAAACATTTTATTTATATATTTATTAGTACGGTAGCACCTTTCTCTTTTATCCTTTCTTTCTTTCCTTTAGACAGCACTTTAGCACTTAATATACCATCGGACGCTCTCTGCCGTGCGATACTTCCCAACCCTTTACTTTCTTCATGGTGCCTGCAGGCTGCCGGTAGAAATCGAGATGGGCTCACAGGCCAAGGTGATCTCGCCTCTCCCCAGAGATGCAGGAAATGGTGACCTCTACGCCCTCGCCCAAAGTGCCCACCAGCTTGCCGTCTCCCACGCCTGGAAGCTCCGCCGGCCCGACGGGCACTGGAACGGCGAGCTCCTGTCCAACGCCACCATCACAGCCGAGCAGGTCTTCTTCCACCCGTCCCTGCGCCCGACGACCCCGATCCCCGACGCCGACGCCGACGCGTATCGGCACTACCTGCTCTCGAACCAACAGCCCGACGGCGCCTGGGGCATCGCGCCCGACCACCCCGGCGACGTCTCGACCAGCGCCGAGGCGTACCTCGCGCTCAAGATAGTGGGGGTGCCGCCGCATCACGACGCCATGCGCCGCGGGCGCGCCTTCATCCGGCGCTGCGGCGGGGTCGCGATGGTCCGCGTCTTCACGCGCATCTTCTTTGCGCAGTTCGGCCTGTTCCCCTGGGACGCTGTTCCGCAGCTGCCCGCCGAGTTCATCCTTTGTCCCGCCTGGGCCCCGATCAACGTGTACCGGCTCTCGTCCTGGGCCCGGTCCACGCTGGTCCCGCTGCTCATTATCCGGCACCACCAGAAGATCTACCCCTTACCGGACGCCGACGGCAGACCGGACCCGCAGAGTACGTACCTCGACGAGCTCTGGATCGATCCCGGGAATAAGCACGTACAGTACAGTCCGAGCTTGCTAAGGCCGTGGGAGAGCGATCTGCGGTCCTTGATGTTTGGTGGGATCGATACGGCCCTCTACTGGCTCGGCGGGTTGAAACCCTTCTGGCCGGCGCGGAGGTATGCGCGTCGGAAATGCGTGGAGTGGATTCTGGAACGCCAGGAGAAGCGGGGGGGACTGGGCCGGGATCATCCCGCCGATGCACGCCGGCGTGCAAGCGTTGCTGCTGGAGGGGTACAAGCTGGAAGACCCGCGGATCCAATCAGCCATCGCCGCCATCGAGCGCGTCACGTGGCAGGACGAAGGAGGCAAGCGCCTACAGTCGTGCGTCTCGCCCGTGTGGGACACGGTCCTGACGACCCGGGCCCTGTGCGACGGGCCGGCTCCAGCGGCTCCAATAAAGAAGAATTCGAAGAAACCGAAGAAAGGGGTCAGCAACACAACGACGAGCGCCTCCGCCAGACCGTCCGCTGGATCAAGACCCACCAGCTCCTCGGTCCCGAAGGCGACTGGCGCATCTACAACCCGGCCCTCGCGCCCGGCGGCTTCAGCTTCGAGTACAGCAACACGTGGTACCCGGACGTGGACGACACGGCGGCCGCGATCCTGGCGCTCGTCAACCAGGACCCGGCCGGGGCGCTCGACTCGGCGACGGTGACGAGCGCGGCGGCGTGGATCTGCGGAATGCAGAACCAGGACGGCGGATGGGCGGCGTTTGATCTGGATAATGACCGGCTCTGGCTCAATAGCATCCCTTTCTCGGACATGGATGCGCTGTGCAACCCCTCGAGCGCCGACGTCACGGGGCGGATACTTGAGGCTTTCGGGCTGATGCAGAGACTCGCGGCGCAGGGCGAGTTCCTCAATGCGCGCACGCTGGACCTCATTGGCCGCGCCTGCCCGCGCGGGGTGGCGTACCTGCTCCAGCAGCAAGAGGCGTCCGGGTCCTGGTATGACCGCTGGGGGTCTAATTACATCTACGGAACCAGCAACGTACTCTGCGGGGTCACGTACTTCTCCGAAGGCGACGAAGAGGTCGAGGATGCGGTCCAGGCTGCCGCCGGCTGGCTCGAGAACGTTCAGAACGCCGATGGTGGCTGGGGCGAGGACCTGCAATCATACCGCCACCCAGAGCGCGCCGGGCGGGCCCATCGACGCCGCCGCAGACCGCGTGGGCGCTCATGGGCCTGCTGGCTGTCTGCAACGACGAGACGAGCCACGCGATCGAGTCCGGTATCGGACACCTGGTTGAGACGCAAGCGTACAGCGGCAGTGGTGGCGAGCACATCTCCGAGAAGATTACGGCTACTTGGACAGAAAGGCAGTACACGGGCACGGGGTTCCCGAACTTCTTCTACATCGGGTACTCGCTCTACCGGCACTACTTCCCCATTATGGCATTGGGCAGGTATTTATCTGCGTTCAAAAAGGTGCAGCCGGATGAGAAGGTTACCATTGATAGTGACGCCGGCAGCAGGACCATTTTTTCTCTGGAGGAAGAGATGCTCGAGTCTCCGATGGACTCTGGATACTCTGACACCCCGGCTAGCTGCGAACTCAAGGTCGATTTGAAACGTGATTAGAATGCCCAAGACGCTTTAGAACCTGTACATACAGATACATGCGTGGTTGTAAACATTGGGATCAAATTCGTTTTTGGTCGTTCGACGTTTGTCTCTCTCGGTCCAATGATCCACTATAGTGCACACATAGGCGAGCATATACATTGTAACGTCTCTAGATCATGTCGCGAGCGTGGGGGTACCCAAAGCCAGCACCGGCTTACTTAAGTTCGTGGCATTCAAGGTTATGTATGCGTCATCAAGTCAATACAAACGCTGCTGCACATACCGCCACAGAAGGCACGTGAAAGAACAAAAGCAAAAAGAAGCTTCTGAACACCCAAAGAAGTCCATGCACACGCCGCGAATCGAACGCGAGTCCCACCGAGCTGGTTTCATTCAATAGAAGAATGGCAACGGTGGATTTTACCAGTGAACCGCAAGTGCCTAGGGGTAGAAACAGAAATTGATGAGAGCTTCGTCGTTACCAGGCTACATGTCGGCGATATTCCTATAGCAGGAGCCACCAACACAGATTGGCTGGTTTATAGCCTTCCGAGTTGCCATTGTACCAATACCGATGGCTAGTGTACTGTATAGTGGCATAGGAATGACTCCAGTCAAAGAAAGCGAAGGTGTATATATGTTCGCATTTGCAACGACCATTGAGATATCAGTGCTCAGAAGTCCCGGAAAACAGTACATTTCCTGCCAACTCCATGCGTCTGTGCGTGTGAAAGACTGACCCTTTTATCTGCGGAGAATAGGGGGGTAGTTTCACAGCAAAAGGGGGTGGCGCCCGGCCAGATTCAAGAGAGGCTGTGGGGGCTGGTGGAGCTTAGTCAAGGCAGTATTTTCCACGAGTCAGGATCCCTGTCCCCACGGCTTGGACGGGGTTTCAGTAAACTGGTCCCGTAAGCCGGAGTCATGCCGCAGCAAGGCGAGGACTCATTGGAAGAGATGTGGCCCGGAGATGTGTTGATCGCCTGAACAGCACAGCCCAAGCGTGCCGTTTTATAAAAAAAAAGCAGCACAGGAATAAGGCTGCATACCTACTTACCACCCTTATCCCCTTCTTCCATCTACTCCAGGTTCACACAACAGAGTTACCCAGCCGGGAGAACAAGAAGAGGCAAAGACGGATTCGCAAACCAATAATAACACCACAACCGGCAACTCCTCCTCAACCAAAGTGAGCATCATATCAAAAATGGCCCACCAAGCCCACGCCCTGCCGTGGAACACCCTGGCCGAGCACTACAAGTACAAGATGTCCTACACCCACGAGCCCCAGCGCAAGGACATCTTCCCCGACGACAAGGGCAGCGACAGCAAGGAAATCGACTTCTTCTGCCGCGCCCTCGCGGCGCGCGTGCAGGAGTTCGCCGCGACCGAGCGGGCCAAGTACCGGCCCCAGGCCGAGCTCCGGGCGCGCGCCGGGACCTGGACCAAGTCGGCCATGACGGACGCCGTCGGGCCGTCCGCCCGGCCTGCCGCGGGGGCCAGACGACGACGGGGGAGGAGACGCGCATGGTGTACCCCAACGAGATGCAGTTCCGCTACTTCGAGGAGGGCCACGAGGAAGGCGCCGATCTCCCGACCCGCGTCGCGGCCATGCACAGCAAGGACCTCCGGCCGCTCAGCCAGTGGACCGACTGCGCGCACGGGAGCCGGATCGGGCACGCCGACGCCATCAAGATCATGCTGATGGAGGCGGGCGGCGTGGCGCCCGCCATCTGCGCTTCGGCGCCGCCGGGCAAGGACACGTCCGCGCTCCGGACCGAGATCATGGAGTCGCTTCTCCTCATCGCCAACAAGCCCGAGGCCAAGCTGCCCACCTTCATCACCGCGCGCCACGGGCACCGGCACGGGTCTGCCGGGCCGCCGAGGAGGCGGTGCGGGTGTACCTGTACCTGAACCTGCTCGTCGTGATGCAGGAGCAGGGCTCGGACGTCGTCGACTTCGCCCGGACGGACGCCGGGGAGGAGATTAAGGAGCGACGGAACTACATGGACCTCGAGAGCTACAGCCGGCTGCTCAGCTCGGTGGCGGGCGAGTACGACGGCGACGCGCAGAACCTGGTCCACTGGGACTACTTCTTCACCCGGGGCGAGGACGACTGGAACCGGAGCGAGGCGAAGGATGTCCTGGCGGATATGGAGGGGCTCAAGGAGTACCTCAAGGGGGTCTGGCGCATACTGGTCGTGTACGATCTTTTCGTTCGAGAGGCGGGCGGTGACCCGGAGCTGGCGGACATGTGCAAAACGACGCTAGACATCAGCTTTGGCTAGATAAAAAACCCTCGGGGGCTGTAAATGTACTATTAACCCCTCGGGCTAGGTTACTGCAGTTCCTTCTCCACCGTGGTAGGCATATTGCTATCTTCCCCGGGATGAGCTGCGTAAAGCGCTATCTCGTGACGATTGGATGACCTTGTTCCTTTTTGCTTTTGCTTATCCTGCGCCGGGTACGGCATATCAAATACCACCATTACGCTTTCATATTTCTCGAAGCAGGAAGACTGGAAAACACATGAGTGCGGACGCGTCCCTACCTGGATCTTGATAATATCACCTCTCATGTTCCTGTGCATTCAGCCGCACGTATCTATTCAGGCTAGAGAGACTTTGACTAGGATGAGCCGCTTCCACTCTCCCCGTCACAGAACCACGGATCACGAAGCAACTCCGCCGGCGAAGGTCGTTGCGCCGGGTCGTACTGCAAGATCCGCCGAACCAGTTTTTTCACCTTGGCCGCTTCCTCCGCATCGATGTCGGGCTTAGCCCTGTCGAACATCTCCTCCATCGAAACATGCTCCAACACCAGCGGCTGTCCTCCTTCTGGGACCCCGCCGAGCTGGAAATTGAAGAGCTGCCGGTCCGGCGTGAAGTACAGCGAAGTCGTCTTCCATTTCCGATAGAGCGCCTCGGGCAGAGGCCCCAGGCGGGTAGTGAGGGATAGGAGATGGTCGTCGTCTTGTTCGGTTTCGGAGTCATTCCAAAACACGCAGAACAGGGGTTGTCCGGTCATCAGCTCGAAGACGAGGCATCCGAAGCTCCACAGGTCGATGGTCTTGTTGACTTCGCCCGCCAGGACCAACTCGGGGGCACGGAGGCCGAGTGGGACGATGGGCTTGGTTGGAGGGTCAGTGAAGAAGAATGCTAGGCCGGAAAACATGGGTTAGCTAAGCGATTCGACAGAAGTAATGAGTTAGACTGGGAGGAACACACCGCCGCCCATATCGGACAATTTGATCTGGAAATCTTCCGTGATACGGGTCAATGGGGCCAGCGGCTGTGCGGCGTAGAGCTTCTGTGGGGCCCATTTGTCCGGTTTCCCGTCCAGCCTCTGTACTTGAGCCGAGACGGGACCGGGTTGAGCAGCTGTATCCTGCCACAACACATCCTCGGGTTTGGAATGGATGTCGTCGAGGGCGAACAGCATGTTCCCCGGTTGGAAGTCGCCATGGGCAATTCCATTCTCATGAAGAACAGCCAGGCCCTGCAGAGCCTGTTTCAGGATGCTTCTGGCCATTGGCGGAGGGTAGCGTATGTTCATGCCGAACCGGCGAGGCTTGAACTGGGGCAGCTCCTCGACCATGGAATCCACACTCGGGCCCATCGGTTCAAACACTAGGCAGGTGTGAATGCCATTGGGGCCGATGTGTTCAAACTCATCCAGGAGCTGCGTAGTGCGCTGCGTCATCTGAGATGGTGCGACTTGAGCAAGGTGATGCAGTATCTGCAGCTCTTTGGCTGACTCGGAAGCTCCAACAAGGATCTTCAAGGCAACGTAGCGATTGTTGCTTGAGAAAGGAAATGAGCCACGGTGATCTATAGACTCGATTGGGGTATCTAGGGGTAATGTACTTACCTCTGATCACGGGCTAGCCAAACGGTGGAGAAGGAACCCTGGCCAAGCTTGCGGATGACCTTGTATTGTCCATCGTGGAAAAGGTCGTCTAGATTTACAGGATGGAAACCGCCGGGCCGGTAATTCTCGACCCATTCGCAGGGCAAGGTGATGGACTCAAATCTCCTTTCGTCACGCCTTGTTGAATATCTTGACGGCGGGGTGGGAGGAGGGGAGTCGTGCATGGTGACAGATGAGATAGGCTGGCCGAGAGAAGTAGGCTTCACCCTGGATGTCATACAAGCCCGTGGTGGGAAAGTCGAAGTTCGGGAAAGGAATAAAGCAACGGGCCTGGAGAAGGACGGCGCGTGATGCTGCCTGCACATCTATGCGCTCGCGCTGAGGCTGAAGACTCCAGTCTAATGGGACTGGGATTGGGGAAGGTTGAGGAGCCGGCACGCCTTTAGGTAGTCCTATCGTTCCAGTACTTACATGTACATACTTAGGTACTGAAGAGCCCACTAGTAACTACCCGCCTGAGCTAGCTGCCCCGCATTGTTTGGCATTTGCTGCCACTAGCACTAGCACTAGCTAGCACTAGCAATGACGGCAAACGGCTGCCAGGGAGACGGGAAAGCTGTGGCAATCCCTAACAATTGATTTGGCAAGGCAGTGTTTGCTGTCCATCAGTCAATCGGAAATTGACTGATGAGATTGCAAGCTGAAAACATCACCAGATTCTTCGAGAGAGAGGATGGCCCAAAGAGAAAACACACCGCTGCATTGTGTGGCTTACGAAGGAATGTAGCTGGCTGAAACACGCTGCAAAAGCGGATTTGCTTTTCATCTACCAGCTGAATCTCTAGGGTCGATGCACATCACACCAGCCAGCTTATTCCAACTTGGTCTTTCGGATGTTCCCGATAGGGCTGATGCTCTCGTCTCTGCGGGCTTTCCCGTGCCGCCGTCAAAATAGTTTCACGCGGTTGAGCACACATGGCCAAGCACACTTACACCGAAGAACAGAGCGCGAGCAGTACCACAAACACACCGCTGCAAGATTCAGGCGTTTGATGGACATATGCATTTACCCTCATAAGCCCATGTTGATTCAGATTGACTGACGGAAGGTGAGACACGCCCGAAGCCATTCGGCCATCTAGACTGGACCACATTAGGGCTTGATGCCATGTTGTCGCCAAACATACCTCCCACATCGAACCATGCGTAAATTATCTTATATTGTCCCTGATATAATCACAGATGTCGGTAATGACACTGAGTATTACAGAGATATGACCATGCTAACAAATTCTCATAATGTATGTCTGGCTGTTCTTTTCAACGTCTAGGGGGCAGACCTTCGGCTCCAACCCCCGAGGGATATCGGGCGTACCACATATTTTCTCCTTGATCCTCGAACAGCATGAATATGGTCAGAGGCCCGATATATGTGTCTCGGCTAGCTCCCATGGCCTTTCCCCTTTGAAAACCCGGCCTCATCTTTGGCGGGCTTGCAGTAGTATATGTACCAGACAAGCAGAAACCCCAATTGCAATTCAAGCCACCTGTAGCTGTAGTGTCGTCGAGCGTTCTAGATCGGCCCATATGGTCTCAGCCAACCAGTATGTAACGCTATAGGAACGCCATGCCAGCTCGTGTGCATCGCAGGCATCAACAACCGCTTCACTCGCGAGAGAGGATCGGGATACGTTCGTGACTGAACAACCATACAGCCCTTAATACGGCGTCAGAGGCGAATACAAATAGGTGTAAGATCGCTGTTGTACAACGCTCCATGTTTCTCTCCAGATCTTTCCACGCAAGCATCAAAATCCGCAGTCGAACAAGCCTGCTCACTTTGTCACCACCACTACTCCATCTACCTCGCCATTCATTCACCAAATCAACATTTACTTGCAATTTGCTCCCCTATTCTCACAATGGAAACCGACAAGCTGCAAGCCGACGACGTAGTATTCAAACCGGAGAACATGTACGAGAAGAAGCCAGAAGTGAGGGCTGATATCGTTACCAAGGTCGTCAACAGTGCGCCTGCCGGGGCTAAGAAAGCCGAAGTTGTGTAAGTAATGAGAGGGCCTCTCTGACCGGGACAAATTTACTCACACATTTCCCAGGAACGGCTGGCACACTAGCGCCAGTGACAAGAGGAACCACTGTACCGTCGACTACTACGACGAAGCCGGCAAGCACATTACCACGAAGCATATTGTTTGATTGCTCTGACCATGCGATATGGCCCGGTTGTCACGATACTGGCGCGCTCCGTCCAAGACAGAAACTACTTTGGGGATGTGAGGCTCCTCGAGTTACCTGTATTTCCTTGGATATTCATGGTTACTTCCTGACTCTACTGCCATCTCTCAAAAGCTTCCAGACCAAATATATTTCGGTATCTTATCAGAACACGAAGCTATGTGAATCTGTATGCCTGAGTAAAATCACCTTGTTCCTGAATCCTTAAGTGACTTTGCTCGGAATCCTACCAAAGCGTCGTATCACTGCGATTAAATCCTCCCCGTAAATTTTCATTTTCAGGAAGGAGGGAACTTGAAGTCCGACGGCACCTCCAGCACAACAGCCCCCTCCGAAATCGGCTCGCCTCCCACATCCGGCCTCCCTTTGCCCTGGGCCACGGCCTCCTGGAATTGCGCCCACACATCTGCCGGCACCCCTTCGTGGGCCCAAGGTACTTTCTCCCGCACGTTTTCGTACGTGACGTCATGTCCGGGGAAGGGGTACGGCTTGCTATGATCTTCCTGCTCCATCCAGAGCTTCTTCATGTCGAATCCGTCTTGCCGGGTCAACGGCCAGAAGTGCACGTGGACGTTATACGCAAAGCGGACCTGGTGGGGGGTTAAGATATAACCCCTATCGGCTGACCCCCTTTATTAGCCCTTTAAGTAAATGTTACTTAAAAATTAAATAATAAATTAAATAAATTATTTTTATAGTCTACGCTAATAACCTTTTATTAAACGCGTATAAATATAAAGATAGTAATATAATGCGTTAGTTTATACGCTAATTAATATAAAAGCCTTATATTAACCCTATTACTTTATTATTAAAACCGACCTATCGTATCGACTTTAACTCGATTTTCTTTTTCTTTCCTTCTCTATTATAAATTCCATTTATTTTAAAACTTATTTACAGCCCCGTTTTATTAAAACTTAATCGCGTAATTAAGATTATATTTTAATAACTATTTTAGTTAATTAAATATTTAAAGAGATATTTTTATTTTAAATACTTTTATTATTTAAAGATTATTACGGGCGGTAATTAAGTATTAAAATAAATAAAGCGATATCGGTTTTATTACTATAGTTTTTTAAGTAATAGTAATTATATAACGAGAACGTAGTTTAAAAAGCTACGAAAATAAAGGACTAAAAGTAAAGGTTTTTAAAAAAGAAGGTTTTTCGAGCATTTATACGTAATATTAAATAAATTAGCCCGTTAAAAATTAAGGGTTTATTTTAATATTTAAAGCCGTAATAATACCTTTTTTTTAAAACGAAATACTATTAACGCGAAATAACGAGGTAAGGTTTAAATAGTTTAAACGATATAATACTTAATTAATCTAAATGGTTAATTTCCGGCGTAGTTTTTAATTAAGCGGTAAACTTTTTAAGTTTAAATTTAAGTAAATTTAAGTTTATTTAAATAATAACGATAATAGTCCGTTATAATTTCGGCGTAGTTTTTTAAATACGCGGTAGGTTTTTTAATTAATTTATCGTATCCCGTTTATTTAAAAGTATACTTTAAATAAAGGCGGCCGCCGCGGCGTCGGCGGTTTTAATAAGAGTTTAAGATTTTTTTCGATATTTTTTACCTTTATAAGTAAAAAAAGGTTTTATCGTTATTTAAATAAAAGGTTTTCGGCGATAACTTTTAATAAATTTATATAGAATATAAGGTAAATTTTTATCGAAATAAGTAGTTTTAAATAATAACCGTACGGGTTAACGACTTTTTCGATTATAAAAAGTTTTAGGTTTTTTTTAGTTTAGGTTTTTATATAGGCGAAGTGTGACAAGAGTAGAAGGAACGGGGCGCTTACGTATCGGTTCCGGCTCTACTCCGCCGCCTTATATATATAAAAACTTAGGCCCCCTAGAAATATAAAAGGATAAGCGTTAACTTTATCCTTTTACTACCCTTTACTTATCGTTACTATTTAAATTCGTATACCTTTTACAATTCTAACGCTTTTATAATAACTTACCTAATAACGATATCGATCTCGAAAAAAAAGGGTAAAGCCTTTATAAAACGCGCCCTTTCCGATTTAAACCCGGGTAAAAAAGGCTTCGAGAACGCCCCGAATTTATTATAAAAAAGAGATCTTTTAAGCTTATAAATAACGCTATAATTAAAACTTCGGGCACTACGAGACTAAAAAAGCTTTCCTCTAAATCCTTTCGGACACGTTTATAAAGGGAAATAAAATAATTTATAATAAGCCGCATTTCGTTTAAATAACGCTTTAAAGAATTTAATAATTAGCGATTACGTCTTAGCTATATAAAGGATAATAAAAACCCCTTTTCGTTTTTATTACTCTCGAATAGCGGTAGCGATACTTTTTCGGTACCCGATAAGCGCGATTAAAGCTTAAATTATTTTAACGACGACGTAAAAGGAGTTTTATTAATTAGCGACTCGAATATAAATTTTAATAAGCTTATTAAATTCCGTTACGAGCAATTAAATTTATTTTTTATACGAGCGTAGTAAAAAGTTAAATTAAAGAGTTAAAAATAATTTATAAAACGATATTAAAACTATATTAACGCTTACGCGCGCGTATCCTATACGCCCGTAGTTAAATAACGTTAAAAATAAAATAATAGTTTCGATTTAAAACAGAATTCTTTATAAAAAACGAGGCGAAATAATTACGAAATAATTAAAAAACTTTTCGGATTTAAACGAAATTAATAATCCGGAACCCCGTTAACGAAAACGCTATAATTAACTTATAATTAAAAAAAGCTTATTAATTTCTACGTTAAAATCCGAGGTAGTTTTACGAGTATTTATTGTTCTTAAAAAGCTAAGTATATTTACGCTTTAATAAAAAACGTATATACTATTTTTTCGGGAAACTTCTTTTATTTCTACATTAAAATATTATAAGTTATTACGATAACTTCCTGAATCGGCGTAATAATATAGTCGATTTTATAAAATAATAATAAGAAATCCTCCCCGTTTTTATAAAGGACGGAAAACTTTATAGCTAAATTAAGTTAACCTTAAAGAAACGGTCCTGAAACGAAGAAGATATTACCGAGTTTAAAGAGAAGAGCCTTAAATAGCGTAAAATAAACTTTTTTAAAGCTCGGTAAAATATTATTACCCTGCCGTTTTACCCGGGTAATATACGATTTTTATTTAATAATACCGCGAATCGTTTTAATTTAAACTAGGTTATTTATTACCGATACGAAAAAAAGGGTTACTACGTTAATAAATGTATAACCCCGGATATAGCGTTAATATAATATATATCGGGAAATAGCTGTAGGTTTTAAACGGAGAAGTACCCTCTTTAATTATTAATTTAATCGTGAAAGTATTTAGAACTTTACGGACCCCTATTACGGTTATTACCTTATTATTACGCTTTACCCCGGTTTATACGTTTATCGATTTAAATATTTATTTAGAGGTAAATATAATTAATTATATTTTCGCCGAAGAAACTAGGTTACTTTAAGCTTTATTCTACGTAGTATTAATTACGTTAATTAATAAGCTATATATCTTTACGTATAACGTTTATTAGGTAAAGTTTAATATTATTAATTTTTAAAAGGTAACTTAAAGGGTTCGTCGGCTTTACGTCGCGATTAACCGGGACCCTCGATACACCGGCGCCCCCGTTTTTTTATTTTATAGGGCTATATAAACACTGCGAATAATACTTAATACGGAATTAAACCGTTAATAATTCTTTATCGATATAACACGGGTTTAATTTTTTACACCTCGGGCATTTTATCGCACTTATAGAGGCCGAGCCTAGTGCTACGCCGTAATATCCTTAAAAAAGGATATATAAAAGAAAAAAAAACGCTAAAGGTTATTAATCGTTTTTTCAACGCGCCTTTTCCGTAATACCTTAGCGAATTTACTATTTTTTTAATACGGAAAAATGCGATATTTTCCCGTTTAACCGATTAATAAATTATATTATTAATTTCGAACCGGGCACGGGACCCCTTTATAAACTTATTTACCCGCTATCGTACTTCGAATTAAAAGCTTTATGTAAATAGTTAAACAAAATAAAAAAAGGAAAAAAATCCGCGAGTTTTAAAGCCTAGCCGAGGCCCTTATCTTTTTGTCCCTAAGAAAAACGGGACGCTACGGTTATACGTAAACTATAAGGGCTTTAATAAAGTTACGATTAAAAATCGTTACACTTTACCCTTTATTTTAAAAATATTAAATAAAGTCTCGTAATTAAAAGTCTTTTTAAAATCGACTTAAAAGATACGTATTACCGTATTCGTATTAAACTAGGGAATAAATAAAAAACCGCGTTCCGTATTTAATACGGCTATTATAAGTTTTTAGTAATAATTATAACCATTATTAACGCCTTAATTATATTTTAATACTATATTTCGTAGTACCTCGAGGAATTAATCGATACGTATTATATGATATACCTGGATAATATTTTAATTTATTTTACTAATAAAAAGATTTACGAAAAATACGTATAATAAATCGTCGAAAAATTAATATAAGCGGATTTATACGTTAAACGCGCTAAATATTAATTTTTTTAAAGCTCGTTCGAATTCCTAAGGTATTAAATCTCTGTAAAAAGAGTATTAATAAACTTATTACGAATAAACATTATTCGAGAATAATTTATATTAAACTTTATTTATAACTTATAAATTTTTTTAAGCTTTTATAATTTTTATCGGCGATTTATAAAAGGGTATTCGAGAATCGTTACTTTTTTAATAAGGCTTTTAAAAAAGCGTAATTTTAAAAAGAACGAAAGCTTATTCCCGTTAAATAGCGCCGCGAAGTAAGCTTTTAAATATTTAAAGTAATCTTTCCAGTTAATTTCGTTATTAGCCTATTTTAACCCCGAAGAGCCGGTAAAGCTCGAAATAAACGCCTCCCGGTTCGTAATAGCCGGAACTTTTTTTTGAAAGGTAACGAAGGATTTTAATACCCGATTTCTTTTTTTAAAAAAATTTCGAGGCTAAAATTAAACTATAAAACTTTAAATTAAGAAATATTAGCGATCGTTTCGTACTTTAAACACTAAAAACACTATTTAAAAAAAATAAAGCACGTTATCGAAATACTATTAAATTATAAAAACTTATAAAGCTTTATAAAGAGCGAGAAATTAAATAGTTACTAAATACGATAGTGTATATATTTAACTCTTTTTAATTTTACGATTATATATCGGCCGGGAAAGAATAACCCGGCCGATAACCCGTCGAAACGGCTTAATTATATCGCCGATATAAAAAATAATTTAATATTATTATTAATATTAAAGCGGAAGTTAATAGTGGATATTATACCTTTAAAAAGTAAACTACGGGTATTAACCTAAGCGATATACGGGACGCGAGGTACGAGGGAACGTATAGTTTTATCGTAAGCGATATCCCGGCGAAAAGTAAAAGGGTCCGCTTAAAAAAAACCCTTTAATAAACTAGATTAGTATAAATTTAAAAATTCTTATTATACGAGCCTAAGAACGGGACAAAGCTTACTAAGAGGGTAGAGCGTAATTCGCGGCCGAGTGTAACGAACGGCTATTAGGGTTTAAAAGAAACCTCGTAGACGTGCTAGGGTTTATATTAGTTAAAACGAAAGAGTATTTAAACGTGTAAACGAGTACGTCCGTTTAATACAATGAATAATATCCTAAACTAATCGTAGAACTTAATTAAAGGTGTAATAAGTTCGTTTAAAGTAATATACCTTACTAATATATTAAATTAATACTTAAATTAATCGCTAAAGTAAAAAGTGTTTATATAAAATATATAGGAAAGGTTTATTATTATATATTTAATCTCTTTTTTACCGATTTTGCTATATTTCCTTAAATTATTAGTTTACTAGTAATCCGGTGATTTAATCGTGGTATTTAGTTTACTTATTAAAATAGTAAACTATACCCCTGAGCTTACGATAGCTTATAATAATCTATAGTAAGCTATTACGTAACGAGGTAATCCGTACGTCTTTTATTAGTATTCCTATTCGTTGCTTTTAATTACGGGGCTTTTAAAATCGCTATGCCTCTTTCTTAGCCGCATAAATAGCCAGGTCGTAACACCGAGGTTAACTCGAACCGCGATTAATCGGTTATAAAAAAAGGCTTAGTATATTTTAAAGGAAAAGCCTATATATTAAAGTAAATAGCGCTACGGGCGTAGCTATTATAGGTTTATTATAACGACTTATTTAGTAATTATTTCGAGCACGACCGAATAATATAGTTTTTAAAAAAAAGTTTTATTAGCTCGAGCTACGAAGCGACGTAACGAAATATATAAAAAGCTATTCGGTATACCTCGGTTTAAAGGCGAAATATTACCGATTTTACGGTAAACTCGCGTCGTTATTATAGCTAAATCGCTTTAGGAAAGAGTATAGCATAAATTTTATTACCGGTTTACCGGAGTTTTTTTATTATAAAAAAGCCGTTAACGCTATTTTTATAATAGTAGACCGATATATTAAACTGTTTTTTTAATAGTAATTTTTATTAACGCTATAAAACTGGCCTAATTTTTTTACGAGAAAATAGAGTATTAATTCGGGAGCTTAAAAAGGCTGTTTTCGAACCGAGGAGTTATTTTTACTAGCGTTTTTTAATCCGAGTTAAATTACGAGAGTAAGGTAAAATTAAGGCATTTAATAACGTTTTATTTATAAACCGACGAATAAATAAAGCGTATAAACTAGGTTATCGAAATTTATTTACGTTATTACGTAGCGGAATAATTAAAATTATAGCCGAATTTATTATATATTACCTTTTTCGCAATTAACTTAGCCGTTAATTTATCGATAAGCCTTTCTCCTTTCGAAATAACCTACGGTTACTAGCTAGATTTCCGAATATTCGTCGAGAATAACTCTTTTCCGAAAAAAGCCCCTACGGTAAAAAACCGGCTATTAAAACTATAAGAGCTACGGGCGGGAATAAAAAAAAGATAGTGAAAAGCGATTAAAAGATAAACGAAGTATTATAACTTTTATTATAAGCCGTTAATTTTAAGCGTAAGCTAAATAGTAGGCCTATTTATTAAAAACTTATAAGTTTAAAACCGGAAACTAGCCCCTAAATTTATCGGACCTTTTAAAGTTTTAAAGCGTATCGGAACCCTTGCTTATCGATTAGCCCTGCCTGAGAAGTACGCCCGGCTCCACGACGTTTTCTTTATTTAACTATTAAAACTATAAACGGCGAGGGCCGATAGAGCGCTCCCGATGCCGGAATTTAAGGCCGACGAAAAGTAAAAAGTAAAAAAAGTACGAAATAAAATAAAATAAGAAGATTAAGTATATTATCTAGTAAAGTAAAAAAGCTGGCCGTCCGAATATAACCAGTGAAAGCCGGCCGAAAACCTAAAGAACGCGCCGGCGAAGGTCGCGCAATACGAAAAAAGGGCACACGTCGATTAATTAATTACGAAAAAAAAAGGCAGGCTTAAAAAAAAGTTATAATAAGAGACCGAAACGATTTAAAAACTTTAATAAGTTATTAATTAATAATTATAAAAAATACGGCCGAAACCGGGCCTAGGTAAAAATTAAATTTATTCGTTTAACGTAATCCACGGTCTAATTAAATACACGGTCTAATTAAATACTTTCTAAGGCCTCGTATAACGATATATAAATCAATTTCACTATAACGCATTTAATATATTAAAATTAATCGGAATTCTCTTTTCTAAATACTTTTATATTATTTTAATAAGTACGCGTATTATACCCGGGCTCTCCGTAAATTTTATAGCGTCGCGGGCGCGTTTTAAGCCTTTTCGTATAATTATTACTTCGGCGCGATTTATCCTGTAATTATTTATTAACGTCCTTTTAAAACTATAAGTTTTTTTAGTTTATATACGAAATAATTCTTTATCCTATAGCCGTTTTTTTTTCGTACGGCGGCGCCGGCTAAATATTTTATTTATTTTTCGTAATACGGTTACTTTATTTTTTAAAAAAGCGAGCCGGTACATTATTTACGTTATACCTTTCGTAATTTAATTAAATCCAATTAAAATCGACGTTAGAGAGCTATTTTAATGCCGTACGATACGGTTTCGAACGTATTTAGTTTAAGATTAAGCTTTAATCGGGTTATTTAAGGTTTTTAATTCTTAAAGAATAGATAGGCCGGAAAACGTCCCCGGAGGTATTAAAATACGTAGTTTTATATTTAACTGTGAAATAATATATTCCGGATCGTACGGGACGAGTCCGGTTTCTCGAAAACCTCTTCATATATTTAAAACGGTGAAAGTCGCTTAGAACGCTTTTAAAAACGCTAATAGAAAGTCCTCCTTTAAAATATAAATAATATACGCCCGTATAAAACCTTTAATTTCTTTCCCGTATATTTTTTTTAACGTACGAAAATAAACGACATTAAAAGGCTAAAGCTTATACAACGAATAAAAAAGTATATAAAGTATAATAATCGAGTTCTTTTTATAATAAAGCTCGAAAGCTATTAAATAATAACTTTTATAGCCGTTAAAAATTAATAGGCAGTAAACACCCTTCGTATAAAACTTCGTATATTTATCGAAGTATCGAATTTAATCCTTACCTCTTTTATTCGTAGTCCAGCTATTTTTAATAACTACGATTACCTAATTTTTCGGCAATAAGCTGTTTTCGTACTAAAAAAAAATACGTTTTCCCAGCAAAAATAATATATAAAAGGATAGTATAATTATATAATTCGACGCTTTATATTATTATAACCTATTCCCGGTTCCTTTATTATACTATTTTAAGCTTTTCGCGTTAATCGAAAGTAATTACGACTATTTCGAACGAGATTTAACCTATAAAAAATCCGGTCTCGTCGAAATTATATATATCCTCTTTTTAAATTTTATACTTATTAATTACATTCCGTATAAAAATAAACTACGCGCGATATATATCGGGATTTTTATAAAAAACTCTTTAATAATCGATTTTTTAATTAAAACGCGTCCGGAAATCTAGTTATCGTTATACGAAATTAAAAGCCTAGTTAACGCCGACGCGTTCCGCGTCGTATAAATTAAATAATCGATTCGTTATATCTTTAATACTATTTATTTAAAGCGGAAACGATCGCGAATTTAAATTAATTATATATTATACGATTAATCATTTTTGGAAATTCGTAAGCTTTTACGTTAACGATTACGTATCTCGTCGTAAAATACTACCGCGACGCCGGTAACGTAAAATTATATAAGGGATATTATATATTCGCGCTACAGCTCGTACGCGTAATTTAAAGTCTTTTAAAAACGCTTAAAGCGCTAATTATATATCGTTTTCTTTCTATTAATTTATTATCGTAAATAATAAAAGTATAAGGCATAAAATATAAATTATACGGAATTAAAAGAAAGTGTTTAATTAGACCGTGGATTACGTTATTTTAAAATAATAATAATTAAAAGGTTTCGAGAGGTATTTTTTAAAGCGCGAAGGGTTAAAATTCCGCGTAGTATATATTAAAGTTTTAATTTTTAACGGTATTAATATAATTAATTATAGGCGTTTTAAACTCGGTCGAGGTCGTTAAAAATTATTTTAACGTATTTTAAAAAGTCGGTATAATTAAAAAATCGGGGATATTTTTATAAATGCGGGGTAAAATTAAATCGTAAACCTAGTTTTTTAAGCGGCCGGCTATATATATTAAGCGAAACGTAAAGGTCGGGAAACGGTTTTCGTTTTAAATTATTTTATTATTTATTTAAACCGAAAAACAGTGGAAATTTTAACGGAATTCGTTAAGTTTTATTAAATTAAAATGCTTTTTATTTTTAACTGAAAATCCGGAACGGCGGGTAATAAACGGCGTATATAATTCCGGTATTAAATTTATAAATAAATTAATATTAATTAAGGTAACGAGGGCGTATATAAAAATATTCGTAGTAAAAGTAATTAAAGGGGTAATTATAGTAAAGGTAACGGTAAAAAAGGTTAATACTTTTTTTATACGTAATTATTTAATAAGCTTATTTCTCGAAAACGATTTATTTTAATAAATCTTTTTTTAATAAACTATAATAATTTACTTTTAAACGAACCGGATTTACGTGTCCGCGAACTAAACGTATATATTCGTAAATTAAAACCTTATTAAATTTAGTTTAATTTTTAACTCGTTAACGTAATCGTAAAGGCCGAAGTTATATCGAAATTAAGTTTTCGAATTAGATATAACTACGTTTTTAAACGTGTTAAAAATATAAACGTTTACGAGGACGTTAAGCCGAGTAATTATTATAATAATAAGTTACGGTATTTATAAAAAAGAGCTATATAATATTACGGGTAATAATTAAATATTAAAATAAATGAAGCGATATCGGTTTTATTACTGTAATTTTTTAAGTAACGATAATTATATAATGAAACCGTAACTCGAAAAGCTATAAAAATAAGGGATTAAAAATAAAAGTTTTTTAAAAAAAACGCTCTCCGAGCGTTCGTACGTAGCGCTAGGCTAGTCGGCCCGTTAAGGGCCGAGGGCTTATCTTAATATTTAAAGCCGTGATAAATATATTTTTATTATTTATTTTTATTATAAAATAAAAAATATATTTTAATATTTACTATTTATTTTATCGATATAAGAAATAATTATTATTTTAATAAAAGATTTAAGGATTTTATCTTTAAATAAAACTTTCTTTAAGAAACTTTTAATAAACTTTAAATAAACTATTAACGTAGTTTATCACTACGCGACGTATATTACTTAGCGACGCACCTTTTTTATTTCTCGACCCTTGTTATAGTTATAGTAATTCGGGAGGCAAGGTTATAGGTTATTGCTTTATTATAGAAAACCGAAAAGATAGGGAAAGAAGGAAAAGGTCCAGCCTTGCCGGGACGATTTCCTTATTTAAATAGGTAGGGAAAAGTTAGGTAGCGTTCGGGCTATCTCTCGCATGCCTTTGCCCTACTCTGGTTAGTAAGGCCACTAAAAGCCTGTTCTAAGGTGCGCTATAGTATTACCCCTTTTTTAAAATAGCTCGTTTCGAGATATATTAAATAAAAAATTAATACTATAACTATTTAAACTTATTCCTTTATTTAAATTATTATCTTTTTCGACCTTTTCGTTATACTGTTTTTTTCTCGGGGGCGGCCGGTTTATTATTATTTTCGTGTAGCTCGTTAAACGTATCGTTTTCGGCCGTTTATAATTAGTGTTATAAACGTATCGGGGGATTAAAAGCCTCGGGATTTTGTTTATAATAAGTTTATAATTATTTGGCCGTATTTTTAAAGTTTTTTTACGGAATATTAAGTTAAGTCGGGATTTTATTTTTTTTATTCGATTTAATATTATAACTTTTAATAGTAAGTTTTTAAGCTAATAATACGGTATACTTCCTATTCTTTTTTTCGCCTAGTTTAATTACTTCGCCGTTAAGGTTTTATACCGTTTATTCGACTAAGGGGTTATTCGGGTATTTTTAAGTCGGTTTACATAAAAGATTTTAAAACTTATTTATCCTTCTAAGATTTTTAATAAATACGAGTAACCGATTTTTCGTTCGATTTTATAATATTATCGGGTTAGAGAATAATCGAGTTTATCGGTAAGCTTTATAAAAAACCAGGTTTTTTAATAATAAATACCTAATCCCCGATATCGAAATCCGGTTATTATCGGTGCTTATTTTTTTAATTATATATTTTCTATTAAGTTTTAACTATATTTCTTTTAGCTATTTTATAATAATTAACGATTCGCTTTATTTAATTTTATACGGTTATTCGGTTAAGCTTTTCGCGTTCTTTTAAGTTCGTTATATTTTTAGTCTTAGCCTCTTAATCTTAGGTAAATTTTATAGGGAACCCTATTTCGATTTCGTAGGGGGAGTACTTTATTAAATTTTAAGGTAACGTAGCCTAGGTAGTATTTATAGCCGGTAAAGCTTTATTTTAATCGTTTTAAAAATAATTAATAAATACTCGTAGCTTTTATTCGAAATATTAAATCGTTACCTTAGCTTATCTTTCCGTTTAGGAATAACTTATCGAGGATAGTTTTTACTTAATTCTTAAAATTTTTAATACTTTATTTATAAAAGCGGAAATAAACTACGGTCTTCGGTTTAAAATTATTATTAAAAGGTAATTATACGTCCGGTATAGCTTTTCGTAATATAGTCGGGCTACTTCGGCTGCGGTAATAGTTATTTAATAAGCAATGCTTTATATTTACTTTTTTAATTTATTAATTATTAGCATAATATTATCGTTCCTTTTTTTACTTTTAAGCATTATTTTAAAGTTTACCGCGATAACGTCCTAGGGTCGTAGTGGAATTAATAATAGGTATAAAAGGCTTGGTATTTTATCGCGGGGAACTTTACTCGGCCTATATTTTATGTAATTAATTACGAATATATTGTAATCTTTACTTAATCCTAGCTATTAATATTTTATTTATACTAGCCGCCTAGTTTTATTCTTTTTTAGGTGTATTATAAAAGTCCGAGAGTAAACTTTATTAATTATACGGGTCCGAAAATCGCTTTCGTTGGGTATAATAAAGCGGCCTTAAAATAAAATAAACCGTTCGTTAATAATTTATCTTTATATTTTATTTTTTCGGGCTCTTTATTTATATATTTTTAACCCCGGATATATAGTATTCTCGTATAAAAGGGTATCGGTAAGTTTATATTTAAAACGTTTAAGTGGCTCCTCGACTAAGTATAATTAAAAGCTCGCTTCTTTTTTAATCGGGCAACGCGTTTCTTTTAAGGTTTAAATAATATTTAAAGAGGCTGGTTTAAATAAGGCTATAGTTCGTTAAGCGTTTTTCCTATCCTTTTAAGTTTTAAAATTACCCGTTTTTTTAAAAAGTGCGTTAACGAGAACGTTTTTTCCCCCTGGTTTATAAATAATTATAAAATTATATTATAATAACGTGTTAGCCTAAGCCGTTTATTTTGTGTTAAATAATCGTTTAATACCGAAATATTAAAGTATTTTGTAATTAGTAATTATAAAAAATAGTTAAAATCGTTATAATCCTACTAATTCCGCTTTTTAATATTTAAACGCTTTTATTATTACTAGTATTTCTTTATTTTAAATAAAGTAATTATACTCGGCTTTTTTATATCGTTTCGAAATAAAAATATATAAAATATTATTTATTATTAAGTTTTTTTTTTTTTTAAAATAAGACGCTAATTAGGACACTATCCGATATATCGGTTTCGACTCGGGTTTCTTTATTATAAAAAAAGTATACTAATATAGGCGTTTTTAAAAGTAATTTTTTTAGTTTTTCGAATACTTTTTAATATTCGTCGGTCTACGTAAAGGTAAAACTTTTCCTAGTTAAATTCGTTAAGGGCTTAACGATACGGCTATATTTATACACGAAGCGTTAATAATAATTATAAAATTTAAAAAAAAACTAAACGGCTTTAATATTAATAGGAACGTTTTAATCTTTAACGGCTTTAATTTTTCGAGGTCGACTTCTACGCCGTTTACACCTATTATAAAGCCGAGGTATTTAGTCTTAATAACGTGAAATTCGTATTTCTTTACATTAGTTTAAAGGCTTGTTTCCCTTAGTTTTTATAATACTTTCTTAATTTATTCCACGTGTTTTTCTTCGTTTTTCGAATAAATTAAAATATCGTCGAAGTAAGCGCTACAGAATAAATTTAAATACTTTATTAGGATTTCGTTAATAAACCGTTGAAACGTTACGAGGTTATTAGTAAATTTAAAAGGGAGAATTTAGTATTTAAAGGATTTATACCTAGTTCGAAATATCGTTAAATCTTAATCTTAAAGTTTTATACGAATCCTATAAAATATTTAGCGGATATCGATCTTAGTATATATTTTAGCCTTAATTATTCTATTAAAGGTTTCGTTAATTAACGGTAGCGAATACCGGTTTTTTTTAGTAAGTATATTTAATTTATAATAATTAACGTAGAAACGGAGTCCTTTATTAGTTTTCCGTGCGAACAAAATAGGCGTTATTTACGTAATAATATTATTAATAATAAAACCTTTTTTAAAACGGCGGTAACGTATTTTTTATAAGCTTTAAATTCTTCGAAAAATGTTTATAAAGTAAGTTAAACTTTAAGTTTTTAGGGCTTTTTTTTTAAGTTTATTCGATAATCGTTTACGCTTTCTTAATACGGCGCGATAACGTCGGATTAAGTTTTATTAAAAATATTATAGTATTTATAATAATTAAAGGGTATAGCTTTTTTAACTTTTTATTTTAGGGTTTCCTCGTCGTTTAATAAAAAATCGCTTTTAAAGTTAATAACTCGATTAATATCGCTTAAATATACGATTTTTATAACGTCGGAACCGATATTATTAAAGAATTCGTTTACGTTTAAAGTTTATACTTCGACGGGCTTTAATTTATACTATCCTACGCCGTTTTATTTTAGCCCGTAAGGGGGTTTTTTAGGGGATAACCTTTCTTAGGTGAAAGTTTTTTAATTAAGCGCGGGGGTAGTAATTTATCGAGTTAACGGTTTATTTTAAAAATCTCGGGATTTTTAAACCGGTCCCTCGAATGCGGCTTTAATATAACATAACGGGGTGGTATCGGTTCCTTTATTATTTAATTTTAGCTATCTATTTTTTATTTCTTAGTAAACTATTCGATACGTTATCGGACTGTTTTTATAGTGGTTTAAAAAATTGCCTCCGGTTCTCTATACTAACCTAAAAACGGATTATCGCTCGAGGTTTCCGGTTTATTTACTATAATAAGCTGTCGGTAACTAAGTTAAGGCTTCGGAAAAAAATCTTTATCCCGCCTTTATTTATTTTCGATAAATATTTTTCTTTATTTTTAAGTAACGTTTTAATTATACTCGGGTTTCTTTAAAAGTTATCCTACCTTCGTAATATCGATGTTTCGAGTTTAAGCTTTTTATTAGTCTTTTAAAAAAACTAGCCGCTTTCTTCGATAGTTTATTATAACGTCGTATTTTTTAAACTATTTTCGTCTAATAATAAAATCGTGCTTTATATCGATTATAAAAAAGGGTATAAAAAGTGTTTTATATTCTTATATTTTAAAGTTTAAAAGGAAGGCGATATTAATTAATTAAAAGGATTTACCGTCGTATCCTTTAATAATTTTAAGTTAAAACTTAGTTAATTATCGAGGGTTTAGTCGCTTTATTACTTTACGGGCTAATTTTACGCTTATAAATAGTTTTCCGTTAATTCCCGTGTTTACGAGTGTATTAATAATAATAATAAATAATTTATTACTTATTATAATATAGGTAAAGGTAAAAAGGTCCCCTTTAAAGTAAGTCTATAAAACATTAAAAGGTATATCTTATACGCTTAGCTCGAATAATACCTTTAAAAAGGAATTAAAATTCCTTAGAATACTTAGTTTTCCGAGTTATCGGAGTCTTTTTTAAACGGGTAAAGTTAAACGGAACGGTCGATTTAAAATTAATAAAATTATATTTTATTAAAACTATTAATCCGTTAACTCGCTTAGTACGCTACTAGTTAAAAATCTTTTTATTAGAACAGTTCCGAGAAAAATGTCCGGTTTTTTTATAATTAAAGTATACTCTTTTAATTAAAAGCTCCTTTATTTTAGCGGTAGGAATGCGACGGGAAATGTCGGTCTATTTAAATAATCCGGTAACGGAGCTACCGGCGGAACTGGTCTTAAGGGCAGTACTCCGTTCAGTACTTTTTCCGGTAATTTTAATATTATCCTTTTTTTACGCCGTTACGTTAAACGTAATTACGATTTTATTAATAGTCGTATTAAAGAATAATAAAGCAGAACTTATTAAACGAAATATCGTCGTTATAATAGTCGGTAATTATTTTTTTATTTAATTAAGCGGGTAATTTATTATTAAGTTCTCGTTTATAGTCGTTTTTTTTAACGCGGGCGTGTTCGGTTAGCTTAACGAACTCGAATCGAAAAGTTTAAAAGCTGTCACTAAGCTTTATAATTAGGTTTCGGAAAGCTTTACGGGCTTTTTCGTAAGCGTTAAGGTTATAATACTATTTATATAAGTAATTTAAGAGGTCTTTAAAAGTTTTAATTAAAGGGTCGTCCTATTCGTTAATAACGAAAGGGTATAAGTTCTTAACGGCTTTACCGCTAACCTGGTTAATAATATAGGTACACTTATCTTTATTAATAAGGTAATAATTAATATTCGTTTTAAACTTACCCTTTAAGGTTATAAACTAATAATCGAACTTAATTTTAAAATCTTTTTCATTAATAAATAAAAAAGGGTCGAATATTTTAATACTTCGCTTAAAGCTATTAAGCGACGTAACGCCGGTACGGGTCGTCCTTTTTATTTAAACCGAGACTCTTTAGTTTCGAATTAAAAAATTAACGATATATTGATTTAATTACTAAATTTCCTCGTCTCTTTTTATAACGATTAGTATAAAATCCTTCTCTTTCTCAGTAAGCTTACCGTTTTTATTTAGTCCTTTATTTTAACTATTTTTTTAGTTAGCGTCGTTATTTAAATCCTTTTCGCCGAGGACGGCAGTTTATATATAGCTTTTTTTTAAGTTAATATTAAGGTTTTTAGAGATTTTTATTAAGTTAAGGGCTTAGTTTTTAAAGCTTATTATAAGGAAGGTTCGCAGTTTAAACTCCTTTTAAATAACGGTCGAGTTTTCTTTATATATTTTATCGAAATATCCTTCGACGATTAAGCCTTCGCGCTTAAGCTACTAGGTTTTCGTGGTCTCGGTAAAAACTATAAAAAATATTACGGGAGTATTATAGTAAAAATTATATATAATAATTAATCGTTTAATTTTTTTTTAACATTTTCGTTTATAACGTTAAAAAAATTATCGGAAAAAAGAGCGCTCGTAGTTTAAGTTTAGCCTCGACTTAATATAGTTAATAAAGTAATTCGAAGGCGGTAACTTTTTATTCTAGGTCGCTTTTAATATCGAATAATAAATCCTCGCCCTCGCGCCCGGTAATAACGCTTTAATTATTTATGTTTATCGGGCTTACGTTAAAATAAACGAAAAATACGCGTTTAATTAATAAGGAGTTTCGCGCGGCACGCTTCTCTAAGCTCGTAAAAAGCGGTTAATATCGTCGATATTAAAACGCACCGATTTACGAGCCTATTCTACGCGCGTATCGCGCTCTTTTAAACCGGCGGTTATTTTAATTAATTACTTTATTTAATCGAAATTAATCTAAATTCTAATTTTTAAAAGGATAAGATATTCGTAAAGCCTTATTAAGCTTAATAAATTAAATCTTTTTCGATAATATTATAATTATAGTAATTCGGGAAATAAGGCTATAAATTATTACTTTATTATAAAAAACCGAAAAAATAAGGAAAAAAGAAAAGGTCTAGCCTTACCGGAACGATTTCCTTATTTAAATAGGTAGGGAAAAGTCAGGTGGCGTTTAAGCTATTTCTCGTATACCTTTACCCCTGTTAAATATCACGTGTATTAAATAGAAGCAGATATTGTGTAGTTTAGAGTGATTTATTCTCCTCCGTTTATTCTTGTAGAAGAGATTTTTCTTGGTTATTTATACCCTTTTTAATTAAGGTTCTAAAGTATTAACCTAAACTCCGTGTACTAGAGTTACTATAGTAGGTAACTTATTAAGGTTTTCTATATTCTTTTAAAACTAGCCTTTCGAAAAAACCCTTTTATTTAATATACCCCTTTAGTTATTAACCTTTTAAAATAAACGAGTTAATAATTAGTAATATTTGTTTCTCTTTTAATAATTAACTCTTCGGTTACTTCGAAGTTTTTTAAAGTTAAATTCTTTTTTTATTTAGCCTTAAATTTTTCCCTTATATTTACCAGTTCGATTTATTCGATAAATCGTTAATGCTTTTAATAAGAAAGTATTTTCGTAAAACTATCAGTAATTATATACTCTAACGGAGTGTATATCACCTTAAAAATCCCAGCACGAACCTCTTACCTTAGCTAATAGTTATAAATGTCTATATACTTTAAGCGAGTATTTAAAACCGTAACTTTTTCTTAAACTAGCCGTATTATTTATGAATTGTCGTATTTTAGGCGAATTTTTTAAGTATTTAGTTTTACTCTTAGTTCTTTTAATAGTTTAAAAATAAAATACCCTTTTTTAATAGTTTAAATAAAAGAGAGTAACTCCGCTTTCGTTATAGAAATAATTACGGTTTTTTACTTATTCGCTCGTTAATTAATAATGCCGCTAAATAGTTTTATAGTATACGCTTATAAGCTTTTTCGGTTTAATGAATTATCGGCGAAGAAAACGTCGCTTGCCACGATAAAGTTATCGGATTTTTTTAATTATAATACGAGATATTTTATAGAGTAAAAGTATTAAAAAACTCGGTCTATTATAATATAATGTAACGGTCTAGGATTTATATTAAATCTAAATAGGCGAGAGGCGGTAAATGCGATATTTAGTCGAGTAATAATTGCCGTATATAAGATCGAACCGATCTTTTTTAGTATAGGTTAACCTCGTTTAGCCGTATAAATCCGTTAAAAAGTAAGAGCTCGTTTTAAGCTATAAGAGTTCGAAATAACCGCTCCGGTAATTAATTTAATAATTGCGTAATCTTGTCGATATAGTCGGCTTATAATAGCTAAATATATTTTTTAACGCGGTCTCGAATAACGTTAATTTCGAGGAACTATTAAAGTTTATTACCGCCCGTAAATTAATAGTGCTTTTTTAAAAATATAATCGTTTAATTAACCGTATACCTCTCTCGATTTTTAAATATTATAACGATATTATCGACGTAAAAAAGATTAATATATTCCTTTTTAAGTAATAATAAAGTTTATAGGGGATTTAAACGAAATTAAACTCGAAGAGCGTTTAAGTAAACTCTTTTTACTATAATAGTAGTAATTTTCGGAGCTTGTATAAGGCTTTATTTAATTTAGTTAATATAGCTGTTTTTTTATAGTTAAAAAGGCAGTCTTATATAGACGTCTTTATTAATTTTAGTGTTAATGAACGCGTTTACGGTATTATATTAAATTAGTTTTAAGTCGAATTTAGCCGTAATAATTATTAGTGCTTAAAAAGAACGGCTAGCTAGCGTTAACGCATATATATTTTCGTATTTAAACATTGTTTATTAGTTATTACGTATAATTAAGCGTGCTTTATATTTAATAAACCGGCTATGCTTATCGAATTTATATACGTAAACCTATATATAATTAAGTACTTAATATCTTAAAGCTTAATATAACGGAATTTTCGTTTATAATTTCATTTCTCGGTAACTAAGTAAATATTGCTTTTCTACCTCTTTAAAAAGTATTTTATATAAGTATACTATAAAATTACGGTGATTTTTAAGTAAAGTCGGCATTTACCTCCTATAAAGTTTAATACCCTTTAATAATACCCTTAATATCTAATTAAAAAAAGCACTAAAGAGCTAGACTTTATCCTATTAAGTTAGCTCGGCTTTTAATTTAAAAGTGCCTTAAATCGTGCCTTATTTATATTCTTCCCGTTAACTAAGCCTATAGTAATAGACACTCTTTCTACGTTAAACGTAAACTATTAGTTTATATATCGAACGGGAGGGGATTTTATCCTATTTAATAATACGCACCGGAGATCGGGCAGGACTATTTCTAAGCTTATACGATTACGATTTTCGTTATTAGTAGAACTCTTAATAATATTAATAAAAAAGGAAGCCGGCCGGGTAAGCGATATTTCGGGGGTTAAAAATAAAACGAAAATTACGGTAATATAAAAATAATTAATCCTTTCCGTTCCTTTCGTTCGTAATTATTTATTAAGGAAATAGGATTTCCTTTTTATTTAATTTTTCGGGCTCGAACTATTTTTAATTATCGGATTATTTTTTTATTATTAAAACTAGTCGATATATCTTTATTTTTTTAAGTCGCTATACTTAGCGTTAGGTTATTTCTTTTTAAAAACGCCGTTAATTATAAGAGTTAATTTAAAGTTTAATAGTTAATTTTTCGAAGATTATCCCGTAGTCGTTAAATAGCGCTATTAAAGACTGAGTTTTCGTTAAATATTACGTCGCGGACGGCGAATACCTCGTTAATTAATAAATTTTATACCTTATAAATATTAGTTGAATTATATTTAATAAGGTATTTAATTTATACCTTCGGGTTTAACCGCTTAAGCCGGTATAATTTCTTTAAGGCGTTAGCCGTTAAAGTATAAGCTTTATATTCGTAAACTTTAAGATACGCTAAGTTTAATTACCTTTTCGCCTTAAAGTTACCGTTCTTATATATTATATAAGTGTAAAGAGTTTTATATAGGGTTTTTTAATAAAGGGAATATTTAAATGTTCGGTTATTTAAATAGATTATTAATCTTTAAATTTCTTTTTATAAGAAATTCGGAAGCTTTAAGCTTATTTTTATTACGCGAGCCTTTTCTTTAATTATACCCCCGAGCGTTCGGCGGCTTTATTTTATAACTAAGTATACGGCGCCGAGGGTTTAAAAAAAATAAAGTATTAATTTTATAGCTAATATATTACGCTAAGAGTTTTAATTAAAATCTTGTTATTATACTTTATAATTCGAACTTTAAGGCTGTATTATTTTTAAAAGAGTTTAATAAAATAGCGAAAGGTTATAATAAGAGTTATTGTTTTTTAATTTTTAAAATAGTAGTCCTAAATTATCCTTATATATTAATTTATTACGAGTATAACGTTTTTATTACCGTTAAGGTTTAGTTCGAAGTTATAGAAATCTATTACGATATAGTAATTTAGTTCGGTTAGATTTATTCTCAGGGATCGTTTAATTTAGCGTTTCGTTTTTAATATACCGTATACTTTATATTAAACGGTAAAAAGTCCCTTTATTTTCACCCCTCAAGAGTGATTCGTTAGGTGTAAAATAGCTTCGGGTCTAGGATAACTAAATTAAAAGTGCTATTTATTATTTAATATTAAACTCGAAGCTCTTTTTATTTAAGTGTTAATTTAGTTTTTACGCGTATAGAAAACTGCCGAGGTATAAAACTCTGGGATATTTTCGATAATAAATTAATTAAATCTTTCTATTAAATAGTAAACGATTATGTTATTTTTTCGGCGTAAATAGTTATTCGAAGCCTTATTATCCTATTAATATCTTTTTAGCCGTAATAGTTTAAAAAATATTAGGTTATAGTTAAAGTTTTTATAGTAAACTACGTTTATTAGTTTTATAATCGTTCTTTTTTTTAAGCTATTAATGATAATATTAACGTTTCCGTAACCGATAATTTAAACCGAGTTGTTTCTTATATAGACCTAATTATCTAAGTGCGCTTACCGGAATCGGTTAAATCGATTAATTTAATTAAAAATGTGGATGGTAGTCCCTAAGTCCAGGATTACTAAGTTTTTTAAGGGGTAAGTGGCCGTAGTAAAGGCTCTTTTAAATGCTTATTAAATAATAAAGTAATTTTTAGTCTTATCGATTATCCGTAGCGCGAGTTATTAATTTAAAGAGTCTTTCGATTTTTTTAATTGCTTAACTTTTTTTATTAACTCCGTGTATATGTTTATATTATATTTTATAAGTTTTTAAATTAGTTTTAATGCTCGTTATCTTTAAAAAGTTTTATTCGAGAAGAGATAAAAATAGTTAGCTAAGGTATATTTACCGAAGCATGCTCCGTATTTCGTATCGGTCTCCTTTCTCTTCTTTTTAACGCTTATTTTTTAAGCGTCTTTTCGTAACTGTGTTAATGTTTTTTTCGAGGCAGTATTAAGATTAAATTTAGAGGCTTTTTAGCCTGTTATACTTTAATTAAAGTTTTACGTATAAGATTCGTTTTTAAGAATGTCCTTAAAAATAGTAAATAACCTTTTAAATATTTTTAATACCGGAGGAGCCCTTGTTATTATTTTCCAGAAGATTTTTAAGTCGGAAGCTATTTTCTAGTACTCTATTCGTCTTAAATGAATATTATTTTGCTTATTAAATTAAAAATTAGTAACCTAATTCTTTATAATAGGTTTAAAAGTAACGATAAGGTTTTAATATTAGGTTTAAAAGTTAGATATCTCTGGTACCTTTTTTCGGATACTTTCGGCTATTACGGTTTTTTATTAGATAATTTAGGCATTAAAATCTCGAGGTATTTTAATAAAAGGCTTAATAGATACACGGTAAACCTTTTTAGTTTCCGTTATTTAATAGCTGTTTTAAATTTTTCTAATTTCGCGAAGTGCGGTATACTAGCCGTTTAAATCGCTGTTCTTATCGCAGTAAGTTTTTTTATATATATCGGACACGGTATTTAGTATTTAATTAGAAAGCTTTTCGATTTTATTTCGATAATCTTTATATTCTTTTATTTTATAGGTGTATATAGTGTAATCGAGTTAAAAACTAGTTCGGCCGTTGTTTATTAAGTTAATAATAGATGTTATTAGTGAATCGTTTTAATTAGAAACTAAACCTTTGCCGATATTAATAAATAATCGTTTATTTAATTACGCTAGTTTTTTAGGATAATTAATTAAAAGTGGTCGTTACGGAGGAGATATTTAATCGATTTTTCGTTTTAGATTAATATATTCCTAAATTTCGAGAACCTTAGCCTTTTTCCGGAACTCGGATCCTTAGGTATCTTAATTGTTTAGCGACTTAAAATAGGTTTTTTATGTGTTATCGTTATTCGTTATTATATAAATTCGATTAAGGTCGTGATACTTTTTATTCGAAATTAATAAAAGTAATATAAAACTCTTAATTATTAAATATTACGTGTATTAAATAAAAGCAGATATTATATAATTTAAAGTAATTTATTCTCTTTCGTTTGTCCTTGTAAAAGAGATTTCTCTTAGTCATTTATACCCTTCTTAATTAAGGTTTTAAAGTATTAACCTAAACTCCGTGTACTAGAGTTATTATAATAGGTAATTTATTAAGGTTTTCTATATTCTCTTAAAACCAGCCTTTCGGAGAAACCCTTTTATTTAACAGCCCCACTCTAGTTCGCAAGGCCACTAAAAGCCTATTCTAAAGTGCGCCGTAGTAACCCTTTTATATAAATTAATTTAATTATAACGCTTAAAATTAATTAAAATTATTCGCTATCCGATTTTTCGCTTAATTTTATATTTTTTTATATATTCGTGTATTATAACCTATTTTACCGTAAATACTATAACGTTTTTTACCGGTCGCTTTCCGCTTTAACGAACCCTTATTTTTATTTTTATTAAGCGCTAAACGCTTCTTTTTTACCTTTTTATTTTATAATTATTAAAATTCTTTAATAATAAAAGCTTTTTTAAATTAAACTCGCGATTTTTTAGCTCTTCGGCGTTTAAAAAGTGCTAAATTAGCCTCTTTTAATATATATATTTTATTACGTATAAGGGTTATTTTATAAACTATTTTAATTATACCCTTCGCTATTTAGTTTACCGTATTTAAAATCGGCGTCGAAAAGCTTCCTTAATAAATAAACACTCTTTTTTTAATATAAATAAAGTATTTAATTATTTATTAAGGGTTAAACGGCGTTTAAAGGTTATAGGTATTAGCCGTTCCTAAACGGGATAAGTTAAGTGTAAGCGTTTAAAAACGTAAATTTAATTTATTAATTACCTCGTTAAAATTATAAGGTATTAAACTAAATACGTTAAATTTAAATTTAATATTAATTTCCGTAAAAACAGTAAAATACGCGGCTTTAAAGGCGATAAAAAACTTAAGCTTAATAATATAGTTTATAAAAGCCTTAATAAATAGCTCGATTTCTTTCGAATAAATACGCTTTAAAAGCGAATAAAGTACTATATCGAGAAATTAAAATAAATGCGATAAATAAAGAAATATATTAATAATAATATTATTATTATTTTAATAATATACCTCGAATTCGGCCGAAATATAACTTTCGTAGCCGTCGAGAATTAAAAGGCGGTAACGACTTTTCGTTTACGATTTAATATATTTATCGAAGTATTTAATTTAGTTTAAATTTATTTCGTTATTAGTTTAATTATTAAAAATCGGCTTAATTATTTAATTACGCGGTAAATCGGTTTCGCGAGATTAGTTTACGAGGTAATATTAACTTTAAACGATTAAAAACGGCGGAATATATTAACTTTACGAATTAATATATTTAATCGCCGTTATTTATTCCCGATTACTAAGTTAAACCGATTTCGCTTTTTTACGCTACTCGGCGCGTATTATAACGAGTATTAACCCGATTATACCTATTATAAAGCCGGTTTCGTCGAAATTATAAATATTTTTATTAACGATCCTACATTTCGCCTTTATATTCGCGATTAAGGTAAACTAAGTAGAAATAATCTTAAAATCCTCGTAAAAGACTTTTTAATAATCGTACCGACGATTTATTTTAGTTTTTAAGTTTAAATTACGATTAATAAAACATTTAACCTAATACTTATTAACGCGGTCGCCGTTACGCGACGCGGTAAAAAAATTAACTATATTTTCTATATTAATAAAATCGGGAAACATTTCTTAAATATTTAAATTAATTATATATTTACGAAGTACCTCTTTTTTAATTAGATTTATTTTACGTCGTTTTAATCGGATTTCGCGTTTTAAAATTCGGCCGTAAATTCGATAACGTAAAGTTAATTCGGGTATATTATAAGCTTTTATTACTACTTTTTAACTTATTTAATTCGGTCCGTTTCGTATCGCTTAAATTATTAAAACTATCCCATTTTTTTAGGATTAATTAAGCATTATAATTATAAAAGTATTACGCGTTAAAGTTTAATTATATTAAAATTAAATTAAAGTACGTCGCTAAGTAATATACGTCGCGTAGTAATAAACTACGTTATAATAAGTCTAGAAAATTAAATAAAATAGCTTTTAACTTCGTTTCTTAAAACCATTTTTCTATTATAATTATTTAAATATCGTATTTATATAATATTTTATATCTCTTTTACATAAAAAGTTAATTTTTCACGAATTTATACGGTGTTTTTAAAAGTATTTAATAAAACCTTAATAAATTTTTTAAATTTTAATATAAAGTCCCAAATTTTTCTTAAATTCTTTTTTACTATTTTATAGTTAAGACTATATATTTTCACCTATTTTATTTAATTTTATACGAAGTTTCAAATCCTACCGATTTAAGTGGGAAACTACGGAATGTATGGGTCATTGAGGGGGGGCAGCCGATAGGGGTTGCATCTTATAAAGTCAACAAACAACGATCCAAGAATTTTAAGATTGAACACGCAGAAAATAGTGATCGAAAAAGCAAAAAGCAAAGACATACCTTGAGACGCCCCTCGTACCCGTCTGCATCGCGGACCCCGTCCCCGTCCGCCGGCGGTTCCCACTCGGCATCGTAGACCCAGACCTCCGGCAAAACGACCTTGTTGTCCATGAGAATACTGTCGAGGGGCGGGAACCCGTCCCGGTCCCTGACTAGGAAATACCGCGGGAGCACCCTGCGATTCTCCTGCCAGCGGTTCCTCCGGTGGTCGTGCCGGAAGACGGACGCCGCCGCGGCTGCGGGTGCCACGAGCTCCCGCGCCACGTCGGTCGTGATCTTGGACCGCATGAGCAGCGGCTCCTTCTCGCCCGTCACCGCGCGGTGCACGACGTCGAACTCGTTCGCCTCGCCCTCGAGCGTCTTCTTCAAGGCCCGCCGGAACACCCTCGCCTTCTTGCCGCGGAAGAAGCCGTCCCGCCAGTCGGCCGCCTGCGCCCAGTACTCGTCCACCAGGTCCATGAGCTCCTGCGTCCTGCACAGCCCGAAGCCGACGGGGCCGGTGCCGTAGGCGGCGAACCACTCCGCCTTTATTTTCTCTACGGCCAGCTCGCGCGCCTCTTTCTCTCGGCGGGGGCTTCTCCTTCGATTCCTCTATCTCCAGGTCCCGCGCTGTGAGCTGGCCTTTGGCCCGTCGCTCCTCGAAGCCCTTCAGTTTGGCCGCGCGCTCCGCGAAGAACTGCTGACTCGTCCTTTGGATATCTTGCCTGAGGGACAGCCCGCTGAGCTCGCGCCAACGCACTTGTGCCGAGTCATACGCCTTGCCTTCTTCCTCTGTCTGGACAGCTTTTACAGTGAGACTCTTGTCGTAGCGCTCAACGCTCCAGTCGAAGGCGTCCAGCGGTCGCGCGTTGAAGCGCTGGCGCACCAGATTGGCTTGCTCCAGCGTCATCCATCCGGCACCTTCCTCGTGCACCTTGGCCATGACTTTTTCGGCCGTCATATGCCCCAAACCCACCGCCTCGAGATTGGCCTGGCGAGTCTCGTTGTCGGGCCATCCCACCACCGCGCGACGCTCTTCGGGGGTCAGCGAAGTTGGATAGGCCATTGCCTTGCCAGTCACTGGCCTAAATGCAGCAAGCAATTGCTCCCTGTCCTGGTCCGACAGGGGTGTACCTTCGTTCAGGTTGGCTCTGGCCTTATCGATCAGCGCCAAATCCGCAGCGCTTTGATAGAGCGACCACGAAAACTCACGAAACTTCTGGCCCGTTTCGGGATGGCTGACCAAGGATGGAGCTGGCATGGTGGCGTTTCGAGTGGTGCCAGACAGTAAGAGAAGGGTGGAATAAGGCTTGTTGTTGTTTGCAGTGAACGAACGGCTAAAACGTTCAGATGGAGAGGTACGTATAATATCAATAGCTCTTCGGGGCAGGTTAGGCTTTTATACTGATGAACACTTCGAAGTTACGTTATCGGTGGGGTTTTAAGTAGTGTTGGCGGTCTGGGCAACCGCCGGACATATACTGCTTTGGGTGGCATCTAGTCTCTATCAAGCGACTTATAGAGCCACAAGCCCCCAATGCATAGGCTAACGATATTCTGGATGGGCCTGCTAGTGATGGTCATCGTCGTCCTTTCGAGAGGCGCCCTTGCTCTAGTGTTACCACTCCGCAGCCTCCTTTTCAAGGCTCGGTACGGCTACCAAATTCAAGGTGTAGAGAGTGTCAACAAGTCTGTCAGAGAAGCTCTTGCCGGGCCGCGAAGCTGTCCCCAACAAGCGTCGGTCGGCGGGGGCATCCCCGACCTAATTGTTGACGACGGCCCCGGCGTTGGTATCGCCAGTCCACCACTCGACTCGGTAGCGATGCTAACCGGTACGACTTGGTATAGTCGTCGCTGGCGGCATGGTAAGGCACAGCAGCCTTGACAAAAGTGACATTTTAATTAAGGGTGATAGGTTTAAACAGTAAAGGGGCTAATTTAACTTTCGGCGAAACAACAAGTTCAAAATAGAAGGGAGGCTTAATGCAATCCAACAGCTCCCACATATGAAATGCACACGAGCATGACGGAAATCCATGTGCTGGGCTATAGAACAAGGATATGTTATCAAGCCACCATCCACCCCTTAATTGCATAGACCCCCAACGTGGCGTAGTCTCTTTCCGGTTTTGTTGGTCAGCACGTTAATTACCCCAATGCACAGGGGGCACTGCGGTTGGCCTGCCTCACTGCCCTCCGATGCAGTGTTACAGCGTCAGGCTGACACTAGAAGGTTACACATCTCGCCTGGTCAGCCTGTACTGCTTTGCCGCCCCCTTGATGTAACGTGCAACGGTATTTATAGTTCAAGAGCGTGGTACATGGCACAAAACCCCGGTCGAGTGCCGAAAAGTCCCCAATGCTAAAATGCAGGCTGAGGAAATGATCGCCGCTCCTGGTGTTTCTCCGCCTCTTCAATTTCCTTGAAAACCTCCAGTGCTCACACTTTCTCTCATATTGATCTCGATGCACATTTCTACCTTCTTGGAACGAACGTTTCTTATTTGCCCGCCATGTCCAACGAGAACAACGCGCCCGAGGCGCTCACCACGCTCCCCGCGCTCAAGGAGGCCGTGCACCAGAAGTATGCCCATCTAGAGCCGGTGATGGCCCGCCATGCGCAAAGCCGTGGGTCTGGTTCGACTACCACCGACCCGTCGCAAACCCGCTATCTGAGCACGGACGTTCTCCCGACGTCGTCATATATGCCGGAAAAGGAGGCGGAGGAGAAACGGATATGTGGGCTGACACAACGAAACTTCATGATCCTCTGCATCGTGGCGCTCGTCATCCTGGGTGCGGGCATAGGCGGCGGTGTGGGTGGTGGCTTAGCAGCTCAGTACGTGATCTACCAATGTCCTCCTTGGATAGGGGGACAGCAAATGCTCAGTGTGCTGACAGTATACTTTTATTTCGATCACCAAGAAACAACATGGGATCAGATGTACAAACCCCAATCGCGTCCCCGTCGCCTTCTCCGACGCCCCTCCCGGATTCATCCACATCATCGTCACCTGCACCATCTTCGTCCAGCATTCCTCTGCCTATCAAGCTCGACTGTCCCAAAATCGACGGGATGTTGGAGAAGTTTGATAAAAAGTGGACCTTCGAGTATAAGTGCGGGAAGGACATCACGGGCTCGGAATACGACATTGTGTACTTTACATCGTATGTCCTCGAAGATTGCGTCCGGGCCTGTACGAGCTACAACAAGAACCGGAACAGCAACGAGTGTACGGCAGTGGAATTCAATGCTGGTATGTTATCTTTCCCATTAGCTAGTATGCGTGACTATAGAGAGAAAGGGGAAAAAGAAACCAAACCAGGAGAGCGAGCTAACCATAGCACACCGGGGCCACAGACAGCAAAGCATGCGCCGTAAAGAACGCAACGAGTGGAACACCGGTCAATGGCGCAAGCCCGACGCGCCAGGTTTTGGCAGTACTTCAGCAGTAGCCAAAGAGCAAACTCGGTGGCTGCGATAATGATTGTATCAGATGATAGAACTCCCGAGGGTCTAGGGATTATCTCGACTCCCTGAGATACGTATAACGAGGGATACGTATATGTGTAACTGGATTAGGTATTCTATAGTACCGCCCGTATACGTAATTAATTCATATGAAGCAGCTATAAACCATGTTATTGCACCTTAACCTTTATCCTTATACCTATTTCCATGTAGAGTCTGCCACATGTATGTCAGAAGTCGGCCAAGGTATACATGCTCGGCCCCCCTGCTTCGTTGTGTTCCGTGTGTTTCTTGCCCATAATTCGGACGTGACTTTGCTCAATTCACCCGCCCAGCGGAGGTTGAACCTACCCATAGTGAGCCAGGTAGGAAATGAGTGACTTGAGAAAAGAACTTGTCGACGTTGGACGGTTGTGGTGCTTCATCACTCGACGCAGGCTGGTAATGTAGCTTGGCGCAGGACGCCACCGACTGTACTTGGGATGCTCGATCCATGTAGTAGCACCGTTCCGCGTTCTCGTAGAGCCAGGTGTTCAAGGCCGGCACCCAGGGCCTCAGGGCATCGTCCCTCCTCCTGTAATCGGGTTGGATCGACAACATCTCCAGTCGTCGAAAGACCACATCGTCGGACCAGCTGATATGCACCACACCAGCTGGCACTCCTTTTACAAGTTCGGCCCCCCGGCGGTAACGGTAGTGGCGGCGCCAGACCGGGAGGGCGTCGGGGTACCGACGCAGTGCTCGGCTGCGGCTTTCCGCGTTGACGAGCAGGAGAGGCGAGACGAGGGACTTGGTGGGCTGTACGCCGTACCAAAATATCACGACCTTTCTATCTTGCTTCTCCCGGTCCAGGACCAAGTCCCAGATCTCCTGGCGCAGCTCAGGTGGGAGAGACGGGAAGGGCCGGAATTCATCAGCCAGCTGTGGATCCTTTCTGGCGGGCCTGACCGGTAAAAGGTGCATACGGGAAGCGAGGTATAATTTTATCGCATCAGACATCTTATTCGAGCTAAGCTGTCCTTCGTCCATTGTGAAAATGCGGGTATGCTAGTGGATTTGTTGTCGAAAAAGACCACTTCAAAACAGATTAGCGAGTAGTATTTAATGCAATAGAGGAGACGTCGTGACGTGAAATATAATTAAGGGATTTATCTACACTATGGACAAATATTAACAGTGGGAATTATTCTCTTGTAACTTTTCTGTCTCGAACTCCGAATGCCTATTCTCATTCTTTTGACTTCAGCTCGATACTGGGCTAGCTGGGTCAGGCTGCGAGCCCCTAAAGTGTGGGCAATAAAGCCGAAAAGCTTACCGACGAAAACATAAACCTAAACATTAGGGAAAAATGTTTAAAAGCTCTGGCCCTGTTTGTTTCAAATTCTCTTTTTCCCTCTCTTTTTTTTTTTTCTTTTGTTTTGTTTATCTTTGAACAGCCCCCCTTCTATACACCGATTCACACCCACGTCTGATGGGAAACCGTTCGCCCTGCAGGAGAGTAGTTCATGTAGCATGTAAATTATACAAACAGATTGCGAACCGCAAGGATGCCGTCCCTCTCCTCCCTCTGACCCAGCCGTAGTCTCGGAAGGTACCACCACCCCTCAGGCCTGGCCTCGAACGCAATCCGAATCCGCCCCGTCTCCCCACCCCGGTATTCCCGGTCCCGGGCGCGACACTGAACCCAGTAAGCCAAGTCGGGCGCCCACGGGCCCTTGTCCGACCAATCCCAAACGCGGCGGACCGTGCCCACGTATAGCGTGTCGCGGTGCCAGTTCACGTGGACTCGTCCCGCCGGCGCTCGTCCCACTGGCACTCGTCGTGGGTGTTTCTGTTCCTGCTGTCCCGGCACGCCGGGGCCGAAGACACGCATGGAGTTGGGGTAGCGCCGCAGCGCCTCGCCCCGGCTCTCGCGGTTCACGAGTAGGAGGGGCGAGATGAGGGACTTGGTAGGGATGGGCATGTCCTCCATCTGTCGCCCAGACATGGCCCACCCAAACCTCAATTCTCTCGTCCACTGTTCCAGATCCAAGGCGCGGTGCCAGATATCCAAGCGCAACTCGGATGGTAGGAACTGGAACCGTGGGAACGAGGTAGGCTTGTCGATATCGTGCATCTTGCGACAGCACGATAGATCCGATCCTCCTAGCATGTGGCAGACACAAGGACACTGTTGAGACTGTTGAGAGAAAACGGCACGTGGACCGGCACGACCTCCCATTGTTGCGTATATGTGGTATTACCTAATCAGGTAGAGGTAGAATGGGGTGAAAAGGACAAAAGAACAGTTGAAGAGAATGTAAGCTCGGAATTTTATTTCAAGATTAGCCGAGAAGCGAGTACAAGCAGAAGCCCCAAATGATCGAATCAACTCAAACTCTAGGTAACCAATCGAGAAGAAAACTCTCGCTTCCGGGGCGGAGCCTGGACCACAACGAATGATGAATTCCGCAGAGCGGTGCGGCCCCTTTTGCGCCATATCACTATTGTACTTGGTGCACCCTATTTTCCCACAGGTGAGCGCTTTAGCCTACCCGTAGACCGCCCCCGTCTACTTGCTGCAGTATGCTTATAGATGCTCGCATCATACCATCTGTTCACCCCGGGCAAGGCCAACAGACCTCAACACAGCCGCAGTAACACTGGTCCCAAGAGACGGCCCCGACGACTTCGTGCGACGAATCCTCAGCCGCCGGTCGCTCTTCTGATTCTCCCGCCTAGACCAGAGGACCCACACGAGGAAGGTCCGGATAGTGAGAGGGATTGCTATTGCCCAGTATATCCACATGCCCGGCAGTGCCCGCACTCCGCTGCTGCTTTCGGTCGTAGCAGAAGACGATGCGGACTCGCCGCCGCCGCCGCCGCTACCCCAATCGAACATGTCCACACTAAACAGCGTAGCGACGAACGTGCCCGGCAAAAAGACAATACCCAGGGCGGCAATGGTCCGCATGGCGACGCTGTCGCGCTTGGTGTCTATCGCGATGGCGGCGGTGTACTCGGCCTCGCTTTGCGCAAGATCACCGAGCATCTTTTATCTCTAAAGAGCATGTGTTGCCTGATTAGTACATAGGCGCCCCAAGTAATAGTAGGAGACTGTCTTGAGCATCTCCACGCGGAACCAAGTAGATACTCACAAAGCTGGTTTGACTCTGACTCCGGTCCTTCATCTGCTGCACCTGCGACAACAGCATGGCGGTCCGCCTCCGCGTATACTCGACATCACCGCGTGTTATAGTGAGAGCCTCAGCCAGTCTATCGTAGCCCGGCCGAGCATTCCGCTCAAGGGGGTCATCATCATCATCCATGAGCAGGCTCAGCTTCCTCTGGTCCTCCTCAATGGCCCGGACCAACTGTTCTCCAGCATCTAGGCAGGCCCGCGCCACGTGCCCGATGACGGCGAGGTCCGTCTGGCAGTAGCTCAGTTGCCGGATCGTCGTCTTGGGGTCTTCCATTGTAGCAGAGCAGTGATCGTCAAAGTCGGGCCGTCCGCCGAGGTCGTCCATCAGCCGCCCGGGATGGCCGAAACGGGTCCGTCGCTCGATCCCCAAGACGGCGTCGTCGATGACGTTGCGATGGGCCTCGATCTGCTGGTGATGAGACCAGTATAGCACCGAGACGAAGAAGTAGTGGTCCACGCACCGCTCGGGCATCGCAAGCAAGGCGCCGAAGACGGCATCCTCGTCGGCGAGGTGGTGGTACAGGACGTAGGTGGTACGAGTGGCTGGGTTGCTGGACACGGACACGCAATCGAAGCCCGTGGAGCGCGAGCTCGCCACTCTCCATACGGCCGATTTCCGCCCGCTGGCGGGACAGTCGGCCGAGGTGAGGATCCCGTTGTTGGAAAGGAACACGTCGACGGTGCGCGGGTGAAGATGCCAGCATCCCTGGATTTGTTGGAAGATCGCGCGGGGAACGGATAGATCGAGTGCACTGGGCCGGATGCGAGGAAGCGACAGGACTTTGAAATGCCACTGTTTTGGTGTCTCGGCGTCCTCGACTGCGGCAGTCTTCTGTAAGAGGTGATCGCCGACCTCGTCAAACTGAAGTTTTGCTTCCGATATTTTCGATACAGCGTTCGTGTTGTTTGGATCTAAATTGATAGACCCTTCCAAGAATCTGAGATAGTAGTGGTGGCCGACAAGGGGAACTGCCCATGTGACTAGCCTTTCCTCGCGAGTCTCCATGGTGTTACGCAGGCTATAGCTGAAGGTCACAGCAACTTGACACTAATTGCTATTGAGGGGTGAAGATTAGATGGAATATAAACAACAACGTTTATATGGTAGTTAGGCAGCAGCGGTCTAGCTTCTCCTTGCGGTACCAGTGGCAGCAAATGGCTGACGGTTGTCGTATTTACACATGCATGCGGCTGAGCTCGGTTAACACGCCTCCTCCAGCTCCTATTCGTCCATCCCAAAGGCCAACCTCTTGGCTAAACCACAACGGTAACGGGATATCCCCTGCCAACTGATGCAGCTAGCAGACATGAGGAGCACAAAATATGTATCGAACCTCACCTTGCCTGACTAGCCCTACCCCTTTCTCCCCTACACCACCAACTTCGTAACCAGCTTCCCCCGATTCACCCCCTCATACAGCCCCAACCAAGTCCCCGGCACCCCCTCAATCCCCACTTCCACCACCGTCTCGCTCCCCTCATCGCCGAGCGCCAACCGCCCGCCCATCGCCGCCTCCATCAACTCCGCGACCGCGCCCGGGATCTTGTCCGCAAAGTCGAGCAGAATGAACCCCTGCAGCGTGAGCCGCTTATTGATGACCTCGAACCAGTTCCGCACCGCCATCGGCGTCCCCGCCGCGTTGTTGTAGCTGCTCACCGCGCCGCACACCGCGACCCGCCCCGCCAGCGCCATGCACCCCAGCACCGCGTCCAGCACCGGCCCGCCCACGTTGTCGAAATAGACCGTCGCGTTGCCGCCCTCGGTCGCGCGCTTCAGGTCCTCGGCGAAGCTGGGGGACTTGTAGTCGACGCACGCGTGCTGCGCCCCGTTGTCGTTGCCCCGGGCCAGCAGCGACCGCACCCACGCGCACTTGTCCGGCCCGCCCGCGATGCCCACGACGCGCCGGCACCCGACCAGGTTCGCCGCGATCTGCACCGCGACCGAGCCCGTCGCGCCCGCGGCCGCCGACACCACCACGATGTCGTCGGGCTTGATGCGGGCCGCGTAGTGCAGCCCCGTGTAGGCCGCGAGCCCGGGCCCGCCGAACGCGCCGAGGTAGTGCGTCATCGCGATCTTCTCGTTCTCAACCACGGGCTGCGCGTGGACCTCGTCCATGACGAAGTACTCGGCCCAGATGCCCATGTGCAGGCTCATGACGAGCTGGCCGGCCTTGATTTGGCTCTCGGCGGTCGATTCGACGACCTCGGCGATGACGCCCGTGAACATGGGGGCGCCGACGGGCACCGTGTTGATGTAGTAGCGGTCCGCGGGGACGGGGGACTCAATGAAGCCACGCTGGCCGGCGTCGTTGGAGAAGTAGAGCGACTTGCACAGGAGCTGGCCCGCCTTGAGCGGGGGCAGCGGGACCGTCTCGAGGCGGAAGGTGGCGTCTGGGCCCGTAAGGACAGGGAGACCGGCCGGCTTCTTGGCCAGGACCCATTGTCTCGTTTCTGTAGGTCGTGGCATTTTTCCTTTTCAGGGCGTCCTGGGATCTTGATGAGCGGATATTCGTAGCCAAGAGATGCAGACGCAAGGAGAGAGTGTGGGAGGGAGATCGGCAGAACCCAATGCCGAATGTATGCCCCTGACGACTTTAGACTCACCTAGGCCAAGCGTGCTGAGGACGTCTGATCGGTATTCACGTGAGAGAGGACTTCGCGTTTCTTTTCTCGGCAGTTTTCGCAAACCGGTATTCAATCCAAGATGATTCGACTGTTACAGTGTAAAGGCGAGAGGCATCGTGCATCCTTCGACGCAGGCGGTGACAGCACCTTTATATATGAGGGGATAGCAGGTGATATCCTGGTAGGTGTTTCGTTCAGCTGACCCACAGTCCCTCCTCTAAGTGACGATTTAGTCCGCATATAGCATCTTGGCCGGATCGTAAGAGGGTGGTGGAACCAGCAAGCCCTGTAAGCTACTAGTAAGGTATACCACCAATCACACCACTTCGGGTGGACGAAGAAGTGGAGGACGGAGTCGGCGGTGTTACCAAATAGCCCTCAAGCCGTCGAAGCCGCTCGGAGGTTTTGGCGGGGACCCTAGATCCCTTGAACGACGGCATCTCCAGGTGTCCCGTAAATTCGACAGCCCTAGGAAACCGTTGGGTTGGGAGCCGCGGCAGCTTTCTTCACAAGGCCCCGTAGCACTGTCCAACCACAGCGGGGTAGCTGCCACGGCATGTCTTAGTAAGTGAATACAAGTCCCTTCTGGAACGGGTGCTGGTTACTAATGATGTCATGTCAGCAACGTTGAACAGAACGGAGAAGACTTGATGGTATATATATCCCTTATTGCAGAAGTGGGGATGCACGCACTCCATCGTCCAGTTCTACTCAATAGTATCGTACTGAACTGCTGGGCCTCATAGCCTAGCCCATTACCCATCATCCGTCACCCATTGTCCAGGCCCGCCAAAAATAATATGTCATCCGATCGTATATCCTTTCTATTTCAAGGAAGCCGATGTGTATCTACAGCCAAAAACCAATACCATGAGGTTATGTAGTTGCCCCCTTGGCAACACGTGTTGTCGGCCTGACTTAGGGACGCCAATCCAATGCAATGTGACTGACGAATGGGGAAACCGTACCATATCGCTACTAGAAAAAAAGAACCAACCAGACTCCATCGGCAAGTGCTATGCGAAAGAACGAGAAGAGCAAAAAACCAAACAAGATCCCAAAGTGCGCCGTCACCTGTTGCGGTCTTCTGAGGGACCGGCAGAGCGCGGCCTGGATGACATGGACCGGAAACTGTGCGATATCATCCCCAGCCAACCATCCGGCCGTGCCGGTTCGCGAGACCCTCGTGGTGCTGGCGACAAGATGCCGCGCTCGATATCTGCATCGTCGTTCCGGATGGGCATGTGACTGGAAGAATTCGATGACGAGGAAGATGCTTGTAGGGAGAAATCATCGTCGCTGTCGTCGCGGTAAGGCTCGTAGCGGGGACTCGAAGGGGATCCACGCGCCAAAGACCTCACTACGTCTCCCTTGCAAATGGGGCATGTGCGTCGGCGTGTCGTCAACCAAGGTGTTCTGTATTTCAAGTCAGTAAAGTTGGTTCGGGGAGAAATTGGGATCTGTTTAAGTCACAGGGCTACTCACATGCACTCGACGTGGAATTCGTGGCCGCAAGGAAGGCTCATGACCTGGCTGACACCGTCGACGTATTCCTCCAGACAGACAACGCACTCCACTTGCCTGCCCATGTACTTCTTCCACTCGCTCGGTTTCTCGTGGGATGGCGAGGGGCCCGGTAGCTGCAACGCCGAGTTGGCCTGCAAGAGATCCCCAGCAACACCCGTAGTGGTCCGTGAACGTGGCCGCGACCTTGAAGGACCATGTTGGCTCTGCAGCAATGGCGTGGTGGGCGAGGGTGGCGAAGGAGAGGGAATCCTAGGTGAATGGCTTGGGGTAGATGCCACCGTGTGATAAGTGCGGACTGGAAGCCTCTCAACCACCGACTTGGGCGCTCTCCATCTCCGGCGGCGAATCCGCGCACGTAAAATAAGCAGAGCATATACCACAGTCAACGTGATCAGCGGACTGATGACCAAGACCAAGAGGGTATCAAGGAATGGACTGGCCCCGTTAGTCGGCGTGATGACAATCCAGAGGCCCTCGTGATCACCAGGGGGAAGGTGGATTGCCGTGTGGGTAGGTGGCGCGGCTTTTACGATGGGCGTATTGGTGGGTGCAGGCGGCAGCTCGACGCGATGAGCATCAGGATGACCGCCAAATAAGCGCCAGAAGAAACCTCCCTTGTTGGTGTTTTCCTTTGTCTCCCCCGACTTCGACTTCGTGGATGGCTCTTCTTTGGTAGCATACTCTCCACTGCTGGGAGTTATGCTGCCACCCTGGGGGCCGTTGTGACCCTTGGGCTTCTTCGCATTTTGCTTAGATGCCGCATCCATCTCGTTCGTCTTCTCGTTCGTCTTCGCGTCTTGTTCTCGCAGGTCTGGCACCAAGTCGGGGTCTCGCCAATCATGAACTCCGATTCTGAAGCCGTCTCCTTGTTTCTGATCTGCTGTCGTCTTCGAGCCGGATGTCGAACTGCCCTTGGCCGCCTTTTCCATGCTGTCCCTAATGATCTTATCTTTCTCGTCCGAGAAATCTTCCACCAAGACCCAGTCATGCTGCCCACTGCTTGGGGGGGCGACTCGTACCACTGGTAGTTGCTGACGAACGCCAGCTAAAGACGCGAGCAAACCAGCCCCGGTTATCTGCCGCAGGGGCAGCGGATCCATCATTGGCCGAGGCCTCGGCATCCTTGATCGCGGCAGCTTTCGCCTTGCCGTCAACTGCCTCCCTGGGCTTCTGGACCTTGGCTGCTGCTTGCTGTTGCCGTGCCTTCTTCTTCTCCGTTTGCTGCACCTTCTGGGTCGGCTTACCGTTTTCGTCGATGAAGTCTTCAATGTAACTACCAGGCTGCATCATCAAAGACAAAAGATAGGCAGTTGTCCGGGATGTGAAAACCGAGGGGATCGTGATGTTGGATGTGTCGCCGTGTGCGTACATCTGGATCAATGGACCACCTCGTACATTATCGCCGACTACGAGTGCGACAGCGCCCCGTCGCTGTGCCCATTTGACCTTCTCGAGAAAGCCGCAGCCACCACGGCTGAGCAGCACAATCTTGCCGGCGATCTCTGCACCCTCTTGTATGGACTGGATATCGGCATGGCCTGAACTAACAAGACCCGACGCATCGGTCTGCAGCTTCGGTGACCTATCCAAGCCGACATGCAGGTAGTCATCTGTACCGTCGTTCACGGGGACCTTGGAGGATTTGGTTCCTTGTTTCAAAGCAGTCGCGGCTTCCTTGGAAATGTCGTCTCGCTTGGCCCGCCTGTTCGATTTGCCGCTCGGGGTCTTGATCGAGCTGGACTTGTCCTGGCTCTCCTTGATGGATGTTGTCTTGAGAACGACGTTGGTGTTGCCGTCGTTCCAGCCCGGCACGTCACTACACCCGAGTTCGCCTTCTCCGACATCGTCCTGCAGTGTCTCTTCGGTGAAGCCGCTGCCTATCCATAGCTGACCGTTCAAGCCTTTGTTGGGTAGTTGAGGACCGAAACCCGCGGGCCGGGCGGCAAACGACGTGGTATTATCAGCGGCGATGGTGATGACCGCATTCGGCAGGAACAAAGCGAACGGGGCGGATAGGGAGAATAGTGACTTGAATCGGCTCTTCTCCGGGTTCGCTGGGGTTGTCACAATGGTCGGGGCAGCCGGGGCCAGCGTCGATGTGATGGCGCGGCAGAGGAGGAAGAGGCAGGCGGCGAAGAAGAGAGCGAGTATGACGATGCGTGGTGGACGCATCGTGGCTGATGGCGCGGGGAGGTGGTTTTCGAATCGAGTAGTTGATATTCAATGGATTATACTGCCAATAGTAGCAGGTCGTGTCTCCCGGCAGGCGTGCGTGCAGTCGAGGCAGACCACGCTGCTGAGGTCTGCAGGGCTGTGCCGTGCGACCCAGGCTCGTGTTTCCAGACGAAGCCTGGACTGAACCCGACGGGGGTTGCCGCTGATAACGTCACCAAATGATGATGCAGCAAGACGGTTGCGCGAGCGACTCCAACCGACCAAGCCGCCGCCAAGTCAAAAATATGACCGAATGGATATGTGGTAAAAGAAGAAAACCAGGTAGTCGGATGAGCTGTTTGTTGGTATGTTTTTCGAATTGAGCAGGATTTCCTGGCTTCAACGTTGCCGCCGAACCGTGGGCTGGGTGTCGGGCGTCCGTGTAACTCTAAAGCCTGGGTTGCATGCACTCGGGCGAGCTGTAAGCTCGGCCAGGAAAGTCTTTTGAAGCGGCGACATTCATTTATTCGTTGGCTCAATCAAACTGTAAAACGGGCCCTAGTCATGCTGTTTGCGTACATGAGGAATTTGGGCGAGAAAAAGAAAGAGCCGAAAGAGGAAAAAATAAGACACTCCAGTGGAGGTGGACAGCGAAGAAACCGGAAGGGCAAGGGAAGAAATGAGGAAAGACCGAGCAACAGCAGAAGGGCCTGTGAGACAAGCAAGACAAGGCAATGAGGTATTGGCAGGTAGGTTAATGTATTTGGGGTCATGCAGTCGCTAAAAGTCAGTCCGTCAAGGCAAGCAGGTGGTTAGGTAAGGTTAAAACCACCAGGCGGAGCCCGAGAGTGGGCAGGATCAGATCAGACCAGACTCTAACCAGGCACTCCAAGCACTCTTTCTGGCTTTGACGGGCGGATGGCCAGGCGAGGGGGGCGACTGGGCGAGGGGCAACTCCAGAAATGCACTCGGGCGCATAGGCATGGGCATGCACGCACACACACACACACACACACACACACCAGACGCGATGGCCGGGATGCAAGGCACACAAGGATGAATGCCCGAATCGCAGCTCCAGAATAAAACCGCAAGGGGGTAGGTGATATGGAATACGGGGCACGGGGTTAATTAATGAAATGGAGGAGTTGGTTCTTCTGTCGAAAATGCGATGGACAGAGGGAAGCGACGGGCAGGCAAGGCTCAAGAGGAGGGGCAGCCTGGCAGGGTGTGTTTTCGTTTCATGGGCCGATAATGGTGACGATGATATCAAACGAGCTTGGTCGCATGTACAGGCCTTAGTGACTTAGGTAAGAATCATTTCAGCTCTTGGGCCTGCCAAAAGACCGGCCCTCGCCAATGCGATGAATTCTTTCCCAATAGAAGGAAATATGCATGGAAGGAATTGCATATGCACCTGACTGATGACTGTCGCTACTATTGCTGCACATCCACCCGACCAGCTCCAGCAGCCAGCTGCCAGCCGCGAATCATCGAATCAATCAGGAGCTCAGCTTTCTGACCTGGCCTGCTGGCGACCGTGATCTCATGACTTTGAGGGATGTGCCAAGAAACAGGCCGGGTAACGGCAGTGAGGACCGACCCAGACCAGCGCCCAGCCCAGTTCTGGACCAGTGGCGTTTTAGGGGACCTTTTGACGCCTGCGTGCTCCTCGATGTTGCATGCAATGCAGTCTTTTTCAAAAGTATTGAACCTACTGCATGTTGAGTTAGGCGTTGGGTACCCCTCAGGTCAGGTCAGGTCAAATTGGATCAATGTTCACTGTATGTTGTTCCATGTTCATGTTGCATTCGACATTGCATGAGACGAGACTTTGGGAAAGCATTCGTTCTATGCTTGAGCCCACGCCCATGATACACATTCTAACACTTTTCCACCTGCCAAAGTCCATGCACGGCGCTTACATTTATGCTCTTTACTTGACTCTTGACTCTTGACACGCAGAGCTCGGGTAAACCAGCTGATGCAATGGTGAGATCGGTCTCCTGCAGCAGGCCAAACAGTTCAATAAAAGGCTCGCATAGACCACCTGGAATGGCCGCTAAGCGTCACCTAACTAGTACTTCCTTGCTTTTGCCTACAGCAACTAAAGGGCTTGGCTGCTGGACAGCTGAGGACCGCGACAGGCAGCATTGCGACTAGCAGCGCCAACAAGGTCTCGGTCAGCTCGCTGAGCTCGGGTACCGCACATACGACGATATTCACGCGTATCGGGCAACTTACCATTGTGCATCACAAAATCTAGGACAGGATCTAGGACGATATTCAATCAAGGTCATAAAACCTCCATCGCCAATCCATACCCGAAATACCCTGTCACTCGTCGCTGATCGGCAATGGCTGTAACGGATGGGCCTCTGCTCCAGTGGGGGGAGAGGGTGGCTATGCCGGGCACAGGCTCGAAACGAAACGGCAACGCGGCACCTGGAGATTTTCACAGGGGTTCTATTGGCCTGAATTGACTCATGAGAATCAGGGACCGCCAACACACTGATGACTTTAAAAAAGCAGCAGCGTGCAGGGCATATGCGTGCACTGCATGCAGGCTGGTTGTTCTATCAGTTCAGGTCGTTCGAGAACTATGGCTTCTGCACGCATCATACCATCTTCTCCATCTCAAGAGGGGTATTATTGCGGCTGCAGCCCAGCCAGGGTGCGACTACCGGACATACTGTACATCCCCTTCCTACCTAGAAGCAGATAGGTATGGAAGCGTCTACGGTCTCGGGGCGCAAGTAAGAGGGTCGTCCGTTCAATTATTGTCTTGATACGAACGTTTCGACGGATGCCCTCCATATCAGGGGAACGGGTTCCGCCCACGATGCGGAGTATCGGCGAGGAAGCCTTCTGGAATGAACCGATGTCAAGGACGGCACTTTGGAAGCTCCCTGCATATCGCCATACCGCTCAACTTACGGATGCCGATCATCGAGTGACCATGCCGTCGCCCCCCAAAGTCATCTTATTGCGATCATCTCCAATGCTTCGTCACGATCTTCGAATCTTGACTTTTCTCCCAGTCCTGCCCTGAACATCGTCAAGTGTCTTGGTAGACAGTAAATGCTGACATGATATGATAATACCCAGTAAGGCTCACACACACACAGGTGGGTCACCCGGAGGGTCGGGTCTCAATCCTTTCTAGCGTCACAATCGGCGAACAGTCATCGGGCAAGCTGAGGATAGAAAACCTGCTCGGCTACGGGTCGCGTCGCCCGCCACCGACGGAAACGGTGTTCCAAATGCTGCATATAATGTTTGCGGGGCGTTCCCGAGTTCACGATTTCTCCATAGAAGCAACCATCGCCAGCCCGTGACTTGCAAGAGCCTCACACTAAACCTAAAGCTGGAAAATTTGATTCACAGCTTTTCTTGGATAACGAGCAAAACCTGCCCTCACCCACAATGACGCTTCCCTCCCTCGCTCCGGCCTCGCTGGCCCCCGGCTTCGTCCTCTCCCCCATGATCGAAGCCGACACCGACGCCGCCGCCGTCGTCTACTACGAGTCCTTCAAGCAGGACCCGGCGAACGGGTACTGGTGGCCCAAGGCGCTGCCCCCGCTGCTGGCGTGGTGCAGCGACCGCATGAAGGCGAAGCTCAGCGACCCCCTCGTGCGCATCTTCAAGATCACCGCGGGCACCGCGGACGGCGAGATGGTCGCCTACGCGCGGTGGGATGTGCCCGCGGGCTCCACCCGGTTCGGCACGTGGATCGGCGGGGAAGGCGACAATGTGGATGTCACGGCCCTGGTGGAGGAGAGCGGCGGCGGCAGCAATGGGACTGCGGCGGCGGCAGAGAAGAAGCAACCATTGACGGCCAGCGCTGATGCGGCAGCGCCGGCGCCGGGGAATTATCCGGAGGGCGGGAACGTGGAGATTGCGGATCGGTTCTTCTCGGCGCTGAATGCTTCGCAGAAAAAGTGGAAGACCGATGAAATGCTAGGTCAGTTTGCTTACTTACTTTGCATCCCCTCCATCCCTCCCCGTATCTCTGCCAACTTGTTTGGTAAATCTCGAAGCTAACGGTCACTAACAGGGCTTTCACTTCTTTGCGTTTCGCCAAAGTACTCCAGGAAGGGGATCGCGACAGCGCTCCTGGCTCCGATGCTGGACATTGCCGACGCAGAGGGCCGGAAGACGTACTTGGAGGCCACCGCCGCCGGCAAGCCGCTCTATGAGAAGCTCGGCTTTCACTTGGTCGAGCTGCTCACGTTCGACTGGGATGAGCTGACCAAGGAACGGAACGGCCTCTACAAGAACTGGGTCATGATCCGGGAACCCGTCACGCAGAAGTGAAAAAAAAAAGCAAGCCAGCAGAAAAAGAAATGGCTAACAAACATCAACCGGTGTCAAGGTCATCAGCATACCCTCATCCTTGAGGGAGCAGATTAGATGCACCTAGCCTAATGAAATGACATCCCCTTTTCTAGACGATGAGAAATATCCCACGCGAAACTGCTTCTCACTGATGCCTCAAACCCGACCTTGATGTCGTCGACGACCTCCCTGGCTCCTGCGTCCCATTAGGCGAGCAACATAAAGATCCCATCGCATCAAACCTTCGAGTGCTCCACATTCTCGACCGTCCCGTCCTCACTAGCGACCTTCTTGACAGCTCCATCCGGCGCAATGGCCCTCAACCCCGGCGCGCCATCATCATGCGCCAAGACCGCGACGCGGTCGCCAAAAGTGCTCGCGATCTCCTCGAGCGTCTTCTTGCGGGTCTCTGGGAAGTAGAGATAAGCAACCACGAAGAAGAACGCGCTGCACCCCACAAACACATAGTAGTAGTTCTCCCCAATGCGGCTGAACGCGCTGGGCCCAGCCTCCGTAATAGCGACATTGACAACAAAGTGCGAACAAGCCGCGAGGCCCATGACCCGGCTGCGCAGCGCGATGGGCAGCACCTCGGCGCCGTAGAGCCAGGTCGTGCTGTTGAGCATGCCGTAGTAGCACACCACGAACAGATAGATGCCCAGGATCGCGAACCCCTTCCCGACCCGGTTCTCCGTATTCTGGAACTCGCGCTGCATGACGGCGGCGTATATCTCGATCAGCACAATGCCCCCCAGCCCCGCGAGGATCATCTTGCGCCGCCCCCACTGGTCCGTCAGCCACCGCGTCGTGACGCAGTTGGCCACGAACGACACGGTGCCGTACACGGCCGCCAACGCCAGGATCGCGTGCGCGTCGATCCCCAGCGACTTGTACAGGCGGGTCTGGTAGTACTGGATCACGTTGACGCCCGTCAGGCTCGTCATGGTCTGGACCGCGACCGAGACCAGGACGCGGTGGCTGTACAGGCGCCAGATCTCGCGGTAGGACTTGATCTCGCGCGCCATCTCGTACTCGATCTGCGCCTGCATGAGCGCGAACTCGTCGGCCACCTCCTCGGCGTCCCGCAGGTCCCGCCGGATGCGCGCGAACTGCTCCCGCGCCCGCTCGGGCTTCCCGTTCCGGATCAGCTGCCGCGGCGAGTCGGGCATGAAGGTCGATAACCCCACAAACATGATGACGCCCCAGGGGATCTGGATCCCCAGCGGCAACCGCCACTGCGTCGCGCCGTAGGGGGCGTAGCCGCACGCGAACCCGACCCAGTTGGACAGCATGGTGCCGAAGGCGATGCCGCACCCGGAGATGCCGCCGATGAGGCCGCGCTGCTGGGGCGCCGCGATCTCGCTCAGGTAGATGGGCACGGTGCCCACCATGCCGCCGACGGCGTAGCCCGCGAGCACGCGGCCGGCCAGGAACATGCCCATGTTGACCGAGGCCGTCTGGATGATGGTGCCCACCGTCACGACGACGCACATCATCTGCATGAAGCCGATGCGGCCCAGGCGGTCGCCGAGGAAGGTCTGGGTCAGGGCGCCTGCTGCCTCGCCAGCGATGTACACCGCCACCACGGCGCCGGTCAGGCCGTCGGACGGGCGGCCCATGTAGTCAATCCAACTTTGGTGGGCAATGGCTGTTGGAAGAATACCACTTAGCTTTCATGTACTGAGAGGGGTTGAGGCCGATCAACATGGACTAAACTTCTTGTCAATACTTACTTGTAGTGGCAATGCCAGTGTCAAACCCCTACTTCCAGCCTTAGCAGGTCGCAGCTATGAGGTCTTCGATGATCGCCCGGGACTTACGAAGAGGAGAGTGCCGATCGCTGCAAAGAGCGCGACACCTATCGTGTACAAGTTCGCCATGTTGCCGGCCAGATTTGTTCAGGTTGCTATGTCGATAGATGCCGAGATGGAAAGCTCGGTGGCTCGGGTTGTAGGGTGCTTCTCGGGAGGCTTCTCATTGTAGCACGGGAGCCTAATGATTAAGAACTTCCCACTCGCCAACCTTAACATTAGCCCCGAGGTAGCGAGCCGGCATGCCAGTCTCCCCTCTCCCGACTAGGCATCGCAGCAGCTAGTGCTAGCTGCCAGCTTCCCCGAGCAGCCGAGTCAAAATCCGATTTGCCGGGAGGTGCCGCTCGTTGACAAGTGCGGAGGGTGCTGATCACTTGCAGTATAGGGCATCACGGCATTGCTGCAATGGGCCTTGGATGTAACACTCCTCTCCTAGAGGACCGTGGTCCCCGCCAACAATGGGGAGTGCCCATGGGGTAGCCTGGGGCGGCAATTAACAAATAAGGGGCAGCTCGGGGTAACTTTGTCTGGGGAAAATCCAGCATCCACATCCCGTTATGGAAGCAGGAATAATCAACACGAACACTCCTCATCCAAGGAAACCATAGTACTAGCGAACTAATTGCAGTCATCCAATCACATTGGAGGTTCGTTTTATAATGCATTACTCGCGACGTCATATGATGTGAACGTACGAGTAGCTGTCGGGCCATCCCCGACACAAGCTGCACTTGCTTTTGAGTAAATGACACGTCATGTTCTAACCGCCCACCCACCGCACACCGATCGTACCTATGCGAAGAAATATATCGAATAGATTGACTAGCAAAAACACAACTAAAGGGAACGTCTACAGAAAATGCTCTGTTTGTCTCCAATCAGCAGAATGAGGTGCGGACGGTAAAATGACAGAACTCCTTGATATCCTCTGCGCCTTACCTACGACACCTAAATCCAACAAATGGCCAACACTCCCATCACAATAGCTGCACCTTATCTCTAGTGTGTGATTTTCGGATACACCTGCGTGCGCGCCACGGCTATAGCTTCAATCCATTTGGCCACATGCGGATGCAGTCCCAATTCACTGGCCCTTTTCACCCACTCGGCAAGCGGTAGCTCCTCAACCACGACGCGGCCATTTCTGCTCCCGTCGTCAAGCGACAGTGCTTGTGCTACCATAAAATCACTGTCCAGTTGGAGAGACTCCTTCCCGAAGTAATGCCTGAACCGCACTCCCGGCTCCGAAGTGCGAGGGGCCTTGACAGCATCCACGACGCCGGCCACGACGTCTTCCAGAGCCACGCTGTCCAGGAAGCCCCGGAAATGGTCCGGCACGGTCGGCACAGCCGCCATGAGGGAGGAATACTTGCGGATGCTGCCAATGACGTCTCGCTCGCGCTCCGACGCATCAAAGTCCTCGGCGCGCGAAATCATGGCTGGCCGATGGATAACGACCGGCCAACCACTGGGGGCGGACTGGCCATGCAGGCGTTCCAGGAAGCGCTCGCTGGCCCACTTGGTGGCCGGGTAGCCTTCAAAGGACCCGGGCTCTCGCGGTGGCTCGCACGCCGCCAGCGAGACCTCAGGAAACTCGTGTCGACCGGTGCTCTCGGCGTAGAATACGCCGACCTGTGCCGTGGATAGGTAGTGCACCGGGACCCGCCGGCGCCCCGACAGGCCACACATGTTGATCAGTTCCTTGGTGGATTGCAGGTTCGGGAGACGCAGGGACCGGTAGGACTGCGAGTGCGATACCTGCGCCCCGCAGTGGATGATACAGTCGGCGTCGGAGAAGATTTGGCGCGCATCATCGACGCTAAGGCCGAGTCTCGGGGCCGTCAGGTCACCATTGTGCGTGCAGACTTTGCTGTCATCCGTCGTGTTGGGTTCTCGGTGGTTGTTTGTGTCGCCGCGAACAGCAATGCAGTGTACCTTTGCTACTGTCTGATCATCTACAAGAGTGCGCAGGATCGCGCGGCCCAGAAACCCAGTTGAGCCTGTGAGTATGATGACCCTTTCCTCGTCGTGGGGAATTGCTTTTCCAAGTGTATCATATAGCTGCTGAATGTTTTTGCTTGGCCGAGTCTCCTCTTCCCAGTTGACGCTTTCCAAATGCGGCGCTTTATCGTGAATGACGCGTGCCATGTCTCCCAGAGTGCTTGCCTCGATCAAGTCAATTACGCGAAGTCGAGCATTGAATGACTGCCAGATGGCCGTCCGCAAGCTGAGCAAAAGTAGCGATGTGCCGCCGACGTGGAAAAAGTCCGTTTCTGCAACGATAGGATGTGAGGTTTTGAACGTCTCTTTGACCACCTCGAACCAAATCTCTTTCAGTCGCTCCTCCGTCTCGGTAAGCTCGGGTTGGTTACTTTCGTCAAACCCGAGTTCGATATTGTCCTCCTCCAGCGGCAATTGACTGATGGCCTTTCGGTCAAGTTTTGAGGAATTGGTAGTCGGCATTTGAGAAAGGGGGAGGATGATGGCGGGACACATATACTTTGGCAGGGGTAGAGAAGCCAAAAGAAATCATAGGAAGCTCTTGTGCTCCGCTTCCTGGTATGCCGGGTTAAGCACGACATGCGCGAGCAGGAACTCGGATGACTCTGGCGTGGATGAGCGGACGGAGACGACCACTTCAGAAAGAGAACTACCAGCTTCGTTCATGATGGCAGCTTCCACTTCCCTCAGATCAATTCGGATCCTACGTAGCTTGACCTGGGTGTCTCCAGTCATGCGACCTTCGATGAGGAGGGCACCGTTAGCTGTCCAGCGGCCAACATCTCCGGTCCGATGCATCATGCTCCAGCCCTTTGCCTTGGCTTCATCCGTTGCGAAGATGTCCGTAATAAATCTCTCAGAAGTTGTCACGTGGCTATTCAGATACCCATCTGCCACCCCAGGCCCGCCAATGAAGATCTCCCCTTTCACTCCTGGAGGTACAATTTCGAGCTGCTCGTCAACGGCATATACGGAATAGTTCGGGAGAGGAACCCCCACTGCCATAGGACTACCGGCGCCCGCGTTGCTAGTGTGGTAATGTATCTTCATGGCGGTTGCTATGACTGTCGTCTCCGTGGGTCCATATGTGTTGAACAAGCGCAGGTCGACCTTGCCCATATCGCGGAACTGCGTGACCAGGCGATCAGCAACATGTTCACCCCCACTCAGAGCAACCCGCCACTCGGAGTCTCTGAAGCGCTCATTAAGCCCATGGTTGAGCCAGCTATCATACTCGGTAGGCGTGGCGACGGTGAAAGTGATGCCCTTCTGAGCAACCAACTTCGTAATGGCAAATGAACCACCACGGAAGCTTCTCTCCAGGAGAAGGAGAGTTCTACCGAAGCACAAGGCGAATAGTGTCTGCTCGAATGACATGTCAAACGTGCAAGCACTCTGCTGCAAAACAGTTTCAGCACCAATACCCTAGAGCTCCTCCGCGGGCTCGATCCAGTTCCGCAGGCCCTCGTGCCGAAGTGCGATCCCTTTGGGAGTCCCTGAAGATCCACTTGTGAACAAAATCATGGCTTGTCCACCTGCGGTTGCTGCATTTGGAGGGGCCGGTTGTGACGAAGGATCCAGATCTGACACATCAATAGGTACCATCTCAGGCCTCTGTAGTCTGTGGAACTCGAGCTTGGAAGTCTTATCCAGCAGCAAGAACCCAGGCTCGCACTCATTCGTAATCGTAACAAGCCGAGCCCAGGGCAGGGATAGGTCAAGTGGGATGTAGATTGCCCCAATCCGCATGATAGCCAGCAACGACGCGACCCAGCGCGCCGTCGGCTCCTGCAACGTGGCAACCTTTGACCCGATAGCAGCCCCGGAAGCAATCAGACTTCTGGCAATAGAAGAGGATAGATGCATGAGTTCGCCGTAGGTGGTAACCATGCCCAGTCTTTCCTCTACTGCTGCTCTATCCGGAAACGAACGTGAAATGTCGTCGATTCGGTGGACGACAGTCTCGGGCCACTGGCTTTCACGCAATTTGCCCTGCCCAAAGCCCAACGACATCATGCTAGCAGCATGATCGTACACGGAAGGTAAGTTGATTGGTGCACTTGGGTCTGTTGCGAAGGCCTTGAGAAGCTTCTCATAACTCTTGACGAGGATTTCTGTTTCTGGCTTCTGATAGAGGTCGGTGCGCGCGATCAGCGCGACCAGACAGTCACCCTCTGGGTCGTCGTTGATGTCGAGTGCTAGGTCGTAACCCGTTTTCGAGACCACTCCGGCGTATGGCTCTACCGTGAGATCGCCAAAGACCAGCTTCTTGCGTTGTGCCTGCCTGTAATTGATGGAACATTGGATTATAGGGATATACGTGGACGACCTTGGGGGACACAGCCTGTCAGTGGCATTAGCGAATTGCTTTTCGTTGGGTCTGGGGGAGCTTCTTGTTGCTCCTTACCTTTCCAAAAGTGTCTGAAATGGCAGCGAGTGTTCCAATCCCTCGTACGCTATAGACCGTGTTTTTCGCAAAATATCTTCGAACTTGCTGTAAACGTCGTTGTGGGACCATAAAGGCAATACGTTGTTGTAAACCCCTATTGAGTTAACCTGCGCTGCTGTTCTGTTGGAGTCTGCAACTCCAATAACCACGTCATCCTCGACGGTGTACCGCAAGAGTAGAGCGCGGTAGCAAGCTAGATAGAAGTGGAAAGGTGTTACTCTACATCGCCGACAGACCGCTTGTATCTGAGTCTTGATGTTGGGTGAAACCAGCACTTCAGCCTTGTCATCATTGTATGTCGCCAGACTTGCGCGGGCCTTGACGGACGACACATTGAGAACAGGAAGTGGTGGTGGAAAGTCAGGATAATGGGCCTGCCAGAACTGAAACATCTTCTGGAATTCCTCAGAACCCAGGCTACGCCTCTGTCCCAACACGTACTCGCTGTACTGGAAGATGGTTGGGCTTGTCTCCACTTCGTTGTAGGTCTCGAGTAAATCCGTCAAGAAAGTATGGATGGACAGGCCGTCCATTACCAGATGGGAAGTCCCAATGATCAGGCAATGATCGGTCGGCGAAAAGCATAGAAGAGCCAGGCGAAGGGTTTCGCCATTTTCGAGATCAAAGTGGTGTTTTTGTACGCCTGTCAGAGCTCGAACAATTCCCGCATTCTTTGGTGTTTCACCAATGACATCGGATGATATCAGTTGTGAAGTACTCGCTTCCATGGTGCTCTGCACCACATTTCCACCAGTGGTTTGGATGCAGGTTCGCAGAGACTCATGCCGTTGTGAGACTACCTCGATGGCTCTTTGAAGACGGGCTGGGTCGAGGGGGCCAGTGACTCGCCAGGATCCAGCGATATTTAGGCTAGCTCTGTCCTCGAACAGTTCGGCGCAGTCCAGAACATGCTTTGAGTGGGCGATAGTTCCATTGTGGGAACTAAAGCCGAAGTTGAACACAGCAGCGCTTGACTCTCAGCTTCTGAGAGTGAAGAGTATGGGGTTGATATTGAGATGGTCGTATCATCGCTCAAGCTATTGAATGTTGCTGTGTCTGGGGTCATCTCGCTTTCCTGGCGCTTCGAATGTGGCTGAGAAGAGACGAGTTCTCTTTCAACGGCGATGAAAGGGTTCTGCAGGCCTTTCACCTGAGGAATCAAGCTCGACGGTATGCTCTCAACTGTGTCCTCGACGAGTTTGTAGACGGATATGCCACTTAGTATCTTCAGGACCGGGTAGTTGACATCAAGTTGTAGCAGCCATGCGCGTATCTCGGTGGCCATAAGGGAATCGAGGCCAAGCTCATCCAAGCGGGTAGATACAAGTGCCGCATCATCCATAGCACCTGCATCAAGCTCAAGTAAAGTCTCTAACTTTCCAAGCACCGCGTCCTTGACAAGCTTGTGCACCACGTTCTGGCTTGTTGCCTTATACAAGAGCGCCTGGAGCGACTCCTTGGGCGCCTTTCCAGTTGATGCGTGCCCCTCCTTTTGCTCATTCCTGATATAGTGGCACATCATTGGGTTGGAAACTCAGATAGGCTGAACCTTTTCGTCCGTTCGGACCAGTCGAGTGCCTGTTATGATCTCGACGGGGGAGTCGGAACCAGGACGACCAGCCACGACAGCCTCAGCAAATAGTTGGTGAAAGTCGCTCTCAGACATGTGCACCATCCCAAGCGACTTTGCAGACATGGAAGTAATCTGGTTCTGTGTAATGTAACCAGCACCAATGATTGGCCCAATGTTGATGGCAGACGCGGCCAGTCCACGCGATCTCCGCTGCTCAGCCAGACTGATCATGAAGGCGTTTGCTGCCACGTAGGCAGACTGCCCTGGAGACCCAATGTCGGCAGCTAGAGACGAAAAAAACACGAAGAATTCCAAGGGGTCGTTTCGGAACAGGTTGTCTAGGTGGATGCTCCCGTCCACCTTGGGTCGCGTGACGTTCTGGAAGACATCTAGCCCCATTGTGCTGATTGCCTATCCTGAAGAACCACTGTATGTCTGATTAGTATTTATTGGGCTTGGGCGAGTAAATGGAATTTGACCTCCTAAAGGAAACTCACTTGCGCCTTGGGCAACGCCCCTATTTCAGGCAATGTGGAACGTATTTCCGTGTAAAGCAACGTTACGTCGTCCTTCTTGGTAATGTCGCTAAGTTGGGTCAGCAAATGTCTAGGTCAGAGGCGGGGGAGAGATATCATACCACGTGCGAATTCTGACAATGGCTCCAAAGCACGCCATTTCCTCCAGCCAGGAATCTTCCACCTTCGGTGACCGACTGGAGATGACCACATACCGCGCTCCACAGCGGATCATCCATTGGCATAGTGAAAAACCCAAACTTCCACTGAGACCGGCCAGCCAATATGTTTTAGAGCTCGAAAACAAGGGTTGGCAGTCAATAGGGTACACCTTGGTCAATATGGTGTCATCCGCCCTCCAGTCAACGATGGGTTGAGACACAATCGGATGCTGAGGTTCGAAAACATCCCGAGGTTTCACTAGTTGGTAATGCAGGTCGATCTTTGAAAGCTTTGAAAGCCACTCGAAGGCTTCAGCAATGTTGTCACGGAGGCGACAGTGGACTCTGTTGGCATATGACGATGAAGGCGTTCGACCATTATGCATAGGACGTGTTTGCATTTCGCCAGCCAGCTTAACTTTCTGCCGCGCACGTCCCCTTAAAGGGGCTAGAAGCATATATCCGGTGACGGCCCCCTTTTTCTACATATCAGCCGAAAGTTCAGCAGTGTGTTTGCTTTACCCTTTGGCTGAAAGAGAAAAAAAGCCGACTGACCGTCATCTCGTCTTTTTCGTCTCGTCTCATCAACCGACCAATCCTATCGACCTACTTAGCTTTTTTTCGATCAGCAGCATCAGCTACGATTCTCCAGCTGATCCAGCTTTTCCAGGGCCTTACAGGGCCTTACAGGGCCTTACAGGGCGTAGAGGGCGCTGTAAAGGGTGCTGTAAGTGCTGTAGCTTATAAAGGGTGCTGTGGGAGTAAGGACGTGTTTACTTTTTGTCAACCAGCTTAACTTTTGCCGTGCACGCACTTCTTCAGCAGCTTATTTTGAGCCAGCTTTTCGATCCGGCTTACCAGCTGATGCTCTCGTCGACGTTACCGGCGCCTTCCGTGTTGGCGTCGAAATAAGGCTAGCGTTTATCCGGTACGTTAACGGTCGAGCGCGAATAATGCTACACTTACCAATTTTGACGCACGCCAACGCGCGCTAGCTCGAGGACCGAACGCGAGCAATGCCACACTCACAGTACCTTTTACAGTACCCTCCAGCACTTTCTATAACACCCTTTACAGCACCCTCTACAACACCCTTTATAGGGCCTTCTACGCATTATAAGGCTCTGTAAGGCCCTGTAAGGCCCTAGAAAAAGCTGGATCAGCCGGCCTAAGGTCGGCTGAACTATTTAGCCGAGATTCGTCGATCCGATTGGCCGGTTAATAGGATGAGACGAGACGACGGCAGCCAGCGTTTTTTCACTTTCAGCCAAAGGGTAAAGCAAACACACTGCTGAACTTTCGGCTGATATGTAGAAAAAGGGGGCCGTCACCGGATATATGCTTCTAGCCCCTTTAAGGGGACGTGCGCGGCAGAAAGTTAAGCTGGCTGACAAAAAGTAAACACGTCCTGAGTGTGGCATTGCTCACGCTCGGCCCTCAACGTACGCTCGATCTCCCGAAACGTTGATTCTTATTTCGAATAAGATTCGAATAAGCCGGCTGGAGAGGTGCGTGCATCGGCAGAAAGTTAAGCTGGCTGGCGAAATGAAAACACGTCCCGAGCATGTTGAGGCTGCTCCTCTGCATCGTCTGCTGGTGCGAAATCGTAATACCCTAATCAAATAGCGCAACGGGCAGGCCCGCGCCCTGTTTAGGACGCGTCGTCCTACGCAATACGATCTACGCCAATTATATCCATTTTTCTAGCACTGATAGGACGAAGGGGAGCCAAATCCAAGAGTTGCGACAGCGTGTCCTTGATTACAATCTTTGCAATACGTTGGCACACTGAAATTTTGTCAGAGGGAACAGCTCTGATACTTTTGTCAGGATATACATCCGACTCCGAATACAAGGGGCATTCTTGCTTCCTATGTCACCTGTCAATCCCCCTTCTTCAGATTGCGCCGCCAGCCAACAACTTTTTTCCAGGAGCGTGCCACTTTGAACATATGTCTCCTTAGTGCTCTGCCACCGGGAAGAGTTAGGACTGCATCTCGCCATGATCTTCAATTTACCGAGAGGAGCCATAGAAGAGATCTCGCCCGACGCGATGAGGAAGTCAGAGGCTGTGTAGTCCTCCCAAATCTTGCATGCCCGGGGGGATTCTGTATTCAAGCCTGGCTTCCTGCGGGCAGGGTCAGTGATGAGTATCATCGAAACTCCTGTGAAATAGCCGGCATGTAGTAAGGGCTGGGATGAAAAATCATGGCGGAAGTGCCCCTGCCTGGGAAGACTACTGGGACTTACCCGTGTTCATTCCAATTCTCATCCCCGAAGAAGCCAATGAACAGAGCAGGTCGGGCGAGGTCCGCCACGATCTGTTTGGCAGGGGTTGTAGCATAAGTATGGCTAGAAAACATGACGGTCCCGTCATCAATCTTGGCCAATCCACCGGCACCATACTCTCCCACGAATTCGAACCCCAAAGCCCGGAGATAGACCTATAAGTTGGTTCTTGAGTGAGACGCCTGGCTGCCCTATCACCAGAGCCGCTAGTTGCTGTATCGTGATGCTCTCCATGCGCTCCCAGTGCATCGGCTATGTTCAACGCCGCACCATACTGCAGCATACCGCCCTTGTATCCATATGCTTCCTTCGCCGGTGTTTCGCCACGGCAATTCTGGGGGCGCGCCACCACGTCGAGGGCCGTTGACTTACATCATCCAGCCCGAAGCAAATGACCTTGTTGACCTTTCGAGTGTTGGCCCCGATACCACGGCCGTTGATGAGGGCCCCGATTCGTTTCTGTAGCAGCTTTCGGGTCTTGCTGCTCTCCCAGCGAGCTTTTTGTCGTTGAAAAAGGGGTTCTCAACCCTCCGCTACCCCGTCGAAATCCCGCAGAGTCTGGTTCAACCATCCTACCAGGTAAATGCAACGGTATGTTTCGGGAGGGCCGTCGGGTTGTGCCTTGACGAGGCTCCAGTACTCTCTGAACTCGAGTCAGGGTTCCCTAGTAATGGAAAGGGCATGTTGTTAACTCGACATAGCTCTGCTCCGAGTATGGGAAGATTCCAAAGTAGAAAGTCCGACTCACCAAATCGGGGATGACCTCCCACACATGGTGTTCTTGATCCGGACCTTGGATCCATCGAGTCGCCGGAGAGTAAAAACCTCCCTGGTTTTGAATTCCGAGAGCTGCTGTTCGATATCTTATAGGGCTTCTTTTGTCCAAAGTTTGGCACCGTCGGCGTACAGCTCCGCTGCATCTTGGCTGCTGAGCGTCCAATCCGTGTAGCCAATGTTTAATAGTACCGGCAGTTCTTTCTCACGTAAATCCTCTCTGTGCGTTATTGGGGACATATCGATGTTGCCGGGGGTTCTTGGCCTGGTTCAGGCGCGAGCCTTTGGCAAATTGGGCTGAGTGAAATAGGTGCAGGTGGGCTGGAGCCCCTGGGATCGATACTCAGTCCGAAAGTTGCTCATCTGTTCATCAAGGCTCCTTCGCGCCGTAATGGTCTCGACCCAAGAGCCTCGACTTATGACCCGACTGCGTCGCCGACCGCTTCTACCTTTTCAGTCTATTGTGCATTGGATCGCTTTTGTAGTCGCTTGCTTCCATGGTATCTGACCCCTCTCGAACTTAACGACGTACCAAATTTCCAGGCATGGGCATCGGTTAGGTCGCTCAACCGTTAGGAGGAGTAAATATGACCCGCGAGCCCCATCATTGGGTAGAATATTCGTTCACCTCTCAATCTTTCATCACGCTTGCCACAGACTATCTGATCGACGAGGATCGTCTAGAACTCCAATAGAGGCTCGAATGGGCGCAAGGGAGAATTGGAAAAGGGGAACATGCTGGATACCCACAGTCAGATTGGGTATTTTATGTTTGTTTGCCCTTATAGTGTGCTTCAATTTGGAAGACAGCTTCGATGACCATCAGAGATAATTGACTTCAATGCGGTAACAACACTCCACATTGCGGAATACGAAGCCCCTTTTCTCTTATTCCGGCGCCGAAACCCCCGAAATCCCCTTCAACATCTCCACCAACCGATCCTGCCTCCCCTCATCCCCGGCAGCAGCCATTGGCTTCTTAACCCGGCTATCCCTCCAGTAACTTCCCGCCTCCGCCTCCTTCACCTCCGCCCCCGTCCCCTCCGCCAGCAAAACATACGTAGCCACCGACGTCCCGATGTCGTCCGGAGCACCCGCCCCGCCCATCTTGGTCGGCACCCAACCCGGATCCATGCTGCTGCAGTCCACTCCCCTCAGGTGCCGAGCAAACCACTTCGCCAGCATGACGTTATGCAGCTTCGTATCGCCGTACCCAGCCCCCTCAACATCCCGCAGCGACGCGTCGCCGCCCATGTGCATGCTACTGCTCAGAAACACGTACCGCCCCGGCGGCGGCCGCACCAGACACGTCAACACGTACGGCGCCAGCGTATTGACCGCGAGCAGCTCGTTCTTCCCCCTGCCGCCGCAGCCGCGCCCGGCCGTCTTGTCATGATGCCCGCATTATGCACGATAGCGTCCCAGGGCCCCTTCTCATTCAGCTGCGCCGCCAGCCTCTTGGTCTCCTCGAGCGAAGACAGATCCGCGACCAGCACACCCTTCGCCTCGGGGCATCCGCGGCGCGCATCCTGGGCCCGCGACTCGTTGCGCGCGTGCAAGGTGACGGCGTGGCCGCGCTTGGCGAGGGCCTGGGCCGAGAGCAGGCCGAGGCCGTCGGAGGAGCCGGTGATGAAGATCTTGCACATTGTTCTTTCTTTGTTTCTCCGTCTTTTGTGTGTGTGAAGGTGTATTTTTCTTGAAGAAATGTGAATATGAAATCACAGCGAACTTCTCTTCTCACGATTAGGGTTTATCTGGTTCTTAAGTCCGGAGTTAACGGACATACTCTACTTACATATCACGAAACAACTATTACGTCATCAAAATCGAGTCATTCAGGAACATGGAGGGGTACGATCCCACAATTCTGGCAGTCGATGAACGCAGCACTTTGGATGATACGAATGGGAAATGCCGGAAAGCCACTTAAGCCCATAATGACCTATTTCCTTGGGTGCTTGCATTCGAAGTATCCGTTGACTTGCCCGGGTACTCCTGAGATAACATTGGGTAGCGAATTTCTCCCCCCTCATCATTAATCGCAGATCGTGGTTCCCCTTGATCAGCCGAGAAAGTGAAAATCGACCAGCGTCTGAAAGCAAAATAAACTCGCTATAACCGTACACACATGCATACGTCTGAAAAAAAGACGTGTCTTCGGAAACCCATTTCTTCTTTTTGTTTAATCCTCGGGGTACTCCTCCTTGAGGTTACTGACAAAGACGCATGCCTCCGAGTCCCAGCGCTTGAAATATCGGCCTGCAATCTTCGTAATGAGATCACCCGTCGGCTCCTCCGTCAGTGGTAAAATGTTCTCCTGTGCCACGTATCGCGCATTACGGTGCGTATCACTGTGGATTTGGTGTTAGTAAGAAGGGACAATCTTGCCCAGTCCAGGCAAATGTAAACGGAGTGATGGAGTGGAAAAGGCGGTGCTAAAGTAAACGTACATAATGTGATAAAACGGCTGATTGCGACCATCCTCAAGTTCATCGACGCGCATCTGCTGAATCCATGCCTCAGGCATCTTGCACGTCTCGTCCCACCCGGTAACGATCCCCTCGTACTGATACCGCCTGTGCTCGAAGTACTGTCCCACACGGTACTTTATGATATCTGAGCCGTCCTCTGCGGTGGGTCGTCTCTTGGACGTCCGGGGCTGATCGTCCGCCGCTCTGAATGCGGCGATCTCCTCACTTGGGTCCATTGGGTGCGGCTCCTGGTTGCTGCTACCCTCGCCGTTGTCGCGGGGAAACAATGATGCGTACAGTTTCTCCGCCAAACCGATCTCCTGCGGGAAGTGCCGCAGAAGCCGCTCTAGTAGGGGCGCCGCGTACATCCGGCTCTGCTCGAGCGCATTCTCGCGCGTGCGGACCTGCCCGTCACCCAGCAGCACCGCGTTCCAAAGCCCAACGTAGGTAGCCGTCTCGTACGCGAGCGGCCCGCCGTCCTCGTGGAATGCGCTCTGCGCCGAGCGCAGGATGTTGCGACCGGCGCGGCGCGTGGCCTCGGCGACGGAGGTGGGGCCCATCAGAGCCGCGACCTGGCCGGCGAGGAGACGGCGATCCTGCAGGCCGCGGGCCAGGTGGATGGCGGCGACCTCGTGAGCGCTGTTGAAGGGGTCCAGGTAGATGCGTTGGCCCGTCGTGTGGGCGCTCCCGGAGCTGCGCAGGGGGATGTCGTCGGCGAGCTCAGAGATGAACTGGCCATCCTCGTCCCGCGAGGTCCAGGGCCCGTCGACGACGGCGTACACGTGGCCCGGGTAGTTGGACGGCTGAGCGTTGATGTCGAGGCGCTGCGCGACGGCGCAGTAGATGGCCACGCTCTGCAGAGGCAGGCTGGTGTGGGGCGGCGCGAAGAGTGCCATAGACAGGAAGTTGTTTCGCAGGTCGTGATAGGCCGTGCCGTCGGGGTTGCCGAGCATGTTTCTTTCCCGGAGAAAATGTGCGATCTTCAATGCTCGCTCCTTTTTATTATATACTTTCCATTCCAGGAGACCGCAGTACCCCGGTATATCGTCTGCTATTTTGTCGAGTTCTTCGTGGATGTCCTCGATGTCGCCCCATTTGCCGTTTAGCACGAACAAGTCATAAGCACCAAGCGCTTCTGTGAGCTTTATCTTCAAATCGCGCTTCGCCAACCGGGTCCAGATATCGATTGCGATCGTGCGGTGAATCAAATCCAAAATGGCGCTGGCATAGAATCGTCGGGCGAGAACATCGTCGGCATCGTCGGGTGTTTCGTCCTGCCATCGAACGAGTAGATCCTTGACGTCGTACCCCAGGGCAGCGATCTCCTCCATCTTGCGGATACGACCCTGCTGCGACTGTAGCAGACCATCAAATATGGCCTCCGCCTTTTTATCGGTAGCCTGTCGCGTTTCGAACAGTTGGCGCCATGGCTCCACGAGTGGGAAGTTCTTGACGAGGGTTGGTCGGTATCGCGGGGCACGCCCGTATCGCCAGCCGGACAGGCAGCGCTTACGCCATCGTAAGGACTCGCCGACGATGCGATTGTGGCGCTCGTTTGTGAGTGAGAACGCGAGTGCCTCGGCGGGCGGAAGGTGGGACGCGATTGAGAGCAGGAGCTCGTCGGGTAGACGGTCGAGGGGTTGTTCGGTTGTCGCCATAATTGTTCTGGTCGCCGGGCGTATGCCCTGGGTAGAGTTCAACTCGAAGAGCGACCCGTCCAATAAGTATCATTCAATAACAGAGGCCTAGATGAGACCGTCTGGGCGGGACGACCAGAGGTTTAGCTTTGAAATCAAGGGTTCAGGGTGACGATGTCGATTCCCCATTACCCGGCACTTTTTTGGCCCCAGTGAGCTACTGAGCTAGCGGGGTCTGACGTCAATTAAAGACGGCAGATGGCAGCCGTTGAGCAATCGCGACAGTGGGGGTTTTTTGGCGGGGTAGAGGGGCCTAATGTGTCATGTAGAGATCAACCCATCGAAATGTTGCACTGGTAGAGGAATGCATGGAAGTCTCCGAGGTATGGATGAAAACCCTGATGGTAATTTTTCAATTCCTCTCATCGTTTTAGGGGGTCAATATCTAACATTACTCATTCCTCGAGCGAACAGTTCTCTCTCCAGACACCGGCAATGTGCCATGGGACTCTCCCCAATTCCTCCAACACAGGTCCTCCTCCTCGTTACCAATGCCAACCTCCATAAACATTCATTAAACCCATTATCATTAACAAAGTAGGTATGCATGCAATCGTGTAATCAATAGGGCTCCTAGGGGCAGAGCTGTCTGAATCGCGGTCACTCATCGACTAGACCATCACCTGCGTGATGTCCACGGCCTGGCAGGTCGGGTTGTGCGGCGGCAGCGTGGTGGCCCAGCCGACGGCGTGGTAGTAGTAACTACCGACGTACTGCCAACAGACGAACCAGTTGTAGTAGGCCTTGGGCTGGTAGGGGTTAGGCGGGCGGTTGTCCGGCTCGAAGGTCGCGTCGTCCATGGAGCCAAAGACGAACATCTTGCCGTCCTTGTCGAAGCCGACTGACTGCTGGCTGTTGCCGGGGCCGAACATGGGCTGCGCCACGTTGCTCGTGGTCGAAAAGGTGAAGCTCATGGGCGAGGGCACAACGGCCGGGTCGCTGCCCGGCGCCAGCTGCAGGTTCCACGACAAGAAGCCCACCTCGGCCCCGTCGACGTCCTGGTTGCCCGTGTAGTTGAAGTAGAAGGACTCGTAGTTCACGTTGTCACCGCTGGGCTTGGGGCCGTTGGCGAAGCACAGGCCCTCAATGGCGGCGCCGGCGTGGCACGCACCAGCGTAACCTGCAGAATAAGCATGTTAGTTTCCGCGGGGAAGAGGTTCAGCGCTATTAGTGCACGGCATTATGTAGGTGGCGTACCATCAATGGTCTTGTCCTCTTTGCCGGTGATGTGCAAGAAGAACGGCCCGGTCTGGTTCTGGGGTTGCTGGGCCTGCACAGCTGAAGCTGCGAGAGCCAATAGGGACGCGGACAGCGAGAACTTCATGATGTTGATTGGCGATTGACTGGTGATGCGCGTGTTGAAAGACCAATGTACACTAAGTTGATGACAATTGGATGTATCAGATGCTGGAAACCGACGCAGTAGACAGTGATGCAGTGGAACAAGACCTCAAAGTTGGTGATGATATGAGAGAGGATGCTTGTTGGGTCTTATATGGTGGTTGTTGATCTTGCCATCAGAGACTGGAAATATGCAGATGTCACTCGCTGATCAGTCGTTGTCCAGCCATCACTTGCTCCTTCCTGGCAAAAGGGCACCGTGCCGCAACCCGGCCGTACCCAAGTGGGCTGCGATTTCCATCCACTGGTTTAGTGTTTAGGTTAGTCCTACGAATAGATGGGTCCTGTCAGGCACTGCCCAACTACACAAATTGGGAGAATGCTTCTCCGTTCTTTCCCATCGAATCGAAATCCGACACCTGACTTTGCCATATTGCGTCGCGTACTGATTTTGCTGACAGAGACACCGCCAGCAGACACCTCGTATCTGCGATGTGACATCGTAACACCTGCTATATCATCATTTTCCACGACGCGTCTCACTACTGTCGTATATTGAAGAGTGCCTAAATTACCTATGTGTGCGTGTTTGGATGGTAAGCAAAGGATGCGCTAGATTCAGGCCAAAGTCATCAAGCGAGACCGAGCCGCTGGATTGCCATTTTTAGCAAAATGGCCAGGGCTAAAAGCTGTCACTTGATCCAGCTGTTGGCGAGAGCCCTTCGCAGAACATTGAAGGTTGAAACCCGTCTTGAGCCGTCTTGTTAGATATCACGTGTATCAAATGGAAGCAGATATTGTGTAGTTCAGAGTGATCTATTCTGCTCCGTCTGTCCTTGTAGAAGAGATTTTCTCTTGGTCATTTATACCCTTCTTGATTAAGGTTCTAGGGCATTGACCTGAACTCCGTGTACTGGAGTTACCATGGTAGGTGACTTGTTAAGGTTTTCCATATTCTCTCAAAACCAGCCTTTCGGAGAAACCCTTTTATCCAACACGTCTGCTCCTGCCACCGGCAGGTCTAATTAGGTTAAGCTCATTCCCGCTTGGGGCTGTCGCAAGGAACGTCCCTGCTGTTCTCGTCCCAAGTAACCGATGGCGGATTGTAGGCTTGTAGCTGTTTCCCCCAAGTCCCGCTTCTTACCAGGCCGGCTTGTCTGGCTACGGGTTTCAAAGCCCATGAGTAAAAGCCCACGGGTATTTTCACGAGGGCTTGAGAAACAAAACAATACTGCAACATCCAGCCGCACTCTCGGTAAGCTTCTCGGAACTCGTAATCTGGGGCCCAGAGATTCTGAGTGGCCCCATCATGCCGATTGCCGATCACCACTCCCACTCAACCTAGAGGTGGCGGGGTAGGGCCCACAAGCTCAATGGGAAGTTGCGGCCTGCCAAAATGTCGTCTTCCAATGGTCGGTTGCCTCTGCACAGTTTCCCCTTTCAGCACTGGTTCACTGAAGTAAGGGAGTCCGAGTTTTGGTCTTTCTGCAGCAACCACTGTTGAAACATTCATCCATGCGGTTAGTCAGCCACGGCTTGGGCGAACCTGCTGAACGGCGGTCTCTGATCGAGCCCCAAACCATCGCAGAAAGACACTGGAGTCGGCCATTGCCAAGGGACAGAGACCTTCTACGGCCGGGATACTGAAAATGGCCATCTCGCATTGCATACTTGAGCTGCACGACCCGGCGCATTCATCGTGGAGGGCAATTGGCAGCTCGTGCTAGACTGTTGCACTTGCCTGGCCTAAAACCCGACCAGCCTACCGCTCCCAGGCTTTTTACCAACCAAGGATAGGTCACATCACGCTGTTACACTAGTTGTGCATTGTGTAGGACAGGCCGCAGTTATTTTCGCTGTCTTATCGCCGATTGCTTGTTTTTTATTTTTGTTTTTACTCGATTAGGAAATACGGTGCGTTAAATTAAGTGTTACCGACGCTATATATATTCCCTAATCTTAAGTAACCGTGCGCACCCTTTATTATCCCTTTAATAGCTGTAATATTACCCCCCCTCGTATAGTATAGCATTAAATAATTAATAGGTTTATATAACGTGGTTTATTACTACGCGACGTATATTATTTAGCGACGCACTTTAATTTAATTTTAATATAATTAAAATTTAACGCGTATTACTTTTATAATTATAATACTTAATTAATCTTAAAAAGATCGAATAGTTTTAATAATTTAAACAATACGAAACGAATCGAATTAAATAAATTAAAAAGTAATAGTAAAAGTTTATAATATACCCGAATTAATTTTACGTTATTAAATTTACGGCTGAACTTTAAAACGCGAAATCCGATTAAAATAACGTAAAATAAATTTAATTAAAAAAGAGGTATTTCGTAAGTATATAATTAATTTAAATATTTAAAGGATACCTCTCGATCTCGCTAATATAAAAAATATAAAGTTACGCTATTAAGTTTTAATGAGACGAGGCTATAAATAAGTCTTAAAATAAATAGGATTTACGATAAAGAAGGAAAGGAAGAAAAAATCGAGCTAGGGCCGATGCGGCAGGTCAGTTTTAACAACAGGGTAGTAGGGCTAGTATAGGGTCTCCACACTAACCAGCGCACAAGCTAACGCATTATATTACTACCCCCCCCTTATAAAAAAGGCGGCGCCTCGACGGCTTTAAAGGGGATTTAAATAAAAATATTTTCCATAAATAATCTCGGGTTTCTATTTAATTACTCGACTATAGGGCTCTTTTAAAATAATTTTATTCTCCTCCTCTTATTTCTTTTAAAAAATTTTACTATAATTTATTTAACCCTTCGTTTCGCTAATCGACGGGTTTTTTTTAATATTAATAATTTATTGTTTAAATAATTCTCGTCGAAACGATTCTCCTTGGCCGCGAGTTTCTATTACGCTAATCGAATCGGAGGGCCGGTTTTTATCCGGGTTTTAGCGATAAAAATCCTTTAATTTATTTAGTACATTCTTAAAATCGGAGATTAAATATTAAATATTATTATTCTCTTAATTAACTTAATCCGTTTTATATTATAATTTATAGTAATAAATTTAAAATACTTTAATTTTAAATACTTTATATTCTAAGCTTTCGGGTTTATTAAAGTTTATAATTTTATTAACCGGGCGCTCCGGAACCTATCTAGGTAACGGGTTATTAAAGTTTTTAAAAAAGTCGATCGGTATAGTATATTCTATTCCTTTATAAATTAAAAGCGTCTAGTTTATAAATATAACTATCGCGAGATAAAATACGAAAAAACTTATTAAGTATAAAAGAAAGTTAATTTATCGCCGAATTAATCCGTTTTTAAGTCGGCGATCTTTTTAATATAAACTCGGTCGCTTACGTTAAAGTTTAGTTTTTTCCGGTGTTTATTCGTTTATTCCCTTATTTTTTTAAGAGGCTAAAATTACCCGCCGCGCGGTTTTAACGTATTCCTTAATAATTTATACGTTTTATTAAGCTTAAACTCGACTTAGCTTTTAGTTAAGAAAAAGTCTCTTTAAATCTTAAGTTCTTTTTTTTTAATCGAAATAACTCTAAGGCTTAAAACTTTATTTCACCTTAAAAAGAGATATCCCCTTAAAAGAGTTATGCGGGATAGTGGTTTAAGCGTAATTTAAAGCGGGTAATACATTAACCTAATTATTTTAATAATAAATTAAAAATAGTCGTAGCCGTTAATTTATATACTTATTTATAATTTCTATTTAACTAATTATATCGTAATATATCGTGAAAACGAACGTTTATTTAATGCCCAGTATTTAATAAATTTTATTTATAAAGGAGGCTATAAACTAAGTATTTTTATTACTAACTATAGTTCGTAATAGTTTAAATACTCGGAACGGCCTTTAATAATAAAGCTAAACGGCTTTTTTCGCGTCTACGTTTTTATTATAAAGGAAGGTCTAATTACGCTTCATTAAACGGTCGACGACCGTTATTATTATATCGTAGCCCGTTTTTTTATTTAAAGAGTTTATAGTTTTAAAATTTATTATTATATCTTACTACGATTAATTAAGTATTAAAAATAGTTAAAACTTTCCTAATATTTTTATACATAAGATTTTAATTAGCTTACATATATAATTAATAATAAATACGTTGTAATCGTTTACTAATCTTAATTATTAATAACTTTAAAAAACCAGCTTTTTAGTTTTATTTATTCCCGGGTAGGTAATTATTATTTAGCAGTGAACGTCCTTAATAACTTTTATTTAAAAGTTATTTTTTAACGAAACTATTAGTTTTTCTTTATAAAATAATAATTTATTAATTAATATAAAATCCTCGTAACTTATACGCGCTTTTTTACGTAAAACTTCGAAATCTTTTAATTATTAATTAGCGTAAAAAAGGGCATTTAAGAGGGATATCCCCGATAAATCGAGGGGCGGGATATTATTTCTTAATAATATAATTTTAATATTTTTAGTAGCCTTAAAATTAAAATTTAGTAACGTATTAAAGCGTTTAAAAATAACCTAATATCTTTCGCTTTTCTTTTTTAATTTTAAAGGTTTTTAGTTCCTCCGCCTTTCGAAACAACGCATCCGCGATAATATTATTTTTCCCGGGCCGATAAGTAATAATAAAATCGTACTAAGTTAATATTTTAGTTTAACGGATTTATTAGGAATTAAAGTATTACTTAATACCGAAATATTTAAGCGTATAATAATTAATAATAATAGTAAACGGTTTAAAACGTTGGAAACCGATTAATTTTACGCGTTAATACTATAAACCTCGAATTACGGTAAATAATTCTTTATTATAAATAGAGTAATTAAGCTTTAAACTTTAAAAGGACTCCGAGAAATATTTAACTAAATACTATTCCTTATCGTTTTATTTCTAGGAAAAAACGTTAGCGATAATAAAATCGAAAGAGTTAATTTTAAACGTTATTTTTTTCTCGTGGTTAAAATACGCGAAGTTTAATACTCGTAGTAAAACGTCCTTTAATTTATTAAAAATAATTTACTACTTATATCCTTAAACCTACGACTGGTCGGCTTCCGTTAATATCGTTAATAGTTTAATAATCTCATTATAATCTTTAACGAATTTATAATAAAAATTATAGAATCCGAGGAATAATTATACCGCCTTTACACTCGTCGATAGAGATTAATTTTTTACCGTAGAGATTTTATTAGGGTTTACGGCGACACTATTAGTCTTAATAATAAAGCTAAGGTATTTAATTTTTATTATATTAAACTTATACTTTTTAAAATTAGCTTAAAGGCTAACTTTTAATAATTTCTAAAGAACCTTTCTCACGTACTCTTTATATTAAAAAGGGTTTTTAAGATAAATAAAAATATTATTAATATAAACGTAGTAAAAATCGTTAAAGTATTCCCGTAGTAAATCGTTAATAAACCTTTAAAAAATAAATAGTTTATTAATTAACCCGTGTTACAGTTATAGTAATTTAAGAGGTAAGGCTATAGGTTATTATTTTATTATAAAAAACCGAAAAAGATAAGGAAAAAGGAAAAGGTTTAGCTTTACCGGGACGATTTCCTTATTTAAATAAGTAGGGAAAAATTAAGTGGCGCTCGGGCTATTTCTCGCATGCCCTTGCCTTACTTTAATTAGCAAGGCTATTAAAAACTTATTTTAAAATACGCCGTAGTATTACTCCCTTTTTAAAATGGCTCGTCCCGAAATATATTAAGTAAAAAATTAGTATTATAACTACTTAAACTTATTCTTTTATTTAAATCACTATCTTTTTAACCCTTTCGTTATACCGTTCTCTTTTCGAAGGCGGCCGGTTTATTATTATTTTCGTGTAGCTCGTTAAACGTATCGTTTTCGGCCGCTTATAGCTAATACTATAAACGTATTAAGGGATTAAAAGCCTCGGGATTTTACTCGTAATAGGTTTATAATTATTTAACCGTATTTTTAAAGTTTTCTGCGGGATATTAAGTTAAATCGAGATCTTATCCTTTCTATTCGACTTAATATTATAACTTTTAATAATAAATCTTTAAGCTAGTAATACGGTATATTTCTTATTCTTTTTTTTTCGCCTAGTTCGACCACTTCGCCGTTAAGGTTTCGTGCCGCTTATTCGATTAAAAGGTTATTCGAATACTTCCTAAGTCGGTTTATATAGAAAACCTTAAAACTTATTTATCTTTTTAAAACTTTTAGTAAATACGAGTAACCGATTTTTCGTTCGATTTTATAATACTATCGGGTTAAAAGATAATCGAGCTTATCGGTAAGCCTTATAAAAAACCAGGTTTTTTTAATAATAAATACTTAATCCTTAACATCGAAATCCGGTTACCGTCGGTGCTTATTTTCTTAATTATATATTCTCTATTAAACTTTAACTATATTTCTTTTAGCTACTTTATAGTAATTAACGATTCGCTCTATTTAATTCTATACGGTTATTCGGCTAAGCTTTTCGCGTTCCTTTAAATTCGTTATGTTTTTAATCCTAGCCTCTTAATCCCAGGTAAATTTTATAAGGAACCTTATTTCGATCTCGTAAAGAAAGTATTTTATTAAATCTTAAAATAACGCAGCCTAAGCGGTATTTATAGCCGGTAAAGTTTCGTTTTAATCGTTTTAAAAATAATTAATAAATATTTATAACCTTTATTCGAGGTATTAAATCGCTATCTCGGCTTATCCCGCTATTTAAAAGTAACCTACCGAGGATAGTTTTTATTTAATTCTTAAAATTTTTAATAGTTTATTTATAAAAGCGGAGGTAAATTATAGTCCTCGGTTTAAAATTATTATTAAAAGGTAATTATACGTTTAATATAATCCTTTATAATATAGTCGGGCTACTTTAACTACGATAATAGTTATTTAATAAGCGATACTTTATATTCGCTTTTTTAATTTATCGATTATTAATATAATATTATCGTTCCCTTTTTTATTTTTAAATATTATTTTAAAGTCTACCGTAATAACGTCCTAAGGTCGTAATAAAATTAATTATAAATATAAAAAGCTTAATGTTTTATCGCGGGGAACCTTACTTAGCCTATATTTTATATAATTAGTTACGAATATATTATAATCTTTACTTAATCTTAACTATTAATATCTTATTTATACTAGCCGCTTAATTTTATTTTTTCCTAAGTATATTATAAAGGTTTAAAAATAAACATTATCGATTATAGGGGTTCGAAAATCGCTTTCGTTAGGTATAATAAAGCGGCTTTAAAATAGGATAAACCGTTCGTTAATTGTTTATTTTTATATTTTATCTTTTCGGGCTCTTTATTTATATATTTTTAACCCTAGATATATAATATTTTCGTATAAAACGGTATCGATAAATTTATATTTAAAGCGTTTAAGTAGCTCCTCGACTAGGTATAATTAAGGGCTCGCTTCCTCTTTAATCGGGTAACGCCCTTCCTTTAAGGCTTAAATAACGTTTAAAAAGGCTAGCTTAAATAGGGCTATAGTTTATTAGGCGTTCTTTTTATCTTTCTAAGTTTTAAGATTACCCGTTTTTTTAGAAAGTACGTTAACGAGGACGTTTTCTCCCCCCGGCTTATAAGTAATTATAAAATTATATTATAATAATATATCGGCTTAAGCCGTTTATTTTACGTTAAGTAATCGTTTAATATTAAAATATTAAAGTGTTTCGTAATTAATAATTACAAGAAATAATTAAAATCGTTATAATCCTATTAATTCTACTCTTTAATATTTAAACGCTTTTACTACTATTAATATTTCTTTATCTTAAATAAGGTAATTATACTCGGTTTTTTATATCGTTTTAGAGTAAAAGTATACGGGATACTATTTATCGTTAAATCCCTCCTTTTAGAGCAGAACGCTAGCTAAGATACTATCCGATATATCGGTTTTAACTCGGGTTTCTTTATTATAAAAAAAGTGTACTAATATAGGCGCCTTTAAAAATAACTTTTTTAACCTCTTAAATACCTTTTAATATTCATCGGTTTACGCGAAGGTAAAATTTTTCTTAATTAAGTTCGTTAAAGGCTTAATAATACGGCTATATTTAACGTAATCCACGGTTTAATTAAATATACGGTTTAATTAAACACTTTCTTTTAATTTCATACAATTTATATTTTATACCTTATATTTTTATTAATTACGATAATAAATTAATAAAAAAAAACGATATATAATTCGCGCTTTAACCGCTTTAAAAAAACCCTAAATTACGTATACGAGCCGTAATACGAATATATAATATTCCTTATATAACTTTACGTTATCGGCGTCGCAGTAATATTTTACGACGAAATACGTAATCGTTAACGTAAAAAGCTTACGAATTCCGAAAAATAATTAATTATATAATATATAATTAATTTAAATTCGCGATCGTTTCTGCCTTAAATAAATAATATTAAAAATATAATAAATCGATTACTTAATTTATACGACGCGGAACGCGTCGGCGTTAACTAGGCTTCTAATTTTATACGATAATAACCAGATTTCCGGACGCGTTTTAACCGAAAAATCGATTATTAAAGAGTTTTTTACGAAAATCCCGACGCGTATCGCGCGTAGTTTATTTTTATACGGAATATAATTAATAAATATAGAATTTAAAAAAAGGATATATATAATTTTAATAAAACCGGGTTTTTTATAAATTAAATTTCGTTCGAAATAATCGTAACTACTTTTAATTAACGCGGAAAGCTTAAAGTAATATAATAAAAGAACCGGGAATAAGTTATAGTAATATAAAGCGTTAAATTATACGGTTACGTTATTTTTTTATATATTATTTTTACCGGGAAAACGTACCTTTTTTTTTAATACGAAAATAGTTTATTATCCAAAAATTAAGTAATTATAATTATTAAAAATAGCTAGATTATAAATAAAAAAGGCGAGGATTAAATTCGATGTTTCGATAAATATATAAAGTTTCGTACGAAAGGTGCTTACCGTTTATTAATCTTTAATAGTTATAAGAGTTATTATTTAATAGTTTTTGAGTTTTATTATAAAGAGAATTCGAGTATTATACTTTATATATTTTTTTATTCGTCGTATAAACTTTAGCTTTTTAATGTCGATTGTTTTTATACGTTAAAAAGGGTGTACGGGAAATAAATTAAAGGTTTTATACGGGCGTATATTACTTATATTTTAAAAGAAGACTTTTTATTAACGTTTTTAAAAACGTTTTAAGCGATTTTCACCGTTTTAAATATATAAAGAAGCTTTCGAGGGACTAGACTCGTTTTATACGATCCGGAATATATTATTTTATAGTTAAATATAAAATTACGTACTTTAATACCTCCGGGGACGTTTTTTAGCTTATTTATTTTTTAAGAAATAAAAACTTTAAATAACCCGATTAAGGCTTAATCTTAAACCGAATACGTTCGAAACCGTATCGTACGGCATTAAAATAGCTTTCCGACGTCGATTTTAATTAAACTTAATTAAATTAACGTAATCCACGGTCTAATTAAACACACGGTTTAATTAAATATTTTCTAAGGCCTTATATAACGAAATATAAATTAATTTTATTATAATATATTTAATATATTAAAATTAATCGGAATCCTTTTTTTAAATACTTTTATATTATTTTAATAAGTACGCGTATTATACTTAGGCTCCCCGTAAATTTTATAGCGTCGCAGGCGCGTTTTAAGCTTTTTCGTACGACTATTATTTCGGCGCGATTTATCCTATAATTATTTATTAATGTCTTTTTAAAACTATAAGTTTTTTTTAGTTTATATACGAAATAATGTTTTATTTTATAGCCGTTTTTTTTATATAGCGACGCCGGTTAAGTATCTTATTTATTTCTCGTAATGCGATTATTTTACTTTTTAAAAAAACGAGCCGGTATATTACCTACGTTATATTTTTCGCAATTTAATTAAGTCTAATTAAAATCGACGTCGAAGAGCTATTTTAATGCTATACGATACGGTTTCGAACGTATTCGGTTTAAAATTAAGTCTTAATCGGGTTATTTAAAGTTTTTAATTTTTAAAAAATAAATAGGCCGGAAAACGTCCCCGGAGGTATTAAAATATATAGTTTTATATTTAATTATAAAATAATATATTCCGGATTATACGGAACGAGTCCGGTCTCTCGAAAGCTTCCTTATATATTCGAAACAATAAAAGTCGCCTGGAACGCTTTTAAAAACGCTGGTAAGAAATTCTCCTTTAAAATATAAGTAATATACGCCCGTATAAAACCTTTAATTTTTTTCCTATACGCTTTTTTTAACGTATAAAAATAGCCGATATTAAAAGGCTAGAGTTTATACAATAAATAAAAAAGTATGTAAAGTATAATAATTAAGTTCTCTTTATAATAAAGCTCGAAAACTATCGAGTAGTGGTTTTTATAGCCGTTAAAAATTAATAGGCGGTAAATACCCTTTATACGAAACTTCGTGTGTTTATTAAAGTATTAAATCTAATCCTTACTTTTTTTATTTATAATTTAATTATTTTTAATAACTACGATTACCTAGCTTTTCGGTAATAAGCTGTTTTCGTATTAAGAAAAGAGGTGCGTTTTCCTAGTAAAAATAATATATAAAGGGATAATATAATTATATAATTTAACGCTTTATATTATTATAACTTATTCCCGGTTCCTTTATTATATTACTATAAGCTTTCCGTATTAATCGAAAGTAATTACGATTATTTCGAATAAAATTTAGCCTATAAAAAACCCGGTTTCGTTAAAATTATATATATCCTTTTTTTAAATTCTATATTTATTTATTATATTCCGTATAAAAATAAACTACGCGTAATACGCGTCGAAACTTTTATAAAAAACTCTTTAATAATCGATTCTTCGGTTAAAATATATCCGAAGATTTAATTATCGTCGTACGAAATTAAAAGCTTAATTAACGCCGACATATCCCGTATCGCGTAAATTAAATAATTAATTCGCTATATTTTTAATATTATTTATTTAAAGTAGAAATAATTATAAATTTAAATCAATTATATATTATACGATTAATTACTCTTTAAAATTCGTAAGCTTTTACGTTAACGACTATATATCTCGTTATAAAATACTACCGCGACGCCGATAATATAAGGTTATATAAGAGATATTATATATTTACGCTACGGCTTATATACATAATTTAAAGTTTTTTAAAGCGCTTAAAGCGTTAATTATATATCGTTCTTTTTTTATTAATTTATTATCGTGGGTAGTAAAAGTATAAAGTATAAAATATAAGTTATACGGAATTAAAAGAAAGTGTTTAATTAGACCGTATGTTTAATTAAACCGTGGATTACGTTATAAAAAGTATAACGTAAATAATACACCGGCTCGCTCTTTTAAAGGGTAAAGTAACCGCATTACGAAAAGTAAATAAAATACTTAACCGGCGCCGCTATACGAAAAAAACGGCTATAGAATAAAGAATTACTTCGTATATAAATTAAAAAAGACCTATAATTTTAAAAGAACGTTAATAAATAATTACAGGATAAATCGCGCCGAAGTAGTGGTCGTACGAAAAGGTTTAAAACGTGCCCGCGACGCTATAAAATTTACGGGGAGCCCAGATATAATACGCGTACTTATTAAAATAATATAAAAGTATTTAAAAAAGAGGATTTCGATTAATTTTAATATATTAAATACGTTATAGTGTAATTAATTTATATTTCGTTATACGAGGCCTTAGAAAATATTTAATTAAACCGTGTGTTTAATTAGACCGTGGATTACGTTATACACGAAATATTAATAGTAATTATAGAATTTAAAGAAAGATTAAACGGCTTTAATATTAATAAGGGCGTCTTAGTCCTTAACGGCTTTAATTCTTTCGAGGTCGACTTTTACGCCGTTTATACTTATTATAAAGCCGAGGTATTTAATCTTAGTAACGTAAAATTCGTATTTCTTTATATTAATTTAAAGGCTTACTTCCCTTAGTTTTTATAATACTTTTTTAATATATTCCATATGTTTTTCTTCGCTTTCCGAGTAAATTAAAATATCGTCGAGGTAAACGCTATAAAATAAATTTAAGTACTTTATTAGGATTTCGTTAATAAACCGCTAAAACGTTACGAGGCTATTAATAAGTTTAAAAGGGAAAACTTAATATTTAAAGGATTTATACTTAATTCGAAATATCGTTAAATCTTAATTTTAGAGTTTTATGCGAATCCTATAGAATATTTAGCGGATATCGATTTTAATATATATCTTAGCTTTAATTATTTTGCTAAGGGTTTCGTTAATTAACGGTAACGGATACCGGTTTTTTTAATAAATATATTTAGTTTATAATAATTAACGTAGAAACGGAATCCTCTATTAATTTTCCGTGTAAATAAAATAGGCGTTATTTATAAAGTAATATTATTAATAATAAATCTTTTTTTAAAGCGGCGGTAACGTATTTTTTATAAGCTTTAAGGTTTTCGAAAGATATTTTATAAAGTAAGCTAAACTTTAAATCCTCGGGGCTTTTTCCCTTTTTTAGGTTTATTTAATAATTATTTACGCTTCCTCGGTACGGCGCGATAATATCGAATTAGGTTTTATTAAAAATATTGTAATACTTATAATAATTAAAGGATATAGCTTTTTTAACTTTTTATTTTAAGGTTTTTTCGTTATTTAATAGAAAATCGCTTTTAAAGTTAATAACTTAGTTAATATCGCTTAGGTATACGATTTTTATAACGTTAAAACTAATATCGCTAAAAAATCCGTTTACGTTTAAGGTTTATATCTCGACGAGCCTTAACTTATACTATCCCACGCCGTTTCGTTTCGGCCTGTAAAAAAGGTCTTTCGGGGAACGACCCCTCTTAAATAAAAGTTTTTTAATTAGGTACGGGGTAGTAATTTATCGAGTTAACGGTTTATTTTAAAGATTTCGGGATTTTTAAACCGGTTCCTCGGAGGCGGCTTTAATATAACGTAGCGAGGTGGTATTAATCCCTTTATTATTTAACCTTAATTATCTATTTTCTATTCCTTAATAAACTATTCGATACGTTATCGGACTACTTTTATAATAGCTTAAAAATTATTTTCGGTTCCCTGGGTTAATTTAAGGACGGGCTATTATTTAAAGCTTTCGGTTTATTTATTATAGTAGGCTATCGGTAATTAGGCTAAGGTTTCGAAGAAAAAGCTCTATCTCGCCTTCGTTTATTTTCGATAAATATTTTTTTTAGTTTTAAGTAACGTTTTAATTATACTCGGGTTTTTTTAAAAGCTATCTTACTTTCGTAATATCGATATTTCGGGTTTAAGCTTTTTATTAATCCTTTAAAGAAACTAACCGTTTCCTCCGATAGTTTATTATAACGTCGTATTCCTTAAACTATTTTTATTTAATAATAAGGTTATGTTTTATATCGATTATAAAAAAAGGTATAAAAGGTATTTTATATCTTTATATTTTAAAGTTTAAGAGGAGGGCGATATTAATTAATTAAAAGGACTTGCCGTCGTATCCTCCGATAATTTTAAGTTAAAACTTAATTAATTATTAAAGGTTTAATTACTTTATTACTTTACGGGCTAATTTTACGCTTATAAATAGCTTTCCGTTAATTCCCGTATTCACGAATATATTAATAATAGTAATAAATAATCTATTACTTATTATAATATAAGTAAAAATAAAAGGGTCCCTTTTAAGGTAGGTTTATAAGAAATTAAAAAGTATATTTTATATACTTAGCTCGGATAATATCTTTAGGAAAAAGTTAAAATTCCTTAAGGTATTTAGTTTTCCGAGTTATCGAAAAAAAATTTTAAATAGATAAAGCTAAACAGAACGGTCGATTTAAGATTAATAAGATTATATCCTATTAAAGCTATTAATCGAGGGTCTTCTTATTAGGATAGTTCCGAGAGAGATATCCGGTTTTTTTATAATTAAAGCATACTTTTTTAATTAAAAACTCCTTTATTTTAACGGCAGGGATATAACGGGAAATATCGATTTATTTAAATAATCCGGCAGCGAAGCCACCGGCGGAACTGGTCTTAAAAGTAATACTCCGTCTAGCACTCTTTTTAATAATTTTAACATTATCCTTTTTTTTTACGCCGTTACGCTAAACGTAATTACGATTTTATTAATAATCGTATCGAAGGATAATAAAATAAAACTTATTAAACGAAATATTATCGTTATAATAATTAATAATTACCTTTTTTTTAATTAAGCGGGTAATTTATTATTAAACTCCCGTTTATAATCGTTTTTTTAACGCGAACGTATCCGGCTAGCTTAATAAGCTCGAATTAAAAAATTTAAAAGCTATTATTAAGCTTTATAGTTAGGTTTTAAAAGGCTTTCCGAGCCTTTTCGTAGGCGTTAAGATTATAATACTATTCGTATAAATAATTTATAAAGTGTTTAAAAATCTTAATTAAAAAGTCGTCCCATTTATTAATAATGAAAAGGTATAAGTTCTTAACGGTTTTACTATTAACTGTTACGACCTGGCCCAGCCATGCGGCCCAGAACCCACCCTACGGCACGGCCTTACGATACCCCGAAACCTTTGCACAAAGACCCAGCGTAATCCGAAGCCCCACCAGTTAGCGAAACCCCACCAGTCATCACGACCCCACTAATTAGTAAGGCTAACTACGACGATAACCAACACTACAAATTAGACAGCACGAATTAGACAGCACGAACTAAACAGCTAGGGAAAGACAAGCCACAGCAGGATAACACTGGTCACGTAGAGATAAAATACGCGTAACGACTCTCGGGATCGCGATAAGAGCCAAAGAGTTAGCTCGATAGGATCTCGCGAGAGTTACGAGATCCCCGAAATTTAAGGAGATTAGTAAAGGAGAAGTTAGATATATAACGATAAATATTCCCCATATATTTTATATAGACACTTTCTACTTTAGTAATTAATTTAAGTATCAATTTAACCCATTAGTAAAGCAAACAACCTTAACAACCTTATTATAAATACCCTTAAGTCTACGCACCTCAGTCATCTTTATTCCTACGGCTATTACATATTATATCGATAAAAGTAGACTTTTATCGCACGTTCAGATACTCTCTCGTATTGCCAAACATAAAACCCCAGTACGTCTTACTAGGTTTCCTTTGGAACCTAGATAGCGTTCGTTATATTTTAATTACTCTTGTTCTTACGAATTACTACCTAAACCCTTAAGCAATAGCACTTATAAAAACTATGTCTGCACTTAAACCTAGCAATACCCCTCGCCACGGAAAAGCCCCTGTTACTACCGTAAGCACCTCTTATCGAGACCCCGCGATAAAGGTAGACAGCGACGATAGCGACGATAGCCCTACCCGATAAGCGTTGGCTAAACAAATCAAGGAATTTAAGTAAGAGAACGCTAATTACCAGCACTACTACGTTAAACTCGAAAAGGAACGCAATAAACTCTTAGCCAAGGATACCCCAGGATAAACACTAAATATCGACGAGCTACGTAAAAAAATACGCCTCCTCCGTACTACCGCCAACATTATCTAGACCCCTATTACTCCTAAGGGAGGCATAAAAATTAGCACCCTAGCAGCCTTCGACGGGACAAGTGAAAATCTCCGCGGATTTCTTATCTAGGTCAAAGCCTACCAACGGTTTTATAAAGAAACGTTCCAGGACGCCACTCAACGAGTTATCCACGCCGCCTCGTTCCTTAAAAGTAAAGTACTCGCCTAGTTTAAACCCTACCTAGACAAACTCGTAAAAAATAACTGGCAAATTAAGCTATGCCGCGCAAAGGCACAACGAATTTTCGAAAACTACGATAGCTTCGAACAAGCTCTCAAGTTACTCTTCCAGGACCCCGACGAAAAGCGATAGGCAGAAAAAGAATTAAAAACTTTTAAATAAAAAGGGTCAGCCGCCTCTTACACCGCCGAATTCTAACGTATTATAGCTCGACTAAACTACACCGAAGCCACGAAAATCATAATATATTACCGGGGGTTAAAAAAAAACGTTAAGAACGAACTTAGCCGGCTTAATACCCTTAACAATTTCTTTTCGTATATAGAGCTCACCATTAAAATCGACATTCGCATATACAAACAACACCGCGAAAAATAAGGCGGACAACAACGGTGAACTAATCGAGTCCCAGCCAACACAGAACGACCGCGTTACCACTACAGCATGCCACCGAAAAACAGTACAACGCATAGCTATCACAGTAAACCTATAGACCTCGATGCCACTAAACATAATAAACACGACAAAAAATAAGGCGTTACCTACTATAACTATTAAAAACAGGGATATTTCGCCCGAAACTATCGATCCCTAAAAAAGGACTTTTAAAGAGTCCCGGATAAACGATAAATTAATATTATCAGTGGTCGATTAACCCCTATAACTATTAAAGAAAACAGCGCTAATAGTACAATAAACGTGCCCCACGGCAGCCTATCCTGGACAGCTTATTACGATAATAGTTACCACGACCACTTAGTAGATAAAGAAGGAACGGGATAGTTCCTTAAAGCCCCTAAACGGCAAAGTACTATACGCACCCTCGCGATAGTATAACAATAAACCCTTTATAATAACGAAAATAGCGAGGGTAGCAGCGAAAATAAAAACCCGAGAAATAACCTAGTCCGCACCGAGCGCCGACTAAAAGATTTTAAACGGCTTATTAGACTACCTATACCCGAACTCGCCGTAAAAGTAGTAAAACCCCGAGACTTAAACATCGACGGATAGCTGGCGATCCCAGGAGTTACACTTCCTAAATTACGAAAACTGCGGCAAATACTCATTATACACGGACTTAAACAAGGAGTAAAAAAAACTACGCTGTCGGCGACAATCCTAAAATTTCGCTAATACACGATAACCATTTCCTACTCGCTTAAATCGGCTGCATCCACAATAATTACACCGAGTACTTAGCAAAAAGCTCGAAAAGGGATAGTTCCCTCGAAGGATTAGCAAGCACCTAATCAGGCAACCACACCTCGACCACCTCATCGGGAAGGTTAAAATAACTATACTTAACCCCCGACAAGCCTACCTACTAATCGAAAGGACTCTATAGTGGCCCCGAAAATACCATCTAGAAAGACAGGATTAAAGGGACTGTACTAATAACGAGTGCCTATAGCACGCTTAAAAGAAGTTACGAGCTTACCGAACGCTTAAAAAAAGCGCACGATGCTTCCAGGATACCTAAAACTTCCAGGTTAAGGGACCTGCCATAATAACAAAATCCTAGACACCGCTACTACCGTACGACTACGAAACACCGTACGTATAAATCCGTCGCCACTAATAAATAATCGACGAACGAAACCTATTACAACGGTCGGGAAACGACTTCCGCCGGTTATAAAAAGACGACACCCGACGGGACACGATAAATCCCTATGCTTAATAACGAATAATTAAAATATTCACGACCACATTGTACTGATAGTCGAAATTAAAGGAGTTACCATCCGAGCGCTACTGGATAGCGGAACGCAAGGTAATTACATTTCACCACGAATCGTTAACAGCCTAGCCTTGAAATAACAAGAAAAAAACGCCCTATACCGACTCAGGACCGTCGATAAAGGACTTATAACGTACGATAATAGGGACGTACGAAGGAAAGTCGCGAACCTTTTAATTAATATCGAAAGACGTTATAAACGAATTACGTGTAATATTACGGACGTCGCAGGATACGACATGATTTTAGGGATACCCTAGTTGCGGGTGAGTAATCCCAGAGTTAATTAAAAAACAGGTTAATTTTAGTGGGATACACTAAGAAGAGGTTTAATCGATGGGCAGCGGTCTAAAAAATAACCCCCTAATAAACCTAAAGTCCTTAGGGCATATATTATTATTAAAGAGCTTAAGCCGAATATTACGACGACTATACCAAAAGAGTACCGGTAATTCGAAGCTCTCTTTAATAGGAAACTAAAAACAGGCTTACCGCCTTACACACGGTAGGATTATGAGATACCCCTCAAGGATAAAAAGGAACCCCTATTTATACTTATATATAAACTTAATTAAGAGCACGAACAAGCCCTAAAAAAATACATCACGGAAAATCTCGAGAAAAGAGTTATACAACCATCCACGTTACCAGCAAGATTCCCTATACTCTTCGTCCTAAAAAAGAGCAGGGACGGAAAACCTAAATAGCGTATATATATCGATTACCGGAAACTTAACGAAATCACCATTAAAAACCGGTACCCTTTACCCTTAATTAGCGATTTACGAAACAAGCTGCTACACGCCAAAATCTTCACAGCACTTAACCTCCCCAACGCATACAACCTGATCCGTATCAAGGAAAAAAAAGAATAGAAAACCGCGTTCCGAACCAAGTACAGACATTTCGAGTACCAGGCTATGCCGTTTAGTTTAACTAACGCACCAGTTAACTTCCAAGCAATAATTAACCACGTCCTACGAAAATACCTCGACAAATTTATCGTAATATACCTCGATAATATCTTAATCTACTCCGAAAACGATAAGTAATACCGAGAGCACGTTAAGTTAATACTCCGAAAACTATAGGACGCTAACTTACTAGTCAACCCAGAAAAAAGCGAGTTCCACTAACGATTCGTTACATTTATAAGATACGTAATATCCCTTAGAAAAATCCGGATAAAACCTTCCAAGATTTCAGCAGTTAAAGAGTAGCCCACGCCTATAAGCGCTACAGAAATTAAATCCTTCTTAAAATTAACCAACTACTACCGAATATTTATCCCCGGATTTAACAGGTTAGCGACACTTCTAACAAACCTAACAAAAAAGGACGAACTATTCCGATAAACAGAAAAGGAAGATTAAGCCTTTTACGATATTAAAGAGCGAATCCTTAGCGAACCAGTACTTCGCGTAGTAAATCCTGCTAAACTTTTTAAAGTCGAGACCGACGTATCGAATTATGCGATCGGAGGGTAACTTAACTAACGAGACGATAACAAAAAATCGTACCCTGTCGTATTCTTTTCGAAAAAACTTAATAAACCAAAACTCAACTACTAAATCCACAATAAAGAGCTAATGGCCATTATTAAAACTTACGAAGAATAGCGATATTACCTTAGCGGAACAGTAAAACCAGTTAAGGTTTACACCGACCACAAAAACTTTACAACGTTCACTACGATAAAGGAGCTGAATAAACGACAAGTACGATAGTCTAAATTCCTCTCAGGATTCAACCTTACTATTATTTACCGCAAGGGTAGCGAGAACGGTCGCGCCGACGCGCTAAGCCGACGACTAGACCACTAAAAGGAAGTCCCACCTGAGACACGAACTATCCTGACCTACGACCAGGACGGCAACCTCACGCCGTCACGACAACTGAATGCCACAAGTTCCGTACAGTACAACGACGATTAGGTTTCTAAATTCCGATAACTAAATTAAACCCCGGATTTTACTAACTACACTAAGGATTATTTCGAGAAACGAAACAACCTCGTCTTCTACCGAAATAAAATCTATATCCCTAAACAGTACCGTAAGAGCTTTATCAAGGAATTTTACGAGTATCCCGCGCACGGACACTAAAGAGTATTTAAGACCTAGAAACGAATCATTAGGCAATTCGATTATAAAAACCTTAAGTTAATCGTGACTAAAGTAGTTAACGAGTGCGACCTCTGCAACAAGGCCAAGGCCGCCAAACACCGCCCCTATAGGGAACTATAACTAATTCCATTACTAGATAGAGCATAGAAAATAATCGCACTCGACTTCGTAGTTAAGCTACCCCTATTAAAGGAACCCCTGACTAGAGTTAGCTACGACAATATTTTAGTAATTACGGATAAATTTACGAAGTACGCTTATTTCCTGCCGTATAAAGAATTTAGCGATACTAGTGACTTAGCTTACACGTTTTTACGAATAATTATCAATTAGTATGGGCTACCTAAAACGATTATCTCCGACCGAAACAAACTGTTTACCGCCAAGTTTTAAAAATCGCTAATAACGTAACTCGGCGTAAAATATAAGCTGTCCACAGCCTACTATCCTTAAACGGACGGATAAATTAAACGAATAAACTAAACGCTAAAGCAATACCTACGCTACTACGTTAACCATAAATAAAATAACTGGGTATAATTATTACTTATAACACAATTCGCCTATAATAGCGTAAATAACGAGGCCACCCGCATATCCCTATTTCGGGTAAACTACGGGTATAACCCAAAAATTATTAGAATACCCTTAAAAAGAAAGTTAGCACTTATCGCAACCATACAAGTCGAAAAACTAAAGGAATTATAAACAATACTGCAATAAAACTTCACCTTCCTCCAATAACGAATAAAGCAGTACGCCGACCAGACCAAGTTAAAGGGACCAACCTTAAAAGAGGGAGAAAAAGTTTACCTCCTACGGCGAAACATTAAAACCAAGCGACCAAGCGAAAAACTAGACTTCAAAAAAATCGGACCATTTAAAATCGCAGAAGTTATTTCAGAAACCAATTACCGACTATCGCTACCTAAAATAATGCGGATACACCCCATATTTCATATTTCATTACTCGAACCAGCCCTTAAAAACGCGAAAACCGAAACTTAGCTAAAAGTCGAAATAAATCAGTACGAGTATAAAGTTGAAACGATTCTCGACAAAAAGCAAGTAAGAAAGGGATGGAAATACCTTATCAAGTAAAAGGGTTACCCAACGGAAAACAACACGTAGGAACCTAAAAACACTTAGGAAACGCCGCTAGGAAGCTTTAGCAGTTTAAAGAACGACCCCGAACTCCGCTAATAATGACGGCTTTAATAATACGTTAAGGTATACGGCGTTCTAATCGAATAAGAAGTCGGAAAGCAATATCGGAACCTCCCCCAGGAGCCGGTTCGGATGTAGCCTTATAACGAGCCTCTTCCTCCGCCTCCTCTCGTTCTACACGTTTTAACTCCTCGACGGAATTTAAGCCTCGCTAAACGGTACGCATTATCTTTTTAAACCACAGTTTCTTTTATTTTTAAAGGCGCTATACTTTCGCATTTATCTCACGACGACGTTCCTTAACTTCCTCGATCTCGGCCTCTAACTTCGAGTGTTAAAGGGCGGCGTCCATTAACACCTTAGCCGAAAAACCTATATCACACCCGGACTGGTGGTTGGAAACGCACTCACCACACCGAGAGGAATCGTCCGATAAAGACCGACAAGTAAAACCACGACGAATACAGTAAAAATAACCGTCCGGCATCTCGATAGGACTTTAAAAAATAGCCTAAGCAAGAAAATTATAAGTACGAAACTTTTCCGTCCTGGATTACTTAAATATACGACGTTTCTCGACACGATTAAACAATATAATAAGTACACATCATAATAAAAATAAAAAAAAGGAAAAAACTCATAAAAATCCCAGCATAACGGTAACCCGTGGATATTTATAGCGACTAAACTACTTTAAGGACAAAACAAATAGAAAAAAGGGGATAATATTACAACCTAGCCCAGCTATACGGCCTAGAACCTACCCTACGGCACGGCCCTACGATACCCCGAAACCTCTACACAAAAACCCAGCGTAATCCGAAGCCCCACCAGTTAGCGAAACCCTACCAGTCATCACGACCCTACTAATCAATAAAGCCAACTACGACGATAATTAACACTACGAATTAAACAGCACGAATTAAACAGCACGAACTAAACAGTACGAGTTAAACAATACAAACTAAACAGCTAGGAAAAAATAAGCCATAGCAAAATAATACTAATTACGTAAAAATAAAATACGCGCAACAACTCTCGGGATCGCGATAAAAGCCAAAGAGTTAATTCGATAAGATTTCGCGAGAGCTGCGAAATCCCCGAGATTTAAAAAAATCAATAAAAAAAAGTTAAATATATAACGATAAACATTCCCCATATATTTTATATAAATACTCTCTACTTTAATAATTAATCTAAGCATTAATTTAACCCATTAGTAAAACAAACAACCTTAACGACCCTATTATAAATACCCTCAAGTCTACGCACCTCAATCATCTTTATTCCTACGGCTATTGCACATTATATCGATAAAAGTAAACTTCTATCGCACGTTCAAATACTCTCTCGTATTACCAAACATAAAACCCCAGTACGTCTTACTAGGTTTCCTTTAGAACCCAGATAGCGTTCGTTACATTAACCCGGTTAATAATATAAGTATATTTATCCTTATTAATAGGGTAATAATTAATATTCGTTTTTAATTTACTCTTTAAGGTTATAAACTAATAGTTAAACTTAACTTTAAAGTCTTTTTTATTAGTAAATAAAAAGGGGTCGAATATTTTAATGTTTCGCTTAAAACTACTAAGTAACGTAACGCCGGTGCGGGTCGTCCCTTTTATTTAAACCGAGAATTCTCGGTTTCAGATTAAAAGATTAATAATATATTAATTTAATTATTAAATTTCTTCGTTTCTCTTTATAACGATTAATATAAAGTCTTTCTCTCTCTTAGTAAACTCACCGCCCTTATTTAATCCTTTATCTTAACTATCTTTTTAATTAGCGTCGTTATTTAAATCCTTTTCGCCGAGGACGGTAATTTATATATAACTCTCTTTTAAGCTAATATTAAGGTTTTTAAAAATCTTTATTAAATTAAGGGCTTAATTCTTAAAGCTTATTATAAAAAAAATTCATAGCTTAAACTCCTCTTAAATAACGATCGGGTTTTCTTTATATATTTTATCGAAATATCTTTTAATAATTAAGCCTTCGCGTTTAAACTATTAAATCTTCGCGGTCTTAATAAAAGCTATAAAAAGCATCGCGGAAATATTATAGTAAAAATTATATATAATAATTAATCGTTTAATTTTTTTTAATATTTTTTTTATAACGTTAAAAAAGTTATCGGGAAGGAAGAACGCTTATAGCTTAAGTTTAGCTTTAACTTAATATAATTAATAAAACAATTCGAGGGCGATAATTTCCTATTCTAGGTCGCCTTTAATATTAAATAATAAATCCTCGCCCTTACGCTTAATAATAACGCTTTAGTTACTTACGTTTATCGGGCTTAAATTAAAATAAATAAAGAATACGCGTTTAATTAATAAGGGATTTCGCGCGGCACGCTTTTTTAAACTCGTAAAAGAGTGATTAATATTATTAATATTAAAACGTACCGATTTACGGGCCTATTCTACGCGCACATCGCGCTCTTTTAAGCCGGCGGCTATTTTAATTAATTACCTTATTTAATCGAGATTAATCTAAGTTTTAATTTTTAAAAGGGTAAGATATTCGTAAGGCTTTCCTAGGCTTAATAAATTAAATCTTTTTCGGTAATATTATAGTTATAATAATTTAAAAGGTAAAACTATAAATTATTACTTTATTATAAAAAACCGAAAAAAATAAGGAAAGAAAGAAAAGGTCTAGCCTTACCGGAACGATTTCCTTATTTAAATAAGTAGGGAAAAATCAGGTGGCGCTCGGGCTATCTCTCGCACGCCCTTGCCCCACTCTAGTTAGCAAGGCCACTAAAAGCCTGTTCTAAAGTACGCCGTAGCATTTACCGCGTCGCGCGGCGGCGATTATATCGGTAAGTATTAAAATAAGCGCTTTATTAACCGTAACCCGGACTTAAAAACTAAAATAAATTATCGGTATAATTATTAAAAGGTTTTTTATAAAGATTTTAAAGTTATTTTTATTTAATTTACGTTAATTATAAATATAAAGGCGAAATACGGGATCGTTAATAAAAATATTTAGAATTTTAACGAAACCGGCTTTATAATAAACATAATTAAATTAATATTTATTATAATACGCGCCGAGCGATATAAAAAAGCGAAGTCGGTTTAACTTAGTAATTAAGAATAGGTAACGGCGATTAAATATATTAACTTATAAGATTAATATATTCCGCCGTTTTTAATCGTTTAAGGCTAATATTACTTCGTAAACTAATCCCGCGAAATTAATTTACTAGGCGATTAAGTAATTAAACCAATTTTTAATGGCTAGATTAATAATAAAATAAGCTTAAACTAGATTAAATACTTCGATAAATATATTAAATCGTAAATAAAAGGTCGCTACCGTTTTTTAATTTTTAACGGTTATAATAGCTATATTTCGGTTAAATTTAAAGTATATTATTAAAATAACGATATTATCATTATTAATATACCTCCTTATTTATCGCACTTACTTTAACTTCTTAATATAATATTTTATTCGCTTTTAAAGCGTGCTTATTCGAAAGAAATCGAGTTATTTATTAAAGCTTTTATAAATTATATTATTAAGCTTAAGTTCTTTATCGCTTTTAAAGCCGCGTATTTTATTATTTTTATAGAAATTAATATTAAATTTAAATTTAAAGTATTTAATTTAATACTTTATAATGTTAATAATGTAATTAATAAGCTAAATATACGTCTCCGGACGTTTATACTTAACCTATCCCGTTTAGGGACGGCTAATACCTACGACCTTTAAACGCTGTTTAATTTTTAATAAATAACTAAACATTTTATTTATATTAAAAAGATGGTATTTATTTATTAAGGAAGCTTTTTAACGTCGATTTTAAATACGGTAAATTAAATAATAAAGGGTATAATTAAAATAGCTTATAAATAAGTTTTATATATAATAAGATATATATATTAAAAGAGGTTAATTTAATACTTTTTAAACGCCGGAGAGTTAAAAAGTTACGAGTTTAGTTTAAAAAGGCTTTTATTATTAAAGAATTTTAATAGCTATAAAACGAAAAGGTAAAAGGGAAGCGTTTAACGCTCGATAATAATAAAAATAAGGGTTCGTTAAAACGGAGGGCGATCGATAAAAAACGCTATAATATTTATAACGAAATAAGTTATAATACGCGAATATATAAAAAAGATATAAAATTAAGCAAGGAATTAAATAACGAGTAATTTTCATTAAATTTAAACGTTATAATTAAATTAATTTATATAAAAAGGTCGAGAAGTGGAAAAAGTGCGTCGCTAAGTGATATACGTCGCTTAGTGGTAAACCACGTTACCCTTTTATATAAAATAATAATATTATACGTTAATTTTTTATATACTTAATTAATTTATTTATAACATTATAAAGTAACGTTAAAAAGCTTTTTTAATAATTAAAAATTTCATTTTTAATAAAAATAGAATGTTTTTTCGTTTATTAAAAATTAAAAAACGCTTTAAAGTTAAAATTACCGAAAAAGTTTAAACGTAATAAAAAAGTATAAGTATACGAAAATATATATTTAATTTATTAATTACTTTATTAAAACTATAAAAGACTAAATTGAAAACGTTAAATCCGGATTTAATATTGCTTCCCGTAAAAATAGCGAAATATATAGCTTTAAAAATAATAAAAAACACGAAGTTTATAATATAATTTATTAAAGCCTTAATAAATAACTCGATTTTTCTTAAATAAATACGCTTTAAAACCGAATAAAGTATTATATCGAATAATTAGAATAAATAAAATAAATAAAGAAATATATTAAATATAATAATATTATTATTTTAATAATATATTTCGAATTCGGCCGAAATATTATTTTCGTAATTATTAATAATTAAGAAACGGTAAAAACTTTTCGTTTACGCTTTAATATATTTATCGAAATATTTAATTTAGTTTAAGTTTATTTTATTATTAATTTAATTATTAAAAATCGGTTTAATTACTTAATCGCTTAATAAATCGGTTTCGCGGAATTAATTTACGAGGTAATATTAATTTTTAACGATTAAAAACGGCGGAATATATTAATTTTACGAATTAATATATTTAATCGCCGTTATTTATTCCCGATTATTAAACTAAACCGATTTTACTTTTTTTACGCCGCTCGACGCGTATTATAACGAGTATTAACCCGATTGTATTTATTATAAAACCGGTTTCGTCGAAATTTTAAATGTTTTCGTTAATAATCCCGTATTTCGCTTTTATATTTACGATTAACGTAAACTAAGTAGAAATAATTTTAAAATCCTCGTAAAAAGCTTTTTAATAATCGTATTAACGATTTATTTTAGTTTTTAAGTCCGGGTTACGGTTAATAAAACGTTTAACCTAGTATTTATTAACGCGGTCGCCGCCGCGTAACGCGGTAAAAAGATTAGCTATATTTTTTATATTAGTAAAATTGGGAGGTATTCCTTAAATATTTAAATTAATTATATATTTATAAAATACCTTTTTTTTAATTGGATTTATTTTACGTCGTTTCGGTCGAATTTCGCGTTTTAAAGTTTAACCGTAAATTTAATAGCGTAAAATTAATTTAAGTATATTATAAGCTTTTATTACTACTTTTTAATTTATTTAATTCGGTCCGTTTCGTATCCCTTAAATTATTAAAACTATCCGATCTTTTTAGAATTAATAAAGTATTATAGTTATAAAAGTATTACGCGTTAAAGTTTAATTATATTAGAATTAAATTAAAGTGCGTCGCTAAGTAATATACGCCGCGTAATAATAAACCACGTTATATACATTTTAATTTTAATTAATTAAATATACTACGTTATTATTATTTAAATAATTAATAAAGTATGGTAATAATAAACCGATTCTACATTAAAAGAGCCGATTAGGTTATTACAGTAGGGGGTGTGTTACAGTGAGGGGTGCGCACGGTTAATATAACGAGGGACCTTCCCAGCTTTCCACCAAAGGCCCCTCCACTCCTACAAGCAAATCACCACCCTAACGGGCAATTCACAGCGAGACCATAGGAGAGCTAGTGAATCGGCATCGCAGTCATTGGATGCTGGGAGTGTGAATCAGCCGATGCCAATGCAGGGGACGCTGCTATTTCGTCATGGATATGCAGTAGTTGTGGGGAGGCAACTGGCATTGCCTCGGCTTGGGAACAGCGAAAGTTCTCGAGCAGCGTCAACACCGTTCTGGGATCCCCTATAGCGAACCCCGTCCAGGTAACATGACTCGTGTTGATGGGTTATAGGGCTACCTGCACGACCATGCTCGACAAATGCAATGCATGTTTCAGTCGACACCGAGACCTACCCACCAGTAACCGGACCCATGATGGCCATACGGGACAGAGCTACTTCGGCAAAGGGGTTTGCCATTGGTTATGCCACGACAGAGACATACATACAACCGAAACCGGGTCCAGTCGTTGCAGTTGCCTGCTAGGGATCGCACAACCTGTGATCTGATCGTCGGGGTGCAGTCACCTTTTCACCCACCCGCACACAGCCGATGCCTTCTCGTGCAAAGGGTATCACCAAGTGGCGTCATGTAGGCGTTGTTTGGTGGCATGCGGATGCCGTATCCCGTATAACGGGTATTCGATGCGGGGACGTGCGGCCATATGCTGCCGCTGTTATAGTCATTTTACTCTGTACCCATTCAGTGGGTTTGAATAATAGGAAGACGACTCCTGCCCACTGATCCGTCCTAGGTCTTCGTTGTGTCTGCTCAAGTATCAGTTCGTGAAAATCGAGCTAGGCCACCTCATCGGTATATCATAAATACGCATTTTTCTTCATATGACTACTTCCATATATCAACTCACCTCCCTCTCCTTCCTATAGCCAAATATGGGTTCTCGGGATACTACTAATGGTGCCAACCGTACCAACGGCCAAGATACCTATCAGTGCAGCGATATACCGATCCATGCCAATCGGCATCTGAGAGTTATATGTATAGGCGCCGGGGCTTCGGGGCTATACCTTGCCTATAAGCTGAGAAAAGACTTCACCGACTTCACTCTAGATATCTTTGAGAAGAACCCGGACATTGGGGGTACCTGGTTCGAGAATCGCTACCCGGGCTGTAAGTGGTCATCACGATGCTCACATCGGAAGCAATGAGACTAACGCGAAGGTGGTCCAGGTGCCTGTGATGCTCCGGCGTGAGTCCATTCTCGTCATATAACATCGAGGCATTATGTTCTTCTGACAAATCATCTCTCCAGGCACAACTATACCTACTCCTTCGAACCCAAGTGGGACTGGTCTTCCAACTACGCCGGCTCGCCCGAGATCTTCCGGTACTTCTCCGACTTCGCGGGCAAGTACGACCTGCGCCAGTACATCTCCTTTGGCCACGAGGTCGTGGGCGCCCAATGGGACGAGGACGCCAACGAGTGGATCGTGGATGTCCGGGAGGGCGGCGGCGGCCACACGACGCGTCGCCGCGCTGACTTCCTCATCAACGCGTCGGGGATCTTGAACAAGTGGAAGTGGCCCGATATCGCCGGCTTGGATTCGTTCAAGGGGCCGAAGATACACAGTGCTGCTTGGGATGAGAGTGTTGAACTTAAGGGGAAGAGAGTCGGACTAATTGGCAATGGGTTCGTGTCTATTCTCTGGGTTTCTACTTCTTTTTGGTCGATTGTCGCTCGCTGACCACCCCTTTTACAGATCCTCTGCAATCCAGATACTCCCCCAGATACATGCGTGAGTCCCCCAAATCTAGCAATATTAATACACCTACGCCTGCGTCACCTGCTTACTTGGCACCCCATGAACAGAGCTGCGGACCATGTCACGACTTTCATCCGCCAGCCCACCTACGTCGTCCCGCAACAGGGAATGGGCCACCATAAGTACACCCCGGAAGAGCAACGAGAATTCCGCGACGACCCGGAGGTCCATCTCAAACTGCGCAAGGAGACCGAACGTGCCATCACGGCCGTCTTCCCCGTCTTCGTCCGGGGGCTCCGTCGCCCAGACCAAGATAACGGACGCCATGAGGGAAGCCATGCAGGAGAAGCTCACGACCGGCTCCGACGATCTCGACCTCGAGCTCGCGAAGTTGATCCCGGACTTCCCGTTCGGGTGCAGGAGGCTGACGGTGAGCTTTTTTTTAATGTCCCGCATTAACTAACTGCCTATGGATCATGTTGACTTACTTACTTCATCCATATCAAAAACAGCCCGGAGTCGGCTACTTGGAAAGCCTGACGAAACCGAACGTGACTGTGGCCCAGGGCGGCGGAGTAACGCGCATGACCCCCAAAGGCTGCGTGACCGCGGACGGGAAGGAGTGGCCACTCGACGTCCTCATCTGCGCCACTGGCTTCGACACAACCTTCCAGCCCCGCTTCCCACTGCTCGGCAGGGGTGGACGCTCCATGGCCGAAGACTGGTCCGAGACTGCGCTCACGAAACCGAAAGCCACAACAACCAACGGAAACGGGTCAACCACGACGACGACGACGCCGCCGGAAGAAGGCGGCCGCGGCCGCGGCCCCGAGACCTACCTGAGCGTCGCCGCGCACGGCTACCCCAACTACTTCATGTTCCTGGGCCCCAACTGCCCGATCGGCAACGGGCCCATCATCATCCTGATCGAGCTCGAGGGCGAGTACATGGCCCACTTCCTGAACCGGTGGCAAAAGCAAGGCCCCGGCCTGGCGTCCTTCGAGCCCAAGCGCCACGCCGTCGCCGACTTCATGCAGCACAAGGACGCCTTCATGGACTCGCGCGCCATCTGGTCCGAGTGCGAGTCCTGGTACCGCAGCCGCGCGACGGGGCGCGTGACCGCGCTCTGGCCCGGGTCGGTGCCGCACTACATGGAGGCGCTCTCGGAGCCGCGCTACGACGACTACGAGGTCGCGTACCGCCAGGGCGCGAACCGGTTTGCGTACTTGGGCAACGGGTTCTCGCAGACGGAGCTCGATCCCGAGGCGGATACGGCGTTTTATATTCGGAATAACGACAAGGAGGGGAGCGGGATTTTCAGGCCGATGCAGTCTTCGCGGAACGCGAAGGATGCTGGGCCGATGCTGGGGTCGACTTGGGGTGTGCCTTGATCCTGTTTGAAGAGGAGACGCTGGATACAGTAGTGTTGTGGTTTCTTAGTTTTGATGTCGCTGTACTCAGCCGAGCGAGTTTATCACCGTGACTTAATGCATAAGTACGAATTCCTTCAAGGCTCTTTCGGTAGTTCATCAACAGAGTATTGGTAACTATATAAATGTCAAAACATGATTTGTACACCAGAATTCCCCAACCTCGCTTGTTCTAAAATCTTGAATCCAACCATGTACACTCCGGCCCTTCCCTGAAGTGGCCCCTCAAGACTCCTGTATAACAACCTCCGTGCGCTTCGTAATAGCACCCGGCGGCGGCGGCGGCAAAATGCACTCCTCGGAACTATCCCCACCGCCCAGCGTCGTCGACGCATCGTGGCTCGTGATGCGCGCATTGTACCCCATCCCCACCCCCAATCCCATTCCCAGCACATGGGTATCAGAAGACTTGTTGTTACTATGTCGACCGCCCAAACTGTCCATCATATTGAGAGCGTAGAGGTCGTCCGTAGGGTTGCTGTGCCGCCGATACCCGACGCTCCGCAGGGTCCCGCTCCTCGTGATGCCGCCCGTGCTGCTGCTGCCGAGGCCCAACGCGGCGCTGCCGCTCTTGCGGCCGCCGGGGCCGTACCGCGAGCCGTACGTGTAGCCGTGCGAGCGCATGTGGCGCGAGGTGGTCTCGAGGAGGCTCTTGAAGAGGGGGCGGAGGGTCGGGAGGGGAGGCCGCGAGGATGCCGGCGTGGAGTTCGGCGCTAAAAGTGGGTGGGAACAATGGGAGTTAGATATATGCACTCCAGGAACCGTGAGATAATGTTACTTACGTATTCCATAGGAAAAAGGCATTTGACCTATCAAGTATGGCTGAGTTAGCAACGAGCAAACTGCTATTATTCGGGATTGAACCTCACCAGGTGAAGTCCGCGTTCCCGAAGATGTGGGCGCCCAGATATACCCGGACGATGGCGGCGATGCACGCACTGGTTCTCATGTAAGCTAGTCACGCTCGGAATAAGATCGTACTTGCATACTCACAAGATACCGAGGCTCAGGGCGACTATCAAAGTCGCCTTTGTCCGATTGTTGACTTGCAGCTTCAAGATCATGGGGATGGGGAGCAACACAAAAACGGCATCCGTCATGATGTTCACCGCTGCAATGGGTTAGCATGGTCCTCCGAAGCCCTGGTAGCTCTGAGATAGATCATCTACTTACCTCCATTGAATATTCCGATGTTGGTAAAAGTGGCTTGGTCAAAACACTTCGCCGTCGGCGGCCGTACCAGCGCGAACGTGGCGTCAGGAGGGACGCACTGGAGTATCAGGGTGCACACGCAGGATATGGTGAACAGCGCGATGAAGACTAGTTTCGAGGGTGATTTAGCTAACCAATGCATTGTATGGTATTGCTCTCAACATCACCACCATACAATCGGTTCTCGGGGGCATGCTGGTGGAGTCGAACCTACCTTGTGTGAAGATGACGGCCCGGCGATACCACTTATTCTGGATGAGGCGCAGCAGGAAGAACCCGATGGAAATTTTCACCAAACTGATACCGACCACCAAGAGGATCCCGTGGACGTACTGCCACCGGAGAAAGGCCGGAAACAGGGTCATATCGAGGTCCGAAAAGTGCCTGCCGGCGCCCGTCTCGCACTCGCCGACGAAGCAGACCATGGAGCCTATGGCGGCTATCTGTTTTCATCACCACCCGAGACCAGTCAGCAGCCGGTCCGATGATGACTCGACGGGGGAGGGCTCGGGGGACCCCATGTCCGAGAACTTACCAGAGCCGCCATCATCACCACATCGTCGACGCCGAGGGTCTTGATCATGAACTGCCGGACCCATATCCGCAGCCCGACTATGCCAAAGGAGAGCCCCATCATCAGGCCCGAGACCGAGAGGATTATGTCGGTATTGGAGTCGCCTGCCGTCGGGGAGGGTCCCGGAGGGAGTGTCGGTGGGACCTGTCTCGTGTTGATCTTCATCGTAACGGGGCCCCCTCTGGACCTTCGATATCTAGCGGGCAGCAGTCGTGTTCAGTATCCAGATCGAAGGCTGGCGTCCGATTTAAGTCAGATAGATTCCAGCATTTGCAGAGCGAGACAGCATGTGTATAAGTATAAGGAGTGTAAGCAGTCGAGCCCACAGTAGAAGAAGTCGTGACAAACGACGGGATATGTGACTCTTTTCGGCAAGCGATGATTAGAAACCTTTACAAGGCCAAGCCATGTCGTCCAATCCGCGACTTTTGTGATGTTTGCTCTTCCTGCAGCTCGCCTCTTCTCCTTTCTTGGGATATTCCCTTTTCCGTGTCGGCTTCGTCGCAAGTCAGGGATGGATCAAGCCCTTCGCTTGGTAGATGGTGAGCTCGTCAGGGGTATAGCGAAGGCGGGGTTCGTGACAGGAGAATGTAGTTGAAAGGATCTCTGGGTCAAACGAGTCTACGAGGAAGGACCCCGGGCAAGGATGCCCAAACAGCGCACCCTGGTAAGGTGCTTTGATCTCATCCGGCAGAAAAGGGGAGCGCCAATACCTTGAGATCCCACCGGAAATGGACGTGTGCACATCTTTACTGGGTGGTGGGCAATCTACAGAACAAATTGCTCGTTGGAACATCGAGCGGACTTGCAGGTCGAAGTGGCATGTGGGAAAAAGGTCAACCGCATCTGCCGAGACTTGAAGAAGCGCACCCCGAGGGGCGATGTACCGATTGGTTGGCCCATGATTTACCGCAAGGGAGAGCAATATAGGCGCATTCTGCCATTGGCAGTAGTAGCAATTTACTAATCCGATAGCGAGATCTTTACTGGACAGCTCTGCACAACAGCCGTGACCAAACCCAGGCTCGCTTGTCTTGTCCGTCCTAGGCGGTTAAGGGTCGAAACCACATGAACAATGATGTCCATGCTTGCTTAGGGAAGAGGGCCTGGTGGTTTTCGACCTTGGCGCCGGTTGCCATCAAATCGAAACGATGCAACACGATATCCCGAAGATCGAGAGAAGGAATGTGAATTCTTCCATCAGATACATGAATCTTACGCGATTGCAGGGATCGGGTGCTAGCATACCCCGTGAGCAGCTTCTTCACGAGGTCTGCATATGATGGAAGCCGCCCCGTCGCACGGAATGCGGAGTTGGAATCTAGTCACATTCGAGCAATTGTACCTTGTCAGAGTCGCATTAACCGTCGTAGGACCTGAAGTGGATGGCGAAACGGGGTCTGCTGACAGCCTCATAATTACCCACGGGAAACAAGGTGCAGAATATGCCAGTGGCCGCATCGCTAGATGTAGGTGTGTCCTAGCTCGCAACTGTTTCATCGTGGGGAAGCCGTTGAAGAATTTGGAGGTAAAGGAATGCGGAGTGGCTCCTTCTCATTGGGCTGACGGCAGACGTAGCAGGGTGGTATTGAGTGGCTGCAAATCGTAATAAGCCTGATGGCTGTTTTAAGATAAGCCTGATGGCTGTTTTAAGATAAGCCTGATGGCTGTTTTAAGGCTAAATGGGACTCCCACCCGTTGGAACAGGCCATGGACCAGCCACACGGTAACGCCAATTTGCTTCGGCATATGAGATACGACCGCGTTACCTGCACGGTCGTCACTTGCCCTCCATCACACACCACTCTCTCTCTCTCCATCCCCATACCTTGCTTTCCGGTCGTCAGTGTACCATGTTCAAGGTCTTCGTTACTATAACCCCTTTTATCCATTTGCGGCTTCCGGCATGGGCGCAGCATCTCGGTTAGGAACCGACCCCGGTGCCGGTTCAGTTCCGCAAGCGCCTTTCGTTTCCACGGCGACTTGCATAGTACCTATACCAGACTTTTGTCGGATGTGACCGAGCTTATTCTTCGATGCCAAGCAGATCTGTCGATTCCGCTCGATCGCCATCCCAACGCTGGTAGCAAATCGGGATGGCTGGATTTATGTTCCGATCGTATGATATCACTTATCTCATGAGACTATCGCCACGATGCAACACCTCATATAACAAGGAAGTTCAACCGGCTTCGATGGTTTGGTGCCGGCACATCGTTTATCATGTCGATGATCCGAGGCATTATGCCGGAACCTGGCCGACTGGACCTACGCGAGTACGATGAGATCCGATGTTCGATGGTCACATCTGACGAAACGTGCTCCTCGCGCGTTTAGTCTCTGGCGATCTGCAACGTGATGGAAAGCACCCGATCTTTCCCGCCAAGCCACAGCTGTGACAGGGCTCGCCCCGACCTAATTAGATGCGACACAACTACAAGCCCTGTCTGGGAGAAAAGGAGGCAGGAAGACCGGTAAGCAAGGAAGCCATCCCACTTAACCTGATACTAATAGAAGGTGAGCACATCTCGGTGTACCTCGCATGGGCCGATAGCCGGGGAAGTCTCTTCACGAAGATGCGCTAATGCAAGCAGAGCCTGTGCAGATATGGGCAGGGATCTCTCATCCCTCCCAACGGCTGCGCCTTGACGATAAGTTTTACTCACCGATGTGGTCTAGGCATCTGTCCCAAGGGATGTGGCTTGCATGGCGCCCTCGCATTTGCATTGCCCCAGAGCCTGTTTTCTTCTTTCATCAAGCAATCAGAAACCACGTGGGCTGGCTCTGGATAGGCTTGGAACCGGGCATAAGTAAGAGCACACATATATTTCCGTTGAGTGGAACCTTGACCACGTTGCCGTACTTGATTACATGTACAAATGCCGTGGTCTTAATGGTGAGGTTCCGGGGTGAAGGTAATATCTGATGTTACTAAAGCCAGCATGTCGGGTCTACTGAAGAAGCGCGTGCTGGTCTCATGGTAAGATGCCCTTACCTTTTCGTAATATCTCGTTTCGCCGGCTACGCGGTGTACAACCCAGCGATAGGGCAGAGATGCAGAAATCATGAGACCCAGGCGACTCTCTCTACCTTCTCCTTCACTGCTATCTGAGATCCGAGATGACCTGTCATTTGGCAACATCCCCTCGCGTACTTAGCCCAGAATAGACGGTGGGCCCCAAATGTCTCTAGATAGACGCAGGATCTATATATCAGTGCCGTGTCTTCCCGTAATGTGGCGCTATGTTCGTTCGTCCTATGTATCGCAGACCAGACACTCATTGGTTTCTCCCATGCGCCGGTCGTCTATTTGAACTGACAGCTCGCCGTTGACGACATATACACCGGTCACTGTTCCTGCTCCTGTTGCTACTCCGGTTCCTGCTGCTGTTACATTGCAGCTACTATTTGAAACTATGCACCTCCTGCGTCTGGCTCTAAGTGCCACCACAGTGCTGTCTTTGGCCGATGGCAGAAGCTGCTATGTTCCTGAACCCACCGACGGAACGGACCTGCTGGCAGCGCAAAGCCTCACCAAGCTCCGCGACGCCATCGCTGATGGTTCATTGCAGAAGAAGCTCGCAGAGCATGATGTGACCCAGACATGCACCATGGAGAATGCCGCCGTCCGGAGGGAATAGTACGTGTGTCCCGGCAGTTCTTTACCTTCAGCCCCTTTTCCATCATCACCGGCCCTCCCAGTGGCCCCATCCGACTAACCTCTTATTGCCTCGTCGCACCTTAGCTCCACCCTGACCAGCAAGGAGAAGCTCGCCTACACCAGCGCCATCAAGTGCCTCATGGCCAAACCGCCCCGGACCCCGCCGGACCTGGCCCCGGGCGCGCGCTCGCGGTACGACGACTTCGTCGCCACGCACATCAACGCGACCGACACGATCCACTTCACCGGCAACTTCCTGGCCTGGCACCGGTACTACATCCAGGCCTTCGAGCGCGCGCTGCGGGACGAGTGCGGCTACGACGGCTACCTGCCCTACTGGAACTGGGGCAAGTCGGCGCAGGACCCGGCGCGGTCCCCGTACCTGGACGGCAGCGCCACGTCGCAGGGCGGCAACGGCGCGTACGCGCCGCACGCGTGCACGCCCGCGCTCATCAGCGGGATGGGGTGCGTCCCGGCCGGGGACGGGGGCGGGTGCGTGGAGACGGGGCCCTACGCGGGCATGGTCGCGAACCTGTCGGCGACGGGCCCGACGTTCCCGGGGATCCGGACGGGGCTGCCGCCGTTGGGGTACCAGCCGCGGTGCGTGCGGCGGGACATCTCGGCCTGGGTGTCGCGGCAGTGGTCCACCGACGCGCAGTCGGTCGACCTGCTCACCAACCCGGCCTACCAGACCGGCATCCGTGCGTTTCAAGATCGGTTGCAGGGTGGGAATGTCTCGGATATCTTCACCTCTACATTCTTCGGCCTGCACAGCGCCGGCCATTTTACCTGGGGCGGTGATCCCGGAGGCGATGTAAGTCCTCTTAGTGCCTTTTGTCTTAAGCCTTCTTCTTATCAAGAGTGACGTCTGTGAGCTGACATTCCGCCCTTCCAGGTTGCCAATTCTCCAACAGACATTATGTTCTGGCTGCACCACGGACAAGTCGACCGGACCTGGTGGATCTGGCAGAACCAGAAGCCGCTCGAGCGCGTCTTCCAGATCGCCGGCACGCGGACCTTACTGAACCTCCCGGCCAGCTCCGAGGCCAGCATCGAGGATCTGCTGGACCTGCACTATACGGCGCCGGCTAGCGCTATCAAGAATCACCTTAGCTCTGTGGGCGGTCCTTACTGTTACATCTACGCGTAGATAAGATACATACATACGCAGTGAGATAGATGAAAAAGTTCATATATACATCTACGCCGCGCCGTAAAAGGAGAATGTGCTGTTCTGGTACTCGAGAAAGGCAAAGACGGCATCTCGTTCTGCTGATAGCATAGCAGCAAAACATTTGTATGAATGGCGGGTGCTCCTGTAAATTGGCCGCTACATCTCTAGACACTTTATAAGTACGTTACCCTTTGTCGCCGATATAGCCACGCGTAAAAATATAGTCATAAATTATTTTTGTATCACTTAATGTATAATCATGAACCCCGTCCTTGGGCTTCTTAGAAATATCTCCGTTGTGTCGTCATATCTGTATTGGCAAATTCCTTACTTTTCTTCGCTGCATGGCGACCCATGAGAAGTAGGCAACATTCCAAAGCCATGTGTTGTCAAGGTACAACCAAGGCCCGATAAAAGTGGCGATGCAAGGATGGATATATGCCCGGGATGGCACGCCCCTGCTTCAAGCAGGCTAATTATTGAACGCCATTGACACGACAACGACAGGGTTGTCAAAATGGCCGGTTGTTTTCATCAACGTTCTTCTTCGTTTTCTCCCGATCTAGTAGTTGATTCAACCCTCAACCCATCTCTACGGTAAACGGGCAAAAGTGTCTGGTCTCTCTCCATGGCTTATTGGGCTTCGTCTTACCATCAGGGCGCAGAGGCGTCCGGCCAGAGGCCCGCAAAGCGAACGCGCGAGGGCAGTCCTTCCGATGTGGCCTTCATGATGCCCCAGAGGCCCCCAATGCTTCCCATGCTCCCACTGCCTCCGACGCCCCAGGCATCCACGCCATTGGTGAGGACGGCCCAGGCAGTGCCTCCGCCACCAATGATCCCTGGGTACCAGCAGCAATTGGAAGCCGATCTTCAGTCGTTGTCCGGCGAGGCGGCAAAGCAATTGTTGCTTCAGTATGCGCCGCTCCTCCCTGCCCTAGCCCGGGGCGTCATGGACAAGTGCCACAGCCAAAGGCTGCAGGAGATGCAAGTGAATCGCAATTACGACTCGTATCCCAAGGAGGTCGTAAGTAGCATCATCATCATCATCATCTTCGACTCATTTTCTTCTTTTCCTCCCCAATCAGTATCGCATGTATACAGGCATGAGCTTACGCCACTGGGCAGGACTACATCCTAAACAACAAGTATAGCCAGCTGAGCTCGTCCAAGCTGTTCGAGATCTCCGGCGACGTCGAGCTGGAGATCGAGGAGCTGCTCAAGCGAATGGTGGCCGACATCCAGCCCCACTCGTCCTACGAGTCCAAGTACAACGCGGCCGAGAACATGCTGCGCATCTTCGAGGAGGTCATGGACTCGGACGACGAGCTGCGACACGAGCTGCACCAAAACTGTCACGGGTGGGACGAACTGTTCCTCAAGCTGTTCGCGTGCTTCACCGTCGAGGAGCTGCGGTGGCTCGCCGTCGAACCCGTCGGGTACCGGAAGCATGCCTGGTCCGAAAGATTGCGACTGTTCGTGGGCGAGGCCAGGGCACTCGAGTTCGTCGAGGGGGTAGATGAAGCGTACGACAGACTGCAGAAATCGGCGCCCGAGGCTTAATTCGAGAGCAAAACCCAGGCGGGCGGCGAGGATGGTGATAGTCCCGGTTCCATTTTCCCATTTTCCCATTAGTCATGTCTCGGGGAGGGTAGGAAATGCTTGCATCAGTATTCACTTTGGGTCAGCTCTGAGAAACACGAAAATCAAGAGAAGCCCAAGCCGAGGCTATGCATCATTATTGCTGGCAAGACTGGCCGTACACCGAGGGATTGTGCTGGACCCTTTCTTGAATGAGCACGGGAAAGTCTTTGCCCACCGACGTGGTGACGCGATCCTCGAAGTCGGGGCTTGTCCGTAAAGAGCCCGCGCGCGCTGCTTCTCGTCTAAATGGCGGGCGGCAATGGTCGAAGCAATGCCTGTTTCTGCTTCTGATGGTGGAGGGATCGGATCACCCTTGGAAGCATCCTTTCATCGGTCCGGATATGACCCCTTTGCCTTGGACTCCGTTTGTACAACGCAAGCAGGACATGACATGGCTGTCAATTCGACGCTGTAATCGGAGCCTAGGTAGCTACAGTCCGGATCACTGCGGGGTGAAATTGCCCCAGCGGCAGCAGCCCCTGTCGAGTGCCCGCGCCCCCTAAAGCGATCGCTCGCACTCGACAAGACAGTCAAAAGAGGTTTCCGCGCCCGCGTCGAATGTCAAGACGAATGCGCAAATAAAGCCAGCAACTCAGTTCTTCTTGATGATCTTCTTTTTATTCATAATTTGTTTCTCTGTATTTAAATATATATGTGCTGGTACTTTTGTCCCCTGCCGCTGTGGAGCTGTTTTTTCTCTCTCTTTCACAGCTTGCTCCGCTACCTCGCGAAAGCAGAAAGTCCAGGAACAGAACGCGTTTCTTTTTCATGTTTGTATGCAAACAACATTCGCTCAAGACGAGGGTACGTATAACCCTTTAGGTTGTTCAACATCAAGATAGCCGTGGTATGCATTGCTCCCACCAGCAAAGCGACCAAAACAGGCTATTATCTGCCGTGTATATCTTCGAGATCCACCTTGAAGTATCATCCAATGGATGTGAGATAAATGATGTAGAGGCAAGCGTGCTCAAATCAGCCCTCTCGTACGCAGGATTTCGCTTAGGTCTTTTAATTTCACGGGCTTCGTGAGGAACAGCTCCATGCCGCTCTCAAATGCCTCCCTCTGCGCCTCAGCGGACGCGAGCCCCGTGAGCGCGAAGATGGGACAGGCCTTGGCCGCGCCCATGTAGCGCTCGTACGACCGGATTTGCTGCGTGGCCTTGAGACCGTCCAGGCGCGGCATGTTGATGTCCATCAGGATGCACGTAAAGCGCCCCGGGCTGGCCTTGAAAGCCTCGACAGCTTCCATACCGTCAACGGCCGTCATGAAAGCTCGATCGAGCTTCTTCATGTACGCGCACAGGATCCGGAGGTTGATAGGATTGTCATCGACGAGGAGGAACTGCTCGGCAGGCAGGTTCGTCAGTTTGGACGAGGACAAAGACGAAGGGGTAGAAGAGCGGGAGGGAGTCCCCGGTGGTAACGCCAAAGGGAGCGGGCACGTCATCGCTATTGTTGAATAATTAAAAGTCTCTTGCGGGCGGCGGGGTTCGGCATCCGACGTATTAGAGAGCTTCCGTGGGCTTTCAAGAAGCATGCATGGGCTTTGAGTCACAGGGAAATAAGAATCCGTTTGTGTGGCCACAGAACCAGTCCCTGGCGAGTTGAGCCATCTGGCACCGTGGTTTGTTGGGGGCGTTGATGGTGATCCTGTCTCCGTGGATGGTGTAGATACCGTCTGTCTTGAGCTGAGGGAAACAGGGACATCTTGTAGTTCAAGCCATCGGTTAAAAGCAAGAAGCAAAACCCTTGCTAGTTTCCGAGGACCAGTTCTGCACATGCCGTTAGCTATATTGAATTATGCAATGGGACAAGTTGAGCCAGTAACGTACGGTTGAGAGATGAACTTGTATACCTGTCCATCGTGGCAAGGCGACGAGTTGATGGCCCGGGAGTGGGCGATCACAGCATTAGGGCATACCACGACGATTGGAGGCTTAACCGCGAATGCCTGTATCCCCAGCGCCGCTTCAAGGTTGGAATCCACACATATAACTACGTCCGGGGTAAGTTCAGATGCTTCCGACACGACCTCCATGCCTAGCCAGCCCTTGCAAACCTTTCCGACTGTAGATACACCAGGAGGGGCACTGGGCGCGCTTTCGTCGCTTGCCTGTTCGTATCCGACCAGACGAACCCGAAGCCCTTTTAGCATCTGCCGTTGAGCTCTAAAAGTTTCCTCTTCTTTGTGACCCGCGGCCTCATGGTCGGCTGGTGGTAAGGGAAGCAGTACAGTAACCACACTACCGACGTCCAATTGGCTCTTCACAGAGACTTCGCCACCTAGGGAGGTCACAAGTTTCTTCACCAAACTGAGTCCAACTCCTGTGCCAGCACTGAGTTGATCTTCCTGCGAGAAGGGCTTGTAAAGGCCGTTGATAAGGAAGTCCTTTGACATGCCTTTCCCAGTATCCGCCACGACGATACGGATCATGTTTTGCCTCACACCACGTCTCCTTGTGGTGACTGGATCCCTGGATAGTCGTACCTCGATGCGCCCTCTCTCCGTATATTTCAAAGAGTTTCCGAGAAGGTTCATGACCACCCGTCTAATCGCGCCGGCAACAGTCCGGCACTTGTAAGATTCGCTGGGCTCTATGTCGACATAGACCGCAACACTGGCCGACATAGATGGCGAATTCCCATCACCGTGAATCGAAGGGCTCGAAGGGGTCATCATCCCCCCAAGGCCTAATCCAGAGGCTCGGACAGCACCAATATCAGGGTCGGTGGCCTTCCTCCGATTATGATGCAAGGAGTATTGAGTCGACATCCGACGGAAGCCCGCGAACACACTCTCCACAACTTCCTCGACAAGTGTATCGAGTCTGACATCCGATACTTGGGCTTTCATTCCGTCTTCGATCGTCGGGCCCTTTCCATGCGTGCCTCGCGCCTTTCGTTCCTCGTTCGAATTCAGGAAGTGATTGACTTTGGAGTAGTCTAGAAGATGATCCACCGTATCGAGAAGCGTCCGTCCGCAAGTCTCGAGTGTGTGGAGGATATTTCCCTGGAACGTATCTAGGTGCGTATCGGCAAGAAGTTCCGTGCTGAGAATCAAGCCGTGGAGGGGGACCTCAGCTCGTGTGATATCGAGCCGAGCACGTCCGACTGAGCCTGATGAGCGCGAGTCGTCTCGAGGCGATGAACGTCGGCCATGAGTAGCGTACCGAACGCCCTCAGATAACTGAGCTCCACGGAAGGGGCGAATATGCGATTGTGCTCATAGGTACAAGCTAGGCCTCCGGCATACCATCGCTCTCGCTTATCGTCCCATATTGGGACGAAACATATGCTGCGAGCGCCGGGCAACATATTCAACAATGCCTCTCCTTGGCGTTGCCTAGACCAACGGGTCTTCGTAGGGGCCTTATGCAGCTTTTGCGTTGGTGTGCCATCTAGAACAGTATGGGTACTGTCTTCAGATGACTCGCTCGTTTGTAACGCGCCGTGTTCGTCAAAATTGAATACCCTGCCGCGTGGATATCGCTTCAGTAAGGATGAAAGAAGGCTCGCAGGGAGGGACAAGGGAGGTCCAGTTGAAGATGGGTCATGGCTATCCGAAAGTACCGATCTTGACGTCCCTAAAAGAAGGCAAGTTCCGCTATCGTGAGCCCTTGATTGTTGCGACATCTCATCGCTACTGGATGAAGTGCTAAAAGGATCCGAGGGCTGATCGCGGCTTGGCTGCGTGTCCACCCGAGAACCGAAAGAGCCAGAAGACGCATTGTAGAATGTCACGTCGCCAATATCGAGGCTCTCGCGTACCACATCAGCCGCCCTCGTGAATATACTTCCAAGCGATAGATCATCACCATCTGACGATAAGGAAAATCTGGCTGGGGCGGATGTCGCAGAGATGGTGCGAGGTGGCACACCCGGGTGAGAAGTACAGTCGCCAGTGTCGCGGCTGGTACCAGCGTTACCCCCCTTCATATTCTCACTAGCAGTGTGATCCTTGTCGCCGCATACATCTATCGACAAGGGGGTAGTACTTTTATCAGGTTGGCTTGATGATTCGGCATTGTCGATCTGGCTTGAAAAGCTTGGTACTGAAGTTCTGGAACCCTTGTCTCTGGCGTGCGGTGGGTAGATGTTGGCATGAAAATCGACCGTGGCCGTGTTTTGGTTACTGATGTAGGATGCGACGCCGAGCATCATATTCTCGGATCGCTTTAAGGCGACAGCGGACCGCCGCGACTCGAGGTGGTTCATGATCGTGCGGGTGACATGGCGAATTATGACATCTATCCCTGCGGCTTTAGCGTCTTGTTTGGATATAGGCTGGGTATGCATCAAACAGTACACGCCAATGTTGATACCTCGGGGTGATCGTATGGGGACCGACGCGTAGAATCGGGCGGGCGAGCCAGGAGCGCAGTAAGGCTTCAGACAAAAGCGACCGTCGGCTTGTAGGTCGTTGACCATGGTCACAGGCAGTTCTTCAGTAGATGCTTCGGGCGATCCATCGTACAGTAGAGTCCACTCGCAGACCCCGTGGGTTCGAGGGATGGCCGTTTGGCACAGCCATAGGTCTTCGCCATCTCTATCTTCGGCGCCGAGATTAGGAAGAAGCGAGAGGTTCTGGGTCGCTTCGGCGACGATGTACTGCCAATTCTTATCAAAAAGCGAGATGATTCCGCGTGCGGTCCCAGTGCGGCAGGCTCCCAATTGGGCGAGGGAGGTGAGGACAGGGTCGTGCGACGACCGCAACTGGGCGTCGGGTATTGGAGTGGCCGTGTCGTTGTATGTAATGTTGGCAAGCAGCGCTGGGTCGTAGCTATGTAGATGGACTATATTAGAACATTGCGATTCTGGTTCTCGTTTGGCACCCCGACAAACACAGGCTTACCTAAGTACCTCACGCTCGCGAATCGATTCACGTACGCGGCTGCCCATTTCGACAACAGGCACACAGGGCGGAAGGCATTAGGTCGCTGCTCAGTCAGATCGTCAGGGTTTGGAGAGGCGGGTCGTGTTTGCACCAAGGCGGAATATTCATATCGAGGGATGGGTAGGTAGGTGAAAGGAGAGAAAGTCCAGGTCCCTTTCCAAGCCAGCGGGCGCCAACCCAACTGCCCTGCAGAGCAGAGACGGGAGGCCGGTTGATGGCATGCTAGTCTGCATGCTGATGGCTGGCGAGAGGGCAAAGTCAAAGACTCAATGTCGTCCAACTCATCTGGCTGTAAGCTGCGGAACCTGGGCCTTGGGCCTAGGCTCCAAGCCCCTCCCTGGGGGGGTCTCTTTGGGCCTGCTAGCCGTCGTTGCGTTCGGCCATTCCCTAAACGGCTAAGCCAGTAAGCCTTGAGAGGCCGCTATCCAGTTTCCCCACTCGGCCACGTTCCCCATGCTTCTAATCTCTGTCGCTACTGGTCGGTGCTGCCCATGCAATTGCTGATTTCGATTGCCAAACCTTCATCTTGCGAATCACCGAAAACTAGCAAACCTGGATTCTTCCCCAGCTTATGCATGCTCCCTGCACGCACGATGGAGCTACCGGTGCGTGCTCGTGTGTGCCATACCTATCCAGACTGCCGGAGGCATTCAGCCAGTCAGCCTCAACATGTCCTCGAGTAAGTAACGATCTGCAGGTCGTTATTCCCCAGGGCATAATCCCAGCGTAACCATTACTTTGAAGCATTGACATACCGCAGACGCCCACTTTGTATATTACGTGTGCAGAAAGGTTAGTCCCCCTCCACTGTTGCCCGAAAAGTCAAATACTAGTCGGAAAATCTATGCCTACTTAAGCTTAAGTTTTAATTTGATCGACAATAAACTGGCTTAGAGTATACGATAAAAGGCATAAATCCTTTCGGCTAACCTTTAACTTTTAGAAAACAGTGGAGGGGGGCTAACCTTTCTGCATACGTACTGTACCGAGCATTCTGGAAGCACGTGTTCACCGTTGGCTAAGGGCCCAGCAGGCAGTAAAAGCGGAGAGCGACCTAGTTGCTCCGGATTGGCCACAGAGTCTAAACGCTTTTATACCTAGTGTGCATGCTACGCCCATTGGCTACCTGGAACCTACAGTATCCCTCGATCCCGAGCAGGTGGGTAATAAAAAAAGAGCACTGCTAATCCAGCTCTAACTGTACATTTATATATTTTACTAATAACATATATAAAAACTATAATATATTAGCTATTATTATTAAAATTATCGAATTTAATAATTATTAACTTTTTATTTTTTTATTAATAACGTAGTTTATTACTACGCGACGTATATTACTTAGCGACGTATTTTAATTTAATTTTAATATAATTAAACTCTAATATATAATACTTTTATAACTATAATACTTAATTAATTTTAAAAAGATCGGATAATTTTAATAATTTAAGCGATATAAAACGGACTAAATTAAATAAATTAAAAAGTAATAGTAAAAGTTTATAATATACTTAAATTAATTTTACGTTATCGAATCTACGGCCGAACTTTAAAACGCGGAATTTAACCGAAACGACGTAAAATAAATTTATTTTAAAAAGAGGTATTTCGTAAGTATATAATTAATTTAAATATTCGAAGAATACTTTTCGATTTCGTTAGTATAAAAAATATAACGTGGTTTACCACTACGCGACGTATATTACTTAGCGACGCACTTTAATTTAATTCTAATATAATTAAACTTTAACGCGTAATACTTTTATAACTATAATACTTTATTAGTCTTAAAAAGATCGGATAGTTTTAATAATTTAAGCGATACGAAACGGACCGAATTAAATAAATTAAAAAGTAGTAATAAAAGCTTATAATATACTTAAATTAACTTTACGCTATCGAATTCACGGTTAAACTTTAAAACGCGAAATCCGACCGAAACGACGTAAAATAAATCTAATTAAAAAGGAGGTATTTCGTAAATATATAATTAATTTAAATATTTAAAAAATACCTCCCGATCTCGTTAATATAAAAAATATAGCTAATTTTTTTACTACGTCGCGCGGCGGCGACCGCGTTAATAAATATTAAGTTAAATGCTTTATCGACTATAACCCGGACTTAAAAATTAAAATAAATCGTCGGTACGATTATTAAAGGGCTTTTTACGAAAATTTTAAAGTTATTTCTATTTAATTTACGCTGGTCGCGAATATAAAGGCGAAATACGGGATTATCGACGAAAATATTTAGAATTTTAACGAGACCGGCTTTATAATAGGTATAATTAAGTTAATACTCGTTATAATACGCGCTAAGCGGTATAAAAAAGCGAAGTCGGTTTAGCCTAATAATTAAGAATAAGTAATAGTAATTAAATACATTAATTCGTAGGGTTAATATATTCCGCCGTTCTTAATCGTTTAAAGTTAATATTAACTCGTAAATTAATCCCGCGGAACCGATTTACCGGGCGATTAAATAATTAAATCGACTTTTAATAACTAAACTAATAACGAAATAAGCTTAGATTAAATTAAATATTTTAATAGATATATTAGATCGTAAACGAAGGGTCGCTACCGCCTCCTAATTTTTAATAGCTATAAAAGCTATATTTCGGCCGAAGTCGAGGTATATTATTAAGATAACGATATTATTACTATTAATATACCTTACTATTTATTATATTTACTTTAACCTTTCGATATAACACTCTATTCGCCTTTAAAGCGTACTTATTTAAAAAAAATTAAGCTATTTATTAAAGCTTTTATAAATTATATTATTAAACTCGAATTCTTTATCGCTTTTAAAGCCGCGTATTTTATTATTTTTACGGAAACTAATATTAAATCTAAATTTAACGTATTTAATTTAATACCTTATAACCTTAACGAGGTAATTAATAAGCTAAATATATATCTTTAAACGCTTATATTTAACCTATCCTGTTTAAAGACGGCTAATACCTACGACCTTTAAACGCCGTTTAACCCTTAATAAATAACTAAGTACTTTACTTATATTAAAAAGAGGGTATTTATCTATTAAGGAAGCTCTCCGACGCCGATTTTAAATATAGTAAACTAGATAGCGAAAAATATAATTAAAATAACTTATAAAATAACCCTTATACGTAATAAAATATATATATTAGAGGAGGTTAATTTAATACTTTTTAAGCGCCGGAGAGCTAAAAATCGCGAGTTTAGTTTAGAGAAACCCTTACTATTAAAGAATCTTAGTAGCTATAAAACGAGAAAGTAAAAGGGAAGCGTTTAACGCTTAATAAAAGTGAAAATAAGGGTTCGTTAAAGCGGAGGGTAATTAGTAAAAAACGCTATAGTATTTATAGCGAAATAAGTTATAATGCGCGAATATATAAAAAGAATATAAAATTAAACGAGAAATCGAATAGCGAATAGTTTTAATTAATTTCAAGCGTTATAGTTAAATTAATTTATATAAAAGGGTCGAGAAGTAGAAAAGGTGCGTCGCTAAGTAATATACGTCGCGTAGTGATAAACCACGTTAAAGCTTTTATAAACTATATTGTTAAGCTCGAATTCTTTATTATCTTTAAAGCCGCGTATTTTATTATTTTTACGGAAACTAATATTAAATTTAAATTTAACGTATTTAGTTTAATACTTTATAACCTTAACGAGGTAATTACTAAGCTAAATATACGTTCTTAAACGTTTATACTTAACTTATCTTATTTAGGGATAATTAATACTTATAACCTTTAAATACCGTTTAACCCTTAATAAATAACTAAGCACTCTATTTATATTAAAAAAAGGGTATCTACCTATTAAGGAAGCTCTTTAACGCCGATTTTAAATATAATAAATTAAATAATAAAAAGTATAATTAAAATAGCCTATAAAGTAACCCTTATACGCGATAAGATATATATATTAAAGGAGGCTAATTTAACACTTTTTAAACGCTAAAGAGTTAAAAAGTTACGAGTTTAATTTAAAAAAGCTTTTATTATTAAAAACTCTTAATAACTATAAAACGAAAAAATAAAATAAAAACGTTTAGCGCTTAATAAAAGCGAAAATAAAGGTTCGTTAAATAAGCGCGCGACGAGCGATAAACGCTATAAAATCTACGGCGAAATAAGCTATAATACGCGAATATATAAAAAATATATAAAATTAAGTATAAAATCGAATAGCGAATATTTTTAATTAACTTTAAACGTTATAATTAAATTAATTTATATAAAAAGGTTAAAAAGTAAAAGAAAAGTACGTCGTTAAGTAATATACGTCGCGTAATAATAAACCACATTATTAAAAAACTATATTAATTTTATTTAAAAACTCTAAGAAGAGTTTAATTTAATATAAAAGTAATTGTTTTTAAAAAAAATATAAGTGTTACTATATAGTGACGTTAAAATGGCAGTGCTCTTTTTTTTATTACCCACCTGCCGAGCCTCTTTAAGAAAATTCAAGTCGGCCAGTCTGCTGGACATCTCGATCAGAACCCGATCACATCTTGTGCGCTGACTCGGGCGGTCCTGTGACCCTGCCAAAAATCCGTGTCAGCCCCCAACAATTCAACCTTCAATTGCACTTCCTGGGCTGAATTCGATCCTCTTTGGGCAATGTGATTCGAAAAATCGAAACAAATATTGACGATCTTATTGAGACTCGTTTTATTTTCTCATACTTTTGTTTAAATTCTCGCCTCTGTTGTGTGGTTATCGGGCCAGTTTGAATTGTATAGATCGAGATGCAGGAACGTCTTCTAAGAACAGCTCTAATCAATGGCAACAGTGCGGCCGCATCTCGCGACCGGCAACGACCCCGATCCCTACTTTTGTGGATGACCGGCCGCCTACCAATATTTGAGAGAGGCCGTCCCATCTCAATGCCGCTGTTTGGATGTTGCCTCCTGCTACTTCAGGACTTCCCGAATCATTGAGTCCCCAAACTCGGCGAGCGAATCATTGTAGCTGTCAAGTAGACGTAGGTACCGATGGGTTCTCGAGACTACTTGTACGAGACCGAAGACCACGCTCGAACCATCTGGAACCCGGGGCCAGGGCCCGCCGATCAGGCCACCTGCACGTAATCAGAACGGATACGTTCATACCCGTCAGCCCGCGAACCTAGCTGCCACGTTCTGAAGCACCAAACACTAACCTAAGCACATGTCGCTGCCCATTCAGCAAGCCCAACCGGGCCGTGAGGCCTCCTGGTAAAGGCTTTACGCCACCCTAAGGCCGAGGAGGGCAAGCATCCCGCTGAAAGATTTTGCCACCCCCGGCAAGGCACCATGGCAGGTCTAGCCTGCCTAGAGCCCTTAGGCTTTCGGGTGGAGTGTTCCTACAATGGGCTGGCTTCAGGCACATCGTCGGGGTTTCTGGCGTTGCTGGACCTCCAAGGCCGCAAGGCAAGTTCGAGTTTTTACAGGTGGACGGCGATGAACGACGGGATACACTCCTACATGTTGCTACACACGATAGCAAGGCAAGGGAGGTTGCTTCTTTCGGCGTGGAGGCGGGGTAATGCGACAGGCGCCCCAATAATGATGCCCCCTACGAGACACTTGCTTTCGCTAATCTCACATTCAGGTCATATAGGGGGTTATGTGCTGGGCTTTTCTTTCTCTCGACTTTCCTTCCTTGTGGGTCTCACAGCGATAGGGCGTCCATGTATGCAACTAGATTCTCTGTAGAGGCGTAAGTAGCGCCGGGGCGGCGTGCACATCTCGGTGTTTGCTCACTGACTGATTGATTTTCGCGGAATTCTTACGACCACAGGCCACTAGTATGTCTCTTGACCTGCCAGTGTACGCCGCGAACCGGCCCCCCTTTGTGGTGACCCCTTATGCCTACCAGCCTCTCGAACATTCTCAAGTACGGCTCTTGACCCTGTACCCTGGAGAAGAACTAGACGAGATCCGCATCCGCCTCCGCCACGTCAAGCTACCGCCTGGCGACTCGGGCATCAACGCCAGCTCGGAAATTGGGGACTTGAACCTTCCCGAATACGAGGCATTGTCGTACACTTGGGTACCTCCTACTCACGACGACAGCGCGCCTTGGTAGGGACAGACGAGGGTGGCGGCAACAATGGCAACCGGCAGTTCATACTATCCATAACGGATAATCTGGCGGAAGCCATGAGGCGCATCCTTCACAACGCAGGAACCGCCAAGACGCTCTGGGTCGACGCGCTATGTATCAATCAAGCGGACAAAGCTGAAAAGAGTATTCAGGTCCCGCTCATGACCGTCATCTACAGGTCGGCCTCCCGCGTTCTTGTTTGGCTGGGTCCGAACGCGATGATAGCGCCCTCGCCATGCGTCTTATAGGGTTTACAGGCTCAAGGGTCGAGGTCGACCGGTCGTCGTATTCATACACGGGGTTTGATGCCGACTACCTTGCTGGCTTTGAGGCAGAGTTTAGCATGGGATTCTCTGATTCCGCGTTTGCCGCATCCGTGGAGTCGCTCCTAGAACGAGAGTGGTTCAAGAGGGTATGGGTACGTCAAGAGGTTTTCCTCGCGCGGCAGGCCGTAAGTTTCTGCGGCATGAGCGAAATGGGATGGGTCGACTTCCGGAAAGGGGCATTGGTCCTCGCTTTCGAGTTCTTCGGTATGCAAAAGGCCATCACTCTGATGTACTTGGTAGGCACCTTCCCAATAGACTGGTTGGAGGTGCGGGATGTGTTGAAGGGGCTAGAGTGTGCCAACCCCCGGGACAGTATTTATGGCCTGCTCGCTTTGATAGACACGCACGATGCGGGCCTGCCCGAAGTCGATTACAGCCTTTCCACCGCCGAGGTCTACACAGCAACTGCGACGCACATCTTCCGGAACGCAGATGCTCTCCACATGCTGATGGCGTGCGAGCTGGCCCCCGACCGCATGGTCAATCTGCCAAGCTGGGTTCCGGATTGGTCGACCAACCCCGTGAATGCACACTTTTATTCAGGTTCTCACGCTGCCACGAACACGATTCCCTCTGTCGAGTTCCCCCGTGGGGCCGGAGGAGTTATGCGCTTGCCGGGAGTGATGAGACGATCTTCGAAGGTAAAGGCCTTCGAGTCGATGGGCTCGTTGCACAGCGAAGCGACAGAGGCGATCCTTCGTAGACTGCGGATGGTTCCCAGTGCCGACGGGGAATACATGGGAGGGAATGAGTCGTTCGGCCATGCGCTTTGTTGTGCAGTCTACGCTGCGCATTGTCGCCACTGCAGAATACCTCAGTTGCCTGGAGATGTCTCCTTTGGGGGAGACGCGTCGCGCTGCACGTCACTTGCCTTTCTTGCGATTGTCGCCATCCGGGGGTCTGACGCCGAACAACACTAACAGCAGCAACGACAGTACTAGTAGGGACATTGCTCAATTTATAGCTTCCGGGAAATTCGTATGGGAGAGACGTGGCATTGGCGCTCGGAAATCCACAAGATGGTCATCCAGGGTGGTGAGGTTGTCAGCACTGCGCGGGATGTAGATTATGAGAAGGAACGGGTAAGGACAACTTTCGGCGTCGACGACGTTAGATCAGTGACGCCTGAGATGGCGATAAGTAAGGGAATACCGATCACCTGGGTGGACTTTGTTTGAATTGTCCATCTATCTTGTAGAGACTTGCAGGATGCCCTGGTTTCGCGATTACGTGTATTGCAGGTACGTCGCCCCTTTAGGGAGCTCGGATGTAACGCTTCGTTCAAATCGGGCGAAATAGTGGCTATGGCTTTAATAAAGGTGACATAATACGAAATATTGAAGCCGAAATGTGCAGGAGGATTGTGCAGAATTACGGACGACCAAAGGGGCTCATCTTGGTTAAACCTTAGGCGCAGCTTCGACTGGCTGCCGATAAGACAGAAGCGGAAATGTGGCCATTCCTCCATTTACCCTGTATGATGCCTTGTCGCCAGAAGTAGAGTGGTAGGCTTCAAAATCGGATATGATTGCAGCTTGATTGACACCCGACCTGTGGGCGTGGCGGCTTTCCAATCCCCAGGTGTTATTGGAATGCGGATGGTCGTTAGTGCACGCATGGCAATCAGCATCATCTAAAAAGGGATGCATGCCACCCGGGTCAATCCACCGTTCGCTTGCCCGAGACGCAAACGGACAATGACACGGGCAGAGAGGGTCTTCTGCCTCTTTTGGGCTTAATTGACGGAGGAAGTGTGAAGAAAACTCAAAAGTTCGAGACATCCAACCTTCCTTCAACGGATGCCCAACAATGGGAACAACTGTTTAGGTTTTTCAATCAGGTCATCACCGAAAGCTTCCTTTTCGTGCCGTGGTTTGGGGAGAGACACGGCGAGACACCCGCGGTCAGCTCACTGCGCAACTCGTGGTGGCCAGGATCCAGCTGATCTCATCCCGTCATTTCATTAGGTCACCACCAGGAGGGAAACGTCTCTTCCATCTGAACTACCGACTCGCGAATTGCAGGATCTGATTGTGTGTGATGCAAGCGCCATCCCATCACCAGCTCGGAAATCCGATCTAAATGTGCTCAGCTTTGTTTCGACCTCAGAAAACATTCGGCCTCCCCCAACATCAAAGAACCCACAGCACTCCACCAACCGCAAAATTGAACACGAGAGCAGCAAACATGGCGAGGACGATGGCCGCCCAAGATCTGCACCCCAACGTCCTGGAAGAAATCCTAGGACCCCAACTCCTCAACCTCCAGCGCGAAGCCACCGCGCTGCTGGACCAGAGCCTCGAGCTCGCCGACCTCATCTGGGAGCTCGAGGGCGAGTACTTCTCATCGCAAGAGCTATGCGGTCGCGGTGCTTCTCTCCAGTCTGTTACTGGATACGATCACGATGCGGCCGAGGAGTTCACACCACTCCCTGACTATGACCTTGAAGAGAATGACGACGACAGCAACGTAGAAGTCTACTACCAGCTAGCAGACCTGCGCGCCGAGGCCGCTGAGCTCAGCAAGCGCAGCGGCGACGCCTGGACGCTGTTCTGCGAGGAGATTGTGGCGCGCCTGTCCCCATCGTCGCCGGCTTACGAAACGGTGCCATGGCGACCGCAGAAGCAGAAGCAGAAGATACGCCAGCAGGGACGTCATCATCAGCTGTCTCATGGCACGTTGGCGCTCAGAGACGAGTACATCGAAGGGGAAGAAGACGAAGAGGAAGCAGGGCTCATGATGCCGCCCATGGTGAACGCTACCGAAGAAGAGGCATCACCCCATTACTACTACGCTGATGACGAAGATGCATTCATGCCCTCGACGCACACGGAGGAGATACCGATTTACTTTGAGGAGGATGCCGACCTGGCGGAGCTATACTGGCGTTTCCATGATGATTATAACGTCAGCCGCGACTACTATGGAGAGGAGGTGGTGGCGGACGAAGTGGACGACTATGAGTTCATGGAGATGATCCGGCAAGAGTACCTCGACCTCGCCGAGCAGTACCTGGCATCATCGCATGTTCTTCACCAGACGAATACCCCCTCGGATACGGGCGACTCTGGTGCCGATGGCGACGGGAAGGAGAAACCAGCAGCGATCGCAAACGTCGAGGAACTGCCCGGCCTGTTCGAGAATCCGATGGAGGGCAAAGAGGACGGCGATTATGACGATTCCGGCTACGACGAGGAAGAGGAGATAGAGGTGGAGGTGCATGTGAATAGTAGCCCGAGTCAACGGCATAACGACAGCGGGTTCGTGGAAGGCGAAGATACCGACAGCGAGAATGAGTCCTTTAAGACCTGTCTTGATGAGTTTGATGGCGGAGATGGCGATGGCGATGACGGAGAACTGTAAGGGGGACGGGCTCCTGACTGAGGGCACGACACACAGAGGAATCGCATACCAACCAAACAGAAGGAACGTGGATGCTTGTGAACTAAACATCAGAGTGTTCAGATACATAGATGAGCGATTCATCAAAAGAATTGACATGGCATCTGGCATTGCCAAGGCATCAAAACACGAATGGACGCATTCATCCATCTTTCTGGAAAGACTGCATTGAAGTGAGCTCAGCTGGATCTGCCCCAGCCAACAGCTGCAGGTTGCCGGGCTGGTCCAATGACGAGTGACAATTGACTGCGACATCGGAACAGTAATGTTCACCCTGCTTCTTCTGTCCGGACGGCTTGCCGTAAAAGGTTGCTTGCTTTGTTGGAGGTGCAGCTCGTGATTGCAACCTGCATGATGAGACACGCAACATTAGTGCCGCCATTCACAGCCAGCAGACGGTAATTCTGGTCTTGTTGAAGTCGAAAGTGACGGAACGCGGCACCAGCTATGCCACATTCATCATTGGTGAAACCTCTGGCCTGCCAGTATCCGCGACTTGTCCTTCACGATAGGTTGACCGATAGGTTGCTGGAGTTTCGGTTCCAGTTCAGCTTACAGTACCTACAGTACGTTGGGTGCCTAGATGAAATTAGTGGATACATGTAAACGAGGGTCCCATTCATCATCATCTATTTGGCAGCCGCAGCGCCCGAGCCAATGTGCCCGTTTTACGGCAATCACCCAAGTGCCATTCGCTACTACGTGCGATGGGTAAGTTTCGACACTCCGTACGGTACCCATGATCAGTGCGCTTTTAAGCTAACCGTAATAATATAAGTGCGTATTTACACCTCGTAGAAAATCGTACCCAAATTTGGTTAAGCGCATCGTGACTGCCAATTCTTTTACACGTTGCGGAGCGCCCTTTTTTGGCCTGACACCAAGTATTCGCTAAACGGGAAGGGCGTACCTGGCACTAACACGATCCATGACATCAGATCAGAGCCTCAAAACCTGGGGTAAGCTTCCTTTTTGTCACATCTCAGAGCCAGCCACAGAATATTAAGTGATGGGTTTGGAAGGAAAAATGGGCGATCGTATGCTAGCTTACGACTGAGGCGTACCTGCTAGGCAATAAAGAGAGAAGCATGCATCATTACGAGTTGAGGTGAAGGCTGATTTAAACATTTCGTCACTGCCTGTCAATCTCAATCGTACTTGAATCCCACGACCACCCTGTGCCAAAATCTCCAGCCCTCTTTCCCTGCTGAACTGCAACTTTTACGAGATCTTTACTAAACTCCCCAAACAAGAACTCAATTGAATTCTCATTTACACACTCGTTATTGATCTTCGTACGAACTCGCACACCTCACTTCAGTCGTAGCAAGCAAGCATCTCCTTGAAAATGCCTTCCACACGCTCGTCCGAGAAGAACGCCGAGCCCACCGACCAAGCTGCAGGTGCAAAACATGAGATGGAAGAGAGGACATCGCCAGCACCAAAGCGCGCCAAGAAAGACGACGGTGAGAAGACACAGATGACCATTGAAGAATCCATGCCCGAGTACGTTTCCTGTCTATGCTTTGCCGACTATGCGTCTACCCAGTGCCATCGTGACTAACATTGCCAATTTGCAGTGCTGATGGCGGTGGTACTGAGACCAAGAAAACGGATGACGCCAACGACAATGACAAGGCCGACGCTAGTGAGGAGAAGAATCTAGAGCAAAAGCCCCAAGAGGCGAAGGAGGAGGAGCAGGATCAACCAGAGAAGGAGAAGAATAAGCCCGACGATAAGGAGAACGAGAAACCCGGCGCCGCCGCCGCCGCCGCCGCCGCAGAGGAGCAGCCCAAGAGCGAGGAGAATGGCGCCAGCGCGGTGGAGCCCGAGGCCCGCGAGGGCGAGGTTCCCGCGAGTATACTCGAGAAGGGCATTATCTACTTCTTCTTCCGCGGCCGCGTGGGCATTGATGAGCCGAGCGGCGTCGGTGACATCGCCCGGACTTACCTGGTAAGAGGTTTTCGTTGTTTGTTAGGACTAGCGTTTATTCTCGTGTCTGGTATCAGCGCTATATCTGGGATGCCAAATGGCTAATCCCCGAGTCTCGATAGGTCTTGCGACCGATTGCGCACGAAGGAAAGCTGGGCGACGGCCCCATCGGCGACGCGGGCAACAGCCGGCTCGTCGCGATCCCCAAGAAGAAGCTGCCGCTCAGCGGGCGGGACAAGTGGGTCGCCTTCGTCGAGAAGGTGCACGCGTCGTTCGCGACCCTCAAGGACGAGTTCCTCGCGGCCAACGACTACGAGACCAGGACGGCCGGCACGCGCCACTCGCCCGCGGCCACCCCGATCGGAGAGGGTGTGTATGCGATCACGTCAACGGGTCGCGAGAGCCACCTGGCGTACATGCTGACGCTGCCGCAAGAGTTCGGCGAGACCCAGAAGGAGATGGGGCTTCGCGAGAAGGGCAGCTTTGTTCTTAGTACGCGCAATCCGGATTACCCGCCGCCCAAGTACGCGCAGCTGCCTGAGGGTCCGGATTATCCGAAAGAGTAAGTTGTTCTCCTGCTATCTCATGCTTCATTTCCACCTTTCCCCTCTTACTAACTTTGATACAGGGTCAAGGACGACTTTCGTTCTCTCCGCTGGTCCGGCACAACGCCCAAGCACCTCGATTACGTCAACACGCAAGTTCTGCTGATCGGAGAGGGCTCGGGAATCGACAAGGCCATGGAGCCGCAGAAGCAGGATCAGAAGGATGGCAAGGAGGAGCCCGAGGAAGAGCTGGTCAAGCTCGAGGAAGAAGACGCGCAGCGCATGAAGGATCTCAACGAGGACGATGCCAAGGCCATCTTTGCGGATCTCGGTGCCAGCGCGAAGGACTACCCGAAGGAGCTACAGACTACGTTTTAGTGTGATGATGTTGATATCCCAATGAGTTGCTTTTGCGATCACCCAATACTGAAGAACTGAGATGAGCTTGGTTTGCTCGACTTTTTATTTACCAATGTGCAATTGCAGAAGTAGTTCCTCGGCTTCTGATGCCCGGGGCAGTTGAGTTTGGTAGATGGCGATGTTAGTCATGCCATTTGCTACCAGCCATCGTCGTGGTGTTGGTGGATGTGACCTTAGATGACGAGGACGATGTGATATATCTCACAAACACCAACGTATCGGCATCATGATGCCCCAGGGCCACTTCAGTAATATCAATTGCACCTTTCGCCGATATCTAAATGGCGGTCGCAGTGTTTCACCAGATCTTCGCCAAGATGATCCGTAGATACTGGTGACTACATCCCCCTTTCGGGAACTGGAGACTTTCATAAGTCCCGTGCATCTCATGTAGTCGCGTAGGACGAACTTCCCAGCACGGATTTCTGCTTCTGGGATGCTCTTTGCCACATTGGGAGGCAACTCTCATTTGACCCGAAGTGCATACGTCTATGGGGACAGGATCTGTCTTCAGGGTCCGGTGGACCACTCACTCCATTGGCCTCGACAGAAGTCTGGAAGTGCCAACAGAATCTGGCAGGGTGGGTTGGTATATAGGGTATCATTCATTACGCGCTGCCTAACTTCAAGTAAAATCGTAAACCATCAAGCTTTCCCTGCCCTGACTGGATTCTTTCAAGACAATGACCATTTCGTCATCAAACCCGACCCAATTCCGCTTCTCGTCAAAAGTCGCGAGGGTATTACTATTACTCTCATCCGACTCCGCATCTGCCTTTGCTTTGGCTGCACGGACGTTGGGCCGCACCTCGATGCTCCGGGCCTCCGCCCGCCCCCCTCGAGCTCCCAGACGCGGATCTCCTCCCCGCGGCAGCTGACGCTGACGGCCTTGCCGCGCGAGGTGATCTCGGCGTCGCTGATGCCCGAGGTGTGGCCCCAGAGGCGGATGCCGGGCGAGACCGAGAGGGAGGTGGCGTTGGAGGTGCAGAGGTGGAGGATCAGGGTGTTGTCGGGTAAGGTGGCGAGGAGGTAGGGGTGGTTGTAGCAGATGCTGGTTGGGCCGTCGTCCGCGGCGTGGCTGCTGTATGCATGGGTCGTCGCATGTGCTGGTGAGGATGGCGGCGAGGGGACTTGCTGCGACGGGGAAGAGCGCACGGGTGGGGAATACGCGATGCGCGTTGTGGTGATGTCTGGCGTCGTTTTCGTTTTTGAGGTTGAGGCCCGTAGATGGAGGTCTTGAATGCCCAGCGACCATCCTTGTAGGGTGGAAAATGTGTATGCGATTGACGCTATCGTGGTGCTTGCCGTCTTGCGTAGGGAAAGCGCTAAAGGGGCTCTTGAAGTGTGTGACTTGAGTGATGTGAGCAATAATGGTGCCTGTAGGGATCCCGCCGGCGCATTCGCCATTTGGGGTATCTTGGGATCGGAGCCAGCCGCACAGGCTTCATCCTCAGCCTGGCTATCCATCTCCGTTGGTATATTGATAGACGTAGACCTTGGTCTATCTTGCGCCGGGATGGTGGCAGACCTGGGGTTCTCGGTAAAGTCGAATGTGTAGAGTGATATCAAGACCGACTCGGTGGCGGTTAGCAGGTAAGGGTGCGAGTATGCAATCCCGACCAGCTCGCCATTGGTAGACTTCTCGTGCCGGTACTTCCGTATTACTTCGTGCTTGCCAATATCCAGCTTCCAAACACCGAAGCTGCCATCTTCGAAGCCAACGGCCACATTCAACACTGTAGAATGTAGATCCTGGTCGTCAACGGCCAGGCAGCTCGGTGCCGCCGGGCTTGTTGACTCAGACTCGAGAAATTGGGTTTGCGCGACCAGTTCCTTTGTCCTTAAATCCCATGCGCGCAGGCCCGATGAAAGGTCTGCCGTTATCGCCACGCCTTCGGATATCTTAACCAGCATCGGCCGCGCCGTTGTCGCAATCTCCTCTCCGATACCGACAGCCGCTATGTGGTCGCCGACATGTAGCTCTTCCACCGCTGCCTTGCCCTTGGACCAGTTGTGTCGCAGCTTGTATTGCCCCTTCCAATCCGGCGACGTCGAAGGCCGATCAACTCTAACGCCGTTGTTGTTGTCGCTGCTGTTGCTGCTGCGCATGTCGACCCAGCCGCCCCCTCCTCCCGTCGGCCCAAATAGCCCGGCGTGACGAGTAGTGCAACTTGCCCTCACGCGCGGAGCCGTTGCGGAAGCCCGGAATGCGCATGGCGCGCGGCAGCACGAAGCGGTCGTAGTATAGCCGCTTCCATAGCTGCGAGTCTTCGGCGAGGCGGTGGAAGCGACGTGAGACGGGCGCGACGTTCAGGAGAGACGGTAGGGGCAGGTACGTGAGGATGCGGATGAGGAGCTCGTCGGAGAGCGGCGAGAGGTGGTCGTGGCGGGGGGCGAGCCGAGGTCGTTTGGGGTTCTTCGGTGCCGTGGGAACGGCGATCTCGTCTTCGCTCGTGTCGGCAACGGAGAAGAGCTTTCGCTTCTGGGGAGGCATTGTCGCCATATGGAGGGAGAAAAACCCTCTTCCTACCAGTAGGAGTGATATGCAAGAATCAGGTACATACAGTCCTCGAAATGGGCATCGAGTCGGCCTTTGTGCAATGCACCCACCGACGTACTTAGGCATTAGTGGTGGTAATTAGCGACCGTAGGGAAGGTGGCGTCGCTGGGGAATGTTCGGGGTTTGCGGAGATACAGTCACGACCGCGAATCAACCGCCACAACCAGCAGCCACTGCACTGCTCTTCCTTCACTTCTCACCACAACCCCGGATAATTCCAATATTTTCCCCTTTCAGTGACCCTGGCAGCGATCAAGATAGTGTCAGGTACAAATCGGCCTGATGTTGATCGGTCAACAAACATGGGGTTTCTAGTCTTCCACTTCTACTACACCGACACGATTGCGGCTCTTCGCTTTGATCCATTTGATGACGACTATCAGGTGTTGCTCTCCACTTTCTTTAATATGACCTCAGTTTGGAAAGCCCAACCAAACAGCCCATACCATGTCTTGTCTCCTTGTGCACTCTTTCCTGTGGCCTCACTGGAGAACAACGGATATGGTCGATGGACACGTCTACGCGGCGGTGCTAGTAGCACTTTGCCCTGAGGCTGCAAAGACGTACTTGTACGGCAGCTATATCAAGAGATGTGACGCGTGCAGTGCCAACCTCTCTCGCTCCTCGGAATTGAAAAGAAAGGGATAGCCCCCATTGCTTGGCCAGACCGGCCAGACCGACAAGTGTCGGGATTTGCGAACCGCCCATCGATCGTACCTGGCTGGGGCCAATTGATTGGGAACCGTGGTTTCGCTTAAGCAGTGTTCACCCACGCCCCCCTGCTCCCGGATGCAGACCCGTTCATCCGACTCCCCGGCAGTGTGGTTGTCCAACAGCGAAGGTCATACAAAAACGTACCTGGCATCGCGATCCCGCCCAGCTTCCTTTCCGAGATATGCAGGACGCGAGGGGGCCTTATGATATTCACGTACTAAGGCTAAATGCGCATCCCGGTCATAACGCTTGATCGGAATCCTACTAACTACCTAGTTCACCACCACCCTTGCTGTTCCTGATGAGGATTAAAACCCCTGCCGGCCGCGATCCCCGTCTGTCTATCCAGATGGGGAACATCGCCTACCATGAGTTCCTCGCAGAAACTCGTGTCACGGCCACATCCCCGACACTGGACCCACGCCAAATCGTCAACATGGAGACCCGAAAGGCCATGATGGACGACGCCAAAGAGATGCAGACGGCCATCGACCTGGCCTGCCGGGAGGCCGGAAAGAGCGCGCCCCCTTACTTACTGTCCGAGCTCATCGGCAAGGGCAGTTACGGCCGCGTCTACAAGGCGACGGACCGACAGACGGGCGGCGTCGTGGCCATCAAGATGGTCGACATCGAGGAAGGGGACGGCGTCAAGCCGGGGGCCGCGGACACCTACGGCGACATCCAGAAGGAGATCAGCACGCTCAAGCTGCTCCGCGACGTCGGCGCCGCCAACGTCAACCTTGTCGTCGACGCCTTCATGGTCGAGCAGTCCATGTGGATCGTCACAGACTATTGCGCCGGCGGCAGCGTCGCGACGCTGATGAAGCCCTTTAATGCGGCGGCGTCGATGGGGAGTAGTGGCCCGCGGCTCGACGAGAAGTGGATCATCCCGATATTGCGGGAGGTGGCCGAAGCCATCCGCTGGATCCACAACCACGGCGTCATCCACCGAGACATCAAGTGCGCCAACATCTTCGTCACCCAAGAGGGCGGCGTCCAGCTGGGCGACTTCGGCGTGGCGGCCATGGTCCAGACCAAGTTCGACAAGAGACGTACTGTCATCGGTACTCTGCACTGGATGGCCCCCGAGCTCTTTGATCCCGTCGTCTCGTACGGTCCTGCTGTCGACATCTGGGCGTTTGGAGCAGTGGCTTACGAAATGGCCTGCGGATTACCGCCGAATGCCATGGAGTCGCACAGGGCGCGTGTTGACCCATCGCAGTTTGGCGAGTTCCTCAACGGGCACATTCCGCGGCTCGAAGGACCCGAGTATTCCGATGGGCTGAAGGATCTGGTGGCATTCTGCCTGGAGAAGGACCCTGACCGGCGTCCCATGATTGACCGCGTCGTAAACCACCCATACATCCGCCAGACCTCGTTGGCATACCCAGCTGCCTCGCTTTCCCAGCTTGTGCGGAACTACAGGTTATGGGAGCAGCAGGGTGGCGTTAGGCAATCACTACTCAACCCCAACATCGGCGCGCAAATAGCGGCCGATCGCACTGGGGCTGATCAGGAGCAGGACGAATGGAACTTTAGCACAACTTTGGAGTTTGACCAGCAGGTTGAGGACACTGGCCCTTCGGCACAGGATCTTTCACAAAATATGGTACCTCCGCCGCTACGACCGAAGGGCAGGCGCCGACCTCCGCCTCACGTGCTTGAACGACTTAAGGCTCCTCTAGAGAAGGTTTTTGATCCCAACACCAAAACAAACTACACAGAGAACTCGAGGACATATTATGCTCCTGGCGGTGGCGATAGTGGTGATGACGGTGGTGATAGTGGCATGCCCTCGTCATCAGCGCCGGATCTGCCACTCCGGGACGACTCGAGTACAGCTGCGATACGAGAATCGCTGATCGACCTGGACGCCTCACTCGGAGACAGCTTCGACACACCAACATCGTCGATGGATGACATGTCCACTCTCCGACCAGCTGCCCCTGGTCCCATGGCCTTTCCACACTCGGCCGCTTCGTACGAACCAGCTAGCGGACTGTCCAACCGAGGAATACCGAGGGAGGGCCCCCGGGCCCGCCCCCTCTACCTCTAAGTGGCTCGTTCTTTCCTAACAACTCGAAGCCCATGCCGAGCCCGCAGCCGCCAGGGAAGAACGGAATAATGCCCAAACCAATCAGAAGCAATACCACATCCATTTTCGCTCAGCAGCGCCAGATGGAATGGCGGTGGCCGAGCAACGTCCCGCCCTTGCCCCGGAGCAGCAGTGCGGGACGAGGCCCGCGTCGCTCCACGGCAGGTAACAATTACAGCCATCATCAGAACAACACGTCGAATGGCCGCGGCCGCAGCCCGAGTCCCAGTCCCTTGGAGATTCCGATGCCGGCCGACCGCGCTTCGCTAAACAGCTTGATCGACCTGGACGAAAGCCTGTTTGGCATTACGGACGATTCCACCAACAAACACATCTCGCCCGAGTACCCCAGCACGCCGCCACGGTCGGCCAACGGCACCGCCGCCCCCTGGTCGTCGGCCGGCATGTTTTTCGGGGAGGAAGGGCTGTCGATGAGCCCCTTCGATGGAACTGCTATACCACCGACATTACCCCACAACATAATGGACTATACTCCCCCAATCCCCGAAACTTCCCCGCCCCCGGCCAATTTCCTCCTTTCCCCACCGGACGAAGAGGACGAAGACTTGGACTTTCAGGGAGGAAGCGGGGGGCGGGGGCGGGGGCGGGGGCGGTCATGATGATGATGAACACGATGACGATGACCACGGCCCGTTCTGGCTTCAGTCCGTCATCGACCCCCCCTCAGCGCAGGTGATGGAGGGCCGCGCGCCGCGGCGGGCCGTCGCGGATGAGATGAAGAGGTTGCTTGGGAGCTTGTCGGGGCACCTCAGCGACGTGGGGAGGCAGGTCAAACAGCTCGAGCCGCGAAGGGCCGAGGGCGCGAGGCCTGGGTCTTGACGGTCCCGACTATTTGATCCGGAGACAGGAGTCATGTAAATTAATGTTCTCAGTGTATGTGGGAATTCTTGGGCGGGTTAGAGGGAAAGGGCGGGGATTGTGGTTTTGGTTGTAGTCGAGAAAGCGCTGCGGCACACACCTCCCGGGCCTAGCCCCCATCCTAACTAACCGTACCCGTTCTTAGGGCCGCGGGGAGCGTGCTAATGGGGTTGGCGGGATTGCTGTTTCGTTTACTCCGGTGATCCGGGCCATTCGTCCTATAGCGGGCAGTCTACGGGCGCATTTCAAATGGGGGCTGGATAATGCGAGTGGCAAAACTCGCCCGGGGGCTCCAGGAAGAAGACGGTCGGGTTCAGGAATCAAGGCTCCGGTTGCCATTGATAAACACAGAGAGCTCCCCACGATCGTGGAGGCGGATGCAATTCTATCCACAGCTGCTGTTCTGATCCCAACCCCCATTTTCGCGAGAATGATTCCCGGTTTCCTTTTAGCGTGGTTTGGCAAGGATACACTCTTTCGCACTCGTGGGAGAGCAGTTGGCTGTTGTTTCGAACCAGCTCTAGGCTAGGTAGCAACGGTGTGTCCTCGGGGGGCCTGGGCACCGAGACGATCTGCTCGATCCCGTCGATCTAGCTGGTTGACATTATCCGAGTATTGCTCCGTGGAAAAGCTGGCCAGCTCGAGATGCGTGTATTCAATCATGCTCCAAGCCCCAAATTTTAACTTCGACCAGCAGCGTAAGTGCAGTTCGGGTGCGTACAGGCTATGTCAGCCCACCGTGGCGAACGATTAATACTACATCACCCCAGCATCATCATAAAAATCTTGGTCCGACGCAGGAACACCGGACGGGCCCCAGACATTGGTCTCTCCCGTGCTCTAAAGCAGAGGCAAAGAAAGGATTGCTGCTGATGCTGATACTGGCGGAGTCAGGTCTCATCGATTCTTGTCTGAGACAATACTGCAGCACACCCAAATGTGTCGTCGTCCAACAACGAGTCAGCCCCTTTAGGTCGCAGTTCTTCGATATCTCCCCCAGCGATGCGACATTCTACATCCCACTCCCAAAATCACATACCTTTTATGGTAGCACGCCGACCCACATGAGCATGCTTGGATTCGACCTCTCCGGTTACCACGAGACCGTGGCTGGTCGGATTGTCAATCTCCTTCTCGTCATCTTTGGCAGTAGTGTCTGCTGCGCATTCATCTGTAGGTCAACTGCCTCCCCAACTAATTACCCATCTGGCACTTCTGCGTCCTCTTGCAATCCGAGATTGGCGGTAGCTCACGATCATTTTCCAGATTACCGTTGTGCCACTGTTCGTGCTTGGCGCCGTGTCCCCTACATAATATGGCGTAAGCCTCACCCCGTCCCTCTCTACATGGCAAGGCAATACGATAGTGAATCAAGAGTGTTGCTGTCGCCGGCCTCCTGTTCCGTTCGATGGAACTACCTGCTGACCCAGACGTTCGCGCCGAATCTAGTGGTCATCGCCATATACGCCGACTCGCTATTGTTCATGCTCGGCTCGTCGCTGACGCAGTTCACGTTGGACGCCAATGACAACGTTCGAGTATGCAGGGCGACCATTTTGCTGTGCATCACGGCCTATCTCTCCAGCAAGCTTCTCATCTACCTCTTCCTGGTTGACAGGGCCGTGAGTGTCCATATCACTTCCGCTTCACCTTCACCCTTAATGATGGGCAGTCGCTTATGCTTTGTTTTGGAACAGCATATCGTCCGAGGCACCACGAAGGGCAGGTTGAAATCCAAGTTATACCTGTTCCATCTCGGGTTCATTTTGGGCAAGTTCGACCCGGCTTCCACACACTGCGACAGTCACTGTCGCGCCTCATCATGACGAGGAGGCTAACTGGCTCATATAGTTTCCAATTTCGTCTTCCTGGTCCTGTTACTCGCATTGTAAGGCCATCCTCGCCACATTCGCAATCTGCATCGATCGAATCACACTCACTGACCACTCGCTCTGGGTATCAACAGCCACGCCAACGACATCACTTCAGACGGCCTCTGCGTGATTGCCGTAAACCACGATATCCTCATCTGCATCTGCGTCGTCGATGTTATCATCAATGTGGGCACCATTGCTTTCCCCAGTGTACGCGGGGGCTTAAACTGACAGTGGTATCATCACAGGTCTATTTGACTGCCCTCTTCCTCCGGCCCATTGTACAATCCCACTCATTCCATGGCTGGTTACGGGGCGTAAACTCGTCGAAACACGGGCCGCTGGATTCCAAGCTCCGCTGTTTAACCAAGAAGACCTTCTTGGGCACATGCTGCACGCTGCTCAGCAGCTTGTCGTAAGTTACATTTCATCATCTCAGACCCCTTGATTTTGCCAGCGTCGCTCATAAAGAAAAACGAAGCTAATGCGAAAGGACATCCTTTCGGGTAGGAATCTTATTGGGCAAATGGTCTTCGATGGCCAACCATACTGGTTATGCCTGCTTTGCTGTGGTGCCGATGGTTTGTGCTTTCTTCATTCTTTCGTTCTACTTCCCCACATCACCCTTTCCGCCTTATACAAGAACAACAAAACCAGAAAAGAAGCAAAGCTGACCTGGGATCACTTCCTACAATAGTACTGTTTAGCGCTATCGTCATCCAATGCATAACCAGCAACGAGCATTCGGCGTCCGCCATGAGCGGCACACCGGCCGGACGCGGCAGCGGCGGCTCCTGGGACAGCAGCAACTACTACCACCCGAGCACGTCGCGTCGGACGGGGTCCTCGACATTGTGCGAACGGGGTGGCGGTGGCGGTGGCGGTGGCGGGAGCGGCGGTGGTGCTCCAGGTGATGGCTCCGGCCAGGGCAGCCAGGACATGGTGTTGGGGCCGATCCAGACCGTGCCCGCGCCAACGCTGGCGAAGGACGAGGGGGGAGGGCCGTGATGGGCCCCGTCGCGAGCGCGGAGTCAAGGGACTACGGTGCGGAGCCGAGGGCTTACTGGGCGGTATGAGGCCTGCATCTTGTCTTGGCTCCTTTTGTTCTTTTTGCTTTTTGACTCATACCAGTGCAGGCCAGCAGAAGCAAGTGACTCAAAGCCGAGCAAACTCAACATATATCGACTCAAAAAGAAGGTATTATACTCCAATGCCCCCAAATTCTATGTCGGTGGTTGTTTATACATGACATATCGACTGTGCCCATGTATGACGTATACCTTGCATGACTGCGACACCGGCCAAGTATTACGGCAACCTCGACATAATATATGTTAGCGGACTTGTACTGGATATGTGACAGATCTCGCCCTGTTGCTTGGCGCAGTGACGCGACCTGAACCACTATTAACTGGCGACCGCAGAAGCAGCTACGACTCTAACAGTACCACAAGTGGCGAAGCCCTCCAAGGACAGGAATGTGCGAGATCATCTATCAGACAGGCCGCCATGCAGATTTCGAAATATACAAGAAGGAGCGGGTGCCGTTGGTGGTCGAGAGGGAACAAGTTGTGAAGCTTGAGCGCCTGGCTACCTCAGCTGGCTTCTGGGGCTTGAGCCAGCGGGGGGCTGGGAGACTTGGCAGCAGCGAAGTAGGCACATCCACAAGCAGCGGCCCCTACAAAGAGAAACGGCACGCTACCAGTCGTAGGGGGCAGCGGTGTCACTGTCACCCAACAACGAAGACTCTGCTCATTCATGATGAGATATTACACAGGGACCTGTCATTTTCGTGAGGAAGAGGGATTGTAGCATCTATCAAACGTCGATCTGGATTCACAGTTAGCTACATACTCAAGAACACCCGAGCTCATATATTCCCCGTATATGTTTATCTAAGTTTCTGTCTTTCTGTTGGCCGAAGCGAGGCCCCGCGGTGGGACTTTTACTCAACGTGGAAATGTATGTCCCTTTACCGAAAGCGCTGATATCGGGCTCGGGCAAAACCATCACGCTTCGCCCAGAAAGAGGCCGGGGATATCAGTGACTTGAATGCAGTCATCGTCAAGTTGTCCATTATCGTCCGAGTGTTCGACGGCATACGCCGCGCTGCGCACCTGCTTCGGCTCCACGTGCTTAGCAAACATGGACGTGTCTGGTGTCGTAATCGAAAGAAGCAGTGTATGTATGTTGCAAGAAGAGCGTCTCTTGTATGATGATTTTCTGGGGCTTGGTTGTATGTAGTAAGTAGGTAAAGCTCACGATTTCGTATATATAGGCAGGTAGACCGTCGCAGCAAGTTGGGTGCCCGGCTGAATGAGTACACCAAGTTCAACAGTACTCTACATATTGACCTTGCGGTCATTCACCGCAAGAAGTTCCCATATTGATTTCCATCGTCTCCCGTCATCCCTATAAGACTCGTCATATCTGCCGCCATGGCAAAACAAGGTCAACTGAGCGGCAAGACGGCGAGTATGTTACACCCCGAGCCATCACACTCCTTTATCAAGTACGAGGAAGCACCATCTGGCCTCCCACGTGCCTAGTCGTGACTGGGTCCTCCAAGTCCAATGGCGTCAGGGGTTGCTATCGCAGTGGCTCTCGCTGAACAAAAGGAGCAAGCGTAAGTGACGTTCGATATTGGCCAGGAATGATGGTCGGGAAGCTGCTAAAAGTCCATAAAAGATCATCGTCCACTACGACAAGTCCGCAAAAGGGGCAAAATAGTTCGACAAACCCTTGCAAAACATGGGCGTCAAAGCCGTCATCGCCATCCAAGCCGACGTCGCCAGCGCCGACTTTGGCACCAAAATAGTCCGGGTCACGCTGGAAGCCTTCGGCGCGACCACCCCCATCGGCATTGTGATCAACAACGCCGGCATCTCCCGCACCCACGCGGCCATCGCCGACGTCCCCCTCGGCGCCTGGGATAGCATCTTCCACACCAACAACGTGCGGGCCCCGTTCCCGCTGATCCAGGCCGCTTTGCCGCACATGTCGCAGCCGGGCGGGCGGATCGTCAACATCGGCAGCGTCGCCGCCAAGATCGGGCGCCGCATGTTCACGGTGTACGGGGCCCTCACGTCGATGTCGGTCTCGATGGCGGAGGAGCTGGGGGGGCGCTCGGGGTCACGATCAGGGTGGTGGCGCCCGGGGCCCATCGATACGGAAACGGGGACGCGGGGGTCTGTCGTTATGGAGAAGTTGTATCGGAATATGCATATTAAGCGCGAGGGGATGCCGCTCGAGGTCGCGGGGGCGGGGGCGTGGTTGGTGGGGGAGGAGGCTGGGTTTGTTACGGGGCAGTTGATTTCTGTTGATGGGGGGTGGGGGACTGGGTGGCCTTGAGGGAAACTTGGAGTATATAGTCCCTGTATCGCGCGGTTTGTATCGGTGGTCAACTATGGCAGAGCAAAGACGGGAGATGTATCAACTCGAGATATAGGCGGCACGTATGCACGTATATGTATTAGAAATAGATCGTTTCTCTCCCTCTTCGTTTTCAGGTAGTTCTGTATGCTGCATTATGTAAAACACACGTTTTCCTTTGTTACAATTTACCCACCCAATCTCTAATAAGAGTTCAGCAAGTTCTTGCTTCATCACTATTGGGCAGCCACTGGAGCTGTGACCGCGAATCCTTCATGGTTACCGGCCAAGGCTTGCCCTTTTGTCTTCATCCGAACCTAGATCCATGGCAGTTCTAATACACTATCCTTCAAAAAAGCACAGCATGCAGGAACCAGTGACGCAGGACCGCGCCGCATACTTGCGTATGTAGTCAGGACACTGCATGTGCCGTCCAGTCTCAGGGCTACACCTCTTATCGTCAGTTTACTGATTGGGCACTTGTCGTCGCACCATCACCCGAGCTGATCGCTAGCACAAGCCCATTCTCAATCTTAAGCCACCCACCCCGGTTCTTTGGATGGAGTCTTTCGAGCCATGGACTTTTCATTATTGACTGGGACCAGCATCCCATGCCACGTGGGTTTCGAGGTTTAAGCGCAACGGTTCTTTCAGACGAATAAGGGGCGATCAGGGAAACTGCGAATAAGCAGCTGCCAGATTCGAGCCTAAAATATTAGGCCGGATGAAAATTGCGGGGCCAGATTAGCAGGCAAGCAGGCAAAGTGGTGCGGGTCGGGATTCAGGCACGCTATGCAGCACCTTCCTTCTGTGATGGAACATGGATGCGTGCATGGGAGGAGGTGTCAAGTCGCATCTGTTCCATCTGTTCCATCGAGCTCGCTCCCCAATCAGGCCAACATGACGAACGGCATGATATCATTCGAAATCCTTCGGCGGCTTTCGCAGCGCGATTAGCTCAATCTGGCCATCCAGTTCCGACAGGATCGGTTATGTAGCGGGTAGTTACATACAGCAGCATAGCATGCCCGAAGAAAAGACGACCGACCGACCCCCCCAACGCCCAGTCCAGGCCGCCAGGGCTAATTGTTGTGCGTAGGACTTCCCTCCCAGCCGGCCAGGAGTTTTTTCGGCTGCCCCTCCCCTGCCAAGCATCCCACCGATTGCCCGAACGAGCATGGTGCCAAATAGCCCGATGAGGAAGACCCGCCGCGGGGAGAATTGATCAAGACAGGCAGGCCCCCCGAAGCGGGCGCGCTTGTAACCCAACCCGTGCAACCATGGCTGAGATTCTGCCACAGGCTTTGTTCGTCTAAACGAGCGTTGCTGAAGGATGCCTTCCCGCCCTAAATCTTGCCTGCTTTGGGAAATGATGTGCAGGACTGCCATATGGCAGAATCCTCCCGCGTGCTGTATCACACGTGGGTAGCGGCTCCTTCACCAGATAGATTAGAGACCCCGAGACAGAGAGAGAGAGAGCTGAGCAAGCCAGGCGCGGCACCAGAAAAACTTACCGACCGGTTCTGTCTCACCACACATCATTGCATTGCAAGAAGTAGGTATGTTTGTAAGCTCTCTCCCTCGTATTATGTACGCGCTGCGCACCATAGCTTACAGACACACAGACACCGGCACAGGCACACAGCCAAGCACCACCAAAACTGCGCCCACGCCAAAAGCTGCGCCCGCCGCCCTCCCTCAGCCCTAGAACATTACGCCGTATCTGCCAGAAGCAATATACGCGATTCGGTCGTTTACCAATCGCCGCACGGGAGAGGCGTCGCCGTCCTGAGTGTAGCCGCCGTGTGCAAGCCAAAGAGCAAGCCATGTGCGGGGGACGGACGCGACGTCCTTTTTTTTCTACAGGGGTTTGGAATCTACATACCTCACGATTAGTGAGATGGTCCTGCCTCCGTATTCGCAGACCTGTCGGATATCGACAACACCCAAGCACCGACCGAGTAAGCAATCTTTAGTGTGATGACTGCCCGCCTTCAGGGTCCAAGCGGCGCTCAATACAATTCCATGTGGAAAAAGGGTCTTTCATATACCTCACCAGAAAGATCTTACGCTGCACTGGGGCACTGGAGCTTCGACAGTCAGCAAAAAGAGTGCGAATGCGATCTAACTCGCTTCATCCTGCTGCAACGGGGCATGCCTGTCGTCGCCCACTGCTCTCATTATCTACCTAGGTAACTGCGAGCTGGGAAGTGGTCGCCTACTTGGCTCGAGGTCCAACTCCGAGTGCATGATGGGAACGCCCCACGAATAGAAACAAGAACGTAGTGAAACAACGAACTTCTTCAGACATGATATGGTTCATTCGAAGGCGACCGCAATTCGAGAAGACTCTCTCGGGGATCGTCCCAGGCGCCCATCCGATTTGTGGATATTGCGGTCGGCACCTCGCGACAATTCCATGGTTCTCCAGCACTGACCTGACGGAACCGAACCAACACCAGCAACGCAACCAAAAGACATCACGGTCCGCTTCACGATGTTCGAGGAAGCTAGAGGTTTAATATATCTCATTCGGGTCCAGTACCCCCATTGTTAGTTGGCTTTAAACATAGTCGCATCTGCGCGCATCTGCAGGCCCATCATGGCCATCTGCAACTCTGCTTCCCAGCATTATTTTTAGCAGTAGGTAGGTATGACTGGACCAGAGGTCGCACCACCCCTACAACTTCTTCGGGCTACGATCCGCGCCCGAGAAGTGCGCGAGCAGTGCAGACCACTCCCTGCAGAAGCGGCACAGCAACTCTCGAGTACGGTACACCCTCGCACACCTCGCATACCTCGAGCAGTCAGTCCGCTTCAAGTGGTTGCCACCTGCATGCCCTGCATACTGTATTGATCCCTCAAACGTCAGCAGCTCCATTTCCTGGCAACCTCTGCACTCCATTTCTCACTTACTGGCCCGACTGCCTGCACTTTCTTCTCCTCTTCCCCCCTTGTCCCTTGTCATCACCCAACCTGCCACGCCTGCCTGCCACTCTGACCCGAACCGGAGTGATTACTACCTACATTTGATCTTACTGCTACCTACTACCTAACTAACCCTACTTTACTTAGGTGGACATAACGGAGCAACCCTCAACTACCAGGCAGACAGACAGAAGATTGGATGCATCGCGAGAGTTGTCGCTGCCCTCTCCCCCCAGGTTGTTCTTATACGAATGCCTTTTCCTTCACTACTATTAGTTCCCTTAACCACCTAAGCCCCTACCCGGCGCCATGGATCCACTTACTATTTTAACCACGGCTAGCACGCTCTCGAGCATGCTCAGTGCGCTCGACAGGACCATCTCCAATACGACCGAGGTGCGGGGACACTGGCAGGACGCCGATCTGACGGTGCTTTTGCTCGAGAACCAGCTCGCGACGCTGCGCACGGCGCTCGGCCAGATCAAGGACTGGATTGATGGCTTCTCCGCGTCGCCGGTCGGCTTTCCCGAGCTGCACTCGCAGCTGGTCATGGACCTCGACCGCTGCTTGATCTGCTGCCGCCTGCTGATCGCCAACGTCGACTCGGACGTCACCCAGATCCACCAGAACACCGTCGTCAGCAATAACATGCCCAACAAGCTGCTGCGATTGATGAGGACGAGGAGCCTGAAGAAGTCGCAACCCATGATTCAGCAGCAGACGACGGCTCTGATGTTTCTGCTCGGCGCATTCAATGCGTAAGTCCACTCACTTCCAACTCTCCATCATTAGCTTTGGCTTTCGTTGCCTATGCCATGCTGCTTGCTGCTGCTGTTGCTGCTGCTACCCGCCAGCTAGCTGTTATGTCGTCGGCAATGCACCGAACACTGCATATGTAATGCATCCCCCGCCGGAACGTGTCGCTAATTGAACTGGATGGAATTCACAGTGCCGCCATATCGCAACAAAAAGAACTGCTCGATCAACCACAAACCAAACGTGCATTGCAGGCAATAGAAGAAGACACCTCGGCCCTGTTTGCGCCCCGCTACTCGAACCCCAATATGAGCGCATCGTCGCCCTCTTCATCAACCGCCATGGCCAGTCCCGGTTTTGCCAACACACCACGACCGTCGCTTAAATCCGACTTTAGTAACGGACCTGTCGTATCTAGGATATACGAGACTTGGATCCAGAACTCGACGGAAGCGGCCCCACCTTACCAACCACCGACGGACCCGAACTGGCAACGGTCACTGGCCGATGTCAAGGAGCATCACCCCGTCCAAAACGGCGAGAGCTCTGCTGTCGCCGGCAGAGTAAATGGCCATCATTCGAGGGGTGGAAGGTATAGCGTGTTGTCGCCAGTGATAAACGGCGACAAGTTTGTTGCCGAGCCCATCCCAGAGCAGGTGCAAGTTGAGCCGAATGACAAGTTTATCCTCTTCCCGCGCGATGAGGATGATGGCAAGATCGTCGTTGACTCGGTTGAGACACAGGAGAAGTTCATCACCACCCCCACAGATACGAATGAGAAGTATATCGTCAGTGGCGCTACACCCACTTCATTAGAGAGCAGTGACAGGTTCACGGACGACATGCCGGAGAGCCCCTTTACACCCACCAGTTCCCGCCCGGGCAGCTGGCTTGCACCGGCCCGCTCCAACAGTGTCATGTCCGCCAAAAAGCAAATGGAAGCTCCTTCGCAAGAGGCGCGAGAAGAGCGAGGACCAGAAACGGTCGCTTGCGATCGACAGCGCCCTGAAAGAAGATTACAGAAAAGAGAGGCAGCAGCAGCAATACAAGGCACTACTTTTCGGCTCAGACTCACGACTACACATATTGACAGCGGCCAAGATGCTCGACAAATCGAGGTCGTACACTAGCCAGGAACTGTACGACTACCGGACCACGATTTTGAAGTTGGTGAGGAGATACACGCACAAGCTCATCCGGGAGATGCGGCAACAGCAGGTCAACACGCATGCAAGATATCTCTGGGCCTACGTTGAGGTGTTGGAAAGCTATTACAACGGTGGCATCAACGACGTCGACACCGGGCTCCCCGACGAGTTGGATGAGAGGTTTTACAGCGCGTTGGAGAACATCCTTCAGGATCCTCACATCGCAAGCATGGTGAAACCTTCGCCATCGGCTACGATTGCCAAAGAGCCGAAAGACTCATCCTGGCCCAGAGCTGCAGAATAGTAAGCCATCCTCGAAACGCAGGCGCATTTTCCGGTTCGTACTCTCATGACTGGGGCATTTGACTGACTTGACTATCACAGCTTCTTTTCGTCTTTACGTCGGATAACAATGCCGACTTACGTTCCCACCGGAATGGACATCATATACGCAACGACATTCGCCTCAACAACAGGAGGCATTACCAAGACGGACATTCGCGAGCGCGAGCTCGGCGTCGACTTCCTCGACATCGGTGGCCTCACCGGCAAATGGAAGAAGTGGATCCATCAGTTCGAGGAGGCCCGCTTCGTCGTCTTCGTGGTGGACCTGGAGGAGTACGACAAACCCGAGGTGATGCGCGATACCATGGAGCTCCTCAATGCCGTCGTCAACTCGCAGTGGTTTGCGGCGGCGTCCATCATCCTGCTGCTCAACGTGCCCCCACTCTGGACTGTCCGCAACACGGCTAACCCGCGCGACAACGTCAATATCCCTAAGGCCGCCGACGAAGTTCTCAAGGGCTTCCAGGCCCGCAATCTCGAGAGGCTGTTCATCTCGCCCTGCAGCATGACAGTCGACGGCGGCGGCGAGGCCGCGATGCAGTACATCCTCTCTGCTGTCAAGGAAGCGATCCTGATCAAGGCCTTGACCACGGTAGACGACACAATAATGTGAGAGTGAGAACGAGAGGGTGTGTCTTGTAATGTTTGGGTTTTAATCTTTTTTTTCTTATGATTTTAGCGGGGGCGCAACGCGAAGTACGTTCAGAGGGTACTGAACCCCGATTCCCGGCTCTTCATTCGGCATGCAACATTTCTGCCATCTATCTGTATATATACACCTACCTACCGTACCACCAAGTATGTTGGAGCCGATATCCATGATCATTTAGTCAGTTGTTTTTAATCTCATGTTCTACAGCGGAAACCACACTCAAGAACTGGACACACAAAATACCCAGACGCAACCGGACCTACTAGGGTTGGCGGTTTAGCATATCATACGAGAATTACAATACACAATGTTTCAAAAGCGTTCTGTGGTGCCATAGTATATTTGGAGACGAAGAAACCTCTCAAGAAAGTGAATGTCCATCCCTCGTGGGGCAAGGGTTAGGATACGAGCTGCGCCATCTGCTGCCAAGTTGAATGCTTGAGGTGATGGGAGCCGCAAGATTGTCAGCTGTTTGATTCTAGCCTAGGATTCGGATCCCTGCTGCTTGACGTCAAGTCAGACTCCGGTGATCCCTGGATGTCGGATCCGAGATGAGGTCAGACCGAGTCCGAGCATGGTATATACATAGTTGCGATGCCTCGCAGATTCCAAGGCTCGCTCTTTCGTTGCTCTCCACCGGGATCGGCACCATGCACAATGCCCAACAGAACCGAGTTGGAAACCCGGCCGGACTCCCTGGGAGTGTAGGCGTGGTGGTTGGTCCAGGGTTCAAGAAGACACAAAGGCTGGGTTACCGGAGAACCTGGACATGAAGGTCCGCGCCCCTATCTCTATAGTTGACGCCTTCGCTCGTTGCTTGATGCCATGGACTGCTTTCAAAGTCGGCAAGCGTGCGGCGGGTGGCTGGGTGGAAGTAAAGGGGCGAGATGAGTGGCTATCAAGGATTTCGTATATTAGGCGGAGTGGCGTCCCAGCTCAAGTCGCAGGCATGAGTTTCATCACATGGGTTATGAAAGTCCTCCACAGGTTGACTATGGATTCTAGAAATTTATTCCTGTGGAGAAACATGAATACAAGAAGCACACGACGTAAGAAGGGGATGGGGAAGTCATGAAATGTTCCTCTCTTTAGCTGTACGAGACTGTGACGCGTGTGCCTGATTACGCGTGTTCCAGTCCTTGGTAGCTACCTATATCGACATGATTTTGCGTGAATGAACGTCCTGAGTAGTCTCTGGAAAACAAGGTGGCCACGAGTAATCAACCTGGCCTCAAGAAACGGCAGGTTCTATCCTTCAACACAAAATACTCCTACAAGTGACAAGGGGTGCCCAGTATGAGCAGCCAAACAAGACATGATCTCATTCTTATTCCACCTCAAATTCCGCCTCGAGTTCCTTCCTTTTCTAGTCTCTCCTTGACCAGTTTCAGCGTTGCGCTGGGCAGGAGCTCCATGTCAAGCAGCTCCAGGCCACCGAATTTCTCCACTGCTTCCGCGCCATGATGTTGAAGAATTCGTCGCCAGTAGTCCCCAATATCGTCGCCCCAATCGTTGTCGATGCCCCACTGACAGTCAGAGTTCTTGTTTGGCCCGCGCAGGAAGGTTCTCAAGTCACCCTTATCGTACAACGTACTCATTTCAAAGGGAGTTTCGAGAAGCTTCCCATACACATCCACCAGCGTGGCGGCAGACGAGGAAAGCCATTGCCGGTCTTCTTCCTTGTGAGACTTCTCGAGTAGATACGATGGGCTGTGGTTTGTAACATGGAGCGATGTACACAACCAAATGATGGGCGAATTTAAACCAAGACCGCCTAGCTCGACAGGGAAGAACAGATATGCATTCGAAACATCTTTCATACCGTACCTTTGCTTCAACAAAGCTTTGACATGATCGTCGAATCTGTAAAAGCCTTCGAAAATACCATCTCCATCGTCCTCGCGATCTTGTTTGAACAGCATACGCTGGATCCGTGAGTGCGTTTCGATGAATATCTCCAGACGGCCTTGGCCCATAGACTTAGCCGGCAACGCGAACATGGAGGTCAAATTCTCCACGTGGCTATTCCAGGTCTTTATAAGCGAGATTATGCTTGTTTGTTTGTTCTCCAGCATAGTTCGGAGCTTGGTCACGTATTTTCCGATCACTGAGTGGTCGATCTCAAACCCTACCATGGAAGGTGACAGTCGCCAAACGCCCCATTTGATGTCCCCCTGCGGTAATGGTTGATGCACTGGCAGCACAGGGTTGTGGTAATTGTGAAGGCGAACACAGCCAGATTCGTGGTTGCAGATCTGAGTACCGGTAACCGTGGCGAACTTTTGTATCGTCGCCCAAGCAGTGACGACTTGTTCCTGTGAATGGCTCCAAAAGCACAGGTCGGTGAACGAGCGGTGTAAAAGACCGCCGCGTGTTGCTTGGTTTACTGCCATATCGAGACAGAAAAGGACGACTTCGCCGAAAACATCGCCGAGGACGTGTGAAGGGGACATCCCCCTGGAGGCGCATTCGAACATCGGAGCTCGCAGGATTGGTAGAGGACCTCAGAGGTGCCTCGAGAAAGGTCAGGAAGAACCCAAGCCATTTCTCTGAAACCCCGAAAAAACGGAGAATCTGATGCACTGTCTTGTGGGGGAGGAGATCGTCCCAGCGGCGGAATGATGAACGAAGCACGGTGAACTCGCCATGGAGTCTGACGTTGACGGCAATCTCTGTCGGTAGGATCTGGAAGATCTTTTGCTCGGCATCGGTGCGTCCATTGATATGGTCTCGCTTCTCTTGTTCTCCTGGTTTCGGAAGATCGATGAGACGAGAGACAAAGCTGTGCTTACGATGGAACTCGTCCCTCACATACGGTACGTAAAACTTAGAGCCGCAATATGTACTGAAGTCAGGTTGGCTCTTCAACCATGGGCCAGGCCAGGAGATGAAAGAGGCTAGAGCCTCTTTCCAGAAGATTGACCATCTGACGCCAATATAATGAAGGAAAATGGTATGGAGTGCACCCACTGGCGTAGGTGTGCGGAATTTCGTGCCTCATCCGTACCTTGGGACGATTGAGCAGTGTCTTCGTTGAAACTTTCTGGAATCGACTCGATGCCGCCTGAGCAAGACCATTCCTCTATCAACTTGGCGTGGAGAGATATGTAAGCGAGTTTAGTGCGCATGGTGTCGAGATGCGCCATCGTGTCGAGGTACGTCAACGCACGCTTCTCCCAATCCTGAAAAGTGGCATCAGAGAGAAACGAATTGCGTTGTGTTTGGGTGATGAAGGTGGCGAGGCTTTCAAAAAATTGAAGGGAATGTAGAGAAGCATCCGCGCCTTGGGGAGGGTAATCGGCTGGCTGGCCCAATATGGATGTCTTGAGGTTGTGACATGCTTTGATGCCGACGCGAAGAATGAGAAGGCGCTCGGTTCTGTTGTCCTCCAGCTCCAACATCTCGAGCAGTTTGGTCCTCAGTTCTTGAATCTTGGTGCGAAGACGGGACAGGTCGTCGATCGTGGCGCCAGTGATTCCATGCAGCGCCTGCGAAATGACGCTACCTGTAGACGAAGCCATGGTTGGTTTCGTCTTTGTAGTGGCTGAGTAAGGGTGGGAAGGATAGTCCTTGAAACATCCAAGAACATAGGGGACTTGGGGGTGTATTGGGCAAGTTGCCATGCGAAATGATTGATTTAGCTTTGTTGATGCAAATGGGTCGGTTCAATCTGCGGAAAAGCCAACCACTTTGCACCTCAGGCACACAATACGTAGCTGCCTTAGGTGCCAAAAATGTAAAAATTGCGTACACACTGGTTCTACACACAGGATCTAGCATTGCAGCTAATCACTGTTTAAACACCTTTGGATTTGGTTCACATGTCGCCCAAGACTCAATGATGGCGCTCTCTGGGAAACTTGATATCGGGCCACAAACTTAGACAAATGCCTGCTACTTAATCATGTTGAATAACGAGAACGAAACAAGTTCATCTAAAAGAGCTTGAAGCAACGCCTCAGTGCCATACGTACATCCAAGCTGTCCAGATAAGACGCTTGAGCCCACAACGAGGTCAGGACTCCTTGCCACTTCTGAAATGAAGGAAAAAAGCCGATCCAAGGAATGACCGCGAAAGAGGCCCTCAACCACCCGAACGCCATTACCAAAGCCCCAACGTTGGCCTTTACCAGACTGTAATTCGTGTTTTCCACGACCGCAGTGCTGGCACTGCCGATGTGCTGCCAGAACACAGAGGTCAAACCTGAGCAGTTGGCCACGAACAGCGATGTCATGGTACCCCTCGTTCTTTTGAGGTCGTAAACGAAGTTGATCTCTCTCTCACTGCCTTGACTGTCTTCATGCTCCTCTTTATCACAATCTGGGATGACACTCAGTAGCACCGTGGCTCCAGCAAGAATCATGGTTGCAAGCACCCTGTCATGTGGCTCTAAACACCATCATACGCAATTATGAGACGAGGGCTCATTGGAAATCAGCACTTACATCAATGTATAGTTGTTTTGTGGTACATGAAACTGCATGGCTAGGCGCTCCCCATGATCGTCACAGAACCAAAGCCCCGAACTTGAAGCTACACGTAATGAAGTGTACCCGATACGGACTTCTTGTATCATGTGGTTGCTGCCCTGAACCTGCTCCGATAAGAGCTGGGCCAGCTGGTGGTTGGAAGAAAATGGCTCAGAGGTCTCAGAAAGTGGCTTACTATTTTAGGAAAGAGAAATGAGGTAGATAATCTTCCGGCTGGCTGAGATACATTCAGTCAACAGTAGTGCTATATTCGAACAGCTTCAGTTGACATCTTCGACAGCCCAAGTCGTGACTAGATCGAACGCAGACTCACGCCAGAGTATCCCACTCGTATTACTGGCGTAACTAACTCTAGTCCATCCAATCCTTGCAGTTGGCATATCGGGCGGTCTCTCCGTGCCCTTGATCTTCATCGCCTTCAACCAGGAGCGGATCGCGGACTCAGCCGTAAGAAAGGGTTTCACCCAGTCCCTGCTCGTGCTGGTCCTGACGGAGGTCATATTGGCGCTGATCTGGACCGCGTCGCTAGGGAAGCAGCTCAAGTTCGGCGCGACGGTGCCCAACGTTCTCTTCGGCCTTTTGCTGGTTTTTTGAATAGGGGCTACCAAGTTGTTCGACGAATGGCAACTTGCGGATTGAAAATAGGGGTTCTATGCTTATAGTACTTTCGACGCTTAAATGGATAGGGGCTCGTCAGTGGCCTGACGCAGGGCAACGTTCGGACTGGGGGCCGGCGCATGCTGGCCAAAAAGTTCTTAATGGCATCATGACGCCCAATAACATGCAACCAGAGGAGGACCGCCGTGCATATGCCATCTTATCTTACGTTAGGCGCAGTTTCAGCTTACGGATGCTCCGGGTCGCTGGGACCTGATTACCAAATTGAGAAAACCGACACTTTTCCTACAAAGCCCCAACCCAAAACGCCGAAGCGCTGACGGTTGCTTTGATAGGCTGTCCCAGATTCTCCCGTCTTGGCGCGCCGGGAAGCTTTGTGTGGGTTAGAAGCTTCTATCCGCGTTAGCCGAACTGTAAAACGTTTCTTCGAGGCTATTTCGGGTACTGTCAAAGCGAGTCCGCGGCTTACGTTTGCTTCAAAGTTGGCCGTGGAGGCGTGGACTATGAACGGGCGTGTAGCACCAGAATATTATGTCGGCGCCGATGGCGCCCCCACGCAACCCTTCCCAGCCAAATACCCCTTGCGTCTTGGCTGCAAGTGAGCAAGATACGGACGTATTTGCTGCACGTTCCAGCCGGGCTAGAAACAACGACTGACCACCAGTCTTGATCTGCTTCACGATTATTTGTACACCACTCCCCAGGCATTGCAAGCTGATGCAGGCCTCTGGAGGAACCCATCCGCATGAACCAGATGATCCTAGCGTTATGTTGAATCTTGCCAGAGCCCTCACGGTTCGTCTCAGTCCAACATGATTCGAGTTCCCTCTCCGTACTGGTGGACCCCCTTTCTCATGGTCGCGTCTTTCTTCGTCGGCGTCATGTTCGCGATCGGCCATCATCTCTTCTATGCGTCTCTTGACGCGAGCCCGACGCAGGGCGCCGATTTCGTGTTCCTTGGTGCAAGCTACTCGAGTCAGCAGTTCAATCTCGCCGTCGGTACCGCCTTTGCCTTCTTAGTTAAAGCCGCGCTCGTCTTCAGTGTGTCCATAGCCTACATCCAGCTCTTCTGGCGACAACTGAAATACAACACGGAGAAAGGGCAGCCGTCGACGGTGGAGCACACGGACTCTCTGTATTCGGTCCTAGAGAGTCTCTGCTCGCTGTTCAATGCTCCGGTGATGTACAAGTACCCTGTACTATTCCTTGTGGCAGCAGCGGCTTGGTAAGCTATTCGCGGAATAAACAAAAGGTCACACTGGTATCTTTAACTGACTGGCAGCAGGTTGATACCCGTTGCATCCATCATAGCCCCGTCTACTCTATCTGTGTCTCTTCGTGACAGCGTGCTTGAGACTGTGATGGAAGAGGTGCCACAGATCGACTTTCTCAACCTCAACTACGCAGCTAACATGGCCGTGTACGAGGAAGCAGGAAACGGGTCCAAGTACTATTCGTACAATTATCCGAGCCAGCACTTGAAGCAGCTCTCCATGGGTGTGGTCGCCCAAAAGGCTATTCTTCCCATTGTACCTCCGTTCCCCAACGCCAGCTGGTCGCTGGAGTTCTCCGGCCCGAATCTGGTATGCCAGCCCGCGCCAGCGGATGAGCGGCTACGGATCCTTCGGAGCATCACTGCCTATACCGCGCAGGACGAGACGAGTTGTTATAGCATTCCCACGTACGTCGCTTGGCATGAACCATACGGGCCCAACTCGACCATGTCCGGGCCTTACTTCCGAAGTTCGCTACGCAACGACAGTTCGCCGCTGTCCCTTAGCAACCCAGACTCGGTCTTCCTCTTGCCCTGGGAGCAGAGGCGGGTCAGACAGGATTCCACGTTGTACGTTGCCACTCTGCCTAACGCGCTCGGGAAACGACCCTTTTCTAGAGCAGACAGCGGAAACGACTGCGTTTCTGGACTTCTTGACTCGGGGAACACGTCCCAGATCCCATTTGGTATATACGGTGGGAATGAGACTATGGTCCAATGCCAGCTGTATAACTCAACATATGCCACGAACTTTCAATACTCTAGAGGGGCACAAGATATCAATATAAAGATAACAGAGTTGGGTGATATCGTTCCATTCACTGCCTGGGTCAGAGGTCCCAACACCACTTCAAACCCGGAAGAGGATTGCGCGACGCTGCAGAGTGTGTTTGCAAACGAAACCACCAACGATTGCGAGGTGGACCAAACGCTATTATCCCAAATCGCCTACCAGAGCATCCTGCGCGCATTCTCGACATGGATCACGGGCGACATCTCCTTTCCCTCCACCAACGACGGCCCGAGGATGTCCCAGAACTCGCGCGTCCTGAGCACGGCCCTGACGAGCACGGAGGAGCTCAACTATCTGACGGACTATAAGTTGCATAAATGGCCAGCAGAGGCCTACGGGATGAGATATGCCGATCTCCAATGGAAGCTGTGGATGTCAAACGAGCCCGAAGTGGGGGGGTCTCCTGAATATGGACCCGACGGAGCCGAAACAACGATTACAGGAGACCTTGGAGACAATGTTCCGGAACTTTACCGTCAGCTTGATGAGCTCAAACTTATTCCAGTAAGATCTATCCACTCTGTATGCTGTGACCTCCTGTCCCTCGCTGACCGGGTCGATCTGCTATCTTAGACCAAACTACTCCAACCCCGCCACCGCACCCCCAAGGTCACAGTCATGCGCTCTACCTCGCAGACCGTCTACGTCTATGCGCCGGACAAGCTGTGGGCGGCGTACGGCGCGGCCGCAGCCGCCAGCTTTGCAGGAGTTGTCCTCGGCCTGATCGCCACGGCCGCGAGTCGTGGGTCCTACACCGGTTCCCTGTCGACTATCTTGCGCATCACCCGGAACGCGGAGCTGAGCGTCAAGATCGAGGAGGAGGATCTGGATGGGAAGGGCGCGTTGCCTGGGTATCTCGCCAAGGCTACTATGCGGGTTGGTGAGGGCCATTTTATCAAACATTGTGAGCAGATACCCAATGGTACGTATCGTGAGGTATCGTGAGGCAAGGAATGGGCCACCTATGGAGAAAAAAAAAAGAAAAAAAAAGCCCAGTCACACTTTAATATTAAATCATACCTTGGATACATCGGGTCTGCTAGCTAAAATCAAGACCACATCCAATCCATAATTTTGATCATGTTCGGAATACTGTTTCCAGTCTGTCGTCTGATCGGGACACAACGGCTGCGGGGAAGGGATTTTCGGACTCCTTTCCCCGTTACGACATTTGGGTGCTGTAATATACACACCTGTGGCAATGCGCGCCGATACCAGCCAGGCATAGCCACAGTCCTGCCGATCATTTCGAGGGGGCCACAGCCTCACAGTCGATGAAAGATTTATCACCCTTTGCCAGCCCACCCTGCTCCCCGATGTTCTTTTCTCCAACTCACCTACTTCCTTCCTTGTTCCGACCACAACGCTAACATAACACTGCCAGAAAGGCCTATTGTCGCTACAAGAACTATCTACGCCATGGAACACCTTAGCTATGGATCATCTCGGTCCTCATCAATTTTGCGCAGAGCATCACTTGACAGCTTACTTACAGACGAACGCAACTCGGGCCTCTCTTCAGAAAACGCTGGAGGTCTTGATCCGAGCTCCACAGAGACTACAAAGCCAGTGGGCTCAGTGCACTCTTCACACGGTACTACATCTTCAGAGGCTTCGGGGAAAAGCATCCGACATACTACCTCATCTAGTCCTAGTCGGTCTAGAGCCGCGGCCCCAGCGGAACGAAGGGGCTTCGCGCTGTCGCAATGGACACCTGAGATCATTTCTCTTCTTGTGGCTATAGGTTGCATCGCTGCCTTATTTACGACTCTGGCCTTGTTTAACGGACAGAAACAGCTTCATCTCCCGTACAATAATGTGCTCAATCTGAGCACCCTGGTAACTCTGCTGGCGACAGTATTCAGGTCTATGATCGAGAACGTCCTTGGTTCGGGTAAGCCCTTCTCCCATCTCAAGTTGGGTCTATAGCACATACTATAAAACGTGACATGTACCATACTAAATCATCACTGTTCCTGTATGTCGTTAGTCATTGGCCAACTCAAGTGGCGCTGGTTTCGATTTAGTCCGCACTCACTGGATAGGATCGAGACATTCTCTGATGCGAGTCGTGGCTCTTGGGGGTCATTGACCTTTCTTCTATCATACTTTCGCCCGTAAGCAAACGCTTTGACTCTATATAGGGTATCCTTACTTGCAACAGGGCATGTTGGGAACTGACATCTTGACAGGAGCCTGGCTACATTTGGTGCCATTATCACAGTCCTATCCACTGTCATAAGCATATTTTCTCAGCAGGCGTTGCAGACAGTCGCATGCCAAAAGCCTTCCGCACAAGGCAAAGCCTCTGTGCCCATTGGGCAAACTATAGGCGGCGTCGGAGGGCTCCAAATAATCGGTCCGAATGGCGCAAGACTTAGTATGGATTCCAGAATGTCCCTTATCGCGGGACTCGAAGAATCCAGAACGCCAAATTCACTTTCTCCAGAATGCACGTCTGGGAATTGTACCTTCCAAGCAACAGATGGCATTACCTACTCGAGCATAGGGTTCAGCAACGAATGCATAGATATATCACACCTCATCAAACTGAGCGGGCCAGTCCCCACGAATGCGACCGAAAGCACCTGGGACTCTCGTGGCAGCAGAAGCTATAGCTTGCCGCATGGAGTAAATGTCACACTTATAATACCTCTGAGTACTACCACGCCACCAACGACGATCGGTGGAATACTGTTCTTACTACCGCATCTACGCAAACATTTGACTCAAGACAGTCACTACTGGCGAACATCACTATAACAGAACGACAGAGAATGATCTTACGCTCCTCCATAGACGAAGCAATATTCCTCATGGTGACAACGAATCCCTGCCAAGACCCTGCAGCATACCACGATCACCTCGGCTGGTCCTGGCAACCCTTGCCAGCAGTTGACACGACATCGTGCGCGAAGCTCAATCTACCTGGCGTTTCAACACTCCCCGGATACTTTTCCGTGGTTGCATCCATATGCTTCTTCTATGCATCGATACAACGTTACTCGGGCTCGATTACGAACGGAGTTCTTCAGGAAGAAGTCGTCGGAGACCCAATCCCTCTATTGACGTTGGGGGACACGATCCCTGAAACGTTTGGAGGCATGGTCCCCGAAGGAGTATGGAAGTACGGATTCTCGAACCACTGCTTGATTGACAACGCGCTTCACACCAGTGCCAACTCCAGCATCTTCAACGTAACGGATGGGGTTGTCAGCGTCGGCGGTTTTCAGGCTCCGAAGCGGTGTCTATACGGACTCAATCGAAACTGGTCCACCGCTCTGAATAGAGTGTACGGCAGCATTGGCATTTCAGATTTGATCACGGGTGGATTTGCTGACAAACCTTGCTATCCTGGTAACAACGTAACTATCATGGTCTGCGACCACGCATGGTGGCTGGGTAACATGTTCAACGGGGGCAACGCCACCATAAGGAGTATCAGCGCCTTCCTGGATGCTGGCTTCAGAAGTTTCACGAACCAGCTGCGGACCTACGGGACGGACTGGCACAACAACAAGTTGGTGGCTTCAGGCACCGTGATGGAGACCACCGTCTGCACACAGTTCAACTGGGTGTGGCTGGTATACCCGCTCGCGATACTGGTTGGGACGTCGGTAAGATGCAACCCCTATCGGCTGCCCCCCCTCAAATGACCCCTCCGGATTTCAGATGATTCTAGAGCCCCTGAGCAACAACAACAGTATATAAAGGGGTTAAATCTTACTCGTCTGTCAATTGAAGTAGATCAATCTCTTCCTCTTTTTTTCCTCTTTTCACCACCACTAATATAACTAAAGAAGTTCGCATTGCTTAAACGGTCCAGGCCGTGCTGGCCGGCGGAAGTATTAACCGTGCGGTTAAAGATTATAATATTAATAGGGGCACCTTTCGTAACCGATTTAGGGATTAATATTTAAAAAAGAGCAGGATAAAATTCGGTAGTTATTTACCCTTACGGAAGAGACCTTTTTAGCTAAATGGGCCCTTTTCCAGGCCAGCCTAGGCTACGCACCTACGCACCGACTCTTTCGCATATATACCCAACGCATCCTCCTTATAAAAGGGGTCGATCACCTCATCGATAAACGATAGGTGCACCGTTTTTTAAAACGTTATCCAGCCCTTAGGACCGTACATACTAAAGCGATAGATTTCTAGCGCCTCGTATACATATTAAACGGGGCCGTGCGAGGGTTTTTTAATCGGTTTAATATTACTATTATCGTAAGTATACCCCCTTGATTTAAATTTAACGCCGATAAAATAAGAATTACGATAATAATAGGGGAGGGTATTATAGTAATCGACCCTGCCGCTTATTAAAGTTTAATACGGAACGATTTAGCTAATCGCGAATAGATAACTATTTTAAAGTATATTAATACTATTAATAATATTTTACCGCTTTTAATTATATTTAAAAGTTAATCGGTCTAGTAATAATAATTCCCTTAAAAAGAAAATAAAGTTAATTACGAGTATAAAGATTAAGCTTTTAAAGCGTTATTAAAAAGATAAACTTTTAATTTTATAGCCTTAAAATAGTTAAGAAAGATCTTTATCCCCTTAATTAAGCTTAATAACTTTAATTAATAGAGGCTCTTAATTTTAAATAAATATAGAAATTATATCGATAATAACTTTATATTAGCGGCGTTAAAGGCTAAGGTATAGCTCTTTTATTTATTATTACATAGCTCTTATATACTCTAGCCCCTAAATATTAGTTATTTTAGGGTTTTAAAAAGAGGTTCCGAAGGGAGTTCGATTTAGTATACGCCGTTATTAATAACAGCTACGTTAAAAAAGGGGATTTTTTTCGAGCCTAGGCTAAAGCACGTAAAATAGTTTTTACCCTTAAGGTTATCGCTGATAAATAAGCAGCAATTAGTATTTACCCTTTTAATATTAATAAACCGATAAATAATAGGCTTCGTCGCATTAATATAATGCGAGCCATCGATAAAACCATCGCCGCCGAGGATACGCGCTAGCTAATTAAACCGAAGGCTGAAAGGATCGAAACGCCTAAAAACAGCCGGTAGGTTAAAGATTCAAAGGCTGCGATGCTTAGGGTTAATGTTACCGCCGGTGATTCAACTAGGAGGTTACTATGGAAGAAGCTTAGTAAGAGTGTTAATAATTTAACGGCCCGGATTAGCCGGTTGGAGCAGGAAAAAGCCGGTCTAGAGGCAGATTTAGAGAAAACAAGATCTCAGTAAAAGAGGAAGGTCAACGAGGACCCTAATGAGGGCTTTGTATATATAATAAACATCAGGGAGGTTCAAGAGGACGTCAAAGAAGGAAGGCTAAGGAAGAGGCCGAAAAGGCCGAAAAGACGTGCCGATGAAGTAATGGAAAGTGATGTAAATCGAGCTGGTGGTGAGGGTGATTCTATTGTAATGCGCACCAGCCGAAACAGGCCTTAAAATGCAGTGTGCGTTGTTCAATTGACCTATCTATTGCTGATGTTATTGATTTTTACATCTATTTTAGGTATGTCATTTGAGGGGGGGCAGCCGATAGGGGTTGCATCTTACTCTTCATTGCTACATTCATCTCCAGCAGCGGAATGTTCGGCCATGCCAAAGAGACCATCTGGAAGTCGTCCGTCCTACCTTTGCTATTTTACGGTTTGGAGGATCAGCGCCAACGAGATGGTCTCAGGCTTGCGACAGCAAAAGAGCTCACTGCGATGGCGAAAAAGCTCAAAGTTGATTTCTCCACCAGAACAGGTGAATGGAAATTCCATGCTGTCGACGAGGAGGACGCAGCAGAGCATCCCCAAGAGGAGAGTGACCTCGAAGAAAGGGGCAACGAGCTCCAACATGGTCATACTGTAACCACACAGCGAAATGTATAAGCGTATAGACGCCGCCCCTTTGGCAGCTCGCCAAAGCCACCTTTCGGATTGGAAAGGCAGAGTCGAAGTCGGAGTTCACAGATCTGAAATTCTCATTTGGATTTCACACAGTCTTGAGCTGTTTCGGTAGTGGTGGATGGAGAACATGGCACGTATCGCGTTGGCCTGGTTATTCATTCGTTTTCGGCCTTGCAAAATAGAATATCCCTTTCATTATAAGAAGCTAGGTGTACATGGGTATCTAATCAATGCGTCAAAACTCCCCAACAAGTGCATGTAGAACTACCAGTAGGTAGCATAGCTGGATTTGCCACCGACGACTTTCGCGAACTCCTTCCCGATGACCTCATCTACGAACATGTTAGAAACGGTTGCCCGAAGATCACTGACACGTAGACGAGAGAGTTAAGTACGTACCAGTTTTTTCGGATGGATGCAGCTCATCGTACCTGTTATGGCAGTTAGTAACAAACCATCCCGAATCCGGGGGCGGGAGTGTAGCTTTACTTACCACATGAACGAAGAAAGCGGATTCTGCGAGTTTGTACAATCCGACCCGTTGAAATCACAGTGGTGATAATATCCCGTAACGTTGGCGGGCGCGTCAAAGTACTGCTCGGGCTTGTCATAAATGTCAAGCATCAGCTGGTGGACGTTAAACACGGTAAACGAAACGTGGGGCCAGCGGCGCGTCTTGTTCGCGAGGAGCTGGAACGGCACGCCGTAGTCGAACATGGTGTTGACGTTGGTGCTGTACTCGAGCACCTTCTGCTCGACCTGGGTGCTATTGCAGTTCTGCGTCTTGGTGGGCCAGTACTGGTTGTCCCCCCGCGCCGCCGCGCTGGGGCGCCGCGTACAGCGGGGTGCGCTCGAGGGGCGCCTGGTTGAGCAGGACGAAGCGGCGCCCGCCCTGGCGGTAGATGGCGTCGAAGACGCGCCAGACGCAGTCGACGAAGTCGGTGATGGTGAACCCGGCGTACTGCGAGTCGGCCAGGAAGGAGCCCAGGTCGTTGGTGCCGATCCAGAGGGCGTAGACGGTGTTGGCGCCGGCGCGGTTCGGGTAGAAGGTGTTGCTGCCCGTCGAGGCGTTGACGTAGGCCAGGTCCTCGACGAAGGAAGGGATCTGGTCTTCTAGGACCGAGGGGAAGCTCCGGTTGATCTGCGGCAGGAAGCGCTCAACGATGGTGTTTGAGCAAAAAGCACCGCTCACTTGATTGGAGAAGCATTATTATTATTATCGGATTCCCCGTTGAAATGAAGGAGACGAGCATTGCGAGAGGCAATTGGGATGGGAGTTTTGGAATTGATGCGCAACACATATGAGACATGAAGTCAAGAAGAAGTCATACCGGCGTAGTCATAGAACTTGGCACCCAGCTGCTGCGTCGCGAAATGACCCCACGAATATCCGCCGCCCGCCGTGAAATTGCTAGTCGAGGTGTCCGTAGCGGGCGGCGGCGCCGAACCGTTGTTGGCTATGTAGGCTGATATACGGCCCGAGTCCGTGTAGCTGTCACCAAAAGCAATAACGTTCTTTACAGTATGCTGCCTGGTTGGGTAATTGGCTACGGCAGTGCCGGCAGCAGCAAGTAGCGGAAGAAGATGCATATTGATGAGTGAGAGCAGTAACCAAATAACAAGAGGCAAGCAAGAGGCAAAGCGACGCGAAAACTACCCGCGGTGACCGGGGTTTCGCCAAGCAGGGCACGATACATTGCGGCATCTTATATGCATCCATCATTGCGTCTCCCGCTCAGAGGTTGCAACTATCGATGACCTAATCCCGCATGAATCCCATTTAGCCGGAAATGGCATCCTAGCAAGTATGCAGGCAAGGTGTCGAACCCGCTGAAGCTGAACTTGCCGCCCGTGACGGCGGGCGGGCAGGCCATGTTGCGCTCAGGAGTCTGGCGAAGACGGGTCAAATTGTGGTGTTTAGGTTCTCGCACTGCTCGAGCCATCCCGCGACAGTATTGGACAATTAAGACATCAGCAAACTCTTCGTCGCCCATCACCAAGCTGTCAGCGGTTAGCCATTCAAAGGGAAAGCCATCTCAATCTCGAGCCATGCGTGGGGAAATCACATCACACAGCACTACTGCACATCAATCTGGATGCGTCGGTACAGTAGCAGAACATGGCGGGGTAGAATGAGGGGCAGCTGGAGAAGTCAAATACTGAGAAGTCAAGTACTACCGAAGACAGCGTAGCAGGGGCCATAGCTACCTACATTGACTGGAATCAAATGGACTCGATTCGTGCTTGATTTTTGGTATTTCCCGCCAATACGGACAAGGCAGCTACGCTGGGGGAGTTGGTGGAGATACCTACCTACGTGATCATTGATGTTTGGATGTCTTGCAGCGAGTTTAGGCTGAGTCGAGGTGCATGCGCCAGTCCACACCTTCCTCATCGACGGTAGACCAAAGTAGAGCCCGAGTCGATCGATGTGACGCAACCTTGGATCCCGCACCTCCGCACGTCTACAGCTAGAAATTGCAGGGTATCAGCTTCTACACCTGAAGAGGGGATATCTTTATCTGACTAGATGATGCGCTCGAGTCTATATTGGTTGCTTGCTTTTTGTGGTGCCAAGGCCCAAGGCGTCCTTGGTTGGATTCTAGAGATTATTGGCAGCTGATAACTTCCCGTCATGATTTTGGGGTCACATGCTGCGAATGGGAGCCTAGAATATTGAATACAGTGACTCTTCCTGCGGGGTGAGTCACTGTCAGCACATCTGCCTGGTCTGAGGGAGTTGTGTCCGGACTTTTGAGCCAATCAGAAATCAGATTTCCAATTTTCCAGGCACCAAACTTCAATTTTCAGGTGGTAGCTTGCCTGCACGCCTGCTGAAGCCTGGTGCCCCACCAAAAAGGTAAGGCTTCCAGCAGGCAAAATCAGTCATCTGCGAAATCAGCTGTGGACCCACTCTGGCCTTCTGGCCGGGTATAAATATCTCAGCTCCCTCCCATCTTCTCAGACTTCTCTTCCTCTTTTCTTCTCCATCCTGGTGCACGGGCTTTACGCATATCAGTGAGGATTCGTCCGAGATTGCGTTTTTGCTAGTTGAAAACTAAACTAAGACCGCTCCTACTTGGCTTCGGCCGGGTAGGGAATTTTGGAAACCTCAATCTCTTTGGCGAGATGTCTTTTGTTTTTTCATCCCTTTGGTTCCCTCGCGGAACGGAGCGAAGAAGAAGCGCGACGCCGAGCTGCATCCTGCGATTCAATCTATGTACCGTGTCCCAAACGATGGCCTGTCTCTTCCTCTTGGCAATTCCGACGCGATCTGGACGATCGGCGCGCGATTGAGGGCGCGACCGTCCCTCTTGTGATCATTTGGCATTGCTGTCCTCGACGCCGCTTGCTGTCGGACAGCGTGTCGTCCAAACAGTCTGACGTGATCTACGAAACATGTAGGCAAAGCCGAAACCACCATAACCCTGTCGTGAACGTCCGGTCGACATTGCTTCGTGTAGCCACCATTTCCAACCATCCCAGCGCCTTGTCGACTGGGAATTAGGCTGTCAGCGACCCAACGAGATGACGACATCGCACAACCCGCGCCGATCACCTCCAGAACAACCAACACGCGTCACGACCTCGCACCACGATCCTCAATCAATTACGGCAATTACTTATTCGCAGCCAGTCAAGTCTTCGAAGCCTCGATCGAACCGCGCGACGTATCAAGAGAACAATTCTACATGTCCGACGGTCTTAGAGCTAGTTCGCAGCTCCCTACAGTGACATTGCATCTACACTTTTGCTTCACGATCGCACGTCGGTCTTGTTCCTCAGCGCCTTGCCCATTGTCAATGCTAGGAAGCCGCGCGTATTGCCTACAACCCAAGACCTGTCAAGCAGCCGTTGTGTGTCAATTGCGTCGCTGAGCACTAACGCGACGAGACCAGCAGTAGTCGCCAAATGTTGTGCGATAACGCCGCCCTTTCTTGCCTTCCCTCTTGCTTGTACACAAGAATTGGCCAACTTTCATGCGCGTCGTCGCCTGCTTTTTCCTCTTGACATCTTGCGAGCTTGATAATGACCCCAAAGGGCATATGCATTATGTAGTACTAGGCCTGCGTCACTGTGATTGGGACGTTCAGGCTGAATTGCGATCTTGTCGTATTCCCATCACATCCATCACGAGTCCTACGTGCTGCTGCCAAATGCCAATGCCCGCGACACGATTAACCTATAGAAAATGTGTGCCCATTCGTGGCATTTCCTAAGACGTCATTTGCATAACGATTTCTCCTCCAGCACCATGCCGTGCCAGATTTTCTCCTGGGACCATTGACAGAGTAAGCCTTCCAAAGGTCGCTGGCACATCCCAACACACTTCTGCTGATTGCTACCAACAAGTTCGAGTCGACGGCTTGAGGCCTGTGTGATAGAGCACCCTTGAGGATATTGGGAGCAGCGTTTGCACGCGGGATCAGTGGAGCGTTCTCCTGTTAAATCACCGGCTTGATCGCGTTCGATTCCATTGATGATCTAACAAATCCAGCCTGCCCAGAAGAAGTTACTTGTTTTACATATCCGCCCAAAATCTGGGAAGGCTTGTTGTGCATACCTCGACCTGCGTGCGTTGTTCTTGGGATTTAAGACCGTTTTGAACTGCGTTATGGCGAGACGTCAAAGGTATTTCATCTTCGTTGTACCTTGGACTGTGCCTCGTTCCTCCATCGTCTCTTTGGTGTGTACAAACCTACCGGGATGAGTGATAATTTACGGACATGTACGTGCTTGTATGTAGTGTCGTCGATGCCTACGCTTGGCTCCTAACTTGAACCGCATTCATGCTTACCTTGCTGATGATATAACGAGCTTCCGCCACAGTCAGCTCGCTGCGGCTTGTCCCTTGGCCTATGATACACAAAGTACGATTTTATTTATTGCCAATAGAAGCAATACCCACTGTGTGTCATCCACAAACCCCCTTCGTGACTCTTATGTTATGACTAACCTACAGCACCTGGTTAATACTTGCGTGCCTTCGTCCGATGGGTAGTGCTCCATCAATTTCTCAGAGGGCTCATCTCGATTATAGTAAAGCCAAGATACATCTAACTCTCGATGTGCTAAATCCTTCTAGGAAAAGGGATTTTATACGACTGCCTTCCTACATATGGGGCTGGAAGGTGGAATTGACGCCTGCATTGCCTATATCGTGGTCGGCATCTTAGTTACATGAAGTACAGTGGTGTCCAAGGATGAACTGGTATTGATGAGTTAATTTCCCCTCTGCTTCTTTACATTCTTTATCCCTTCCTATTTGACTACAGGGCCTTGCCCGTACTTGACGTTGCCTGTGAGAAACCGGATATTTGAATGTGGGTCTGAGAGTGTTGCTGTGATGCAAGCTCCCCGTGCTGGCATATGCAGATATATTGGTATACTTGAACTCTGGCCTTGTTGAAAGCTTGGTGGTATATAGGGGAGATATAATGATATTTGGCCATGACTTAAACTTGGGGTATATTACGTGACATTTATGCATGCAAGGACGACCATGAAGGAGTATCCCAATATTAAAAAGAAACTGGTGGGAAAGAGGTTGCTAAACCAAGAACAAAGCAAATAACAGACTGCATGCGGTATCGTAACCAAGCAATATCCGTCAAGACATATCATTTCCGGACGGAGGAACTGGAATCATCATTCGACCGAATTTACTCCATGTACAGTAAGCTGCATGCTTACATCCATCGTGGCGGGACCCACGGCCCAGAAACCGGCGCAATCGCCAACTGCTGTGCCGCAGAAAGTCAGCACTTGTTTCGTTTCTGTTGCTGCGGCCTAGATTGGGCTCCAGACTCCCCTCATATGGGCTATTTCCCCTCTCTGTTCGCAAAACGTATCGTGAATTTTCATCCTTGAACTCGTTTTGCTTCCTTCTATCTGAAGTTTCTGCAACTAGACCGTACTATGTCGACCCGCAGCGTGCTTGCGTGGTCCGCCGTCCTCGTGGCACTCGCCGCCGTGCTGGCTCGCGACCGCTTCTTTTTCTTCTTTTCGGCAGACTCGGTCTGCCGCACGATCCCGATCGACGCGGCTTGGCCGAGTACCACGGCCTGGGGAAGGCTGAATGAGACGGTGGACGGCAAGCTCATCGCGACCGTGCCCATCGCGGCGCCGTGCCACAAGACCCTGAACGGCGAGCCAAACAGTCTATATGACGAAGAGCGATGTGCGGTCTTGAGGGACACGTGGTTCCTGCCGGAAACGCACCTGGAGTCCCCGTCTTCGCCCATGTCCTACCTGTTCTCCAACGATACTTGCAATCCTTGGTCGGGGCCTGATACGCCTTGCACGACTGGTACAGATGCCGTCTACGTGATCAATGCTACCGAGGTCTCGGATATTCAGGAGGGTGTTCGTTTCGCCACCGAGAACAACATTCGGCTGGTTATTCGCAATACCGGCCACGATTACCTCGGGAAATCGACCGGGGCTCACTCTCTGTCTATCTGGATACACAACTTCAAGTCTACCGAGTTACTTCAATACTCAAGCTCCGAGTACACCGGGCCGGCTGTCAAAATGGGAGCTGGAGTGGAATCACTCGAAGCCTACAAGTTCGCCGCGTCGCACGGCCTGGTGGTGGCGGGTGGAAACTGCCCGACAGTGGCTCTGGCAGGCGGCTTTATCCAGGGCGGCGGTCATGGGCCGCTGGCGTCGAAATACGGCTTGGCTGCCGACACGGTCCTAGAGATGGAAGTCGTGACACCGACTGGTGACTACGTCATCGCCTCGCCCAAGGAGAATACGGACCTGTTTTGGGCGCTCCGTGGCGGCGGCGGCGGTACTTTCGGCGTTGTTACGTCTGCCACCGTCAAGGCCTTCACGGACACATATGGTTCTACGGCGTCCATGATGGTTGCGAACACCGGCGCCAATGCGGACGCATTGTACTCCGCGATCGGCGGCTTAATCCAAAAGGCACTGCCCGGTCTAGTCGACGCGGGCGCCTTCGTGGTCTGGATCGTCGCGCCGTTCGGCTTCATGATCTCGCCCGCCGTCGCGCCGGGCCTCACCTCGGCCGAGCTCGACAAGCTGATGCAGCCGATGATCGACATCCTGAAAGGGGCCGGTCTGGAGTACCAGTACTCCTCGGCCCAGCACAAGACCTTCCTCGAGAGCTTCGAGTCCTACTCCCAGGCCACGAGCTGGAACGTCTCGGACTACAACGTCGGCGGCCGGCTGATCCCGCGGGCGCTCGCGCTCGAGCGGACCGACGAGCTCGTCGGCGCGATCCGGCACATCAGCACGACGGCCTTCATGTCGGGCGTGAGCTACAACGTCGCGTCCGCGGACGCGGGCGGCGGGGCGGCGCACCCGTACTTCCGGGAGACGCTGTTCGGGCTCGCGCTCGGGACGCCGGTCAACTATACGGATTGGGGCGCGACGCTCGCGGGGCAGGGGCGGATTACGCACGATCTGATTCCCGCGCTGGCGAGGCTGACGCCGGAGGGTGGGGCGGCGTACTTGAATGAGGCGAATTTTGAACAGAGCGATTTTCAGAGGACGTTGTATGGGGAGAACTACGAGAGGTTGTTGGCGATTAAGCGGAAGTATGATCCTAAGAGTATCATGTATGCCAGGACGGCCGTGGGCAGCGAGGAGTGGGAAGAGAGGGGGGACGGCCGGTTGTGCAGGGTGAAGTAGGGGCACAGGATGTTTCAATCTGGTCCCATGGCGATGGAAGACATGCAAATTCCCTCGACACTAGACGTTGTACTGCCCGGGTAGGAAGACGCCATCGCGGGAGGCGTTGGTGGAGGAAAAGGGGCAAGGGTGGGAGGTTGGAGCAATTGCGGGTCGGGTGTCCAACGGCGAGCGAATAAGGTTCACCAACGCAGCGGACGTTCAATTCCCATTCATCCGGAGCAACTTTTAGGTTACGTGATGAACATGCAACATGCAACAACCAACAGCCGTGCCGCACGACTACATACATCCCTAAGCGTACAACCAACAAGACAAGATGCCACTCCGCGCCCAATCTCCATTTCCGTGCCGTAATCGCTGGGTCCACAAATGTGGGAAAATGCCTCGTTCCTGGCGCGGCGACGCTAAACAGACCGGAGAGACCCCCTCACCACGCTCGGCAGGATTCGTCTCCCTGAATGGCCAGATTCCCTCGGGATCCAGCATACCCCCTTTATATCCATCCTTATCCCACCACTGTCCCCTTTGCGTTTTTGACGAGTGATCAGACTCAAGTTCAACGTCGCCGAACTGATTCCAAAGTGCACCCACCCACTCACAATGCAGCCCCCTTACCCGTCTTTGACGCCCACAGTAAGGAACCGCTACAGCACATCCTACACTCCTGGGAGGGACTCTGCTCGCTGACCTCTGCGCATCTAGTGGCATAACGATGTCTACCCCGCCATCGACTACACCAATGAGAAGGTCAGCCACAAGGGCGAGACGGTGGTGATCACCGGCGCTGTAAGCAGTCACCCCCGGAGTCTGATATCCTCGATTTCATCAAATGTTGAACGCGTCTAGGGAGGCGGACTGGGCCGCGAAACCGCCCTCGCGTACGCCAAAGCCGGAGCCAAGACCCTGGTCCTGACCGGCCGCAACGCCCAGAAGCTCATCGAGACCGGCACCCAAGTCGCCAACGTCAACAACGACGTCCAGGTCAAGACCGTCCAGGCGTGGGTCAGCGACGAAACCGCCGTGCAGCAGATCGCCTTGACCCTAGGCAACGCGACCTGGAACGTCCTGGTGCACTGCGCCGGCCACATCCACGCGCCGGCCCCCATCACGCAGACCGCGGACGTCATGGACTACTGGCGCGCCTACGAGGTCAACGTCAAGAGCCTCGTGGTCCTCGCCAAGGTCCTGTTCCCCAAGGCGGCCAAAGACGCCAGCGTCGTGACCGTGCCCGCGGGCGCCATGGCGTTTCCTGTGACCGCAACGGCGGGGTTGTCGGGCTATCTCGTCTCGAAGCTCGCGCTCGTCAAGACGGTCGAGTACCTGGCGGCCGAGAACCCGCAGCTGAACGTGACGGCGGTGCATCCGGGCATGGTGGATACGCCCATTTTCCGAAAGTCGGGGGCGACGCCGGATTCGCCTATGGTTAACATGGACACTCGTAAGTGCTTTTGCTGGGGAGCACGTGGGCGCTTCGGTATTTTCTCGAAATTTAGTGCTAATGGTATGCTGCGAAAAAATAGCGAAGCTCTTTGCTGGGTTCTGTCTCTGGGTCTCGCGGCCCGAGGCCAAGTTCCTGAGCGGCCGGATGGTCTGGGCCAATTGGGATGTGGATGAGCTCAAGGGCAAGGAGGAGGAAATCACGTCGAAGGATATACTGAAATATGCCTGGGACGGCTTCCCGTTTGCCTGAAGAGGTGGGCGTGCCTACATTCCAGTTTAACTCGGGCGGATTGCATTATGTCCAAGAAACTACATAGCGGGAAGAAAGGAAGCTGGCGGTCACCGGTTAAGCGTTAGGTAGATTTGGAATGCCACGCAAAAAATACTGGAGGTCACTACTTCTCAGAAATGAATGCAAGTAGTGTCAGCAATTGAACTGTTGTCCCACGCAAAAGTGGAACTCCACTAAAGCGTACGGCAATAGTGGCATATGTACTCAATGCGACAACTGTGCTTTCTCTGGGATCCCACCTGGTTAGGAGACCAGTCCAACTGAGTAAAGCGGAAAGCCTTGGAAAGAGCAACCTACCAACAAACATGCAAACCCAAACCATGAACCCAACGACAAGGAGGACATGGAACTCGCGTTGATCAACTTCAATGCCATGGGTCGACAAAAGGCTTAAAATAATCGGCAGAAGGCGCCGAGGATATACCCCTATCTCCATTGCCTTTGGTCAGTTTCTGAGAAGACTGCGCCTTGAAAAGCACCTTCACCTCTTCACTCGTGCTCTCTCACACCATCTTGCTACTATACCCATCCACCACTACCAAATTATCGACTGTGAGAGCCCATCATTTAATCCACCGTACCAAACACAATGTCACAGCAGGCCGGCCCCACCGGCAGGCCGCAACCCGCCGAGGACGCCTCCGCCGGCGGCAACGTCGCAGGCGGTGTAGATAGTGTCCCTGCCACTCGCAATCAGCGCACATTCATCAACGCCCTGAGAGCTGGGCTCGCAGGCGCCTTCTTCTACGCGATCTGGCGCCCCTCGGCGGCGGAGTTCCGGAACGCCTGGCCGGGATGGACGTGGCGGGCCGTCCCGAACATCCTGCGGGAGGTGACCGATCGCGTTCTTGACCGTTTCCCGTGGATATTGGAGTTGGGCCAGGAATGAAGCTGTCGGACTACCAACACATACGAAGCAGTCGCCATGAATCCAAAGGAGGGGAAGCTAGGGGTAGGGGAGAGACACGCACGGAATAACGGTATTGTTTGTTCGACGTCTCCTTATCCTTAGCTGTGCGACTCGGCTCTTCGGCTTCTTTTAGTACTGAGCTTCTCGGCGGAGATATCCCAAGATCCCACGGACTCCAACTTCCATGCCGACAAGATGGCCGAATAGGAAGATTTCTACCATGGGCACAGCTTAGCATCTTGAATACGAGGATGGTATTTCGCTGACGCATTCCCGGTTGCTTACTGTGCTTTATGTTGGCAGGGGTTCGGCAGGCTTCCACTAATCAAAAGGGGCATTAGCTTAGGCACCAGCCAAAACACCTCTGAGCAGCACATAAGTAAAGCAGATAGCCAATAAGCGGAATTTACAAGAAACATGCTATTCTAAACGACTTGAATATCGCAGCGACGCCAGTTGTTTCTGCCTCTGCCATCATGATCGCCCCATCGCATCTGCTCCTGGCGCTCGCGTCGTGCATCGTCGTGACGAGGGCTGTGCCATTGGACGGTGCACCCGCCCATCAGCAGCGTCCCATGGCGCCATCGCCAGAGAACTCCGGGGGTGGCCTAAAAGTGTTCCTGGGTAGTTTCCCGCCTACTACTGTTCCGATCCGTCGGAAGACCTATTCCGGATTAATCGGCTGGACTTTACTCCCCCTAAACCGCCCGTGTATGCCGTCTCCGTTTCCCCCATTGCCGCATGACGTTTCTGCAGATATAGCTACGCAAACCCCTCGACCCCTTTACCACAGCGGCCACTACCAGAAAGTCCAGCTCTACGGCGACTTCGCCGCCGCCGCCACCAGCGGCGACGTGCCCTGGCTCAACATCACGGCCACCGTGAACGGGCGCGGCCTAGGTACCATGTTCTACATGCCCCAGTGCGACCTGAACTTATTCCAGAAGGTCTCGTTGCCGCTCCCGCCCGGCGGCGGCGGCGACGGCTACCAGGAGACCCCCGTGGAAATGCACCGGGTCTGTCCCTCCGGCATCCGGAAGGGCTACGCTGAGATCAGCTCGCCGCCTGTGCTGCTATACCCGGAGTTCGTGCCGATTGGGAAGTGGGAGGTGCGGGCGGAGGCGACGACGCGGGAGGGGAGGAGGATCTTTTGTGTGGAGGGGGTTCGGGTTTCGATTTAGGGGAAGTAGTAAAACATGATCTGATATGCCTAAGTTATGGTATTGTCTGCCTACATTGTTGTGTTCGATGCGTCATGTTAAGCATCTATGTGGAGTTACTGCGATGGCTTTCATGAGATATCCAGAGTCTCTGGAGTGTTCAAAAACAAGGCTGAAGTCATTTCGCTCCTTGAACGATGCACAAAGTAACGTGTGACCCTGATAGCTTCCAAACATGGCGCTGTTTCAGAGAAGCGAGTCTATCTGCACCTGGACCTTTCAAACCCGTTCTACCTTTCGTACTGGCAATGCCACACTTCGAACATAAGACATGACGACAACCACTAAGCCTCTGTCTCCTTCTTCTTGGCCGCATCGACACCCACCACCCGATCCTTAACAGCCAAGTCCTCGGCGTAAGCGTCAACATGGTACGTCGCGAACCGGCGCGTCGGCACCCCAGCCGCGAACATGAGATCGAGCTCCTCAAACGTCCGATCCTTGGTCTCGACGAGCCGGAAGAACGCCCAGCAAAGCGTCAGCGCAGCCCAGCCGCACCAGAAGAAGCCCGTGTACCTGCGCCAGTCCCAGCTCGTCGGGTTCACCATGTAGGGCTCCAGGATGTTGGCCCAGAGCAGCATCAGGTAGTACCCGTTGCCCGCGAGGCAGATGGTCTTGGCCCGCAGCCGCGTCGAGGATACTTCGGCCGGGATCGTCCATCCCATGGGCCCCACCGAGAGCGAGAAGGTGAAGAGCCAGACGAGGCAGAGCGAGGATTGCGCCCAGACGACGCCGGTGTTGCGGGAGCTGGTGGTCCGAATGCCGATGGTGAATAAGTAGGCGACGATGCCAGACACGCCGCACAGGTAGATGGTCCGGCGCCCCACGCGACGCATCAGAAACCACGACGGGATCGTCCCGACGAAGGCGATGGCAGTCCCGCCCAGCTCTAGCTTGTACGCGTCGTCGGCGCCCATGCCGGCCTGCTGGAAGAAATACGTGCCCGAGTAGGCGAACTGGGAGCCCGCGAGGACCTGCCCCGCGAACGAGACGCAGGCGATCTCTGTCCGCCGCCTGTGGCTGCCCCGGAAGCAGTCAATGTACGAACTGCCCGCTTCGATCTCATGCTCGATGGTGTTGGTGTGCACCATCATAGCCAACGTTTGGGGCGCCTTGTCCGGCTGCGGACCGCAGGTGACGCGACGCAAGACTTGCTCCGCTTCTTCAAATCGGCCCTTCTGGACTAGCCACCAAGGGCTCTCGGGCATGAACAGGCAGATCACGAAGAGGGGCACCGGCCACACCCACTGCACCGCGAAGGGGATGCGGTAGGACCACTCGTCGTCTCGCTTCAGCAGGCCCTGGATCACGCCCGCGCCGATGAACTGCCCGATCGCGAAGCACATGTTGACGTAGGCGGTCAAGTAGGAGCGCAGTGCCAGTGGCAAGATCTCTGATGCATAAGCAGGGCCGATTGTGGCGAAGATTCCCCACGGGACACTGCGACAGACGGATCAGACAAGTCAAATATGCACGGCAGGCAGAACCATGACTGGAACATATACTTACCCACACAGTACTTGGCCAACGGTCTGAGCGGCAGGAGTCTTCCCAAAGAAGGATGGGAAGACGCAAGCGGTCATTAGCAGCAGCGACGCGAGGAACACACGCTTGAACCCGAAGTGGCTGATCAGATAGCCGTTGAGGAAGACTCCGATGATGCAGCCAGCAATCGAGCCTCCCCACAACGCCGACTCTACCAGTACATCGTCAGCGAAGTCCTATGTCAGTATGGTCCATTCCAGGGGTTTCCTTGCGGGGATGATCAATCACTCACGCCAAGCTGCCGCTACCTGGTATCCCGCCTCGCCGCTATGATCCTCGCCGAACTGTTTCTGGAACGCTGGGAAACTGAGGAAGTTGCCCATCAGGATCGTGTCGTATCCTGGATAAGTGGCGTTGTCATTCGTTGTTTCTACATAAGAGGATAACTGACATATGCTAGGTGACTTGGGCAATGCCACTTACCTTCCATGATGACAGACATGGACACCGTCAATGACCACATAACAGCCCACTGGTGGTTCATGAGGGCCTCCCGCACCGTCGTCGCATGTTCGTCAATGTTTCCCGCTTGGGCGTCCTCGTGGGACTTCTCTGCCAACGCAGACTTAACACCGTCGTCCGCGCGTTTGGGATTTGCCATGATGGCATTGGTTCAATGACTCAAGGAGCTCCAATCGAATAGGTTACTGAAATAACTCCCAACTGTGTATACCAGGTATTGTTACTTCCTTTGCTCAAACTCGGGCGTGGCATTTCCCCTTCTTATGTTGATGTCGATCTTCCCCTCATGTCGGGAACGCCGACCTGGGGAAACCCTGCCCGTGCATTAATATCCGGCATTCTCGCTTATTTGCACGACCAATAGCCTTCTGTTTGACATAGCCTGCTGCTTTCGCCCCCCTCCCCCCAATCTCCAAGTGTGGAATTCTTGAACGTAGGACCAGATGGAGAACCCACTAGCCCGGGCAGGATATCCCGATAGCATGGGCAATGTATTCGCAAGACCCCCGCGACGAGGGACACACCATCAGTACTTAGTCCAAAGGTCACGATTCTGTGCATCCTTGGTCTTGGCTACCCGCCCTTTTTTGACTTGAAATGAAGTGACGACCCTGAGTGATCTCCTCCATTCCCCATGGGGTAATGCCTAGGAACGGCCGAGGGAGGTGTTCTCAAGCGCACGAGTAGCATTCCCTCATGGAATTGGAGGATTGCATTGACCTCGCATCCACATCTACCGAAGAACGCCTTACACACTGTCACGGGCTGTCTGCTAGATGGGTATATGGGTAATCTTTAACTATTACCAACTATAGCCATCGCTCGTGCTTATGACACGGACGAAGTAATAGCCGGGATGCTTACTGGACCTCTGGATTGGCTCTTTTGGTGTGTTTATTGGCAATTAGATACTTGCCAGTAGTAATGGAAAAGGAATCACGAATCAAACTATTTTTCTGACCAAAATATCACAACATTCTCAATCCACCCTTGGTGTCTGATACCCCTGCCGTGACAGCGGGGACAGAGGTGCTCTTGGCCATTACAGGCGCAGTCACAGTCGCGGCCGTGGCTGAAGCATCTGCGCAAGGACGAGACGATCGCGCCGTAGGTCCGGAGGTCGCGGCTGGCAATGGGCAGGTCAGTCGCCAGGTCGGGGTGAGGGCAGGTGGCGGGGGCGAGGGCGTTGCTGACGCCGTGCATGCAGTCCATGGTACGGACGAGGGCCGCGGCGCGCGAGTTGGACTGGGCGAAGCGGAGGGCGGAATGGCGCAGGACTTCGAGCTGGAGCTCTTGGGGGAGGAGTTCCAGGGCACCAAGGGTGGCCATGGCTGGTGCGTTTGGGGTATTAGATTAATGGATTCGAGTTAGATAGTAGGGAGTAAGGTCGGTAGACAAAATACGCCAGCGGGGACCGTGAGACACTGATGTATCGGCTCATGAATAAGTCATGTGAGAAGGGCATTGGCTCCGAGCTCGTATTTACAAGTGTGTTTCAACCTTCATACGAGACTTTGATGGATGGACAAAAGCTAGATCAACCTTCTCTAACATCTTAACCGAGCATTCCTTCGTTAGCTTCACCGACGCTTAAGAAAACAGCTATGTTTTCACCGACTCCAGCCGTGCCAAACGCGAACCAGGGCCGCCATCGGCACCACGATCGCGACACCACTTCTACCAGTATATAATGAATACGAAGACACAGAGTAGCATGAACTGGTATAAAGCACTCGAGGTGCTGCTGTCACTGTCGGTATTTTGGGCCGGGGCAGAAAGTACCGCCGCGGCGTTGGTGAAGCCGGACACAATGACCCTACCGCGGTACTGGCGGGCCAGCGCGCGGAGCTTCGAGATCTGCTCGTCGCTCAGCGTCTTCTGCGATGACGAACTTCGGGGATACACTAGTAAGCCGCGCGGGTACACCGGCTCGAAGACGACCTCGTCCCCGTTCCAGCAGGTCGGGTCATCCCACAGCGGCGAGTTCGTGCGGTAGTAATATGGCCGTCCGTGCCTTGGGTGTCGGACCAGGGTGTGCGTCTGGCGCACATCCTCGGCGTGGGGGGTCGAGTACTTGCCGGTGGCGTCGACGGCCACGACGCTGTGCCAGGGCGTTCGGGGGAGCCCTTTACCACTTTTCCGGCCGCGGCCGCGGCCTATTTCCACCAGCGGGATCGTGAGTTTGGCGCTGCCGGTCGAGGGGTGAACCGAGAGTCGGACCGCGGTGGGGCACCGCGCAGCGATGAGGTCGGTGAAGAATTCGGAGCGGATCATCACGGCCATGGCCACTGTCTCGACGTATTCGCGGTACGCCTCGTCGCTGGTGAGTGCTCTAGCCATAGGGGTGTATCTAGAGAGTGAAATTAGCTAAAGGTGACTTGGACAAGAGCATGGGGATCCTTGGGTAAGTAAGGAAGGAGCAGTTGTTGACTCACTCAAGGTCTTTTCGGAGAAATACCTTTATTCCTTTGACCGTACGCCCAGTGTCATCGTCGACGGCCATACTTGCCCGGAACTCGTCCTCCGTTCTGCCGTACTCGGCCAGCAGGCGATTGCGGCAGGTCGATGCAAGCTCCAAGTACGTGTCTTTGTCCACGGGACCTGTGTGGCGGCCGAGCAGGTCCATGGCTCTGGCAAGCTTGATGTTCTGGGCAAAGCCCTTCTCTTCGATGATGGCCACGAGGGCCTCGCCGTACGCCCACGTATCTTCGTCTGATACGCCTATGATGTCGTTGAATAACAGCCCATCCGAGGCGATGGTCAACTCAGCCCCGGGCGGGTAGATACGGCGGACGGCTTCGCACATGGCGTTCAGGCGGGACAGGGCGAGGACCTCGCCCAGATCAGGCGGCGTTGCGAGGACCTTGTCGATCGTGTTGGCCTGTCCGTATTATCAAGCGATATTAGCTGAAGGTCATATATTGATGAGAACTTCTGAGATGTGAGTCCCTATATTCTTCCAAGGGAAGGCTGGCAGCTCCATATGAACTGGTTCGTCCTTCTTTAACTGGTGTTTGACGCGTTCCAAGAAATGGGGTTTCCCTATCCAAACAGTACTGCGGTTGCGCTCCCGGTTCCCTTTTCTCGGGAGGGAATTTGAGGCTCGAAGATGCTGGCCATAGCTAGCCAGTACGTCGAGTACGCGGCTTGCCAAAACCTCAAAGTCCACTCCGGGAGCAGGACATGTAAAACCCGGGATTAAATTTCTGGTTTAGCGAAACACAGATTGTGTTCTGCAGAAGTGGCGTTAATAGGGGCTACATACGCGTCATATCAGGCGTTTGGGTTCCGGCTCTGCCCATGCAGACCTTCGCTTCATTTGCTTGATAACTATGCATGTCTCGGACCCTGGTGATAGTGTTTATAAGCTACAAAGTGTCAGCCTTAATGTGAAGAAAGTTGTCCCAAAGAGTAAGTTATTGTTGCGATAGAGACAGGCCATAAACGACATCGAGGACAAGCCATACAGGGATATATAAATATAAGGCCCGCTTGAAACAAGAAGTACACCGAATTCAAGTTGAATAAGCTAGGATTGAAAAGACTGCCGTGGTCACTGTTTCTGCCCCGGAAACCTCGGACTCCATCATGTTTCTGGAACATCCCAGGGGTCTAAGACAAAGGTATGCATTGAGCTATTGCTATCATTGCAGATTGTTCAAAATGTTTGAAAGAGTGCTTCTTTGCTATCCTGAGAAGCGACATTGACGTAACGTCGTTGGATTTGATCAGCTAAGCCGGCCACCCCTGCTACGGGCCACTCCTGCTACGGGCCACCCTTCCATTTTACTAACCCTTACGATCACCACCCCTAAATATATATATAAGTTAACTATTTTCCATTATAGAATTAATTAAAATACATTATTCTTTTCCTTTTCCTCTTTTCTTTTTATTTATAATAATAGTTAACGAGAAAAAGTTATAGGCTACGATTTAAACTATTTCGAATAATCGATTAATTAAATTCGCCGCGAAACTATATAGTATTTCACGGACTACGATTTCCGCGTAAATACGAAGCCATCTAACAATCCAAGAGAAAAATAAGTCCTTTTAAACCCTTTTTACAACCGAGGAAGCTCGGATTATATCTTAAACCTTTATACAATATACTCTTAGCATTTTATTTCTCTATTACATTTTTCGGATCTTTACTTAACGTATACTTAAAGCCGCCGGTAATAATATTATACTTAAAAAAAACTAGGTAAAAAAGTTTTATAAACGTTATTTATTAATTAATTCTACTCTTTTAAAATTAATAGATTTTAAACGAGTTATAATAACCTCTAAGGAAAATATATAAAAATTCTTTAATAAACTTAACTATAACTTTATTCGTAATACCCTTATTAAGTATATTTATAACATTAACGAAATAAATAATTAAACTAGCCTTAATAATAATTAAATAATAATTAATCCTACCGACTTAAAACGAATTATCATTAAAAACTCTATTAATCGCGAATAAGTATTAATTATTAAATATATTAACGCAAATAATTAAGCCTTCTTACCGCTAATTATATTTAAAAGATTATTAATTCAATAATAATAATTCCTAATAATAAAAAAAACTTAGCGGCGGAAATTAAAGACTAGCTTTTCGCGACGTTACCGAAAAAGTAAACAAATAATAAATTAGCGCTTATATAGTTTAAAATTTTTTTATCCTTTAAATTACACCGGCGTAAAAAGACTAATAAAAGCTTTTTATATTAAATAATTATTCTAGCTACGCTATTATAAAATTTATATTAAAGTATTTAAACAATAAAATCTAACTCCTTTTTTTTTTACTTATACCTCGTATTTCTTTTACCCCCTTAATCTTAACTCCTTTTATATATTAAAAAAGAAGTTTCACCGGATAATAACTTTCTGCTATTTAAGGCTTTAAAATATAACGATAAATAAAAAAGATTTTATTTAATACTAATGCGAGGCTCGTAAGATAGCTTTTAAAAAAATTAATATACTGAATAGTTAAAGAGCTACCGGCATCTTCCCCCGTAATATTAATAAACCTTTAAATAGTAGACTTAAGAGGGATACGGACCGGTAAGCTTAGGCTAAACCTTTTAAGCCACTACCGATCGATTCGTACGCTTAATTTACCTTTTATAAGTTAATAACACTAACTAGCTCTCGATAAATTAAGCAGCTTACCACTTTATTTATTAATAATAATATTATATTTAATAACACTACTTAGCGTTATTTATTTAAAAAGCTCGAGAAAGGTTTTAATACTTTAACGAGCTAGATTAATAATCTAGAGCACGAGAAATCTATCTTAAAAGTAAATCTAGAAAGAGAAAGAGGAAAAAAAAAAAAAAAAGTAATCCCCGACCCCAATTAGAAGTATATAACGATAATAGATATACATCGTATATAAAGGGGGATAGTAGAGAATACGCAGGAAAGTCTAGTAATAACTGCATTATCGTTAGTATAAAACGCTATTATAATTAAATCTAACTCTAAAAATAATACCGAAAACATTATCGAGGTATTATATAATTAATTTAATATTTTTAGAATTTATTATTATTTTTTAATTAAATTATTTCTATATTATAGTATTATTGTTATTTTATTCTTTACCCTGGCCCGTAGCAGGGGTAGCCCGTAGCAGGGGTGGCCGGCTTATACTTGCGATCTTGATGAAGGCTGACAGCTAGCCCAATCATCAGCCAAACCACCTGACTTTTCATAGCGATCCGAATTCACCAGAAAGAGCCTGGTGGCTCTCGGCATCAAAAAGAAGTATATTAAATATGTCGCTGTCTGAAGTAGTGACTAGAGCCACCAGGTAGTCCATAGAGAGCACTTGACCTGTCTCGCATCGAAACAGATATGCTATAGAGAGGCAACTATGATATATCTCATGTTGCAATTTGCAATATATCGGGGACTGCGGATTGGAGGGTAACCATAATGCTATTGACAGTTGAATTGTGAAACGAAACATCGGGTGCTTTTGGGTCTGGACACTAGCGTACGCCGACCCTACAGTACCCACCCAGAAGCAAGAATACTTCGAGTAAGATGTGGCGATAGAAACAAATGATCTTCCCATATCGACTGCGCGTTGGCTGCGGGTTTCAAGTCATCCAGTACACCCCTTGTCGGTTGAACGGGGTTGGCCCCTGCTGAAAAGGGGTTGTGCACAAAGACTCGAGAAATGCCGCAGTGGCAGGCCCACCCGCCGAGACGCTCTGACTATATTTAACGCATCCAGATCCCTCCCCCAGCAGCCACATGATCTTGTTCGCCCTCTTGGCCTGCTTCCGCCCGGGGTTCTCGCGCCCAGCCATGAATTGCCAAGGTCTGCCAACGCGAGGTTAAACCTCTGGTCGATATGTTTGCAACTCGACCACGACGTAAGCGCTCGCACGCCTCGGACGGCGACGGATTGCGAAATCTGCGCAGGTTTGCACCTTGCGGCCAACCCGAGCCCGACATGGCAATGCCGTTCTTGCTGAAAGGTTCCTAAAGGGAACGTCACAGGTTTGTTTCCTTCCCGACCATGCATGCTCGAACGGTTACATTGGGTCCCTCGGCAAGGAGCAAACGGGGCTGTCCGACGTTGAATGCACCTTCCAATCGCAATTGGGAAAGAGGCCAATCATGCGCTCGGTGAGTTCGTTAGAAGCCCGAGCCGATACCCAACCAGTCGTCCCTTCCGTCGGAAGAGATCGACGATCATCGGTTTGATGTTCTGTAGCTCGTCGATCCATTCTCGAACCCTGATAGGTCTCTCACCGGGTGTTCAGCTGTGCTCTTCTCCTCTTAAGTGTAGACGAAGACGCCATCGGTCTCCGTTCATTTTGGATTGCATCACACGCTCGGCTTTTGACATTTCGAATAGATCTTCATCCGTCGGACCCTCAAGGCCCTTTTTTTCTAACATGTCGTCCTCCATACCCCAGGCCACCTTGGCGCGTCCGGATGTCGGCCCCCCGTGGGAGACTGCCGTCGTCATCAGACAGATCAAGGTCTCTCTATCCGAACCCGGCCCGCTGAACTCATCGCCCACGGGTAGGTTTACACCACCAGCGTCACGAGCAGCATCGGCGCTCGATACCCCTCCCAGATACAGCTCGGACTCCGACGACCTCGAAGACTTCAAATCCGAGAAGACGACGACACCGTCCCAGGAGAAAAGCGAGCACACGCTCCAGGTATGGCTGCAGGTCTTCGCGAGCTTCCTACTCTTGGTCAACAGCTACGGTTACTACTCCTCCTTCGGCGCCTTCCAGTCGCACTGGCAGACCACCATCCAGCACTCCCCGGCCGACATCTCCTGGACCGGCTCGCTTCAACTCTCCCTACCCTTCGTGGGCGCCATCTCGGGCCGCCTGATGGACCAGGGCTACTTCCGCAGCCTGCTTGTGACGGGCTGCCTCCTGCAGCTCGTCGGCATCGTCGTCACCTCCTTCGTCGAGCGGCCTGGACAGTTCGCACAGTTGTTGATGGCGCAGGGCATGGTACAGGGTCTGGGCAACGGCATCCTGTTCACGCCTTGCGTGACGCTGGTGTCACTCTACTTCAAGCGTTATAGGGCTTTCGCTTTGGGGGTGTCGTCTTGCGGTGCGCTGGTCGGTGGTGTGATCTTCACGATGGTGAGTTGAAATGCGTCCCACCCTCTTTGTATTAAGTGAGACCTCTGAGTACCCATCTAATACCCTTTCCGCATACAGGTTGCCAGAGAGTTGGCATTCAAGATTGGCCACCCCTGGACCATCCGGGTCATGGGCTTCGTCGTCCTCTTCAATTGCGCCGTCATCCTAGCCATTGCGAAGCACAAAGCCATTGAGAAGCCCTTGTCGGCACCGTGGTTTGACTCGGAATCTTGGAAGGACGCCACATATGTTCTATTCGCGGTCGGCATTTTCTTCGTGGGCTGGGGTCTCAACTTCGCTTCTTTCTTCGTAAGTCGCCCCTGTTTACTTGCCTCTGATAAACAGCACCGGACTGATAACTAACTGAAATTTAGATTGCTTCTTACGGAACAAACATCATCGGACTAGAACCCACGGAATCCTTACTCTTGTTGTTGATTATGAACGCCGTCGGCGTCCCCGGTCGGTTGGCACCCGCCCTCCTCGCCGACCTCTACTGCGGCTCCTTCAACCTCCTGATCCCATTCGCCGTCGGCGTCGGCGTCGCGCTACTGGGATGGTTGGGCGTCCACTCGGAACGCAGCTATATGGCCTTCGTCGTCTTGTACGGCGTCTGCGCCAATGCCGTGCAGACGCTGCTCCCGTCCGCGTTGGCGGGCCTCACGGCGGACCCGGCCAAGATGGGGGTGCGGACCGGTATGGCTTTCACAGTCCTCAGCATCGCTTGCTTATCGGGTCCGCCGATCGCGGGTGCTTTGATTGCGCTGGATGGGGGACAGTACCGGTACGCGCAGACGTTTGGAGGGCTGTCGGTGCTCGGGGGCGCGTGTGTCTTGGGCGTGGCACGGTGGTTACAAACACGAAGCAGCCGGACGGCGGCCAGTGATGAGAAGGAGACAGCTTATTAGTAGCCAGCTGCATATTCAATGTTGCAGAGCTAGTTCGAAACTTCCACTTTGATGCTGTTGCGTTTGTTTGCATTTCCGTCAAGCCCCCTTTTTGGTGAAAATGGACAGCTGCGGATGCGACGAGTGTCTGTTTGGCAAGGCACTGAAGCAGTGAGACTTCTTCTTCGGTTAGCAGCCGGGCCGCGGTGATATAGCCAAAACCGACGCGATCAGTCCCGTTGAGTAGGTAGAAACCCCTATAAGCCCAAGGACGGCATTTTCGGCACCTGGACATGATTATGTCAGTGTTGGTATGGGTATGAATGGCAGGGTCATGTTTGCTAAAAATAGAAATCACATGCAAGGTCAGTCCTTCAAGCCAGTTAGAAGCCATTCGGGAAAATCGGTGCTTACTTGCATCCAGACCGTTTCTGATTTGCTGATAAGAACGGACACACAGGTTTCTGCAGCTCAGCCCTACACCGCAGTCAGTTGGAGATCAACTCCGGGGTGGCACACCAGCATGAAGCCAGAGTGGTGGAACATCGCCAATTGGCCCGTTGCCATTCTGCCGGGGATATTGGGGATGGGCCAATGGTTGGCTGACAGCCGCCAGAGGTTGGGTCTTGGGGGCAATGCTGACTTTCGCCAGCAGTTGCACTACTACCCTAGTGTCGGAGTCAGATAATACAATATCACTCGCTTCGTATTATCTAAGAGCTTTCATCGAGGTAAAAAGCGTGCAAGCAGTATGAGGCTCTTGCATACTCCGGTCCATTTAAGAGACAGGCGGCCGCCGCGGAGGCCTTCCGACGGGAATCCCTGCCGACCCAATCCTCTGTCTTTACCGAACCCTTTCCCATTATGAGTACGCCATCCTTGTTGATGGGGCTGGACCCCTTACAGGTCCAAAGCGAAGAAGACCTCCTTGGGTCAGGTAAACGCGAGCAAACATCAGGATGGACGACCTTCCACCAGCGGATTGCAAACTCCACCCGACAGACGCGGCGGCAAATAGATGCCGAGTTTCGGGCGGTTCAATGGAAGAGACAGTTGCTTTTCGCCCCATTTTTCCTCTGGTTGACGTTTCTTGTCGTTATTACGGTGGTGCTCATCGGGCGGGGGAGGTCCGGGATGGGTCTCTCGTCGACGCCGTCTGCGTGCATGGAGGACGGGACGGTCAATCCGGAGCGCGACCAGAAGAACCTTTTTAGTATGGGGTTCTTCGACATCACGCTGAAGACGAATACCTACAAAGTTGGTGGCAGTGGCGCCATGTCATTTACCACTGTCAAGATTATTGACATATGCTGGGATGTGGTGAGTTCTGTTGTTTACCTGCTTACCACCATCACCCACCAGGTTTACCCCGTACTGACAATTGGCCTGCTGATGCTGACCTGTCGGACAACTAGATCATCGGCCGTGGAGGTCAGGGCTTAATGGCCATATTCTCCTGGAAAGTGTTCCGCCACTATGTGTCCGCCTCCATGCAGTCCGCGCCCGTAACCTACCAGACGTTCCGCCTCGTCTTCATCAACGGCGACGCCAACATCGCCACCCCCTTCCGGCTCAGCCAGGACTTCATCAAGCGGCGGCGCCTCATCTCCACCACGGCCATGGCCTTCATGGTCCTCTCGACCGTGTACGTCCTCGTGTTCCCCACGCTGGTGGGGTCCATGACGGGGTATATCGGCGTCATGATGACCTTTGTCAAAGACCGCAATGGCACCTCTATCCCCTTTGCGCGGTTCGACTATGCCGCCTATATCATACACGATGGGCACCGCATCAATTTGACGGACGATTATGTGGTGCCGTATTCAGACGCGGCGAACGCTCGGTCGATGCAGGATCCCCTGGCCACGATTCCGTCTCCCGACTGTTCGGACTCGAGCCGGGCCTGCGCGATCAAGAACGCAACGTCTCTCTGTAAGTCTTGCCGGCTCCAGGGTTCCACTTGGAAACCGCAAGCCCGATAATAATATGTGTGTGTATCTGACCAATCGAAAACCACATCCCAGACGTATCCCGAAACGGCTTCTACGGCCTCAGCGACGCGACGTCCGAGTGGGACATGGCGCCCGTCATGGTGATCCTGGAACCGCCGGCGCTGAACATCTCGGCCTTCTATCTCGCGGGCTCGCACTTGAGCGAGGAGCCCGGCCCGGACCCCGAAGACATGCTCTACGGCAACGGGTGGGTCGACCCCCCGCACTGGCGAGTGCCCGTTCAACGACAGCAGCCGGCTGATGTGGACGGCTCACGGGCAGCTCTTCTCCATGGACGACATCAAGGCGAATGGGGCTTGCCAGCCGCTGATGAACGTAAGCTACATCCGTCCACCTCCTGTTCCTCGGTGTCTCGCACGGGCTTAGTTTATGCTGACTACGAGTCCCCCCTTCCGTAGGTGTATGAGTGGGGCTTCTCTTTCGTCCAGGCCTTGCTGAATTGCATTTTGCTGGCGGTGTGGTCCATCGGGCTCTGGCTCCTGTGGTTGGCTGCGCAATTCAAGCTCCCGCTGCAGAGGGAGAAGGAGGTGACCAAGGGCTGGAGGGCCGTGTCGTACCTGGCCGACACGATGTGCCGGCAATTTGACGAAGTCGGTATCGATATCGATAGGCTGAGGGAGAAACCGCTCAAGCAAGAGATCAACAAGCACCTGAACGGCGGCGATATCTCGTTCGTCTCCGACTGCCCCGAGAAGAGTCGGCTCAGTCTGGGGCGGGGGTTGTTGATGTGGCTGAAAGAGAATAGGTGGTGGTGTTTGGTGCTCACGGCGCTGTTGCTGGGGACGGGCCTCCCGCAGAGACCGGTGCTGTACCCCCTATTCGCTACGGTGTACGGGATGTTGATGGCGATGGCGTTGGTGAACGGTGTGGCTAGTAGGCTTCTTGTCATCTTGCCCTTTATGGTCGTCAGCGTGTTTGGGCTGTTTTATGCCCTTCTGTGGGTTACATAGCCTCGGGCCAATAGCATCAGAGATATCTTTATGCATCATGGATTTAGAGGTGATAGACCTGCAGAAATAGAGTCGCAATTGTCTCCACAACATGTCGTCCCATCGGATCTAAATATACCCCCCATCGGATGAAGATGCGGGGAAATACAATCCCATCTAGTCTTCGCCTCCGAGCTTTCAAGTGACCTGAACTACGCTTGCCGTTGTTCAAATACACCACGGAAATACCCCCATCTTTTACTGGCACCGTCACACATCCACAAACATGCCACCCCCTTTCCGAGCCGACCACGTGGGCTCCCTGCTCCGGCCCCAGGGCCTGCTGGACGCCCGCGCCGAGCTCGCCTCGCCGTCCAAGATGTACTCGCTCGAAGTGCCCGAGGCCGTCAAAGAGGCCGAATCGCAAGCCATCCGCGACGTGGTCCAGTTGCAACTAAACAAAGGCATCCGGCCCATTACGGACGGCGAGTACGCGCGCCACATCTACTACGGCGGCTTCTTCGAGAAGCTGTCGGGCTTCGAGGCGAGGCCGGACCTGCGCATCCCGGACGCGTTCCGCACCGACTTCCCGACCACGACGGGCCTCGCCCGCATGGGGGCCAAGACCCGCGCCGCCGTCGTGTGCACGGGGAGGATCGGGTACAAGGAGTCGCCGTACCTGGCCGAGTGGCTCGCTCTCCGCGACAGCTTGCCGGAGCAGCACCTCTGGAAGGAGGCCAAGATGACGATCCCCACCCCGAACTACCAGCACATCCAGCTCAAGCCGGGGACCGCCTGGACGCCCAAGTCGGGCTACGCCTCGGACCCGGAGTACTTGGACGACCTGGCGAAGTGCTACGCCGCCGAGCTCCAAACGCTGTACAAACACGGGCTCCGCAACATCCAGATCGACGACCCGCACTTGACCTACTTCTGCTCTCCGCAGTTCGTCCAAGGGTGCACCAAGGACGGGACCGACACCGACGCCTTGCTGGATCTGTACATCCGCACGCACAACCGGCTGCTCCGCGATTTGCCCAAGGATCTGCACGTGGGCGTGCATTTGTGCCGCGGCAACATGGCCGGCTCGACGCACTGGGTCGCGGGCTCGTACGAGAAGATCGCGTACAAGCTGTTCCGCGAGACGGACTACGGCACTTACCTGATGGAGTTCGACGACCGGGAGCGCAGCGGGGGTTCGAGCCGCTGCGGTTCCTGCCGCGGGGGAAGAACGCCGTGCTGGGCTTGGTGTCGACGAAGAGGGCGGAGCTCGAGGACCGCGGGACGGTGACGGCGGCCCTCCGGGAGGCGGCGGCCGTCGTCGCGGCGGCGCAGGAGGTTGGTGTGGAGGAGGCATTGGATTCGCTGGCGCTGAGTCCGCAGTGCGGGTTTAGCAGTAGCAGTCTTGCGGGCGGGGTGGGGATGACGAGGGAGCGGATGTGGGAGAAGTTGGGGCTGGTCAGGAGTATCGCGGAGGAGGTTTGGCCGGGGAGGTCGTGATTTGGCTTTGCGTTGTTGTTTCGCCATGCCTGGGGGGGCAGGTTGGATTGCTGCACGACTGGAGTTAAGATTGATTCTTTACTGGTCGGCGCCACCGCCGGAATTATTCAGCAGTCCCAAACTCCCCTAGCGACTAGTCTACAGTAGCACCACATCCTTTTTCCGCTTGTTATTCCCGTTCTACTGCCCGTCCTAGCCAAGCCAATTGACTGATTCAGCATAGTAAACCAGACTATCATGATGCCACATTGACAGGCAGACCGGGCCAAGACATCCTAGCAGGATGATGCGCGGACAGATGGATCGGAGATAAGAAGTAAGTGTTCGTCCCACTGAGGGGCACTGCCGGTCGGGGTTTGCTCATGACGTGCGGGCGGAACCCACCCGCCTGCCAGTGACGGTAACGAAGGTGCCGAAAAAGAAACTTTGCGATCACCACGTGTGGCAGGATCATTAGATCTGATTTGATCGGATAGGACCAAGCAGCCGGATTAGTAATTGTCTGCATTGAAGCTTATTGTCAGTAACTTCGATAGCTGGGCTTACCAATAGTTATGTACATGGCGTGGACGGGGACGGTCTTTGCCGCCGGCCAATACTTTGGAGAGTGAGTAGAATACGTCATGGAAGTCCGAGATGGTCCACAGCCATGAATCTGCTGTCCAGGCGGTCCGCTTGTCCCGCAGCAGACTCGCCTCCTACACACTAGCTACCAGGAACGAGCGCCGGTTGAGATACCGCTTTTCTAGAAGAGGTGGAGATGGTCAAAATGTATTTAAGAAGATGCTGGTCCTCGATTGCCATGCCCCTTGGAACTGCAACATACCCAACTCAAGAGATACCCAAATTTAGACTGTGATTTTGCATATACTCTCACGCGTTCATAGACCCAAACAGCGAACTCTTTATTCAGTTTACCCTTGAAACAAAAACGCAAACGCCTCTTCCAACCATGGCGCCATCACAGCGACCCCGCATCCAGAGCGAGAAGGTCGACGTCTCGCCCCTGGGCCAGCCCCTGCACTTCGAGTTCAGCGGCAAGACGGCGCCCAACCGCTTCCTCAAGGGCGCCATGACGGAGCGCCTGTCGACCTGGGACCCCCAGGACAAGCCCAAGCGCGGCGTGCCCACCGACCGCCTCGTCAACGTGTACCGCCGCTGGGGCGAGGGCGGCCACGGCGTCATCCTGACGGGCAACGTCATGATCGCCTACGACCAGCTCGAGGCCGCGGGCAACCCCATCATCCCTGCCGACGCCCCCTTCGAGGGCGAGCGCTTCGACCAGTTCCGCGAGCTCGCGGCCCAGGGCAAGAAGCACGGCAGCTTGGTCGTGGCGCAGCTGTCGCACCCGGGCCGACAGGTCACGGACGCGATTAACCCCACGCCCATCAGTGCGAGCGACGTCCAGCTCGAGGGCGAGGTCATGGGGATGACGTTCGCCAAGCCCCGTCCTATGGAGAAGAAGGACTTTGACGAGGTCATTGGCGGCTTCGCCCATGCGGCCGAGTACCTGTACAAGGCCGGCTACGACGGAGTCGAACTGCATGGTGCTCAGTAAGTTGACCCTCATACACCTACCCAGTATCCTCAAGGGGGGGTCGATACTAACCAACTTTTAGTGGCTACCTCCTCGCACAGTTCCTGGCCCCCTCCACCAACAAGCGAACGGACCAATACGGCGGCCCCCTCCTGAACCGCGCCCGCATCATCTTCGAGATCGCCGACGCGATCCGCGCGCGCGTGCCCGACAAGGGTTTCGGGTTGAGCATCAAGCTCAACAGCGTCGAGTTCCAGGAGGGCGGCTTCTCGACCGAGGACTGCCGGCAGCTGTGCGTCGAGCTCGAGAAGCACCAGTTCGACTTCGTCGAGCTCTCGGGCGGCACCTACCAGGCCCTCGGGTTCCAGCACAAGCGCGAGTCCACCAAGAAGCGCGAGGCCTTCTTCCTCGACTTCGCGGACCAGATCGTGCCGCAGCTCAAGAAGACCAAGGCGTACGTCACCGGCGGGCTGCGCTCGGCGAGCGCCATGGTCGAGGCGCTGAAAAGCGTGCACGGCGTGGGGCTGGCGCGGCCCATCACGCACGAGTTCGACCTGCCCAACAAGATCCTCGCGGGCAAGGTCACGGGCGCGCTCGACTACAAGCTCGACGAGCAGGATTTCGGCATCACCAACGTCGCGGCCGGCACGCAGATCCGCCTCGTCGGCAACGACAAGGAGCCGCTCGACCTTACGAACGATGAGCACCTCAAGGCGTTCCAAAGTTCCATGCAGCAGTGGGGCAAGGAGATGGGCGAGAGCAAGGATGGCTCCAAGTACGGATACGTCGATATCCTGGGTACCAAATTGGAGCCTTACGGTACTGCCTACGCAGTGTCAGCATAGAGTTGTCCGGTGAGGTTTGGATAGACGCGGGCTTAGACATGTAGCTTCTTAGAACGAATTAATGAGACATGATATCGCATCAACATTTGATCTGGGATATGTGACTTGAAGTTGTTCACAGATTGGTGGAATGAGGTAGCTTCTCAGACGATTCGGCCCCCTTTGCGATGTCAGTCGGCATCATTTGGCTAGGTTCCTCCATCTGCTGCTGCGTTTGTGATCAGAACCCCTGTTCGAACGTTGATTGACCTGGATATTAACGGAGCAGTCTTTAGATGCAAGGGGTGGCGCAGACTGGAAAGAGTTATGCCCTCACAAGTCCCGCGTCTGCAATAGGATCAGCAATTACCGCCATAAAAACACAACGCATGGTGATGCATAACATCACCCCAACAGGTGCTATATATTCACTGTCTTACTGCATGCAAAATTGGGTAATGAGGCCACGTTCTTATGCCAGTGGTGTTTGCCTCTTTCATTTAAATTGTCGGGATATGGCAAACTGCACACGTTCCCTGCCAACAGCGTTTCGGGTTACACGGAATTCGACTCAGGTAGATTGAGCCGCATATCTTGGCGCGTTTGCCATTTGGTGCGGCCAACGAGATGCTGTGAACAGCAAGGGGGTTGCGAAGTGACCTGCCGACTGCAAGGGCTTATGTTATGACATCCAAGGGCGTCGGGCCGTCAATTGCGGATAAGGGGTCGCAACAACGATCGACTGGCTAGTACAATAAGTCGTCCACACGACCTCGTCTGAATCGACCAGCCTTTGACGTCCCGTGGCTTAACGTTCCATAACTCAGATAATACCATCAATAGTACATCAACACCGATCTAAAGATGGTTTACATAGACGGCGTCAACTTACAACCCGCCAAGGTGCCCCAGCAGCTGCAACCCAACTCGACCTCACCACCGCCCGCCCTCCTCGACGAATATGCAAATCCACACGCCGGCATCCTGTCCGCGAGCATCTGGTGCCTGACCATGGCGGGCGCCGCCGTGCTAGCCCTGAGAATCTTCGCCAAAGTGAGCCGCGCCCGCCCCCTCTGGTGGGACGACTTCGCCATGATCGGCGCCTGGCTGCTGCAGTTCGCTGCGGCGTGCTGCGCGCAGCGCGCCGCGGACCTCGGGCTCGGTCTGGGCCGCGACCGGCTCAATCTGCACCCGGGCCGGGTCTACCAGCTCGCCACCCTGGCGCTGGTCTACCCGAACCTCGAGACCGTCGTGGTGGGCACCGCGCGCGTCTCCTTCGCCCTGGCCCTGCTGAGCCTCCGGCGGGACCGCTGGTGGCGCCTCGCCGTCTGGATCGTCGTCGCGGGCCTCGTCGCCGTGACCGTGTTCGCCCTCGTCCTCGTCCGGCTGACGCAGTGCATCCCGCTGCAGAAGCTGCAGTACGGCGAGATGGAGGGGACGTGCCGGGGCGACGGGAAGGCGGTGCTGTACGTCGGCTGGGCGAGCGGGGCGTGGAGCGCGTTTAGCGATTTCGCGCTGATTGCGATGTCGTGGGTCGTGGTTTGGTCGGTCAAGAAGATGCGGAGGCGGGAGAAGGTCGGGGAGGGGTTGGCGATGAGTATCGGGGTGGTGTCGGGAGGGATCACGATTTTTCGGTACGCGTGGATATCGCCGGGGTTCATGGCGGACTTCTATGGTAAGCACGTTTCTTAACCGTCCTTGCGTGATACCAACACTGACTTGAGTCCAGAGTACGGCTGGTTCGGCTGGATCCTCATGTCCGCCGAGGGCATGTCCAGCCTCATCGCCGCCAGCATCCCGGCCCTGCGCGCGTTCCTGCTCGGGATGCGAGCCGATTTCCGGGCCCGGTTCCAGGCGCCCTTCTCGTACTTCCAGCGGACGTGGGGGCAGTCGGCCACGACCTTGCGGCGGGAGGACAGCGCTACTGGCGAGAGTGAATCCGGGCGGTGTCCCGGGATCAAGGTCGAGAGGGACTTCATCGTTTGCCACGATGCGCCTCCACCTCGGGTATACACACACGATCGTGTCTCTCGGCTGGAGAAGGGTTATCTTCAGTGCGACTAGAGGGGACATTGGCAGGTACGAATGAAATTAGGTTGAGGTCATGTTTGTGGCAGCTCTCTGGGATTGCGTATGCTGGTAAGTGTGTACCGTTGGGAGGTGTTGCACTAGACTCTTGAGCACGGAGAATAGGAAACTGTGAGTTTCATTTCTTTCGAACACGTATACGCGCAGGTATTTAAATATTGGGTTACACAAGACGACACCAATATGCTACTTGAACATTGCAGCAAATGCGTTTGAGTCCAGTTGCCCCTGATATGCCTTGCTCTCATTCTGAGCCACCAGGTTTCCGAATATCTGCTGAACGTCCTTTTGGGCAGCACCGACTATTCCCTGCATAGCGGTAGATTTGTCCACCTGCATATAGCCAAACGTCTGGCCGGTCCGCGTCGCTTGTGACGCCTTCAGGGCAGCCTTGCAGGTGTTCTGCAGCGCTTCGTTTCTGTCGCGACTGGACTGCCCCTCTTCAATCTGTAGCAGCTGCATCTTGTCCTCCAGGATTGGATGATCGAAACCCTCTTGGGAAAGCTTTGTGACCAATGCTGACTACGTCTGCTCTAGGGCGGCGAAGCGAGGACTCATCTGCTCAATATTTTCAGATGTCCGGCTTGAAATGAGTCTGCGTATGGCTAATTAGTCTTATCTTCGCTTCTCGTCCAGGTTGTAAGCCACTTCAACTTACAATGTGACAGTTGTAACAGCGACAGTGATAGTGTCTTGACACCCGTTCGATTGCCGGTTGAACCGGGTTATCTCCGACTCGTGGAGGCTGACGTTCACCCTGTCCCCCTTGCTGAGAGCCGAACATCTCGAATGGGCCGTGTATTGACAGATTGCTTTCGTGAAATTGTCGCAGAGCAATTTGGTGGAATCCAAGGCTCTTTGGGGGCGAATATCGCGCAGAATGGCGCCCAGATGGGTCGAAGTACTGCTGCTGCTGCTGCTGCTGCTGCTGCTGCTTCTGGTCGGTTTCAAGATGGCGGTCAGGGCGGTCAGGGAATCCTCTGTCCCGGAAAGGAGCGCTCTCGAGTGGACAATGACCTGCGGCGCCTCTTGCAACCCATCGATGACTTTGGTGGCGGCTTTGGTGCTCTGAACGGCAAGGCCGGCGACGGCGATGACACTAGCTGTGACGCTCAACGGATCCATGGCGTTGAAGAGTAATCTCGATAAGTCTAGGTTGCCCGCGGGAGGAGGGGCCAGGCAGGGGTCTCTGTAATTTATGTTCTTTGTTATTGCTGTAGGTGAGGTCAGCTGCCAAGTGATATTGGATTGATATGTAACATCTCGGGTATTATGCCGTCTGGTCTCATATGTGACAGTTTCATGTCACATTCATTGGTTAGTAATCAAATTTCAGAGACTGGCTTTATTTCCGCTGACTTTCCCCGTCTGGTCTCTGTTCCAAATGCCCCTTGATTCTCCCATCACTACTGTCTTCCTCTCTCTCCCGTCACCTGTCTTCTTCGAATGCAACATTACCCTGCAGTTTCAAACGCGTGCCTTAGAGCTCACTTTCGTCCGCTACGATCATGTCAAACACTATGGGGTCCGGATCAGGCACAAGCCAGAACTTCGGCAACTCGTCAGTCAGCACTGGGGGTCGTCTTTTCCAGGACATAGTTCAGGGAGACGTCCATCTGCACGGTACGGCCACTCCTTTCCTCGCATTGTCTCAAGTTATTCCTGCTACTTTCGGGTACTGACGGACGTTTGTTTAAGATCAACCGGAAGCGCGGCCAAATCCAACCATCCTTATCCCATTCAGTCGCGACGCCGACTTTGTTCAGCGCGGAGATATCATGGACCGGCTTCATCAGTTTCGTGCCCAGAGCTTTTCGCGCACTGCCTTGGTTGGCTTAGGCGGAGTAGGGTAAGTACTTATTCATTATAGTCATATTCACATGCGCTGTACTCGGCCGAGCTCTCTGACCGAAATCAAATAGGAAGTCTCAGCTCGCCATCGAGTACGCATACCAAGTCCGTGAGCGGTCGCCGGAGACCTAGGTCTTCTGGATCTTCGCAGGCAGCGCGAGACGGTTTGAGATGGACTTCCAAAACATTGCCAACTACGCTAAGCTGCCGGGGCGAGACAACCCTCAAGTCGACGGCCTCCAGTTGGTTACCAACTGGCTGATCAGCGAGAGCAGTGGGAAATGGATCATCATCCTCGACAACGTCGACAGTGCCGATTTCCTGTTCGACAGCAGCCAGAACACCCATCCCGGCCGCCCACATCTGGTGTCGTATCTTCCCAGTTGCTAAAAAGGCTCCATCCTCGTAACCTCTCGAAACAAGGATGCGGCCTTGAAGCTCGTCGAGCTGCCCAGCATCATCCAAGTCGACCCAATGAGCCAAGCGGAGGCGGTGGCTCTAGCGGAGAAGAAGCTGGGAAAGTCAGATGACAAGATGGAATACCTTGCTGACTCTCTCGAGTACATTCCTCTGGCAATTGTACAGGCAGCGGCGTTCATTACTCGGCTGGCGACCGCTTTGCTCCGTCAATCAGTATCTTGAGAAGTTTGCGCAGAGCGACCACGACAAAACAAATCTTCTCAACTTCGAAGGCGGGCAGCTACGACGAGACCCAGAAGCCAAAAACTCCATCATCATCACTTGGCAGCTGATGTTTGACCACATTCACCAGACCAGACCGTCGGCAGCCCACCTCCTTTCGTACATGAGCGTTTTCAACTCTCAGATTATCTGGGGAGTCATGTTGCGGCCTCCCGTTTTTGAACCACAACATTCCCGACTAAAAGAGCTCTGTCCGGTGCATAACATATGCAAATCATGGGACCAGGGCTCCTTTGATGAGGATGTTCTGCTCCTAGCAGATTGTTCTTTGATCTCGATAATGCCAGAGGGGCGTTTTGGAATGCACAGCCTGGTACAGCTAGCCACACGACGATGGCTTGAAGCCACAGGTCATCAGGGCTTTGTTCGTTGGCAACATCATCTCATGGATCGCCTGTACTTCATGTTGTCGCCGCAATACGATTCCAGCGAGTACGCTACTTGGGTGCTTGTTAACCAATGGGAAGTCGTCCCGGGGTTGCAAAGAGTTCGACAACGGCATGGCTTCTTATTGATTGCAGAGATCATGTTTCATGCACCAGAATGCCCACAAGACAAAGCCGGAATCAATTTATGGGCTAAATTGCAGACTGGAATCGCTTTCTACTACATGACTAAATTGCACGCACCAACATGTGCAATATCGAATGTGATAGCTGCATTGGAACCGCTTGACGACTTTATTGAAGATTCACATTTAGCGCCGTACGCTGCAGATCTGGACTGCATCACCTGGATGAGTCTCGATGTCATAGAAACAGTATGGACTGTCAGGGCATTATACCAACAGGGCGAGGATTTCCATCGCAACTCGACCCGGCGCGATGCATATCGTGTATGGGATGCAGTGATTGAGATGCAGACGGGAAGGGTTGACGATGCAAAGCGGGATCATGGGGATGTTCATGCGCGAACCTTGACTCTCATGAACCAGCTGGCCTTGCTTTACCTCAGCCAAGATAGCAGGAAAGAGGCATTCGATGTGCTACACCAGATACGGACCGTTGTGGCATCGACGGTCGACGATGATCCAATTAATACCTTCAGCGACCCAAGGTTGATCAATTGGCACATCTACATCATGGCTTTGAACATGTATGAGGAGACTGAGGAGACCCATTTCGCAACAAGAGCGTTGATCAGGTTACTCAGGTCAGGCTTGGGCCTGACCGAGGACATCAATGAAGAGCAAGATAAATACATCTCTAATATTATTGACAATGGCTTTAAGTCCATTTCGGGGGCGGTTTCTGAGGAATTGGGAGTGGTCGCGTCATGCTACGATCACAGCGGTGGTGACAAGGACAAATGCCAATGGAGGGTATCTAGGAGAACGAGAGTTCTGTAATGTATAATTTATGGTTCATATCGCCTTCGATATGGGGAATTCCAAGACTCCGGGGAAACAAATCTGGAAACAGATTCGACTTCAGATGCCATCGCGACGCCGGCAAAGTCATGTATTGGTCCCTTACTACTGCGAGATACTCCTCGACATCTCTCAGCCTGCGCTAAAGATTATGGTATAGGTGTGCGGATGTACTGATTCTGTCGCAGTAGGATAGAGACAGGGGTGGTCAGCCTCTGGACGCGCCTAGCGCGCTACGCTAGATGTCCCAGCTGTGTATTTATTAGCACCGTAGTGCCCTTCTCTTTTGTCATTTCTTTCCTTCCTCTAGATACCACTTGAAGAATCATCTGACGCTCTCTGACGTGCGACAGATTAATACTGATAACAAAGGATTGAGTTCTGCGTTCCCATCACCTCGGAAACCTTGATGTCATCGACAAGACCCAGATACGGCATCACGTCATCAAGCGAGGCCGTCGTCCTTCCCTCCGGGCCATCCTGTGTCTTCCGGCCCCCGTACGCCTCCTGGGGCCTATACTTGGACTGCTGCCAAAGCCACCAGAGCCGGTGGATCTGGGTATGGTGCAAATAAAAGAGCGGGTCGTTAGGCGACGAAGCGACCGCCAACTCGCCGCCGACGGCCTTGTGGACGGCATCGTGCGGGCCGCCCTCGAGGTCCTGGCGGTACCTGTCGTAGTCGTGCCGGGCCTGGACGTCCGCGACGGCCCGGGCCGAGAACGCGGAGGATCGCATGTCGCCCGGGAACGCCGCGAGCCCGTCGTTGAAGTTGCGCGAGAGGCAGTGCGGCGTGTACGCGGCCTCGGCGTAGGCCACGGTCAGGTTGGCGAAGGGTCCGTCCTGCACGCAGACGTCCAGGATCGGGTTAGCGCTGTCGAGGCGGTAGGGGCCGGGGCCGACGCCGTCGCCACCGAAGCCGTGGTAGGGGTCCCAGATGGATGAGCTGGAGCGGTTGGCGGTGTCCAGGGTCCAGTCCCAGTATCTACACACATTAAGTATTTTGCTGTTTAGTAAAGGGTAACTAATAGGGTGTTGAAATGTGAGCCCAAACTAACGACATGACACCATTGTAGCCGCAGCTTTTCAACTCCCTTTCATAGAGATGAACGAAGTATCGGTGCCAGGGAAGAAACTGGGCGACGAAATGAACTGTAGCCCGGGTCAAAGGTTAACTCATCAGTCTGAGGCGCTGGCGAGGGGGCTAATAATCGCTGCTGCAGCACTACCTACTGTCGTCGTTCAAATGAGCGTGGACCCAAGTGAAGTCATCGTAAAGCGTCGGGCTCAAACCCAGCTTGGAGGGCTTGGTCCGAAGACACAGCACCGCATCGGTGTATTGTTTCGGCGTGGCCGCGTCCAACGTGCGCCATTCGACGCGCTTCTGTGGAGTGGTGCAGGTGGAGGCTTCCGTTGGTGCCTCGCTCTGGTTTGTGTGGTTTGCTCCTGATGGCTTGCCGGTGGGTGTCGAAGGGCAAAAAGAAAACAAGAAGAAAGATTTGCAGGCTCCCTCTTGACGACGGACGATGGCTGGAGCGGCCGGGGTCGTGTGGCCGATGCCATGAGGAAGGACGGCAGCGGCAGCGGCAGCGGCAGGGGAGGAGAGGCCAAGGGATATGCATTGTGGTAAGGAGCGTGGATGAATATATATACAACGTGTATAAATGAGCGTAATAGTAGGATAAAAGACCGAAACTGTCTGACTACTTTCTCTAACAACGGCAGTTAATAGTATACACACTAGTAATTATGTACGACAGTACTCTTTCTATTAGCCACAGTACACTTCAATACCTCTCACTATACTATGACAACGTGAAAGGTGTAAGAAACCGAGGTGAAAGCCCGGCAGCGAGTTAAGGGACCGTCGGCAAGCATTGTGGCTGAGTCAAGCCACCTACGCAAGTACTGATAGGTATGCGAAATGCTAAATGCCGTATTCGCACTTCCACTATACATGATCCGCCTCGAGCACCAAAAAGAGTAACCGTTATAGGTAAAGATATCTGCATAATCTGATTGGCCATAAAGCTCTGACACAGCGCACAGCACGGTACGTGCTGGCGTCTCACGTGGTGTGCACGCTCTCTAATTGGATAAAAGTCCGTCGCTACAGCTGTTTTTTGGCGCTCAGGGGTATAAAGTATAAACAGTCTGAACTATCCACTCCAACGGGTAAACACTCCGAATGGTACCCATCTCCGGTGTGAAATATTGCAGCCGGCATCCCGCAAGTTCGTGCCCGGGTGGGCTTTGTCTGCGATATTCTTGTGTAAGGATTGTTATTGTCGGGAGGCCTCGTGAAAATGTCCCCGTCAGCTCTGGGAATCTAGCCTTGCCATTAGGACTGCCAAATTGGAGTCGACCCTCGGCTCGGATCTCGCCATCTCATTGGGCACCGCTGCCCCGTTGGGTCCCTCCGTATCTAAGGGACACATAATAGCTTAGACGATTTGGACGTTGATGATGTGAGTGTGAGCTGTCGTGAAAAGACGTATATAGACCTGCGTGGTGTCGATGCCCCGCTGGCTGCGAATATACTAATGGAGCTCGGTTTGGAGGAGCTGAGGAGGCTGATGATTGGGCGAGAGCGCGCCGTGTACCTCCCAAGGGAACAAGTGCATAATCAGACGGGAGACGCTGTTGATATAAAACAACCTGGGCCTGTTGGGTGCCAGATTTGGATGAAAAACTGGGGCTGGTTGTCTTACCCATGTTGAAGAACTCGTCACCATTGGGATGGTTTCGGGTCTTAGTGCCTATGGCACTAGAGGGCCGAGTGTTGGGTGCTATGCCAGTGCTGATGGCGGCTCTTTGTCCAGCATATGGTCTTTCGGGGCCCAAGATCGGGGGCGCAGGAGTGTTGCTCGGGAATGGGATCAAGTGTGGCGGGAATACGTCGAAGAAGAACTCTGCGTGGAAGTGCGACCCCTTAGCCTCGACAAGGAAAATCGGCAAAACTGTGGCCGCGGCATAAGCCATCCCACCGAGGAAGAGATCTGGGATATGGTGTTTTCAGTCGGCCCCACGGTTCTTCACGCATTCTAGTGAAATGACAGTGCTTTACGCGACTGAGATGGCATGGCCGGTAAAAAGGGATCCAAATTTCGAAATAGGTAGACGAACGACCCGAATAATTTAAAGCATCCAGGCCTCTGATGCCGGCGAATGTAACTACAACGGACTGTAATTGTGGTATAGCTAAGTCTACGATGGTTTGAAAATATTACATTATAGTCACTTGAGCGGATATCCTGAGAGGAGAAATAGACTTTGCTTGAATCAGGGAGGTGGTCTAGCTGGCTAGTGCGATCACTTCCAGTGGTCAGTCTCGAAACTGCTTCACCGGGATATGTGTACCGTTCCAATCAGGTTGGGGCCATGCACACTCCCTCAATGACCCCCAAGTTTCATCCGAGGAGCAGGCCCTCCCCTCTTGGGCGACTCGGTAGGCCTGCCATAAATGCCGCCCCGGGAGTCGGCAATGCTCTGGACCTCCGTAAAGCCCAGGGTGGCCGTGGCTAGCGAGACCAGCACCGCCTGGACGGAGTCGAACGTTACGCGGGCCACGCTGTCGACGGTGCCATCGTGCTGGTTGCGGGAAAGCAGGAGGGCAGTGCCGTCGTTGCTGGACTGCTCGTCCAGAACGACGAAGTGGGAAGCCTCGCCCACGTGCTGGGTGGCGGCGTCGCCGACCGAGGCGGCAATGTAGGCGCTGAAGGACTCGTGCAGCGGTGGAACCGTGGCCTGGTCAGGAATCCGGCTCGCGCCGTCGCGGGCTTCGACGACGACGAGCTCGTGGTCGCTGCCTGGTACCAGCTCGTTGCTGCCGCCAAGGGCGTCGGTGAGCAGCTTGTTCAAGGTCTCAAGGTAGCACCACGGGTTAGCTGCACGCATTCGCCATGGGTAGGTATGGGATACGGACAGAGGTGGACACCTGGGTGATGCAACAAACGGGGTATGGAGCCATCCTGACGAACTTGCTGCCGCTCGGAACCTCGTTGGCAGATTTAGGATATTTCGATGTAGGCTGGAACGAGTGGGGGCCAAACCTAACTGCCCTGTACTGTACTTAAACCTGGAGGCCACGCGCACCAACTGCACGCGCTAGTGCAGGGTTAGGGGATGCATGAAGTTGCCGCTGGAGTGTTCAACTTACTCCACTTACCACACCCGATATGTGATTGGGTCAAAATGCGATTCCACTTCCACTTCCCTTGCCTCGAGTGATTTGTTCAAGTTGAACATACACAGCAGTGTTTGGTAACCGCCACTTATAATTTGAAGAAAAAAAAAGATTCTTCGCCAGAAATACTTCGCGCTGTCATCATCATGTCAGAAGAAACCCCCACCCCTATTCCCACATTCACCATGACCCCAGACCTCGAGGGTGTTCTCGCGCGGGGTCGCGACATGCACCCCACGTTCCCAGACGGCGTGCAAATGACGCCCGGGACATTTGGCGTACTGAACCCGAAATATACGGAAAACATGGAGCTGCCAGACTTGGCGGACAAAAGAGGTATCCTACAATACGTGGGTCTCGACGATGCCATGATCGACTGGGCTCTTGAGAAGTACCATGCCGACTTCCCGTCAGACCCCGAAGAGTTAGCTGTCAAATCCAACGAGATGAACGGGGATGTACCTATGAAGGGCTACCGATTCCCATTATTGGATCGCTTTCACACGATACTCATGGAAAGGGGTGTGTCAGAGATTGAAGAACTAGACATGTTTGCGGCCAATCGCATAATCCTCGTCCCGTGAACTCACATAAGCTCCGCCCTTTAGATGACCATGCTCAAGCCAGCGAGTGCGTCGAGACCCTGGGTGATCTTCCAGTAGTAGTAGTACGGAATCAAGGGAACTGATGAGTGCTGCCTATTGGTTCTTGGAACGAGTCATCAAGCAGAAACTGTATGTGGAATCGAAGTCCAGAAAGCGGAAGGCCAGATGCAACAAAGGCGGATGATACTCGCATGCTGCCATCCGGGCGTTCCGAAAGTCGCCGCCAGACCAACCAGTCTCTCGCCGGCGGGGGCTCGCACGACATGCTTCCAGTCGCTTTCATCCCTTTCCTTCCCCCATCTAACTTCTCTCAAGTTGGTGGTAATCTGCATATTGATAATTCGCGGTTAGCGTGAAACATCATGAATCATCATCCCACTCTCCTGTTAACGCGAGAGTGATGGCGCTCATACGTACTTTGATGGACTCGCACTTATAGAGGCTGAATAGCGCCGACTCTGGCCGAAAGCCTATCTCCGTGATAAACTCGCCTCCGGCGCGGTCCAAGTCGAGATTGTATCACCAGCCGGTTTCACTGCAAGGGTTCCCAATCGTCTGGCTCGTCGCCGCTTGGCCTGCCTCGCCGTCCCCCGCGAGCTCAACTCGGAGCGCAAAAGGCCGGCCTCCTGGCACCATACAGGCCGAGAGACGCTTGACCCTGCAGAAGTCCTCAGCCTTGGTTGCCCAGATCAAAGCTTCGAATGCTATAGGCTGCGGATTGTCACTTTCTGAGTCAAAGCTGAGCTTCCTCATAGGGTGTTCTCCATGGTAGGCCAGGTGCAGGCCAAGGACGTTCCAGAGACGTATCCCGCCGAGCAGCTCCCTGTAGTCTGCCTTCCACAGGTATCGCGCCAACCTATCGGTCTCGAGCTCCGCGAAGCTTACGGGAGACTTGCGCTGGTCATGTTGCGTCCCTTCCTCACCGTCAGCACTGTCGGATGTTGGCTTCAGCGGATCCACGATGCTGCATCGCACGACCCGTTTATGGCCATATACGAGCTGAATCACGTCAGAAGGTCCTTGGGAGTACAAGCTCATGGAAAGACCGAACTTACGCCAAGTTGGCACAAGAGCCCGACTATCGTGTTCTTCTCACAAGAAGCCACAAGCGGACGCTGATTGTGACCGGTGTCTGTCTCACCAAATGCCATCTCCTTCCCTGAAACCAAGACGACCTGGAAAAGCTCACACGGTCAGTGACGCCCTCTTAACACATCCTATCATTCCGGATCGGCTTACCGTTACGCCACGGGTAAGGAGCGTGTAAAAGGAAGCATTCTGCCGTCGTATGTCAAACCTCGGAATGTGCAGGATAAGTTCTCGAATCCAGTCACCCCGTGGAATCTTGGCTGCGTTCGTCCGGGTAAAAGGCTGCTCCCCGGCGCTAACGGGGAGCGGAGTGGTATCTATAGCTGCCAGAGTGCCATCTGAGTGCCAGTCAACGCTCATCATGTGGGAACTATCGGCAAGGGCCTTCCACGATGGCAGGAGATCCTAATAAACTTCCTGTGGCCCGTTTACCTCTGATTGAGGCAAGGGCCAGGCGACTCGCTGCAGGTGGCCGTAACCTAAGATACCTGAACCAAACTCTTCAGGAATTGAAGGAGTAGCAGCTTGATCCGTAGATGGTGTCGAGAACTTATGATAAACTTGTTCGAGTTGCAGGCAGGCCTTCCAAATACGTCGTCGGTTGGTCACCCCCAAAAAAGGGCGTCTCGCTGCCCCTATCCGGGGATGTGCTAGAATGCGCCCATACGCAGATATCCTTGGCGTTTTGATGCTGCATAATGCCCTCTTCCATGTCGAGGGCGTACAATTCGTGATAGAAGGGAAATATGTGATTCCGTAGAATCTTCTTCCACAACTCCTGATCGTCGCGGAGTTGATAGTTTACTATCCACGATCCCTTGGACAAGCTCAGAAGATCCGCAAGGTCTAGACTCATGGCTATCATGTGCAATATCTCCAACGGGATTCTTGAAAATGGATCATACACCACCTTTGGGCATAGATCGCGGGGGAAGTCTGTCGAGTGAAGATGTTGGAGGATATGGCTTCCCTCAAGTGACCCTGCAATTCCTTATTCGTGCTCGGATCTGATATAAGCCAGATCTGATTGTCATGACAGGTCCAATAACCCTGACGCGGGTCTTCTCCCACGAAGCCATAGTCCAAGGCCAGATCGACGGCGGAACAGGCAACCATGCTCTCCATTGTTCCGTACAATGCATTCAATTCCGCCTGGGAAACAGACCGCTCGCCGAACAGGGTACGTTGGAGGATGCCAAAGCACGGCCAATGAAAGGGGAACAAAGGCTTGAGATCTCCGACGCTCCGGTACAAAGGATACAATTGCATTTGTCCAGATCGGCGGTACTGGCTGGGATTGATCGTGGCATTGAACGGTGCGCCGACCCAGTTGTTGTCACCCAGGTAACGCCCAGCAGCGGATATATGGGCTTGAACCGGTATTATATCATCTAATCCTCTCCAGCAAATCGTCCAGGTACTATCCATCCACTGGATGTATCCATCCTGGCCGGGGTCGGAGTATAAGTCACCGACATCGGAACGCCGACCGAGAGACCCGCCACAGATTGCACAGTAGCAATGAGTTCCTGCGGTCATGGTGTATTGGGCGTGTGGTCGTGCTTTGCTTCGTCAAATCCTCATTCATGGACTGAGGTCGGTTGCACACATCACACAACCGCTCGCTGCCTTGGCCGCAGAAAGACGCGTCTCGGAGATCGGGGGCCGATGGGGGAAACATGCATACAGCACGTGATGCGCCCAGTACGTACCGGGAAGCCAGGGGTCCTGATCAGCTCAATGTCACACCTCCTCGGCTAACTCATTGGCGAGGGTTGTAACTGTACGGCCGTGGAGTCGCGACAGCAATAGAACACAAGCGAAGCCGAAAGGTCTCTGGGAGCTTAGAGAATAGTACTAGTTATAGAAGATGCGGTTTAAATAATCTTTACTCATTTGCCCAACGACTATAAACCACGGTAATGTGTCGCCTTATTACCAAATACTACAATGGGAGACGAAGGGACTGGCTTGCGTGGAATGGCGACTTAACAGGCAAAACAGGGTCGATTCCTACGCTGGGCATAGCAAAGTTTACGAAAGAAGCTTTGATTAGAAACATTCCATCGGAAGCGAAGAATACAAGGAGTGGACTTTTGCTCTGGTGCACAAGTCATTCCCTAAATTGGGAATATTTATCTTTAGGTGAACAATTTGAACCCCCCGGGAACTCCTTTCTGGAGCAGTCCTTCAGGGTCGTACCGCTTACTCACGCGCTGCAGCTCCGCCTTGCTCTCCGCCCCGTACGACCCAATGGGGTCCTGCGAGGCGAAAGCGTAGTTCATGTACGTGTAGGGGACCAGCAGACCCTTAGCCGCGGCCCGCGACTTGATGGCCTCCAAAATCTTCTCCATAGTTCCCAGTACGGCCGCGTCGTCGCTCTTGTTCGACCAGTACGTGAGCAAGAGCACCGAGACCAGTGGCCCGCCGTCGGGGCTTGGTCCCAGCGAATTACCACCCTTGGCTGCCGAGGCCTCGAGCAGAGAGCGGGCGTAGGGTTGTAGCGTCATGGAGCAGATCAGGCCTTCGCATGGCTTGATGGGTTCCAGACCGGCCGTGTATATCTCTGCGGCCTCTTGGAGAATGCTGGCGTCGGCTTTCAATGTTGTGTTGAAATATGCAGACCTAAATGACATGAGTCAGTTGTCTTGTTATGTCGTAATCTAGATGGAACGAGATACTAGAGCCGCATGCATCACTTACCTCTGAATGACGGGTGAGTCTCCAGCTTGCTCCTTGGCCGATTCTGTCAGGCTCAAGACACGCATCGAATTGAGTTGGTCAAGTTGTGGGCTGAGAGAGGTGAAAGGTTGGAGCACGGTCGGGTTCTCTTCCGGGTGGTTATGGTAGACCTGGTTCTGGCACATCATCTGCGGCCCGAACATGGCTGCATACCCCGTACTGATCATTAGGTGCGTGTCTTTGGACGCGTCGGGCTTCTGCAGCTCGTCGACGAGGTGCCGGATCTGCTGCGGGAAGCTGGGCGCGAAGTAGTACACGCTCCCGCCGTACATGGGCCCCTGATCGAAGGTGGCGAAGTCGAAGCGCGTGACGACGCCGAAGTTGTTGCCGCCGCCGCGGAGGGCGCGCCATAGGTCGGCGTTGGTTTCGGCGTTGGCGTTGACGATCTCACCGGATGCGAGGACGACTTCGTAGTTGATTACATTGTCGCAGACGAAACCATGGCGAGAGGAATGGAAAGATAGCCCCCCTAGTCATCATCTTCGTCAGCGATAGCCAGTGAGCGGTGTGGGAAGGGGCTACCCGTACCTTCCAATGCAAGGCCACCAATCCCAGATTTGGCTGATCTGCCACCCGCAACTCCAAGTCCTTTCTTCCCCAGCTCCTCGTAGACAGCGCCCCATCGCTCGCCGGCCCCGATGGAGACACGGCCTTCCTCGATGTCAATTCCTCGCAACAAGGACAGATTCACCGTGATCCCGTCTTGGACGTTGGCACAGCCAGGCAGTGGTTGGCATCCTGCCCCGTAGACGGCCATGGGGGCTTCGCCACTCAAAGCGCGGGGCCCGGCATGCTTGAGGAAAGTGGAAACCTCGTCCTTGGACTTGGGAAGGAAAATGCAGCTTGGACTGATTTCGGTGTTCAACGCAGATTGGTATCTCTTGTTCAGGTCATCATAACCCTCTGACCCCCGCAGGACGAAGCGTGAGTCCGGCAGGGCCTGTTGCAAGTCTTCTATGAGTTGAGAAGTAGCCATGTTCAGGGTACTGTCGATTTAGTGATAACCTAGGATGATATTGCGGTGGACGATGTGCTGACGGAAAATTTGCATGGGTCGCCTTCCCTGGCTTTGAATGTTGTTTGTATAGCGGCCTGCGTGATGCCAACTCCTGTGCAGGTTTATGGGCATTGCTGCTTGTGCTGATGCCTTTGAAAATGGGCTTTGAATGCTGTCAGCCCCCTCTTCATGTAGTCAGCCTTTTGCCGGTAATTCTTGACTCTGCCAATGCAGTTGGTTATCTGGATTGGCCGGCGCTCAACCAACTGCATGGGACTAATGCAGCCAGCACGCTACTCAAATAGGTCAAGATCCGCTTGATTGGTTCCATAATGTGCACAAGACTGCGTGAGATACGGATCTTGCATTGGTATTAAGTGTTACGCCCCTATAATTCGGTACGCACTTGCGCTTCCGGAAATGGTAGCCTGTCAAGTAATATGAGCATAACAATCATCAGTTCATATAATTTCTCAGTGGCCTTGAGTTCTAAGAACTCGAAAATACCGTGGTCGTTGTTTTACTTCTCTTTCACCCTCCCTTACATGGGTGAGTCGAGTCGTACTAATTCAGCCACCAGAGCAACTGTGGCATGAGCTGAGCTGAAGCGCCTCCTTCGCCCCCTCGACTTGAAAATGGCCTGAAACTCTGGGCTAGCGAGGCAAGCCAACTGCCCCCTTCGCTCCAAGGGTTAACATTTGAAGCATGTCGGAGGGTAGAATTCAAAAGTAGCTATGTAGCTACGTCACTTGCAGCATTCCACCGCGTTAAACCCTAGCCCTCGAAAGGACACTTGTAATTGTGTCTCTTGCCTTGTCATTTCAGGTCCCACACCCTGTGTCATCTAGGTATCTTCGCCCCCACGAGAATAACACGTCCTAAGCAAAAATAGCAAGCCCGCGCCTCACGCCATGGATGAGGCATCGAATTGTTACTGCGCCATCTGCGGTGGACCTCTCGATGACTCTGCGTTTCATGAAGCCAGGCTTGGCCGTGAGGAGAGAATTGACTGGATCAAAGGCGTATGGGTCCTTCAGCGAGAACATGCCTTGGACAACTGGTCCACGAGAGCCCTGGTGTCAGGCGGGGGAGTTATGAAGGTAATCACGTCTGGGTCAGCTACCAGCGCGGATACTTTGGCGGGAGGCTGTCTAGTAGCCTGTATCGGGACCTGGATTCGCGGAGACCGGCGATTCCGTTCCATCAGCCGTGCTACCACCTGCTCACGCTGGCGCTGTTTGGTAGTGATCGGACTGTTTCGGACCAAGATACGGATGCGTTGTTTACGACGATGCAAAGTCTGACGACCTATTCAGCGGCCCATTTGGAACTTGACTACGGGTTTGGCGAGAAGGGTCCGCGTCGGCAGTCGTACTGGACCTATCAGCCCGGACAGGACTGGCTTCTCCGCAATCCGAGCAGGAGCGACGAGGCCAAGTGGTATATGCGCAACCTTTTGTCATCCGCCAACTTGGTACGGCAGCGAACTACCTCCCATGATCTCGCCTCAAAGGTTGTACATGATCTGTTCGCGAAGCTACCGTTCGAGATCATCCACATGGTCGCCTCGGACCTTACTCTGACGGACCTCTTGAACCTCTCACATGCATCTTGGATGGCGAACGTCCAACTGCGTGATGACCAGAGGCTCTGGGGGGAAAGCATTAGAGACGGAGATCCTGCCTTTCTACCATGAATTGGGAGAGTTCAAAGAGGAGGAAGATGGTCTATTGCAGCGTCACCGCCCCAAGGACCTCTGCGTGTGGATGCACTCGATCACTTGCCCCGAAAGGGGCGACGTATCCCCTCTCTCGGGTATCGCCAACCGTCGACGCATCTGGCAAGCGTGTCTGCAGTTCAAGAACTTGCATCGCAGATACGTGAAGTCATCGCCGGGGCAAGGTACTGCCATTACTACCACCACTACTACTACTACTATGCCACCCCTCATGGAACTCCAATCGGAAAGTCTGAGGTACGGAGAGGCACATCGCACGGGCTGGCCGTTCCCACAAGCGGACGCTATAGATACCCTGGAGAAATATCAGCCGCTGCTCCACTCGTGGGAGAATCTCGCAGAGTGCATACGCCACTGGGTGGGCGTTGTATGGCATTCCGATGGGGTCCTGGACACGATACGCGTCACGCCATGTCGCGGTGAGCTCGACACAGACGATGATAACGAGATAGCGGTAGGTGATGATGCCGAGTCGCAGGCGGCAGAGATACCTCGCGCCGATTGGATTCGACAACTCATCCTCCACATTCCGGCTTTTGATGCGCGTCGTCACAGGGCCGAGCCTTACATGATCCTGCCGAGAGGGTTAACGGTACGTGAACCTCTTATCATCTCAAATCTGACCTGCCGGACAGGCGAGAACGAGCGTAATTGACCATTAGTCCCTTCTAAATAGGTTAACTTGGCGTCCGGGAAAGAGCTCAGCTTCGGGGAGACGGACAAGGGGTACAACATGCGCCCGCTTACAGCTTCTCGCGATGAAGCGGTTATCATTGGCTTGTCGTGTCAATACGGGGTAAGCTATCTCCCGGGCTGATTTTGATTATACAAAACGCCAAATGCTTTGATTACTGATAGATATAAATGTCTAGCTTGTCTATGGTCACGAAAGAGCGGTTTCGTATAGCGTCGTGGATGCTGTACGGCCGACAGATAACCACGACAAGGATGATGAAGGCGAGGGCAATGTAGACAACGTCTACCAGGAAGAGCCACAGGATGACAACCCCGAGCTGGCACACGAACATTTGGCCCGGTATTTGTGGAAGTCGGACTACAAGGTTCTGCTAGGCGGCGTACGAATTTGGGACGTGCCGGGTCTGCACTTCGCGTTTCCAGTTCGGAATGTATTCACATGGTCCTCCGAGCCTGACAATCCGCAGTCCATCGCCTTGGAAGCGCTGGTTTGGGACGCCAGTCCTGCCCAATCTGGTCGTTTCCGACGTCTGTCTGCGTGGACCCCTCAGGGCAGCCCCTTGATCCACACGATCAAGGTCGACTCAGCTCCGGCGGACGTGGAGACGGAAGTACCATTTCCTGTATGCCAGACCATCGGCATGCCGGAGCCGGTTGGTGCGGGCGGCAAGTGGCATACGTTCGACATCAATAACGCTGCGGGCGAGTTCATCACGGAAGTCGCTATATGTGAAGGGGCACGCCACCCTTGCCGAGCAGTTCGGGTAAGTGAGATACTACTCAATTGTCCCGATAGTACTGATGATGAAGAAAACAGATAACATCTAACTTCAAAGAAGTTGTTTGGGGATGGCCAGATGGCAATTTCAACCGGTTTATACGAGCCCCCGCCGGCGAGAGACTGGTCGGCCTCGTGGGGGTTTTCGGGAAGCCTGGGTGGCAGCACGTCCAAAAGGGGCTCAATGCCTTGGCAGGCTTGAGTATGGCCATCTAGATGGTTCATGAAGGCGGAGAAGACGGTTGGCTCGGTCGTCTCGGGATACCAACACGTTTTGCACAAACGAAGAGACGTGACAGGACAGATATGAACACATTGTTATGTCGCTGCACAGATGCTGAGCTCAGCTTGCATTTTCACATGCAGAAGGATTCATACAAACCTCCACTCAATAATCAAGATTGTTAGTTTATCAGGTGCATTTCTATCGTCCCGCCTAGAGCTACTACACTTTGGGTCGAAGATACATAGATGAAATTACATGTCCGAGAACGTTATAGGAAATATGTCGTGGAAACCAAGCAAGTTCATGAACAGACTTGATCAGGACTCTTCTCTGCTGGCTCCACCCATGGCTACCCTGATCGGAACCAACTGGTAAAGGAGGCCAAGTACGGCGTAGTCTCGGCCTGCCGTCTCCACAGCGCTGCTTCGATCGCTTCGATCTGACGCCTGTCGGTAAACAGCTTTCTGGCCACCGCCGCGACGCCAACTCCTCCTTCTGTCTCAACTAGAGGGTCTGCACACTTATCTATCATCGCCACCATCACCTTACACAAGTCATCCCGGGCGGCCCACGAGAACGCCCGGGGGTCCTCACACGCAAGCTCGTAGTAGGTCGTCAGAAAAGCCGCCCACACCGTGGTCCCGGGTGCTGCGCCCGGCCGGGCCGCGACCCTCTCGTTGGGGTCGGCAGCGTGATCCAAGAGGTACAGTACGACGGGCTTGTTGGGGGCGTTCAGCACGTCTGCGTCTGGCTCTGGCGTATAGGTCAACGTGTTTAGATTGGCGTGGCAAGCGTTGAACGCGTGGATCTTGCTCTCACTCTGGTGGGCGCGCGTCTTTGGAAGCTTGTGGCGCAGTGCCCAGTCCAGCCATGGCCGTTCTAATATCTTTGTCAGGATCTGGGGGTTTTCCCGGAACTTCTGTATGGCGTATGACGAGACGTGGGATTCCATTGTCAGTTCCAATAGTGACACCGGCAGGTAAGAATGGCGCTTGAAATGGCGTGATCGATGGCTTTGAAGGGTGCTTGCCCAATTTTCCCCTAGCTTTCCCGCGATGGCCACGTCCAAGTTATCCAGCAACTCATGCGTTATATAGACCCTGGCCTCTGTGGATTCGACTCCGGCTGATGAGGGTGCGCCGACCACTCCAGATTCGATTTGGTGGATATAGCAGAGCATGGAATCGACCAAGTCCATCAGTCTTGGCTCACTGAAGCCGTCTAGTCCGATGAGCAATTTGGCCAACGCCAACATTATGCGTGAAAGTGTGACGAGGGGGTCGAATTCGGCGGCATGGCGCTCCTTCATGACCAGGCTCATGGCATTCGTCCCCAAAAAGAAGTCCCGGACAGTGCGGTGAAGAAAGTCTACCTGGTATGTAAAGGGAGACGTATCCGATTGATGATACGTTATCTCCAGCAGATCTTTGCATCGGGCATTCAGCCGTTTCTTCATCCGCTGGATAGTACTTTTATGAGTCTTGGCTGGGGGGTTATTTCCGTCTCCAATACTGAGGGCAAAGTTCGGGTCTGCTCTTTCTTGGTCCAGAAACTCGTATGCAGCCACGGGTAAAGTCTGCCTCGTATAGATGGTGATCTGTAAGAACCGTACCGTGTGATCCCAATATACCGGTTCGATGGTCCGTAGCATGTGTCGGAAGTAGTCTTCCAGGTCGTCAGGCAGTTCATTGAGTCTCTTCTGCAGATCCTCGAAGTCGTCGCTGGCCGTCAGACCTCGTATCAGGGAACTCATGACAAGAAATACCCACAAGAATACACCCTGGGCTCTGTCCGATATAGCCTCAATCAAGGCAGCACAGCGTTTATCCTCTGCAGCTAGTTCGTAGAAGTTTTCGTCACTCCATAGAGTGTCTTGGACGTAGCGTCGCATGTCGCCTTTGGTTAAATCTTCGAGCTTCAGCTTGAACTGCGTCTGACCAAAGGCTACCTCAAACTCGGTCCAGGGGCGGCTTGAAACGCAAACTTTGATAGAGTCTGATTTGGCAAGTTGCTGGATGGGGCCGATGAGTTCGCGGTATGTACCGCGGTATCGATCAGCGCCTCCGGTAAACTCGTCAAGTCCGTCTATGAAGAAAGCGAATTTGACTGGGATCTGGGTCTGGCGCGAGAGGACGTCAAGGCTGGCAAGGAGCTCTACCGCAGACCAATCTCCGATACTGCCTTCGTGTATACCAGCCCATCGCGAGGCACAGACCATGGGTATCAAGTAAGGACACTGGCCAAGCACTTGATACAGAAGTGTCTGCATGAGGCCCTCTTGAGACTTTTGCATGGAGGTTCCGGCGTTCCAAAAGTAGTGACTGGCCACCACGACTGTGTCACGGCCTGCCCAAGCTTGCAAGGCGGAATGCGTCCTCTCATCTTCGGCAAGAAATTTCATAAGGGTCGACTTGCCACTACCTGCCTTTCCGCATACGAAATAGGTACCGGTCCCTTCTCGTAGCCATGTCGAGAATGTGCATCTTTCATCGCAAAGGGCCCATTCAAAAGTCCTCTCGTGCTCTTTCTTGATGGCAGATACCCGAGCCCGAATGCTTGGAAAGCGAAGGGTTTTCAGTATGTCCTGCTGTTTCCGCACCATAGGTGCCTCTTTACTGAAACTATTTAGCTGATCCAGAATTACATCAACGCTGATGTTGCGGTTTTGCGCTTGTAGCATGGTCGTGGTTTCATGCACCAGCGCGTCCAAACGCTTCATCGTATCCGCTCGAAGGTCGTCATTGGCATCTCGAAGACTAGTTATGGTACGAACAATGGCGGACTGCTTGTTACTGAGATCCAAAGCTGGTTAGTGTAGTCATGGCAGGGGGAGGGGGTGTTCCTCGTATAAAGTATACTTACATCATAGACGCGCCAAGTTCAAGAAGCAAGCGAGTTTGGAAGCTCTCCAACTTCTTTTGGTGACTTTCTAACTCATCCCCCGATAACGCTAAGGCCACCCTGAAGCTCTCCCATCTGCGTCGCAATCCGGTACTTGAGGTGACCTTGGTTTTTTCTAGCTGGCCCAAGAAACCTCTGGCGTAGCTGCTACATTCTGTAGCCGTCGCCATCAAATTCCGTTCATCGCCGGTCGACTGACGGAGGGCTGAATAACGTTGGGCCCCGATCTGTAGGGAGTCTGCGATCCGTTCGAGGTTGCTGAGGCTAGCTCCAAGGTCTTCTACTTTTTGGGTCGTCCCCTTGGCTGACTTGTGGATGCGCCTAGCATTCGTGAAGAGCTTGATCCCAGCACCGACAAACTGAAGAACATTACTGGCTAGTCCGATCGCTGCCAGTTCCGCCATGTCGCTTCGTTGGTCGCGAAGCAGAGTGTCTGAGTTAGCAAACGAGTTGATTGAATGAGAAGGGTCTGCGCTGCTCCTCTCATCCTCAAAGCCTGAATTCAGATGCTTGGTGCCTGATGTTTACTTCGCAAAGGTGTTCTCCAACTTCTACAACCAATCATCTGCACTACATGTACATATGCGCGCAGGGGACACCTGTTGCTGGGGGCTGACCAGTCAGCCTGACAACACACGGACGGAAAGGAAAGGTCGGATGAAAAGGTGTACACACATTATGGAGTCAGTATAAGGTGGCATTTTAGACCTGAAGTATCAAGTGCTGATTGTTATTAGCTGTGGAATGGCTTATGCATGTCCACTCGCTATTTGATGTTGCTTCTTTCCCCAACCGGCTCCTGGGCCAATCATGACATCGTTGTGCATTTACATAAAATGGTGATGTTGCTCGAGGCTACATAGCCAATAATAGATTCATTATACCCTTGGCAGAGTGCCAGGCCAGCTTTTGCCCCCGACGTAGCTACGACCATGAAGGGTCAGGGCAAATGATATGTTGCACTAGGAACGCTTTTGTGTAAGTAAGACTTGGCTGCATGGGGGCGATGGCATCTGGCCGCCTTGCTGACCGCATAACGGCACGCAGGCCTGCTGGCAGGTGGCGCAGACGAGCAATCTCATGTGTATTTTATATAGTCAAGGCGCACTCTCTGCCCTTCTCTTTGTCTTCCACCTCATCTCGCTTTAGCATCGAGATAATACGTTTAAACGCTTTTGTTCATCGTCTCATCTTTATAAGTCATTCTCGGGACACATCCTCAAATGACGATGGAGAGGCCGACCAGCCGGCCGCCGTCCCTGGTGTCCGCCCAAGGTACATCGACAGCGGCAGCCTCAGAAGTATCCTTCAATGTGGATATATCACGAGGTCCTTCACAAGATGGACAACGTTCTATCAATGAGCGAAACGAGACTGAGAACATCCAAGTCCCAGCCTCGAATGCAGGCAACAATGACTCCCGAGTGTATAGACCTGTCGCGACAGACGATTCTGCTACAACTTACGTCCAACCCCCAAAACGAAAGATTTACTGGACTAAGTTACTCACCGACTGCGCCTCCGTGCTGCTTCCTGTCGGTTTTGTTGTGTTTGTGGCCTTGGTATGGTCATTGAAAGGCTCTCGGGTCATTGGCGATTCACATGATGAGTGGCAGAACGGTATCACAGTAGTAAGTACCTACTTAGCATTTACCACACCCAACGCGTGATATTGACTCCCTTCGAGATGGCCACAGTGCTTCCGATAGCGTTTGCTTCAGTGGTAGGGCGTCTCATGCCCGAAGCCACACGGTGGAGGTTGGAGCGCGGCGCCACCGTGGGATCGTTGGAGTAACTTATACATTCCGTAGTTTCCCACTTAAATCGGTAAGGTTTAAAACTTAGAGTAAAATTAAATAAAATAGGTGAAATATAGGGTTTTATTTATATAATAGTAAAAAAAATTAAAAGAGATTTAAGGACTTTATATTAAAATTTAAAAAATTTATTAAGGGTTTTTTTAAATACTTTTAAAAACATCGTATTAATTCGTGAAAAATTAACTTTTTATTTAAAAGAGATATAACGTGGTTTACCACTACGCGACGCATATCACTTGGCGACGCACCTTTTCCACTTCTCGACCTTTTTATATAAATTAATTTAATTATAACGCTTAAAATTAATTAAAACTATTCGCTATCCGATTCCTCGCTTAATTTTATATTTCTTTTACATATTTACGTATTATAACCTATTTCGCCGTAAATACCACAGCGCTTTTTATTAGTCGCTCTCCGTTTTAACGAACCCTTATTTTTATTTTTATCGGGCGCTAAACGCTTCTCTTTTACCTTTTTATTTTATAATTACTAAGATTCTTTAATAATAAGGGCTTTTTTAAGCTAGACTCGCGATTTTTTAACTCTCCGGCGCTTAAAAAGTGCTAAATTAGCCTCCTTTAATATATATATTTTATCGCGTATAAAGGTTATTTTATAAGCTATTTTAGTTATACTTTTCGCTATTTAGTTTATCGTATTTAAAATCGGCGTCGGAGAGTTTCTTTAATAAGTAAACACCCTTTTTTTAATATAAATAGAGTGCTTAATTATTTATTAGGGGTTAAACGGCGTTTAAGGGTCGTAGGTACTAGCCGTCCTTAAACGGGATAAGTTAAGTATAAGCGTCCGGAGACGCATATTTAGCTTATTAATTACCTCGTTAAGGTTATAAGGTACTAAATTAAATACGCTAAATCTAGATTTAATATTAGCTTCCGTAAAAACAGTAAAATACGCGGCTTTAAAAATAATAAAAAACTCGAGCTTAGTAATATAGTTTATAAAAGCCTTAATAAATAACTCGATTTTTTCGAATAAACACGCTTTAAAAGCGAATAAAGTATTATATCGAGAGGTTAAAATAAGTGTAATAAATAAGGAGGTATATTAATAGTAATAATATCGTTATCTTAGTAATATACCTCGAATTCGGCCGAAATATAGCTCTCGTAGCCGTCGAAAATTAGGAGGCGGTAGCGACCTTTCGTTTACGATTTAGTATATTTATCAAAGTGTTTAATCTAGTTTAAGCTTATTTTATTATTAGTTTAACTATTAGAAATCGGTTTAATTACTTAGTCGCCCGGTAAATCGGTTTCGCGGGACTAGTTCGCGAGGTAATATTAACTTTAAATAATTAAGAACGGCGGAATATACTAGCCCTATAAATTAATATATTTAATCGCCGTTATTTATTCCCGATTATTAAGCTAAACCGATTTCGCTTTTTTACGCCGCTCGGCGCGTATTACGACGAGTATTAACCCGATTATGCCTATTATAAAGCCGATTTCGTCGAAATTCTAAATATTTTCGTTAACGATCCCGTATTTCGCTTTTATATTCGCAATTAACGTAAATTAAGCAGAAATAACTTTAAAATCTTTATAAAAAACCTTTTAGTAATCGTATTAACAATTTATTTTAGTTTTTAAATCCGGGTTACGATTAATAAAACGTTTAACCTAATATTTATCGACGCGGTCGCCGCCGCGCGACGCGGTAAAGAAATTAGCTATATTTTTTATATTAGCGAAATCGGAAAATATCCCTTAAATATTTAGATTAGTTATATATTTACGAAGTACCTCTTTTTTAATTAGATTTATTTTACGTCGTTTCGGTCGGATTTCGCGTTTTAAAGTTCGGCCGTAAATTTAATAGCGTAAAATTAATTCGGGTATATTATAAGCTTTTACTATTACTTTTTAACTTATTTAATTCGGTCCGTTTCGTATCGCTTAAATTATTAAAACTATCCGATCTTCTTAGGATTAATTAAGTATTATAGTTATAAAAGTATTACGCGTTAAAGTTTAATTATATTAGAATTAAATTAAGGTGCGTCGCTAAGTAATATACGTCGCGTAGTGGTAAACCACGTTAAAATATTATTTAAATACGATATTTAAATAATTAGAATAGAAAAATTATTTTAAGGAACGAAATTAAAAGTAATTTTATTTAATTTTATAGAATTATTTTAATATTTTATTTAAAGTTTATTAAGAAAAGTTTCTTAAAGAAAATTCTATTTAAAGATAAAATCCGTAAAGATTTTATTAAAGTAATAACTTCTTCTTATATCGATAGATAAATAGTAAATATTAAAATACAAAAGTATTACGTAATAAAAATAAATAATAAAAAACATATTTAAATAATAAAACTTTTTAATATAAAAATATCTCTTTAAATATTTAATTAAATATAATAGTTATTAAAATTAGTTTTTATATTTATACGCGTTTAATAAAAGGATACTAGCGTAGAGTATACAGATATAATTTATTTAATTTATTATTTAATTTTTAAGTAACATTTACTTAAAGGGTTAACGGAAAGGGGGGGGGTTAGCCGATAGGGGTTGCATCTTACGGCCCGGCCTTGAACTCAGTACGACAACCATCACATACTTTGACAACAGTGCAAGAAGTCAAATGATCGAATGGACCGATTATGAGCCCTTTCTAGAGTTTCCTTAGAACCGAAAGCTCGTGCCCTCGAAACATTGTACACGACCATTGTCTCGACACCGGAGACCTCGAAGCGGGATACGATGGATCCTTGGGGACACGTCAAAATCCCATTCCTTGAGTCCGCGAGTGAGAGTAATTGGAAGGATGTGCCACAGGAGCTTAACGCCGACGGGTATTCCTCGTTAGTTGGCTTGCCTCTTGCTCCTATCAACCAGGACAGCAAGGCTACATTCTCGCTAGAGTCGAGCTACATGCAACTTCAATGCAGCAATACCACTGCCAGCGTTCACAGCTGGCCAGACGGATCTAAAAGTGAAGAGTTAAATCATGGTATGCTTGATGATGCGTACAACAGTGTTTACGCGTATCTTCAACAGAAAAACCCCTACCAGCTCCCGAACGGCACTTGGCACGGCTTCCCAATGCAACGAAGCTCTAGCTTAAGAATAGGCAAGAACGCAACATGGAGTCTAGGGCTTAATCGGTTCGTCGATACGCTGTGGTTTGATAAGAACCAAGCCAAGTACTCGAATGTTAATTTCGCAAATGGCCAGCACCCCGAGTATTACCATCGGCCTACCCTCTTCGAGAGCGAGGCGGGAATCGAGACTGGGCGTACAGAGCTCCTTTTTCGGGCCATCTGCACCAGAAATCCCATAAGTGTAGCTCCACCTCTGCTCTTCTTCACTGGCAAATGTGGTGTTACTCAACGATATGTCGAATCCCGTGTCACATGTACCCGGTCGACAGACTCTCTACGGGTCTGCTCGGTTACAGCTCAGCGACCTTCAAGGCAACTGCATGCCTCGAATGCCATATCTCCAATGTCTTTCCCCTTGATATTTCGCTACATATCTAAACATATGCCTCTCATTATCGGTGGTGATGTTTCCTATCAAACGGAACTGTCCCTCCATTATCTTGCAAATCAAAGTCTCAGCGACATGTATGGTATTAATGATGAGTTCTTGAAGCATGTTACTGACACGGACCTGGGAATCCGTCTCAGTCAACTTCTGAATACGTATTATCAGTTAAGCCAACTGACTTTCAACGTTGCTGGCGGAGCCGCGGAAAGCTCCATACTAGAACCCAGCCTTTCGGTCGATGCAGAGTCCAGCAAGGAGGTGACCTTATTGCCGTCTCGGATGGCTGGGCTGGGCTCTGTCTCGTTACCTGCGTGGGGATGCTCGCAGCAGGAGTTCTGAGCGTTGTATTCGCTCACCGGGCTCGTAGTCCGGAGACCTTGGGCTATGTGTCGACCGTCTTCAGAGATTCGAAACACTTTGAGCTACTTCCCGGCTCTGATCGACTGCCGGCGGTTGAACTTTCTAGGAACATGGCGAGAGAACGTATACGATACGGGCTTGTCAGGCACAAAAAAGGGCGAGAAGCTACTGCTGGGCGTGGCGCGCGAAGAAGAGACAGGGAGGACTATAGGCATGTAGCTTCAAGATTTTATTACCTTCCTTGGAATACCCAAGTAATGGTTCGATGCAACATTTATTCACCAGATGCACTCTCAATATGAAAGTAGGTTGAAATGCGGCGCGAACCGCTAGATCAGGCCCCGCCGCGGGGCTGATAGCGCGCTGTGACTGCGCCCCAGTGACTAACTCCAAGCAATCAGCCCTGCAACCGCTAACAGTCCACTGTTGATCACACCATGATGTATTGCACTGAATGGCACAACGCTAGAAAAGGGGGCCAAAGCCGATGAGTTCGGCGACTGTTTCAATTGCTATATACAGGAGCAGTTCATATCCCATTCCCACCCAATTATCATCAAACAAACGGCAGAATGACATGACTAGCATACTCACCCCCAAAATGCACCCTATGCGTCCCCTTATTGTCCACCCACTCGCTCGTCCCAAAGTTATTCACCGCCTTATTCCTTCCACTGACCACCACCCGCAAGCTTTCCCCGGCCTCGTACTCGATCCCCATGGCCCAGATCCCGATATCGAGCTTGACCACTTTTCCTAAAGGCTGGATCTTGTCTTCCGTCTTGTGCGTGTGGAACGGCCAGTTCGGGTGCATCGACCGGTCCCAGTCGATGGCGCGGTGCGACGCCCGCAGGATGCCGCAGGGGCCCTTGTACAGCACGACCTCGGTCGACTGCTCGCGCGTGAACTCGTCGAACGATTTGACGGGGATGCCCTTCCAGGGGATGTTGAGGTTCAGCATCGACTTGCCGTCCTTGTCCAGTTTTTCGATCAGCACGTAGATGTCCATGTCGTCGTAGTCGTCGCACGACATGTAGAAGACGGCCTTCGGCATGCCGACGATCTGCGTCTTGCGCGGGAACGTGTACGTGAATGTTGCGGCGTCCTCGTCGCTTTCGGAGTTGTACGTTGCTAGTCCCTGTTGCTGCGGCGGATCGAACGCCAGTTTGCTGTCGGGCTGCAGGTACAGCTTCTTGTACTCGGTGCGGGCCATGGGGAAGTCGTCCTCGACCACGTTCTCGAGCGGGTCGCTCTTGCCGAACTTGAGAACGGCCATGCGGACCCGGGGCGTCTGGTCCCAGCCGTTGTCCGTCTCGTCCTTGAGGAAGTGGTCAAAGAACTGCATCAGTTCTGTTTTCGCCTGCGGGTTGCCCCAGAGGTCGTACCACTCCTGCCAGGGGTGCCAGCGCAGCCACTTGTGCGGGCTCTCGACCTCGAGCCAGCCGCGGATGGCGCCCATGCCGTGCATCATGTTGGTCCAGGTCCCCGTGATGTAGGCCGGCACGTTGATCCGCTTCATGTCGGGCCGCTTGTCCTCCCACCACCAGTTCGACAGGGGGTGCTGCTTCCACATCTCCTGAAAGCTCTCCATGCCGTGCCGGCCCTTGAGCATGTACTTGACGATCAGCTTGTCGAACAGGTCGCCCGCGTAGATGCCGCCCCGCCCGAACTGCTCCCGGTACAGGTCCCCGCACCCCCCCAGGGCGCGATGGCCTTGAGACTCGGCGGCCGCAGCGCCGCGATGAACCACTGGATGATGGCGAGGTGCGAGTTGCCGGCCAGGCCGATGCCGCCGCTGCACCAGCCCTGCTTCGCGATGCCCTCGATCGTGTTGTAGCCGTCCTCGGCCTCCTGCGTGCCCATGGTCGCCATGACGCCCTCGGAGTCGCCGGTGCCGCGCGAGTCGACGTTAACGACGGCGTAGCCCCCTCGCGACCCAGTCGGCCGGGTCGGGCGCCTCGAACTTCTCGAGGCCGCTAAGGGCGTCGTCCGGCACGCCGAGGTTCCAGGGCGTCATGAGCCGGAGCGACATGAGGCCGTTGAACCTCTTGCCGAAAGGGCTCCAGCAGATGATGGCGGGCACCTTGGAGTCGGTGTGGGCGGCGCGGTAGATGTCCATGTACAGCGTGACGCCGTCGCGCATCTTGAGGCTGAAGTCATGGTCGACTTGGATGTCGCAGGTCAACGCCTTGTGGCCGGAACCGTTCCAGCCTTTGGGGAGGACTTCGGATCTGCGGTTTAGGGGCTGGTAACCGCCTTCGCCTACCTTGGGCTCGCTAATTGGCACGACCGGGGGTTTGGTCAAGATCATGGTGCTGCTGCAGCGTATTCTCCCCCGAAAATGTACTCTCTTGGACTGAAGCTTCGGCAAAAGGGGATGGAGGCGGGTCGGAGAAGAGAGCAATTGACGAAGATGAGGTGAAGTGTAACGAACAATGAAGGCCATCAACAACAGCATACAGCAAGGCTCTTATGCCCATTCATTCATATGTAGGCTTTTCATCGCGACAGATCTCCATATTCCTTTCCCACGGTTCACCCCTCATTCCGGAATCACCAAACTGCTGTCGGCTCACAGTGGGGCTCAGCACTGTTGCCGCCCCCAGGCGCTGACTGGTAAGTCATTGCGGTTGTCAACGGGCGGGATATCCCAAATTTGGTACAATTCCGGACTGATTTGAACAGGGAGATACTTGTCTCTGATTTCTCAGATGTGAAATAGCGCGTGATTGACATACGCTCGAAAGTACTCAACAGTGTAGCATTTCTTGTGATCTGACAAGAAGCAATGTGCATGCTGTTTGACTCGCTGCGCTGCGGGGTGACGGGATCAACCCCCAACGCCCTCTCCAACTGGACTGGGCCGGGGCATGGCTTTCGACAACGCCCAGCAGCTTCCGACGGAACTGACAGAGCGCTGCCGCCCACTCCACTACCCCAGATCCAGTGAGGGCCCTATCCGATGCCTGCCATCCCTCCACACAAGGTAGATCCCCTGCGCTGCCTGGCCAGTATGCGTGGCCCTCTGGATTGGGGAGTTGGGGTTTATCAGCGACACCTCCGACATCCGCGCGGCTTCGGAAGGTCCTTTGGAAACCGCCAGTGGCGATTGCCTCTATCAATGGGTGATAGAAAACTGAAAGCACGATATAAGAGACTAGGTAGACTTCACTTCGACCCCTGTATTTACGTAGAAATAATCATTTGAGTCAATTTTAAAATAGCTACTGATTGAAGCCAAACAAGAAGACTATCTGCACAAACCCAACCATGGCCATCGATCCCCTCCCAACACCTCCCCCGGAGGCGAAACCCGGCAGCGGCAACCTCGTCCCCAAACCCTCGGGCCCGAACAAGCTCTTTGCCCGTCCTGATCAGAAGTTCGGCGACTTCCGCGACGACATCCTGCGCGATGGCTATGCTGTTGTTAAAGGCGCCGTCCCCCGCGCCCGCGCCGAGTCCTACGCCGAGTCCATGTGGACCTACCTCGAGACCTTCAAGAACGGCGGGCGCGGCCTCGGCTTCCGCCGCGACGACCCGTCCACCTACACCGAGCCCCACCTCCCCCGTCATCAACGAGAAGGGCATGTGCTCCGGCTACGGCGTCAACCACGAGGACTTCGCGTGGTCCATTCGGCAAGAGCCCGGCGTGGTCGACGCCTTCGCCCAGGTCTTCGACACCGACGACCTGCTCGTCTCGTTCGACGCCGTCAACATGGCGCTGCCGGGCCGCAAGGACCTGCCGGCCAACCGGCCCTGGCCGCACCAGGACCAGGACCCGGCCCGGCCCGGGTTCCGCTGCCTGCAGGGCATCGTGAACCTCCTCCCCAACGGGCCCGACGACGGCGGCCTGATAGTGTGCCGCGGCGCGCACTTGGTATCGGAAAAGTTCCACCGCGAGTTCGCCGCGCACGAAAAGGACCCCGTCTTCCGCTGGACGCCGGAATGGTACGGCTTCTCCGAGGCCGGCCTCAAGTGGCTCGAAGGCCAGCGAGACGGCCAGGGGAAGTGCGAATGGGTCAAGTTCGAGTGCGAGCCCGGCGACCTGCTAGTCTGGGACTCGCGGACCCCGCACTACAACCTCAGTCCCCAAGGCGACCGGGCGCGCTTCGCGATGTACACGTGCTACATGCCCGCCGCGGACGCGTCGCAGGCGGACCTGGTACGTAAGAAGGCCGCGTTCGAGCAGACGCTGGGCACGACGCACTGGCCGAACGCGGTGCATGTGCGCGACCACAACGCGCCGCTCAAGCGGCAGGATGGGACGACGTGTCCGTATAGTGCGGACAATTCGCCGACGCGGCCGGTCAGGTTGACGGAGAGGGGGTTCAAGTTGACGGGGATACCGTATATTGCGGCGGCGACGACGTAGACAGTAGCTGCTGAGTGAGATGAGTTATGTGGCAAGGGATACATTACCTACTTGGTCACGGATGTGATGGCGCTGCCTGTGGGCATATAGTTACGTATGTAGATCATATTAGTTCTGATTGAAGAAGTCATCATGCCAGGAAGCTTGTCTGATTTAAACCTATTTTTAGCCATCCAAAAACCATCGGATGGAAACCCTGGTTGACTCAGATGTCGCATGTTGGCATTTGGAATCACAGATCCACCTAGTCCATGGATCTCCCCTATGTAGAACGCTTATTCGAGCCGAACATAAAACAGATCGCATAACTGGCGTTGTGTTGCCCGTCAGTCGCAGCGCAATCCCCCTCCACATTCCGTCCTCCCTTGCGAACGAAAGCCCCGCCTCCACAAAACACCCGGAAGATGCACTGAGACACTGAGGAACCAGGGGCCCGTTAGTGGGGGAGACTCGAGACTTGAGTCGCACACGCGCTTCCGGGTCGTCACTTTTTGCTGCTCTAGCGAAGAAAAGCCGAGTCGCTCACTCACTACTACCTCGGGATCCGGTGGCATACACACCAATTGGCTTGCCTGGGCACGGTATATGTATATGCAGAGGGAGCCCGCGAGACTCCGCGGAATCATCGTACGTTATGCACCCATTGCTGTCGAGTCCATCGTACGACTGAGCTGAAGCGCCCGACCAACCGAACCGCTGGACAGAGAAGTGCGGGTCGTCAAGCAGAGGCAGAGAGACGATGGAAACCAATAGCAATGACAAGACAACAGCAACAGCAGTAACAGCCACAACAACAATACCAAAGCCTAAAAAGCGGAAGCGCCTTAATTTCGCTTGCAATTACTGCCGCGAGCGGAAGACCCGCTGCGGTGAACGCAAGCCGTCGTGCCACTCCTGCCTGGTAGCCGGAGTCAAATGCATAACCACAGACAAACGCCGGCCCGGCGCCGACGTGGAGCGACGGACGGCGGGTTCGCCTCGGCAGAGTCCCGTCGTATTTGTCGATGAGTCGACCGACTTGGAGGATGGATTGGGAGGTGGTGGATACCTCCCGTATTCCCAGCCAGGCCGGTCTAAGTCGCGGAGGCTGAGCTCAGCCCTGTCGAAATACTCGACGGACACAGACCACTTAACTCCGGTGTCTGCTACAGCTGCCGATGCCAACGCCGGGACCGAGTCCATAGACCCGCCTGCAGAGGACGCATCTGGTCGCTATGGTGGTTTATTGCCTCTGTTGCCTCGCTTGAGAGGGAGCAACACACTGGACATGTTCACCGGTTGGCTGGATTTGGCTTTCTACCGACTCGGAATCCCTCGGCAGATCGGAGCCAACTCCGACGCGGAGTCAGGTAAGGAGAAGGCGGCGCCGATCGCCCTGTCATTGGCACCGCCCTCACTACCTAGGCCAGACGTATGCCACACTGCACTCCAGTCTTACTTCAGTACCATCAACAAAACATTCCCAATTTTGGAGTTTCAGCGAATCCAGGGGCTCATAGAATCTGCCATCAAGTCAGGGCCACCAGTAGTATCCCATCTCGGAGATGTCGTATCAATCCTACAAGTCCAATTGGTCATCGTCCTCGGCTCCATCGGTGGCGAGGCCGGCTTGGATCCCGACCTGGCGACACAGTATGACAATTACTGTCAAACGATGCTTGGGCATGTACTCTCGGTCAGGTCGCTGGAGGCTGTCCAATGTGCCTTGATGTTGGCCATTGCGCTCCGGCAGCGCGATCAGATCTCGTCGTCCTGGCACGTCACCACTTTGTGCATTTCGATGGCGCAGTCCATGGGCATCCACCGGAGGCGGACACCTAGTCGGAAAGACCCGAGTCCGGTAGACGAAGAGAGCGAAGAGAAAAAGCGCCGGACATGGTGGAGCATCTTCTCCTTCGAGAAGCTATTCGCGTTCGAGTTCGGTCGACCGTCGTTCATCCGGGACGCCGACTGCAACCAGATGGAGCCGACTTTCCCTCCAAATCCCCAGAGTGCTTGGTCGTTTCGCATACTTACCAGCTTCGCCCGGCTTCTTTCACAGATCAACGAGGCTGGGATCAGATGCCGGATACGAGAGGAGAGGTCCTCTCAACGCAATATCGAAGGCATCATTCGCGATAAGATAAGATTGACGGGCGAGACAGTACACTTGTTGATGCAATGGGCCGACAGTGTGCCAGAAAGACTAAGACCCAGGTCAGATCTGATATGCAGTCGTGACGAGTTTCCTTTGGCATCATTTATCTCCATGCACTACAATAATGCGTAAGTAATGATCCCCGTACCGATTGGCATGACAGTCTTACTTACACTATCTTCATCTAGCTTGATGCTGTTATCCCGCAACAGCTTTCTGATCAGCAACGAAGCAATACGGATAGCAGTCGAAAGGTATGCTGCCGGTCAGCCTTGGAGCTCCGTTATCCAAAATGGTCAGACAGCCGCTGCCAATTCCGCGCGGACCGTAATCAAACTCCTCATTGATGGCCATGAGCTTGGCACGACCCCGGCCCTGTCGACGCTGGCAACCCCGCTGCATGCGGTATACGTCTTGGCAGTTCACCTACTCACCCATCCTGGTTCCAGGCTAGCGCACTCGGACCTCAACGTAAGTCATCAGCTACGACCGATGAGCTGCTCAGACGAGACTGACGACCTATTTGCAGTTGATGCATAATGCAGTTGATTTTGCCGAACAGCTTTATGAGAGACACCACACGGACCGGAAGCTCCAAAGGGTGCTCAAATCGCTGACAGATCAGATCAGTGCTGCTGTCCAAGCAGGGCAGTCCAAGTCCGACTTCAGCAGAAGCAGTGCCGCTTACTCGAATGAAATGACCACTGTGAACAGTAAGTTCCCGAGCAGAGAGATGCCGGTGTTCAGCTCTCCACAGGTTACAAGGATGCCGCCGTTGGAAAGTGCGCCAGCAGTGAACTCCGTAGCGATGGAGACGACAGAAATGCCCACGGGGAGTATGGGTGATGCAAGCTTCCGGGACGTGGTCTGGCCAGGCGGTGCTGTCGATGATATAACTTGGGACTGGGACGATTTCAGCCAGGTATTTGACCTGAGCTTCGGGGAAGCCCAAATTGCCAATGATACCTAATAGCATCAGTAGCAAGATGCAAATGCTAGTGATGTCACGTCCCAGAGAGCGTAAGCCGTTCCAAGGCTGATTCTACGTCGGCGACAACTGGCTCATTTGACCCTTTTCGCCAATGAATGACGGTGCTACTAAAAGCAGGGTAGAAGTCCTCATCCTTGGGGAAGTTGACCTTGTCGCACAGTCGATCGAGCTCTTCGATCCTTGTCCAGTCAAAAGACTCGGGATTGGCGCATCTGGCTCCTGTTAGCCATAGCGCACTTGCACGATGGTCGACAAGAACTTACCCTTCCCATGTATCCCACCCGGTGCCAATGAAGATGGCGGGGATATGGTTGGCGATGGCGTCCGCATATGTCTCCTTATACAGGTGGATCCCATACAGAAACGTGTCTTCGTCAACAGATTTGTAGCCATTAGGCGAATCTACTATCTCGTAGGTCATACCCTCGAGAAACTCCTTATCTGCCGGGGTGAAATAGGGCTCCTGGAATATGCAGCGGATCGGCTCAGATGCGCGCTCATTGAACAGTTCTACCAGCGTCTGGAACGCGGCAAGCTGCGCATGAGTGCGACGTTTGACTTGCCAAGATCCATCTGGCGGATCAAAACTTCCAATGCCCAAGCAAACTGCCGTAGAGGGGACAAGATCGGCCAATCTGGAAGTGACGAGCTTCTTCAAGTCGCGGCAGCACGATGAGTTCAGCCATTGCTCCTTGATCCGTTGGTGGTCCGTCGTAATCTCGGCAACTGTTAGGTAGGAGTCTCTGGCTGTTGGTTGAGGGGCATGGTCAGCAATCTTGGCAGCTGGTGGTGCATGCGCATTCGGCTTTCGACGGGCTCCCGAGCGACGCTTTTTGGTGGCAACATAGGTCCAAGATTCTTTCTCTTCAGGAGACTCCATGATGAAAACAGTCACTCGACGCCTCTATGCCTTGGAGTGCAATGGTGAATTGAACCACTTTGAGCTAACTGTGGTGCATCGCTGTGAAAAGTTTACCTAAGCTGGGGTCGGAACCGAGCCCGTCAATTTTCCGACATTGAATTTCGGTTTCAGTGTATGGGCCTCACGCCCGCATGCGTGCGTCAGCCTCCACCAGATCTGCCACTGATGAACATTCAAACTTGCAGCCGGTGAAAATTGCTATTATCAACTGCATCAAGCAGTTCCTAGGCAAATGTCAATATGGCGATCACTTGCATCTCTGATCGCCCTCGATAGATCTCAGCCTGGTTCTGTCAATCCAGACTCCCAATTGAGAAGCAGTGTACATTCGACGATCCTTGCTTGCCATGGGCAATATTTATTTTGGGGCATGATGCTGTGCCGCCTAACAGCCGAGAAGGCACAAGGCTACATAGAAGGTTGCTTCTTGCGATGCACTCGGCTCCTTCAGATTGCTTTTCGAGATGGTGGGGTGTGTGCTGGAGCTACTGCTGCTGACCACATAGCTTTCGGGGGGTCTCAAGTTGCATCGAGCGACACCGCCGAATGGATGATGATTGCACGAGTGTGCAGTCGCATCGCCCTCGTCTGTACGTCCGCTCGTCTACCGGCAACCGCAGGAGAAGAAAGAATTAGTCGCCTTGTCACTTGCTTGCTGCGTGTGACGACCGAGCAGTTGGTTCTCTCTCGCATGGAGCTGCATCCGAACATGCCATGCGCATGCCGAGACGATGCGACCAGCAGCAACCGCAGTAGGCAAGCAGGGTGGCATGTCGTCCCATCTAATAAACATGCAAGCTGGCCCCTGGATCCGGTACTAATTGGGAGTGTTCTCTTCGCATTAGGCCGGGCTGGAGATGGTTGCACACCTCGAATCGCGAACTGATGGCCGCCTTGGAGGTGGCCAAAAATAGGACCCCATAGCCAGACAGCTTTTTGTGTGTGGGACGCCCTCGACGCAGTCTGCAACGCTGCGCTGACCCGTCAAGCCGTTCCCCCAGATGGCGGGCTGGGATTGGCGGGCACGGTTCGCAAACGTGACTTCTCGGCGCTTATGTTTGCCTCGTCCCACCGCAGAAATGGCACACAATTCAACCCGTCCTTGGCCACTTCTGCCACTCACAGTTCGCAGTCGCCCTTCCGGAGGTCAGCCCCTCATGCAACGTCCATTGGCTAGTAGTGGCAGGCAAACAGCGAGCCAATCAGCGCCCTCAGCACCTCACCTCAGCGCGTCGCTTGGCTATTGTAAGCGCCCATGCTATTGGTCCCCCCGATCATCGACATGGGAAGGACCCGTTGTCTGCCACCTCTCTGCAGGCCGACCACTGGTACCAGCCCTCTTGACTGGCTGCTCCAGGGATCGCAATGCCGCTTGCCCTTGTTTAACCCTGGCCATGTTCGGACCCTATCGAGCTATGCGGGCGGGGATCATGTCCAATCCCCGTCCAGTCCTCGCAGCCCTTTGAGATTGGGGATGCAGGTTGCTTTCTCACGGGAAAATTGCCTATGCGAAGCCAGCACCGGTTGGTTGGTTGGTTGGTCGCTGGCTGTTGGGGCCAAAAGTACTTGCCTCGCTTTTAATATCTAACGATGGGCTGTGTTCGCTCGCGGCCTGCTTTCCAGTCAGACCTTTACTTCTTCCTCCATATTTCTTATACGCAAACTCTTCGGCGACCTAGCTCCTTATCATTAATATACTGCTCCAATAGAACGTCGCGGCACATCTTCAGAGGCTTGGCTCTTTTAAAGAAACGTCTACTGCTTTTTTCTCATCGTATTTGCTCGATCGACTTCTCTCGGACACCTTAAGAGGAATAAGGACTGCCATAAACAAGGCGATAGCTTCGACGACTGCGCAACCCTACAGTGGCGCCCCGGCTTACAGCCATCCCTCCAAGCAATAGTCTTATTTAACGTCGCCATTGCGACACCACACATCACAAAATGCTTGCCTCAGTATTTACGACACTGCTCTTGTCAACATTGGCAGCGGCACATGTGATCCTCACATATCCGGGATGGAGAGGCAACAACCTGATTGAGAACGACACATTCCCATTCGGCATGCAATGGATGTATCCTTGTAAGTGTAGTCCAGCATGACGCGCTCACTTGCCGTGCGCCGTTCATCCGCTCCCTATATATCGCGAAGAAGTGCTAACGTTTTATCCAAGGCGGCGGCATGGGCACCACCCGCAACCGCACCTTCTGGCCGACGCTCGGCGGCGCCATCGCCTTCCAGCCCGGCTGGTTCCAGGGCCACGACAAGGCCACCATCTACATCAACCTCGGCTTCGGCACCGACGGCCCGGACAACGGGCCCAAGAACATGTCCTTCACCATGGTGCCGCCGTTCGGCCTCCTCGGCCCCTCCAAGGGCCCCTACCCGGGCACCGTCTGCCTGCCGCAGGTCCCGCTGCCGGCCAACACGGTCATGAACCCCGGCGACAACGCGACGATCCAGGTCGTGGAGCTGGCGCAGCATGGGGCGGCGCTGTACTCGGTAAGCTTTACCACCACCGCTACCACTGCAACAAGGAAGATGAAGATCATATATACTGACTCGGTTGCGATGATAGTGCGTCGACATCACCTTCGCCGCGCCCGGCGACCCGCGCATCGGCCACGTCAACGAGACCAACTGCTTCAACAGCACCGACCTCGGCTTCAGCGACATCTACACCATCACGACCAAAGAAGTCGGCGCCATCGTGAACGCGACGACGACGAGCGCCGCGGCCGTCCTCAACTCGATACGGGCCAGCGGGGGCGCCTGGATGGGCTACGTGCCCCTGTTCCTGGGGGCGTTTTGGCTCCTGATCTAGACTCAATCGGCGAATTGAGCTGGGAGAACCGCAAATAGCGAACGGGCGTTTTCTTTTCTTTTTATCATATACCAAACTACGAATCTGCAACCTCCTTCAAGGGAGGAAGCTATGTATATTGTGGCATCTGCAGCGGCGTTCCGGAACCGATACCGTGGGTTATTGGGTGGTTATTTCGAGTGTCAGATTCATTCTAGCGGTTCTTGAGACCCAGAAGAGATCCAAGACTACCATCTATCGTTTACAAGAACCAAAATGAAAGAACCGAGAGTTCAAATCTCGCACCTTGTTTCCATATTCATGCCTGCATTATGAATATTTGAGACACTTCTTATGTCACATTTTCAAGCCACGAGTCCATGCAGTCACGATGTAGAATGATCTAGAGATCCTGTTGGCATAGCATGTCAGCCCACGCAACTTTCAAGCCCCCTTTTCCACGATGACCCTCCTTCAAGTTCAGCTTCAAAATTTCACCACTCCATCAACCATGTGTCTTCACCAACCCCGCCACTCGGAGGCCGCCGTTGACGGTCTCAGCAGCCGCCCGGAAAAAGACCACCACCACCACCACCACGGATGCAGTGCGCCGCACGCACATCAGGCGACAATCGTTCCTGCATATGTCAGCAAGTCTCATCCACTCGGCCTCCTTAGGAGACTGGTTAACGGGGCCACTAAGGAAGACAGGTGCGGGGCCCCTTTCTCTGGATTGGATTCGGAACCAAGCGGATCTCGTGGCAGTGGATATATGTATGTAAGAAGTCAAGTCCCGTCAGAATCCCGAAACAAGGTCACGGTAATAGGCCATCACATTCTCATATTGTGCTTCTATGACGTTTCCAAACTGTAGGCGTCGGCATGTTCGTTTCACCATCCGGAATCTGTGGGCATGTGCGGTCCATATCGCCTATGGGATTCAGCGAAGCAATGAAGCATTGAAGCAGGCCAGATGTTGGCGTGAAGCCAATGGAGTTGTATGTTGGAGGCTGCAAATGTCTCATCATTCATCTCATGATTGAATCGAGTCTATCTAGCAAAACTCGAGGAACTGCTTCCATGAAAGAAGCTCCGAATTGTTCGACCTCCTAGACTAAACTAGTTGTGAATTGATGACGCAGCTTCCGGTCTCATGAGCGCCGTGAAATTATGTACCGTAAAATTCATCGAGAGAATGGCAGCCTTTGCGCCTATTTCACCATCGACTCCGGGCAGTTGCTCACTGGAGCAACATGATGCACTCTGCTGCCGCATCCTTCACTCTTGGATCCGAGCTGCGGTCCTTCGCCATGGCAACGGCAGAGCTCAGTTCCTTGGCGTCCTCCTTGCCGACGACAGTGACAAATGTGCCAGCAGCAACAGCGGCCCGGAATAGAACCTCGCCATCTGCCTGGTCCCGCAGAATCTGTGAGAGTCCCGACATGAATCGCCGCTGGACCTCCTTGGGCACGCTACCAGTCTGCTTGACCGCCATGACCGCGTAGTTCATAATCATGGTGCTGAGGGCGAGTTGCATGTTTCGGTTGTGCGGACCAATGGCCTGGCCGCCCTTGATACCCAGAACACGCTCCATCAAGTCAGCCACGCGGGGCGATTCAGAAGCTAGCAGCTTGCGGCCTTCAGAGGTGGCGAAGAGGTTGGCAACCGTACGGAAAGCCATCATCGCGCAGTTCTCATTCGGCTGGCTCCCAGCTGGGACACCGTCCAGGGCAGCAGCTCCGGCGATCTCGATCACGCTGCCTAAACCTGGTTTGTTGTAAGTAGCAACCACAGGCGAGGGTGCTGTGCAGCGAAGCACGTCGAGAGGCGCCAGTCGGTCAGCATAGTCCCACTGGGTGCACATCATAACAAGGAGCTCTACGGCATCCTCGTTGGCAACGGGTTTGTTGGACTCGAGGGACTTGCGAATGGTATCAAGTGAAGTCTGAGCTGAAGGGTTCAAAGAAAAGTCCTTTCGGCCGGCGGAAACAAGGTTGGAGTTGATGGTAAGGATCTTCTTGAAGATTGCTGGTGAAGGTTAGTGCATGTAGTTTTCCATAAACACAACATTGCCAACTTACGTTCATACTTGGCGCTTGTGATATCCAGGTACTCCTTTTGTGGCAAGTATCTGCCTCCGGTCGAGGCTGCACCCTCACCAGGTCGATACCGTGATTCGGTTCCCATTGGATCCGGACCACCACCACCAGACTCCCCAATCGTGGCGCCTTGGGTGTTCTGGGTGATGAATTGCGCAACTTGGTCAAGGTAGTTTAGGGAAAGCTCGTTGTCGTTGATGAACTTGGTGGCCGCCTCGAAAGGGTTATCCGAAAGATTGTAAGGCAATTTGAGCGATGGTTGGCCCTCCTCGATGGCTACATCAAACACAAAGTCATACATCTTGCCTTGGTACTCGGATTTTCTGCCAGAGCTAGAAGCTGAGTCCACCACGGTGCCAACGTTCACCCAGCTTTGGGCACCCATGGACCAAGTGTGTGCAGTGATTGATCCATTGGCCTCCCGGATCATCTGAACTTGGCCTTCCTTGGTGCCGGATCTCGATTGCAGAAACTCTGGTCCTGGGAGCTTCTCCTTATTGATATCACCCATCTGTTGTTGTGGTATAGATGATGTCCTGACGGCCTCCTCAAACATCTGGATCACCTCTGCACCGGCAACACGGTCGGCGCTTCTCGTGAATACGCGAGCGACACCATCACTTGTGCCAGTCACAAGATCGCCACTCTCGGGGCAAACCGCAACGGTCCAGACAGAAATGGCTGGATGTGTAATGGTCTGCACGCAATCGAACCCATCCCAAACTCGGACGGTTCGGTCCTCGGCAGCGCTCACAATCTCCCCTGTGGGCAAAGTGGCCAAACGGTATACGAAGCTGTCATGGCCACGAAGCTCACCCACTTGTTGACCACTCAGCTTCCATAGTCGGATGATGCCGTCATTGTGGGAGCTGGCAATCTCGGCGCCGCTAGGGTGACCAGAAGGAACTTGACACAAGCCGCGCACGACATCGGGTGTGACGATTGTGGAACGAGGGGCGGCTTGACCGGCTGTTGCTTGCCGTAAATCGTAGAGTCGGATGTTCTTGTCGGCGCATCCCGTTACGACGATGGCTTCGCTCAGGGCCAATACATCCCATACCGCACCCTCGTGCCCACCCAGTGTAACTTCCGACTCCCACTTCTTGGTGCTCCAAACCCGGGCAGTATGATCCCAACTTCCCGAGACAATGTATTCGCCGTTAGGTGCAACAGCTAAGGAGCACACGTTGTTCGCATGGCCTGGGAGGAGACGTTCGGCATTGTCTGACAAGGTGGCTGTGGGCTTCCGGACATCTAAGCAGGGATCCTTGCCACCAGAGACAACCAGTCCTTCCGGGTATTCCGATGACGGGGGTACGAATGTGACCGAGTTGACATATTCGTGAATCTGGTTTACGATGGTAGGTTCGTAGGAGGGAGGATTCGTGGGGGAGCGTCGCCATGCCCTGACAGTGTGGTCTCTCGAGGCCGAAAGGACTAGATCGGACGTGGGAAACACCAAGTCACGAACCTGGACAAACCAATGTATTAGCGGGACGATTCGCATACGAAGCCTGGTTCTGGGAGATAAGGCAAGTCGGTGCGACAGTGCACAAGCCTGAGCAAACTTACATCGCTTTCGTGTCCAACAAGCTGTGCGGACAACTTGAAGTCGGCCATGGTCGGTTGATGGAAGCTGATGGCAGCTCTCTAGATTGCTCAACAACAGCTTGGGTGCAGTTTGGCGGGGTACACTGCTGCCGCTTTGGACTGACGTAAGTATTTGAGAAGGTAAAGATCCAAGTCAAGCAAGGATATGGAGAGATGCAATGACGGTCAATCAAGTAAAGAAAGACGGATTAGCCTAAGTCAGGCAGTGAGACGATTTACTGAATGGGATGTATTGAAGGTAGCCAAAGGCTGGCCGTGAATGTCTGTTACGGGAACGAAGTGAGGTCTGGTCACCAGCAGAAGCACGTCGAACACTGAGCAATCAATCGCCGGAGCACTGACAGCATGGATGTTAGGTAGTCTCAATGTTAATGCTGTAAGATCCTAGCTCCCTGTCGAAATTCATCATTGCAGCTCCCTGGCTCCAGGTCAGAGCTGCCCAGCCCAGGTGGCACCCCAGTCATTAGTAAGTAATGGTTTTGGCGGGGAAGGACTGATGGATGACATCGGGTCGGCGATTAGAGAGCCCGTCGACCGTTTTCCCTCCGCGCTAAGGCTAAGGTGAGCTCGGTGAGTGGACATCCGAGGCCTGTGAGTGCTGCAACTGCTCCTGAGTGCCCCGCGATGCATGGTGAGTCTCGGTCGGCCAGATAAGCGTAGCTGCCCCCCTCAACCCCTAAGCACCCCTAAATTCAGGTTAGAAGGTTTCACTAGAACCAGAAAATGGGAAAGTGCACTCGCCCGCCGCAAAATAGGGATCGTAGTGACCAAGGCTCTGGTCAACTATTTCCACTTCTGCTGTTTCAGGGTCCAGCCTCGCCAACTCCTTGACCGTGTCTGCGATTTTTGGACCTTGACTCGCCCGTCCTTTTTCTTCGTTTTCCCAATTCCCGTCACGCAGACTACTCCCATCTCCCAATTTGTGTGTGTGTTCTTGGAACCAGCAGACTGCTTATGCTCCAATTTTGACGAACTTCTCTTTTTGACGACGACCACGACTATTTCTCTTGAACGATACCAAAAATTACATCACATCACATTCTATCAACCCCCCAAGCTCGCCCGCGATTCCATCCCCGGCTCAATATTCCTTGCGCCACCTCGAGCAGTGTTCCCGACGTCCCCTTCCCGGCTAACGATTACTGCGCCGATTGCACCGACTGCACTGCATAGACTTCGTCTTGGCTAGCACGCGAAATTCCAATCGACAAAGGGTCGATTCGATTCTCTCGAACTCCGACGTGTTCTTAGTCGCGACTCACAACCGCTCGAATAACATCTGCGCACCGACTGTGCTGCTTGTAACATAATTGGCTGAGTCGATCGACACCACTATACCCAGATCCCCATATAGACCTAGCCCCTGCTCGCGCAGACAAACACGCAATGGCAACCGACACACCGAGACAATGCGTCCCTTTGACCTGCCACGGTCACTCGCGGCCTGTCCCGCATATCAGCTTCTCGACCTTGACCAAGGAGGGCACCTACTACATGATTTCAGCTTGCAAAGGTATGGCTTTGAGTAAGATTCTTCGTCCAGGACTGCCGGTAGCTGATCGACTATGATTGAACAGATGGTAACCCGATGTTGCGCGACGGTCTTACTGGTGACTGGATTGGTACATTCATCGGCCACAAGGGCGCTGTCTGGCAGGCAAGACTGAGCCACGATGCTTCGGTCGCAGCCACCGCCTCCGCGGATTTCACTGCCAAGGTTTGGGACACCTACTCGGGCGAGTGTCTCTGGACTCTGCAGCACGACCACATCGTTCGCGCTGTCGCGTATCCCCCCGATAACTCGGACTTGATCGCAACGGGCGGTATGGAGAAGAAACTGCGCATATTTGACCTTACCGAGTCCCCCAAGGCGACCAACGGAGCCGATTCTACAAAGACCATCTCCACCAGCAACGCCTTCGAAATCGGAGCTGGCATCCACACCGCATCCATCAAGTTTATTGTTTGGACTCAGGACCCCAACATTCTGGTCACTGCTTCGGGTAACATGCTGCGATGGTTCGACCTGCCCAGCCGCAGCGTCATCAAGCAAGAGGCATTGGATGGTGAAATCGGCTCGTGCGAGTTCTTCGCTCCGGCGCCTGAGATTCGTGAGGAATCGGATATTGGTGGAGGTCTCCCGGTACTGGGGGTTGCCGCTGGCAAATCAGTCTACTTCTGGGGCGGATATCGTGCGATGGATGAGCTCAAGCGACAGAAGATGGACTATACTGTTGCTAGTGTCGCCATTGACACCAAGGACAGGAAGTTCATCGTTGGAGAGGACATCCCTGCTACCTGGGCCAGAGTGTACCGATGGGAAGACGGTAGCGAGTTCGGTGAGTCCCAAGACGTCGTAATGCGGAAGGCGTGTGCTAACTATTCTCTAGATATCCACAAAGGACATCACGGCCCTGTTTGGTCGATTGCGTATGCGCCTGATAACAAGCTGTACGCCACGGGCTCTGAGGATGGCACCATCAAGTTGTGGAAGAACTGCGAGGGACCCTACGGCCTTTGGAGACAGAACGGCGCCACTGAAGGTGCGAAGACTGCCGAATAGGATGGCCGTACTTCGCTTCACAGCTTTACGACGCGCGCAAACGTTGAAGAGCGAGATCATGTCTTATTCGACAAGACATCAAAAGCTTTAGCGCGTGATAATCGATCCAGTCTCTGTGAAGAACAGACAGCTTCACAGCCTTCACCGATCAGCCAGAAGGGACATATAGATAATCAGAAGGAAAATCAGAAGGCGGTACAGAAATACACCAAGAAGGTGACTCGGAAGGAAAACCAGAAGAAAGCTATTCCCACATGGGCTGTCGTGGCTGCTGGCTCCAAGAAGAAGTTCAACCGTAGCAGCAGCAGTGACAAATGAGGGTTCTACAGAACTTTCTTGTGCAAGCTTGAGGTGGGATGCCGGGCACTCGTTGGCGATTTTGGCCCCTGGGCTCATATGCAGCCAGCTGTATCATGATTAGAGCATCATTGTACAGCGAAATAGGTATCTAGCATTTTGAGGTGCCATCAGCGATTCTGCGCACCTTCATGGCGGCAATTAGTGCACGCACATACGTGCCAACCAAAACAATAAAAGCATGATCAACCGTCACAATTACTCTTTCACTCGTTATGTGATTCTTTGAACTGGTCATATTCTGTGCAGTATGGAGTCATGGCAGTGCACCGAGTCTTACCCATGCTGGACCTTTGTTCAGTCGATCTCGAAGCTAAATCAAAGCTGGTTAGCCTCACACAAAGCCCTGACAGGTAAGCTTGACTTGTGTATGGTTTTAGGCTGCTTAGTAGGTACCGGAATTTGTCTACGAGTTCAGTGTAACACGGTCGCCGCGTGTTATTACATCCAAGTCGGAACTGATGCAGCTCATGTGTTGGGACAGGGAAAAGACACACGGGTGGTACAACAACTGACAACTCTCTCAAAGGAGTCAACTGTCCATATTAAAATGCACATGCTTTGAGATATAAGACTGGCACTGGCACATATGGGATATTCCAACGTTGGCTGTTGTTTGAGAGTGCAAGCTTGTTGTGGTCGAGGCAATGATGATGGCCGGGAAATGAAAGGTTGCCACCACTATAAGCACGAATGCACAACTATAGATAGCTATTTCAACTTTTATGTGTATAATTCGATCTCTAAAGATAGCAGCAACTCTATTGTGTGGTAACATTCTAACACCGTCTGAATAGGTTCACGTATAATGCCCGGTAGTTGTCATGAAGCAAGGCTTTGACAAAAGAAACGTCTCTGATTTAGATCCAGGACTTGTTCGTAGACTTTGTACAATGTTACATACTCCATACAGGGCTCTTATAGAAGTATTTTAAATATATAACGGGTTCTAGGAAGATCGATTGTATCTCCGTGGTTTGTTAGGGTCCTTTCATAACTCGAGCCCCTTTTTGGCCCAGTTCTCCTTGTTGAAGTGTAAACTTGACAGGGCATATCAGCCTCGGGTTCATAATAATATATCTTGTAATAAACATTGAAGCTACAGACGCTCCCAGTGGCAAATGGGAAAATCTTGGCCTTCCATGGCTGAACCCACGGTCATCCTTCCTCTGTCCTCTATATCGACTACCATGTCACAGTATCGAGCCAACCCCCTTAAGGGCCTTTAGGTAGATTAGTCCATCTCCGGGTGTTGGAACTCTGATATAAAATCACCATCATGCCACATCCACCGATCCAGATGCCAGACCCTACAGTGAGACTCGGGATACCACTATACGATGCAAATAACAGCATACCGAGCGCCGATAAGTCTAGACGAGGGAAAGTCCTTCATTTGAATCCGTATAGTCTGACCCGCCCATTATACCACTACAAACGAAACCACAGCTGAACTCAAGATCGCAGTCTATCATACGCTCAGCAACCTGATCTCATTCTCTTCCCGACTTTCACACCAATACTATTCAGTGCAGCAACCTTCCCACAGCCATTCTATGATTGAGTTCCACCTACGCCAAAGAGAATACCGAATCCAAATCATTGGCAAGTCATATCTAGCCATTGACTTGCACTCAACGATCAAAGCGACCAAAACTCTCCAGGTGTACCAAATGCAAGTGAGGACATCTTCCTTCCCAACACTTGATCACCCGAGTGGACGGTACCCGCTCGATTTCTCATTGATTCATTTACTTGACTTGGTCCTCCTTCTTCACCTAAAAACTTCAGTTACTGTGGCCGTATTATTTCCCTTTAAAGCACCAGAACCACGTCTTCCGTGAAACACCTCGTCTCTCATCAATTGCCAACAACTAGCAGCGTCATCTCTGGCGAATTTCTTCCTTCATCGCAATCGAGGATATCCGTTCGAATCGGCTGGACACTAATCACCTAACTGGTTCTTGCCCTGGGTCGGATCGTGCCTTCCTTCCACAACTGGACTAAGAATTGGTACGTCGTGGTTACTCTAATTCCTCAAATGTCCATTCCGGTGGTCAACGCCGTTCCTTCCAACTGATTACTCCCAACTGCCATGCCTTAACCCATTTATCCCATTGCACCCAGTTGCCCATGGTCCCAGATGTTTCTTCATCATCCCATCTACTCCTCCCAACTGCACCTCGAGACAATGTGGTCCAACCGACGACAGAAACGTCCCGAGGAGTATTCCACCAACCCCAACACGATCCGAGCCCGCCGTCGCAAGGCTCGTTTGAGTCCTTACTCCAAGGAGGTCGAGCAAGCCAAGGCCTCGGACTCCAAGGCTGTCACTCGTGCTTGGAAGCAACGCGTCGAGACGGACACATACAAGATGTCCTCGGAAGACGAACGCAAGACCATTCTCGAAAACGTCGAGAAGGAAGTGATGGATCGTCGGTTCGTGACATGGCCTACCTACCTTGGTTTCAGGATGATGTGACCAAAGCTAACTATTCAAGTGACAGACGTCAGAAGGGCCTTGATTCCGAGACTAAGATCGGTCGATTCATGCATCGTATGCACAACAACGGACACAGCCCACTCGACCCAGCTCTTCAGAACGGCATCCATACCCCTCCCGGTACAATGCAGACAGTCGCCCCCATGCACGCGGGAGCCAACCGCTACGCCACTCCCGGTTCCGCCATGCCGTTCGTCATCTCCAGCGTCGAGGGCCGAGCTGCTACTGAGGCTCCCTTCCCGCATCCCCTGGGCCCGCCGCCGCCGCGACACTTCCACCCCTCTGGTCTGAACGTCTACCACTACCCCCATGAACAGGAGGCTACGCCCTACAGCAACATGCACGAGCTTGCCCACGAAGCCACCAACAACGCCAACATGGCCAAGCAGATTGACAACCTGGAGAAGCTTGTCAAGGCTCTTAGTGATGACCTTGCCGTCGCCAAGTCTACCATTAGAGCTCAGGAAGACCGCCTTGAGGACATGACCAACCGCATGAAGAGATTCGACAACGCCGTGGGCGGACTCGGAAAGGCCGAGGGCGAGTTCAACATGCAGAACCACAAGGTCGATCGCGCCATTCGAGGCATCTTTGAGATGGTCGAAGTTGCCGCCAGAATCGCCAAGGACATGAACGGTGGTGCCAATGGAGTCATGGATGAGCCGGCTGAAGTCGACGGTGATGCTGCTTCTGCCAGTAGTTCGGAGGAGAGCGGAGGGGGTGATATGAGCGACTAAGTTATTATCACAAGCGGGGATGGATTCTTTTGTTGCGTTGACTTTTACATGAACATATCTTCCGTTGTGGCATCAGATTTGGCGGGTCAGCAGCAACTGTGCGTTTTGCGATTGACTTCATATTTCATTCGATATCGAAGGCGGCGCGCTGAATATGGGGGTTTGCGATTGAATTAGCATGGGATAGTATCACAGTTCAATTCCGAGTTCATTTTTGACAAGCCAATCTGTTTTGCTGTGTCGTGTCTGTTGGTACTCTGGCACGTGGGTGAGGTGTTGGCGCCCACTGGCTCTGCCGATTACGAGATCCACAGGGCGGGCTTCGACAAAATTGTGCGGCTCCCCGGATAGCCGGCTTCTTCTGACCTGCCGTTATTGGCAAAGCTTGGCCTCGACGATATGCTGTCACAGCCTCTTGCAGCCACTCCAGCGCGACATTACTGGATCAGCTAGGTGCCCGAATGCAACTCCATATGCAGCGCAGCCGGGGACAAGGGATGACAGGCAGATTTCTGTACGGCCTGCCTCCAGCGGCTAGCGTACCCAGCTGGAGGGTTGGCTGGCAGGCAATGACTTGTCACCTCTGCCCAGGGGGTCTGGCCATTGAGCGACAGGCTTCTCGGCATGTGTAGACATATGCATAGGTCGCGCATATTGCCCTTGTTCCCTCTCATCATCAATTGCGCGGGACTTGAGGCCCAGGTTGCGGGGATGCGGCGAGCACCGTTGTTGAGAGCTTTGCTGTTTTCTACCCTCCATACTTACTTACTGGGTGGCATTTCTCACGTCGATTAATCCCCTAAGGCTCTTTCATCAGGCATATTCCCGGCAGTGTAACGGTCCTGCTCGAGGCCGAATCCTGACACCACGTGCTCTGCAGTGTGTGCATAAGCACTTGTCCTAATCAATTGCTTTCTGGGCAAAAGCGACGCTGATCACCCGGCTCCAGTTCGCGACAAGCTTATGTACTTAAAGGCTTCGTCCCTCTCCCATCTGGCTTGTTCTTGCTTCCTCCGCTCCCAGCCCGTCACGGACATTGCTGAGTGACCCCCCCCTCCCTGAGACACGATGCTCACCCGCTCGCTCGCTGCCATCACGGTCGCCACCGGCTTTGCCGCGGCGGCGCCGGGCGTCGAACTGCACCAGCTCAACAACGATGGTTGGAAGTCCAAGATCAAGAACGTTGTCGTCCTGGTCGAGGAGAACCGCTCGTTCGACACCTTCTGCGGCGGTTTGACTTACAACCCTAAGATTGACGGGCTTCTGCACCATAACTACTGCAACTCCATGTATGTCGGACCCGCATTCTTTAGTGAGTTGGATGTGTGCTGATTGAAGATTTAGGAATGCGTCGGACCCCAATCAGCATGCTGACGTCTGCGCGGACGCGCTGGCTGCCGATGTCGCCAAGGATGATCCAAATCACAGTATCAGCGGCGTTAACATGCAGTGTAAGTCGTCTCTAAGCTTCAACCAACGAGAACTAGCTTACACATCACAGTGTTCAGCACCTGGCATCCAAATGAGCAGCTTGTCAGCGGCGCGCCGGCTTGGAAATATGAGAACATGAGAGGGTAAGTGCTAGTCTCGAAAGGAGATCCTCGTCGTCTGAAACGAAGTAAGTCGGATCTTTCAGGTCGACTGACCAATCCATCAGCTTCGTGACCGAGCAAGCCGTCGCCTACAAGACCGAGGATAAAGGTCGCGCGGCCGAGGCCATCAACTACTACACCCCGGAGCACATCCCGGTCTTCAACGCCATCGCCGAGAACTTTGTGCTGTTTGACCGCTGGTTCTGCTCGGTGCCGGGGCCGACCAACCCCAACCGTGCTTACATCACGTCCGGCACCAGCCACGGTCACGGCAGGAACGACGATGCTTTTGGGGAGTACGGGCTTCCTCAGAAGAGTATTTTCGAGCAGCTGTCGGAGAAGAACATTTCGTGGATTAATTACCAGAACAGCACCACGGGGCCTGGGTAAGCAGCAGCAAAAGCTTTTTCTTGCGCCCTTTTTCATGCCATTGAGCCTTGCCAAATACTGAGACATTGTACAGCAAGGGCTTCCTCCCCGACGCCGACTTCTACGAGTGGACCGCCCGCAGCGGCGCCAACGTGACCAACGTGAAGCCGCTGCAGCAGTTCTACGCCGACGCCGCGGCAGGGATTCTGCCCCAGTTCACCTACATCAACCCGGAGTGCTGCTCGTACCAGTCGTACCACCCGCCGTCGCCCATCAACCTGGGCGAGGAATTCATCAAGGGGATCTACGAGGCGGTGCGCAACTCGCCGCAGTGGGACGACACGCTCTTCGTCTTGACTTTCGACGAGCACGGCGGGTTCGGGGACCACGTGCCGCCGCCCGTCAATGTGCCGGACGGCGGGGATGGGCTGAGCTATACGGAGAAGGCCGCGGATGGGAAGAATATCACGTTTGGGTTTAACCGGCTGGGGCCACGCGTGCCGACGATTTTGATTTCGCCGTGGGTTGCCAAGGGCGAGGTCGAGAATAAGGGGGCGAATAATGGGGGCGAGTATACGCATACTAGTATCCTGGGGTTCCTGTCGGAGCTCTGGGGGCTCGAGAAGCTGACGCCGCGCGTGGAGTGGAGTTCTACGTTCGAGCATCTGATCTTGCCGTCCCGGAGGCCGGATAAGGACTCGCCGCGGACGCTGCCGGATCCGGTGGTTTGGTAGAGAGCGTGTAGTAGGAGTTCGGATGACAGATTGAGAGAAACTGGGGTCTTTCAAGAAGGAAAAAAACAGAAGGATAAGCCTGCGGAAGTATTGGGGGGCATGAAGGAGACAAACCGCTTTAAAACCCTTTACTTTCCTTTTTTCTTCTCATATTCTCTTGAAGTTTCATTCAAACCGCATAAGGCTATGGGTTATCGAGGATCCTCTGTAGTAGGTGGATCGCGTGATGTGGGTTGACGGCCCCGTTGTCGTTCAGCTACCCCTTTTAGGGCAGCCTAGCGTGCATACCCACTAACGGTAATACCAGCCACGAAAAGGCTTGGCATACGCATCGATGGGTCGATGGAGGCGATTGTACCACCACGCAAGAAATCCTTGTAATATCCAACGATAATATGCCTCAGCTGAAATGCTTTCCTCTTCTGGCAGGACCTCATACATTTGTTTTTCTCCGCGCCCGTAACCCAATTGCGTACTTTTCCAGACTTGTACAAAGAGCAACAAGGCGTCGACATCAGCAAATACTGCGCGAAAGAGCAGGCCGAATGTTGAGATATGGAAGTCGACGAGGACAATGCCGACTTCTACCGGCCGCTGGATATCGATGCCCTCGAGTTTCGTTTGCTCCTCGTACAGGCGGGCGAAGGCGACGAGCCCATCAACTGCCAGCTCGTGCACGCCTCCCTAAAGGATGGAGCGGACCGACCCCCGTACGAGACTATCTCGTACTGTTGGGGTGATGCTGCACAGACGGAGGGCATCTTCGTGGATGGGTTGGAGATGATGGTGCCGCTGAGCGCACGACGAGCCCTGCAGCGCATGCGGAAACCCGACGAGGACCGCACCCTATGGATCGACGCCATCTGCATCAACCAGAACGACGTCCCCGAGCGCGGGCAACAAGTCGCGCTCATGAGGGAGGTTTACTCCAAGACGGAGCAGAACCTCGTCTGGTTGGGCGAGGGCGACGAGGAGGCAACGACGTACTGCGAGTCCGTGCTTAAATCAATATACAACCACGCGAAGGGCGAGACGGAAGACTTTGCCGACTTGGATGAGATTGCTGGCAAGACTCTGACAGACAGTGTGGCTGGAGGTCAGCTGCTCAAGCACCATCTGGCCGCTTTGTTCTCAAGTCCCTGGTTTGAGCGGGTTTGGGTAAGCATACATGGGCACTCCCATCCGAGAAGTTATGCTTAGTTCTTGAAGCTAAAATGAAATATGTCTACTCTAGGTTATACAAGAGGCGCTCTTGGCGCCCAAGAGCCTGGTCCATATCAGTTCCCACGAGATGGATTTTGAGAAACTCTTGATCGGTGCGACGTGGCTGTCACACATGTCGTCTACCTTAGATCTCCGCCCCCTCGACAAATACGTCGGGCTGCTGAACTGCCAACGGATGTACGAACTCGGCCACAGGGAAAGCGACAAGTCTATAGACAACATCCTCGACCAGTTCCTGACCTTCCAGGCCACCGATCCTCGAGACTACGTCTACGGCATCCTCGGCCTCTACCAGAACATGACCGGGCGCGAGGGCGGCCTTTTGCCCCCGCTTCTCACGCCCGACTACAGCAGGTCCGTGGCCGCGGTCATGCGCGATACCAGCCGCTGCATCATCGAGCAGAGCCCAAACCTGGACTTTCTTCGGCGTCTACGGCACCGGCCGGAGACCACGTACGAGGTGACGGGCGTCCCGTCTTGGGCAGAGCTCTGGCACATGAGGAGCAGCAACTCCGATATGCAGGGGAAGGGTGCCGCCAATGGCTTGAAGTGTAATCTGTACTCAGCCGACAACGCTGTCGGCAAACGCGACATAGGCGTTACGGTAGCGACTCTGAACTATGACCCGGATGTGCTGGTCCTAACGGGCGTGATAGCTGGCAAGGTCAAGGATGTCTCACATGTCATCGACGGCACCCCCAAGCAATTTGCGGATCTCTTGGAATCGGCAGATTCCGCCATACACCTAGATACTATCCGGAAGGATCCCGAGACCATCGGGTTCGCCCTCATTGCCGAGGCGACGACAACCTCGGAACGGCCCTCGGCCGAATATGCTCGGTCCAACGTCTTGGCTTGGGCCGATTTCCTCGTCAAGCACAAAGAGCGGCCCCGCGACGTCAACAAGAAACTAGGCGCAAGGAATCCATATACCCAGCCGCCCAATAGCGAGAAACCAGATTCCAGCGAGGAAGAGTGGTCAGCACTAGTAGTCTACGACGACGCCGTCAGTTCCGCCACGCAGAACCGGCGGATCTTCCGGACCGCGGCCGGAAACATCGGGCTGGGACCGAGGGACATGGTTGCGGGCGATGTGGTGGCGGTGCTGTACGGGTGCAGGTGGCCTGTTATCCTGCGGCCGCGGGGGGACGTCGAGGTTGAGGGGTATGAGTTTATTGAGGTGTGTTATGTGCATGGGCTCATGGACGGGGAGGCGGTGCAGAGGCAGGTGGCGAGTGGGCAGAATGCTGTGGTGTTTCATCTTAGGTGATGGGGAGGAAATGATTGAAAAAGGGGAGTTGGAGAGTCAGGGGTAAATGTAGCTCCTCATATGCTACGAACCTAGTACCTTTCAACGCACCACTGCCGGGAGGTTGAGTGCAATTCTATGCTACGAATGCATTTGCGAAGTCCCTGATCATTATCAATGTAGAAGGCCGAAATCAAGCCTTAGGACCTGGCCTGAACATGTCTCGCATTTGTGCAGTGCAACACAAATTAGATCTTAATATCCCGGAGCATCCCATAGGCCCGGCACATTTTCTCAAGGCTCGGATGATCTACTTCAGTCATGGCGTACCAAGCCCAGCGAGTTGGTTCTGCGTGCGTCTTGGCGCAGGTCAACAAGGTTAGCATTGGCTCCTGCGTGTGGTAACCCCTGCTTGCATCGGCATTGTTGGCCCAGTCAAGGGAGAGTAAGCATCAACCCCGCATATACGATCGTATATAAACTAACAACACCAATAGGACGCTCAATTTTGGGGGGCTCATGTCTATCTACATATGCAGTGACATCTTGAACCTCGAGCTTGCTTATTCACCTTGCAGATTAGGCAAACATTGCCACCCAAGTTGTATATACTCCTCAACTAGCCGAACCGGTTCACCCAACGTCAAAAAACAACATGCACCAGGTCACCATGTTATATTTGTTTCCGCAGGGATCGTATCTTCGCCACTGGCTGCCGGCTTATATCTCGTTGTGTCTCTTACTCGTCTGTACCCAAGATACCTGACCATATCCTGAAATATAGTATACTGCTGACCATGTAGGAAAGTTTCAGATAGCCGGGCGCCTCATCTACAACCTATGGCTCCACCCCCTCTCCCACATCCCCGGCCCCTTCTGGGCCCGCGCCAGCGGCATCCCCTCCTGGCTGCCCGCCCGGACCGGTAAGCGCCACCTCTGGCTGACGCGGCAGTTCCAGATCTTCGGCCCCAGGATCCGTGTGACCCCGAACACGGTCCTGTTCCTCGATCCGGAAGCCTACGCCCAGATCTACGGGATGAAATCTAATGTTCGGCGGAGCCACTTCTATACGGCGTTCCAGCCAAAGTCGGGCGAGGCCAACAGTCGATGTCGCCGAGCATGCCCACAAACGGAGGCTCCTCAAGACCTGCTTCACCGAGAAATCGGTACGCGCGGCGTCAGGGTTCATTATCAAGCACGTGGACCGCTGGAACGAGATCCTCGCCCAGATGGCGGAAGAAAACCACAACAGCAGCAACAATCTCTCCGAGGGTGAGAAGGGCTGGTCTCCGCCCATCAACTTCTCCGAGAGCGTCGACAGCCTCGTCTTCGACATCATGGGCGACCTCAGCTTCGGCCGCTCCTTCGACATCAAGGAGCCCGGAAGCGGCGGCGACAACCCGCTCAAAGTCATCCCGCACACCATCGCCAGCTACATGCGGTTCTACTACCCGCTCTGCCGCGCCCCCCTCCTGCCCCTCCTCCTCTGGCTCAAGCCGCGCGGCCTCGACCGCGTCTTCGGCATGCTGACCCCGCCCGCGGTCCGGCAGTACAACGCGTTCGTGTACGACAACATCACGCGGCGGATCCAGCTGCACCGCGAGCAGCAGAAGGAGAAGCCGGACCTGCAGCAGCGCCAGGACATGTTCCACTTCCTCTGCGAAGCCCGCGACCCCGACACCGACCTCCCAGCCTACACCGACACCGACCTCCGCGCCGAATCCAGCCTCCTCATCGTCGCGGGCTCCGACACGACCTCCATTAGCCTGTCGGGCCTCTTCTTCTACCTCACGGGCGACCCGGCGCACCTGCGCAAGCTGACGGACGAGATCCGGACCACGTTCCCCGACGGCTCCGCGGACGACATCGTCCACGGGCCGAAGCTGCTGGGGTGTCAGTACCTCGCCGCGTGTATCGACGAAGGGATGCGGCTGACGCCCACGGGGCCCTCGGAGCTGCCGCACGAGGTGCTGCCGGGCGGGATAGTGATTGAGGGGGAGTACTACCCGGCCGGCACGATCGTGAGCACGTGTCCCTGGGCCGACTCGCGCAACGAGGCCGTACACGAGGGACGGGATGCGTGCGCTTTTCGTCCCGAGCGCTGGATCGTGGATCCGGCGGGGACCGGGGTAACGGCGGAGTCGGTGGCGCGGTTAAGGAGCAATTTCCATCCCTTCGCTACGGGGCCGGGCAGCTGTTTGGGGAAGAACTTGGCCATGATGGAGATCATGATCATTGTGGCGCGGACGCTGCATCGGCTTGATGTAAGGAGGGCGCCGGGGTCGACGTTGGGGGGTGAGGGTCCGGGGTTGGGATGGGGGGCGGAGAATGAGAGGCAGATGCAGTTGGAGGATGCTTATGTTGCGCTGCGGCAGGGGCCGGAGGTTCAGTTTCAGAGGAGGGTTGTGTGAGTAGTGGAATATGACTTGGCATCATCTCAAGGTAACGGTAGGGGCTCGATACCGTGGGCATAGAGGTGGGGATAGGGACAATGACGGAACTAGGTATAGAGTGAAAGAAATAAATCGGTTCTATTTGGCACTGAAGTAAACATCACTTGGGGTTGATGTGGAAGTAAATGCTCAGAAGGCTATGCTACCTGGTTCTGGAGAAGGCTACAATGATCTCTCTATGGCAAATGTGCTACAGCTTCGTCGGAGTCCTGCCCCTACCCTTCTTGAACTTCCTGCCAGCCTCCAAAACGAAGATGACTTGTCGCGACGTGCACAGAATCTCCATGTCCTAATTGTGCACAGTGAGATCCGTGTCCATTCTCCCATCAAGGAGCATCTTCGTCGTGGTGCGCATGAACACAAACTGCAGCCCTGCGGGAGGAAGCCGCCGTTTGAACTCGACATCCAGCGTGACAGTCTGGTTGTGCGTCGTCGCCTTCATCGCCTCAGCAAGCGAGTTCGTCAGCGGCGCCGGCACGCCCGGGCTCTCCTCCGCCCACTTCCGCGCCTTCTCCTGGAACGCATGCGCATCGTACAGCCCCCCATTCCTGAGGAGGGTGTCGGACATGCTAGGGATGAGGTCCGTCATGAACGCCAGCGTCGTGCTGTCAATGCGCTCCTCGTCCTCGAACCCGTTCCACGCATCGCAGACACCGTCAACAGGGAACCCCTCGCGCGGGTCGAGAACCAGTATGCGCCCCGCGAAGGGAATGACTTCGCCCGAGTAGATAGCAGGCACCCAGTTCGGGTCCGGCTCGTGCCTGAGCACGCGCTTGAAGTCGGGCTTGGGCTTGGGCGGCGGCAGCGGGGTCCAGGCCGTGGCCACGGTGGGGCCGAGGGCGCGGTCGAAATTGGTCGAGGTCGCCAAGGCGACGGCCTTGAGCTCGCCGTTTTGAGAGAGCTGGAGCTGGAACGTGCTGGCGAGCGCGCCGGTCTTCAGGGGGTGCACGGCCACGGTACTATCGCAGCGCTCGCAGGCGCGCAGGAACTCAACGTGCAGGTTCAGGACGTCGGGCTGGTGGAGGGTGGGTTGGTGGGTGCGGAGGTGGGTCGCGGCGGCGTGGTGGATGATGGCGACGACGCAGCCGCTGTGGAAGGCTGGATTGGTGAGAGCAAGTTAGTGGTCATTCCTCTCACATGTATTGAGTTGATTTGCGGTTAATGACGTACTATTGCCGACAGTCCAGTCCGAATGCCACGAGGCGCGGTAGGTATTGTGAGCCGTTGGCTGGAGATCGATCTGCTTCCTGAGGATGCTCGACATCGTGGGCTACGAGGGCCAGGAGGCCAGTGAGGTACGCAAAACAAAGTAAGAGAGGCGTCTTGGCTGGCTGCGAAACGTTGATTGAATGGACAACATATTTGCTCAAATGGACGCATTTGTAGTTGAAGTTGCTTGAAATGCCCCTTGCATGATGCGCCTGGTGTAGGAGGAGGGGTTGCCAACAGCTACTTGGGCTGCCGAGGTAGTTGGTTGTGTTCAAGTCGGCGACAGCCCGCGCAAAGGATAGAACCAACGTGCATGCTGCAAGGGGTAAGGTTAGCTATTTGACGTGTAAGGTGGGATCAAGTGGGTGGGCATGCAGTCCAGTGATGTTGGGTGGGATCCAAGAGAATGCGGCCTTGGCATGCAGCACTTGGCTGCTGAAGAGCGCAGTTGCAGCCACTAACCCCTTGGCCATCAGCGACAAATGATGCTAATTCAACGACGGATAGATCCGGGTCGCGGCGACTCAGCCTTATGGACTCAGGTCTACTAGAACTGGAAGGCTTGCCCCTTTTCGCTGGCAAATTCCTTCTGTCATGGAGAAATTGGGATGCACGGGTGGCGGTTGATTTCTGCCAACATGCCCAGAACCAGTAGATGGCGCTGTAAAGTCCGTTGCTCTTTGTTTGGCTTCTGTTCCTCACAGTTGGCTTGGAAGCTAAATGCGAAAGAAGGAGCGCTACAGAAGCCAAGGTAGGTAAGCCTTCAGGGTCTAATTCCCTTGTTGGCGCACATGGCCGATCATGCAGTCCATTCAGGGCTTCGCTTGCGAATTGAGGGAATAATTAGGTTGTGGACTTGTGGCATGGGCCATACGCAGTGATTGCTCAAATTGACTCGTAGTTCGTCGCTCTTGTGCTCATTGAGTGATCTTGGGTCACTTTGAAAAGAATACAGGACGCGCATATCCGTGAACTAGGGGGTATGTCGGGCTTGTCCTGGTGACTGCGCTGCAGGGGAAATTCGGCGATGGCTGAGGCTGATGGGAAAGGACGATTGAAGGTATTCGTGACGCTTGGCGCCTGCACATGTAATCCATCAGCTGCTGTGCCATGCCATGCTCCTTCGGCAATTGGATCGATCCACTGGCCTGAGGTACTCACTCTTCCTTTCTCTCCCAAGTGGCAAGCAAAGTGCAAAATATATCCCATTTAGGCGCCACCTGGATACCCGTTCTTTCTCTTCATTGTTTCCAAGGCTCCAGCTGAAAAATTCAAACAAGTCGTCAAGCCACCCGTCATATTTTAGCTCGCTCCATCGCGCCTGCGTCCTTCCCACGTCGCGAGGGCCGGGATTACGCAGCTATTCTCGTCACACAGAAGGGGGGGGCTCAGCAGTGCCACACAGGCTGACGGGTGAAACGCCAGCGAAAAGGGAATGAGAAGGCTTCTTGCAGAGGTCGAAAGAACACTTTGAACAAATACATTCTTTTCGTTGACCCGGTGCACTCCGCTCAAAGGGTTCACCAGACACATACACCAAGACCTCTTTCATCCTTGTTCTCTCATATCGATAATGCGCGCCTAAGCAGCTGCGTCCAGTCTGACACATCCCCAGTCGCCAATCCCAAAACGCCGACAATCCCACTCAGCCCAGCATGTGGTTCGCATTCACTCTTTTCACCCTCCTCTGCCACTCTCTGATCGGCATGGCGGCCCCGACGTTCGGTGAGGTCGGCTGGTGGTATTCGCGGTGCTCATCGCCCACCCAGGTGGAGGCCTCGATGAACCAGCAGAACTGGGTCCCGTCCTCCGTCTGCCTGCACGGGACCTGCTGCTCCAACCTGGCCGAGGGGCCGCTCTGCTCTTACGAAGCATGCGCGCTCGTGGAGGAGGAGATAGCGGGCAAGACGAGACCGGAACCTAACGCCCAGGTTCGGCGAGATACCGGAATTTGGCCCCAACCAGCTGTGCGACGGTCGACGCGTGACGTATGATCACTGAGAGCCAGATTCATTGAGTAAGGAAGGGAAAGTCCTAGACCGCGACATTCCAATTGGTAGGTAGGATCTCATCCACCTGATGTTTCAAACTATCACTTTAGAAGTATGCATGATATTGACTTCGTAACAGGCGAGCAAGTATATGAAAAACCAGCACCACCAAGCAGCCACTTGCATAACGGGCATGCAAGTTGGAATGAGAACAGGACTAGAAAAGTAATTCGATAACCTAGTAAAATACATCAAGCTTCTTGATTAAATATATTTCAAACCAGAAGAGACGTGTCTTTTCTTTGAAACCTGCATAGTGAGTGGCCTTTATGGCTATTGTTCGACCAAGTAAATAGGTAATGTATACCATGGGACTGAAAAAATATCCTCACCACCAAGATCTTGAAATGTGATGACCGTGCCCTGAAAACATGAAGCACCCCTCTGGCATGACGATAACAGTACATCCAAGATGTAAGCTTACAGTAACTATGCCTCTGACCTTCCTTCTATTCCTGTCTTATACAACGTTCGAGCCGGATCAAACTTTTAGCCTCAAATGAACTGATTCAGTCAGTAATTTATAGCTCATGGTTATCAGACGCGGTACGTTGCCACATGGGTACTAACACTTATAACTTGCTCCCCCGCATCGTCGACTACCTGGATAATGTGTTCAATCAATATTTAATACAGACTCCGTTACAGTGCCAGTTGTATCTGCGAACAAGACATCTTCTCATTCAAGCCAAAACTTTTTGCAAAGCCTCCAGCTTCCATCTGGGAAAAGTTTTGGTAAGATCCATCGCAGTGAAGCCCTTCCGGTTCCTAACACTCTCGTCTATTGTACCGTTGCCGGCCAGGATCACCGCTGTGGCCAGATCTCCATTCCGTACAGCAAGGTGTAGGGCGGTATTTCATTCTGGTCTTGCGCGTTGATCGCGTTGCCCTGTCGGTATAGCTTTTCGACAATTTCTTGGTGTCCCAGCTCTGCAGCGATGTGCAGAGCAGTGCGTCCGTCTGCATCGACTGCATTCGTATTTACGCCTGCTGCTACCAGCGCCACGGTTAAGTACGGACTATACTTATAGGTAGCAGCCATGTGTAGCAGCGTTCTAGGGCGTGTTGTGCTAGAAAGCTTGGCCTCATGTTCGAGCAGTATTGGGCAAATAGGACCAATTTGGCTCCGGCGTAGGAGATGGAACAAAACCGGGTTGTCGGGCGTTGTATCATCAGCACCAGCAGCTAGCAGTCTTTTGACAATATCCCTTTTGCTGCTCCCATATGTAGCAGGGTCTGGTGCATTGAGATCCTGTGTCTCAGCATTGGCATTTGCTCCTGAGGCAAGTCGCGAACCGGCAACATCAGCATGACCCCCCTTTACGGCTTTGCTCAGTGCGGTGTCCGAATTAGCCATTGCATTGACGTTGGCGCCGGCCCTCAACAGGGTATCGACAATGCTCAGGTGACCCCTACCGGCAGCTGCCGTCAGGGCGGTATCGTATGCTGTCGCTCCGTTTGCATCAGCCCCCGCCGCTAATAGCATTTCCACAATGTCGAGGTGGCCTCCCTTTGCAGCTTTAACTAGCGGGCTGTTCACGCCGGCCTTGCCATTGACATCGGCACCAGCCTTTATTAACCTTTTAACGACACTCAGATGGCCCTCGCTCGCGGCTTCGGGTAGGGAAGCAGGCACACCGTTCATATCGGCCCCGTATAGTAACAACCTGTCCACAACTTCCAGGTGACCACCCCCCCGCGGCTGCAGCTAGGGGATTCTCATTATAGCGATCTATAGTATCGCCAGCGAACCCCAACTCTATCAGCTTATCGACCATGTCGACACGTCCTTTGCGTGCTGAAGTAGTTAACGTGAAGAATCTCTCTTTGTCGGCAGTAATCCTTTGAGGTAGTTTCAGTTTGTCAATGGCGCCCACATGACCCAGGGACGCGGCATATAGCAATGTTTTGCTGCATAGGCTGGAATCGATGTCTTCCACTAGGGCGTCTTCCAGTAGGTCGTCAATTAGTATATCGAAGAGCTGGAGATCGTCATTATCAGCAGCCCATTTGAACAAAGCATCAAATTTGCCACGCCACAGGAGTCGTAAGAGAGCGTCGTGGTGGTTTTGCTTCGCCCACTCCAGCCCCTGAGAATCGCCCGTCCAGGGCAGTATCGAGAAGCTTAGCTTGGCTGATACCACTTGGCGCAGGACCATTCATGCCCTGGATTTCCGGTTTCTTAAGAACCTTGTGTGATGGATCCAATGCTCGGATGCATATTTCAGAAAGGGGTGTTCGCGTATGAGAGCACGAGAAATTTTGATGGACGTTCCACTCCCGTCAGGGTCAACAGCACGCCTTAGGTCAAAGGCCTGGTGGCCTGGCCTAATGGTCGAGCTATAAATTGTTGCGAGTTTCGATCCAGGTTTTGCGGTGGCGTGTACAATTGCCAGGGGATTGCGGATGGATAACGGCTTTGGTTGTGGGATTAACGCCGTTTTGAAGTCGTTGAAGTTATGTTGGAATACCTAGCTCAGGGGCAACAACCAGTACGGTTTAGGGGGATCACGTGCGCCGTGCGTACGGACTATCTGTTTTATTATACAAAGGGGATCTTACGATCCCCTTTTTATTTAAATAGAGTATGTATTATAAAGGACTTGAAATATACTATATTATGTATTATTAACTACTATACGTACGTATAAAAACTATTTAATATTAATTAATAATTATATAAAGCAATTATAAATTAATAAAAATAAAGAGACGGTTTCTTAACTAAAGCCCGTACTTCGGTAACCGTATTAAGTAGCTTAAAGAAATCCCGTAACTAAGACTTTAAAAGAAAAACGTAACGGCCTTTATTATATGAGACCCGGATTTTTTTTTCGCCGACGTTTATACGGTTTAAAAAAAACGGTCCGAAATTATACGGCGATTTATTACGTTATATATTATTTTATATCCTAATAATCGTTATATAACTAAGTAAAATAATATAATAATTAATAATATCCTCCGCTACTATAAAACGATACTTCGCTTTAAACCCGGACCCCGACCAGCTTACGTATAAGGAGATTATATAAATTACGGGTACGTACGCCCGGGAATCCCGAACCGCCGTAAATATCGATTAATAAAACGCGGAGCCGAACCTTTTTAATATTATTAAATTAAAAAGAAATAAGAGTATATATATAATATATTTCGTATAATTTTTTTACAATTATTATAAACTTAAAATATAAAGTATCGCACTCGAAAAGTAAATTTTTTCCGATTTTAAAGAATAAATCGAACCGCATTTTAAACTAATAAACCGAGGGTACGTAAAAAAATGTTTTCTATATATCGAAACCTACGAGGTAACGACCCCGGCAAGCAGAATAATAACCGAACAGTTCGTACGTTTTATAAATTAATACCGTACGAAAAAAAACCTCCTATAATAATTAACGGTATTTTTAATACCGGAGGCACGATAAACGCTAGCCGTATAAAGCCCTAGGGAATATTTAACCGTATTAATTAAAAATAAGTTAATAAACCGTATAAAATAATAAATAAACGCCTTTCGATTCGTACCGGTAATAAACCCCGGACTACCCGGAGTTTACGTTAATTAATTTATATATATTTACCCGGCTTTTAATCGTAACGTTATACTTAATCTATTTGTATAAACCTCGATACTCCCGTACGAAATAATATATAATATTTTATTAATATATTTAATACGAAATAAAATAACCGAAAATTGCGAGGTTATCGCCTTTTAAAAAGCGTACCGAAAAAAATAGATATATACCGGCCGACCGTATAATATTTTCGCGGATAAAGTACGAATATTTATTAATTAATACCGCCGGCACGGCTTCTCCGAAAAAAACTACTATACGCTTTTTTAGGACGTATTTATTGACCGTGTAAAGTAATATTATTTTTATTATATTAAACCCGAAAAGAAATAGGACGAGATATATTATTTTTTAAATAATTATTTTAATACGAAAATAAATTATAATTAATACTATATAAATTAAACGGGAATAATTTTCGTACGGATAAAAAAGGAGAACCCGGAAAAGATATAGTACGAAGTTTTAAATATGTTTTTAAATAAATTTTAACTCGTATAACGAGCCCTCGGTAAAAACTTTTAAAAAAGGTCTAATTCCGGACCTCTGTCGTACGAATATGCTGTGAAGTTTTCGAGTTAAAACCGGCCTTTATTTATTAAAAGTTAATATGCGAAGGATTATTTTTAAATCTTTAAGCGTTTATAATTGCCGCCTTCGATTAAAAAAAGGCAATAAGATACTTAATAAATATCTCGTATAATAATTTATTACCGAAAACATTTTATATTAATCGACGGTATAATCGTACGGGAATTATACGGTAATTGTACGGTAATTAATAATTATACGATTAAAAACCGTCTCGAAATAATCGAAATTAACGCATAATAATTATATACTGCCCGAAGGTACCGTACGGCGTACTAAAGTATAATATACGGCCCGATTAACTAAAAATATACCGTATTTACGGTAAATAAAAATATTAATTAACGTATTACCGGCCCGAAAAATAATAAAAAGTACGTACGTAATATTTATAAGCGTATAAAACTATCGGAACGGATCCTAAGAACTATAATAAGTTCCTATATAAATAAAAAGGAAACGCCCTATTTATCGACGACGAGGGAAATAATACGCCGGAGAAAAAAATTACCGACCTTAACGTCGCACGGAGCGGTATATATTACCTTATAAACGCCGTATTTTTTTACCGTTTTACGGGAAAAAATATTTATTTTGTAAAGAAACCGACCGTATAAATAAATTAATTTTTTTTTCGTAAATAGTATAATTAATAATATTAAAGCGAATTATAAAATACCGGCGCCGTACGTATTTTTATTGTCGGTAAACCGTAAGCCGAAGCTTACGTACAAGAAAACCCCGATATAAATATTAATTAGATCCCCGGAATAGCGTCGATTTAATTCGGAAACTCGCTTATTATAACTTTTATCGGATTTATTACCGTACGGAAAAACTTAAAAGTTACGAAGTATAATATCCTCGATACGTTTATACTATTCTTATTCTTATTATATAACGCCGATTAATTCGAAGCCTATTATAATAATACTTAAAACGTTATCGTATAAAAAAGCGATAACGCACGGTTCCCCGTTATTCGAAAATAAAGATACTCGTTCTTTAACGTTAACCGTATAGAGTAAGTAATATACTTTATCGAAGTATAACTTTATTACTTTTATCGAAAATTTAAACATTTTCGTATAAAAAAGCTATATAACCTCTTTAAAAACGCCGGATATAACAATATTAAACCGATAAACTTAAAAGAAATCCGGAAATTTTATTTATAATACTAATCGTACGACCTAGCCCCGAAACGTTTTAAATTTTTGTTACGCGACGACTACGAATTTAATTACGAAATCGTCGCTAACGTTATATATATTAACGAATAAAATATTTTTTACGTTATTAATACGAATACCTCGTTTTAAGCCGCTATATTTTTAAAAACCCTTTTCGTACGAAATATATAGAACGCTTTTTATTAATACTAAATATACGTTTATTAAAAGCTTTTAAACGTTATTTCGCATAATTTAAACATTTATTTTAAAAAAAGTTTGGCGATTACGCACGAATAATAAGAATTATATATAAATAAATACTAATCGAAGTATACTAAACCGTAAAAAAAGTTAAAAAATCGCACGGCCCGCTTCGCCGAGCGTACGATATTTTATAAAAAGAAATAAATTAATATATTAACCCGGAAATGGTTTTTTAAATAACTATTAAAACCTTTAATAATACCGTAAGCCCGGACGGCTTAATTCCGACGCTCTTTGTCTTTAAAGTATACCTCCGAATCGATATATAATCCCCGCTATCACTAAAAATCCAGGAACGTACGAAAGCTATTTACGAAGTAATAAAAATACTTCGAAAACATCGTATAAAAATCGATATTAATCAGGCTTTAAATACCCGAAACGAACCGTATATCCACGATATTTTAACCCTCCCGCTCTAAACGAAAGTTCTCGTATAGCGTAAAAAAAACGGCTTGACCGAACCTTATCGAATCGCCGTAATCGAAAGATAAACAGTTCGTATCGATACGTATAATAGCCTAAAAGATTTCCGAATTATTTAAATTAAGCCGTTCTTTCGAAAAAAAAGAATTAAACCTCGGAAAATAATAAAACAAACATATCGGTACGCACCGTATAATATATTAACTAATCGGAATTTTATCGAATATAATTTAAACCACGTATCGAATTACTTTAAAACGAGGATATCTATACACCCCCGGATTATACGAATATTTTAATACGATTATACTCCGATACGTAAAAAAAAAGATATTACGAATTATATCGTCGTTATAATACGAAAAAAACCGTTAAACGATAATATATTACACAATATTTTCTTTACTATACGGGAATAAAAAAACTACGATTTTATATTAAAACTCCGAAAAAACGGCGTTATTAATATATTTAGAGCCCCGTTTTAAAAATTCGATACGGAAAAAATTAATAACCTCGCCGCGTAAAACGTTTTTTAATTTATATAATACGATTTACGAATACACGGTTAATAACGGATTTTTAAAACATAATTCGTACGCGAAGTAAAAAAGAAAAATACTAAGCCGTACGAAAAATTTAGGCTTATTGTTTAAAAGTACGGCGATGTTAATAAAGAAAAATTTTAACCTAATCGCCGACTATCCAGCGAATAAGTTAACGCTTATTCCTCGCCTTTAAACCGACGTTTATTAAAAATTTCGAAGCGTATAAAAAACTCCGGGATATAACGTAAATATATATCTAATTACATAAAAAGCTTACCCGAAAAATATACGCCGAGCTCCCGAAAAAGCTTAAACTATATTTCCCGAAAAGTATAATCCTTTAAATTATATTACTACTATACGAACTAACGGAATCCGGCTTTTATTAATTTAAAACGTACCACGAACACTACGTATAAAACCTCGGAATAACGATATTTACGTATAATTTATACCTTTTATTTATATGCAACGAATTAAACACTTTCGATATTACGGTAATATAAACCGACGATACATTTAATTTTATTATTTCCCCGTTCTTTTTAAAAAAAAAAACTTACGAATACGAAATTTCGTGTAAAACCGAAAGAAACCCTAACCGAAAATAAACCGATTAAATTCAACGGAAAAAAAATCCAGCTTAAATCGCAAGATATTTTATTCGAATAAAAAAGATAAGCTTAATAACTCCGCCTTATTAACGTTTAAACTATAGACCGAGATTAATAATACGTCTCTTAACGTATAAAAAAAGCGTATATCGGCTTAATATATTAACCGGAGGCTTCGTATAACCTTTTCGTCGCCGCTTAAATTTAAACGCCGAAAAAAAAAGATATTAAATACCTTAATACATAAGTATTATAATAAATTAAAAACCCCGCATAAGGATTAAAATATATCCCCCTCGACTTTTAACGTACGAAAATATATATTTTTATCGACGGTTTATTTACGAATAATAAAAACTTAACGTTTTAACTCGGATACATTATCGCGATCGGTTAAAAAATACGCCGTACGAAAAACAGTTTCGAAATAAAAAAAAAATATCGTATATTAAAACTCGACGAAATATAAAAGAGTTACGCGAAATATACTCGCGAACGAACTATATAATATAATCTTTAAAATCGATAACGGTATTACACTTAACTCTACACTTTAAAAAATCGTACGAAGCCTTAGATTTTAAAATATCCCGATAATCCTTTATACCGACTCGAAATTACTGTATAAATACCTCGTTAAGCTCGAAACCACGAATAAAAAAGGCTTATAATTAATATTATATCCCTTCGAGAATCGTACGAAAAGAAAAAAATCTTAAAATTTTATTAGGTTAACGGCCGAAATAATCCAGCCGACGCCCTTACAAAAAAGACTTTAAACTAAGCATTTAAACGGCTTATTTCTACGAATAAGCTTACCGTACGAATAAAAGTATATATAAAAAAACCCGAACCCTAGCTTAGGTAAAGAGAGAAAAGGTAAAATATTTTTTTTATTACCGCATAATACACAGTTACTACCGATATTTTATTACCGTATAAAAAAGGAAATAAAAGAAACGTAATAGTATATTATATTAAAGCTTTTAAAAAAAAATATCGCACGATTTATTATCCCCGGATATTATATATTATTTTTTTACACGACCCCGTTTAAACATTATTATTTTAAAAACTACTTTATTTCTCCTCGCTATTCGAATTATCGTTATCGTTATTATTATCGTCGTTATTATTATTATTATTATCGTTATTATTATACTAAACCGATAAAATAATCGAAGCACGATACCGGGAACCGTACGATTTTTAAACGTACGTAGTATATTAACCGCCCGAGTAACCGGTAAAACGGAAATAGTTACGAAACGGGTATAAATCTCGGATATACTCGTTAGTATAATTAAAACCGACTATTTTATAACAAATAATAAAAAGCGTACGAAAATAACCCTCGCGTTAAATAATTTATAAAATTATTAGCTTAAAAAACTCGGTAACGTGGTTTACCACTACGCGACGCATATCACTTAGCGACGTACCTTAATTTAATTTTAATATAATTAAACTTTAACGCGTAATACTTTTATAACTATAATGTTTAATTAATCCTAAAAAAATCGGATAGTTTTAATAATTTAAGCGATACGAAACGGACCGAATTAAATAAGTTAAAGAGTAATAATAAAAGCTTATAATATACCCGAATTAATTTTACGTTATCGAATTTATAACCGAACTTTAAAACGCGAAATTCGACCGAAACGATATAAAATAAATTTAATTAAAAAAGAGGTATTTCGTAAACATATAATTAATCTAAATATTTAAAGGATACCTCCCGATTTCGTTAATATAAAAAATATAATTAATTTCTTTACCGCGTCGCGCGGCGGCGACCGCGTTAGTAAGTATTAAGTTAAGCGTTTTATTAATTATAACCCGGACTTAAAAACTAAAATAAATCGTCGGTATGATTACTAAAAAACTCTTTACGAAAATTTCAAAGTTATTTTTACTTAATTTATATTAATTATAAATATAAAGGCGAAATACGGGATCGTTAACGAAAATATCTAAAATTTTAACAAGACCGGCTTTATAATAAATATAATTAAGTTAACACTTATCGTAATACGCGCCGAGCGGCGTAAAAAGGCGAAATCGGTCCAGCTTAATAATCGAGAATAAGTAACGGCGATTAAATATATTAATTCGTAGGGCTAGTATATTCCGCCGTTCTTAATCGTTTAAAGTTAATATTACCTCGTAAACTAGTCTCGCGAAACCGATTTACCGGGTAACTAAATAATTAAGCCGACTTCTAATAATTAAATTAATAACGAAATAGGTTTAAATTAAATTCAGCACTTCGATAAATATACTAAATCGTAAACGAAAAGTCGCTACCGCCTTTTAATTTTTAACGGCCACGAAAGCTATATTTTAGCCGAATTCGAAATATATTACTAGAATAACGATATTATTATTATTAATATACCTCCCTATTTATTATATTTATTCTAACCTTTCGATATAATATTTTATTCGTTTTTAAAACGTGCTTATTCGAAAAAATCGAGCTATTTATTAAAGCTTTTATAAATTATATTATTAAGCTCGAATTCTTTATCGCTTTTAAAGCCGCGCATTTTATTATTTTTATAAAAACTAATATTAAATTTAGATTCAGCGTATCTAGTTTAATACCTTATAACCTTAACGAGGTAATTAATAAATTAAATATACGTCTCCGGACGTTTACACTTAACCTATCCCGTTTAAAAACGGCTAATACCTACGACCCTTAAACGCCGTCTAACCCTTAATAAATAACTAAGCACTTTATTTATATTAAAAAAAGGTATTTACTCATTAAAAAAAGCTCTTTAACGCCGATTTTAAATACGGTAAACTAAATAACGAAAAGTATAATTAAAATAGCTTATAAAATAACCTTTATACGTAATAAAATATATATATTAAAAGAGGCTAATTTAATACTTTTTAAACGCCGAAGAGCTAAAAAATCGCGAGTTTAGCTTAAAAAAGCCCTTATTATTAAGAAATTTTAGTAATTATAGGACGAAAAAGTAAAAGGAAAACGTTTAGCGCCTAATAAAAATAAAAATAAGGGTTCGTCGAAACGAAGGGCGACCGGTAAAAGGCGCTATAATATCTACGGCGAAACAAGTTATAATACGTAAATATATAAAAAAAATATAAAATTAAGCGAGGAATCGAATAACGAATAATTTTAATTAATTTTAAGCGTTATGGTTAAATTAATTTATATAAAAAAGTCGAAAAGTAGAAAAGGTGCGTCGTTAAGTAATATACGTCGCGTAGTGGTAAACTACGTTAACCCGGACACGAATAATAATATTATAACTAGGTATCGTAGTTATTCGTTTTTCGTTATTTTATTACACGGTTATTAATATCCGAACATTATTTTAATAAAAAAATAAAGTAACCGTATATTAATAATAATATTTTAAAAGAAAATACGGTTAATTATAAAGCTAATCGATAAGGTTATTTATTAATAACTACTATTACGATTAACGATATTTTACGGTCCGAAAGTAATAACGTACGAACCGGATAGGGTATTATTTATATTAGTTATCGCGCGAAAAAAAAAGTTATATAAAAAGAAGTAAATAATTAAAGTAAATAACTTAAAGCTTAGTCTTACACGAATAATTATAATAGTAAAAGTAAATAATTAAAAAAGAGAAACTTTTCGTATAAAAAATTAAGGAATTAAGCCTCTTTTTATACTAATAAAGGGGAGTGCGAATTAATAAATTTATTAATTCGAATTTCGAATATTCTAAATCGGAACGAATAAAAAAAGATTAGTTATTAATTTATACGAGGGAGAATTTTTTTATTAGTTAAATATTAACTAAACATCGGACGAAATACTAAGGATCGTGTATAATACCGGCGACTACGGTTTTTTTAAATCAGTCATATCACTAAGAGTAAATAAAGTAAATACGGCGCTACCCGTACCGAAAAAAGGAACGCAAGAGATCGAATAATTCAACACGTCCGTACAATCTACGAAGAAATACGGAAAAAGGGTACGTTCCTCTTAAAAAGAAAAGTTGCCAGTGTTAAAATACCTAGCTTAAAGGCAATAACTAGTACGGTTCAGGGGGATTACGTGCGCCGTGCGCACGAACCATCTATTTTACCGTACAAAAGGGATCTTACGATCCCCTCTCTACTTAAATAAAGTATACATTATAAAAAACCTGAAATATACCATATTATGCATCGCCAACCACCGTACGTACGTACAAAGGCCATTCAACAGTTGAGATTAGTCAGGCATATCTCCCCCAGTTGGTTATTGGCTTCGTCCAAGCCGAGCTGGAATTCCATCAATGTAATATCCGTATACTTCTCTAGGAGGAATGTGCCAACGGAATGATGCGCAAAATGGACAGCCTTACTCTCTTCTTCGGCTTCCACCAGGTTTTCACACCATGAAGAAACTTTGTCCATGCTGTTACACTGACGGGCAGGCTCGGAAAATTGCTGATTCGGTACAATTGCAATTGCCTCGTGAAGCTCATTAAGGGTCATGTGTCTCTTTGCGGCGGAAACGTAAAGGAGCAGCTTTTGAGCCTCCTTGAAATAAGCCCCATCTCTGATTCGACATAGAGCCCTGTTGAATATGGCGTTCAAATCTTTCGGAAGGTTGCGGAGGGCTGTCCTGATATCTTCATCAGACGGCTGAGAACTTATCTCTTCAACCTGGAAGAAAGCCCATATGAACCTGGAGTGATTGTCAATAGGAAGAATCAAAAGACGAGGAATATTAGGGGGTAATGTACATTCCTTGTGCCCCTTGAGAAAGAGCCACCTTGATTTCATTAACAAGGCTAGGGTCATGAACTCGCAGATCGCCGGTCTCGAGCTTGTTGTCGATGATATCGTCAATGTATCTGGTGATATCGTCGTCTGTGAACTGGCAGTTCAGTGATATATGTAGGAAGTCATTGAAGTGACGTTCTATCTCATCCTGTATGCTGACACCACCGCAAAGGAATAAGCGAAGGTTGTTGTCTGATGATATCAATGACGAGAGAGCGAGAAGTAATGCCCTTCTTTGAGGCTTCGGACATTCATCAATCCCATCTATAATGATGTATGAAGGCCCCGGGGTAGATGATTGGCGAAGCAGGTTCAAGACGTCGTCTGTACCGGAAGATATGTCGAGCTTCCGAAGCGTGCTTTCGACTTCATCAGTGACGTTCGTCGAATCCAACTTTTGTTGCAGGATTGATTTGAGAATTTCATTGGCGCTTAGGCAATGGGTTCCGGTAGACTGGCCGAAATGGAAAGACACAGGGCTGCCATCGGGGTCTTTGAGCACGAGAATATGCTGGATAACACTCGCGGTGGTAATAGTCTTTCCCGAACCAATCCTACCCGAGCACCAAAGAACAGGCTTCTTTCCCTGCTGCCAGTCGACAAACTCCGATAATTGGAATATCCAGCTGGCAGTGTCTTGCCACCGCTTCCGACAGCTTTGTTTGTATAGACGTAGATAGTCACGAGTAGATAGCAAGTCGAGGAGCTGCTGCTTCCGCTCTCTCGACTCCCGTTCGTCTTTTTGAAGCTGCATGTCATGCATTCTCATCAGCTTCGCCTCTACTCGACCTGTAAATCGGTCTACCAAGGTCCTGCCTTTCAACGCTTCTTCTCGTTCCATGGCCTGCAGCTGCTGGTCTTGTCGATCAGCCTGAGCCTTAGCAAAGTGGATCTCTTGCTCAACAGAGTCGCTGTACCACTGGACTTCATCAACGTCGGGCTTGAACTCCTGTTCAAAGGACGACAAAAGAGACTTGAGAATGTGCTGGTGAAGTGGTCGCTGCAGAACCTGCATAACGTGTCTACAGCAGCGGATGATCGACGCATGGAAGTCAACTAGTGCCTTTTGAAGTCGAACAGAGGCTGGGTACAAGGATTTATAATCGGCGAAGAGAGGGCAGAGTCTACCAAGCCTCATGAACAAGTCGGAGGTGGGCTGGTAGTACGATGTGACACTGGCAGCCATCATCATTGTCAGCCTGACGCTACCCCAAACCAGCGCGGCAATTTCAGGATGCGAAGACACAAACGTGTCGATGACACCACAGAACACACCAACTGCTGAAAGAACTGTATGGAGTCTACTGGCGTAACTGGGCCCTCTGCGTGTCCGGTGGGTTGCGTCGAGCTCTGCAGTGAAGACCAGGATGGAGTCGGCGTCGGGGATGGTTTCCGTCTTCCTCAACTCAAGGCGTTCCGCATCGCTCAGCGTAGCCTCAAAGTCGCCGATAGCATCTAACAAAGCATTGCGCTGCTTTGAAGGCACCAGTGCTGAAGACGAAGAGGCTGGCGCCATTTTGTCAGGCCCCCAAAAGAAAAATTATATCGCCGCTTCTGCATGAGAAACTGGCATCCGTATGCAATGAGGAGAAGATCAAGACTGTTGCCGGGCAGCCTGATGCGGAGGTGTCTTGAAAGCGCCAGCCAAATTCAGCCGACCACCCTCTTGATCCATCCACCAATGAACGCAGGATTATGCGCAGCAGCTACAACCGAACTGCATATGCCTATCTTGGCAGAAGGGATGGTACCCACTCTGTGCCGTAGGCAGCCCGAAGCCGAAGTGTGCCAAATTATCTGTGTCAGAATGGTCAGAATATCGATCGCTTGCAGTGTGGCACAATTACTGCTGATATCCCTCCGTTCTCCATCGCAGGAAATAGAAGAGGCGCTTATTCCATCTGGTTGGGTTGATGACACGAGGTACAGATGCAGCTTTGGAGTGAAGATTCTGTGCCACTGGTAGGCTCCAGGTAATTGAGCCTGATACCAGATCTGTCCATTACAGCGCGCAGAAGCAAACGCGGGCCACTCTAAAGGAATGCTGACAGTAAGAAATGTGAGTCAAGTTCCCTTATATAATGATCAATCGTCCTGGGATAAAGAGGGATTATTCCTTTACACCAGAAGCTTTGGTCACTGTAGATAACCTCAATTGGAGTCCCTACCGTAGGGTTGCGGCAGAAGGATATGCCATTGCCCACTACGACAGAATGCCAAAGCACTCAATGCGCACATATAGAACTAATGATGTAGATGTTCGCAACCCGTTCTTAAGATTGTTTGATGGGCTACTCCAAATTTACCATACATTCATAGCTACTGTCAAGCCAGAGAGTTAGCTGGGAATAGTTCAAAGTGGTACTGATGACAAACATAAGAACTTACGTATAATGATTTGTTAATCGAACCTGAAGCGTTTCGATATGATCCGGGACGAAGACCACTCGTATCATCCGAGCGACTCGAGTCCCATGCCCATCCCTGATAGCTTATCGTTGCAGTGCCTCTGGCGCTGGTGTGTGAGCGCGACAACTCGGCAACGTTCTATGGCACGTACAGCACGACCCAGTCGGGCTCTGAAGTAGGAGATAAGATAACCGAAGACTGTTGCCATGCTCAGTCTGTCGGATTCCGGGGGTCATAGACTTCGTATCCCTCGTCTTCTGTATCGCTCTCGTCCTCGTCCCGCAACACCCTCTTCTCCTTGCCCAGCCCTTTCTCCATGCCGCCCAGCTTCTCCTCTTCTTTGGTCTTATCTTCCGGATCGCCGCCTACAGGCGCAAATGCGCTTTTGAAGCCGCTCTTCTTGAAACCTCCCTTCTTGAACCCGCCTGACTGGCCAGCCGCATTACTGTTGTTACTGCTTCCACCAGCAGCCGCACCCCTCGCCGTCGCCGCCGGCAGCCGCTGCGCCGAGCTTGATGCTGATGATGCCGTCGGCCCTCGCCTCGGCCTTGCGCGCGCGAGCGCCCGCGGTCGGGTCCTTGACCATCTGTTTCATGTCCTTCATGCGCTGTCGGTGGGAGTGGTCGTACGACGAAAGGTGCGCCTCGTAGTCGTTCATGCGGCTGTAGCCCTTGGAGCAGAGTTCGCAGTAAAAGGATTGTAGGGCGGCGCGCGCCGAGGCAGTCTGCGCCTGGGGCAGGGTCTGGTGTCGCGGCGGCATGAGGGGCAGTGTGGTATGTGGTCTCGTTGGTACGCGGTCGAGCGCGACGGGAGAAACGCGATGGGCAATGGTCGCGCAACAGACTGGATCGGGTCTCTGTATCGTTCTGAGTCGCGAATTCGGCTGATGGCGAGACAGTCGTAGAGTACGGGTCGGCGGGGTATCGTTTACAGATTAGAGATATGGAATTAGATGCTTGGACGTTGAAATATGGACGAAGGTTCAGAGATTAGATCCCTTGCCCGACCGAGCAGCTGGAATGGACAGGGCGGGGCGATTCAGATGGAGCTTGGGGAACTTTCTGGGAGCTGAGACCGCTGGAAAGCTCCGATTGGCGCTTGGAGATTTAGCGCTCCGGGGGATCTCGCTGATGTCACTGGAGGCTGGAGCCGCCAAAACTTTCAGCGTGCGGTTCAAAATCGTGTCCCACCCAAACGAATCAGCGTAGACACCTTGGTAATCAAGAAGAAAGGACGATTGACGACGACAACCACCATCACCCCCCTCGTCGCATTGGAAGTTGTGACAAGGAGCCAAGATGGATGACCGGTACAGCACTCGTACCCTAAATCCGAAGGCGTCGCAGGAGACTCTCATGTCTCTCCTGCAGCTCGACCCTTCACCGATGGCGGACAACGCCTCCATATACGAGAAGGAGCTCCCCCTCTGCCCGAGGAAGAGATGGAATCTTCAAGGTCGACAATAAGGTCACGCGGCACATCTAACTCCTCGCAAAGCTTGGGGCTCAGCGGCACTGCCCATGGCCCTACTTACTACTGTACGCCTTTCCTTCCGTGTCCGCAAACATACTTACCCAGTTACTGACATTTGCAACCAACAGTAACCCGGATACAACGCTACTCCTCCTACACCTTCGCCCTATTCGCCGGCCTGCACGTCGCCAACACCTCGGTCTTCCCGCTCGTCTACCGCTCCGTCCCGTACTCCGAACCCTTCCTCCTCATGGCGCGCGAGGTCTACCAGACCCGCTTCTCCGAGCCCCTCCTCGTGGCCCTGCCCATCCTCGCCCACGTCGCCTCGGGCGTCGCCATCCGCCTGATCCGCCGCTCGCACAACCTCCAGCGCTACGGCGGCGCCACCCCCGGCATGTACGCGCTGCACCGCTCCAAGACCTCCAACACCACATCGTCCTCGTCTTCCTCCCACAACAGCAACGGCTGGCCGATGCTGAGCTACACCGCCATAAGTGGGTACGTGCTAGCCCCGGTCCTGGCCTCCCACATCTTCATGAACCGCGTGCTGCCCCTGATGGTCGAGGGCGACAGCTCCAACATCGGCCTCCAGTACGTCGCGCACGGCTTCGCGCGCCACGCCGTCCCGTCCTGGATCGCGTACGGCGCCCTCATCACCGTCGGCGTCGGCCACATGGTCTGGGGCGGGGCCAAGTGGCTGGGGATCGCGCCCCCGCCCGGCTGGCGGCGGACGACGGTCGACAAGCAGCTGCGCAAGACGCGAAGCCGGTACTGGTGGACCATCAACGGCGTCGCCCTGGCCGGGATCGCGCTCTGGGCTGCGGGCGGCCTGGGGGTCGTTGCGAGGTGGGGAGCTACGGAGGGATGGCTCGGCAAGGTGTATGATAGCATATATGCACAAATTCCGCAAATTCCGCAAATCTCGCTCTAGACTACTATAGACTACCAAATACAACCAATAACTACTTCAGATACTATTGTACGGGGTACAGCATTAGTGGCAGTAACCTTGCCGTGAATGTACCGTGTTTGCTCGGAAGGGTCCGGCAACACGTGGGTCCCGCCGGCCGGCAGGTAAACAACATCGCGAGGCTTTTCACCCGGTCGATCAGGCTGGGATCATTCTAGCAAAACACGGCGGAGTATTGTTGCAAGTGAATTTACTTTCGTTTCTTCTTTCTACCCACACCGACTAGACCGAACTGCTTCGACGTCTCAAAAAAGAGAATTTGTTGCTGGAAGTAACAGCATCCGGCTACCTAACCCCGGCACCGGCGCCGATCAGATTCGGAGCAGCCTCCGGTGCCATCTACATCGGAATTCTCGGCATGCAAGCGGCCTTCTGCACTATCCAAGTGCGTCTCAGCAAAACAACAGTGCCGATCAATCCCTTTGTCGCGACCACTTCAACGAGGAGCGAGCCGAGCAGAACAGGGGCGACAGTTTGGATGTTCACGAACAACGCCTTTGTTATGGCCGCCGAATAGTGCCCGCCATCCCGACGGACGAGTATAAAATAGCTCGAAGGCGAGAACCCAAGATGCGAAAGGAGCTCACCAGTCTCATCAGACAACCCGTCCACTGCCAACAAATACCCCCTTTACTCTAACTACGCCCAAAGCAAACTTTCGAGTCTCGAAACGCATCAAGCCTCATAAGTAATACACTCCTGACTGAACTTACTGTTAGAAGTACCAATACCCTGAAGGAGAAACCAAAGAAACGCCCAATTTTATTCATCCAAGTATTCACGGAGATCAGCATTCACAATGTGTCTCCTCTACACCCAAACGCAGCGCTGTCCCAGCTGCAAGAAGATCCTCTCCCAGCACACCGCCATGTACGAGTCGTGCGCAGATTCCTGCTCGTGCCTACCCTGCTCATCCGTCAAGGCCGGCAAAAGCAAGAGTAACAGCCGGTACAAGGCATACTCCGCAGAAGAAGCCAATGGCGTCCCCATGCCAACTCCCGCTGCCGAGGGCACGGCTCACACCACCGCGTGTCCCAACGCCGAGCTGATGCACGGAGAGCCGCAGTGGGCGAGCCGGCCGTGCGGGTTCTGTCGGTGGCAGCACTCGCGGAAGGTGCGGCAGCAGTATATGGGGGTGCATTTCTGCATGAACCCCTTCACCACCAACACGGCTACCCGTACTATCGCGTCTGCTCCTCCTCCTCCTCTGACATCCACAGCAAGAATGGAGCGTGGTCAAGGTTCGAGGTCAAGAGCTCCTTCGGAGGTTAGTGATCTAAGCGAAGGAGGCCGGAGCCAGCAGAGTGGTGGCAGCGGCGGTGGTGAGAGCAACAGCAGCACCCCGACAGAAGCAGGAAAAAGGAAGAAGAGTGTCAGGTTCGACATACCTCCCAAGGTTGAGAAGAAGAAGTCATCCCTGCTGGACAAGCTCAGACGGGGACGATCGAAGACTGAGTAGATGGCTTTAGTGTTGGATCAGATTATTGCTTGGTGGACACTCGAGAGTTGAGATACGGAATATATTAGGAAAATGCAACTTGATTGAGACTAGCACATCCCATCACAGATGGCGGTTGGATTCAACAGTAGTAGTATGTTGTTCCCGACTCAAATGCCAACATAGAGTACCGATCGCTCTTCTGTGCAAGTAGCCAAAGGTTCTTTAGACGAGCATCCCAAGTTTCTTTCTCGTTGTTCACCTCAAGGGCGCGGGGCCTTTCTTGTATCCTCGTGAACATGATCAAGTCCCTTCACCGTCCTTAACAGTTCGAGTACCCAACGTACACATGCCAGTAACCATCGTCAAACACCTCGCCCTGCGTAATGTACCGGTCGTTGACGCTCTGCAGGGCGTCCTGGAAGCAGTTGTCGACGACGAGCTGGGCGTAGTCGGCGACGATGTTGCAAGGGGGCGAGACGGGCGTCGCGTAGTTGGTGTTGCAGACGAAGATGGCCGAGTTATAGGAGCAGCTGACGCGCTGGCAGTAGGTCCAGCCGGGCACGCCCTTGGCCGTGCAGTCCTGCTTGCCGCGCAGGTAGACGATGCCGTCGTGGATCGGGTTCGCCATGGCCCAGGCGTCGAAGTAGGGGGGGGCAGACGGGGCCCTAGGTCGGCAAAGTGGTGTCAGCACGGTCTCGTTCTCCTCCATTTCCTTTGGTTGAGTTTGGAATGTTGCACTTACACCGTGGTTATGAATGGCTACGCCGCTGGGAACGGTACCATTGAAGACAGGAACTGGCTTATTGGCGTCAGGGACACCAGTTGGCTCCGAAGAGAAGGCCTGCAGGATGATGAGCGCTATTTGGTCTCGCCTTATTGGATTCTCGGGAACGTGGTTACATACGGTTGGCAGCTGGGCATCGCCAAAAGCGAAGAAGCCAAGCAGGACGAGCAAGAGAGCATGCATGATGAACCGCAGAGTGAATGGTGCCAGGGATTGCTGTTTGCTGTGTATCGTGGAGTGGATTTGGTAGGAATCTCGGGTGGGCTGGCGGAACTGAGGGTTGCTTGGATTCCACCGTTGAGAATGCAAAAATTGGGAATGGGGGAAAAATTAAAATGTTGCAAGCCCTCAATTGACTTGCATGGACCCGAAATTGACGACTTCTGATGCCCAAGCCAAGGCTTCGTACCTTCCTGGTGGGTGATTGGGTCTTGTATTCAATGGTTTCTACCACTGCTTTGCCAAATCATTGAATTGATAGCACGCGGAAATCACAAGCATGGCCACAAACGTAGAAGATTGCTGTCCCCAGACCGATTTTCTCTACATACTATCGAAATTTCTCAATTGAATGCCGTCACTTGCTCGGGATTATCCCCTCAATGGCGACAGCGCTGCCCTCACCATGCTATGCCGTACCTACACATTAGGGGATGTTAAGTGCCTTGGTATAATGTCAATACCATTGGGAAAAATGTTTCTCCTATCAAATGTGATGGTTTTATAATTAAACAAATAGACCTATTGATTGTTTGCGGAAAGCACTTATACCAGAGGCAGCGTTGACGCCATTAAGGACATAGAGGCCATGTTCACATATTAATGCTATCCATTGCTACCGTACTGCTCTACTCGTTATCGTTAGACCCTTCTTTTGAACTTCAGTCGCCATAAGCCCATGGCTCCCTTCCCATTGTGACTCTCGAAATCCAGCTTCCAGTCTGCCTTGACCTGACGCTTGTCTCCGTCCCTTGAATAGTTATCCGCGTGTTCCGATACCCAGATGTAGCGGGACTTGAGTATCACCGACACCTTGACCGGCAAGGGGCGTTTGGCGTAATCTGCTATCTTGTAGGGTTTCTCCATAACGAAGTTTTCGGAGCCCGAACCGCGGTACGAGAACCTCACTCCCAAGATGATGTCGTTGCGGCTGACCTTAGCAAAAACAACCCAATCATGCAGGCGGTCGCCCTTCGTCGAGCCCTCGGGGCGCGGGCGAGCCTGATGGGTGTTTCCGATGCATAACGTGATAGTCTGGACTCCTTCATCACCGCCAGGTTCGGGCTCGGCGTGGGCGGCCTTGGCTTCCCGCTCCGCGTAGGTGATTGGGTATTTGTTGCGGAGTTCGGTGCACTTCTCAGGGCTCGGCACCACTCCTTCGCCATTGTTGTTGTCGCACACGGGGCAAGGCGCGACGAGATATTTGAGGTTGCCGGGGGACTGTAACTGGTCGCTAGGATTCGCATCCACGTGGACCGCGTACATGGCGTTGGGCAACGAGCCCATGGCGTAGTCCACCATGCAGGACTTGCACAGCACGTGCCCGCACCTCGTCTTGATTGTATCGTAGAGGAGCTGGTGGCATAGGGTGCAGAGATCGTCTTTGTGCATTGCCTTCATCTCGTCATTCTTCCCGAGCTGGCAGAACTTGCACACCTGCCCCCAATTCGTCTTGATTGGATCGAAGAGGAGCAGGTGGCATAGGGTGCAGCAATCGTCTTCGGGGATTAGCTCCTCCATTTTGTCCTTCTTCTGGGGCTGGCGGTATGTCGTGATGGTGAATTGATGACTGCTGTTGAAAACGAATTGATGATTGCTGTTGATCAGAAACTGACACATCTGCCAAGTGAGAGCGACGTTGCCAAAGGTCCCTCTGTTTGCAATAAGCACCTGCTTGGTTAATGCGTCATTAGGATCCCCCTTTTCGGTAAGGAAGGTACGAACAACACCAATGCGCATGATCCAGGACACACTTGGGTCAGCGACGTCAGAAAACACAGCCATTTGGCCACGGAAACAGCAATCGTTCCAGGTTCAATCAAGGCTCCAACCGCATAGGGTAATCTTAGTTCAAAGTGCCTGCACCCAGTTTGCAGCCCAGTCTACTGTTGCCCTCGACAAATACAAAGTAGATACTGCAGTCTCCCACCTAACTCTAGTTACTTAACATGTAATAAGTAATCAATCTCTTCATAATCTCTTGACCCCAACGAGCAGGGTCATGTCATCCTCCACTTCGGCAAGACGATTATCTACCAAGGGCAAATGCCACCGTTCCAACCAACCATCTTCCCACCATGCTTCTCTTTGGTAATCTCGGCCAAGAGATTCATCATGCCGTCGCAAGACTCCTTGACCATGATAAAGGCCTTCTCCAAGCCCAGCTCCCGAGCGCCCCGATCACCGAGGTCGGTCTGGACCCATCCTGGGATCAGAACAAAAGCGTTGAGCCAGGCGTCCTCTGCATTGATTCTAATGGTGTACCAGTTCACTGCTGCCTTAGTTGGCCCATACGCAGCATTGGTGATAGGGGGTTGACTCCTACGTGATATATACATACCCCATTAGCATGATTGATTGACGGGAGAAATTGCCAAGGAAAAGAACAAGTAGTAAAGACTTACTCCAAACATCCGGCAGTAGATCCCATGGGAGCGAACATGGGCTCCTTGGTAGACTTCTGGAGCAGTGGACGAGTGGCCTGATACGTCGCCAGGAAGCCATAGACATTGGGCGCCATGTGGGATCGAAGGGTGTCCAGTTTGAGGTTGGCCACGGTGGGACAGATCTGAGAGATGCCGGCGTTGGCGACGACGATGTCCAGATACTGGATCCCGTGTTTCTCCTGGAGCTCGGCGACGGCATTAAAGGCATCTTGGTCGACTGAGGCATCCCACTTGACGACGATCAGTTGGCTCCCTTCTCCAGCGGGCAGGTTGGAGAGTGCCTGTGAGGTCGGGTGGGACGGGTTTCGGTTCGCAGCAATGACGATATGATTGGGTTTGGCAAGATAGCGTTTTTAGAAGGCCCTCGCCTAGGCCCCTATTTGCTCCGGTGATGAGGACGGTAGTTGGTGCCATATTCTTTTCCTGTGTCAAGATCTCTGATAAGGATGAGATTGGGCCAGAGGTCTTGCTGTTGAAAGTTGCGACTTCATGTCAATTAAGTAGCGTTTTTTCGAGCAGAAATATCCTACAGCATAAGGAGTCTTGATATCTAATCGATGTTTGGAGTTGGCTGGATATAGTTCGTGGTTTGAAGTCGGGAACGTGCTTAGAAATACCTTCAGCCAATCACATCCACGGAATTGACCCCGACTAGAAAGGAGCAAACAGTCGGGCTGCGGCCACTAAGCGGATTTGGACTAGCCTGCCCTCAGACTGCGGGCACTAAGCGCCTTTGGCTAAGCCCAGTCTTTCAGGGCCTGCCCAATGTCTAGGTGCAGTCTCGGGCCTCTGTCATTTTGCTAAGTCCTCAGAGTCGGAGAGGAAATGACAGCTACTGCTCAACCCAGGACGCGCTACATCAATCTAAACAGTAGGTAGTAGGCATAGCTTGCCACGATTCTGCATTCTAATGTTTGACTGTGGCATGCTTTATTGTTCTGTGGTGAAAGGTTGCTAGATCAAGGAGGCGCCGACAGACCGGTGCGACTGGTATGACGTTGCATCTTGTACCACCCGCTACAGACTACCAGCCTGCGGAACTTGGTCAAAAACTTGATATTGAAGTTCATGATATTCTGATGATGTGCTGCAAGAGTCTGTCGGTACATGGATAAAACCAGCAGCCACCGACATGTATCAACCATAAGGAAATCCACCTTGGTGTCGCACTTTGATGGGAATGGAAGTAGAATATTCGCGGATGCACGTGGGGGGAAGTGGCATTTTGGGTAGCCCCTTTGGCCTGACCGCTTACGGTTGCCTACTGCCAAGTGCATGCGGTCGACGCCTGTGAGCCGTTTCTTCCCCAAGATATCGAACTTTCCAAGGCCGAACTTGTCAGTAGCGAGGCTATCACTTTTTCCCATGGTTCATGAATGTCAACATTGAAGGCAGGCAGTGTCACACCGGCCCCACAGGGTTTCCTTATTTGGTTGCCCGCCATGGCCTAGACCCAGCTTGCAGAAGATCGGCAAGGCAGCAACACGCATGCATCGGGCAACTGCATGTTTGGCGAATAACAGCCTCCCATCGAGGTTTGGGTCCGTTGAAAGGATTCATGTAGGACTAATTGTGTCACGGCGAGACGGTTGCCTCGAAGCTAGGCTGGCATGATGTTGATCAATCTGTACACCGCAGGCAACCAAGAAGGTAGTCAGCCATCAGCCTCCCACTCGCGACCAAAGCCTCTCCAACTATATATAAACCACGAAGCAAACACCATTCTCAGAACTTCAAAGTGCACCTGTGCAACACCAGCCTCTCATATTTACTATCAACTTTGTCTACTAGAGAATCTGATCCTTCATCATGACGCCAAATACCGAATCCGACTCACACCCTGACTCTGGCGCAGCTGTATCGCAGACCGAGCCTAAGCAGAGTCAAGAAGTCGCCAAGAAGCCCACTGAACCAGCTGGTTCTATAAGCGACGTCAAGAACATCTACAAGTCCCCCAAGGACAAGGATGGCGAGTGGACCTGGGTCAACAAATACCCCGAAGACGCCGAGGACGCAGCCGAGAACGCAGAGACGGCCCAGTACGCGGTTCTCGTTCGCAACATCAAGAGCCCCGACAGCCGGAAGAAACTCGAGGCCCATTCCATCGTCGTACAGAGCCCCTGGCTGAAGACGGCCCTTGGGGAGGTTCTCGGAGACTATCCCGGCGTCGCATGCGAGCTCGAGCGGCTGATCTTTGAGGCGCCATTCAAGCCTTTCGTGCATCGCTGGAAGGACTTTGCCAAGTACAGGGAGCGCGAGAACCTCGACGCCACCGCCAAGGAGCACCTCACGATCCTTCACAACATCTTGCAGTACGAGATCGGCGACAGCATCAAGGTCTTCGAGGACTATGTTGAGAAAGGGGTGGTTACCTTTGAGAACCTGTGGATGGTCTTCCAGCCCGGTGCCCCCCTCTTGGCCGCATATAAGGGACCGCTCTCGGCCTTCGAACTCGAGGACACTGAGTATATGGAGAACCGCTGTGGCAAGTTCCTGCGATTGAGCACCGACTGCATCGACTACGATGGCAAGACATTTGGAAGATGCCGGGAGAACATCGATATCCCGGAATTCGTTGGAACCAAGAAGATCCTGGAGCTGTCTGCATACCCCTTTACTTTCCATTCTCGCCCAGATGAGGTCAAGGAATCGTTGATCAAGAGAGGCCAACTCTTCGAAGACCTTGCTGGCCATCACTACAAAGCGTAAGATACTTCCCCCACTTTTACGGTAACCAGAACTGCGGACATGGATCGCTAACATATTGATAGTTACTCAGGGACGGCAATCACCTGGGACCGTGAGTGGAACGAGCTACCCATCGAAGTTTCGGGCCGCATAGTCGTGGACATCAGATCGTTCAATCGGTTCAGCCACATCAACTACATGCGCCAGCGACGTCTGAGAGACTGGAAGCCCAAGGACCATCTGCTTCTCCTCGCCAGCACGGAGAGCCATGCCAAAGACGGTGGCCAGAATGACGGCAAGCTGAAGCTCAGCCCGTACCACAAAATGCTCGCTCGGAGTCGCACCAGCGGCTACTCCCTCAAGTTGAAGAAATGGCTCGACTTCTTCGTGGAGCAGGTCGGTGACATCAAGTTCAGCGACGATGCGTTCGATAAGCTCGTGCTGCCGGAAGACCAGAAGGAACTCGTCATGGCTTTCTCGGAGTCGCAGCTCGAGGGTTGTGCTTTTGACGATGTCATTTCGGGCAAAGGCAAGGGTGTTATCTGTTTACTCTCAGGTAAGTGCTTCTTCTCCACATGACTCTTTAATGTGATTACTGACAACCGGTACTCCAGGCTCCCCCGGTGTAGGCAAGACCCTAACCGCCGAAGCCGTCGCCGAGAACCTCCGCGTCCCCCTTCACACCCTCTCTTCGGGCGACCTGGGCTCGGAGACGTACGAGGTAGAGAAGAGCCTGTCGCGAATTCTAGAACTCGTGGCGCGCTGGGACGCGATCCTGCTGCTGGACGAGTGCGACGTCTTCCTCGAGGCGCGCTCGAGTCACGACCTCGAGCGCAACAAGGTCGTCTCCATCTTCCTGCGCACGCTCGAGTACTACGAGGGCATCCTATTCATGACCACCAACCGCGTCGACAACATCGATCCGGCGTTCCAGTCGCGTATTCATGTCTCGCTGGAGTACTCGGATTTGACACCAGCGTCGCGCCGGCTGGTTTGGCAGAACTTCCTCGCAGCGGCAAGAAGTGGAAGCAAGGGTGCGGCGACGGAGTTGACTGATGCGGACCTTGATGACCTCTCGGCGCTTGATCTCAATGGAAGGCAGATCAAGAACATCTTGAAGACGGCGCAGCTGCTGGCCTCGCGCAAGAAGACACCGTTGCGGCGTTCTTTCATTGATACTATTCTCGCGATTGAGAAACGTCGGCCTGAGGTGCACCACGACGAGGCACATGCAGCAGGAAGTCATTCCTGATCCTGACAAGTCAAGGTCAAGATTCAATATACTCAAGTAGTGGTTTGGTCTCTCTGTATTCACGTGGAGAATTAGCATGCGTTTTAGTTACTGAGTTGCAGGGTACCTAGGCTACAGGGCAACCCAAGCTACCTATGATTGAACATTTGCATTTGAGAAACGAACATGCCATGCAGTGGATGTGACTTGGTCGAAACAGGGACTCCTCGTGCAATTGCTTTTGCTGAGTGCGTGCATTAGTTTCCTGGCATGCGGCAAGGGGTAATTCAATTCAGCAGCTCCTACCTACTTCTTGGCACCACAGACCACAGACCACAGAAGCAAGTAAACCTTCGGAGGCGAGTCCCCGCATGGCAGGAGCCAAGCATTGAAAACCGCCCGGGGCCATTGCCAATGCGGAGATACTTTTGCCGTGGGGCCACTTACATCGAATTTGCGCCAAAGAGATGCCGGTACATGCGATCTGGCATGGGTGTAGATGCACCTACAGATGCAAGGTAGCATTGCCATATTGCGCCAAAATGCTGCATCCTGCATTGCCGTTCTAATGCCTCTGTGAATTGGACTCCTTGGCTTTTTTCAATACACATTTTCCTCCAATGACCAGGTGCACCATAGGGGAGAGGCAAAGTTGGGTTTGTCTACTTGTCGAGAGCGCAGACGTGATATATAAGCATAAGCAATGTTCCATTCCGTATTCTAGAAGCTCATATGGCCAACTTTGAGTTGCTGGTGTTTCACAGTGCTTGAGTTCTAGCCATGGTCAAACTTTCAATCTTCGGGGCCGTGCTTGCCCTTGCCTCCTCCCTTCGGGCCCAGTGTGGGTCTGGAACCCCCGACGCTAAAGTGACGGGCTCGGGCAATTCTTTCACGGCAACCCGGGGGTCCAACACCGTTTACTCCGGCGGCGATTACCGAGCAGCAATCCAAGCGGCGCTTGACGCCATCAGCAGTGGCCAGCGTGTTGCTGTCATGGCGTCTGGTTCCATTGGCGCCAGCACCATTAGTATCTCTAGTGGCAAGACATTTGAGGGGTGCGGCACCATCAACACGGGCTGGAACACTGGCAAGGGGGCCATCGAGTCACTCAATACCAATGGGGTCAAGATCCCCTACCTGACTATGACTGGTGGTCCTTACTTTGGTCTTCGGTTCCATGGTGTTCGCGATTTGACTTTGGGCCAGATTGTCATGAACTTTGACACAGGCTTGGGGATTCGATTTGACCGAGATGCACCATGGAACTACAATGTCAAGATTGACAGTGTACGCGTTACGGGGGCCGGTAGCCATGCCGTCGAAACATTCAACATCGACGGCCTGGAGATTGGACAGGTGATTGCACGCAACGTGGGCGAGTCCGGACTGCTGATCCAGACCTCCCGCAACGTGCACGTTGGTCTGGTGGACGGCGACAACGTCGCCAAGGGCACCGGCTACGCCACCCTGCGCTTCGCCAACAACAACGGCCAGAACGAGAACGGCAACTACAACACCAACGTGTACGTGGATAAAGTGGTCTCGCGCGGCGGCGGGCGCGGCGTCTTCTGCGTCTCGCAGTCGGGCGGCGCCGTCATCACCTCGGTCGACTTGGCCGACAACGGCAACAACGCCATCCTGATCGAGAACTGCTACAACTTGTCCATCCGCGGCGGCACAGTCAACGGCGGGGGCGAGGTCCGGCTCTCGGCGCGGAACGAGTTCCCGAACAATAAGGATATTTGGATTACGCTTACCGTCAACGGGGCTTCGGTGCGGGAGTCGCCTTGTGGGCAGAATGTGAATTGGAGCTTGTCGGGGGAATGGGGATAGGAACATTTGCTAGGGGTGGTATGTCTGCTTAGGAGGCACAGTTTTGTATGTAAGGGAACTTAGGAAGATATACTACATACTTACGCATGCCTTCCTGTCTGCTTGCTCTTGGACTCACACCAGCATGCCAGCAGAGGCAACTGGCCCAGAATAGAGTGAGGGCCGCAGCTAGCGCTAGCTAGCACCGTAGTGTATTCCATTGAATGATATTTCGAATACATAGGAAGCCACAAGCCGGAACTAGATTATCAAGGTCAGGATTGGCCAAAGATGTATGGAATATGGGTTCTTAGCTTGCTGTTTATGGGACCATTGTACGTTTGAGCGTATACCAAAACCGCACGATGTACGGTACTGGCATTTTACACAATAGTCCATTATCAATACGCTGTTTTTCTTGACAGAACCTTGTACGGTGGTTGGCCATGGATGTCTTCCATAGCGTTTTGTACCTAAACCATACTGAGTCATTGCAAAGTGATCACGAGAAGGGTTATATCCGCATACAACAAGTTCACTGCTCCGCGTCATTCCGTGATATCTTATTTGGTGCCTGGAAGAAGCTGGTTTCTGTTGGGTCTCTGCCGTATGATTGCAATCAAACTCGTGCCAACTGAATCTCTTGGCCTGGCTGCTGTAGGCGGCCATCATAGGTTTGTAGACAAGGCCTTCGCCCGCAGCATCCCAAGATATCTAGCTCGCCCCAGCCACTCTACAGCCATCAGCTACCAAGTAAACCATATGTTCCAGCGCCTTCCTCCGCGCGCTTGGGCCACCCAGTTGCCTAAATAATTATACAACCCCCTGCCGTCGGCGTACGCGGCAAGTGAGCGACTCGTCACGAAGCCCTCGGATACCAATAGTCCTCGCAGGCAGTGTGTTCTTCTACAGGATCATCCTTCTGCCGCCTATCCCTACCAAAGCCCTAGGTGTTTGGCTTTGCCCTAAGGAAGCCCATCCCCACTGTGAATCCTCACACAGCCAGCAGTTAAGTAAGGTTCAGAACAGGAACACCGATTCTTCTTTGACTTTCTGCCCTTCTGCAAGATCAATTTTCCACTGCCACTGACATACACAATCGACATGGCGCTAATCCCCAACCCCATACAATCGGCGCTAGTCACACCACCTTCCATGAAGCAGTCACTCAAGTGTCTACCTCGTCACTTACCTTTCCACTCCGTCACTCCGACCTTCTTACTTCGTCATCTTCCTTCACACATTTCAACTTCTCAACACCAAACCTGACACAGCTCATCACTCACAATCGTCGATGTAATACCTACATCGACATGAAGAGATTACAAAAGGTTAGTTCACACACCTTCCTCTTTCTGTTCCTTCCTTCCATCTGTAACCGCTTTCTTCACTATTACATACCTCTCTTTCTGGGCATCCCGCCACTTGGCGCTCACATTGTTTCTCAAGTTCTACCTTCAGAGTTGTATTTTCCATCACCACATCCAGTTATGACGCTCATGACTTCCTTTGCCTCCAACATGACAACATCACTACCTCATTCAACATCCTTCCCCATCATACTACCTACACCTTCCCTCTCCCATCGCCACATCTCGCTTGATCAGGTTATCTTGTCGTCGCCATTTGGGAAGAGTGTCCACAGTCATGAAGGCTCACTTGGTCGGCACAAGGTTACTTCGTTCATTGAAGGTAGGAAGCGGCATCATCTCATCTCATCTCGCCGATGAGCAAAGGTATAGGTTTCATCTCATGTCGCCGATATACCCAAACTATCCCTTCCATCCTATCTTGTCGATACCCCCAGCTATACAAGTCATCGCGCTTTGGTGATTCCACTCGGTTGACCTTTGGTCTCAAAGGTGCTCGTGGTTATCGCGAAGATTGGCTTTCATTCAATTCCCCAGCCATATTTCAAAAAAGGTAGTGAAGGAAGGCACAAAACATGCTGACAATTAACTAGGGAAAGAGCAAGCAGTCTTCTCATCCAGAATCTTTCTCCCACCACCTTCTTCCACAATTTTCGCTCGGGTTGGCCGGTGTGCCTCTTTCACCGGCTACATCCCTAGCACGGGGGTGCGGCTCTCCGACGCCATGCCATCTACCGCGTCGTCGCCCACGATCCTCAGCGATCGCGTCATGCGGAGCCGGTTACAGATTCTGAGCAGACTTACCGGAGACGCTAGGAAGTCGACCAGCGATCTATCTCTGTCGGCAATCCTCCCGATATTGCCGTCTTCATCGCGAAGCCCGTCTTCTTGTTGGTCAGATTGGTAACGTTGTCAACGTTCAAGTGATCCGGAAGGAGGGTCGTCCAGGAATGTGTGAAGACATGAGGCAATACAAGGCAAGTTACACAGAGCGGGAATGGACAATGAGGTAGGTGCTTCACTCTCATCCGTCTGAACCTTTTCCTATATCAAGTTTCCTATCTCATCTTCTGGCGCAATACCTCAACACTACAGGAGGGCTCCAAGTCGCTCACATATAGAGTGGCAGAGCGAGCTTCTCATGATATCCTCTTTATTGGCCTGACTTTGCACCACTTTGCACTCAACTCTCTCCTCAAACACCAAATCTTCTCGGTTCTTCGAAATGTTGAAAATCAACCCGCGAAGAACTCTATTCAGTCGCCGATAAACACATTTCAGTCGCCGATTATCGCAGTTTCATTCGTCGAAGAAGTTCTGGATTATAGTGAATATCGGACGAAATTGCTTATTCGTCTGAGATTGCACTTCCCTCTGATTATACCCTTTCGTCTGATGTTATCCCTTCATCTCCTCCGACCCTTCCTTTCGAAGCCAAGCATCCTGACTAACGCAGCACGGCAAGTATAGTGGGCACAAAAGCCAGCACCAGCAACAAAGGCAAGGAAGGAGCAGGAAACAAGACAAGCCGTCTCTTCTTTCCCGCTGACTGTGAACTCCTTCGTGGCAAGCATGCCAGTGGTGGACGCAATTCCTTTGCCTCCACATATGTGCTGGGAGACCAGTGCTTCAGAATTCACTTTCCGCTTCTACACTTACTCCCCAGCCACATATCCTCTACATTTACCAACCTGATAAAGACAATATTTGACACCTTGCAATACGCCCTCTTTGTCATCCTCCATTCCTCACCCTCTTCTTCCACCTCACCCATCCACTCATCATCATGGCCGGTACCTTCACTGCCCGCGAGCAACAGCTCACCATCATTGCCTGGGGTTACTTCGAGACTGAGCCCAAGGGTTCCTGGTCGAGTTCAAGAACCATGACCTGGAGGTCACGATGTTCAGGTGCCAAACATTAACCGTGGTTCAAAATTTCAGGAACTGCCTCATTATTGACGTCGAGTACGTAATCTCTTATACCATCGCAAAGACTTCTTCGAGTTTTTTGGAGTTTTTTCGAGTTTCTTCGAAGAAACCCACGAAATTAAATTAGTTTATGAGTACTCTGAGATCTGTAAGTGGCATTTACTTCTCGGTTATCTACTCTATACCGACAGCGGTTTGCTAACTATCTATTCTTTCCCCTTAGATCTTCATGTCGAATATCAATGACATATGCCTTGTCTTGGGTGCTCTGCCGAACCATCCCATTTAAGCCCCGAGTACTGTTCATGCTACAAGACCATGAACATCTTTCCCTTTACGGTGGCGCGGACTCTTTGGCTGGCCGTACATCTGCGAGCCCAGCTGCTACAAGGCGAAGCGTCTTCTCCATCCTAGAGGAGACTGAGAAGGAAGATGACGAGGAGCCACCATAGCTCTATGATGCCATGACACCCGGCTTGCCTATTCTTCAGGATGACTGTGCGAAGGAAGGAAAGCCAGTTCCCTCCTACGACTTGGTGGGGTTGACTCAATGCTCGCGGTGACGGTGACTCTGGTGAGAGTCCTGTCATCCTTGGCGAGTATTCACTCGTGGCAAAACTGCCTCATAATGAATGCAATATTTCATTAGGAGACGAGAACATGACCAGCCCTCCAATCCTTTAGGCTGACCGTCACGAGAGCGGCTGCCAATGGTATGCAACCGGGCGGAGAGGAGAAATAAACGAAAGCAGAATGTATGTCACCCTATGCCAACGGCTCACACTCTTCTGTTTTCCCCTTCAAAAGCAAGTAAGCAATTACACCAATTTTCACTTGTCAATTGTCAACATATGCTAATCAATCTTGCAGGTCACCTTGTGCGGCCACTGGGAGCCGCAGATGTTCGCCGGTCCGATCTGTGAGCATTTACTCCATGAGCTCAACAGAATCCACCAACCGTCTGCATGGGAAGAGCACCGAGGACCCAGAAGCCGAGAAGACCGTCCCCTTCGGCTGGCCGTACAGCTGGGGGAGCTTCTTTGCCAGACGAGACTTCAACGAAGGTTGACCGTTGGCCTTTCTGGGTGGTTGGCCTTTCCTGGTCAAAAGAAGAGGTTTCTTCAGGTGGCGTTGAGGGAATCTTGGCAACGACCTCACCACCAGCATGCCATCTGCCCATCCTGCGTCCATGACGATGCAGGCCTGGTTTCCCTTTGGCAGTCCGAACTATACCACTGCGTCGTTCACGACATATGGTGTGGAAGGAAGGAGTTTTCCCTCCCAACCCCAGATACCTTCCTCTGTCTGTGTCTTGGGTTGAGCTCTGCATAAGTTGCCGATCTCAGAATGCCGAAGTCTGCAGTTTGTTTTTGGACAATTTCTCGTTACCGCCTTGAGAAAACGCTCTTCGTTGGGTTGGGGCGGCATTGCCGTTCCACATACGTACAGGCTTCGTGTAAACGAAAAGGGATCAAGAAACGTTTGACCACCCGACAGTACGGGATTCTGGATCTTGACCACTTCCGTTGAGATTGCAGGTTAAACGGCAGCTCATTAAGCCCAACTTTCTCTTGCAACGGGGGGATAATGTCGTATCATATGCGTACAAAATTCGGGCCACCGAAAAGGGATCGAGAAACGTTTGACCTTGCGGTAGCATGGTTGCCTGAAGCTTGATTACTTCTGCTGAGACCGCACACCAAATAGCAGCTCACCAAGCTCAACTTTGTCCTCCCAGTCACTCGGCCTCAAGATAGTGTTGAAGGACTTTGCACTGCCTTGGTCACGGGTCCTTGGCACGTTGGCACTTGGATGAACAGTCTGAGCAACAACACTTGACCAGAGGAGTAGTGTTATGTTTTGTTGTCCAACAACAAGATATCGACACAACTGGTTACCTCTGCTGCTATGATCTCTGGAGATGTTGAAGATACCTTGGGGCAGGCTATTCTTGCTAGACGCGGCCTTGAGCGTGTCTTCCGTCTTAACGGGACCTTGGGGGCGTCCTTGGACAGAGGCTTGGTCGACCGTCGCGATACCCGAAGCCCCGAATTCTCCATCTTCGACGGAGGCGACCTCGGCCACACAGTCAACGGGTCTTTGGCTTGGTTGCTTTGTTCCAAGCGCCGCTTCCCATCCTGGGAAAGCACCGAGGGATTGAACCCCCCAGACCAGCAAACCGGCCACTGGGGGTGGCCAATCCCGCGGCTACGACCTTGTGTGCCTCCCCTCCTGTAAGAGCGCAAGATCATGGGCCCCAGACCAGCAAACCGGCCACTCTGTGGTCTGTTTCTTTGGAAACCCAACGCCTAGGACGGCTTCCTGATCACATGGAATGACAGGTTCGGGTTTCATGCCAAGTCAACTCAGCAGCATGGTCGCCCTTTCCCAAGGACTGATCATGGTGCTGGCCTCCTTCCCTGAGATCACCATCGCCATGGCTTGGGCTTGGCGCTACCCTGTAGCTTACCCTGTAGCAATGCCGAATATCACGGGCGTGCCCTTTTGAAGACAGACTAGCCGGATCATCCCCGGAGAGGTCGTCAAGCGTGGCGGCCAGGGCATCTCTGGCGGCAGAGCTAAGCGGCCCAAGACCCAGCACGATGCCTATGACGACCTGGACGGTATCGAGAATTTCGACATCATCAAGAAGAAGGAGGATGATGAGGACAAGAAGGTCATTTTCTTGGACAAGGCTTAGGTTTCCTCCCGGGCACAGAAGTGACAGGCGAGCTGGCTACATGGCTGCGGGCGGGGGGTGCTTCCCGTCCTGCAAGGGCGCCAAGATGGTCCCCCGGCCATGCCCCCCGGCCAATCCCGCGGCTACGGGTTCGTCCGCTTCTCTGGCGAGCAGGACCAACGGCACACTCTGGTGAAGATGCAAGATGGTGTTGTTTGGCGATTCTGGTATCAGATATTTGTAAGTATGCAAGTTGCCACTTCTGTCTTCATTCCCTGTGCCTTCTATCTTCGTTGCGGTTGTATTCAATGACTCCAAAAACTAACATTTTTGCTCACAGGCGTTGCCCACCGTTCTATACGAGAAGCCAAGTGGAGCCGCACCTGCGCGCAATTGAGCGGCACGAGAAGAGTCCAGAACGGCACGAGAAAAGAGCAAGCAGATACGCAACCGGGGCTGAGTGATACGAGAGAGACGCAAACACAAAAAAGAAAATGAGAGAGAACAGGCCCGAGAGAGCGACAGCCTACAAATGGCAAAAAAAGAAGAAAAAAAAAGAAGAAGAAGGAAAACACACACACACACACACATGATGAGGCAGAGCATCTCAGCCCCTTGGAAGAAGGTTGCAACCACCACATTGGCACTGCCTTGGAGTGCTCGACTTCGTCGAGTATACCCGAGACGAGGGGGGCCACGCTGGCTGCTCAAGATCTAGTGAGTCTCACTATCAGAAGATTACAACACTTGCATGATGGGCCTTGACTAACTATTCCTCAGGCTGGTCGTCGAATCTTCGGTTGCAGGATCCGCGTTGAGAGGAAGGAGGACGCCAAGAGGCTTGACCGCGGATGTGCTCTGCATATCCTCCCACTGGTCCTGCCGCTGCATCCTGTGTGGGTTGATTCCACCTCTGCGCGATGCGCTTGCCAAAGCTCGGCTCCAAGGAAGCGGCATCTCCTCTGGAGATGCCGAATGGGTCGATGCGACTGTTTCCGTAAGTGCACCTTTCATCTTCCCATTATCCCGTTGAGACTATACGTTTATACACAAGTATGATCACTTGACTAACTACCCCTGTTCAGGACTTCCTGGAGGATGTATACGCCATGCCCCCTGGCAAGGGCTGTGCCCACAGCATGGTCCAAGAGTGCTTCGTACCGTTGGATCTTTGCAGCCTCATCCTTCTCTGCCTCCCCGACCCCCTACCCCTTCAGGTCGGGGGAGGCTTCCGCACCTTCATGCTGAGCTCGCGCTCCACGAAGGAGTTTGGAGAGAGAGAAAACAGTATGCAGGCAGGGCCTGCACTTGCACCGCAAGTGCTACGTTTTCTCGGTCGCACTTGACATGTGCGAGAACGTCTTGTTCCTCCCCCGTCCCTATCAGGGACTGGACCCTTGTCCAGCTGCAGATGTGGCTTGGAAGGAGTTTCCCCCCTCACCAACTTCTTCCACAAATCTCTTGATTTGGGCCACAAGTGCGACAAGATCACGGCCTGGGGCCCTAGCAACCAGGCAAGGTCACTTGCAAGCCCTGCTGCCAAAAGGCAGACCCGAGTCACCGTGGCATGAAGAATGGCCATCATTACATCGCCAGCCATATCTCTTGCAAGCACAAGAAGGATGCCGCCTATCGCAAAGACCAGAGCAAGCTCTTGGAAGATGGGAACGACGGACATGATCTCGAGACCATCGAGACGCCTTCCAAGAAGACCGGGACAAGCGGCAGCAAGAAGGAGGAGGACGACCTCGTCAAGAGTGGATCTGATGAAGGCCGGCAAGGTCTACGTTAAGAATGGCAGCGGACTCCCTACAAAGAGACACCGCACTCCGATGCTAGGTGGAGAGGCCTCAGGATCTGGAGGAACAGCAGATGAACCCGTCCTTGGACGAGTCTGCAACCAAGAGAACGAAGAAGGCGGCCCGCGTTGCATTCGCAGATTAGCTGAACTCAGCTGCCGCCGGCTCCTCTGACCCTGGTCAAGCAGAAGGCTGGAGCCAAGACTCCTACCCCCAAGCGCGCCGCCAAGAAGCGAAAGCTGAAGGCCGCAGCCGCCGATGACACCGGGACGAGACTCCCAGGGCCAGGGATGAGATTTGAGTTTTCTCCCACCAACTTCTTCCACAGGTTTCTCCATTGGAGCGCTCCAACAAGAAGCGCCGCCAGGTGGGCCAGAGCAAGAACTCGGGCGTGACCTACCAATGCTCCTGTGGATATAAACGGAGCGTTTGGAGCGTAGGTCACGCCCGACGCTTCTTTGGCTACAAACGAAGCGTTTGGGACAACTTCCTCGCGCACATCCGCGCCAGGCATGGCTTCAAGGGTAACTGCACCGCCATCAAAGGGTAGAGTTATGTCGCCAATGCTCTGGCTGGCTTGGGAACCTCTTCTGCTACGGTCCCTGGCCTGCCTCTGGGCATGACGTACGATGACGACCCGTTTACTGGGTACGCGGGACCTGCCATTTATAGCCCTTATGAAGCCCAGCAACGTGAGGATCCGGAGCGGCGCGAACAACGGATGCGGCAGTCGCGAAGAAGCATAACAACAACAACAATAAAAAAAAAGAACGAGGGTCCACCTCATATGTCCACGTCCTTGGCCGCCTGCCATTCGCGGCGGGCGAAAAGACTGTCATCATATTGGGGTGTTCCCTCGTTCAAGATACTGCACACGCTCTTGGGGAAACGGGAACATAGAGCAGAGGGGGGGCGGCCATAACTGTTGCTCTCCCCGACACCCGGCTGCCCCCCCTCTGCGGCCACGACCAGATGGTGTTGCTACCTACCCACGCGGCACCGCAGAGGAGGGGGAGGAGGTGATGCCCAGCATCACTCACGTAAACCTGGAGTACGAGTGCATGGAGCAGATGATGATGTTGTCCATGGGTCATACTCCTCCTCCTCCTCCTATCCCGGGACTCCGGTATAACCACGTCCCTGGGTTTTCCCGCCAACTTCTTCCACATGTTTCCCCAGCTGGGTTGAGTCGCCGCTGCCGACAAGAAGAGAGTCGAAGAGGACAAGAAGATCGTAAAGCACCTTGGCGTGCTGAAGGTGGAGAGCCTGCCTGTCGACTCGATCCCAATGAACAGGCCGAACTCAAACCCCGTACTTGTTCAGCAAAGATACCAACAGGTGCTTTTTTACATGCATCGAGCGATTTTCTTCTTTCGTTGGAGCAACGTTGAACCGTTGTTAGGAAGTCGTTAAAACACTCCAGTTATTGCGACAAGTTTTATGGTCCGAAGAACATGGCAATTTTACCAGTTCATAGGCCTACTGCACCAGGTCAAGCATAAGTCTTGGTCAGGACTGCAGGCGATGAACGTCGCGCCCGAAATTGGAGATGCCCCCTCGGCCCACGATTCGTGCTGCCAGCCCTGTCCGACGTGTTCTGGGTGAACGTGGCCTGTACACGTCCCAGCGTGTTGAGAATGTTGCCAACGACATTTCCACCAGCCTACCCTCGGCCCCTTCAATCACAATGATTATGCCAACGAGCCTGGGATGCCACCCCCAGAGAGGCGGCGTGCCACGCTTCGGCCACGATGCCATTCGTTGACGGGGTTGTGGTTGTTCCTCGTCATGTATACTGAGATCCGGGAGCAGTTTGTTCATGACCAACTTTGCTCACCTTGAAGGAGTTCGGTCTGCCAGCGAAGCCCAAGGCCGAGGCACGTGTGGTTCGGCAAGCTGCAATGGCTGGCACAAATTGCGGCTTCGCCCAATTCGTCCATCGCCATGCTGCCGAAACGTCGAAATGGCGATCAATCAGATGCAGGGTTCCCACTGGGAACTCGAATGTTCCTCTGTCGTGGGGCCGTTCGCAGAACAACTCAGGCGCAGGTACTCCGTATCGCCCTGCAGTCCCTTCCCCCACTACCGTGGTGGTGGTTGGTGGTGGCACCATACATGGGGGAAGGGGGAGTTGATGCGAGACGCAGGAGGCTTGCCTCCACCGGAGGGAAGGCCAAGACAAGCGGCGACAACAGAAGGAGGATGTCCCCGTCGAGGATGACATGTCAAAGATCGACGAGCCGATCCCCGAGGGGCCTCCTCAGATATTGACGAGCAGATTCACGAGTGGCTCGTTCCCCGAGTATTGATATAATGAGCTCTGTGCAAAGTATCAGTGGTCGCAAGAGAATGGCCAGGATAACTGCTCTGCTCTTTTCGACACGGAGATTAGTCTGGACTACTCTCCCATCGAGAACGGCACCCCTTCAACTGGCTCCAGGCTCTTGGACCCAAGGGCCATATCTCAAATTTGAGCTGTTCCCGCTTCAAAAGCTACCAGACGCTGGGCACCGATGCCTCGGAGATACCTTGACGCTCTTCACAAACCAAAAGATGCACGATAGATAAGATTCTTCCTGGTCCGGTCCTGCGGCCTCCGGCTGCTGGACTGAGAGTCTGGTGGTACGACGGTGGTGGTACGGCGGTCCGCGAAGCTCTTCACGATACGATAACATTAATCGGTTTCCTGGCTCCCTGAGACGAGGAGAAACACCCTTTCTCTCTACCATGTGCATCAAACATTACGTTGGATACCACTGCGGTCATCGCGACCCAGAGGGAACAGGTGGTAGGAGCATGAAACTCGATTGATTGACGTTCGGTTACGTAAGTAAAACTATGATCTTGCCTATTTTCCATCTATTATCTTAGCTAACCACTAACTCGCGCATCTTAGAAGTCCTTCGCTAACGACGATGCCCACCCTGACAACAGTGATCCTGCCACTCCCAAGCCCAAGACCAAGGTAGCTGCCAAGAAGACTACCACCAACACTGGCAGTAAGCTCATGGCTTGAACCATAAAATCTGCTGCTGGCGCCGACAACAACACTGACGAAGACGAAGACGATCACGAAGACTTCGCCACTCCCGGCAAGAAGCGCGTTTGCTTCGAAGAAGCGCCCAAGGTTGTCGAGCCCGAGGTTGAGGGGGACGTCGGCCTCACCAACGGCGATGTTCGCGAGGACATTCCCTTGGGAGATTTGATCACTCCTCCGTGAGTAGGTCTTTGTCTGGCGGGTGGACGTTATCTGCCTTCACGTCCGTTTGGGTGGAGGAGGTGAATTGGGGCAAATTCCATCGGTTGCCCTATACCCACAACCCCCTCCACCTCAGCAGTATCCGTACTGGCGGGGCACGGGGAGCAAGGGGTTACTCCGAAGTTCTTCTATTCGGTCCGTTTGCGCCTGCTGAGAGGAGCAGACGTCGCAGAACGGAAATGGATTGGTGTTGGCACAGGGCGCAGATCGGAAGAAGATGCGCTTCTGGATACGGCAACAAAAGGGGCTCGGAGGTCTTGGAGAAACATGAGAGGCTCGCCAAGCCAACCCTAGCTGCGAGGACGAGGGCATGACACCGGGCAAAGCTAAAGACGGCCGGCCACCGTCGGTCTCTCTCGTGATCTCGACGAGCGAAGCGTTTGGAACAACGTCCTCGCACACATCCGCGCCAGACAATCTGGGCGGCCACGACGGCGAGAACGACGAGCACGACGAGCACGACGAGCACGACGAGCACGACGAGGTGGCGTTTACACCTTCCCCCTTTGATTTCTCTAGGGCCTCGGAGTGGCCGAAACTTCAGCGGAGAAGGAGTCTAAGAGGCTACACACCAAAGCAGACCCTACACTAGCCATACAAGAGATGGAGCAACGGGGTGCCGCTTGCACCTTTTTCCTCTGATTTCTTCGGGAAACTGAGGGGTTTCTTTGGCGAGAAGAACAAGAAGAGCAAGTAATCGCCGAGGTTGGCGTGAATAACGAAGAACGTTTTGTAAGTTATTACTAATTGCCCTGTCCCTTTATGCCAAGCTCATTGCAACTCAGACGGACCAGATATCCAGGGCCATGATATGTTAGACTTGACGGTGCTACCGAAGCCGCTCCTGTTACTGCTGCTGGTTTGAGGCGCAAGCACGAAGGACGAGCACAATGACGACAACGAGGTCTTTCGGATAGACTGGCTGGGAAAGGTTGGGCCAAGTAGCTGGATACAAAGACATTGGTAGCATGAAGAACAGAATATACATGATTATCATTAACTATCTCACCCCTCCTAGGCATGAGGTTTAAACTGCATCTATCTGAGAGTGACATTTGTTGGCGTATGTTGCTCACCCCTCTAACCCACTGCTGGTTAGTCTCTGAGCTCTCCCTCTGAGGCGAGGTTGGCTGCAGATTCGTCCCGGCCGCCGGCGTTGTTACCATACCCGAGAGCACTAGGTATTCTTGGTGCCAGCACGCTTTTCAGCGCGTGGCGGCGCCACCGGTGCCGCCAACGGTCTGATTCAGGCCGCTGCTTGAAAAAGTGAGTCAATTTACCACTAGGTAAGTGCTAAGGAGTCTCCTTGGCATACTTGGAAACAACCATGGGCTAATATCTTAAGAGGAGGGAAAACCTTGGTTTGACGCAGCACACAGCCTCCGATTCGACTACATGAATGCTGCGCTGAAAGAGGGGGAGTTACTGGAAATACGCAAAGACGTCGAGAGGGCGCCGTCGAATAGCTTGAATTTGGAATGACACAAGATGCAAGATGTTTGAGGGCCTTAGAGGGCTCCCTGAGAGCCGATGGAAAGGTCACTTGCAGGCCTTGCAAAGAGGTAAGTGAATCACTGACATGCATACTTACTTATTCATACAGAAGCTAATTAGACTTCCAGGTTCACGAGTTGCCGGTGCCTCGAAACGCAAGAGTGACGAAGATGAGTCCACAGTGCCCGCCAAGCGAAGCCGCGTGAGCAAACGAACCGCCTGAGAAAGAACAAGAAGGTTGTCATCAAGGACGAGGGCGACGTCGATAAGGCCCCCTTCAGCAGCACCTTTATCGAAAGGTAAAGGTGCGGCTGCGTCCTGGAGAGGCTCTGGGCTCCGACCCAGTCCCGCGCCGTAAGCAGCAATAATCCTTACAGGCGCCTCCAGGAGCAGCGCCGACTGCCGCAGCAGATTGTAACTGAGGCTGGCACCCCTGAATCCCAAAAGAGCACGGAGCGCTTTTAGGAATTTGTCGATACTGGCGCCACCGTCGGGTCTCTAAAGAGCCTCTTTTTAGCTGGGGAGAGGTACCGAGTAGCTCTCTCACTGAGTCAGAGCAACTGGGGAGGGTAAAGGTATAGAGGCCGGGCATTTGGCATCTAGCATTGTTGGCACAGGAAGCAGTGCTAATCATTGCTTTTTGGGTCCACCAAATAACCGGAAGAACAAGACGCAATGAGAAGCTGGAACAAACAGGTGCACCATCCATCTAAATGCCGGTGCAATCTAGCTATCGAGATTTACAGACATCCAGGATCATTCCGCCATCACGTCGCCAGATTCGAGAGGACAGTCCTCTTGGAGAAACGCTGTGGTCTGTTGGGGTTTCCGATGGTGCGGGTGACAAAGCTTGAACAAGGGTCGCGCTTCCTAAGAGTCACTAAACCCGAAGCATTGTATCTAAAAGGAACCCGAAAAGCCAGTAAGTATTTTACATTCATCTTCTTCCTAGACCCTTACACCATATATCTAGAATACGCCCCTACTCACACTGACTAGAGATCTTTCAGACACAGAGAACTCTCGCCGACAATGGATTCCTCCAACCCCTCTGCTCGCTCCTCGTCGACAGGCATCGTCGGCAGAAGCCCCCAACGCCTGATGCGCACTGCAAGTGCTAGAGAGGAGAGGGGAAGGCGTGCTGCACTCGGGCACTAGAACTCTGGGACCACACATGAACCTACGTCAATTGTGGGCCACACAACATGAGTCTCCCAGTACCTTGTCGAGTGGGAGGGGATTGAAGGTGTTGTCTGAGGTATTATCAGCCCTCGACGAGAGGAGCGCGTATCTGTCCTCCCGGCCGTGCCTGCTTCAACACGCGCCGGCCTGATGGAGATGGCAAAAGGAACCCCGATTCCTGTTGCAGTGGCCAAAAAGCGCGACAACCCAACTTCAATCGGGTTAAAGCCTTCGAAGACTACCACTTGTTGAGAAAAGAACAAACTTGTTTCTCGGCGAGCTTTCCCAGGAATGAGTTTCAGTTGCCAGTCAAAGAATAAGATATTCCCCCGCTATATTTCATTGCACGGAAAGTCACTTGAAGTGCACCCTTGTTATTACGGATAAGGCTTTTGAGGCGCCCTTGGGATCGTTGATGAAAGTCTGGCAAGAGCAGAACTTGGTTATGTGTGGTGACTTGAAGCAACAGGGGCCCACCGAGACCTCAAACACCAAGGAGAGCGGAAAGAACTGCGAACAGAGTCTGCAGAAGCACTACGCCCTCTTCTCAGGAGGTCGCCGACAACGGCGATGATGTTTTCCTCCAGTCCATGGAGGCCCGAGCCATGGCCGGCGATGGGAAAGATGAGATGATGGGGCAAGAACGCCTCTTTCGATGAGCTGCCGATCCTTGGGTTTGCTTGAAGGAGCTTGGCCTGTGTTGCCCGATGTGCAACCGAGTAAGTACCTACTTCCAAAGCTTCATTCACATATATCCCTTATAAGAGTAAACACTAACGTCAAACCTCGGAATAATCAGACCTTCACACGCCAAAATGACGTAGAAAAGCACGCGGCCACCACCCACGTGGGCACGACGAGCCATGTTCCCAGCTGCGGCCACACCACCGGCACGGAGGCGGGCACGACGGCCCACCTCAAGGCAGGCCACCAGCGCAGCCACGAGGCCACCCGACGCGGCCCCCAGTCATGTGCGGCCGCTCCGGCTGCTGCAGGCACGTTCGCGTATCGGTGGGAAGCCAGCTTGTGCTTGCGAGAGCATGGACAAGGCCGAGAAGCTTAAGATGGCGCGTTTGGCCGCGGCCTCGAGTCCCACGCGGGAGCCGGACGTGAAGGGGCGCCGACCTACCCTTACAGAGGTATCGACGTACCTGCCACTGCAGGATGGCCTACGTCAAGCAGAAATGGAAGCGTGAGTCTTTGAGAGACGCCGTCCGCTTCTTCGCCCAATCTCTAGTCGGCATAGTTTATAGTTAAGACTACGAGCTCCCGTCAGGGGCAACAGGCAGCACGTCTGCGGTGCCTGAGCTCTGCTCGGCCGGCGAAGAGTGGCTTTCTTGATTGGGGGAAAGGCCAAGCATTTGGCAAGGAGCATTATTAGCACAGAAAGCACTGCTAATCAGTGCTTTCAAATACGCAACCGTCACCAGAACCCAGCCTCCGCCGAATAATCATAACTCAGTAGATACAATCCAACATGTCTACTTCCGCCAATACTCTCAGCTTCACTGCATACCCTCCCGGCATCATCAATGGCATCAGAACCAAGTTCGGCCCGTTCGTAGCCGGCTTCGCCGAGTCTTAGCTGAGAACCTTTCTCCGCCCATAGCGGACAGCCCGGCCTGCTAGTTATGCGGCATGCCAAGCGCAGCAAGAGAAGTCTCAAAAAAGAGAAGCACCGCGACAAGAGCAAAAAGAAATGGGACTCAATAAATAGAAGAAGAGATATTAATGAATCATCTGCCAATTCTGGTCATGGCAAAATCATTACTCCTTCTTCGAGCACCACTGGCTGTTTTCCGGAGGGTTGATCTTGACCCTAAACAGCGGGCGGGTTCCTTAGTATTTAACAGGATATGGTCGTATGTGAAAGGTTGCCGACTCTGACCCTGAAGCGACTCTGACCCTGAAGCGACTCTGAACCAGACCCGCCGCGTCCTTCTCGGGACAAATGCACGGCAACAGAAAGAGTGTGCAAGATGCTCGTACAGAGCATGAGCCTCCGCGGCGGCGTCGATGAGGTCGACGAGGGTCGTGAACAATCGATCTTTTCGCTTCACGATCTTCGTTGCCTTCTGCAGCTTCTTCCCTCTGAGGAGGGTCTCTGTCTCCAGTTTCAAGGTAGATCTCCGTTCTCACTCACGGGCTGCACGGTTGGGATGGCGTGCCCACTACCTCTGGCTACGGAGCCAGCACGGTCACGCCGAGAACGAGTCTCCGGGTTCCTTTGGCCGTCTGCTCGGTAGAACCAACGGTGACGACGCTGGAGCCAGAGCCAATCAAGCCGACGCTGGAGGAGTTAGTTGACCACGGATGTTGACTAGGAAGGGGCAGGGGCCTTGTCGCTTGAGCAGATTCAAGAGAAGACAAACAGTCCTCAAACTGACCTGGTCAACATCTTGACAGGTCTGTCGGCTGTGAAGAATAGGCGCATCCTTATGGAGGAGCCGAACCACTCGGCCGCGTGCCCTTTTGACACGAGAGGTGTTGCCTGAGAGGCTTGGCCTTCCAGGTCGTACTCTCTGAGCCGACCGTCAACCCGGAGCCGGAGCCCGAGCCTGGCTTGAACGTTAGCCAATTCTACGCCATCAACGGCCACATCTTCAAGGATTTCCGCATCGGCGATGACATGACGCTGTCAAGAAAGGCGGTAAGGGAGAGTTCGGCCATCTTCAAGAAGAAAGACGTGCCCCTCGCCTACAAGTGCTCGAACATCCGAGAAAGGGGATTCCCGGAGTATACCTTGGGCAACTTGATCGCCCTCCACTGCAGCGGCCGCAACTGGAGGATATACCAGTCGAAGGGGGCACGAGGAACCGGCCCTCCGGGTCGGGTCATTTCCTCTGACCGTCGTGAGATGCGGTGCCACCTTTGGCCGCTACCGCATGACACTGGATCTTTCCGAGCCTTCGACGTCGCCGCCATTGCCATCACCACACCGCGCAGGCCACACGACCGTCCGGGCCCGACTGCCAGCAACTGTATCGGCATCGCTGCTGCAACAGACAACTTCGCGTGCATAGCGCCCATCCTCTCCGAGTGCTGGTCAAGCCGCAATACACAACATACGCACAGGAAATAACAAGGAACCACCAACCCCCAACCCAACCAGGCAATGCTGCCTCCGAGCCGGGAACACCGGAAATGGCACTTCCGGTCTTCAACCCTTCGGCAGGGGGCCAGCTACATGGCCCTTGGCGACTGCTTCTAGCCAGTTGCTGAAGTGGAAGCCGCCACGGTTGATCGATGAGTCGTTCTCGTGTCGGTTGCGACGACTGAATCGAAGAGGCAAGACTCCCGAGGCCAAGGGTCAAGATTTGGTCTCACTTTTACCACGTTCGTTGTGCGCGCGGTCAAGTATGAACGTGGCGGTGCTTCTACGAGAGCGTCCTTGAAACGATGCAAGAGTTGGGGAGCCTTGCGCCTGGGAAATGTTCCAGTCACAAGTGACTGGGGAACTGGCACATCGTGTCAGAATTGGGTCTGGGTCGGCCTCTGGCCGACTGAACAACAGTGGCGAAGTCTTTGAGAGAAGGCCCTCGGGAAAAGGAAGACCTTTCCCCCCTCCAATGCCTACATAACGGAGGAGACGTTGCAAGTCGAAAACCCGACTGCAAGGGGCAAGAAATGTGGTGTCTTGCACGAATCTTGGGTCGGGAGCCTTGACACGAAGGATTTCTCTACCCCCCAAACCCGACAGCGGAAGTACCTGGTCGCTTTCCGGAATGAAAAGCTCCCTCGCGCCAGCTGCCGCAAGGCAATGGAGGAACTGCCCCCAACGGTCCGAGCACGCCTAGTACTGCTAGCGTAAACCTGGTGACGACACCACTGGCGGCGGCGGCGCAGTCTCATAACACAAACGGGAACGACTTCCACGCCATGAGGATGCGGGTGCCATTCTCGGCGAAGCCATTGCGCACCTGGGGCAACCGGCCTTACGGCGCGTACCCAAGGGCCCTACAAACCATGGGCGGCCGCTTTTTGCCGTTTTGAATGTGTGTGGGTCGGTGGGTGGATGGGCTCTTTGCTGCCTTCTGCACTGCAGAGGGCCTGGCTCGTCGTGTTGCATTCGGCGCTGAGCAGTACCGCGAGCTCCAGAACGAGATCTTGGTGCCTATGGATCGGGCGGCAGCCCATCGAAGCCCAAGCTAGACGAATCCGGGCTGCCAACTTTGCATGGAACACCAGAATCGCGATGGCGAAGCAGGACAGTCAGGTCCCGGAGGGCTTTCTCGACGTCCTCGAGACCTCACGCCATGTATATATGGTTTGGAAACCTCGGCATCGGCGGAGAAGCCTTCGAGAAAACCACATTCAGCAACGAGGGGGTCCTGCCTCTTACCCGGTCCCGGCGTTGCAGTTCCAGGGGGTCCTGGTGTGTCTGCCGGTTCGGAGGGAAAATGGGAAGGATTCAGGGACCAAAGGGGGATCTGTTGGACGAGATTAGGCAAAGCACATCGCACGAGCTCAATAGATAATGCGCATACACTCAACCTTACTTTCTAGTGATGGTCCCACTGCGATGCTTCTGTGTTGTCAGTTCAGCTTTTGTGCTTTATTGTGCAGATGAAAACCACCTTGGTAGGAACAGGGACAATATTGATTGAAGTAACTAAGATCATATACAAGCAATGCAAATCTATAAGCATCAATCATCAGTCTACATTGCCTAGGTGTGTCCTGCTACCCAATGGCTTCCTACCTACCTCGCATTGAATGCACGTAGTTATTTAGTTTAGATGAATTCACACCAGGTAAGGAAGTCATGCATAACGACCAGTATGTCCATCTACTTACCTCCCACTCCCCGTATTCCCATCGGCCATCACTCCATCTCCCTTCACATAGGAGTGCGCGGCGTCCGCGGCGGCACCCGTCCCAAGGACACCCCCGACGCAACCCGTCGCACCCCAGCCCGACTCACAGCCCCCTTCCTGGCCCCCGCCCCTCCCGGCGCCGTCGTCGTCGAAGCCGCCCGCTCAAACCCGTCAAACAAACCATACAGCACCGCGGCCCCCGTCGAGACCTCGCTCGCCAACTTCCGCAGCGCCTTCGCGCTCGCAAACACGGCCCGCACCTGCGCAAACGTCCGCACCGCGTCCGCGCGCCCCGCCGCGGCCGCGATGAAATCGTTCAGCCCCGCGACGATGCGGTGCGTCGCCGGCTCGGCGGGCTGCTCGACTTCGTACGCGCGCAGCGCCGCGCGCGCGAGGGCGCGCAGGACCTCTTCTTCCGCGCCGCTGCCGTGCTTTTGCCGGAGGGCGTCGCACATGGCCTTGAGGTCGTCGTCGTGGTCGCCGACGCAGAGGAACGCGACGCGCGCCCATTCGCCGAGGTGGTGGGTCTGCCAGGACTCTTTGCCTTCTTCTTTGGTGAGGGGCGCGGCGGTGCGCGAGGAGGCGATCGAGCAGGTAGGAGAGCCAGGCGCTGCGCTCGGTGGTGGAGTTGATGTGGAGGAGGCTGGCGGCGAGGGGGGTTCTGGGGGGTGGGCGTTCTGGGCGTTCTTGGGGTCGTGGGCGTGACTGCAGAAGACGAAGTGGTAGCAGGACGTTTAGCGAGGGTGATGCTGCTGTTGCTTCTACCAAGGTAGTTGTTATTGCTGCTGCTGTTGTTGTTGTTGTTCAGGCGGGCGTCGTTGGTCTTGTTAAGGATCTCGAAGATGTCGGCAGGCGTCTTGGTCCGGCAGTCGGCGCAGAGCTTCTTCTTGCTGGCGGGGAAGGGGAGAACTTCCAGCATGCGGGCAACGCCGCGTTGGTTGACCGAGTGGCCGCACTGGAAGGGCGCCATGACTGCTTGCTGGAAGGAGAGGAGGAGAGGAGTTGAGAGATCTGTCTGATGTGGGTTGATGCTTGCTGTTTACTGTTGGTTGCTTTGCTAAAGTGTCAGTGGTAGTGAGTTCGCTGATGGGATTGGTCTTGGAAACCACTTACCTGTGTTTGTCTTGAGATATGCTGTTTTACTACCCCTGTTTCGGATCTGCCTGTGGAAGCATAATTATATATGTCTATACCGTTCTGGTTCTTTCTGTGCACTGACAAAGGTATATCAGTCCTAGTTAACAAGGTTGTATTGTATATCCTAGGCCATTGTGTGTGTGTAGTGAATACGCCTTGCGTCTTTCAGCTTTCTTTGTCTTTATCGATCATAGACCGGCTACGTAAGTGGCCGATCCCATTGTCGACCTTCCTTCTTCCACAGCCTACTCCGCCTTGTGGCTGGCAGGAAGCTCCGAGTGCGTCCCCAGATCCTCGCCAAACTCCTGCCCGCCCACGTAAAGGGGCTGGCACTCCTGCAGCACGAACAGCATGCGCGCCCACTCGGTTTCGCTCTTGTTGACCCACTGGTGCTGCGTCGCGCGCTGAATAGCGACGTCGCCGCGCTTGAGGTCGTGGATCTCGCCGCTATCCAGGACCATCTGGATGCTGCCCTCCATGACGATGCCATAATCCAGACTCTGGATGCGGTGCATGCCGCAGCGGTAGCCCGGCTCGAAGTCGACGTAGCGCAGCACGCTGCCGCCCGGGTTCACGAGCCCGAGCTTGCCTGACTCCATGACGCCCTGGTGGATGAGCACGTCCTTGTCGCCGTTCAGGTCCGGCGGCGTCTCGGAGGTGGTGTACACCACGCTGAAGGCCAGCCGGTTCTCGTCGTAGGCCCGCCACGAGATGTCCTCGTGGCTGTGCACGATCGCCTTGCCCTCCTCGTTGTGGCCCGTCACGAACTTGTGCTGCTGGGGCAGGTTCGAGAGCTTGCCATTGTCTTTCGCGGTAGAACCCATGGTGGCTGACTGTGATAAAGTGTAGTAGAACGGACGGAACAGGGTCTTGATGAATAACTAGTCTGATGTATGCTTGACGATATAAATAGAGTACGGGAAGCAGAATTGCTGCAATTGAAATGAGAACCCAGGGCTGACCATGAACTGGCCGCACCTCTCGAACTTAAGGCATGCCTCGCTCGTTGCTCGCTCCTTACCCCACCTTTGTCCGAGGCCGTGGTCCTGGGGATAAGACTGCGCGGGCTGCATACGAGTCTTGGTGCTATTATTGGTGGTCTTGGTGGTAGGATCAGTAAGCTTTTCCGTTGGCCACCGACGTGCCAGCTCCTCATCGACCTTCTACGGACGCGTTGCTTTTGGGGCGCAGATTAGGGGTTGACGCACAGAACCTCCGAATCCGACTGGCTGGCACACAAGCAGGCGGTCGCCGTCATCGCCAGATCATAGATAGGAGAAGAAGCACTTTCAAGCATGGTAAAGGATAACCGGACTCGAGCATGTCCCGTCGGGTCCGTCGCTTGTTGCGCGAGAGACCGACAGGTATTGAGCGACATATGCATACGCATGCCAATGCAATCTGGCGCCAATGGCATGGTATAAAACACAAGCAAAGCAAAAGGATAACCCATCAAGGAATCCACGGGGTATGTACGACTCACCTGCCGTGATACGCCAGTATCGCCTTGGGAGTGTGCGCGTGATATGGCAACCGCCAATCTTCTTGGCGCTTCCCCTTCGTCACATCGCCTTACATCTCCTGGATCTACGGTGCAGGCGTGCCGATCGTCTGGTAGGTTGGAAGAACTGCCGGGCCCGCGGGCGTTGCAGATATCCCGCCTCCCGTTGGATGCGGTTGTGGTACTGCATCAGTAAAGACCAGCCGCTGGGAGGAGAGTGCTGCGGCATGAGAGTCGTTAGCTCTTCCAACAACAACCTCCGGAATTGCCGGCTTGTGCGGGGGTCGACGGACAACTGTTCCAGAGCCGACCGATACGTGTTTTGTTTTGTTCGCGGCGAAGAGAGAGGAGAAACGATGCCATTTCGTCCGGTGAGGCTTTCGACATGGTAGTCATCAGCCACTTCGTAATCGCAATTCGCATGAAACTTGCTGGCTTGGCTGACGACGTCCATTACGGGGGCACGTTTTCTTGAGTCGTCTTCGGAGCAATGGTAGGTAGGGTGTGCACAGACTGGGAGATAAGGTAGGTGGAGGTGGAAAGTCTCTGGCGGGCAAGCCCCCCGAGGAATCTACGTAAATTACGGCCGCAGTAGCTCTGTGCAGAACCACCCCGTCGATCGAGTCTGAATCACCGCTATCTAACAGCATGTCAATGCTGTTAGAGTGTGGGAAATACGCGCCGTTGCTTGAGATGGCGGATTGGAAACGATGGGAAAAGCAACTGCAATCAACATTGATTGATTGAACGGAAAGGTGCTGGCTGCTGTGCTGTGGGGGTTCCACTCAGTCAGACAACAGACACCCTTGGCCAACGTTGCTTTCCTTGCCCGAGTCAGAGGCCCTGGAACGGGGCAGTCGCACGCATGAGAAGTGTCATCAGAGCGGCGACGGCGACGACAACAGTAGGTAATTCAATCATGAGCCTCCAAACGGTTCGCGTTTGTTTGATGCTGCGTATTCGCTTCGTTTGAAGGAATGCGAAAGACTACATAGTCCTGGACATTACTGTAGACCACCCACTTCTCCTCGTAGATCAAGTCCAGCTGCACACCCCCACAGCCATGGCATCGGGACGCCCGTACCTAAGGTTAGTGCGTGTTTATCTTACAGCACATACTTGTACCACTCGGTGCGTAATAGTGTGCGCCATGATGAGAAGCCATAAGCATAGTTCGTAATTAGGGGCGTTCTTCTTCCCTTCTAGATCATCGTAAGCACTTCATATTCACATTGCGTAGGCGACGAAGCGAGACGCGTGCCAGAAGTAGAAGTAGAAGTCCGGCGAGGAAATGTTGGCAAATGGCGGCCCATGCCCGGGAAGGGGACGGGCAAATGAAGCGTGGAATTGGTTCCAAGATTGTGTCGATGTCAACGTTGCAACTCATCAAAGAAACCTCCGATTAGATTGCTGCATGGACGACTGCGAAAAAGAAAAAGAACGGGGCCCGCTAACGGCCGCAAGGACTGGACGCCAGAAACGGAAAAGCCTTGGCAGCAATCAACATGCTTCAACCCGGCATGATGTAATCGCGGGGCATTGCAGGCCAAAGATTGAGGAAGGCCACAAGGGGCGGGCGCGTTTGGCCCTGCGACGCCTGCCGGGGGTCCCATCGTGATGATGGCTACAACATCTAGCGGCCCCGTACCAAGCGGGCAGAAAAAGAAGGTGCGTATTGATGCAGCTAGCAGGCAACTATGAGGTAGGTAGGCTGGCTATTGGATCAAATGGGAAGAAAGAAAGTAAAAGGGGTTCACACCAACTTGGTAAGCTGCATGTTCCCTGGCCCAGCCGCCCAGGCCACTGCAACCTTGGAGGCAGGATCAAATTGAAATCAAATGGGATTTTGGCGAATGCAGCACCTATTTCCGCTGCGAAGGTTACCATGCCATGCAACAGGAACTTACATAAGACGGCTGGACCTTGCACGGATTGGACCAGGCTTCGCAGACGGCCAGGGCCCAGGGGGGGCTGGCTGATAATTGATTGATTGAGCGAGCGAAATGACTTGGGGTAGGTAGGTGGCTGCTAATCCTGCCATGCCTGCCAGCCCAGCCAGCCTGGTTTCTCAGCCAACGACAGGGCCAAGCGCTTGGAAAGGTAGGTGGTACTGTCCACCATGTGGTCAATATGATCCGTGGGGTGCCAGCCAGCCTCTTTGCGACTGTCAGTGGAGTTGCTGTGATTACTTGTTGTTCTGACGTTGATAGCGAATTGACATCGTAACGCTGTCGGTCAGTCGCTTCGATGGTGTGGTTTTTAATGTGGCACCTTAAAAAGTTGAGCGAACTGGCAGGGAATAGAGACTAGGCGGCGCGTAACGAGGTATTAATTGCCGGGGTTATTATTAAAATTATTAGGGTTATTAAATTTTATATACGAGCGTTAATAAAAAATAATAATTTCGGTAGTTTTTTAAATACTAGTTTTATATTAATTTTATATTAAATATAAAAAGATATTATTAACGTTTAATAATATATTTATATATTAATATAATTTAATGTTTAATTAATTTAAATTTTATATTAATTTAATTTTAATTTTAATTACTTTAATTATTTTAACCGGGTAAAAAGAATATAAGTTTATATTATATATAGTTAAGCTTATTAATATATATTTAACGTTAAGTTAATATAAAATTAATATATATTTTAAAAAATATAAAGTATTTAACGTGGTTTACCACTACGCGACGCATATCACTTGGCGACGCACCTTTTCCACTTCTCGACCCTTTTACATAAATTAATTCAACCACAACGCTTAAAATCAATTAAAACTACTCGCTATCCGATTCCTCGCTTGATTCTATATCCTTTTCACATGTTCGCGCATTATGACCTGTCTCGCCGCAAACACCACAGCGCCTTCCACCGGTCGCCCTCCGCTTCGACGAACCCCCATTTTCACCTTCATCGGGCGCTGAACGCTTCCCTTTTGCCTTCTCGTCCTGTAGCTGCTGAGATTCCTCAATAGTAAGGGCTCCTCCAAGCTGGACTCGCGACTTTTTGGCTCTCCGGCGCTTAGAAAGTGCCAAATTAGCCTCCTCCAGCATATGCATCCTATCGCGCATAAGGGTCATTTCATGGGCCATTTTGGTCATACCCTTCGCCATCTGGTCTACCGCATCTAAAATCGGCGTCGGAGAGCTTCCTTGATGGGTAGACACCCTCTTTTTGATATAAGTAGAGTGCTTAGTTGTTTGTTGGGGGTTGGACGGCGTTTGAGGGTCGTAGGTACTGGCCGTCCCTGGACGGGATGGGTTAGGTGTAGGCGTCCGGAGACGCACATTCAGCTTGCTAATTACCTCGTCAGGGTTATGAGGTACTAAACCAGATGCGCTGAATCCAGATTTGATGTTGGCTTCCGTAAAAACAGTAAAATGCGCGGCTTTAAAGGCGATAAAGAACTCGAGCTTGGTAATATGGTTTATAGAAGCCTTGATAAATAGCTCGATTTCTTTCGAATAAGCACGTTTTAAAGGCGAATAAAGTGCTATATCGAGAGGTTGGAGCAAGTGCGATGAATGGGGAGGCATACTAATAGTGATAATATCGTTGTCCTGGCAGTATGCCTCGAATTCGGCCGAAATGTGGCTCTCGTGGCCGTCGAGAATCAGGAGGCGGTAGCGACCCTTCGTCTGCGATCTGGTATGTTTATCGAAGTGTTTGATCCAGTCTAGGCCTGTCTCGTTGTTGGTCCAGCCATTGGAAGTCGGCTTGATCACCCAGTCGCCCGGTAAATCGGTTTCGCGGGACCAGTTCGCGAGGTGATATTGGCCTTGAACGATCAAGAACGGCGGAATGCACCAGCCCTGCGAATTAATGCATTCAATCGCCGTTGACCATTCCCGATTACCAGGCTGGACCGACTTCGCCTTTCCACGCCGCTCGGCGCGTGTTACGACGAGTGTTGACCCGATCATGCCCATCATGAAGCCGGTCTCGTCGAAATTCCAGATGTCTTCGTCGACGATCCCGTATTTCGCCTTTATATTCGCGACCAGCGCAAACCAGGCAGAAATAACTTTAGAATCCTCGCAAAGAGCCCTCTGGTAATCGTACCGACGATTCATTTTGGTCTTCAGGTCCGGGTTGCGGTCGATAAAGCGCCTGACCCAGTGCTTGCCGACGCGGTCGCCGCCGCGCGACGCGGTAAGGAGATTAGCCATATCTTCTACACCAGCGAGATCGGGAGGCATCCCTCGGATATCCAGATCAATTATATGCTTGCGAAGTACCTCCTCTTCAGTTGGATTTATTTTACGTCGTTTCGGTCGGATTTCGCGTTCTGAAGTTCGGCCGTGGATTCGATGGCGTAAAGTTGATTCGGGTATGTTGTAAGCTTTTGCTGCTGCTCTTTGGCTTATTTGATTCGGTCCGTTTCGTGTCGCTTGAATTGCTAAAACTATCCGATCTTCTTGGGATTGATTAGGCATTATGGTTGTGGAGGTATTACGCGTTGAAGTTTAATTGTATTGGAATTGAATTGAGGTGCGTCGCCAAGTGATATGCGTCGCGTAGTGGTAAACCACGTTATAAAGCTTTTATAAAATAATACGCTTTATAATTATAAAATATATACTTAACGTGGTTTATTATTAAACGGGCTATATTATTAAGCGAGCTACTTTTTTATAATTTATCATTTTTATATAAATTAATTTAATTATAAAGCTTTAAATTAATTAAAATTACTCGTTATTAAAATAATACTTAATTTTACGTCTTTTTTATATATTCGCGTATTATAACCTATTTCGTTATAAATATCGTAACGTTTTTTACCGGTCGCTTTTCGTTTTAACGAGCCCTTTATTTTACCCTTATTAATTATTCGACGCTTTTTTTTACTTTTTCGTTTTATAGTTCTTATAATTTCTATATAATAGAAGTTTTTTTTAAACTAAACACGTAACTTTTTAACTCTTTAACGCTTTAAAAATATTAAATTAACCTCTTTTAATATATATATATTTAATCGCGTATAAAAGTTATTTTATAAGCTATTTTATTTATACCCTTCGTTATTTAATTTATAATATTTAAAATTAACGTCGGGAAATCTTTCTAATAGATAAAAACTTTATTTTTAATAAAAATAAAATATTTAATCGTTTATTAAAAGTTAAACGGCGTTTAAAAATTATAAATATTAACCGTTTTTAAACACGACGAATTAAGTATAAGCGTTTAAAAACGTATATTATAATAAGGTTAAGGATTAAGAGACTTAATATAGCTTAAAGTAATTAGGCTACACGTAACTTTATAAGGTATATTATTAAAAACTTAATGCTTAGTATTATAAGATAAGAAGATTAAAAATATACACTCTTTTCTTATTATTTACGATCACTTAATACTTTTATACTTAGTTATAAAAATATAATAGGCCGCGTGCTACTTTATACCCTATATAAAGTTAGCGAGTGTTAATCACGACTCCTTCGTATAGGTTATATATTTTTAACATTTAATTATAAAAATATATTAAGCCGCGTGCTACTCTATACTTTATATAAAGTTAACGAGTACCGATTATAACTCTTTTATACGGGTTATATATTTTTAATATTTAGCTTATTAATTACTTTATTCAAGTTATAAGGTATTAAATTAAATACGCTAAATTAAATTTAATATTATTTTTCGTAAAAATAGTAAAATACGTAGCTTTAAAAGCGATAAAAAACTTTAGCTTTATAATATAATTTATTAATACTGTGAAAGGTGCACGAATCTAGGTGATAACGATAGGTAAGGGGTGGTGAAAGGATAAAGCTAACGCTTGTCCTTCTATATTTCTAGGGGGCTTAGGTCTCTATATATATAGGGCGGCGGAATAGAGCCGGAACCGGTACGTAAGCGCCCCGTTCCCTCTGCTCCTGTCACAAATACTTTAATAAATAACTCGATTTCCTTTAAATATATACGTTTTAACGGCGAATAAAGTATTATATTTAAAAGTTAAAGTAAATAAGAAAAATAAAGAAGTATATTAAACGTAATAATACCGTTATTTTTATAATATATTTCGAATTCGGCCGAAATATAGTTTTTATAGCCGTGTAAAATTAAAAAATAATAAAAGCCTTTTTTTACTCTTTAATATATTTATTAAAATACCGAATTTAATTCAAACTTATTTTATTATCGGTTTAATCGTTTAAAATTAATTTAATTATTTAATTACTTAATAAATCGTATTCGCGAAATTAGTTTACGAAATAATATTAACTTTAAACGATTAAAAACGGCGAGATATATTAACTTTATAAATTAATATATTTAATAACCGTCGACTATTTTTAATTATTAAATTAAATCGATTTCGCTTTTTTACGCCGATTAACGCGTATTACGACGAGTATTAACCCGATTATACTTCTTATAAAACCGGTTTCGTTAAAATTAAAAATATTTTCATCGAAAATACCGTATTTCGCTTTAATATTCGCGATTAGTTTAAACTAGCCGGAAATAATATTTAAATTTTTATAAAAAGCCTTTTAATAATTATATCGACGGTTTATTCGAGTTTTAAAATCCGGGTTTTAAAATCCGGGTTTTAATTAATAAAACGTTTAATTTAATATTTACCGACGCGATCGCCGCTACGTAACGTAGTAAAAAGATTAGCTATATTTCTTATAATATTAAAATTAAAAGGTATTTTTTAAATATTTAAATTAATTATATAATTACGAAGCACTTTTTTTCTATTATATTTAATTTATATTATAAATATCGAATTTCGCGTTATAAGGTTTAACTATTAATTCGATAATTTAAAATAACTTAAAAAACATTAACGTGGTTTACCACTACGCGACGTATATTACTTAGCGACGCACCTTAATTTAATTTTAATATAATTAAACTTTAACGCGTAATACCTCTATAACTATAATGCTTAATTAATCCTAAAAAGATTAGATAGTTTTAATAATTTAAACGATACGAAACGGACCGAATTAAATAAGCTAAAAAGTAACAGTAAAAGTTTATAATATACCCGAATTAATTTTACGCTATCGAATTTACGGCCGAACTTTAAAACGCGAAATCCGATCGAAACGACGTAAAATAAATTTAATTAAAAAAAGGTATTTCGTAAATATATAATTAATTTAAATATTCGAAGGATACCTTTTAATTTCGCTAGTATAAAAAATATAGCTATTTTTTTACCGCGTTGCGCGGCGGCGATCGCGTCGGTAAGTATTAAATTAAGCGCTTTATTAACCGTAACCCGGACTTAAAAACTAAAATAAATTGTCGGTACGATTATTAAAGGGCTTTTTATAAAGATTTTAAAGTTATTTCTATTTAGTTTACGTTAGTTATAAATATAAAGGCGAAATACGGGATTATTAATAAAAATATTTAGAATTTCGACGAAACCGGCTTTATAATAAGTATAATCGGGTTAATACTCGTCGTAATACGCGCCGAGTAATATAAAAAAGCGAAGTTAGTTTAGTTTAGTAATCGGGAATAAGTAACGGCGATTAAATATATTAATTCGTAAGGTTTATATATTCCGCCGTTTTTAATCGTTTAAGGTTAATATTACCTCGCGAATTAGTCCCGCGAAACCGATTTACCGGGCGACTAAATAATTAAGCCGATTTTTAATAATTAAATTAATAACGAAATAAGCCTAGATTAAATTAAGTATTTCGATAAATATATTAAATCGTAAACGAAAAGTCGTTACCGCCTCTTAATTTTTAACGGCTACGAAAACTATATTTCGGCCGAATTCGAGGTATACTATTAAAATAACGATATTATTACTATTAATATACCTCTTTATTTATCGTATTTACTTTAACTTTTTAATATAGTACTTTATTCGCTTTTAAAGCGTACTTATTCGAAAACAATTAAGCTATTTATTAAAGCTTTTATAAACTATATTATTAAGTTCGAATTCTTTATCGCTTTTAAAACCGCGTATTTTACTGTTTTTATGGAAATTAATATTAAATTTAGATTCAGCGTATTTAATTTAATACCTTATAACCTTAACGAGGTAATTAAGAAACTAAATATGTGTCTCCGGACGCTTATATTTAACCTATCCTGTTTAGGGACGGCTAATACCTACGACCTTTAAACGCCGTTTAACCCTTAATAAATAATTAAGCACTCTATTTATATTAAAAAAAGGGTGTTTACTTATTAAAAAAAGCTTTTCGACGCCGATTTTAAATACGGTAAACTAAATAACGAAAGGTATAACTAAAATAGCTTATAAAATAACCTTTATACGCGATAAAATATATATATTAAAGGAGGCTAATTTAATATTTTTTTAAGCGCCGGAAAGCTAAAAAATCGCGAATTTAGCTTAAAAAAGCCCTTATTATTAAGGAATTTTAACAGTTATAAAACGAAAAGGTAAAAAAAAGCGTTCAACGCCCGATAAAAATAAAAATAGGGGTTCGTCGAAATGAAGGGCGACCGGTAAAAAGCGCTATAATATTTACGGCGAAATTAGTTATAATGCGCGAATATATAAAAAAATATAAAATTAAACGAGGAATCGAATAGTAAATAGTTTTAATTAATTTCAAGCGTTATAATTAAATTAATTTATATAAAAGGGTCGAGAAGTGGAAAAAGTGCGTCGTTAAGTAATATACGTCGCGTAGTAGTAAACCACGTTATAAAAAACTAAAAAAATAACCCGCTTAATAATATAACCCGTTTAATAATAAACTATATTAATATAAAATTAGTATAAAACTAATATTTAAAGAACTATGAAGGTTATTATTTTTCATTAGCGTTTATATATAAAAATTTTAATAACCCCGGTAACTATAACCTAGCCCGTGATAGTACCTTAAAAATGCCCTATGCCTGTGCCCAAAGAGGCAGCCAGCTACATATAGACTGGCCACAGCGGCCACAGCGCACATCGTGTCACCACATTTTAAGCCACTATTCTCCACAGCGAGCGACCATGGATCGACCTCCGTGTCTTTGGACAAGCTTCACGACCGAGGGCCACGTCCATCCTGATGCATGTCATCATATGTAGTTGTATCGACGTTAACATTTTCAACAACTGTAACTGTAATTTAACAAAATGGCGGGAGACGGAAGGTCAACCTTCTTGATACACCCCACAAGCGAAAACAGAATGGCCTGACCGTCATGACAACAAGGAGTTCTACGTCCCATAATGGGTGGTTGGATTTGGTTGATGATCGGCGGAAAAGCTTGGTTGCTGGAGTAGCAAGCAACTGGTCCAGGAACCGGATTCGCTAATACGATGACGCTAAACCTCGGTGAGAAAAGTCGCCCATGACCGACCACCTCAAAGTAGCAGGTAGGTAGCAAATAGTGAGAGCGAACCAGAGGAGGAGGGGAGAACAATAACAAACCATCTCAGCTGCGAGTCTGCCACAACTGATACGAAGAGGCGCGCCGCCCCCAGAATACGAAGGGCTGATGATTCTGTGTGTCCCCTTCTTTCCTGACTGCACGAGCGCAACATCCGCAGGCATCTTTTCTTAGAAACCACGCAGAACAGTGAATTTGCCAGTACGAGCTCAGGCGCCACAATGCACTGAGAAAGGAAAAGGTGCCATCTGCAATTCTTTGTCCGCTTGCGCCGCACCCCCAATCGAAAAACTGCCCACCCTCTCTCCACAAGGACCGTTTGGAGCCGTTTCATCACGAGCATACCTACACAAACCACCACTCGCATCGCCGCGAACACCGTCCCAAGTGTTGGATTGCCGATCGTCTGGAGAGAGAGATCACGTCCATTGACTCAGGTTGCTTCAATCGTGCTTGGTTGGGCATCTTTTGAGTTTTTTTCTCCAGGGAGGAATCCGCCGCCCAATATATTCCCTCCATTGTTTCGCGTCGGTCCGCATTCATTATTTTTGCATTTACGCCCGGGCTTGGGGGCTGGCACTAAGAATTGATTGATCCCGACTTTGTTTGTCTCACCATCCTCCCGCCTGCCTGCTTAGTCGACCCTAGTTGACTCTCTAACATCAACAGCGCACGCCTGACGCCTCACGTCAAATATTGCCCTCGCTGCTCACTTTATTCATTCGTTTGCGTACGGTACGGTACTTACTGCCTGTACAGTACTTGCGAGAAAGGCGAGTAAGCGGATCGGGCCTGTCCACTCTTTTCCTGTCGCTATCCGTCGCAGGACCGTCTAAGCCGTGGTGGTCTCCAGCAAACCCACCACCGATCCCACTCGAAACTCAATTCATCCCTACCGACAACTCTTCGAGTCGTCCTGTCTTGCCCTGACTGACTTGCTTTGCTGGTCGAGTAATTTACCCGAGGGTACCATTCCAATCCCTCCAGGCCTGTACATTCCCGACCCACCAGAGGGGGCCCTGTCGCTTGCTTGCTATTTGGATTTGGCACGAGTTGGCTGAGCTGCGACGGTTATGGATCGTCGGTACTCGTTTGGCTCTGACGGAGACGAGCACGCCCCCTTGGACAATCCGAACGACCCATACAGCCATTCTTCCCAGAACCAATATCCACCAGCAACTCGCTCCTCTCCCCATAAACATACACGCCGCGAGCCGTCGCAGCCTCGATATTACCAAGACGAACCGCCTTCCACCTCCCGCGACCAAACTCAAGCATCTCCCTCTCGCACGACAACAGCAGCACCCCGCGGCGTACATCGACCTGGTGGCCACCAAGACTCTGCCTACCGACGCTCAAGGGAGGGACGAAGAAACAGCCGCAACTACGAAAATAGTGCAATTGCTGGCGCAGGGACTGGAGCCGCTGCAGGAAGTGCATACGCCGCCGCACAGTCGTCGAGCAGTCCACCCAAACCGCCAACTCACAGAGAGAACAGCAGTCGGTCTGCCTGGAGTCAGGACACGGGCTCCCACGGACACGCGCTTTCCCACATCACACCAGGTGCCGCCGCCATGAGTGGTGGCCAAGGCTACTACGGCCAGCAGGGCTACGACCAGCAGGGCTACGACCAACAATATGGCCAGTCTCAACATCCAGGACAAGCCTACAACAACCCTCAATACGATCAGTCTTATGGCTACGACAATGGATATGATCAGAACTACGCGCACGGCTACGACCCGTCAGCGGCTGCGCGCCCAGACGCCTATGGTGGCGCGCGTGGTATGGACTACCACAACGCCCCCGGCGGCCTTTCCCCCGGCGGCCCCTCGGCCTACCAGTCAGGGCGCAGCACACCAAGCCGAAGCACGCAGAGCTATGCCAGTGACCCTTTTCGAGACCCTCACGCTGCTTACGGACAGCGGTTAGATCCTCGCCTAGGTGTAGTTAATCCTAACGAGATTATGGACGACGGCGATGACGGTCTTGACTATCGTCGCCCGACCCGAAGTAGTATGCTGAGTCTCGGTAACTCGAGCGGAGGAAACGGAAGCAATCGCAACTCCACAGTAGGAGCAGCGGCCGGAGGTGCAGCAGCAGGCGCGATGCTGGGTAAGAACAAGGCCAATTACAATCCTGTCAACACAAAGCCCGGAGACGCTGCGGCAGGATATGACCTGGGTGCTACGGGAAGAGGGGCCAAGGAACAGTCCGACTTCCTGAAGGCCGAGGCCGCGAGCAGGAAGCGCCGGAGGTGGTGTGTCATTGTGATTTTCGGAATCATTGTGCTTGGTGCCATCGCTGGCGGTGTGGTTGGAGGTATTCTTGCCAACAGCGGTAAAAGCAAGTCCGGCAATGGAAAGAGCGCTGCCGAAGACCAATCAGAAAACGGTGATCTGGACATCAACTCGGCTGAGATCAAGAAGTTGATGAACAACCCGGATCTCCACAAGGTCTTCCCAGGCGTCGACTACACTCCATTGAACACGCAATATCCCGACTGCATCCACGACCCTCCTTCGCAGAACAACATCACGCGTGATGTCGCCGTCCTGAGCCAGCTTACCAACACGATCCGCCTCTACGGAACCGACTGCAACCAGACGCAAATGACGATCCACGCTCTGAGACAACTCAAGATGGATCAGGACATCAAGATTTGGATGGGCGTGTGGCAGGACAACAACAAAACCACGAATGCGAGACAACTGTCTCAGATGTGGGACATTCTGGACGAGTTCGGTGACAAGCCTTTCAAGGGCTTGATCGTTGCCAACGAGATTCTTTTCCGCGAACAGATGACAACGAGCGAGCTGGGCAAACTCTTGGGCTCGGTCCGCACCAACTTGACCAGCAAGGGCATGAGCCTTCCGGTCGCCACGAGTGATTTGGGCGACAAGTGGGATTCGGAGCTGGCCAAGGTGTCGGATTACGTCATGGCCAACATTCACCCATTCTTCGGTGGTATCAATGCCAAGGATGCCGCCAGCTGGACGTACAGCTTCTGGAATAACAATAACGGTGCCTACTTCAAGAGCGACAAGTCTAAGAACATCATTTCGGAGACGGGTTGGCCTTCTCAAGGAGGCACCGACTGCGGCACGGACAAGATAACGGACTGCCCAGACGCGTCGGTCGCGGGTATCAGCCAGATGAACCAGTTCATGGAGGATTGGGTTTGCCAGGCTCTTGCTAATGGCACCAACTACTTCTGGTTCGAGATGTTCGACGAGCCGTGGAAGATCCTGTTCGATACCCCCGGCAAGGAATGGGAAGATCATTGGGGCCTGATGTCGGTCGACCGCAAGCTGAAGGATGGCGTCAAGATCCCGGACTGCGGCGGCAAGAAGGTCGGCCCTCCTTGAAGCAGCATGTGATGCTTAAGGACTACATAACAAAGTTTGGAGATGGAAGAAGTCATTTTTTACAGCAACGCAGCAAGCATCTAGACGAGCGGCATCGGGTTACGACGGAGCACAAGATGGATGTCTAATGGTTATATCTGGCGGCGCCGAAGCGCCCCTTCATGGTCATATTACAATGTTCTTTTGGGCGTTCTTGGAAGGTCTTTGTGGATCAAACGTCATCATTGTGGTTGTTGTGTATTATATGCTCATTTGCTTTTTGTTTCTTTCGCATGTTGTCGATGATGCTGCATAGATCGGCAAAAGCCGAGGAGGCGCCTCGGTCGGCGTTTTATGTTCTTGTTGATACGGAACTTTATCCACGAAGGACTGGACGATTCGCTAGCGGCGAAGTGTGTCGCAGAGCCAAGAAAAAGCAGAGGGGGACAGACGGGGAGATAGAAGAAGTGCCAGTCCGTCCCCCCTTTTCTACCAGGAGTTGGGCGTCGCGGCGAAAACGAGGGCTTTTACGTATGAGAGCACCCTTCACAGTACATATAAATAGCTCACGATGGATGGATGGATGGGTGTTGAGTAGCTGTCCAAGTAGATGGGAAATTCACGATACATAGGTTCCTGGCATATCTTTCGCGTTCGGTTCTGGTGATGATGTTTCCTTGTGATAAGAGATCAGAAAGATGCTGCAAGTTTCTGGGTGTTTCAGCTACGCTGGCATCTACCATCAAGCAAAACGCAGGCGGGCGAGGTTGGGGTCTCAATTAGTAGCACCCCAGATCAAATAACCTGGAGAGACCCCGCGCTTCCAGAGACATACATGTTGAGCTGTGACACCTAAAAGCAACAAAGGGTCTCTTCAGAACGTTGCGGCATCTCTTCTTTTCACTCTGGCAAGTAAGGCAACCGTCGCAAGGCCAAGTCTACGTTTTAAGACACTCAATTGCTTTTTTCACTACCTGTTTTCCACGTCGTAAGACCATTAATTAAACGCTAACTCTAGTACATACCTGCTTTTCTTTTCTTTTCTGTGATCTCACACTGCCAATCTGGAGCATCGACAGATGGAAAAAGAATACCAATGCGTGTCCTTACCTTGCTTACCTACGCCTTACCTCCTTCTCCTTTACAGATAGTAGTCGTCTTCGAGATGGGAACCTAGAACCAACCTGGGTGGGGGCACCACCGCCGCGCGGGCCGCCGACGAGCCGCCGCCGTCTTGACCTTCGTCCTCACCATCGTCGTCCCTGCCCCCGAGCTGCGCGCCGAGCTCCGCGCCGACGACCTCCTCGAGCCCGAGGCTGTCGGCGTACATGCGGTCCCAGCGCGCGATGGCCTGCTCGACGACGGGGGTCTTGTTGTCCATGCCCTGCACCTTGTCGAACACGGTCTCGAGACTGGCGTGGGTCTTGGGCTCGAGGGGGTCGAAGATGGCGCCGTGGTGGGCTTCGAGTTGCCGCTGCATGCGCTTGTGGTGGTCCGAAGTCGGTAGGAGGGCTGGCAGAGGGAGGAGGAGGAGGAGGAGGAGGAGTCGCTGCTGAGGGTGTCGTAGGGGGGATACTTTGATGCGGAGGTTGGTTTTGCCGCGGCGGGAGGCGATGGTGCTGGGCGACTCGTCGGATGGGCTCGATGATGCGGCGGCCTTGGAGGCGGGGGTAGGGAAAGCCGCCAGGAGATGATCCAGGGACTCCGCGTCTGCATCATAGTCGAAATCGCGAATGTACTCTTGAGCGTCTTCGTAGTTGGATACTTCATCGTCCTCCTCCTCCTCCTCCTCGTCGCCATCAGCAACAACAGCGCATTCGCTCTTCTTCTCGGCATCAGCACGCTCGAACCCGGCCAGGATGGCGGCGTCGAGCGCGGCGAACCTGGGGCATGACTCCTTCATCTTCTCGTAAGCATCGGCGGACGATTCAGGCTTTCTGTGGTGGCTGGAAATGGACTGACGATCGGCGAATTTCGAGAAACTGTCTGGCCTGGGCTCGGAAACGGGCCGCGGCTTCTTCTTCTCTAGCTGTGCGGTAGTAAGCATCTTGACGCGGTTGGTGGACGGCTTGGATGATGATGAGGAGGAATTGGTTCCTTGCTTGCTTTGGGATGGTGGTAAATTGTCGTAGATCGACGAGCAGTATATATGAGACTTTGGACTTGATCTCTCTCTTTCTGTTAACTTTAGCTAGGACCTATCGAGGTTCTCGAAGGCCTTTTGAGCTTGCGTCTGTTGGTCGCTGTGATGGACTTACCTTGACTTACCTTGTCTGTTATAATGGCTGTGGTAGTTGACAGAAGGGTACATTCTGTAAGGGGCATCTGGGCAGATATATACAGAATAGGTAAACGATACTACAGGTAGTCAAACGTACAACATGAAAGCCGGCCTTGAAAGCAATTATTCTGGGGGTGTATCATAAACCCATTGTCGTAGAGCCGGCTTCGTTTGCTACAATGCCTTTGTAGTCATCCGTCACTCTTTTCTTACTGGAGACTCAGCAACAAAGGATCTGGAAGTTACTTACCCCGGAAAGAAATATTGAGGGGCCGAGTCGAAAAGAACTGGCAACAAGATCCCTTCATCGTCGTTTCCGCAGCCTGTCAATCTTAGCTGACTGGACCTTTCCCACTCCATCAGCCCTATCTCACTCTCTTCCGCCGCACGAGGTGCGCCATCGCTGTTTGTAGGGGGCGGGGACGTTGTTGCAATCGATGTACCAACTTGATGCTTCAATTGCTGTTGACGATGTCCCCCCGTCAGGCTTACGTACCAAAGTGGCGTCTTTCAGGGAAAGCCAGCAAGAGACCCTCAACTAAATTGTAGATGGTAGCCCACGGTAATTAATATTTTGATCTTACTAAGCCTTGTACTGGTGAGGCCTTAAGTCGGCAAGGGATTTACGTATAAGGTGCCACAGACGCATGGACCGAGAAAGACGAGACGCTGTCCTTAAGGGACAGACATCTTCCGATGAAGCCGGTTTAGACTTGACTTACTCAAGCCGCCATATCGGAGTAGTGCCAATTAAGTCATATTGAATGAGGGGTTTTCGTGATGGGGGATGCGACCTTGTTGCATTAGTCGCGGATACTCTAGCTCAGGGGAAGCCAGTGCCGAAACTTTATCCTGACAACTGCCGAAACGGGCAAGTATATACCTCATCTTGAGCTCAGTATGCAATGCGAGTGCTACTTCAACCCCGCCCCCCACGATGCTCTACATTGTCGGTTGACAGACTTTTGTCTACACATGAGCAATCGCCAACACATACTCCGGGATACCCTTAGGAAACAATTTGCAGTACCTCAACATGCGGTTCACATCAACTTTGCTTCGCTTCGCAGCCGCTGCTTTGGGTGCATCAACCACCGCCGCGGCCAAGAGTAAAGCAGCGAAACGTGTAGCCATAGCCGGACTGGTCCACGGACACGTCACCGGTATGCTCCCCGGCTTACTGAAGAGGACCGACGTGCGGCTGGTAGCCATCGCGGAGCCCGATAAAGCGCTATCGCAAGAGTATGCGTCCAGCTACAACCTCAGCTCGGACCTGTTCCACACGGACCTGGACGGGATGCTGCAGGACCAACACCCCGACGCGGTGCTGGTCTACACCACCATCCTCGACCACCGCCACGTCATCGGAGCGGCCGCCGAGTACGGCATCTCCTCCATGGTGGAGAAGCCGCTCTCGACGACGATGGAAGACGCGCTCGCCATCCGCGAGATGGCCCGGAAGCGCAACGTGCACGTGCTGGTCAACTACGAAACGACCTGGTACGCCAGCAACGCCGCCGCCCTGGCCGCGGCCCGGAACGGCTCCCTCGGCCCGATCCGCAAGGTCGTCGTGCACGACGGGCACCAGGGCCCCGCGGAGATCGGCGTGGGGCCCGAGTGGCTGCCCTGGCTGACGGACCCGGCGCAGAACGGCGCGGGGGCTTTGTTTGACTTTGGGTGCTACGGCGCGGACCTGGTGACGGTGCTGCACGGGGGCTCGCGCCGGAGAGCGTCGTGGCGGTGGCGCAGACGAACAAGCCGGACGAGTATCCCCGGGTGGACGACGACGCGACGGTGGTGCTGCGGTACAACGGGAGCCAGGCGGTGCTGATGCCGTCGTGGGACTGGGCGTACCCGCGCAAGGATATGGAGGTGTACGGGACGAATGCGAGCGTGACGACGGTGGGGGCCGGCAGCGTGGTGAGGAGGGCGGATGCGAGCCTGGGGGCGGCCGAGGCGGTGCCCGCGCTGCCGGAGGAGCGCGGCGATCCTTTGACTTATTTGATCGGGGTGCTGGACGGGAGGGTCCAGGACGAGGGGGTTTGACGTCGCTGGATACGAACATGGTGGCGATGCAGATCTTGGATGCGGCGAGAACGTCGGCGAAGACGGGGAAGGCTGTGCAGATTCAGCCACTGCCCTCATGAAGACGAGGTGCTTGGTCGTGGCAACTGTACGGCAGGGCCTAGCACACAGGTTCCTCTATCAATGCCGCGATCCCAATAACAGCCATTTTCCATCGGGTGGTACGTCTGGCTTAGCGGTCATGCGTGTCGGTCCGCACCAAATGATCTGTGTCGAAAGTAGTGTCTTCAGGTGTGAGTTGGCCCTCCGCAGTTATCAGTCACCTTCCCAAGGGGTGAGCTCACTTGTCGGTACAGTGATGGTCCGGCCCATTCTTCAATGATGTGGCCCAGCTTGTTCATCGTTCCCCTCATGGCGGCCGTGTGTTCCTAGAGAATTAGCTACTCTCTAGGGGTGCAAGCGATTCCCCAGAGGGGGCTTGGGATAAGCACTTACCAATTCTTTTTTGGCTTCTTACGTATTCTTGACACATGTACTTATCAATTTCAGTTGAGGACCCCGCCTCCTTCTCCCCAAGCAAGTCAGTCTATAAAAAGCACCAATCCCAAAGTTCCCCAACGCCATGCTTCTTTTCTTAGGTGGCAGATCCATTTCTATAAGTAGTGCGCTGCCAGTGATAAGAAACTATGTCATACTAGCCTGCACTGAAGGTAAAATGCTACGTACATTTACACCGTTGGCGACGGCCAACATGCCATGCTCATGTCCAGTCTGAACCTGGCGACGCCGGTGTCAGCGACGGCTGCGGCGAATCGCCAGAAGGATTCATCGTGTAAGACGGTGTCCTCCTTGCAAATTCCACGTACTCGCCAACTGAGGCTTCTGCTGGGCTCTCGTGTCTGATGCTCGATTCTTTGTCGCAGTCGGTGGCGACCTGGTCTCTCGGCTGGGGGATTCTTCGGGTAAGTTGGGTCTCGTATCCTTGAAGTTCTCGGGATGATCGGCCAACACCCCAACATCGATTACGTCTGGCCCGGGGACGTAGGACATGCGCAGCGAAGACTTAGGCGTCGTGTCTATGTAGCTATCACTGTCGCTCTTGTTCGTGGTGCCGCCGTCGATGGGACTCGTCGCAACGGCGATGCCACCCGGGACGACCATAGACTATCGCGCCGCGACGGCAGGTCGGGCCTCTTCCGTATCTACCGCGGTGGAACTCATAGTGTCGTGGCGGCCAGGAATGGGGTGTTGGTGGAAGAAGTAGTCGCCCTCGAGTTCGACCGGTTTGGTCGGCGCGTCGAGTTCGGTCCAGCCCACAGGTCGATCAAAGGCCCAAGGGAAACCGATAGCTTCCGCCGCGTCGGGCTGCGGGCGCTTGACCTCGAGCTCGGTAGCGTACGGGTTGATCCAGCGCCGCCGCTTGCTGAAGCGACTGAGGATCGGGATGGGCCTCTGGAGCTTGAGCCGCCAGTAGGCCATGAAGCCGGTGAAGACCGCGACCGCTCCGCAGGGGAGGCCGGCGCCTAATCCGATTACCAGCCCGTTGGAGGACGGTCGCTTGTCTGGCGCCGCCTCAGTGCTGTTTGTCGTAGAAGCCGGTCGCGCGGTCTTGTAGTTCTGGAATCCGTCGGCCGCGGAGTAGGTCGGGAGCGGCGCCACCGAGGACGTCACGACTGAAGTGGGGAATGGGCCCGGCGGCTGGGCGGCTGGGGTCGCTAAAGGGATGAGGGCGCCTTTACTGGGGAAGGGAATCATGTAGGAGCCCGAGGGTGTAGGGTTGGACTGGGCTATGCCGATCTCGCCGTTTTCCTGATCAAAGACCACGTCTGTCAGTGGTGGGTTAGCTTTCTTGCCTTATGTCACCTCCTTGTACTGTCAAACAGGATATGGATGTCCGGTCGAGAGGTCTCACATGCTGATCGAATGAAAGCCTCGCCAAGTCCAAATGTAGGCCCCCCTTTGACGACGCCGAATTGGCATGTAGGGGTTTGGGGTTCATTAAACATATCTTTTGAGACTCGTTCTGTGTCAAGATCGTTGGGCAGCACCAGTGAAGACATGGAGACGTTGACCCTCGCCCCGGTCGAAGGCGTCGTGCCATCTGCAGCGGAAAACACGAAGGAGAAGTACGCGGGGCTGTTGCCCATGTGGCATGGTATGGTTGCCGCCCCCTCGCGGGAAGTGTCCGGCGTAGCCCCGACCTCCTTGTAGATGGCTTCGACCAGGTCGCCCGGCAGGTGGATCTGGCTCGCGCCCATGACCATTTCCACGAGCAGCGGCTGGGCACCAGAAGCCAGCACGTCAGTGCCAGTAACGCTCACGGCCCTGACGGAGCTCAGCTCAACACCCAATCGGCCGTCCTTCGTCTTCTCGAGCTGGAGTGGGTACGTCTTGAGGCGCGTCAAGGTGCCCCGAAACTTTTGCGTATCTACCCCTCCGAATAACAGGGAACCAGCCTTTCCAGCTGTAGGTGCTCCAGTGGTTAGTTGGCCCTCGTCATGAAGCAAACCAAGCAATGAAAGAGATCGAGGGTCGTCCTTCCATCGAATCAGGAACTATTCCACGTACGTACCCAGCTCGCCCAACCATACACTGTACGTACTCGTCGTCGTCAAGCCGGCTGCGGCGAACGCCGCGGTCAAGGAGGGGCGCGAAGTATTCTCCGTCTTCATGACCCCGCCAAGGCCGACGAACGCGTGTTCTCTCGTATCGCCGGCGTTGGCACCAAAGGAGGCGTTCACGACTCGAGCGTTGCCTACCTGCCATGTATCCGTGAAGAATTGACCGTGTGCGCCTTGGGGGTCTTGCACGGTATACCTTTCTTTGCCTTCGGAGCTACTGGAAGCAATTGGGTCATCTAGATAGATAGATGGAGGCAAGCCTTCTATTAGCCAGCCGCCTACATGTCGCGTTTCTTCCCGAGATCAGGGTTGGGTCTCTGTCTTATAGGTACCATGCGGGCAGCCGTCCTCGTGGCATGGCGGCAAGGATCCGTCGTGCAACGGCACCACGCTCAAAGTAGTGGAGCTTATCCCCAGCTCGATCTTCTGCTGCGGCGTCCCGATGCCGAACTCAGCCGTGTACGTTAGGTTCGGCCCGGCGAGGCGTATGGCCAACTCGTTCGTCATAGCACCAGCGGCGGCGTTGGCTCTTCGGTTTGGGCCGTCTAGGCGTGGGGCGGATGTGGGAGACTCGTTGCCGTGAAGGGTGCGCAGCTCCTGGGCTCTTGGCCGCGCTTCACTGGCGGCAAAAGAATGGTTGCGACCAGCGATTGTCGCATCACGCTGTCGCTTGTTCTGGTAAGGAATAGGAAGGCTACATGGAGGCGTTGGGATTGTGAAGGTTGAATGTATGGATACGGGCTTCGTTTCGCTTAGCAAAAAGGAAAGGTAATTTGCCGGATCGTCGAGAAGTCAAGTCCCTCAGCTGGCAAATGTTCTGGGGTCGGAGATTTTGGTATCACACACACTCTGGACACCTATCCTGCAGCATAACATGATCGAATATACATATGGTAGGTAGATTGGGCATATGGGCTCTGGCGGACTTCGATCTGGGTAGAGGCGATCTTCTTTGGCGACCAACATGCTTTCCGCCCCAAGGCCAGAGCCGTGATGTGGAAATTCTATTGGCCTGTGACATGACATGATCAGCGCCACGCATGATTTTTATCCTGCAGTCTGCAGTCATAATCAAAGCCGACAGCATGGCAAACAAACATCTTCCCCGGCTCATACGCGGCTGGTACGGGGGCCATGACCTTTGCAAGGATCCACCGACAGGGCCCATGATCTGGTTGCTGCTATGCAAAGGGGAATGGCAGAAAGCTCGCCAATTGTATCACGATTCAGAGCAAGGATTCGTTCACCGGGCCTGCTGCTAGCGTGGCAAACAGGGGTTTGTAGCAAACTTGTCCGAGCCATCCCACGAGATGGTAATTCGGGGCGACATGATGGCGTCGGTAGTGCGGTCCGGCCTCTTTCGATACGAGTTGTTTGCTTGAAAGCTAAGCCCCGAAATCATGCGGTTGGCAAATTATGACTAGGTACCATCTCACCCAAAGCCAGATGTACTTGGAGAAGGTAAAGCAGGATTGAGACCAGTGACTGCTGAGCATGTAGCAAGGGAATCATCGCATCCAGGTGGACAGACTGATCAACTCTTTCGGGGCCCAAGTCTACCTCATTTGACTCTTTGTCATTGGACGCCACTTGTCGACGAGGTATGGGGGTACCGTGGGTTGACGAAGACATTGGCTCCGGACTTGGCGATGCGTGTTGCTGGCTTCTCTTGGCAAATTGGAAGGTATATCGCACAAATAATTCAGTGATTGCTTGCTTGGTGCGGATGCCGATATTGTTTCTTGGCGCATCGACTGGAACCGCGAAAGCCCCTCTGGTGTCACAACATCTAGTTCTAGCGTATACTCCTATAACGCATACTGATTTTGCTAGCGCTAACCCAAATACTATGGCAGAAGGCTATTCTGACTTCACTTTGGCTGGTATGAGAATGGAAGGGCACAATTAATCCTCAGCCTTCGGCTTTGATTAGATAGGTGGATTGCCTTATCTCCGACGGGCAATCACATGCATGGATGGTATGTACATGTTTGATGTAGCAGCTTTACGAATCGTGCATTTGCTCAATTGGCGACTGATGAGTTATTGCTTTCTATTTCGTGGCACTTAGAGGTTCGAATGGCAGAGTCATGCACTTGGGTCAAGATCAGTCGCGGACAGACAGCTTCGGCCAACTGATCTTACGTGCATATGGAACCAAGACGTTCGACTGCATCTGGTCGAAAGCACAAGCTTTTATTTACAATCTGTATTTTGAATTCGGGACCTGTCTCGGATACTGCTCAAGGCTACTCAAGCACATTTTGCTCTGCAAACATGGCCAAGCTATTAAGGAATCAGTATAAACTCAATGAGACTGCTGGACCTGGCACGTATACGGTTTCTTGGCACAAGACTGGATAGTAGGATTAAGTAAGTCTTCGAAGTTCTAAGGGAGAGCCATGCACTTGACTGGGCTTTACATAGGCACTGGCCCGACCTGATCAGCATTTGCCGGCTCCGTCATCTCAGGGCCTCATCCATCATGCCGTCTCCACCTATCTCACGAGAGTCCTTCCAGCACACCCGGACGTCTTGAAGAGGCATCTAGAGTTCACACGCGCCAGTGAGTGCGCCGACGGCATACTGACCATCACGCAGATCAAGCTGGGCCGCCTCACGAGCCACCTGAAAGTATAGTACGCGCAGAAGCGCAAGCTGCGGGTCCTCGTCCTCGTGGTGGCGACCGACCTCACCAAGCCCGTCGGCCCTTCGATCCCCACCACCGACGGCTGGTTCCTCCAGCCCCACCCACCCCACCCGAAACCCGACTTCGACGCCGTCGGGGCCCACAAACCCGACCCGAACTGGCTGCCGGCCATCATGGACGGCGAAACCTTGCCGCTAACACGCCATTAGCTTGTCCTCAACCCCGTGGGCGGGTTCCCGCACGAAGACATCTCGGACGCCTGGAACCGTCTCTTGCCTCCCGGCGACGACCGCATGGACGCCATGTACCTAGCCGTCATGGCCGACATCTTCCCTTCGCTGTCCGACACGGGCCTGCGCAGCGGTGGCATGTGGGACACACGCGCCCACTTCCGCACGCTCGAGGCGTGGGTTGCGTAGCGTCCGGGCGAGCCCGCGGTGCTGCGTCATCACACGCTGGCGGCGGTGCGGCGCGCCGACGTGTTCAACACGACGGTGACGCACAATGTCGAGTTCATGCGGCGGATCGAACCCGGGGGCCTGCGTTGGGTCTTTACGCGCGTCGCGAGGAAGAGGGCGCAGGGCGGGCGTGTGAATCTTGACGTCTCTTTTGCGACGACAATGTGGAGCTGCTGGTCACTGCACAGCAAGTTGTTTTGGTGGTGGAGGCGCAGAGGAAGTTTGGCGGCGGCAGCGGCAGCGGCAGCAGCAGCCGCAAGGCCAAGGCGAATTTGGTTGGGTGGCGGTCTGCCGGGAAGAGGAGGTGAGGCGAGGCGATTAGAGGATGAGAAGGTAGTCGGGTAAGCGCATTTTATGTCAATTCGAATGCGATCTATAAAGTATTTAATAAAATATAACCCTTATCGGCTAACCCCCCCCCTCCCGTTAACCCTTTAAATAAATATTACTTAAAAATTAAAAAATTGAATTAAATAAATTATTTTTATATTTTACGCTAGTAACTCTTTATTAAACGCGTATAAATATAAAAACTATATTTTAATAATTATTTTATTTAATAAAATATTTAAAGAGATATTTTTATATTAAAAACATTTATTATTTAAATATGCTTTTTATTATTTATTTTTATTACGTAATACTTTTATATTTTAATATTTACTATTTATTTTATTAAAAACCTTTTCTTTTATTATAATTATTTAAATATTATATTTAAATAATATCTTATATTATAGCGTACCTTAAAAAAAGGTCCTTAATAACCTAACTAATTAAAATAAGGTAAGGTATACGAAAAATAGCCCGAGCGCTACTTAATCTTTCTTTATATATTTAAATAAAAAATCGTTTTAATAAAACTAAACTTTTATTTTCTTTCTTTATTTTTTTAGTTTTTTATAATAAAATAATAACTTATAGCTTTACCTTTCGAATTATTATAATTATAACATCTCTTTTAAATAAAAAGTAAACTTTTACGAATTTATACGGTGTTTTTAAAAGTATTTAAAAAAATCATAATAAATTTTTTAAATTTTAATATAAAGTCCTTAATTTTTCTTTATTTCTTTTATTATTTTATAATTAAAACTTTATACTTTCACTTATTTTATTTAATTATTATTAATAGTACGCCGTATGCCGAAGGCTTTCGGTATATCTACCTAGTTCTTCGTGTAATAAACCGTGCCGAAGCTGGACTAAAAATACACGCTGCCAATATCGTAAAATCTACCTCACGTGCTCGACGTTACCATGCTGGTTCTTACCCACCAGCCTAGTAACCCTTGCTTTAGGGCCTAAAGAGAGATTATTCAGGTTCGGGTGGTCCCCCAATCTCCATTGCTAACTTATACAGCGGCAGTCGACCGGTCCGTAGAAGCCACTTTGCGATAACCTTCGCCGTATCTTTTTCTATAGTAAACGCCGCTAAATCGCGGCGAGTTCGCAACGAATTAAGTGCTAGCTGTCTTGCTAACTGCTCTTATCTTCCCTCGAAATCTTTACAGTATAGGATCAGGTATTCGGCTGTCTCCCGTCCTTCACCGTAGTTATATAGCGGCGTCGGGACGTCTGGAACCCGACAGGTAAACAGGAACGACTTAAGCCTTATTCTTCCAGTGCGTGCTTATATTAAAACCGATGTTTCGTGCTTAAGCATATCGTCGTAACGACGGCACGCTCCCTAGTTTAGCGGCGATTTTATAGCTAGTTCGCGGCGGCTTCGCGTCGGAGTAACGGCATAAAACTATCTTTATTCCCATTTCTCTTTGAGCGCTTATTTAACCGTTTAACTATTTAATCATTGTCTAGCTAACGTTAATTAAGCGTCGCTTAGCCATAAAGTCGTGGGGGCTTCGTTAATAACCCTTTAGGGTCTTTTTTATCTCCTTTTCCTTACGCTACGTTCTTTATTAATAATCTCTGCCGCTTTTATATAGGCGCCGCGTAAAAGTTATAGCTTCCCGGTAATCTCCGTGCGTATCTCGAAACTAGCTGCCCTCGCATTTAAATAAAAGTCGAGGGGGGGAACTGCCGTTTTAGTTTCTAAGTAATATTAGGGGGTCGCCTTATATGCCCCTATTACGGTCCGGAAATAGAAGTTTTGGACTATTATAAGGCTAAAGGCTGGCCCTTTTTCGATATCGCCCACTCTATACTAAACCGACGCTCCGTACGCGAGTACGCTACGTATTACCTTCGTATAAAGCTCCTTTGCCCTTCGTACCGAACATCCCTAAGCTGACGCTGCGAGCCTAGTAAGAGCTAATATTTAAGTTACCATTTTCGCTTTAATTTTTAAAATATAGTCCTTCCATTATAGCTTTTAATAGAGCTAAACGCCGAGGAATCTCGTAAAAGTTACCGGCGTTATAGCAGCGTCTCCGAGGCGTACCTGCAGCGTATAGGCTTTTCGCGCTCTAATAAAATAAATAAGCTCGCTCTTTTTAAGTTCGAACTCTATCCTTCTCGTACGTGCCCAGCGGCTATAAGTCTCCTAGGCTTTTTTTAAGTTTCGGTAATTCGTAACGTAGTCTAGCTCTACGGTAATAAGATTCGTATTATCCGCGAATTCGACGATAATAAGCTACTCGTACGCTTCTAACTCCTCGTATAGTATAGCGATATAGAGAATAAAAAGGATCGGTAATAGCGGGGAGCCTTGCGAAACACCAGCGCGGAGCTGGATCCTCCTTAACGACTTACCGTCGAAATAAAGGTGGACCGATCTGTCCGTAATAAAGCTCTCGACCCATCGGCAGACCTAATCCGGCAATCCCTTCTCGCGAAGTGTAGCAATTAGTCTTTTATGGTTAACTGTATCGAAAACGCCTTTAATATCGAGCTGAAAAAGGGAAGCGACGCCCTTTTATTATTACGTTATACGGACGACGTCGATAATTAGTCAAATAGCTAGCTCAATAGACCGCTGCGTCCGGTTTCCTATCTAACCTTTAAATAAAAGCGAGTACTCTTCGGCTATTCCGGTAATTCGCCGGTTTATAACTATCTCTATTACTTTCCCGACCGTACTAAGTAATAAAATAGGTTTTTATCCACCAAGTGTCTGCTTTTCGGTTACTGTTTTATTTGGCTTTGAGATCACAATAACCTTTGCCGTACGGAAACGTTTAGGGAAGTAGGCAAACCGGAAGTTCGTTATCGCTAAGCCGGCTAACGTCCGGAAAAAGGGTTCCCTACACGCTTTAAGGAAACTAAGAGGTAAAAAGTCTTCCCCTAGAGCTTTCCAGGGTTCCGTTTACTTAATAATATCTCTTATTTCCTTAACCGTTACCTTTACTTCGATAGGGGTAAGGCTAAGGGCGTAATTCGGTACGGTATTTAAGTCCGTAAAGTCGGCTTCTAGGTTAAAGAAAAACCTTTCCGAAAAGAGCGTAGCTTTCTCGTCGTGGCTTCGCGCCTCGTTAACAACTCTTTCGCTACGTCGTAATTCTGGGATTCCCGCTGTCTATAATAGCGTCCAGCTCCGTAATCGGGCCCATCGTTCGAGCGACTAAAGTGTTTTAAAATCGTGGGAGGCAGCGGCGATTACGTGGCGCTAGCTTTTCGTTTTCGCTATTTAAACGATTCTCTCTAAGTCCGTTTTCGACTCGGTATATTAATTCTAAGTATATTGCGAGGGTACCGCGAAATAGGCTTAGTATCGTTATTTCGTTATAGTCTACGCTTTTTAAACTTCCGATAACTATTAAAGCGTACCTTTACTAGTATAAAGGGTCTTTTTTAGGGCTACTATGTCGGTAATCTTTTATAGGTCGCCTATAAGGTTATCGATAGCTTAATCCAGTTTTTCCGGGCTTATTAGCTCGGCGATATCGATTAAACGTGCTTCGGCTTCCGCCCGTGCCAACCCTTTATTTAATATCGTTTAGTTTTATCCCTCTGCTTTCGTTTTATTACCTCGTAGTAAGTTAGCTTTTAGTTCGACGCGGACAACCTGTGCCCTATAGTTAAAACCTTTTAAGCCAGGGTCTCTTTTATATAAAATTATCGTTCCTCGTGTTACCTAGGCCAGGTTTAGCGTAGAATCTCTTTATCCGTGGCGTCGTCTCGTAATTTCTCTATATGGCGTAGCTAGCTCTAAGTTCCATTAGTCCGTAAAAATAAAAAGGTTGTCTGCTCCGTACGATTTCCTGCCATACACGTTTTAAAGCGAATGGTATATATTAAAGTTTTCGACGAGTAAGTGTCGCCCGGGGTACGAGATCGCATCGAGGTCGCTTAGGGGGCTCCGCTATCGAAAAGTTTCTTAAATTAGCGAATATATAAATTATATAGTAAAGCGGCTACTTTTTCCCCTTAATATCGTAACGGCAGCCTAATCGGGGCCTGCCTTAATCTTTAACTTAGCGATATCGAGGCGTTTATATATATAGATAACCGCTCGGCCCTCGCCGTAAATTACTCGATACTTAACTGTTTTTAAGTAGTACGCGGTCTATGTGCGGAGGTTCGTTTATATTTCTTATAGTGCTAATATATTATACTCTTTTTAGTTAATTAAGGTAAATATCGTTATTACCTTTAATATTATAACGTTCCAATATGCTATTTATAAACTTATAATTATAAAATTATAATAATATCCTGCGCTAATAAGGAAGCGACGGTACCGCGCCGGCTTTACGAGCGTGTCTCTCTGCCTTAGCTGCTCGCTATTGAATCGAATCGCGGGCGGCCTTTCTTCCGCGAAACTACTATATACCCTTTTCTATCGCTAATAAGAAGCGTTGTCGGTAATAATAAACGCCTTATTTCTGCCGAACTGTCGCCGGTGCTACGGACTTCGAACTAGCGAAGCCGGTGGGCATAAGCTTTTTTTACGCGTTCTCTCTATTAGATCGCTACGGGGCAGCCGCGATCCCACGCCGTATATTCCCTGCCGTAATTAATACAACGTTTCCTGCCTCGTAGTCCTCTCTGGGGGCACTCTTAGTCTCCCCCAAAGTGTGCTACTGTAAAACAGTAGCCACATCGCTACTGCTTCCGACAATACTTAACTACGTAGCCGTAGCCGTAATAACGGTAACACTATTAAATACGGAAGCTGGCGTTATACGGTTCGTAGTCGAAGATCTCGGAATCCTATATTAAGCCGTTGTCGCACAAATCCTTCGCAGTTTAAATAGAGCTCGTATACAGGATAAGGAAGGCGTAACGTATTTCGGGATTCTTCGGCAAGCTACGTTTATATTTTAAAATCTTTTTCGGGTTATATTTATCTGCGAGTAAGCTACGTAGTAACGCGGCTTCGTCGTGGGTATCCCGTAGCTTTTTCGCTGGGACCCTTTTCGCGATAACTGCGAGTTCTTTATAAGTAAGCTGCGCGTTAATCCTAAAAGCGTTTAAAACCTATTTATTATTCTTTACATATTTCTTCGCCTCGTTTTTAAAAGTAAGGACGATATCGCCGCTAAGTAATTTTCTCGCTACGATAGCTTCGTTATACCCGATTACTGTATTAACGCTCTGCACGATATTTATTGGCCTCTTTTTCTAGATATCGTTAAATTAATCTACGTTTTTAATTATTACTTCGCGGTTTCGGCGGGCTGGGACGATAATTTTCGGTTACTAGGCAGTAGGATCGCTGCTACGCGGCGTAGATATAATTTAAGCCTAAGACTTAATCTATATAGTTTTAAGATCCTGCGTAGTTTAAGCGATAGTTTCTCCGACTATTTTTCACAATTCCCCGCGGATTATTAGCGCGTTATCGTCGTTATCGAAGTATAGTCGTAGTTCGATCGTTTCGGTACGAAATTCCCTAATTACTTAAAAAAATCTTTTCACGCTCACTACTAAAGGCTACTAAATTAGCGATTAGTTTCTCTAAATGCTTTAATCCTTCTTCGATACCTCTTCTCGAGCCATTTTCGCTGCTAGGACGCGTCTAAAGCGTTTAAAGTCCTTGGTTGTACGCCGTGACGTTGCTTCGCGGGTAGTACTGGCTCTGCGCGAGTCCGGCGCGACCGGTGTCAACAACCATCGGATCATCCATCGGATCATCCATACCGTAGCGCCTTGGCTGCGTCCCCTCGATAAAGGTTCGGCTAGGTCAATTCGACCTCGTAGATTTAAATAATAAAGTTTATTTTCGATTATTCGATGGTTCGACCGAGTTATCGATCTTTTCCCTTTCCTGCCTTGTTCTATTTTATTTAATTTTATACTAAGTTTTAAATCTTACCGATTTAAATAGGAAACTACGGAATGTATAGGTTATTTAAGGGGGGCAGCCGATAAGGGTTATATTTTATATCTTAATCTACTTATATACACGATAAGAGGGAAACAGCTTTAATATATAATCCTTAAGGCACACCTGATTCGAACTGTTGCTTTTTGTCTTTGGCACCTACTGGGCCTGCGTCAAGTACTTTAGGTCTTGTCAATTGAATGCAAGACCTGATCGTAGGTGCAATCCGCAACCCGGTCATGCTTCCAATTGCTCTTGCTGTCCGTCAACCAGGCCGAGCCCGTGAAGTTTTTGAATGCTTATCATTTCGCAACCATTCTGAGACCTGAACCGCATCGTATCCTTGTTATTTTGATGCCGCTGCACTCAAAACGCCTTGTGGGATGGATACCAATGTCGCACCGTGACAGATAGACCAAGGCCAGAATTTCCGCTCGTGTTAACATCAATTTTTTCGTCCATGCCAGATAGCAATCACTCGACTACATGAACTGGGGCTTTTCATGTCAACATGTCCGTATATTTAAAATCTTGCACATACACATCCACAGCGAACGGGACGTATGCAGCTGTGCCAAAGTAGCCGTTGTAACCAGATATGTCCAAGTCAACTCTGGACATATAAAAAAGAACGTGTGAGTGAGCAAAACATGCAACAAGCACGCTACCCGTTGTTACATCAAGGGAAACAGAAATTCAGAGGTGCTGATGTCTCTAGAGGACTGGTCACACCTGGAGCGCCAAGTCAAGTGGGAGAATGACACGGGGGATCGTATTACCATTGATTCTGATTATACCGCTCACGAAGGGCCAAACTCCATACCATGGATACAGGTTAGATTCAATCTATCCAGAACAGCACCCATGGCGCTTAGCTGTTATGCCGACCACCCTGAACAATGCTGCTATTTGGACAGATCGTCATGCCCTTAGAGTACACCGCTGCGGTAAAGCTGTCGCCAATATCTTCAAACAGTAATACATGTATGCAGATGATTTTTCAAGGCCATCACTCCTATTGGCCGTCGCGTAATAGTAATCACTAAAAGTGCAGGCTCACAGTGGCTCAGAGCGTACGTGTGTGGTAGTCATTCCTGGCTCTGAAATAGGACTGTGTTCCTCAAAAAAAGCTGCACATCTGCCTAGTTGAACGTGTGGCCTATGGAGGGGAAGGAGAATAAAAGGCCAAAAAAAGTATCCAATCCTATCCTCATCTAGGGGGACATATACTAGGGGAGGCAAGTCCCTAGAACAATGGCCACACCTCATGGGGCGTAGGGTCGGAGGGCCTGTCACTACTGTGTAGTGTAGGGCCTGAACCATCACTTGCACCTGAGTGAGTAAACGGAGGGCCCGTGTCCATCTTCACATCAAGCTTGGGATCATTTAATCCAGACCGATGCGCATAACAGCTAGGCCATCATGCCACACCACCCTTTGATGGAAAACTGCTGCAATTAAGATAGATAAGCCTACCCCTTCAGGTACTGAGCTGCCCCAAGCTGCCCCAAGCTCCCCCAAGTTTACGCTGATTGGCCCACTGCTCTATTCAATGTTGCATACCCAGCTCCACAATAATCAGTTCTATAGAACAGCAGCCCGAAGTGCTGCAACAACAATCACACATCAAGATGCGAAGCTGATTTGCACTTGCACTTCCTCCCACATTGCAAGATCAGAAGAGAAAAAAGTTGACTTGGCAAGGTCAATTTTCTTTCCTACCACACACATTCCCTCACCTTCTCACAGAGGACCACTTTCCACACCTGCCTTCTGCTTGTTACAGAAGGCCATCCACCACCTGCACTTCTTCCCACATTGTAACGGAAGGAAGGTAAACCGTTTAATTGACTTGGCAAGTCAATCTGGTTCTTACCACACACTCCCCGGCCGCGTCACCAAGGCTCACCAACCACACTTCCTTTACCTTGACACAGAGAGCAACCCACCACTTGGATTTTTCCCACGTTGCAACCGCACAAGGGAGATAGAAAACCGCTATCTCAAGGGCCAGAGGGATCTTGTTCCGTCACGTTCTATTTGTTTTTCTCGTTCTCGTCACAAAACCAATTCATCTGTTGCACCTCTCCATCAGGCACAGTCATCCCCTTCAATTGTACATCATCACATAACGCAATTGAGTTCACACCACTGCTGCAACAATGATTCAGATCATTGCTTTACCTGAAGGCTTCATAGGCGAAGCACTTCGTGTCCACCAATCGTCAATTGAGCACACCATCCTGTCCACCCATCCGAGCGTGAGCCGTCTCAACATGTCGCGCACCCATGTCAACCTCGTCGTGCTTTTTCAAGCGCTCCATCGCACGCAACAACACCGGCTGCTCACACATCGCGTCGATGAGGATGTTGCCACCGCTTTAGGGCATGACTCACCTGCTGGTGCCAACGCAGTCGCGCGGATAGTTGACCACTACACCGCGGCCCGACTCGAGTTCAATCGCCAGAACAAGGCGGCTGACAAGTATCATTACCGAAAGCACCTCCACGTCCTAGTCGACGAGGAGATCCGTTGGCGCCTGACTTGTGGCCAGAACGCGCAGCAGGTTACGCCCTCCATTAGCCAACACGAAGCCAAACAGCGCTACGTAGGCGAGATGAAGCAAGTGATCAGCAACTCGTTCAAGTTCCTGTTGGAAGTTAGACTGCCTGACCTGACCAATCCTCACCACAGTCCCCGCAACGATTCCTTCGGTAAATTGAAGGATGTTGGTTAGTTACCCCCTCCGGATTTATTTCCCTAGTAATTTAACACTGGATGAATGCTGACTCGTTTGCTTACAGACCTCAGCATCGAGATGTTGCCGATGCAAGCCATGGACCCTCCCGTCCGCTACCAGGACATCCCGAAGCCCAAGTCCAAGAACTTCGGTGTTACTGCTTGGCTCAAGGACTTTGAGGCTAGAGGCGCTGCCGAGGCATCGAAGAAGGCAGCTGGTAGGACCGCAGAGCAATCCTCCCTCGACGACGGCCACAATGGCGGCGCTGGACCATCTCGCCGGTCTGCCTCTCCGCCCCCAGCAACGACAACCGCCCTCGCGCTGCCAGCGAGAACTCCCTTTCGTCCACCTCCATGGACAATTTGGATGCTAGTGGCGACTCTCAGATGGCGGGTGCCATGGTCCCTCTCCCGGCCTCGGGCATCAGCGACAAGGAGCCCTGCACCGAGGAACAAATTGCGGCTGCCGATTCCCACCGCGCCGCTGAGGAAGCTCTGGCTGAAGAACGTCGCCAGAGCCAGGAAAAGATTTCGGTGTTGGAGGCCGAGGTCGCTGGTTACAGGAAAGCAATGGATACGCTGACCAGTGGCTTCAACGACATGAAGGTGGAGCGGGACCATCTCGCCGCGGAGAACCCGCAACTTCGTGAGTCGGAGAAGACGGCTCGCAACGACGCTCGCGAGGTCCGAGCCTTGGCCGACCAACGCGAGGCCGAGGCTCGCGCCGCCCACCACGTCGTTGAGGGGGAGAACCGCGTCCTGCGGCACCAGGTGGACACGGTGCACCAGGAGCTCCGCATCACCACCCTGGTCGCGGAGCGACACGAGCGCGAAGCCCGCGCCGCCAACCACCTCGCGGCTCAGCGCACGGAGGAGGGCCGCGTCCTCCGGGATGAGTGCCGCGTCCTTCGGGAAAACAACGACCGGCTCCACGCCGAGTACCAGGGACTGCTCGGATTGGTCAACGAGCGCGATGTCGAGCTCATGGACCACATACGCAACGGCCGGGAGCGCGCTCTCCAGCAGTTCCGCGAGGAGCGTGAGGCCGAGCAGCGTGCCCGGCGTGAGCAGGAGGAGATGGAGGAGGCTGCTCGCACCCTCCTTGCTCTGAGCCGTCACCGTGATTAAGCTGGCTGGCTGTCTCGCTCGTTCTCGCCCCCCAGGCGAAGGTTTTGTCCTTGGTTGGTTCTCTTTCTCCCACTGCGAGAGGCTTTGGCTGTTCGATACGACGACGCCGGAGAACGATTGCTGTTTGGCTGGAGTTTAGGAGCGCCTTTTGGTTTGGCTTTGGGATTTCTTTTGTTGTTGGATTACGGTTGATACCCTGTTGGCGGACAGATTTGGTCCTGCTCTCGCGTTGTTTCATGGCGCAACTTGATACCCTCCTGTACGGATAGAACGGAATACTATGATATGTGAAACCCATAACTGTGCACTCTCGTGGTGATCTTGTTGGATTAGGAGTACTGTTTTCTTTCTATTTTTTCTATAGAAGGTCGTCATACTCCTGTGATGCTTACTACACCTTTCTCAAGGAACACTTGTAATCTCTCGACAGAAAGGAACTCATTCAGGGTCACTGCCACCACCAAACGCAAGTGAAAGAGGACCTGTTCTGCAGATCGAAGATCTAGGCCCGAGTATGAAGCACGAGGTCTTGGCATGTATCATGGAAGATCTGGACGATGGGAAGGGGGGCACGACGCCCATTTGGAAGACTTTCGTCTACCCCGTAGCCATGGGATACACGTTTGACAGGCCGATGGATTGCACCCATACGCGGGAGGCTGGGCGTTTCTGGAAGGATGAAGATGGCAAATACCATCTCTAGGCGGAAGCTCGGCAGCTTCACCAAGAACATCTTCTCCTGCATGGGATGCGGCGCAACGGTGGTATTACACAAGAACCCCCTTCCCAACAACAACACCGACAACATGACGCCCGGCTGGAACGAACCTCATGGCGGCACTATTGCCTTTAACAGCTCGTGCAGGATCCGGCCGCTTCGATCGACCTGTTTGAAGTCGTAGAGCGCCTGAGGACCGACAATGTCAAGGCGCAGATGTAAACCTCCCATTCCCTCGCTATGGTATTCTCAGCCGCAATGTGGCACTATGTGGCTATATATACGTCCATTCGTCTTCAAGAGACTTGTATATTAGCTCGATAATGATGCCTTACATGCGTCAAGAAGGTAGGTAAGTAGCTCTATGTGTCTTGCTGGCCCTACTCGCAATGGAGATAATGGTCGTATCAAGCAGCCTTTGAACATTGCCCACGCCAGAAGGGCCGAAAAAAGATGTCAAGTATCTTCTGTTCTAGTAATACTCGAACAGTAGCTTCATGGTCTTTGAGATTATTAGATCACGTCGAGGAACATTGAGGGAAAGATGCAGTGGGGAATGGATCTGGCAGGTATGTAGCTGTCGCACTCCGAAAGCCATATTGAAGGGGAAGGATTGAGCTTCATGGTTACTCGAAAGATAGCTGGGATGTCCCTTCGTGAGTATGGAAGAGAAGATGTTGGCCCTGGTTGCGATAGCTGTCTTGTTTCTAGCATGCTTTGTGGTTTACGTTTGGATGAGGGTGTAAGCTGGCCAATGTCGATGACATGGTCAAAGACAAGTTCACCATGATGATTACAGGTAGCGATGTCTTGTTTCCATTGAATGGTTCATAACTTCGTTTCATTATGTCCTACTCAGACGAAAGCCATCCGAGTCTCAGTACTACTGTTGGTACAAGCAAGCGGTCTTCTGGACCCTTGCACTCCATGATCTCGTGAGATCCCTTCGTTCCTATCCCAGTTCCCATGTTGGGGTATCTCAAGGTCGCTCCGATGCGACAGTCTCAGCAGACTCAGGCAATCTCTCCTCCGCGCCTGGGTAGGCCTCCGTGTGCTTCCCACGCGACCCCTTCGTCACGCCCTCGGGCAGATCCGCCCCCATGGCGCGCACAGGGTCACCCCCGAAGCACCCACGCCCTCGAGTCCCGACCCGACATGCTTGCGAGTGTGCTGCCCGTCGTGGCGGATCTCGACGTTCTCCTGCCCCTGCATCGGCTTGCCGTAGCCCTGGTAGACGTCCTGCGACGTGGCGCCCGTCAGCGTGGCCGCGGCCTTGTCGGCGCCGCCGCCCTCGTTCGACTGGTACAGGTTCTCGCCCTCGGCGGGGCGGGGCTGGTGCGTGGCCTCGCGGGGCGCGCTGCCGGCGGGCAGCGTCTCAGCGTGGAACTCGGGGTGCGCGTCGTTGCCGACCATGACGCCGGGCTTGTGGCCCTTGGTGGTCATGGGCTCGGAGGGGGGCACGCGGGAGCTGAATTCTTCGTGCTTGGCGGCCACGGACTCGGTGTTGCGGGTGGCAGACATTTTGGCTAGTGTATTGGGTGGTGGTGTGTGCAGTTGGGATCTGATGGGGTTCGTTTTGCTTGTGGCTTGGTTTGATATCGCCGCTTGGGTGTTGATTTTGGGTATCGAATGGTATCGCAGAGGAGTTGATTGAATTGGTAGATGGAAGATAGTATGAAACGAAGCAGCACCAGCAGCACTTATTATATCCGGCAGTTGCTGTCTGCTCCTCACCTATGACATTGCCGATGACATCAAGTCGCGGCTGCCAATAAGGCACACATGCGACGATTGGCGCTGGATATTACATCATAACGTTGTAATAGCGAAGGCTTAATGAGGGCTGGAAGCTCTGGTTATGACAAAACAGGTGAGGCATGTGGCAGGTAACAGCGATCCGGGCGATGTCCAATGTCATCGTCGCTGAGTTGCCGTGTCGCTGGCGATGTCTCCTCGATATGGTGGGGCTATGATATCAACGACGCTTCATGTCGGAGCTTTTGATCCAGTCGGGCGGCGGGCCAGCGAATCAGCTCACGCCCAGATAGACTACCATGGTTGATGAACGTACGGACGGGTTTAAAAAATGGAAATGGCTCGACGATTGGAGAATCAATTCAAATGTTCAGATTCATAAGTTATGACTGTCTGTCCTGTCCTGGTGCCTGGTGCTTGCATGTCGGTCGCGGGCTATTCCTGCTCATAATCTGGTGCGCAGCTCACCGATGTCAGTTGTGACATGGTGGGGACGTCACTTATGCAGAAGCGCATGCCTACTAACTATGCAGCAGCGATGCCTGGGCTGATCAATTGAGGGGATACGCCCAACCCAAATTTGGGAGAAGGTAACAAACAACATGCCTCGTGCTCGATACTTGATAAAGGTTGTTTTGCTCGTGTTACGAACGTGGGGTTTGCTTGCTTGCTCGCGTGGCATCTAGGTTACAGGCCATCGCGACCCCTCGTCGGCGTTGTATCAACCTAAGACTTCTAGGGAACCGACGATTGACCTAGCCCGAGTGAGTTTTGATTTCGGTTTGCTCATTTCTGACTCTTACTTGTCTACTTGCTTATCATCTACTGGGACGACGACATATGTAGGTGCAACATGGTTGTTTGGTGATGTCGAAGTTCTTCGGATCTTGATTGGATGGAGAAATAGACCTGGTCTTCTATCGGTGGTGTACTAACCGAAGCTCCAAGTACAGCAACTGCTTCGTCGCAAATATGTTGAGCCAGAGACAGTTGGAGAGGTAGTATTGTTCCAGTTGGGATGTTGCTGTTTGCTGGCACTTGCTGAACCGAGATGGCAGTCTTTCAAGAGACGAGGACTATTCTTCATTGGCCTGAAGCAAGGTCGAATCTCCAGGTAACCGACATTCCACAAGAGAACACAACTCATCAGGAGGCAACGCCGAACTTCTTATTGCGACGAGGATGAAGGCCGAAGATATGGACATCAGCAAATGACTACTTAATAACTAACAAGCCCAGTTTAAGAGGGGGTTGGGTTGATCGACTGCGCCGCCCGCTAGTGCGGGGAGTCTGGACCGGTCCGTTGCTACAATAGATAAGCGGCACGACAGGAAGGGCACCAAGGCGGGACCGGAAGTGACCGCGTGTATCTACATCGCGGCTTGTCAATTGAAGGGCGTGCAAGCCATCAATGCTGTTCCTCCAATTCATGATGCGGAAGAACATTGGTCAGAGATAAAAGCCACTGAAGTCGACATGAAGTCTTCTGGCGATGTGCATCACCCAAGAACATACTTACCATACTGATAACGCATAATAAGGACATTGCTCAACCTGACGATCAGTCGTAATTGTCATACTTGAAATCACTCAAAACTACCTCCCTATCAGAGAAACTTGTCAAGATGCGTACCCTCGGGCTGCTGGGCGGGATGACCTACCACGCGACCGCGACGTACTACATGACGATCAACCAGCACGTGCAGCAGCAGCTGGGCGGCAAGAACTCAGCCAAGATCCTGCTGCACTCGTTCAACTACAACGACATCATGACGCCCTGGCACGCGGGCGACCGGGGCGCGGTGCGGCAGCAGCTCTGCGACGCGGCCGCGGGCCTCAAGATGGCCGGCGCCGACGCCATCGTGCTCTGCGTCAACACGAACCACATGTGGGCCGAGGACATCGAGCGGGCCGCGGGCCTGCCGCTGCTGCACATCATCGACTTCTCGGCCGCGGCGATACGGGAGGCGGGCCTGTCCAAGATCGCGCTGCTGGGCACCAGGGCCACGATGGAGGGCGACTTCATCCGCGGGCGGCTCGAGAAGAAGTTTGGGCTCGAGGTCTTGGTGCCGGACGAGGAGGTGCGCGCCAAGATGGACGACTTCATCTTCCAGGAGCTGCCGTACAACATCGTCTCGGACGCGTGCAAGAAGCTCTACCTCGAGACCGTCGCGGACCTCGTGAGCCGGGGCGCGCAGGGCGTCATCTTGGGCTGCACGGAGCTGCAGTTCGTGCTCAAGCCTGAGGATGTCGAGGTTCCCCTGTTCGATACCGTAGCGCTGCATGCTCGCGGCGCGGCGCAATGGGCGATTGATAACTAGCAGGATGGTGAAACCGGGGAGAATACCAGGACTCACAACTTATATTCTATTCAGGCAGCGTGGGTTCATCGCAATTCGCGCGCATCGCTGAGCATGTCTTCTCTACGTAGTATTCAATCAACTGAGAAACTTGCTTCGCATCGAAACTCAGTGGCGCTTGAAAACTAGGCGCCTGACCATCTACAGGGTGGCTGGGTCTTGTGGCATGCAGGTGTCACAGTTTTTACTTTGACTTTCAATTCGGGACAGCGGGTGCACGTGGTGACGTGCGACACAGGCACAAATATAATGCCTTGTTTTGCGGCAGCGGCACATTGCATCGTCTGCTGAGTTACCAAGTTACCAGATACAGATCGCGTGGTACTGGGGCATATGGGAATTGATGTTCCATGAAATCTCAGCTTGTCTACAGACTGCTCAAGCATCAAATTCCACGTCGCAAAGATATTTGTCCGATTGACAAAAGGAGCCACTACTTGCCCCTCCACTGAAGTCCAGCTTATGCAGGTACACCGCGTTTAGGTACCCTCGGACTTACCTGACACGCCGCTTTCTCGGTCTGAACAAAGTTTGGGTTCGACACAGGACGGCAACGCTTGCCCATGTTTGACAGTTGGACCAGACGGAACTTTGCATCGGGGACAACCTTGAATGTTAGTGGTGGAAGGAAAAGATAAGATAGTGTCTGATTGCCGTCGAATGTCTTCCAATCCCTTCATCGGTCGGTCGGCTATCGTCCCGAGTGGGATCGATAGTGTCCATCTTGTGCAAGCCAGCCCACATACATAAGTAGGGGCTGTTCCATTAAGTAGTTTGATCTCCATAGCATCTACTCCTGAAGAAATCCGATGCGAGTGCATCAATCCCTCATCGAAGTTTCATTTACCCAAGATGACCTCGCCTCTTTTGGGGGAAAAGGTTATCAGCGAAGAGGCGAACGGAGGAGAAGAAGCAGAAGACGTGCTCGATGTCAAGCTGGCCAGTGCCAGTGAGTTTGAGCCTGTTTAATGAGGCCTCGGGGCCAAGGGCATGCACCGCGGCTTCCCGGCACGCTGGGAGGCCCGTCGTTGGCGGCGCAGTGCTTTAGGCCCCTCCTCTGCTTCTAGGCATTGCTGCAGTGGGGCCACTCTGGTCCGTCCTGGAAATTCTCCCTCGTAAAGAGGATTCTGCTTCCTAGGGTTGTTATTCCACTTTTTAGTTTTTTTAGTTTATTGAATCTTTTAAAAGTTTTTCCTAGCTTTTTAATAAAAAACTCGGGTATAAATTAAACCTAGAAAAACTTATTTTCCGGTTTATTTATAATTTAAATAACGTAGTTTATTATTAAATAAGTTATATTATTAAATAAGCTACTTTTTAGTTTTTTATATATTTAAAGTTTAATACGTAATATTTTTATAATTATAATACTTATTTAATTTAAAAAAAATCGTTTTAATAATTTAAGCGACGCGAAATTCGATAAGACCTTTAAGCGAATAAGTTATTATAAAAGTGTATAATATTCTTTAAATTATTTTAAATTATTAAATTAATAGCTTAACTTTACGATAGTTACGTAATTAGGTCTTTATAAGGCGGGGCTGTAAATAGGTCTTAAAATAAATGGAATTTGCGACGAAGAGGAAAGAAAAGAGAAAATCGAGCTAGGGCCGATGCGGCAGATCGGTTTTAATAACAAGGTAATAGGGCTAGTATAGGGTCTCCACACTAACTAGCGCACAGGCTAACGCACTATATTACTACCCCCCTTCGTAAAAGGCGGCGCCTTAACGGCTTTAAAAGGGATTTAAACGAAGGTGCTTTTTAATTAAAGCAGGGATTTTCTATTATAATTTATTTAGCTCTTCGCCTCGCTAATCGGCGGATTTTTTCGATATTAATAACTCGTTATTTAAATAATTTTTATCGAAGCGGTCTTTTTCGGCCGCGAGTTTTTATTACGTTAATCGTATCGAGGGGCCGGCTTTATTAAGGTTTTAACGATAGAAATCCTTTAATTTATCCGGAGTATTTTTAAAATTAAAAGCCGGGTACTAAGTATCGTTATTTTTTTAATTAACTTAATTCGCTTTATATTATAATTTACGGTAATAGGTTCGAAATAGCTTAATTTTAAGTATTTTATATTCCGAGCTTTTAAGTTTATTAAGGTTCACGATTTTACTAACCGGGCGCCCCGAAGCTTATTTAGGCAACGAGTTATCGAGGTTTTTAAAGAGTCGATTAATATAATAAATCTTATTTCTCTATAAATTAAAAACATTTAGTTCGTAAATATAGTTATCGCGGGATAGGATACGAAAGGATTATCGAGTGTAAAAAAAAGCTAACTTATCGCTAAGTTAGTTCGTTCTTAAGCCGGCGATCCTTTTAATATAAACTCGGTCGCCCACGTCGAAGTCCGGTTTTTTTCGGTATTTATTTACTTACTCCTTTATCTTTTTTAAGAGGTTAATATCGCTCGCCGCGCGGTTTTAACGTACTTTTTAATAGTTTATACGTTTTATTAAGCTTAGGTTCGACTTAATTTTTCGTTAAGAGGAAATCTTTTTAAGTCTTAAGTTTTTTCTCTTAATCGAAATAGCTCTAAGGTTTAAAACCCCGTTTTACTTCGAAAGGAGATATTCTTTTAAGGGAGTTATACGGGATCGTGGCTTAAACGTAATTTAAAGCGGGTAACGTATTAACTTAATTATTTTAATAATAGGTTAAGAATAGTCGTAACCGTTAATTTATATATTTATTTATAGTTTTTATTTAGCCGATTATATTATAATATACCGTAAAAGCGAACGTTTATTTAATGCTTAATATTTAATAGATCTTTTTATAAAAAAAGCCGTGAACTAAATACCTTTATCGTTAACTACGGTTCGTGGTAGTTCGAATACTCGGAACGGCCCTTAATAATAAAGCTAAGCGGCCTTTTTCGCGTTTACGTTTTTATTATAAGGGGAGGTTTAATTACGTTTCGTTAATCGGTCGACGACCGTTATTACTATATCGTAGCCCGTTTTTTTATTCGGGGGTTTATAATTTTAAAGTTTATTATTACGTTCTATTACGATTAATTAAACACTAAGAGTAGTTAAAGCTTTTCTAGTATTTTTATACGTAGAATTTTAACTGCCTTATATATATAATTAATAACGAACACGTCGTAATCGTTTATTAGTTTTAGCTATTAATAGCCTTAAAAAACTAGTTTCTTAGTTTTAATTATTCTTAAATAGGCAGTCGTTATTTAATAATAAATATCCTCGATAATCCTCGTTTAAAAGTTATTTTTTAATAAAACCGCTAACGTGGTTTACTACTACGCGACGTATATTACTTAGCGACGCACCTTAATTTAATTCTAATATAATTAAACTTTAACGCGTAATATTTTTATAATTATAATGCTTAATTAATCCTAAAAAATCGGATAGTTTTAATAATTTAAGCGATACGAAACGGACCGAATTAAATAAGCTAAAAAGTAGTAATAAAAGCTTATAATATATCCGAATTAATTTTACGTTATTGAATTTATAACCGAACTTTAAAACGTGAAATCCGACTAAAACGACGTAAAATAAATTTAATTAAAAAAGAGGTATTTCGTAAATATATAATTAATTTAGATATTTAAGGAATGCCTCCCGATTTCGTTAATATAAAAAATATAGCTAATTTCTTTATCGCGTTGCGCGGCGGCGACCGCGTTAATAAATATTAGGTTAAGCGTTTTATTAATTGTAACCCGAACTTAAAGATTAAAATAAATCGTCGGTATGATTATTAAAGGGCTTTTTACGAAGATTTTAAAATTATTTTTACTTGGTTTATATTAGTCGCGAATATAAAGGCGAAATACGAGATTATTAACGAAGATATTTAGAATTTCGACGAAACCGGCTTTATAATAAATATAATCGGGTTAATACTCGTTATAATACGCGCTGAGCGGCGTAAAAAAGCGAAATCGGTTTAGTTTAATAATCGGGAATAGGTAATAGCGATTAAATATATTAATTTGTAAGGTTAATATATTTCGCCGTTTTTAATCGTTTAAGGTTAATATTACCTCGTGAATTAGTCCTGTGAAACCGATTTACTGGGCGACTAAGTAATTAAGCCGACTTTTAATAGTTAAATTAATAACGAGATAGGTTTAAATTAGATTAAGTATTTCGATAAATATATTAAATTGTAAACGAAAAGTCGTTACCGCCTTTTAATTTTCGACGGTTACGAGAGTTATATTTCGGCCGAATTTAAGGTATATTATTAAGATAACGATATTATTATTATTAATATACCTCTTTATTTATTGCACTTATTTTAATTTTTCGATATAGTATTTTATTTATTTTTAAAGTGTATTTATTCGAAAGAAATCGAGCTATTTATTAAAGCTTTTATAAACTATATTATTAAGCTCGAGTTTTTTATCGCTTTTAAAGCCGCGTATTTTATTGTTTTTACGGAAGTTAATATTAAATTTAAATTTAGTGTATCTAGTTTAATACCTTATAATTTTAACGAGGTAATTAATAAGTTAGATATGCGTATCCGGACGCTTATATTTAACCTATTCCGTTTAGGGACGGCTAATATTTACGACCTTTAAACGCTGTTTAACTTTTTAATAAATAACTAAGTATTTTATTTATATTAAAAAAAGGGTGTTTATTTATTAAAAAAGCTTTCCGACGTCGATTTTAAATACGGTAGATTAAATAGCGAAGGGTATAATTAAAATAGCTTATAAAATAACTTTTATACGCGATAAAATATATATTAAAGGAGGTTAATTTAGCATTTTTTAAGCGCCGAAGAGTTAAAAAGTTGCGAGTTTAGTTTAAAAAAGCTTTTATTATTAAAAAATTTTAATAATTATAAAACGAAAAGGTAAAAAAAAAGCGTTTAACGCCTGATAAAAATAAAAATAAGGGTTCGTTAAAACGAAAAGCGATTAGTAAAAAGCGTTATAGTATTTACGGCGAGATAGGTTATAATGCGCGAATATATAAAAAGGATATAAAATTAAGCGAAAAATCGGATAGCGAGTAGTTTTAATTAATTTTAAGCGTTATGATTAAATTAATTTATATAAAAAGGTCGAGAAGTAAAAAAGGTGCGTCGCCAAGTGATATGCGTCGCGTAGTGGTGAACCACGTTAGTTTTTTTTATAAAATAATAATTTATTAATTAATATAAAATCTTCGTAACTTATACACGCTTTTTTACGTAAAACTTCGAAGTTTTTCGATTATCGATTAGCGTCGAGTAGGGTATTTAAAAAGGATATTCTTAATAAGTTAAGGGGCAGGATATTATCCCTTAATAATATAATTTTCATATCGGCGGCCTTAAAACTAAATCTTAATAGCGAGCTTAAACGCTTAAAAATAGCCTAGTATTTTTCGCTCTCCTTTTTAGTTTTAAAAGTTTTTAGTTCCTCCGTTTTTTAAAACAACGCGTCCGCGACGATATTGTTTTTTCCGGGCCGGTAAATAATAATAAAGTTATACTAGGCTAAAATCTCGGTTTAATAGATTTATTAAGAATTAAAATATTATTTAATACCGAAATATTCGAGCGCGTAATAGTCGGTAATAATAATAAACAGTTTAAAGCGTTAAAGCTTAATTAACTCCGCGTATTAATAATATCAACCTCGAATTATAATAAATAACTTTTTATTATAAATAAAGTAATTAAACTCTAGCCTTTAAAAGGATTCCGAGAAATACCCGACTAAATATTATTCCCTATCGTTCTACTTTTAAAAAAAACGCTAATAATAATATAATCGAACGAGTCGGTCTCGAGCTTCGTCTTTTTCTCGTAATCGAAATACGAAAAAATTAATGCCTATAGCAAAACGTTTTTTAATTCGTTAAAAATAGTTTACTGCTTAGTTCCCTAAACTTATAGCTGGTTTAATTTCGTTAACGTCGTTAACGGTTTAATAATCCCACTATAGTTTTTAATAAACTTATGATAAAAATTATAAAATCCGAGGAACGATTACACCGCTTTTACGTTTATCGGTAAAAATTAATCTTTTATCGCGAAAATCTTATTAAGGTTTACGGCGACGCTATTAATTTTAATAATAAAGCCGAGGTACTTAATTTTTATTACGTTAAATTCGCACTTTTTAAAGTCGGCCTAAAGGCCGGCTTTTAATAGTTTTTAAAAAAACCTTTTTTACGTGTTTCTCGTATTAAAGAAAATCTTTAAAATAAACAAGGATATCGTTAATATAAATATAATAGAAATTATCGAGATATTCCCGTAATAGATCGTTAATAAACCTTTAAAAGGTGGATAGTTCGTTAATTAACCCGAATAAGAGGACTTTATATTTATACGTTTCGTATTAGGTTTAAAAACTCGTTAAGTCTTCGTCTTTCTCTTTTAAATAAATTTTATAAAAGGCCTGCCGGATATTAATTTTAGTATAAATTTTTACCTTAATTATTTTATCGAGGGTCTTTTCGATTAATAATAGCGGATATCGGTCTTTTTATATAATAACGTTTAGTTTCCGGAAATCTACGTAAAAACGAAGTCCGCCGTCGCCTTTAAAGGCTATAAATACCGGAGCCGCCTAGGGGGCGTCGCTCGATATAATAAAGCCTTTTTAAAGGTTTTCGAGATATATTTTCGGGCTGCGATAAACTTTTCTAGGGATATCTTATAGAGTAGGCTATAGCCTAAGTCGTTTAGTTTTATATTATCCGTTAGTTTAATTTTATAATTTATTAATCCGCGGTGTTTAACTAATTTAGCGAACTATACTTTATTAAATATATAATAAAATTCTTTATATATTTTAAGTACTGTTTTTTTTACTTTTCGGCGCAGCTTATTTTCGTTCTCGGGTAAAGAGTTATTTCGGAAGGTCTCTTTTTTTAAATAAACTTATCGATTTAGTAAAGGGTAACTTTATAAATTTAGTACGAGTCGTCCTTTTTTATATTTTAATAAAAGCTTAGGGCGTTTAAAATTACTATATCGGGCGCTCGTTAACGGTATTAATTTATAGCGTCGCGGGCGAAGCGATAAAGTCCGCGCTTATTCTTTTAATCGTAATAAGGCGCACGTTTTAACGTTTATTCGCGATTATTACCGAGTTGCTCTAATTCCCGTAATTTATTATTAAGATTACGCTGTATTTTAACTACTCTTTTATTTAACCGGTAAATAGTACGCGGACGGATTTTCGGGATTTAGATTTCTTCTTTTATAGCGGGGGGACTAAGAGTACTAGGTGACCGCGTACTTTCCTTTTGCGTAAAGCGGGCTTTTAATTAAAAGAGTCGGCCGTTTCGTTTCCGTTTATTTTTTTTAATTTAGGCTTTTAAAGCTTTATTCTTAATATCCGTATTTTTTAGTAATTTAAATATCGTAATAATATACTTGCCTCGTTTATTAATATATCCGTGTTTTTAATAAAGTTTTAATTATTAAAGTAGTTTAAGTAGTAAGTTTTCGGGCGAATAACGACGTCGTATTCTTCGAACTATTTTCGTTCGATAATAAGGTTATATCCTATATTAATTACTACGAAAAGAACTAGCCCGGTGTTTCGATAATAAATTCGTAGGTTAGCGAACACTACTACGTTAAAAAGCTAAAAAGGTTTACCGTTAAAACCCTTAATTTCGTAAGGTTAAAAAGCGGTTATTCGCTTCGTACCTAATTATTTAATTACTTTACCCGCAAAGTTTACGCTTATAAATAAATAACCGGATATTCCCGTATTAATAAACGTTACGGTAATAAATAATAATAATTTATTACTATTTATAATATATTTAAAATTTAAAGAAAGTCTTTTAATTAGTTTTTATAAAAAATCGAATAGTATCGTTATTAAATTATTTTTAACAGTAATTAATACTTGTTTTAAAAGGGAGTTTTTATTCCTTAGGATTAATTTTTTAATTTTTTCGGCTCGGCGAGGGCCTAATTAAGTTTACGGTTATTAAAGGGGAGGTTAAACGACGCTTCTCCGTATTTCTAATAAATTTCGTTAATATCGGTAGGTTTACGTCCTCCGATATTATATTACTTTAAAGGGTAATTAATCTTCTAATAACTAATCTAGTGATAATTAAAGTATCGTTTTTCCTTTACTAGTTTTTAAATCTCCTTAACGGTAATAAGAGAAGGGTAGGTTTTAATTAAAAAAGATACCTGCTTACGGGGTAGGCTTAGTAAAAGCAGAGGTTTTAAAGGTACCAGCTTTATCGTTCCTACTACGGGAATTATTCTTGCCCGTTTACGAAAAGGAGGGCTTGTCGAATCGCTTCTTTTTTTCGTTCGCGTTTATAAAGCTTTAAATTATTTATTTATAATATTTAACGTAAACGTTAAAGTCGATAGTTTCGTCGAAATATATCGTAACGGTAATAATTATAACGCGGAGTATAAGTTTATCGTAAAAGCTCTCTTTTTAAAAAGCACGGGGGAGTTCCTTTTTTCTAGCTAATTTAATAAAATCGGAAAAAAACTTTTAATAGCCGGCTAAGAAAATTATCTCTAATTAATCGTACTCTTTTTTTACCTTTTCGCGAGAGGTGTAGTCGAAATATCGCTTTTAAAAATAGTCGAGGAGCTTATCGGTAATAATAACACGATTAAAATAATAATCCCGAAGGAAAAATAAAAGCTTATAAATAACATCGTTTTTTATATAATTATAAATAACGCTAAACATTTAATTATCGAAAAAAATGGTCGGTATTCTTAGTTCGTATATCCTTAATTTAATAAAACTAAACCTTGAAAAAACTTTATTCTTATCCTTATTACTATAAAAGTCGTCGACCTTAACCTTACGACTTTTTTTATAACGAGTACCTCTATTATTAATAATTATAAAAGGAATACTATTACGTTTATTTATAATTAATCGGGTAACGGCGGTTTAAACGTTATATAGTTATTTTAATCGGTTCGCCGACTCGATATTAATCTCTATAAAATCGGTAATTAGGTCGTTTATAATTACCTCTACTTATTCCCGGGTAATAACGGCCTCGTTATAAGCCTTAATTAACTTTTTAAAGTAATCTTTAACGAGTCGAGTTTATCGTTTAATCCGTTAATTTTAAGCTACTTTTTTATTAAGTTCTCGCCTTTATAAATATCGTAATAATCGAAAAAAGGGAGCGAAATTAAATATTTAGCTTAAATAGCGGTTAACTTTAATTAAAAGTTTACCCGGCGGGCCTTAATATAAAAATCGGAGAATTATACCGTACGGGCATAACTTAATAAAAATATAAAGCGTACTTTTTAAAATAGCTCGTTCGGATTATTACACATTTTTTTAAATTCGTTAAGGGTAATAAATCCGCTTTTAAAGGGCTACTTAACTTTTCCGATCTTAATTTACAGGGCGAAAAGAAAGGCAGCTTTATTACCGTCGGGAGTATATCGATTAAATAAAACGTTTAACTAAGCTTAAAAATCGTCGCCGTTTAAATTATCGATTATAGTATTATATTATAAAGATTAAGCCTCTTTTTATAGTCGTTCGAAATCGGCGAAGGTATAAAAACCCTGTTCGTTTTTTACATTATCGGGGTTATTTTAAACAGTTTATATTTATTCGACCTTTAAATTAATTAATAAACTATATTAGTTTAAACATCGGCGAGAAAAGCGAGTTAATTTCTTATCGAATTCCTTAGGTTCATTAATAGGCTTTACGAAAACGCCTTAGTTAAAACGTATATATCGCTTAGCTTTCGTTTAAAAAGCGCGGTTATTTTCGTTACGCGTTATAACGCGTTTATATTAAGGTAGATTATTAGGTGTTAAAAAGTTTAACGTTAATTAATTAGTGCTTACTTTTTTATCGCACGGCGGCGAAAGTAATATTAATTAATTCGGATAATTAAATAAAATATCGTATTACTAAATAATAAAAGGGGCGGTCGTAAATAGTCACGTAATTAGGTCTTTATAAGGCGGGGCTGTAAATAAATCCTAAAATAAATAAAATTTGCGACAAAGAGGAAAAAAAGAGAAAATCGAGCTAGGGCCGATGCGGCAGATCGGTTTTAATAATAAAGTGGTGGGGCTAATGTAAGGTCTCCACACTAACCAGCGTATAAGCTAACGCACTATATTACTACGACGCGAAATTTAATACTTACAATATAAATTAAATATAATAGAAAAGTGCTTCGTAATTATATAATTAATTTAAATATTTAAAGAATACCTCTTAATTTTAATATTATAAGAAATATAGCTAATCTTTTTACCGCGTTACGCGGCGATAACCGCGTTAATAAGCATTAAATTAAACGCTTTATTAATCGAAACCTAAACTTTAAAACTCGAGTAAACCGTTAATATAATTATTAAAAAACTTTTTATAAAAATTTAAATATTACTGCCGATTAATTTAAATTAATCGCGAATATTAAGGCGAAATACTATGTTTTTAACGAAAATATTTTTAATTTTAACGAAACCGGCTTTATAATAAATATAATCGGGTTAACACTCGTCGTAACACGCGTTAATAAGCGTAAAAAAACGAAATCGGTTTAGCTTAATAATTAAAAATAATTAACGGTTATTAAATATATTAATTCGTAAAACTAATATATTTTATCGTTCTTAATCGTTTAAAGCTAGTATTACTTTATAAATTAATCTTACGAAACCGATTTACCGGGCGATTAAATAATTAAACCGGCTTTTAATAATTAAGCTAATAACGAAATAAACCTAAACTAAATTAAACACTTCGATAAATATACTAAATTATAAATAAAGGGTCGTTACCGCCTCTTAATTCTTAACGGCTACGAGAGCTACATTTTAATTAAATTCGAAATATATTACTAAGATAATAATATTATTACTATTAATATACCTCCCTATTTATCGCACCTACTTTAACCTCTCGATATAACACTTTATTCGCCTTTAAAGTATACTTATTCGAAAAAAATCGAGTTATTTATTAAAGCTTTTATAAATTATATTACTATACTTAAGTTTTTTATCGCCTTTAAAACCGCGTATTCTATTGTTTTTATAAAAGTTAACATTAAATTTAAATCTAATATATTTAATTTAATACCTTATAGCTTTAATAAGGTAATTAATAAGTTAAATATATATCTTTAAACGCCTACACTTAACCTATCCCGTTTAAGAACGGTTAATACTTATAATTTTTAAACGCCGTTTAACCCTTAATAAATAATTAAGCACTTTACTTATATTAAAAAAGGGTATTTACCTATTAAAAAAGCTCTCCGACATCGATTTTAAATACGGTAAATTAAATAACGAAAGGTATAACTAAAATAGCCTATAAAATAACCTTTATACGCGATGAAATATATATATTAAAGGAGGCTAATTTAGCACTTTTTAAACGCCGAAAAACTAAATAGTCACGAGTTTAACTTAAAGAAACTTTTACTATTAAAGAATTTTAATAACTATAAAACGAGAAGGTTAAAAAAAATGTTTAACGCCCGATAAAAGTAAAAATAAGTGTTCGTTAAAACGGAGGGCGACTAATAAAAAACGCTATAATATTTACAGCGAAACAGGTTATAATACGCGAATATATAAAAAAATATAAAATTAAGCAAGGAATCGAATAACGAGTAATTTTAATTAATTTTAAACGTTATAGTTAAATTAATTTATATAAAAAGGTCGAAAAGTAAAAAAAAATACGTCGTTAAATAATATACGTCGCGTAATAATAAACCACGTTAATTATATAATAATATTTTAAGCTTAGTAAAAATTAATTATTATAAAGTAATAAAATTCGAATTCTAATTTTTTTAAAGAAATTAAGTCACGTATTTTTAAAAAAAACTAACGCAATAAGATAAACTGGTTTTTTCGATACTAGAGTAGTTTAATAGATTAGCAAAAACCCGGTTTTTTAATAACCCTACTGCTTCCCCTTAGTTTACCCTTGGCATCGCCCTTGGCAGGCAGCAGGCCACAGAAGCGGGCACGCGAGCTCGAGCTGAGTCCATACCGGTCCATGGCATTTCTCTGCTGTATCCGCTTGGCCATGGGCCTTTATCGGATTTACCTACCTGAATCACACCTCGCGATTCGATAGTATGATTTCTTAGACCTTCGCCTGCTACGGACCGGAATCCTCGCGTTTTTGTTTCCTCCTCCCTTCTCTTGAGCATGCTTCACCATCGAAAGAAAGTTACGAGATGAGCTTCTAGACTTAATACCGATTATTACAGCTGATCATTTATATTTTTCCCGCCTAATACCCGACCGACCCCACTGAATCGAACCGACGAAAAGACACGACACAAACGACCCAACTTTTTCCTTCCAGGGATTCTCGCTGCTGTTAGAAGGGATCGGCTCGTCTGGCGGCGCTGCCAGCTCCCGCCGACTTGGATTCGACTCGACTCGGGAAAAAAAAGAGGGCAAGCAAGCAAGCAAGCAAGCAAGCAAAGCACAGCAGAGATGCTGCTTTCGCGGCTTCAATTGCTGTCCAAGAACCCCGTTCAGAACCGCGGCATCCTCTCGTTCTTCCTGGGCTTCCTGCTCCTCTACGTCCTGCTTCTCGTCTACCTGCGCGAGCAGTGTTTCCGCGACCCCTCGTCCGCCTTTTTCCGACCAGAGCGCGCCCGTGTGCTGTCGTATTCAGCTTTTCGCAAAACGCAAGCTCGCAAGTTTGCCGAGCAGGCCGCCGTGCACGCGCCGTTAAAGTGGTCATCCGACCCGACCAATAGCAACAATGATAATGTTAATGGCAGAAACGGTGACGATGGAGGAATAGGGCAGCAGGAGCCGGTGCAGCCCGACGTCTGCATCGGCATCGGGTCCGTAGACCGCCACGGCTTCTCGTACCTGAAGGAGACGCTGGGCTCGGTGCTCGAGGGCCTGGACGAGGCCGAGCGGCGGCGCGTCTACGTCGTCGTCTTCCTGGCGCACAGCAACCAGTCGGTGCACGAGGACTACAACAAGCCCTGGCTGCGCAACATGGCCGACGCGCTGCCGACATATGCCCAGGACAACGCGACGCTGACGCTGATCCGCCAGCTCGAGGTGGCCAACGACTACCCCGCCCATGCCCGCAAGCAGAAGATTGACTTCTCCGTCCTCCTCGCCGAGTGTGCCAAGGTCAACCCGCGCTACACCATGACGCTGGAAGACGACGTCATTGCCGTGGACGGGTGGTACCACCGCACCTTGACCGCCGTGAAGAATGCGGCGCAGAGGACGGAGGAGTTGGGACGAGATGGCTGTGAGTAACCTACCCACTGGGTGCAGTCGGATCAAAAGAGGTACAATTGCTGACCTTAAATTGCCATAACAGTTTTATATCTTCGTATTTTCTACGACGGTAGACTCCTCGGATGGAATAGCGAGGAGTGGCTCTCTTACTTTGGAGGCAGCATATTATTCGTCGTGGCCGAACTCGCCGTCCTCTCCTTTATCCGCTGGCGCTTCCAGGCCGTGCGCAGGGCGGTGCCCGTCTTGTTCATCCTGCTCATCGCAGGCGTGTGCACGCCTATGCTGATCGGGCTCTTCTTCGCGTCGGGGCGCTCGTGCATGCTGCCCAAGCGGCCCGGCGTGAGCCTGATGCAGAAGTACGGCTGCTGCGGGCAAGGGCTCGTGTTCCCGCAGCAGCAGGTGGTGGACCACCTGCTGCCAATGTATTCGAACACCACCGACGACCACGCCGCCGTCGACACCTTCCTCGAGGACTGGGCCAATGCCCGCGACTCCCTCCGCTTCGCCGTCACCCCGGTCCTCATCCAGCACGTGGGTGGTAAGAGCTCCCACGGCGTTGGGGACCAGTTGTCGGGACGGCTGACGGACGATATGCCTTTTGATTACATGTTTGAGACCAACGAGCCTGTCAAGTTAGCCATGGAGCACCAGGCGTATGTGGAGGGCTTGCATACGACGAATTGAATTCCCGTGCCTGTCTGGTTAGTGTGACTTGCTCCATCTTATATATAGATTCTGGATTTTTTGAATACCCATGATGAGAGAAGAGATACGAAAGAAGCCCTCAGAAATTGTTTATCTATAGAAACTATATATGAACAGGATGAGACGATATGTCATTGGCTGACGGGGAGAGAGCTGTTTAATGTATGCATAGCATGGCGAATAATGGGGGAATATACGCATAATGATACCCAATGTACAAGAAATATAAAACAAATTCAGTCATACGCATTCCAGCTGAGGCCGTGAGAGCGGGAGAGATGCCCCACGCCGGCGACCAAGCCGAGAAACGCGGAATCCCTTCCCCAGTTAAAATAAGGAGTTGGCCGGCCTGCCTGCCATCCTTCCCCGTTAAACCTTCCGCTTCTTACTTCTGTGTTTCCTACCCACGCCGGCAACAAAACCGAAAGAGCGGAGTACCTTCGCCGATTCAGATACGAAACCGGTTGGCCTACCTACCTTCCTTCCCCATCAAACCTTTCACTTCTCACCTTCGTGTTTCCTACCCACCTCCATATTTTCTACCCACCTTTATCTTTCCTACCCAACCGGACCACTCCAACATCTACGACAGGAGCATCGCCTCTACATTTACCAACGCGACAAACCGATTACTCAAGACCGCGCAATACGAGTTCTTGATCATTCATCACCATCGCCCGGAAACCATTCATCAACCTCCACCCAACTCCATCCATCCACCCCGTCACCATGGCTGGACAGAGCAAGATGACCGGCACCGGCGAGTTCACTCCACGCGAAACCCAGCTCGCCATCCTCGCCTGGGGATACATGGAGACCGATCCCAAGGTAAGTTAGCCATTCATTTATTCCTGTTTCATCCATCCACTGGCAATTTCCGCGTGACGCACTCAAACGTGCTGCCAATGAGTATTCTTCGAACACACAACTAACATACGATGTCTCTTTCCCCCTCGAACCAGATCGACTTTGAGAAGTTTTACAAGGCTGCCGGATTCGCCAATGTCAGATCTTGCCGCGTCAACTGGGGCGTGGTGAAGAAGAAGCTCATGGCTCAGGCCGCTGGCAACGGCGACGCTGGCCCTGACGACGCCGACCCGGCCACGCCGACCGCCCCCAATTCCAAGGGCAAGCGCGCTGCCGCCAACAAGGCCACTGCCAGAACCGGAAGTAAGCGCAAGGCCCCAGCCATAAAGGCCCCCGCCCCCGCTCATGACGACGACAGCGACGGCGATGACCTCGACATCATCGAGACGCCTTCGAAGAAGGCCAAGACGAGCGGCGTCAAGAAAGATGATGACGCTGTCAAGAAGGAGGATCAGGTCAAGGATGAGGAGGAGTTCCTGGATGAGATCTAGTTGCACCAGCCCCTTTGGGAAAGGAGTGCATGCAAACTTCATCTCATAGTTGCGTACGGACCATATGGCAATCCCCTATTTCCCCTGGAGACACAGAATAGCTTTGGATTCGTATTTGATGTTCTCATATTCATGAGAACGTTGGGATTGTCATAATCATCAGACAGTCTGGAATTGAGATGCCAATACATTATCATAAAACCCCCAAGGTGCTTTCTATCCACACACCATTAAGTGAGCCCCGCGTGAACCATCACTGTAGACATGGCACAGGATAAACAGTACTCGAAGTTTCTTTCAGCTCATTTTGACTTGAGATATGACTACTCGCTTTGCATGTTGGAAATTTCATGTTGGGTTGGCGGTGCCTCAGTCCACGTCAAGAATGAAGAGGTACGTGTCGCGGTGCTGTCTTTGTGAGGATACAAATCCGAGGTAAATGGGTCATTGTCAGCTCATCTGCTAGCGGATGTTCAACCCTCGGCAACGCGAGCCATGAACCAGGATAATTCGAGTCTTTGTTTTGGTAACTGTATGCATCAAAAGCTCCGTTTCTGCGTCAGTTCGAATTGGAGGAATCAGATGCTCCGATTTTGGGAGGGCGACTGTGGACCGATTGTACGAGCCACACATTTTGTTTACAGTATCTGTTTTGGTAGTGTTCATTATTTGATGTTTGCCATTCGTGCCTCCCACATTGAGGATCGTTGTTGGGTGTCGAATAGAGGCAGCATGGATACAGGACAGGTGAGATGGCGACCTGATTTTGTCATTCCCTCCAGGCCAGTCAATGATCCTAGAGGATGAATTTGTTGGCCTTGTCGAAGGCCGAATCCTTTATACACTACGGTTGATTGTTATTCTGTTACTGCGTTAATGCTTTGTCTCAAACCAACAAAGCCTTCTTGTATTGCACCCTTCCCCCTCTTTCTTGTGTTCTCTTTTACTTTTGCTTTTGGTACTTCTCGACGTTATCACCAGGCGCCCAAGGCATTGAAGTGAAAACTTTTGGTATGGCCAATGACCAAAACTGTGCTGATACCTTGTGCTCCTTTGCGTGTGCGAGTTTCGTCTGCACCAGGCCCCTTCAACTAGAACCACATTGGATCCCTTTTCCAAACCTGAGATTCGTGATCATTATGACTGAGGAATAAGAGATATTACTATAGCTAAAGCAATTGAAAAGTCTTATAGATCTCATGGATATCAACCCTCTGTAAGTCAACGTTGGTTCCTACTATCTCACCTCCTGGCTGACCTAGTCCTGCTCGACCCTACAGTGAATATCGCTCTATCTATGCCTATCCTTACACTACAAACGCATGCCAGATCACCCCTCCAGTCGACAGTTCTAAGAGATAAGACGCAACCAAGGGCCGCAGTACGTTCGTGTCATTGCCGATCACATTTTGCCTAGATGGCAAGCATTGCGACACAAGCCACATAACAACCCAGACATGGAAGGACAGCTCAGCTCCCCGTACGACTCTGAAGGATCCCAGGAGCGTATGGATGAGAGTAACGAGGACAACACACTCCGAGTCGACGATACCGCCGAGGACGCGACTACAGATTCCAGTCGTTCAGAATTGTCGTCACTCGACTCCGACCTTTACAACAGTCTGGCATTCAACGTTTACACGAGCCCCGAAACGCCTCCCCCGAAACGCTCGACAGCGACTTAGAGTACTTCAACACCATCCTGCGGCCCACCGAGGCAATCGAACGCTCCGGACACGCCCTTCCGATGCCAATGACCGCAGCCATACAGCACGTTCCATATCCCGACGCATTGCAGCCTGTCTTGAGTCTCGAATCGCCTTCTCTGGGCCACGTCGACATCAACATGGGCTGCTTCGAGCTTATCCAGCTCCATGTCGAGAGAAGCCAGCAGCTAGAGCGCGAGCTGGAGGAACTCCGAAAAGAGCGTAAGGACCTAGACACGGAGCTCCTTTGTCGGGGCGAAGACATCGCCCACTACAAGAAGGAGATCGAAAGGCTGAAAGAGAACCAGCAACACTGAGGTTAGCAGCTTGCGACCTATTGCCAAACTATTGTTGCTACATCTTCCGCCAGTCTCGCTCTTGTCCACGCATTTGCTGCTCTCGGAATCACTACTTTGAAAAAAAAGAAATAAAAAAATAGAAAAAAAAAACTGTGCCCAATCGGATTGCGGGGAGCGTCACCAAGAATGCGGCGGCCAAAGACGACATCAACATCCCGAGAAGGCACGGGCAGTTCCCCGGCTACAGTGGGATCGCCTTGTCGCGTCTTGTCGCTGGGCCAGGGTTTGGGGCCTGAAGGACGCGCCCCGGCAATGTCTGCGGCGAGCTGCCGGGCTGCTTCGGATGGTGGACCGACGAAGCCGACGATGGCGAGTCTAACATGACCCAACTCATAGCCACGAGCTGTTAGGAGGATGCATGGATCTTATCCCTCATCCCCGGGCTGGACAGGCGCGGCCTAATGTGGACAGACTACATGATTGGAGGCGGCACACGCTGGGACAACAACCTCTACCGAGGTCCTGGGCAGAAGGAACCGGCTGTCGGCTGACTACTACGACCGCGAGCAGAAGTAGGAAGTTGGGGATAAAGGAGGTTTGGCTAAGGACTTGAGGGCGCCCGGCAGAAGATGTTCCATCAGCTCAGTCTCGGGGTGCTTTCCGATGAGAGACGAAGAAATTACCATTAACGTGGCTAGCGACCGCCACCACCTATACATAACCAACGCTTACAAAGTATCCAAAATGAACGTGGACCAATCCCGAACGATGCCCTCCACATCCCTGTCCAACGTGAAATTGGCCCCCTTGACCTCGACTATCGATACATCTTCCCGTACTTTCTGCACATTCTCGAAATACGGCCAGAGCGTATCGTCCCGCGCGCACATGGCCATGACGGGGCACTGGATCAAGCGCAGATACCTCTCCCCGTCCTGTTGCCAGATCGCGCCGTAGATCTGGTTCCGGCCCTTCCACGCCCGGATGTGGTCGAGGGCCTCGCGCTGGTGCAGGCCTAGGTAAAGATCGTCTTCGTCTCCGCCGTCATCGCCAGATCCGGATCCGGGTCCGCCACCTCCTCCGACTCCCATGGCGCGCAGGTAGTTCCACGTCTTCGGCAGATGGGAGCCATCTGCGACCGGCCGGTTGAAGGGCGCGGCGTACCTATCTCGCATCCGGGCGCGATCACCAGCACTCATGATGCTCGGCCCCACCAAGCACACCGACTTGACGAGCGACGGGTATACCGCCGCCATCTCGGTGGCGAGCGCGGCTCCGGCGTGGTGGCCGATGAGGTGGGCTGACGACGTGCCGCCGCTGCCGTTCGTGCACGAGGCCAGAAACTGTTTCAGAACCTCGACGAGTATGGCGACGTACCACCGCATGCCCTGGTTCTCGATCTCCTCAACGGCCCCGGGACTGGGATCGAAGGAGCCGCCGAAGCCAGGCATGTCGGGCGCGAAGCATGGGTGGCCCCGGGTCGCATAGTGAGTCATCAGCTTCTCGTACGAGGCGGACGACGAGGCGGACTTGTGCAGGAAGACTAAGACTTCCCGGGGGGTGCTACCGGGCTACTTGGTAAAGTGTAGCGGTAGTGCACCTGGCCGTGCCGGGTGTCGGCGTACGCCTTCTTGATAGGAAGAACTGTCATTTTGTCTTACTTCGGGTGCCAGTCTGATTGGTGACGAGACGTATCGCAATGCTCCATTTTATTATCCATACAATAGAGCGGGAGCCTTCGGTGGTAGTGTCAGGATACCATGGGGTTGGGCCGCGATGGCGAATGTTGGGAACTGTCAATGGAGGCTTCGGCAAATGCTGCGTCTCGATCTGCATCGTGAGATGCCCCTTTTGGCTGACTGCACCATCCCGACAGCTACATTCATTACTACATCGCAAATTAGACGGCTGGCTCTAATAGGCTACACGGGCGCATTGTCTATTGAGCAGGGCTACTACATGAGTTTTCCCAGCCCAGAGTATTGCAGCATACACACATGCACCGCTGATCATGGTGCCGCAAGACGCAGGCTTCCACATGCGTGTTGGCATTTACAGCTGGTATCAAGGTCTACCCATGTTCTCTTCCAACTGCACCCGGTCGTTCATCTCCGGAGAAGTATGATTGTAGAGAGTATAGAATGATTCTTCTTCTTCCGGCTGGTCTTCAGTTTGCCACTATCCTTCCTACCGAGGTGCACTCTGCATATACGTGCATGAGGAGGCCCTTGGAGTACACAAGCATGAATTGATGTCCAATTACCCCCACCATGCTCACCAGTTGTACTTTGCCATCCTGTTATCTTGTTGGGTCCGGAACTACAATCGATTTCAAAAGCTCTCGAAAGGTCCTATGGCGACTCTAATAGCCGAGTCAAGCGATTGGCCAAGAATACGTCTGAAGTCAATCCTTTGCGGCAAAGGGCTACGATGAAGTAAGGGCCTGGTTGGGCTGCTCGGCGCCCTATGCATGGGGTTGTGTTCGGCATACCGAACATTTCGGGGTAAAGTGACCGTGGGGGGGGGGTGATGGGATATCAGAGCGTTCTATTACAGCCGCCATAAGGGGTTCTGATTGGCCGTCCTAGCTTTGCCACAAACATGCACACGCCATTCCGGAGAAGAAGCACCTGAATCACTGTTCTCCACACAGACTTCAGAAGTTACAGAAGTAGTATGCCGCGCAATGTGTCGCCCAGATAAGGGAGGCGCTGGTTGATTGAAACCCACACAAGGATTTCGCTGCGATCGACTCTTCGCGGCTAGAATTTGATCGCGAGAAAGAATGGAGGTTCCCCAAGACGCCGGCCTCGAAGTGGCGGGTTAAGGATGGTGCCTCCAGCGATGCCTGGAAAGGCCAATCGCTCACTTAACTTTCCAATGAAGCCAGTTGACGAATCAATTTACGCCCAAGGTATTTGGAGTCTGTAGGCCATGTTATTCGGGCCGTTTCAAAAAGCCGATAGCAATCCTCAATCTTCTGTATTCGTATATCCATCCGTCTGTCTTTTTCCCTTACTACCGCTCCAAGTCCCAGTAACATCACGCCCTCACATCCGTCGGCGTCCGCGTCCGATCCGACTCCCCCGCCATATCCCCCGTATTCACCGTCCCTTGCTTCTCCACCATCATGATATGCGCCTGCCTCGCGACGGGCCGGTGCCTCACCCCCTTGGGCACCACGAACATGTCGCCGACCTGCATCACCACTTCTTCCACTTTCACCACCTTTCCCCCATCATCGTCGTTCTTGGGGGGAAGATCGAGCTCGAGGGTGAGCTCGCCCGCGAGCAGGTAGAACAGCTCGTCCGAGTCCGGGTGCGCGTGCCAGACGAAGGCGCCGTCGATCTTGGCGATCTTGACGTGCTGGTCGTTGACGGCGGCGACGAGGCGCGGGGACCAGTGGTCGGTGAAGGAAGAAAAGGTACCGGGGATGGAGGTCGGAGAGGCCATGGCGGCGCTGACTGCTGACTCTGATGGTTTTTGAGAATAAGCGGGTGGCGGTTTGGTTAACAGTCGTTCAAGTAGTGGAATGGAAAGCTTGTATGATGAAGTTGGTAGAGAGTCTCGGTCCAGTTCTCAACCCCGAGAAATGGTGCTGGCTGTATAATGTACCTTCATGCAGGCATCGCGCTACGTGGAATGTGTCACCGGAAGGGCGCGCCTACAAGCGCAGTTGGGTATACACGTAAGTGGAGTGATATTGCCAACCAATCATATGGTGCACAAACTAAAATAATACGCCTTTTAAGACCCCCTAAGCTATCAACGAATCTCAACCATGTTGCGTGAGATATCATACCAAGAAAGTGGCAAATTTGGTATCTATATATTTCGGATCAATATAAACCGCTCCTTCCCTCACATTCTCTTCCAGAGCCGGAGAGCCGTGTACACACCCACGCCGGCGCCCGAGAAGATGGTGAGCCAAGCCAACATGCATTTCACAAACACATCCTTCGCGACCTTTTCCACCGCCTCGGCGTCGTTGGCGCGAGGGAATGGCACGTCCGGCACGGGCCTGCCCAGGAACTTGCTCAGGGGCTCCCACCCTTCCTTCAGATCCATCTCGAGGAGCTGGTCGTGGGGGACCTGGTCGCGGACGGACTGGTTATGGATGATAATCATGCCTATGCATTACAAGTCAGAAGTCGCCGTACGCCAGTCTATACAACATGCTTGTCTATCCCATACACATGTTTGGGTTCGACGTCGGCAAGAAGGAAACTTGGGGGATCACTTACGCGGCCCTCCCCGATGCGGATCCTCCTCGTCCGGCTTGAGCCCCAACGTCTCCTTGGTCGCGATGCTAAACTGCCGGATCATGGCCGGGATCCAGCGCCACCCGGGCACGGGCGCGGTCAGGTACGGCAGGTACCAGAGCGTCGTGTTCTTGTTGAGGACCCCCAGGCTGCGCCACCAGCGCTCCGGGTCGCGCGTGACGAGGACGACCTTGGCGTTCGGGTACAGTTCCCGCAGCTCCGCGATGAAGTTGATGCCCGGAAGGTCCGTGATGCCGACGTAGCCGCGCGTGATCTCGCGCAGCAGTTTCAGGCAGAGTTCCCGGTCGCCCCGGCGCCGGGACTCGTAGGCGGCGACCCATTTCTTGTTGTAGTCTATGTCGCTTCTATTAAATTTGGGCCCGGCGGCGAAGGGAGGAAAAGAGAAGAGAAAAGGGAGAGCATACCGTCTTCCCGGGATACCATGTGGGTTCCACCGTGGAGGACGGGCCCGTCGAGGATCTCCTCGAGCGCGAGCTGCGTCGAGACGGTGCCGGTCCGCGAGAACCCCGCGCCGATGACCTCGAGCCCGCGGGACGGATCGCCGGGCTTCGAAGGCGCCCCACCCATGCTGTGCTGCTGTTTTGGCAAGCGAGCCGCGTTGCTGTGAATCTCGCGTCGTCCAGGGAGCTTTGGGTTAAGAGAGGTCTGAAACGTAGGACGACGGGCCGGGGCGGGACGGGACGAAGGGCAGCCAAATTCTGCGGATGGGGTCTCTCTGTGGCACTGGAGGAAGGCCGAAATAGTGGCTGGCACGCAAAGCAAAGAAAAGTTTCAAGTAAACACTTTGGCTGACCGCCGAACCGGTTGGCCACATCCCAACCATCGTTGCTTATATATGTACCATCCATTGCCTAGATTGAAGGCAATAGTCGGGTCCGCCGCCCGTCATGGGCCTAGCCCTTTGCGGGCTGTGATAGAAAAACGACGTGGAGAAATAACCAACGACACAAGGGGACCCCCATCGCGTGTCCTCTTTGTGTGGGCCACCACCACCTCCCTCGCCTGGGGTTGGTGGGTGCATTAGGTGAGCGCTAGGATGCCCCCTTTCTCGCAAGATACAACCGACTCCCCGATCGACAGGGCGCGAGGGTGTGCAGAGGTACTGTAAGTGCTGGAACCTTTACCCCATTTAGACATGGTTTATGGGGCAGGACGGAATAGCCCTGTTCCGAAGAGGCCAAGCCCCAAGGACACCGATATCCGTTGCCCTGGCGCTGGGCCGGCTGGACGCTAGCAACCCCCAGGGACACCGATAGCCGGCGCTAAGCCTGGGCATGGTGGCTGCAACTGATGTTGCAATCGTATACAATCTTGGTAATAGAGTCTGCCAAGGCCGTTTATCGATCCTTCGAATGGGTAGTGTTACCTCTTGACAATAGATGGCCATGACTTGATTTGAAAACATCCTTTTCTTTTGGGCGTACAAGTCAACAAATTAGACGTATCGGTACCCAAACGGTCGTTTTCTTTCGGGGACCTCTGGCAGCAAGCGATGCTCATTCAGTCGCGCCCACCATCAAGTTTGGGTGTGGCGGGGGCCGACACCAACGTCCGCGGCTTGAGTCCACATGATGCCGCGGAACAGGATGCCACCTACCCAAATCGTCCTTGCTCGCGAGTGGCTAGCCAGCCCCAATGCCGGATCCGCCGGCGTTGCGCAGATCCGGAACGTCCTAAGAATACCTCTCTCCTTACCCAAGGACGAGCACCCTGCAGGAAGCAACCTCTGCGATGGATTGTCGATACTGACCGTGTGTGCAGTCGATTGGACTGGCACTGGCTGCCAAAGCCTTCAACCTGGGCCGGGGGCAATGCAGATATAGCCGATCGAAGCTGACCCCAAGATAACCAGTTTCATTTGGCATGCAAAGTGCAACGTATGAGTACACATATAAGCACGACTCCAATCGGCTCCAACCTGACTATCCCATCACACAAACACCGCTCAATCCTCCGCATCACGCGAATCATTCTGACTCCAGAACCTTTCATACTCCTCCCAAGTCTGCGAAGGGAACGGAAGCGGGACAGTGATGGGCCCGAACGGGACCCCAGCTCTCTCAAACTCCTCCAGGCGGCCTTCGTCACCGGTCGCGTCTTATTGACGCTGTACACCGAGACCCGGTGACACTAGCTGGTCACGTGCAACCCCCAGTTCCACGCCGTGCGCACGTCGGGCGGCTGCGTATTCAGCGCATTATCCCGGCAGCGACACACGATCTCGATCCAACCCTCGACGTCGCAGGGCAGGTCAAACTCCCAGGTCCTCCACGTCCACTTGCGTTTTCTGGATAAGCTCTCGAGCGGGATCGTGTACCAGTTGAACCCCCCGTCCGTCGACAGCTCGACCCGCTCCGGCCACCGCCCCCCGCCCGAGTAGGCCCAGCCCTTGCACCGGATCCGGCCGTTGTGGATGACGACCTGCTTGGTCCAGGGGGACGTGATGGCGGAGCTGACCGGCATCTCCTGGATCTGGATCCCGTCCGTCATCTTGAGGTTGTGCTTGCCGACCTGCTGCGGGAAGTAGAGGTACTCCTTGCTCTGCACCGGCGCGCGCGACGGCTCCCGGATCGCCTTGACGCGGTACAGCCACTTGACGCTGCGGGCGCCGATGTAGCCGAGGACCACGATGCGGAGCGGATAGCCGTGGATCCTCGGGAGGGTCTCGCCGTTCATCTCCCAGGCCAGGAGGACTTCGTTCGCTTTCACCTTGGACCAGGGCACGCTCACTAGGTAGTTCATTACCTCGTCGTCCTTGAAGTACGTATCGGCGCCGTCGAACTCGAGATGCTTCGCCCCGTCAATCAGCCCTCCACAGGCTTTGACGACCTTCTTCAGACTGACGCCGACGTAATTCGCCGTCCCGATCGCGCCTTCGGCCCAGGGGGCCTGCGGGACCTCGTCGCCTTGGCCGGCGTACTTGGTGATTTGCTCGATGCGGCGGGTTCCGGAACATTGCATGGTTACGGTCTTCTCCATTCGCGGAAATTTGGATTCGTCCATCAGATCGTCCAGGGTAAAGGAGCGGGGGTTTTGGACTAAGCCGTCCAGCGTGAAGCTGTAGTCTTCCTTGTCGATCATGGGGATTCCTCCGTGGTTCCGGACAAAGTGCAAGGAGTTGGGGGTGATGACCTTGTCGGTGACGAGACGCTTGGGCGGTTCGCCATTGTACGGAAACTGCAGGAGATGTAGCATGTCCGGGTGCTTCTCCCTCAGCACGGTGTCCCACGAGTCCTCGGGGATCTGCGTCAGCTCGCCGCCGACGGCGTGGTGCCACATCTTCCAGTGTGTGCCCGGCAGGACCGGGTTCGTGGCCGGGATGGGCCCCAGCTGGTACTCCGGATTGGGCGGGAAGGTCTGGGAGGTCAGGATCTTGTGGGCGGCGGCCTTCTTGTCCGGGTGGTTCTCCCACTCGACGAAACTGCCAAGCATCAGGCAACGGCAATGACAGACACCTGACTACGAAAGGTGTTCATGGATGTGAGACGGAACAACTCACCCCTTCCACCCCTTCCGCTCCGCCTTGAACAGGGCATCGCGATCACCGACGGACTTGATGGCATCTTCGTCTTTCGTCAGAGGTCCGAACGTCTGCGGGGCTAGTGCCTTGGTCTCGGGCCCGGTCATGTCCAGCACGGGCAGCACCGCGCCGGAGAGACCCTGTTCGATCTTCCACTCGTCTGGGCGGTTGACGGTGTTTATGTCCGGCATGGCGGGCTGTCTTTGCTGATGCTTGTGGGACGTGGTCTGGGAGGAGTGTGATGAGGCTGGTGAGCTTGCGTCACGGAGAGTTTCGACCTTCGGGGAAGAAAGAGCAATTGATGCTTAAGTATTCGGGTAAGATAGCTAGAGTGTAGGTAAGGAGCCGCCATTCCCCTTCGTTTTCCTGTCTCAAAGTAGGAGCGAAGCCTTTGGTGCAATGGGATGCGACAGTAATGCAATTGCGACATCATCATGCAATGTTACCCCTCTCCCCGTGCATCTGGCCATTCGATTAAGCACAACGCTTACAAACGACGCCCAAGTCTACTGGCTCGGGGTTCAACTCAATTGGATGCACCATCTAAGCCGCAGACTGAGTTCTTATCTGAGCCAATTCCCCGCCCTAGGAGCTGAGCACAGCATCCTTGAATGTCCGCAGAACCATGCGCCACCAAACTTCTTTCTCCTGTGACCCCCCATTTGAGACAGACCAACAAGCAGTCACCTATCACATAAACTGAACCCGGGCAGTGTAGCTACCCGCGTAGCACAATCGGGTTGGTGATACTCAGATAGTCCCCGAAAGCCGCGGTTTCACCGAACAGGAGATTTTCTTCGCCGATGTCACCGATCACGATGTCCCAAACGCAATACCGATACGCCGCTTGCTACTGACTTACTGTAAAATCATTCTCCGAGTAAAGTCCTACCCGCGGATCATTAACCGGACAGATATAATCTGCAGCAATAAGCTGGACCGTTCCGCATCCGCCAAGAAGTGAAGTTTCCATGCAGCGGAGTCCCGTCGTCCCATCCCAACCGGATTTGTCTCTTGAGCCACTCTTCTCGCCCGTCGACGCTGTGCTTTCGGTCCAAGACGAACTCGACGGCGGCGATTCCGCGCACTCTCGGACCAAGTCCGCTTCGAAGTTGCAGTTTCATTTGGGTGAAATAATTCAACTTCGTTGGCGCCTATTGTTATATTTGCTCCGGGCTCGACCAGTGCGATTCCGCAAACGGGGGACGACACAGAAACGTATGTACATGCAGGTCATTGGCAGCCCCCGACACTGTCACCACTCCCTGTTTGATCCGTCCCGTTATGTGCAATTGCTTACTGAGCTGTTATTTACCCAAGAGCGAGTACGCGAGTGCCTTCTCGTTCGTTGATTCGCTTCCTTTCCCATCAGGGGGGTGAGATGCGGGGAGTGCAATGACGCGGGGGAGGACGTGAATTCGGCAGCAAATCCACCCAACAGCATCTCGGGACGCAATCAGGGGGTGGAGCACACCGGAACAAGGGGGGGCTGCTTAGCGCCGACGGAGAGATAAAGACGACGACGCTTTGCTACGCACTGCTTACGTGCTTCCCCTCGCAGAGTATCTCAACGCGCATGTGTATATCCGTCTTACAAGAGATACTATTTCCTCTGGAACGCATCATGCCCTGTCAAAGCCTCTAGCCCATCGCATTGCTCCGTCATGGATAGTCGCCGACGATTATCTATCCGGTGTCTCACGGGCCTGGGCTTCTTGCTTTCCTCCGTGGCGTTCCTGTCTCTTACTGCCGACAGATGGCGCGAACCCCGTTTGAACCTCAAAAATGTCGAACCAGCAACAAAGGTCCGCGTCTTCACAGCGCCCAAAACCAACGTCTGGGCGGATCTAAGGCCGGACGAGGCCGATGAGGTCTACAAGTTCCTATCCAAGGAGTGGGTTGATCTGAACATCACACGGACGCCAAGGCACACTCTGGACAGCTTCATCTACACGCTCGAAACCCTCCAGCCCAACAAGTCCGACGTTCTGCCATACCTATGGACTCAAGAAAGCGCACCACCGCAAAGATGCGCGAAAGCCGTCTTATCCCATGCTCTCGACGGCAGAGCCCACTACTCCTACCACGCCGTCGGACCGCTCCCCGTCTCTCCCGATACCCGCGTGGTCCCGCTTACCTTCCCCTTCACCTCCGGACGCCACTACGTCTCCAAGGATATGCCGGACATGGTGAGCACCATGGAGTTCTGCCGCTCCCTGGCCGAGAGCGTCGCGGACATCACGACCGAGCTGCTCGGGGCCAGAGTCGACCGGGATAATCCGAACGGGCCAGACTCCCTCTTGGCGTTTCCCCGGACCACGTGGAATGATGCCGGGCATCTGTTCGGCTGGGTCCAGTTCTTCCGGCCTGGCTATAATAGCGGCGCCAACTCGATACTACCGCAGGGCATATACGCCCGTATAGATGCTGTTGATGGCAGCAGTGGTGGCGAAGGTGAAGATACCGACGCCGACTGGAAGGTAGGCGAGTGGTTCTACAATGGCGTCCTGTACGAGAACCTCAACAAGTTCCGAGCCGCCGTGTTCGAACCGGGCTTCCTCAAGACCCCGCCGAACGTAGACGGACCCTGGACCGACACCGAGAACTTCGACGCCAGTCCGGACGGCCGCGAGCTGCCCCCGCCCATCTCGATCCAGCCCCTGGGCCCCCGCTACAAGCTCGACAGGAAGGAGCGGTACGTCTCCTGGTTCGGCTTCGAGTTCTACTTCACCTCCACCCAAGCCACCGGCGTAAGCGTGCACGACGTCCGGTTCAAAGGCGAACGCGTGATGTACGAGCTGAGTCTCCAGGAAGCAATGGCGCACTACGCAGGCGACGACCCGATGGCATCCGGACAGGAGTTCCTCGACTCCTTCTTCGGCATGGGCACCAACGCCTTCGAGCTGGTCCCCGGGTACGACTGCCCGGCCTACGCGGACTACCTCGACAGCCACCTGCACCGGCTCGGCAAGACAGAGCGGCTCCCGAGCAACATCTGCCTCTTCGAGTTCACGTCGGACCACCTGCTCTCGCGCCACACGACCGCGACCTCGGTCACGGTGTCGCGCAACACCTTCCTCACGCTCCGTTCGGTGTCGACGGTGGGGAACTACGACTACACGATCGACTACGTCTTCTACCTCGACGGCGCCATCGAGGTCAAAGTCCGGGCCTCGGGCTACATCTTCGGCGCCTTCTACGCCCGCAACGCGCACAAGACCGAGGACGAGTACGGGCACCGCGTCCACGACGCCCTCTCGAGCTCCCTGCACGACCACGTCATCAGCTTCAAGGCCGATCTCGACGTCGCCGGCACGGCGAACGACATGGTCCACCTCGCGGTCGAGCCCGTGACCAAGACGTACCCGTGGGACCAGCCGCACTTCGGGCGGCGCAATACGATGCATCTACGGGAGTACCCTGTCGAGCGGGAGACGGGGCTGGACTGGCCTAAGAATGCTGGGGAGTTCTATCTCGTGTACTCGAGCGATAAGAAGAACGCGTGGGGCGAGCGAAAGGGGTACAGGATCGTTTCTGGCACGGGGATCGGCAGCACGCCGCACTTGACCGTGGTCAACTCGACCGTCCTGGCGGACGCGGCGCGCTGGGCCGAGAAGGATCTGTGGGTGGTTCGGCGCAAGGACACGGAGCCGCGCGGGGCGGATCCGTTCAATTACATTGACCCTGTCAACCCCTTGGTCGACTTTACCCGGATCGCTAACGGGGAGGACTTGGTGCACGACGATGACAACGAAACATCACCGACAGCAGATGGCGACGACAGCTACGATGGCGACCTGGTCATCTACTTCAACGTCGGCAGCCACCACGTCCCGCACTCCGGCGACGTTCCGAATACTCTGGCGCACACGAGCGCGTCGAGCGTCCTGTTCGTCCCGCACAACTTCGCGGACCGCGACCCGAGCCGGGAGAGCGTGCAGGGGGTGCGGTTGCAGCTGAAGCACAAGAGGGAGGGCGCCGGGTTTCCCGGACAGCCGGGCGGTGGCGACGGCGACGACGACGACGACGAAGAACCGAGCGAAGAAGAAGAAGAACTGAAGCTTCGGGCAAGAGATGGAAATGGAAACGGGAGAGAGGGGAAAGGGGGTCATCACAAACTACACACAGGCGCCAATTACTTCGGGACGCCGTACCGACGAGGAGTCAACCTGCCACTTGAAGCGCTGGAGCCGGACCTGGAGAAGGCCTACCAAAGCGGGAGTCACAGGGTGAGTGATCTCAGTAGCAATGGCAGTGCGGCGGGGATGCGGTTCCAAGAGCCCTGATGGACGGGAAACATCGGCGAATGGGTAGTTGAGTGGCAGCCGGCCCTGGTGCCAATGGGAACCACGACATTGGTTAATCTCAACGTTGGCTCGACATGGTGCGAAAAAAACTGTCTTATCGTTAGCTCTGGCTACTTGCTTACGTCAGGATGAAGTCTAGCGTGGGCTCTTTCTGATCGGACTTGCCGCCCAGGTCGCCTGCTTTGGCAGAGATACATAGGGCATAGACAAGACTGAACAGCAACACGTCAGGCCGAGGTAGAGTAGAAGTAGCACGTGAACTAATCCATCGCATTCGGGTACTAAACAAGCCTCAGTGAGATTGGGGGAGCTACAAATGAGCACTGGAAGCGATATCGATGATGGCATGAATGCGGTTCAATGTTTCCTCCGGACCATGGTCGCTAATGGGCCACAGGCGGGCTTGGCGGGGTGCCGTCGCAATTTAGCGGGACTCAGCTGCCCCCCCGAGTCCATTAAGCGAGACGGCCTTTTCGAGTCTACCCGCTGTCCAATTGCCCCGACGACCCGGCCAATCAAAACCCGTTTACAGGCGTAGCAGCTGGTTCTCGACATCCACCTCACAATGACCGTGTATCAGTGTAGCTACATGTATATAAAAGCGTGGCGCTTGTTTTTCGTTCATTGGGTTCGGTCGATAGCCTGCTTTTGGGAACAGACAGCCATTTACTTGCTCGCAAACCCTTTCCGGATTGCTCTGTCTTACAACATCCAGCTAGCACTTTACCACTATCCGGACCGAAGCACAATTCAGCAAAACAACCAGCAGGCGTAACATACCAATATCTATACCATGCCCGGCCCCTCGTGGATGGAGCAGCTGTCCCAGCTGTTCCCACCCAAGCCTCATTTCACCGAGAAAGATCTACCCGACTTGGATGGAAAGGTAAGCCCCCGTTCAATCTGCCTCCCTAGGTAGCCGCCCAGGTCACGCATGTTTAAGACCCAGCCTAGGTATACTTCATCACCGGCGCCAACACCGGCGTCGGCAAAGAGCTCGCCCGCATGCTCTACTCCAAAAACGCCAGCGTCTACCTCGCCGCCCGGTCCGAGGAAAAAGCCCAGCGCGCCATCGAGGAGATCCAACAATCAACCCCCTCCACCACCCCTTCCTCGAACACGGGCAAACTCGTCTTTATCCAGCTCGACCTCGCGGACCTGAGCACCATCAAGGACTCGGTCCAGCCCTTTCTGAGCCAAGAGTCCCAGCTCCACGTCCTCTTCAACAACGCGGGCGTCATGAAGCCGGCCCCGGGCACCACGACGGCCCAGGGCTACGAGCCCCAGCTCGGCGTCAACAACGTCGGCACCTTCCTGCTCACGAAACTCCTAACGCCCGTCCTCGCCGCGACCGCCAGGCGCGAGCGCGAAGAAGCACAGCCGCTGCCGGCCTCCGTCCGCGTCGTCTGGGTCAGCTCCTCGGCCGCCGAGGCGCCTCCGTGTCCCCAAGGCGGCGTGCCCCTGGACAATCTGGACTGCCACGAGCCGCGCAGCTGGTTCGCGCAGTACTGCATCAGCAAGGCGGGCAACTACCTGCACAGCTCCGAGTTCGCCCGACGGCACGGCCTCGGCAGCGACGGGATCCTCAGCGTGGCGCTGAACCCGGGCAACCTGGACTCGGAGCTCTGGCGCACGCAGGGCCTTCTCGTGCGCAAGTTCCTGCAGTGGTTTATCCTGCACCCGCCCGTCCTGGGCGCGTACACGGAGCTGTACGCGGGGCTGTCGCCGCACCTCAGTTTGGAGGTGAACTCGGGCGGGTGGGTGGTGCCCTGGGGCCGGCCGATGCAGATCCGGAAGGATTTGCAGGAGGCGGCGCGGACGGTGGAGGAAGAGGGCAGTGGTGTCGCCAAAGAGTTTTGGGAGTGGAGCGAGCGGCAGGTCGAGCGGTACCTTTCATACCTTTAATACCTACCTAGCGATCGTGCCCTACGTACTCCTGAATGGTTGTTGGTGCTTTAGTACCTGCTCTTGCTGAATAGTCGCTTGGGAGCGCTGACCTCGTTACCCGCCAGCGCTGGGCTTTGAGTTCAGCCCCGACCCAGTCTCAGGGACAAAGCCAAAAAGGAGCAAAGTCCCTCCCTCCCCCTCTGCAAAGGGTTTATAAGCAAGTTTACCTCATGCCTCCCTTGACCGGGCCGGGGTAGCCTAGCGGTAGTAGTCTTATTCCTATACTTAGAGGCAAGAGGGTTCAACTCCCTCTGCGGTCACTTTTTCGACCCCCTTTGGGGTCTGTCTTTTCTTTTCTTTCTTTTCTTTTCTTTTTTTCCGCCTCCTTTTTTCTTCCCCACTGTACATAACAACGACGCGTACTGTTTGGATCTCACTACATGTTCGGTATGCTCAATTGGCAATTGCAACTAAATCTAGAAATTCTTCATTCAAATAAAACCACATGCTTGCATATATAAACCACTGTTTCGTTCATTTTTCTACAGGCTACTAATGATGTAAAGAAGAAACCATGGCTCGCGGCATTTGCTCATATCATATGAAGCCCGCAAGTCGTCGAATTGAATACGGGCCGTTCGGGAAACAAAAAGGAGGCAAAAGCATAATATACACAAGAAATTGACAAGAGATCATATCATGTCAACTTGTAGACTTCAGCCCTTCGGAGGAGTATAACTGCCCCCCCTTTAGCTGCATTGGCTGTAGTATTCGTTGACTGCCTTGCAAGCCCCCTGAGCGCAGGCAGTTGGGCCACTCCAGCCCAAACCACCGCATTGGCCATACAGCTGCGCAGTCTCGCCGCTTCCCCCAGCTCCGCCGCCGCCACCGCCACCGGTCGATGGAGGTGCAGATGGAGCAGCACTGGATCCACCGGTCGGAGCAGCATCGTTGACAGCGCTTGTCGGGGTGGCGGGCTCAGCACCAGCACCAGCACCAGCACCAGCACCGCTACCACCGCCGCCGGAGGATCCTCCATCCCAGACCTTGGGACCCGGCATGACGTAAGCGGCCGGGCTGGAAGTCCACTTGTTGTAAGCGATACCGGGGTCATTGGCGCTGTAAATACCCGGAATCTTGACAAGCGGCGCAGGTGTACCACCGCCGGGCCCCTCGATCTTCAGCTGGGCGCACTCCATGTAGAACTGGGCCTTGCCGACATGGCCCTCGTGGATGGCGATGTGCTCGACGCGGACGAGGTACTCGCCCGGCGGGATCTTGGCCGGGATGGTGAACTCGAGCCGGTCCTTCTGCCACGAGCACCAGTTCGCGTCGGTGGCCGCATTGCCCCCGCAAAGCCCCGTCTCGTACGCCTTGAACCAGTCGCCGGAGCCGTCGTAGCTGGCGACGGACCCGGGCGCCTTGGACATGTAGACGAAGCCGGGGCCCGGGTGCTCGATGAACTCGTTGAAGGAGAGCTTGAAGCCGATCTTGTCGCCCGCCTTGGCGCTGTACGTCTTGGTGCCGCCGCCCGCCGTGGCGCCCTTGTTGCAGCGCAGGTCCGGCGAGTTGACGATCTCGGAAGTGAAGGAGGGCATGTAGGTGTTGCTGTTCTTGCGGATGTAGGCGTAGTCGCCGCCCTGGGCGGCGTTGTTGACGATGAGCTCGCTGAAGATGTAGTGCGCCCTTGCCGTGGCCGCGGCCAGGGTTAGGGACAGGAGGGGGGAGGGGCGCATCTTGGAGATGGTGGTGCTTGATGCAATGGGGGAGGAGGGTAGGCCAATTGGAGAAACGAAGGACGGGGTGAGGTAGGAACGAGCGAATCCTCATGCAGACGAGAGAGTAAAAGGAATAGCAGATGTCGATCCAAGGCGACTGGACTTTATATTACTTGGGCTACCTGCGGTCACTCACCATCCGTCAATACAAGAGAGCGGACAAACAGACCGCAATTTGGCCGGGACACTATTGCGCGGAAAGTGGCTCCTTGAGCTTTTGAAGACTCAATTAGGAAGTCGTTCATCTCACTCTAGCACGCGGAAGCCACACCTTTCTTTCTGAGACACAGCAACAACAGGCGATTCAGGTGCCCGGGATTGCGCCAAGAAGCGAGCTCAGCCGGCCCTCGTCAACGCTATCCGGGAAATCCATCGCATGGATTGATAAAGTGCTGCCAAGAGACTTGCGCGGCTGCGCAGTCCTGGTCGTCGTCTGCTCGAAACACTGCCAAGAGCGCCCCAGCCGTTTCAACGTAATGAACTCCCCCGTGGGGGGGCCGTTATTGGCCAGGACTCCGCCGAACCGCCGTATTGGGGAACCGACGGCTTTTGAAAGACCAACCATTCGAGTGGTTCTTTCCCAAAGCGATGCTCGCAGGTACCTGGAGACCCAATGCCGTGTTCATGCGGGGGTATGCCGCACACCACCCTGACCGTGGCGAATGGCAACTCAAAACCAATCATACCGTATAGAATCCCAGAAACGGCCCAACAAAGAATTTGCAGATGATACAATGTGTACCAGAGGTAGTATGCCCGATCGCGTCCGACTTGGAGAAGATGGATCGCCAGGGCCGCCCAGGGCAGATCCGATGGTAGGCGCGCAGACCGGCAGCGCCGCAACGACTTGGTCGCTAGGGAGTTCGCGTCGGCTGGCATCAGGCAGGACGATGGCGCAGCGGGTAGGCGTGGTATCTGTTGTTCCCCAGGTGCCCGGTGTCGAGATGATTTGGCCAGGCCCTAGGCCTTGCGCGGCGACGAAGAAGCAGGGGAGGAAGAGGGAGAATGCCATGGCGGCGTCCACCAATTTGGTACTGGGAGGCATCTTGATCCGACGACGGATTGGGTGTTGGGTTTCTTCGATGGGATGACCTGGCTTTTGTTGAAGGAAATTCTGAAGGTTTTAGTGATTGCTGAGGTCTACTGGTCAAATTCTCGACATGGAGTGGAGGCTATTTATGACGCGGTATTTTTCCGTCAAGTGTAGAAACTATTACCTCACGTTGTCAAAATGCTCTAGTTGAGATAATTAAGTTCCTAGCCATCACCCAGACCTTGTTGCCTCTAGAAGGTATTGTTTCTGCATCTTGGCCAACGTACCTCGTAATCTGATCTGGTGTTCACCTTGAAGTTCGGGCGGGTTTGATCATTACTCATAACAATCCCGAATGAAAGTATGGAACGCGTAGAACCATGCACAACTTGCGACGTTCATCCCATTGACAATTACTGTTCCATTCCGTGCAGCTCAAAGATGGCAACGCCGTCTTCTAACCATGCCCAACCAAGGTAGGTACCTACTCGAAAGACCCTCAGAGCCCAATGCAGTAATCCCTATTGGAATCAGCATGCGAACACAGATGAGGCCAGACATCCGTGGTCTGGCAACAACAGCCCTGCCAGGACCAACCCCAGCCACATTGTGAGTTGGAAGCATTTTATTTGATAGTATAACTGTACCGAGCTAGTATAAGCCTGACATCCAGACCAACGCTGCACGGGTGAAACTGTAGACCAAGATTTCAGTCAGATCAAGGACTATCCCCCATTGACGCCGACACGCTGCTCTCTGTCCGATAAGTCAGCAGATATTCGGCATTGCGGTCTGCATTTACAGAGCTACTTACTTGACTGTACCGGGTACGCCCTCCAGGGATATCACCTGAGGCGTAAGTAATCCTGCCTATAAGAGTGGAATGCCATACACGACTCGGACCTTGGCCGTGGGCAGAAGGTACGTCCCAAAGATGCATGCAGACGCAACAGAACATGCCAAGTTCACGTAAAACAGCTTCCGACCAACGCGGCGCGCTGCGTCTTGTCCGTAGGCGACGAGGTGGGCCACAATGGCGGCGAGATCAGGCACAATGATGAGCATATACGCCGCCTCAGACTCCAACGTGTAGATCCCAGGATACCAGTGTTGATCGCGAGCTGGTAAGTAAAGGGCACTGTTGGAATACCCAGCTCAGGGGCAACAACCAGTACGGTTTAGGGGGATCACGTGCGCCGTGCGCACGGACTATTTGTTTTACCGTATAAAGGGGATTTCACGATCCTCTCTCTATTTAAATAAAGTATGCATTATAAAGGATTTGAAATATACTATATTATATATCGTTAACTATTATACGTACGTATAAAAACTATTTAATACTAATTAGTAGTTATATAAAATAATTATAGATTAATAAGAGTAAAAAAACGGTTTCCCGACCGAAACCCGTACTTCGGTAACCGTACTAAATAGCCTAAAGAAATCCCGTAACCGGGATTTCGGAGGAAAAACGTAACGGCCCTTACCGTACGAAACCCGGACCTTTTTTCGCCGACGCTTATACGGTTTAAAAAAGACAGTCCGAGATTATACGGCGATTTATTACGTTATATATTATTCTATATTTTAATAATTATCGTATAATTAAATAAAACGATATAATAACCGATAATGTCCTCCGTTACTATAAAATAATATTTCGCTTTAAACCTAGACCCTAACCGGCTTATATACGAGGAAATTATATAGATTACGGGTACGCACGCCCGGGAATCCCGAGCCGCCGTAGATATTAATTAATAGGACGCGGAGCCGAACTTTTTTAATATTACCGAATCGGAAAAAAATAAAAGTATATACATAATATATTTCGTACGATTTTTTTACGATTATTATAAACTTAAAATATAAGATACCGCACTTAAAAAACAAATCTTTTCCGATTTTAAAGAGTAGACCGAACCGTATTTTAAACTAGTAAACCGAGGGTATATAAAGAAATGTTTTTTATATATCGAAACCTACGGGGTAACGACCCCGGCGAATAGAACGATAACCGGATAATTTATACGCTTTATAAACTAATACCGTGCGAAAAAAAAACTTTTTATAATAATTAACGGTATTTTTAATATTGGAGGTACGATAAACGCTAGTCGCACGAAGTTTTAAAGAATATTTAACCGTACTAATTAAAAACGAATTAATAAACCGTACGAAATAATAAATAAGCGCTTCTCGATTCGTACCGGTAACGAACCCCGGATTACCCGAAGTTTACGTTAATTAATTTATATATACCTACCCGGCTTTTAATCGTAACGTTATACCCGATTTATTCGTATAAACCCCGATACTTCCGTATAAAATAATATATAATATTTTACCGATATACTTAATACGAAATAAAATAATCGAAAATCGCGAGGTTATCGCTTTTTAAAAAGCGTACCGAAAAAAATAAATATATACCGGCCGACCGTATAATATTTTCGCGGATAAAGTACGGATATTTATTAACTAATACCGCCGGTATAGCTTTTCCGAAAAGAATTATTATACGCTCTTTTAAAATATACTTACCGACCGTGCGGAGTAATATTATTTCTATTATATTAAACCTGGAAAGAAATAAGACGAAATGTATTACCTTTTAAATAATTACTTTAATACGAAAATAAATTATAACTAATACTATATAAATTAAACGGGAATAATTTTCGCACGAATAAAGAGGAAAAACCCGGAAAAAACATAGCAAAAAATTTTAGATATGCTTTTAAATAAACTCTAGCTCGTATAACGAGCCCTCGGTAAAGACTTTTAAAGAGAGGTTTAATTCCGGACCTCCGTCGTACGAATATACCGTAAAGTTTTCGAGTTAAAACCGGCCCTTATCTATTAAAAGTTAATATACGAAGGATTATTTTTAAATTTTCGAGCGTTTATAATTACCGCCCTTAATCGAAAAAAGGCAGTAAAATACCTAATAGATATCCCGTATAATAATTTATTACCGGAAATATTTTTTATTAATCGACGGTATAATCGTATAAGAACAATACGGTAATTATATAATAATTAATAACTATACGACCGAGGACCGCCCTAAAATAATCGAGATTAGCGCACAATAATTATACACCGCCTAAAAGTACCGTATAACGCATTAAAATATAATATACGGCTCGATCGATTAAAAATATACCGTATTTATAATAAATAAAAATATTAGTCGATATACCACCGGCCCGAAGAGCAATAAAAAATACGTACGTAATACTTATAAGCGTACGAAATTATCGGAACGGATCCTAGGAATTATAACGAGTTCTTATACGAATAGAAAAAAACGCCTTATTTACCGACGACGAAGGAAATAATACGCCGAAAAAAAAAGTTATTAACCTCGACGTTATACGGAGCGGCACGTATTACTTTATAAACGCCGTATTTTTTTACCGTTTTACGGGAAAAGATATTTATTCCGTAAAAAAACCGACCGTACGAGTAAATTAATTCTCTTTTTATAAATAGTATAATTAATAATATTAAGGCGAATTATAAGATACCGGCGCCGTACGTATTTTTATCGTCGGTAAACCGTAGGCCGAAGTTTACGTATAAAAAACCCCGACGTAAATATTAATTAAATCCGCGGAGCAGTATCGATTTAATTCGGAAACTCGCTTACTATAACTTTTATCGAATTTATTACCGTACGGAGAGACTTAAGAGTTACGAAGTATAATATTTTTAATACGTTTATACTATTTCTATTTTTACTATACGATACCGATTAACTCGGAGCTTATTATAATAACACTTAAAACGTTATTATATAAAAAAACGATAACGTACGGTTCTTTATTATTCGGAAATAGGGACACCCGTTTTTTAACGTTAGCCGCACGGAGTAAGTAATATATTTTACCGAAATATAACTTTATTACTTTTATTAAAGGTTTAAATATCCCCGTACGAAAAAGTTATATAACCTCTTTAAAAACGCCGGATATAACGATATCGGACCGATAAATTTAAAAAAGATCCGGAAATTCTGCTTATAATACTAATCGTATAATTTAGCCCCGAAACGTTTTAAGTTTTCGTTACGCGATGATTACGAATTTAATTACGAAATCGTTGCCGACGTTGTATATATTAACGAACGAAATACTTTTTACGTTATTAATACGAGTACCTCGTTTTAAGCCGTTATATTTTTAAAGACTTTTTTCGTACGAGACACGTAGAACGCTTTTTATCGATACTGGATATACGTTTATTAAGGGCCCTTAAACGTTATTTCGTATAATTCAGGTATTTATTTTAAAAGGGAGTTTAACGACTATGTATAAATAATAGGAATTACGTGTAAATAAATACCGATCGAGGTATATTAAGCCGTAAGAAAAGTTAAAAGATTGTACGGCCCGCTCCGCCGAGCGTACGATATTTTATAAAAAGAAATAAGTTAATATATCGACCCGGAGATAGTTTTTTAAATAGCTGTTAAAACTTTTAATAATATTGTAAGCCCGGGCGGCCTAGTTCCGACGCTTTTTATTTTTAGGGTATACCCTCGAATCGATGTACGATCCTTATTATTATTAAAAATTTAGGAACGTACGAAAACTATTTATAAAGTAATAAGGATACTCCGGAAATATCGTATAGAAGTCGATATTAATCGGGCTTTAAATACCCGAAACGGACCGTATATCCACGATATTTTAACCTTTTCGTTTTAAACGGAAATTTTCGTATAGCGTAAAAAAAACGGCTGGACTAGATTTTATTAAATCGCCGTAATCGAGGAACGGATAATTCGTATCGATACGTACGATAGTTTAAAAAATTTCCGAGTTACTTAAATTAAGCCGTTCTTTTAAGAAAAAGAGAATTAAACCTCGGAAAATAATAAAATAAACACATCGGTACGCACCGTACAGTATACCGACTAATCGGAACCTCGTCGAATATAATTTAGGTTACGTATCGAATTATTTTAGAACGAGGATATTTATATAACGTAATCCACGGTTTAATTAAATATATAGTTTAATTAAACACTTTCTTTTAATTCCGTATAACTTATATTTTATGCCTTATACTTTTACTACCTACGATAATAAATTAATAGAAAAAAAACGATATATAATTAACGCTTTAAGCGCTTTAAAAAAACCTTAAATTACGCGTATAAACCGTAGCGCGAATATATAATATTCCTTATATAATTTTACGTTATCGGCGTCGCGGTAGTATTTTATAACGAAATACGTAATCGTTAACGTAAAAGTTTACGAATTTCGAAAAGTAATTAATCGTATAATATATAATTAATTTAAATTTGCGATCGTTTTCGCCTCGGATAAGTAATGTTAAAAATATAACGAATTAATTACTTAATTTACGCGACGCGGAACGCGTCGGCGTTAATTAAGCCTCTAATTTTATATAATAATAACTAAATTTCCTGACGCGTTTTAACCGAAAAATCGATTATTAAAAAGTTCTTTACGAAAATCCCGACGCGTATCACGCGTAATTTACTTTTATACGGAATATAATTAATAAATATAGAATTTAAAAAAATATATATATATAATTTCGACGAGACCGGGTTTTTTATAGGTTAAATCTCGTTCGAAATAATCGTAACTACCTCCGATCGACGCGGAAAGCCTAAAGTAGTACAGTAAGGGAACCGGGAATAAGTTATAATAATATAGGGCGTTAAATTATATAATTATATTATTCTTTCGTATATTATTTTTACCGGGAAAACGCACTTCTTTTCTTGGTACGAAAACAGCCTATTACCGAAAAACTAAGTAATCGTAATTATTAAAAATAGCTGGATTACGAATAAAAGAGGCGAGGACTAAATTTAATATTTTAGTAAATATACGAAGTTTTATACGAAAAGTATTTACCGTTTATTAATCCTTAACGGCTATAAAAGTTATTACTCAATAATTTTCGAACTTTACTATAAAAAAACTCGATTATTATATTTTATATGCTTTTTTATTCGTTATATAAGCTTTAGCTTTTTAATATCGGCTGTTTTCGTATATTAAAAAAGGCGTACGGGAAAAAAATTAAAAGTTTTATGCGGGCGTATATTACTTATATTTTAAAAGAGGACTTCTTATTAACGTTTTTAAAAACGTTCCAGGCGATTTTTACCGTTTCGAATATATAAGGAAGCTTTCGAGGGACCGGACTCGTTCCGTATAATTCGGAATATATTATTTTATAATTAAATATAAAACTACGTACTCTAATATCTCCGGGGACGTTTTTCGGCCTACTTATTCTTTAAGAATTAAAAACCTTAAACAACCCGATTAAGGCCTAATTTTAAACCGAATACGTTCGAAACCGTATTATACGGCATTAAAATAGCTTTTCGACGTCGATTTTAACTAGACTTAACTAAATTACGAAAGGTATAACGTAAATAATATACTAGCTCGCTTTTTTAAAGGGTAAAATAACCGTATTACGAGAAATAAATAAAATATTTAGCCGGCGCTGCCGTATAAAAAAAACGGCTATAGGATAAAAAATTACTTTATATATAAACTAAAAAAATTTACAGTCTTAAAAAAACGTTAATAAACAATTATAGAATAAATCGCGCCGAAGTAATAGTCGTATAAAAAAGCTTAAAACGCGCCCGCGACGCTATAAAATCTACGAGAAGCCCGGGTATAATACGCGTATTTATTAAAATAATATAAAAGTATTTAAAGAGGAAAATTCCGATTAATTTTAATATATTAAATACGTTATAGTGGAATTAATTTATATTTCGTTATACGAGGCTTTAAAAAGTGTTCAATTAAACCGTGTGTTTAATTAGACCGTGGATTATATTACCCTTAAATTATATTCCGATACGGAGAAAAAAAGATATCGCGAATTATATTGTCGTTATAGTACGAAAAGAACCGTTAAACGATAACATATCGCGTAATATTTTTTTACCGTATAAAAGTAAAAAAACTACGATTTTATATTAAAACTTCGGAGAAACGGCGTTATTAATATATCCGGAGCCCCGTTTTAAGAATCCGATACGGAAAAAATTAATAATCTCGTCGCGTAAGGCGTTTTTTAATTTGTGTGATACGACCTATGAATATACGGTTAATACCGAATTTTTAAAACACGATTCGTACGCGAGGTAAAAGGAAAAAATACTAAGCTATACGAAAAGTCTAGGTTTATTATTTAAAGGTACGGCGACGTCGATAAAAAAAGATCTTAATTTAATCGCCGATTATTTAGCGAATAAATTAACGCTTACTTTTCGCCTTTAAATTAATGCTTATTAAGAATCTCGGAGCGTACGAAAAACTCCGGGATATAACGTAAATATATATTTAATTATACGAGAAACTTACCCGAAAAATATACGCCGAACTCTCGAAAGAGTTTAAGTTATATTTCCCGGAAGGTATAATCCTTTAAATTATATTATTATTATATAGATTAGCGGAATCCGGTTTCTATTAATTTAAAACGTATTACGAATACCACGTACGGAATCTCGGAATAACGGTATTTACGTACGATTTATGCTTCCTATTTACGTGCGACGAATTAAATATTTTCGGTATTACGGTAATATAGATCGACGATATATTTAATTTTACTATTCCCCCGTTTTCCTAAAAAAAAAGAGCTTACGAATACGAAATTTCGTGCGAAGCCGAAAAAAAACCTTAATCGAGGATAAACCGATTAAGTTTAACGGAGGAAAAATCCAGCTTAAATCGCACGATATTTTATTCGAGTAAAAGGGATAGGCTTAATAACTCCGCTTTATTAACGTTTAAACTACGGACCGAGACTAGTAATACGTTTCTTAACGTGCGAAAGGAGCGTATATCGCTTTAATATATTAACCGGAAGTTTCGTACGACCTCTCCGTCGCCGCTTAAGTTTAAACGCCGGAGGAGAAAAATATCGAATACTTTAATATATAAATATTATAGTAAATTAAGAACCCCGTACGAAGATTAAAATATATCCCCTTCGACTTTTAATATATAAAGATATATATTTTTATCGACGGCTCGTTCGCGAATAATAAAGATTTAACGTTTTAACTCGAATATATTATTACGATCGGTTAAAAGATACGCCGTATAAAGGATAGTTTCGAAATAAATAAAAAATTATATATTAGAGCTCGACGAAATATAAGAAAGTTACGCGAAGTGTATTCGCGAACGAACTATACGGTATAATTTTTAGAGTTAATAACGGTATTATACTTAACTTTATACTTTAAAAAATCGTACGAAGCCTTAGATTTTAAAATATCTCGATAATCTTTTATACCGACTCGAGATTACTATATAAATACCTCGTTAAGCTCGGGACCACGAATAAAAAAAGCTTATAATCGATATTATATCCCTCCGAGAATCGTACGAGAGGAAGGAGATCTTAAAAATCTACTGGGTTAACGGCCGAAATAATCCAGCCGACGCCTTTACGAAAAAAAACTTTAAATTAAACACTCGAACGGCTTATTTTTACGAATAGGCTTACCGTACGAATAGAAGTATACGTGGAAAAACCTGAACCCTAGCTTAGGTAAAGAGAAAAATAGTAAGATATTTCTTTTATTACCGTACGATATATAATTATTACCGATATTTTATTACTGTACGAAAAAAAGAGGTAAAGGAAACATAATAATATATTATATTAAAGATTTAAAAAAAAGACATCGTACGATTTATTATCCCCGGATATTATATATTATTTTTCTATACGACCCCGTTTAAACATCGTTATTTTAAAAACTATTTTATTCCTCCTCGCTATTCGAATCGTCGTTATCGTTATTATTATCGTCGTTATTATTATTATTGTTATCGTTATTATTATATTAAACCAGTAAAATAATCGGAGCATAATACTGGGAGCCGTACGATTTTTAAACGTATGTGGTATATTAGCCGCCCGAATAACCGGTAAAACGGAAGTAGCTGCGAAACGGGTACGAGTTTCGGATATATTCGTTAATATAGTTAAGACCGGCTACTCTATAAGAGGTAATAAAAAATGTACGGAAATAACTTTCGCGTTAAATAATTCGTGAAATTATTAGTTTAAAAAACTCGGTAACCCGGATACGAATAGTAATATCGTAATTAAGTATCGCGATTACTCGTTTTTCGTTATTTTGTCGTACGGTTATTAATATTCGAATATTATTTTAATAGAAAAATAAAGTAATCGTACGTTAATAATAATATTTTAAAGGAAAGTACGGTTAATTATAAAGCTAGTTAGTAAAATTATTTATCGGTAGTTATTATCACGATTAACGATGTTTTACGGTTTAAAAGCAGTAGCGTACGAACCGGATAGGGTATTATTTATATTAGCTATCGTGCGAAAAGAAAAGTTATATAAAAGAGAGTAAATAATTAGAGTAAATAGCTTAAGGCTTAGTTTCGTATAAATAATTATAGTAATAAAGGTAAATGGTTAAAAGAAAAAAACTTTTCGTGCGAAAGATTAAAGAATTAGGCTTTTTTTTATACCGATAAAGGGGAGTGCGGATTAGTAAATTTATTAATTCGAATTTCGAATATTCTAAATCGAAACGAATAAAAAGGGACTAATTATTAATTCGCACGAGGGAAAATTTTTTTATTAGTTAAATATTAATTAAATATCGGACGAAATACTAGGTATTATATACGGTACCGGCGATTACGGTCTTTTTAGATTAGTTATATTATTAAAAGTAAATAAGGCAGGTACGGCGCTACCCGTACTAAAAAAAGGAACGTAAAGGATCGAATAATTTAACACGTCCGTATAATCTACGGGAAGGTACAGAAAAGGGGTGCGTTCCTTTTAAAAAAAAAAAAAAAGTTGCCAGTATTAGAATACCCAGCTCAAGGGCAACAACCAGTACGGTTCAGGGGGGACTACGTGCGCCGTGCGCACGGACCATTTATTTCACCGTACAAAGGGGATCTCACGATCCCCTCTCTACTTAAATAGAGTATACATTATAGAGGACCTGAAATATACCATATTATGCATCGCCAACCACCGTACGTACGTATAAAGGCTATTCAACAGGCACATTTCGTATGTGTTACTCCTTCCACCCGGAAGTTTCGGTAGCGGAGGATGCCTCCAGGTATGAACTGGGAGGCGTGAATGAAACACGGGACAAATATGGCGTTCGCAACAAGGGCGGTCGAGAGTATCCTGATCAGAGTCGTCAACATGTTGGGAGGGGGTGGCAGGTGTGCATAGGGATATGTTTCGGGGAGTAATGAAGGCCTGAGGAATATAATGCCCAAGCTGGAGTTTTGAGATACCTGCTGGTATACGACTGTCGGTTTAAGAAGGAAGTTGGATGTTGGTGGGAGGATACCGGAGAAAAGTGATAGATGAACGGAGATAGGTGGAATCCGTATGAAGCATAAGTGGTCTTTCGCTTCGCTGTTTTCCAGGGGCGCCCCTGAAATGACCGAAGTTTGTTGTAGGTGACTCTCTGGAAGCAAGTGTCCATAGTTCAAACGCGCGTGAATTAGCTACATAGCCACAGTTATGTACAACAATGCAAATCGATGTTCTACTCTCGCTTAAAATGAATGGCATCACACCCTGCCCTTGGTGATGACATATCTATCGACGACAGGATCCTGTTTCCCAACGCCGCCTGATGTGCTTTTGTGACGGACGCTGCAGCTACTAAATGAGGTAAGCGGATACTACTTTCTCTCCTTGGCCAGTTGAACTTTCAATTGAGGGGACGACCCTCGTCGTTGCCTACATACGTACATGTATGTATCTGTTTTCGATTTCTCGCATTGGGTTGCCTGTCACAGACCAGAACATCATGTATGGAATAAAACGTCCGCACACACCTCCGCTTTATCCCCACCAAATTTGTCGGTGCATAAGCCACATCTTTCGCCTCTCAGGCTAGCTCAACAGCAAGCAAGAATATTCGCTGGTTCCAGGGTCATCTGGACAGTTGATAGATGTATGCATGCATGTGTATATTCAATTATCGAAACACCCTGTGGCGCTGAGTATCAGACCCTCAAGGGCCCCCCTAGGGGCCGTGCTCGAGGTACCATACAGAAGTGCAACTCGCAAACGACAGTGGTGGAAAACCTCCTCCCCCTTTTTGGCCGAAAAGGGGGGAATCCACGAAAACCTCTCTCATACACGTTCTCACAATGAGTGAACCAGCCTTAGTGCGTGGCACCTTGGCTCAAGCCGGCTTTGATGCCGAGCATACCAGGTCCAGAACTCTCGAGGCTCACTTAAGAGGCCTTGCCGGGGCAGATGGCGTATGCCTTCCCGTTGCCGAAGTTGTAGACGTCGCAGCGCTTGCCGTCACCGCCACCGTCGCCCTTGGCCTGCATTTGAGGCTAATGTTAGCATGTTCTCGGGGAGATACAGGATGTTACCTTCTAGCAGCTCTCGACGGACGAGCGAGCACCGTCATGGCTTTGTATGGCGGCTTGTATGATAGAGTGATGACTTACGCACTATATTGCCGGAAGAGCGAAGTTTGTTAGCGATCGTTATAGATAACTTCCATGGAGATTAGGGGATGGAGGGACACTTACGCTAGTTCCCTGGGTGCAGTCAAGGTTCTGGAGAGCGTAGTTGCAGCTGAAGCCGTTGCATGCCTGTTTTGGTGGAATGTCAGAATTGGGATCATGATCATTATGTTATCGAGTCATGGGACGGCTCGTTGCGAGGAAAGGGGCTGCGTACACCTGACTGAGGGTCCTCGCCTTGCTTGGCGGGGACAGCGTAGACAGCGGAGGCGCTGGCGATGGCGGCGACGAGGAGAGTGGAGAACTGCATGTTGACGGTGTTGGTTTGAAATGCGAAGGTGTTGATATTGGGTTGAATGTGGTTTCTTTGGGTTGTTGTGTTCTGTGATGTGTGTGTTTGATGGTGAGTATGAGAGAAGACGGGTTATAGAGGATGAATCCGGCCCCCTTTTATATTCGGTTCTCGACTATATCTTTGCTATGTCTACAGTCCCCCTTCGCCCTATACGTTGGCAACATATTCATCGTATGAGATTGTGTCATAACCGTGCTCACGTCAACATACCCTTCCTTGGCTGATGCGAGAAGCAGGCTGAGCGGTGTGCTCCCGTCGATCTCGCGCTGAATTCATCAATGCATCGTGATGTTGACATAAGAGCAATTCTCATCGGTCGGTATGTGAGCCCATTCGGGCCTACAGACCAATAGGGAACAGAGCGGAGCACACTTCGAGGTCTTTGGGAGTCACACAGCGTCAGCCAATATGCATCCTGGTGATACTTCAGTCTCGAAAGCATGGAGAGGCAGGCAACGCCATCCAAGCTGTCCCTTGAGTTCAACCGGGAGGTATAGCTTCCATCTCTACAATTACGCGCTTGGACAAGCTGCTCTCATTCAGGCTGTACCGAACAAAGATTGGGCAGGAACTTGCGAGCGTTGGCTTAGGCGTAAATGCCATAGCTGCTGTATGCCTTGCCAAAGGTGCCCTGCATGTCAATCCGGCCTCGTACCACCGTCTCGGTCGTGCTCCGACGCTAAACAGCTCGCCCAAGCCGCCGGTACCATTCCTGCATTGAGATGAAAGTCGGACTGCCGGCCCATCCTGATTCGGCAATAGTACCAACTCTTGCGTTCGTCTATTGTGAGCCCCACCTCCGGAGTCCTGGAGACGCGGGACGGAGGTGAATGAGGGTGGTCATCCATGCATTCCCGAACCACCGGTAGACGAACTCTGGCTGAAGCCTTTTGCCGTGTCTCCATATGTAGGATCCCGTGACGACTACCGGGCGCCAATCAGCATTCACGGTTCTTAATATTATGCGGTCTGGGATGAGGTAAGCTGATGGTGCCTCCGACACTTTGGATAGCTAAGAATTCCCTGAGGCGATCCCTGCACATCATCACCTAATTGAACCGGGCCCAAGAACTTGGAACCTTCTTGGCTGTCACTTGCTGTCATACTGTTTTCTGTTTAAAACACATACACATGCGCTTACCCCCGCCAAATTCTTTCTCAGCATAGCCCGCACCCCTTTCTCACCCCAATTCAAAGATCGACAAGATCATCCGTCGGTTCCGAGCTAGCATCGACAGCTGACAGATTTAGCATAGAATCCCTCGAGGCGATCTCGCATCCAATGAGGTTCTTTCCATCATGAAGGCAACATTGCCCGCATGCTGTCTATGCCGTTACACCCAAATGGGCGTCATCACCATCTCAGCTAAGCTCAGCTCAGCGGCCGCAGGCTAATATGGTATGAGGTCGATCGTTCCTGCATTCAGCTTCTTTCTACGTCATGTCATACTCTGACATCGACGAGTACTTTGATGGTGGTGTCCTTCTCCTTCATCAAGGCCTCGAAGCCCTTGTCGACCACCTCGTCCATCTTGATCCTGTGCGTGATCATCCCCTCCACCTGGAGCCGCCCGCTCTCCAGCGCAGCGATGACTGCTCGAAAGTCGGATGCCGTAAGACTTACGGCTAAATATGACAACATACAATAGTCAGTGATGTGTAAACTTCCGCGGGCATTCATTGAATGCTCTTCTCCTATCCCGGGGGACGACTTTCTCACCTGACGCAAGTCGCTTCTCCCCAAACAGCAGCGCCATCATATCGATAGGCACCGGCTCCTCCCACAGCGCGACATTCACGACCAGCCCCTTGGTCCGGACCGCGCGACAAGCCGCATTGATACTGGCCGCGACGCCCGCGCACTCGAGCGCGACCGCGGGCCCCTGTCCGCCGCCGCAGAGGCTCCTGCACCTCGCGACCACGTCGTCGTCCTGCGGGTCCAGCACCGTCGTCGCGCCGCACCGTCGTGCAAACTCCTTGCGCTTGCTCGACAGCTCCACCACGACGATCTGGCCGCCGAACTGCTGCGCCCGCAGGCACTGGATCACGGCGAGGCCGATGGGGCCCGCGCCCATCACCAGGACGTCGTCGCCGGGCTGGACGACGGCTTGGGCCACGGCGTGCCAGGCTACTGAGAGGGGCTCGGCTAAGGCTAGATAGACGTGATGTGATATCTTTGTCAGCAGATAAAACCGGGTGTGCGTTGCTCCATCAACTCTCCTCGAGATCGTCAAGATCGGATTTAGTTGGGCCTAACTTCCACTTACCGCCAATCTCGTAAGATATCGAGTCCGGTAGCTTATGCGCAAACTGCGCATCAACGCAAATAAAATCCGACAACCCCCTCCCCCACCCATCAACCCAATAAACCCCAACGAGTCACAACAATTGACCGCCCCCTCCCTGCAAGACGGACACCGACTGCAGCAGATCGTCGGCTGGCACGCCACCCGGTCCCCGACCCTGACCCCGTCCGGATCCCTCGCGACGTCCGCGCCCACCGCGACGACGTCGCCCGAGAACTCGTGGCCGAGGGTGATGGGCCAGACCTCGCCCGTGAGCGGGTGCGGCACGTCGCGCAGCGGGATCACCTTGTCGGACAGGTACGCGTGCAGGTCCGAGCCGCAGATGCCGCACCAGGCCGGGCGCACTTTGACCTGGTGCGGGAGGCATTCGGGCTCGGGCTGGTCGTGCTCGACGCGGAGGTCGCCGGGGCCGTGGTAGCGCAGGGCACGCATGGTTCTATTGGTGGGGGTCAGGTGTTACAAAAATGATCACTCGTCGATGTCGTGTCTGGCCAGTTTATCCTTACGATTCAGTAACTTTCGAGCTCATTCGGCGGTTTTCAAATCGGGGGGGAGGGGGTGTTAAATAATAACATTCCCGATGTGAGTATCTCAACTGTTGTCTTATTCTCCCCTGTCGCATTTGTGCTTGGTGACGCTTCCACGGAACTATCTCCGCATTACCCCGCGCTTCTCCATGTCGTGCGCCCCCCCCTTTTGACTCAGAACCCCATAAGGGATGCATCATTCGGCGCCTCGTAGTGGGGCCCCTTCATTCACCCGGTGGACGCGATTCTCTCAGGAGCATTGTAAGTGGCACGCGGGTTGTCCCAAAACGGGATCCCGGCGGGCGTGTCCGACAAATCTGATCTCCGCCAGTGAGGGCTGGAGGGACGACAGATACCGAAGGCCCAAGGAACATAGTTCGGCTTCCCGTGATGGTTTTCGGCAATGCATGGGGTTCCTGTCACACACCTCAGCATCAGCCGTATAGTAGCTGGCGCAGGAAAGCGGCGGAGACGGAGTCGAATGCTCGCTCGGTAGAGCTCTTTTGAGGGCGGTAGCTCCGCCGGGGCTCAGGCAAGATTCCCGGGTACAAGTAAGGAAGTTGGTCTGGAACAACGCCCATTCAGGCACCCGTTCTGCTGGGAACAATGCATTGTGAAGTCTGTTTTGATTAATATCGCTTGGTAACCTGCTTTGATGATATAGTTACCAGGTGTCAGTTGAAATGTGTCTGCTTACTCCTACGTAGCTGACATGAACATGGGTTGTATCATCAGGATTCACGAGTGTCAAGTATTGGCTGTATTCAGTATTCGCTAAGACTGGGTATCTGTTGTTCCGGTGATACTAAAGTCAATAGTCATCGCCCTGGTTAAGTGGGAGGAGGTAATACGGCCCTCCTTCATTCCAGTTCCCAGGATGCTCATCAGCCCACTTCATCAGCGACAGGGCATATTCAGCCGAGGATCGAGCCTCCTTCTCCACCCGATCATCGCTACTGTAGAAATCCAGCTGCACCTTCCAAGTCTCCTAGTTCTCCTTGCTCCATATATCCTGGGGGTTCCCTGCGTCTGTCTTCTCCTTCTCCATGCAACGGTCGTAGACCCAGGTAAACATATTGTGTCCCGTGATCCACTGCGTCGCGGCACAGAGCCTTCCCCCTATATCAGCGGGCCCTAAACCGCACATCACCTTCGGGGTCGGACACTTCGCCGCCTTGCCCCGCTGGGGCAAGATGTCTCGCAGCCCGCTGAGGAATGAACAGTCGGGCAAGCCCAATTTGGTGATGAGTGCAAGTGTTGACTGGTAGTTCCGCCAACGGAGTCCGGCTTCGCTCCAGCATCTATTCATGCCGGTTCTGGCACCGGCGCTCTGGAGTTCTATGAGAGACAACAGGTGTTAGTTGTTAATTCCCTTATACGTCTCTACTTCCTCACGGAGCACCCAGCTGCCGACAACATACCTGCATGGTAAACGCGGAACGGTTCTGGGTCAATCACCCCAGGGCGCCAGAGCTTCAGCATGGTCACTTTGCTCAAGTCGAAAGGATCGGGAAAGGAATCCGGGGCCTCTTGCTTGAGCCGCGTCAAGCACTTGATAAATTCCCCCAACTTGCTCTGTCCTGTGGTGCCTGGCGGGAAACAGGCACAGAGGCGCGCGAAGCCCTGAAAGAAGCGCTTGATGAGCCCGCTCGCATCGGGCGCGGTTGTGCGTTGCACGGTGGTGCCGGCCATTGGGAAGAATGCCGGCTGGATACGAATCTGCTCCAACCTACGCGTGGACTCGCGTATCACCCAAGTGGTGAACTGACCCGCGGCGTCGTAAGGCATGGGGTTGCGTGGAAGGCCCTCGAGGAGGGCTTTGCAGAATATGTCCTCTTGGTCGGGGTGGCTGCCGTACAAGGAGAGGTCCAAGGACAAGTTTGCGTATTTGTATACCATTTTGGACTGCTTGAGGTCCCGCGGGTTTGGTAAGAGTGCTTTTAGAATATGATGGGAGAAGAGAATATTGTGATGTTCAAGCTGTCTCAATGCTGCCTACTTGCTTGTGTAGCTTGCATGTAATCCCGTCATCATATCACTGGCTGCCACATAGTTGGCAGATGTGACGCCACTGGCTCTTTCCGAGGGCCACTCTACAGAAGGACCGCAAGAACGAAGACACCTTCCTTCGAGGAAACGAACTATGCACGAGTGATAAACATGCATTCCTCAGAATCGGGCCCGGGGTGAGTAGTACATGCAGTTACCAGCTGACCTTCATGCAGCTGTGGCAGGAGCCAGCCAGGCCTATCTTGCTTATGACACTGCAAGCACCCAGACGACAGTAAGTAATAACGTCTCCCTTTCAAGCAGAGGCCCCTAGAAGACGGAGATGACGATGCCATTGCATGATATCTGGTGAAGTGTCGCCAGTGGCTGTAGACTTTTAGATGGACGTGATTGTCTTGGGCGAGCTACAGATGACGTACCAGGCCCCCTAAGAAAAGGGGTGAGGGGTGAGAGTTGGCATGTAGGCAATGGTCGCTCAACGCCTCTGGAGCCAGTCAGTAGGAGCATGAACATGACTTCCTGTATTGGTTTGTGGCCAAGCCGCAGGCTTCCTTTGGTGCTGAGCGAAGTGGTGCATGGAGGCTTGATGTGACCTGCCTGCCGATTTCGCAAAACACGTACATGCTTACTTTTCTTTCGTCGGAGATGTTTTGCTGTAACTAGAAGCTGCATTTGGCACTTGGTGGGCAGGCGGCCTGGCAGCAGTTGCTTTTACAGGGGTGCCAAGCTGGAGGTTACCCCGCTGTGCTGCCTGAGCTGCTGGTAAGCACACTAGCAATTGGGTGTTACCAGAGATTGCAGCAGGCTGTTCAGATAACGTTGAGAGTACATGAAGACGTTAGATGTCTCAAAATAGTGGCTGAAGGGTTGTCATGAATTAAATAGACAGTGTATCAAAGGCCCCAAGCTGCAATGTAACCCCCGATCTCTGAAGCCATTCACGATTGGACCCATTAGCATACGGCCGAAGCCCTTGGACGCTACTAATGCCGAATCGTCCGGCGGGTGCGCCACTAAATTTGCTCAGTTCTAGGGGATCAGTAAGCCCGTGTAGGTGGGGTTGTGTCGCGAAATTGAACATGACCCGTTTGCTTCTTCCCGGGTTTCAGATGAAGCAACCTCCTCTTTTCCTTTGGGTAAGCATTTTTGAAAGACGACATTCATTTTGGCATAACTCCTACGGGCCTAAAAGCGGTACCTCTGCTGTTTATTCGAGATCAAAGATGACTTCACGGTCGACGTGGGTTCGTATCCTTTCCTTGCGCGAAGACATGGATATTTGCTGATTTAACATGTAGTTGCTGGTGCTGGTGGCAGCCCTCTCGGCTTTCATATACCCGCGGGTGCCGCTCATTCAGACGTTCTACAGCAACACTCCTGACAGGCTGAGGCACATCAACAACATCGGCAGTGGCTCCTACGAGGTCAAGTTTTCTGAGAAGCTTCGCAGCTGCGAAGATATCATACACATTGAGAGTAAGGGTGTCGCTATAGTCGGCTGCGATGCCGGTCGCGAACGATGGAACACCGTCATGGGCATCTTCTTGCCGGGGCCTGTGCCCAGTGCCGAACTCTATGTCTATGACTACAAGCTGCCAGATGACGAGGCCCTGACTCAGCTGCAAATAGTTGGCTATGCTCCCGGCGAGGACTTGCATACGCTGGGGCTCGCATTCGATGAAGATACTTCGTCGCTCTTCATCGCCAATCACCGCCGTGATGGATCGAGGGTGGATGTCTTCCATCTCGACTTCGAATCTCACACCCTACGCCATGCTCATTCGATCCAGCATCCTCTCATCCGGGCACCCAATTCCATCCTGCTTCTCAACAGTCATGAGTTCTACGTCAGCAATGATCACCACTTTATTGCCAAAGATCACCCGGTACTCAGTAAGCTGGAAACATACACGGGCTTCCCGACCGGCACGCTCGTTCACGTCGACATGTCACCAATGCTCGACGGCCCGACCAAGGCCGTCGATGCGGAAGTGGTTGCGCGCCTACCCTTCCCCAACGGCATCGAGCTCGTTAATGACACGACACTGGTAGTGGCCTCGACCAACAGCGCCTCCCTTAGGCTGTACGACGTCACGCCTCCTCCTGCCGGCGGTTCGTCTCCGCGACACCCTACGTTGCGCCCTCGCTCCAGCATCCAGTTGCCGTTCCTGCCGGATAATCTCTCCAAGTCTTCCGACGGTGCCATCGTAATTGCCGGTCACCCCAATGCGCCCAGCCTGAGCAAATTCGCAGCGGCGCGGCACATCTGCAACTCGCCCGAAGAGTACGCCAAGGCCGAGCCTTCGGTTCAGGAGTTTTGCGAAAAGGGGAAAGGCAGGGTCCTGGGTCTCGCAGTGGACGCAGGCCGAAGGCGTCAGGCATCTATACGTCGGGACGGAGTATCCTACGAGCTGCACCGCGATCCGGGACTTGGACAGGAAGATTGGTATCATATCTGGATTGTATGCCAAGGGGCTGTTAATTTGGCGTGACTAGGATCAACCATTTTGAGCGAGTATATCGAATCAATGGCAGACACCAACGAACGTCTGTGGTCGATTTGGGACAACATACTTGATTTGGATGGCAGTCATGTAGTCAGGTACTTGTTTGTCCATCTAAACTGTGGATAATTCAGTCGTTGGTTTCGTCCAGCTTACTTCGTCGATACTACCAGGTGTTATTCCACACGATTTGTGAATAATTCAGTCCTTGATTCCTTCCAGCAGGTTACCCCATTCAACCTCCTTTGTCCACTCTACCAGGTGTTGATTCCGTTGCTGTCTACTTAGTGATGTATACGATATCTAGAGTATGGATCGGTTGTTGGTTCCAACCAGCTCTTCCTGCATTCCGAGGCTGCTTAATGGTGTGGAATATGAGAATAGTGAATCAGCTGTAGCTTCCATCCAAATATTCCTGTCCTTAATGCTCGACACATTTGCGTTCGTGGGGGAGACGGCCCAGGCGGCTCTGCAGGAGGCTCATGATCAGGTCGAGCGGGCCCAGGTGATTGTCGAGCAGGCGATGAAGATGTACCGCAAGCAGTAGATCGCGATGGAGGAGGCTACGGAGCAGCTCGACCGGCTCAAGGAAGAAACAAGGGGGTTGGAGGCGCGCTTGAAGGAGAAGGAGACGGAGCGTTCTGGCCGAATTATCGGGTGTTAAGGGGATTGCTTCATGGTTTATTAGCAGTTGGTTTTGACTCCTCCGGCTTAAGAGTCGTACTGGAATCGATAACTTATCCGTGACATTACTTGTGATCCTCACGTGAACTCGGCTACCGATACTTGCTGTGAATCTTCTGGTCACTCAGCTACTGCCTTGGTTAGGTGCAGCCTACCTGTGTACTGGCCGCTGAATGGTTGGGGTCATGGCCTTCTATTCAATTTACCTACCTCTGATGGAGCTGCTTCACCACTACAAATTCGTTTCAAACCACCCTGTTCTCGGCGAGCCCACCAACTCATCTTCCACATCACAACAACGAATGGCCATCTATCCCACCTGCTGAAAATTCATCAAGGAAACGACGACTGTAGTCAATTGTGCAACGAAAACAAGTCTCTTTTTCCTTCTTGGAAAATCTTCCAGTTGCTTTTTTGGGACACTAAGAAGGAGCATTTGCATCGTACCTTCACACATCGTTCCTTCATCATGTCAGCCATCCAGAACAAGGTTGATGCAAGCGCCCGCGCTCTGAAGGACCTGGAGCAATGCCATGCCGATGGCAAGAGGGACAGTGAGTCAAATTCCTGCCTGCACATCGATTTATTTCTCAACTCCGCATACAAATACATATAACAGATATGTTCATCTTCTGGCTGCGCTCCCGCCAGGATATCATCGACACCGCATCCCAGATTCTTGCCGATGATACCATCAATGACCCGATTGTCCTCAAGGAGCACCTCACTGCTTTGTTCACCCGCTACGCCGACGATAGCACTACCTTCAGCAGCTACTGCAAGAACAAGATTGGCGAGAACCTCAATCTCCTCCAGCAGAACACCATCCTCGAAGCCAAGGTCGAGGACCTCGAGGAGCGGCAGGCCCCGCTCCTCAAGAGCGTCGACTTCCACAGGGAGGAGCTGCGAATCCACCGCCTCGATGCCGCCGACCTGGAGTCGGCCATCGACTTCCAGAAGAAGCGATTCTCGGCCATGAAGTACTACTACGACCGCCAGCAGCGAATCCGCGACAAGGCCCACGACCGCGTCATAGCCGAGACGCAGGCCCGCCTCGAGGCCCTGCAGACCGAGCACGATTCGCACCGCGCCCAGCACGAGAACACCAAGTTCTACCTTGCCGAGGCCCAGAAGGAGCGCGACGCGCTGTGGGAGCAGGCCGCCCACGCCGCCGGACTTGAGGCCGCCCTCGAGGCCGCCTACGAGACGAACGAGCGCCTCATGGATCACGCGAACAGCCTCGCCTCCGACTATGCCCCTGCTGCTATCACGGAGGAGGATATGGTGGATTTGATGCCGGAGACGGAGGGCGACATTGTGGATTTGGTGATGGAGACGGAGACGGATGACAGCGAGAAGGTGAAGGAGGAGGAGGCGGATGAGGACCCGATTGACTCTTCTATGACTCTGGTTCCTCACTCGCTGTCCTCGCCTTCTCGCTCGCTGTTCGGAATCGAGTGGATCTGATCTGAAGCGAAGGCACTACGGGCCGATGACATTTGGGATGGTCATTGTTGAGAGGGACTTTCCAGGTTGACCCTTGGATGGATGATTGATTGGAGAGCCTTGTTTTGCCTATTTATAGACAGCGAAACACCATAAGGGAACTCTGTTGCTATTTACATGGCACCTGGCACATGGCACAGTGTCGCCAAGGACTTGGCTGTGCTTCTTGATGTTCTTGTCATCGGGGGACCTTGATACGTCTGGTATTTGGACAGCGAACGGGAGGTCACACCCCCCTGCGTGTAAGAATAGCCGTTGGTAGAGACAAATACACACCGAATAAGAAGTTCCGATGATCTAAGCCTCCCTCATTAGCGGATGATGTACAGTAGATGCGCGCGCCCGCTCCGTCTGTTCATTGACTGACTACTGATTCGTACCTTGAAACACGAGACGAGATCACGCAACGACGCAAGCAACAAGCAGAAAAAAAGCACCCGAAGTCAAACGGCCAAGCGACTCAGGCCTTGGCTGCATTCTGCCTGTCCTCTTTCGGGGTTTTTCGTCCCTTCATTTTAACTGTGTCCATCCTCCCACCATGGCCTTCCTCGAGCGATCCTCCTCAACCAATCCCCACGACCATCGACCCCTCCTTCACGCACACCATTTATAACTATTGAGACATATCGACAGAACAGATCATTATTAACAGCGTCATGGACTCCCGGCACGTGGCTGTCAACTCCAGACCCTCCGCGAACTCCAAGGCTCGCAGGACGGAGAAAGAAATCCCTGACTGGAAACCCGGTCATAAAAGGAATGATAATAGCAAAAAGGACGCAGGCGGCAGCATCGTCCACATCCGCGACATATCCCAGCAGCGTCTACAGCAACAGCCCCGTCAATCTGCGAAAAGCAGCAGCAGCCTAGCTACCAGGCGCCGCCGCCGCGGCCGGCTGCGCTCGCCGTCTCTCCCATCCATCTCGGAAGGGCGCCACGACGGCTCAGATCGCGGTAATGATGATGACCATCCCAAGGCCGCTTGCCCGATTGTACCACCGTTGTCACCGCATACCGAGACTGCCGCCCGCCCACTACCACCACGATCGACGGCCAGTAGTACCAGTAGTGTGAGCGAGGCGGCGGCGGCAGCGGCTGTGCAAGAGCTGCGGAAGAGCAACGAGGCCCTGCTGGATCTGGTCACGGAACTGATCTCTTTGGTGCCCACCCATTTTCCGGTGCACGAGGTGATTCGGAGGCGAGAGGAGGCCCGCGAGCTTGCGGACATGGCTTATTTTTCTGCTGCTGTTGTCGAGATACAAGGGAAATGTTGCAGTGGCCCGACAACGACGCTGGAGGAAGTCACCGAGAAGGAAGCTCGCAAAGCACCGTTTGTGAAGGGGCATCATCCTCGAAGCAAGAGCTCCATCTTCTCTTCTGATATGCGGTGATAACTACCTAATCAAACGCGCTGGCATGTGGACGAGACGTTTCTGTGTCAGGCTTACTGCTGCACTACTGCTGCCCTGGCGTATCATCCTTGATGGCCGGTTCACTTTCGACGATGGCGAAGCCCATTGCTTTGGAGTTCAAGAGGTCTTAGTTGCAAGGTTTATAGATCATTCCTCCGTTCTGAATGGAAGCATCAGTCACCTGGTTAGATTGGGCTACACATAATTATGAGCACACGACGACGAAGCGCAAACGACCATTTGCTTCAATATCTCGGGTGGACAGGCACCCGCCCTTTTCGCTTCGCTTCTCCTGCTCGGGTCATTGGGGTCGAGCGCTGTTGTATCATAGAATATTATATTACTATCTACGTTTTCCCTCGGTCTCTCTATCTTCGCTCTCCTGACATGGGCGGTGATCCCACACGCCGTGGGCATGTAATACTCAACATAATGAACGCTTTTACTGCTGCCTGCAGCCCACTACAAATTGGCCAGTTTGACTTACGCTGGACCCGTGTTTTCTCGCTCCTCTCGTATTTTCGTCCATCGTTAGTGAATACACTGGACTGAGGTGTGAGAAATGGCATCTTCTGCAGCTGTATTAATACAGTTGACCCTGTGATACTAATTAGGCGGTGAATTTTCCCATATACTGAATACGACAGCCAGTTGAACTCCTATAGACAAATAATGATCATTAATGTGCATTGTACCCCCTGAACCCTCGTCACCAACCCGCTCGTTCGTGGAACTGCTGCCTCATCGGCCCCCCTTTTTGGCAAAACGTGACACCCTGCCTCCGTCAACGACCAGCAGTAGAATGCTCTGGAGAAGGACAAAGAACAGGAAAAGAAAGTTTATTTCATTGCGATGACTCTGGATTCATTGGTGAACCAATGTAATTGTTAACTCAAGGCTCATATGCCCGCGATTCCTGGCATATTTCCGGGGCTGGGACAGTGGCCCGATGTCCATATGAACTGTATAAATCACATTTATACTTTCTACGCCCAGTTGGCTGCCTGGGACGTCTGAATATCTGCAGTGTGGTCTACACCCGTTATGGCAATATCTTCGTGCTGTAGACATTCCATGATGTGAGATCACTCAAGGTCTGCCACACGCTCGCGTATAATACAGGGCTAGAGAGTGTCGTCAGGGGAGAACACCTGTAGGACACCCGATATAATCAGATGGGACCGTTGAGAGCCGTTTGGACGCCTTTTTCTAGAGGCCACCGGTTCCAATGGTACGGGCAACCTTATACACCCGAACGGGTCAGTCGACTATGCTGCACCAGGTCGGGCCACTCATCCCCCTTAAAATCAGAAACCTTCACAGAAGAATAACACAAACAGCTTTCTCCGTTGTTCTACAGAATAAAATAAACCTTAATTCTCGGGTCATATAAATACTTCCCATCTCTCCAGTTGAAACCATTGTTTCTCTTCTATTCTCCTGCACACACATTCTACTCTACTGAGACCCAATTCACATACCAACATTCTACCAGTTGACACTGCCAACAACACTTACTTCACTTCACTTTACTTTATACAGTACAGTACTCTGATCAAGTATCTGCTACTATACTTCAATCACTATTTCTCTCTTCTGGTCTCTTTCCTATTACATTTTAGGCAGACCATCAAACCCACCACTTGGCAAATCACTCAGTCAACTTTGAGACATTCTCATTCTCATTCTCATCTCAACCCACCTTACTTAACTCAACTGAACTTACTCAATACCTCTTTCTACCGTCAAAATGGGTATCACCTTCAAGAACAAGGCTCTCCGTTACCTCAACAAGGAGTCCCAGACCCGCCGGGCCAATTACGCCGGCGGCTTCGAGACCAAGTACGGCCACAGCCACTACCTCCAAAAGATGGGCCTCGGCCTCCCGCCTCTGGAGCGTAACGAGCTCGGAATTTCTTTCAGGGATGGTGGTGCTCCTCCCAAGAAGTCCACTACTGCTGCTGCTGCCGCTGCTTCCTCTTCAACTACTCTATCAATTCGGGCAGCCGAGAAGAAGAGCAACAACAACAACAAGCCTCTTCCTTCGCCATCTGCTTCATCTACTTCTACTTCTATCTCTTCTTCGTCGGGTCCTACAAGCAAGGCCAACAACAACCTGGCCAGAAGGGATGCCCGGATGAGCCAACACATCGAGCTCCAAAAGCAGAGAAATATCATTCTCAAGAAGCCGAATCCCAAGACCAAGGTCAACTCTTCTTCTACTTCTACTTCCACTACTATTCTCCCTGCTCGCCGTCTTCCTTCACCACCCGCCTCAGCCAAGTCAGACTCCTTCTCCTCGAGCACCGAGGAAGAGGACAAGTCCGGGTCCGGGTCCGAGGCCGAGTCACTCTCGAGCCTCTTTGGCGACAACAGCGGGGCAGAGGACAATGACAACGACAGCGACAGCGACAAAGAAAACGACGACGACGACGATGAATGCATCGAGGCTCGTCCCAGGGGTCGCCGCTTCCCCATCCCCCGCGTCAGCGGGATGTACATCCACGGCGGGCTGTACGATGGCGGGTACTACGACGCGAACACCAACTCGTTCAAGTCTACGCCACAGCCGTTCCCCGCCCGGGAAAACACTCAAAAAGGAGATCTCGAGGCAGAAGCGGGCGAAGCTGCTGGCGCAGATGGAACGCAAGCAGGCCCGGGAGCGCAGGCAGCGTGGGCTCGGATGGGCTTGAGTTTAGGCACCTACCTACTTTAGGCATTCATCGAGTTGACCATCAGCAGTCACGACAGTGGGAGATAACCAGTCAAGCCTCTCTTTGGTTGATCGATGACTTCGAATCATCACTGAACCACACGCAACAACACATACTTCATCTGCTCATTGGAGCTACACATTTATCATCATCTCGGGCATTCTCCACAGGAGTTGCTGGACGGTTGACATCGGAGGGGGATTGAGCTTCAGACTCACGGTTATCCCAGGGACTTGCTGGAATGGTTTTATTGCAGGGTGAGGGCTATGGGGCTTTGGGCATTTGCTGGAAAGAGGTTATATCTGGATATTGAGCTGGCGTTGATGGAGTTTACATGGTATTTGATACCCCGAGATTATTGGAGAGACGGGTTGGATTCATTGAGTGGATTTGGATTTGGTTGGAGAGCATGCCCAGTTGGTACTGGGATGGGATAACCAGCAGTCATCATCAATAATTCAATATAGCATCTGGAAGTCAATCAAGAACATTTAAACCACTTTCACTATGCATTTCTGCATAATTAATCGTAGCAGACCTCCTGTGTGTCCCACCGTAAGTGTCATCGCCACCCTAATCTCCGTGGTAATACGTACAACCACCGACCACAGTTCGCCCAAGTGTACGTGTAATTAGCAGTCCCAATAGCCACCCCTTGATTACAAACCATCTGCGCGACTAATCTAATAAATCGTCCATCGTGTACAATTGCTATTAATTGGCCGCTACCACGCATGTGCATGCATCCAGAAGCAACGTAAAGCCAATGCATCTCGGCCGGTGAGCTTCTCGCCTTTCTGCACATCTTTGCTCTTCTGCAGCCAGCCAGCCAGCCCGCCAGCCAGCCCGCCCGAGTGAGTGGAGCCGCGCCAATGCAAAGGCACCAAGACACCGACACCACCAACAAAAAGCCAACGCCAGTCCCCCTGTCAGCTTCCCGCCAAGCCTGTGTGACGAGTCCAGCCCACCGCCGACCAAATGCCAATGCATACATAACACCCAACCTGTGCTGTGTGTGCCCTTATTAGTAGCTGCATTAATATGAACACTAGATAGAGTCTTCCCTACATGCACTTTTGCCTACCTAACCTTAGTCTCCAGGCAGCACCTATTTTTATCCCGACCTGTACTTAAACCCCATGCCAATTTGGCACGTCAATTTCGCTGATCATCCTGACCTACCTACCAACTCCCTCCCCACCTCTTTTCCCACCCACCGGACGGACGTCACCCTCTCATCCGTGACTTTTGTCAACAACCATGTGTTCTTCCTCCTCCTGACACCACCAATCGTTCGTTCGTCCGATATGGGTTTCGTCACCACATCCTACTCGACGGAGGAGGACTTCGCCTTCATTCCTTACTACCACCACCACAGCAAGGCAGCGAGGTCATTAGCAGCGGTGGCAGTAGACAGCAGCAGCGATGGTGGAAGTGCTCAAACGCCAGACCTCAGGGTGAGACGCGAAGCCTACTGGAGCTACTGCGGCCCCTTGCTGGACACCACCGCCCCCGGCGCTGACGCGGGCGCTCAGCTGCCCGCCAGCCTCCACGAATGGCGCGCCGCGGCGCTGGCGGGGACGGGCCCGGCCTTCCTCGACCGCCTCCTGCCCTTCCTCGACTTCGTCAACGGCTTCGTGGCCGAGAACGGGCTGAGCCACTACTGGTTGACGATCCGCGCAACGATGCCCACGGCCGAGTACGACCGGCCGCGCTGGCACACGGACGACATGTTCTTCGACCGGAGCGACAGCAGTGGCACTGAGCCGTCTTCTTCTGCATGCCCGTCGCCCTCGCCATCACCATCGCCCACGACGCCGCGCAGGTGGTCGTTCTGGGGCCAACCGATGACGGCAAAGGTGAAGGCCAAGTCCAAGCCGAAGTCCAAGCCGAAGTCGAAGCCCAAGGCGCCGAGGCCGGTGGAGGAGGCAGGCGAGGACGAGGAGGAGCTCTGCCCCAACAAGGGCCACCAGCTCGACCTCGAGACGGACTGGAAAGTCTGCACCACGCTCCTGGGGCCCTCGACCATGTTCATCCCCGCGCCGCACCAGCCGCTCGCCCGGGCGCGGCAGCGCGTCGCCAAGGAGGCTTCTCGCTTAGCCCACGAGCACGCTTGCACGTCGATCCGGTGCGTCGGCTGCGCGTCGACGGCCGAGGACGTGCGGCAGGACCTCGGGGCGTCGCTGGCGGACCTGGGCAGGGTGCAGGCGGCGGCGGGCGAGTGCTCGTTCTTTCGGATCGGGCCGGAGAGGGGGGCGGTGCATTCGGAGCCAAGGATGAGCGAGGACGGTGTGGGCGAGGGCGGGAGGGAGGCGAGGGGGCGGATCTTTGTGAATGTGGTCCCCGGCAGGCGCGAGGAGCTGGAAAGTCTGATGGGGAAATGGGGGATGGAGTTCCCCAGGTCGTGGTGGATCGCGCCGAGTCGGGCGTCGCCGCGGACGTCGTGCTGAGGGCTTGCGGGCGGCGGCGTCGACTGGCACAAGAGCGACGAGCGGGCGGAGAGTACATGTACGATAAGGAAGGGATTCGGCTGGGTTACGGGCCTGGTAGGACAGGTTGAGGAGGCCGCTGTAAGAGTAGGAAACTCGGTGGGATATTCGAGGGCTGGTGGTGCAATTCGTCCAGTTTGGCACAAAGACATATTGTATTTCTAAGTATATACCCTGCTTTAGGAGCGAGTTGTCAATTTTACATGAGAAGGGCGCATTGGATTCTTCAAATGCAGAATCTCGACAACATGGGGGGGGATCGAGGGTTTGCTGTGTGCATGTAACTCAAAGGGTGCAGGCAAGCCGCGATGGGGCTTCATGCACACACGCTCTTCCCATTGATGCCCGAGTCCCTCGACGTATCTTGAATTCAAGCAGCAGTCTAATTCATCATCAAGCCCGACTTCTCCTCAAGCCTCGATTGCCGTCTTCTCAGGTTTACATCAGTAAAAACGGCAGTCACGATCTTTTCTGCCATAGTTCAAATGGAGGCCCTTGAACGCACGACATGAGAAGCACCCTCAAGCGTGATCCCACGTTTTCCCACGTCCCTAAACGGGATGGCACCTCTCCGTCTGCCACGCGGAATTCCCAAGCTACGCGAAATTGGCCCGTTTACCCCTTCTAGCCCTTCCTGAAATTACCCGCTGCCAATCGAACGAAGCAAGCACAAACTCGGCCCAAAGGCACAAAAATCAGCGAGCGGCCCAGCAGCGAGCCGGCTGCCTAAAGAAAAAAGAAAAAAGAACCCCCCCCGATGGAGTATTAGCTACGGCGGTTGCGGCGCAGTGGAAGAGTGGAAGCAGGGAAGGAATCGTTCGTTCCAAGCCAGCTAGCGACGTATTAGTGAATTGGCAGCGTAGTGGGCCCTCCGCGCCAGAACATGAAAAAGAATCCCAATAGCGCGGGTCAGGAATCGCTTCAGTGCGCCCGGCCCCTACCCCTTCGGCCCTGGTCGTAGAACGCCTACCCTAAGGCGAAAAGAATATTTTACTATCGATCCTGTTTTTCGGTAGTAAGGGTGGAAATGAGAAACTTGATCGATTTGTGCCAGCGTTAGGAGGCAACTAACTCATCCCGCAGTATCCGAGTTAGCATGACAGCACCTCACCTTGTAATTGCAATGCCTAAGGTTAAGTGCCAATGAATGCAGGGTGCATGCAGTAAGAAGTTTGCACAGCAGCAGAAAGGGGGCTCAATGGACATTCACTTTAGGCATAAGCTGAGAAGTTATAACAGCATTAGGCAGTACCTAGGTTAGTGACTTATCGACAGAGCAAGCACGGTAATGCGTAAAGTGGTCTGGGACGAAGATATATTCAAGCCGCAGTCCCGTTGTAACTAGGACACTACCATCTATTTGTATAGTACATCCATCCATTAGTCATTACCCATCCGTATCACCCGTGTCATGTCTCCCATGTCCATATCCATGCATGCCAGCTTACAGCATGGCAACAGCGCCGAGGAAACCGGCAGCAGCCACAGCACCAGCGACCAAGCCAGTAGCCTTAGGCGCAGCGGCCTGAGAAGGCGAAGAGGTCTGGGCGGCACCACCGGCACCAGCACTGGAACCGGAACCGGAACCGCTGGCGGTCGGGGTAGCGAGAGCACCGGTGGCGCTGGCGAGCAGGGACGAGCAGGCGGGCTCCTTGGTGATCTGGGCGAGCAGCTGCTCGGCGCTCGAGACGATGGGCTCGGCGGAGCAGACCGACATGAGCTGGGCAATGTCGCTCGTGTGGCTGCTGTACCAGCCGACCAGGGTGGACTCGTAGCTCGACAGGGGCGCCGACAGCGACGAGGGGAGCGACTCGGTCGCGGCCATGGCGCAGACCTGGCCCAGGTCGGTCGGGACCGCGGTGGCGGTGATGTCGGCCGTGGCCGACTCGTAGTAGCTCAGCAGGGCGCCGGTGGGCTGCGGCAGCTCGGTGAACAGCTTCATCGCCGACTCCACGCAGTCCGACGAGCCGGACTGGGCGGGCTGGCGCGGCACGACGTGGGCGGGCTGGGTCAGGTCGCGCAGCTGGTTGGCGGCGGCGTGGTTGTAGGTGGCGCCAACGGTGGAGGCGAGGCCGGCAACGGCGGCGCTGAGGAGAACTTGGTTGTACATCTTGTATGGGAGAGTGGTGTTTTCTTTGAGATGGTTTATATCCAGATAGTGAACGTGGCAAGCAAAGTAGCCGTGTCGTCGGTGTGTTGCGAGAGACGAAGATATAATTTGACAGACGAGTGACAGATCAAAACAAAGCCAATGTTACTTACCCGACGGGGCCAGGACACTTATATAAGTATGCATACGCTGCAGCCTGTCCTGCCCCAGTCGTCCATGATTGGCATGGGTTGCTATTTCTGGCAGTTTGCTTGCCTGCCTGCTTGCCTCCTTGGGGCATGCAACACAAGCGAGCAACCACAAGCTGCCCAGCAAACACCCAACGCTGCTGCAGTACGATGACGACTAACACAGGATGGATGCAGTAAATGCAGGGGCAATCGCACATCTAGTGCCAGCCGGGGCGGACAATTCAGCCTTGAAGCGGGCAAGCGCCGGTCCAATCCAGGCTACTGTAGGCAACAATTCGATATTGCTGACCAACGGGATCGATGCACAAGTAGTAGGGGCGATGAACTTCATGCCACATCCTCGCAAAAATGGATCTGCTATGGGGCACGCATGCAATGTCTCGCTAGAATAGTAAGCAGGCCTTCATTCCGCAGGATGTGCTGTAAGACAGCATTCGACACACAGCCGGGCTAGGCAGAGGAAGAAGGCCTACCTACCGACTGACGAAATGAAATGAAAAGGACTTTTGGTAAGAGCCGCGTGAAACCAGCTGGAATAACAAACAATTCGCCTGTTGCACAGTCAACGTCCCGGTCTCCCTGGCACTTTACCCAATTGCAAAGTGTTTGCATCATCGATCGATTGGTAGGACTCGTCTTCTCAGACTGGCCTTGAGGGACGGGTCAGATTCTGGAAGGAAGCTGTTGTCAGTTACTCCGTACGTGCCCCGACAACGCATAGCATAGCCACACCCAACAACCCGACTCCGGACTCGCGACCAGCCGCGTCAGTAGCGCTGGGCGGGCTCCATTCTCCGGCACGTTTTCCGATCATACGTGCAGGCAGGATGCGCTTTTTCGAAAAGGCCAAGAAGCGGCCCCCCAGAAGCTGAAAAAGTCATGACCGTCCTCTTCTTGTTAGTGTCCATCAGGGATAGGTGTTGAGATCCGCCATTGGTTTTGCGGTCTCCGCCTCGATTTGTGTCCGATGGGCCAAGTTCCTGGCCTCGGATGGACTGAACCAATTGCAAATCCCCTGAACCCGGAGATGCCAATATGCACGAGGCAAACGTATTGCCGAACGTCGGCGTCGAAAAGGTCTGGAAGGGTCATCAAGGTAAGGGATTAATTGACTTGCTTGACTGGTGGAACAATTGGGCAGTCCTGTCAACATGCAGTTTGTTGAGCGGCAGGAGGGGCTGGACGGGATCTTGGCGTCTTGCACAGCCGATCCGCCCAGCCGCCATTGCTCCTCGCCACAGCTTGGACAATCAAGAGCCCTAGTCTCCCCACGGTATAGAGTCCCGTAAGCCACAAATTTTCATCCAAGGATCCAGAAGATCCATTAATTGGGCGCGATGGCAGAGTGGTCTAATGCGATAGACTAGAATTGAACCTTCGGTTCTAGTGATCTATTTCCTTCGGGAGCGCAGGTTCAAATCCTGCTCGCGTCGGTGTTCCTTTTTGTCTTTTCATCAGCCTGACTTTTTTCGGCATATGGTCTCATCTAGTTGCCCACTGATCGATTTTTAAGGTCTTGATCGTCTCATTGTTTTGTCGTGTGATGGTCGTCAGGACTATCAGTTGTAAATCAGGGGAGGTGGGTGGTTTCCAATTCCAGAGGACCTTACAGAAAAAAAGGGTGGCCGGCCTTGTCAATAATTCCGTAGCTGCGATTCAATCCCGCTAATATCAGCCACTTATGGATGGCATTTGGAAGACAGCAATTTGACATAAAAGGCCTTTTCGCTGGACCATTAACGTGAAAGGTGTGTTCAATGATCTCCAAGCAAATACCACGTAGCAGATGGCAGGTGGCAGGTTGCAGACCAAGTGATGCCGATGCTGTTGCATATGGAGCCGGGCGAGATTGGCTCGCCACCCGAAGCAGATCAAGATCGGGCGTTTTGGTCGGCGAGGTTCGGTTCGGCGCTGTCCACTTTCTCAGCCGATTGAGGTGACACCTTGGGGCAGTCAGGCAGTGGTCTACGGGCAAGTCCAGACAACCTGGAGGAGGTGAGATGAGAATCAGGAGATTTTAGATGAGAATGCCCCTGATTACCGTGCGCTGCATTGGTGCTGCCAATGCTTGCACTTGCACTTGCACGTTCGCACGTAAGATGCCGAGTCGCCAGAATAAACATATCGTGCCGTTAACGCCGTTGCAACTACCGGGTTGGCCCAGGCATGTCCAAGCATTGCATCGAAATCAACAGCCAGGGAGTGGAACATCGATGTAGTGATACCCGAGATATCCTGGACGAGGCCTACTTCTTTTGGCATCGGTCTATCTGGCAAGCCACTCAAACACTTGTGCTTAGAAGGCAAGCGACGCAGAGAGCACTTTGCCAGAATAGAGTGCAGAAGAGCTACGAGGGACACAGAGAACCCCTGTTTCACGTGAGCTTAATCTGCTTGTCTTAGACTATCAGAAATAGATGAGATGTGACCCAAAAGAATATCCCGGGCGGTGAAGGAGCCATTGGCGATCAGCCAGCGATTTGCCAAGGGTGTCTTCACTGACAACTGCTATCGGCATGTTATATGCAGTTGGTGAGACATACAGAAGTGCGGTCAACCAGCAACTTCTTCTACCGCACAGGTGAGGGGACGCAGCATGATATCGTGGCATGGCTCAGTGGCGCCCAACAAATGCAAAGGACGATTGCGAGGTCACAATGTGGCGTCCGTCAGCTTTGGCCTGTTGGCGGTAACGGTTTTTTTAAGCAGGATTTCATGACTCCGTGATGTCAGACAAAAACGCCGAACATGTAGGTTGACATCTGCTGACAGCCCAATGTCGAATTGTAGATGCCCGCCGGAGCCCGCAGTGTTCCGCACCAAGTACGCCGTGTTCGCCAACCCCGCCAACAATTGCCTTTGCAAAAATGCGCCTGTCTGGAATTGGCTTCGGTCACTGTGACTGGTTACCTGCCGGGCATCGTGTCGCGCAGCAGCATGTGGCATGAGTTGTCCACTGAGCGCAAATGAGCAGGCGAGATACGGCCCATGGTTGAACAGCGCCAATAAACCCTTTGGGTCGGGTATGTCGGCCCCTGCAAGATCGGGGGATCCCTTCGTCTGAGGGGTGCGAGGTAGCAGTAGGCTGAGCTTAAAAGAAACGTTGCCGGCAATGATAAGGAGAACAGGTTGCGAGACTACTATAAAACGGCCATTCTCGTTCACCTAGCTGTTAACAGGACGAGGAACGCGCGGGGGATGACGTGAAGCGGCGTAAGTTGTCGCGAGGTTCGAGATGCTGCGAGATGTTTGGTGGGAGTCTGGAAGTCTGGGAGTGGGGGCGGTGGTGGTGTAGTTTGCCGATCAGTGGTTGGAGAGATGAAATCTGGGGAAGCTAGAGTCAGCTAAACCGGCTAGGTTAGGCTTGGTCCACGATGGCCAGCTGGGAGATCGGCATTGGTAGCGCCAATGGGAATCGGTCGCATCAGCAGATAATCTCGTATCCAAGGCCCAGCAGCACTGCAGCCACCTGCACATGCTGCACACCCCGAGGGAGAGGGATAACGGCCCCGAGAAGAAGCAAGCAGCGTGGGCAGAGGCAGAGGCAGAGATGTAGCATCAATTGGAATGAGGCGATGACCTCATTGCCAACTGCCAACTGCAGTCAGCTTGGAGAGGGAGAATGCCCACTGTTTAACGCGGTGACGTCGTATTGAGCGGCTACTGAAGGAGACGTTACGATAGACGAGCGACACGCCTTTTGGACATCCAGATAATTGGGGTCGCAATTCGAAGCAGATAAATTTAGCTACAATAAAGGTATCAATGCAGACACGAGTCAGGAGCCGCTGCCAATTGATTGTTTTCCCCTACAGGTTGAATTGAAAGGTGGACTTGTTCAATGCCCTGTACTACAATTTCAATTGCACGCCCACTGTATCTCAGGCACCGGGCGTACCACAACGCGCAAGCTTCAGGGAGTGCGAGAGTGCTAACCTGCTAACGACGAAAAAAAATACACCGAGGAGGAATGAAAGCTGCCATCCGAACCTGAAATGCCCACATCCCGGATCCCTGACAACCAGTGACTGCAGTGCACATCATCTACGCATTCGGGAGGTCGAATCGCTCGACCACTTTCCTACCCGCCTAGCCCGTAGCTCACCCCTCCGTCGCTGACGATCTCGACTCCATTCCGCACCACGGATGGGTTCTTCTTCGTCGCTCGTGTCGCTCAGCGGTGCCGGCCAACACCACCAGGCCGCTTTTTCTCGTCCACTTCCCCCTTCGTCCAGCAGCCGCCTCCCATGGATCGCCTAGATTGTGTGCATTAGGGTAAACGCCGTGTCCCTTTTTCTCCCTCTCGCCCTCTCGCCCCCTCGGCCTTCTTATATGAAGATGAGCAACGCTGCACTACCAGTCTGCTGAGACCCATCCTTCACACCATCACCACCATCACCACCACCACCGCCATCTTCATCCTTCTGAGATTTTGGTTGCTTGCTCTGCGAGACATACACATATCTACAGTATCTGTAAGGCATCATGCGCTTCTCCGTGCTCGCCCTGTGTGGCGCCGCTTCCGTATCCGCCCTGGCGGTACCTTCTACAGGAGCATCCTCTGATGCCAAGCGAGCCGCCCCGAAACCAATCGACCTAGCCCAGTTCGGAAAGTTTAAGACGACCACACTAGAAGAAGCCAAGAACAAGCTCGAGGCCGCGCTCAAGAAGATCGAGGACGACGTGGACAGCGTCTTCTCCAAGACGACGGCGGCCACCAACATCGACTGGGACAACATCAAGGACCACGACAAGGCCAGCTACATCGGCGGCGCCCTGCACCCCGCCGCCAACTCCGTCGCCAAACTCGCCGCCGCCGCCGGCCTGCACGCGCGGCAGTCCGGCAACAGCAGCACCAGCAGCACCAGCTGTACCACCCCGTCCGTCCGCGTCGAGTGGCGCGACATGAGCGAGCAGGACCGCAGCGGCTTCGTCAAGGCCGTGCGGAAGCTGATGGACCTCCCGGCCTCGGGGGCGTTCGAGGCCGCGGGCGCCAAGAGCCGCTACGACGACTTGGTCTCGGTCCACTACCAGATGACCCCGACCATCCACGGCGTCGCCCAGTTCCTGCTGTGGCACCGCTACTACCTCCACCTCTTCGAGGACCTGCTCCGGTCCGAGGGCGGCCTCACCGGCCCCCTGCCCTGGTGGGACGAGACCCGCGATGCCGGCCACTTCTCCAAGGCCCCCATGTTCACCTCGGACTACCTTGGCTCTGCCCCCTTGGCCAACAACGGCCAGGGTTTCTGCATCGAGGACGGTGTATGTCATTTATCCCCTCCCTCATACCCCTGCCCGAACAATAGCTAATATGGCATACAGGCTTTCGCTGGTAAGGTACTGACTGTTGGTGGTACCCAATGTCTTGCCCGCGGTGTCGACGAGAGCTCCACGTCCAACTGCAACCAAAACTTCATCAACGTGTGCAACTCTTATCCCAAGTTCTCCGACATGGCGAATTGCGCCGAGCTAGGGTATGTGCTCTCCCTCTTTCAACATGCTACTATACATGTTCTTTACTGACATGCTCCCCAACCTAGCCCTCATGCCTATGGTCACAACGGCGTTGGCGCCGTGATGATGGGCGTCCCTACCTCGCCCAATGACCCGTCCTTCTTCCTCCACCACTCCTTCGTCGACCACGCGTACCGCATCTGGCAGATCGCGGACCCCAACAACCGCCTCACCCAGATCAACGGCTGCGCCGACAAGACCAACCCCTGCACGCCCGCCTCCGGCAACGTCGTCATCAGCTCCGAGGGCCTCCGCCCCGACACCACCGTCGGGGATCTCTTTGACACCACGGGCGGATACCTCTGCTACCGCTACAGCTACTAAGTAGCGGATGGGTTCGTTCGAGTGTTGCCTTGTGTGTGCTTGTGTGCGTGCGTGTGTGTGTGTGATCGTTGATGGGTGATGGAGATGACGGGAGCCGCCATCTCCCCCAGATCCAACAGTCATATATAGGGTTCGGAGTTTTTGGGAATGGCTTTGCTTCATGAATCTATTTAGTGAACCCCGCGCGATGACTCGCTGATACCCATGTTTACGATCCTTTTTGGGGGGTTTATATATTATTATTATCATTATATAACGTTATGCTTCCAATGCCTAGTCATTAATGGGATATAATGACGAAGAAAGATCTATCATCATACCATCTATCTATTCGACCTCCTGTGGAGTTCGCGCTCAATGTGTGCACTTCAGCTCTATCATGATTACGACTCGATCTCGCCGATAGTTCCTTACAAACATGCCTGGACCAGCCGACTCTCGGTCTCCACCTCCAGCGGGCGACTGGACATCATCTTGCCAGCTGGAAAAGCTGACCATAGGAACAAAGCCCGGCGGCTGCATACAACTTTGCTTTATCTCCCGCCCCAGCCAACAGAGACAATGATGGATAGAATGCGATCTGGTAACAAAGGACGGGCACCGCACAATGAGATCCCAAGCGCCGGATTCGAATTGGCCCTGTGCTACCGATGTCTACAGCCTCGCTTCTCGACCTCTTCTTAACCCTCCCCCTTCTAGATTGAGAGTGAGTGAGCGAGCGAGCGATGTATATGCCCGCTTCTTTCGGAGAACCTCTTTATACAAGCAAACCTACCGCTACACCGCTCCAAACATTGAGTTCAGCACCTGACTCTCCTGACTCCTTACCACACATCCATACACTACGCCCCAAGATGCCCGACCACCCCGACCACCCCGACCTCACAACCCCCCTCTTCCCCCGCGAGCGAGGCTCCGAAACCCCGCCGTGGACCTGGAAGACGACTCTATGGTGCTTCGGCCCCTTTAAAATCATCCTCGGAGTTTATCTGTTCTTCTGTCTACGGCCCCGCGTCAAGGAATACCGGGCGCGCCGCCGACAGAAGAAGGCTGGCGGCTGGCCGCAGCCGAGCCGGGCCGACATGATGGCGCGGCATCCGCATAATGCGTCCGAGGAGGAGCTGGTGGGGTATTACAATAGATGAAGAAGCATCTCTCTCTCTCTCACCCTGTCTGTTTGGGACGGAGGGGTTTGTTGGGGGAGGAGGGTGTGCCATAGACCAAGCATTATATTAATCGACATAGCGACTCAAGATATATGACACGGTCAACTGAACTGTAGATCGAAAACGTGCGGCCACCAACGAAATGAACAATGAACGTGACTCAGGCTGCCCGCAAGCAGTCGCCATGGTATATCCTCTCTTCTCCACAAACGCCTCGCTAACCCACGAAAGCAGCCATTGCCACCACTCTCCCAAACACACACTATATCTCTCTCCCCTCTATTCAACGACCGGACACAAGTCGTAGTTCCCATCCACATTGTTCCCCCACCACTTGGGGAACGGCTTCGAGGCCCCGCCCGCGCCGAAGACGGCAAACGACAAGATGAAGAGCGCCAGCAGCGCGGCGCCGTCGAACGCGGCCGTCACCAGGTACGAGTAGTCGCGGAACACGCGCGGCTTGTAGTTGCGCAGGTAGAACTGGATGAAGAAGCCCGCGATCAGCTGGCTGAAGATGACGCACGTCTGGCTCGCGTTGTAGGGGATGTAGCCCGCGAACTGGATGAACTGCGGCATGTTGATTTCGTAGAGCGAGAAGTTCCGGATCTTGGGCAGGAACTAGAGAGGAGGGAGTGTCGTGTTAGTCACGAAGTTTTCTACATGGAGGTCGAATGTGGCAGGGGAAAAGGGAGGTTGCTTACAATGACCAAGATGCGGTGCGCGACTACGACGGCGGCGCCAATGGCGATACCTGCCGTAACCATCACATACGGTGCTCCTGCCGTATAGAAGTACTTGGCCAAGGCCCAGGATGCCGCGTTCGTGTTGTAAGCCTGCAGAGTTGCGCCACTCCAAGAAGCGTCGCCGTTGCTGCTGGCAAGAAGCTCTCGATTGCCCGTCACAATGGCAATCATGACAGCATAGTTGAGGAACCCGCCCAAAATAGTACCATAGATCTGCGTGAGGAACATGGCGCGAGGTGGGATTTTGACTAGAGGCAGGGTTTGTCAGTTGCCGTCATATGCATTTCAGAGACGGTCATATAAACTCACGGTATTCGCCCATCTTCAGGTCGTTCGACAGGTTCACTGCGTTGCTAATCACGTTATGTGACCATACCGCGAAGTACATGTTACCGATGGGCTTCCCCGGAAGACAGAGACCGGCAATCATCTTCGACAGGTTGTTGGTGGCAATGCCGTTTCCATAGCGAGAGTATAGCAGTGTGCTCTGCAGGAGAAAGGTCAGGACCAGATCCAGGGGTGGTCAATATCAGAATAACTTACGAACGGCGCGACGAAACTCCCCAGCAACAGTGCCACGATGTATGCCCAAACTGGCAGAGTGATGTTCTCCTTGATGACAACAACAAGTCCAAGAACAAAACTAACCACGAGGACGGCGACGTACCACCACCACGGCGTTTCCTTGTAGCGCGTTGCCATGTGCGAGTGATGAGGGTCGTTGTACTCCCCCCTTTCGCGCGCTCTTGTACGCTCGTACAATATCCTTGCCCCAGAAGAGAATGCAATGCATGACCAGTGCGCCAATCTGGAAAACCTGTCAGTCAGTCTGCAACTCGCCATCAAAAGGGGTCGATGATCACTGACAGCCGCGTTGGCAATGAACAAGCCGTACGCCATCGTACCAGCAAGCCTGGGAACACCATACTTCTCCAGCATGGATTCGTCTAGCACACCGTTGACGAACACCTTCGTAATCGGGTATTTTGACCCGTCGGCCGACCGAAGCAACGTCGACATGAATGGGAGACTCTGGGAGCCCCATGCATCACCCCAGTAGATTGCAGACATGATGATAAAGCATGCAGCAAAACCAGTGGCCATGTGTAATTGAAGCTTGAGCGGCAATGACGTGTTGAACGATGTGATCTGCAAAGTTGCGCATTCGGTCAGTACCCGTGACTAGTATCTTGAGAGTGGCAGTGCCCTTACATATTGCCAATCCAGAGAGATGCTGAAGAGCCCCATTCCTTCGTTGTTAAGCGAGCCGCCGAAGATATTGGTAAGCGTAGCTGCTGTTTTACCAGTCGCATTCATGGAAGCCAAGCACTATATTCTTTCATATTAGCTGGCGCTCGCGATGAGTTAGTCAGCAAGGGGGGTGACCATACCGGAATGGAAATAGCATTAAGCCACGGCCACATGTAAGCAGGAAACCATTCCCAGATAAACATGCCCCCGAAGGCGTACCAGAAGTATCGAATAGGCTTCGAGTCCTTCACGTGTTGCCAATGCAGGCCTTGGAGCGCCTTGACGGTTGGGAGAGTACTCCAGTAGACAGCCTCGACATGCCATACAGCGACGGGGCGCATCAAGCCACACAGACCGTAGCCAAACAGACCAATGGAAATGACAGCCAGTACAATAGTAGTTGCACTAAGCGGTATGTCGTAAAATATATCCTGGGCGGCAAAGACCTTGATTGTGTCAGCGGCACTGGAGGCCGACGTGGCCGTAATGGCACAGATGGCGTGCTCCTTCAAGCCCCACGGGCCGTAATTCAGGAAGGACAGGACAGTGATCCACCAGGGGCGCTTCCCTGTGCCACCGCGCTCCCTCCAGCGAGATTCGTAATAGTCGCCGCGAGGAAGGAAGTTGGCCCAGGCATTGCCGAGGAAGTAGGCGATGAGGGTAATGAATGTGCCGGAAATGGTGACACTGGTTGGTTTGAACTGCGAAGGTTGTTAGTCTCGAGCACAGGCATGCCTGCCACACTTGTTGGTTGACAAGGACTTGCCTGATAGATCTGGTACATGACGGCTTGGAACCCCGAAAATATTGTAGCTAGGACCATGCCACGGAAGGTGATGGCAGGGTCACCGTCATCTCGCAACGATAGTAGATGGTGGGCAGCATCGGCGCCGGTGATGATGACAACATCGTCGCTAGCCGTGTCCTTCTCATGCTCAACACCTTCCCCTTCGCTAGGGCTGATAGCGGCAGTGATGGCATCTCCGACGAACTGGTCCTTTTCAGTAGAAACAGCATGGAGAGGACGGACCCGTGCCTCATTGATCTCTGGGTGGGTCGGAACCTCAACGACCTTACCCTCGACGGGGTTCAAGCCCCCGACGACGACCGCGATATCGTCAGAAGCGTTGGGCATGTTGAAGATCGTGTCTCAGACGAAGGCCAAGGTGCGACAAGCTTTGTAGCGCGGAAGTGACAAGCTCACGTCAACTTGGCCGGCTTGGTAGGGCTGTCTGTCGGCTGTTAAATATGAATTGTAGGAAGAACTGGAGGTTGTACGACGAGGTGTCACGACGGGGCAATTGAATGCATCGAATGCATGCGCCTTATCTTGGGAGACTGATAGATAGGGTACTTCCACTTCCCGCCATGGCGCAATAGGGTCGAGGAATTTGCCATGCTCTGGATTGATCAAGTCTAATCGCCTCCCCTGCCGCACCCCTGGCACCCAAGAAGGGGGGGGCGTCGTCGGGAGCTGATCCATGGCCGATTAAGGTGCCATTGCAATATCAAGGAAACCGACGCCCTATGCCGTTATTTTCAGGCATCTGCCCTTAGACATTAACGTGCAGGCGTCGGAAGAAATATGGCCTTCCTTTTCCGGAGTAGCTGTCGACTTGTGCTGTGAACAGCTGCAACTCGAGGTTGGGATGCAGACGCAGATGCAACCTTGGCAAGACTGGATGTCTCCAAACACAGAAACATTCACACCCACCGCGACACCCACCCTTCTCGCTCCCCGCTTGATGATAGGATACCAGGACAAGGGATCTATCTATGCACGCTGCAGTGCATAGATATTGCCTGCCCTCGTTTCTTATCATGGACGGGGCAACTGCAAGGCTCGAGTCTATCGATGGAGGAGGATCCTCGTCGTAGAACGTTTCTGGAACATCGTAGTCTTATCTCAGTGGCGTCAACCCCCCAACAGCAGAACAGCCTTGATGAGCATGTGCTGTTCTGCTCTTCGGGAGACATCGTCCGCCGTCGGACGACATGATATGCACACCTGCCAATGGGATGATCCTGCCAGTCTCGGATATGTATAGGGTTCCATAACCCACTGCATCAATGTTTCCAACGCACCTACCCTCCCTCGGCCCTACCTTGGGAGCCGTGTGTCACGATAGTTGAAATTTGTACGACTTGGGAGTTGGGGGTCGAATCACAGACGGACGTTTCCATGGGCCGGGGTTGCACGAGCAGGCGCTGGAGCATGTTGCCGCCAATCAATTGACGGATGGACTGCAGTTCAAGTCCAATTCAACGCCCCCAACCCGAGCCGTGCGGGTGTGAACCAATACGCGGGTTGTTGCGTAGCAATCGCCCGCTGGTGGCCACCGATATAAAAAGCCATCGTTGTTAGGAGTAGGAGGGCTGGACAAAATCCGATATACCTCGATCAGGAAGGTGGGTGGTTTGCAGTCTCAGTTTCTCTATCTTTGCCACAGGTTGGCTCGTCCCCTCAGCGCCTAGCACTGCAAGTCCAGGTGTGGCCGGTAACCGAGACATGCGATCGACTACGGTACGATGGTTGATGGATGCAGTCTTCTCATGCAGTGTGGCAGGATTAAGAAGAAAAGCGCCCAATGGAGGAACGATACGATCCCGTTTTTGCCGGTCAGGTCAATGTGAACTACAATGTATGCAAGTGTAGTTCATCAATGTTATTGGCAGTGCCTCGGAATGAAAGCAGAAGGAGGATGAAGAAGAATCCATGGCAAGCAGGGTGTAGGGAGCTTGGGAGGTCGTGTGGCCCGTGGGGGTGCGAGTTCTTGGTGCGAGGACCGCTAAAAAAACAGATGCTCGAGGCCCCGTAACGAAGTGTAGGTGCATGTGCGCTGATAAGACTGACAGACGTTGATTTTATTCCCAATACAGCTGCATGGTACTTTTTACTCTGGTATGGATTCAACTATCATCTCTCTCTCTGTCGCTATCCTATTGTCTATCTAGCCTTGGATCGGGGGTTTCCCCGTCAATACACGTGCCATCGTGGTATCAGAATCGGATGAGGAAACATGTCGCAATTGGAACCCAAACGCCGGCCGCACTCATGCGGCCTCATACGGTTTATCGGCTCGACGCCCTCCCCTCCCCTCGTCGGCTGCATTGCCAGATTGCCTCACCTACCCTAGGAATCGCGGCATGGCAACAAGAATGGGTCGCGTTAACGCTTTTCCGGGTATTTCCTGCATCCTTGCATCCTGTCGCCGAGTTCTCGATGAGTGTCACATGCCACCCATTTGCCCATTCCAATTATTCTGGGTCACCAATCCTTTCGTGTCAACGTTGCAAGCGTAGTATCTCAAGTAAGGGACGGCGATTGATCCAAATGGATAGGGTATCAACCAATTGACTACTAAGCAGTAGTAGCGGTAGGTACGCCAGCTGGTATCATCAGAACACCATACTGTTTCTGCCTGTCTCGCTGCACTTTCATTCATTCATATCATTGCTTTTCCTTTTCCTTTCCCTTTTTCCCGTTCCGTCTTCCAGACCTGCCTGGCCGGCCCCCTAGAGCCTCCAAGGCTCCGCCGTAGTCCCCTTTCCCCTTCCTCCTTCCCCATCCACAGAGAACCGGGACACCATATTGCCGCCTCCCCCTATCGATCTCGGGCTGGGAAGGCCTCCTTCTCCCACTCCTATCGGCGCCGGACTCGGCATGCCGCCCGTCAGCTCGATCTCGTCCTCGCGCGGCTGCGGCTGCTTCTTCGCAGTGCTCCGTGTGGTGGTAGTGTTGCCGCCGCCGCCGGCCCGCGAGGTCCCGTTCGAGGACGCGTACTTGGTCACCGAGTGCACGGTGCTGTGGACGAGGCGCTTCAGCCAGGCGGGCGAGTAGTAGTTCAGCAGCGGCTTCAGGCTCGCCAGGCAGTTGGTGATGACGTAAGTGCCCGTCTCGATGACGGACCAGCCGACCAGGGCCACGGAGGCGACTATGCATTCTCGTTAGTTGACCGGTTGCTTGAAACTGGGCAGGCAAAGGAAGAGTCTTCTCCCATGCATGAAAAGGGGGCAGCTCATGACAAGAACTTACAAGTACGATCCGCGAAAGCAGCTGTGCTGAAAAAGGTAACGGCGCGAATAATCGACGACACAATACCGAAACTGCCAATAGCGAAAATCAACGCCAGCGCCACGCGCTTCGCCGTCGGCAGCTGCAGGCCCCAGATCGTCGACAGCGGCAGCCCCATGATGAAGCAATCCATAATGATGCCCGGGATCGCCTGCGCGTGAAAAAACAGCTGCACATCGATGCACACGCCGCCGGGGATCGTGCGGTCCCACCAGTACGCCAGGGGCCGGCACTGGAAGCACGCGACCAGCACGAACGACAGGCTCGTCGCGGCCAGCAGCGCCTGGATGACGTAGGCCCAGGTCCGCATGGCGCCGCGCCAGTTGAAGACGCGCAGGTACAGGAACACGATGGCCATTTTCGGGAGGGCCATGGACGTGAAGTAGACCATCTCGAAGGCCAGCAGGCACTTGGCCCAACCCTCGAGCTTGGTCGGGTCCGTCTTTTCGAGGTGCTCGACGTGTTGGCCCACGCCGCCGACGTAGGTCATTACTATTCAAGTTGGTCCTTGTCAGTACATCGTCATCATCGCCAAGAGTGGACTCCATGAGGTAGGCGTTGAGGGAGAGAAACTTACATATGGCGATGGCACACATGCCCAGGTTCACGAACCACGCGGCGATGAGGAAGGCGTCGTCGAGGCCGAAGATCTGCGACGTGAACGTTTTGGCCCAGAAGCGCAGACAGAGGAAGACGGTCGTCAGGGCGGCGAAGGCGATCGAGACATTGACCAGAATGTACCCCTCGTTGTCGTCGAGTTCCCCATTCCCCGGGCCACCCCATATGGCTCCCCCAAGCATGCTGGCTGGTTGATAAAATGTGATGATGCGACTATATTCGGTTGGACCCCTCCCTTCTTCTCATTACTGTCGACCTAGAAGTCGAAATAGTCGTCGTCGTCGTCGTCGAGTCGGAAGTCGGAGTCGTGGCTACCGTTGTTAGATCCAGCTTACATTCGTATAGGTCGTCGGTCCACACGCAAGAAACTCGGGAGGGAAATCTCGAAGAAACCCAGAAAGAAAGCGGAGGCTAGTATGCAAGCTCTGGGGAGGGACTGCCGATCACGTTTATATATCGTAACTACTCATCCAAGGAAACAAAAAAATTAAAAAAAAATACACACACATAACCTAAGCCGACGAAGAGACGGGGAAGAGACGGTTTAAGCTCCCTTGGCTCTTTTCTTGGTCCAACTCGGCCTGCCAGATCGATTCCCCCATCCGATGATGTGTTTCGCCCTCGGCAGGTTTCATCTCAATGGGATCCGCTCCAAGCATCACTCCAATCCATCCATCATCTCAAGAAGATCTTCCTTCCCTGGGCGCAGCAGTCACCCACCCACTCACTGACTGGTTGCGTCCGCTCGTCCGTCGCGTCCGTCGGGGTCGCATTCGTCCAATCGTTGTTCATGCCGGGCTATTTTTCTCTAGCCCAGTAGCCAGGGGCTGAGAAATGCAACAATGCGCAAGCTACAGGCTGCAGCCTCCCCCCCGTCGTGCCTTGTCGTTCGCCCGCGCGGAAGGCCGGAATTCCGCCGAAGGGTGCGACCTACTTCAAGGCAACGAACGACCAACTGATTACCAAATCAGGTTGCTCTAAGCTGCTAAAGGTTGGTCTCGGGACCCTTGCGGGTCATTCAAGTGCGTTAGTAGCCGATTGGTTAGTGATTAATATAGAGGTAATGCTTATTGTCGCTGCCTATTAGAGTGCAGATACCTTGGTTCCAATATCTGCCTCGAAGTGTTAGTGTGTTCCATATGGGCTTCCCGTACCCACCACACCTAATGCGAGAACACCCAGGATGACAAGAAATGTTCTTTCGTCCATTGCCTGCCAAGCTACTGTAAGGAGGCGATATCACCAAAAACCCTGGCAGCAGTTTGGATGTCACTTCGGTTCACAGGCTTCGGCCAAGGCAGCCGTTCAGGGAACGGGCTTTCACGACGGGGGCTACTACATAAGACAGGTTCGGCATGACAGAAGGGTAGCAAGCCGTTGAAATAATATCTTCTATATCAGGATTGAGGTCAAACTTGAGTTGGCAGAGTGGAAGCCCCTGTCGAATAGAACGAGGTCCAGATTTCTTGGAGCTAGCTGGTAAATCCCATCGCCCGGTGGGGTCTATCCCGTTCGGAGAATTGCGCGATGATCTCTTGCCTTAAATAAAGTGCTCGGGCAATTGATTTTTTACATCTGGCACTAGGGAAACCTAAGCCCGCCCTGCTAGGCACCTAAAGCCCACAGCAGATCAGGCGATCTCCCTGGCCGAGACCGACCTGACAGGCCCTTGCCCCCCCGTAGTCGTGAGGACGACTGCGTGCATTAACGTGCCTGCCACCTGTGGCAGTAGCAGCAAGCGTTCTTTTTTTTTTTTTTTTTTTTTTTAAAAAAAAAAAAAAAAAAGACAAAAAAACCCTCTCTCGTTTTCTATCATCCATCGCTCAGAAGAAGCAAAAGCTCGCTAAACTCGTTCAGTACCCGTCGGGATGGGTGAGTGGGTTGCGATGAAACAACACGGAGTCCGGCCATGCAACTACGCTTCCGCGGTTGGGCTGGTACGGGATATATGTGATGTTATCATGCTAAGCGAAGAGCCGAATATCACCCTGGGACGGCAGATGAGGTAGAGTCAACACCTGCGATCAGTGCGTTGGAAGGGTATGTCCAGGGGCTATTATAGACGTGCCGACCAAGATACGCCATCCGCACCCGCATAACATCTTCGCCCCCTCGCTCCCGGCCTACAGCTTCGCCCTGCCACCGCCGCCCACCCTCTCAGAAACCGGCACCGGCGACGAACCCCCCCGGCCCAACCGCAAACTCAAACATGAACCGATGATCAATCCCAACACCATGTACGAACCGCGCAACAAAAGCGCTTAAGATCGGCCCCAAACTCTTATCCGTGGTCTCGGCGCACTTCCGCTTCATGGCCGCAAAAGAACTCCCCCGGCCGCCCATACAGCAGCGCACTCTCCGCAGACCCCTCATAGCTAAACGGCCTCGTGCCCGCCAGCGCCGCGAACGGGAACCCCAGCATATCAAAGGTGCGGTGCAGCTCCGCGTCCGCGAGGAGGATGTAGTGCCGCACGCCCTCGAGGCAGGACCGTGTCTGCCCCGCGCGGAACAGCATCGCCGCCAGTAAGTGTCCGTCAGCCGCGCGGTGCCGCTTCGGCACGGCCAGGGTCCCCCAGTCAACCGTGCTGTCCGCCCAGTCGGCCTCGGCCTCGAGGCCGTGGTGCGCCCGGAACTGCGCGGGCGTGACGCCGGCGTACTTCTCCGCCTCCCGCAGCGTCAGGAAGCCCAGGTCCGCGCGCGGGCGCATGGCTCGCAGCGCACCGATGGAGCGGCGGGCGGACTGGTCCATGGCGAGGAAGAAGGTGCTGACGTCCTCGTATAGGCCGTAGATCTGGCGCATCTGTCCCTCGTCGTTGCCGAAGCTCTCTTCGAATACTTCGCGCTCGATGTGTCGGGCCAGGTTGGATAGCTCGTCTGTGCCGTCCAACCGGTACACAATTAGCGCATCGCTGGCTTTGGGGGGCTGTTCGGCCAGTAGCCTCCGGGACAGTCTGTCGAGGTCGGCGTCACTCAACGTATAGCGGGCAACACCTGATGGGGCGATCGGCGCCTTCTCGCTAAGAGCTAGATCTGGAGCCGATGAGGAACTGAAATCCTTAGCAGTGATGTCGCTAGCTTTGAAACAGTCGCGCGTGAAGTCCACCACCAGCTTCGGGTCGAACTGCTTGCACGTGTAGATGTCGACGCTGAAGAACAGCAGGGGCTTCTCCCAGGCGTAGAAGTGGGCGCCGCTGGTCTCCCAGTGTACCCATCCCGCCCAGCCGTAGAGATCGCTCTTGTGGGTGACCGGCTCGAGCAGGCGGGTCATCCGCGTGATCTCCGACAGCTTGGACAGGTAGTCTTTGATTTCGCTCTCGGCAATGGCCTTGGCCGGGTAGCCTTCGACGACCAGCCGCTGGCGCAGGATCTGCGGTGCTAGGTCGACGTACTCCGAAGGCATTGCTATCAGTGTTTTCAAGCTGTGCTTTAGGTATTTGCTCCCTTCCTACAGAACTGGATATTGGAGGTTCAACGGGGGGTATAAGTCGTGAGTAGTAATCTGGGACATTAGCAGAGGGTCAAGGACCTCTCAGCTCGTAGAGAGGCATATGACCCAACGCCAAGCTCTCGCCGTGTCGAGCGGAATGAAAGATGAATGATCATATCCTCATACGGACCATTGCCACCAGCTGTGAGTGGCCTGTTGGTTCAGGTTCAGGTGGCTACGATGATGACTCGCAGGTCTTTATTGTTCAGCTGAAGACAGGGGGTGCAAAATAGCAGCGGAACAGCCCCGTCATCAGCACTTGGGGATCTCGAGTGGGGACCTGAACTGGGGGATACAGCAGCAACTTGATGATCAAGATCATTTTCGAACTTCCTGATGCGTATAAGTTGTTTGCCCTCGCATGTAACAGTGTTACCTCAGACCCTTCTTCGCTGCCATGGATGTTGGTGCGATTGAGCAGAGCGGAATAGTTTCTGGCTTCAATCATGTTGGCCATTCGGCAAACTTGTTTGGGCAACGAACAACAAGGTCGTCAGTAATACCGAATAACTGTAGTGAGAACGGTAGGCAAGGCGGATGAACATGCACGAAATAAGACATATGAGAAATCTGAATATCAGAAGGCCAACCAAGACCTTTTGTGTACGAAGGTGCGGGAAATGCCATTGAAGTCAGGTAGGCAAAGCTGTATGTCAAAGGTGCATGTGACAAGATGTAGGTTAGTAGGTTTCCTGTTTCGAGGACTGACGGTTGCTGCCACAGCCGGTTACTGCGCAGTCAATTCCGAACTCAAACGTTCCCCAATTCCGCCCAGAAATATACGAGCTACCCCTATCTGCAGCGCCGCAAGGTCGAATAGGGGCAGTTCGTACATTAATCTTCGTGCTGCTCTGTCTTGCTTCAAAATGTCGATTGGAAGATAGATTGGTGCAATAATAGAATCCAAATGACTTTGAATCTACAAAAACGCATCCATATCTACCAAAAGCTCGAGGCGAAACACTGCCACATGAAGTCGATAGGGTTGGCTGTAGCTGGCTGATAACATCTGACAGGGCACACATGCTGTCAGTCTGGTGACTATCCTACGACGACAGAAGCACGCCACAAGCAGACTCGAGAAAACCCAAACCAAACTACTGGATTGTACAGATTCTCTTCAATTCACACGCCTCTCTAGCTTAGCTTTACAAGTACAGAATCGCCCCTCATGCTGTTCCCCTCTCCTCTTGAGAATCACAGCCGCGTAGCGTCGTCGTAATTGTGACCTATCTTTGGGCCCCGTTGGGAAAATCCATACTCCGCGTCTATGCCATGCCAATTGCGCATTACTATCAAGAGAACAAAAAACCATAGGCTGTGATATATGTGTGGGAGAGAGAGTTTTGTTACGCTTTTTGGTTGCAGGCTAATGCAGCCTCAACCCGCCACGTCCTTGTTTTAGCTTCTCATAGAAAGGGGTTTCGGTTCTTTCGATGGTGGCTTAACAAGTGACCACTTCCACCGCACTCGCTCCCTTCCAAACTCCCCCTTGTCGTTGCGACTCGACTTAGACCTTGAGAAGACGGGCAGCCTGGTTCGCGATGATGTCAATGGTAGGGAAGGCCATCTCCTCGAGCTTGGCAGCGTAGGGAGTGGGGACCTCAGCACCGGTGACACGCTGGCCGGGGGCGGCAAGGTAGTCAAAGCCGTACTCCATGGCGAGAGCGAGGACCTCGGAGCCGACACCGAAAGCGGGGAAGCCGGACTCGACGACCATAAGGTGGCGCGTCTTCTTGATGCTCTGGATGATGGTCTCGAGGTCGAGGGGCTTGACGGATCGCAGGTTGATCACTTCAGCCTCGACACCGTACTTGGACTTGAGCTGGTCGGCAGCCTCAAGCGACTGGCCGACGCAGCGGGAGAGGGTGACAATGGTCAGGTCCTTGCCGGAGCGCTCGACCTTGGCCTTGCCGATGGGGAGAACGAAGTCGTCCTTCTGGGCGGCCTCGGACATGGGGAAGGCCTGACCGTAGAGAAGCTCGTTCTCGAGGACACAGACGGGGTTGGGGTCACGGATGGCGGCCTTGAGAAGACCCTTGGCATCCTCGGCGGACCAAGGCGCGACGACCTTGAGACCGGGGATGGAGCCGTACCAGGCGCTGTAGTCCTGGGAGTGCTGGGCGCCGACACCAGCGGCGAAACCGTTGGGGCCACGGAAGGTGATGTTGCAGGGCTGGATACCACCGCTCATGTACAGGGTCTTGGCGGCGGAGTTGACAATCTGGTCAATGGCCTGCATGGCGAAGTTGAAGGTCATGAACTCGCAGACGGGGTGGAGACCGCTGAGGGCAGCACCGACAGCGAGACCGCAGAAACCGGACTCGGTGATGGGGGTGTCGATGACACGGCGGTCGCCGAAGCGGTCCAGAAGACCCTTGGTCACCTTGTATGCACCATTGTACTGGGCGACTTCCTCGCCGAGGACGAAGACCTTGTCGTTGGCCTCGAGCTCCTCCGCCAGGGCCTCGTTCAGAGCATCACGGACGGTGTACTCCTTGACGCCCTTGTTGTCGGCGTACGTCCTTCGCTGAGCGAATATGGGGGTGGCTCGGGGAATGGATCGGATGGTGGAGGTGGCGAAGGGAGAGAAGGCGGTGGCTCGCGAGACGGAGGCCGCAGCGCGGGCTGCCGGACGAAGGTATCGCGACATTTTGTGGGAGGGCTATCGGCAGACGAGCGTCGAGCGAAGGGTCAATTGGCCAAGGGAGGGTAGAAAGAAAAAGAAAGACTAGATCAAGTCCAATCCGAGATCCACCGGAAGAAATGGCAGGCAGATGGGCAATTGACAAAAAGTGAGATTTCGGACTGGGGATCGGAAGTCGTGGAAGGGTGGAAAATCAAGTCAGCATGCAAAGCCGCAAAAAAGTGCAGGCGTTGAAGTTGCAGGGGGGGTGAGCGGGTTGGCGGGTGAGCTGCTGAGTCGATTGGAGCTCAGCTGTCGTTGTCTGTCTTCAAGTCCTGCTTCAACTTTCTTTCTCTCTCTCTCTCTCTCTGTGCTCTCTGACTCTCTAACCTTAGGTTATCTGGAGGGATCTGGGGCTACGGGCGGGCAGCGTGCTGTGGTCGCAATCAAGCAACCAGATTCGTTGGAGGGATTTTTTTCCCTCTCGCTGGTACAGCCTTTGTAATCTTTGCTGGATACTTTCTCGCCGCTGAGCCAATCGTCGTCGAGCAAAGCCAAGTCAGGTCCAGCCTTTTGCGCTCAACTTTTTTCTCGGGGAGAATAGGAAACCGCTCTTGTTGGGCTTGCCCACGATATCTCAATTGCGCTAGTTCTCTTCCAGCCTAGCCCGGCACCGAGTCTGGAACCAGCTCAAGGGTCCTGTTTCTTATCAGAACAGAATCTCCGACTCTATCAACGACAGTTGGGGATCCCCGATGTACCAATTCAACTCGACGGGGGAATTGCACGTAGATGGATGTATATCGCTGTCTATGCCTCTATGAATTGCTTGATGTGTTTCCCGTTGGGCGCTGTAGCAGCATGCCAAAAATCATTGGATATGCAAAGCTATCAAAATGCTCAATTCACTTGCCAGGTTGCCAAGAGAGCTACAGGTCAGGCCTTGAGAGAGCTTGAAAGCCCCGAAGCTTCAGCAGGTCCAGGCAGGCGAGTAAACCTACCTAACCAAAAAGTCAATTCGCAGCGCCACTGGCGCTCCATGCATTAACACCAGTTTCCTTACGTGGATCAACAAGTTTGTTCATAAGTTGTATTAGTTCTAACATGCTCTTTTGTCGATGCTGACTCTTTTTCGCAAACCCCCCCCCAAATACTCCGCCAAATGCTAAGGTCGGGTTCGGAAAATAGATACATAGAATCAAGGGACCAGAGCTTGATCCCAACCCGTCCCCGGTCTCTCCTAGCTACCTACATAGATATGCAGTAAGACGGGGGCGCGGTGGGTGCTGTCAGCTCGGCCCTCTATTACTACTAAGGGATATATGCAGCTTTGGTCGGCTGTCAGGTCCCGTCATGTCGCGGTCTCGTGACGTCTGCCCTCTTCTCTCGGGAGGGATGCTTGGTATTTGTGTGATGTTCGATGTTGTCATCAGTGTGCGTGCCCCTACTGCACCTCATAATGTTCTTCTGTGCGCGCCTCTCCTCTCTTGCGATCTCCTCTCTTTTATGACGAACCGTTGATGTCGGCGGGCTTCTTGCCGACCATCAGGTACATAGGGGTGAACAGGTGCTCCCTGCCTCCAGCAACCAGGCAGTCGGCGGCCACGGCCAGACTGTCGGCGGTCTTGCGAGTACCGGCAGGGGCAACCCTCAGCATCTCCAGCATACCGGCGAAGCGGTGGGCAAGGCCACGTCCCCACCAGGTCATGCGCGCAATGGTAGGGATATCGTAGATGCTCTGCATGTACTTCCACTGGCCGGCCAGGGGCCAGTACCAGGGCATGGGGTCGGGGCGGTCAGCCAGATCCTCGTGGTGCATCATGGTGAAGCCAGCAATCTTCATGGCCTCCAGACCCTCCGAGACCTTGACCATGTTGGAGATACCGTCACCCTGCTCGATACCCAGGCGGATCTCGCGGTGGTGCAGGTTGTCGTTGTCGTAGTCGTCAGTCATGAGCCACTCGTAGACGCCGAAGACGCCACCGGGCTTCAGGACGCGGAAGATCTCGCTGTAGACGCCCGACAGCTCGGGGGCGTGCACGGTAGCCTCGATGGCGTAGACGGCATCGAAGCTGTTGTCGGGGAAGTCCATTTGCATGAAGTCACCCTTGACGAAGGCCAGCTGGTGCGACAGACCCTCCTTCTTTGCGTAGGCGGTGGCGCGCTGGATCTGGTAGTCGTTGTTGTTCAGACCGGTAATGTGGGCACCGGTGAACTTGGCGATCTCGCGGGCGGGGCCACCCACACCGCAACCAACGTCCAGCACCTTCATGCCCTCCTTGATACCGATCTGGTGTGCGAGGTAGTGCTCGTGGCGCGCGATGGCCTGGTAGAAGGACTCGCCGATCGAGTAGCGGCAGAAGTGGAAGGACTGGCCCCAGCCATACTCGTACAAGTCGGTCGCGAGGTTGTAGTAGTGGCGGGTGAGCGTGGCGTACTCAGCGGTTCGTTTCTGAGGACAGAGAGTAGAAATTAGCTTCATAGGTTCTTGAGCAGGCAGGTCGCACGAAAGGGATCGCACGACCCCCTTTCGAGCGCTGCCAGGTGGCTTCCTGGTGCAGGGTGCTACTTACCGCTCGCGTCTCCTCGGTCTCGTCCTTCGCGGCCTGGTTGTCCCAGTGCTTGAAGTACTCCTCGGTGGCAGCGCGCTGGGCGGCGGTACCGCCACCCTTACGCAGCATGGCGCGGAAACCACCATCGGCCCCCGAGGCCTCGCCGTGCATGGCGGTGTTGAAGGCGGCATCGCGCTCGCGATCCTGCTTCTCGAGGATCTTGCTCTTGCTAGCCATGTTGAATGATGGGGCGTTGTTGAAGAAGGGCTAGAGCGGGCAAGTTGATTAAAAGTTGGGTATGCAAATTAGTCGTGGGGGGAGGTGAAGGAAGAGGAGGGAGAAGAAGGAGCGATGGACTGGAAGTAGTAGTGGTACGATCACAAGAGCCTCCGCTTGTCAAGTTGGCCAGCGAGTCAAGTCAACTTAAGAAAAGGGAGCTGCTAGTAATAGCGGTAGCAGTGGTGGTAGCAATAGTAGATCTGGTCTATCTATCATTTGATTAATATGGATCCCTTCTCCCCGTCGCGAAGGGAGAGCCCCAAGAATCTGCCCAAGCGACAGCAGAACAGCCTACTGTACTGGACCATTCAGGAGAAGAAGCACATGCTGGCTGCCACCGCTAATGTTGCTTGTTATTGCCTGGTCGTGAAATGTTCAGATGCCTTTCCGGCTCCCTGCTTGATGCCCCTCTCCGTTGCGAAACTGCCAAAGTCAATTGGCCGGCTCCTCGCTCACTATGCCCGTCGTAGTTAGCTGCCGGAAATTCGACAGCAAAAGTTCGAATGGCAATTTCATTTGCCAATGGTTTTAGCCTCGACCAGGGTCCCGCAAAGTTCATTCCCCTGGGGGCGCTGGCAATCGGGTTTAATCGCGTCGTCACATTGGCCAATTTTGTTTTGGCCAGATGCCATCGGACGGAACGATTGGTCGCCGCGACCCGAATACGGGATACGTGTACGAACCCGAATAAGCCACGAAAGGGCGGCATGAATGTGGCTACAATAAATAGGGGTTGAGGGGCCGATACCTCGACTTTTCGCTGCAAAAGTAGGTGAATGAACGATCTTGTCAACTTGGGCGTAAATCAAGAGCCGAGTGAAACTGCATGTATCATGAATCATTGTGTTTTGAAATAATTGACCATGGTCATTCATCTATCATATCAGGGTATCTCAAGTTGAATGAATAGTTTGTCCAGTGGTGATATATTTTGTACCACTGGGCATGATGCGTTTCCTACTGGATGTGATGCTTGATTTAGGTAGACAAACAGGCCTATCGATCATTTGCGGCAAGTACCTATTACACCCAAGGCAGCGTTGTCCATCAAGGGGAGACGATAGCCTCCATGTAAGAGATCGTCCACCACCAACCCGACCATCCTCAAACCTCCACCACCGCCGTCCCATCAAACCCAGGCGACTGGCTGAAGCTGTACCCGCGCTGGTTGGTATAGATGCGTTTCCCGTGGCGCTCCTCATCCACAAAGTCGCAATTGTAGTGCGTGTGCCCAAACGCCCACAGCCTGACCGCCCCGCTCTCCCAGCACGCCTCGCCGCCCAGGTCCGTCGCGAACCCGGGCAGGATGGGGCTGCCGGCGTGCCGGGGGTCCTGCGCGCGCGCGTCGGGCGTCGGGCAGTAGTGCGTCAGGACGGCGATCCTCCTCGGCTTCGGCGCCATGGCTGACCCCGAGCCGGATGAGGGTGCCTCGAGGGCGGTGATCTCGGCGTTGAGCCAGGCGAGGTCGCTCGCGTGCGCGCCGTTGTGCTCGTCGAGGCCCCAGTCCTCGATGTAGTTGAAGTCGTTGAGCCGGAGGCCGACGTCCTTCCGCGCCTTCGGCGGTACGTGCGAGTAGAACGTGCATCCCAGGATCGTGACTCCTCCGTCCTCATCTCCCTCCTCGTCGTCATCAATATCGAACCGTGTCTGGTCGAGCAAGACGAAAGTCCCGAGCTGCTCCCCCGCTTGCTTCCGAGATGCCACCTCCTCCTGGAACTTGGCCATGGAGGCCTTTGCCTCCTCCCAGCTCGAGTGGTATGGCTCGTGGTTGCCCAGGGCGAGCAGCACCGCCTTGAAGTTGCGAAGCTGCGCCAGGAGGAACTGGGTGTACTGGTCATAGTCCTTGGCGAGGCATCCGATATCACCCAGGAGAGCCAAGTATGGAGCTTTGGGGACGATCTCGAAGATGTCATACGTTTTCGGCGCCTCCAGATGGAGGTCCGATTGGATTTGGATCTTGACCATCGTGGTTGAGATTGACGTTCGAGATGTTGCAGTGATGGCAGTGAAGTCGCTGCTGGCTTGTGAACTAGGCAGCCTGTTTAACCCGAAATCACACAGTGTGAGTCAGACTCTCTATATTACACACTGTAAGTGAAATAAACTCTGTCTTGAGTATCTTAAGTTTAGTAGGCGTCTGTTACACGCCATGGAATAATGGCGTCCATAGAAAGGGGAAAGGAAGGAAGCAATTGCCGTAGGCAACAGCGTCGTGCGGCGCCAACTGCCAATGAGCTCCACCCAGCTGGCCTTGCCAGAAACACTGGTTGGCACAGCTTCTCGATCGCCAATGCTGCGACTGGGTGATTGCTGTTCGGGAGTGACTGGATGTTTGACAGCAGGGTGAATGTCATGATGCATGTGATAGGCTGTTGGCTTACTGGCATGACAAGGACAGGCCCACCCAACCAACATCTACCTCTCAGGAGCGTTGGTTCAACATTCGAAAGAGGGTCGCGCATCTGGTGATAAGTCTGATTTATTTGATGCTCAAAATGTGTTATTGGTATCGATCTATGGACATACAATCTGTATCCCTATATATTATATGCAGTATATTGAGTAAGTCATGCACCCAGCCCGCTTGCTAACAATGATACAAATCAATTTTCGTGAGCATCGTGACCTAGCCATTCTGACCCGAACTCCATGCTGACCAGACAGTAGTTTGAAGGAATCATGCAATCTAATGTTCTCATAAAGATGCGTACTGGGGGCAGTCCAATCCATTTCATGCTGCGACAAGGCGTTTCGAAAGGCATCAAGAGTGAGTGGACCTCCTCTCGCCTTTCTCGAGATCTACCAACCGCCTGCGCGGTGGTGATTCCCGACCCAGGACGTCCGTACTGGGGGTGGATACAAGGTTTTCAATATCATCGCCGGCCTGCGCATTCTCATCGCCAGTCTCTCGGGCTCTTTTCAGCAGCGTACGGTACGTTTCTAGGGAAGCAAGCTTCTTCAGGTTGTTGTCATTCAGCCAATCCCAAACGAAGAAGATCACAATGGTCGTGGGGACGGTGAAGGCCCAATAGACCCAAAAGTCGTCCTTGGTCAAGCCAGGCTCCTCCAGCACCGGTATGGACCAGAGCGCGGCGTAAAAGGTGGCGGGCAAGAATCCCATGGTCATCAGGGCGATTACCTTCATGGTGGCGCCGTCCCGTCTGGCTCGATCGGCCAAATGGTGGCTGAAGCGCGTATCCTCGCGGGCAATCAGCCCAGATACCTGGTATATCTGGTTAACCTGATATTCGGAGTCATTTGTAAGGGTAATTGACGAAGACTTACAACACCGGCTTGGGCTTTGGCCCGTTTCTGGGTAGCCCGTGCCGTTTGGTCGACGGTGTGAATCCTGTCGCACAGTAGATGTACTGCATCTGGCATGGACTCAGCAACAATGTCGAATCGTGCGAGGATCTCGTCCTTGCGCTCCTGGTCAATGGCCTTTTCCAGCCATTCTCTCCAGAAGCTGGACTGTTCCAGCGTCTTGGCCATGGATATTGCAACGTCGACACTTTTGAAAAAGTTCGAAAAGACGCCAATCACTTCGGCAATCTTCCTCAGTGCTGTAGAGAGGGCGTTTACGCTTGGAGGATTAGATTCTTGGGGATTGTCCTGCTCCTCCGTCCTGTGTTCGTCCTTTCTCTTCTCCTCGGGTTTACCGCCGTCTTTTTCTTCTCGGCGGCCTTTTGCTTCGCAAGCTTTTCGAGATGTTTTTGCATCGCGGCCCACGCTCCGTGGTTTGTCAGCTTCTCGACTTCGCCAAGGCTGTAGCCATCTGTGACAATCAGCCCATCCAGATAACATCTCGCATCAACCAAGCCGAAGAAGGCTAGAGTGAGCGGATAATACAAATGCATAGCTTTGAGTCCAGGCAAATCGAATATCTTCCCACCTCCGCTCTGGCTCTTTTTCAGGGACGAATGCTTCCTGTATGCGCTCCGCTCACAGATCATGGCTCTGGTTTCCATCGTCTTGGCGTTGAACGACCATGCTAAGGAGTACAAGTAGTCCTTGTAAAGGAAGCTGTAGCAACCGTCGCCATTATGGACACAGTACCAACCTGATCTGGACGAGACCAGGAAACCTAGGATCGAGTAATCCACACCGAGATCTTTGAAAAGCTGTCTGAAGTTGTGCTTGCTGAGACCGAATCCTTTCCCCTTGGTAGTCACAGGTAAAAATATCAGCTCAAATGATGCCTTCTGCGTATCTTTGCGCCTGTCCCGCTTCTCTTTGAGGGTGTTAAACAGCAGGTGGTCGTTTGAAAGTTCGCATTCTGACCTGAACTCTTGGCCGGCTGCATCGACGGCGCTGTAAATGTACAGTTCGAGTGGCGTTGGTGTCTCGATAAATTTGTCGGCCTCAGCTTCGTCGTATTCCAGCTCAGCGTATTCCCGCAGAATATCCATTCTGTCAGGGACCCGGGTTGGCAGAGCCCAGAGCTGCCGGGCAGTCTAAGCTGAGGCTGGGAGCTTGAGTGAGTGGATTGGCCAATACTCTAAGAAGCAAAGGTGGAACTTCAATGTAGGGGAAGTGACAATCGCGCAAGCTCTCAAAGAAATAACAATTCGAGAAAACGCCCAGTCTACTCGAAAAAACCGAGTCTGCCTTGGGGCTGATGGGAACTCATGGAGTTATTACGAAGCGACAGTTCACACATGTCGAGGCGGGCTGTCGATATTTCGAAGAAAAAAAAAGATGACAAGGAGTGGGACACCAACCTGCTGCAAACCAGGGTGCACTGCAGGGGGCGGCACAGCTGAGATTGGTGTGCTTATATGGACAACGAGCCGGTGCATGCAGCTTCTGTGCAGCGTTCTCTTTCGGGCGGCAGCTTCGTCCTCCACACAATTTGCAGGTCGATAGGTCCAGCAGCAAACCGACATGTTACATGCAAACTGTGGTCAACTTTCAGCGGCCAGCCTGGCCGGATGTGGTGATGATAAGACACAATTGCGCAAAAGCAACTGGCCAAGACAGCCCCAACCGCTGGTGTCACCTACAAAGACCCATCAGTTTCGCGCCAGCCCGATCCCGCGGGTTATGAATGGCGTTTAGGCCGGCGCCAATCCAGCCGCAACGGAAGCCCATGTACACCTAAGTATATACATGGCTCAAATTGGGGTGGAAAGCGAAGGCCATTGTTGCCTGGAAGACAAATGGATGCCGTGACCCTCGTGGGACTCATCCCGTGCCCATCTTGGTATGGCATGGATGTTTGCTCAACTGGGCTGCGGTCCAGTCCAGGGCTGAGTTGAGTGGCTGGGGCAGTGCTTACTTTAGGTTGTGCAGTAGTTGGGTGGTGGTGTGCATTTGGCATTTGGCATTTGGCATGCTGATGAGTCCGACTGGATAAGTCGGAACCTGGCTTACCCCGCACCGACACGGCAAGCGGAAGAGACCTGACTGCCTCATTGCCTGGGGAGCCTTGGACAGCTTTGGGGGCCAGACAAGGCTCTCTGCTCACCCATCCCCTCGCCCTGATTGGACTTACCCGCCTCCAAAGGGGTGATGACTACCTGATCCGTGACTCGTTCGCAACAAGCGCTCGTCAAGTCGGTTTCCTCTTCTTACAAGCCGCAGCGATCAGGTGTCGAGTCCCTCTTTTTGCGCATTTCGAATGTCGCTCTAGCCAGCAGGCAGGCGACTTAGTTATTTACACTTGTGACTCTTTTTCTGTGGCAGTGTGTACCAGCCAGACACTACGGTACGCCCTCCGTGGCACGCAATCCACCATCAGCATGTCCGTTAAGCGATTACGTAGCCTCATAAAGCGCGTGGTCAAGCATACCTTTCAGAGCCGTCCGAAATTAACACTCAACACAGCAACACCAAACTGCGAAGCGCCCCTGGGAATGAGTCGCAAGTACAAGTTCACAACCGTTCAGGAGATATTTGTGGACTACACAAAAGATGGCCAGAACAGCTCCAGCTCGCCCACAACCATCGCCACCTACGACCAATTGGGCATCATCGAGGAGAAGGACTATGACCAGGACCGCAAGCCGTCTCCTGCCTCCTCTTCGCAGTGGAAGAGGCTGGAGGACCACGTCGCAAAGCTGAATCGGGAATGCGACAGCCATGAATCGTATAAAGTGATATACGTCGTGCGCCATGGCAGGGGTGTTCACAACGTCGTCATGGATGCGGTGGGCTCCAAATGGAAGGTATGCGATCCCCCGATGCCAGTTGAAATGTAACTTGCGTATTTACTAACCCCCTGTATAGGAGAAATGGGCGCTGGTAGATGGGGCCAGGTTGGACGAGCTCCCTGAGATGTCTGAGCTGCCTGCCTCACATGGCGATAAGGATGGGCGCATAAATTGGGTTGATTCGCCTCTAGTTCACAAGGGAAGAGAGCAAGCCCGAGAGTTGGCGCGAGATTGGGTGAAGTGGAATAGAGAGAACGGGATGCCGATCCCGGGAACTATCTACACGAGCCCCATGGTCCGGTGCCTGGAGACTACTGAACTTATATATAGCGATGTACTTCGGGAGAACGGGCGCAACATCCAGCCCGTCATCAAGGAGAACTTAAGAGAGCGGCTAACGAATCATACATGTGATAGAAGGAGGACCAGGTCGAGTATAGAGAAGAACTTCCCCAAGTTCTACTTTGAACCCGGTTTCAAGGAGGAGGATACGCTTTGGAGGGCTCGGAGTACAGACGGGTCGACCACTGCAGAGACAGACGATGAACATACAGCTCGTAAACAGCGCCTTCTCGAGGATATATTCGACACGGACAACTCTCACTTCATATCGTTGACGACGCACTCGTACGCCATCTCGGGCATTCTAGCCAGTGTCGGATCACCACCTTTGCGGGTTAAGGAAGGGTCTATGCTTGCTATGCTGATTAAGGCAGAGAAGGAACCACCCCCTATGAATGGCAACACTTCAGGGGGCGGGACTACCAAACATTCCTAATTAGCAAAAGCTTTGAGCCCAAGCGGAAACAATCACGACCTTACCCCTGGAGTGCACCGAGAGTCGAGTTCTGGGGGTTGATCATTGTGATTTGATTTTACGAGTAACGATATATATGGGATTTGTGACGGGGAGATACCTAGCTGCAGAAGCAAACACCGTCCGGGGAGGTCACTCGGGGTGTACGAATACCATACAGGGTTCGGCGTTGCTGGTGCGGTTGGATATATGGTTGTTCTTTTCGCACGGCGCAAATGGTTTATGATCATGGTTTATGCGTTTTCAATACTTAATAAGCCACGCATCCCCTACGATGTAGTGAATACAAGTCGAGGCCAGAAGGGGTGTGACTGTTGTTTCAGAAGTCACAGGTTGGAAAACAAGTCATGCCGGCAAACTCTTTGTCCTGCGGGTCGGGTGGGCTGAGTTACTAGGACTAACCCGACCTCTTGCGCCGGCTTGAACAAAGAAGTTCTCGCTTGCTAGAAACGCCGTGTTTCCTCCTCCGTAACGGTTGGTTGTTGGACATCGCCCCCTTCCAACAGCAAAACGCAAACCGATATTCCTGCGGCCGTGGGTATTTAGTCAGACTTTGCCCGGAAGAATCATACGGAAGCAGCCTAACCAGACACGGAGTAATTACACCTGCAGCCTAAATCTGACTTGCCAAAGCGTCTGCACTAGTTATTGCACTTAAATCACTCTCGGCCTTTCCTTTAGGATTCATCGCCTTTTCTACCTAGAATTCACATCATTATGGGAAAATACGCGTTCTCCCTGATAGACAACGTATTTGCGGACAAAGTCCGGGCAGACCCAAACAATAGGAAGCCCCCAACACTCATCCGACAACCACAGCTGGGCCTCATGCCGGATTTCGACGGGGTAGGCAGTTCTTGTGATAAGGGTATCCTACAGCCATGGGCCCGAATTCGCAGTTATGTGGACAAACTTAACAGGGAGAACAAGCAAGGAGCAAAGTACAAAGTGATCTTCGTACTACGCCACGGCTACAGCTTGCATAATTACATCGAAAAGGGGGTAAAAAGGTTCAATGAAGCAGGGGAAGAGGTGAGGAACGACTGGAGGGTAAGCTGCCCGTCCGCAAAGTTCAACCCAGTTTTGAGAAACAACTAACATGTTGGTGGTTTGGTAGAAAGGACTAAAAACTGCTTATCAGAAAGAGGTCAGTTTGGAAGCCCTCAGGGGAGCTGGCTGCGAGATTCCACGGGTTTTGGAAGACTATCTCCGTGGAGGTGACCCGAATGCGGCGGCGAGAGTATCACTTTATGATGCCGCATTGCTTCCGAAGGAAATAACGCTACAAATACGTGACTCGGGGGTCACAAATAACGATGCAGAGGACCTGGGCAAAGAGTGGTTTAACTGGGTCGAAATCGACAAGTTCCCCTTGCCAGATGCCATCTATACCAGTCCCCTGAGTCGCTGTCTCGAAACGACCAAGAAAGTATACGAACCAGCCTTTGAAGCCCACGCAGGAGGAGCACACAAGTTTCGACCGATTATCATGGAAAATCTGAGAGAAAAAGGCAATGGCGACGCCTGCAACTATCGCAGCACAAAGGAACAGATTTTGGACCAATATCCCAACTATGCAACGGAGCCGGATTTCGCCCAAAAGGACGAATACGAATACCAAATACAGCAAGCAAAGGATGGGGAACCGACAGAATCGAATAAAGAGATCGAAGACCGTATGCGGAAGGTCTTGAATGCCATTTTCGATAACGACGAGACAAGCGTTGTATCTCTGACAACACACTCTTTCAGTATCGGCAGCTTGACTAAGGTTATAGGCAATGCCCGTATGTTGGATGAAGGAGATATAACCGCATTCCTCGTGAAGGCGGTTCCGCATTGATGCGATAAAAGGTCGCGGGGTTGGGCAACAAAGGGGAGGGACCCTTTCCCCCATATGTTCTTGATTAAGATGCAACCCCCTCTGGCGCCCTCCTGTTACGACCTGGCCATTTATGCGGCCAAGAAAGAGGCACAGCGATTTTAGAAGCCCCGCAGTCAGAAGTAACGAACGGGAACACTGGCAGAAGACGTACGGACTACCTCGTCACGTAATGGCTCACTATGGATCACCGTAAGCCACCGTGAGCCCAGGGGTATAGCTTACCATTTTAGTAAGTAAGCTAAACATTACGATTAAATTACCGGATTATTAATAAACTAATAATTTAAGGAAATATAGCAAAATTAATAAAAAAAGATTAAATATATAACGATAAACCTTTCCTATATATTTTATATAAACACTTTCTATTTTAGCGATTAATTTAAGTATTAATTTAATATATTAGTAAAGCATATTATTTTAAACGAACCTATTATACTTTTAATTAAGTTTTACGATTAGTTTAAAATATTATTTATTATATTAAACGAACGCACTCGTTTATATATTTAAGTACTCTCTCGTTTTAATTAATATAAACCTTAATACGTTTACGAGGTTTTTTTTAAACCCCGATAGCCGTTCGTTATATTTTAATCGCTCTTATTTTTACGAGTTACTATTTAAACCTTTAAGTAATATTCTTATAAGAGTATTATAATATTTTAAAATCTTAATAATAACGGAACCCCCGCCTAAGGTAATATAAGTAACTTAACCGGAAAACCGGACGTTTTTTAACTCGTCGAACAGCTTTAAAAACGAATTAATTAACTAGCTAATAATAATAAACAGCTTACCGACTAAGTAGCTTTATTATCTACGCGTTAACGCTTTAAATATAAATTTATCGCACCCTAAACTTATAATAGTAAAAAAGGACCGTCTATAGATTTTTAACTTAAATAAAGGCGTACCTACGCTTCTACGCTAAAAACTTTGACTTAAAAGCCGATCGAATCCTCTATGCCGTAAAATACCTTAAAAAGAACGCTCTTATATAGTTTAAACCTATTATAAAAAATTATTTCGATAACCCCCTTAATAAGGAATAAAATATTTAAACACGCCGCATTTTCCGTTATTACTCTACCTTCGAAAAAAAACTACAGGCTACTTTTAAAAATTTAAATAAAGCTCGGACTATAAAGAAATAATTTATATAGTTTAAATAAAAAGGATTAGCTTTTATATATACCGTAAAGTTTAAATAAATCTCTTCGCGAACGAAATAAAGTAATAATAACGCTTTAATAACACTTTTCTACGTAAAACTACGAAAAAACGTAAAGGACGAAATTAACCGGGAAAATCGCTCTAAATAATTTAATAAATACATAGAAAGGGTAATTAAAATCGATAACTATTTATACGAACGACGCTTAAAAAAGTCGGGTAATCGAGCCTTACGATTAAATAATAAACCCCGGGTTAATAGCGGTCGACTTATTTAACGCACTTAGAAAAAAATATCCTATAAATTATATAACGAACTTATAAACTTAGACGCCACTCATCGAAATAATAAAGGTAAACGCCGAAAGGACGTTACTTATTATAATTACGGGAAAGACGAATACTTTATAAAAGATTATAGAAGTCCTAAAAAACGTTTAAGCGCGTTTCTAATAAACGCCACGTTAATACCATTAAAATAAAAGGACCCCTAATAGTTATTAAAGAAAATAACGCTAATAGTACGCTAAACGTGTTATATAATAACTTATTTTAAATAGCCTATTATAATAATAAGTGCTTTATTTACCTAGTAAATAAAAAAGAAACTAATTAATTCCCGAAAACACTTAAAAAGTATATAACCTTTCAAATAGTCGCTATATTCCGACAAATATTTATTAACGATAATTATAACTCTAATAATACTATTAAATCGATTACGCTTAATAAAGAACGGATTACACGAAAACGACGCTATTAACCTAAAAAAATTAGTTAACTACTAATCACCGAAATAATATTTACAGTAGCCTAATAATCCCGGCGATTCCACGAGAATAAATAAATAACTATCCCCGGAATTCTTATACTTATAAATTAATAAGGTATAAAAAGTTTATTTAACACATCGTTTCGAAACATAGGAAATAGTTATTAAATAAGTAACGACGTAAAGGTTAACCTTAAAAACACCGAACACTACTTTATTTTATAAATTTTATATATCTATAATATATATATCGAATACCTAAGCGATAAAATAATATATTATTAGTTTTTACGACGTATCGATAAAAACCTAATATTTATAGTATACTATTATCACGATATTATACGTATAAAAACTATATATTTTACTACTCGAGCTCTTTATTTATTAATAAAAAAAACCCCGAGTAGCTATATAAATACTTAAATAGAAAAACTAGTTAATTAAAATACTAGATAAACGAATACCTTCTTTATATACCTAAGAAAGCTAAAATATACCGACTATTTAAAGCTAATACCGTCGCTTAAAACCTATCGTAAACAACGGAAAAAACTATAACATTAACCACGATACGAGTATATTAAACTATATAACCCTTATTAAAATAAGAGGATATTATTAAGACTTAAATAATAATTACTACGAAAAGAACTATTATCGCAATACCCCTTAAAAATAAATAGCTGCTTAATAAAAACAGTGTATTATAAACAGCGCAGCGGCACGACGCCCATAGTTAAAAACTTTAAGAGCTCAGGTACGAACCTAAAAAAAAAGCTAATATACCCTATAAAAACCTATAACGACGGTCGAGAAATAAACCCCGCCGGTTATAAAAGAACGATATTTAACGGGATAAAATAAATCCCTGTGCTTTATAATAAATAAACGAGATATTTATAAACATATAATATTAATAGTAAATATTAAAAAAATCACTATTAAAACGCTACTCGATAGCGAAGCGTAAAAAAACTATATTTTACTAAGAATTATTAATAGCTTAAAATTAAATTAATAAGAGAAAGACGCCTTATATTAACTTAAGATCGTCGATAAAGAACTTATAACTTACGAAAATAGAGAAATACGAAGGGAAGTTACGAACTTTTCGGTTAATATCGAAAAACGTTATAAACGAATCACGTATAATATTACGGAAATATTAAGATACGATATAATACTAGGGATACCTTAATTACGAGTAAATAATTTTAAAGTTAATTAAAAAACAGGTTAACTTTAATAGAATATATTAAAAAAGGTTTAACCGTTAAGTAACGTTTTAAAAAAAGACCTTTAAGTAAGCTTAAAGTATTTCGAGTATATATTATTATTAAAGAATTTAAGCCGAACGTTATAACGATTATATTAAAAAAGTACCGGTAATTTATAAACCTTTTTAATAAAAAACTAAAAACGGGTTTACTACTTTATATACGATAGGATCACGAGATACCCCTTAAGAAAAGAAAGAAATTATAGTTTATACCGATATATAAGCTTAATTAAGAATACGAGGAAATCTTAAAAAAATATATTAAAAAAAACCTCGAAAAAAGAGTTATATAACCCTTTATTTTACTAATAAAATACCCTATTTTTTTCGTTCCTCGAAAAAATAAAAACGGGAAAAAAAAAAGCGATTATACGTCGACTATTAAAAACTTAATAAAATTACTATTAAAAACCGATACTTACTTCCTTTAATTAACGACTTACGTAATAAGCTATATAAAGTAGTTATTTTTACTATACTCGACTTATTTAACGCATATAACTTAATTCGTATTAAAAAGGGGAAAAGAATAAAAAACGGCATTTCGAACTAAGTACGAGCACTTTAAATACTAAGCTATACCTTTTAAACTCACTAACGCACCCACGAGTTTCTAGAGTATAATCAATTATATTTTACGAAAATACCTCGATAAATTCGTGATAGTTTACTTAAATAATATCCTAATTTATTTTAAAAACGAAAAATAATATAAAAAATACGTTAAGATAGTATTTTAAAAGTTATAAAACGCTAAACTCTTAATTAACTTAAAAAAAGCGAGTTTTACAAGAAATTAATTACTTTTATAAAATACGTGGTATCCCCGGGAAAAATCCGAATAAAACCCTTTAAAATATTAGTAGTATAAAAGTAGTCTAAGTTTATAAGCGCTATAAAAATTAAATCCTTTTTAAAATTAATTAACTATTATCGGATTTTTATCCCCGGATTTAATAGGATAACGATACTTTTTACGTACTTAATACGAAAGGATACGTTATTTTAATAAACCGATAAAAAAGAATCGGCCTTTTAAACTATTAAGGATAAAATCCTTAACGAACTAATGCTTCGCGTAATAAATCCTAGTAAACCTTTTAAAGTCGAAATCGACGTATTAAACTATACGATTAAAAGCTAGCTAAGCTAACGAGACGATAACGGAAAATCGCACCTAATTATATTTTTTTTAAAAAAACTAAATAGACCCGAGCTTAATTATTAAATCTACGATAAAAAATTAATAGCTATTATTAAAGCTTTTAAAAAATAAAGACGCTATTTAAGTGGTACCGAAAAACCAATAAAGGTTTATACCGATTATAAAAACCTTACTACGTTTACTATTAATAAGGAATTAAATAAACGATAAGTACGATAATTAAAATTCCTATTAAAATTTAACTTCGTTATTATTTACTGAAAAGGTAGTAATAACGGCAAGGCCGATACTTTAAGCCGAAGATTAAACTATTAATAGAACGTGCCGCTAAAAATACGCACGATTTTTATACACGATAAAAATAAAAACTTAATACTATCGCGATATATTTAAGCTATTTATAAAATATAATTCCACGAGGAATAGATTAAGGAATTTAAAGAATATACCCCCGAGATAACGGATTTTATAGATTAGGTTAAAAATAAATTTAACATTAAAAATAAACTTAAGTACCGCTACGGTAAAATCGATATCCCCGAGTAGTATTAAAATAAGTTTATTAAAAAATTCTATTATTATAATTGCAATAATTCGGGAGGCAAAGCTATAGGTTATTATTTTATTATAGAAAACCGAAAAAGATAGGGAAAGAAAAAAAAAGTCTAGCTTTACCGGGACGATTTCTTTATTTAAATAGGTGGGGAAAAGTTAAGTGGCGCTCGGGCCATCTCTCGTATACTTTTATTTTACTTTAGTTAGTAAAGCTATTAAAAGCTTATTTTAAAATACGCCGTAATATTACCCCTTTTTTTAAAATAGCTCGTCCCGAGATATATTAAGTAAAAAATTAATACTATAATTATTTAAACTTATTCCTTTATTTAAATTATTATCTTTTTCGACCTTTTCGTTATACCGTTTTTTTTTCGAGGGCGGCCGGTTTATTATTATTTTCGTATAACTCGTTAAACGTGTCGTTTTCGGCCGCTTATAGTTAATGCTATAAACGTATCGGGGGGATTAAAGGCTTTAGGATTTTATTCGTAATAGGTTTATAATTACTTGGCCGTATTTTTAAAGTTTTTTACGAGATATTAAATTAAATCGGGATTTTATTCTTTTTATTTAACTTAATATTATAATTTCTAATAGTAAGTTTTTAAGCTAATAATACGGTGTACCTCTTATTTTTTTTCTTCGCTTAATTCGACTACTTTACCGTTAAGGTTTCGTGCCGCTTGTTTAATTAAGGGGTTATTCGAGTATTTCTTAAGTCGGTTTATATAAAAGACTTTAAAACTTATCTATCCTTTTAGGATTTTTAGTAAATACGAGTAACCGATTTTTCATTCAATTTTATAATATTATCGGGTTAAAGGATAATCGAGCTTATCGGTAAGCTTTATAAAAGACTAGGTTTTTTTAATAATAAATACCCGATCCCCGACATCGAAATCTAGTTATTATCGATGCTTATTTTTTTAATTATATATTTTTTATTAGGCTTTAATTATATTTCCTTTAGTTATTTTATAATAATTAACGATTCGCTTTATTTAATTCTATGCGGTTATTCGGTTAAGCTTTTCGCGTTCTTTTAAGTTCGTTATATTTTTAATCCTAGCTTCCTAATTCTAAGTAAATTTTATAAGGAACCTTATTTCGATCTCGTAAAAGGAGTACTTTATTAAATTTTAAAATAACGCAGCCTAGGCGATATTTATAACCGGTAAAACTTCGTCTTAATTGTTTTAAAAATAGTTAATAAATACTCGTAATCTTTATTCGAAGTATTAAATCGCTATTTCGGCTTATCCCGTTATTTAAAAGTAATTTACCGAGGATAGTTTTTACTTAATTCTTAAAAATTTTAATACCTTATTTATAAAAATAAAAGTAAACTACGGTCCTCGGTTTAAAGTTACTATTAAAAGGTAACTATACGTCCGGTATAATTCTTTATAATATAGTCGAGCTATTTCGGTTACAGTAATAATTATCCGATAAACAATACTTTATATTCGCTTCCTTAATTTATTAATTATTAATATAATATTATCATTCCTTTTTTTATTTTTAAGTATTATTTTAAAGTTTACCGCGATAGCGTCCTAAGGTTATAATAAAATTAATAATAGGTATAAAAGGCCCTAATATTTTATCGCGGGGAACTTTACTCGGCCTATATTTTATATAGTTAATTACGAATATATCGTAATTTTTATTTAATCCTAGCCACTAGTATTTTATTTATACTAGCCGCTTAGTTTTATTCTCTCCTAAATATATTATAAAAGTTCGAGAGTGAACCTTATCGATTACATGGGTTTAAAGGTCGCCTTTATTAAGCATAATAAAGCGGCCTTAAAATAAGATAAACCGTTTATTAATGGTTTATTTTTATGTTTTATTTTCTCGGGCTCTTTATTTATATATCTCTAACCCCGGATATATAGCATTCTCGTATAAAAGGGTGTCGGTAAATTTATATTTAAAACGTTCGAGTAACTCCTCGATTAAGTATAATTAAAAGCTCGCTTCCTTTTTAATCGGGTAACACGCTTCTTTTAAAGCTTAAATAACGTTTAAAAAAGCTAATTTAAATAAGGCTATAATTCGTTAAGCGTTCTTCCTATCCTTTTAAATTTTAAAATTACCTGCTTTTTTAAAAAATACGTTAACGAAAACGTTTTTTCCCCCGGCCTATAAGTAATTATAAAATTATACTATAATAACGTATCGGCTTAAACCGTTTATTTTACATTAAATAATCGTTTAATACCGAAATATTAAAATACTTCGTAATTAATAATCACGAGAAATAATTAAGATTATTATAATCTCACTAGTTTAGCTTTCTAATATTTAAACGCTTTTACTACTATTAATATTTCTTTATCCTAAATAAAATAATTATGCTCGGCTCTTTATATCGTTTTAAAATAAAAATATACGGGATACTATTTATCGTTAAATCCCTCTTTTTAAAGCAGGATGCTAATTAGGATACTATTCGATATATCGGTTTTAATTCGGGTTTCTTTATTATAAAAGAAATATATTAACACGGGCGCCTTTAAAAGTAACTTCTTTAGCCTTTTAAATACTTTTTAATATTCGTCGGTCCACGTAAAGGTGAGATTTTTTTAGTTAAGTTCGTTAAGGGCTTAGTAATGCGGCTGTATTTATATACGAAACGTCGGTAGTAATTATAGAATCTAAGGAAGGACTAAACGGTTTTAATATTAATAAGGGCGTCTTAATTTTTAACGGCCCTAATTTTTTCGGGGTCGACTTTTACGCCGTTTATACCCACTATAAAACCGAGGTATTTAGTTTTAGTAACGTAAAATTCGTATTTTTTTACATTAATTTAAAGGCCTATTTCCTTTAACTTTTATAACAATTTTTTAATATATTCCACGTGCTTTTCCTCGTTTTCCGAGTAAATTAAAATATTATCGAAGTAAGCGCTATAGAATAAATTTAAATACTTTATTAAGATTTCGTTAATAAACCGTTAAAATATTACGGGGCTATTAATAAATTTAAAAAGGAAAACTTAGTATTTAAAGGATTTATGCGTAGTTCGAAATATCGTTAAATCTTAATTTTAAAGTCTTATACGAATCCTATAGAATACTTAGCGAATATCGATTTTAATATATATTTTAGCTTTAATTATTTTATTAAAGGTTTCGTTAATTAATAGTAGTAGATACCGGTCCTTCTTAGTAAATATATTTAGTTTACAATAATTAACGTAAAAACGGAGTCCTTTATTAGTTTTCCGTGTAAATAAAATAAGCGTTATTTACGGAGCAGTATTATTAATAATAAAACCCTTTTTAAAGCGGCGGTAACGTATTTTTTATAAACTTTAAATTCTTCGAGGGATATTTTATAAAATAAACTAAATTTTAAATCCTCGGGGCTCTTTTCTTTTTTTTAAGTTTATTCGATAATTATTTACGCTTCTACGGTACGGCGCGATAACGTCGGATTAAGTTTTATTAAAAATATCGTGATACTTATAATAATTAAAGGATATAGCTTTTTTAATTTTTTATTTTAAGGTTTCTTCGTCGTTTAATAGGAAATCGCTTTTAAAATCGATAACTTAGTTAATATCGTTTAAGTATATAATTTTTATAACGTCGGAACCGATATCGCTAAAAAATCCGCCCACGTTTAAAGTTTATACCTCGACGGGCCCTAATTTATATTATTCTACGCCGTTTTATTTTAACCCGTAAAGGGGGTTTTTCGAGGGACGACCCTTCTTAAGTGAAAGTTTTTTAATTAAGCGCGGGGGTAGTAATTTATCGAGTTAACGGTTTATTTTAAAAATCTCGGGATTTTTAGACCGGTCCTTCGAAAGCGGCTTTAATATAATATAATAAGGTGATATCGATCTTTTTATTATTTAGTTTTAATTGTTTATTTTTTATTCCTTAATAAACTATTTAATACGCTATCGAACTGCTTTTATAATAGCTTAAAAAACTACCTCCGGTTTTTTAGGTTAATTTAAAGATAGGCTATTACTCGAGGTTTCCGGTTTATTTATTATAGTAGGCTATCGGTAATTAAATTAAGGCTTCGGAGAAAAAGCTTTATCCCACCTTTGTTTATTTTCAATGGACATTTTTTTTACCTTTAGATAACGTCTTAATTATACTCGGGTTTCTTTAAAAGCTATCCTACCTTCGTAATATCGATGTCTCGGGTTTAAACTTTCTACTAGTCCTTTAAAAAAATTAGCCGCTTCCTTTAATAATTTATTATAACGTTATATTCTTTAAACTATTTTCGTTTAATAATAAAATCGTGCTTTATATTAATTATAAAAAAGGGTATAAGAGATATTTTATATCCTTATATTTTAAAGTTTAAAAGAAAGGCGATATTAATTAATTAAAAAGACTTATCGTCGTATTCTCTAATAATTTTAAATTAAAACTTAGTTAATTATTAAAGGTTTAATCGTTTTATTACTTTACGGGTTAATTTTACGCTTATAAATAGTTTTCCGTTAATTCTCGTATCCGCGAATATATTAATAGTAGTAATAAATAATCTATTACTTATTATAATATAAGTAAAAATAAAAGGGTTCCTTTTAAAATAAGTTTATAAAAAATTAAAAAGTATATCTTATATACTTAACTCGGATAATATCCTTAGGAAAAAATTAAAATTCCCTAGGGTACTTAGTTTTCCGAGTTATCGAAGTTCTTTTAAACGGGTAGAGCTAAACGAAATAATCGATTTAAAATTAATAAAATTATATCTTATTAAAGCTATTAATCCGTTAACTCGTTTAATACGTTACTAGTCGAGGGTTTTCTTATTAAAATAATTCCGAAAAAAATATCCGGGTTTTTTATAATTAAAATATACTCCTTTAATTAAAAACTCCTTTATTTTAACGGTAAGAATATAACGGAAAATATCGGTTTATTTAAATAATCCGGTAACGGAGCCACCGGCGGAACTAATCTTAAAAATAGTGCTCCGTCTAATACTTTTTCCGGTAGTTTTAACGTTATCCTTTTCTTTTACGCCGTTACGCTAAACGTAATTACGATTCTATTAATAATCGTATCGAAAGATAATAAAACAAAACTTATCGAATAAAACATCGTCGTTATAATAATTAATAACTACCTTCTCGTTTAATTAAGCGGGTAATTTATTATTAAATTCCCGTTTATAATCGTTTTTTTAACGCGAGCGTATCCGGCTAGTTTAACGAACTCGAGTCGAAAAATTTAAAAACTATTACTAGGCTTTATAATTAAGTCTTAAAAAACTTTACGAGCTTTTTTATAAACGTTAAAATTATAGTACTATTCGTATAAATAATCTAAAAAAATTTTAAAAGTCTTAACTAAAAGGTCGTCCTACTCGTTAATAATAAAAGGGTATAAATTCTTAGTATCTTTACTATTAACCCGGCTAATAATATAAATACATTTATCCTTATTAGTAAAATAATAGTTAATATTCGTTTTTAACTTGCCCTTTAAAATTATAAACTAATAGTCGAACTTAACTTTAGAGTCTTTTTTATTAATAAATAGGGGGGGTTAAATATTTTAATACTTCGTTTAAAGCTATTAAGCGATGTAACGCCGGTACGAGTCGTCTTTTTTATTTAAACCGAAACTCTTCGGTTTTAGATTAAAAGATTAATAATATATTAATTTAATTATTAAATTTCTTCGTCTCTTTTTACGACGATTAATATAAAATCTTTTTCTTTCTCGGTAAGTTTACCGTTTTTATCTAGTCTTCTATTTTAATTATTTTTTTAGTTAGCGTCGTTATTTAAATCTTTTTCGCCGAGGACGGCAGTTTATATATAGCTCTTTTTTAAATTAATATTAAAGTTTTTAGAGATTTTTATTAAATTAAAGGCTTAGTTTTTAAAACTTATTATAAAAAAGGTTCGTAATTTAAACTCCTCTTAAATAACGATCGGGTTTTCTTTATATATTTTATCGAAATATTTTTTAATAATTAAGCCTTTATATTTAAACTATTAAGTTTTCGCGGTCTCGATAAAGACTACGAAAAATATCGCGAAAATATTATAATAAAAACTATATATAATAGTTAATCGTTTAATCTTTTTTTAATATTTTCGTTTATAACGTTAAAAAAGTTATCGGGAAAAAAAGCGTTCGCAGTTTAAGTTTAGCTTCGACTTAATATAATTAATAAAATAATTCGGGGGCGGTAACTTCTTATTTTAAATCGCTTTTAATATCGAATAATAAATCCTCGCCTTTACGCCCGGTAATAACGCTTTAATTACTTATATTTATCGAGTTTACGCTAAAATAAACGAAAAATACGCGTTTAATTAATAAAGAGTTTCGCGCGGCACGCTTTTTTAAGCTCGCGAAAAAGCGGTTAATATCGTTAATATTAAAACGCACCGATTTATAAGCTTATTTTACGCGCGCATCGCGCTCTTTTAAACCGGCAGTTATTTTAATTAATTACTTTATTTAATCGAAATTAATCTAGGTTTTAATTTTTAAAAAAATAAGATATTCGTAAAGTTTTCTCAAGCTTAATAAATTAAATCTTTTTCGATAATATTATAATTATAGTAATTCGAGAGGTAAAACTATAAATTATTATTTTATTATAAAAAACCGAAAAAAATAAGGAAAAAAAGAAAAGGTCTAGCCTTGCCGGGACGATTTCCTTATTTAAATAAGTGGGGAAAAATCAGGTGGCGCTCGGGCCATCTCTCGCATGCCCTTGCCTCACTCTAATTAATAAGGCTATTAAAGGCCTATTTTAAGGTGCGCCGTAGCATTTATACATATTCGGCTTACGAATATTAAAGAAACTTTAAAATATAGAAAAGAATTAATAGGTAATTCGATTATAAGAATTTTAAAAAACGAGTGGCTAAAGTAATTAACGAATATAACCTTTATAATAAGGTTAAAACCGTATAATATTAGCCGTATAAAAAATTATAATCTATATTACCTTTAAATAAAGCTTAGAAAATAATCGCACTAAATTTTATTATTAAGTTATTACCGTTCGAGGAATTATTAATTAAAGTTAAGTATAATAACGTATTAATTATTACTAATAAACTCATTAAATATACTTATTTCTTACTATATAAAAAATTAAGCGACACGAATAACTTAGCGTATACTTTCCTTAAAACTATTATTAATTAATATAAACTATTAAAAACGATTATTTCCGATCGAAATAAATTATTCATCGCTAAATTTTAAAAATCCCTTATAGTATAATTTAAAGTTAAATATAAGTTATTTATAGCCTATTACTTATAAACCGATAAATAAACCGAACGTATAAACTAAACACTCGAGTAATACTTATAATACTACGTTAACCACTAATAAAATAACTAAGTACGGTTATTACCTATAGTATAATTCGTATATAATAATATAAATAATAAAACCACGCATATATTACCCTTTAAGGTAAATTACGAGTTTAACCCCGATATTATTTAAATACCGTTAAAAGGAAAGTTAACACCGATAGCGACTATTTAAGTCGAAAAACTAAAACAACTCTAAACATCGTTATAAAAAGACTTTATTTTTTTTAAAAATCGAATAAAAAAATATGCCGATAAAAAAAATTAAAGGGACCTATCCTAAAAAAGGGAGAAAAAGTTTACCTCCTTTAACGAAATATTAAAACTAAACGACTTAGCGATAAATTAAACTTTAAAAAGATTAAACTATTTAAAATCGTAAAAGTTATTTTAAAAACTAACTATTAACTATCGCTACTTAAAATAATGCGAATACACCCTATTTTTTATCTTATTATTTAAACTAACTTTAATAAATATAAAAGTCGAAATATAACTAAAAGTTAAAATAGATTAGTACGAATACGAAATCGAAACTATCCTCGATAAAAAATAAGTCGGATAAAAATAGAAATATTTCGTTAAATAGAAAAGTTATTTACCGGAAAATAATATATAAAAACTTAGAAAACACTTAGAAAACGCCGTTAAAAAGCTTTAGGAATTTAAGGTACGGGCGGTAAAGAAAAATCGAAACCCGCCGTGTTTTAATTAATTACCTCGAAGGTATTAAAAAATTAAGTCTCTACGGCCGCTTTTAACTCTTCGCGTTCGGATTTTTCGAGCTCGTTTAAAAATTAAAGCTTACGATTAACTATTTTCGCACTACGAATTTTAAAAAAAAAGCGCGTTATTAATAAAAACGTTTTAAACGAGCTATAAACTCGTTTATTTTTCATTAAAAAAAACGAAATTGTTTTAAGGAAAAGTTTAACTTTACCTCCGCTTTAGCCTTTTCGTTACGAAAACGTTAAAATTCCGCCACGATACGCGATAACGATAATACCGGAACCTCGGAATTATTATATAAACGATTATAACGAATATATTTTTTATAACGAAAAACGTTTTTTATTATTTAATATTTCTACCCCCGTTTAAAATAAAGAGTATAAGGTATAATTTCGAACCTGAATTCTTTAATAATAATAAAGAGTTTAAGGCGTTAATTAGTTTTTAACGAATAAAACTTTTTTATATAACTTAATATAATAAGCGTATATTATTAAAAAATAAAAAGAGGAAAAAAACCTATTAAGAATATAGAATAAGAAAAAGAAACATTAGGGTTAAAAAAGATTTAAGCGTTTTAAAAATAAAGGTTAAAAGAGAAAGGAAATAATATTACGACTTAGTTATTTATACGGCTAAGAAAGAGGTATAGCGATTTTAAAAGCCCCGTAATTAAAAATAACGAACGGAAACACTAATAAAAAACGCACGGACCACTTCGTTACGTAATAGTTTATTATAGATTATCGTAAGTTACTGTAAGCTTAAAAGTATAGTTCACTATTTTAATAAGTAAATTAAACACTACGATTAAATTACCGGATTATTAATAAACTAGTAATTTAAAGAAATATAGTAAAATCGGTAAAGAAGAGATTAAATATATAACGATAAACTTTTCCTATATATTTTATATAAATACTCTTTATTTTTACGATTAATTTAAGTATTAATTTAATATATTAATAAGGTATATTACTTTAAACGAACCTATTACACTTTTAATTAAATTTTACGATTAGTTTAAGATATTATTTATTATATTAAACGGACGCACTCGTTTACACGTTTAAGTATTCTCTCGTCTTAATTAATATAAACCTTAGCACGTTTACGAGGTTTCTTTTAAACCCCGATAGCCGTTCGTTACACCTCCCCCCCCACGCACTATTTTACTTTTTTAGCTTAAAAATAGAGGATAAAATAAATAAAATAAAGGAAAGATATATTTTAAGCTTAGATTTAATAAACTATATATTTAAGGTTTTTTAATTAAAAAATTAAATTTATTTAAAAAGATATTTTATATTTTCTTTTATTTTTAAAATTTTAAAAACACGGTATATAATCTTAATTTATTATAAAAACTATAGAATCTTTTTATAAATATAATTTCTACCATTTTTACTATAATAATAATTAAAAGTTAAAGCTTTAAAAAAATAATTTAATGAATTATTAAAAAGAGAAAATACTCCCGCTTAAAATTTCTTAGTAAACCTTAATTTAAATTTTAATATTTAAATAACTTAATAAATAAAATAGTATAAAAGTTAAAATGAGTATATTACGTTTTATTTTTAAGTATTCTCGAGATTTAAAATTAAACATTATTTTTAAATAAGTTATTTAAAAGGTTATCTCGATTTATATTTTACTAGGAATTTATATATAACATTATAAAACGAGCTATATTTACCCTAATAAATTTATTTAATTTTATACCTTAAAGTAACATGGTGCGTTAACCTGTGCGCTGGTTAGTGTGGAGACCCTACACTAGCCCCACCACCCTGTTGCCAAAACCGACCTGCCGCATCGGCCCTAGCTCGATTTTCTCTTCCTTTCCTTCTCTGTCGCAAATTCCATTTATTTCAGGACCTACTTGCAGCCCCGTCTCATCAAGACCTGATAGCGTGACTCTTAACTTTATATTTTCACTTAATTTTAATACTATTTCTATATAAAATCGGTATATTATTGCCGTTTTTCGTTAATTTTATATAAAACTAGTAAGATATTTAATTTAGGTGGGAAAACGAGCAAAAGGCGGGGGCGCGAAGGGGGAGGGCGCCAGAAGGGGTTGCATCTTACCTCCGAAGAATGTGGAAGGTCGAACAAGACAGGCGGGCCTGAGCATCAAGCTGCTAGATGTTATAGTGCAAGTTTTCTTAGTACTACTTACTACATACACTTCTTGCTGTAGTAGATAGTAAGATGCTATGGAATATACAATACATGGACCGTATTTCTTCGAGTTGGAGCCTGCTTCAAACCTCATGATATGCATTAAATTAGTGCCTGTGACCTTTACCAGGCCCGGAGCAACATTGACCATATGTGCGGAATACATGGAGATACTCATTACGAATAGTGAAGCGAAGTGGGCCAGCTGATCGACGCGGGATGGAACCGCCCTTGCAAGGATGATGGATATCGATATCTGAGTATTGACAATAAATAACACCTGACACCACCCACTACTGCGCTCCACCTATCCCTCCTGCTGTTGGCAAGTGATCTACAACCACGTGCATGCATGACGAAAAAGCCCGAGCAGCATATACTGTAACCATGGCATGTTGGCAACCCCAGGAGAAGACCCCAACTCCAAGGATTACCGCGGAAGCCTACTTTGACCGCATCGCCGATCTGGGGGGAGGGGGTGGAGGAGAAGCAACCGGCAGGCCCGATGACGTGACGAACGGCCTGTAAGTAGGTAACTCTTTCGGTTCGTCGGGTCGTTGCTCACGGACCTCGGCCGTGCGACACTTGCAACACCTGGTGGCGATGAGGGCGATGGCCCCATCTGCAGGACGACTATGTAGTCACCTCCCCCATCCAGCGCCTCGGATCGTACGTTGGAAGAACGCGGAATGGCTCCGGGGTGTCTCCTTCCGCTGATGAAGTTGCCAAGGCTGTAAGTTGTAAGGCCGTATAATCGAACTGGTCGCGTGGCGACTTACACGGACGCTCGGTCCCTGAAAGGAGGTTGTTTACCAAGACGGAATGCTTTACTTCCTTGCCAGATCTGCACTCCCTTTCGCATCGCCGGCAGCCATCTCGCCTCCGACAAGCTGCCCCCGCCAGCGGCGTGCTGCGCGGAATCGCATACATGCGACGTGGCGGAGATCTGGACCAAAGCGTCTAGCAACGACTGCCAGGGGGAGGGGTGAGAGCTGGCGTATCGTGGGACTGGCAGCTAACCCGTAAGTAAGTAAGGCCGACGTCGTCGTCGGGGCGCTCGGCGCACCTCACCTCTAGGAGATTCTCGACGGGGCTGCGCGCTTGACACACGCACTCCACTCGTCCAAGTAGCGCCTTGGAGGCCCTCGCCGCGGTGAGGGCCATGCGGCGGCTTGGGTTTTCCGACCTCCGGCACGTGGTTTGCGATCTCGGGCGAACTTACAGATCAGACAGACAGGGTTGACTCGTGTGAAGCCTGCCAGAACGCTAGGTTGATGGACAGGTTCGGCGTTGGCGGCGTGCGGTTCGAGAACGAGCTGGAGTGGGAGTGCGGCCCTCATCCCGATGGGAAGGGCCAGCAGCGCGCGTGTTGAGACTCCCGGTCTTTTCGCATGCTGGCCTTTGTTGGACCTCATTTGGGAAGTCACTCACGTGGCAGCAGTTGGCCAAATTCACGAAAACAAGGCTTAATAGATATTTAGGCTTATAAGTAAACACATATTTGGGTAGATATGTATATCAAGATCGTACACGCCTGGCAGCATTCCCACCGCGAAGCGCCAGGGGCAAGCAAGCCTCCCCTAGTACTTGTACCCCCCAGCCCGCGTCGAGAACATCCCCATGGGATCAACGCTCTCCTGCAGCTCTTTGTACCGCGCATACCCGCGATACGAGCCCGTAACGTCCTGGTCGCCCGCCGCATCGTTCATAAACAGCGGCATGTACGCCTCATCCCCCTCCAGCCCGGCCTGCGCGAGCCACTCGGGCAGCCGGCCCTGCAGCCAGTCCGTCATGTCGCGCCCCAGCGCGTACAGCGTCGCATCGTCGAGCCCGTTGACCCAGCCGCACTGCAGCTCCAGCACGAGCCGGTCCGGGTCCGCGCTCGCGAGCCCCATGGCGTTGCCGCCGCGCGCCTCGCTGCGGCGGCCGATGACCGCGGGCAGCGGCTGGAAGTCGTTCGAGCACTGCGCGGTCGGGTGCAGGAGCGTCAGGTAGGCCGAGGTGATGGCGCGCCATTTCGCGGAGATCTCGGCGTAGAGGCCGGGGTTGGTGGGGATGTAGGGGATGGTGAAGGTCTGTAAACAGAGATGGTCAGTTCCGCGTGCCACACCAGGAAATAAAGGCACTAATGCTTACCCTGAAGGAGAACCTGGCAACAGATAACGAGCCAAGATCCCCGTTAGCCTTGAGCAGCTGCGCGTAGCTCTGCGTCTCAGCCAAGTCGACCAGAGGCGGGATGTCGAGGAACGGCTTCAGCGGCCCGCTCGTGGGCTTTTCGGGCTCCTCGTGGAAGTAGAATACGATGGCCGCGGTGCCGTTGAGCGTGGTGGCCAGGTCCGTAAAGATGACGGCGGCTTTGGGGTCGTCAGCATTTCCCGGCACGAAGCTGTGTAGCGCGGCGTAGAGCGCATCCTTCTTGGACTCGTCGTAGATGCGGGCGCCGCCCCAGACTTGGCCGATGGGGTGGGCTTCGATGGTGAACTGGGTGATGATGCCTTTTAGGGAGGGGTGTTGTTAGTAAGAAGGTAATATATCGAGGTGCATGGGGGTGTCGTATCAAACTGGCTTCCGCTGCCTTTCATGGCCACTGCGAGCTCCGGCTGGGCTTTGGCGTCGATATTGACGATGGTGCCGTTGGGCATGACGGTTTCCCAACCGACTATGCTCTTCGATCATGTTAGTCTTTTACAAGTTGCAGAATCAAGAGTCGAGACAACTTGCATCGGCAGCCAGGCCATATTGCGCGCTCAAGAATGACAAACCACCCTGCAACAGCAGCCCACCCACGCCCACGATCCCAAGCCGCCCGCCCACGACCGTGACCCCCGACGGCTCCAGATCGCCAATGACATCATTCCACTCGCCCGCGGGCCGGACGCGGGCGAGCCCCGTCGCCGCGTCGTACGTGGCGCCGACCATTTCGCGCATGGCGACAAGGACGCCGCCGTCGATGCTGCTGTGGCCCGGGTTCGGGTCGTGCCCGCCGCTCTTGACGGTGAACTGGACGTCCGGATGCTCGTTCAGGACTCGGACCGCCGCGGATACCTGCTCGGCGTCCCGCGGCGACACGATGCAGGCCGGGCGCAGCTCCCGCAGCGCCAGCGACCAGTACCACTGCGTCTCGAGCGTGTAGGCCAGCTGCAGCGGGTAGGCGACGCGGCCGGCCGGGAGCGCGTCTGCGATCTCGCGGCAGGCTTGCGTGGTGGACTCGCTGGGAGGGGCCGCCGCCGCCGCCGCCGCCTGGGCCGTCGGGAGCGGCCAGAGAACTGCTCCCAGGAAGAGGTTGAGAAGAGCCATGCTTGCTGGAGGTATGGATACCTTCGCAGTTTACGCGCGAGACGACTACGACGACGACGAAACAGTCGGCGGTTCCTATCGTGAAGGGAAGGAACCTATGCTCCTCCTAACTGAGTTCGCCATACCAGGAACCGGGCGATCTTGACCGATTCTTATTTCTCTTCTCCACTGCTTCACATCCTCGATCCCCGTCACACGCGAACTTCGAATAGCGCCAAGATACGGTAGCCACAAGGAATCGCTAAAATCACGTGACGCAATTTGGTTGGGCATGTTTGGTGGAAAGTCAGCACTAAAGAATAAAAAGCAAGGCAAGGCACGCCGTGTGCCAGGTAAGGGGGGGGACAAACAACAACGTCGTATATGCGGCTTGCATACATACAATTCATATGTGGTTTCGGGGCGGTATAACAAGATCTGTGGTACTATAACCCATCCCAAGATCGACTCCAGGACGTGGTGTGGTCCGAGGTCCCATGTGAAGGCTGCTGCTCCGGGAGAGCTCCAGGGTATGGTGTGATTGCATCCCATTCGGGGCGGTTCCGCGATAGGCCTTGAGTCGCTCCACTTTGGGCGGAAGGGCAAACATGGAGAGAAAGAGAGAGAGAGAGCGCGGGCTCCATTGTTTCCTGGTTTCCCCTTTTTCTGCAACCTAGTTATCATATCAGAATGACGATAAGTCACATTCCTAAGACAGTGACAAACTATAAGGTACGCTGGTGTAATTGCTTTTTGGTGTCAACGCCAGGCCCCCATTTGCCTATTTGCCCATGGCGACTCCATCACCCAGTAAACCATGCTCCTGGATGGCCGCTTATCACCACGACGAAGAGAGAGAGAGAGAGAGAGAGAGAGAAGAGAGAGCGCGGCTCCTCTCTTTTGCTTGTGTTGGTGTTGCCCAGGCCCCACTGCAAGGACAGGCAAACCTTAACAAACCGCGGAAATCAGACGCGCTGGATGCGATCAATCAATATGGGCTAAATTCCCCATTCCTCATGCTACCCAACGTCAACATGGGCAAACTTCAAAGATGCCAAGTGGTGCCCGGATTGGGCGCACAGATGGCGCGATTGTGGGATTCTCGACTCTTAGCTGGAGGTTACAGTATAGCGGATGTGTACATGTAATAGATCAGATAAAGTAAGAGAGAGAGAGAGAGAGAGAGAGAGGCAAACAATAAAAAGAGAGAGGCGTCAACCGCCGCCTTGGGATCAACACACAGCCGAAAAAACCGCTGCACGGTCGCGAAGGTTTCGCGGACAGCAGCGTCGGAAATTACATGGGCCAAATTCCCCGTCACGGCAGCCCGTGGACGCTGTCATGTCATGATGATGATGCGTACTGACAGACCCTGCAGACTTGCCTCGGGAAACCCTAGATGATTGTGATTTGAGTGTGTGCGTGTGTGCGAGAGACCCTTGAATTGTAAATTGTGCTACACGTACATGCATATGGACAAGGCAAGGCAAGGCAAGGCAAGCGCTTTGATATCTACCGATGCGCGGGCGGACAAATGTATGTTTTCTGGTGTCTTGGGTCGGTCCAGTCGGTCTTGGGAAACCTCGGGATTCAGAATCTCGGTTGACTGGCATGGATGGCCGCGTGGGCACTCACCTCCCTCGTTACTCCTCTTCCTCCCTCATCCATCCAACAGCGACTTACTCGATCCAACCCACGACTAACTTGCCTGCTTGCTACGCTGCACGTCGTTCGGAGTGCGACATAACATCGCAAAGAGGAGTTTTTGCTGACAGGGAGGGGTTGCAGGAACAGCCGATATTTCCTTGTTTGTTTGACTTGCACGATTTCGCTTCGACGAGTATACATAACCCCCCTTTACACCGCGTTCGCCCTCCCTCACTTGCAAATTAATTAGTTGTGCATACATTCATCACTTACATCGCTCTGTCTGCAGGCCAGGCTGGTTTGTATGCACGTACATGGGGGCTCGACTGGGCTGCGCTGGGGGCTGCTGGTCAGAAGGCGTCATGTTCCCTCTCGAACTCCTCGGAGCTTTTATTAGGTTGGGTTCATAAACCATACGCCCTTGTGCGACGTGCCATCTCTTTGCATGTACGGATATTGTATGTACAGGTATATATCGACAAATTTCCGACGGGAGGAAGCGCGGCGAAAACAAAAGGCATGGATGCGGAAGCATACAATGTGTACATAAGTACATGGATGTCATCAATGTAAGCAAGTTGGTAGGCAGGGGTAGCTGAGGTACATGGAGAGAACAGGAGGACCCTTAGAAACAAAGAGTACCTAATGTAATCAATCAATGATTACGAGACGAGACGAACCTTTTTTTTCTCCAGGGACCGACCCTTGATGTTGCGCTGCTACCTATCCCAATCCCGCGAGTCAGATTGCCTCAAAGCCGTCCGTCCAGGACCGTCACGAGGGGGACGGAGCTAAGATGAACGAGAGTTAAGATCCCGCCCGCTGGGAACAGCTTCAGCGCTAGAGCAAGGAACGGGCGGAACTAGTCAAACAGCACAGCCTCGCTCGAGAGAGAGGGAAAACATGAATTGCTACCGGCCGGCTCTGAGGGGGGAGTGGGAAGTGGAGGCAGAGCGCAGATTGATTGATTGATTTGATTGATTTGATAGATGCCGGCCTGCACTGGCTGGCTGCCAGCGTCCATCCATCGGTCGGAATTACATGCATAGCATATTGCGAGGGCCCCCATCCCATACGAATCAGCGAAAGCGGTCTGGTTAATTAATGTATTTGAACAAGTAGGCTGCCGACGATAGAATGGCACGGCTCAAGGTGGAGGTGGAGGGGTCTGAATTGGAAATGGGTGACTCGGAAGGTCAATCAAGATCGAGCACTTATGAAACGGCCAGTTTTGATGAAATCCCATCCGCAGCTCTTATCCAGGTCATATTCATGGCCATGGTCATAAATTTGCCCATGTCGGTCGAGATATCGCTGCCACTCGTTCCCACATCAGGTAAAATCCCGAGATAGCGAGATACTCGTATGTATTGCTCACACATGCCATGCTGCCATGCCGTGCCGTTGCCATGGGTGTCTCACTATTCTCTGGTGTGAGTGATCTGCAAGACCAACTCTACGTAACCTAACGGCGGGCTCTGCCACCACCAAACGCACAAGACATGCATACATAGGAGACATGGTCTTTGCTGGGACCGGTTGACGGCTGTCCCCAAGTGTTCTAAGCGTTCTCTTCTGGCGTCGATCATAGAAGTCAATTGTTAAAGGGCCGTTTGGAGCCACCAAGCTTAGTCGTCGATCCGGAATCTCGGCTTTTGGAGGGGGAAACTCCCCTCGGTCTGCAGCATGGCATTATCACTACCACCTACTAGGCATTTTGTTTTTTTAGTTCCTGTATCAGGATCAGGATCGTCAGCCGTGCCAGCCGTACATACAGCGCAGCCAGCACTCGGTGATTTCGAACCTTCTTCGGCCCCCTAGTGACGCCACAAGCGTGTGTTCGATATTGGCGGGTAAAGGCTGGCTCTCCGGGTCACGTACCTTAGGCTAGTTTCATTTTGGGGGTTGGGGCTAGCACCTTGCTGCGTAGCTGCAGCAGCCAGCATCTTGCTGCTGCATATCCCATCCCATCCCATCCCATCTGCACGCTACGCCTGTTAGCCAGCATCGCCCAGCAAGGTGCTGCTTTCTGGCTCCTTGCCTTAGTGATGCTGTCGATTGAATCCTGCATGCACGTTAATAGATGCACCTAATGTCGGTACAGTAAGCCTCGTTCGTTTGATTGCTCATCCATGACTGATGAGTCCCATGTTCCGCCCGCCCTATACATACCGACAGACTCGTGCTTTGATGATGTCTTTCCCCATCATCCCCCGAGGAGGACCTAGCGGCCGCAGTCTATCTCATCCTATCTGACTGTCCGTCTATCAGCGGAACCTTGATGCTGGGATGAACGGATCCTGGCTGACCCTGATTCTGACTCTGATCCCTCCCGACTGGATGGATCGGGGATGGGTTGAAGCTCGAGCGAGAAACGTCAAACATCAAACAAGCATGCATATCCCTTGAAACGAGAAGGGGTTGGATAGCATCTGGTTCGTCATCTAGGTAACCAGCAAGTGATCTAACGACACCCACAGGTATCTGTATGTACCGACAAGCACGCCAACGTAGGGAGAGGGGAGGTGGTGGCAGAAGTACCGTCAGAAGTTGATGACATGGCACTTGCCGACATCGACATGGCCTCATCAGTAGATAATCGTATCATGTCACGGCGTCTGGAGCCAGGCCCAAGTACGGACAGGACGGGGCCGAGTTGACGGATTTGATAGATTACAAAACTAATCGCGGGCGCTGCTAGCCACGTCGGTCGAGCAAAGAAACAACAACACAACAATCGACTGATCAATGCTCTCGGATCGCCTTCAAGGGGGTGCGGCCGACGACTTTTGAGCAAACAAGTTTCCCCCACAACCGACCGATCATATCTATCGACGAACCAAGGAAACGCAGAGGTGGAAACAGATTGTCGACAAGGGGGTGCGTGGGCGAGTGTGGTGCCAGGTAAGGGGGGCTGCCGGACCAGTCACAGTAGCTTGCCCTGGCTGTCAGGGAATAGGAATACAGTAGTTACGCCTATAACTGCAAGTGGCAGAAAATGCTAATGTGCTAGAAACTATACGATTTTTTCGAGCCAGCCGATTTTTTTTACACGGATTTGTAGTTTACTATCATATGATAAACTATAATTAATTAATAAAAGTAGGGCCGCCAACAAAGTACATTACCACATTTACCACCGACCATCCACACTTGAGCCCACTCACACCACTCGTGTTACTTGGTGCCATCATTGGCCTATCCGGCCGCCGATTTCCATCAAAGTTTGTCACGCCGGCTCTGTCTGCTGCCCAGCTTGTCGTTTCGAAAGTTCGTGACGGGCTCGTCTGCGCAACCGGTATGCAGAGTAGCAGGAGGCAAAAGGCCTATGATCAGAAAGGTGCAAGCAAGCCCGGGTGGGGGGTCCAAGTGTTTCAGGTGGGTCGTGCAATTCAGCCCATCAGCCCAGATCCCTGTAGCAAATTGATGAGCAGCCAAATGTGCTGGATTTACTGGGTTTAGTGGACTTGGGAGCACTGCTACAAGCAGATAGACTGGAAGTTAGTGTCTGTGATGGCCCGTACCTTAGTGCCCATGTACCTGTGGCTCCCCCAAACACCCAGCACCCAGCACCAAGCCATGAATGATGCCATGCCATGTTTCTTCAACCGGAAAAAGTCTATCTGCTGCTGTCGGCAGATAGGCACAGGGGTTTGGAAGAGGAATAAAAAAGAGATTAACCAGATGGCTTTCGGTGTCAAGAAGATGTGGCGGCCGTAGAGAACGTGAGAATTAAGAAAATAAAGTCACGCCACCAGCGAGAGAGGGATCAAAATCAGATGCAGCGAAGGAAGTACGGAGTGTGTACATCAGATACGGCCAGCGAAGTAAGGAGAGGTGAGAAAGCAAATGAATGGAAACAGAACGAAGAGTGACCAGACTGCCAGCGTGCGTGAGCGAGCGCGAGAGCGAGGCAGCACACTGGCACACTAGAGAGAGAAAACCAGAGAGTGTCAGAGAGAGCCGGACAGAAAGAGAGAAAGAGATGTGCATCAGGGGTTAGCGGCAGCTCCCCCCAGTTGTTGTTCCCATGTTTAGATGGGGAGGAGGATCCAAAAATGGGCGCAGCCGTTTCTTCCAGGGGAAATTTGCTGCAGCCAGTCAAAGTAGCTCGGGGGCGCGGCCGATTCAAGACTGAGGTCACAGCGGGCGGGTCACGCACGTCTGTCATGGTGCGATGCGCGAGGCACCCTCGCAGTACTCGCACCCTCTCGCACCCTCTCTCTCGCCCTTGCACCCTCGCAGTCGTACCCTCGCACCCACGCACCTTGGGCGGCCGTGGCATGGGGGGGGAGGGAAAACAATATAATCACCTGCCCGAGGACCATTTTACGCGCGCGAGAGAAAATATCCCTGGAAATGGGTTGCTTCCCCGTCCAGCCATTCGTTTGCTCCTTGTGTTTCTTTCCCCTGACTAACTGACTTGGAAATTCTACCCGTCCAACGACCTTCTCGTGTCGACTTTCTTCCTGTTGCCGTCCGCTGGTGTCTTGGTTGCTCCCCCTAAACCCAACCTGCACCGCTGCCAACCGTCAATCCATCTCCATCTTTGGTTTTGGTCCTCAATAATCCCCTTCCCGACTAGCCCTCGATTTGGTCGGCTCACCGTTCACTGCCTATCGTCGTATTCCCCTCGCTCACACTCGTTTTCTCTTTGTATTCGCGTCGTCACTGCTGCGACACACGGTAGCAGTAGTCGTAGCCAGCCCGAGGCCTGATCTGATCTGATCTGATAGTGCACCCCTTGGGAATAATAGAGCGAGAATCGCCGGTCGGAGTCGGGCCACGATGGATCAAATGGACACCTCGGATCCCTCGAGGATATTGGAGCAGGCAAGGAAACATCTCGAGGCGCTGAAGCAGGCCGGCCTGTCGCGTGAAGCTCTGCTTGCCCTGCTCGAGGAGGACTGCCCGCCGCAACAGCAACAAATACAGCAGCAGCAGCAACAAGTGCAACAACAATTACAGGTACAGCAGCAACACCAGCAGCAACACCAGCAGCAACACCAGCAGCAACACCAGCAGCAACACCAGCAGCTGTCACCCCCGCCGTCAAATCAGTCGCCTCAACAGCAACAGCTCTTACAACCGCCGACGCCACAGCCGCAACAGCAACAGCTACAACAGCAGCAGCAGCAGCAGCAATCACAACCACCACACCCGGCTGTCGAAGGTACGGGGCCACAGCCCCAGACCCCAGCGGGTCGTTCTGAAGATGTTGCTAAGTATGTAGCTCAAGCAGCTCCCACGTTCGCTATTCCAAACTACAATTTCGTTCCTTCGCACCAAATACGATCCTCCATCTCCTCCACGGCCTCGACAAGCTCGGGCCACGACAGCATATTGTCTAATGCAACCGGCAAAAGCTCCGTCTCCTCCATCGGCGGCCCGTTTGGACGGGGGCCACGCCCTCGATCATCACCGAAGCCCGCTACTGGTGCACCTCGTGCGACAAGACGTTTAAGCGCAAGTTTGACTGGAAGCGACACGAAGAGGAGTTCCACGAGCGATGGCGCAAATACCCGTGCCCCAACTGCAACCAGAGTTTCTGGGGTCCTAACACCTTCAACCAGCACCACAAGTCCGCCCATGGCTGCAAGACTTGTCCTCACTCTGATGCCGTCGTCAAGTACATGATGAAGCGGAGGGCCTGGGGATGCGGCTTCTGCGCCGCCATGCACGGTAAGCTCGAGAAGCACTACGAACACGTCGCACAGCATTTCGAGGCCGGCAACACCAAGAACGACTGGATGCACTCCAACGTCATCTATGGCCTACTGCACCAGCCCCTCGTCCTCGAGGCGTGGCGAGAGCTCCTCATCCGCAAGGAGGGCAAGTTCAACGGCCACCAGCCCTCCTTCAGCTGGGACCTCGACAACACCGGCAGAGCCCAGGGTTACGTGGAGAACGAGCACCCCGGCCACCTGCAGGACTTTTTGGAGTTCTTCGACGGCTCCAAGGAGACGGCGGAGAAGATTGCACGATGTGCCTGGGGCTACTGCCATATCGTCTTGATGCCGCGGCCTCAATCGACCCCGAGCGTCATGCAGTCCCTGCCCCCGCCGCCACAGCAGGAAACGTTCCCACCCTCGCCAACAGACGGCGGCAACAACCACACGCAGGTCCTGATCACGAGTCAAAGTCGAGGTCTGAGGAGGGTCGCATCCACGTGCCTGAAGCCCATCAGCAGGAGGCCCAGCCGGAGGATCTCTTCTTCGTCGGCGGCCACGGCCGAGTTCCACGATCGAACCCCGAGAATGACGCTCACGCCGCCTATGGAGCAAGATCCCAACAACTCATTTAATATGTTTATTTCACCGCCGCCGGTTCCTTCGCAGCATATGCAGCCGGAGCCGATGCAAATAGTTACGTCACGCCCCTTGTCTCTGAACAAGGAGCTCCCACCAGCACCACTCGTGCCCTCTCCTATGGATATGGATTTCAACATGAACATGTTTTCCCCCGACGGCAGCGCGCAGATGATGAAGCCGCACGGCATGGCCGAAGACTGGCACAGCATGTCGAGCTTGTCGAGTACACTCATTGAAGATCAACCGATGACGGACCCCAACATGGGAGGCCAACCACAACCAGTCTTCCCGGTGAACTGGGAAGACCTCAACCATTTCGGGCAGCACAGGTAGTGATATGAGGGGGCAAGGAAAAGATAAGAACAACAACGCGCGTCTCCTTATACTCTTTTTTTTTTTTTTTTTTTACTGGATGGTTAGGGGGCCGCCGCCGCCCGCAGAGAGCCAGAGAGAAAGCAAGGGCTGTATCGATATGAGATGGTCATTCGAAGTGGGGTGCAGCGCAACACAGAATATGCTGCTGCCGCAGTCGCACCCACGTGTATAAATATAGTGTCTGATTACTTTATATGGGAGTGGGTGGCGATGGAGGATGGAGTGAATGGACTGGGGGAGATTGGGGGCCAGCAACTTGGGAAACTGGGACTGGTTACTTGGTATATTTCGCCCTTTCGTTTTTTTGTGAGCGAAAAGCTATGTAATGTAATGATACCATTGATGATTTGATTGATACCAAGCACAATCTATAATAGCTACGGTATCATCACACAGCGAGCGGGCAAGCAAGAAGGCCAGGCAGACAGACAAGAGGCGATGATAGGGGTCGAATCAAGGCCTTATTTTCTTCTTCTTTCCATGAACTCGCAACAGCTATACCAAATCATGTAGAACTGATCAATGAATGTTTCTTTTCGCCGTTTCTTACTTCTTACCCCTGAACTATCATCCGATGTATCCCGGCCGGCATATGGTGCTTGTGGCATGCTCCCAGACGAAGATCTCTCATCTACATATGATTGCCGAGCAGCTTGCCTCTTTTGAGACGTTGATCATCGAGTGTGTTGGTGATCTGTCTCATTGGCATGTGGGGTCTAGCCAAAACATCCCGTCATTCGAACGGAAGAAGCGGAGTTTTCAGGACGAGCGAGGGAGCGAGCATTCTCGGCATCCTCGTTCTCTCGATCGATTCGGGGGTATGTTGGTGGGTAAAGTATGCATGTTGGGTATATCCCAACAAGGAAATGGATGACATCTGCCCCAGTGGGGAGGGAAGATGGGCGTTTGTAAGCAGAGGATGAAGAAACAGCCGGTTCTGCATGGGCATGGGCACGGCAATGGATGGGCGGCCGATGGGAGGGTGTCACCTCCAAATGTAACATTATCGGTCCCGGCCTCTCGGGTGTCCGGCCCCCAAATGGCCCTCTCTCTCTCTCGCTCGCTTCTGATTGCTGGACTGGACGGCCCCCCGTTGCCTGTCTCTCCAGCTTGCCTGGAGTGAATCCCATGTCTTACTCTACCCGAACGTCTAAACTTTCTCGCTTCTGTTTCTGCACCTAACCCCCCCCAGCATAGATACCCTGCAAATCCGACACATCCAACCACTAAGTTAGGTTAGGTTATCTGCCGGCAGCGGCTGCGGCGCTGCTCGCTGCTTGCTGCTCCAGCGGCTAAGGCTGCATATTGGATAGATGGTACTTGCTGCTGACTTTTTGCCTCGTGTTGGAGTTGGTGGGGGGGGACATCATTTCAGCTGCTCTTGGCTCCCTTCTCACTCTCCCTTTTTCTCTCTCATACTTGCTCGCCATCCGGAGCCTGATCCGGCCGTCTGTCTACCGACGCACTGCAGCTTGCAGCTATACCTGAAACTTCCCAACCAGCAGCACTATAGTAATTTCTCTACTCTACTTTGCTCAGCTCTGCTCTGCTTCCTCGGTGCCTCGGTGCGGTGCCGCGATATCTTCTCTTCGCTCTTCTGTTCGTTTCTTTTCCGCCCGGACGTAGAGTAGATCTCGAGGAGGAAGAGACATGCATCATGCAGCACTGACAGGAAAGTATCTATTGCGAACAGACCTACCTACACCCACCTCAACCTCCCGGTCTCGCGTGGACTCCACGGATACGTATGCGCATCAGAGACAAAGCCGCGCAAGCGAGACATGCCCGTACCCAAGGGCATTTGGGGTCCGCCGCCGTGAAGATACGTTGTTGTCCTGCCAGACCGATATTCATCCGGCATCCATGTCCGTCAGTGAGTGCTGAGTCGTCAGTAGTCCGGGAGTCCAGCCGAGTCGAGTCGAGTCGAGTCGAGTCAGGCTGTGCAGCTATCTGAAATAGATTCGGAGTATCTATCACCTTCTCTTGGCACTCACACACACACACTCTCTCTCTCTCTTTCGTTCAGCTCATCTCGGGCTATGCTGTCGCGATTATACACACATACATCATACAGTCATCACCGTTCCAGACTCGCTCTCTTTCTGTTTCTCCTCCCGCACGGGCTGTGTGATGTGTGTGTGATGGGTCCTTCCGAAATTAGGTTGCGCGCTCGCGATCGTTCTGCTCTTGCTTTCTCTACTCTCTCTCTCTCTCTCTCACACTCTCTCGTCAGCAGCGGCTGCAGACGCCTCCTCGCCTCTCCAGCTTTTCCATGTTACACACCTACACTCGCGGCTACGCACGCACAGTCAGAGTAATCCTTCTCTCCGGGTGTCCCCCCCTTCCCCCCCATAGGGCTGTGTGCAACCTTGAATCCTTCCAGATTTAGATTTCGCGTCATTGCCCGATTCTCGCTTTTGGGATTCGTTCGTCCCGTCATCCCCTTCCGTCACCTCCCTCTCCTTCCCCCTCTCTCTCTCGCTCGCTCGCTAGGTTTTCGCCTAAAGCACCATGCAGATCGAGCAGGAGTTTGCGCGCTTCCTCGCACGTCTCTGCTTCCGCGCCCACCCTCCGTCATTCTCCCCATTCTCTCCCCCAAGAGTCAGCGGGAAGGTAGGTCAGCAAACGGGCATGACGGGTAGTTCCTTGCCTGCTATAGTTCCTTTATCCTAAGATATATGGGCCAGATGACTGGATAGTTGGCGCGCGTAGCTGCGCAGTGATCTGTGTGTGCGCTTCTATAGTCTTACTTGCAGCGGCAGCCGTCCAACGGCTTTCTGTCCGTCTCATCTCACCCCCTTCTCCCCGTCAGCGGATTCCCTCTTTGTTCTGTGGCGGGCGCTGCGGCATGGCGGCTGCATATTCCCGGGTCATCATCATCTTCTCTTCCCCCCACCCCCACACGCAGACTTTTTTGGACAAGCCATCACCACGGCCGCCATCACACACACAAGGGTGACGCGTGGGCATCAGCTAGGGGGGTTAGGCTGATGGGTGATATTGGTAGTGGGGTCAGTTTCATGCCGTCGACGATGAGGCTCCTGGAATCTCACTCTGGAATGTCACTTTGCCGGTACGGATCGCATGCAGTCCGTCCCACCCCCCTCCCTGCCTCCCTGCCTCCCCCATGCAAATGCACGTTGACTTGCCTGGCTGGGCTGAGAACTGACTGGGCGAATGAGGTTGATTCCTGCCCACATGCCACTTTCGGTCCGTTTCTTGGACTCTCTTTTTGGGCTATTGTTAGTAATTGTGATGGTTGAGTGTTTACCGAACATGGAAGGAGAGACGGGACGAGACGACAAGGGGGCACTTGGTGATGGGCGATGGGCGATGGGCGATGCTGGTAGCAGATTACCAAGCTTTGGGGGAGGACAGACAGGATGGTATGTTGTTGTTATGCGTAACAGACACACACACACACACACAAGCACTTGCTGAAGATATGTTTGGGGTTGATGCTGTCAGATTCGTTGCTTGATGCCGTTGTTGGCTGGGGTGGAAAGATATGTGGCCTGCTGCTTACATGCGTCCATATGGGTGATAAGGGGTATATAACGCCTCTATATCCTAGGATACTTGGATGGTGATCCGTCCGACTCCCCAGATTGATAACACAGAGATCTTATACATACCACTCTGCTCACAGCTACATCCCTCCTATCAGAACCTCTTTCATTGTGACGCGCTTCCTAGCATCGCGAGCCTATCTACTACGCCGCATCACCTACCAGACAAACTCAACATCACGATCAACCGCAGTCATCACCAGTCACTGCCCGCTACACACTATCAAAAGAACTCTTCCCGTCTCGGCACTTCGTATACTCAGACACCGTACTTCTACTCTATCTGTACTCCCTCATCACTGTCACCAGCGAAAGCCCCCTCAACCAGTCAGTCAGTCAGTCAGTCAAGATGGGCTACTCCTCCACCACCAAGATGTCCTCCTCGTCAGAGAAGAAGTCGTCCTCGTCCTCATCTAAGGACCACACGTCGAGGGTGAACGACTGGATCCACCAAGATCCCCGAGACGATCCCTGGAGTTCGGTGAACACCTATTACGGAAAGGACTCGTCGTCGTCGGGCGACAAGAAGAAGAAGAAGCACCACCATAAGTCTGGCGGCGGCAAGAAGTGATTGGGTTGCCGTCACTATCTCTTCTTCGACCCGATCTCGTGTCTAACAGTTCATCTTCCGACTTGGCGCTGCCTTGTCGAGGAAGACCACGACATCAACTCGCGCCCGAAGGATTGGGGAGGGGATCTTTCCGGGGCGATGAGCCACTCTTGTCAGGAGGCAAAAGGAGTTCGGCGGAATCTGCGCATCTACTGCACCAGGTGCGCTTGGCCCAAGGGCCGAAAGGAAAGGGAAAAGCGTGTACCATGGTGTTTTGCTTTTTCTTCCTTCTCTTCATTTTCTTCTTTCACATTCTACTTCGGTGTACTCTCTGTACAACTATTCATTCCTTCTCTGTACGTCTATTCTTATTGTTTTCCTACTACATTTTTCAACTGTACTTTCATTGTATTTTTCATTACGCTGGAATGATGGAATGAGGATAACGTCAAACACACACCAAAGCCGGACGGAATGGGATATGCGCTAGAGATGGGATACCCCTTTAGAGTAGTAATGATTCAGAAATGTGTCATCACATATGCTTCTCTCTTAATGCATACCGTATAGCTTCCTCCATGTAAACGGGCGGGTTTGCTGCTCCCGTCATTTCGTGTGATCGACTTTTATCCAAGGTCGTCACTTTCTTCTCCGGGTAGAAGCATAAGGCCGGAGTAGGCATTATGCCAATGAGCCCCGAAGTGGCCCTTCTACGATGTGGTAACTCAGCGCTGTTGCCATAGCCCATCATCCAAGGCCATCATTGCCAGAGCCTTGGGGCTTCCTTCCACCACCAGATGAATATCAGGCCTTGCTGTTTGGTCCTTGTAGATTGCAGAGAAGAGATTGCGAGTATTGTCCATGTGGGGAATCCAAACTTGGCGGATGAATCCGTTGCTCGTCTTCTCTGGCCAAAAATACTCATCCGACGCTCCCTCACCTGAGACGAGGTAAATGGTTGCGAGTCCCTTGTGTCGCCTGAGCGTGTCCTGATCGAATGCACTCACTGTCCAGACTTGAGAGAAAGGATTGTACACGTTGATCGCCAACTTGCGGATCTTGAAGAACCAATGGTCGTCATCGAGAGGCTTGGGCTTTTCGCCGGCAGCATGGGGAGACAGGAAGCCAAGCAAACTGTCATACCGACCAGATATCGTGAAGTAGAAGACGTCGAGGTCCAGCCGCGCGTGAAAGGACGCAGATCCCGGGCGTCGTTGCCGTACGTCTGCCAGATCAGGGTTTGCAGCTCTGGGGGGGGATTGGGGAAGAGGTGAAACTGGGTTAGTTGAGACATGTTGGTCGATTTCTGGGTGGTTGATTGATGATGCGCGGCTGGTCAATGTAAAAGATACTAAAAGACCCAAGTTGGCTACGTGAAGTGCAATTTATATGTAGCCCAAAAAGGAAGTAATAAAGGGTGGTGGCACTCAAAAGCCATCATGTCCTCAGCGACCAGCCCATGCCCCGAAGTGAGGAACCAGGAGCTTCGAGACCTGTATGGATCAGCCATGGAACTTCACTGAATTGCTACACATGGGGATGCTGACTAGAACATACCTCTATCTAATTGAGAGTCGTTCTCGGTTGTCGCAACCCAAGTCGCACCTTCATCTAAGCCCACGAGCACGCCTCAAGTCTCAAAAAGATGCTGTTCAATTATGGCGCAATAACGGTGACACCCAGCGACCCTTTCTACTCGAATATTACACAATCACAATGCGAAACCCAAAAGGACAGAGAAGTTTAGAGGATATAAGTTTTTTATTGAAAACGTCTATACAAGAAGATAAAAAAGTGCTAAACCGGCTGCAATATCGTAGAGCAACACCATGAGGGCAAAAAGGGGGTATCAGGCCCAAACCAGTTTCCCATCCATCCACACACGGTCTACTACAAATCTAAGTAGGTAGGTAATCCTTTTGGGTTAAAAGGGCAACCCACGGGGTCCAGTAAAAGAAGAAAGGGGGTAGGGAGAAAGCTCGCTTAGACAACCGACTCGATCTTGACGGGCAGGGCGGCGCGGGCCATGCGGTTGCTGTTGAAGCGGCGCGTGAAGGGGCTGCGAGAAGTGCCGTTGCCGCCGTCGGCGCCGTTGTTGGCGAGCAGGTTGACAGTGCTTCTGGGCACCTGGGAGACGACGCCCGACAGCGCCGTCTTGCCCATGTAGGCGCACAGCTCGACGGGATCGGTGGGGGCGGAGCCGAGGCCGAGCAGGTAGGCGGCGAGGCCGGCGATGTGGGGAGAGGCCATCGAGGTACCCGAGATGGTGTTGGTCTTGCCGTTGGGCCAGGTGCTCTTGATGTCGGTGCCGGGCGCCAGGATGTCGACCAGCTTGCCAAAGTTGGAGTACTCGGCGAGCTCGTCGTCAATGGTGGTGGCGCCGACGGTGCAGGCGGACTCCTCCGAGGCCGGGGACGAGGTACCGGCGTCGGCGGCCTCGTTTCCGGCAGCGACGGCCAGGAAGATGCCGGCGTCGATGATATCGGCGGCGGCGGCGTTCACAGCCTGCGACTTTGTGCCGCCCAGGGACATGTTGACGACAACGCCCTTGGGGCACTGCTGTCCTTTGGCGTCGCTGACTACGAAGTCCATACCGGCGATGACTTGGGAGTTGGTACCGGAACCGTCGGAGCCGAGAACCTTGACGGCGAACAGCTTCGTCTTCTTGGCCACACCGTACGTCTTGGAGCCGATGGTGCCGGCGACGTGGGTGCCGTGACCCTGACCGTCCTCGTCCTTCTTGTCGGCGTAGTTGGCCAGCCACTCAGCCCGGCCCTCGAACTCGGGGTGCTCGATATCAATACCAGTGTCTACGATGTACGCACAAGTTCCCTCGCCGGCGCTGTCGTCGTAGGTGTAGGTGGTGCTGCCGGCCTTCTTGCTCGACATGCGGGCAAGGCCCCAGTCGGCGTTCCTCTGGGTGGCCTTGATGGTCATGATGGCATCTTGTTCGATGTATTCGACCTAGATAGTGTGTTAGCCATGTCTCTAGGTCAGGAGTGGGACGATGTAGGGGAAGCGCTTACGTTCTCGTCGTCTTGAAGAGTCTTCAGCTCCTCTGGGGTAAGAGCCGAAGCGAAGCCGTTGAACTTGCCGGTGTTGTACACATGCTCGGCGTTGGCAGCAAAGCTGCTCATAGTCGTCGACATGGAGTCCGACTTGACACCGCTCTTCATCTTGACAATGTATTTGCCATCAACCAGAGTGGCGCCTCTCGGCTTGATAACAGGCGCGGGCTGAGCTCTCTTCGTAGAAGGTGCGGCCAGAGCCAGGGGCAGCAGGGCGATCAAAGTTGCGGTACGCATGATGAAGGTTGAGGAAGTGAATGAATGAGGAATACGGTCTCCTGGACGTAACGAATGCAGAATATAGAAGAGAGAATGGACTGGAATGGGCGAAGGTGTGTGAATGCCAACGAGTGATGCCGGTTGTGGTTATCGAGAAGTCAACACGGGGGAACCAACTCGACTACATATAGTCGTTGAAGCTCACAGCCAGTCCCCCCAGTTCCAACACCATTCCTATACTGGCGAGACATGTCTCCGCATCTCGGTGCAGCAGACCTGGTCATGATAGTAAAACCACCCATATGCGCCGCGTCATTAGGCCTCTCGATTGGTGCAATGCCGGCAAACTGGCAATATCATTATGCAGACACAATATGTCCCCAAACTTGGTGATTTTAAGGGAGTGCCTTAGGCAGCGTGACATCGGCCAATCATGCGTAGCAAACGGCCAAGCATTAACGACGGCCGAGTTTCTGATCCATGGTTTCAACTGTAGCCTGAATAGGTGGCAAGGCTCTGATTCGCTGGCCTACGGAGATGTTGGCTCCTCTCGGGAGGGATCGCTCTGGCTCGGTACTGAAGGCATAGCCGCTGGTTGGCCCGTTTCGAGAGACAATCAACGGCAGTGTCGACAAGGGCCGAAGATACAGCGTCGATCATCTGTGGAGGCTCGGTTCCTTCTGGGCTCCCAGTCGGAGTCGGATCTTATCAGCCCACGGGAAATTAATTAGGGGCTCCAGGCAATGTTCATGCCGCCAATTGTTGCCCGGTTGCGGCTCCAGGCCAAGCCCGCCAAGCTTCAAAGGCCAGGGCGCCGACGATGTGCCGCGGGGCGATCGCCTCTCTGGAGACGAATGCTCGAAGCTCATTGAAGCGTGCCCGTGGATTGCATCTTGTTTAGGAAGGTCTTTATTCACGAATATGGTTCCTTCTGGTGTCTCGCCATCCTGATGCGGGTTTGACTTGTTGCCTCCCTCCGCCAAGGCGCGTACCTGTCAGGGATCTTTTGGGTTGGGCGAGAGGGACGTTCGGATGAGGCTGCGGGGCCGCCAGCACTAATTGCCTTGCCCTGCTTTGCCTGTTAAAACGAAACATGGAAGACCGTTGCATCGACGATATTCGCTTGTCATTGGTCTTAATAGCCCTCCTAATGCCCGTCACGTCAGTTATCAACTGCCACCTTCCATCCGTCATTGGCGGACCACGAAATATCGTACGATAATCCCAACGTCGGTCGCATACTGTGGCGGACTGGAGAAGCTCCCGGTCGGAGAATAATGGTGTCAAGGTGATAGAGGAGCCTGATAAGCAACCACCTTCCGGCCTGGAACCTGCCTGTCATGCTGTCTTGCATCGCCGCCGTCTTGCGTCGCATTCGCCGTTGTCAAAAGCAAAGGGTCCGAATTTATCTTCTTCTTCTTCGAGCCTGCAATGCAGAACACGCCTGGAAGTCGCTTACTGGGACCGCCCATACTGCGCATACAAGACGTTGGAGTCATGTCTGCATGTGCTCAGAATTGTCCATCAATTGAAACATTCGCATTCGAACCAGCTAGTAAGAGGAATCGCCCTGCAGGACGTGAAACGGACGAGGCGTTATCTGGGCATGACCTGATCATCAGAAGGATTCGCCCAAGCCTGTTTGTTTGCTCACGCTACCCTGCTTGCCCGTTGCATGATTGAAGGCATCCATTGCAATTCTGTCAGAATTGGGTCTTGAAGACATCAGTCAAGGCGAACTTGGTATCCAGCGTGGTGGCAGCTGGTGGTGAAGTGATGGATGGCACAGCAGATGGCAAAGCGGATGGCAAAAAACAATGCGCCCGTACACTGCCCTGACCGGAGAGGGCCCTCCGCAAAATGACTGTCCAAGCCACAGCACAAGGTGGCTGCTGCTGCCCCTCGACGTCAGCTTGACGAATCCGGTAATTTGTAGCTAAAAGTTAAGGCAGGTGGGCGGGAATGACGACATGACGACATGTGAACACGAACGAAATCAATCTCCCGCGAAGAAACCATTCATGCCCAAATTCCTAGGACCTTGTGTTTCGTTTTGATTTCTCTAAAAGCACAACATCTATAATATCAGACCGTTCTATTACTACTACCACACCGTCAGCCCTGGTGCTGGTATTGCTTCTCGAATCCTGCCCATACCGAATCCCCCCACTCAGAAACCGGGTCTCGCACGCGACGATTGAATCACCATGTCGAGTGGATTTGTTGGCAACGTCCAGCACAAGGCCCAAGAGGTCGCGTAAGGCTTCCGTGAAACACCGAGGCTCGTTATAGCTGCTCACATATTGGTTTTTAGAAAAGAGGATCTCGATAAGGCAAAAGCTCTTGTGGCAGATGCCGCAAAGAGCCAGGCCTATCTATACCCTTTCAAGTGAGTCGCTGCGCATCTGATCTATCTGGTTGCTTGGCAGGCAGCTGGCACAATGCCACATGAGGAAATGCTGATGGGTGATCTAGGGGCATCTACTACTTCCTGACTCATCGTGACCTATGGAAGCCGTTCTATTCCAGAATCGTACCCACCCTGTCGCTCTCAGCTGCGGTCATCAGTGGCATGTTCTTCTTCACGTACCTGCCTCAGCTCGCCATCCTCGTGTTTGTGAACGGCCCTTTGGCTGTCTTGACGACCACTGTCTTGATTCTCAATGAGAGCTCCGTCATCGTCAACCTCGTCTCGCGAAACTTCCTGCTTCAGGATGCTTTGCTTGACACGTTCGATGGCACGCTCGTCTCTCGCAATGAGACCGGTGTGGTGAGCGAGGGTCGACAGCTCAAGTCGGGTCGCGATCCCATTGATAGACTTGGCAAGATCTTGAAGAGTCCGTTCGAGAAATTCAGTCCCAAGGCACTTATTCGCTACGTCATGTACTTGCCGCTCAACTTCATCCCTGGTAAGCATGTTGCACCCCAGGACTATTTCATGATCCATACTGACCTAACTCCCCTTGTACAGTCGCCGGTACGGCCATCTTCATTGTTTTACAAGGTACGAGAATCTAGCCACGAACCAGAAACGTGCAATTCTAATACCAGATCCAGGTCGCACCCGCGGGCAGTCAGTTCATGGTCGAGTGAGTACAGCCACGCACCTGTGTCAACACTTAATCTAACTTTGTGTGTCAAGTACTTCCAACTCAAGAAGTGGTCCAAGTCTCGCCAATCGGAGTGGCTCGAGACCCATACCGGGGCATACTCAGCGTAAGCAACTCTCACCCCCAATCTCAGCTCGTCCAAGTAGATGGTCCAGACCGCCCGACGTCGTTACTGCAATTGGTTCCAGTTGTGACTTATACTGACGGGGTTCGTGTAGATTCGGTGTGATTGCCACGCTCTTGGAGATGATTCCTTTCGCATCCATGTTCTTCGCTTTCACCAACACAGGTAAGCCCCTTCATTGTCCTCGTAAATGATGGCAAGCTAACCCATTCCAATAGTCGGTGCGGCACTCTGGGCTGCTGACATCGAAGCTCATGAGAGCCAGATGGATAACACCACGGCACCCAGTCTCAGAGACGCAGCAAAGAAGGCAGAGTAAGGTCACACCAATATGCGTAGGTCCGACATCTCCGAAATTACACGTTCTTCGAGACCATGTAGCGAAGGAGGCACAAGGAACAACGTGATGAGGATGCTGGGAGACGAGGAGGGAATGCAGAAACAGCCCCCCTTATGGTACGTAGTTTGGTGCACGATACCTTCGTATTCAATTGGAATGAAACTCGATTCCCATCAACAAGTAATTTGCACGGTACTATGAGTTCAACAATGATTTCCGACTGAAGCGACCTGTGGCATGTCGCTCAGATCTAGCTGTACCCCGCGTGGCTGGTAGCTCAGAACGGCGTGCGACGATTACCTCATCACGAAAATGCCACACCCCTATGTGGCACATTTGAAGCCCTCAAACTCTCTCGTTAACGTTGCATGCCTTCCCCTGAGAATTGAAATCGGCGGCATTTCAGGGGTGGAAGCATTCGGTTCGTCAGGGTTCGAAAGACACCGAGCGCGTCAGTTAAACGGCTCTATCTGGCCGTGTTCTAGACCTTGGTCGTCCAAGCAGGGACAAGCAGGGGCTGATAGAAGACACACAATTTCCCGATGCAGGGTTTGCAATCGAGCTGACAGCGAAATAGAATATGGTGTCGAGGTCGAGGCCCGGCTACACTCTTGGGCAGCAATCGAGTGATTGATTTGGTTGGTACACGCAGCTCTACGCCTCCCAGAACCCTTGGATTGTCAAAACCGTTGACTGCGGGGTAAATTTGGCGTTTATTGCCCAGTACGGGGGGCGCAGGCGTTTGCCACAATTCGGGTCGAAATACCTACCAGCTGGGATCTCCAGACTCAATCTGTTATGCGCGTGGTGTACAGGCATCCAAGTCCTTAAATCGCCAAGAGAGCCTGTACTGAACAGGCGAAACAATGCATCTGGCATCTGTCACTCTGTAGGCAACCTGCATACCGAGATATACGCTAGATGCAGGTTTTGCCCCTGGATGGTACCACAACTCGAGGACCACTCCCAGAACTCCAATATCCCAATCTTGCCGGCTCCCTAATCTTTGTCTATTGGCAAGATCAAAACTGTGTTGGAAAAGAACACAGGATCACTTAATACCCAACCTGGCAACTCTCTGGGGCCCTTGTTGGCGATTGGCACCCAGCAAAAGAGCGACGGTTGCCTGGAAAGGCAAATTCCCTAGGTGGATTGGACGAGTTGGACCTCGTATAAGAAGATGGACTGTGTGCTACAACTGAGGACCTCAGGCGATCAGCAAGAGAGCACTGTTGATGCTGGCCACTGGCCATCTTGCTTGCTTGCATACCGCAGCGAGCGCCTGTTGCTACATGCATTGATCTTTGACGGGTGCAAAAGGCCTCGATGCGTATTGGCCTAGTCAATTGGGTGCTGCTTCATAGTCTCCTATCTCTATTTAAGCAAGCCATTGTCCAGACCACGCTGGCGCTATGGAAACGAGGCAGACCACACGTCCTTGCCAGACGATCATGCCAGCATACCTCGCACTTGGGAAGCTCATACTTGGACCTGGTAGAGAACACCAGGTAGCTTCGAGGTTGAATGGTTTCAGACGGAGTATATATGGGAGAAAGGCTGACCAATATCCACCAGTCCTCGCATGGAGTTTTCGAGTGCAGATACATCATGGGGATCTCCGATGTCAAAGATCTTGCATGCATCATCTGCCGTCTGCCGCATCTCAGTATTACATGTACCTCAGCTCCTCGACGATGGTAAATGCCCAGACCAGGATCCATGCCGGTTGATGGATTACCAAAATCGATAGTGGCCCAGCCTGGAGATCTAGATGCAGTGATCTTCCACCGAGAGGAGGAGACTCCAACTGCAGCTGAGCAACGTCAAGCCGTGAAAAGTGGATCGCTGTCACTTCCCCTTTCGGCCAATTGGTGAAGTTGTCTGGCTGTAATTTGCCTCGAGGAGGTGACATCTAGCACGGTGATTAAACGTGTAACTTTCTATCATATACGACCTCTCCAGCTGCTAGATTGAAATATATCAGATCAGACGGACCATATATGGGAAACCATCAATCCTGGAAGCTCTGTACTGCTCAGAGTGTTTGGGCATGCAACATCTCAGGTCCCAGGTCCCAGGTCCTTTCGGTAAGTCGTCGGCGGCCGCTTGGCATCCTCGACCAAACCGTGACTTCCTTCTTGTAACGTCGCTCCTTCCTTCCCAGTTCACCTTTCCGCGTCCAAGGCATTGGAAGTATGAAACCATCCTTTTTCCACCCTCAAGCCTTGATATGTGGCAATGATCACGGGGATATTGGTTCTTGAGGAGTCGCAGAGTAGCCCTCAACTCTGCCACCCCACAACTGACATCTCATCACTCGTTCATCGTCTCATCGCCTCCATCAGTCCATTCGTTCACGTTTCTGGATCAAATATACTTTCGTTTTCTGAGTAGCCTTAAAAGTCTTCCGTTATCTTACCCATTCCCTTTCTGGTCAACCCAAGTCCCAATCCACTCTTTTCGGTTTTCAGGATCGACGAGACAGCCTCAACGCCAGCTTGACGTGCCTGAATTAAAGGTGCTCCTGCCCGCCTGAACAGCATGAGAGTACATACTCTTGCTGCCGACAGCGTGTCGGCAGTACTGCTCTTCAGTTGGCTTCCCAGCATCCTAGCCTCGCCTGACCTGGGAAAGCCCGTCATCATCGGCCGTGAACGGAACGCAGACCATGCTGCTGAGAGTCCAAACTATGGTGCCTACGGTGGACCGGCCCCGAAACATGCTGGGTACAACTACCCTTACGGCGGCCCTTATGGACCGCCGCCCTACGGACCCCCTCCGCCACATAGCTCCACGGAAAACCCGTTGTCAAACTCGTCATCAGTGGCCACTGGTTCAGTTACCGGTACAGGTCTGCCCGCTACAGCCAGCAGTTCGATATCTCCCACAGGTATGTGTTTGCTCGAGGATATGACTGGGGTGTAGGACTTATCAACTCTAAGGTGCATCTGCAACGGGTTCGGCGGGCGAGAGCACAGCTGCCAGTGCGTCAACTCCATACCTGAGCACTACGTCGGGTCCAGAGACATCATATTCCGGATCTGTACCTGTGACTACCTTAAGTGGAAGTACCTCCTTGGTCGGGACACCGGGACCTTCCACGGCTCCAACGACTGAGACGAGCGGTCATGAATCTTCTACCAGCACTGGCGTCTTCCAGTTGACATCCCAGAATGGTTCAGCAATCAGCACACCTGGCTCGCCCCAATCAAGTCCAGTAAGTTATCAAGATATTCATATATACGTGCCTATCCGGGGCGCGGACAATCTGTGTATTTCACCTTGGCATTGACTAATTCTCATAGTCTTCTGGCATCTCCGCTACTTTGAATGCTACAGAGTCAACCTCAACCGTTGTGCCTACCAGTCCACCAGGTGGCGGAGGACCCATTGGACAAACCCTCCCGCCTCCCGGGCTACCAACACCGGGAACAACACTAACCGCGTCCGAGAATGTTACTACGGTCATAACCAACCCGTCGCAGACCCTGTCATTTACAATCCCAGTAAATGGTACCGAGGTCGTAACACCAAGCGCTGGACCAGTCACGGGGAGTCAGCCAGGCACAACATCTGCATCTTCCGCTGAATCGTTAAGGATCTCGATATCGGGCACTGAGAGTGTACTGCCGGCTCCAGGTAGCAACTCCACGGGAGGCTATGTATCGGCGAGTTTCCCTGCGTCACAATCTAGTTGGATGAACTCAACCACGGGCCCAGCAGCCCCTTCACCTGGAGCGACCACAGCCCAAGGACAGACTGCGCTTACCAACTCCTTCAGCACATCATCCAGCGAGGGTTCTGCTTCAAACTCGGCTGGGTTAACGTCTTTAACGACCAACAGTGCACCTTTCCCAGCTGGTAATATGACATCAAGTTTCGCTGGAACGGGCCCAACCGGACAGGGTTATACATCCACAACACTGAGTGCCAGTGAGACTTCTTTGACGCCGAGTTCTCCTGAGACGACTGGCGCAACTGGATCTTCATCTGAAGCATATGGCAGTTCCACCACTACTGGCTCTTCCTTGAGCTACTCATCAACTACGAGTACAGTTCTACCGGGTTCATCAATCTCGAATGCCACCGAAACAAGCCTTCCTGCCACAGGAAGCCTCACGGTGACCAGCAGCATTCAGCCGACTCCCCCATTCTCGAATGGCACATCTGTCTCTGGAGCTGATACCACCTCCCCTTTTTGGTCTCAGACTTACACATCATTCTCAGTTACCGCAACTGCAGGCACTTTCACGGGCTCAGTCTCACCACTACCAGCCACCACTCCAGGGTCCGGGCCCGGGGTATCGCCGCCATTTCCTTTTACCAGTCCCAACAATACGTCGCCCATAGGGCCTACTGCCAGTTCCGGGTCAGTTTACTCTCCACAGCCCACTACCGGGTCAAACATCGTGCCCTCTCCCAGTTCAGCCAAGTCTACGATGACATTTGCTCCGTTTCCTACCTTCAATACGACTGTGACTGTAGGCCCAACAGGCACTGTGCCTGTTCCTCCTTCGGCAAGCGGGGTCGTTGGTTCCACGACCAATCCCGCCTCGGGGGCGCCATCGTCTGGTCCCGTTGGACAAGGTAGCCCGACCGCACCGGGTGTAAGTTCACCTAGCGCTACCGGCAATGGAAGTGAGATCGCTACCTCTACAGTGGCACCGCCGTTCCCATTGTCTAACACCACCGTTCCAACGCCACCGACTGGAACGGCCCCGTTGATTCCGTCTTCAAGTGGGACGACTGCGGTAGCTTCCGAGTCTTTTACAATATCCCCCGTTGGTTCAGCGACGTCAGGTTTGCTCAACTCTTCCACTTCGACTATTTCCAGTACATCTTTTAGCAACTTCCCACCAGGGGCAGGGTCATCCCCTACCACACCACCTTTTCCAACCGGAAATACGACCGCAACATTTGGTGGTTCTACAGGGACTGTCATCAGTCCCCCTAGTGGACAAGCAACAAGCTACAATGTGACTTCCACGTCACTAGTCTCGGGTATCCCAGGTGGATCATCAATCACAAGTGTGCCTATTGCTTCTGGCACTATTAGTCCCAGCATATCGTGTTCTTTGGCGCCATTCCCTATGACCAACGGAAGTGATACAGCGTCTATATTCCCGACCGGGACTTCGGTATCGAACACGGGGACTGGACCGGCATCCACCACAGTCTCACCTACGTTGGCCTCAAACTCCAGCGTCCTTGCCACCACGCCTTCATTGTCGTCAGAAGGGAATACGTTTTCTACGGCCCCGTTCCCTCTGACCAATACTACAGGTGGGCCGGGCGGCCAGACAATTGCTCCAACGGGTGGTATTTCAGGCACTGCACCACTGAGCACTGGGGCTTCCGTACCGCTAACACCTGAGGGTACTTCCTCGGAATCGAAGCCACCATTCCCTCTGTCAAATACCACTGCCCCTGACGCTGGCCCCACCGGCGGATCTGGACTTACTACTGCACCATCAGCACCAAGTCTGACCACATCTCTTGGGTCTGGAATTAGTTCCCCTGGAAGCAATCCAGCTGGACAGACTATACCGCCATTCCCAATTTCAAACTCCAGTGTAGCGGCTCCGGGTCCAAGTGGATCGGGGAACACTGCTTCAGGCACGATTGGTTCAACGGCTGTACCCCCTTTTACCATGTCCAACTCTACTAGTCTGACTGCAGGACCAAGTGCAGGCTCTACAGCTGTCGCGCCAACAGGATCAGGGGGATCATACACCTACTCATCGTCGTCACTGGAATCAAGCACGGCGCCCTTTCCATTTCCAAACTCGACGGCGCTGCCCAACGGCCCTTCTGGCGCTTCTGGAGGTACCGCCCCACAACCTGGTACAACATCCGGCAACGGTGTACCTGGTTCTCAGCCTAATTCGACATCCCTTGCAGGAGGTGGTCCATCCGGGCAAACTGCTAGCAACAGTATTTCCGGTGCAAATCTCACTACATCATCTTACACTGCCACTGGAACGCCTTTCGGTACGGCGCCTACGCAGCCGGCATCTTCTACCGGACCAAGCGCGCCTTTCCCACTGTCAAATTCCACCGGTCTCCCTGGAGCCAGTGTATTACCAAGTGGTGGCACGGCTCCCGTTGTGACTCCTGGTGGAACTTGGTCTTCAAGCGCCGTGACTGGCACCGGCTCCGTTCCCTCCCCCGTTGGGGGTGCTTCAGCTACACCGCCGTTTCCTGTAACTAATACAAGTTCAACAAGTGAGCTGACCGGCACTGTCTTCACCCCGAGTGGCGGGATATCAAACTCTATTAGTTGGACTGGATCGGTCCCTTTCACCATATCGAATTCAACCACGATACCTAATCCTACCCAGCCATTGCAAAGCAGCCCGTCACTCGCCGCCCCATTCCCACTCTCGAACTCTACAGGTGTCTCAAACCCGACAAGTCCCCTTGGTACCGGTTCTGCTGCGACCACAGCAATATCTACTATAGCTCCAACTGGTAGCAATGGTGAAGCGGGTGGCCCGACCAGTACACTTCCGAGTTCAGCACCGTTTCCTATCTCAAATGCAACGGGAAGCATAGGGCCGACCGGACAAGGCATTCCACCTGGAAGTAGTGTCACTCTTGGGACAGGAACACAGACGACTGGATCTCCAATCCTAAGCTCAGGCCAAGCACCATTTCCAACTGCCAACACCACCGCCCCGCCTTTGGGAACAGGTTCTGTTTTCCCTACTGGGATATCCGGGACTACTGGTAGTGTCATTTTCACTTCTGCTCCCTTTCCCCTGCCAAATGGTACAGTTGCGTCAGCGCCCACCGGAACAGTACCGAACCCAGCATCCAATTCAGGCCCAGAGTCTTCATCTACCATCACGACTGAAAGCAGCGGTTCATATCAAGGAACTACTACAGGTTCCGCTCCGTTCCCGCAGGGTAATGGCACACTGTCGACTATTGGCGTAACTGGTGGAGCTGGTACTGCTCCGGGGGCCACGGGGCCATCGCCGTCGTCAGTTGAGTTAAGCAGTATTGGCCTTTCTTCCTTGACGTCGTCCGCATTAGCCTCTTTTCCACTATCAAACTCTACAGCGACCCTTGGTCCAACTGGGACGTCAAACCCCTCCCCCTACAGCGAATACCGAGTCTACAGCGCCAATAGGCCCAGGAGGTCAGACGATCGGTCCTCAACCCGGACAGACATCTACAGGAATTATATCGACAACAACAGCAACATATGTGGATACGACTTGCTCCGAGGAAACACCGTATACGCCAACTCAACAGATTTCAACGATCTGTTTAGAAAGCGAAACTGTATCTATGACAAGCACAGCAGCCACATCATACCCTCTTTCCAATTCTTCTGCTCCCTGGGCGGGTGAGACATCTTGCACGGAGTCGTGGAGCTATCCTTCAGTTTCGACCCCTGCCACTCTGGCGACCTCTAGCGCACTGTGGAACGCAACGGATACATGTAATGGGACAGCTGTATCACAGACGATCTTTTCGACAACATGTACAGAATCTATATGGAGTATGTTCCAGTTCTCCTACAGTTGATGAAATTTGACTAATCAGATCTCTAGGCAATTGGACCACCTTTCTAACCTCAGTCACAACGTCTGATATCTCCTCGCCAGCTGAGCAGTCATCAAGCTCTGGCTACCATAAATCCTCGTTTGTTATCCCCGCTAGCTTGAGCGTCACGCCTCGACTTCCCGGCGCCCATCCACATAATGCGAATCCCACAGGTCCTATAAGCTTCCCACGCCGGGATCGGCCATCATATAAAGACGACGATGATGAACCGACTCATGATGGACGGATGTTCTATTGGCTAAAACGTCTCCAGCGGTTAGTATAGATGCTGGAGCAAAATGTAGGATGAACCGGGAAACGGCAAGATCCGCAACGGCTCCTGGAACTTTCCCATTCGTAGAGTACGGGTTATGGACGGACACATTGTACGGCGTTTTTTCTTTTTCCTCTGTGATGGAATCTTGCAGGATTATCTATGACGGAAGCTCACTGCAGTGCTTTTTTATCTCTTTGCTACCTACTTTCGTACATGCAAGCCTCAACCGATAGATACAGAGGCCTTAAACTAGGTATCACATAATGACAATCCCCATCAATCCATACCCTTGAAGATTACGATATTATTGATTATGCAATACAATCTGACATATACGGGGTAAATAGATATGTACAAAGTGATTAGCTTGTAGTGGTGGTGATGTCGTCACTTCATAAGTTCATGCATGGCCAGTCAGTACCAAAGCTGACCTCGTGTGAGGGGCCGGGCCCCGTTCCATCCTCTTCCATCTAGCCGGGTATCTTGTCCACATAATGGTTATCTTCCAAGACGGTCTGTTGTTCTTCTTTCGACTTCTGTGACGTACGGTCCTCTTCCACCGCGTTCCAATGATCCAGATTCCTCCTAAACATATCCTCATCCAGTTGCCCGCCCACATGCAGCTCCGGATCCTCGGCCGTATCTTCCTGAACGGGCAACACCACGGGTCGACTGAAGCTACCGCCGCCACCGGCGGCCCCGAGACTGGCCAGAGAGCTATGTTCTCTCAGCGCTGCTGCTGCCCCTCCTCCCGTCGTCGTAGAGTACGAACTCAATCGGTTGTTGTTGGGTAGGGCAGTACTAGCCGACGCCGAAAACGACCGACTGTGCCGGTTCGCCCGCGCCGTGTCCGGCCGCTCAAGCTCGGCGGCGGCGCCATGTTGCATGGCCGAGAAGTCGCGCGAGCTCCAGGAGGCGCGGTGGACGCGCGCGGCGCGCGGGAGGCTGCTGGCCGAGTGGCGCGAGGCGAGGCTGCCGTGGCGCCGGAGCGCCGCATTAGTATTAGGATTGGTATTGATATCAAGGGTGGAAGTAGAGAAAGAAGTGGACGCGGGGTCCATCTTCCCAGCCACGTTGTCTTCGTCCTCGTCCTCGATCTTGGACATGCGCCGAACGGAGCGGACGGAGAAGTAGGGCTCCGGTGGTACTTTGGGGATGTCTCCTTTCTCCTCGTCTTTCTTCTTCTGTTTCTTCTTTTCCACAGGCGGTGCATCCTTATCCAGCGCTTTCCGCGCGATGTGCTCGTAGTACCGGATCCGCGTCCCCTCGAGCCGCTCCGACGAGAAGTACTCCCGGTTTCGGTAGAGCGACATCCAGGACGAGATGCCGCCGAGAATGACCAACACCAAGACGGCGATGACCAGGAGCGCCTGGATCACGATGATGAGGACGCCGATGACGGTGGCGAGCATGCGGTTGAGGGCGAGGTCGGGCAGGAACGCGATCGAGAGGCCCGTCGTCGCGACCTTGGCGAGGCCGAGGAGCCAAACGGCCACGGTGGTGTTCCTCTGGCCCTCGTACGGGTTGATGGCCGCAATCACGACCATCGCCAGGATATCCACGATGAAGAGCCCAAAGACCTGCGCCGTGGGGTTCTGGGCGGCCGCGCCGATGAAGAGGGCGCGCACGAACTGGTACGACAGCCAGAAGACGAAATACCACCATCTCGACGCGCGATACCGAGCCGATAGCCATCCGAACCTCTTGATGTAGATCTCGTCTTCGTGCACTTTGGACTGTGCAGAGGCGTCGCCATGGTGAACAAAGTGCCAATGCACGAAGGGCAAGGAGCCAGCAGGCTTTTGGTCAAACTCCTTTTCCTTCAACCGACTGAGTCGCACCACTGAAAACCACGGAATGCACCCCATGATCCTCGTCGAAATGAAGAGGATGCGATCGGGTTCCGAGGCAAACGTCGCGGAACGCAGCCGGCAGCGGAGAGCGTATACAGCAATGCCGCCGACCCCTATAAGGAACAAGAGAAATACGATAGCCGCTATCGCGACCGGGCCAACTCGATCCCGTAGGTTGAATTGATAGAGCGAAAGGACCATCATGGAAAAAAGGCGATGAAGAGGGCCCGCAAAAGTGAAGCACGGAGATATCGTATCCAGTTGTTTCGAAAGAGCTCGAGTCGATCTTGTTGAATCCATTTTAGCCTGGCAAGTCCCTCGAGCGAGAACTTGAAAATGGCAATGAGGCCAGTAATGATGCACAGAGCGATGATCAGCCAGATGAAAGCCAACATGAAAGCATCAGGTGCAGGTATCTTGAGCTCGGATAGCGTGCCGCCGAAGCCAGACCAGTCTCCAGGCGTCGGCATACCGGGGGTTACGGGATCTCCACCCCAGTTGTAGTCGTACGGGTCATCCGGGTTATACGGCTGGCGTTTCACCAGAGGCGCGAGCTCAGTGGCCAGTTCAGTGGCCAAGTCCGCGGCCCTGTCGAGGGAACGGCCATAGATCTGCTGTATAAGACCGCCGTTATTGTTGATGATGGTAGACCCCGCACCCCCTACCTGGCTGCCGTTACCGCTGATCCCAGCAAACTTGTTGACGGAATCGACCATGTTCGGTACAGGGATCAGGCCAGCCGACCAAGCAAAGTTGCTCCACCACGCGGGGAGCACGCTGGGCCAGTGCAGCGATAATGCCCCCGAGAAGAAGACGGACTGAAAGGTCTCGAAGATGACGAGGACCGAGAAGGAATGCGCATAATGTGTTCGCATATGCGGAATGCTGACGCCGTACGCCGCAGCCGCGAACGATGCTATGATGGCGACCACTGTGAAGATGCCCAAAATGGAACTCACAGCGGCGGGCTGGGAGAAGGAGGCGCCATTTCGCATGACCGCTTGGAAGCAGGCGATCTCGGATTGGCTGGAGTTGGCAAAGAGTTGAACCCTGACGGACCCTTCGAAGTCCGGGATCTCGTACGCGATCTGTGGGATGCCCGATACTTGCATCTTTCCTACCGGGAACACGGCCCAGGCACTGATGGGAACCGAGGCGTTCATTGGGCACATGCTACCATAATCATTAGCTGGCTGGTCTGCATTGCCTCATAACGCCATGTTTCTTTTTCGACGTACCTGTATATGTTCATCTTACAGGGGTCAATCGTCATGCTAAATCTGTTTTCGCCGTAAGCATCCACCGTGATGTACACTGTGTTTCAAAGTCAGCTCCGATGTTCCAGGCCCAACTAACACTCGCAGTATGCTGACTTACTCATCAACTTCTCACTCCGCAGATTCGTGTTTCCATTCAGATGCCACGAGATGGTCGAGTTGTCGAAGTAAAATGCGGCGTCGAGCTTAGTGACGTTCAGCAGACTCTGCCCGCCCAGACAGTCACCGAAGTCGCCCGAGTATAACGCCGGCGTCCTGTCCACGGCCAACACGCTCCGAATACCGTCGAGGCTGACGCCATTGATATAGGCGGTTTCCCTGGCCCATGATGTCGAGAGTAAGGCTGCGCTCGCAATAACGGGCATCCAGGCTTTCATTCGGCCCATCGTCACCATCGCGGCGAACTATTTTTGTCCTATGTATCTCTTGGAGCTCCGGACCAAAAGCGCAGGACTGGCCCAGCGTCCAAGAGCACCCAGCCCAGAGTATTCCCCAACTGAGCACCTCGTCGTGTATTGACAAATCCAAGCTCTTGCAGGGGCTGCAGTGCCAGGAAACGACGTGCACAACCACCTATCACGCTCGATGCCTATGATTCCGTTATTCCCAAGTAGCTGGATATATATGGGCTGCTGGGTTGATGGCAGATCGCGGCTCCACCGTGGTAGGGCCTAGCGGTCGATCCGCCCTGAATTGACTTCTGGGAAGTCCCGTCGCGCGCGCGGGCCGTCGTTTGCTCGAGGAATCGCGCAAGGTCTAGCAGCTCTAGTCCTAGTCGGGGGCGCTAGAAAAGGAAGAAGAAGTAGAAGAAGATATCGTCAGGACGGACGGGCGAGCAGCGACAAGAAGCGGCCGCGAGAAAAGGCGAGAAGCCTCATGGAGAAGGAGAAAAATTCCAGGGCACCACAACCACGCTTTTACCGGCGGCGATGGAGGAAGGGGAGGGGCGGCAAAAACGCGATTGGAGAGCTGCCTGGGTGGGATCCCGGGGTGTTGGGTAATATGGGGCCAGCAACGATACGACGGGCGATGGTGAGGCCGGGGTCGACTTTAAGCGAAAGAGGGTTCAAAAAGTTCTCGTGTATGCGGCGGAGGGAGGGAGGAATCGTGGTCGACGGTATAAGGCTGCGGCATGCGGTTTGGAGGAACAAGAAGAGGAAGTTTAGAAGGCCATATTAGGAGTATTCCCAGATATGTGCGTGCCTGTGCCTGAGCCTGGAGGGAGGGGGCTTGGACAACTGGATGCGGGTAGGTATTGGGCGTGAGACAGAGCATCGAATCGCGAACCGTCGTCGGTCCAAGCCAAGCAGAAGCGTTGCATGCTGCATTGGCAGATTGGGGAACGACAGCACAGCAGAGCAAAGCGGGCATGCGGGCGTTGGTTGATTGGGAAGCGGTAAGCACGGATGGTGAGTTCTCTCATGGGTTGCATGGTGGATGGGCAGAGATGGGGGCATCCCAGTCTGTCAGTGACTCAGTGATAGGGGTTCCCTACATACAGCGTACAGGCCTGCATCTGTCTGCACCGCGTCCTCTATCTGTCAATTGATCGTTATCGCAATTCCCATCCATCTACTGATAATAGTCCTAGAATCCCGGGCCCCTCCTCACTTGTCCCAGTCGCCAACCTACACTACCACACCGCGACAACTCTAAAGCCTCCAGCAGCATATGATGCCGTATGATCTACACCCTCAATCGCCGGACTGTTTCTTCCTTCTCTGCTTATAACAGGGCAACCTTCTGGTGGCTGGACCTAGAGCTTCATGTTGGGAAAGGGAGGACCAAATCCGGCCAACGGCTTGCGCCCCGGCCGAAAGACAGACAGACAGACCCCTCTCCTCCCCCACATTTGTGTACACCGATATCACAAAGGCCCTGGCCGGCCCCTCACGGCCCCTCATCAATTGGCACAAGTCGAACTACCTTGCCTTCTGAACGTGTAACCGGCGAATCGGATCATCTTCAGATGCTCTCGTCACTGAATAGGCCTGTACTCGAGTGACACAGGGTTCAAGTTGTCAAGCTATTGCTGGTGCCTGTTTGCTTGTCATTTGTTCTCTCTGAAGTGATGATGATGATGACATGGACTGTCTCGCCCGTTTCGACCTGTCATTGGTCAGAGCACATGCTATACGGCAACCGCATGGCATTGTTGGCCCAGACTAACTGGATAGACGTCGACCGCGTAGCATGGGTTGGTTCAGGAGGCTCTGCAGCCAGAAGATCTTACATGCAACAAGATGCATCGCAGGAACATGATCTAGATAGGCGAGATGGCCGCTTATGGATGTGACCCTTCCTTGACAAAAAGCTTGGCTGGGGATCTGCACCGCCGAGGCCTTTACCTGCGGGCTTGTTGGTGGCCAAGCAACAATAGAGGTTGACCAGACCCGCGCGACGGCACCATTTTGGTTACTTGCCTGCCAGTCCGGCATGGGGGTTTAGGATGTTCGAGCTTGGCTTATGTTTACCCATCAACAACATCATTGGGGGGGTCTTGGATGTTGTCGAAGAGATAACGCGCAATGATGATTTCGATGACGGATTCTGCGCGCAACCCCCGCTTGTGCCCCCAACAGGTAACAGGGATTCGGTCCACAGCTCGGGCGCCAGTCTCGTAAAAGCATGGGTGTGATATCACCGAATCATCCCTTACAGCATTTTGGTAGATTCCTGTAGCAACTAGCCTGCCACAGGTGAGTCGAAACGAGTGTATTAGGTATATTAGACGCATGCTGGGAAAGGAGCGAAACGGTTGGTTCGGCTTGGATCATCATCATACACATTGATGGAAGTCGTGCAAATACACAATCACCATGGCTTACTTGCTGGCAGGTCTCAGGGTCCGAACAAAGCTGGCACACTAACGTAAGCAGAGTGTATTTAGGTATTAAGTACTTTCTAGGTATACTTCTCCAGTCGGCCCTCCATTATCTGGCCCATGATGCTTTGGCCAGGCCCCAGGGTATGGGATATCAAGCTCCTCACTCCAGTCAGGCTTGAGAGAAGCATTTAGTGTGTATCGGGAACTTAGATGTCGTGACCGGCTCCTAGGTATGGGATACCAAACTCTTCGCTATTGTTTGCATTGATAAGAACCTTTCCACTGTAAAGAGGGTAGTTGGATGAGTTCATATTGGTCGGCGGCTTGAAGGCGAATCTGTTCCCCAATGTTAGCTTAATGTTTTCCCAGTTCCAAAGTAGTACAACTAGAAAAGGGACCAATCATACTCTACTGCTTTCGTCTCCCTAGCCCCGACAATGACAGACTTGGGCAACGATACCAGAGGGTCCAGTTGCATTGGCACTACCGGATCAAAGTTCCGGTAGCCGGGTAGGTGCTTCGAAGAGTCAAAGCCACCGGCACTCTGCAGCGAAAAGGTGTATGTCACGGGTTCCATACCGACGTTGGTGATATTGACCGAGTGTTTGCTAACGAAGCGAGTCGGGTCTTTCAGCTCGAACCCACGACCGTGAAAGCTCAGTTCTGTGGTCGCCGCCATGACACGCGCAGCGTCGACGAAACCGGTGCCAACTCGCGCAGGCGATGCAAAGAACTTGGACACTGTCGCGGAGCCAGATTCTGCCCACGGCACGGAGTGCGCTGTCGACGTGATGCGCTTCATGAGGCGCCGAGCCCACTCTGGGTCATTTTCATGCGCGGCACGCCCGCCGTTCTTGCCCACCTAGAGCGCGGCGACACCCGCTATATAGGGCGTGGCCATGCTGGTGCCAGATTCAATCTGATAACTGCCGTTAAGCCCAGTACTTAAAATGCTGTGCTGGACACGGTATGACAATTAGCAGCGTTCAACGGGCTGGTGGTTGAATCAAGCTAGGTACTTACTCCCTGGTGCCGAAACATCGGGCTTCAATTCCAAGCTCCCTGTCGGGCCCCAGGATGAGTGTTTCCAAGGACGTCCTCCGCCCGAGTTATAAACCCCCACGTAGTGGGATGGGTCGACATCAAAGCTTGCAGTGACGTTCCCACCTTCCAGAATGGTCTTGATGATAGCCTCCCCAGCTGCCTTGTCGATGACAGCCGCCCTGGAATTTTGAGGAGGGGCTTGGAATGGACTGTCGTCTTGGTAAAATAGAACGTACTGAGGGCTGAAAGGCTTGAGATTACCCAGTTTGTCTTGCAATCTGCACCCTCCGGATCGAACAAGTACAATAGTGCCCTTCATGTTGGCCGTAGATTGCGCGAGAGGCGAGCAAGCATCGTTGGCGACAGAAATATCCCGCGTGATGGGGATAATGGGCCAGTCGACTATATTACTGGGCCATGGAATTGGGTCACTCCATTCTTCGCCATCTAAACTCCAGATTGTGTAAGCGAGTTCTGTCTTGTCAGATCTGCCTCCAAGATGGTGGCTGGCAGTAAATCCATATGCAGGGTATCTGTCCGGCTCAGATGCTGCCACAGTCAAGAGGTCGGCGTCGACAGCCTGGGGCGATAGCCTGAATGGCCCGGTTGCTCCGTCATTTCCGGCGCTGACAGCAACGAAGACCCCTTTGCTAACCAACTTCGAAACGAGCGGGCCCCAGCTAGGAGGTGATATCGGGTCTGAGCCTAAGCTCATGGTGATGATGTCGGCCCCATCAACAACGGCTTTCTCAATTGCACCACGAACAGATTCAAAATCGATCTTGTTTTTGGCGTCCGCAACCCTGTAGGCGAGTAGTTTGGCATCAGGAGCAACACCAACGAATCTGGCATGGTCAGTTACAGACTTAGTGAGGGAGGCGCGAGTGAGTTGAAACTTACTGTTCGCCTTTGCCAGCGACTATCCCTGCCACATGAGTGCCGTGACCTTCGGTATCTTCCACGAAACAATCAGGAATGTGAGGGTCCCGGTCATCCCGATGGTACCTTCCGGGGAGATTAAGGCCCCCGATAACCTTGTAGCCATGCCCAATGCCACCTCCGAGCGCAGGATGTTTGTAGTCGATTCCGGAGTCTATCACTGCGACAATGGCGCCGTCGCCAGTGATTCCCTCCTTGTGAAGCTTCTCCACACCAGTCATGCCGTGAAAGGAGTAGTTCAACGCAGCAGCATCGTTGCTGAACGATTCGCCCTCAATCGGACGAATGATTCGCAATGGGACCGACTCGTAGATGCCATCAACACCGGGGTCATCTTCCCCCTCAAAGTGGAAGATCTGGGTCACGGTCTCCAAGTCGCGGCCGCCGTGGTCGCCGTAGCACTCGACGCTGACGGCCGGGAAGACGGCATGGTCAAAGGTCTTGAAGACGCGCAGGCCAGGGGTGCGTTCGACCATCGCCTGGATGCGGGAAATGTCAGACTGCGACTTCAGCTCGATGACGTAGCGCTTGGACTGGTTGGACTGGGGCTGGGGTCCCGCTGGTGCCGTGGCCAGGGCATTGCCGCCAGCAGTAGCGGCCAGCAGTGCGGCGATGAACGATGCAGTGACACGCATCTTTGCCGACGGACGCGGGAGATATGGGGAGAATGAGTGTGACTGGTGCTAGAGATAAACGACTGGTACTAGAGATGACTGATGGTAACGATGATTGGTGTTGTATGTAGAGATGGTTGTTGGTGGTGGTAAAGATGACCAGACTTGGAGAGATGAGAGTCAAAGATAGGTCTAGCGAGATTGTCCATGCTGGCTAAGTCGTCCTGGCTAAGCCAGACACATTTGCCCAAGACTCCTGGAAGACTTGGGCCATCATAGATGTGGCTTCCATCCTTGATGACTCTATGCTACCAGTAAAATGATTTGTCAGCCAAGCACGGCTGCCAAACCGGGAGGGGAAGTACGCTCCTTCCTGGAGAGGCAGTCAATCCGTGCTCACCCCACAGCACATCGTGGATAGAAAAACTGCTAGTAGAGAAGGTCCCTAAAGATGCAGGTGTGTTGGGTTGATTGGAACCAGTGTCCAGATACGACCAGGTAGTTGCAGGATTAGGTAGAGTCATGAAGAGTAGCCGGCTGCGTGGGAGCTACGAAGGGGCGAAGTGCTGCTGGTCGTGCATTGATGAGTGGGAGGAAGCAAGAGTAATGGCCTCCCTCACCTGGCGAGAAGAAAAGATGACGCTTTTGCAGTACCTGAGCGTTCTAATATGCATGCGCGCCCCATCAATTCGATGGCCGCAACAGCAATGTATTGAACATAAGTCAAAATCAAGAAGGTACCTCCCGGAAATCCATTGAACCACGCGCCAAGGTGGTTCAGTAATCCTTCATTGCGCACCAGACCGATACTTCCTGATTCTTGCCATACTTTCAATATGCTGTCAATACATTGATGTACATCACGAGCCCCACGCCAATTACTCGTACAAGGTGTTTTTCCGTCGCACTCCCCACCAATGCTCTGGTCTACACGTAGAAGGCAAACCTCGCGACTTCCCCTGAGAGCCTGCTAGATAGCCCCATGAAATCCCCCCGTCCACCAAAAGCATGATCGACGACCCCTATTCCAGAATCCCAAAGTACACCAAGTTGTATGCTAGATATGCCGGGCAGGAGCTCGTTCAATCCCAACAATCGCTCGTACGTACATACTTACACACTCATCCCATCCTACGACGTTGGCCCTGGGGATAGCTCAAAAGATGACGTAGCTCAGCCTCTTCCTCATCGCCATCTTCGTAGCAAATAATGACGAATCCCGTGGGGTTGGGGACCCATCGATTGATCGTGTTGGTGAGAGCCTGGTAGAGCACATGAAATGGCATCCCGTGCGGGTTCCAATCCAAGTTTTCCGCCTCGAAGGAACGCTGCGTAGCGAAGAGGTCAAGATAAGCGTGGACTGCTTCATGGAGGACGGAGGCCACAAGGTCCCTGGATCTACGCCAATGACGGCGATCCCACGCCAGCGTATGGATTACGATTCGTTGAGTCCTCGGTTCCCAGTAGTCGTACCGCGAATATACGTGTCTGACGGAAAGTTGGATATGCGGTCCAATGTTGCTGAAGAAGAAGTACTCGTCAATCAGGCCGAAGGACTCGCGTATAAGATCAACCAACGACACACGATGCCGGAACCTCCACAGCTGGAGGAAATCCTGTTTGGTTTGCTCTCGGATACTGTGGTAAGGGTGAGACACTGGCAATACCCTGAGGGCATTGTCTAGAAGCTCTTTCACGTCATGTGAGAACTGGCGGTAAACTGGCACTGATGGATGGTTCATGTTGTTCATTTCGCTTTGTTATGCGGAAAACGGCTTTGTGGCTTCGTTGATGTGTCAGTTGCCTCGGGGGTAGTCATAGTTGAGGTACATCGTGGTTTTATATCGAGGAGTTCTACAGATATCGGTTCCAATGGAAGGTTCCCCAAGCATGTATCCTTTGAGGTCTATCTTCTACTCGGTGCTGTGAGGGGACCCGGCGGAAGGGAATGCGTCAACTCTCCTGGTGTCGAAAGAAGCACAATTCTAATATGAACTCGGGCGTCCTCAGATGGCCATGAAGGACGCCCTGAGCTTGAGTATGCCATGTGCTTGGGATCAGCTTCCTCCAAGTGTAGTGGCTCATCCCAGGAGGCTCTTATAAGTTCCCTAGATGAGTGCATACGCATTGCCTCGTTTAAGGCCCCACGCCCAGGTAGCAGACAGCGGACAGCCAGCCGAAGCCCCTATCCCCCTATCCCCAGAACAGATAGATCCAAGAGATATAGCCAAGCAGAGATCCCGTATAAGCCTCCCAAGTGCCAGCAACGTGCCCCGTGAGCCGCATGCCACGTAAACATGTCCCCTCTCCCGATCACTATCGGTCCCAGCCCGGCACCCCGTCGTCGCCGACTGCCCCATCCCCCAGGGAGCTGGTGCGCAAGCCCGCGCCCCAAGCTCCCTTCATATATCTAAATTAACGATCCCTATTCTATCTAACAAGCAGGGACGACACCCCCGACCCGAGTGGCGCAGTGGGCGATTATCCGGTCGACGCCCGAGCCACAACTTCACGAACGAATAGATCGGTCACCGACAACGATACTGTAAGTACCTCTTCCTTCGTGCCCTCGTCCCTCCCTCCCTTGTTCCAAATGATTACAAAAGGCGCTCATTCTGAGTGGGTCAAGTGGCCCCCGCCATCTTCCAAGTGGAAGATGGTTAAGATGAAACCCCAACAACTAAGATATGATGGAACTTCCCCTCTCTACCCCGTGATATGCGAATCTTGAACAGCAGCTGACATGACCCCCAGCACAGTGACCGAGCCCAGCACTTCCCTTAACCACACAGAGTAAGTCTACAGCCTCTCTCCCTTCCCTTGTCTTAACACATCTTCCATATGATGATAATGATATCTTGTTCTGTATTCGAGGTCATGGTGGACCAGTGAAAATAAAATCCACGTCGTCAATCTGATTTTCAAAAATCCCCCTTTTAAAGAAAGCAACACAATGAACTCAGAGATATAAGCTAACAAATAAACCATCAATAGGATTTCTTCTGCTTTTTTTTTCCCTCCTTCTCTCATCATTTTACTTTTTCTTGGATCTTCTCCCCGATTTCCCCCCTCCCTTCTCTTATGTAACTAACTGCCTTTACAGAACTTTTCCACACACACCAAATCCTTGTTCATTTCAAGTGAACTGTATATCAACTCATGTCTTCTCTCTGGGTAGGCAATTATCCACCACCAGTGCATATCCATACCAATCTAGTTAACTGCCGCCATATAATTCCAGTACTACATCCTGTCAAGGGGAAGAAAGACCTTGCATGATGATTGCTGGACCTTGCCAGGCTACACTGAGCCACAAGTCTCTCAAACGCTCGAGTCCGTGGCGATATCAACGTGACGTGCTTAAAAGTAGAGCATTGGCATCTTATTCCGCTGTGGAAGTTTCGCCATTGAGGCAGGCCGTGTCGATGGAGATCAAGATGCTTTTATTGTGGGCATGATATGATTCGGACAAGGGGCGTATTGTAGGTAGCCTTGTGAAGGTCGTTGTTGACATCCATCATGATCTGCTAACTGGCTAGATAATGAGTGCATGCTGGAAATGATTTGCTATTAATGATTTGCTTAATTGGCTGGCAGAGGTAGTCTGATACGATGGAAACTGTTTGTGATACGCACCGTCATGTCTAAGGACCGTAAGTATGGTGAGAATAAGCAGCAGCAACATTTGGCCATTTACAACATGTTCCATTCCTCACACATAGTCGATCCCATCCCCTGCAAGGCACCGCACGCAACAAACATCACATTATGCGAGAAGACATCGTATTGTATCCCAGATGGGCGTGTGTGGTGGTGGGCATTTGCTTATATTGCCATTTTTCCAAGTCATTCATTCATCATCCCATCATAGCCCTACCGTCAGCTATAATATCCAAATAACATTGAAAACCCTCCTCTCCACCCTCATCCACCACCACCCAAAACCAACAACACAAGCAAACAAGCTCGCCCGCTCTTCTGCATCTTTCTTCGTCTTCTTGGACTCATCGATCATCATCAGCTGCCTACAGCAGCGCATGAAAGCACATACAACCAGAATAGACAGCAAAAATCAACAAACACCAAAGCAGTAAGTAATCAATATGAAAATGACAACTCCGATGACTATGCAAATGCATCTCAAAAAAAAAAGTTGGGGACCAGACTGAAGGGGTATAGGGTATTAGCCACCAACCAAACCAGTTCATATGACCAGTCGTACTCCATGCCATCCACATCGTGGTATCTGTCCCAATCCTCTTCAGAGCCACCCTTTTGCTTCTCTGAACCCAGAGTCAATTTGCCTCATCATATAGGTCCCGCATTGTCCTCCGTTGGTTTCAAGCAAACTGCCCTCTATTTTGGGTTTTCCGTGCCCCTTCCCTTTCCTCCCCTCACCCAAAGTCCAAGAAACAAGAACTCCTCCCCCTCCACGGCAAAACTAGTTCTCCTCGTCATCTTCCTCGATAGGTGCTGGCGTCCGGCGCTCCGTCCTCCTCTTGGGCCTGCGGTGCCTCGAACTGCTTATGTTGGAGGCACTGTCGTCAGGCGCCAAGCTCTCCGAATCGTGGTCCCAGTCGCTCTCGGAATCCTCGTCCCCGTTCGCCCAGCCGGGTCGCGCGTAGCCGTCCTGCGTGCTGTCGCCGCTCAACTGGGGGAGGACGTCGATCCCGTTCGCGCCCTTCCGGCTCTGCATGCTCATCATGAGCCCGGCGTTGCGCTGTCGAAGCGCGTTGCGCACCATCTCGGCACGGTGGTGCAGCTTCTCGAAGGCATCCTCCAGCTGCTCCATACCTTGGTAGATCTCACGCTCCACTTCGGCCAAGACGGCCATTTCGACTTCTTCGTCGTGGGACACGGCTTGTCGGCTATACCCGGCACCAGTAGACGAAGAAAGAGAAATGAAGGAGGCAGGGGTTGCGCCGCGGCTGTACACGCCCGAGAACGGGGTTGTGTTGCGTGAGTTGCTCATGCCGGAGCTTGGCCTGTATCCCATGGCAGATCGAATATTGTCACGCGAGGGCGGGGGCGAGAAAAGACCACTCGAGGGGGTTGGGCCTCGGGAACCTGGGTTATCCGCTGTGGGGGTGACGCCGTCATCATCCTTGCCAGACCAGAGGAATCCATCGAAGCGGCCGGATGTTAGGATTTCCCATTCTTGGGGGTTGATGTCGACGATGGTAACGAGAAGATCGTGATGGAAGGGATTCTTGACGAGGTACATGGCAGTCTCCGCATCGCGAGGGACCTGCGGCAGGCGATACAGACGCTGCAGAGACAGGCCGCATTTCACGATGAGGTCAACGCGCGGTTTGCGAACATTGGGGGTGGGTGCCCGGACTGTCGGGGCCAACTCTCGCGACCCCATCAGCAAAGCATTGAAATACGGTCGTTCATTGTCCGAAAGGCTTGTCAGGATTGCAAACTCGAGCGTTTCGTCGTCCATCTCCTGAGGCGGCGGTGCGGGCTCTTCCGCATTCGAGTCCATCCACTTGTCCACGGCCGATCTGACCTTCTTCGACTGGCGCAAGTAGTGTTCTCTGAACTCCTCGGCGATATCGGGATCGAGCTGCACAGGTGAAGATGATCGAGGGGGCAAGTGGCCCAGTTGCTCGACCGCATTTGCGCTCAAGCTGGCGAAATCGAAAGGTGGCCATTGAGGCAACTCGACACGCCCACCGACCCGCTCCAGTACCTCGCCCCAGCCCAAACCGCGATGTTCCCCGGGCGTCCTGTCGCACATGACACAGCTGCAGCCTTCTTCGGGCAAGTCCCGTGAGAAGACATCTTCCAGGCGGTCAAGGAGACGCCTCGCCACAGACTTGTGACCCGTGGCCACTGCCACTGAGCCCTGCTTGTGGATAACGTTCTGGTATTGGTCAAGGAGATTGAAGAAAGGGGTGAATAGTACATCAGGCCCAATCAAAGGAGGGTTTGACTGCCTCATGCCGTACTGCCGAGGTAGAACAGAAAGGAAATGTTTCGAAATGGGTTGCTGGAGGCCGCCATTCTGTAGTAGGTAGTCGATCCTGGGCACCTCTTGGATGTCCAGGGGCGGAGGTGGAGGTGGTGGAGGTGGCGGCGGCCCAACGTCTGTCATTGGTGTAGCTGATGGTGCCGGGCGTTCCTCGTCGGGATATCTTGGGGTATAAGAACGCTTCTCGCCTTGTAGATAGTTGGAGGGCGGGAATTGCGGAGTGGCAGTTGGTGTTCTCGGCGAGGAGTCTTGCACGGATGCGGGCGAGTCGTCCGCATCAATGGACTCTAGTCTATCACGCCTCGAGGCAGTCCGCTTTGGAGGAACGGAGGTAGTGTTGGACCTGGCCCCTGCCGTCCTATCATCGCTCAACACCGAATACTCGTCATCGGCTTCGAAACCGGTCGGTAACCTGGAATTCGGCGCCTTCTTGTAAGTAGCCTGGCTTGACGTTCTGGACAGCTTCGACTTGTCATCTCTTCTGGAGCCTGACCGAGAGGGGCCGCCCGAGGTTCTGGATTTCGGCCTCTCCTCACTAGATCGAGGCGTGGAGGTCTGGCTTCTTCTCTTCTCCTCCGACATGTCTGTCTCAGGCGGGCTGGGCGGCCTGCCCTCTTTCCTGGTGCTCGCCCTTCGATGCAGAGCTTCTACCGACTTGGATCTCTGTCTCTCACCAGATCCCAGATCCGTCGGCTCCGGTGTGTAGGGGTCGTTCCTCTTGCCGGAGGTGGACAGGTCTTCACGACTGTTGACGCACTCCCTGCTGTGTACTTTGCTGAAGGTCGGGTAGGGCACGGAGACTCTGCTCCCAGTCCTCATCAGCTCTGGGACCAGGTCGCTCATGGATGCGTTCTTCTTTGCTCGCTCCACCCGTTCCCGGTCTCGGTCCCGGTCCCGATCTCTGTCCCTACCCTTTTCGCGATCACGGTCCTTCTCGTCCCGGTCCCGGCTCTCCTTCTCTCGCAAGCTGCGGTGACGGCGGTGGGTTGCGGAGGTAAGCGAGGAATCGCCATCGTAGATTTTGGAGCTGCGCGAGGACTTGGACTTGTGAAGCGACGAGCGATGGCCGTGATTGTCTCGGTGTTCCTTGGGCCGCTCCATCTTGCTGCGCGAGCGGCGGTGATCGGTTCGGGACTTGTCGTCGCTGGCCGTCAGGGCGCTGGCGGTAATGGAGCTGCCCGACGGGTCGTCCCCGGAAGTTGCGCCCATGATGTTCTAATTTCGGGCGGTGTGTCTATATTCGCGAGCTGAGCAGGCGAGCAGGTGTAGGCAGTGAAACCATAAGAGCCCAGCTGGGCCCGATGGGACAGGAAGTTGCTGGTATAGTAGTAAAGTTTCTTGCGGTAAAAGAAAAAAAAGTTGGGGTTGGTTTGTAGGTGTGTGCGAGCGATTCGGTGCCCGCCCGTTGAGAGAATGTGGGTGGATTGATTACGTCGATTGTGCCGCTTGTGAGGGTGACTCGATTGTTTCGCTGCTCTCTCTGTTCTGATTCTATGTATTGGTATCTCGGGAAGGGAATTTGGATTGCTTGGTATGGTAGAATTGGAAAGGAGAATGAGGAGACGACGGTAGTGTAGAATGCACTACCAACCAAAAGGAGACGAGGAGTCACGTCTGTCGCCAACCCGATGAGTGAGTGATTGTGTGTGTGTGAGCTGTTCAGCGGCTGCAAGCGAGTTGACGGCCAACACAATTGAATATGATTCGATGGATCCCAGCGGGCATCACAGAAACCCAGCGAAGAACAAGGGTCGGGCTGTTTTACTGGGCCTATACCTGATAGGAAGAAGGGGGGGCCATGCTACCGCGGACCGCAGCCATTTTTTTCTTCTTCTTCTTCTTTTCGCAGGGAGAAGAGGAGACGGAAGAACTCTCAGATCAGAGCATGAGGAGCTTCTTCCTGTTGGCGGGGAAGCCTGACACCTGGGAAAATGATGCACTGTGCTTGCTCTAGCACGCCCTGCGACCATGACCAGCTTCAAACCCGCGGGGTTTTCCTCCTCCATGGGCAGGGCATCCCTCGTGTCGAAGCCAACAGCAGATGTTTGAAGTTCGTGACATGGTTCATCCTCCATGTGTCGTTTACATATTGGGTGAAGACGCTGGTCTTCACAGTAGTTCGGTAAGAATGCGATGCCGGTCCATGAATCACTATCATTTGATGTTGCACTTTGGGGTAGGTTGCAGACAGCGATTCCTCTTTGACCAACATTGACTTTGGTCTGGCTTCAGCACTCGTCGTTCGATTCAACTTTGTAGCCTAGCATGCCTATCCCAGCCGAATTGGGCCGTAGGTTCTTCCTTGGTTAGGTACAAGTATCGAAACGTAGACCGCCAATCGCCCAGCACCTTGCTGGGCTCGGTCTCGCTGTACCATATCACAACGTGCAAGGCTTGTTGCAACACTCAGCACAGCCTGGCAACCTGGCCTCGTGTGTTTTTGTTTTGATGGGATTTTTCAGCTCCAGCAAACCCATCAGTCTTTGTTCCATAGTCCATCTCCATCTTCTTCTCGAACATGTAAATCCATTCTGTACGTACGGGGCTCCTGTCGACGTATTGATCAATGAAATCATCCACAGTGCCAGCTCTTGCATATAGTTCCTCACTAGATCTACTACTACTTGTAGTATCTCCTGCCCAGCCGCAGCGCCCCAAGCGCATGTCACTCACCGGCACTCTGGCCCACCCAATGACCAGCCCAAGCTTCCCAGAATAGCAAGGTCTTTCCCTCCTTTTGGGTAAACGGTACCCGCCCCCCTCACCGCAATTGCAGCAGGGAGCAAAGTTCCTCGTTACCCGCTGCCCGCTGCTGGCCCATGATGCTTCCATGGTCTTCGCTTTCCGGCTCGGCTTCCCTTCCCCTCCCCCTCCAAGGCTGAACGAACGCGGCGGCATGACCCATGAGCACAAGCCTCGAGCGAATCGATTGCTTACATAATAGCATGCGACCATGCCAAAAATAAGTCGGGAAACCCAACCGTTATTCTCTGCTGAAGTCGGACCGGACCATCAGATGTTGACGAATACGAGATGTCTTGTCTGCCTATGGAAACGTCCACCAGCAACCTACCTAGGTGCTCCTATCCTGGCGTTCACGAATGCGGATTTCATGTTTGTCTATGGGGAAACTTCCGACAGCAAGCTAGCTGGTACTACTGTTCTGATGTATCCGACTAGACCCGGACGTATGAGTACTGTATTTGTAATTCCGAAAGTCGTTCTACTCTCTTCGAATGACAGCCGGAAACCGGTCCCTAGACCGAGGCCTCGACACAAGCAAAAGCATATTCAATGCATGCAACTTTCCTTCTGCGTAACGACAACAACGAGACTCGTGAGGGGTATGTAGATTAGATTAGATAGGCATGTCGGTAGGCAAGGCCCGTCTTCTCGGTTCGTACCACACGGAAAAGGAAGAAAAAGATGCGTTGGCCCAGGACGGGAGGACGGGCGGCCGCGTGTTGAGACATCATTGACTGGTCTGTCGCCTTCCTACTCATAAAGCCTAACTCGAAACGATAATTCAAGACAATTTAACACGCTGCTGCTGTGCACCCCTTGACGGGCGAATTGCTTTTTATGTTTGACGTTATTCCTAGTCTTCTTTCTCGTTCTATGTCTTCTCTCGTGAAGAGCGATTATTCATCGTCTCGCAAGGTCTAAGTAGATGTAGTCGTCCACCACATGATACAAGAACACCAAAGCAAGTCCATATACTGCTGCCGGGAATGAAAACCCCCTTCAATCAGCCCCTGCTTCTTTTCCCCCGAGCAATCCCTGTCATATCTATACTATATATGTAGATAGCGTGATGACGAAGAAGACGACGTCTAAATTCTTCTCTCTATGGGAACATAGATAATCCTGTGCTTTCTTCCTCTTTTCTCTTCTCTATCTCTAATCTACAGACGGTCCAACAGACCACGGCTCTCCAGCATCAGCACGATCTGGTGCACAATGGCGCGCACCGTCTGCTTCTCAACGTCGACGACCAAATCAGGCTTGGCGGGCGCCTCGTAAGGGTCATCGACGCCGGTGAAGCCCTTGACCTCGCCGGCGCGCGCCTTGGCGTAGATGCCGCGCTTGTCCGTCTTCTCACAGTGCTCGAGCGGCGTCGCGACGTGCACGAGGTAGAAGTCGCCGTACTTCTCCACGAGCTCGCGCGCGCTCTTGCGGTCGGCCTCGTAGGGGGCGATCGGCGCCGCGATCACGGCCGCCCCGGACCGCGTCAACTCGCCCGCCACGAACGCGATGCGCTGGATGTTCTTGCTGCGGTCCTCGCGGCTGAAACCGAGCTCCGATGAGAGCTCGTGGCGCACCGTCTCGCCCAGCAGCAGCGACACGGACCGGCCGCCCTGCTGGTTCAGGGTCACCTGCAGCGCGCGGCCGATGGCGTCCTTGCCGCTGTTCTGGTAGCCCGTCAGGAAGATGGTGAAGCCCTGCTGCGACCGCGGCGGGTGCGACTCGCGCAGCACCTTGACGACCTCGGGGTAGGAGAACCACTCGGGGATCTCGCGGCCGCTTCGGAGGCGCGAGCGCAGCTCAGTGCCGGAGATGTTGAGGGTGCGGGTCTCCTTGGGGATGGTGTCGACGGGGGCATACTCGTCGCTGTCGGGCAGGTAGGTCATCATCTGGAAGGGGACGACCTCAATGCCGAGCTCCTCGCGGTACTTCTCGACAGCGTACTGCGCATCGTAGGGACCGTAGAAGTCGACACCCTTGCTGTTCTTGCCGGGTCCGGCGTGATCACGGCCAACAATGAAGTGGGTGGCACCGTGGTTCTTGCGGATAATGGCGTGCCAGATGGCCTCACGGGGGCCACCCATACGCATGGCCAGGGGCAGAAGACCCAGGACACCCATGCCGTTGGGGTATCGAGGCAGAAGAGCCTTGTAGACACGGACACGGGTGAAGTGGTCGATATCACCGGGCTTGGTCAAGCCCACGACCGGGTGGATCAGGACGTTGGCGCCATGCGACCGGGCGGCGCGAACAGTCAGCTCACGGTGAGCACGGTGCATGGGGTTCCTGGTCTGGAAGGCAACAACTCGGGTCCAGCCGAGCTTGTCGAAGTGTAACCGCAGCTCAGCGGGTGTGTCTGCAAAGCAATTCTCGTTAGAACAGGATCCCACAGCACAATGGCCGGCAAGTGGGGGTGAGGGAGATAATTGTTAGACTTACATCGGAGATCGACAAAGTCGTAGTGCTGGAGACGGTTGATGGCCTCGAGCTTGCCGCCCACGTAGAATTCTTGGGCGGTCTTGTAAAGGTAGTCGACAGCGGGGTGCTCCTCGTCGCCACCGAAAACCTCCTTGGCCTCCAGAGCCCTGTTGTTTTCGGCGTCAGTATATATGTACAGCATAGGCAAATCCGCTCGCGACTTGGGGTATGCTCACTTGTCAGGCTTGTAGACATCCTCTACGGTGAGGATGGCCAAGTTACGGTCGTCTCGGAGATCGCGAAGGGTGACACGCGCACCGGCCTTGAGGCCGGCCTCGTCGATGGTCGCTTGCGACACGTCGAGGGTGATGGGCATAGAGAAAAGGGGCGCCGCCGGCAAGTCGGTTCTCCTTTACGACTCTGGAGGGGTTTTGTCAGCAAAAAGCGAGCAGCAATCGGGGGGTTTCGGGTGTCACATACCCATTGTAGTCGGCCTCGTTCATGAAACCTATGATTTCAACGAGATCAGTCTGTGTTCATCCCATCGCCAAAGCAATGGCTGCTCATGTTGTCGTCGGGATGGCGGGCAGTTGAAATTACCCCGCCGTCCAAGACGACGTGGGCTGCCAGCCAGCGCCAGAATGTCCAAAACTCACCTTCCAGGGGAGAGAAACCGCCATTAAGGATCAGCTCGAGATCGCAAAGCTGTCTCTCGCTCAGGACGATGGCGGGAAGCTTCTCGGCTTCCGCAGCCAGCTCGCTTTGCCGGGGAGCATCGCGCGCAATCAGATCCTTGAGGATTCCGCCATGGGGAGGGTTGGCCATCTTGAAGTGGGATGATTTGGGGTTATGCAGTCGCAACGAGAACAAAAAGACGGACAACACAACTCGACGGTTAGGACAAGATGGTTTTGGGATATCAAGTAGAAGAGAAGAAAAAGTAAAGATAAGGGAAGATTCGCGCAGATTAACTTCGGAGCGGTTTCTTCCTTTCACTCTAGTAGTCGAGGTACCGGCTACGGAGATGGAGGGGCATTCGCTTTGATACTATATTACAAATGCACCCATCCAGCAGCGGCGGCTTTTTTCACGAGTCGGGTTCTTACGCCGCGTAACAGCTTTTTTTTCTCTCCTCGTACCCCATAATGCCACAATGGGCAATTGGGGATTCCGAAATCAATTGGTTGTGCTTTAGCCATGATGGCGTGCTCAGGAACTAGCTTGGCGTTGATGACGTGATGGTGCTCTGGGAAGTCAGATTCTGGCCAGATTTATTCTGGATCTTCCCTAGGTTGTTCCCCCTCCAACCCCCAGAATGGGCGAGGCGCGCTTGAATGTAGTGAATGTATTAGGTTATTCCCTCATGGAGTCGCTCGTGCAGGTACTTCCGTATTGCAGTGATGGGCAATGGATACGGCGGGGCGACTCATGTGTGGTATGGAGTTTGCGAGAGTGGGAAAGGCGTGAATCTGATCTCGGCCATCCACCAACACCACCACCATTACAGCATCGCATACTCCGTGAGTTGGTAGGAGTTGGCATTAGTAAGGCCGACTAGCGGAGATAGCCTTGCAGATTGATCTGCGATATCCGCTTAGCCGGAGTCTTTTAGCCGTCCCAGATTGACCGAGCCGCTCCGACTGCCGCGTTGGGAAGCAGTATTGACAGTTTCATGCTTCGAGTGTCATGTTGCTAGTTTCAAATGTCGAGTTTCTGCGTCGAGTATATACCTAGTCGAGGGGTAAAAGCAACGAGGGACTAGGCGCTGCAACACCATTGATGCATGCAAACAACGCTACATAAAATGGATTACTAACGGCCTTCTGGTTTGCTGGATGACAATCCCCCACCTTGCTATCAACGAACGCCGAGCCGCTTGAATGTCTGGGACCTCCGGAGACTCGACCTGTCAAATGTGTAAGAAGCAAATTGCCAAGATATATGTTCAACCACCACCTCGGACGATCTCTGGTTCTGCGCCCACGTGATCAGCGCCACCCATAGGCAAACATGCATTAGAGCACCGGCGCTATCCCGGCCGTCACTGGGCTACTGATACGATTCGAAGACGATACCTCGTGCAACATAGCACTACCTTTGGCTTATACAAGCATTACCTAATCTTAAGTTACAATAATACTGAGCTCTATTAGAGAAGGAGCTTTAGTTATATGTTGTTCGAGCATGTATACTCCGTTCTTCGAGACTTCCAAGACTTCGATGTTATAGTGGACGCAGCCCACGTTGTAGATTTGTATACTTGTAGTTCTCCTCCGCTAAATCACCATGCCAACAGTCGCTCGACAGCTCAACATGGGTCTTCGCTGATCTATTTTGGTCGGCTATCAACTCCACAAGCCCTGTCAGAACATAAATGCAACGTACGCGCCAAATGCATGCAAAGTCCTTATTCGTCCATCAGACCACAGGCGTCGAGACCCTAGTCCAGCTCAGGTACAGGCAAGTGATCAACCAGCTTCATCCGGAGCCCCAGCTTCTCCAATGCCTCCATAGCGTTCTTGTCTTTCAGGTCATCCGTCTCCTGCTTTGTCACAAGCACGAAGTCGTGCTTCAACAGCCAGCTGCCCTCCTTGACACCATACTTCTCCGCCGTCCCCTTGTCCACCTTGTCGAGGTCGACAATCAAGCTCTGCTTCACGCCGAAGACGGCATCGGAGGTCTCGTACTTGTCGCCTCGCATGTAGAGCGCACTGTTTCCCCCCTTCCGTATTAGTCCCATGCTACCTCCACTTCTTTTCGTTGGGGGAGTGTTCGAGGGAAAAACTTACGTGATCAAGTGATCCCACCCTTCCTTTTCAAACATGAAATGCAAATGCGCCGGTCTCCAGCAATGGCGCCCCAGCTTCTCGAGCAGCTTGCCGACGGGCCCGTCGTGGGGAATGGGGTAGCTGACGGGCTTGATGCCCTTGAACCAGAAGAGGCCCTCCTCGTCGCTGAGCATGACACAACGCTCGCTGGGCCCCTTCTCGTTGCGGCCCGCATGCTGCACGTCGTAATGGCCACTGCTGTCCGTCTCCCAGATGTCGATCTTGACATCGCGGATGGGCTGGCCCTTGGTATCCTTCACGGTGCAGATGCAGAGCAGAGGCTCTCCCTCCGGGTCCGACGACATATCGCCGCCACTGGGCATGGTAGGCGCATCGTGGGTGTGGAAGGGACCCAGCACCGAACCCTCAGTCGACGTCGGCGGCTTGGGGTGGTTGATGCTGTCCACCAGGAGAGAGAGACCGAGGATGTCGGAGAGGAGGATGAATTCCTGATTGAGTGAATGCCTGGTCAGTATCGTGGGGCTTCCTGGGGAATAGCGTAGAAGGGCTCGGCCGATGGCCTAGTCCCTCGGAAACACACAAAACTTACATGGCGAACTTCGTTGCTGATCTGCCCGCAGCCGACGAGGAAATTCAGAGCTGCCATCCATTCCTCGCTGCTAAGTCTCGTTTCGCGAGCAAAGTCGTGGAGATGCGTCACAAGACGAGTCATCAGGTAAACGAGCCGCTGGTCCTTGCACTGCGAATTGATGCGGTTTGTGTTCGGGGTGATGTTGTCGATGGTCAGGTCCAGCAAGGGCGGCGCAGTGTCTTGAGAAGCCATTTTGGTCGTTCGGTGCTGGGGTATCGTGAAATCAAATCAAGAGTAGAGGAGAGTAATGCAAATAAGTCTTATGAATAACAAGCCGAAGAGGCATTGCGAATCAACCCATCTTCAGTACTTAAGGTTGCGGTCCTAGAGTATGCCCCGACGCGGACAGACCCTTATGTAAGTCTCAGTAATGCTGTGTCACCCGCGTACCAACAGGACGAGAGTCCACATCGTATCCATTGCCCGTGGCCTGCTGGGGACCGGATAGACTGCATGGCGACGTTGGCGAGACACGCTAGGGGACAACAAAGCCCCGAAAGCGACTGATCCTGTCGTTACAGAGGTTGGAGAATTGCCATTTCGGACAACCCGTCAGCTCACATCCCGCTCACACAAGTTCTCTTTCGGTCTTGGAGGCGCATCCCGAGTGCCATTTGCGTGGGGATTCCAATCCAAGTGAGGGGCTATTCTGGAGCTGCTCACGCTATTTTGCTTATCGTCGGGATCAAACCTCGGAATGCGGGGGAGTTTCTGCACGGCCGCCCTGGTCACGTCACTGCTGATTGATTGCATATCGATTGGTTACGGAATCCCGGCCTTTAGTAATTCCAGAGATATTCCTCGACGTCCCGTATGTCATGTGGGTGTAGATGCTGATCGTATATCTAGCTTGATAGAAAGAAAGGATTGGGACAATTCATCATCGTGCCAATTGGTTTGATCGACAGGGGAAAACGCTAGATCAAATAGTTGATGACCAACGGCGGAGTCATGATAGACTCCTGTCACTGACGAACGAAACGGATCAATAGGACGTTCCCGTTGCGGACGTTACCGGGAAGGCTTCTTGCAGTCTTATGGCATCACGCTGCTACTCCCAAACCTGCGCGAGAGTGCCGAGAATACTTAGGATAGGAGAACTTGAAGATAAGATGTATGGAAAGGCCAACCAGTAAGAATCTAGACGGCACCCAAGAAGGAAAGGGTAGGTACATGTAGTTGGTAATTGGTTGGTAACGCTGTTTTCTCTGTAAGCGCAGCACGTGCACAGACCCAGAACAGCTCGGTCGTAGACCACCAAGAAATATTCACAGCCCAAACGGACGCTTAGCGAGCGTCAAATCTCCTGTATGCCCAATCAAAACAAACCCGTCGCTTGAATAAATTTCAGCCCTACCTGTCCTCGGCATTGATCGCATTTCTCACGTTGCTTCGACGTTCAGTACTTGGCAAGTGTTTACAAAAGTTGGTAACACCGCATTTTCATCATGGCTCGACGCAACCACAAGGATCATCTCAAAGAGGCCAAGCCCAAACCGAAAAAGAGCAGGTGAGGTCGCCAAATACCCCACTCTTCCAGAGTTCCGTACTGATACCGTAACAGAAGCTTGAGACGGCAAGTGACTTTGAGGATGCTGCCAACGAGCATGAAGAGGCCGCTGGAAAGTGGCGTGCCGGTGATGCTGCCAAGTCCATGAGGTTCTTTCAACGCGCCATTGATACTTACGATCAAGGCCTGAAGGCGTTTCCCAAGGACTTGGATCTGGCCTACAACAAGGCTCGCATATTCCTTGAGGTCGCCGAATATCCTGCACTGCTCAGCCAGCTCCGCGAAGCGCCGCTCGACTGGCTGCAAAGGGGCTTGGAGGCGCATCGCTATGCTCTGAACGTTGATCCAAACAACGCCGACACGCTCTTCAACACTTCTCAGATATTGACCAGCATTGCGGAAGAGATCGCCAATGACGACGACGTCTCTGATGAGGAAGCCTTCAAGGCTCTTCAAGAGGCAATGGATTTGCAGCAAAAATGCTTGTCCATCCAGGAAGTGAAGTTACAGGAGACTCTCGCGCAGCAGACACTGGCAGCGGAACAGCCCGCGTCGCAGGAAACAGAAATGGCAGGTACAAGTGCCAGCGCCGAGGCTTCGACGGAACAGGAGGCTTCTGGTGAAGAGTACCAGGATGTTACGGTCATCGAACCTGTTACTCACGAGATTGTCATCGATACACTGCTAGTGCAGCTTAGGACCCTGACGACATTCTGCAATGTTCGCAGTGCTTCTCCGGAGACTCTGAACCCGGCTTGGCTTCAGGGGGCCGAGGAACGATCGAAAGAGATCTTATCCAAACTGCAAATCCTGTCGAAAGACCAAACCCAGAAACTCCCAGAGATTGCTCTCACAAAAGCGGTCTTTTCTTCTGCGTTACTCGAAGTCGGATACAGATCTGGCAACCTCGATGCGGCCACGTACAAGGCCGAACGAGACACGGCTTTCACGATACCGGAACTCGGACTCGAGAACTCCCACGAGGCCCTCGTTGCCAATGCTCGCTCTCTGATAGCGTTCAGCTCAGCACTGTCAGAGATCCAATTCACAGACGCCCAGTCTCTGGCCACTCTGCGCTGGAATGCATTGACAGAGAGCATCAAGACCCTGAAGACGGCCTCCGAGGTACAAGGCATCGACATTGACGAGAAGTCCATAAGCCACATGCTGCGAGGTGACTGTTCGCTGCAGCTACACAACCTGCGATACGTACCGTGGTCGCACCAGTCAGCCGCCACCAACGCTGCCCAGAACCTCAAGAACGCAACGGTCTTCTACCGCAACGCGAAGGCGCTGTCGTCGGACGTGGAGCAGAAGAGTGTAGCTGGTTTGCGATCCGTGGTTGCCGAGTACCTATCTACTTTGCAAGAAGGCCAGCTTGCCGATATTGGAGCCATTATCAAGTCAAGCGCTTCTGACCCTGCATGGGTTATGGAGCAGCTGGAGGACATGATGGCCGATTGTGTTCTGCCAGCAGGCCTTTTTGAGTAAAAAGGGGGTTATGCTGCGGAACCCATTCCAGAATCGCAAGAAGAATAGAGTAAAACAAATAAAACAGACATAACTCGCATGATTGTAAAAGTTGTGCAGACCTTTTCTGCCGCTGAAGTAACGTGTTTCGCTTCGTTTGGGCGTAGGCCAAAGGGTGTATGTAAAAAGCTATCGACAAGGGTATATATTCAGGACAACTAACTACAATAATAAAGAACATGACTGAAGTTTCCCTCAATATGAACACTGACGATTGGCAGTGCTTAATAATCCTGCCGTCCTGCTATATTTCCACAACCAACTTCTTCGCCGACACACCCCTTTTCAGCTTATCCAGCGCCGTCTGCACAAACTCCAACCCCTTCTCCATGATCTCTGGCTCGGGCGCCGCCACGAACCGCCCCGTCGCCAACGCCCGCGGCAGAAAATCCTCGTAGATCGCCTTGCCGACCTCGTTCGCCTCGAGCGTGGTCCCGACGACGACGTTGGACTTGATGCCGTGCCGCACGCTCTGCACCCACAGCCAGACCGAGAACGACAGCATGCACCAAATCCGCGCGGGCAGCCCGGCGTCCTTGTCCTCGGGGGTCGCGTACGAGACCCGCGATAGGAAACGGCGATTTCCGCTGCTTTTGGGGAGCTGCCGCAGAACTTCCACGCAGCCGCGGCCGGCGTCGCTGCCCATGGACAGAGCGCCGACGACCGTTTTGCCTTGGCAGAACTGCGCGGTCTCGGCGACGGCCGCGGCGGGGTCCTTGTAGTCAAAGGCCGCTGCCGCGCCGAGCGATTTCACGAGGCCGAAGTTGCGCGGCGAGCACGTCGTGACGACCTCGTAGCCCGCGGCGCAAGCGAGCTGGATCGCGTTGCAGCCGACGCTGGTCGAGCCGCCCCAGACGAGCAGAGTTTCCTTCTCGGCCTTCTTCGTCTGCTCATTCCCATCCTCATCGGCGGTAGCGACAGCGGGATGCCGCAGCGCCAGCTGGTCTTTCTGGAAGAGCCCGCAGCTCGCGGTCGAGAGGGCGAGGGGCAGGACCGCGGCCCGCTCGAAGGACAGGGAGTCCGGTATGGGGGACACCATGTTGGCCTGCAACAGCACATAGTGCTGAAACGCGCCCATGGCGGGGTCGTTGAACTTCTTCTCGGAGCCGAGGGCCTGGCCGACGACGCGGTCGCCGGGGCGGAACCTCTTCGTCGCCTCGCCAAATCCGCCGCCGACCTCGTCGCCGGCACCGTCGTCGGAGCCCAGCACGTGCGGGCACGTGACCCAGCCGTACAGGAGGCCGCCCAGGTCTTGCTTGATGTACTCGATGGGGTTGACGGCGACGGCCGCGACGCGGACGAGGACCTGGTTGGGGCCAGGGGTAGGGTACGGGGCGGGTTTGACGGCCAGGGGGCGGACTTTTTCGCCCATTAGGTAGGCGGCTCTGTTTTCTGGCATCTTGTAGCGTTTACGGTTCGTCGGAAGTGTTATATAGTGAATAATCGGTAGGTATGAAACACTTGAGGATAAGATGAGAGAAATGACACTTCAGTGTTTTCCTGTAGTGTTGTTATATGATATATATTATGTCGCTGCTTATGCTGTCCTGGCCATGTAGGCTGACTTATATACTCCCTCATTGAGACAACCAGTTCTTCTTAAGGTCTGAACGGCCGCAGAACATCAAGCGATCGACGTTGGCAATCGTTGCGCCTCGGGATCGCGAGGGTCTGCATAAAGGACCAGTCTCGTGTAAGCCTGGTGGAGCACATGGGGATTCGCGAATGCGAGCCTGAGGAAGCTAGTAGCCTTGAATGGCGGGCGAATATTCCCTCCGTGGATATGGGGTTTTATGTTCGCACCCATGAATAAGTAAGTCGTGGCCTTGAGTGGGCGGTCCCGTATATTCGCCCGTGTCGGGATCCCAAATGCGGCTGATAAGGTGAGTTGCCTGGCTGGATTGGGCCGCTACGTCATGACTTTCGCCCTATACGGATCACGCATATCGCTAAGAGCACATACAGCCGCATCCATCACATGACCTGCCCGAGACGCAAAACATACATGCCAGTTTGCGCCGCCATCGCCTGGGAGTAGGGTTGCGTAGATCTAATTGGGTGCCGTGCTCATTTGCCACGTAGCACCAGCTGTGGCTTCGCGGCACATGGCGACATCAATGCGCTAGAGACGACAAGCATCGGGATAGGGGGGAACAAGTAACAGTTTATGAAAGCTTGACTATATAGGAGATGAGATAAACGTCAACCCATGATTCCAAATTCCAACAGACACTGCGCCCGCGTGTCCTCTAGAAATGACCGACTCGTAAAGGGAAACCGCAAAGAGCCTGAAACAACCCGTCCATACAATAACACAAGGGTATCATTGCCGCAACATCCAGGAGGAGAACCATACAGCGCTTCTTCCCAAAAGTGCCTCCTGATATGCAAGGGGGAAATGCAGGACAAAACCAACCCCTTGTCTATGCACGGGAACAAGGAGACTATCCGTACAAGATGCCGTATTTCTAAGTCTGTAAGCCAACTAGTCATTCCTCTATCCTCTATCCCCATGTGAGGAATGTATAGTTGGTGGTACTGTGGACCCGGGAATCTGTCGATGTCGAACCAGCCTTGACTGGGGCCGTAAGATGGGTGGTGAAAGGAAAAGGAAAGGGAAATCATAAACGACAAGGAAGAAGTTGAAGTGAGGTGGAGAAGCTCGTGTGGCTGAGTGAGGTCGCCAGTGTATTTCTGTCGTGGTGCAACACTGGAGTGTCAAACAGTACAGATGCTGGATGTCGTTGGCACCGAAGCCAATGGCTTAAAGGGAGGCCTCGGGGTACAGTCCCGAGACCAGGATGCATGCGCAACATGCCCTCAGTGGTGTCTCTTCGACTTGTGTTTCTTTGGCACCTCAACTGTGCAATACGCACAGCGCATGACATGGCAGGTGGTGCAATAGTCGTTCACGGGTACACCCATTGGACCATTACCGCACTGGCACTATAGCATAGTCATATAGTCAGAAGAGATACCAACGCAGTAGTCAATGAGGCGTGCTTACGCAAAACCAAACCGGAGTCTTGGAAGTGGATGAGGGCATATTGTTGATTGCTGTGAAGGAGCTGGAAATGTGTAGTATGATACAGTAGCTGGTGTGGAATTCGGTATAGGATATCGTTGCTTGTGGGAGATGTGTTTGTCTGGAGAGGGGATTCGAAACACTGAGGAATATCATGAGAGTCTTTATAGAGAGCACTTACGATATAGCAACATAGGGACCATCGGGTACCAGTAAAGCGAGTATTCTGCCCTCATCGTCATCGCGAGTATGCCTTCATCGTCGGGCGGACAGCTACCACCAATCGCCCCATTCAAGGCGACAGAGACCAAGATGAGAACCCACAACGAGAGCCCAGACTTCCATCGTCACTCGCCAATCACTTGAAGATTGACATCCAGCATCGTGCTTGTGAATCATACCAAACTCCAGAAGTTTGGTTCGAGTTTCGGTAGAGCTAGAACAACCCATCAGAGGAGATTGTTCCGTCATTTCTCATATATGGACGGGAGAGCGGTGTATGCATCGACGTCCTTTCGGCTCCGAGAGACTGGGACACTGCCATGAAAAGTCAAGTAAGACACCATCATCGCATGGCTTAGACTTCAGGCATCCCTCGCCAACCAGTCTGCGAGTCCTTCCAGCATCGTCCCCCTAAATGAAACCCAGAGGCAAGAAACACCTCTCGTTCTTCGGTGAGGCAAATCCAACTTATTAAAGGGCGACTGTGGTCTGCCAAAGAAACGACATGAGTGGAGCGTCACGTTTTCGTTTGTCCTGAATATTCCGAAAGGTCTTGACACTGCCTCTGGTGATTCTTGACCGCCTCGAAAGATCAACTTCGGGGCAATGTGCCGCGTTGGATTAGGTAAGATCATGTGAACCGTACCCAAGGCAAGGTCGATGCCTCAATGGCACAGATACCAGGCCAGGGTTGGCTACGTGTGAAGGACACGCCACCGAGATAGGGTTATCTTGCAGAATGAAACGCCATAATTCTAGACCAGTTCCTAAAGCGAAGTGGCCTCAAAGAACAGGCAGTGGGCATGGAAGCGAGAGCAGGACTTCCTCCGGCATGCGGCGCCTTCAGTGCAGGAACTTTGACGCATGTTGCAGAGCCGCAAATCTGCAGAGCCGCATCACGTGCTGGAAGGCACCCTTGGCGAGGTAGAAGTAGACTGCGGTTTTCTGGGCGTCGCACAGCCGCCTTCATAGTAAGGCTGTCTTCAATCCGTCTTCACCGACATCAGCCATCTCGCCCACCCTTAGGGCGGCCCAAAGGCTTGTAGAGTCATCCAACGGGCCCGGCATCAACAGGCTTGCGATAGGCCCAAATACGGATCATGCGGAAGAGAAGAACCGCTTCGAGTAGCTGCGTGACACTTTTCGAGTCGGAACCGAAAGGGAAAAACACATGCGCTTGGATGTGTCCGCTCAGAATGGTACATGCTGTGCCAAGAAATCGATCGAGACGCGCTCCAGCAGGCAAGGATCTGACGGGCAGGCTTACTGCTGCCAGGCGTGAGCAATTCGTCGAGCCGAAGTCGGGGAAATGCTGTAGTAGCAATCAATAAATCGTACTTTAAACTATAGCATCATACTCAATGAACGAGAGAAACGTCACTAGACGATACCCCGTTTCTTTCAAGTCGATCCAAAAAGTAGAAAGAAATATCAGTTGCACATATTCTGCCCAAGGAGAAGTTCGTTTCCGTGTGCTTGGGCATCGCGTTGTAGTTTGGAATCATGAGATCGCGAAGCAGTTTGCACCTGTTTGCGGACTGCTAATTGCGAAAAGGCGTATGCCATGCAAAGATCGGTCTCAATGCTCATGTAGAGCTGAAGCTGGAGTCTCGGATTCAGGAGGGGAACAGCGATCTATTATATAGAAGGCTCACTTGCTCTTAGAGCCTCAGTCCTAGGGAATGAACATTTTGAGCCGCAACGACACGCGTGCTCAGGGAGAGCCTCGTCTTCACAGCATACCACGGCGATGACCAGAAGTCAACACGGTTTCTAAATGCTGCAAAGGACTCACCAAGGCTACCCTCATCTTCGATGGTCCTGGTTCAGGTGCTCTCATGCTTACTGCCCGGTAGTTGTGTTATCTAACGGTGAACAGGCCATTGTTGAGTATATATGTCCTAAAGGGCAGGGTTCCGAGGCTCTTATCAGTACGTTGCGTTGCCCTCAGATTGAGGAGATCAAGTTCAGCTCAGAGCCGAGTTCATCGACAGGACATCCTGGGAACGCCACGAGCTGAAAAGGGAATGATGACCACATCATGTTCCCTCCATGAAGCATCCTCCCAGGTAGACGAGGCATATATCAGCCGCATGGGCGAGCCCATTAGCCGTTGCTTCCATGTTTCGATAGTTGCATTCACAGTAGGTGTCGTAGAACCGAAGACATTAGGCGAGTGTCATGATTGACAAGGCCTCACTCACCCAGGATCAAATCAGTGGTCGATATTGTGCCGCAAGTTTGAGGAGCTTTGCCATACGTTCCCTTGCCAATGCGGCTCTCAAGATATGGTAAGACATGATCCTAGTGACACCTGAAATAGTGCAACTTCCCATTGGATCTCAGGACGCGGGGGGCACGGTCTGCTCCTTGGTTCGTCCCAGGAGAGTGATGGTCCAGCCAATGGTGGATGTTGACATGTCTGAGCAGTCCGTTTGCACATAAATGACGGGAGGCAAAACGAATGCCAGCCAGCCAGCCCATCTTCACACAGTGTTGCGGCTATGCGGCGACATGCAGGAGCATGGTCGAGAGGGTTTGAATGCGAAGAAGGAAAAGTGGCAGCAGACTGCTGCGCTGCAGGTTGCCTCAAGTCAATTATGAGCCTGCATATCAGAAGCACATGTGCAGAATCTCTCGGTAGATGAGGTCCTAATCAAACGGAACCAGAATAGAGTCAAACCGCAAAAGCAAACTGCCGCGACAGTGGAGTTTTGGCAACCAGGACAAGGGATGAAGGAATCAGTGATAGGAGGGAAAAGAAAGGGAGCCACCATCGGAACGGGATATTAGCAGTGGGGGAAGACCGCCTGGGCTGCTGGCAAGTGCTGGGCTTCCTGGGCTTCCCGGGTAAATCGGGGGGGCCATAGCTTCGGCAGTAAGTCCTAGCAGGGGAGTCTACAGGGGAGTTTAGGTGGTGACCTGCAGCTAACCATCAAACCAGGTCAGCCCGCAGCGTCGCAATCCGTGAAATGTAATTTGGTCTTAATGCGCCCAAATAAGGCCCTATCAGACGCCCAAACCAAAACCATGTAATATTTTAAGTATGTAATGTACTGCCGCCCATCCCGCCGCCGCAGGCTCGCTCGTTCGTTGTTTGTTGCATTTCTCTGCAGCCTCGCGCCCGTTCACGACGACGTCCCCCCGCGCGGAAACCATGAGCTGGTCATGACTTTCGAAAGCACAAAGGCCGCTTCGCGGTGGGTTACGCGCGTAATTCCAGTCATTCTGGCCGTGGCTGTCGGCTATGCGACCTACGTTACTGTCGCCCGTGTTTGTGGTAAGCTCTGCCCCCATTCCTTCAATTGCCTAACGACATTCGTCCGTGTCGATCCCCTCTCGTTCTGACACTCATCGTTCTCTTGTTAGTTGACTTCCTGATCCGCGACCGACAACAAAATGGCAGCGCCGTCGCCGTCCTCGTGCTGTACTTTCTGTTCTTGTTCCTCATGGTAGCGACCTACTTGCGCACGATCATCACAATCAATACCGACCCCGGCTTGGTGCCCCTCGGCCCGCTTGCCGTCTCGCGGAGGAGCAAAGATGGGAACGACAAGTCGCACCGCGGAGACGACCTCGAGGGCCAGCCGTACTTTGTAACGCCAGACTCCAATCCCGATAGCCCTGGACTCGAACTGTTCTATACAAAAGATGTCTTCATTTGCGAAACCGATGGTCGTCCCAAGTGGTGTTCCGAGTGCTGTAACTGGAAACCGGATCGCGCGCACCACAGCAGCGAATTAAACCGTTGTGTCTTGCGAATGGACCATTACTGTCCCTGGGCCGGGGGTATGGTGGGCGAAAATTGTAGGTTGTCATGCTTGCTGCTTGAGGTGGGTGGATAAAACAACTGGCTAACAGACCCAACAGCTTTCAAGTTCTTCGTCCAGTTCACCACATACACGGCCTGCTATTGTGGCATCGTCCTTGGTGCCGCGGGTTCGACTCTCAAGAAGCAGATGAGCAGTGGTAACGGACTGGATGGCTTTCTGGTTGGCGCTCTGGGACTCGGAGGCTTTTTCGGCTTGTTCACTTTTATGATGACGATAACATCTCTCCGATACGTCCTGCTCAACATGACCAATGTGGATCTGCTGGGGTCCCGTACCAAAGTCTACCAGCTGGCGGTGCGGATACCGCGCGGAAGCGAGGGAACGGACAGATATCATGTCATCAACTATCCGTTGGAAAGGCCAAGTTCTTCGTATTCCGCGAACCAACGCAACAACAACAACAACAACAACGGCGCCAGGGCCCGGGTCAACTCCCCCGAGTATGGGACATGAAGCGCGAGATGCACTGGCTATTCGAACCTTCGCCATTCTCAGAACGGAGGCCGGCGAGAACCCGTGGGACTTGGGGTACTGGGAGAATTGGAAGGAAGTTATGGGTACCAACATCATTGACTGGCTGTTCCCGATACGGAGGTCACCCTGCGTGAAGCACGACCAGACCGAGAGTTTCTACCGCATGGGCAAGATCGTGGACGAAGTGCGCGCGCGGCATGGCATTACCCCGGACTCGGCTGATGGACCGGATGGTTTGGAGATGAGATAATTATTTTTGGTTTGGGAAAAGGGACACATATTAGCCAGGCATATTAACGATACCCCGAGAGCATCAAAAAGGCGTTGGTGGAAATGCAGATACCAGAACTTACAGGTTTATAGACGTTTTAATCAGAATACCCCCTCCATTCATCGATCGACATCGGCAGGATGAGCTTTCCACACTTGAAGATGGCGGTATGGTGAAAGAAGGCCTTCTTTTCTATTCTGTTTTATCTAACTACCCATGACAACGGGGATGTCTAAAAAGAAATGACTGACAGGGAACCAGGCCTGCCCGGGACTGAAAAGGGGGAAATTCGAACGAACGCCTGTCGCGACAACCATGTCTAACCATGACCCAAAGGAGAGAACTAAAAGCAAAAAGCCGCCGACACCGAACCAAGTCTACTCATTACCCAAAAGGAGACTCAAAAACAAAAAAGCCGCGAACTCCGAACCAGGCATGCATCCTCCATCCTTGATCTCAATCGATATAATTGTAGCCCGCCCGGTATTCTTTAGTAATCGGCGCAGCTGCAATTCCCTGTTTTGCAATGGCCGCAACTCGAGCATACCCACCCACCCCAACGATTCTGGGTGAAAGTAGTGTTGTCCCTACATTCGCAGCATCTGATCGTTTTTTCACGCTGGTTGCGCGCCGACGGATGGTCAGCTCCAAGTACAGTTCCTTGCAAGGCCCTATCACTCGCTACGTTAGTCTTATACTCTAATGTATATGAGAGAAGAGAACTTCCTAACATTTTGTAGTGCCTGGCGTTTGTATGGTTTTGAGTTCTTGAGAAGGACGCGTTGAGGAAGGAGTCTGGTGGTGGTGTGTCCAGGTAAGTTTGTATGTCAAGACGCTGTGGAGATGATAAGGTGATGTGTTCTTGTTGCTTTACTCGAGGATTCAACCCCTTTGAAGCAATGGAAAGACCATCCCTCTTATATCATGGCTACAGCAAGTATCACGACCCCCATGTGCCTATCTTAGGCACTTCACAGATGGATAGTCCTAGGACGACTGAAGCGATTACCGGTCTGCCGGTACCTCACGAAGAGCCTCATTCGGACCGTCATAGCTGTTGCTGACGAGGAAGACGCCTAAAAGCTGACATTTGGCGATGATCTCCGGCGGCGGCGCTGCTTCCTTCGACTTCACCATGTCGTCCAGTCGATGATGAAGGAGGAAGGGGCATTGCTGGAAAGAGCAGCTCGTCCGGTTAAGATGCATTACTGTCCCACCATCAGATGAAAGGTCACTGCCGCCTTCAATGGATTCAACAGGCTAATTCAGGCAGGTATGTGTTCACGGCTCGTTGCGATGAAGTTCGGTCAGATTAGCATGCAAGGGGCTTTGGGGGACGAACACCCGGCATATGCGCAAGCAAGCCAGGGGATGTCGAGGAGTGGCTATCTCTAATAGCTCTGGATTATGTGAGAGTATCTCGGTGAGAGCTACATTGATTTCCGGCACCATTCAACACCTCTAATAGAAGAAGTATCGACTTTCGTCACCAAACCGCCCTTGAAGCTCTGATGGGGGGCTTACACGTCGAACCGAGAACAGCAACAGAACCAGCGCCTGCTCAAATAATCTTGCATAATGGAAGATGTTTCTTGGCAGTTGGAACAGGGGGCGAAGCATGTATACACTGCTTGGGTATCCTGGCCTCAGCCCTAGAGTATAGCCGACGGGTTCCTGCGCTGTAATCCACGATACCACGATACCACGCACCAATGAAGATCAACCCCTTTCGGACTCGATAGCAGCTTGAGCGGCTCGGATAGCAAAGCCAAGCCTTCAAGGGGACATCCTACGTAAGATTACAGCAGTGTTGTATTGAACTACCCACCCTGCAAAGCCGTTTTGGGATCGGTCATCGCCGGGTCCGAGATGCTCATGTCCTGCCTCAGGCTGGGGAGGGGGATCAAAACGGACGCTTATTTCACTTCTACCTGCTTGCTTTGGGAAAAGTGCGGAGCGTTTCCGGGAAAGTTGGGTCGCGGAAACCACTTCTTACCCACTCACTGGATGCATATGAATACCCACCAGTGAGTTGCTAACCGCCAGCCTGATCTCGAGAATCCGGGTCGACCCAGTCAAGGAGGTGTGGGGGTGTTGCCTTCAGCCCTATAGGGCTCCGAGCGACACCATCCGAAAGAGAGGCTCACGGTCCGGATCTGCAGAACAAAAAGAAGGTTTCTAAATGCGATATCTTTCTATTTCTGGGTTTAGCTGCTTGTCTTGGCTTCTGCTCGACATGGCTTGGCTATGGTATGTGTTCCCGATCGACGGTGGAGCCACGTGAAAGCGCAGTTCCTGGAGCTCCAGCCTTGCTCCAACCCCGTCGAGGCACCAGCTGAGAGCAACCTGAAGACGAGGCTGTCTTTGGGAGCTACTTGCCTTGCCGGAAGCTCTGAGACATTCAGCTCCTGGTTACGTTGCACTTTGGCCGCGCCAACCAGGACGCTGTCAAAAGTCGGCATGCCGTTATTGGAAGGAACTGGTCGTCCAGCATTGGCTTATGTACTCCACATCGACACTGTTAGCCCAACCCTGTATATTCAAAGTTATAGGATCTGAGGTATATTGCCTCCCGTGGCAGTAAGATTGAATTGACAACTTCCACCTGCCTAATGAAGGCCTAACATGAGCCGTCTCCCGCAGTCGAGTTCTGGACCGATCTGGGTATTCTTCACCCAGGAGTTCGCCGATGCGCGAGCTTCCATCTCGCTTTACTACTCAGGGGTAGAGAAACCCCGGTTATGGTCTCGCTATGTCGAGCAGTCTCTTCAGGCAGGTCACACATAAATAAGCAGAGGAAATGTTTCTCTCGGCGATACCCTGGGGGGTGGGCAGTAATCTACCTCCTCAGAATTGGGGTAACGAACGGCCTTTACGTCACCTCCACTCGCCTCCGGTACTCCTGAACTCCTATACACAGATATGTAGACCAAAGTATCAAGAACGTTGGTCATCCCCCCACCTTGTACCCCTTCCATTACAGCCGCCGTCAACGCCTCCCACGCAAGGGGTGATGGGAAAAGCAATCAAGGCTGCCTTGCTCGTATGAGAAATTATCAGTGCAAGAAGAGGCTCGATCCACAGTTCGCGATGCAGAGGTATGTGTGCATTGTCAACAGGTAGGCACATGCTTCTGACTATTTTTAAAATTAGCAAGTGAGACATGCAAAACATAAGATGTCAAGTAATCCCTCTTGTATCTCTGTCTCTCTCAGCCTTATTACGTGCGTCACCACCACGACCCCCCAGCCCAGATGTAACGCAACGGTGACAATATGCCGGCAGTACATGCGCCATTTTGGTGAATGCAGACGACTGCATACTGTATCTTATACATTAGTCAGTGTCAATCCCGCTGATACACTGCAGGTATCCGGCCAAGTAGATGAAAATGCTGTTATGGGCACATGATCTCGCGGCGATGCCTGCAGCAAGGTATACAGGAAGAAACAGGGCATGGGTGTTCTGCATTACCTAAGCACAAGAGAAATAGGGGGCCAAAACCAGTAAATTGGATGGCACGGAAACTCTCGCCTAGTACCGTATTGCGCTCCCCGGCGTCCACGTTTCCCACGGATGTCGTGTTCACCGTTCCTACTACCTCTGTCCAAACATAGGTTGGCTGGATTGAAGTGGGGGTGACTTCTCCTCTTCAACGGCTGCCTATCCTGTTTGACAACTGAGACTCGTCGATGCAGTGCCGATTCGAGAAACGCAATCGAACGGATCCGATTTCTTCAGCGGCTTTCTTATTTTCGCTGGTATTGGCCCCCACCCCCACTGACTACCTACTGTGACTCAGAAATGTCACGAGCGAGACTCCCATGAGTTACTTCGGACCCCAAGGCTTCAGCTGAAGAGAATGCGAGGAGGAAAGTACGTGGCCATTCTACCATCAAAACTTCATGGGAAACTGCCAGACGGTAGGTCATTGCTTGTTATAAGCATGCCAGGAATAGTCAGGGGCAAAAAGCGATAGTTGGGAATTGGCAACAACTGCGCTGTCGGCCCTGGAGAAGTCGGAACACATGTAGCTCATCCATGAAACCCTGGTCCAGCAGGGAACCTACCGGGTCTTGCGTGGATCGATGGGAAGCAGCTGCATATGGTACACGCTGATATGATATATTAGATGCGATAATATGTACGTCCTGAGATGTGCCGTGGGTAGGTAGAGTTCGAACTCGATCTCCAGCTTGCGGTTGCCTAAGGTCCTGGTTAGTTGATGGATATTCTCCACTTTTCCAGAAATAGCGACCAGACGCGACTAAGTTCAGACGAAAACCTGCCGCGTTCGCATGCTCTTCAACCATTCTTCGGCCTGGACGGAGACGTCTCCGTGGCTACAACATCATCGCTTGAATTGCCCATAACGGCTGATAAAAAAACCCGGCCCATTACTCCTCCAACAACGACAAGCATGGGCTGGTTGCCGCGATACGATTGCTGACCGTTGCTCGGTCTAGCTGGCTCCCATCTCTGCGTGCTATCCAAGAGGTGCCGACCTCGATACCTCCTTTGTCGTTGCCTCACGCGCACACACAAACTCGTACCCCATCATCGTCATCGTCATCGCCATGCCTTCTTCGCCCATATTCCAGGGTTCATCCCCAGGTTACGGGACGGGTCGACGAAAGTCGCAGTTTACGTACAGACAACTCGGACTCTTGACGTCATACTCGACTTCATCGCCGCTGAGGGTCGTCTCTCACATTGATCTTGATGCCTTCTACGCCCAGTGCGAGATGGTTCGGCTAGGAACACCCGAGGACCAACCACTGGCTGTTCAGCAATGGTACGTCTTATCCGCAGCAAGTGTGTTTCCACGAGATCTAACACTACATGCAGGCAAGGTTTAATCGCCGTCAACTACCCTGCCCGCAAGTTTGGGATTGGGCGACACTGCACTGTCACAGAGGCGAAAAAGATGTGTCCCCAGCTCATAGCTCAGCATGTTGCTACCTGGAAAGAAGGAGATGAGAAATGGGCTTACCATGAAGATGCCGCCTCTCATATAGGAACTCACAAGGTATCCTTGGACCCGTACCGACTGCAGTCGAGAAGGATTCTTGCTCTCATTAAAGAGTCCCTTCCTGCGAATCTGCAAAAGGTAGAGAAGGCTTCTATCGACGAGGTATTCGTTGATTTATCCGCCCAAATCCACTCGATTCTGCTGCAAAGATTCCCAGAGCTGGCCAACCCTCCCCCATACGATGATCCCACAGAAAAGCTGCCTCTGCCGCCAATCAGCGCCCTCGACTGGCAAGCCGACGCGCTCGTGGACCTAGATGACGCGGAGGCAGAAGCAGACGACCCGGATTGGGACGATGTGGCCATCCTAATTGGGTCGGAAATTGTACGAGACATACGTGCAGAAGTCCGGCGGAAGATTGGGTACACATGCTCTGCTGGCATTGCGTCCAACAAGATGCTCAGTAAGTTGGGCTCCGGCCACAAGAAGCCCAACCAGCAGACCGTCATACGCAACCGAGCCGTCCAACACTTCTTGTCAGACATGAAAGTCACCAAGATTCGGAACCTGGGAGGAAAGCTTGGCGAGCAGGTCACGTCTGTGTTCGAGACGGATTCCATCAAGGTGCTACTTGCCGTCCCGGTTGAACAGATGAAGGCGAAATTAGGAGAGGACACAGGCATATGGCTTTACAATACGATTCGCGGGATTGACACCAGCGAAGTAAATGCACGCACACAGATCAAGTCGATGCTCTCGGCCAAGTCCTTCCGTCCGCTCATTAACACCATGGATCAGGCTGTCAGATGGCTCAGAATCTTTGCTGCCGATATTTTCTCGCGATTGGTGGAGGAAGGGGTCCTGGAGAACAAGCGGCGGCCCAAGACAATTAACCTTCATCACCGCCACGGGGGACAGACACGTTCGCGCCAGAATGCCATTCCACAGGGCAAGATACTAGACGAGACAACCTTGTTTGAACTTGCCAAGAATCTCATGAACCAAATAGCTCTAGAGGGAAGAATTTGGCCATGCGCCAACCTGAGCTTAAGCGTCGCAGGGTTTGAAGATGGTGTCACAGGCAACATGGGCATTGGGGGCTTCCTGCTGAAAGGCGAGGAAGCAAAATCCCTCATGTCGTCCTCTCGCGAGGCCAGCGTTGACCCCCATTCTGAAGCAAGGCCAGAGAAAAGGAGAAGGACCGACAACCCGGGTATTCAACGGTTTCTTGCACGGGCGTCATCGTCCAGTGATGCCAATGATGGTGGGGCCGAGGAAGCCAGAGAACATCAGTGTCACCAAACAGTCGCAAACCAGCCGCCCCCTGAGCATGATGCGAGTCTTCAAGTAGAACAGGATGCATCTGCGACAGAGACTAAAACCCGGCAGTTGCCAATCACGGACTATACATGCTCGCGCTGTCATGCAAGGCTTGAAAACGCCGAAGCGCACCAAAGTCATCTGGACTGGCATTTCGCTAAGGACCTCCAAGAGGAAGAACGTGGCAGTTCGACATTAGCCAACCGACCCGCCGGTCCACGCAATCAGAAACCTCCTGCATCTACCTCGCGGCAGGCAACGCGAGGCAGCGGTAAGAAGCAAAGCAAACTGAACTTTGGATGACCCGAGGCTGTGTATCATTGGAAGCGAGTGATACACCCAAACCACATCGTGTGGATCTTTCCGTTGCGCCAGCCAACCGGGACCATCACAGATCCGGCAAGGGCCAGGAAGCATAATCTCACGTCGAGTTGGACGCACATGTGTCCTGGGCGGGTTAGAGGGGAGAAGAGTGAAGAGGGCTGCTTGGGTGCCGCCTGTAGGCTGAACCACTAGTGCCATGTTTGTGCAGCCTCCTCCTGCCTGAGCGGGAAATGGCGACCGATTAGCAGATGGGAGGTCGTAGTATTCAGGCACAAAGGCATTCGAGCTTGCTTAGTCGGTCGAAAGAAGCGTCGGTTTAGAAGCCCACAGAAACTAGTTGGCCTCCGGCCCTCGCGGCAGCCCTTCCGGCATCTACAGACGACCTACTATATCGCAGGATACCGGGGGATGCGGTGTTGTGAGTAGGCAATGCCCTCCGCACGAGCATCATAATGGCATGATTCTCAATCTTCGATTTGAGGGGATGACAGCGATGGACTCATCGATAGTATCCCGAATGTGATAAGGCCGCCGGCGCTTCTCGCAACCGGCGTGCTGTGTCCGGAAGGAATGTGGATGGATGGATGGGTTAGACAGCGAGAAGCACGATTCTATTGACAAACATGTCACCTGAAGTGTCATGAGAAGGAGGTTCTATTTGCGTCACAAGGCACCCCAAACCCGGCCTCCTTCCTTGAATTTTGCACTTGTCTCCCAGCACTGACGTCGAGCCCAGGCAGCTAGGGAGGAGGAGGAGCGTCCCAAGAGAAGCCTTCAATGTTAGAACTGGATCCACGAGGCCATGATTGGTCGTGCAGCTTAGGCACCGATGACTACTGTATTTATCTGGACCCTACGCATTGCTACCCAATTCCAAGCAGGCACCTCCCAGCCTGCAGTCTCAGTGCAGCAGACACGACACGTTGACAGAGTTGGATGGCTTCACCAGGGCTTCCGTGTCCTGACCCAATCCACTTCTTGGCAACATGTGTGGTTTCTGGCCATGTAAGCAAAGCAAGCCCATGGGCTGCGGGAGCACCACGAAGCCGACCACGACCACCAGCCTCGTCGCATGTCTGTCCGACTCGAAGGAAAATGACGAGACAACATGTTGTTGTTTCAAATCTTATTTATTAGAATTGCTGTTGACTTTTAGATACCACCAATCGCGAATGATATACCGGGTGTGTCTTCTTTTGATAGGGCATCAGCGGTGATGGTCGCCGGCCGTGCTACGTCGAGCTCTGGCTTGGGCCAGAGGGACGGACGGCCGCGAACAATAAGGTTTGCTGTTGGGCAACATTTGCCATTTGGCACGGCATGCTGTCGCAAGGGCCAGAAGCTGTGTAGAATATAGATGCTCCTTGTTCCCTGCATCTTGGGAGGTATTCCCTGCCAGAGATCTCGCACGCCTCTTGCACATTCTCAGTTTTCACCCAGCTCATCAATCAATCAGCCTTTTCGCGTAGCTGCATTAGGATCCCGCACATTTCCGTTGTGCTGTGACAGAACCTCAGGGCCAGCCTAAATCCGGCCACCGACAACGTCTTTCTTTTTGGCGCATTCTTGCGGTCAGCTTAAAACCTAAGGTTGCGGCAAACAGCACACTCACAACACACAGCACAGGCGGCAAGCAAGGCCCCCCCCCACCCCACTGAAGGACGGGCGCAAACGTTCCTGGTACCCGACTGGAGCTCCTGCTTAGCACATCCCCTTAGGTACTGTAACAGGGAAGCCAGGCCGTCTTTAGGCCTCAACAACCCATCGACCCGGCCAGCCAGCGCCCTTTCTCATCTCCCATTGTGTGCCCAGCGAAGGATGGTCAGCAGCCTGTCCTACCTATCGTCAGAGATCTCCTGTTCTATTTCTCCCTGTATTCGCCGGCACCAGCTTCCGTGCAGTCCTGTCCCGGTATATTCGCGGCGCCAGATCAACAATACGTCCACTAGCAGCGGCCAGGCAATAATACCTTGTCCTATGTACCTCTGCCTGCTGGTGTTTTCAACCCTCCCACTTGCACTCAATCCAACACACTGCTAGCCACACCACCACAACCTCTGCCACCAATACAGTACCACTACCACCCCAGACGACACCGCATCTCCTTCATGTGAAGCGAAGCCTGCTTGTCCGTCATCTTTTTCGCCTCCCGACCGACGATCACTTGCAGTTCGGCTTTTCCGGTATCGTTTGATTTTCTCCAACATCAACCGCCGCTGCCCACATCGCGTGCATCACCGTACTTGCTGCATCAAATCCTGCATAGCGCCAGGACAAACAGGACAAACACGAGTCAGCCCGTCTGTTCACGGGCTTCGATTTGACTCCCATAAATACATACGTTCATCTGCTGCTCCTCCTAGGGCCTAGCCTGGAGAGGACGAATTTGTCTTCTGGAAGAAAGCAAAGCCCGGCCGTCATCTTTTCTTGAATTGTGTGTTCTCGCATAAGAGACATAGGCAGCCAACCAGAAGCTCCCACGCACTTCTGATCACACAGTAACACTGCTCCACCGTATTGGGAATCGATCTGCCTATTGGCTTCGCTCGCCTGCAACGGACTTCCCAGGCCTCACCTGACGGCCACAGCTGCCCTGACTGGTCCAGACCTGCATTGTCCCAGATTGGCCTTCGTCCACTGGCAGCATTTGGTGTGTCAGACACAATCATTCGGTACAACCACCCTTCTTCTTTTCTTCTCTTTGCCTCTCGGCTCCAAAGACCTTCTGGGCCAGTGAGTTTCTCGCCACCGACACCAGGATTGGGCTTAGACAGGCAAAGCCAGCCACCCACTCCCAGGTACCCCTGTCCGCCAACGACGTGACGCGGTAGCGGCCAAGGCTTGGTCGGGTTCCCCTAGGAAACCCTGAGTGGAAGATTCCCAGCCGGAGAGCCACCTTTCCCAGCTAGGCTCCTCCTGCTGCCGTACTTGTTCTCTTTTCCAAAAAAGACCCCACCAAACAAGAACGCCTAGCCGCTCTCCTTCTCTCCTCTCCACCACTTGGGCTTGGTGCTCCCCTCACCATTCAGTTCTTGGTTTATCTCGCCCCATTCTCCCCCTTGTTTTCTTCTTTCTCATCTCTTCATTATCTCTTCGTCGACGTCCCTCCCAACCCTCATCGTCGCCCCGGCATCTCTCTGTTTTCTAAAAAACACCATCTCCACGCCGCCGCCGTCACCCGTGATCAAGATGGCTTCCAGACCCGGACGTTCAGCTCAGCCCCCGCCGGCTTCGTCGAATCGACAAAACGAGTATTTCGTACCTAGAGATGGCATAGATCGTGAAGTAATAACAGCCGACATCTGTCGCTATCTTGGAAACGATGCACTCGTCCGGCCCGGCGTCTACGAGGTACTTTCTCCTCGTGCTCCGCCATCCCTTGTTCCAATTGCTGATATGGGTTGCTGCACAGAGCCCGCAAACTGGCCAAGTCGTCCAAGGCTACTTCATCACAGCCTACAGAAACCTAACCACAGTAAGACTCACCACCACCAACAACAACACCCAAGCCATGAGGCCAACCTGCTGACTCGATGGTTTTCGCAGGCAATGATCGAAGATCTGAAAGCAGATTCTGCGCGATGGGACCAAGAGAGGCGGCAGCAAACTGCGCGCAACCCTGTCGGAGGTACTATCGCCTCAGCTGGCGTCTACGTGCAGAAATCTAACTCCCCGTAGTCCAATACCGCAATTCGGACACGCACCAATCCCGTCAGTATTACGGTCCTACTGAAGGTGCCAACCAATATTCGGATGCCTCGCGTGATAACTATGATGCTGGCGCTCCCAGATACCCAGGGACTGGTTCCGCAGGCTACAATGGTGCTTCGTCAAATTCCGGATACCCAGGCTCATCTCCTTACGCAGGTCAAAGCGGTGGGTATGGCCAACAGGCTTATACCACAGGCCAGCCCCAGTTTGCCCAGTCGCCCCAAGACTCGTACCCGAGTGGTGCCTCCATATCCGGGTCAGGATTTACCCAAGCCCCCTCGGGAGGAAGGCCATACGAGGTAGTTGGCGCACACCGAACCGTCGCGCCGGGCAGTGGCGACTATGGTGCCAATGTTGCGTACACAACCGGTCCCCGGGGAGAGCCCGTCCCTGCCACAACCATGGTTCAGGGTAGACCAGTCTATGTAACTTCAGGACCGCCTGGTCAGCCTGGTTTCACTACTAGCTCTGGTGCTTACTACTCACAAAACCCGGCGCCAACCCCGGCAGGGTTCTCGGCGGCCCAGCCGGTCGACTCGTTTTATGGGCGCGGTACGTACATGAGACGTCCAAAGATTGGTTCACAGTGATTTCTGATTCTTATAGCATCGCCAGCAGGCGCAGGAGCTTTCGCATCAACGCACGACTCACAGTATGAGAACGCCCCTCCCCCTCGCAACTCGGCGCAACCTCCCAGTACCCAGGCGCCCAGCAGTGGATCGTCTTCGCGCCACAACCGGGACAACCGTGACAGCGTTGACCGACACACGGATTCTAGGCATCGCAGCCATCGCAGCGGTCGATGAGCGACACCATCTGGAGAATTCCCAGCCCTGGATTGGCAAGAGTAACTTCTTGCACATTATACTTTAATGACTGTTCCTTTCCACTGCCAGAGGATTTTTGGAGCCCAGCTGCCCCCCACCGGCATTGCCTTCAGGATTGATCATCTTTGCGAGGTTCGCATTGCTGCCAAGGGTTGCAAGTTTGCGCCCTTTGATACCCAAAGGTTCACACCTTTATTTCCCTGGATCATCCACGTTTCTCTCCCGGATATGGACTTTTCACACATTATGTGGCGCGCTCGCATGCGACCACCCGATATGGCGATGGCGCACTTCGGGGTCTTTACGATTGCATACGGACGATTCAGACCCGTGGATGACTATTTCCTGTTTCTTTTTTTTGCACGTTTTTGTTACAAAACTGGCCATTTTTACGTTATACCAGACCTGGGAATCGGGAGGCGAAAAGAGAACCTCATGACGGAGCAATGACTTACTTTCATCTGAAGAACCATCCCTTGCCAACTTGCTGTCCGGATCCTGCCGAATCGCGGAGGCTTTTTGCGTTGCTTTCTGTATCTTCCGGTTCATGGATTCCACTGTCAACGGCGCACTAGGCGAATGGTGAGACACAGAACTCTTGTTTTTGGTTGACTAATAGATAGGGCTTCGGATTCGGACAGCAAGGTGAGCACTGGGCACAGTGTATATATATGACAACCTCTCGTGAAGGATTTCCCAAGAACGCCGCTCTTCTATCCTGGCAAACCCTGGATCATTTGACTTGTTTCAGGATGATACTAACTTGCAGCAAAGACTACATCTCAACGCCAGCTCTGGATTTCCATGGACTCTACTCCCGGATGACATTTGAGGACTCCCTTCACCGGATACCAGAGGACTTTGGCCAGGAGGCCAGGAACACACCCCCAACCTTGGGAGACAGGAACCACCGGATCACATGCCATTGGGATTGCTCAAAAGCACACCATCAAGGACCTTGAAAGCACATATCCTGTGCGAACCTGCGGAATTCTACCGCCTGGACTCGGATTGGACCTTGAGCCCCTACAAGGTCGGAAGAAAGTCAAAACAATCAACTCGAACTCGAGTGTCGGTAAGAGTCCACCCTCCCAATCACTGCACGTCTATGTAAACCGAGATCAGCGACGCCGACTCGCCATCTCACAGCCCATATATCACGGAGACCGTTTCTTTCAGTTTCATGCCATCTACATTGGACGTCGATTTCCACTTTACGGTTTGCAGACATTTCCCAAAAGGATCCAGCATGTTGGCCATATGCTCCAGGACAAGCAACATCAATATCGGACTCTGTCCCGGGAAGGTTGAATACACGACTCAGAGGTTCAATAGTTTGGCCCAAATGGTTACCTGGAACATCACCATGGAGAACTCGTTGGAAAGTTGCCATTTCACATCGCCAATCAGCCGGATTTACGACTACAACCACTATTACTTCAAAAACCATGCCACATCAATGGACAAGTCCCCTTGGATTTCAACAACACCGTCTTTCCACTGGTACTGGCCATTATACATTGGATACGCGAATTTGCCTTGCTGCTGTTTCTTCCGCCATTGGGACTTCTTCCGGACTTCCGTGGACTATCATTCAATTCCTCCAGGACATCAATTCAGCCGGACACAAACATTGTTGCTATTGTCAGTAGCTGTCTTGCTCATGTCTCTCTATTTTGCTTCCACGGACTTACTTCAGGATAACCTACGCCGACAAGGTGATATCAGCTGACTCGAATAGGCGAGGGTTTTCTTTTCTTGTTTGGTTTAGCACCGCCCGAGGGTGTGGGATCCTGGATGCTTGTGGCCGATCGATGCCTGGTCGTGCCGGTGTTTTTTCTCGGGAATTGGGTGCTGGAGCATCCATATCGCTGCTGCTATTGATTTGGGATGGCATGGCACGCGTGTTTGGCTTGGACATTGAGACTCATGTAATGAATGTTTTGGGTTATCGTCTGGATTGGGCGTTTGGGCATTGGGTATACGGATGGGACAGTAGGAGCAGATGTTCTAGGAATGCAAATTACTGGGTGTCCCTTACGAGAACCACTGTGTGTCACTTGGATGGCGCATTTCAGCTTGAAGACGGATAATTGATATCTGTATTGAAGCAGCTACATCTTGAGTAAAGCTGCACGCTCTATCTGCCTCGGCCAATCATCACAGGTCCAACTTGTTGAAGACCAAGGTTATGACACTGAAATGAACGATGCCTCAATACGAGAACGATTGCGACTCATGTTACTATAGCCTCCAAACACAGAAACAGGTACATCTCGTGCATGGAGCTGCACGTTCTCTGGCATTCATCAATGCTCGCTAGAGTCGAACCAATTTTTGGAGATGCGACCACAATCTAATCACACTGCATTGCGTAACATGGGAGACATGGTGGCGCCCGAGTACCTGACAATCAAGAGGTTGCATTGTATGCTTCGAATTTGCAGATCCGATCATCAACAAACAGCTCGGCGGCGGCAGCAGCAGCAGCAGCAGCAGTAAAATGCGCTTCGGGCGGTCCGAGGGATTGGTAATTGGCACCACGTCCATTAATTTCTTGTGAAGAAACATGGGTAAAAGTGTATTCTCGTAACTTACACTTTGGGGCTTGTCATCAATGCAGGCTGACGGAGGTTGCCATGCATATAAGGCGTCAAGGTTCATGTTGACAGCGCAGTTAGGATCAACTCAATTATCAAGGCAAGCACGGTCAGGCTTCATGTTAGGATGGAGAGCTTTTTCTTAAGCGGAATCGGCAGAAGGCCTGCCAGGCACGTCGGTATTTCGGTCGTAAATGCCCCTTGCCGAGAAGTTGACGCCGCACGCACGCTCGCGACAAGGAATAGACCGGTTAGGCAGGGTACACCAACATGGAAGAACTCGTGCGTGTTTTTTCGACAACAACAAACATGGCGGCCGCTCAAGTAAGCAAAGGCCGTTCAGAAACTGCCAGCTGATCTGTCTGCCTACTGCTGCCGTCATCTACCATGGTCCAAGGCATCCAATAACTGCATTACGCATACTGCGAGGGACGAGTTTATCGTGAGGATTTTGTGGGGAGCAAAATAAGATCAGACGCCGCACCCGTCCTGTCCTGTCCTGTCCTGTCCGTCCGTCCGCTGCCGTCACCGCCTTGCCATGGATTTGCCAAACTTGGAGGGGTAATCCATCCATTGTATGTCATGTCATAATGGATGTCATTCCACAGGACAAAGACAAATGCGGCCGTGCTCTCGTCCCTCCCCCTGGCTTCGGATAGATCAATCTGTTTTTTTTTTTTCTAAATCGGGCGGAACCTGCGATTCGGAAACATGTATCCCGACTGTCCTCATTTACACAGCAAGGCACATTATGCATGTGATTTGAGTGCATAGTAAAAGGGACATTACGATAAAAATTCGAACCGAGGCGTTGCAGGTATGATCCCACGACGCCGACCGAGGAAAAAAACAGAAACGACCCCTCGATGACGGACGGCTAATGCCCAAGCGTAAGGGTTCCCAACCGGGTTGGCAGGGGTTGCTCGCTGGGTGGGAAGGGTGGAAGTACATCCCAAGTACCTGCGCAGTACCTGATTCACTGAGGTCCAGTCTGGTCCTGGTCACTGCTAACGGAAAAGCAAACCACACCACTTCATCTCGAACTGATTTGCGATAGATCGATCCTATCTTCTGCAGAACGCAATTTCGTCCTCGCCAACAGCCGCCCGTCAGGAGTCGATCCAAAAAGGAAAAGGCACATGCTGCCCTTCTATCATTGCCCTTCTGATTGATGGCTACCTCCTCGATCAGATAAATCCATTCCGATTTGAAGTGCACTCCCGCAAGGGCTGTCTTCAATTGACCACTGATGGAGGGGGTTTCCACTCAGCTGTTTGAGCCCCATCTTTTCTCTGCCTTATCGTCAAATCCTAGGCCGCGGATCTTTGGCCAGGAAGTCCCTGATTTTGCCCAAAGAATCCTATCTGGTAACATGAAGATTTTGCCTGCCCACACACACATATGTTATGCGCACACACACATTCGAGGCCAACTAGAATTTCAACAGAAAATCAAGAGTTACTAGAAACTTGCTGTTGATACTTCCTCGGAAAATCGCATCCAGAAAATATTTCCAACATGCTGGTGTAAAATCGAGCTCAAGTTGTTCGTGGTTGAAAATGGGGATAAGTATGCAATGTGGTATGGAAGGGTTACAGCGTGCCTAGACAAAAACCACCAAAATAGCAATTACCCCGGTTTGTTTCCAATTGGAACATTTTACCCATCTGGTCTTGTTGAGCCGCCGCTGGCCCTCCGTCTCTCTCCCTCTCTCAACTTTTGGCACCACTTGCTTGCGCTGCATCCGGTTGGCTGTTACGCTGAAATGAATCGATTATGCCTAGGCTGCACCTAACGCCTGACACATCTCCTAACCTGTTCCAATAATGCCCTGATTCACAGGCCTAGCGATCGAATTACCCAGACCATCCTCCCCTAGATCTGCTAGTGTAATTGCGAAGTCCAGCGCCAGGGTCCCGTCCGGCCCAGGAAAGGTCTTTGCTGCATGCCCGCCAAAGCCTGCACGGGATCGAGGGAGAGAGAAGTCGACCTTGCTATTGAAATGAGTTGGTAAGCGAGGGAGTGTAGTGTGGCCTGTCTGCTTTCTCCTGTGTCTCCTGTCACCTACCTGGAAGCCAAGCAAAGCCACCTTGGGCAGAAAACAGACACAGAGAAACATGAGATAGAATAGAAATCATTAGGTTATGTACTTGCCAGGTAGACTTGGCTTTCGGACGTGCACCTACCTACCTGAGTCCCTCCCCCAGCGGCCAGCAGCCCAGCAGCCAGTCCACAGTCCACTCATCTGGCCTGTCTTTGCCTGCCTGCACGCCTGCCCACCTACCCACTGACCTAACCTACCTACCGACACACCTCACACCTCACACACCTCTTCTGTGCGTGCGTGCGTGCCTCTCTGCAACTACGCCGCTTGCTTGCTGCCCCGCCATTCTACTACTTACGACCTGTTGTGCGAGTGGCAGAAAAAAAAACAATTCCCATTCCCAACTGCTTGCTTGCTGTCAACGGCGACGCTCGCACTACGTTATCGTTGTTGACGCTGGCGGCATCTTCTATTTGAAATCGTTTTGGGTCCAATTACCAAATATTCCTTTCTCAATTTCCTTCGTCTCGTATATCTAACGACACCGCCCTGCATTCGTCCCTCCCCTCGACAAAAAGCCCCCTCCTTAGGGTTAGGCCGCCACCATGAATGTCGAAGCCATCAGGAGTCGCGTAGTCGCGACTCTGTCCGCCGATGCCAATGTCCGAAGAGCTGGCGAACTCGAGCTGAAGGCCGCCGAGTCCCACCCCGGCTTTACCGATGTTCTGCTCGACATCCTGACCAACGAGCCCGATGAGTCGATCCGCCTCTCCACCGTCATCTACCTCAAGAACCGAACGAATCGCGGCTGGGCAAAGTCGGACCACTACCCCGACGAGGTTGTCCTGGACGAGGACGAGAAGGCCAGGTTCCGGGACCGCATACTGCCCATCCTGGCCTCCAGCCAGGGCAGCATCCGACAACAGCTGCTCCAGACCATCCAGCGCATCCTCCACTTCGACTTCCCGGGCAAATGGCCCAACTTCATGGATGTTACACTGCGCTTGCTACACGCTAACGATGCTCTCTCCGTCCTCGCTGGCCTGCAATGTCTCCTCGTCACCTGCCGTGCCTACCGCTTCAAGGGCAGCCAGGAGGGCAGCCGCGCCGAATTCGACAAGATCATCGAGGCGAGCTTCCCCCGCCTGCTCGAGATCTGCAATGAATTGGTGAACCAGGAGAGCAACGAGGCTGGTGAGATGCTTCACATTGCTCTCAAGGCTTACAAGCACGCCACCTGGGTAAGCAGCTACCCCGTGATACCTGATTTGGTGCTAATCCGCGGAACCAGCTCGAGCTATCCAGCTTCCTCAAGCAGCAGCCCGTCAACATTGGCTGGTGCACCGTTTTCCTCCACACCGTTTCCAAGACGATTCCCGCCGCGGCCATGCCCGAGGATCTCGACGACAGAGAGCGCCACCATTGGTGGAAGGCGAAGAAGTGGGCTTATTTCAACCTGAACAGGCTGTTCATCCGACACGGCAACCCCTCGGCCGTCACTGCCAGTGGCGACGATGTGAAGGCTTTTGCCAAGGACTTCATCGTGACCGTCGCTCCCGAAATCCTGAAGCACTACCTTCAGGAGATCGAGAAATGGGTCTCGAAGACGGCCTGGCTCAGCAAGCCGTGCTTGTCCTATACGCTAGTCTTCCTCGACGAGTGCTGCCGGCCCAAGGAGATGTGGCCGCACCTGAGCGCCCACCTGACCAACCTCGTCACCCATCTGGTTTTCCCCGTGCTGTGCTTGAGTGCCGAGGACGTCGAGAAGTTCGAGGACGAGCCCGAGGAATATCTTCACCGAAAACTGAGTTTCTACGAGGAGGTGTCCTCGCCCGATGTGGCGGCTACAAATTTCTTGGTAACCCTTACCAAGGTCAGGCGAAAGCAGACGTTCGACCTGTTGTCCTTCATCAACAGCGTCGTCAGCACTTACGAAACCGCGCCTGATGACAAGAAAGATCATATTGGCAAGGAGGGTGCTTTGCGCATGATCGGCACGCTGGCCCCTGTTCTTCTCGGAAAGAAGAGCCCTATCGCCGACCAGATAGAGTACTTCCTGGTTCGCTACGTCTTCCCCGATTTCAAGAGTCCCATGGGCTACTTGCGTGCGCGAGCTTGCGACACGATCGAGAAGTTCGAGCAGCTCAACTTCAAGGACCAGAACAACCTGATTGTCATCTACCGCCACATCCTGGATTGTATGGCCGACACTGATCTCCCGGTTCGTGTCACTGCCGCGCTGGCCCTGCAGCCCCTGATCCGACACGACGCTATCCGCGTTAGCATGCAGCAGAGCATTCCGACCATCATGCAGCAACTGCTCAAGTTGGCCAACGAGTGTGATATTGACGCCCTCGCCAACGTGATGGAGGACTTTGTCGAGGTTTTCGCAACTGAGCTGACGCCTTTTGCTGTGGCTCTCAGCGAGCAGCTGCGGGACACCTATCTGCGTATCGTTCAGGAGCTGTTGGAGAAGCAAAACTCGCGCGATGATGACGGCGAGTACGGTGACTACTTGGATGACAAGAGCATAACAGCCCTTGGTGTCCTGCAGACCATTGGTACACTTATCCTCACGTTGGAGAGCACACCCGATGTTCTCCTTCACATCGAAGCCGTCTTAATGCCAGTTATCCAGGTTACTCTCGAGAACAAACTTTACGGTACGTTATGCCAAGCGTGAGTGGAGGGTATCTCTGCAACTCTAACAATTGTAAGAAACAGATCTTTACAACGAAGTCTTTGAGATTATCGACAGCTGTACATTCGCCGCCAAGAGCATCTCGCCCACCATGTGGCAAGCATTCGAGCTCATTCACAACACCTTCAAGTCCGGAGCAGAACTTTACCTTGAGGACATGCTGCCCGCCCTCGACAACTTTGTTCAGTACGGCGCCGGCCAGCTTACGCAGAAGCCCGAATACGTCCAAGCGCTCTACGGAATGGTCAACGACATGTTCTCTGACCAGAAAGTCGGTGGCGTGGATAGAATCTGTGCTTGCAAGCTCGCGGAGGCCATGATGCTGAGCCTGCGTGGTCACATTGATCAGTGCGTTACGGGCTTCATCTCGATGGCCATGACAGTGCTTAGCAGCCACGATGTCAAAGTCAAGAGCTACAAGATCCATCTGATGGAGATGGTTATCAACGCCATTTACTACAACCCCCTGCTGACCATAGCGGTGTTGGAACAGAAGGGATGGACCAACAAATTCTTCAGCTTGTGGTTCGGCAACATGGACTCGTTCACGCGCGTTCACGACAAGAAGCTTTGCATCGTGGCCATCGTGTCTCTGCTCAGCCTGCCGGCTGACCAGGTTCCTCAGAGTGTCTGTGTTGGCTGGCCGAGACTCCTCCAGGGCATCACCATTCTCTTCAGGACTCTGCCAAATGCCCAGAAGAACCGTGAACAGGCCCTCAAAGACGACTTCACATTCGACGCTGGGAGCTACGACTACGAGGACGAGGACGAGTGGGCCGAGGACGACACCAACTGGCAGGTCGAGGAGCCCGAAGAAAACAGCGAGGGCAAGGATGAGAGTACGGCTTACCTGGAGTTCCTGAATGAGGAAGCAGCCAAGTTCAGCCGACTCGAGAACCAGTACAAGGAAGCAGACGACAGCGAGGACGAGCTTGGTGAGGACAGTGTCTTGTTGGAGTCGCCTCTTGACAAGATCGATCCATATCAGCTGTTCCGTGTGGCTTTCATGAGTGAGTGCATCACAGAAACCCCTTCGCTCAAGAGAACGTATCACTAATATATGTGGCGGTAGAAATGCAACAAGAACAGCCGCAGCTGTACAGCACAGTGACGCAGCCCCTGTCAGCGGAAGAGCAGGCGGTCATTACAGGCGCGATCAACCAGGCAGAAGCCCATGCCCAGATGGCGTTACAGATGGCCGAAGCCAACGCGGCTCAATTGGCCGCACAAGCATCGGGCGCAGTTGGTCAGCAGTCACCTAACGGAGGTATCAACCCTAGCTAGAACCCGGTCCGTTCAGGTCATCTGTTGGGAGATCCAACCCTAGATGTTGGCTGCGAATATTACATCACCCCCTTCAAGCGACGGCGGCTTGTGGTGCCGATATAGCACAGGTTTATGGCCGAGGAACGCCGAAAATGGGCTTGACTGGCTTATTGTGGCTAACCATATCAGTCAGGCTGATGTCGTTTTGTGTTAGCGTATGTAGTCCGTTCGTTGCCCTGCAACGATAAAGCGTTGGCCGGGCGGGAGGGTTAGGTGTAGTCGAGAGAAGAGCGATGGTCCCCCGCCACCCCGTGTTTTGGCCAGTCTTATAACCTTATACCCCCCAATGCCGAGCGCGACAAGGAAGACGTCGAGGAATTCGAGGATGGGTTTTTTATCGATGGCGGCTTTTGGGTTCCCTTCGGGTTAAGCGGTGTGTTCGTGGTCGGAAAGATTTTAGATCGTGCAAACAATATCCCACCCCCTTTTTAAGTAGTAAAATATTCATGAAGTCTTGACAAACAAAAACAAGAACCTTGGCCGTCTTTGGTCGATGGTCGTTTCGGAGGAGCTTCGTGTACAGGTGGGTCGGGTGTGAAGTCTTGACTAACGAACAAAACATTGTTCATCTTTGATCCTTGGTCGTTGGTCGTTTCGAAGATCCTTCGGTATACAGATGGGTTGACTGAAGGGCAGGTGCTGTAAAGATGTCAAGACAACGCAGTGCTTTTTTTTTTTTTTTCCAACTCTGGTTTTTCGGCAGCCACGCCCATGCTGTATCAATCGATATGACTTCGTGGTAGAAGTTCCTTTCGGCGCCATCCATCAATCACCACTTGGACGTGCCAACCTTCCACCACTCACCACTCGGGCTTGCCACCAATAACTTCACCAGCATTGATACAGCATCCACGAATCAACCCACAAACCACTGCTGCCTCCATCGCGAGACGTAAACATAGCCATCATGGATCTCGCGACCTCCCAATCCGCATCTGTTGATGCAGGATGCCCCGTCAACTCGGCGGCCTCTGTCGTCGCAAGCGGTAAGTGGAATTTGGTGTTTATCTTCTCCTCTTCCAGTGGCTGTTCCTTCCTCTTCCAGTCGCTAGTCTTTGTTCATACAGTACCTCGAGAGTCACAATTCTGGACAGTTCATTCCTAGGGAAGAAGTACTAATATTCGAGAATCGATAGGCTCGCAGGGTAGCAGCTCATCAGCCCCCGTCGTCACTCGTCCTCCTCCCCATGACCAGGTCTTCAAGACGGCCGAGCTGCGCACCATGATCTTGGATCATCTCTCGGCCAGCGACGTCGCCGCCCTGCGCCAGGCGACGCGCATCCCACTCAACAAGGAAGATGCCCGCAAGTTCTTGGATCCACTCCGTGATCTCGGCCTCCCCTTGTACGATGCCGTCGCCGAGTTCGAGAACTCTGGCGCCCGGGTCATCCTCGTGGGTAAGGGGATCCGGGTCCTTCTGGATAGCATCAGACATCCCTCCGCAGCAGGTACCGGTCCGGCTTCCATTGTGCTTGGTCTCATGTTCGAGGGTGTTACCAAAAGCCACAAAAAAGCCCTGCGCCGGTTCCTATCTCACATCCACTGTCACTTTGATATCAAGTACGACAACTTGGACAAGGAACCCAATTACTTTCCACGCTACATCGTCGGTCCGTGGCGATCAAATCACAACCTCACTCCAATTGATAACCCTCGGCTCCTCCTGCCTGTCACACCCCGTGTCTCGGTCATGCTGCCCAAGAATTTTACGCGTAACACGGCGATATTCTACCCATCCTACGTATCCGGGCTGTTCTCGTCCCTCGCGGACATCACCGTCGAGTCCCACCAAACCCGAACAGGCCTGGAGGTGGCGCGGGCGAGCTCCATGTGGCGGTCGGTTGCTCTCAACTCCGACGTCGAGGATGACACCTTCTGGCCTGATGGGATAAAGAAGCCACACGACCCGCTCTACTGCTTATCGCTGTCTTTCTCCCACCACTTCCACTACTGCAAAGCGCAGGAATTCGGCGGGGGCAGCTACTACTTTGGGCTTGGCAGCTGCCTGGCCCAGTGGTGATGGTATTATTGCGCGCACCGAGGCATGCGACAAGCACCACGATGTGTAAGATAGTCACTTCGTTCTCGGTTGGGTAGAGAGAGCGCCTTCATTCATTGCCCTGAGCGGCCAGGCCAGGCTGCAAGTTGATAGGGAGGAACAAGCAACGCATGTTCCACAAGACTTGGACTTATGCCCACATAACAAACATGATATCTTCCAGGAGATATCTTCCAGCTGTATGTAGCTTAATGAATCAGATGGAACGGCGAGATCTCGTGAATCTCGCAACAGTTCTTCTTGTCAACCCCATTCGCTCCCACTAAGAATCGTTCGTAGACGAAATGATGATGCAATACGTAGATGGTACCTATCATTGAGCTCTCTCCAAATCTGCTCTTCCAGTATCCCGGGCTGTATTCTTCGCCCACTTCATCATAAAACCGTTCTACGTACCGGCCTGGCTCATCCAGGGGTTTCGCTAACCTCTGAACCAACCAGACGTTTCAATCATTCGAGGGAACAGAAGATAACCCCGACCAAACATGGGTCTCCACACGCCGGCTCACTCCAGACAATCCGGCAATCTGGATCTATGGATACAGAATTAACTTCCGACCCGCGCCCAAGAAGCTCGACGACTGCGGCCGGAACCGCTTTCCGTCATGTCCCTCCTCTCGTGCTGACAAAGAACAAGGCGCTATGCATCATGCAACCCTACATGTGATAGCAGCATGATCCGGTTTCTCCATCGACTGGGAGGTGCGCGCAGTATCGGCTTAGGTATCCTGGAGCAAAGGGAGGAACGGTCTAGGTGTGTGGTGGTGAGTTGGCTCTTTCTCATTAATCTATCGCTTATGCCTAGCTTGGGGCCGATGGCACTCTGGCTGTAAATTGCCCAGCGAACGGCCAAATGAAGTTATATGAAAGGTTTCGTTCGTCGGCATTGAGCCCCGAGCCTCAGGCTAAAAAGGGGGCCTGGTCAGTAGCATCTGTAATGTGGAGACATCATGATCCCGGCTCAAGTTGTCCAATCCGGATGGCAGGACACGACCTGATTGGGTAGATTGGTAGATGACCCCTGTAGAGCACCAGAAACTCGTTCTTGCAATCTAGGCGTGGCAAAGCCCGAATGTAGAGTGAGACTTCGGACAGGTTGGCTTGGAAGTATCGTGACCACACCAGAGCATGCTATCATCGAGACTATCAGCCGGCCTCCGATGCGAGCCAAAGGGGAAGGTCACCATTTCTGGCTGGCGAGACTCCTATACAACTCCCACTACCTAGGGGGTAGCCCAATGAAGCAATACATACTCATATTATATCAGTTCCTCGTTGACTGACAGACCTGTATGGGTACACAAGGCCCCGAGATCCCGACAAGTCCACACCCTCAGCTGGTTCTCGACTGACAACTGGGTACGGTGTGCCTTCTGGACCGTCTCTCCGACCACATTCTACCGGAGGCTCACTGTCTACCAAGACGAACGGGTAGCAATGGGTCTCAAGGAAACCAGGTTCCAGACCCAGGTCTAAAATTAGGACTCGCTTCTGGGCGTGTAGATTGGTTGACTGGCTGATATATACTAACCCGTGGTTGGGAAAACCGGAAACTGGGGACGGCATCCCGTGCCTAGAAATGAGACTGATAAGCTTAACGCTCGAGAGTGTTCCTGAGTATGTATGTCAATCGCAGGGGACGGGAACTCGATGCAAAGTCTCGCTCGCTAAGTCTGCAGAAGCGAGCCCAGGCATGTGGCTATATCCGGACAACCTTACGACGACCGAAGATGCGCTCTGACTTGTATATAAAGATTGGGATTCGCTGGCCTGGTGTTCCTCGAATGCCGACGCATCAGTCAGTACTGGTCATCCCCGTTCATAGCTTACCTCCTCGGCTATATCCATCACGACATATCAAAAACTCCGAGGCACTTAGTCATACGAGATGAAGGCTGTTCTCATTAGTGCGCTGGCAGTCTTTGCCGGGTAAGATGACCAACAGCCCCTCGATACATATGCATGTACTGATATTCAAGCTTCAGCGTCGTGACTGCGCAAGAGGCTGCTGCTGTGACTGCTGCCGCTGTCCTCGGCGACGGTGGTGCTCTTGAGCCGGCTGCGGCCTGCCCCACCGTCACCAAATCCATCGTGGACCCAGCTTGCGCGCAGAACTGCAACAACGACTGCCGGCTAGTCACGACCGTCACCAACGGCTGCGGCTGCCCGGCCTCGATCCCGACGGCGACGCTGGTAGCGCCCTGCGGCGGCGAGTGCCCCAACGCCGGCTGCGACATCACGTACCGGACCAAGAACGAAGCCTGCGGGCCACCGCCGCGTCCCACGAAGCGCACGTCGACCAACCCGACGTCGTCGCCCGTGGTCATCACCAGCATCATCATCCTGCCGCCGCGGCCGACCAAGACGTCGCTGCCGTGCCCGACGGTGATCCGCACGACGCAGCCGGCCGACTGCACGCCGATCCGCTGCCCCATCCCGGGCTGCACCGAGCACACCAGCCTGGTGGTGCCCTGCGGCTGCGACGGGCCCAAGACCATCATCGCGGTGCAGGGGTGCCAGTCGACGTGTCCGGGCGGGTGCATCACTCGCACGACGACGGCCAGTGAGCTGTGTGCGACGTCGGCGTGATAGACGTCATGATGAGACGAGATGGGATGGGAAGATTGACTGGTTGCTTGGATTGATTGGGTTCGTTCGATCTTGATCTCAACGGCTGCGGAGGTCGAGTTACCTTCTTCGTCGTACCTACCTACTCGAAGACTTAGTTGGACTTGGAGACGGGATGATATAGTAAGTAGGACGGCGGGATGATGGGATGATGGGATGGTGGGATGGTGGGATGTGAGTGTGGGGGAAATGGGCGGCAGTCGCATTGATGTTTGACACTACATTCATTAACCCACCTTCCCTGATCTGGCGCTTATCCTGCCGTGTTTGGAGTTTGGATATGCACGCAGGCTGCACACCTGCGGGAGGTTATCTGCTATACTCTTTTGAGCATGCAAGGGCTTTTTCGTCAGGATCTCTATTTGATTTACTGACACCTTATCCCGCCCGCCATATTTCGTGAACAATGCTTTGCTGTTGCTATGATTACCACCACTGTTTCAGCTGTGTCGCCGGACCTTGGGGCGGCGCTTTGGCTTTGACTGGGCGGTCACCTGGAATGGTTGAATGGCAGCCGGCGACCTCCGCCACGCTGCACTTGGCTGCCGGCTCTCCTTCCCCCATTTCCCTCCCCCAGACAACACAACCAGACACATCTACACAAGCACACACCAACCATTGCATATCGTGATACCCACCGTCGCTTCAGACTCTCCTCTCCTGTATTTGTTATTATAATACCTAAGCGCTACCTTGCTTCTCTTCTTCTTCTTCTTCTTCTTCTTCTTCTTAACGATATCTCTTCCCTATTAACACTCCACTCTATTCGTAAGCCGAGAGCCCCTCATCAACAGCAACCATGACCACCCGCTACAGAGTCGAGTGTAGGTGCCATATCCTTCCGTCCCAATGCCAATCTCCAAACTGAATCTAACAACCCTCACCAGATGCCCTGAAGACACACAGGAGAGACCAGTTCATAGGTATTGCAGCTCCTTATTCCCGGCCTTTCTCCCTGGGACAACCCCTCATCTCCTTCGCGCAGGCGTGGGGGCTTCCTGAAGCCCAGACAAGTGATGCCCGCCAACACATCATCACCTGCCAGATACCGACCGTAAATTCTTGGAAAGCACCCAGAGCGGATCAAACCACCTCTCTCTGCAGACGTCTATACTAACCCGTCGCAGAATGGATCAAGGGTCTCCTGGCTGTGCCGTTTGTGCTCTACTCCCAGCCAACAGGCGTCTTCCAGACCGCCGGCACCAGCTTCACCCACATGTCCGAGGAGGCACACCGCCGATATGCCGAGATCATGAGAGACGTCGAGTTTATGCTGGACGACCACAGTAAGTCAGCCAGGGGGTGGCGGTTATCCCTTTTTTGGGGGGGTTATCTCATTCGATCAAGTGTTGCTAACGGGGTGTGCCAACCAAAGTCGCCCATCAAGCCGACCCAAGAGCCCTCCAATCCAAACTGAAGCTGCTCGTGCCAACCATTGGCCAATTCTTCACAAGGCTGCCGCTCGAGGCGGCCTTCAAGTACCAGGATAGGAAACGCTTCATCTCTTCGCGGCGCTTCGTGTCGCCTTCCTTCAACGATGTCCGCTTGATTCTCAACTCGGCCCAGATTATGGCGGTGACCACATACGGCACCCTGCAACTGGCCACATTCGATGGTGATGTGACCCTCTATGACGATGGCGAGTCGCTGCTGCCGGATAGCCCTGTCATCTCTCGGATGATCGATCTCATGCGGAAGAACGTCAAGATCGGCATCGTCACCGCCGCGGGCTACACAACGGCCGACAAGTACTATGCCCGCTTGCACGGACTCCTCGACACCATTGCTCAGTCCCACGACTTGACACCGCAACAGAGGCAAAACATCCTGATCATGGGCGGTGAGGCCAACTACCTGTTCGAGTTTAGTGCCAGCTCCCCGCACCTGCTCGCGCCGATCCCCCGGGACCAGTGGCTCACGCCGGAGATGGCGAGCTGGTCCGACACCAACATCGCGGCGCTCCTGGACGTGGCCGAGGCGGCCCTGCGCGACTGCATCAAGACGATGAACCTGCCGGCGACGCTGATGCGCAAGGACCGCGCCGTGGGCATCATCCCGACCTCGCCCAACAACCGGATCCCGCGCGAGTCGCTCGAGGAAACGGTGCTGGTGGTCCAGAAGATCCTGGAGATGAGCGTGGGCGGGCGGGGGTTCGACAACAACGTGGTGCCCTTCTGCGCCTTCAACGGCGGGCGCGACGTGTTCGTGGACATCGGCGACAAGAGCTGGGGCGTCAACGTGTGCCAGAAGTGGTTCGGCGGCGGCAGCGGGCAGATGATCAAAGGGGAGAACACGCTGCACGTGGGCGACCAGTTCCTCAGCGCGGGCTCCAACGACTTCAAGGCGCGCAGCGTGGGCACGACGGCGTGGATCGCGAGTCCGGCGGAGACGGTCGAGTTGCTGGATGAGTTGGCGGATTTGATGGGGAAGAAACTTAGTTGAGAGCAGATTACTACCGACTATGTACACTCATATCCAAGAATGTTATCTCGCGAAATATATGTTACATATGGTTATGTACAAGTTCAATGGTGTATCATGCTCAGAACTAGCTTCTATGCCGAGTATGCCAGGTATGGGAGGTATGTGCTCATTGCTGCTTGCCAGATCACGGTCAAATCTGCCTATGGCCGTTGTATCACTAGGTTGGTTCTGTGGTCTAAATCAGGGCAGCAGCGTTGGTGATCATGTGTTTGAGATCTCGAACGGAGAGCTATGAGCTTAGGGGTTGGTGTGTAATGAGTTCTCCGGGGAGCACGCGGGTTAAGAAGTATCTGGTAATGCCAAACCATGAGGAAGACGCGTGCTACTTACCCAACAGTAAAAACGCGCTGGCGGACACATCCTCCTGACAGACGTAAGTGGCAACCACTGGTTGAAGATGACAAGATGTACAGTATATACGCATACATCAGTCAATGGCAAGGGATCCCGTCAAGAGAGCCCTGTGAATGAGAAACCCGTTCGGGAATTTCTTGTTCGCTTTATGGATAGCCCCGATTGGGATATAATGGGATGCCACGCCGAACGAGCAATGGGCCTTCGTAGCAGCAAGCCAATAAGGGCGCTACCGATCCCAGACCCAACTTTTGCTTACTCTTCCTTTCCCTCTCTGATCTCGGCTGAGTCGCTCTGATGCCCAACCTGGGAGCCGACGTTCTGGTGCTGTCTGTCCGCCATGCCCTAAGAAGCGGGACGGACACATGGCGCGCGTTTCCAGGGGAGAGAAGAAGCAGGGCCGCATGGATCACAGCCCTTGCGGTGTTCAATGGCCTGTCTGGAGGAAGAAGACAGGCTCATCCATGGCGGGAAGTACCGAACGGGTGCCCTGGTCGAACGAAGTTCATGGAAGCTGACGTTACTGAGCTCTTTCAGTCGCAGGCACTCTCTACACGATGGCCGTGTGTGCACCATGGTAGTGAACATAGCCATTATCGAGCACGATTGTTACGTGTCCACGCGATATGCGAAGTCATGGCCATGATGCAAAGTAAGAAGCACATCAGCCATTGCACACACCGTAAAAGGTGAAGTTCATACTTGGTTTGATCTTCGCCCGTGGCGGGAGGGTCAGGGGTCTGCACTGGTCGACTTCCTTACAATCTACAGTGAGTGACTCGGCTGTAGCCTCGGGGTTTACCCGTGGTAGTTTGGGACGATTGACCAGTGGCTGGCGACGAATTCCCGGAGCATGACTGTCAATGAGTGATATCAGTGACAGACGATTATAACTCAAGACGATAGGGGGGGCATGCCATAAATGCCGGTCAGCACATGTAACTTCGTTATGTCTCTCAGCCTCAGTATACAGATAGTAATGAAACAAAGGGGGGCGTGTCCAGCCAAAGGTACATATTTGTACTTCATACGTATCCGAGATAAGGCATTTCTAGCACCCATTACAACAAGGCTGCCAAAATTGGCCATGACTTTTTCGAGGCCCTGGCATTAGTAACTGCCGATCACATTCCTCAACCCTGAGCCTCGCGATTACTCGAGCAGTGCATGATCGGCAGTGCTTGCGAACTTCAAATGCCACGGACCGGTCTATCAAGACAGGCTATTCTACTTTCAGCTCAAATGAGGGAGAAGGCTACATACAGTTACGCCTCATTATACAGACGCCCCCATATACTATACCCGACCTGAGTGCGGCAATGCTGACCATGCAGCACAGTAAGACATACCCGAAGGAGCCGGCAGGCGCTCGTGCATTCGGCGTACTCTCCTTCTCTGGTCCTCGGTATCGGAAGACGGCCAACAGGACATCATTCTGCGCCTATCAGCTCCCAAGGAGACTTTCTTTGCCTTGAAAGGGAAAGTACTCCCTCGAAGACTTGACGAGAAAGTACCATATTCCTCGAATCCAAGTTTACACTCTGCTGGAAGAGGGGTAATGAACCTGCCATTTGCGTGTATAGATTCGATTGTACGGATCCGATGCGGCTCTTTCCCCATGATTTGGCATGCAGCGTGACCGGTCTCGCCTCATCCAAGTCTGTCAGAACCGACAAGGGCACCACCGATACTTAGGCATGGCCGGAGCCTACCAGTAATTGCATAATAAGCAGCGACGGCCCAGGCTGCAGCCCTTTCAATAAGACGGCACGGAGCTCGCCCCTATTTGTCGATATCCCGTGACGATGGTCTCGTCGAGTGCACAGTGTGTTGTCCTTGGGCCAGCCCGCGATCCCATCCATCCCTTGCGTGGGTTCTGGCAGCCCAGCCCACCACGTCACATCGCTGACGCATACAAGCTTTTGATACTCGGTGGCGGCATTGGCATCTGTGAGGCATCCAGGGTCGAGCTGCGGGCTCCCTTCAGCCCGGCTCCTTGGCAAGCCAAAGTGACGTCTCGTCTGCCCGCGCATGCACGGCCCATTTACCAAGTCGAAACCGGTCAGCGTAGAGGTGGCTGTCGTCGAAGAGCAATACTGTGTAGAGCATATACATGACGAGATTAATAGGGGGATAGATCACATAAAGCGTTGACCACGGTGGATGAGAACGGAATGACATAGAAATGAATACCTAGGCATAGCAGTGCCTCTACTCAGTAGCGCCAGGTATTCACTAAATCACCCCTTGCTAGCTATTGGCTCTCCTTTTGGGTTGGACAATGCACCAGGAAAAGTAGCTGTATATGCCGAACCTTCTAGGGTAAGAGAGTGATACTCCCAATACAGAAATCCTGCCTGGGTAGCCTATGGGTGTTCATCACTTGGCTGGTGGCCGGTCTGGCTAGTGGATACATTGCCTTGCATATTCCGAAGCTGCGCCCCGGACTGAAATCCCGTCGCCCTCATGGCGAGTGAGTGGTGGGATTTGATGTAGCCGGTCTTGCCGCAGCACGCATCCTCCGTATCACACAGTAAGGCGCCGAGTTAACGGATACGGCGGTATGCAGTGCTGGCGGCGATTCATGCGGCCGAAGGACTCTCACGCCTTTACAGATCACGGAGGCAGGCAGTCCCGGCTGCGAAACAAGAGATCCCGAGATCATCTCCCACAAACCTGCGGCAGCAAACTGGACTTGCCGGATTGGCTGCGGTCTGGCCGTCAAGCGCCTTGGTGGGCGGTAGATTCATACCGATCTGGAAGGAGGACAGGCTGCGTAATCTGCAAGCAGGCCCGGCTGCTGCTGTTCCTCCTTGCTCAAATCTCTGCTGGGCAGCGACGGATGCCAAATGCGCATTTTGCGTAACGGCATCATGGGGTAGATGCCAAGAAATGAACACGTCGCCCGCGCGGTGCGGAAAGTGTAAAAGCCCTGCAAATGAACCATCCACCGTATTGTCGTGCGCTTTCGTATCGTAAATCCCATGGCATTCTCGACCCCCAAAAAAGTCCGTCGTCCCTCCGCTCCCCTGTCGAAACAGCTGCCGCATCTATTCTTGTCGCCGATCGCTGCGCACAAAGGGAGCGCGCAGGTAGGTAAGTGTAAGGAATTCGTCATGCGCCTGCGGTTTGCCCAGGCAGTGCTTGGCGATGTTTCTTGCCGCGAAGCCAAGGCGCACATCATTGCTTCTGTACGAGTCTTGGCAGAATGTGTTTCGAGTCCCGAGGAATCGAGTGGCCGCCTGGGGGAGAGGAGAGCAGGCAGGAGGGGGTGCGAGCGGCGCGGCATAGGGATGCCAAGACGGTGGGAACGAAACCAACGAAACAAGCACAAACAATACATGCGGCATGCATATACGTACCTACCTGCAATCCGCCTTCCGTCGAGGGTCGAGGTAACTCCAATGGCGAAAGACAAGACTGCCAAGGCGGCTCTACATCATGTTTGTCTTGAAGCTTCGAGGGAACGCAGGATGGAATGGAATGGATGGGCGGCCGGAATCCTGGTGTTCCGTCGATCGCCTGCATTCGTCAACCAGCGACTACTTGTTCGTCCGAGGCTTGGCAGGGACGGCAGAGCGAACTCAGGCGCCCATTCATCGAGTGCCGACGAGAAGGGACGTCTCCTTTTTTGCCAATCTTCTAACTCGATCGAGTGTAGGGGGTTAGCGTACGACGACGGCGGCGGCGACGACGTGTTCTAGAAACACCCGGCATTGCAGCCGATGGAATCATTCATGGCCGATGCTAGCAGGCTCCCTCTCTTTCTCTCTCTCTTTCTCTCTCTCTCTCTCGGCAGCTTATTATCACATACGGTTTGGTGCCACATGACATGCCAGACGGGAAAAGGGCTTCGGTGAGGTTGGAGTCGGCGGCGGCATCGAAGCTTAAAGGCAGGCCGGAAGACGGGCACAATGACTCGAGATGATGTGCTTCTCAGTCAGCCCAGCCAATCCGGCGGCATACAAAAACGCACCCATACTGCTTATTTCAATTTCACATATGCCGGGTAAGCATCGCCACACAGTAGCACACAGTAGTATAGCAATTCAGTATCTGCCGGTGGTAAGTATCGCGAGCGCGCAGAGAGCTTATTCACCGCTAGCCTGGTGCAATTGCTTTTTTTCTTCTCTTCTTCTGCGCTGTTCCTGCTCAGATGTCCAGCGGATCGCACGTACAGCAATGGCCCCGACCAATTATTTGAATACACCACCTGCTGGGCAGTTTGAAGAAGGCAGGTATTCGATACCTTAAAAGGGGGTCCACGGCCAACGACATCTTCAGCTGTCGGTCTCGGCCGACGGTTGGGTTGCTCGAGCCGCGGGTGCGTTGTCGCTGCAATGTTTCATGGGGCCCAGATGCTGATAAGATGAAGCAAACGGCTAAATTTGGACAACTCTGCCGAACACCAAATTTAACAAATTGCGCTGGCTGCTGCTGTTGCTGCTGCTTGGGCTCGCATCTGCGCGAATGGCTGCCGGTCTGGGCCCTTTGGCGACCTGGAATGAGACGAGACACATCCGCCGATCTTTGTCCTCAGCCAAGAGCCTCCAATTAGGCTCGCTGCCTCGCCAAGGCGATTTGCTGAACCGTGATTGATCCTGCCATATCGCCGTAAATGATTGCGAAATACCGTGCAACCTGCGTGTGTCGATATGGCTGATTGATAGTCGGGAGCAAGCAAGCGCACACACACACTCAGTCCTGCTCCTTTGCCAAGACGGCTAGGGACATTTCGTCCCAGTTCGTCCCTGTTCCCCCCTCTCCCCCAGAATATGCGAATGCGATCACAACATCAGCAGCAGTGCACACACACACACGTCCCAAGTCGAGTCCGGTCTAATGCAAGTGCAAGCAGCTCCCCCCCAACCTGCAGGTCACGAGACCACCTGCTGAACCACGAGGTGGACTGGAGTGAACGAGTTGGGGCAGCTGCATGTGAGAGAGAGCCACACCTCGTCGATTTTTCTTTTCGACGGGTTTGCGTGGGGGTCATCTCCATACTGAGGAAAATGGAGATTGACCGACTTGCAATCAAAAGAACGTCAACTGACTGACTGACTTGACTGATGACTGGCGCTGCCGAGAGCAGGTTGATAGAGTCAGCGGCACGGCTTACCCTTTTCGTCCAAACCGACACCCACCGGGCGAATGGAATCAACCTCTCAGCACTTGGCCTTTTCTCGACTTGTCCAGGGTCGTCATGGTCATACGAGAGGGATCACCGACAAAAACACCGCCAACCATGCTGGGGAGAGTGGTGGACAGCAATAGGACAAAGAAAAGCCACAATGGCCAAGTATGGTAACCATTGAACTGGGAAGAGTAGCTAGTAGCAATCTGACAAGTAGATTTGATCGCCTTTGATCGCCACATCTCAACTCAGGTTTCCATTCTTGTCCGGTTGGGCCACAGGAACCACAGGAACCACAGGAACCACAGGAACCACAGGAACCACAGGAACCAATGGAACCAATGGGGAAGTGCCATTCCCCGGGCATGGTAATCAAAAGCTAATACTGCCGTGTCATGCAAACCTCTAGGTTATACTATTGTATACGTACTTACATAATTGGGTCGCTTGAGTCAGGGTTCAATTGGCCTCTGAGGAAACAGACGGTCGAGCAGAGTCGCATAGGGCATGGAGATAATTGTCGGTGAGAACAATACTCTCGAAAGAGGCTCCATCATTCTTTTGGTTAGCAGCCTCACGTATAGACGCCTTGCCGGGTTGGCCACGACACCGATGCGCATGATGTTGACGTTGATGCTGATGTTGATGCGAAGGTGAATAATGAATGGAGCCGAGGTTGGCTGCCGCTGTCGCTGTCTCGCTCGCTCGTTCGCTCGGGTCCAAGTTCAATGCGCCAAACTCGGGTTATCTGATGTCAAGGTGAATGGATTGATTGGTATCCAGACGTTATCTCCAGGGTGGACTTTTGCCTACGTACAACTGGCTCGACGAGAGAGGCAGCGTGGTAGTGGCATCATGTATCATGGCCCGGTCCACAACGATCGCGAAAAGGGAGCTAGCCCGGTGCCCTGGTGCTAGTGCTGGTGCTGGTGTCGCCGTCGACATCTGCTGTTTGATTGGTATGGCTAGGAGGCCGAAATTACGCTTTCCGTCCACGAGATCGCGCGCGCCCCAGAAGAGAGCCAAGGCGCCCCAGCTCTCTCCAGCCCGCCAGATAGGCAAAATGATGCAATCGCGATGGCCGACATCATACTGCTACATTGACTGCTCAGGGTCGCCGCCCTGGGCTGCAGCGAGTTCGGAAGCCTGCCACTGCCCAGATGATGTGCACTGCCCAAAAAAAAAAAAAAAAAAAAAAAACCATACGACTCAAATCCAAGGCGCACACAGGGTCGCGCGACGTGGTATTTGATTTGACAGAGGCCGAAGGGCCGGCGTGGAAAGGCCCCAAAAGCCACCCCACCTAGCCAGCCAACTCTCCCGAATGACGCAGGACCAGGCCATCCCATCCATGCCATCTTAAGTTGACGCCCACAAGGGACTGGGCTGGCATCCCTAGCATCCACCGCATCGTCAGACGGCACCCCGTTGTTTTCCTCTTCTGGCTGCCCACTGTCCGTTGAGAAACGTCGGCAATCAGTCAACTAGGGGGTGCGAAGACGGCCCTGCTATGGCATATCAATCAGGAGCTTTAGCAAGTCCGCGGGGTATTGCGGTATCGCGGTATCGCGTCCAGCCAGCACAGCCGAGAACCAAGGAGAGGACCAAGGAGAAGCCGAATAGGATCATGTAAATTGTACGTTGGGGTATGCGAATGAGCTAATAATAACCTAAGCCGGCGCGTTCCCGTACGCACAAAGTACGATCGACGGGTTTCTTGTTTCCTGCGGTCTGCGAACACAGGTAGGCTTTGTTTCTGGGCATTAACAACATGGTATCCATTCCAGCGGCAGTGCCCTCTCTGGCCGGACATTGAGCAACCGGCATCGCACCGCAACAAACACCTTCGAAACGATTTTTCCCTTTGCACGCACACGGCAGCAAGGTCAAGGCCAAGCCCAACGCACAGATGGAAGGAAAGACAATTTCTCTCACAATATATGCAGCCTCTTGAGGCTAAGTGTGGAAATGCGTGCTCGCCAAGCCGTGTAAGTGCCCGCCAAGCACCAGTGGCTGGCAATGAAACGGCCTTGGTATCGACAATTCACAGAGGCGGACGCTCTTGGACTGCTGATTGCAATTAACAACACCTTGAACACCTTGGAGTCTTGCACTCTCTTCCGTTTGGCACCACCAACAGACCAAGCCCGGCAATTGCCAGGATCACCGTCCCGGGCATCTTGGCGCGCTCTTGACAAGAACAGGAAAGAAGTGGAAGAGTGTGTCGCCAAGGCTAGGCTGCACTGCGGGAACCGAAAATGGGATTCGTTGAGTTCAACATTGTCGTCTGATGAATCGTCCTTTTTCCAGTTTCTGCTACTGCTGCTGCTGCTGCTGCTATTGCTTGCTTCGCCCAGCCAGCTCCAGCGCGCGACCAACCGACCGCCCGTGTCCCCGTCTCGGACACGAGATTGAGTCTCCAAAATAAAGTAGGGAGGGCAGGACCGAATACTCGGCATGGATTAACCGGAACAGGGGATCGTATATTGCCCTTGTCAGCCCTTTGCTTCCGGTGCAATAGTCGCAAACTGCGCTCATTCGCCGAGGCTTGCGACGTCAATTCCGCCCTTTTCTCAGACCATAGCAACCGTTCGCGGACAAGGGCCAGCCAGACTATTCCGTACATAACCTACCTTACCTACATAAAAAAAAAAGCAGACTTATCCATCCATGACTGACTGACTGAAAATCGCTCATCGAAGCCCACTTGGAGCGTTGCGCGCACTGTATCCACTGAGCAAGCACGTCTCCATTAAAGATAGGCCTTATGGTATTTGGCACCAGAGCAATTTGCACCCTCCTCCTGAGCGTTGAGGCAAGCCAGGTATCAGTTTTTACTTCACTGCGTTTCTCTTCCTGCCCTGGAGCGAGTTAGATTCCTGCGCAGGTCTGGATGTGTTAAGTTAGTTCTGGCTCAGAAACTCTTGGCGATTCTGACTTTTTGCCAAGCAAATTTCCTCTCGCGGGGCCTATCTCGATCCCCCCAGGGAGGTGTATGTACATATGTATGCGTGTATGCCTGGCTGGGAGGGTAGGGTATGGTATGGTACGGAACAGGTGAGGTACAGTGGTAGGGTGGTAGGGTGGTAGGCGGGCAAGGAGGGCTCTTGCGGCTATGGGACCCTCTTTCATGCTGTCAGAAAATACCGCCGAAACTTTGGCCTTCTCTCTCTGGAGGAACAAAGGAAACAAAAGGAGACAAGCAACAAGGCCTGCCGGGCCCTGCCAACCAGCCAGCCCTCCGCGCCCTCGCATCGTCGAAAAATAATCTCTTGTCCCGTTGCGGCAAGTCAACCCTCGAAGCGCCCACCAGCGACTGGCCGGTGCACTTGGGGCCCCAAACTTGGCATCGCGCCCATTCGCTCCCGTCCAATCTGCACACAGTACTAGTCCGGACATTCCATAACTCTTTTTGTGTAACCTCCACATTTGGTCGTGAACCCTTACCAGTAGCAGCAGCAGAACAGCAAGGCCATCAAGGCCAGTGTACACTTGTGCGTAGGTATTCGATACTTCTTTTCCATGTCTCGCCTCGGTTCCTCCTCCTCCTCCAGCGCGTTGCGGTTCCCCCTACAGATACACTTTGGCTGCTACAGTACATACGCCTGCCTTCCCCATCTCCCATCTCCCATCTCCCATGACGTCCGGCTGGCTGGTGTGCCACGTACATACGTGACATGACATGTATCTACCATATCTGATCTCACATCCCATACCACCTCCCAGCGGCTGCTACCCCGTACTGTATCTGTAGAGTTGGATTCATCTTATTATTACATACAGACATTACATATATCTGGAAAAGTGTTTGCACACTCTAGGGTTTAACACACTAGACCCTCACGGCTTCATCTGCAGAGCCCATGTCGTATTTGCGCTGGGCACTTGGCACGCTCTCACTCCATCCCACTTACACGCATATGTAACGCTAGTCGACGTCGCCCCCGCTTCATCGAAGAAGGACCCCCAGACGAACAAGTTTAGCGCAGGTCGTCCTGCAGCTCATATTGGCATTGCTCCGAGTAATACCTACTTGCTTACCGAGTAGGTACCGTACTCGAGGGGCATACTTGAAGCTTAGTTCGCTCGATGGGGGGTGGGTAATGTGGGAAGGAGAAAGAGAGAGTCGCAGTCGAGTAGAGCAAAGTAGAGTAGGGAGGAGGAGTGTGTGTCTAGTGTGACCTCGACGGACGAGAAGGGTTTCCCTATTGCTCTGCTTTTTCTGTCTCAAGTTTATAACAGCACCGGTCCCCTCCCCTCGAGGCATATAGTCCTGGAGTTGCCTCTTATCTTGGTTCCCGAATTCTGATTCTCGATTCTGCCCGTACTGTTTCGCCTTGGCGCGAGGATCTTGGCTCCTGGGCATTATACCAAAGCAGGGCTACACAGCAGCAACCATTACCTTGTTGGTGGTCGTATATGCCCCTCCTTGCCCTCGTCTCCTGCCCCCCCCAGCACAGCACAGAGCACAGGACAGGACAGGACTGGACTCGACTTACAACCGCTTTATGTAAGAGTTAGTACCTTGCGTGCGCAACCTGCCACTATCTGACGCTGCACCGAACATTCGAAGAAGAAGAAGCCAAGAAAAGGGGCTTCGCCAGCAGCATCACCGGTTTCCGTTCCGTGTGCAATCCTGTGTATATCATTTTTCGACGATCTGCCCAGGCAGTGGTTTTTTACTTAATTACACAACTCGTCACTGCTCCTCGGCCCTCTCGACCTGGGTCATTTGACTTGGCAACGCGACTCTTCTTTTTTCTTCTCTTTTTGCTCAAAAAGGGCCTTATATCTCTCGTCCCCTTCGACCGGCCTATTATTCAAGTCTTCTCACCAGAAGCGAGACGAGTGTGCGTCTGCTGCTGCCACTACTACTACTACTACTACTACCACTTCGGCAGCCCCGAACCGAGCCTTTGGAACGAACGAGACGGACCACCGCGGATAATCCATCACCCTTGATCTACCTCCCTCTGCAAAAAAAAAGTCTCGCTGCTACCACACAATACGACTCTGCTCTTTACACCACTACTGCCCATCAGCTTGCTCCGGGTGATCCATGGTTCAGACATAAGGTTCCACGGTCTCGATCCCTCCCACCCTTTGGGCCTTACAGGGATCTCCGATTGCGACTTTTTGGTGTCTGGCTTTCGTTCGTCCGCTACCACAACAACCGCCAACTCTGTTCAGGTAGCAGCTATCTTCCAGCAGCAACTCAGATAGAGATAAATTCCGGCGTGCCTGAGTAAGAAGCAGCATTTGGGGGAATTCCCTGCTACTTCTGTCTATCAGCAACACCAAAGGCCTTCTTCATACTTCCTTCTAGTCGCCTTCCAACTAGGTATCTGCATCTTCGACTCTTTCTCTTTTCTCTTTCCCCCCCAACTCCTGCAGCAGTTGCAGCCGGCCCAATCGGACCTACCAGACGGACTTCACGATGGCCAGCCCTCGAACCATGGTGGCTGCAGCTGCCGCTCCTGCTCCTGTGCAGGACCCCTCCCACACAAGCACAAGCACAAGCACGCCAACGACTGGTGCTGGTCCTGGCACTGGTGCGAATGGGACCAGGGCCGCCCCTCCTCCGACGCCGAGAAGCCGAATCTCGTCATCATCAGCTGCCACAATAGGTATGTTCCCGATCCTCTCCCTTTCTTGTCTTTGCAATCGCATGTTTGATCTCTTGTTTCTGGGCCCCCCTTGTTGCCCTTGGTTTTGCTTATGTAGCTAGCCGGTCTAGTCTAGTTACGTAGCATGCCATGTTGTTGTATTTTTTTTCTCCTTCTCCATCATTGATAGAACGATTTCAAGTTATTAATAATGCATTGGCACCACAGACAATGACGGCCTTTTGACCCCGTCCCCCTCCAAGTCTCACTTTACCTGCGCTCCTATTCCCATCTTGCAACCACGGCAAAGCCAGAGCCACAACGCGGGATTCTCAAATAGCGGCAGCTATCCTGCGTCCAGTCTCTCTTCGTCGCCACGCCGTTACGCTACAGACCCCATTCCGGAAGAGGACGATGAAACCGAGAGCGAGTCGGCAAACGAGCCAATCACGCCTGTAAGCGGCCGAGAGTCGCGAGAATTCCAGCCCGCCCTGTTGGATCTGCCCAACAGCGACCTGCAACCGCAGCTGGAAACTGAGTTTATCGCGTCCCCGGATCTGGCCGAGGACTCTGCGACTACTCCCACTACTCCTGGTGCTACTGCAGACAGCATTTCCACCAGCACGACAGGCTTGTCGCAAAAAACCATTTTCCCGAGTGCGGCAGCCTACAGGAGACCGCCGCCCTTAGTAGTGGAAACTGCAGCAGCCCCACCACGGGCGCCACAGCACCAAGACTCAGGCAGCAGCAGCAGCAGCAGCAGCAGCAGTAGTAGTAGTGCAACCAGCGCTGGACCAGGGCAGCTGATTGGGGACCAATCGCCTAGAACCTCTAAATCCCTCACGCCCCCAGCAGCCAATAATTCCGCCTGCAGCGCCCCCAGCCCCGATCCCACCTCAAAGTTCAGCCAAGACACGCCCACCTCGACGTCACCTCCCTCGGATTATTCGCCCACCAACTCCAATCGTACATCTTCTGTCTCCCAGTACCAGTGCCAGCAGCCTTCGCTACTGCTTGAACCACAACAATCGCAACCACAATACTACTATCAGTCCGAACACCCATCTGCGACAGAGGCCTCGTCGCCGCCGCCTAGAAGACCGTCGCTGGGCAATCTCTCACTCAGAGGAGCCTCCAAGTCATTCCTTGGCGTCGGCACCAAGATGACTTCCTTGTTCCGGCGTTCCGCCTCCAATGTGACTGACGGCGCGACCATGGAGTTCCGCGAGCCTGTCTACCAGAATGCCGGTGCCGGCGGTGCCGTGCTAGACACCACCACCTCAAATACACCGGCCAAGCCCACCCCCAGCAGTAGTCGCCGCTTCTCATTCCACCCGTCGCGCCCCACGACACGCTCCAACACTCCTCCCTCGCCGCCCGAGCCCGACACCAAGGACGGATCGGTCCCTTCATCCGTCCCGTCCTCGAGCGACTTCCTGAACAACAAGAAGAAGACTCACACCGGCTTCTCTTTGCGCTCGCGGGTGAACTTTGTCGGCGGTCCTCGGAAAGAGATCCGTCGCACGCGCAGTGTCGAGCGCTCTAAGAAGAAGCAAGAACACTTGGACCTGACCCGGCAACCATGGGCTCTTCCCCCGACGCTGGCACGGGTATGAAGGCACGACGCCTGAGTCTGAGTCTTCCCGATGACTTCACCGTCGATGTCGCCGAGCTCCTCAAGGAGTTCGAGTACCAGCACAAGCTGCTCGGCCGCCATGGCAAGCATCTCGGCAAGGGCGCCACGTCCAAGGTCACATTGATGGCGCGCAAGGGCTCGCCTGGCGAAATGTTTGCCGTCAAGGAGTTCCGAAGCAAGCGCAGTGTAGAGTCGGAGAAGGACTATCAGAAGAAGATCAAGTCGGAGTTCAGCATTGCCAAGAGTCTGCACCACCCCAACATTGTCGAGACTATTCGATTGTGCACCGATCACGGTCGCTGGAATCACGTCATGGAGTACTGTTCCGAGGGCGACTTGTTCAGTCTTGTCTCTAAGGGCTACCTGACGCAAGAAGGGCGCGAGGTGGATCGCCATTGCTTGTTCAAGCAGGTGTGCCAGGGCATTCACTACCTGCACTCGAACGGCATTGCCCACCGCGACATCAAGCTCGAGAACCTCTTGATCACCAAGGACAGCAAGCTGAAGATTACCGACTTTGGTGTTTCCGAGGTCTTTTCAGGGATCCATCCCGGTCTGAGGGAAGCTGGCGGACAATGCGGCCAAGGCATGAACGGCGAGATTCGGCTCTGCAAGCCTGGCATCTGCGGCAGTCTTCCTTACATCGCGCCCGAGGTGCTCAGCAAGCAAAAGGACTACGATCCGCGCCCGTTGGATGTTTGGAGTTCTGCTATTGTCATGATCTACCTCGTCTTCGGCGCCAACATCTGGGAGAAGGCCGAGTGGCAGAATGACAGCAAGTCGGCAGGCATGTACAACAAGCTTGTTCTCGCATACGAACGGTACAACGCCAGGGTAGCCAGGGACCCCGAGGCCGCCAAGGACTCCCTGCCCCACGTCGACGCCTTCGACATCTGCGTCAAGCCTCTGGCCCTTCGACGTCTGTTGCTGAAGATGCTCAACCCGGACCCGGCGAAGCGCTTAACCATGGCTGAAGTGGTCACTACTCGCTGGTTCAAGACGATTGAGTGTTGCCAGATGGACACCTACGATGACCCGATTAAATTCATCGATGCTTCCAAGAAGAACGCCACGATCAGCTCGGCCGGCAAGATCTACTGCCACAACCACCTGCCTCCGCAGAACCACGGTCACGGACTTCCTCCGATGCCAGGCAAGGCAGGATACTAGAGGAGACTGAGTCTGGCGGATCGCGGCATTTTGCATTTTCTTCCCCTTCCCTCGTTTCGCCAAGAAGGCCCACGATAAGTTGGTGTGGGACTTCGAGGCAATGTCCATTCCCTCTTAAGACAATCGGCATAGAGGCGGCGTTACGGTATTCACAACTGCATGACAAGGAGAGGGTTTTTCTGAGATTTCTGGGGTGTTTTTTACTTTGTTTGGTCTTCATTATAGAACCGGCGTGTTCAGGGCTTTTTTCTCCTATACCCCCCCCCCCCCATCGACTTTCTAGTGTTGAAGAAGATTGCGAAGGGTCGTACAAAAGATCTTTTCCCTTCCGACCGCGTACATAATTCTTTTCCCCCCTATTTTCTCACCAGAGTGGTCGTCTGCACTGCTGTCTAGGGGCGAACACACACACACACACACACACAACTGAGATGCATTGCTGCGATGCATGCATTCGCCCACTGTCATTTATGTTTGACATGAAGGCGCGGAGAGGAGTAGTAGAGGCACATGGGGATACAGGCAAAAAAGACGGATGCACAGCAGCAAGCAAGCAAAAGAATTTTACGGTCGTCGGTTACTACAGAACTACTTTTGGTTGGCAGCTTGTTCCTCCGGCATTCACGCGCATTGTGCGGAGGATACTCGGACTTGATTTTTAACAGCTACATGACAGTGGTAGAGAAGAAAGGCAAGCCATGAGACGATGTGCCGATGGGGTGTGTGGCTCTAGATTAGCAGATAGAGACCGACTCGATTGGCACTCACGCCACTAATAAGAAAACAATGAAAGAAAGTTTCCAAGTCATCCTGTGATGTGCTGTGATCTCTACTACGACTGCTGCTGCTGCTGCTGCTGTCTCGTTTGATCCCATGCAAACTCTGTCCGTCCAGTCCGTCGGCGCGGTCTTCCATATTGGCAGAACTTACCGTAAACCCTATCTACCTGTCTGTCTGAGTGTCTTGAGTCTAAGTAAATTTTCAGGCTGATGTGGTCGGTCGATCCTCTGCGTGCGTGACGCCCTGGCCGGCCTCCCAGGGATTTGGAGCCTACGCCGGCGGGCTGGGATCTGGGTCGCTAGCGCACCTGCGGCCCATCGAAAATGGGTAGCATCTGATGGTTTTGGTTGGTTTTGGCGAGGAGTAAATTTGAAGCGAGTATTTCATATCGAAACACATGTGGCCAAACTACTACACACCAAGTAAGTGGTGTGCATCGAAAGTAGAAACTAGTCTTCCGACCACACACCAAGCGAGTCAAGGTACCCAAGGTTGGTTATACTTGCTCTTTTGGGGTCCCTTCCTTCTTCCTCTCTGCCGACGACTGCTCAGTTAGTTTGCTGCTACCTCTGTTTGGACTTTCTTGTAAAACGTGGGCTACTGCATTGATGACCACCCAACTCGTTCCTCTCCTGGCTCACGTAGAGTCTTTCCCAGTTTGGCACTGTTGATAGTTATGTGGTCGCAGTTGGCAGGCTGTGTGTCGCATGCTAAATATAATACAGCCGCAATGCTTCCTTTTTGGTTGTGTGTGTGTGTGTGTGTCAGATATCCTACATGATGCTGCCTGCCCATCGAGAACCAAAACTTGGTTTTCTTGGGAGAGCGGGCGATCATCGTTTGATTGCACACCACTACACTTTTCCAACCAACCCCCCCCTCTCCAGCTCCTCGCGTCGGGACGTGTCAAAGCGCGAGGGGGGGGGCCAGAGGAAACAAGCCTTTTAGGGGCCTGCATCATGCGTGCTCTTATTGTTCGATCGGTAAACGCCCGGCCGCGTGGGCGCGCACTGGCTGGCGCGGGTGTTCGGCCCAAGGCTGGGTTGGTGTCACCAATGCAGGCCGAAGGGACCGGAGTTACATACTTGCTTACATACAGGAGGTTCTTTGGTTATGTATGTGTGCAGTTCTACATACTCGACTTGATATCGCACGTGCGGATGCGACAAGCAACAAAAGCAGCTTCTCATGCTTTTACTGCTTGTGACTATGTACCTAGTTTAAAGCAAAGTACGGGATGCACTCACTCGCCACCGTTGGACTGACAAAGGGACCTGTACATGAGGTGCCGTATCCGGCCAGGCCTCTCGCATTCCCGTGAACATATCCGGATTTCCCAAAGCTTACCTCTTGTTTGTCCCCCCCCTGACATGGCATGACATCCATCCATGGCACACACACACACACGAATCTGCTTTCACTTCTCTGCTGCTTCTCCTGCATAACCTGAGGACCGGCGCCATTAAAGCGGGGAAGGAGGGGACTTGGCACTCACCGTCTTTTGTTTCAATTGCTTTCGCTTGTCCTTCTGCACTCCATGTTTCCTGCTCGGCAAGCCGATTGGATGATCATGACGACGCGAGCTGTTTCGTTTCCCTTGTTTTCTGCTATATGTCGTGCTACTCTACCAAGCAAGATGGATTTGCGGATTGGGAACGAATGGATGGATTGCAGTGCAGTGCAGTGCAGTGCTTTGCAGCAAGCAGCAGGTAAAGTAGGATCCGGCTGAGGTTCGGGTTCCCAGCCCAGCATCCATCCATCCATCCATCACCACCACATCATCATATTCCGTCACGCCCCTCCCTTCGCCCCCCTTCTCTCGCCCTTCTCCTCTGGCCCTCCCCCTCCTGCTACATGACTGCCGTGAGTGGTTGCCAAACCAGCGGGATGGGGTAGAGTCGCAAAGAGAACTTCAGTATGAGGGATTTCGGACATCCATTCATTCATTCCCTAGGTATCATGATGAACGCGACGACAAGCAACGCTGGGCCCAGCCAGTTCGTTTCCCGTCGCTTGCAGCCGCCGCATGGTTCGTCCACGCGAAACGGAAACTGGTCATCGCTCGGACAAGTGTCGAGGCTAGCGCCAAGCCCGGGGCTGTTGATTCGTGCCCGCAGCTGAAGCCCGGTAAAGCGATCAGCCGGTGAGGAAAGAAGGGCTGCAGCGCAGTTGGTGGTTTCTGTGCTTAGTTCGGCTGCTGCTGCTGCTACTGCTACTGCTACTCCTGCAGCATCACTTTTGGGCGTTTCGTTTTCTTCGCTCTAATACAGTATCTCACCGGCGCCCGCGGGGGTAGAGGGAGGGAGGGATCAGCTTCCTTCCTACCTACTATACAAGCCTCCCTTATGTATTACGATGCAGTCGATGCAGTCGATGCGGTCGATGCGGTCGATGCAGTGGTGGGTGGTGGAGGGGTGGGGGGGGGGGAGGGTATGTATCAGCCATCCAGCCCATGCCCCCGTCAGAGCTAACATTCTGCATGGGAAAGCCCGGAAGAAGCTTGGAAAAGCTTGGTGAAGCTTGTTTCTACACCCACCTGGCGTGTATACATGTATTATCATCTGGTGCGATGTTCCCGGTACCTTTTCGTGCTGTCGTTGCTGATGTCGGAGTTGGTTGGAGGGGCAAGGGAGCGAGCGGGCCTTGTTCCATGGTTGTCATCGCGACAACAGCCAGACAGACAGTCAGCCGCCCGATGCGGCTGTCATGTGTGTACTTGTATCTGCATTCTTTTTCGGGACTGTCAGGTATGCACTTATCCTAACGTCCACCCTGATATGCAACTACCCATCGGTCCATACATACGTGCATACCTCCCGTCTTGTTACACGTGTATTGCACAAACATTGTGGAGAGAGAGACATACACATAAAAGAAAGAAAAGAAAAGAAAAGAAAGGGGGTCTGCGGCCAGCAAGCAGATGCTGCTTCTGCATCGTCGTCGTCGCACGTAACCCACACCCCGATTGTTAGTAGTACCGTCCGCTGTGAAGATATGGCACAGACGCCACGACGCTCGCTCGAACTCCCAATCGTGCATCTACACGTGTGCATCTACGCATCTACACATCTACACGGACGGGATATCCCGTACAGTATGTCCGATTCGGAGGGGGCTGCCGTGCCGGGGCGAGCAACCCCGTGGTCGAGTGAGGGGGCGGTGACTCGCCGATGCTGCGGCCTGATGGATAGCATGCAACAGAAGAAAAAGGAACCGTCGCCGTAAGAACATCTTCGGCCGGGCTGGCCGGGGATCCCCCATTTGTCAAGTGTATTGATTCAGATGCTAGCCCACAACATCATACCTACATTATGCTTGTACCAATTGTCAGCCTCATCTTCTCCAAAAGAAGAAGAAAAACCCCCAAGAGTGAATCAGACGAACGAAACGGCCTTGAAATGTCCGTCAAATGTCCGATCCGTGTGCGTTGGAAGAAAGCTGGTCGGTCTGCCTGCGTCTGAGTGACCCCCAAACTACAAAAAGTGTAATGCCGCCCGTCGGAGACAGCGCATGGCGTTTTCATGGCTTGGCTGCAGTTGTAATGGTCACGCGACTCAATCAAATTTTCCCCCTCGCTTTCGTCGCCCTGCCGCCCCGGGGAGGCTTAAGCCCCTTCCGACCAGCTTCCAGCCAGGCCGGGCCCCCTTATGTCGCTCGCTAGACGCTGCATGCAGTAAAGAAACGGGTTTCTTCAGGCTTGGCGGCAGATTCGATGGGCAGGGCCAGCTTGCATCAATAGCCAGTCGTTTCGCCATGTGCGCGAGCTCGTCTCTATGACTGGACTGGGGGAGCTTCGTCCATGGCTCCCTGACTTCACGATGGCTTCGTCCCATCGCTCTACCGCTCGCTCTTTGCGAACTCTAAAGGGCATCACCGGGCATGGCGACTACGGCGGCGCCGAACAGAACGGGCCAGGTCACAATCGCGGTGCATACTGGGCATTCTTGGCTTGCGTTGGAGTGTCCGGGTGACGATGCAATGTGACAAGAGTGAGAGCGGATGCTGTCGATAAGGGCTTTTTGCGTAGTCGCTCGCGTAAGCCTCACTCGGGGTCTTTCGGGGAAGATGCCTGTGGGGGCGAGCTCTCTGGGATGACGCTGTTCTGTTAACCAGAGCTTCATTCATTCGCAATTTTGCCCATCCTGAAGATGGCGAAGGTAAGAGGGCGATCCCGGCGGCTTGGGCTCATCGACGCCTACCGATGTAGCTGATACCGTTCGCTTGCCTCGACTGTCTAATGCCGCATTCGAAGAACCGGGTCGCGAGCCATTGGGGGGTGTTACTTGATTAGGAGAAGGATATGATGGTAGACTTTAAATATTCCATACATGTACTTTTGCCCTTGGCGGTATAATCATGCCAGAGAAAAGGGGTGTGATATCGAAGCTGAGCTTAATCTACGGGCGATGCGAATGGTGTGTTTGGAGTTTCTCAGGGGCAGTCCAGGCGTTGTTATTCAAGAAAGGTAAAAATCCTAACATAACGTATGCCTGCCTAGCATCCTATCAAGTAATGACAATTTGGCACCCGGTTCTGGTATCAGTTCCCCTTCTTCCCCAGGAACGTCAAGGCAGCCGCCGCGTACCCGTCCAGGCCCACTCGCAGCGTCGGCATGACGGCCGGCGCGAAGAGCGCCGAGTGGTTCGACGGGATGCTCTCCGCCAGTGTCCCCCGAGCCTCGGCCCGGTCCCACGCCTCTCCGTCCACGCCGCCGTACATGAAGAAGCAGTACGGCTTCCCCACCGCCGTCGCCAGGATGCTGAAGTCCTCGCTGGCGGCGAACCGCGGGATATCCCTATCGTACCGACAGCACTCGTGGGCCATGCCCTTCTCCTCCCCTTGCTCCTTCTCGTTTGCCCCTTTTTTGTCCACGACCGTCGGCTGTCCCTTCCCCTCCCCAAAGTGCGCCGCAAACGTCGCCTCCACCCGCGCCGTCACCTCCTCGTCATTGATCGTCAGCGGAAACGCCCGCGTCGTCTCGAACGTCGGCTCCCGCGTCGCCTGCGCGCCCAGGCACTCGGCCCGCACGATCTCGCGGATGCGCCGCAGCGTCCGGTCGCGCGTCCGCTGCGTCACGGCCCGGCTCTCGACCGACAGCCGCGCCTCGTCCGCGATGATGTTCTCGGCGTCCCCCGCGTGCACGCTCGCGACCGTGACGACGGCGCTGTCGGCCGGGTCCGTCTCGCGCGAGACGATGGTCTGCAGCTTCAGGATCGTGCTCGCCGCCATCAGCACCGGGTCCACGGCCGCGTGCGGCATCGAGGCGTGCCCGCCCCGGCCGTGCAGCGTCACGCGCAGGCTGTCGGCCGAGGTCGCCATGAGCCCGCGCCGGGTCCCGACCACGCCCGTCCGCGCGGCGCCCGTGACGTGCGCGCCCAGGACCACGTCCGGGACGGGGACGGCGTGTCGGGCCGGGGAGTACAGGCCGTCGTCCACCATGGCTTGCGCGCCCGTGCCGCGCTCCTCGGCGGGCTGGAACGCGAGGACCAGCGTCCCGCGCCAGAGGGCGCGGCTGGAGACGAGGGTCCGCGCGGCGCCGAGAAGGCTGGTGATGTGCATGTCGTGGCCGCAGGCGTGCATGACGGGCTTCTCGACGCCGTCGAGGACGTCGCGCATGCGCCGCGTGCTGGCGTAGGGCAGGCCCGTCCGCTCGAGCACGGGGAGGGCGTCGATGTCGGCGCGGAGCAGCACCGTCGGACCTCCTTCTCCTTCTCCTTCTCCTCCTCCGTTTTCGTCAACGCCGCCGCCGCCGTTGTTGCGCAGGATGGCCGCGAGGCCGTGGCCGCCTATGCCCATCTTGATGTCGAAGTCGGGCGAGATGTTGCCTAGTTCCGCCGCGATGGCCGCGGCCGTCTCCTTTTCCTGGTTCGAGAGCTCGGGGTGCTCGTGGAAGTGTTTGTAGAGGTCCTGCAAAGGGCCCAGGTCGGGCCGGTGCTGGGCCACTATGGACGATATGGAAGCCATGACGAGAAGTTCTGAGTAGTCTGATATACTAGGCTGGGTCTGTACTTCCAGACAAGATGTGGTAGTTATGTGCGATACACGACTGGCTCTCCGACGCTCCCCGTTTAACCCACTGCTGATGAAAACACGCAACGTCGACCTTCGATGAGCCAGGACTCAACAAGTTCTAATGACTCACCGACGGATCAGCATAAACATCAGCAGTAGAATACATACATGTCGAGTAGACGAAGTGGTTGATGCGAGTATGACCAAGAGGGTATAAGCCGCAAACAGTGGAGTAGATAGATGACTATTAACCTCTCGGTCCATACCGAAGCCGGAAGGTACAGACCCTGCCCGCGTCCGGCTTCGGGGCGGAGGCGAATGATTGGTAGTAACATGGACTTCGGTAGTCAGCTATTTAAACTACGTTTCTGATGTTGATGAGTATCTTCTCTTACGATCAAGTTAATTCGCTGAGACGCAATTATGGCTTTGCCATTACGATGCAGTTAATTGTAGTAATTCTTACATCAACGGAGAGTGGATAGATAACATGTTGGGGGTTCGCAATAACACCTTGTGACGTCCCGAGAAGTCTGTCAGTCATCCGGCCCTGACTTCGGCGGACTTTATCTGACCGGATGGATGGATGCCCGATCATTGATGAGAGGAAGGGAGCCATGTCTTTCGTTGCTTTGTGTGCAAGAAAGAAATGCATTGCTTGAATGAGGTACCACTGAGTTTTCGCCGCGAGTGCAGCTGATCCAGACATCGAGGTGATGTGTCGTAAGGGCTTCTTTGTTGTGAGTATGTCGGAGTAGTGATGGCTCGGACAGACCAAAACCAGATGGGAACACTGACCCATACGCGAATGTATTCACCACATCTCAACGATAGTCTACAGACCTTCGCTTTCAACGCCAAATTGCTATAAATATGTAGCACATTGCCATGTTGCCCCATGAAGGAAAACCCCTGAACACCCAGAACAACAGAAATCCACACACAGAAGCAAACACAAACATATACCACCACAAACTGACCAAGACACCATATCCGAAACCGACACCATGTGCAAATCCTACGTATTCCAAACGCAATGCGTATGCAAGTCCTGCGGTCACCAGACCGAACCCCCCAGCCAACCCATCGTCTTCCCCAACGACCGGTGCGATCAGGTCGCCCCCGGCGTCCCCTCCAAAGAATGCCCCCGTCTCGAGCCGCCAATCATAACCACCCACTACCAGGGCCTCTCCCCGTCGTCGCCCTCGTGCCGGCGCACAGTCGAGATCCAGCTCACGAACGCGGCCCGGGACCTGTCCGCCGCGCTGACGGTCCTCGGCGGTCTCGTCCAATTTGAGGCCCGGGTCGAGTCCGACGAGGTGGCCGCGGCGCGCGGGAGACAGCGGCTCGCGCTCCGGAACCTCAAGGAGGCCTTGGGGGATGACGGCGAGGAGGGCGAGGTGGATCTGCCGCGGGCGAGGAGTCTCCAGGCAGATTTGACTCGGGACGCTATCATCATGAGAGACAGGTCCGAGGCATTCGAGATGGTTCGCGAAGACATCTCGAGGCGCTTGCAAAGCATAATAGACGAGGCACGCGAGGCCAGAGATAGGGCGGCTGCTCTTTTCGAGGGGTGATAATCACTAGGTAGCAAACGAAACCATCAACATGCAGACGGCAATAGTCGGTTGTAGATAGGGGTGATACGAACACCATCAAACTGGCTTGACGTGGTTGGAGAAACCTGGAAACTGTAGTCAGCCATACTCTAAAATAACATACGACTAGGATATGTAGATATGCAATACTATGACCTAGTTCTGAGTCTGTTTCATGTGTGATGTTTGCATTGGACAGATACGACAAGATGTCGAATCCAAGATAACTGCCCCGTAAGCCCAAAGCGGACTCGTAAAAGTTCGATAACTTGGCTCTATATCCCTTTCTCTTCGTGTGGTCTCTATTACTAAAGATTCATACGTAGGCACCCCGGCAGCAGGGGCATTGAAGCCCTCGTTGATCAGTCGTCTGCCCGGGGGCAAGGAGGATGGACGCCCAGACAAGCCATGTGAACTGGTCCGTTCCATTGGGTAATCGAAGATCAGCTCTCTAGTATATCGGAAGCCATCCAGCTGAATACTGGATCTCGTCCATACTAGATCCGTCATGAAGCCACGTCCCTATGAGTTACAGCGGGATTCAACCCTTGCTGAGATTTAGGCCATACCCCTATCCACACTCCCATTAGTGGCACATGCAAGACAAGGAATCGGTATTGCCAAACACATCGTATATCTCCTTCCGTTGCAGGCAGCACACCGTTCGGACAATGAACCAGCTCGGCATGTCTTCGCCTTGTCGGCTACCCACTACGTGGGATCTTTGGTGTCTCCCGGCTCTCGATCCACAGCCATATGACATCGGTGACCATACCAGACCAGACCAGACCCCAGATGAAGTCTATCAAGAGCCAGCATCTGGATGTTGGAGGGATGATCCCGTTCGCACCAGAATCACAGAACAGGGTGCAGTCTCTGCTGGACGCGGAAGGGAAAGCACGCACAACGTCAACTGGTGTACACGAACGGTTAGATGAGCTGAGGTGGAACCACCATTCTTCTCGTTCGTGACATGTGAATCGAATCCTGCTCTACAAGTAACCACAAACCACTGAGGCATTATCGCTGGCTATGTGTTGCCCCTGCGCCGGTCAAGGCAATGGAATGTGATGTGGCCCCCATCAAGAGAGCAAGGCAAGGTACTGCCTCATTGGGAGGTGACTGGTTGTGCGTCTCCTGAGTTTCGCCCAGCTATTCAGAGTATCCATGAGAAGTATACAAAAAGGGGGACTTGTATTCCACTGCAAATCTGGCATAAGGCGCCCCCTATTCTCGGAGGTAGTCGTACTACGCAGTGTCGGTTGCTCCGTATCACGAGAGCTTCAACAATCCCCAGGCGAGCTTCACGAGCTAACTGGGGCCCCAAACAACGTACTTACCGACGTGGTAAACAACAACAGCCTCAACGGCTTGCTACCTCACGGCGCTACCGGCAGCCCCTTTAGTCGAGCGACCAACTAACCGATCGTCCCATGGGGTCGCGCGAAATGAGACGAGAGCCGCATCTACTGGTATGGAACAGGCAGCACCGGTATATTAAACCAAACCAGCATGGCAGATCGGTCACCTGACGACCATCTCCCGCCGATCGAATTATTCTCCTCCTTCGCTCCACGAAATGCCTTGAGCGCGGTTGAACCCCTCTCATGTGCTTTTTCTTCTTACGAACTGCCCACGAGCGATGAGACGGCAAACGGGCTAGCCCCCCATAGTCACGATAAGTAACGTTCTAGAAGGGGGCTAGAAGATGCGGGGCCCCGCGATAGCACCGACAATTTCACACTCGGTCCTTCTACAGCGACGGGCGCCAGTGGGAGGAATGAGCATTACCAAGTCGAGCAGTAGACTCATTCTCTCGCATGCGGCTAACGCTGCGAACTTGTCTTGGTGAGCTCGACGCTATGTTTGATAGCGTGCTCACCGTTCTTTCCGCCCGGGCTTAATACGGTGAAACCCAACGACGACGTATGGAGGGAAGGGAGAGAGGGAGGTACTTTTGTCGCCAGCTTGTCGGACGAGTTCCGTGAGGGAAAAGGGAGGAGAGAGCAGATCGCAAAGTGGATATTCGGAGAGCGCACGCCGCAGAGCCTGACCGAACGAAAGCGCGTCGTTGCGGTGAGCTTGCTTGGAAACACGTCTAGCCTGCGCTGGCTGGGCTGGGCTGGCCAAGCAAGGTGGATACAGGAGTATGCCAACACATCACCTGCATAAGAGATTTTCTTTTTGTCGCTCTCGAAAATTCCTGTCCCCTGGCAAACCGAAGCGAGGGGAAGCCAGCCACCGCATTAGCAACAGTAGTATTGCGGCCAATTTGGAAATCATCGTGAGATCCAAGATGGAAGATGGGGCAACGGGGAAAAAGTGCAAACAAGTGGCTCTCGCTCCACCACGCACACGCGGGGTCGTACTGTAGTTGGCCTACTGGTTGGCAACATGGGAAAGGCGAACACCTTTTCCATAATATATCGTTCGACCGTTTGCATGTCCATCCATACATGGAATATGCACGGAAAAGACGGAGCTGTGGTTGACTACTGTAGAGTTCTCCAATCCTCCCACTCCGCCTCTTGGTTTTGCCTTCCTGATGTATGATGATGCACGTGGCAAAGAGCGAGTCAACATATGTACATTGCTGGCGCGGGTTGATTCACCTCCGCGATCCACGAAGCCAGCGAAGTAGCGCCGAGAGTGAGAGAAGAGAAGCGAGCAGGCGAGGGAGAGATAATGCAGTCGCGCACCCGCACCCAACTCCGACTTTCCGAGGCAGGGATCTGCTGATATCTCGGCTGGAGACTGGGCTCCGCTGTGAGGTGGAAAATGCGAAGGCCAAGTGAAGAGCCTCATGCAATTTCAGGCATCTGATAATCGACGAGAAGAATATCGAGACTCATTGGCAGGATTTGGGGGCGGCCAAGATTTCTCCAACGACCCCACGACCTGGCTGATTCTATTTACCCGTCCTATGCGCAGTCAGCCTGTCCGCAATCGGTTGGAAGAGGGCCCCAGGCCAGGGCCCGAGGGGAATGCGGCCAGGGTCCTTGGGCGGCGCATAGGACCCTGACAGTCTGTTCGTTACTAGTCGGGTAAGGCAAGGATGGGCTAGAAATGCAACTTTTTTTTTGTCGCCCGTGATCCGCGACGATGCGATGACTAAATGTCGACGGATTAGGACGGCCTCCATGATCGAATCAGCATGGCACCCAAGTCATCGGGTTTGAGGCCCGGGGCACACTTCCTTCGGCGCAGAGCAAACCAATTGGGAAATGGGCGAGGATCTGCGGGAGAGAAAAGGGGAATGCAGAGGGCCAGTTGACCCAAATGGGATGCGTCTAATTGGAGGGTCCTCAAACCAGTCTCGCGTCACCAAGGATCAAGGCCGGGGACGTCGAAGCTGAACCCGCGGGCCGTCCCTGTTGCGAAACAGCCCTGCTTGCTTGTTTGGCTGTTCTGTCTGACCTGTAAATTTCCAAAATGCATGTAGATTCAGCTGTAGATAGATAGATAGATAGATAGATGTGAGCACGCATAAAATAATGCGAATTGGCCCGTGGCGGATAGGTGGCCACGCACGCAATCAATTAATCGTGGACGGAAAAGGAAAGGTAAGGAAGGGTCTAAAGATAGGTGAGTTGGGCGTCAGCGCAGCGCAGCAGCAGAGGAAGGACAGGCCGTGGCTCATCTGCTTCGCTCGCTCGCTCGCTAGCAAAGCTGGCAGCTTGCAAGTGGCTGGCTGGCTGGCTGGCTCGAAGGAGGAGGAGGCGCATACCGCCTTGGTCAACAACGTTGTACGTATGGCCAGCAAGCACGACGAGCAGAATGACGGTAAAAAAACCGAGAGGGTCTGCCTGTCTGCCGAAATGGTCCTGGTCCTTTTTCAGCTGCCAGCCAACTTCCTGTCCGACCGACCAACCACAATACTCCCACGATAGAGCCGGTGCAGCCAGACACAATTGACATTCAGGGCACAGGGTTCCGGAGCTGAGGGTGAGCGAGGTTGCTTTGGAGGTCAGTAAGGTTGCAATATATTGGTCTCAAAACCTCCCGACCCCAGTCCGTCACTGACAGACAGGAAAACTTGGGGTAGGGCAATTAAGCAACGTGGCGGATGCCCGGTGGCCTGAAGTAGCGGCCAGGTATCGCCGAGCGCGGCGGCTGGGCGGAAGAGTACCTCCGGTCTACCGCCCCAAAAGCCCAAAGTGGATTGCGAGGGTGTGCAGATGGACGTGTTGCTGTGCCGCATGTTCCCAATTTGGTGAGCAACAGCAGGGGGGTGTGAGGGTGTGAGAGCCAGCGGGTGTGACTGGGCTAGCTGGGCTGGGCGAGCAGGGACCTAAGGACCTAAGGACCTATGTACTGTAAAGACCTAAAGACCTAGGGACCTAGGGACCCTTTTTCCCGCCTGGAGGTCCCAGACGTCAAAAACCCACATCCTGGATTGATCCGTGATGTACGTACAACGGACAGCAGATCACTCCGTCAGTCCCGTCAATAGTAGGCCAACCCGGCCGCTGGTACCTGATCTCACTCCCACCCAAGCCTTGCAGACTCGGTACCTTGCTTTTGGGAGGTGGTAATGGATGGCGGGATTTTGGTCTTCCTTCTGGTCCCTAAGTAACAAACTGGATCATTGATCTATGACCCAACTCCCCCCGTTCCGCTACTGGGCAAGATTCAACATAGATTCATCTCTTTTCTTCTTCTCTCTCTCTCTCTCCCGCTACCCAACTCGCCCAAGTCCAAGTCCAAGTCTGGCTTCTAGCATCTCCAAGTAGCCCGCTGCGCTAGCTAGACAAGCGGGTGAGACTACCTGCTACATTGAATCACCGACACTGAATCATACCAATCACAACCAAGCTTCCAATACTCCCATAGCCGAGGCGCCAGTCCCCTCCGCCGCTGCTCTCGTCTTATTTACTTGACCCAACCTGGTCGCATGTCACAGGTTGACAGCACCCTACCCGATCTTGTCGACAATCCCGCCTGCCCGCCGCCCGCTTCTTCCATCGCTGACATCAGATCCTCGTTGGGAAACGGAATTATACCTACTGCCTGCTTCCAGCCAGACCTCGCCTTGCGGTCAGTTACTTAGACGCCGAGCTGTTGTTACACCGGACAGGCAGACAGCTTTTGCCGAAGCTCCTGGTACCTGGCAGAAGAGACGGCTGTTCCCGCTCTCCGTTGTATTGCACCGTACCATCGACTCCAGCCCAGCCCAGCCCAGCCCAGCCCAGCCCTGGCACATGAAAAGCGCACGGCGAGCCTGACGCAACGCACCCGCACAACATTACCATCCACCCTCGTCACTCGGGCCAACAAAATCACCTGTCAAGGCGCGCCTGCCCTCCCGAAACCTTAACCCTTCCAAGTCCGACCCGGCCTTGGTTTGTTACAAAGAGCTCGGATCCTCACAGTCCTTCCTGCCTCGATTATCCTTCCCGCACAACGGGAAATCTAGGAACAGGAAACCATCAACAACACCTCGTCATCTGCAGGTGACACACTACCAAGCACGCCGCTGCTCTTTTTTCTCCTTCTTCGTTGTTGTGCGGCGACCCTCGTCGCAGCTGCCACAAATGACGCTCACCATGTCGAGGTTACCACTCGATTCCTTCCTGCCGTCAGGCGCCATATCCGACCCCAATGAGTATCCTCTTTCATATGCGAAGCGCGCCAACGGTGTCTCGCCATACTCGGTTATCTCGCCATTGGCTTTGCCGCGTTCCCTTAGCCAGGCATCGTACTTCGACGACGCGCAGCTTACAGCCCAAGCCCTCCATCGCTCGCGCCCAACGGCAACTAACGGCGCTGGTGGCGTTTCCACCCAATTACCTACCTCCCTCCACCACCAACGCCAGTCACGCCCATCCGACCAACAACCTCGCCAGAGCCTCCAGCATCAGCCAGAGCGCTATCTTTCTCCCAACCGCAGCTCGTCTGCTACCAGAGACAGGAATGCCATGAGCCCAAGCCTCGCAGGCCTCAGCCATATTTCCGAAACTGGCTCTGGGCTTATCTCGCCATCTCTCGTGCCCTTCAACGACCTCTCCTTGCCGGAACAGACAACTCTACAGCTGCGCCGCGTGACCGCGCAGAATCGGAGGCTGCTAGAAAACTGGGAAGCCGAGCGCGCACACCTCGAAGCCAACCGCGGACGAGCCGAGGAAATCTACAAAGAAGAGCGTGCCATCATGGACGAGGAGAGACTGGTCTGGGCCGAGATGGAGGCGCAGCTACGAGCTCAAATCCGGCAACTTCAGCAAGAGAACCAAGACCTTCGACGTCAGCTGGAGCAGCAGGACGCGGGCCGAAGTCATCCCGTACCGGACATCAGGGGCGGAGGTTCTGCGTGTTCAGAGAAAATGAGCAGCCCCGCAAATGGCGGCATTCCAGCAGTCAATTTCCCGACATTCTCGGCGGCCGGTTCTCCGAGTTCCTGTCCTCCGGGTCACACAATGCCCGAATCCAACCCTTTCGTGCCTCTCGACCCGCGGTTGCAGAGCATGTCCCCGCAGAATGAATCTGGTGGTTCGGGAACCCCTACTCAGGAGCATGTTCCCTCCATTGATGTCAAGGAGATTCTCCCACACTTGGAAGGTATTCCCCTGAAGACGACAGCGGTTCAAAAGGCCACTTTCACCGACGGGAACAGTTCCAGGAAGGAGTCGCCGACAGGTTCCAACTCGGATTCGCCATCTGGCACCAAGTCCTCTAAAGTGTCCCCGGCCGAAGTCACCCAGAGTGCTCTGCGGGCACCGGAGCAGGCACGCCTCATCATGCATGCTGGCCACACCCCGAACCACTCCATCTCTCTTCTTTCAACCGCTGCGTCCACTGTGGTCCCCAACACTGCCGGTAACACTGCCGGTAGCTCCGGTGCTGCTACTCCTGTACAAGACCGTCCAGATGCCACGCTTCCCGAGTTCCCCAGAGCTCCCCAAGCCTCTACGAACGAGGTCCCTCAGACCGGGGGAGACCAAGATGCCGAGGAAGACCGGCAGCTCTTTGAGCCCAGTGACGAGGACCGCCCGCTGACTGGGCCTCTTATGATCAGGAACATGCCAGCGAAGGACGAGATATTCCTCCAGTGTGTCACGGACAAACTGACTAGCTCCCTCAACGAGAATGGCGCAACCCCGAGTGTTCTGAAAGGAAACCCTATGGAGGACTACGAACCAGAGGAAGCTCAGCCCGGGCTATCAGAGAACGTGCCAGCCGGAAACGTGCCAGCTGAAGGAGGCAATGATTCGAATTCTTTGGGGGATGACGAGCCCTCAGATATACCCCTAAAGCTGAAAAGCACTCGGAACTTCGGCGCCCCACTCGGCTCGATTGGCAACACCGGGTTCTAAAGCACTGCTCACATCACTTGATGCACAGCAGAGGAAGATCATTCCGACCTGTTAACTGGCTGGGCCTCCGATTGGCCACTGCATACAATTCCGCCCTTTTTGGGTTTCGACCCGCTCGATCTTACCTTACCGTACAAACCCACCGTTCCGGCATATCCTGCCGGAGCCTTCATTTCTTTTGTCTCACATGCTTAGCTCTATTGAATCCGGATGCCGGAGAGCTTGGCGGGAGTTGCAGTTTTTTTTAGTTTTTTTTACATGATTTAATCAGGCGATGAACGGGATTGTTTCACAATGAGTTCAGTTGAATACCCCCTTTTTGATACCTTTTGCCCCTTTTTGGCCCCTAGATTGGCCTATCACGGTGTTTGGATTTCGGGTTGATGAGCATGGCATGGTATGGCGTGGCGCACACTATTAGACAAACAAGATACACAAATTCCCCCTCTCGCAGAGAAAGCGATGACTATACTATCATTGACGGCTACACTGCCTATTTTTCTTTTCCCTCCTTCCCCTCATCTCTATTTCTGCATTCTCAACAGGCGCATAAACTCAAACATGGAACAAACGTACTGGTAGATTACCTGTTAAGCAACGGCGACGGTCGGGTCAGGTTCAACAGGGGAAAGCCTTTGTCAGAATGTCTGGAAGGGATGAACGGAAAAGAGTCGGGCCCCGAATCTTCTGAGTGATTGGGGCCACAGCGATTTACTCTGTCGGCTTTTGGAGAAATAGAACCCCCGGGGATGGTTGGGTTCTTGGTGCGTGGATGAACATTACAGAGATCGCTACATCATAACCCCCAATGATATCAATACAACTTTTTGACAATGGCACATGTATATCTCTGACATTCCTTGTATGGTGTAGTTGTGCCCTCTGGTGATGGTTCAGGCTTTACTTACCTGATCTAGTCGACGGTGTTGGTTGGCCCGTCATGTAGAGCTTAGCCACCTGTGCTGTTCTTCCTTGACTTTTTCGCCGTACGAGGCCTACCCTCTTGCATTGATGCAATGATGGATGGGATTCGCCCTGTTTTCGACGGCTGCTTCATGCTTATCCAACCCGCACCAAAAGCGCCTCGCGGTAAGCAAGCAAGTGGCTTCGCAATCCCAAAGTTGGCCACACGGAAGAGCTGGGAGGGCGGGCGGAGCGGGCTTGCACCAATGGCAGTGCACTCAGTTACTTCCCTCTCTCGGCGCTCCCGGCAGCGGCAGCGGTGGAAGCAGTCAGCTTATGTTAATCAATTGGATAGGATGGGTACCTCAACTCTCCCACCACTGGGATTGCTTGTGCTTTTGGAAGCGATGGATGATATGATATGCAGATGCGAAGACGGTGGGAAGGCTGGTTACTGGGGACATGATGGTCCGACGATGCGTATCTACGTTGGACTGGAATCAGAGTGGAAGGGTGACTTCAGGCTTCGGGAGTGAACTGTCGACGAGTTATCGGTTCAAAGTACAATCGAAGATTGAAGCGACATATGTGTGGTCTTGCCGTGTAAAGCCGCCGTTCCGAACAACAATGGCCAGAGAAGCTGGAAGAAAAAAAAAGCCTTCCAAACCCCCAGCGATACGAGCTCATCCGCCGCCAATGAGAAATGCATGATGTATGATGATGATGATGATGATGATGACACCAGGAGCACCCATCTATCTCAAAGGAAGCTTGATACCTCATCGCAGCTCATACGAGCAAAAATATCCATCCCAAGCCATTCAGCAAGGCTATCCAAGCCATCCAAGCATGTCCCCCAAGCAAGCACAGGCAGAAGAACCAGGGCAAACTACAAACAACCGAATGGTCCTCGCATTGTAACGCGTCGTAATGTCCGCGAGTAAATCTTTGTTTCTGGTCACCATCGGTTTTGATCTACGGGAAGCCGACTCAAACCAACCCCGCCCCACCGTCGATCAACGATCCCAGGGCATCCATCGCCAAGGGCGCCCGCTGCAGTGCCGCAGTTGATCCCGTACGTATGTAGCTTCATTTGCTGTTGCCATCTGATATTTATGTAGTTAGAGATCCTCCCCAGGAGGTTTCGCCACCCCCTTTTCTTCCCCCAGTATTTCGTCCGTTTTGGGTGAGATGTCCATCAATGGCACCCAAGAAGGTCTGGTTCATCTATAGTTCGTGGTAGTAGTTCCCTTCTGTAGTAATCGTTCATGAGCACTCACGCTCACCTCACGACGAAGATCCGCATATCCGTTGACAAGCGACGACAAGGAGAGAGATCAATGGCGTCCAAAAGGGGCTAGCTAGTGACCCATCGACATCCGCCTACTCAGCGGAATGAATGGCCCTTCAACATGCTTGCTTACCTCCTTAGAAATCGCAAGACGAAGTCATATGCAAGAGCCCTGAAAGCAGGGAGTTGCGTATATTCAGCCTTTGACGACGTACGCCATTTTAGAAGGATGCCTATCGTGGTACTTCCAGGTATCCATTCAGTCGGTTATTGTCGATAAACATCGGGCAGTTTTCACTCATCTCAACTTTTGCCGACGCAATATGACTTGTCACGGATTAGACGGAGACAATAAACAGCAGGATAGTCGACGATAGAATGAACTGCTGGGAAATAGACACAGTAGGAACTGGTACAGATACCAGATGTCATGAAGAGAATATATTCGAATAATCGGTATTGGGGTACAGCCCCTTTACCCGTAACTCGCACGCTACTGCTTGTAACTATGTTACAATGAATTGTCGACCCTCAGGCCATTGAATAAAGGAACAACATCGCTGTACTCAATCATTATCATCCATCACTACACCTGCCACTGGGGTGTGGACCTATCGGGCAGCGACTGCCTCTACGCCTGTCGAAGCTCCAGCGAGTTGCGCGGCGGTAACAAGGGGCGCAGCAATGACTAGGAGCCGTGCAACACGCCGTCACGCACCGCGGCAGCAGCCTCCGCCGCCGCCGAAGCGGCAGACGCCATGTGGCTCAGCATCGTGTGTTCCCGGGGCGGCCTCTCCGTCTCGACCGTCGGTATCAGTGGTCCCGTGTCCCGCGGGTCAAGGTCGAGATCCATGGACAGGAGACGCGGGCCTCGGGGGCCTTTCCTCCAGATTTCGTCGACGTGGCGGCCTATCGCAATGCGGTTTGTAGATGATGATTTGACGCTAGCCGCCTCTTCGCCGCCGTGAGCGGTAGAAGGCCGAGAAGTGTCGTGTGCCTGAGAGGTATGATTGGAGAGTGTAAGTCCCGAATCCCCCACGATCTCGTCGGATTCCTCGATCCTGTTGCTGTGCTCCCCCTTGAGACGCGCAACCTCGTCGTCAGTGATTTTCTCCCACATGCACCGTGCATGCTTCTTGGTGCAGCCCTGACAGGCCGTCTGGTTCTTGAGACATGGCGTCTTTAGGCGCCGGCATCGATCGCACGGCGGATTAATAGGGTCCCCGCGTCCTACTTTATCTATATGGGCCGTGACAAGTGCTCGGTGTTCCTCATGAATATCGCGATTAAGCGGCTCCGAAGAATAGCTAGGCGACGGCCGGTTACTGCTCATGGGTGGAGGTTGGGGCGCAGAGATTCGAGGTGTGGACGAAGCAGTGGCCAAAGTCCCCGGTGTAGGCGGTAACGATACCCGATGGTTGTGCGGGTGATTAGGATTAATTGGCTGGCCGGGGGCCATGGCCAGATATTGTTGCAACAGGTCCGCGTTGAGATCGTAGCCGGGCGCCGGTGCGGCGGCAGCGCGGACTATGTGGTTCACCGCCTGAAAGCCCGGAGTCGAGGACTGTGGCGAGCGTCTCGCGTTGATGGCGGCCTTGCGTCCACTCAGTTGATAGTTAAGCTGCCGAGCTCTGCGGGCCACCTCGTCAGCCTTCCTATACAGCATCTGCAGGCGCTGCTCCAGGATCTCGAGCGTGGCGAACTCGACATTTTCGTCTTCCTCGAGGGGCTGGGCTGGCACCAGCCTGAACCTGTCCATGGCACCCGACACGATCAGACGCCAGTCATCCTCGGAGATTTCAACGGTAACCCCCTTGAGGCGAAACTGGCAGATCCGGTGCCCGGCGTGCGACAGCGTCAATACGAACTCCGAAGGGTTGGATTTAGCGAACTCGACAATGTCCAGCCATGTAACAGGGTCCTGGGTAAATGCAGTTTGCGGCGGCCTGGTTATGATTGTTCCTTCAAAGACGCCCTCCATGGCCTTGAGCAGGCGTGGCCCGGTGAGCTTCGCTCCGAGATTGGATGCGAGACTTTCCTGTCGATTGAGGACACCTGCAGAAAAAGGATCAACAACTGTAAGAGCAAGATTTGGAAAGTAGCTGCACCAACCTTCGTACTCGCTTATGAGGGTCAAGACGTCGGAAAAAGTGTCTCCATCGCCATGGATTAGCTTGAGCCGCGTGACATTGGTCCTCGAGATATAGCTGATTTGCGCGGCATTGCCTTTGAAACAAGTCAAGTCAGTAGATGCGCGTGCGCAGGTTGTGGCAGGCGGCTCCGTAGCGACACATACGTGTCTGCTAAGGGCAGACCAATTGAATTAAGCGCATACACGGCGTCGTCATTAAAAAGACTCGCGATGGCGGGGTTTACAGTCGGCCGGGCAGGCAGGCAGGCAGGCAGGCAGAGGCGCGCGAGCACACGCACACGCACACGGACACACACACGAACGTACCTAGTTGAGGCGGCGGAGGCTGTGGGATGCGTTCGGGGTGGGCACCTTGGCCAGCGTCATCATCGTTGCGTTTCCTCTTGTGCGGCTCGGAGTCGGAATTGGGAGCCATCGAGGGCGGAAGCAAGCCGGAAAGCGGAAAGCAGAGCGGCGTTTTTATTGTTGCGCGCTCGAGGGGGGGGGGGGTGTTCAGGAAGGGCAGGGCGGGATTTCCAGAAAGCCGATTAGCTGCTCCGAAGTTTGGCAGATGAAGGCCGGATGTACGGTTGGCAAGCCGAGTGGAGAGTCGCCCGACGGAGCGCCGATCGGGATTCGAATGACAGCGAGTGTAACGGCTCGAACAGGGCAAGGCTGGTGTTTTGTATGGCTACCGCAGGCCTGGGTATACGGCGAGGCGTACAAAGATATGTAGATACTGGGTAATGGTGAAGACTCGCCCGTCCTCAGGATGAATGCATCCGGGGGAGACTGGGACGGACTGGGGTGGAAGAAGAGTGGAAATAGCGCCTTAAGTAGCAGCTGGAAGCAGAAGCCGACAACCGTGGAGCACTTGGAGAAATTAAACGAAGGACGGCGTGCTTTCTGCTGCCACACTAATAAAGGTAGGCAAAGGATTCGAGGTGGGTTGGGTTGGGAAAACAGAAGTACATGTAGCGAACAAGTAGCAGCCGCCGGGGGTGGTAGAGGTGGCAGGCAGAGGGTGCAGGTGGGCAGTGAATGTCGCGGTACCTGCTGGCCTGCATTCTCATTCGAATATGGAAGGGTCGGGGTGACGAAGAGAGAGAGAGAGAGAAAGAGAGAGACCTTGGCCTCCTCCTACCCTGTCCTTCTGCCCAGTTCCCGCTTGATCTGTCAGGTCCAGTTCAGTCACAGTCCCGCACGTCTAAATGCAGGTAAGGTCGGCGCGGCGGGTGTTGGGTTCAAGGGAAAAGATGGATGCACATCATTCCCTACTGCTGTACCTCAAATTTGGGCGGGCTCTGCCAAGGCCCTTTTTAGTGGCAGCTTCTGGTACATGTCAGCGTTCCGTCCAAACATCGAAGCTCTAACCTACTACTAAAAGCTCTGGGGTAAGGTTACTGGAAAAGGCCCAAGCTCCTGTCCGTGGCCCTCTTTCCCCATGTCCTACATAAGGTCATCCATCATGTACTTTACTGGTACCAGCGTAGGTAGGTTACCATGGACCGTTGGCAGATTCACAGAAGCAACTGCTTAAGTACCGAGACATCCAGAGTATCCAGAGCAGCCAATCTTCTGTCGCAAGTGAGTCAAACTCGGAGATCCCAACAATCCCGGATCAACCTGATGAATGGATGATGGGGCTTGGGCGTCACCGTGTCAGGGCTAGGGTACGCAGAGCCAGAAGAACAAAGGAAGACAGTCGCCATAGCCAGTCCTTGGCCAGGGGTCACGTCAGTCAGATCCCGTCCCTGAGCTGGTCTTGGTCGTACAACATGTGTAAGAAGAAACCACCGAACAAGAACAAATCATGAATGGACTGGAGGGCTGGTTGCTGGTCGCTGGTCAAGACGGCCATTCACTCTCTTCCAACTGCACTTTTGGGGTCCAGATCTGACCCCTACCTACATGTGTGTGCAGTGCATACATTAGGTATACCTTATGGTAGATATTAAGGCATGAGGTATCATATGATGGGCATGCTACCGTATCCCACCCGGCCAGCCGATACGATATCATCGAGCGTAGCGGAAATCACTGCCAACCCTCCCCCCACCTGCGGGGAGCGGAGATGGCTCCTACGAAATCTCTCCATCCTCTCCCTTGTTGCTCCGCTCTCCCTGCCTGCAGCAGATAGCAGCCGCTCGCTCACTGTCTAACCAAGTAATAACTACTCGGAGAGGGAGCCTGAGAGGCTCCTGCCAAGGACCGGGTTACGGGGCAACTTGTCAGGCAAACTTGATACCAACCTACTTCGGCATTTTCCGAGACTCTGCCCGTCATTGTCTTGCTGGCCTCATTTTTATTTCCTTGGACATGGAGGGTGGAGAGACGTGCCGTGCTGCTGGATCCCTGATGAGTTCGAGGGGATGGGCCGCGAAGGGACAAATTGGATGGCGCCAACGATGTCCGGCCGGCAGATCAAATCAGAAAGATGGGAACCAGACCAGTCCTCTCTCTCTCTCTCTCTCCCTCTCTCTCTCCCTCTCCGTGTCTCTACCTGGGAAGGGAGGGAGGCAAGGAGGGAGGAGCGAGGGGAGGGCTTGCCAGGTTTGCAGCGTCGGTTGGTGTGGCAGCAAGCCGATGATGATCGAGGTTCAAAGTCAGACAATTTCCGAGAGGTTCGTGGGCGTGTGATTGGCTACCGGACCGCGGTCCGAACCGGTATGGCTGCATCATAGTTGGCTGGCATAGCACTGCAGACTGCACCAAAGCAGACAGCTGCATGTGGCATGCCTGCGCCCGCGCCCACGCCCGCGCCCATGCGCAATCCATCCATCCATGGCGTTATCACAGTAGCGGATGCATACCCGTCGCATCCCAAAAAGAAACTGTTACATGCCCTGCGCATCTACCGTTTCCTGGTTCGGCATGGAGGGCGACTTGGCGACATTACAATACGGACGGGCCTACATGCCGCTGATGTTTGGGGGCCTGCCCATCTATAGTACTAGTTACATACGGATGCGATGGCACGAATCGAAGCCAACTTGCCGTGATTGAAATGATATTGATATTGATAAATGCGGTGACCAATCCATCGGGGCTTTCTGGTATTACAGTACTTACATGTGGGGGGTCTTTTTCTTTACTTGGCAACGGATGCCCGGCTAATTCCTAAATTTTGAGCTTCTCAGCCTCGCGTGGGCGTGGACACTGCGGCGGCGGGGGGACGGCACAACCACACAACTGCCCGCCCAGCCAAAGCTCAGCTGCTGGGAGTGGGAGATAGCTGTCTATCTGGCCTACACCCTATGTACACAGCAACGGGAGCACCACGAGGGCCAGGAACAAAGTAGGCCCAAACTCTCGTCCATCTCTCGCAGATATTTCTTCCATTTCGTTTGGTTTTTACTCGACCACGGCACGCGCCACCCAGCGGAACGACGCGCCCGACAGGCCATCTCGATCGTCGTTCGAGTTCCGAAAGAGAGGGCCGCCTCCCCCCCCCACTATCCATCCGCAATTCGCTTCCAGCCTTAGCCCTTCCTGCACGGCGTCCAATTCGTTTTCGGCCTGCCACTGCTGCACCAACATTCAAATCAGCCTGCACCGACCGGTCTGTCGTCATTATTACCGTCACGTTTCATCCCTCCCCCGACACGAGACTTGCCCCCAGGCCCCCAGGCATCCCAAGCAGCCGTTGCCCGCCACCCGGAAAAACATCCCTGTCGCGAAATCCCACCTTCGCTTGGGAGAGGAGAGGAACGAACAGCTAGGCTGAGCTAGAGAGCCAACCACCACCACCACCACATCGCATTTGCGACAGCCAACGCGCCAACCCGACCCAGGAAATCAGGGTTTCCCCCTTTTTTTCTGCCCTGGTAGCCTTGATTTCTACGTGTCACACACGCACGCGCACACGCACACGCATCCGAACCTATTCTACCCGCAAACGCTCGAAACGCAAAATTATGGCCGATAGACCCCACCAGCGCGGCGGTCGTGGCGGCGGAGGCTACCGCGGCCGAGGAGGGGGCGGTGGACGAGGCGGACACGGGGCAGGCGGCCGCGGAGGCCACGGCGCCGGCGCCGAGGGCGGCCAGGAGCGCGAGCGCCCCAAGAAGGAGAACATCCTCGACCTGAGCAAGTACATGGACAAGCGCATCACCGTCAAGTTCAACGGCGGCCGCGAGTGCACCGGAACTCTCAAGGGATACGATGCCTTGATGAACCTGGTGCTCGACGAAGTGCAAGAAGTGGTCCGAGGTGGGTAACCCCCCCCTCCCCCGTCTCCTTCCTCTCCCCTCTCCTCTTGACTGTTACTTTACTTCCCTTGCCTCCCTTGGTAGCAGCGATCGTTCGTTCGGACACAGGCTGACATCCTTTACTTATTTTCACAGATGACGAGGGTAACGAGAGCAGTCGCCCGCTCGGTCTTGTCGTTGCGCGTGGTACACTACTGGTTGTTATTAGCCCGGTGGATGGAAGCGAAGAGATCGAGAACCCTTTCGCTCAGCCTGAAGAGGCCTGAGATGGCAGAACGAGCTACGTTGGGTCATGATTCTCTGCCGGCGAGCCACTCCGATGGGGTCGTAAAATGGGGATATGCCTCCGCCTATGCGAACTTCGCCCCCGCCCCCATGGAGTTAGGATGCAGCAAGTCTAACATGAAACTGCGGTCTCCACGACAGCCTGACCCCAAGACTCTTGTGCAGGTCAGTGGTGGCGATAATGCTATTCAAAATCTTGGGGCACAGGGCCAAAACTATGACTCGGATAAATACCCGGTTTTATGAATAGGGAAGAAAAAGGTATAGTCCATGAACTTGCCAGGCAGAGTTCGTAGAAGAGCTTGTGTTATCCAAATAAGGCAGAAAAGAACCCAGCCATATCAGACGCCAGATGATCAGGCATTTCCTCCTGTATATCTCATCACGTGCATTACAGCATCTGAGCCCCTTTCCGATAGGGTAGCCCATCAATACTTGTGTTACGTCGTGGTGATCTGGTGATCTGGGAAAAGTAGTAGAAAGACATCTTCATAGGGCAACGACGGAATATTTTGCAGGTTGTTGCTAATGGCTATCTCCCACGACCCCGTATTACAACTGTCACTGAAATCAATCTGTGACAAGTACGTACGATCAGGTAGGCCGGAGGAGGTACAGATACATGCAACGAACCTGAAGGCTGCACAAGAGTCCGGAGACGGGTACGTTACCAGCTCGATGGATCCCTCCATTTTCTGCGATACCCTTGAACCCCCTAAAATAATGTACTAGTAAACTTGACATGCCATGATACGGAACTAGGAGGATCTCAGATACATCTGTCGACGTCTATCCCCAAGTAATCGAGAGCCGAACATGGAAAAGGGAAGATCGTCTCCTCTGGGGAACCCAATCAAGGGACATGTGCCGCTATGAAGCCACACCATCCACCGTAACGGTTGACGACGGTATCCCCGGGTTTGAACCGAGGCCGGTGGAAGACCCAAATATCAAGTGGAATAAAAAGGGGATACTCTTGAAAGTAAATTTGGAATGTAGAGAGGGAAATACGTGCAGGTATCTCTCGCACCCTGTATCAGGGCTGGCCTTAAGGTTCTGTTTTTCTTGGGTTTAACTGTTAAAGGCCTCGAATACCCACAGAAACGGGTCTTATATTAGAAAGCGACAGGCCTTGGCATCTGCGATGCTTGTGGGCACGAAAGCTCTCATCATCTTGCTCAGTAGAGATCCCACAGTCAAAGTCTTCACTCTCGCAGGGGAGATGACCCCAGATCACAAACACAGAGGGAATGACACAAGACTTATGGGCAAACTCGTCCCAGAAGGCGACAAATGCGTCGATACCACAATTTATGCATATATTGTGTGTGCAGTGTGCGAAGCAAGCATGTCATGTCCGTTTTAAGTGTTCCTTGGTTGGCCGGCCAGAACGATACAAGCATAATCGTACTCATTCATTCGCTCTAATCCGGGAGCAATAGGCATCGTCAATTGCCATCCCTCCCTCCTCAATATCAAGTTACAGCTGCTCGACAAGATCCATGAACCATTCGAAACCATTGACAATGTCTACTAGACGTAACCGGCCAGCGTGTCGAGTCAGAAGAATCAGCAGTTACGTCCAGAAAAGAAGGACACGGGCGCATCGCTGAGCCCATGTCGTATAAGCTGACTGCTTCCATGGATGCCGGGGATGCCGAAAGGGGGTGGGTGAGAGCCCGCCGCAACCCCCAACATGACCCTTCCACCTGCCCAGCCTCACCGCGGAGCCTTATTGACTGACGATGTACACTTCGTATGGAATGGAAAGCAACGGCGAATCACGCATCACCCTCCAAGTCTACATCTCTCCAGCTCTAGCTAATATTTGGTAACCCACGCGCTTGCCGAATATCAGGTTCGAGCTCCTCAAGTATGGATCATGTGCTTGAACTGCCCGATCCCGTAAATGCGATTGGGCTCGTCTGAGTTTTATCTGAGTTTCGTCTACTAGTAACGTGGCTTAGAAATATCTGGAGTAATCCCTCGATGTAGAAGACGTATACGATTTTTCTCAGGCAGTCAATCCGAAAAAGGGCTGGTTGCGTATTCTCTTACTTACCATTCCCTGGTGTAACTTCGTCGCCGCAAAACGACAACGCATGTAACGACTACATGTGGAACTGTACTTGAACAACACCTGAAATGTATGGCGCATCAAAGTCACTGCGTAGCAGTCGGCATACATGCACAAAGTCATCGAAACTCATCGTGTACCACAAGCGGAATGGGCAGATGGGATCATGATACGAACACTCAAGTCGACAACCCATCAACACTCATCACAGCATACCACAAGGCCCCAGGAGTATGTACGCACAGCACGATAGTGAAACAGGCATGGTCGGTGGGCCATTCGTAATGATTTTTGCTTAGCTGTGTAGTCTATAATCTTCGTCAAGCTCGTGGGCTTCTGGAAGTCCAGAAAGTAGCTCTTCACCCGTGTGTCTTGTTTTCCCCTATTTCTTGTAGCACGCTAAGGGGTTTGCTCGCCTCGTCTCGTCCCCAGGCAAGCCGCTCTCGTCAAATCATCCGCTATGCCGATGAGGTCTCCCATGTCCTCCCTCGGTCTTGGTCTCCTAACGATACCGTATAGTCGGTCTCCTGACGTCTATACGAAAAAAGCTGCTGGCTCCGCTGTAAACTCCAGTAACCGTGCACTCCCATGTTAAGATACGGAGGAGCATAGTTTTAGGCGCTTCGTGACTGTTCTAGATGGTGCATGCCTGGCCGGAGAAATCCCCAGGAGGCAGGGGCTGGTCGTGGAAGTTATTAATAACCGCGAGGCTGCTGCTTGCTCTTTTTGAGCAATTCGCTAAACGCACTAACCACCTGCTTCTTGAGTTCCCTGTAAGTGACGACAAATGCCGTCTGGTGGTCGCGGCTGGTCAAGTATACCCGCTCTTCCGTCCCCGCGTCCAGCCTGTTGAGGCATCTGAGCATATGAGCCATATCCACGACAGGATTGCCATTGGCGTCGACCTGGTGAAAGACGAAGTCGCGGAACAGCTTCAGCTGGTACCGCTCACCGTTCTCAGACCAAGAAGGGTCGTTTTCGAATTCGGGGCGCTCGTTGATCGTACCCAGTTTCATCAACAGCCTCGCAAGCCTGCCATTCTCCAGCTCGCGGTACAAGTTGGAGGTCAGCTCATCGCTAGCGTGCAAAGAGGAATCGAAACTGTCCAATACACGGTCGCTAATCCCCCGAGCCAACTCGTGAACCGTCTTTTGGCTCACTTGCTCAGGGGTTTGTGGGTTGGTGAGAAGCCACATGAGTCGGTCGCGAAGCTCTTGGCTATACATTGCTCCAAACTGGGCCATAGATGCTTGCAGGTTATGCAGAGTCTGCGTGTTGGTGCCGATGCAAAGGATCATCCTCCCGAGCTGCACGAAATCGTCGAGTTGGAGCTCCAGGATGGGCTTTGCTGTCTCATGTTCCAACACGTCCTGAATCGCGCATGCGCTCAGTCGGATGCGATTCTTGTCAGTCAGGATGACCTTGCTCAGGTCGATACATCGCGCTGCAAGATTTTCAGAATGGATTGCCTTCAAGGCGTTGCACATCTGGCAAATATAACTCCAAAGAACGCTCTCGGGGACTGGCTGGGGTCTCACATAACGACCCTGGTTGTTTGCGTGGAAGTGATGCTCAGCCAATGTTTTGGACAACGGATGGTAGTTGTGGATAAAGATCAACGACATGTCGTTGAAGTCTCTTGATGTAAAGCACTCGACGACTGAAACGACGTTGCCGCAGTTGATACGCTTCCACCGGGAAATCACGCTGACAGACTCCTTGGTAATCGAGCGCACACCTTGCAACCGCCTGAGGCAGTAGATGTTTCCGTTCTTCTTAGACTCTGCCTTGTACAGCCATGACAGGCAGTCGCCGAAAATGCTCTTACCGCCCCTCACGCCGTCAAGAGGCACAAGCGAGTGGTAATGAGCAACACTGGGCAGCTGCGAGCCGGGCAGGACCTGTCTAGTTGCCTCTGACTTCTTCTGCATTTCCTCGCGGATGTCTTCGCGCAGGAAGAAATCGTGTGCTTGGCGCTGATAGTTACTCAGATCCGTCCTGTATGGCCCGACTGACGCATATAGATGGTGCTGTAAGGGTTGGATAGGACCCGCATAAGCTCCTTGTGCCGGATAGAACGAAGTACTCCCCCCAGCCATCCCGGTAGGATCTTCCGCATAAGGGTTGAACTGCGCCGTCGGAATAGTCTGATTCATTCCCGACATGGAGAAGGGATCATAGACATTCGAAGAGTCAGTCGCTGTTCCATTGGTGGCGGTAGCCGTGTTGAGGTCGTAGTTTTGGGACTGCGGCGTAAATTCCCTGATAGTAGCAGGGTTGAAGATAGGACCTTCGGCATCTTGCGTAAGGGTCGAAGGAGTGGCTTTTCTACACGTCAGTATCTCGGTTCCGTCTCTCAACGATTCAGAAGCAAACATACAGCTATTGCCCACCGCTTTGGGCGTGAAAGGGGCTGCATTGGCGGCCTGCGAGGAGAAGGTGAACTTCTTGGCCCCGGGTTGCAATTGAGTGGGTGTGAAAGAGGGCGAGTCGACATTGAGTGACTTTTTAGCACTGCTGGCCTTGTTAGTAATCGGGCCAAGAATATCATCACCAGGGCCTGGAAAGTCAGATTGTTCCAGTGCAGGTCCACGATCGTCATTAGGCGGAACATTGGCCGTTTGCAATCCCTGAACACCCTGGTCAAGTGGAAGCCCTATCGGCCACTTCGACCGGGCATTTGCAGCTTCCGAAGGCTGGCGAGGCTGTTGGTTCGGAAGCTCCGTAGGGGGGGATACGGACAGCCTGGGGGGGCTCGACTTTCTCCACGGCCGACGCATCAGAGTTGGAGGCATCCTGTTGTGTGGCTCCGAACCAGTACTTCCTTGGAGGTGCAATGGTACGTTGGCCCAAGGAGGGAAACTCTTCCTTATAGTCTAGTTTCAAACCCCGAGGAGATGGAGATACAGCCGGGTCCTTGGAACTTGCATCACTACACTCGTCGCCGGACATCTTGATATCGGTGTTGTTTTCCTTTTGTACGGGGGAAATGGACCAGGTCGATTAAAGGGCAGAGGAATGGACACTCAAGATAACAATTCTGAAGTGGGCAATGCAAAGTAACGGAGATGGCCAAGGGATGCTCTCCCGTCGTCGTGGACTTTCTGCGCAACCTGGAACAATCACAGGCATTTAAAAGCGGGACAGCAACTGCTTACCTGTCTGCAGAATTCAAGGTGCCCTTATCTTGGTCGTGGTTGAAGGCACAGCCTTGGTCTTCATAGCGGCAGTGGCCGTATATAAGGATGTTGCGACACAGGGTGTCTTTGCTGTCTAGGCAGGAGCGAATAAAGGCAAGTCAGCAAAGCAAGCTTCGGGGTTGGCAGGGGATAGACAGGATCGGTCGATGCCAGTTCTACGGGGGCGAGCATCGACTCGGCAGCACACTCGAACGGCATGGACGACGGTCTCTCCCGGCTACTGCTCCAGACTAACCGCGGGTCTTTGGACGTGGGGAAGCCATTTGTCTCCCTCGCTGGTCGGCGGGGGTGAAGCGCGATGTCGCCATTTGTTGATTTAAATTCGAGATGGGGTCTGTAGTGGCATGCTTCGCGCGACAGTGCAGTCGTCGGGTGGAAGTCGTGACAGCGACGGCGATTGCTTAGATTGCCCAATCAAATTTGCAGCCCCTGCTTGGATAGTTCGCAATTAGCACCCAAGCGTTTGCCTGTGCCTACATGTAGGTAGGAGGTGATCGTGGGACTCGGGGGAGCGGGCATGGAAGAGAAGGCAGGAGGCAGGAGGCAAGGGCAGACAGAGGGCGCAGAGGGCAGGAAGGACAAAAGGCGATGCGCAACTGCCACTATGCAGTGGAGTTTGTCTTGAATGGAAGCAGGAGCCAGGCCTAGTATACGCATGGCTGAGAAGGTAAGAGGCGTGGGAGATGGAGGGGCTTCTTTTCCGACCCAAGACGTGCAAGCAGACCAAGCGTGCTAGCATAGGTAGAGGAGGAGGGGAGAGAGACTTTTAACTTACTCGATCAACCTCTCAAAGGGCTCCCATTCTCTTCCAGCAAAGGGCGAACCCTCGCCCATGGAAATCTTACAGAGGAAGCGATTTATAGGGATGGGCAGTGGGCGGTGGTTCGTGCAAGGCCTGGCGGGAGGAGAAGGGCGGCAGACGCGATGGGCGGGCAGTCGGGCGAGGAGGTTGACGATAAGATCATAAGAGACATGTAGCGAGCAAGCTTTAGACCAGTCGTTGTCTCCCAAGCAAGGACGTTAGTGGGATGGGCCAAGCACAAGTGGTGTGTGTGTGTGTCTGGCGTACACGTACAGTATCAATGCGACGGCCGCCCGCCTTGCCAAGGAGCATTGAGTTGAGTTGGAGTACCAGCAGGAGTACCAGCAGCCAGCAGGAGTTGGGATTGCTGCAGGGCGCGCGGCACACACCACCCACCCACCATGTTGGCTGGCACATTGGGACTCCAGGCAGAGGGAACAGTAGCCAAGGTATCTTTTTCACTGTGGGGGTTGCACTGGTTGGCTGGGTTAGCGCTTGCATTGGCTTGCTCGATCAAGGCTTATTCTTCGCAACGTTCCTCCAGCCTGGTCCTGGTTCATACATGTACCTATGGAAGTAGGCAAGTATTGATTGACCACTCGCTTCCAGTCGATGAAGTACGAATGCAATATGAGCTGCTATTGCTATTGCTACGGTCATAGTCAAATTGATCTACCGTAGCACACAATGTAGAAGTGATCATAGAGACTCTTTTTCTGTCATTCAAGAATAGGTAACGGTGGCCTAGGCCAGGTACGTGTTGCACCTAAATTTAACATTGACACGGCTCCTTCCAGCGAGCCCCACGGACGTCATCCTTCACTTCCACCCCCCGAGCCCGAGGCAGTTTAAGTGATTGCTGCAATGCAAGGCCTCAAAGGTGTTCTTGTCCGCCGGAGCTAGTGTCGATCGACATGTAATAACCAGACTTCGAGGCCACCTTGCTTTCTTATTTGATTTGGCTTTCGTGCCAAACACCTTTAGGCCCAACGGCTTCGACACAAAACCAACGTCTTCCTCTCCCGCCCATTCCTCACACAGCAATCAACCCTGCGGCCACCCTGTCGGCTTTCTCGACCTTGGTTCGCTCCATGGAAAGTCCCGCCACCATCTTCCATCAGCAGCAGCAGCAACCACGGCCCGAACGATAACCTCCGAAATGGCCGCCGACGACGACACCGTCGACATAGCCCAGCTGACGCCGGATCAGCAAGCTGCCCTCGAGCAATTCACGGCTTTCACAGCACAAGAAGTCAAGGACGCCGTGCCGCTTTTGGAGAGATCACAATGGAATGTCCAGGTACGTACCAGGCCACCTTTCCTTGCTGTACATGTACAACCAAACGTAACAACACCGCTGACTGTTGGCCTTCCAGATAGCAATAGCCAAGTTCTTCGACGGCGAGGGCCCCGATCCCCTCGCCGAGGCCATCGCCGCCCAGGACTCCATACCGCCGCCGGCCGCCGCCCGCCATGAGAACCTGCAAGAGTCCCTCCTGGCCGCCTCGTCCCCGTTCCAGCCCGCCCGCGCCAACCGGCCCGACCCCGCGCCCCGGATCGTGCCCCAACCCGAGTCGACCCACCGCCCGCCCTTCCTGCTCTCGCTGCTGCTGACCCCCTTCACCCTCGGCCTGCGCGCCGTCTCGACCTTCTTCCGCACCTTTGCCTACATCCTCGCCTTCCTGCCCGCCCAGATCCGGCCCCGCGCCATCACCGCGAGCGTCACGAGCGGCTGGAAGGGCACCATCGGCCGGCGCATGCTGCTGCCCCGCGACACGGCCGCGCGCTTCAAGCGGGAGTTTGAGGAGGAGTACGGCACCCCCGAGGGCGCCACCGGCCTGCCCTTTGTCGAGTCCGGGTTCGCCCAGGCCCTCGACGCGGCCAAGAAGGACCTCAAGTTCCTGCTGATCGTCCTCATGTCGCCTGAGCACGACGATACCGAGTCCTTCACCCGAGACACGCTCCTGGCACCGGAAGTCAAGGACTTCATCAACGAGCCCTCCAATAACATCCTCCTCTGGGGCGGCAACGTGCTGGACTCGGAGACGTACCAGGTGGCCGCCGAGTACAACGCGACCAAGTTCCCCTTCTCCTGTCTCGTATGCCTGACGCCCAAGGAAGGCAGCACGCGGATGAGCATTGTGAAGCGCCTCGTCGGCCCCGTTTCGTCCTCCACGTTCCTCGCCGAGATCCAGACCGCCATCAACAAGTACAGCCCCGACCTCGCGACCGCCCGAGCCGAGCGAACCGCGCAGGAATTCGCCCGAAATATGCGCGCCGAGCAGGACAGCGCCTACGAGCGCAGTCTGGCCCGGGACCGCGAGCGGGCCCGGCAAAAGAAGGAGGCCGAGGCCGCCGCGCGCGACGCCGAGAAGCGCGCCCTGGAGCAGGCGGCGGCGGCGGAGCGGAAGGCGGCCCTGCGGGAGCAGTGGCGCAAGTGGCGGGCTACGACGATTGCGCCCGAGCCCGACACCGCTGTCAAGGACGCCGTCCGGCTGGCGCTCAAGATGCCCGAGGCTTCGGGCGGCGGGCGAGTGGTGCGGCGGTTCGCGGCGGCTACGACGGTGGAGGAGCTGTATGCTTTTGTGGAGTGCTACGATCTACTACAACAGGAAGATGGCGAGAAGGATGGTGCGGGGGAGAAGCCCAGCGAGGACGAGTACGAGCACGAGTACGCTTTCCGTATTGCCGGCTTGATGCCTCGCATCGTGTACGAACCTAAAGACACGGCGACGCTCGGGGAGCGGATCGGTCGGGGCGGCAATCTGATTGTAGAGGATTTAGTGCCGGAGGTAGACGACGAGGACGAGGATGATGATGATAATTAGTCGGAGCATGGGCAGATAATGATCAATTCAAGAAGCCACTTTCATGGCCCCTATCTTTTCGTATTTGGCATCACTACGTGAACTAACCATCCAATTCTATAAAATGGGATATGGATGTGCTCTTCTCCCTGCTCAAGACACTACAGCAAGGGGTCAATAGACGACCCTGACAGGATCCCCGGGGTTATATTATACTATTACGAAGCCCCTGTGGTGGCTATGATACTTTTACAAGTCCAATCATGGTGTTATACAAATCCCGGGCATGTTTTCTGATCGTTTGAACTCACCCGTCAGGCTATCTTCACATACGTAGCGCATAGTGCGCTGGAGCGCAATAATCAAAACAGGGGTATCACGGGATGCGCTCCACGCTCTACCACGATAACTGGTGGGTGAGGCGTATGAACAGAACTGCATTGGAGTATGAGCATTTTGATATCGTAAAGCAAAGTTTCTTTGGGCTTGTTTCATTACCTTCTGCTGTTTCGCTGGGTCCCTCTGCCTCTCCCATACTGTCTTAGATGACCCTTCGCCTTTCCGGTATGCCAGATTGTCGCTATTTAGGCATGGCCGCCCCCTGAGCCCATCGAGTATCTCAAGAACTCGAGCTTTCTTGGCCTTGGCCATCCGTCACTTCGATCGTACAAATTTCATGATGGGGTTCCCTCGTAAGCTTATCCAGTGTCTACTGGCCATCCTTGTTGGCAAACTTTTGGTGTATCCTCGCAATCTGTTCATCCACGTTGACGCTCTGCATGTGCGACAGGTGCGCCTGGTGTGCCTGGTTCCTAACGCCGTCCGGGTTGCCGTCGTAGCTGTTCAGGGCCGTCCTCTTCCTACGGGCCAGCTCCTCTTCTGTGGTCGGCTGGCCCGTCACTGGGTCAAACAAGTCGGTTCGTTGACTGACAAAACGCTTCAGGTGGTTGGCCGCATCGGCCGAGGCGAGATTGGCGCCAGAATATCGCGACTCCGCCTTGGCTTTCTGCTCCTTCCACCTGGGGTCCAGGAGCTCGATTCGCATGTGTTCCTCGAGCTCGTTCGCGGGGATTTGCTGTTTGCAAATCTGGCAGAGCGCCATGTGCGTGCCTTGCTTGTTCGCCGCGCGAACGGCGGCCCTAGGAACGTAGTTCTCCTTGATCTTCATGGGCGCGCCACCCTTAGCCTCCACTTGAGCTTGGTGCATCCTAGCACGAGCCTCTTCTCTCTCGCGAATCCGCCGTGCCTCGTCGTCTTCTTGCATTCCATTCGGCCTCGTGGGCGGTGCCATGCCATAGGCAGCCTGCGCCGGAGGTTGCATTGGCTGTGCTGGGTATTGGGGCTGGACGCCAGACGCCGCCTGCTGGGCGGGATAGGCGGGGTGTTGAGGGAGGTTGAAGGTCTGCTGGGGCCCAGACGCGTAGCCATTGAAGCTCGCACTGTCTTCTTCTGACGGGAACCCTTCTTCGATGCGCAGGTTGGCATTGACGGATACACGTGCCTTCTGTTCGAGAGAGGCGAATTGCAGGTCGTTGAGGGACGTGGGCGGTGGCAGCTCGGCTTGGTCGTCGGCCTCGGTGAAGACGATGGTTTCGACAACGACAAAGTTATGCCAGTCGATGGAGGCGTATGACAGGCGCTCCTTCTCGGCATCCTCTTCCTTCTTCTGTTTCTCCTCCTCCTGGTATGATAGCCACTCTGCTCGTTGCCTTGCTCGCGCCAAAATATGGTATTTGTCGTCGATATTGCGCTGCAGCTCGGCAACTCGTTCTTGTTGGACTCTGCCACCTTCGCCGTCGATGCCGCCAGCGCGCAGCAGCATGGAGTACTGGTCGATCAGGTGTTGGAAGAAGTTGTGCAGACTGTGGTTGGGTCGCAGGAAATCGAATTGGTAGTTGCCAGCTTCGCGCTGCGAGAGAGCTGTCATAAACTGTCTCCCGTTCTTGGCCACAAACAGGGCTGTGAGCCTGACGACTTCGAGATCCTGGGCACTGATGTTGGGCATGCGGGCGGAGAATTGGAAGTCGGGCGGTTTAGGAGGGCCGACGGGTTTCTGTTCGACGGGGGCGGCGGCCTCGGCAGCACGCCCTGCAGCGACGGCGGTGCCTCGCCCTTCCTTGATCTCGCTGAGGCGCCATAGGTAGTAAGGGTTGTAGGGGTCGGTAGGGTTCAGGAAGCTGAACTTGGGGTTGGTCTTCTCCTTCTCGCGGATGCGCTCCTCGAATGGCAGGCCATTTCGGGCGACGAAGCCAGCAGTCTTTTCTAGGATGGTTCTGAATTCCTTGGGGGAGGACGATGCCCTGCGGCGGCTTGATGTCGTCCAGGACAGCTGCTGCATCTCCGTTAGCCGTCGCGGCCATCGTGACGTATGCAAAGTGATCGAGACCCTTTCAGTGCCAAAATGTGTTGGAACGCGGCAATTCCCAAGGTTGCAGATAATGGATGCCTGCTGGACTCGTGGGTGGCGACTCGTGCTCTTTTTCGTGTTTTGCTGCCAACAAGTCAACGTTGTAATGGCCGTCGCGTAACTCGATCTGTAAAAGAGCCTAACCTAGGATTGATGCGAGGTAAAAGAGGCAGGCAAGCAGCCTTGGAAGCTCCAGTTGCATCAAACCAATCAGCCGACAAGGTTAGATCCGTCAGGTATTGCTAGCGGGAAATTTTCCAGCGCATGGGAGAGACGCTGGCCATGCGGAAGTCAAGTCGGTCGAAGGTTGATCCGACACAGACGGACAAGAGGTCCAAAGAGTTAAGACTGCCTGCACGGACAGGACAGTCAGGTCAATTGGCTTAGGTAATCCGACACACGAGCACACGAGCCAGCTCTAGCCACAGCCACAGCTCAAGCGACCACCCAGCGAGAGGTACTTGTCCAGACACGCCCCACTTGGCAGAGGTACAAGGCCGCTGGGGGGGCTACTTAGCTATCCCTGTCCGTTTCTTTTTCCCCCGAGCGAATGAGGCCAGCTGTTGCTTGGGGGTACATGTTGGAGGGGCGCCTCCCAGAGACAGTGTCCCAAGATAGCACGCGCTAGGGGTGCACAGAGGAGCTGATCTGCCAATTGGGATCTTTGGCCCGTGAATGATTGATTGAACCCAATTGCGTCCAAGTGAATCAATTCCACCCCATGCCCAGCAGAAGCCCAGAACCATGGCCCCTTTCCCTGTGCGCCCTCGCGCCTAGGCTTGCTAGGCTTGTCATCCGAGCTGGCCAGCCCGCTAGGTTAGCCTGAAAATCCATCTGGCCTCAACCTGGCTTCATTCATAGCGACATCAGAGACCCTCCAGAATGCTAGATTACCTCCCAGAGCACACGGCCTGCTGAATTGCATTTCTCCCCAGCTTCGAGACATCAATCAATTCTTCCTCTTCCCTCTTGCAGGATTGTGTCTCTTCATGGACTCCTTGTAATGGGCACGTCTGCTTCTTCTTGACCTTCGTTCATTCTCTTGCCCCGCCTCTTTTTCTTTTCCTTTTCTCTTCATTTATTATCCTATTAAACAGCCCGGTCCGCACGCATGCGATACGAGGTCGCAGTCCAGTCGTAGTTCGGCCACAGCTCCTATTTTAGCGGATCCTCGCAGCTCGACCGACACAGCCAGACAGCGTGTAGCCCCAGAAAAAGAAGCCACGCATCCTTCTTCGATCCCTCCTCGACCTTTTTCACATCACGGCTTCGACACACTGGGATCGTCGGCATAGCATCCCACATCCAACCTCAACATGGCGAAAGCCACCACAGCAAAGCCCAAGGGCGCCGTCCTTACCACGGCCGCCCCCAAGGGCAAGCTCGCTGGGAAGCACAACGACTACACTTCCGAAGGTGTCGACGACAATGACGTTTTCCTCCTGCCACTCTCTGACTACCAGGTCATGACCGTGGTCACCATCCTCGGTGCCATCGTGCGCCTGTTCCGCATCTACCAGCCTACCAGCGTCGTCTTCGACGAGGTGCAGTAAGTTATATCCCAGATAGCTTCCCTTCCGTGTGCTGGTAGTGGTTGTACAGAAGACTAACCAAACGTCTGCACCCAACAGTTTCGGTGGTTTCGCTTCCAAGTATATCAAGGGACGCTTCTTCATGGACGTACATCCCCCGCTGGCCAAGATGCTGATCGCCCTCTTCGGCTGGCTCGCCGGTTTCAACGGAGACTTCGATTTCAAGGACATTGGCAAGGATTACCTCGAGCCCGGCGTCCCCTACGTGGCCATGAGAATGTTCCCTGCTATCTGCGGTATCCTGCTGGTCCCCACCATGTTTTTGACCCTCAAGGCCGTCGGCTGCCGTACGGCCACTGCTGCGTTGGGCTCCTCCTTGATCATCTTCGAGAACGGTCTCCTTACCCAGGCCAGACTGATCCTTCTTGATTCGCCCCTGGTCATTGCCACCGCTTTCACGGCCCTGGCTTTCACCTCGTTCACGAACCAGCACGAGCAGGGCCCTTCCAAGGCCTTCAGCGCAGCCTGGTGGTTCTGGCTCGTCATGACTGGTCTGGGTCTGGGTGTCACCGTCAGCATCAAGTGGGTCGGTCTGTTCACGATCGCTTGGGTTGGATCTCTGACCTTGGTCCAGCTCTGGGTACTCCTGGGCGACAACAAGACCGTGACGATGCGAATCTTTTCCAAGCACTTCATGGCTCGCACTTTCTGCCTCGTCATCATCCCCGTCACCTTCTACATGGCCATGTTTGCCATCCACTTCCTGTGCTTGACGAACCCTGGCGAGGGAGACGGTTTCATGAGCTCCGAGTTCCAGGCAACCCTGAACAACAAGGGCATGCAAGATGTTCCTGTCGACGTGGCCTTTGGCAGTCGGCTGTCCATCCGCCATGTCAACACCCAGGGCGGATATCTGCATTCGCATCCCCTCATGTACCCCACTGGCAGTCAGCAACAGCAAATCACTCTATATCCCCACAAGGATGAGAACAATGTTTGGCTCGTGGAGAACCAAACCCAACCTCTAGACAGCAAGGGTGAGGCTATCAATGGCACAGCTGCCTGGGATAACCTGCCGGAGTTGCCATACATCAAGGACGGTGATGTGATCCGGATGTACCATCTGCAGACTCACAGACGCCTCCACTCTCACGATGTCCGACCCCCGGTTTCTGAGGCTGAGTGGCAGAACGAGGTTTCCGCCTACGGTTACGAAGGCTTCCCCGGCGACGCCAACGATCTGTTCCGAGTCGAAATTGTCAAGAAGCAGTCTTCTGGCGCCCTTGCCAAGGAGAGACTTCGAACCATCCAGACCAAGTTCAGACTTGTCCACGTCATGACCGGCTGTGTGCTGTTTTCGCACAAGGTCAAGCTTCCTGATTGGGCATCGGAGCAACAGGAAGTCACCTGCGCCAAGGGTGGTACCCTGCCCAACAGCGTTTGGTATGTTGAGTATAACGAGCATCCTCAGCTTGGCGCCGATGCCGAGAAGGTCAACTACGAACAGCCTGGTTTCTTCGGCAAGTTCTGGGAGCTTCAGAGAGTCATGTGGAAGACGAACGCTGGTCTGGTCGAATCGCATGCTTGGGACTCCCGCCCTTCGTCGTGGCCCATTCTTCGCCGCGGTATCAACTTCTGGGGCAAGGACCACCGTCAAATCTACCTGGTTGGTAACCCCGTGGTATGGTACACCAGCACTCTTGCCGTCGTGATCTACGTCCTGTTCAAGGGCATTGCAGTGCTCCGATGGCAGCGTAGCTGCGGCGACTACTCCAACTCCACTTTCAAGCGATTTGACTACGAGATTGGTACTGCAGTCCTCGGCTGGGCCTTCCACTACTTCCCCTTCTACCTGATGCAGCGACAGCTCTTCTTGCATCATTACTTCCCCGCGTTGTACTTCGCTGTCATGGCTTTCTGCCAGATTTACGATTTTGCCACTGCCCGTTTTGCCATTCCAGGTGTTCGTGAGAACCCCATCATTAACAAGGCTGGCGCTGTTGCTCTGTTGACCCTAAGTGCGATCGTCTTCGCCCTGCTGTCGCCTCTTGCCTACGGCAATGCTTGGACCAAGAGCGAATGCAACCGTGTAAAGCTGTTCGGCACGTGGGACTGGGACTGCAATACTTTCCTTGATAGCGTAAGTGTTCCCACCCATGGCCTTCCCGTGAGGGGATGAAGTTGAAGGATGAATGTGAGACGAGTGGACTCCACTTGGCGGAAGTGGCTTCTATTTGGATGTCTTGTGTCTGGAGTTGGCAATGATGTTGGATACATGTAGACTAATGACCGCGTTTCAATAGTACGAGGCCTACGACCAGCTTTCCCAGCAGGCTCGTGTCAACACTGCTCAAACGTCGCAACCCGCCGTAGAGAACCAAGCACCACCGGTGCAGCAGCAGCAACCCCCTCAACAGCAGCCGAATTCCCCAAACGGGGGAGAGGGCGCCGCGGGAATCTCCGGGGCGCCCAAGTTCGAGCCCCAGGGCCAGAAAGTAATCGGCCGCGAAGAGAAGATCGAGTACAGGGATCAAGATGGAAATTTGCTGGACGACGAGCAGGTGAAGGCCCTCGAAGGGAAGGTCGAATTCAAAACGCGCTACGAGACGCGGACGCGCGTCGTCGACGCCGCGGGCAACGAGCTTGAGTCCCCTCCTGAGATGGCCGACCAGGGCGTCGCCCCGCCGCACCCGGACGTCGAGGGCGCCGAGAGCAGCACCAAGCAGGTCAAGCAGGACGAACCCATCCCGGCCGAAGAGGTTGTCAAGAGCAAGGACGGCGAGAAGGAGGCCGAAAAGGAGAAGCCCAAGCCGGCCAGCGAGGGCAACGAGGCTACCGCCGCCAGTTCTGAGGCTGCTGCTGCCAGTTCTGAGGCTTAGACAGTATCATGTCGATAAAAATCTGGGTGGTGGGGAGTGAAGTTTTTCCCTATGTATGAGTATTAGCTATGGTCGCTTTTGATCAATTGAAGCCATCTTAAAATAAGCGATATGGGACCAAAGCTGGGAGAAAGAGAGGTACCTCTATAAAAGCCAACTTAGCGTTAAGCATGCTGCCAGTGACGGAGGCGTGTCATAGTGGCTTCGCCCTACTCCTTAATTTCCTTAATGAAAAGTTCTTGTCCTACGTACTGCGTGTTTACTCGAGTGCCTAGATGCTAGATGTTCGTGTTAGAGGGCGTAGAAGTGCCTGAAACCCAGTACAGACTGGGGCATTCTAAAGTGGCAAACCCTACACCATACCCCTGGATAGAACTGAGTAGGGTCACAGTTGTTGCTGGTTTGTTACTAAGCTCATTTCACGATTTGCGAATGCCGAATGTCAACTTGTGTGATGGTCATTGGGCATTTAGTGGTACAGCTATACACGGTTATCCATGAATGTTTGCTCCGGGTCCCGGGCGACACGTACAAGCCTTGCCGGATCCTCCACCTCATCGACGCTGGGACGACCGACCATCGATGCTTCTTGCCGTACTGAGACATATGGAAGGCTTGTGGGCCGAACAAGGGCATTGCCAGCTGTCATCGCGTCACCCGTACCATCTAGATGGTTTGTCTGCTGGTCCGTAGAATCCTGGGGTTTTCTGGCGCTGAGGGGCGGGGAAGTAAAACTTCGTATCCGGAACCGGTGGCTTTCCCTCCTAAAGGTTTTATCGACTCTCGAGCTTGGACAAGACCTGCCCGCGGACGTAGGGCGGCGGGACCTCGCCGACGCCGCCGACCATGAGCTCCTCGCGCGTCTCGACCTGGGCATAGTCCGGCAGGGCGTTGTCCGGGCTGGCCTCGTTCCAGGTGCCCAGGAGGTCCTCGGGCGGCATGCGCAGCTCCTCGGTCAGCTGCGCGAACCGGGCCGAGTACTCGCGCAGCACGTCCTCGCCCTCGCCGAGCCACTCGGTCAGCTGGTCCCGCCGCTGCTGGACCTCCTCCCGGGTCGACGTCGAGCCGTACGCCGTCACCGAGTTGGGGCCGCCCGTGTAGGGGGCACGTCCGAGGCCGAGTAGGCGGGCAGCTCAGGGTCCGCGGCCGTGGTGGCGGTGCTGCCGGAGGGCTGGTCGGCGGAGGCGTAGGGGTCGGCGGGGGTGCGGCTCGTGTGGCCGTACCGCTGCAGCCAGAGGTTGTGCTCGCGCAGGGCGGCGCGCAGCTGGTCCAGTTCGGAGGCCAGGCTCGGGATCAGGCGGCGCAGGTCTTGGTAGGCGGAGCGCGACTCGGACTGGTCGGCGCTCTCGCCGGCGGACGGGGCGTTGGACGGACCTGACGCCATATGAAGGTATGGTTTCCCCTCTTCCGAACTCGGACGCTCTCTCTTTTCTTCCCGGGTCGCAGACTGGTGGGCAAGTGTCTGCAGAAGCTTTCGACCAAGATGGAATCACGAATAATAACAGAAAGTAAATAGTGCGGTCGATGTTGGGTAGGAATCGAGTTTGGGATCGGAAGTAGGTACGCAAGAGTCCAGATAATCCAGCATCACGTGGAAGGAAGTGCCGTAATCAGTAAGCAGTCTGCAGTGGGGCTTGGCAAGTGCCTCCCGAGAGCCAATGCACGCCAACCTTACTACGCCTGCATCGCATCACACCCACCCTTGAGGTAAGCACAATGCACCATGCAAGCCCTGGAATCATGGGCTGCATATTGCAGGAGACACTCATGCGTTGCTACAAAAAAAGGTGAAGCAGCATTGATGTCATGTCTATCTATTACATTACTTGGTTTCTGTACCTTGCACGTTCATTCATCTCTGTACCCAACTCAACCTCTCTCTAGCAACCGCTCCTCATGCAGATCCAAGCACTCGGTTCAACCTCCCCAAACATTCCATTCCCCCTTTTAAAATACGTTGCCCCTCGCCCTCTTCTCGCCCGACTCCATCTTCTTCACGTTGATGTTCTTCCAGATGAGCACAGCCGCAACCAGCAGAGGAATGAGCGAGGCGCCCACAATCACCATGAGTCGCATCACCACGCCATACGCCGCAACGACGGCATCGCGGATCGGGGTCCCGATGGGCTCCGCCATCTGGAGCGTAATGTCTCCGTAGATGGACGCCGCCTGGTCCTTGGCGTAGTCGGGCAGGAACTCGGTCAGCTTGCTCTTGAGCATGTTGGTCCAGATGCCGCCCGCGATGGCGTAGCCGATGCTGGAGCCGACGGCGCCGAACAGGCCGTAGATGGCGATGGCGACGGCCACGTTCTGGTGGCCCACCGACGCCATGAGGGCGAGCTGCGACATCGTGGTCAGCATGCCCGTCGAGAAGCCGACGAGGATTTGGCACATGGTGAGGTAGCCCACGTCGGCCCCCGGCACTCGGAAGTGGATGATCAGAGCGGTTCCGAGCACATAGATGGGGACTGCCGCCATGGCGGGCCACTTCACATGGCCATTGTACCGAATGAACCTATGTCAGAGGATTAGTATGGCCCCGATGGTGCTGGACGTATCAAGATTTGCTCTCAAACTTACAGTGCGATGAAGGGGCCCGTGAAGTAGGATGTGAGCGAGTACGCGTTGAGCACGTAGTTGGAGATGCTGATGCTCAGGTCGTTGACCACCTGGAGGTAGGAGCCATAGTAGGCATCCCAGACACTGCGAACGACAGCACGTCAGTACGCCTACACACAAACAAACGGGGAGCACCGGATGGCAAAGATTATAGCTTACAAGGTGGACAGGAACACGATGAAGTAGGTCATGGAGGCACCGAGGACGGTGCGGTCCTTGAGGAGCTCGAAGGGGAAGAACTGCACGGGCGCGAAGTACTTCTCCCAGACCACGAAAGCCGCGAGCGAGACCACGCCCATGACAATCATGACGATAATGCTGGCGCTCTCCCAGGAGTGGCTGGCGGACGATACGAGACTGAACGGGAGGGTGATCAGGGTGAAACCCGCCGTGATGAGGATCGCACCGAGCACTAGGGACGTGTTAGCCTGATGGCATCGGACGGAGAGTACGTCAAGAGCGATGCTACTGCAATAGCGTGCTCTCAGAGAGTGTCCAACTTACCATCAAAGTCGATGATGTAGAACTTTGCCGACTCCAGTCGCGAGCGACCGGACTTGGGACGGATCAGGCCCAGCTTCTTCGCCTTACGCTCATGGAACCACAAGACGCCGACCACGGGGGCAGAGAAGACAAGCAGGATGATGAGGAACGCGCCGAACGCCCAGCGGAAGTTGGCCTTGTAGTAGAAGAGCTCGGCGATGACGGGGCCGGCGAAGGTGGTGCAGAGGTTGGGCGTCGAGTTGATGGTGAAGATGATCATGCGGTTCCGCAGGGAGGTGATGTCGGCGACGAAGACCTCGATGATGAAGCCGAGGGCGACGTTGCCGACCCAGTAGAAGACCTGGGCGGCCGCGTAGGTCTCGACGTTCTGGCAGGTCGCCTTCATGATCATGCCGACCGTAATCAGGAGGAGGGCGCCGATGAAGCCCTCCATGCGGCCCCGGATGTCGATGATCTTGCCGATGCTGAGCGTCACGACGCCGCCGATGATGCGGGCGGCGATGCTGATGACGGCGAGGAGGCCGTGCTGGTCGAAGGAACTCGTGATGTAGGGGCTCAGGGCGCCTTCGACGGAGCCGAGCATCGCGGCCACGAAGCTGACGAGCCATAACCTGTAGGAGAAAAGGGGCAGATGCCGATCAGTGCATGTTCTAGGAGGGATACCGATTGGTTGCTCTTGCAAACTCGACGGGTTCAACTCACAGAACGAAGGTAGACCACAGGGCCTTCTTGGACCAGACAGCCGTGATGGCTTCGACGCGCTTCACACCCTGGGCATGGGTCGAGCTGTCGTCCGACTCGGACTTCGCATCTGCGCCCTCGTGCACCACGTGCGCCGGGGTTTTGTCTTCGGCGGCGCGCTTTTCCATGTCGTATGGCTCAGGCGAGAAAACGCCAGCAGGGGGGGCATTGTGGTAAGTCCAAGCTACTGTGAGCAAGAAATGGATTGAAGGTAGGGACAGAGCGTGGTGAAGATCGACAAGAGAGGACAGGAACAGGCAAAACCATGGATGCGCAGGACCCGGCCTCTCTATATGTGCTTCATGCAGAGTGCGTGTAGGGGGGCCAAGACCAGCCTCCACCCGAGGTCGGCCAAGACATGCGAAGGGGAGGGGAGGGGAGACGGGAATGCCAAAGGGTCGGGTCGGGTCTGGAGCCCTGAGCAGACCATCCATCATGCATCCATGACTGACTCCCTTGTGCAAATTCTTTCCTTCCTAGCTAATCAATCTTTTGCCGCAGCTGACGAGGTTGGCAGGGTCCCATCCGTCCCGGGTAACCCAGTCCAGGCAAGTTCGCAAAATGAGGGAACGAGTTTTTCGGGCTCCAGAGCTTCAGAGCCCCCCATCCGCCGAGGCCAGGGCCCGCCAAGAGCAGCCAGTCGTGCTCCGGGTGCTGCTGGTTGGAGATGGGCCATCGAATGAGCTGATTTTATCTGATGATCAGATAAGATGGCAGCGGGGACGGTGCATGGACTAGCCCTGCTAGCTCTGACAGGGGTCGGGCATGAATGGTGCGGTTCGCGACCAAGAAGGCTTGGGAGGGTTTTGATTTGGGGGGCTCCATCCTTACGGGACCGACCGGGCTCGCAGTTCGCAGGTTTTCGTGTTCCCCTTCCCGTTTCCTGCGACTGGAGGCCAGGCTAGTGCCACTTGGTGTGAAGCCAGGCTGAGGAAATGTGCCAAATGCTGCCCGAGGGAGGCTTCTCTAGCTCCAAGTTTGCTGACTGTGTAGGTAATAGGGTCGGGCCTGCTTTCCGAAAGTGTCCAGTAGCGTTGCCGTCACCGGCCTTGGCGGGCACGAGCGTCGGATCAGATAACTCAATTGAGATCCCCATCGATCGTAGCGCCGACTGCCTCCTCTCGTCAGTTCATCTTTTCTTTTCTTTCCAGCCGTGTTTAGCCACGAGAAAGTGGTCCCTGCCTCGTCTAACGGTGATGGATTACTTACTTACCGTCGGCTTGAACTGTTTAGCTGCAGTGGTTCGTAGCCAAAGGTTCGTTTTTGGCATCGGTGAGCAAGAGCGTGCAGACTGACCATATGCCCGAGAAACAACGATGAAGGCGGATTCGAAGACTGGTTCACTCTGCCATCGGGGAAACTATTGTCCAAAACGGGAAGGAAGAAAAGGCACTTGCTTATGGGAAGCGCAAGCTCGAACTAACCGTCACACATGTCGGCCTCGCCACTGGGGATATGGAGCGGGCGAAATATAGGCCGATTCTACCTCCGGATAGATCTAGCGCTGCGGGCCGACCGGCAGAGCTCTCCAAGATGTCAAACCATTGGCTAAGTCTAAGTCGGCCGAAGAATAACTTGGCCATAGAGTCTGGGCATTATTTGCATGCTGGCGGGAAGCAAATCGCCCAAAGGAGCTTCAAACACAGGTTCGGGAAGTTGCCGTTGATGAGATAGTCTTCCAGGTCCATGCTGGTGGTATGGATGAGGGCACTGATGTTTCGTATGGTTGGATCCTACAGCGATACTCTATGATCCTGTATACTGTCTTTGCCTAGGGACTGGTTCAGCCGGCTCGACATGACAAGTCCCTCAGAACCGCCCAGCTCTTCGTCATCGCCACATACCAGGATGAACAAGGCTGCAGATCATTGGTGTACCAAAATGTCGCACGCAAAAGTGGAACTCCACTAAAGCGTACGGCAATAGTGGCATATGTACTCAATGCGACACAAAACAAACAGTCTCGGGTAGATTGGTTCATATCTGTCTGCTCGCTTGACGTGACCTCTATTGACAACTTTCACTCCGTGTCACGACACTATCGGTAGACACAGCAATTAATTGCCTTATCACTCTTATTTTGGACGACCTAACGTTCATTCACACTCCATACTTGAGTTACAGGAGTAGATACTTATTTCGAGGAGAGGATTTGAAGTCTACTGTGTTGCCTGACATGCGTGCCTTGAAATCTCACCATCCACACTGCACCCCTTTTCGTCAGGTTCAGGGGTTTCCATGGACGACGACTCCCTGGATCTGGTCGCTACATATGCGAGGAAGATATATGAACTTGTGACATCTTTACTAGAGTTATAAATCTATGTTGGGGGATCTGGTCCAATTTCCGAAACACTGGGTGATGAAGCTCACCACCCGTCTCGCTGACCCCCTGCCTCGCTGACCCCCTTTTCCCCACCAAAATCGTAAAAACTTCATAATATTCAAAAGGTTCTATAAAATTAAATAAAATAGGTAAAATTAATCAGATCTTTATATTTTAAAATAAAAGACAATTTAAAGTTAATATAATTTGAATTTAAAAATATATAAATTTAACGCTATTAATATAACGCTTAAAATGTGAATTTGAAATTTTATATATAAATTACTAAGAAATGTAAAAATTAGGATAAAACTTTAAATAAATATTATTATTTAAGTTTAAAACATTTTACGGTTACAAGATATTATTTAAGAGGTAAATTAAAGAAACGAAGTTTATAAGTAATTTATTTATTTAATTATTAATTTATTTTAAAATTTTAAATTATTTTCTATGTGGAAAAACTAGAGAAAATTTATTTTCTTTAATTAAAAAATGGTTTTATTTTATTTATTTTTTATTTCTAAAATAAAATACTTTATTAAGCTTAAATATAATAAATAATAAAATAATCACGTGATTTATATATAAACTTTATTTTATATTCGTTATAATAATATTTTAAATACCTTAATTTATTCTATTAAATAAAACTGTAAAAAATATAAAATCTTTATATTTACTATTTATTATAGTTAAATTCTAATAAAACGAAAATTCTTCTTTATATTTTAATTAAAATATTTAAAAATAGCCATTAGTCAATGAGAGGGGGAGTCAGTGAGGGGATACGTGAGCTTGATACCTTACATGGATCGAAACGGTACGATTGTCTCTGTTCAAAGTTTAGCCCAGATCTCGAGTGAATGTGTGGGCAGACTGAAACACATGACCTCGGATTTCTCATGCAACTTTTGATTTAAAAAGGCTGGGGGCTTTCTGGGGTTGAGGTCCTACAGAAGGCTGCCAGAGACATTAAGCCTCCTTACGACTCCATCTTGAGAAGCACTCGTAGCTGGAAGCAACCCGTCAGATAAAAATAGAGCTATACAGCCATGGAAGTTTATTTACCGTGGTCATCATCAATAGCATATACAACGAGTCGGCTCCATCCAAGATTGGCAGAGAAAAGGGGGGCCGTTCAGCATAGTCTCGATACCAAATGCCGTGGGAACTGTGCCTATGTCGGCAACCATATCTAGACTAGAACACTGACAAGAGTGTCCACACTGCACGCTCACAAGCTTGGTTGGATCATCCAATATCTCACTCAGCTATCCGAGGCGAGGTCAAGGCAGAGTTCGCAGCTTAGGGCCGTAAGGACCAGTCAGTTTGAACACGGTCTGTATTACCTCATATATCCGGCTTACACGAGACATTCTAACGGGGCTGGACAAGTAGGACTGACTGTAACGGTCAAACCTGGTCCATACCCGGATCTACCTAGTTATTGGCATTGCCCAGGAATCCCATCATCCCAGAGACGGCCGTTGGTTGCACCAATATATCCAAGGACAATCCTGCGGGCTACAAATGGCAACGCAATCGCCTATATGTACCAGCAAGGGATTCTCCCGAATACTACCACGGACGAACCAATCTGCTATTTTTACACCGCTATGATCACCACCATGCAATGCCTCCATTTCAACTCGATGCTATGTTGCAACATGTCATGGCTCAGGACAGCCCCGATGGATGGAAGATGACGTATGTGGATCAATGTGCCTATGTTGACTGCTTGACACTGAAATTTGGCAAGTCTCTGGTCGTCATACACATGTTTTATCACAGGAACACGGGAATGGATCAACCAGCGGTCAGGCATCAGCGGGTGGGTAGACAGGGCAAGGAGCCCAAAACAGTCTGATCTGTGTAGTTTTTATATTGATACAAGATATACATGCTCGCATATATACAGTTTATGTAACAAATCCGCCACAGTAAGAAGTACCAAACAGACATGTATCTACGACATCATCCTGCTGCCGAGACAGTGCTGCTCTTTGTAGTTTTAGTTCTCGGTGTCCCGGCCGGTCAGGCCACCGAGGAGGCTACCAACGCCACCAGGGTGGCCACCCTCTTGTCCGTTGCCCTTGTTGGCGGAGCCGCCGTCGCCAAGAAGGCCGCCGAGAACGCCCCTAAGCGTGTACAGGTTAGACAAGCTGAAATAGAAGCCCGGTATGGGACAGAAAATGAACTCACTGAGGGGTACGCTTCTCGACCCCGGCATCTCTGCCAGTTAGACCACCGAGAAGGCTACCAACACCACCGGGGTGGCTGCCTTGCTCTCCGCTACCCTTGTTGGCGGAGCCGCCATCGCCGAGAAGACCGCCGAGAACGCCCCTTGAGCACGAGTTAGACATGGTGAATCCAAGACCGGCCAAGATGAAATCATGGTTGACTTACTGGGGAGCGCGCTTTTCCACCTCGGCATCTCTGCCAGTGAGGCCGCCCAGAAGGCTTCCAACACCGCCGGGGTGCCCCTCCTGGGCTTGCCCGTTGCCCTTGTTGGCGGAGCCACCATCACCGAGGAGTCCGCCGAGAACACCCCTAGAGCAGGCTATGTAAGCGAGGGTACGATGAGAGAGAGGCAGGGGTTGTACTATTAACTTACTGCGGAGTGCGCTTCTCGACCTCGGCATCGCGGCCAGTCAATCCGCCCACAAGGCTACCGACTCCACCAGGGTGACCCTGCTCCTGTCCGTTACCGCCACTGGGCTTGGAACCGCCGTCTCCGAGGAGACCACCAAGAACACCCTGAGGGCTGCGCTTCTCGACCTCGGCGTCCCGGCCCGTCAGGCCGCCCAGAAGGCTTCCGACACCACCGGGGTGGCTGCTGGAGCCGTTGCCGGCGCCGCTGCCGCCGGAGCCGCCGTCGCCGAGAAGACCGCCGAGGACGCCCTGGGGAGTGCGTCGCTCAAGCGGGGCCGCGTTGACGGTGGTGAAGACGGCCAGGGCCGAGGTCATGACCATGGAGTACTGCATTTTGATAGAGTAAAAAGAATGAGATTGGATATGAGAGTTGTCTTGGATGAAGAAGTGTGAGTAGATGTCGAAGTCTTGTAAAGAGAGACGAGAAAGGTGAATGAAGGACGTTGATGAAAGGTGAGAAAGTGATAGTGGTTGTGGTTGCTGTTGATGATTGTGATGATGAAAAGTGGGAGTTGGGGGAGAGAACGAAGCTCAATATATACATCTCTCGATGGAGAGTGTGTGCATCGCGAGATTGTGCGTCGATACCCAACAGACCCCTGACCAACAGAATGGACTCAACAAGAGCACGTAATACCAGTCTGCTAGCATGCCTTACCAGCATGGCATCTTACTCTATCCGGGACTGCCGGGGGCACCCCCACGTCCCATGGGGTTCGTCTGCAGCCCTACGGTATCAGGTCGAGAGAGCAACGTACACCCGCTCTGCTCCCTTCTGCGTGTGCAAGCGGGAGGGATTCCGCCAACGCATAGTCGTTTAGCAGTGTTGGTAGATTTGCTCAGCCACCTGACGTGTTCCCCATGGTCTTGGTTTGCGTCATCATCGCGCCGCTTGTGTTTTGGCTACCTCTGATGAAGATGCAGAAGGTATGGGATTGTGTTGGCAGAATAGTAGGGGTGGGGGGCTGAGGCAATCCATGCCCTAGCTAACAAGCATGTGTCAAACAGATTGATCGTAGGGCTGGCTAGCCATGGACTAGTTGCGGTGCGCACGCAGCAGATCGTCCGCCCCCGCGTCGTGCTAAGGCGTGTCACCAACAATGCCGTCCGTGTCGGTCAGTCGCTGCGCCCCCCACGCCGCGTGTGGCATTCCACAATCCACTCCCGGCACACGCACGTGGGCATGGGCACCGATTGGCCAAGGAGGAGAGAAACAACTCTAATCTGCCGCCAATCCTAGTGCTTGTCAGTCGATACCGTCGTTGTTTTACGGCATGGCCTAGTGCCAGGCTAGTAGGGGGGGAGGGGGCGGCTGCAGACTACAGTTAGGGGAGATCGGCTGCTACGTAGCCGCATGATTCCCAAAGCGGCTACCCCAGATCCCCTAAACCATAACCACATATCCAGAATATAAACAGTACCTACCTTGGCATATTTGGCATTGTTGATGCTCTCCCCTCCGCAGTATCCGCCGCATCGGGAGGCTCGTCAACTCATTATTCTCTGACGTGGCCGACACTGCCCCAGACGGCGCCAAGACGTCAGTTCGGGCGAGCGGGAGCTACCCAGATCACAAGCGAATCAAAGCATTGATAAACACCAGCCACATGGGCATATTGAACCGACATCGGCAACATGGCATATGGCGAGGCTGCTGCATACGAATGCAATATCCCATTATACCCGTGTCCGTCATCCAAGTCAGGCTGTAGACACGCGTCCATGATACTAACAATACCAACGGAAACCCGCCTGCTTTGATCTCAATCGTGTTCATCGCCCAGCTATTCTCGAGTACTCGGTACGCCTTGTACTCTCAGATCACGAAGACGACGTTCCTCTGATCTAGTAGCCACGACACGGCGAGCTGTGACATTAAGCGGTTCCAATACCCAGGGAGGGCACAATGGTTAGACGCGGGGGCCTGGTTATAGTTATACGGAACCGTCGCAGTATTTCAACCGCGTAGGCATATAGCTTGCCTGAGTTGCCCTCGATTCTATCAGGGCTAACTTGAGCATCGTAGAGCCACAGTCTCATGCCCTTCCTAAAATCGTCCTTTATAGGTTTAAGATATGAGAGGAAAGACCCTCTAAGCCTCTAGAATCCGCTGTAGACTTCGCCCAGGTTTTCAGTTAAGAATAAGGCTTACTTGAGTTTCTAGCTCAGCAGGGATAAACTAGGAATCCTTTACGTTAAATAGCAGTAATAGGTGGTTCGCACGAGATTAATCTATATTACACGGTAAAGAGCGTTAAATAATTTATAAAGTATTAATTAAAAAAAGAAATTAAAAAAGCATTAACGTGGTTTATTACTACGCGACGTATATTACTTAACGACGTACTTTTTTTACCTTTTAACTTTTTATATAAATTAATTTATATTACGGCTTTAAATATTAAGATAAGCCCTCGGCCCTTAACGAACTAACTAGCTTAATGTTATATATAAACGCTCGGAAAGCGTTTTTTCTTAAAAACTTTTACTTTTAATTCCTTATTTTTATAATTTTTTAAACTACGTTTTCGTTTATATAGTTACCGTTATTTTAAAAATTATAATAATAAAACCGATATCGCTTTATTTATTTTAATACTTAATTACTATTTATAATATTATATAATATGGTTTACTACTACGCGACGTATATTACTTAGCGACGTACCTTAATTTAATTTTAATATAATTAAACTTTAACGCGTAATACTTTTATAATTATAATGCCTAATTAATCCTAAAAAAATCGGATAGTTTTAATAATTTAAGCGATACGAAACGGACCGAATTAAATAAATTAAACAGTAATAATAAAAGCTTATAATATACCCGAATTAACTTTACGTTATCGAATTTACGGCCGAACTTTAAAACGCGAAATCCGATTAAAACGACGTAAAATAAATCCAATTAAAAAAGAGGTATTTCGTAAGCATATAATTAATTTAAATATTCGAGGGTTGCCTCCCGATTTCGCTAGTATAAAAAATATAATTAATTTTTTTATTGCGTTACGCGGCGGCGACCGCGTCGGTAAATATTAGGTTAAGCGTTTTATTAACCGTAACCTAGATTTAAAGATTAAAATAAATTATCGGTATAATTATTAAAGGGCTCTTTACGAAAATTCTAAAGTTATTTCTATTTAATTTATACTGGTCGCGAATATAAAAGCGAAATACGGGATCGTTAATAAGGATATTTAGAATTTTAACGAAACCGGCTTTATAATAAATATAATCGGGTTAATACTTATTATAATACGCGCTAAGCGGCGTAAAAAAGCGAAATCGGTTTAGTTTAATAATCGGGAATAGATAACGGCGATTAAATATATTAATTCGTAGGGCTAATATATTCCGCCGTTTTTAATCGTTTAAAATTAATATTACCTCGCGAACTAATCCTGTGAAATCGATTTACCGGGCGATTAAATAATTAAGCCGACTTTTAATGGCTAAACTAATAATAAAATAAGCTTAAATTGGATTAAACATTTCGATAAATATATTAAATTGTAAACGAAGGGTCGCTATCGTTTCCTAATTCTCAACGGCTACGAGAGCTACATTTCGGCCGAATTCGAAGTATATTATTAAAATAACGATATTATTACTATTAATATACCTCTTTATTTATTATACTTACTTTAACCTTTCGATATAATACTTTATTCGCTTTTAAAACGTATTTATTCGAAAGAAATCGAGTTATTTATTAAGGTTTTTATAAATTATATTATTAAGTTCGAGTTTTTTATCGCTTTTAAAACCGCGTATTTTACTATTTTTACGGAAACTAATGTTAAATTTAAATTTAACGTATTTAATTTAATACCTTATAACCCTAACGAGGTAATTAATAAGCTAAATATACGTCTCCGGACGCCTATACTTAACTTATCCCGTTTAAGGACAGCTAGTATTTATAACCCTTAAACGCTATTTAACCCCTAATAAATAATTAAGCACTTTATTTATATTAAAAAAAGGGTGTCTACCTATTAAGGAAGCTCTTCGACGCCGATTTTAAATATAATAAACTAAATAGTAAAAAGTATAATTAAAATAGCTTATAAAATAACCCTTATACGTAATAAAATATATATATTAAAGGAGGCTAATTTAACACTTTCTAAGCGCCGGATAGTTAAAAAATCGCGAGTTTAGTTTAAAAAGCCTTTATTATTAAGAAATCTTAATAATTATAAGATAAAAAGGTAAAAGGGAAGCATTTAACGTTTAATAAAAGTAAAAATAGGGGTTCGTTAAAACGAAGGGCGACCGATAAAAGGCGCTGTGGTGTTTACGGCGAAATAGGTTATAATATGTAAATATATAAAAAGGATATAAAATTAAGCGAGGAATCGAATAATAAATAATTTTAATTAATTTTAAACGTTATAATTAAACTAATTTATATAAAAGGGTCGAGAAGTAAAAAAGGTGCGTCACTAAGTGATATGCGTCGCGTAGTGGTAAATTACGTTAGCTTTTTTTTATAAATATTACGATTTATTACTGTAATAATTACTTAGTTTAACGTTCTCGTAAACGTTTATATTCTCGACGCGTTTAAAAACGTAATTATATTTAATTCGAAGGTTTAATTTCGATATAACCTTAGCTTTTACGATTATATTAACGGGTTAAAAATTAAATTAAGTTCGGTAAGGTTTTAACTCGTAAATATATACATTTAGCTCGTAAATACGTAAATTCGGTTCGCTTAAAAATAAACTATTATAATAGTAATATAGTGCGTTAACTTATGCGCTAATTAATATAGAGACTCTACACTAGCCCTATTACCCTATTATTAAAACTAACCTACCGTATCGGCCCTAGCTCGATTTTTTTTCCTTTTTCTTTATCGTAAATTCTATTTATTTAAGACTTATTTATAGCCTCGTTTTATTAAAACTTAATAGCGTAATTATTTACGACCGCTTTTTTTATTATTTAATAATAGAATATTTTATTTATTTATTCGAATTAATCAGTATTACTTTTATCGTTACGCGATAAAGAAATAGATTTTAATTAATCGACGTTAAAAACTTTTAGCGTTTAACGATTCACTTTAAAATAAATACGTTATAACGCGTAACGAGAACGACCGTGCTTTTTAAGCCGAGGTTAAACGATATATATAATTTAATTAAAATGTTTTCGTAAAGCTTATTAATAAACTTAAGGAATTTAATAAAAAGTTAACTCGCTTTTTTCGCCGCTTTTTTAACCGATATAGTTTATTAATTAACCCGGAGACCGAGCTAACGTAAACTATTTAAAATAACCCTGATAACGTAGAAAACGAATAAAGCTTTTATATTTTTACCGATTTCGAACAATTATAAAAAGAGGCTTAGTTTTCGCGATACGATACTATTATTAATAATTTAAATAGTAAAGATTTATAGGCCCGATTAAACGCTTTATCCGACCGATATATTCGCGACGGTAGTAAAGCTGTTTTTTTTTCGTTTTATAAATTAAGGTTAAAGAAATTAAGTGATTTTTTAAAAACGGACTCGTAATTATCGATAAGTTTAAAAATTTATGTAATAATTTAAACGAGTTATTTTAAGAAGTACGCCTCGTTTTTTTTATTAAGTCACGCTTATACGGTAAAAGTATTTAATTTTTATATTAAGGCCCGCCGAGCGGACTTTTAATTAAATATAATTACTATTGAAGTTAAATACTTAGCTTTTTTTATTCGATTACTACGATATTTTTAAGGGCGAGAATTTAATAAAAGAATAGTTTAAGATTAATGGATTAAATAGTAAACTCGATTTATTAAAGTTTACTTTAAAGGAATTAATTAAGGCTTATAACGAGGCTATTACCGCTCGAGAGTCCGTAAAGGCGACCGTAAACGATTTAACTATCGATTTTATAAAAACTAATATTAAATCGGCGAACCGATTAAAATAGCTATATAATATTTAAGTCGCCGTTATTTAATTAATTATAAATAAACGTAATAGTATTTTTTTATTATAATTAGCGACGAAGGCACCCGTTATAAAAAAAATCGTAAAGTAGAAATCGACGATTTTTATAGCGATAAAGATAAAAATAAGGTTTTTTTCGAGGTTTAATTTTATTAAATTAAAGATATGCGAATTAAAAACGCCGATTATTTTATTTTTAACAGTTAAGTGTTTAGCGCTATCCGTAATTATATAAAAAAAGAGGCCGCTTATAAGCTATTATTTTTTTTCGTGATTATTATTTTAATTATATTATTATTATCGATAAACTTTTCGATTATTTATAAAAGCGTTATTTCGATTATACCTTTCGCGAAAAGGTTAAAAAAGAGTACGATTAATTAGAAATAATTTTTTAACCGGATATTAAAAGTTTTTATCCGACTTCGTTTAATTAATCGAAGAAAAAGAACTCCCCCGTATTTTTTAAAAAGAAAGTTTTTACGATAAGTTTATACCTCGCGTTATAATTATTACCATTACGATATATTTCGACGAAATCGTCGATTTTAATACGTATATTAAATATTATAAATAAATAGTTTAAAGCTTTATAAACGCGAACGAAAAAAAAGCGGTCCAATAAATTTATTTTTTCGTTAACCGCTAAAAATAACTTTAGTAATAAAAACGAAAAAGCCGGCGGTTTTAAAACCGTTATTTTTACGAAGTTTATTTTATTAATAAGTATTTTTTTCGATTAAAACTTACCCTTTTTTTATTATTATTAAAGAAACTTAAAAGCTGGTAAAAAAAGGACGCTATTTTAATTATTATTAGATTAGTTATCGGAAAACTAATAATTTTTTAGAGTAGTATAATACCGGAGGACGTAAACCTGTCGATATTAACGAGATTTATTAAAAGTATAGAGGATTTTCGCTTAGTTTTTTTTAATAATTATAAGCTTAATTAAGCTTTCGCCGAGCCGAAGGGATTAAAAAATTAATTTTAAGGAATAAGGATTTTTTGTTTAAAATAAGTGTTAATTACCGTTAAAAATAATTTAATAATAATACTATTTAATTTTTTATAGAAATTAATTAAAGGATCCTTTTTAATTTTTAAATATATTATAAATAGTAATAGATTATTATTGTTTATTATTATAGCGTTCGTTAATACGAGAGTAGCCAGTTATTTATTTATAAGCGTAAATTTCGTTAATAAAGTAATTAAATAACTAGACGTAAAACGAGTAACGTAGTTTATTACTACGCGACGTATATCACTTAACGACGTACCTTTTCTACTTCTCGACCTTTTTATATAAATTAATTTAATTATAACGCTTAAAGTTAATTAAAACTATTCGTTATTCGATTCCTCGTTTAATTTTATACTTTTTTTATATATTCGCGTATTATAACCTATTTCGCCGTAAATACTATAGCGTTTTTTACCGGTCGCCCTCCGTTTTAACGAACCCTTATTTTTATTTTTATCGGGCGTTAAACGTTTCCTTTTTACCTTTTCGTTTTATAATTATTAAGATTCCTTAATAATAAGGGCTTTTTTAAGCTAAACTCGCGATTTTTTAGCTCTCCGGCGCTTAAAAAATGTTAAATTAATGTAACGATGCTTATTAAAGGTTTAATAGAAACCTAGTAGAACGTACGCGGGTTTATATTAGTTTATACGAGAAAGTATTTAAACGGGTAATAATATTACACTATTAATAAAGTAATAAAGTAATTAAGTTTTAAATAAGTGTTAAAGCGTAGCTTATAATATTATAATAGGTTATTAAGGTATACATTTTATTAATAAATAAAGATTAATGCTTAGATTAATTACTAAGTAAACGAGAGTATTTAGGAAACTATATAAAAAAATGCTTATTTTATACTTAACTTCGCTCCCTTATTAATAGTTAACTCGTTAACTTATTCGCTATCTTAGAATAAGTTTTTAAGCTTTAAATTAAAGGTTTATTTATTACTTAAGAATAAGCCCTTAATCCGTTAATTTACCTAGATTAATAATACCCCTTTATAATTTAAATAATCCGTTACGTAATTTATAGTTAATGTTTATAGCAGTTCTTATTTAGAGATTTTAATCTTTTTAGCGGGGTATCGTACTTTCGTGGCTGCTTATACTTCGTTTTTAGCCGTATAAATAGGTTAAGTCGTAATATTATCCCCTCTCTCCTTAGGCCTTTATCCTTAAAACGCTAAGTTTTATAAATATCCCTTATTACCTTCTATTAATTTTTATAAGTTTTTTTCCTCCTTTTTTTATAATTTTTTATAATATATATTTATTATATCTAGTCGTATTAAGAAATTTTTTATCGAAGGTAAACGTACTAATAAAAAAAGGTAAATAAAAAAAGCATGGATTAAGCTCGTTCCACTCGCTGGACGAGCGAGTCTAATCTATTAACTAGCAAGCCAGTGTAGGGTTTATTAACCTCGTAATTAGACCTTATACCTCCCCTTTCTTAAAAAAAATTTAGAATAAATCTATCTTTAAATTAACGTATATCTCCTTATCGTATAAATAGTTCTTCTCTTAAATAAAAGCGATTATGTATCCGTAATAATTTATCGGTCGTTTACCCCTTTTCGTTTATTAGTCCCTCGTTCGGGCTTATTTTTTTTAATACTAGTAAACATGCCTTTCTCGCTCGCCGATTATACGAATGCTTATTTAGCCTTCTTTCCGCGTCCGCTACTAAGCGTACCGTAGGGATCGAATAGCGTTTTAACCTTACGCTTTTTAGAGCCGCTTATTTTTAGTTCTTTAATTCTTTGCAGCTCGTTTTCGTCGTCGTTAGGAAGGTTTCTTTCGACGGATTCGATTTATCGGGTTAAGCTTCGAATAGAAATAATTATTCCGTTAACGATTTTTTTTATAGCTTCGCTTTAAGCTTTTATCGTGTCCAGCTCGGTACGTATCTTCGTTAAGCTTTCGTCTTATCGTTTTACTTCGTTCGCTAGCTTATTTAAATCCGTTGTTTTTAATTTATCGATATCCTTACGCTAATTCTTAATAACGGCCTTAGTTTCGTTAATCTTGGTTTTAACGCCCCTCTCTTTAAATACCTCCTTATTTAATTTATTAATTCGGCGAGCGGCCGAATTAACTCTTTTAACCAGGCTATTTATCGTTATTTTAAGTTCGAAGGGGTTGTTACTCGATTCGATAGACTCGTTATTTAACTCGGGCTCGTTAAATTCGTTTCCCGGTTTAACCTCCGGCTTATCCTGTTCATTATTTTATTCGTTTTTTAAGCCGTTTTTGTTTAACTCGAACGTAAGAATTTTAACGATTATCGATCGCTTTCCGGTAATTAAGGTTCCTATTATTAACTTTTTAAAGCGACCACGTCCTCGGGCTTATTTAATATTAAAGCTTATTATTATTTTTTTTACTTATATTTCCCACTTTTTATCGTCCTTTATTAAATTTTTTTTATAAAAGTAAAAAATGTCGTACTAATTGTTCTTTTTTTCGCTATTTTTTAGTAATATAACGTATTTTTTAAACTACGCGTACTAGAATTAAAGGATTAGCTAGTTCGTCGGGTTTTTTATAAGCTATAATAAGCGGCTTTTAACGAATAGTTTATAAATAGTTCCCGGTATCGCTCCGAAGCCCTTTTCGACGTCTCCGTTAATTCGCAAAGCTTCCAGGTCACCGACTTCCGGAAAATAGATATCTTTTATCGTTTTAACTTATAACCAGTCCGATTTTTTACCCTTTTTAATGATATCCTCCAGCTATTTCTTAACGAGTCGGTATAAACGGTTATTAAATACGGGCTATACGGGAACGAATTTTTAGATTAGCGTGTTAACGACTTATTCCTTATCGATCTAGTTTTAAATCCGTTGCGATTAAAAAAATTACGAACCAGTACTGCTTCTCGTTCACGGTATCTTTAACTATTACCGTATTATCGTAGTCGTATTATAAAGTAGTTTTAAATTCGCGCTGGTTTACGTTAATAGTTTTTTGTTTAACTCGTTCGTCGGGAATACCCTTAATAATTCGTTTTATTTCTACCTCGTTTCGTACCGGGAAGCTCTCGATTTAAAGTATAACTCTCGGTATATTAAATTAACGTATTAATTTAATTATTCTTAGTTATTATATTAGATATTTAGGATTATTTAGTTATATAAATAATTAACTCGTGGCGCTAGACATTTCCTATTTAATTAATAATTTATGCGAGTTTGCCTACACTCGTCGGAATTCCTTTTATCGTTATTAATTTAAATAGTCGGGCTAGTTTCGCGGCGGTGGCGTGTCCGATTTAATCCTAATCGGGTTATTACTAGTCGTTTTTCGTTGCCTGGCCGCTTTTCGCCGTTTTATTAAACGTAAAATGCTAATTAAGAACTCTTTTTTTCTTATAATTAAATTAATGAAAGTTTGCCTTATCGGGCCGATAGGTGTAGGCGTTATAAAGCTTATATTTCGTCCCGTTTCGATTAATTATGTAATATTGTTATTTATAGCGGCTTATTAATTTCGAAATGTTTAGGTTTGCTTAGAATGAACGTTTATTACGATAGTGAATAAAGGGTGTAGTGGCTTAATCGTATATTATTTATTATTAATAATTATTAAGGGCTATTATTCTTAAAATCGTACTAAAACATTTATTGTTTTACTTACGAAACAATTATAGTTTTTTTTTAGCCTGCCTCTTTTTCGAATAATAATATCGCTTTTATTCGAAATATCGAAATCTTCGCTTACCTTAATTAAATCCTTATTTATAAATTATTGTAATTCCCGGCCTTAAAGTTCGTCGAGAAACAATTTATAATTTTTATCGTATTCGTTCACTAATTATAATACGTTCTTTATTAATATTTCTCGTAAGTACTATTAGTCGAACGACGCGTTATAACCTTTCTAGTATACGAAATATTTGAGTCTTAGCTTACCGCCTATCTTATTTATTCGTTATTCGATTAACTTTTTGATTTCGTATAACTACTATATCTCGTTATCGCCCTCCACGATAACCCTCGTTAATTAAAGCTTCGTTCTTTTAAACGGATTACCTTCGCTAGGTATTAAGTATAAATAAACTATTAAAACTATTTTATAAACTCTCTACGAATATAAAAAATTTAGTTTATATACTAAGTCCCCTACTCGCTTAACCACCGTAAACGGACCGATACGCTACTATAATTACTTAAGTAGTTTATTACCGGGTAATTTATAGCCCTTATTAAAATAAAAGTAGACTTCGTTATTAACATAAAATCGGTAATACCTCTTAGTTTTATCGTATCTTAACTTTATCGTGTCCGCCGCGAAGTTTATAACTACTTTAATTTTTTATTAATGAAGTCTCCGCATTATGTTAAAATTTAACTGTTTCGCTAGAACCTTTATAATAAATAATATACCCCTAAGTTTAAACCCGTAAACGACTTCGTTTAACGATTTTCCTAAAACCGTAAATAATAAGTTATTTAAGTTAAATTATAAGGCCGGGAATATATTCGTCCAGGGTATATTTAATATTATAATATAAAAACGAATCGCTACGTTAATCTCTAAATTCGTTCGTTTACTCTATCTATCTATTTATCCGTACCATACGGTACTTACGGCCAATCTCGTGCCGAGCCTTGTTTATAAAGTCTTTTAAAATATCGACGTAAACTTCGGGTTTCGGTTTAAAATTACTTTTTTCGGGACTCTCTAGTTTAATAATAATAAAGATATAACTATTAAATTCGCCTATATTTCAGCGTCGAATCTAGTATTCCCGGGAATAAATATTTTCTTTTTTAATGATTAATATATAATCGTTAATATCGAGTCCGCGAATTAATAACCGGGGACCTATTACGCAATATTCGCGATTACCGCCTTAGGTAAAGCGATAATAAAATTTTACGTAATATTTTCGAACGGTTATTTTAATCGTTTTATTAGCTATAATAAACTTATTTTCTTTTAATTATTTCGTTAATTATTTTAATATTCGAAGCAATATTCTAAATACATATACACTAATCTTTTTAATCTTTTAATTACGAACCCGCGTAGTTCGTAAATTATTCTCTTTATTTTGAAATAGTGTTTCGAATCGTATACCTTTACTAATAGCTACGCTATATAAATCCTAAATACGTATAAGCGTTGTTCTCCCGATATTTCTCGTAAGTATAATAATCCGTTTATTAATTCGTAGCGGAAACCCGGTTTATCGGGGCTTTTAAATCGTTAGCCCTTCTTTCGAGACTCCTTTTTTTTATTCTAAGCCTAAATCTCTTTAACAAGTCTTCTCTATTTCTTATCCTCTTAATAACTAACGACGAACTTATCCCTCTATTCGTCGTTTATCACTACCTCGGTAAAAGCGACGTATATAAAATCATTAATAACGTCGTTTAATATCGAAATCTTTTCGTCCCGCGCCGTTTCGTCGTCTACCTACAACGGGCGCGTTAACAGTTACAATAAAGCGTCCGGGACCACGTTCGTCCGGCCAGGTATATATCTTACGTCCAGCCTATACTATAAAAAGTATAACGAGGCCGTTATAAGGCGAAGGTTATTCTTAACCAAGTTCACCGACTTAAGAAAAAATTATTCGATAACTCCTTTCGTAGATCTATAGTCTATTAACACGATCACCGGTTATACACAAGATTATAATTCGATCCTCTTCTTTCGACAAACCCAGACTAGGCAGGACACCTCTAGTTCCGTCGCTTAGTATCTCAACTCGGCCTTCGTTAATATCTTACTTATATATATAATAAGTCTCAAGTTATCGATTAAAATTATTCTCCCGTCCTAATTGCCTAATAAATAAAAAATAACTATTCCGTATCCTCGTTCTTTAAATGTGTTGAATTTAATAAACATAAGTTCGTTCAGGTTTTAATATATTAAGTAATATATCTTTATAAGTTAATTCTATAGTATATTAAAAACTTATTACTCTTCGTTTATCGGTTAAAACGAAACTATCGTCGTCTATTTCTTCCTTCTTACTGCTATTTTAAACGTTCGGCCTTCGTTTTTACCTTTAATTAACAACTTTATTTTCTTTTTTATAAAAACTAAACCTTTTAAGAGTACCATAGAATAGATTTTTAAAAGAATTTTGTTATACCGATATAGTTTTTCAGTTTATCCAGTCTATCTAGGCATTAAATCTTCGCTATAGCGTTTATTTAATCGTCCGATATCGATATACCGTTTCCGTTAACGATAAATCCTAATAACCGAATTACTAGATATTCGACGAACGATTTCGTAAGTAAAAAAGCTATCTTAATCTCTCGAAATCTCTCGAAGACTTATCGTAAATAGTTTAAATACTATTCGGCCGTATCACTAAAAATAATAATATCGTTAATATATACCTTAATAAATAAAAGGTCGGCAATCTTTTAATTTAAAAATCGTTACGTAAAAGCCGGCGAATTCTTAAATCTTATAAACACGACGTTTAATATTTCTAGGCCCCTTAACAAAATAATTAATATTTGGTCCCTATATTTAACCGCTATAAACAATTAATAGAAATATTTTAAGCTATTCACAAATACGACGAATCGTTTACCCCGAATAAATACGATTACCTCGTCCGCCGTCGGGAATAAATACGAGTCTAGCACCGCGATTTAATTAATAAGTCTCAGGTTAATAACCACTCGTCCTTTACGTTTCCCGTTAACGATACGCTAAATAACGAACACAGGGCATTTAAAAAATGTCGACCGCTTTATTTATTCGAGTCGTCCCGTCTCATATATCGTATTAAAAGTTTTATCCAGCAGTTTCCTATCCTTAATACCTAAAAAGTATTTCGTCGCTGCCACTTTTTACGTTTACTATCCGTCGACTAAATCGATCGTTATTTTATTCTCCTTATTCATTTAAATAATACCTCTATCCGTTTATAATTCGCCGAACTTTTCGTATATATTTACGGCTTAACGTATAAACAATCGGTTCGTCGCTACTATATAAACGCCGTGTTTTATTTTTATCGACGAGAAGTTTTTAAGCTTTTTTACCCCTAGCTACGATACCTTATCGCTTAGGTTTACTTTATTATCTTTAAAAGCAGCCTATACTTCGTCCGCTATTAAATCTCTTTTATTTAGTATAATATAAACTTCTTTTAACGAATCGAATTTTAACTATAACTAATAAAAGTTATTATCGCTTTTATCGGAACCCTTTATTTCGTTTAATATAGCCGCCACTTTAATAATATTAACTTATTCCTAGGATACTCGGTTACAACCTTTATTTAATAAGTTAGTTATTCTCCTAACCTTCGTATTTCGTTTTAAAACGACTTTTTTATCGATATTATTAATAAGAGCTATAATTTTTAAAAAGTCTAATAAAACGAACGCGTTTACTACGTATAGGGCTTCCGCGTAGAATAAAAAATTCCGCGGCTTACTTTCGTCCGTTTTAAGTAAGCTTATATAGTTAATTAATACGAATATAAATAACCTCGATAGAATTATAATCCTCGTCCGGAGCTTAACTCGTTTTAATACTAAAACTCTTTTCCGAACGAACTCCACTAATATTATAAAATTATCCGCCGCTTCGAGTATTAATCGTTTTCGTAAATAATTAATTATAATTCCTATACCTTCTAATTATAAGGTACCCATTAAAATATTAGGCGTTAAATAATTAACGATCTACACGTCGTTAATAAATTCGACTACTTTCCTATTCCCGTGCTTATTAAAACCGGCCGCTTATAAGGTAATACGAGTTTTTTCGGTATACCTTATTATTCCTCCGATTCCTAAATAAAGAATTAATTCATCGGTCGTAATAATATAATCGCTTACCACGTTATCTAAGAATTCGCGACTCGCTAGTAAAATAAACGCTCCTAAATCGATATATATTTACGATATACCTTTAAGCGTAAACACTTCTATCTTCGTATATATATATCGGCCTATATCGGAAATAAATATTTAGTCCTATAGATTTAAATGGACAACTTCCAATCGCTGTAATCGATTAAACTCGTTCCGCGCTACCGTTAATATATCCGTTAATAAGATTAGGTTAAAATCCTCCGTAAACGCCACGTCTTTATTTAATTTCGTTAAAAATTCTTATTTATTAACATCCGTCTCGGTAAACTAACCCGACTCGTCCTATTTTAACGCACTATATAAACCCTAGCCCCGCGGCTTAATATCCGTATACTTATTTAAAAAACGTACTTAAATATCCTCGTTTTCGAGTTAAACGTTTCTCCGTATTTCTTACAGTTATACCGATTTTCCGGCGTTTTTACAGTATTATTTATATAATCTAATAAATAAACGGAAACTTCGTTATTATTCTCCATATTAATAAATACTTTATCCTCTCCCTCTTTGACTACCTTATTCGCTAAAATATATCCGTCGTTAATAAGCTCTTTTTCGTACTTTTCGATATCCGAGTCGTCGCGATTAATAAAAACCTTTTCCTTATCCGCGGCGTATACTATTTAACGATTAAATTAACGCACCCATTAATAATAAATTCGTCGCTACGATCTATATTCTCGTTTAAATCGTTCTTATTCGTAACCTCGATAATTAATGCCTCGTTTTTAAGGTTTAAAACCGCACCCGCGCGGTAGGCAATCGTTTCGGTTACGGTTTTAATCCCGATTATCGTAATCTCGTCCGGAGTAATTTAAATTAAATCCTCTATTAGTGTAGCCCCCGCCGCTAAACTATCTTCCTATTTAGCCTCGTGGTTAACCGCCTCGTTCGTCGTTATGGGTACGGCTATTCTAATAGCCGCCCGCCGAGCCTTCGTCGTTTACGACGTTAATTATTGGTGCTAAAAGTGCCTTGGGTTATAGCGGGGCGTCGATCGCTAAACGATTAAACGTTTCGCGTACTAGTTATAGGGTTAACGATCGAGGCTTAAAAAACGAAGCCCCGTTCGTTTATTTATATAATAAGTATTCCTTATAGGTTATAACTTTCTTTTTTAAATAATCGAGGAATTCGTTTAGTTTTAATTTAAAGGTTAATTTAATAACTAATTATTAAAAGTTAAAATATAACTTATTTTAACGTGTTTTACCACTACGCGACGTATATTATTTAACGACGCACTTTTTCCACTTCTCGACCTTTTTATATAAATTAATTTAATTATAACGCTTAAAATTAATTAAAACTACTCGTTATCTAATTTCTCGCTTAATTTTATATTTTTTTATATGTTCGCGTATTGTGACCTGTCTCGCCGTAAATACTATAGCGTTTTCCACCGGTCGCCTTCCGTTTCGACGAACCTTTATTTTTATTTTTATCGGGCGCTGAACGCTTTTTTTTTGCCTTTTCGTTCTGTAGTTGCTGAGATTCCTTAATAGTAAGGGCTTTTTTAAGCTGGACTCGCGATTTTTTAGCTTTTCGGCGTTTAAAAAAGTGTTAAATTAGTTTTTTTTAATATATATATTTTATTGCGTATAAGGGTTATTTTATAGGCTATTTTAGTTATACCCTTCGCTATTTAGTTTATCGTATTTAAAATCGGCGTCGGAGAGCTTTTTTTAATAGGTAGATATCCTTTTTTAATATAAGTAGAGTGCTTAGTTGTTTATTAGGGGTTAAACGGCGTTTAAGGGTCGTAAGTACTGGCTGTCCCTAGACGGGATAGGTTAGTTGTAAGCGTCCGGAAACGCATATTTAGCTTATTAATTACCTCGTTAGGGTTATAAGGTATTAAATTAAATGCGTTGAATCTAAATTTAATATTAGTTTCCGTAAAAATAGTAAAATGCGCGGCTTTAAAAGCGATAAAGAACTCGAGCTTAATAATATAGTTTATAGAAGCCTTAATAAATAGCTCGATTTTTTTTAAATAAGCACGCTTTAAAGGCGAATAAAGTACTATATCGAGAGTTTAGAGTAAATGCGATAAATGGGGAGGTATATTAATAGTAATAATATCGTTATTCTAGTAATATACCTCGAATTCGGCCGAAATATAGCTTTCGTAGCCGTCGAGAATTAGGAGGCGGTAGCGATTTTTCGTTTATGATTTGGTATGTTTATCGAAGTGTTTAATTTAGTTTAAGCTTGTTTCGTTATTAGTTTAATTATTAGAAATCGGTTTAATTATTTAGTCGCTCGGTAAATAGGTTTCGCGGGATTAGTTCGCGAGGTAATATTAGTTTTAAACGATTAAAAACGGCGGAATATATTAGCTTTGCGAATTAATATATTTAATCGCCGTTGTTTATTCCCGATTATTAGGTTAGACCGATTTCGCTTTTTTACGCCGCTCGGCGCGTGTTACGACGAGTGTTGACTCGATTATGCCTATTATAAAGCTGGTTTCGTTAAAATTTTAGATGTTTTCGTTGACGATCCCGTATTTCGCCTTTATATTCGCGATTAGTGTAAACCAGGTAAAAATAATTTTGGAATCCTCGTAAAGAGTTTTTTAGTAATCGTACCGACGATTTATTTTAATTTTTAAGTCCGGGTTACGGTTAATAAAACGCCTAACCCAGTGTTTACCGACGCGGTCGCCGCCGCGCGACGCGGTAAAGAGATTAGCTATATTTTTTATATTAGCGAGATCGGAAAGTATCCCTCGGATATTTAGATTAATTATATATTTACGAAGTACTTTTTTTAGTTGGATTTATTTTACGTCGTTTCGGTCGGATTTCGCGTTTTAAAGTTCGGCCGTGGATTCGATGGCGTAAAGTTAATTCGGGTATATTATAAGTTTTTGCTGCTGCTTTTTAGCTTATTTAATTCGGTCCGTTTCGTGTCGCTTGAATTATTAAAACTATCCGATTTTTTTAGGATTAATTAGGTATTATGGTTATGGAGGTATTACGCGTTAAAGTTTAATTGTATTGGAATTAAATTAAGGTGCGTCGCGTAGTGGTAAACTACGTTAAATCTAATTAATAAATTAAATATACTTATCTATTTAAGCCGCCTTATAATTACGAACGATCTCGAGTACCCACGAATAAACGGTTTATCCGCCAGTTATTATTATAGCCGTATATCCGGCTTCGTTTAAGTTCCGAAGTGCCTCCGCTTTCGAAATTTTAAATCTCATCTCGAACTTCGTTAAATAAAATCGAAGGTCGTACTTTATCTATATTTTAATTATATTATCGAGGGAGTTATATTATACTTAAACGTTTCCCTTTAATAATTATTAAAAGTTAACGAAGAATACTTATTCTCGTTAATCGTCCTAATTAATATTATTACGAACTACGGCCGTAAACGAGTATATATTACGCTAATAAACGTTTAATCCAATAATTATGTAATCTTTTTATCCGTATTAAATATCGACGTTTAACATAAAATAATTAATAGTTATAATTTTCTAATTATGGTTTAATTGTTTAAAGTTTTAAACTTACTATACTAACTAAGCCGTTATCGTTATTATATAAAAAGAATTCCCTAACACTCCGTCCGGTACATTAACTACTATTATTACTACCGTTATTATCTCGTTAATACGTTTTATCGAGTCTTCGTCGAAAAAAGGACGGCCTCGTTCGTCGCCTCCTCCCTCGTTAACTCTAAGCATTATACTTCGTTAGCCTTTATTAAGTAATTAGGCTTTAAGTAAGTTTTCTTCGGGGCTCTCGCTTAAATCCTTATTAAAATCTCGTTACTCTATATCCCGTCGATACTCGACGGGGTAATCCTCATTAATTACCCCTTTTTTTTACGGATCTAATTCCGGTTCGATTTCTAGGTTCTCTTCGAATAGCGACGAGTCTTTCAATTATTCTTTACGAATTTTTATCGGATTAGGCACTAAAATTTATTAGCTCGTTACTCTTCAATTTAATTAAAGTTTCAAAATACCAAGCCTTCTCGACGGGGTAATAACGATTAAATCGTCGGACGACGTTAACGAGCTATTAACGTCGTCGATCCGAGTATCCCTATTTTTTTAACTAATTATCTACGTTTCAAAGTTATTCTATTTCTTTTTATAAACGAAAAGTTAAAAAATATGTTTTAAATAAACGTATACTTTAATAATAATGGTAAGGGAATACTATAGAACTATAATTATAATACGGAATTATTATTAATATAAAAAAGTACCGTTCATAATATTACTCGAAACGAGTACTCGTTTTATAGCCAGGCTTCGGGGTAAACAACGAGTTTATCCGATACCCGAACTATATATCTAATATTTAAAAGTTCTCTATATATATTTACGGCGAATTAAACGATTTTAATTCGTTTAACCGAAGAAATAATTATAAAGAATAATATATTAAAGTTATCGGTCAAAAAGTCGGCTACCTAGTAAACCTACTTTAGGTTATATTTATAAAAAATTATACCGGCCGATATAAAATATTATTAAAATTAACTTCTAAATTTAACTAGGGTTTAAAACGCCTAGTCCGTGCATTATAAACTGGATTTAATAATACACTATAAGAAATGCATAAAGTGTAAGTGCTTTACGTATATTAACGACCGTCGTTTATATTAATAATCGAACGACCGCTACTTATTAATAGTCTATAGTTTCTCCGGATCGATTACCTTATCGAAAAATAAGAAACTAAGTCACAGTCGTTAATTATTAGGGGCTATGACGCCTAGAAATACGGGAGCGCGGTTAATAGAGGGTTTATTAAACGGCCCTGCGGCTTTTTTACCGACGGCCTTATTTACGCGGGTTTATTTAGGGTATTACTAAGCGTATAATATTAGATCGTTATGGCCCTTAATAAACACCAAAGATATTACTATATATCGAGGGCAAACGTACTGGTAAAAAAAGGTAAATAAAAAAAATATAAATTAAGTGTTACGACCTGGCCTAACCATGCGGCCCAGAACCCACCCTACGGCACGGCCTTACGATACCCCGAAACCCTGCATAAAGACCCAGTAATATTTTAAGCTACACTAGTTAGCGAAGCCCCACCAGTTAGTAAAGCCCTATTAATTATTGCGACCCTACTAGTTAATAAAGACCTATAACGATTAAGTTACGACGATAATTAATACCAACGACGACAGGTAATACTCGACGTAGCCACCCTAGGATAACACGAGTTAAATAGCACGAGTTGGACAGCACGGACTAAACAGCTAAGGAAGGACAGTAGAATAATACTGGTCACGTAAAAATAAAATAGGGATATATTAAATCGCGGATATCTAGTACGAGTTAAAATAAAATATATTAAATCACGGATATTCAATAAAACTTAAAGGAATTAGTAAAGGAGAGATTAAATATATAACGATAAACGTTCCCTATATATTTTAAATAAACACTCTCTACTTTAATAATTAATTTAAGTATTAATTTAACCCATTAGTAAAGCAAATAGCCTTAATAACCCTATTATAAATACCTTTAAGTCTACGTACCTTAGTTATTTTTATTCTTACGGCTATTGCACATTATATCGATAAAAGTGGACTTCTATCGCACGTTTAGATACTCTCTCGTATTACTAAACATAAAACCTTAGTACGTTTTACTAGGTTTTTTTTAGAACCCAGATAGCGTTCGTTACATTTTAATTACTCTTATTCTTACGAATCACTACTTAAACCCTTGAGCAATAGTACCTATAGGAACCATATCTGCACCTAAACCCAGTAACACCCCTCGCTACGGGAAGGCCCCTGCTACTACTATAAGCACCTTTTATCGAAACCCCGCGATAGAGGTAAATAGTAACGATAGCGACGATAGCCCTACCCGATAAGCGTTAGCTAAACAAATTAAGGAATTTAAGTAAGAGAGCGCTAATTATTAGCATTATTACGTTAAGCTCGAAAAGGAACGTAACGAACTCCTAGCTAAGAGCACCCTAGGATAGACACTAGACATCGACGAACTACGTAAAGAAATACGCCTCCTCCGTACCGCCGCTAATATTATTTAGACCCCTGTTACTCCTAAGGGAGGTATAAAGATTAACACCCCAGCAGCCTTCAACGGGACCAGTGGAAACCTCCGCGGATTCCTTGTCTAAATTAAGGCCTACCAACGGTTCTATGAAAGAACGTTCCAGGACGCCACTTAACGAATTGTCCACGCCGCCTCGTTTTTTAAAGACAAAGCACTCGCCTGGTTTGAACCCTACCTGAACAAACTAGTAAAAAATGACTGGCAAGTTAAGCTATGCCGCGCAAAAGCATAACGAATTTTCGAAAGCTATGATAGCTTCGAATAAGCTTTTAAGTTACTTTTCCAGGACCCCGACGAAAAGCGATAAGCAGAAAAAGAATTAGAAACTCTTAAACAAAAAAGGTTAACCGCCTCTTATACCGCCGAGTTCTAACGTATTATAGTTCGATTAAACTATACCGAAGCCACGAAGATTATAATATACTACCGGGGGTTAAAAAAGACGTTAAAAACGAACTCAGCCGGTTTAATACCCCCTAATAATTTCTTTTCGTATATAAAGCTCACCATCAAAATCGACACTCGCATATACGAACGACGCCGCGAAAAACAGGGCGGACAATAACGGTAAACCAGTCGAATCTAAGCTAACACAGGCCGACCGCGTTACCACCACAGTATACCATTAAAGAGCAGTACAGCGCATAGCTATCATAGTAAACCTATAAACCTCGACGCTACTAAATATAATAAACACGATAAAAAACAGGGCGTCACCTGCTATAATTATTAAAAACAGAAACATTTCGCCCGAAACTATCGATCCCCAAAAAAAAACTTCTAAAGAATCCCGGATGGACGATAAGTTAATATTACCAGTAGTCGACCAACCCCTACAGCTATTAAGGGAAACAGCGCCAACAGTACAATAAACGTGCCCTACGGCAGCCTATCCTGGACAGCCTGTTACGACAATAATTACCACGACCACTTAGTAAATAAGGAAGGAACGGGATGGTTCTTTAAAACCCCTAAACGGCAAAGTATTACACACACCCTCGTAATAGTATAACAATAAACCCTCCATAATAACGAAAACAGCGAGGGCAGCAGCGAAAATAAAAACCCGAGAAATAACTTAGTCCGCGCCGAGCGCCGATTAAAGGATCCTAAACGGCTTATTAAATTACTTGTACCCGAACTCGCCGTAAAAATAGCAAAACCCCGAAACTTAAACATCGACGGATAATTAACGATCCCAGGAGTTACACTTCCTAAATTACGAAAACTGCGGTAAATATTTATTATGCACGGATTTAAATAAAGAGTAAAAAAAATTACGCTATCGGCGACGATTCCAGAATCTCGCCAACACACGATAACCACTTCTTACTCGCTTAGATCGGCTATATCCACAATGGTTGCACCGAGCACTTAGCAGAAAAGCTTAAAAAGGGATAGTTCCCTCGAAGGATTAGTAAGCACCCAATCAGGTAACCACACCGCGACCACCTCATCGGGAAGGTTAAAATAACCATACCTGACCCCCGACGAGCCTACCTCCTAATTAAAAGACTCCATAGTGGCCCCGAGAATGCCACCTGGAGAGACAGGACTAAAGGGACTATATTAACGACGAGTGCCTACAGTACGCTTAAGAGAAGTTACGAGTTTATTAAACGCTTAAAAAAAGCGCACGATATTTCCAGGATACCCAAAACTCTTAGGTTAAAAGACTTACTATAATAATAAAATCCTAAACACCGCCACCACCGTACGACCACGAAACACCGTACGCACAGATCCGTCGTTACTAACGAATGGCCGACGAACGAAACCTACTATAACGGTTAAAAAACAATTCCCGCCGGTTATAAAAAAACGACACCCGACGGGACACGATAGATCCCTATATTTAATAACGGATAACTAGGATATCTACGACTATATCGTATTAATAGTCGAAATTAAAAGAGTTACTATCCGAGCGCTATTAAATAACGGAGCGTAAAATAATTATATTTCACTATGAATCGTTAATAGCCTAGCTTTGGAATAACAGAAAAAAAACGCCCTATACCGATTTAAAACCGTTAATAGAGGACTTATAACGTACGATAATGGAAACGTATAAAGGGAAATCGCGAACCTTTTAATTAATATCGGAGGACGTTATAAACGAATCACGTGTAATATTACGGACATCGCAGGATACGATATAATTTTAAGGATATCCTAGTTACGGGTAAGTAATCCTAGAGTTAATTAAAGAATAGGCTAATTTTAATAGGATACACCAGGAAGAGGTTTAATCGATAAGCAGCGGTCTAAGAAATAACCCCTTAGTAAACCTAAAGTCCTTAGGGTATATATTATTACTAAAGAGCCTAAGCCGAATGTTACAACGATTGTATTAAAAGAGTACCGGCAATTCGAAGCTTTTTTTAATAAAAAACTAGAGACAGGCTTACCGCTTTACATACAGTGGGATTATAAGATACCCCTTAAGGATAAGAAAAAACCCCTATTTATGCTTATATATAAACTTAATTAAGAGCATAAATAAGCCTTAAAGGAGTATATTACGGAAAATCTCGAAAAAGGAGTTATACGACCATCCACGTCACCAATAGGCTTCCCTATACTTTTCGTTCCAAAGAAAAGTAAGGACGGGAAACCTAAGTGGCGTATATGTATCGATTACCGGAAGCTCAACGAAATCACCATTAAAAACCGGTACCCTTTACCCTTGATCAGCGATTTACGAAACAAGCTGCTACACGCTAAAATCTTTACAGTACTTAACCTCCCTAATGCATATAACCTAATCCGTATCAAAGAAGGAGAGGAATAAAAAACCGCGTTTCGAACTAAATACGGATATTTCGAGTACTAAGCTATGCCGTTTAGTTTAACTAACGTACTAACTAGTTTTTAGGTAATAATTAACCACGTTTTATAGGAATACTTCGATAAGTTTATTATAATATACCTCGATAACATTCTAATTTACTCCGAGGACGATAAACAGTACCGAGAGTACGTAAAATTAGTACTCCGGAAACTGTAAGACGTTAACTTATTAGTTAACCTAAAAAAAAGCGAGTTTCACTAACGATCCATTATATTTATAGGATACGTGATATCCCTTAGAGAAATCTGAATAAAACCTTTTAAAATTTTAACAGTCAAAGAGTGGCCCACGCCTATAAACGCTACAGAAGTTAAATCCTTCTTAGGACTAATTAACTACTACCGGATATTTATCCCCGGATTTAATAGGTTAGCGACATTTCTAATAAACCTAACGAAAAAGGACGAACTATTCCGATAGATAAAGAAGGAAGACTAAGCCTTCCACAATATTAAAAAGCGAATCCTTAGCGAACCAGTGCTTCGCGTAGCAGATCCTGCTAAGCCTTTTAAAGTCGAAACCGACGTATCGAATTATGCGATTAAAAGGTAACTTAATCAACGGAACGATAACGGAAAGTCGCACCCTATCGCATTCTTCTCGAAAAAGCTTAATAAACTAGAACTTAACTATCAGATCCATAATAAGGAACTAATGGCTATCATTAAAACTTATAAAGAATAGCGATATTACTTTAGCGAAACGGTAAAACCAGTTAAGGTTTATACCGACTATAAAAACCTTACTACGTTCACTACGATAAAGGAGCTAAATAAACGATAAGTACGATAGTTTAAATTCCTCTTAAGATTTAACCTTATTATTATCTACCGCAAGGGTAACGAGAACGGTCGTATCGACGTACTAAGCCGACGATTAAACCATTAAGAAAAAATCCTACTTAAAACACGGATTATTTTAACCTATAATTAGGATGGTAACCTTACGCCGTTACGATAACTAAGTACCACGAGTTCCGTATAGTATAATAACGATTGGGTTTCTAAATTCCGACAATTAAAATAAACCCCGGATTTTACTAATTACACCAAGGATCGCTTCGAGAAACGAGACAACCTCGTTTTTTACCGAAATAAGATTTATATCCCCGAGCAGTACCGTGAGAGCTTTATTAAAGAATTCCACGAGCACCCCGCGCACGGATACCAAAAAGTATTTAAGACCTGGAAACGGATTACCAGGTAATTCGATTACGGAAACCTTAAGCTAACTATAATTAAAGTAATTAGCGAGTACAACCTTTATAATAAAGCTAAGGCCGCCCGATATCGATTATACGGAGAATTATAGCCGATCCCACCGTTAAATAGGGCGTGGAAAATAATCGCACTTAACTTTATAATTAAGCTGCCTCTATTAAAGGAACCCTTAATTAAGGTTAACTACGATAGCATCCTGGTAATTACGGATAAACTTATAAAGTACACTTATTTCCTACCGTATAAAAAATCTAGTAATATTAGCGACTTAGCTTACACGTTTTTACGAATAATCGTCAGCTAGTATAGGCTGCCTAAGACGATTATCTCCGACCGAGACAAGCTGTTCACCGCTAAGTTTTAGAAATCGCTCATAGCGTAACTCGGCGTAAAACACAAGTTATTTACGGCTTATCACCCCTAAACGGACGGGCAGACCGAACGAATAAACCAGACCTTAGAGCAGTACTTGCGCTGCTACGTTAACTATGAACAGGATAACTGGGTACAGTTATTACCTATGGTACAGTTCGTTTATAATAGCGTAAATAACGAAGCTACCCGTATATCACTATTTCGGGCAAACTACGGGTATAACCTAGAAGTTATTAGAACACCTTTAGAAAGAGAACTAGCACCTGTCGCGACTATATAAATCGAAAAACTAAAAGAACTGCAAATAGCATTACAGCAAAACCTTACCTTCCTCCAATAACGAATAAAGCAGTACGCCGACCGAACTAGGTTAAAGGGACTAACTTTAGAAGAGGGAGGAAAAGTTTACCTCCTGCGACGAAACATTAAAACTAAACGACTAAGCGAAAAACTAGACTTTAAAAAAATCGGACTATTTAAAATCGTAAAAGTTATTTCAAAAACTAACTACCGATTATCGCTACCCAAGACAATACGGATACACCCTATATTTTATATTTTATTACTTGAACCAGCCCCTAAAAATGTAAAAACCGAGATATAGCTAGAGGTCGAAACGGATCAGTACGAGTATAAAATCGAAACGATCCTCGACAAAAAACAGGTCGGGAAGGGATGGAAGTACCTCGTCAAGTAAAAAGATTACCCAACAAAAAACAATACCTAGGAACCTAGGAAACACTTAAAGAACGCCGCTAAGGAGCTTTAGAAGTTCGAGGGACGACCCTAAACTCCGCTAGCAACGACGGCTCCAGCAGCACGTCAAAATACACAGCGTTCCAGTCAAACGAGAAGTCGAAAAGTAATATCGAAACCTCCTCGGGAGCCAATTCGGATATAGCTTTACGACGAGCCTCTTTATTAACCTCTTCGCGCTTAACGCGTTCGAGCTCCTTGACATTATTAATATTACGACGAACCGCCCGCATTATTTTTTCGAACCAGAGTTTCTTTTGTTTTCGAAAGCGAAAAACCTTTTCTTCCGTAACTTAGAGCTTATCCTCCAGTTTTTAATATTACTCGGCGATTTTTCGTAACTTAGTAGGAGTAATACTTTAAACGTCGCAACGAGACCGATTTTAACGAACGCACTCAGCATAACGGGACGAATCCTGCACCGAAACCTCGTAAAAAAAAAAGCCACGGCTTTCGTAATAAAAACACAACGGCATAGTAACGAAATACTATAAAATAGTAAATAATAAAGCGTCGCGTTATTTAGTTTTTTTAAAGCGAGATTTACGTTTTTTAACGCGATTAAACGATATAATAAGTATATATTATAATAAAAAGCAGGAAGGAAAAAACTTACGAAAAATCCTAATATAACAGTAAACCCGTGGGTATTTATAGCGACTAAAACTGCTTTAAGAACAAAGTAAACAGGAGGGAGGGAATAGTGTTACGACCTGGCCTAACCATGCGGCCCAAAACCTACCCTACGGCACGGCCCTACGATACCCCGAAACCCTGCACAAAAACCTAGCAACATTCCAAGCTACACCAATCAGCGAAGCCCCACCAGTCAGTAAAGCCCCACTAGTTATCGCGACCCTACTAGTTAACAAAAACCTACGACGATCAAGCTACGACGATAACTAACACTAACGACGATAAACAGTACCCAACGCAGTTACCTTAAAACAGCACGAGTTAAATAGCACGAGTTGGATAGTACGGACTAGATAGCTAGGGAAGGACAGCAAAATAATATTAGTTACGTAAAGATAAAATAAGGATATATTAGATCGCGGATATCTAGTATAAGCCAGGACAAAATATATTAGATCGCGGATATCTAATAAAACTTAAAAGAATTAATAAAGGAGAAATTAAATATATAACGATAGACGCTCTTTATATATTTTAAATAGATATTTTTTACTTTAATGATTAATCTAAGTATTAATTTAACTTATTAGTGAGGTAAATAGCCTTAATAACCCTATTATGAATACCCTTAAGTTTACGCACCTCAGTCATCTTTATTCCTATAGTTATTATATATTATATCGATAAAAGTGGACTTTTATCGCACGTTTAGATATTTTCTCGTATTGCTAAACATAAAACCCCAGTACGTCTTACTAGGTTTCCTTTGGAACCCAGATAGCGTTCGTTACATTAAGCTCGTTCCACTCGTTAAACAAGCGAGTCTAATCTATTAACTAGTAAGCCAGTGTAGGGTCTATTAACCTCGTAGTTAAACCCCACATTTTTCGTTTTAAATCGAAGAAAATAAAATAACGTTATAACCTTATTATACTTATTAACGAATTCGAAATCGAAATTATACCGTGTTTTTTATATTTATCGCGTAATAAACGTATAAAATAATAGAAGGTGTTTTACGTTACCGCGAGTGCGTTCGTTTAGGTTTATCCTGTAATGGTTCGGGAATATCGGTTTCGGCGGTTTTTTAAATTATAGATGAATCGAAACGTTTTCGTATTACTAAGTAAGAGATTAACGATTCTTTTTATTAAGCTAATAAAGCTTTAAAGAAAGCCTATTATAACGTTTAAAAGGCTTTTTTTCGTTTAGAGCGGATTTATATTTAGCGGGAATTTTTAATGTTTCGTGGATTAGAAATAATTAAACGTGGATTCCGCTTCCTTAACGAGTTAAAGATTTTAGAGCGTGTTAAGGCGGATACGGTAATCGACGTTTATTTTTATAGTGTTTTTAGTGTTATTAATTGATTTAGTGTTAACGTTAATTTTTCGCTTTTTTAAATTTTTAAAGCTTTTTAAAGGCGTTTTTTAAATGTTTTTTTAGGTTCCTAAGTGTTTTTTTTAAGTGGGTAGTCTTTTTACTGGATAAGGTATTTCTATTCGCGTTTTATGCGCTTTTTATCGAGTATTTTTTTAATTTGATATTCGTATTGATTTATTTCGATTTTTAGCTGTGTTTTAAGTTTAATGTTTTTTAGTGTTAGTTTAAGTAGGGAGATATGGAATGTAGGATATATTTTTATAGTTTTTAATAACGATAGTCGATAGTTAGTTTTTAAGATAATTTCTACGATTTTAAATGGTTCGATTTTTTTAAAGTTTAGTTTCTCGTTTAATCGCTTAGTTTTAATGTTTCATTATAAGAGGTAAACTTTTTTCCCTTTTTAAAGGTTAGTCCTTTTAATTTTATTTTATCGGCGTGTTTTTTTATCCTTTTTTAGAGAAAGGTAAGGTTTTTTTATAGCGATGCCTATAATTCTTTTAGTTTTTCGATTTAAATGGTCGCTATCGGTATTAACTCTCTTTTTAAGGGGCTTTTCGTGATATTAGGGTTAAACCTGTAGTTTACTTTAAATAGTGATATACGTGTTGTTTTATTATTTATATTATTATATATAAATTATATTATTAATAATAGTTGTACTTAATTGTTTTATTTATAGTTAACGTAGTATCGAAGGTAATATTTTAATGTCTAATTTATTCGTTCGGTTTAACAGTTTATTTACGAATAGTAAGCTATGAATAATTTATATTTAACACCGAGTTATGCTATAAGTGACTTTTAAAACTTAGATATAAGTAGCTTATTTCTGTTCGAGATAATAGTTTTCGGCAGCCTATATTAGCTAGCGATTATCTTAAAGAAAGTGTACGTTAAGTCCTCGGCGGTACTAGTTTTTTTATATAGTAAGAAGTAGGTATATTTCGTGAGTTTATTCGTAATAATTAAGATGTTATTATATATAATTTTAGTTAATAGTTTTTTTAACGGTGGTAACTTAACGATTTAATTTAAGGCAATAGTTTTTTAAGCCTTATTAAATGATGGGATTAATTATAGTTCTCCGTAGGGTTAATGCTTAACTATTTTATTTTATTATAAAGGTTAACGTGGTTTATCACTACGCGACGTATATTACTTAGCGACGCACCTTTTCTATTTCTTAACCTTTTTATATAAATTAATTTAACTATAACGTTTAAAATTAATTAAAACTACTCGTTATTCGATTTTTCGTTTAATTCTATATTTTTTTTATATATTCGCGTATTATAACCTATCTCGCCGTAGATACTACAGGGCTTTTTACCGGTCGCCCTCCGCTTCGACGAACCCTTATTTTTACTTTTATCGGGCGTTAAACGCTTCCCTTTTACCTTTTTATCCTGTAATTATTAAGATTTTTTAATAATAAGGGCTCCTTTAAGTTAAACTCGTAACTTTTTAGCTCTCCGGCGCTTAAAAAGTATTAAATTAGCCTCTTTTAATATATATATTTTATCGCGTATAAGGGTTATTTTATAAGCTATTTTAATTATACTTTTCGCTATCTAGTTTACTGTATCTAAAATTGACGTCGGGGAGCTTCTTTAATAGGTAGATATCCTTTTTTTAATATAAGTAGAGTGTTTAGTTATTTATTAAGGGTTGGACGGCGTTTAAAGGTCGTAGGTACTGGCCGTCCCTAAACGGAATAGGTTAAGTATAAGCGTTTAGACACGTATATTTAGCTTGTTAATTACCTCGTTAATGTTATAAGGTATTAAACTAGATACGTTAAATCTAGATTTAATATTAATTTCCGTAAAAACAGTAAAATGCACGGCTTTAAAGGTAATAAAAAACTCGAGTTTAATAATATAATTTATAAAAGCCTTAATAAATAACTCGATTTCTTTTAAATAAACACGCTTTAAAGGCGAATAAAATACTATATCGAGAGGTTAAAGTAAATATAATAAATAGGGAGGTATACTAATAGTAATAATATCGTTATCCTAGTAATATACCTCGAATTCGGCTAAAATATAGCTTTTATAACCGTTAAGAATTAGGAGGCGGTAGGGACCCTTTATCTACGATCTAGTATATTTATCGAAGTGCTTAATTTAATCTAGGCCTATCTCGTTATTAGTCTAGCCATTAAAAGTCGGCTTAATTACTTAATCGCTTAATAAATCGGTTTCGCGGGATTAATTCGCGAGGTAATATTAGCCTTAAACGATTAAGAATAGCGGAATATATTAACCCTATAAATTAATATATTTAATCGCCGTTGCTTATTCCTAATTACTAAATTAAATCGATTTCGCCTTTTTACGCCGCTGGGCGTGTATTATAACGAGTATTAACCCGATTATATTTATTATAAAGCCGGTCTCGTCGAAATTTTAAATATCTTCGTTAATAATCCTATATTTCGCCTTTATATTCGCGACTAGCGTAAACTAAATAAAAATAACTTTAAAATCCTTATAAAAAGCCCTTTAATAATTGTACCAACGATTTATTTTAATTTTCAAATCCGGGTTACAGTCGATAAAGCGCTTAACTTAATACTTACCAACGCGGTCGCCGCCGCGCGACGCGGTAAAAAGATTAGCTATATCTTTTATATTAACGAAATCGGGAGGTATCCTTTAAATATTTAGATTAATTATATATTTACTAAGTACCACCTTTTTAATTAAATTTAGTTTACGTCGTTTTAATTAGATTTCGCGTTTTAAAGTTCGGCCGTAGATTCGATAGCGTAAAATTAATTCGGGTATATTATAAGCTTTTACTGCTGCTTTTTAATTTATTTAATTCGATCCGTTTCGTGTCGCTTAAATTATTAAAATTATTCGATCTTTTTAGGATTAATTAAATATTATAATTATAGAGGTATTACGCGTTAAAGTTTAATTATATTAGAATTAAATTAGGGTGCGTCGCTAAGTAATATACGTCGCGTAGTGGTAAACTACGTTATATTCTTTTATAACTTTAACGATTTAATTTTTATGTTTTTTATAGTTATATAGTTTAGTGATTCGTTTCTAGGTTTTATAGATTTTTTAGTGATTATATACGGGGTGCTTATAAAATTCCTTAATGAACTTTTATTTATATTATTTTAAGATATATAGCTTACCGTGGTAGTATACTAGGCCGGTTTTCAAGCTGGCTTTTAATAGCGTAAGCTGTATAGTATTTATTTATTCGTGATACGTCCGGAACTTTACGGTCTATTTATTATTATATATTATATTATTAATTACATTAATTTATCGGGATAATACGAGGTTACTATTCTAGTCTTATGTAAAAATAGTTCGGGTTTCGGCTGGAACTTTTTCTTAGTAGTTTAATTAACGGTTAAGTGCGTCGGCTCGTTCGTTTTTATTACCCTTTCGGTAGATAATAGTAAAGTTAAATTCCGATAGGAATTCTGCCTATTATATTTATCGTTTATTTAACTCTTTACTAATAGTAAACGATGTAAGATTTTTATAGTTTATATAAACCTTTACTGGCACTTTTATTCCGTTTAAATAATGCCTTTATTTTTCGAAAGCTTTAATAATAGCTATTAGCTTTTTATTATAAATTTAATAGTTAAGCTCTAGTTTATTTAATTTCTTTAAAAAGAATGTTACTAAGTGTAGTTTTCCGTTATTATCCCGTTGGTTAAATTACCCTTCGATTGTATAGTCCGATGTGTCGGTCTTGATTTCGAATAGTTTAATAGGATTTACTATGCGAAGCACCGGTTCGCTGGCGATTTTCTTTTTAAGATTTTAAAAGGCCGACTTTTTCGTTTTTATCTATTAAAATAGTTCGTTTTTCCGGGTTAAGTTTATTAGGGGTATCGTTATTTTATTAAACCTAAGGATAAAAATCCTGTAGTAATTAATTAATTTAAAGAACGATCGGATTTTTATAACGCTTATAGGCGTAAGTTACTTTTTAACTATTAATACTTTAAAAGATTCTATTCGGATTTCTTTTAGGGATACTACGTATCCCACAAAGGTAATTAATTATTTATAGAACTCGCTCTTTTTAAGGTTAATTAATAAATTAGCGTTTTATAGTTTTTAAAGTATTAATTTTACGTACTCTTTATATTATTCCTCGTTTTCCGAGTAAATAAAGATATCGTCGAGGTAGACAATAACGAACTTATTAATATATTCTTATAATATATAGTTAATTATACTCTAGAAACTAGCTGGGGTGTTGATTAAATTAAAAGATATAATAAGATATTTAAAATACTTATACTTAATTCGGAATATAGTTTTTTATTCCTCTCCTTTCTTAATTCTAATAAGCCCGTAAGTATTTAGTAAGTTTAAAGCCGTAAAGATTTTAACTCGGTATAACTTATTTCGCAAATCGCTAATTAAAGGTAAAGGATATCGGTTTTTAATGATAATATTATTAAGCTTACAATAATCGATATATATTCGCTATTTAAGTTTCCTATTTTTATTTTTCTTCGGTACGAAGAGTATAGGATATTTTATTAGTAACGTAGATAGTTATATATATTTTTTAACGAGGTTTTCTTCGATGTAATCTTTTAAGGTTTATTCGTGCTCTTAGTTTAATCGATATATCGGTATAAAGTGAGGTTCCTTTCTTTTTTTAAGGGGTATTTCGTAATCCTATTATATGTATTTTAATAGTCCTATTTTTAGTTCTTTATTAAACAGGTCGCTAATTTTTTTATAGTTATCCGGTATCCGTATAGTAACGTTTAGTTTTAACTTTTTAGCTATAACGTAAGCTCTAAGTATTATTAATTTATTTAAAAGTTCCTTTTATAAACGCTGCTTAGGGGCTAAGTTTTTTCCTAGTATATCCTATTAAAAACGGCTAATTCTTTAATTAATTTTAAGATTACTTACCCGTAGTTAGGGTATCCCTAGGATTATATTATATCTTAATATTTTCGTGATATTACACGTAATTCGTTTATGTCGTTACCCGATGGTAATAAGAAAGTTCGCGATTTCCTTCCGTATCTCTTTACTTTTATACGTTATAAGTTCTTTATTAACGGTTTTAAATTAATATAAAGCGTTTTTTTTTTACCATTTTAATTTTAAGCTATTAACGATTTTTAATGAAATATAGTTTCTTTACGTTTCGCTGTTAAGTAGCGCGTTAACGCAGCCTTTTTTATTTTTATTATTAGTATAATATACTCGTAAATATTTTAATTTTTCGTTATATAGCATAAGGACTTAATTTATTCCGCTTAATATCGTTTTTTTATAATCGGCGGCTTTTATTTTTCGATTACTATTTTTTGCGACCAAGGTCTCCTTTTATACTTTTTTACTGGTATAGAATCGCTTATTAATTAAATGCAAGCGTAGGTATAAGGGTATAATTTAATAGTAGTAACGTCCCGTGGTATCGTTTTATAGTTCGTGGGTTAGTTTTTTTAGGTTTTATAAATCGTAGCTGGTAAATAAGTTTAATAATGTTATTATTTTAGTATTATTAGGTTATAAAAGTATTACCGTTTACTAATAGCCGATTAATTCGTTTTATAATTTTAATAGTTTCTTTTTTTATTATTAGAAAGAATCGTTATCGTAAAGCGTTATTAATTAATAGTGGCGCGTTATAAGTTCTATAGCGGATTATTTTTAATAATCTTAGTTTTATTACTAATTACGTTTCGGCCGTCGTGTTTTTATATATTTACTACAATACCGTAGCTTTATTATAGGCGTATACTATATACTATAATTAGTTATATTAATCCTATAGCTATTCCTTTAGATAGCATTTTTTAAGTTACTTACGGTCTTTTTTTATTAATAGGTAAGCTTTCCGGGGGTTAGGTATAAGCGTTTTAACCTTCCCGATTAAATGGATTAAATATAAGCGTATAATAAATGTTTACTTAATTTATTAAGGAAACTACTCATTCGTAATTTTTCTTTAAAATACTTTATATATTTATAATATATACACGAAATTTAAAAAAGTTTAAAATATATATTATTAACGGGCGAGATCTAAAAGTCGTTTTCGACGGTATAATTAACGTAAATTCTTTAACTAAACCTTTTTATAATAAGTTATTATCGTTCTATTTTCGATTCCGGGTAAAATATTTTTAAAATAGCGATTTATTTATCGTTATCGTGGTCCCGAAATTTAAGTAATTCGGTTACAAGGTTATTTAAAAGTATCCCGATAAATTATTTAAAGTTTACCCGTTATCCCTCGGTATTATTAATATTCGAGTCGAAGTCACTAAGGTTTATTTCGTGCGTTCGGCGTATTATAATTACGATTCTATGCTTTTAATTTCCTTTTCGTAACCTTTTAAGGAACTATTCGATTCCTTCTTTATTTATTAAATAAGTAGTGCAGTTATCGTTATAATAAACTATTTAAGAGAGGTTATTATATAATGCTTCTTTATTTTTATTAATAACTATTATAGCCGGGTTTTTTTAATAGCGTTAATATATCGTTCTTCGGGTATTAGTCTAAATACCTTTTATTTCGGTAATTCCTAGCGTAATATCTTTTTTTTAATAATTATAATAAATAACGTTCTATTTTTTATCGTTTTTATTATATTAAGTTACGTTAAGGTTTATAAGTTCGCTATAGTAGTTAAAGAAAGTTTTTTTAATGCCTATCGTTAGATAAATCGTTTATTATTAACCTTTAATTTATTATTACTAGCTTAAAATCCTTAGTATCCTCGTCGCTCGAGTTATCGTTCGTATAATCGGTTATTAATTTTAATAATCTTTTCGACGTAATTATCGAAGTTATCCGGTTTATCCTCCAGATTTATTTCGTCCTTTATTTCTTTTCGCAGCTCGGCGTAAAAGAGTGTTATTAAAGCGTTATTATCGTTCTATTTTATTTTAAAAGAGATTTATTTAAACTTAGCGGCGTATTAGGATACCGATCCCTTCTATTTAAGCTGTATAAGTATTCGTTTTATAGTCTGGATTTTATCGGGATTTCTAAAAATAGCCTTTAGTTTTTTTTTAAACCCGGTGTAGCTATAAAAGAGTCTCTTAATATTATTTTTTTAATTATCTTTATCGGGGTTATCTAGGTAGTCGCGTATAATAGGTTCGAATTATATAAGTACGTCTCTTTTAAGGAATTTTACGGCGTATAGGACTTTGTTTTATTTAATAATAATAGTGTAGGCATAGAAGCGTAAGTAAGCTTTAACCTACGTAAAGAAACCTTAGACGTTTCTTTTCTTATTATTATAGGTCTGTAAGGGCGTAAGCTTAAACTTACCGTGTCTTAAGGTCGGGATAGGTATAGCAGTAATCTATTCGACGAGCTGGGTGTTTTTATTTTTTATTTATTTAAACTATGTTTATAAGTGTCGGATTATTACGAGAATATTAGGTCTTCTTATAGGGTTATTAACGGTGCTTTCGGTTAGGGTTTAAGGTGCTATAATATTAAATATTACTTTAAGTTTAAGTAGTGACTTATAAAAATAAGAGTGATTAAAATATAACGATGTTTATTAAGGGTTTAATAGAAACCTAGTAGAATATACGCGGGTTTATATTAGCTTATACGAGAAAGTATTTAAACGGGTGATAATATTATACTATTAGTAAAGTAATAGAGTAATTAAGTTTTAAATAAGTGCTAAAGCGTAATTTATAATATTATAATAGGTCGTTCAAGTATATACCTTATTAATAGGTGAAAATTAAGGCTTAGATTAATTATTAAATAAATAAGAGTATTTAAGAAACTATGTAAAGAAATACTTATTTTATACTTAATTTCGCTCTTTTATTAATGATTAACTCGTTAGTTTATTTATTGTTTTAAAATAAGCTTTTAAGCTTTAAATTAAAGGTTTATTCGTTACCTAAGAATAAGCCCTTAATCCATTAGTTTATTTAGATTAATGGCTGCCCCTTTATGATTTAAATAATTAGTTACGTAATTTATAGTTAATATTTATAGTAGTTTTTATTTAGAGTCCTTAATCTTTTTAGTGGGATACCGCACTTCCGTGGCTGCCTATGCTTCGTTCTTAGCCGCACGAGTAGGTTAGGTCGTAATAATTAATCTTTTTAATATATATATTCTATTACGTATAAAGGTTATTTATCGAGGGTAAACGTGCTAATAGAGTAAGGTAGATAAAAGAAGTATAGATTAAGCTCGTTTTACTCGTTAAACGAGCGAGTTTAATTTATTAACTAATAGACCAGTGTGGGGTCTATTAACCTAGTAATTAAACCCTATACCTCCCCTTCCTTAAAAGGAGATTTAAAATAAATTTATCTTTAAATTAATATGTGTTTCTTTATTATATAAATAGTTCTTTTTTTAAGTAAAAGCGATTATATATTAGTAATAACTTATCGATCGTTTACCCTTTTTCGTTTATTAATTCCTCGTTTAGGCTTATTTTTTTTAATATTAACGAATATATCCTTCTTATCTATCGATCGTACGAATGCTTATTTAGCTTTCTTTCCACGTCCGTTACTAAGCGTGCTATAAGGATTAAATAGCGCCTTAACTTTACGCTTTTTAGAGCCGTTTATTTTTAATTCTTTAATTCCTTATAGCTTATCCTCGTTATCGCTGGGAAGGTTCCTTTTAACGGATTCGATTTATCGGGTTAAGCTTCGAATTAAAACGATTATTCCGTCGATAATTTTTTTCGTAGTTTCGCCTTAAGCTTTTATTATATTTAACTCGATACGTATCTTCGTTAAGCTTTCGTTTTATCGCTTTACTTCGTTCGCTAGTTTATTTAAATCCGTTGCTTTTAATTTATCGATATCTTTATATTAATTCTCGATAACGGCCTTAGTCTCGTTAATTTTAATTTTAATGCCCCCCTCTTTAAGTACCTCTTTATTTAATTTATTAATTCGGCGAGCGGTCGAGTTAGCTCTTTTAACTAGACTGTTTACCGTTGTTTTAAATTCGGGGGGTTATCGCTCGATTTGATAGATTTATTATTCAACTCGGGTTTATTAAATTTATTTCCCGGTTTAACCTCTAGCTTATCCTATTCATTATTTTATTTATCTTCTAGGCCGCTTTTGTTCGATTTAAACGTAAAAACTTTAACGATTATTAATTACTTTCCGGTAGTTAAGGTTCTTATTATTAATTTCTTAAGGCGATTATATCCTTAGGTTTGTTTAATATTAAAACTTATTATTATCTTCTTTGTTTATATTTCCTATTTTTTATCGTCCTTTATTAAGAGTCCTTTATAAAGGTGGAAAATATCGTATTAATCGTCCCTCTTTTTATTATCTTTTAATGATATAATATATTTTTTAAATTACTCGTATTAAAATTAAAAGATTAATTAATTCATTGGGTTTTTTATAAGTTATAATAAGTGGTTTTTAATGAGTAATTTATAAATAGTTCCCGGTATCGCTCCGAAACCCTTCTCGGCGTTTCCGTTAATTTGTAAAGCCTTTAAGTTATCGACTTCCGAAAAATAAACGTCCTCTATTGCTTTAATTTATAATTAGTCCGATTTCTTGCCCTTTTTAATAATATCTTTTAGCTATCTCTTAACAAGTTAATATAAACGGTTATTAAATATAGGTTATACGGGAATGAACTTTTAAATTAACGTGTTAACGATTTATTCTTTATCGATTTAATCTTAAATCCGTTACGATTAAAGAATTGTGAATTAATATTATTTTTTATTTGCGATATCCTCGACTATTACTGTATTATTATAGCCGTATTATAAGGTGGTTTTAAATTTATATTAGTTCGCGTTAATAATCTTTCGTTTAATTTATTCGTCGGGAATACCTTTAATAATTCGTTTAATTTTTACTTTATCTCGTACTGAGAGGCTTCGATTTAAAGTGTAATTTTTAGTATATTGGGTTAATGTGTTAATTTAATTGTTTTTAGTTATTATGTTAAATGTTTAAGATTATTTGATTATATAAGTAATTAACTTATAGTATTAAATATTTCTTACTTAATTAGTGATTTATACGAGTTTATTTATACTCGTTGAAACTCCCTTTATTATTATTAATTTAAGTAATCGGGCTAGTTTCGCGGCGGTGGTGTATTTGATTTAATCTTAATCGGGTTATTATTAATCGTTCCTTATTACCTGGCCGCTTTTCGCTATTCTATTAAACGTAGAATGTTAATTACGAATTCCCTTTTTCCTATAATTGGATTGATAAAAGGTTGCTTTATCGGGCTGATAAGTATGGACGTTATAGGGCTTATATTTCGTCCCATTTCGATTGATTATGTGATGCTATTATTTATAGCGGCTTATTAGTCTCGAAATGCTTAGGTTTGTTTAAAACGATCGTTAATTACTTTATTAATTATTTAATATATGTAATTTCTAACCGTGCTAGCTTAATTCCTTTATTTATAATAGTAAATAAAGGGTATAATGGTTTAATTATATATTATTTATTGTTAATAATCATTAAGGGTTATTATTCTTAAAATCGTGTTGAAACATTTATTACTTTATTTATAAAGTAATTATAGCTTTTTTTTAACCTACCTCTTTTTTAGATAATGATATCGCTTTTATTCGAGATATTAAAGTCCTCGCTTGCCTCGATTAAATCTTTATTTATAGATCATTATAGTTCCCGGCTTTAAAGTTTATTAAGGGATAATTTATAATTTTTATTATATTCGTTTATTAATTATAATGCGTTGTTTATTAGTACCTCTTATAGGTATTATTAGTTACACGACGCGTTATAACTTTTTTAATATATGAGATATTCGAGTTTTAACTTACTGCTTGTTTTATTTACTCGTTGTCTAATCAGTTTTTCGATTTCGTATAATTATTATATTTTATCGTCGCCCTTTATAACGACCAGGGTTGGCATTTAGTCAGAGTTTTTAGAATTTAGTCAAAATTTAGTCAGACTAAATTAGTCAGTGAGGTGACTAAATTCATATATTTTGAGTCACTGACTAAATTTAGTCAGACTAAATTAGTCACTATAGTGATTAAATTCTTTTTACTCTTAGTCAGTGAGTTTTTTAGTCGACTAAAAACTCACTTTTTAGTCAATAAATTTAAATAAATTTTATTTTATTATATGTTTATTATCTATATTATTTTATTAAATTATATTATTTCATATAAATTAAATATAATAACACGTATTTTAAAGCCTTTTTAAATAAAAGAATATTTTTAAAAGTATTAATAAATATTTTAGTATTATATTTAAAAAATATTATAAAATATATTTGATATTAAGTTTATTCTATATTATTATTATCATTTATTTTATATTAATATTAAAAAGTTAATAATTTATTAATTAATAATTTTAAAAGTTAAATATAAAGATTTAATAGCATAAAATGTTTTTAAATAGTAAATATACTTTATTTAACTATTTAAAAAATTTATTTTTTTATTCCTCTTCACTTTCTACCTCGATTAATTGATTTAAATCGGTAATTTTCCAGCTCTTTAAAAGGATAATCCATCTTACTACTTCTGAATCTAATCTATTTCTGGATTTACTAATAATATTACCAGAAATAGAAAAAGAACGCTCGGTAGGTGCAGTAGTAGCTGGAATACTTAAATACTTTTTCGCTAAATTCGATAAAATTGGAAATCGAATTTTATTCGATAACCAAAATAATAAATATTAAATATTAAGGTAAGTGAAAAAAAGGAATTTTAATTTTAATTTTAATAAGTTAAAATAATGGAATAGATAAAATTTAAAAATAAAATTATAAACTAAAATAAATATTTTAAAAATAACTTTTTATATTAAAAAGAATATATTAAGTTTAAATTTATTAAAGTGAAATTATAGAATTATTACCTAGTTTTATAGTAGAAATATTAATATTTTATAAAAATAAAATAATTCTAAATTATAATGTATCGAAATATGAATTCTTTAATAAAATCAATTTTAAATTAAATCCTTTAACCGTAAATAATATTATAAAATTTTATAACTTTTATATAAAGTATATAAAAATAAAACTTATTTAATAGTGAAAAAAAGAAAGAGAAATAATTAATAATAATTTAAATATAATTAAATTTTATTATAATAAAAATTATAATTAATAAAATAAAGAAATAGTTTTATAATAAAAATAAAATTAAAATTAATATTAAAATATGTTTTAAAAATTTAATATAAATGACTAAAAATAGAGTTTTTAGTCGACTAAAAACTCACCCCTTTAGTTTTAGTCTTAGTCACTTACTTGAATTTAGTCAGTGTAATTTAGTCACTGACTAAATTAGTCAGAGTTTTTTAGTCACTACCCTGACTAAATTAAGAATTTAGTCTTAGTTAAGAACTCTTAGTTAGTTTTGCTAACCCTGCGTTTTAAAGGTTTATAAACTATACTTTAAGGTCCTATTTAAACTAATTCTACACCACGTACTTAAATAATATCTTAATTTATCATAGAACGCGAAAAAAAACATATTAAACATATCCGGAAAATCCTATAAGTTTTAAAGAAATTAAGGCTGTTCGTTAAACTAAGAAAGTACGAATTCGTAGTCTAAGAAACGATATTTTTAGGGATAATCGTAAACGTTAAAAAGATCTGAATAAATCCCGAAAAAATTAAAACAATTAAAATTTAAGTTACGCCGACCTACTTAATTAATATATAAGTTTTTATTAAGTTTAAAAACTTTTATCGAAAATTTATACGCGATTTTTTTTAAGATTATCGCATTAATAATAAACTTACCGAGGAAAGGTTAACTTTTCTAATAAACTAATAACTATAAAAACATTTTTTAAAGATTAAAAAAAACATTTACCGAAGCATTAATATTAATACTCAGGGTTGGCAATTAGTCAGTGATTTTTTTAGTCGACTTTTAGTCACTAAATTAATCATTGATTTCTTTAGTCAAAATCACCTTAGTGATTAATTTAGTCATGATTAAATTAGTCAATAATCTTTTTTAATTAAAATCAATTCGGTGATTTAACTAAGATTAATTTAGTGATTAATTTAGTCGACTAATTAGTCACTTTTAATCACTTACATTAAAATATAAATTCTTTAAATAGAATATTTACAGTAATATTTAATATTCCACTATTTAATATAAATGAATTATTTCAATAATAAGAAACAAATTTAGTTTTAATTTTTTTACAAAAAACTTTAATTTTAAATATTTATCTTAAAAGTATGAATAATGTATTTAATAAAATGGTTTTTAAATTACCTTTTTAAAATTAAATTAAGCTTTATTTTTAAATTTCTATATATAAAGGTATTTGCATCAAGGTATTCACTATAATTAAAATAAAAGTATTTTTATAAAACTATTAAATTTAATAGATTATTGTTAAAGGTTTTAAATATTTTAATATACATTAATATTTTATTGAATAAAACAGTTCTTAAAATAACTTTTTGATATAAAACTTAACAATATTTTTCAAGGAAATAGAAATTAACATACTACAGAAGAATATAATTTTTATTTAATAGAAGCTTTAATGCTACAACAAGCAAGTTTTCTTCTATTTTAATCAAATATTCTATTTTATAAAATAGATTATTTTATGAAAACATTTTCTTTCAATAAAACATTTTTTAAAATAAAATATATTTTCCTAAATATAATTCCTTCATTTTAATTAAACTAATTTTTTTTATTTTATAGTCCGATCCTTTAGAATATTGGAATTCGAATAAAATTCGATTTCCTAATTTAGCTCTTTTAGCGAGAAAATATTTAGCTATTTTAGCAACATCGGCGCTAACAGAACGATCTTTTTCTACTTCTGGTAATATTATTACAAAAGGGCGTAATAAATTAAATCCTGATGCAGTTAAATGGTTAGTTTTATTAAAAAGCTGGAAAATCGCAGATGTAATCGATTTTGATTTTTAGAAAGCGAAGGGGATTAATTACTATTTAATTCTGATTTTAAAATATATTTAAAATATATTTTAATAAAGAATTAAAAGTAAAATATTAAATTTAAGTTAATTTTATTTACTAATAAAAATCAGTAAATAGATACCTGGATATGTTTATTTTTATAAATTCATTATATATTTTATGCTAGTAAAATATTAGTATAGCGATTTTTAAATCGACTAAAATGAATAATTTAGTCATAGTGATTTGACTAAATTAATTAAAATCACTAAAGTGATTAAATTAGTCATGACTAATTTAGTTCGTGATTTTTTTCATTAATTAAAATCAGTGACTTGATTTTTTTAGTTTGACTAAAAAAATCAAAATGACTAAAAAATCAGACTAATTACTAACCCAGATAAGAACTAATTATGAATTAACGAAAAAACAGCTTAACGGTTTTCATCTTTTAATTAAAAGCTTATCCCGACGATTTAAATTTATAAAAAAAATTAAATAGCGATAACGAAAACTAGCTTTGAAAAATTAAAAAACGATAAATAAATAACTTTAAAAAACGTAAAGCTAAAGCCGCACTATTTAACCTTTACGGTATACCTAGCGGCGGCCGCGATAAAAAAACTAAACATACGGTCGTGCCATTATTAAGTAAAAAACTATATTTATAAACATTAAGAAAAATAAACTTAAATAAAAAATTAACGAATAAGAAAAACAAACGATTAAAAAAAATTTAAGTACCGATAAAAATAATCGTTTTTATTAAAAAAAAGTTCATAGAATAAAAAAATATATATAATAATTAAAACGTAAATTTATCTTAAATCTCTTTTGAAGAAAAGGGAAATATAAAATATTTCACTATTAAATTAAAACGACCCGCAGCTATACACGTTAACTAATAGTTTTAAGTTTTTTATTAAGCTCGTTTAACGGGCTTAATCTATACTTTTCTTATTTATTTCATTTAACCCTTTTATTTATACCTCGATAATTAAATTCGATTTATAAAAGATTGATAACATCGTTTTTAACGCCACCGTAAAAATTTAATAACCGATTATTTTTAAAATATACGGTTTTAAATCGTGGATTTAAAACTATGCTTAAAATATACGGCTTAAAATCTTTAATAGTGGCGTTATTTAATCGACGTAGAAAATATTTATTTAATTTCAATTTCCCGTTATGAACGGCTAAAATTAAATTAGAATATTTAGTTAAATATAAAAATATTAGTTGTTAGTTTGATATAAAGAAACATAAATATGTAAAGGGAAAAAATAAAAGGAAATAAAAAATAAAGGAAAAGAATATATGAATACTATATTTAAATTTTAGGTTCTGTTTCTGCGAAATTTTAAAATAAACGCATTTAATTTATTATGTACTTTATAATTCTATAATAAAGTAGTTAGCAAAGTGGTGTATTTCTCACCTTATAATTTAATCGAAGGTCTAACGAATATTTCGAAAGTCCGCTCAATTTTATATAATAATAAGTAATTTAAAACGGTTAGAAAAAGCGATTCAAATCCGTTATTTTCAATATTTCGAAAAATATAAATTAAAACTGATTTAAATTTGCGAAATGCTAAGATCATATAATAAGTCGAATTCAAGCGCGTTAAATTATTTGAAATAAATATTAGTAATAAAAAAAACATTATATAAAAAAGGTATAAAGTAGGTTAAAAAAGTATATATTAAGGGGGATTTTTCTTTTTTTCTTATTAAATTATTAAACGTGATGCCGATTTTAAATAATTCTTTAATATTAATAATATATCGAGTTAAATCAATTATTCTCAGCACTCGATTTAATAAATCTAATTAAATAAAATATTAATTAAATATTAAAATAAACGTAATAAAATAGATTTAACTTGGCTATTTTCTCTTCTGCTTCTTCTTCGTTTAAATCGTTATTTATATATTAAAATAAATCAACTAATGATTTTTCCGATAAAATATAGTATTTTAATATTTCCTGCACTACTAAATTTATAATATATGCAACGCAGCGAATATCATTATTATAATATTTATGCGTTTTAGTGTAATAAAACGCCTTAATATTATTAATAAAAGTATATTAAATATTAACTTATTCTGTTATTTTATTAAATGTATATGTAAAGAAAAGGGGTAAACTTACCTTATATAAATGCATTTAACTCGTCGATATTTATTAGGTTTAATCGGTAATAAAGAACGTTTAAATAAATTATTTTTTATCACATAAACCGTAGACAGGGTTAGTAAAAATAACTAAGAGTTTTTAACTAAGACTAAATTCTTAATTTAGTTAGTGACTAAATTAAGGTGACTAAATTCAAGTAAGTGATTAAGATTAAGACTAAAGGGGTGAGCTTTTAATCGACTAAAAACTTTATTTTTAATTATATATATTAAAGTTTTTAAAAATGTTTTATTTAATAGTTATAATAAAAACCTTTATTTAAATTTTAATTTTAAATCTATATTTAATTTTAAAAATAAGTTTTTTATAGAGTTATTTTGCTTTATTTAAAATACTAAATAAAAACCTATAATTTAGATTGAAAACATTTAGTACGTAAAATCTTTATATTTAACTTTAAAAGTATTAATTTATAGGTCACCAATTTTTTTAATGTTAATAAAATATTTATTAATATTTAAAACATCATAGATAAGTTTTAAATTAAAATCGTCGAACTAGACTTTAACTATTTTAATATTTTAATTATTTATAAAATTGATAGAAACATAATATATTTTAATATCTTTTTAAATATAATAACAAAATAAATTCTAATTTATTAAATAAGTAAGTTATTACGTTTTCAATGAAATTAGTTGAGTATTTATATTAATTTTCAAAAATAAATTTTATTTGAAAATTAAAATCGTTGAATTAGATTTTCAATATTTCTATATTTCAAATATTTATAATAATTATATCAGTGTATTTTATCGGTACAATATCTTATAAGAAATAATAATATAAAGTAAACTTATTATAAAAAATGACCCGTAGTATTTTTAAATAGAACATTAAAATGTTTATTAATGTTTTTAAAAATGAGTTTCATTTTAAAATTAAATTCTTTTTTTTAAGTTTCTTATATGTTTATAGTTGTTAAATTCAAAATACTTTTTATATTTATTACATCTTTATATAATAGTAAATCAAACTGTATTTTATTTTGAAATCTTTAAATTATTAAATATAAAATAATAATAAAGTAAAGATTAATTTAATATATTTTTAATTAAAGCATAAATATATATAAACGTAAGCATAAATTATATAAGGCTTTTATTTTCTTATTTAAAAACGTTTTAAAAACGTTTTTATTGTTTTTAATTTTATATTAAACAGTATAGTTTAGTGAAATAATATATATAATAATAATATAATAAAATAAAATTTATTTTAATTTACTGATTAAAAAGTGAGTTTTTAGTCAGTTAAAAAACTTATTAACTAGAACTAAAAAGTATTTAGTTACTATAGTAACTAATTTAGCTTAACTAAATCTAGTTAGTGACTAAAAATATATGAATTTAGCCACCTCACTAACTAATTTAATTTGACTAAACTTTGACTAAATTTTAAAAACTCTGACTAAATGCTAACCCTGTCGTCGTTTAATCGCGACAAGCGTATTAATAGTCGTAATAAAGCGTTTAGGATTACGTTTATTCGGTTAATTATATATTTTACGTTTTATTTATATTTTGAGAGATATGCCGAGGTAGTTATAAAGCGCGGGTTATTTTTTATTAAGTTTATCGATTTAAATAAAGATTATTTAACGACCTTTTTCATCGATTTATAATTTATTAATATAGTTATTAATTAAATATATAACTATATTCCGATTTTTTATAGTAAATTTAAACGAGATATATTACTTTTAGTTTTATTATTTAATATTTCGATTTTATTTTCGTTGATATTTTATTTATATAAGAAATAGGTTTTAAATAATTAAGTAAGGTTATTCGTTCGTTTTAATTATTTAATAAATAAAAAGTAATTACTCCGTACCTTCGCTTTTTAAATATATCGAGCTTAATGAATATAAGCTCGTTTAGGTTTTAATATAGTAAATAGTATATTTTATTAAGTTAATTCTATAATATTTTAAAGGTTTATTACTTTTTTTCGTAGGTTAAAACGTAACTATTATTGTCTACTTTTTCTTCTACTACTATTTTAAATATTCGGCCCTCGTTTTTACTTTAAACTAATAACTTTGTTTTTTTCTTTAATAAAGGCTAGATTTTTAAAGAGTACTATAGAGTAAACCTTTAAAGGAATCTTATTATGTCGATATAGATTCTTAGTCTATTTAATTTATATAAGTATTAAATCTTCCCTATAACTTTTATTTAATCGTTTGGCGTCGACGTCCTATTCACATCAATTATAAATCTTTATAACCGAACTACTAGGTATTTAATGAATAATTTTTCGGGTAAAAGTATTATCCCGATATTTCGGAACTTTTCGAAGATTTATTATAAAAATCTAACGTAATCCACGGTCTAATTAAACACACGGTCTAATTAAACACTTTCTTTTAATTCTATATAACTTATATTTTATACCTTATACTTCTACTACCCACGATAGTAAATTAATAAAAAGAGAATAATATATAATTAACGCTTTAAACGCTTTAAAAAGACCTTAAATTACGTGTATAAACCGTAGCGCGAATATATAATATCCCTTATATAACCTTACGTTATCGGCATTACGGTGGTATTTTACGACGAAATATACAGTCGTTAATATAAAAGCTTATAAATTCCGAAGAGTAATTAATCGTATAATATATAATTAATTTAAATTCGCGATTATTTCCGTTTTAAATAAATAGTGTTAAAAATATAGCGAATTAATTATTTAATATATGCGACGTAGGACGCGTTAGCGTTAATTAAGCTTTTAATTTCGTACGACGATAATTAGATTTCCGGACATGTTTTTACCGAAGAATCGATTATTATAGAGGCTTTTATAAAAATTTTAACGTATATTACGTATAGTTTACTTTTATATAGAATATAATTAATAAATATAAAATTTAAAAAGAGGATATATATAATTTCGACAAAACCGGGTTTCTTATAGGTTAAATCTCGTCCGAAATAATTATAACCATTTCCGATTAACGCGGAAAGCTTTAAGTAATATAATAAAGGAATTAGGAATAGGTTATAATAATTTAGAGTATGAAATTATATAGTTACGCTATCTCTCCGTATATTATTTTTATTGGGAAAACGTAGTTTTTTTCTTAGTATAAAAATACTTTATTATCGAAAGACTGGGTAATTATAATCATTAAAAATAGCTGGATTATAATTGAAACAGGCGAGGATTGGATTCGATATTTCGATGAATATACGAAGTTTTATATAAAAGGTGTTTATCGCCTGTTAATCTTTAACGGTTATAAGAGTTATTATTCGATAGCTTTCGAGTTTTATAAAGGGAACTCGATTATTATATTTTATATACCTTTTTATTCGTTATATAAGTTTTAGCTTTTTAATATCGATTGATTTCGTGCGTTAAAAAGGGCGTATAAAAAATTAAAGGTTTTATACGGGCGTATATTATTTATATTTTAAAAGAGGATTTTTTTATCAGCGTTTTTAAAAGCGTTTTAAGCGATTTTTATCGTTTTAAATATATAAGGAGGCTTTCGAGGGATAGGATTCGTTTGTATGATTCAAAATATATTATTTTATAGTTAAATATAAAGCTATATCTTTTAATACCTTTAGGGATATTTTCCGGCTTACTTATTTTTTAAGAATTAAAGACTTTAAATAACCAGATTAAGGCTTAATCTTAAACCGAATACGTTCGAAATTATAGCGTATCGTATTAAAATAGCTTTCCGACGTCGATCTTAATTAGATCTAATTAAATTGCGAAACGTATAAGGTAGGTAATGTATCGGCTGGTTTTTTTAGAGGGTAAAGTAATTATATTATAAAAGGTAAATAAAATATTTAGCCGGCGCCGTTATATAAAAAAGAAACGGTTATAGGATAAAGGATTACTTTATATATAAACTAGAGAAAACTTATAATTTTAAAAGGACGTTAATAAATAATTATAGGATAAATCGCGCCGAAGTAGTGGTCGTACGAAAAAGCTTGAGACGCGCCCGCGACGCTATAAAATCTACGAAGAGCCCGGGTATAATGCGCGTACTTACTAGAATAATATAAAAGTATTTAAAGAGGAGGATTTTAATTGATTTTAATATATTAAATGCGTTATAGTGGAATTGATTTATATTTCGTTATACGAGGCCTTGGAAAGTGTTTAATTAGACCGTGTGTTTAATTAAACCGTGGATTACGTTAAGTATTACTTTATTATATTATTAAAGATAATAATATTATTAATATAAATTCTAATAGCTAAAAAGTCCGTTATTTTTTAATTTAAGAATCGTTACGCGAAAACCGGCGAATTTTAAATCTTATAAGTATAACGTTCGATATTTCTAAGCCATTTAATAAAATAATCGATATTCGATCCTTATATTTTACTATTATAAGGAATTAATAAGAATATTTTAATCTATTCACGAATACGATAAATTACTTACTTTAAATAAATGCGATTATTTCGTTTATTATTAAAAGTAAGTATAAGTTTAATACCGCGATTTTATTAATAGGTTATAAGTTAATAATTATTCGTTTTTTACGTTTTTTATTAACGATACGTTAAATAACGAAAACGGGGTATTTAAAAAGCGTCGGCCGTTTTATTTATTCGAGTTATCCTATTTAATATATAGTGTCGAAAATTTCGTTTAATAACTTTTTATCCTTAATATTTAAAGGGTATTTCGTTACTATTATTTTTTATAACTATTATTTATAGATTAAATCGGTCATTATTTTATTTTATTTATTTATTTAAATAAAACCTCTATTTATTTATAACTCGCTGAACTCTTTATATATTTTTACGGTTTATTACGCGAATAACCGGTTCGTTATTACTCTATAAACGCCGTGTTTTATCTTTATTAATAAAATATCTTTAGGTTTTTTCATTTTTAATCACGATACGTTATTGCTTAAATTTATTTTATTATCGTTAAAAACACCCTATACTTCGTTTATTATTAAGTTTCCTCTATTAAATATAATATAAACCTTTTTTAACAAGTCGAATTCCGTTTATAGTTAATATAGGTTATCGTGGCTTTCGTCGAGGCTTTTTACGTTATTTAATATAACTATTATTTTAATTATATTAACTTATTTTTGGAATGATCCATTATATTACTTATTTAATAAATCGGTTATTCTTTCGACTTTTATATTTTATTTTAAGATAACTTTTTTATTAATATTATTAATAAAGGCTATAATTTTTAAAGAGTTTAATAAAACGAACGTATTCGCTACGTATAAAGCTTTTATATAAAAAGAAAGTTTCTCGGCTTATTATTTTGTATGTTAAATAAGCTTATATAATTTACCGGTATAAGTATAAACGACTTCGGTAAAACGACGGTTTTTATTCGGAGTTTAACTTATTTCATCACTAGTGTTTTTTTAACGAACTTGATTAATATTATAAAATCATTCGCTATTTCGAGTATTAATTATTATTGTTATATTTTTTAATTACAAGGTACTTATTAAAATATTAAGCGTTAAATAATTAGCGATTTATATTTCGTTAATAAATTTAATTGCCTTCTTATTTTTATATTTATTAAAACCGGCCGCTTATAAGATAACGTATATTCTTTCGGTATACTTCGTCGTTTTTTAATTTTTAAATAAAGGGTTAATTCGTTAATTATTACAATATAATCGCCGATTATATTAATTAAAAAATTCCGATTCGTTAATAAAATAAACCCTTTTAAGTTAATATATATTTACGATATTTCTTTAAGCGTAAATACGTTTATTTATATATATATATATATTAATTTATATTAAAAATAAGTGTTTAAATTTATGGGTTTAAGTGTATTATTTTTACTTATTATAATTAGTTTAGTTCGTTTTATATTACTATTAATGTATTTATTAATAAGATTAAGTTAAGGTTTTTCGTAGGGATTACGTTATTATTTAATTTCGTTACAGATTTTTATTCGTTAGCGTTTATTTCGGTAATTTAATTAAACTCGTTTTTTTAACGTATTATGTGGGTTTTACTTACGCGGCTTAATATTTATATACTTATTTATATAAACGTGTTCGAATATTTTTATTTCTAAATTAAACGTTATATTATTTTTCTTATAATTATGCCGATTTTCCGGCGGTTTTACGGTGTTATTTATGCGATTTAATAGATAAGCAGGAATTTCGTTATTATTTTTTCTATTAATAAATATTTTATTTTTTCCTTTTTTAATTATTCTATTCGTTAAAGTATATTCTTTATTAATAAACCCTTTCGCGTATTTCTTTATCATTCGGGTTATTACGATTAACGAAAACATTTCCTTTATTTACGGCGTATATTATTTAACGATTAAATCGACGTATTTATTAATAATAAAATCGTCGCTATAATTTATACTCCTATTTAAATCGTTTACGTTTATAACTACGATAATTATTATTTTATCCCCGAAGTCCGAAACCGCGTTTACGCGATAAACGATTATTTCGATAGCGGTTTTAATCCCGATTATTATAATTTCGTTTAAAGTAATTCGGGTTATATCCTCGATTAATATGATTTTCGTTATCAAATTACCTTTTTAATTAGTTGTAAGGTTACTATTTTTATTCGCCGTTACGAGTACGGTTATTTTAATAATTGTTTAACGAGTCGCCGTTATTTATAACGTTAATTATTAACGCCGGGAGTATTTTAAGTTATAACGGGGCGTTATTTATTAAACGATTAAACGTTCCGCGTATTAATTCTTAAGCTAACGAACTTAGTTTAAAGAATAAAGCTTTATTTATTTATTTATATAGTAAATGCTTTTTTATAAGCGGTAACCTTTTTTTAAGTAGTTTAAAAATTTATTTAGCTTTAAATCGGGATTTAATTTAACGATTAGTTATTAAAGGTTTAAGTATAGTTTATTCTCGATTTAATCTGTAAATTAAATGTATTTATTTATTTATACTATTTTATAGTTATAAATCATATTAAACGCTTATATACGAACCGCTTATTCGTTGATTACTATTACGGCCGTATATTTAGCGTCGCTTAAATTACCAAGTGCCTTTGTTTTCGAAATTTTAAATTTTAAATCGAGTTTAATTAAATAAAACCGGAAATTAAATTTCATCCGGGTTTTAATTACGTTATCGAGGGAATTATACTACGTTCAAGCGTTTTTTTAATAATTAACGGATATTAATAAGGAATACTTATTTTTATTATTCGTTATAGTTAATATTATCACGTATTATAGTTATAAACGAGTATATATTACGCTAATAAACGTTTAAAAAACTTATAATTAACCGCTTAAAACGAAACGTATAAATAATAAGCCTAGTCGGCTAAGGTTATAATTAAAGCGCCGTTATAAGTATTAAATAATTAAATACGATAAAATACGACGGCTATAATTATAAAAAAAGTATTTTAAAAGTTATAATAAAATTTAAAATGCGGAAATATAAAAATATTTAAAAAAACCACGGCGTTAATAATTATAAAAACAATTATAATTATTATTATAAAAAAAGTAACGGGCGCGGATTCGGAAACTTTACTAGTTTATTTATATTTAAATAAGCACCTTAAATATAAACGTTTTAGCGCCCCGCGCTTTTTATTTATTTTTTTCTTTATACATTATAATTTTATCATTTACTACGAATATTCTTTATTATTTAAGCCTTAATTAAAGCCCGTACGAACCGTATAAATAAAGCCGCCTATATAATTAAAACGCTTATTTAAAAAAAGGAATAATTATAATAGGGATAAAAAAACGAGGTACTTACGTACCGGTTCCGGCTTTACTTAATCGCCTTATATATATAAAGACTTATGCCCTTTGAAAATATTATAGGATAAGCGTTAGCTTTATTTTTTTGTTACCCTTTACTTACCGTTACCACTTAAATTCGTACACTTTTTACACTCTCTTTTTTTTCTTTTTCGTATAAAGGGGTTTAATTAGCTTAGGCTTTTATTAAATACCGCCTTTTAAGTTAATATTCCCGGGTTTAATTAATATATTCTTAATTCGCCTATAAGCCTTAATAGCGAAAAATAGGATCTCATTTAAAAATACGCCTTTTAACTTTACGTTAATATTATAATTAAATTTAAATATACTTATTAAAATCGAAAAGGGTTATTTTATAACGTGGTTTACTACTACGCGACGTATATTACTTAGCGACGCACCTTTTTATTCCTTGACTTTTTTATATAATTTAATTATAACGCTTAAATTAATTAAAACTACTTGCTATCCGATTTTTCGTTTAATTTTATATTTTTCTTATATATTCGAGTATTATAGCTTATTTCGCCGTAAATTTTATAGCGCTTGCCGCCCGTCGCGCGCTTTTTCCAGGAACCCTTATTTTCGCTTTTATTAAGCGTTAAACGCTTTTCTTTGCTTTTTTATTCTATAGTTACTAAAATTCCTTGATAGTAAAGGTTCTTTCGAACTAGACTCGTTTTTTTAGCTCTCCGGCGTTTCGAAAAAGCTATATTAATTATTTTTAATATACGCACCCTTATACGTAAAATGATAATATTGTACGTTAATTTCTTTGCATATTTAACTAGTTTAATTATAATATTATAAATTAGCGTCGAAGAGCTTTTTTAATAGTTAAAAATCTTATTTTTAAAAAAAATAAAGTGTTTTTTGATTTATTAAGGGTTAAAAGGCGTTTTAGGGTCGTAGTTACTAAAGGAACTTAAACGTAATAGAAAAAGTGTAAGCGTACAAAAATATATATTTAACTTATTAATTATTTTATTAAGATTATAAAGGATTAAATTAAAAATGTTAAATCCAGATTTAATGTTATTTTTTTATAAAAATAATAGAATTCGCGGCTTTAAAAGCGAGAAAGAACTAGAGCTTTATAATATAATTTATTAAAGCTTTAATAAACAGTTCGATCTTTTCTAAATAGGTACGCTTTAAATCCGAACAAAGTATTATATTAAGTAGTTAAAGCAAATAAAATCAATAGAGAGGTATATTAAATATAATATTATTATTATTTTAGTAATATACGTCGAATTCGGCTAAAATATAGCTTTCGTAGTTCTTATACTTTAATGTATTTATTAAAATACTTAATTTAATTTAAACTTGTTTCGTTATTAATTTAATTATTAAAAGTCCACTTAATCATTTAATCACTCGGTAAATTGGTTTCGTAAGACTAATTCGTAAAGTAATATTAATTTTAAACGATTACAAAAGGTGGAATATCTTACCTTTACGAATTAATATATTTAATCGCCGTTATTTATTCCCGATTTTTAAATTAAACCGATTTCATTTTTTACGCCGTTTAGCGTGTATTATAACGAATATTAACCCGATTATATTTATTATAAAGCCGGTTGCGTTAGAATTTAAATATTCTCGTTAACGATCCCGTATTTCGCTTTTATATTTACGATTAGCGTAAATTAACCAGAAATAATTTTAAAACTTCCGCAAAAAACCTTTTAGTAATCGTACTAACGATTTATTTTAGTTTTCAAATCCGGGTTATAATTAATAAAACGCTTAATTTAATACTTATTAACGCGGTTACCGCCGCGCGACGCGGTAAAGAAATAAACTATATTTTTATATTAACGTAATCGGGAGGTATCTTTTAAATATTTAAATTAATTATATATTTACGAAATACTTTTTTTTAATTAGATTTAATTTACGCTATTTCGGTCGGATTTCGCGTTTTAAAGTTCGGCCGTAAATTCGATAACGTAAAGTTAATTCGGGTATATTATAAGCTTTTATTATTACTGTTTAGTTTATTTAATTCGGTCCGTTTCGTATCGCTTAAATTATTAAAACTATCCGATTTTTTTAGGATTAATTAGGCATTATAATTATAAAAGTATTACGCGTTAAAGTTTAATTATATTAGGATTAAATTTAAATGCGTCACTAAATAATATACGTTGCGTAGTGGTAAACCACGTTAATTATATTTAAAATTATAATCCTCGTATATTAAAACTTAATTAGTTTATCTCGCCGCGTACTTTTATTATAAGTCGATTAATTTTATTATCGATCCCTGTAATCCGTAATTATAATTCCTCTTAATCGGCTTTTATAGCCGTATTACTCACTATTATTTATAACTAGTTTAATTCGTTTTTAATTAAAACTAACTTTCTTTTAACAACATTATTTATTTATTTTATAATTAAAGTTTCGAATACTATAAACTTATTATTAAAAACTAATAATTAAATTACCTTCTTTTTATTTAATTCTTCCTCGATCCTAATAATTACGTCGTTCTTCGTAATAATATTTATAATATCCCTTAATATTATATTAAATATCGCCGTTAATATTATAATTTTTAAACGCCTGTTTATATCGCTAATATCTTACGCTACAAGAAAACTAAGTATTTATACTAGTCTCGATTTTTTACCTTATAATTAACGCGTCGACACTCGCGGTATATTTATAAGCTTAACTATTATCATTAGATAAAAATTATTTGATTTCGAAATTTATACTCTATCGGCTTTTTTTACTAGTTTTCCGATTATATTAATCTCTTTTATTACGTACTTAAAATCTTTCTTTAATAACGGTAATATTAAACTATAAACGTCCCGGTTTTTTCTCTTTTCGAAATTTCTAATATATATTAAATAATAAGTTATTCGTTAAACCGGTAATATATTTTTATTATATAGGTTATAACTTAAAGATTTTAAGCTAATTACGCTTAATAGTTTCTAAATTAATTATAATATCTTATTAAATCTTTTCGCCGTTTAATTATTTAATTTTACGGTTTTAATATCGTATAAATATAATAATATAAATCCTTCAAGGTTTAATAGGCTCTTATATTCTTTATAGCCGAATATTATATCGATATATTCTAATCAATTTCGTACGCGACGGTAAGTCTTTACGTTCGAAATTTAGTCGAATAATATAACGTTTTATATTAATTATTATATAACATTCTTTTAATTATAGTAGCGTTTAATTAAGTGTTTATAGAAAAACTTTAATTTATAGCGCTTTTAAGGTATTATATCGTAAAACTAAAGTATTATTATTTATATTTATATATTATACGTTCGGTACTATATATTTACGCTTATTAATTAAATTAGTTTTTATAGTGAATTTCGTTTTTAAAATCGCCGTTATAATTAAAATTATTATATTACGTCGTGCTTAGTCGCTACTTATACGTCGGTAATCCTTTTTGCGATATTTACTAATTTAAATAAATCGAATTCTTCGAACCGGTTTTTATTTAAATCGAGTTTTATTAACTTCTTAATATTTAAAGTAGTTATTTTTAACCGATTATAATATTTATTATATCGTTTTATCGGGGCGATTCCGGATTACTATTTTATTACGACAATATTTTTAATTAATTATAGTTACTCGTTTTCTCGTCGTTTAATTCCTTTTTTAATTATTTTAGCCTTTCTCGGATTTTACGGTCCCACTCGTTTAAATTCGGTAAAATATTATTTAGGTTTATAAATAAATCTTTTACGTTACGTTTAAATTTTTATATTACAGGTTTTTATAGTTTTGGCGTTAATATAAATAACGGGGATAGTATAATTATATCCTCGATTTTAATTAAATATATTACGGCTTCCTTAATCTATAATATTAATCACGTTTAACTGGTTAACTTAAAAAATACGTTTTCGAAAAAATTATCGTAACTTATTTTCGTTTATAAAGCTTACCCTTTCTTATATAACTTCGGCTTTTTAATTCATTAATTTTATAGCGGTTTATTAAAAAATTTACTTTAATTATTATTTACTACTCCTTTTTCGGCTTTAATTAAATTATACGATTATTTCGTTTTATATTCGATTATACGCCTTTAATTATTATTTTTATTTTAAGCTTAGTTTAGTACGGGTTTATTTTTATTATTTATTTTTATTTTATACTTTAAATTATTTTTCAAGTATTATCATTACTATCATAATACGTTTTATTTAAAACTTTACCACTTTTAATTACGTATCGACTAGTTCCTTTTTTTCTTATATACCCCCGTTAATTAATATTATAATCGTTTAAAAATATTAATTATTTCCGTCTTTATTCACTTACCTCTTTACACTTTTAATATTTTAATATCGCTATTTTTATTATCGTTATTTCTATTATTATTATTTCGTATAAAATTATTAGTTATTAAAATCGTAAAACTATTTTATTATAAAATTAAAAGTTTAAACTTACCCTTTTTTTAAACATTAACACGTTTTTATCGATATTAGCTCGATTATTACGCCCTAGTTTTTATTCGGTTTAAAACCCTTTTACGGTAACTTATCCTTTTTTTAATATTAACTCTACTTTATATTACTAATAGTAATAATAATAAGAGTTAATTTAAACTCTGCTTTAAAGCCTAGGCTTTATATAGACTTTAATATTATACTAGCTATTATAGTATATTATAGCGGCGCTTTAATAGCGCGCTTTAGCGCCCTTTTATTAAACCGTTTATTAAAAAGCTTTAACTCCCTTTTTTTACTAGCCTTTACCACCGTTAAAAAAACAGTGTGTGATTCCCCGCGCGTTAACGCGTTTTTAATCTTCTACGCTTTTTTTTTTAATTTATAAGGTAATTACGTATAGGTATTTAAATTCCTCGTAAAACGTTTAATAATAAAAAAGGAAAAAAGGGAGCGTATCGTTAAATTCGAGGCGTTTACTGTTACAAGGTAAATATAAGGTAAGTTTTAAAGTAATAGGGGCCGACGTATCGGTAATAGTCGTCGTTTTAATAAATAGAGAGTATTATAAGTATCGCCGTAAACTATTACGGTTGAATTATAATAATTAAAGTTAATAACATAAGTGACTATTTTAAGGTTATGTATTTAAAATTAAGGCTATATACCATAAAAATAAAGTTTTAACACCGAAGGAGGATTTATTAATATATTAATAACGTGGTTTACTACTACGGGATATATATCACTTAGCAACGCACCTTAATTCAATTCTAATACAATTAAACTTTAACGTATAATACCTCTATAACTATAATACTTAATTAATCCTAAAAAGATCGGATAGTTTTAATAATTTAAGCAATACGAAACGGACCGAATTAAATAAGCTAAAAAGTAATAGTAAAAGCTTATAATATACCCGAATTAACTTTACGCTATCGAATTTATAGCTGAATTTTAAAATATAAAATCCAACCGAAACGACGTAAAATAAATCTAATTAAAAAAGAGGTATTTCGTAAATATATAATTAATCTAAATATTTAAGGGATACCTCCCGATTTCGCTAGTATAAAAAATATAACTAATCTCTTTACCGCGTTACGCGGCGGCGACCGCGTCGGTAAGCATTAAGTTAAGCGCTTTATCGACTATAACCCGAACCTAAAAATTAAAAGAAATCGTTAGTATAATTATTAAAAGGCTTTTTATAAAGATTCTAAAATTATTTCTGCTTAATTTATATTAATCGCGAATATAAAAGCGAAATATAGGATCGTTAACGAAAATATCTAGAATTTTAATAAGGCCGGCTTTATAATAAATATAATCGAATTAATATTTATCGTAATACGCGCCGAGCGGCGTAAAAAAGTGAAGTTAATCTAGCTTAATAATCGGGAATAAGCAACAGCCATTAAATATATTAATTCGCAGGGTTAGTATATTTCGCCATTTTTAATCGTTTAAAGTTAATATTACCTTATAAACTAATGCCGCGAAACCGATTTATTAGGCGACTAAGTAATTAAGCCGATTTTTAATAGTTGAACTAATAACGAGATAGGCTTAAACTAAATTAAGTATTTCGATAAATATATTAAATTATAAACGAAAGGTTGCTACCGCCTTTTAATTTTTAACGGTTACGAAAGCTATATTTCGGCCGAATTTAAAGTATATTACTAGGATAACGATATTATTACTATTAATATACCTCCCTATTTATTATATTTACTTTAACCTCTCGATATAGTACTTTATTTACCTTTAAAACGTACTTATTTAAAAACAATTAAGCTATTTATTAAAGCTTTTATAAACTATATTACTAAGCTCGAGTTCTTTATCACCTTTAAAGCCACGCATTTTATTGTTTTTACGGAAACTAATATTAAATTTAAATTTAACGTATCTAGTTTAGTACCTTATAACCCTAACGAGGTAATTAGTAAGCTAAATATATATTTCTAAACGCCTATACTTAACTTATCCCGTTTAGGGACGGCCAGTACCTATAACCCTTAAATGCCGTTTAACCCCTAATAAATAACTAAGTACTCTATTTATATTAAAAAAATGGTGTCTACTTATTAAAAAAGCTCTCCGACATTAATTTTAAATACGATAAACTAAATAGCGAAAAGTATAATTAAAATAGCCTATAAAATAACTTTTATACGTAATAGAATATATATACTAAAAGAAGCTAATTTAGCATTTTTTAAGCGCCGGAGAGCTAAAAAATCGCGAGTTTAGCTTAAAAAGCCCTTACTATTAAAGAATCTTAGTAATTATAAAACGAAAAGGTAAAAGGGAAGCGTTTAACGCCCGATAAAAGTAAAAATAGAGATTCGTCGAAACGGAGGGCGACCGGTAAAAGGCGCTATAGTATTTACGGCGAGACAGGTCACAATACGCGAATATATAAAAAGGATATAAAACTAAGCGAGGAATCGAATAGCGAATAGTTTTAATTAATTTTAAGCGTTGTAATTAAATTAATTTATATAAAAAAGTCGAGAAATAAAAAAGGTACGTCGCTAAATAATATACGTCGCGTAGTGGTAAACCACGTTATATATATTAATTAATAGTTTAAGCTCGTTTATTAAACTTATTAAACGAGTTTAATTCATACTTTTTCTATTCATTTTATTTAAACTTTAGTTTATAATTTAGTTTATAATAATATTTTTAATATATATTAAAAGCCGTAACAATATAATATAATACTTTATTAAGATTATAAATTAAATAGTTTATAATACAACCGCTAATAAATAGCTATAAAGTAAATTCACGAATTCTTTAATAATTTATACCTTTTTATTTTAAGTCATTTATATTTTAATTATTAATAATTATAATTTATTTCTTTAATAATTAAGCTTAATACGTTTTACACTTTTAATAAGTTAATCTTTTATTTATTAAATTAAATAACGATCGTTAAAATTATATACTTAAAATGCTTATTTATATCTTAAATAACCTCGTAGAGTGCGTTTATTAAAATAGGTTTATAATATACTAATTAAGCGCTTTAAGTTTTAAATAAACCTAAAGTTTAATTTCGGTAATATTTTATATCGGCTGATATAAACTTTTATAAATATAACTTAAAATAAGCTTATTAAGTAACCGACTTTTAAATAAATAATTTAAATATACTATTCTTTATAGTTATTTCCTTATTTAAATAAGTAAAAACTATTTAATTCGCTATAAATATATAATGTGGCTTACCACTAAGTTAGTTATATTACTTCGCTGATTACCAGCTTAATTAACACTCTCTATTAAACTTTAATACGTTTTATTTCTATAATTATAATACCAAGTTTTTTATTAATAAATAGGCTCGAATTAATAATTTAAGCGACGCGAAACCCTTATAAAACCTATTAATTAAAAGGCTACCGTGAAGGTTTTCAGCGTTTTATAATCGACGATTAATAATCGATTAAACGGCTAAATCCCACGACGTAAGATTTGATACTTATAACGAAAATTAACGTGAATTAAAGAAGAGTTACTTCGAAATTATATAATTAACCTAAATATTTAAAGAATACTTTTTAATATTACTAGAATAGAAAATATAAATAATCTCTTTATTATATTGCGCGATAACGAGCGTATTAATAAATACCAAGTTAAACGCTTTATTAACAGTAACCCGGACTTTAAAACCCTAATAAACCGTTAATATAATTATTAAAAGGTTTTTTATGAAAATTTAAGTATTTTTCCGGTTAATTTACGTTAATCGCGAAGATTAAAACTAGATATAGTATCGTAAATAAAGATATATAAAATTTTAACGAAACCGGCTTTATAATAAATATAGTCGGGTTAATATTTATAATAATACGTATTAATTAGCGTAAAAAGGCGAAATCGGTTTAATTAGATAATCGGGAATAAACGACGGTAATTAAATATATTAATTTATAAGGCTAATATATTTCGCTATTCTTAATCGTTTAAGGTTAATATTACTTTATAAATTAATCTCGCGAATTTAACTTACCGGATAATTAAATAATTAAACCGACTTTTAACGGTTAAACCGATAACGAACTAAACTTAGATTAAATTCGGCACTTCGATAAATATACGAAAGAGCGAATAAAGGGTACGTATTACCTTTTAATTTTAAACGATTATAAGAGTTATATTTCGGTCGAATTTAAAGAAGATTATAAGAATAATAATATTATTACGTTTAATATATTTTCCTATTTCTCTTACTTACTTTACCTTTTAGATATAACACTTTATTTACCGTTATTAATTAAAAATAAGATTAAAAGTTAAGATTAAATTTTTAGGAATAATTCACTTAAATAAGCTTTTACTAGCTTAAAAGCTCAGTTATTAAATCTCTTAGGCCACCGTAATACGCCGAGCTATTTTATAGTTTAACGCGTCGCCGGCGTAATCCGTAATAGTTAAATTACCGGTTTTAAACGGTACTTTAAAACTTATAGCGGGCGCTAACGCGTTTAAAACCGCTGGCGCACTTAAATAAACTTTAAAATATTTACCCGTATAGCCGGTTTTGAATGAAACTATTATTAATATTACGGTATACGTATATTAATTAAAAAAAGATATCGTTAACTTTTAATAAATTATTAAAAGCCGACAAAAAACTATAATATACCGTTAACGCGTTTACTACCTTTTTATAGCTCGACGAAAGCCTTATTAAAAAGGTTTTTCGCTTAATTAAAAGTTTAAATTAAAAAAACCTACTTAAATACGATCACCGTTATTTAATAATAGTAAATTAAATAAATTAAAGACTTAACGGTAATTATTAAAGTAACTACCGCTTTAATATTATCGATTAATAATAGTTAATTACCGGAAAAACTGCTAGGTAATTTTTAAAGTAATTTATAAAATAAACGGAATTAAATAAAAATAGCGGCTAAAATTATAAAGCCTCTATTAACTGTTAAGAAATTTATTTATAAGTCTCGGCTACCGGTATTACTTATAAAAAATATTTAATTATATTATAAAAAAGGAATCATTATAAAATTATATAACTCGTTTAAAATTAACGAGAAAGCCGTTAAATTTTAATTTTAAAATACACTCGATAATAACTTTAAAGCTTTAATTAAACATATTAATAGCGCTATATATTACGCAGCCTCTAAGTAATTACTTTCGAAAAACGTAGAAATAACCGGCACCGTTAATATTATTATAGCCTTTAAATCGTTTACCGGTATCTATGTTTATAATATAATATTCCTTAAATCGGGGAATATTTAAGTATATACGTATTTCGTACGGTAAATATAGCTTGTTATTAAATATATAGATTAATAAATAAAATACGTAAGTATTAAAACGATAATAATTACCTTTACGTACGAGATAATTATTTACGCTATTTTTATTACTTTATTTAACTCGAACCGTTAATAAAACATAATACCATAATTATAAATCTTAAATTTTAACTTAATTTAAAACGATAAAATCTTTTATATAAGCTAGCTTACGAAAAAAAGCTTAAAACCCTATAAAATCTCTCGTCGTAAAATTTAATTACCTTAAACCGGCGAACCGCCTTATTTACGCCGGCTACCTTTAATTAAACGAAACGTACACCGTTAAACGTTATAATCGAAATTATAGAATTAAATAATACCTTCGTTATTAAAAATACGGTTATATTATTACTTAATATAACGTGGTTTACCACTACGCGACGTATATCACTTAGCGACGCACCTTTTCTACTTCTCGACCTTTTTATATAAATTAATTTAATTATAACGCTTAAAATTAATTCAAATTACTCGCTATTCGATTCTTTACTTAATTTTATAACCTTTTTATATATTCGCGTATTATAATCTATCTCGCCGTAAATACTATAACGCTTTTTACCGATCGCCCTCCGCTTTAACGAACCCTTATTTTTACTTTTATTAAGCGTTAAACGTTTCTTTTTTTATTTTTTTATCTTATAACTATTAAAATTCCTTAATAATAAAGGCTTTTTTAAATTAGACTCGCGACTTTTTAGCTCTCCGGCGCTTAAAAAATATTAAATTAACCTCTTTTAATATATATATTTTATCGTGTATAAGGGTTATTTTATAGGCTATTTTAATTATATTTCTCGCTATTTAGTTTATCGTATTTAAAATTAGCGTCGAAGAGCTTCCTTAATAAGTAAACACTCTTTTTTAATATAAATAGAGTACTTAATTATTCATTAGGGGTTAAACGGCATTTAAGGGTCGTAAGTACTGGCCGTCCTTAAACGGAATAGGTTAAATATAGGCGTCCGGAAATATACATTCAGCTTATTAATTTCCTCGTTAAGGTTATGAAGTATTAAACTAAATACGTTAAATCTAGATTTAATGTTAATTTTCATAAAAATAATAAAATACGTAGCTTTAAAAGCGATAAAAAACTCGAGCTTAATAATATAGTTTATAAAAACTTTAATAAATAGCTTAATTTTTTTCGAAAAAATATACTTTAAAAGCGAATAAAGTACTATATCGAAAAGTTAAAGTAGATACGATAAATAGAGAAGTATATTAATAATAATAATATCGTTATCCTAGCAATATACCTTAAATTCAGCCGAAATAAAGCTCTCGTAACCGTCGAGAATTAAAAGGCGGTACCGACCTTTCTTTTACGATTTAATATATTTATTAATGTACTTAATTTAATTTAGGCTTATTTCGTTATTAATCTAGCTATTAAAAGTCGGCTTAATTACTTAATCGCCCGATAAATCGGTTTCGCGGGATTAATTCGCGAGGTAATATTAATTTTAAACGATTAAAAACGATAGAATATATTAGCCCTATGAATTAATATATTTAATCGCTATTGCTTATTCCCGATTATTAGGTTAAACCGATTTCGTTTTTTTACACTGCTCGGTACGTATTATAATAAGTATTAATTCGATTATATTTATTATAAAGCCGGTCTCGTCGAAATTCTAGATATCTTTGTCGATAATCCCGTATTTCGCCTTTATATTCGCGACCAGTATAAACTAAATAAAAATAACTTTAGAATCCTCGTAAAAAGCTTTTTAATAATCGTACCGACGATTTATTTTAGTTTTTAAGTTCGGGTTGCGGTCGATAAAACGTTTAACTTAATATTTACCGACGCGGTTACCGCCGCGCGACGCGGTAAAGAAATTAGCTATATTTTTTATATTAACGAGATCGGGATGCATTCCTCGGATATTTAAATTAATTATATATTTATAAAGTACCTCTTTTTTAATTAAATTTATTTTACGTCGTTTCGGTTAAATTTCGCGTTTTAAAGTTCGGCTGCAAATTCGATAGCGTAAAGTTAATTCGGGTTTATTATAAGCTTTTATTATTACTCTTTAACTTATTTAATTCGGTTCGTTGCGTATCGCTTAAATTATTAAAACTGTCCGATTTTTTAGGATTAATTAAGTATTATAGTTATAAAAGTATTAAGCGTTAAAGTTTAATTATATCAGAATTAAATTAAGGTACGTCGCTAAGTAATATACGTCACGTAGTAATAAACCACGTTAAGTTTTTAACCTAATAATTAAACCTTATAACTATTAAATAAAAAATTATGAAGATAATATAGTAATTTAGATTAAAATACTTTATTTATTAAAAAAACTATAACGTAATTTATAATTAATAATATTTACATAAAAGTTTGATAAAGCATATTTTGAATTTTATTAATAAATATAATAAATAATACAAATTTTCGTTAAAATTATAAAAGCGAGAAATATAGCTATTAAAAATAAAAAAAGTCGAAAGAAATTAAGATTTCGGTATTATAAATGAACTATAAATTAAAACTAAAAAATAACTATTATAAAAAACGATCGAGGCTTTTTATAATTATTAAAATAAAATTAGGATTAAAATTAATCGAAATATAAATATTTTTATATATTATTATATTATATAAATAAATAAATAATATCGAACAAAATATTAAATATAATAAATAAAAGCTTAAATAAATTGGTAGTAATTATATAATTAAACCTCGTTAAGGTCGATGCACGTAGTTTAATTAGTCGGTGTTATTAAAGCTTTATTAAGGTTAATTAATTAATTGCTCGATACGGTGCCTTATAAGTTATTACTTTATTTTTCGTATTATATTAAAGTTAACCTTCCTTTTTTTCCTTCCTTTTTCTTTTTAACTTAATATATTTTAATTTCACTTAAGTAGTTAATTTTGTATATATTACCGATAGCGCTATGTAATTATATTAAGCTCTTTTAATTACTAATCCAAGGGTAAAGATTTTATTATTAAAGGCGGTGTTAATTAATATTAAAAATATTATATAAATCGACTTTATTACTATATATTAATTTAATGGGAAAATAAAGTATTTGCTTTATTAATAAAAGCTTTTTATCCGACTTATTTTATAATTTAATAATACGTATCTCTCGTTAATAAATCGGCGGAAAATTACGTTGCCGAATCTTATTAATCGGGGAATTCGATTTGATACTTTTTTATTATAAAGGAGTACTTAATTTAATAACCTTTTTAGGTTTATTATAACTGAATTTACAGCTTTATCTTATTTCCCTTGTTTTAATTAAACCGAGACGGTTATTTTCTTTATTTACTTATAAATTTATTAAAAAAATAAAGCTATCTCTTTAAAGCGTAAGCCGTTATAGTCGTTTTAAAAATCTACGCGATTTATTTATAAACCGAACCTTAAAACCGGTGATGCCGATGTGTATAGCGCTGCCTCATCCATCAATTTTTATTACTATCGAACCGATTTAAGCGTTATAGTTTAATAATATTTATAAACCCTAAGAAACTTTAATAATTAACGCACCGGCCGATTATACCTTTTTAAGCTACTTAGCGCCGTTTTACACTATTTTGTACTTATTAAATTAATTATTAACCGATTTTTTTATAATTAATTTATTATAATTATAGTAATTCGAGAGGTAAGGCTATAAATTATTGCTTTATTTTAGAAAACCGAAAAAGATAGGGAAAGAAAGAAAAGGTCTAGTTTTACCGGGACGATTTCCTTATTTAAATAGGTAGAGAAAAGTTAAGTAGCGCTCGAGCTATTTCTCGTACGCCCTGCTTTATTTTAGTTAGTAAGGCTATTAAAGGCCTGTTTTTAAGGTGCGCTATAATATTACCCCTTTTTTTAAAATGGCTCGCTCCGAAATATATTAAGTAAAAGAATAAGATTATAACTATCTAAACTTATTTTTTTATTTAAATTATTATTTTTTCGACCTTTTCGTTATACCGTTCTCTTTTCGAGAGCCGCTAGTTTATTATTATTTTCGTATAGCTCGTTAAACGTATCGTTTTCGGCCGTTTATAATTAATATTATAAACGTATCGGGGGATTAAAAGCTTCGAGATTTTATTCGTAATAAGTTTATAATTATTTAGCCGTATTTTTAAAGTTCTTTGCGGGATATTAAATTAAGTCGGTTTTTTTTATTCGATTTAATATTATATTTTTCGATAATAAATTCTTAAATTAATAATACGGTATACTTTTTTATTTTGTTTTCTCGCCTAGTTCGATTATTTCGCCGTTAAAGTTCCGTGCCGCTTATTCAATTAAGAGGTTATTGAAGTGTTTTTTAAGTCGGTTTATATAAAAAACTTTAGAACTTACCTATCTTTTTAAAACTTTTAATAGATACGAGTAACCGATTTTTTATTCGATTTCATAATATTATCGAGTTAAAAAATAATTAAGCTTATCGGTAAGCTTTATAAAAAACTAGGTTTTTTTAATAATAAATACTCGATCCTCGATATCGAAATCCGGTTATCGTCGCTGTTTATTTTTTTAATTATATATTTTTATTAAGCTTTGGCTATATTCTTTTTAGCTATTTTATAATAATTAACGATTCGTTTTATCTAGTTTTATACGGTTATTCGGTTAAGCTTTTGGCGTTCCTTTAAATTCGTTATGTTTTTAGTCTTAGCTTTTTAATCCTAGGTAAATTTTATAAGGAACTTTATTTCGATCTGGTAGAGGGAGTATTTTATTAAATTTTAAAGTAACGTAGCCTAGGCGGTATTTATAACCGGTAAAATTTCGGTTTAATCGTTTTAAAAATGGTTAATAAATACTCGCAGTTTTTATTCGAGGTATTAAATCGCTATTTCAGTTTATCTCGTCGTTTAAGAGTAATTTACCGAGGATAGTTTTATTTAATTTCTAAGATTTTCAAGACCTTGTTTATAAAGGCGAAGGTAAACTGCGGTCCTTAATTTAAAGTTATTATTAAAGGGTAATTATATATCCGGTATAGCTTTTTATAATATAGTCGGGCTATTTCGGTTACGGTAATAGTTATTCGGTAAACAATACTTTATATTCGTTTTCCTAATTTATCGACTATTAATATAATATTATCGTTCCTTTTTTTTATTTTTAGGTATTATTTTAAAGTTTATTACGATAACGTTTTAAGGTTAACGTGGTTTGCCACTACGCGACGCATATTATTTAGCGACGCACCTTAATTTAATTCTAATATAATTAAACTTTAACGTATAATACCTTTATAATTATAATGCTTAATTAATTGTAAAAAGATCGGATAGTTTTAATAATTTAAGCGATACGAAATAGACCGAATTAAATAAACTAAAGAGCAGTAGTAAAGGTTTACAATATACCCGAATTAACTTTATACTATCGAATCTACGGCTAAACTTTAAAACACGAAATCCGACCGAAACGATATAAAATAAATTTAATTAAAAAAGAGGTACTTCGTAAATATATAATTAATCTAAATATCCGAGGGATACTTCCCGATCTCGTTAATATAAAAAATATAGTTAATCTCCTTACCGCGTTACACGACGGCGACCGCGTCGGTAAGTATTAAATTAGGCGCTTTATCGACCGTAACCCAGACTTAAAAATTAAAATAAATCGTCGATATAATTATTAAAGGGCTTTTTATAAAACTTTTAAAGTTATTTCTATTTAATTTACGTTAATCGCGAATATAAAGGCGAAATACAGGATCGTCGACGAAAATATTTAAAATTTCGATAAAACCGGCTTTATAATAAATATAATCGGGTTAACACTCGTTATAATACGCGCCGAGCGGCATAAAAAGGCGAAATCAATTAGCCTAGTAATCAGGAATAGGTAACGGCGATTAAATATATTAATTCGTAAGGCTAATGTATTTCACCGTTCTTAATCGTTTAAAGCTAATATTACCTCGTAAACTAATCCCGCGAAATCGATTTACCGGGCGATTAAGTAATTAAGCCGACTTCTAATAATTAAATTAATAATAAGATAAGCCTAAACTAGATTAAGTATTTTAATAAATATACTAGATTATAAATAAAAGGTCGCTACCGCCTCTTAATTCTCGACGCCTATAAGAGCTATATTTCGGCCGAATTTAAAGTATATTACTAGGATAACGATATTATTATTAATAATATACCTCCCTATTTATTACATTTACTCTAACTTTTTAATATAGTACTTTATTCGCCTTTAAAGCGTACTTATTCGAAAAAAATCGAGTTATTTATTAAAGCTTTTATAAACTATATTATTAAGCTCGAATTCTTTATTGCTTTTATAGCCGCGTATTTTATTGTTTTTATAGAAGTTAATATTAAATTTAGATTTAACGTATTTAATTTAATACCTTATAACCTTAACGAGGTAATTTGTAAGCTAAATATACGTCTCCGGACGCTTATACTTAACCTATCCCGTCTAGGGACGGCTAGTACCTTCGACCCTTAAACGCCGTTTAACCCTTAATAAATAATTAAACACTCTATTTATATTAAAAAGAGGGTGTTTACCTATTAAAGAAACTCTTTAACGCCGATTTTAAATGTAATAGACTAAATAGCGAAAAGTATAACTAAAATAGTTTATAAAATAACCCTTATATACAATAAAATATATATATTAAAAGTGGTTAATTTAGTATTTTTTAAGCGCCGAAGAGCTAAAAAGTCGCAAATCTAATTTAAAAATGTCCTTATTATTAAAAAATCTTAGCAGCTATATGACGAAAAAATAAAAAAAAGCGTTTAACGCTTAATAAAAATAAAAATAAGGGTTCGTTAAAACGGAAAACGATTAGTAAAAAGCGTTATAATATTTACGGCGAAATAGGTTATAATACGCGAATATATAAAAAAGATATAAAATTAAGCGAGGGATCGAATAGTAAATAGTTTTAATTAATTTTAAGCGTTATAATTAAATTAATTTATATAAAAGGGTCGAGAAATAAAAAAGGTGCGTCGCTAAGTGATATACGTCGCGTAGTGGTAAACCACGTTATAGTAAAATTAATAATAAATATAAGAAGCCTAGTGTTTTATCGCGCGGAACTTTACTCGGCCTATATTTTATATAGTTAATTACGAATATATTATAATTTTTATTTAATCCTGGCCACTAATATTTTATTTATATTACCCGCCTAGTTTTATTTTTTCCTGGGTATATTATAAGAGTCTAAGAGTAAAGTTTATTAATTATACGGGTTCGAAGGTCGCCTTTATTAGGTATAATAAAGCGGTTTTAAAATAAAATAAACCGTCAGTTAATAGTTTATTCTTATATTTTATTTTTTCGGGCTTTTTATTTACATATCTCTAACCCCATATATATAGTATTTTTATATAAGAGGGTATTAATAAGTTTATATTTAAAGCGTTTATGTAGCTTTTTAATTAAGTATAGTTAAGAGTTCGTTTTTTTTAATTAGGTAACGCGTTTCCTCGAAAGCTTAAATAATGTCTAAAAAGGCTAGCTTAAATAAGGCTATAGTTCGTTAGGCGTCTTTTTTATTTTTTTAAGTTTAAAGATCACCCGCTTTTTTAAAAAGTGCGTTAACGAGAACGTTTTTTTCCCTTAGTTTATAAGTAATTATAAAATTATATCATAATAACGTATCGGCCTAAGCCGTTTATTTTACATTAAATAATCGTTTAATGCCGCAATATTAAAGTGTTTCGTAATTAATAATTACGAAAAATAGTTAAAATCGTTATAATCCTATTACTTCCGCTTTTTAATATTTAAACGCTTTTGTTATTACTAGTATTTTTTATTTTAAATACAGTAGTTATACTCGGCTCTTTATATCGTTTCGGAGTAAAAGTATACGGGATACCATCCATCGTTAAATCCTTTCCTTTAAAATAAAACGTTAACTAAAACACTACCCGATATATCGGTTTTAACTCGGGTTTTTTTATCGTAAAAAAAGTATGCCAATACGAGCGCTTTTAAAAATAACTTCTTTAGCCTCTCGAATACTTCTTAACATTCGTCGATTTACGCGAAAATAGAACTTTTCCTAATTAAGTTCGTTAAAGGCTTAATAATACGGCTATATTTATATATAAAACGTCGGTAATAATTATAAAATTTAAAAGAAAACAAAACGGCTTTAATATTAATAAAGCCGTTTTAATCCTTAACGGCCTTAATCTTTTTAAGGTCGATTTCCACGCCGTTTATACTTATTATAAAACCGAAATATTTAATTTTAATAACGTAAAGCTCGCATTTCTTTATATTAATTTAGAAGCTTCTTTCCTTTAATTTTTATAATACTTTTTTAATATACTCTACGTACTCTTCCTCGCTTTTCGAATAAATTAAAATATCGTCGAAGTAGACGCTATACAATAAATCTAAGTACTCTATTAAAATCTCGTTAATAAACCGTTAAAACGTTACGGGGCCATTAATAAATTTAAAAAAGAAAACTTAATATTTAAAAAACTTATACCTAATCCGAAATATCGTTAAATTTTAATCTCAAAATTCTATATAAATCTTATAGAATACTTAGCGAATATTAATTTTAATATATATTTTAGCCTTAATTATTTTACTAAGGGTCTCGTTAATTAATAATAGCAGATACCGGTCTTTCTCAATAAATATATTTAGTTTATAATAATTAATATAGAAACGGAGTCCTTTATTAGCCTTCCGTATAAATAAAATAAACGCTGTTTACGAAGTAATATTATTAATAATAAAACCCTTTGTTAAAGCGGCGATAATATATTCCTTATAAACCTTAAATTTTTCGAGGGATATCTTATAAAGTAAGCTAAACTTTAAATCTTCGGGGCTTTTTTTTAAAAATCTATTCGATAATTGCTTACGTTTCCCCGATACGGCGTAATAATATCGAACTAGGTTTTATTAAAAACATCGTAATATTTATAATAATCGGGGGGCATAACTTTTTTAACTTTTTATTTTAAAGTTTCCTCGTTATTTAATAAGAAATCGCTTTTAAAATTAATAACTCGGTTAATATCGCTTTAGTATACGATTTTTATAACGTCGAAACCGATATCGCTAAAAAATCTGTTTACGTTTAAAATTTATACCTCGACGAGTTTTAATTTATACTATTTTACACCGTTTCGTTTTAGCCCGTAAAAAAGGTCTTTCGAGGAACGACCCTTTTTAGGTAAAAGGTTTTTAATTAAACGCGGGCGTGGTAATTTATCGAGTTAACGGTTTATTTTAAAGATTTCGGAATTTTTAAACCGGTCCCTCGAAAGCGTGTTTAATATAACATAGCGAAGTGATATCGGTTCTTTTATTATTTAATTTTAGTTATCTGTTTTTTGTTTTTTAATAAACTATTTAATACGTTATCGAACTGCTTTTATAGTAGCTTAAAAAACCACCTCCGGTTTTTTAAGTTAATTTAGGGACGGGTTATCGCTCGGGGTTTCCGGTTTATTTATTATAGTTAGCTGTTAATAATCGGATTCAGGCTTCGGAAAAAAAAACTTTATCCCGCTTTCGTTTATTTTCGATAAACATTTTTTTTTACTTTTAAATAACGTTTTAATTATATTCGGGTTTTTTTTAAAAAAAAAAAACTATCCTACCTCCGTAATATCGATATTTCGGGTTTAGGCTTCTTACTAATCCTTTAAAAAAATTAGCCGCTTTCTTTAATAGTTTATTATAACGTCGTATTCTTTAAACTATTTTTATCCGATGATAAGGTCGTACTTTATATTCATTATAAAAGAGTATAAGTGTTTTATATCCTTATATTTTAAAGTTTTAAAAAAGGCGACATTAATTAATTAAAGAATCTTACCGTCGTGTCCTCGGATAATTTTAAATTAGAACTTAATTAATTATCGAAAGTTTAGTCGCTTTATTACTTTACGAACTAATTTTACGCTTATAAATAGCTTTTCGTTAATTCCCGTGTCCGCGAGTATATTAATAGTAGTAATAAATAATCTATTATTTACTATAGGATAAGTAAAAGTAAAAAGGTCCCTTTTAAAATAGGTTTATAAAGAATTAAAAAATATATCTTATATAGTTAACTTAGATAATATTCTTAGGAAAGAATTAAGATTCCTTAAGGTACTTAGTTTTCCGAGTTATCGAAATTTCTTTTTAAACGAATAAAGCTAAACGGAATAGTCGATTTAAAATTAATAAAGTTATATTTTATCAAAGCTATTAATCCGTTAATTCGCTTAATACGCTATTAATCGAGAGTTTTTTTATTAGAACAATTCCGAGAAAAATATTTAGTGTTTTTATAATTAAAACATACTTTTTTAATTAAAACCTTTTTTATCTTAACGGTAAAGATACGACGGAAAATGTCGGTTTATTTAAATAATCCGGTAGTAAAGCTACCGACGGAATTAGTTTTAAAGGCAGTATTTCATTTAGTACTTTTTCCGGTAATTCTAGTATTATTATTTTTTATACCGTTACGCTAAACGTAATTACGATTTTATTAATAATCGTATCGGAAAATAATAAAATAAAACTTATTAAACAAAATATTATCGTTATAATAATCGATAATTACTTTCTCGTTTAATTAAACGGGTAATTTATTTTTAAGCTTCCGTTTTAATCGTTTTTTTAACGCGGGTATATCCGGTTAATTTAATGAATTCGAATTAAAAAGTTTAAAAGTTATTATTAAGCTTTATAGTTAAGTTTCGAAAGGTTTTACGGGCTTTTTTATAAGTATTAGGGTTATAATATTATTTGTATAAGTAATTTAAGAGGTTTTTAAAAGTTTTAATTAAAAGTTTATCTTATTTATTAATAACGAAAGGGTATAAATGCTTAACGGCTTTACTATTAACTCGGTTAATAATATAAGTATATTTATTTCTATTAGTAAAATAATAATTAATATTCGCTTTTAATTTACCTTTTAAAGTTATAAACTAATAATCCACTTAACTTTTAAATCTTTTTTATTAATAAATAAAGGGGGGTCGAATATTTTAATATTTCGTTTAAAGCTATTAAGTAACGTAACGCCGATGCGAGTCGTTTTTTTATTTAAACCGAAACTCCTCGGTTTCGAATTAAAAGATTAACGATATATTAATTTAATTATTAAATTTCCTCGTCTCTTTTTATAACGACCAGTATAAAATCCTTTTCTTTTTCGGTAAACTTACCGTTTTTATTTAATCCTTTATTTTAATTATTATTTTAATTAACGTCGTTATTTAGATCTTTTTCGCTAAAGACGGCAATTTATATATAGCTCTCTTTTAAGCCGGTATTAAGGTTTTTAAAGATTTTTATTAAATTAAAAGCTTAATCCTTAAAGTTTATTATAAAGAAAGTTCGTAGCTTAAACTCTTCTTAAATAACGGTCGGCTTTTCCTTATATATCTTATCGAAATATCCTTTAACGATTAAACCTTCGCGTTTAAACTATTAAGTTTTTACGGTCTCGGTAAAGGTTACGAAAAATATCGCGAAAGTATTATAGTAAAAATTATATATAATAATTAATCGTTTAATATTTTTTAATATTTTTATTTATAACGTCAAGGAAATTATCGAAAAAAAGCTTTCGCAGTTTAAGTTTAGCTTTAACCTAGTATAATTAATAAAATAATTCGGGGGCGGTAAATTTTTATTTTAAGTCGCTTTTAATATTAAATAGTAAATCTTTACTTTCTCGCCCGGTAATAACGTTTTAATTATCCACGTTTATTAGGCTTACGTTAAGATAAACGAAGAACGCGCGTTTAATTAATAAAAAATCTCGCGCGGTACGCTTTTTAGCTCGCGAAAAAGCGGTCGATATTATTAATACTAAAACATACCGATTTACGGGCCTGTTTTATGCGCGTATCGCGCTCTTTTAAGCCGGCGGCTATCTTAATTAATTATTTTATTTAATCGAAATTAATTTAAATTCTAATTTTTAAAAAGGTAAGATATTTATAAAGCCTTCTTAAGCTTAATAAACTAAATCTTTTTCGGTAATATTACAATTATAGTAATTCGAGAGGTAAAGCTATAAATTATTACTTTATTATAAAAATCCGAAAAAATAAGGAAAGAAAGAAAAGGTCCAGCCTTGCCGGGACGATTTCCTTATTTAAATAGGTGGGGAAAAATCAGGTGGCGCTCGGGTTATCTCTCGTACGCCCTGTCCCACTTTAGTTAGTAAGGCCACTAAAGGCCTCTTCTTAAAGTGCGCCGTAACATAATTAATTAATTACTAAAGACTTTAAACTTCACTAATTTAAATTAATTAACCCCTAAATTGAAACACCTTTTCTTTACTTTATATATATATTAATTTTAAGCTAACTTATTTATTACTTATCGAAATATTTATTTTATTATTAAAATCGATTTATTTAATAAATTAACACCGGTAAATTCTACGATTTAACCTTAAAAAGTAAAGTTTTTATATAAAAACTTATTATAGTTTTATTTTAACTTATTATTATATATTACTTTTTACCTTTTTAATTACATACGAGCCGATTTTAATTACTAAGGTAATAAAAAGGCACTTATTAATTAATTAACGCATTAAACTTACGAGTTAAGTTAATTACCTTAATTTTAATCGATTACATATTAATTTTATACTAATTCTCGAAGTGTTAATAAGTTTAATCCTTACTTTCTTTAATCGATTTATCGTAAAATATTTACTTTATTAATAAAATAATTACTATAAAATATAGCAAATTTACTTATTATAACCTACTTTTAATTTAAGCTCGAATTATATTAAAAATAGCTTTAATTAAATAATTTACATCGTATTAATAACTTAGTTATTTGTATTAAACCGGTCACCATTATTTATAATAAACGAGCTAATTTAATAAGTTATTAACTTACGAGCTTATTTTTTTATATTATTAAATAAAAAGAAATATCAAGACGACGACTTAATTAAATTACAATAAATATTAATACGTTAATTAAAAAATTAAAATAACGCTAGTATAAGTCCGTGAAATTTAATTAATCAAAGATAACTTTAAATTATTTAATAAAAGTAAATAATAAAGTTTAAATTAAAAGCTTAAGGCGCGCTTTTTATTATAGTTATAATAATTCGAGTGGTAAGGTTATAAATTATTATTCTATTATAGAAAACCGAAAAAAATAGGGAAAAAAAGGTCTAGCTTTATTATAACGATTTCCTTATTTAAATAAGCAGGAAAAGGTTAAGTAACGCTCTGGTTATTTTTTCGTATACTTTACTTTATTTTAATTAATAAAGCTATTAAGGGCTTTTTTAAAAAGCGTTATAATATTAGGCCCCTTTTTAAAATAGCTCGTCTTAAAATATATTAAATAAAAAAGTTAATACTATAATTAACTATTCCCCGTTTAAATTACCGTCTCTTTCTGCTTTTTTATTATATTATTCTTTTCTCGAGAACGGTTAATTTATTATTCCTCGTATAGTTTATTAAACGTATCGTTTTTAATAGTTTATAATTAATATTATAAACGTATCGAGGGATCGAAAGCCTCGAGGTTTTATGCGTAATAAGTTTATAGTTATTTAGCCGCGTTTTTAAAGTTTTCGGCGGTATATTAAATTAATTTAAAATTTTCTCTTTTTTATTTAATTTAATACTATGATTTTTAATAATCGATCTTTAAGTTAATAATACGGTATATTTTTTATTTCTTTTCTTAGCTTAGTTTAACTATTTCGCTATTAAAGTTTTTAGCGGCTTATTTAATTAAAAGGTTATTCGAGCACTTTTTAAGTCGGTTTATATAAAAGATTTTAAAACTTATTTATTCTTTCGAAACCTTTAATAGGTATAAGTGCCCCATTTTTTATTTAATTTCGTAATGTTATCGAGTTAAAAAATAATCGAGTTTATCGGTAAGTTTTATAAAAAACCCGGTTTTTTTCATAATAAATACTCGGTCCTCGACGTTAAAATCGAGTTATCGCCGGTGTTTATTTTCCTAGTCGTATATTTTTTATTAAGCTTTAATTATATGTCTTTTAACTATTTTATAATAATTAACGATATACTTTATTTAGTTTTATATAGTTATTTAATTAAGCTTTCCGCGTTCTTTTAGATTCGTTATATCTTTAGTTCTCGCTTTTTAATTTTAAGTAAATTTTATAAGAAGTTTTATTTTAATCTCGTAAAGGGAGTATTTTATTAAGTTTTAAATAGCTTATACGGCATTTATAGTTAATAGGGCGTTATTTTAATTATTTTAAAAATAGTTAGTAAATACTCGTAACTTTTATTTAAGGTATTAAATTACTACCCCGGCTTATCCCGCCGTTTAAAAGTAACTTATTAAAAATAGTTTTTATTTAATTTTTAAGATTTTTAAAAACCTCGTTTATAATAGCGGAGGTAAATTACGGTCTTCGGTTTAAGGTTATTATTAAGGGGTAATTATACGTTTAATATAGTTTTTTATAATATAATCAAGCTATTTTAATTACGGTAACGGTTATTTAATAAGCGATGCTTTATATTCGCTTCTTTAATTTATTAATTATTAGTATAATATTGTCGTTTTTTTAAGTATTATTTTAAAGATCACTACGATAACGTTTTAAAGTCGTAGTGAAATTAGTAATAAGTGTAAGAGATTTAGTGTTTTATCGTAGGGAATTTTACTCAACTAATATTTTATATAATTAACTACGAATATATTATAATCTTTATTTAATTTTAGTTATTAGTATTTAATTTATATTAGTCGTTTAGTTTTATCTTTTCCTAGGTGCGTAATAAAGGTTCGAAAATAAACTTTATTAATTACACGAATATAAAGATCGTTTTCGTTAAGTATAATAAGGCGATTTTAAAATAAGATAACCCGTTTATTAATAGTTTATTTTTACGTTTCGTTTTCTCGGGTTTTTCATTTATATATTTTTAATTTTAAGTGTACGGTATTCTTATATAAAAGCGTATTAATAAGCTTATATTTAAAACGTTCGAGGGGCTTTTTAATTAGGTATAATTAAGAGCTTATTTTTTTTAATCGAGTAACGCGCCTTTTTTAAAGCGTGGATAGCGTTTAAAAAAACCAGTTTAAATAAGGCTATAGTTTATTAAGCGTTCTTTTATCCTTTTAAGTTTAAAATTACCGGCCTTTTTAAAAATTGCGTTAATGAGAACGTTTTTTCCCCTCGGTTTATAAGTAATTATAAAATTATCTTATAATAACGTATCGGGTTAAGCTGTTTGTTTTATATTAAATAATTATTTAATGTCGAAATATCAAAGTATTTTATAATTAATAATTATAAGAAATAACTAAGATAATTATAATTTTATTAGTTTCGATCATTAATATTTAAACGTTTTGATTATTATTAATATTTCTTTATTTTAAGTAAAGTAATTATATTCGGCCTTTTCTATCGTTTTAACGTAAAAATATACGGGGTGTTATTCGTTATTAAATCTCTTTTTTTAAAGAAGAACGTTAATTAAGACGTTATTCGATACGTCGGTTTTAACTCGAGTTTTTTTCTCGTGGAAAAAGTGTATTAATACGGGCGCTTTTAAGAGTAACCTTTTTAACTTTTCGAACAATTTTTAATATTGGTCGATTTATACGAAGGTAAGGCTTTTCTTAGTTAAGTTCGTTAAAAGCTTAGCGATACGGCTATATTTATATACGAAGCGTTAATAATAATTATAAACTTTAAAAAAGGATTAAACGGCTTTAATATTAATAAGGGTGTTTCAATTTTTAACGGCTTTAATTTTTCTAAAGTCGACTTCCACGCTATTTACGGTTATTATAAAGTTAAAGTATTTAGTCTTAATAACATGGAATTTATATTTTTTTACATTAGTTTAAAAGCTTATTTCCTTTAGGGTTTTATAATATTTTCTTAATATATTCCATGTGCTTTTCTTCGTTTTATAAATAAATTAAGATATTATCGTAGTAAGCGTTATAAAATAAATTTAAGTATTTTATTAAGATTTTATTAATAAATCGCTAAAATATTACGGGGCTATTAAAAAGTTTAAAGGGAAGAATTTAATATTTAAAAGAGTTATATTTAATTCGGAATAAAGGGACCGGATAAGAGTGACGTTAAATAGTAGATTAATAGAAAAATAGAGAAGAAAAAAAGAGGCTCTCACTATAAAGGCCTAATTAAGCCCTTACTAGTAAAATGCCCCACTAGTACTGCCTATATTAACCGCTTACCTCTTTAAGCCTAGCAGGTTAATTGGGTCTTTCTTAGGTGGACCCTTTAGTGGGGTCTATTAAATTACCGGGCTAGAAAAAGTGTTACGACCTGGCCTAGCCATGCGGCCTAGAACCCACCCTACGGCACGGCCTTACGATACCCCGAAACTTCTGCATAAAAACCCAGCGTAATCCGAAGCCCCACCAGTCAGCGAAACCCCACTAGTTATTACGACCCCACTGGTCAGCAAGGCTAACTACGACGATGACTAACACTACGAATTGGACAGTACGAATTGGACAGCACGAACTGGATAGTACGAGTTGGACAGTACGAATTAAACAGCTAGGGAAGGATAAGCTATAGCAGGATAATACTGGTTACGTGGAGATAAGATACGCGTAACGACTCTCGGGATCGCGATAAGAGCCAAAGAGTCAGCTCGACAGGATTTCGCGAAAGCTGCGAGATCCCCGAGATTTAGGGAGATTAGTGAAGGAGAAGTTGGATATATAACGATAAACATTCCCTATATATTTCATATAAACACTCTCTACTTTAGTAATCAATCTAAGCATCAATCTAACCCATTAGTGAGGCAAACAGCCTTAACGACCCTATTATGAATACCCTTAAATTTACGCACCTTAGTTATCTTTATTCCTACGGCTATTGCACATTATATCGATAAAAATAGACTTTTATCGCACGTTTAGATACTCTCTCGTATTGCCAAACATAAAACCCCAGTACGTCTTACTAGGTTTCCTTTGGAACCCAGATAGCGTTCGTTACAAAAAGCTCTTTACCGTCCTCGGTAAGCCTCTATACTATATATTCTACCTTATTTATATTTATATAAAAGTATATTATAATATAAGTAATATAGTTTATTAATTAATCTACTGCTATTACGTGGATTAATCGGCATAAAATATTAAAGATTTCCTTTTCTTATTTTTACTTTTTAAAAGCCTTTCTCGACCTCGTTTAAAAATAAGAATTAGTTAATTTAAAACCTATAATAAAGGTTAAACGTTAACCGGTGTAAGTATAATCGCTAAAACGTTAACGAGGGCCGTTTTAATAGGTTTTAATATAGAGAGCGTTATATTAACCGGTGTAAGTTTAATAAATGCGGCTTTAAAAGGCGCTATAAAATTAAAGGGTATACTTTATATATTCGTAATAATCGACTTAATATTAATGGTAGGTTAAACTAAGGGCTAAATTACAGGTTTATTTTATTTCTCGATTAAGCTTAAAGCTTTTTTTCGTCGGTAATTATTTAGCTAATATATTTTAAGCCGTTATAAATTATACCGTTTTAAGTTATTTTAATATAATTAAAGTAGTTAAGGCTTTTATAATTACTTTGTTAAATTAAATAACCTTTCGGGGTTAACTAGGCTTTTTTTAACTTTAAATTATTTCGATTCGTTATCCTTTTAAGTTTTATAAGGGCGTCTTAGCCTACGCTTTTTTTCTTATAAACCTAGCTATTCTTTAATATTTTTTTACGTAAAATACGTAATAGTTTACCGTTAAATTAACGGGCCTAGTATTTTTTAATTAACTTTTTGAAACCGTCGAGGGTGTCCTTTTATTTCTACGTATTATATTAATAACTAAATCTTTCTTATTTAATTAAATACTTAAATCTATTACGGTTTCGGTTAAGTTTATAACCTATAAAAATCTTAACTTTAAATCGCGGGATTTCGTCGTTAAACTTATATTTATACTTCTCCATATTAATAGAGCTTAAAAGAGATTAAGTCCGGGTAAAAAGATTATCGCTTTAAAGAGTAAATACTAGGTATTTAATTAAGATTATAAGATAAATTAAGCTTTCTTCGAGGAAGTTTAGTTTATAAACTAAATTATTAACCTTTTTTATCACTGTGTAGGGTTTAAAACGCTGTTATAATAATTTTTTCGAAAGCTTACCAGAAAAATTATAACCTTTATAAAAACGTAAGTATATTTTGTTTTTAATTTTAAACTTAAAGTATCGATGCTTAAAATCGCATTTTCTCTTAATATTAATAGTTACGAAATTTATAGCTAATCGTACGCTTTATTTTAAATGTTTTCGTATAAATCGAATATTTTTAAAGGCTTTTTTAATTAAGTCGATATTAATTGCTAAATCGAGTAGTTTAAGTAACTTAAAACTGAATAATTATTAATACGGCGTGAATTTTATAGTGCGATTATACGCGCTATTTATATTCTATTAAAAAACCGGGAAAAAGTTAATCTACTAACGATTTAAATATACGAAGTAATAATAACGAATAGCGATTTCTACGTTTTAGTTTTTTTTTAATAACTTATTTACCTAGGGGTATTAAACAGTAGTTATTAATAATTAAATATTTAAGGATTCTTAAATTCTTCTTTAAAATTTACCAATAAACTTAAGATCTCGGTCGGAAACAATTCCGTAAGGGATTCCTTAGTCTATTAATAAGAGCTAAGTAATAAAAGCGGTCGCCTAGTCTTTTACGGTGTACTATTTATATTTAAGTATTAATATAGTTCGTTTAAATATCGGGTAAAAAACTATTATTATATAATTATACGTATCGTAATACGCCTTTTTCCTTTTTAATTACTAAGGAGTTTTTTTAATATTTACTAGTGAGAGAGTTAAAATAAAATCTATCGCCACTATTCGCATAAGTAAAGGATTCTTATTACGAATAAGTTTATAGTTACCTATTCTTAATTATTAGTTTATTCGATTAATATTATAATTTAAATAGTAAATGATATATTTTTTATAAATCTCCTTTTACCTTTAATCGTAAGAGTCTTAAAATCTTTTAATATTCGCTTAAGATTAAAGTAATGTTTATTATTATACGTTATAGCTAAGAACTCCCGAATTAAAATATAGGGAACATAGAGTCGATATATTCCTAAATAGTTAATATAGTATAAGAGTTTCTGTTTAATTTTAAAAGGGTGCCCGGGATAAAAAAAGTTATTAACGACCTCGTCAACGTTCGTTAAGCGTTTAAAATTATTAAGGATAGAAACTAAGCGTATATCGGTTTTATAACTATTAAAAAACTTTCATCTTATTTCGTCGTTAATAATAGCCTCCGTTTATACGTAGCCTACGTTATTTATAGTAAATTATATTTTATCGAATAACGTGGTTTACTACTACGCGACGTATATTACTTAGCGACGCACTTTTTTATTTCTCGATCCTTTTATATAAATTAATTTAATTATAACGCTTAAAATTAATTAAAACTATTCGCTATTCGATTTCTCGCTTAATTTTATATCCTTTTTATATATTCGCGTATTGTGACCTGTCTCGCCGTAAATACTACAGCGCCTTCCACCGGTCGCCCTCCGTTTCGACGAACCCTTATTTTTATTTTTATTGGGCGCTGAACGCTTCCTTTTTACCTTTTCGTTTTATAGCTGCTAAGATTCCTTAATAGTAAAGGCTTTTTTAAGCTGGACTCGCGATTTTTTAGCTCTCCGGCGCTTAGAAAGTATTAAATTAGCCTTTTCTAGTATATATATTTTATTACGTATAAGGGTTATTTTATAGGCTATTTTGATTATATTTTTCGTTATTTAGTTTACCGTATTTAAAATCGGCGTCGGAAAGCTTTCTTAATAAGTAAATACCCTTTTTTTAATATAAATAGAGTATTTAGTTATTTATTAAGGGTTAAACGGCGTTTAAAGGTCGTAGGTATTAGCCGTCCCTAGACGGGATAGGTTAAATATAGGCGTCCGGAGACGTATATCTAGTTTATTAATTATTTCGTTAAGGTTATAAGGTATTAAATTAAATACGTTAAATCTAGATTTAATGTTAATTTCCGTAAAAATAGTAAAATGCGCGGCTTTAAAGGCGATAAAGAACTCGAGCTTAGTAATATAGTTTATAAAAGCTTTAATAAATAGATCGATTTTTTTCGAATAAGTACGCTTTAAAAGTAAATAAAGTACTATATTAAGAGGTTAAAGTAAGTATAATAAATAAAGAGGTATATTAATAGTAATAATATTGTTATTTTAGCAGTATACTTTAAATTCGGCCGAAATATAGCTTTCGTAGCTATTGAGAATTAGGAGGCGGTAGCGATTTTTCGTTTGCGATTTAATATGTTTATTAAAGTGCTTAATTTAGTTTAAGCCTGTTTCGTTATTAGTTTAATTATTGGAAGTCGGCTTAATTATTTAGTTACCCGGTAAATCGGTTTCGCGGGATTAGTTTACGAGGTAATATTAATTTTAAACGATTAAAAACGGCGGAATATATTAGCTTTACGAATTAATATATTTGATCGCCGTTATTTATTCTTAATTATTAGGTTAAACCGATTTCGCTTTTTTATATTATTCGGTGCGTATTACGATAAATATTAACCCGATTATATTTATTATAAAGCCGGTTTTATTAAAATTTTAGATATTTTCGTTAACGATCTCGTATTTCGCTTTTATGTTCGTAATTAGTGTAAATTAAGTGGAAATAACTTTAGAATTCTTATAAAAAGCCTTTTAATAATTATATTAACGATTTACTTTAGTTTTTAAGTCCGGGTTACGGTTAATAAACTATTTAATTTAATATTTATCGATGCGGTCGCCGCCGCGCGATACGGTAAAGAGGTTAGCTATATTTTTATATTAACGAAATCGGGAGGTATTCCTCGGATATTTAGATTAATTATATATTTACGAAGTACCTCTTTTTTAATTAAATTTATTTTATATCGTTTCGGTCGGATTTCGTGTTTTAAAGTTTAGCTATAAATTCGATAGCGTAAAATTAATTCGGGTATATTATAAGCTTTTATTATTACTTTTTAGTTTATTTAGATCGGATAGTTTTAATAATTTAAGCGATACGGAACGGATTAAATTAAATAAATTAAAGAGTAGTAGTAAAAGATTATAATATATCCGAATTAATTTTACGCTATCGAATTTACGGTTAAACTTTAAAACGCGAAATCCGACCGAAACGATATAAAATAAATTTAATTAAAAAAGAAGTATTTCGTAAGTATATAATTAATTTAAATATCCGAGGAATACCTCCCGATCTTGCTAGTGTAAAAATATAGCTAATTTCTTTACCGCGTCGCGCGGCGGCGACCGCGTCGGTAAGTATTAGGTCAGGCGCTTTATCGACCGCAACCCGGATTTAAAGATTAAAATAAATCGTCGGTATAATTATTAAAAGGTTTTTTATAAGGATTTTAAAGTTATTTCTACTTAATTTACGCTAATCACGAATATAAAAGCGAAATACAAGATCGTCGACGAAAATATTAAAATTTCGACGAGACTAGTTTTATAATAAGCATAATCGGGTTAATACTTATCGTAATACACGCCGAGCGGCATAGAAAAGCGAAATCGATTTAGTTTAATAATTAGGAATAGGTAACGTAATCCACGGTCTAATTAAACACACGGTCTAATTAAATACTTTTTAAGGCCTCGTATAACGAAATATAAATTAATTCCACTATAACGCATTTAATATATTAAAATTAATCGGAATCCTCCTCTTTAAATATTTTTACATTATTCTAACAGGTGCGCGTATTATACCCGGGCTCCCCGCAAATTTTATAGCGTCGCGGGCGCGTTTTAAGCCTTTTCGTACGATTATTACTCCGGCGCGATTTATTCTGTAATTATTTATTAACGTTCTTTTAAGACTGCAGGTTTTTTTTAGTTTATATACGAAGTAATCTTTTATTTTATAACCGTTTCTTTTTCGTATAGCGGCGCCGGCTAAGTATTTTATTTGCTTTTCGTAGTAGGGTTATTTTACCCTTTAAAAAAACGAGCCGGTATATTACCTGCGTTATATTTTTCGTAATTTGGTTAAGTTTAGTTAAAATCGACGTCGGAGAGCTATTTTAATGCCGTATAAAACGGTTTCGAACGTATTCGGTTTAGGATTAAGCCTTAATCGGGTTGTTTAAGGTTTTTAATTCTTAAAGAATAAGTAGGCCGGAAAACGTCCCTGGAGGTGTTAGAGTACGTAGTTTTATATTTAATTATAAAATAATATATTCCGGATCGTACGAGATGAGTCCGGTCCCTCGAAAGCCTCTTTATATATTCGAAACGGTAAAAGTCGCCTAGAACGCTTTTAAAAACGCTGGTAGGAAGTCCTCCTTTAAAATATAGGTAATATGCGCCCGTATAAAACTTTTAATTTCTTTCCTATACGCCTTTTTTAACGTATAAAAACAGCCGATATTAAAAAGCTAGAGTTTATATAATAAATAAAAAGGTATATAAAATATAATAATCGAGTTTTTTTTATAATAAAGCTCGAAAACTGTCGAATAGTAGTTTTTATAACTATTAAAGATTAATAAGCGGTAAATACTTTTCGTACAAAACTTCGTGTATTTATTAAAGTATCGAATTTAATCCTCGCTTTTTTTTATTCGTAATCTAATTATTTTTAATAACTACGATTACTTAATTTTTTAATAATAAGCTGTTTTCGTATTAAAAAGAAAGGTGTGTTTTCCCGGTAAAAATAATATACGGAGGGATAACGTAATCGTGTAATTCGACACCCTGTATTATTATAACCTATTCCCGGTTTTTTTACTATATTACTTTAAGCTTTCGGCGTCGATTAAAGGTGGTTACGATTATTTCGAACGAGATTTAGCCTATAAAAAACCCGGTTTTATTAAAGTTATATATATTCTCTTTTTAAATTTTATACTTATTAATTATATTCCGTATAAAAGTAAATTACGCGCAATACGCGTCGGGATTTTCGTAGAAGACTTTTTAATAATCGATTTTTCGGTTAAAACGCGTCCGGAAATCTGATTATCGTCGTATAAAATTAAAGGCCTAGTTAACGCCGACGCGTCCCGCGTCGCGTAAATTAAGCAATCGATTCGCTATATCTTTAATACTATTTATTCGAGGCGAAAACGATCTCGAATTTAAATTTATTATATATTATACGATTAATTATTCTTCGAAATTCGTAAGCTTTTACGTTAACGACTACGTATTTCGTCGTAAAATACTACCGCGACGCCGATAACGTAAAATTATATAAGGAACATTATATATTCGCGTTATAGCTCGTACGCGTAATTTAGGGTTTTTTAAAACGCTTAAAACGCTAATTATATGTTTTTCTCTTTTTTATTAATTTATTACCGTAAGTAATAAAAATATAAAGTATAAAATATAAGTTATACGAAATTAAAAGAAAGTGTTTAATTAAACCGTGTATTTAATTAAACCGTGGATTACGTTATATCTTAATTAATATTATTAATATATTCTTTTTAATAATAAAAGTAAATTTAAATAATAAAAAAGCTATAAGTAATAAAAAGCTTAACGGAAATTAAGTGGTTTAATTAAATTTTAAAGCGTATAACCTAGGGATAATTCGAATTAATTAAACCGAGATCCCTCGAGCTCCGTCTCGGGCGTTAAGGAGGATAGCCGAGTGGTGGCCGGGTGTTAAGTACTGAGAAAAGGTCTGATGATAATAACATCACTCACCCTCAATTTCTTGGTCGATTGTGCTAGCGCGTCTTTAACATCACAATCTGACCCTATGGTGCCTACCAATAACCAGGCTGCCAGAGGCCGCCGCACCGGACCTCGATCGGCGCCATTGCCCATATACCCCGAGCATTAGTTGCTGGACACCGCGAGCCACAAGCCACACTTGTATGGCCAAAGGCCTTACAAAAACGCCGTAGCAGTCCGCCACCGTAAATGGCATAATACTAAAGTCTATATAAGGCTAAGGCCTCGGGACGAACTCTAAATTGATATTCATCATCATCATCATCCCTGGTGCTACAAGAGCAAAATCAGGCTATGGCAATGAGTGGCTTCAGCCCCCAAGAGACCGAACATGAAACGTAGCCCCCAACTGACTCAGCACAACTGGCGGGCGCTGATAGGCTGGCCGGCATATGCAGTGTTACCTACATGCACGATAGAGTCACCGGGGCAGCGATCCTACTGAAAATAAATGTCAGCCTTTTGTTCACATGCATACCAACCAACTTCTTGTCCATAGAATTATAGCTGAGCAGTGACTTACCTCCGACAGCGAGGCAGCCCTATATTGGGCTTGATATTGGCCATTAGGCTGCCAGTCGCCTGACTGTTCGGCAATGGTATTTAGGACCGAGTCCCCCTACCACATGGTCAGAACTATCATGGCTGATTTCCACCACCATGTGTCACCTCAATCTCACATAGTTAATCGAACATGCGCCTATCGTCCCATCAGCAGCAGGTGAATGGAGGACAGGGCAATGACCCCAGGACCACATCCAGCAGCAGTTCCCCCATCACCGTACGTAGCAATAACCCATCGACTTCTATGAACCACCCCTCTCCCAGTCTCCCCCTTGGATGGTACTGGTAACAGCTTCCCTATCCCGTCGAGGTCATGTTCCACCTCAGCCAAACCCAAATTCGATCCATCAATTCCCTGGTAACGTCACACGGCTCATTGATACGAGAGATGGAGTGCCGCCGCATCAAACAGCATACGTCCAACCCCCGGCTTACGTTGATAGCTCGCGCCAGCCAGCAGACCAGCAAGCTCGACCGGATACACCCACGAGCCATGGCAGCGGACAAGACAAACCCAGGCCACATGGTTCCAAGGGGAAGAAAGCCACGGCATGGTGGTGGTGGTGGGAGATTCTGGCTACCGTTCTGTCTATAGCTTGCATGGGCGCGCTGATCATCATACTCACCAAGATTGACAACATCCCTCTGCCCCATTGGTGGCTGCCCATCCAGCCCAACTCGCTCATCGCCGTACTGACGACGGTCGCCAAGTCTGCCATGACGCTATCGGTGGCAAGTTGCATCAGCCAGCTGAAGTGGGGGCACTTCTCCAAGCAACCCAGGAAGCTGGTCGATCTCGAAACCTTCGACGAAGCAAGCCGAGGGCCCTGGGGGTCAGCGACGCTTTTATGGCTCCTGTCCTTCCGTGTCCCTGTCTTGTTCACATCTGGACTCGCGTTGGTGACCATTGTGTCTCTCGGCATCGATCCTTGCGCGCAACAGGTGCTGGAATTCCCAACCCAGCTAACGCCATTGGACAATATCACTGTCGATATCGGCGTTGCGAACCAATATTTCTCAAAGGGGCTTCTGGAGGACACTCATAGAAGTAAGATTCAGCCTTTTCTCCCCGTAGGATGTACAGTCGGCGGTGTTACGTCATACTAACTTCTGGCGTTGAAGGCTATATCTTTGTATCCAATGCAGATCTCCTCCACTTGCAGGCTTCGATTATCAACAGCGCCGTAGGGACCGTTTTCCAGCCCCATGTGTCGTGCCCTGCGCCAGCCACTCGTTGTTACTGGGAGGAGTTCACTACTCTTGACATCTGCTCAGACTATAGGGATGTGACAAACGTCGCAGTGCCTAACTGCACCGAACATGATAGGGCAGGCAGCATTAATTGCACTTACACATTCCCCGGCATGAGTAAGCACATTGTTCATCTATTCAAACCACTACTGACACACTGTGCAGTGGACCGAGAGGAGGAAGATGCCGCTCTTGTTATGACGTGGAATCAAGAGAATACCGGAGGAGCAGGAGTCAGGACCATGCTCTTTGGGTCGCTCTTCCACAAAAATATAGAAGCCGATACGCCATCGTTTGGCTCCCTCACCGCAATCAAGGCACTCGGTGAAGCAGTCGACAAGGGACACCCGACGCCAGTCGAAGACGGAGGGATGGAACCACCTGCCGTCCAGATATCCTATGCAGAGTTCGGCTGGTGCGAGCAAAGATACCGCAACGTTACCGCCACTCCGGCTGGCATCTCCTATGCCGAGATCAACATGACCTCGGAGCGTCTTGCCGAGACGCACACGTCGGTCACCCTACCCGGACAACCCGGCAACGAAATGGGGACCTACTACCAGAGTTTCGTCGCCAACTCCACTGGCCGGGTCTACAACATTTCCCGGATGGCGTCGATACTCCCAAACGTCCTGTCGGTCCTCCTCGAGTCCAGCGTGCATAACAACATCTACCGTCCCGACATCGACCAGAACATACAGTTCAACCTCGGCTATGCACTGATGAACTCACCCTTTGACAAGGTTTCGTCGGACCTCGCGGCCGCCCTGTCAAACCAGATCCGCAGCGCGGATCCCGGGGACAACTACAACGCCACGACGGTCACAGGCAAAGCCGAATACGACGAGACGTATATCCGCGTCCGCTGGCCCTGGATGATCCTTCCTCTAGTGGAGGTCGTCTTAGCGGCCCTGCTGCTGGTGGCCAGCATCATCGTCACGGGTGGCATGCCGCTGTGGAAGACGAGCGGGCTTGCCTTCTTGGTCTCCGGTGGCTGGGAAAAGGACCAATTCGACACGTTTATGGGTGCGCGAAGCGAGAGGGAGAAGATGGACAAGGAGACGTTGGAGGAATGGGGCAAGGAGGTCAAGGCCCGGCTAATCGGAGGAGGCGAGGATGGAGAGGCAAAAAGGGGCAGGTTGAGATTTGAGCGGGTCTCGGACTGACTGATCGGCCATAAGTTCTTTTCCGTGCCAACTGGCTTACAACCAGACTGACAGCATATTGCGAGTAGTTCGAGGGACAGGAGGTATGGTCATCGTAAATGGAATTTGATGTTACACCACTGGACCCGCAGGATCAACCTACAAGACGGGAGCACTGGGTGGTGCAGGTTCTATGGAAACTACAGTCACGGAAGGTAGTATTTGGAATAGTTGTGGATAGGAACGAAGCTATGGTCGAGCCGGTGGATTGTCAACGTCGTAGTCTCTTGTGGTTTGCAATTTACCTGCGCAGCATCCCTACAGCGCTCTCAGGGTTTCTCATAAATGAACCAGCCAAGATGGTTCTGCATCGTGTCCAATCCCATCTCCCCCTTGGCCGTGAGCTTGCCGCTGCTCGTGCAAGTCACGCCCACCGACCCGGCAATCATCTCCACCTTCAGCTCGTGGCCGTTGTCGTTGATGAGTACGGGGACCTTGGTGAAGCCGCCGGGCACGTTCTCCATCTTCACGCGCCCGTAGCCCATGTCCTCGAGAAGCCACCCCTTCCCGGGGGACACCTGACGCTCCCCCTGGCCGTTCCAGAAGCAAAAGGCCGTGATCCAGCCCGAGTAGTAATCCATGCCGCTGCCGTGGTGCTCGTCGCAGATCTTCTCCCAGAAGCTGTGCACGTCCGGGTGCTCCGGCTCGTCAAAGCTGCGGATGAAGCAGCGGAGGACGGGCCGCAGGAGGTCGGAGAACGCGTCGGGCTCCTCGCCGTAGTACGCCAGCTTGTCGAGCCGGCGCAGGATCTCCTCGTAGTCCTGTTGGGTCCCCTGCAGGGTGACCGAAGGGATGCCGCAGGTCATCATGCACATAAACCGGAAGTAGGCCTGCAGAGTGCCCATCATCATGATGTTGGCGACGACGACGTCATCTCCAGTGGTGGTGCTGAACGCGGGCTTGATCCAGCCGCAGATCTCGTCGTCCACGACGTTTTCCGAGGTCAAGTCGCTGATCTTCTGCGCAAAGTCGGCAAAGTCGACTGTGTGCCGGGTGGCGTTCTCGTAGACGATCAAAAACTCTTTCTGGCCCTCGTGCGCCACGAACTTGCCGCGAAGCTCATCGGCGTGCTTGTTGACGTAGAGGCTGAACTGCGATATGATGGCGAGCCAGACGTCGTCGGGCCGGATGATGAGATGGTGGTGGCTGCTGTAGGCTCTCGCCACCGCATTCACAAAGCCATTCTTATGGGCGAGCAGAGCTGGCGGGAGTTTGTCGCCCTCTAGGGAAGACTGGAGGATGTCCCCGTGGGGTTTTTTGGGCTCCCCGGACTCCCCTCCGTAGTATATCCTGGGATTGCCGCCTCCGTGCAGCGTTCCAAGGAGACTCTTGGAACTGTCGACTCGCTCAGGCCTCCAGATGAGGTTGGCTTCGTGGTTGGCAATCTTGACTGTGACGGGCATTGTGTATAGTATCGAGGGAATGGATAAGTCGAGCGGAGGTTTGAGAAGCAATGCAACGCTGGCTTTAATTTCCTAGTATATACTTCATATTACTTGGGTATCTAGGCGCCAGGCAGACCTCTTACTCACCCTCCTTTATAAGGTCCCATAGAAATCTCACTAGGCTGCCACACCATTCTTACGTACCACCTCCGCTCTGATCCTTGGCAATTTTCCCTCGCCTTACTCCTGTTTCCATTGGCTATCAAACCTAGCACTACGCGGAAGCTGGTTCCCGTGTTGCTCTGTACTCCCCCAATGACTTGTCCAACGTCAGCAAAGCTGCATACTGCCCAGTATCCCATGACACATCATTGTTTGCTGTGTCGCAGACGCGCCCAACTCCAATTCTGCATTCCCAATGACCACCCTTCACGTCACGATGTGCAGCACTGCGTTCATGTTACACCCCTTTGCCGAACAGTACCTTCGTGCGCAGCCAAAATAAATTATGCGTTTGTTCAAAGACAGCCGTGGCCGGCCGCGTAGAAGTGGAGGTGGAACTTGGGAAACATTCTCAACTGAATGCATTATCGGTATCAAGATATCCATTTCCATCGAGATATACAAGGCTACCTGGTTCCGTCGGGCAAATAGGGGAGTGTAATCCTGAACGGAGTGCGGAAAAGGGCACCACATGAGCATATCACGCCTCAATCAAAGCAAATGCCCCTTTTCCTCACCATGTAAGATACCTATGCTTCCGTATCCCCTCGAAATCATAATGATCGCATGGCTGTTGCTCAACTGCAAGACGAGCGTACATGAGAGATCTTCACCAGGTCTGACGAAGACATTTGCCGCGTAGGCAACCAACTCCCGGAAGCGATCTGACTCCAACCCGCGCTTACACTGTGATCTGGACGTCGTCACCAGTGTCATCAATACGTTCCTGCTTTGCCTTCTCTCCACTCTGCTTCGTCACCTCCAGCACCGTCTCAATGTGCTTAACTTCAATCGAAGGAGACTGCTGGCTTCTGGCCAGCAACGAGGCCGTCTTGACAATTTTCTTGATCTGTCGGCCGTTCAGCGACAAATTCGCCAGCTTCAACATATCGATAGGAGACACGTCGCTGGAAGGCACGCGCTTGAGGAACTGGTCCCAGATGTGGTACTTGGCATCCGTGGTGAGCTCGGGATAGTGCAGCGTCAGGTGGATTCTGCTCTGGAAAGCCTCGTCGATGGCATCGCCACGGTTGCTTGTCAGGAACAGCATCCCGGCATAGTACTCGAGTGTTCTAGAGTAAAATTCCCATTGTCAGCGGGCTCGAATACCAAAAATTCCCGGGAAGATAGCGCCCGTTACTTACCGCAAGAAAACCGCGACAATCTCGTTGTGCCCCAGATTGCTGGGCGACCGCTTCTCGAGGAAGATGTCGCATTCGTCCAACAGCAGAATGGCCCCCCCACGCCTCCGCCATCTCCAGCGTATTCCTAAGCTTTTTTTCGACCGACGTCACGCTCTGGCCCAGCTCTCCCGCGCTCATCATGTAGAGCGGCTTGCGCAGCCTGTCGGCCACCGCCTCGGCCGTCAGGGTCTTGCAGATGCCGGGGCTCCCGACGAGGAGCATCGTGAGTCCGAGCCCCTTTCCCTGGATGATGTCGTCAAAGGGCTGCGACTCGGACAGCTGCCCGTCGACAAAGGCGAGGATGAGGTCCTTGTGGCCCTCGGGGAGCTGGAGGCTCGGGAACGCGTCGTCGTTCCACGCGATGTCGGCGACGGAATCTACGCTGAATAGGCCCCAGCACTTGTCCGCCAATGAATAAGCTCTGACGCTGCCGTTGCTGAGCATGAGCTGTTCTTCAGTCGGTTCTATTTCTATGTCGCGTTTAACAGATTAGCACTCTTCTCCATGAGACCGTCGGATTGCAAATATTACCTTGAGATTGGGTCTGAGCCTGGAGTGGTTGCAAAGGCCCCTTTCCCCGACCTTTGTGGCGAGGTCGTTCAGGGTATCCCTCTCCATAAAGATCTCCAAAGAGACCCCCCGTTGCAGGAGTAGTATAACCGCCATGCGCAGGTTGGGCAGGTTGGGCATGCTGGACAGGCTGGGCCGGTTGGGAAGAAAACAAGCTGCCGTGCTCGGGTCGGTCTTTAACATTGATCGCTGGGGCCACGGAGGAATCGTCAAAGGAGACGAGGCGACCGACACTGGCCTCGGGAGGAGCCAAGGAAGCGTCAATGACTATGCGTCCGTTGATGTTCTGTATTATGTGAGCTTCAGCAATAACACGTGGTTAATCATTCACTGACCTTGCGTCTGAATTGGGAAGTGGAATCGTCGAGAAGAAGGCAGGAGCCCCGATAAGCCTTGTGCTGGACACCCCGAAGATCGTAGAACCTTTTGCCTCGGGCCCACAGATCTGCCTTCATCAAACCCTCGTCTTCGCGAAACGACGTGGGATGGACATTCAAGCTAGTGATCTTCTTGGTTCCTTCAAATGACGGGATCTTCAAGGAAGTAGTGGCGAGTCCAAACTTGTGGCCGTTGTAATCGGTGTAAGTGACACCGATCCTGGAGAACCCCACGTCTAGTACGCGGTGAAAGCTTTGGACCCGAGACAGTTGATTCAATCCATTCATGGTCGAGTAGACAAGAGTACCGGGCTCAAAGAGGGTCCAAAGAAGCTCGTATGTAATGCCCTGTTTGGCACAGAGGTCATTCGCTTCTTCCATCGTCTCTCGAATCTCCTGTTCCAGAACGTCGTAGAGCAGCTGGGAGTAGGCAGCAGCACTTGCATCTTCCAGCTTCTTCTGGGCAAGCAAGCTCTGGAAACGGGCCCAGCGGTGGTAGAAGGGATGAAACGGTGCCCGGAAGACTAACTTGTTGAGGCTGGCCGTGATGCCCCCGTAGCCCTGGAAGACGTCGCCCAGCAGATCCTTGATGTGCTGGTTCTGGACCACGATGGAATCCAGCACCAGGGGCTTCCCGCCCTCGCCATGGTTGATGCCCATACGCACCACGAGGGCTTTGCGCTTCGACTCGGGCTGCTCCTCGACGGAGCTTTTGAGGTCCATCGGGTACTCTTCAACCCAGTTGGTGCAGCACGGACATTTCGGCGGACCTGGATACAGCGTTTGCACGTCGCGCTCGGTGTCGCTGTCGCACGCGGTGCTGCTGGAGGGGGACCCGTCCATCTGTCTGGTTGAAGTCTCCGCCCGCCTCTGGGTCTTGCGGAGCAGGGAGATTGTAGGAGAACAACAAGATACGATTCTGCTTTTATCGATCTTATTAGACATAACGTTGTCCGCCTGGGTTTTGTTGAGATGAAGTGCCACAGTCCAGATGATAATGTAAGCAGCTGAGGATGATGACAAGAAGTAGTTTCAATTAAATCAGAGTGGGGAGAGTGCCCTTAAACTTATATCCCGCCTGCCATACCTGGAAGAATCAGATAGACGGAAAAGGGGTTTCTTGTCGGTCTTCTTTCCAAGGAAATCTAGTTGTCAGGCAATGGAGCGCGCACAAGGCATATCTGCCTTATCTGCATCTGACTCAGACACGCACTGCATATGCAATTTTTGGAAAGGCCTTTGGGGAATAAGGCTGCATCTGTTGCACGATAATGAGCGAGCTAACGGGGAAGGAATTTGCCCACCTCTTTGACGGTGGGCGACACAGCAGGGTGCTTAGTGTCAAATGGTCAATCAGAGCAACAAACAAATAAGCAAACGTCGATGGTGTAAGAAAGGCGGCCATTTACGGATACACTGTTGAAAAGAGTATACGTGGGACGGAGTGATACCATGTAGCGGGGTGCAACTCATGCCACAGCGGTTTGTGGCAAAGGGACTGGCGACAGCCTGAATATTGAGATGAAAGAACCATATACAGATTGAAATATCTCTAGGAAGGGAGAGACTTCTGTGTTTGTTTCATCCTATTGAGTGAGACAAAGAATGGAAAACCCGAAGCGGCCTGATGTTGACGTGGCGGGTCGTCTTGACCAACGAAGGAGCGACGACGAAGTATCCAAATATAGTGATATCCAATCAAACATCAACAAGGTTTGGGGCATCACGCCCCTCGCCTCGTGCCGTTTCGCCAACATAACGATAGCGCCTCAGCAGAACCATCTCGCACACCAACCCCGGACCGAACGACGTGACAGCCACATGATCTCTCCCCCCGGCCATGGCGGCGCAGCAGATCCAACACCGCCAACACGGAGGCGCTAGAAGAGTTCCCTCGGGTCCGGTAGATCTCCTTCGTCGCCCGCAGGTGGTTGTCCGAGAGTCCGAGCTCCTCCTGGGCGCCCGTGATGATAGCTTTGCCCCCTGGGTGTAAGGCCCAGTCGAAGTCGGCGGGGCTACTGCGTGGGATTCGCGTGAGGGACTGCGCCCTGCTGTCGCGGTGGCATGCTGACGACCGAAGCTGCTGGAAGAGGGGCGGAATGGCTTTACTGGTGTAGTCAGTCACCTGGCGGCCGATGACGGCGCGATAGCCCGACGTCTCCGTGAGAAAGCTCATTTCCTGAACAGTGTCCGGGATTGTCGCGTTCCCCCACTCCAAGACCTCGAAGAGCGGCTTTCGGGCATCGCCCATCACCCCGTCATTGCTTCTTCCACTGAGCAAGCCGGCGTCGTTGCAGAGCACAAAGGCGGCAGCTCCGTCGGAGAAGAGCGCGCCGGCGATGCTGAGACGGGCCAAATCAGTACAGGCCTCCGCCTTGGCTAGCTCGCGCCGCACTGTGGGCGTGCAGAGCTCGCACGCGTAGGCGAGTATGCGAGCAGCCCTCCCGCGGGCAGTGGCGCTCACGGCTAGATGGGCCGCGGCGCGCATGATGGCCACGCCACCGGCGCACCCGACGCCGTGGAGAAGAAGCCGCTCCGCATTGTGGTCCAGGCCTAGCTTTTGGTTTACCAGCACGTCGTAGCCCGGGTTGCCCTGGTTTGTGCACGTCACGGCGACGGTGTGGGTGATGTCGGCAAGTTCACCGCCCCACTCGGCGAGGGCCTTCTGGCAGGCTTGGATGGCGAGATTCACCCCGTGCTCGCGGAAGTAGCTGTCGAGGTCCTGGATGTTGGGCGGCTCAGCCGCGCAGCCGAAGCCGGTCTCGTAGTGGTGGATAGCAGGGCGCGCATCGATGCCGGTTCGGCGATTGATCTTGAGGAGCTTGTCTAGACTGTAGGGCGATGTGGTGGGTGTTTAGCATGATGCTTGGCATGGGCAACGTAAGGAACTGGATAGTCAATGACTTACATACCCGGGTGTGTCGGCATCATAAAATATTCGGGCAAATTCTTCGACTCTTTCGGGACTCAGGGAGTGTGGGGGATATTGCGATCCAACGCCTGTGATCCAAAGTCTGGGAGAATCTATCTTTACGGCCATTGTGTCTTTTACCTTTGGGACTGGAGAGCCTGCTGTTTTGGCGACGCAATACGGTATCCGTCTTGTACTCCCGAGTGTGATAAAGTAACACGTCTATATGTGTCTATCGTGCAACCTGCTGTACGATGGAAGATTTACCATCTTGAATCCACTCTCCTATCCTGGTGGAAACTCATTATGCAAATTATTATATATCACATGCCTAGCTTGTGTATATATGCTTGACAAGTAAGATGCAACCCCCCTCTGGCTGACCCCCCCCTCACTGACCCCCCTAAAATAAATATAAAAATCAACAACAACATTAATAGATAGGTTAATTGAGCAACACATACTGCATTTTAAGGTCTGTTTCGGCTCGTGCGCACTACAATAGAGTCACCTTCACCACCAGCTCGATTTATATTAATTTCCACCACCTCACCGGCGCCCCTTTTCGGCCTTTTCTTTAGCCTTCCTTCTCTGACGTCCTTTTGAACCTCCCTGATGTTTGCCATATAAACAAAGCCCTCATTGAGGTCCTTATCAACCTTCCTTTTCTTTTAAGCCCTTGTTTTTTTTAGATCTGCCTCTAGACCGGCCTTTTCCTGCTTTAACCGGCCGATCCGAGCCGTTAAATCATCAACACTCTTGCCGAGCTTCTTTCACAGTAACCTTTTAGTTGGATCACCGGTGGTAACCTCTACACTAAGCATCGCAGCCCCTAAATTTTTAACCTGCCGGCTGTTTTTCGGCGTCTCGATCCTTCCAGCCTTCGGTTTGGCCGGCTGGCGCGCATCCTCGGCGGCAATAGCCTTATCGATAGCTCGCACTATATTAAAGCGCCGGAGCCTGTTATTTATCGGCTTTTAATATTAAAAGGGTAAATGCTAGTTATTGCCCATTCACTAGCGATGACTTTAAAAATAAAGGCTACTTTATATACTTTAGCCTAAGCTCGAAGGAAATCCCCCTTCCTAACGTAGCTATCATTAGTAATAGCGTATACTAAATCGAGCTCCCTCCGGAACCTTTTTTTTAAAACCCTAAAACAGTTAATATTTAAGGGCTAAAGTATATAAGAGCTATATAATAATAAATAAAAGAGCTATACTTTAACCTTTAACGCCGTTAATATAAAGTTATCGTTAATATAACTTTTATATCTATTAAAAATTAAAAGCCTCTATTAGTTAAAATCATTAAGCTTCGTTAAAGGGATAAAAATTTTTTTTAACTATTTTAAAGCTATAAGATTAAAAATCTATCCTTTTAATAACGCTTTAAAAACCTAGTCCTTATACTCGTAGTTAACCTCGTTCTCCTTTTAAAGGAATTATTATTATTAAACCGATTAGCTTTTAAATATAATTAAAAGCGGTAAAACATTACTAATAGTATTAATACACTTTAAAATAGTTACCTACTCGCGATTAACCGAGTCGTTTCGTATTAAACTTTAATAGGCGGCAAGTCCGATCACTATAGTACCTTCTCTTATCGTTATCGTAGTTTTTACTTTATCGGCGTTAAATTTAAATCGAGGGGGTATACTATTAATAATAATAGTATTAAGCCGATCAAAAAACTTTCGCATAGCCTTATTTAATATATATACGAAACGCCGGAAATTTATCGCTTTAGCACGCACGGTTTTAAAAGCCGAATAACGTTTTAAAAAACGGTGCACTTATTGTTTACCGATAAAGTAATCGACCTTTTTTATAAAAAGGATACGCTAAACGTATATACGAAACAGCCGGTACGTTAATGCGTAACTTAGACTAGCTTAGAAAAAGGCTTATTTAATTAAAAAGGTCTCTTCGGCAGGGGTAAACAACTATAGAGCCTTATACTTCTTTTTTTTATTAAGGTTCTCCTTAATTCGGTTACGAAGGGTGCCCCTGTTAACGTTATAATCTTTAGCCGCACGGTTAATGTTTCCGCCGGCCAGCACGGCCTAGACCGCTTACGCAATACGTGCTTCTTTAATTATATTAATGGTGGTAAAAAGAGGAAAAAAAGAGGAAGAGATTAATCTACTTCAATTGGGAGACGAGTGAGATTTGACCCCTTTATATACTGTTGTTGTTGCTCAGGGGCTCTAGAATCATCTGAAATCAGGAGGGGTCAGTGAGGGGGGGGTCAGCCAGAGGGGGTTGCATCTTAGGATCTAGGCCTCGCGCTGCTGCATTGTGGCGGCTTACTTTATCGATTGATTACCACTACGGCTCATAGCGCCTAGGAACTAACTGCAAGTCAGGAGAGTGCTCCCTGCCATGATTGGCCAAGAGGATCCCGATCCCATCCCAGAGAGATCGTGAACTAGTTTCTGACCACTGCGAGGACAGACACGGGGCTGGAGTTTACAGTTTTACCCCCTTCTAGGCCCCGCCCGCTTGTCGCCATTGGCCAGCACGACAGACCCCTGCCGCTGTCAGCTCATCTCGGCAACCTGGGTTTTCGACATGCTCCCCGCTTACCAGAGCGCGGCCGAACCCGATCTGCTCTCTCGTAAGCAAATTCAACCCAACCAACACAGACATGCTCAGCTGCTTGCTGTTCGACTGGAACAAGGACATCCCGCCGACGCTCGCCTTGCCTGGTTAGGAATGAGCGTAACCCGCCCCACTACTTCTGCCCCTGGACACGGCCTGTATCGGGTTCTCACAGATCACGCCCCAGCAGCAACAGCAGCAGCCGCAGCAGCCGCCAAGTCGCCGCCGGCTCGCGATTGGGCAACAAGATTCTTCATCCTGTTACCAGGCCGTTTCTACCAACCCATACGATGTCAGCTTCTGGAATCCACGATTGGAGATATCCAGAGCCGGTATGAAGCATTGTCGTACACGTGGGGCGATGCCAACGACAAGGTTCACATCAAGGTCAACGACCGGCCCTTTCCGGTCACCAAGAACCTCGAGGTAGCCCTACGCCACCTGCGCTTAGAGACGGAGAACAGGGGTCTCTGGGCCGATGCTCTGTGCATCAACCAGTCAGATGTGGCGGAAGTCAGCACCCACGTCCAGAGGATGTGGGCAATCTACGAGAACGCATCTAGAGTTCTGGTTTTCTTAGGGCAGCAAGTCGAGGTAAGCGATGGAGCATTCGGCCTTGTTTTCGAACTGTCGGGGATGCGTATCGGTGTTGATCACCATCTAGTAGATGCAATGCTCAATGATCCGCAAGAGGCCGAGTCTTGGCAGGCCCTGCTTCGACTCATGCAGCGTCCCTGGTGGATGCGCGCCTGGGTAGTGCAGGAGTATGCCGTGGCCCGAAAGGTCACCTTCGTCTGCGGTCCGTCCGAACTTCCCAACGAGGACTTTGGCAAGGCCTTGGAGGTCTTGACCGACTACAAGTTCAACGGCTCGCTCCGGCCCGAGCACCACCGTCTCGTTCGGCATATCGCCACAACACCCATCCACCACCTGTGGTCGACGAGGCAGACGTAGCAGTCATCGTCAGAGTCCGGCAGGAGCCGGCCCGACGCGGCGGCGGTCGTGTATCGATTTTGTGGCCACAAGGCGCTCGATCCGCGGGACAAGATCTACAGCCTGTACAGGCTCATGGCGGAGAGCCCACGCCTGGCGCCAGACTACAGCCGGTCCGTCGTGGAGTTGTACCAAGACGTTGCCCAAGTCATGATGGAGACATCGGGGAAACTGGAGGTCTTGTCCCATCATAACAGGCCGGCCCGAGGAATCGAGGGCCTCCCTACCTGGTGTCCAGACTGGACAGTTGTGCGTGGAAAACGTATCCTGCTTTGACCAAATCAATACCAAGCTGCTGGTCATCTACACGACCCAGCGTTCATTCGAATTAGGGACGACACCCTCACTCTCCGGGGAAGGATCCTGGATCGGGTCAAGTGGCTGAAAGCATCCGAGTCGGCCGACTTTGACAGCCAGGAAAGGATATATCGGGACGTCCTGGCCATCGAGCCCGTGGCACGGCAGATGTACAACCAAGGCGATGGTGCGGACTCTTTTGACGACGCTTTTCGAAGGACCCTTGTTGCTGCGCGGATCCACATGAAGGGATCGAACCAAGATGCCACAGTGCTCGGGCCAAATGCAGCAGGCTCGCTATGGGTTGCTTGGTCTAGTCAGGTGGAGGGAAAACCATGCGACATGGAATTGGCCAAACGGTACAATAGCGCGCTGTACAGCGCCATGAGCGGGCGGGCCTTTGCCATCACGGAGGGCGGTGCTATCGGGCTGGTGGATGGCACCGTCCGCACCGGCGATATGATCGGGGTGTTTTCCGGGGGTCGCGTGCCGCTCGCAGCGCGACAAAAGCAGGGAACTTCGCCAACAGCGGCCGCTACGCCCAGTCGGTATGAACTTGTGGGTGAGTGGTATTAAGCTCTTATCAGGTTTCCTCGAATGACTTGCGTCTGACATCCCATTCAAGTTACCTACATGGATTCATGTCGGGAGAAGCTTTTGACGTTGGACCAACGACGTTGTCGGAGATTTGTCTGATTTAGCACAACGCCTCGGCATGGACCGGGGTTCCGAGTTTACCCCTGACCATCGGCTTCGGAACGCTCCCCGCTATCAATTAAGCAGTGCGGCACAGGCAGATGCCGGTAACCATGTTACTCCGGACGCGTCACAGAATTGAGCCAGTAGATAAGCGCTGACATCTCTTGAGTGTTTTCAATTGGAAAACCCGTTTCTACTTTCGCGGGCAAAGTACCAGACGGGTTGCTTTCAATCATACGCAATCATACGTGCATCCGAAGTGATGATGAGACAACCACATTCGGGCCTAGGCCTCTCCGTGCTGGCAGGCCTTCTCGCACTTTCCACGACGGCTGTCGCCGCGTCAATCCCAGCCATCTCCGACTTTGACTGGACCACCGTGACGCCCTCTACCTCTCTCAACCACACCAGCTGCTACGACCAGACCTACAATTGCGCCAAGCTCGTAGTCCCCCTCGACTGGCTATCGTCGGAATCCCTTCCTGATAACTACCAAGATGGCAACACCTCGGTCGTGACCCTCGCCATCATCGCCCGCCCCGCGACGGTCCCCGACTCCGACCCCCGCTACGGCGGCACCATCATCGTCAACCCGGGCGGCCCCTCGGGCTCCGGCGTCGGCTTCATGCTGCGCGCGAGCGAGCTGGTGCAGCGCACCGCCGACATCAACGGCGACGGCGACGAGGAGCTCGGCGCCGGTGGTGGTCGCCACTACGAGATCCTCAGCTTCGACCCGCGCGGCGTCGGGCTGACGGAGCCGCGTGCCGACTGCTTCGGCGGCGACGAGTTCGCGCGCGGCACGGCGTGGTGGACGGACCGCGGGCTGGGCGCCGTGGGCGAGGCGGGAGAGGAGGGGGGGACGGGGAGATCTTGATACGGTGAGGCGGGCCATGGCGAGGGCGGAGGGGTTTGGGAGGTTGTGTGAGGCGAGGAATGACGCGGCGGGGGAGGAGGGGGGGATTTGGGGGTTCATGTCTTCCAGTAGTGTGGCGAGGGACATGGTGGCGATCGTGGACAAGTTGGACGAGCTGCGCAAGAAGAACTTGGCCGCGTCTACAGCCGACACTGTCAGAAATGGAGTCGAGGATGAGGGGCAGCGGAGGATCGAGTTGCGGTCTGCGGAAGACGACACGGACGCCGATCCTACGCCTCGGATACAGTATTGGGGATTTTCCTACGGATCAGCACTAGGCAACTACTTTGCGTCCATGTTCCCCGGTCGCATCGGGCGCGTGATCCTCGAAGCGGTGGAGGATGTGAACGACTACCACTCGGCCGTAAGTCAGACCCAAAAGACCGGCGATCTTCTCGATGCTTGAGTTCATCTCCCCCTTGAATAATATAACCAGTAAGCTAACAAACGCACCGACACAGTCGTGGCACGTCGCCCTGCAGGACACCCAACACGTCCTGGACCACTTTTGGGACACCTGCTTCCGCGCCCGCGAGGTCTGCGCCCTCTACCGCCCCAGTGACCCCGACGCCGCCGTCATCCGCAACCGCGTGCGCAGGTTCATCAACGCGCTCGAGGCCGAACCCGCCCCGTACGTCTCGCCCGAGACCAGCACCTTCGTCGCGGTCACCAAACACGACGTGCTCGACGCCATCTTGCGCCCGCTCTACCAACCGCAGCACGATTTCCCGGCCCTGGCGCGGCTGCTGGCCGAGGCCATTCAGGGCAACATGACGCTCCTGTACTCGAGCCTGAACCAGGCTCCCACGCACAAGGACAGCTGCAGCAACAACAGCGCCGACCCGCCGGCTTACACTTGGGGCCCCGACGCCATGACGGCCATCGCCTGCGGCGACGGCGAGCCGCAGGACAATCTCACCGCCGTCGAGTTCGCCGACTACGTGTCCGACCTCCAGCGCCACCAAAACGCCGACTTCGCCTTCCTCGAAGCCCAAGTCCGCCTGGGCTGTTCCGGCTGGCGCATCCGGCCCAAATACCGCTTTGACGGGCCCTGGACCACGCCCCGCGCCGACGCGCGGCTGGTCCCCGGGAAGCCCGCCGCGCCCATCCTGTTCGTGTCCAGCCGGTACGACCCCGTGACGCCGCTGGCGAACGCGGTCGCCATGTCGCGGGACCACCCGGGGTCGCGCGTGCTGGTGCAGGAGAACGCGGGGCACGGCAGCCTGTTCTCGCCGGGGAGGTGTCGGGAAAACCACATTAAGAGGTACTTCGCGACGGGGGAGATGCCGCCTGAGGGGGCGGCGTGTGAGCCGGATTGCCAGCCGTTTCAGGAGTGTCCGCGGATGGGTGGAGTTGGAGCACTTGCGGTGGGAGACGAGGCAGGAGACATAGGGGGCTGGCGGGGACCGAGAGCCATTATCTGGTAGGCTTTGTAGATCTGGAGGTTAATTTCATCATCAAAGGGATCTCTTTTCGAAGATGTGTATCATCTAGATTGATTCTGGGCAAGTTCGAATCGTAATCACTGTCTTTCTCAAACCGGAGCTGCTTCGCCTGTTGGACAGGATAGATTGTTTTGGTTCGGCCTGACGGCACGTTTCTTGCGTGCCTTTGGTATCGGGGACATCCGAACTCACAGGGTATTTGTTGGTGTTTGCTAACTGATAGGAATGCAAACCCCCAAACTGGAATGAAGCTGTGCTTGCCTGGGCAATCATTCCGCTCCCGTCACCCTCTTGCTTACCCTATGCAACATAAATGCGCCAGTATTTCTTGCCGTCGGGATGTGTCTACACTTGCATTATGTTCATACCTTGAAATAACATGATCATGATGGCTTGGTTTATTCTCCAACAGTACTACTACCCGGCACCCGAGTACACGACTGACAGTTTGTCAGGGCCCGGCCCATTGCGTTTGGGTCACATCATCCCTGAGTGGAATCTCCTCGATAATGTGATTAATGCCGATGGCCCACAGGATCTTCCCGCGGGGACGCCAATTCACACGTCGACAGTGTGCGGGTCTGTGAGCAAGAAGGATGGGAAGTGAAGCAGGAGCAGACAGCCGATGGGCGCATCCATGTACGAGCCGCCGCCGCCGCGGCCATGAACGTGGATCCCCAGAAGATCCGATTACCGTCCAACTCGCTGTCCATGCGTGTCAAAGCACTAGAGACACAGGCCATCCAGCCGACTCTAGCCTACGTGAAAAAGTCTGTCGCCGCAAAGGAAGTCGACTCCTTCCTCCCTAGGACGTCCAGATTTCTCTCGCCCCCCGCAGACTGTGTACATGATAACAGGCCTGATGATTGCACGGGGAGCGACCAATCCCATTCCTTCTTGCTTTTTGGCTCATTTCGGCAGGCCAGCAGAAGCAAACAGAGATGGCATCATCGTATATGCGACAGACTTTGTATGGGCAGTCAGACTGGCCAAGCTTTCCCGATGGCCGTTTGGGAGTTGGTCGCAAAAGGAATATTCCAAGAAGGCCAACATCAGGGGTGGAAACATTGGGATTTGCACAGATATCTTACACGATAGCGGGAACGGCCGTCTGGCTCATGTAGATGGAGTGGACTTGGTGGTTCTTGCTTAATTAATATCTGCCATGGTGCAAAGCAACAGTAGCTGCCGGAGCACATATATAAGATGATATTAACGGATATGAAACGCTGTCGGTCCCAAGAGGCAGCACATTAGAATGTGATGATGCTCTCAAGGTAGCAAAGGGGGTAAGAAAGGGGGACCCGCATCTCAATAATAGGCAACATTGACAGCCAAACCAGTTTCCATGCAAGTGTTGAACAATTGGAATGTTTAGTATCTCTCCGTAGAACACTAGATCCAATCGCCAAAGACTGGGTGTCCTCAGTATCATAGTACGTACGGCCTTTGCAAGTAGGCAACCTCATGCCAGGTTGGCCACGTGCCCACATTGTGCTTATTGATGGATAGAACTCGATAGGGACTTCGGTCTATAAATAGCAACGGGTGGGGGCGACTACAGCCAAGAATACGACCCTATGCCCCCCTTCCACCCAGGAAGCCCCATATCCGCCATCACCACTGCCGACACCGCAGCCTGATGACCCCGCCCAGAAAGCGGGCAGGCTGCAGCCCAACGCCCCAGAACTCCTTATCTGCTTTCCCAGCGCCTGTCCAATCGAGGAATCTATCGTGGCCGCCAGGGACCTGCGCCAAGCTGTATCGACCATGGACAAATGCTGGTTCGTCCTCCGCCAGCGGCACTATCCTGCCCCCGTCTACACCGCCCCCGGCATGGCCTTCGGCGCCGCCGAGGGCCCCCTCCGCCTCGGCCACTTCATCGCGGGGCCCAAGGCGCTGGACCAGGTCATCAACCCGGACGACGTCGCGCCCTTCCCGCGCAACATGCGAATCTGGGCGACCGAGACGGCGCAGTTCCGGCTCTCGCGCAAAGACGGCAGGACCCACGACAACGGGTTCGGCGCCGACGTACCCATCGCGGCGGCGGCGGGTGTCACGGTGGGCGCGGAGGCGGGGGTGGTGTTTCGCAAGGTGATGGGCGAGGACTGGGAGATTGAGAGGCTGGATACGCAGATTGTGCAGCCGACGGCGGAGTATCTGGAGCAGTGTGTGCAGTCGGGGCCGTTGGCGGCCTGGGTCGAGCGGCATAAGTTGCTCGGTTCATGGAAGGTTTACAGTGAGTCTCCTCATCTCTTTCTTGTCCAGTCTTAGGATCCTGGAATTAGCATGCGCGCATGAACATAGCTGACTACATTTCGGCGGTAGTGATCAGTGGCATCATCGTCGCCCGCGGTGCCAAGTTTGGACGCAACGACGGCGATGAGGCAGGAGTCAATATAGGGGGTGATGTGTAAGTGTCCAGTGCACCATCGGGCCCATTGAGCTACATGCGCTTAAGCTGACTGTCCATCAGGGATCTATTCGGAGCAGCCGGCGCCAAGACCAACATTGAGAACAAGAGAGACAAGGAAGTCAACACCTCTGGACAGAGTATGAACGACTTCGTCTGGGCGGTCCGTCTTACCGAAGTGTCCAAGTCTCTGTTCCGGTCCGAGATATCGCAGAAGATCGCAAAAAAGGGCACAGTGTTTGCATCGGGTCCCAAGAAGGTCGAAATGGCCGACCTCTTGGCTGAGGCGGGCCTGGAAGCGGAGAATGTGCATGATTTGGAAGTGCTGCAAGGAGAGGATCCCGAACATCTGATTGCCATTGAGGATTAGTACTCCGTCATGATGGACATGCTGTTTGCGTCTCTCCTGTGCCATTTTCCTTTATGTCATTGCCACGCATCCCCTAAAAACATACTGATTAAGTTACAAATGTAATCTCGCGCCATCTCGCGCTCTTTTGGGATGAGGATAACCATGTTCGCCAAAGGGGGTTTGATTCCGCAATCCCTTGGGTAGAAGTCTCCGAGGTTTCAAGCAGTGAAACTCCGAGTCTTTCATGGCCATAGACATCAGGGCCTTGGTCATGCCGTACTTCACCTTGAGCATGGAGGCGTTGCTTATGCGGCCCTTGCAGTCGCTGTGTCTGGAAAACTCCAGCAACCGGCCCACCAAACCTGCAGCAATGGCGGTCGAAAAGGAGGTTCCAGATCGCACCTCGCCGCTCATAGTCTTGATGTCTTCGCCCAAGATGGCGAAGTTGTACATACCGAGGCCCCTAGAGGGATTGTGCCGCTGAGACTTGGTGACGGCGCCATTCGTTGAGAAGATGCATATGACGTCGTTGTCGTACCGAGCGGGGTAAGCAATTTCGCCGGCGTTGCTCTCGTTCGTGGGAGCTGCCAGGATAAGCATCTTCCCCGAGGCTTCGTGGACCTTGTCAAACAGCTCTTGGCTGGTGTCGGCAAATCCGCAGGCCATGCAAACGACGTCCATTCGTTCTTTGATGCACCAGTCAAGAGCCTGGACATGTCGACTCCCCAAGTTAGTGAGCGGAACCTGATATTCCCGCTTCTTCAAGATATCCAATCAGGGGCAGAAAGAACTGACCTGAACTGCTAATTCTTGAGAATTCTCATTCGCAACATCCGTCTCGAAGATGCGAACAGCGTAAACCGAGGCCGACTCGCACATGTCGAAAATGAGGCTGATAGAAGTTGTCCCATGGCCTGTATTGTCACACTTGACCTTATCGTTCCCGCTGACGAAGTCCCGGTACCCATCTATGTATTCGGAAGCGGCATCGTTGAGATCAACTCCCGTGTCCAGTACTGCGATTTTGACTTGGTCATACGTATCTCCCTCTCTGGCCTTGAGGATGTAGTTCAGACTGGCCATTCGATCAAACCAGTCTTTGGTGGATGTAGAGTTCGTACTTGATGTTCTCAGCAATTACCATGTACAGAATCTTTGGGGCTGTTTTCGTTGTAGGTGGAACTGGAGGGAACTCACATTTCTCCCATAGTGTGGCCAGGTCGGTGAGTGGTGATGTTTGGTTTGGGGACTGTCGGTAAGGATCTTGGCAGAGGCGACGGTGCAGCTGTAAGAGATTGTGTTGAAGGCAGAGGATCCGACAGAGTCAGGGGCTTCACATTGTAGGGTTTCCTTTTAGACAGGTACACGTCGAGCCGGTTGATCAAAGGGTACAAAGCGTGACGGACGCCTTCTTCGTCTCGTACTTGGGGAGGGTTGAAAGAGTCGCTGGGATGAATGCAGGTCTTGATGAGGAGTTCGAGCGGATCTGAGATATCATGGAAGAAGTGTTTCTTCGCAATGATGTCTTTGCAGATCTTGAAGTCCGTGTTTTGGTTCTTCTTTCCCTGCGGGCAGTATCTCGACCATTCAGCCTCACTGTAGAGTGTTTCGATGGGTCGCCCAAGCTGGATCTCCACGAGCATGACACCCAACGCAAGAATCTTTGGTATCAGGTGCACTGGCTTGCTGAACGGGGGCAAGCGACGTTTCTGCTGACCACCGGCCTTTTCTTGACCATCTCCGGCGCCATGCATATGGCGGGCGATAGAGACCGAGAGCAGGGGTTCGCTGACAAAGATGCCAGCAACTTCATGCCCCTCGGTATCCCGCCGCTCCAGGAGGAAGTGCACACTTTCCTTGTTCCATGGCTGCTGCATCCACGGCGAGCTGTAATACTGCCATACTGACTTTGCTAGAAGCCACGACAACACTTCCTTTCTTTTCTCCGTCAGGTCCCTCTTGGATTGAAACAGCCCTTCTAGGAGTTGGCCAAGGGAGATACTGGGTTCATCGAATGCCCAGTGGCTGGAAGGCTCTTTCTGTTCCTCGAAAAACAGCCTTGGTCCTTTGACTACAAACTTCAACATCATAAGGCCCGCTACATCTTGAGCCGATATGTAGGAACAGAATGGTGTTTCAGAGTCCGGTCCGATCTCCTCGTAGTCGATGCCAGAACCGGTCTCAAAGTTGCTGTAATGCATGTCAGTATGTCAATGGAGCTTAGTTAAAACGAGGGAGACTAACACAGTGCGAGTGATAGAAAAATGCGTATCCTGCCACCACGGCTGCGACTGAAGATCGGTGCGATGGGGATGGGCCATGAAGAGCATCCCGAAGGTGACCTTCGCTTCATCGTCCTCCAGTGTACTCCGGAGTCTAATGCGGGCCGACATCTCATCCGAGTCGGTACAAAGGCAACGTGTAAAGAGGGCATTGTGGAGCAACCGGATTTCTCTCTCGCACTCAGGGGGCTCTTTGCTGACAGATCGGAGATCGGTGTCGGAGGGCGAGGTATCAACATATTCCTCCTCCGTCGTCTCGGGTAGGAAAGCTTCGAGTAAAGAAAGAGTCATCCGGCGTTGCCTCTGGGCCTTTCGGCTACTAGCTACGTGACTTATGGCCAAGATCACGGACTTCGAGTCGGCCAAAAGTAGGGCGACGGCTGGGTACCGGTTCTCGAGTTTCATCACACCGTGTGGCGCTACTTCATTCGAGGCTTCTTGCAGCTGTAAAATATCTCAGGTGTGTCCTTGATTCTATAATCAATGGAGTAATAGACTCACCCTGCAGAGGTTGTCGAGCTGCCTGAGCAGTGCATCCGCCTCTGTCTCAGAATATTCATCCTCGGAAAGACTTTGGAGCCACTTGAGAAGATCAATGAGAATGACCTTCAGACTGACGCAGAACTGTACGCAGGGAGGCCGGGTGCGCAAGTGATCAACGACATTTTGAAGCCTGTCTGTTGCCTGGATGGCTACTTCTAAAGCGGACATATTGGGGACGTATCCAGTGGTCTCGAGCAGTAGCAGTCCAGATTTCTGCACAAGACGAAAGGCACCACGACGCGACCGGGTCTCTGAAATGGACTTCACTCGTATGATCATCTGCGAAGTGCCGTCCATATGTGACGGTTGGGGGCCAACGGCATGTGCGGGGTAGGAAATGGTTACAGGGGTGTTTGACACTCTTCCCCCATCCACCCTCGTCGGCAGTCTGTGTTCCATGCATGAAATACGTGTTTGGCTCAATCTGCACGCGCTGCGCCGAGCAGAGGAGTTCGGTCTCTACGCTGTCTCTTATCACTTGAACGACGCCCAGCTCGAGAGTACTTAGGCACTGGAATGTACCATGGAGCCGGCCATGAGGCCCCCTTTCGGCCGGCGACGAAGTCGGCGACACTGTGCTGCAGGTGTTGACGCCCGAGCCAGAAGAGCACAGCACAGACCCAACAGTCATTCGAGCCCGCACAGAGACATGCCAGGCTTTGTTCGAAACATGTCAACAGCATTTTCAGTCATCTGAAGATGACTGGATTGACAAGATGTCGGCTGCTTTCAACTGGTGGTCTCTAGGAATTGGCGCGGCCAAGTCCGGGCATTCCTCTTTGGATCGTCGTGTTCAAACTCGGGGTGACGTGAAAGAAGTCATAGTCAGCCTGTTGGACAGTTTGAAGCACTCACTCGAGAACTGTATCGAGATAGGTATGTTCAGCTTTCGCCCGCAGGGACAGTGCAAAACGACATTCCGGACTTGGACGAGCAGAAGTACTATATCAAAACAACCGTGCAGTACTTATCCAAGATATCGGCGTCCATACGAAAATCCGGAACCAAGTTCCGACACCAGCGCGCCGACCGCTTGTTGGAGCAGAGAGCTCCGAAGCTGGAGGAGTTCTGAGGATATATGATGTGGATCATCCTTGTTGGGCCTACCAAGATGCACCTTCTACACTCGCTGCTTCAACGCCATACTCTCACAGGGGATATCATCTGGAAGAAGGCCTGGATAACCCTCAAGGCCTACTTCACCGATGAGCAGAGACTGAGCCCCGTCCAGAAGCGACTCCTTCATGCGAACTTGGTCCGAAGAAATCGGTTCGACGTTTACTTCCGCACTTTCTGTCAGAAGATAGAGGGAGGCAAAGGAAAAGGGGTTGCGGAAGCAACGAGCGAGGCAACCAAGCATGCTGCTGCCCCACCCAAACCGGCCTCGACCACGAAGCCAGATCCTGCCGCAGACCGGTTTCGTCACCATGATTCCACACCATATGTGCACTCTGCCCCGTCGCAGTCGGCAAACCCAGTCGAGCGAACAGTTCTGTCTTCACAGCCCGCTACCGGGATCGGCAGTTTCGTCATGCCCAAGCGCCCTCCGACACAGGGTACCAGATCGGTGAGCACCAAGTTCTCCCGGGGTGCAATGAAGCAGGACTATCCGAAATGCCCAAGTAGCGAAGGGAGTACAGTCTGGTGTCCTTTCTGCGCCCAGCCGTTGGATGCATCCTACTCGGACCGGAAGAAAGACAAGAGATGGCGGTATGTACCATCCCTTACAGTCGTGTCCATCATTTAACTAATCATTTAACTAATCGATTCTAGTGGCCATGTGGCTGAGGATCTGAGCCCGTATGTATGCATATACGAGGACTGTCAGACGCCTGATACCATGTACCTATCCACAGACCAGTGGAGAGCCCATCTCGAGAGTTCCCACAGTGCACCTCGCTGGATCTGCGATACCTGTTGGCTGGAGTCCGACGATCCCGCCGAGTTTGAATTCGATACCGAAGGAGACTGGGCCGACCACATTGTCACGGAGCATGACGGGGAGTTCGAAGAGGGTGATCTCGGAGATCTAATCGAGGCCAGCCGTCGGTCGATCTTGCCGCCAGTCTCTTGCCCTTTGTGCCATGGCGACTCGCCACCTCTGCATCCCGGGACGGACGGACACATTTCCGAGCATCTGCATTCTTTCGCCCTCCAAGCTTTACCATGGGAGACTACTGGGCTCGATGATGACACCCGCGCCTCTCTGGGCTCGGCAATCCGAAGCCACTCTTACCCAGTATCCGACGACGAATCGGATGCCTCGGGGAGGGAGAAGACACCGGGTCATGGGAATATAACAATATTCAGCAGTTGCAATTACGAAGAATATCTGTCATAGAGCATGCTAAGGAGCTGGCGACTGATGAGAGGCAAGCCGAAAAAGTACAAGATATCGCGACCGATCTCGTTCGTCAAATACAGGCCATATACGCAGACGAGGCCGAAGCCCTCCAAAGGTATAGCGAAAATACGGTTCGCGCGATTGTTGTTCATCTAGAAAACATCGACTGCATCTTGGAGAGGTTCCGAACGAGTATCGAGTTCATGGACTCGGACGATTTGGCAGATGTAGACTGTGCCTTATCTGAAGAGGCATCGGGTCTGAGGGCCCTCCTTGCGTTTGCGCCTGATAAGTCTTCACAACCGGAATCGCAACCGAAGGCCATGTCGTTGTCCATCACGGCGGGCGCCGACGCTCTTCCCCAAATAGATGTGTCTCTCAGCGACATCGCCCTCATCATTCGCAATGGACGCACGTTCGGCAACTGGCTGCGCGTCAAGTCCAACGACCAGGACCTCTTTGAGGCTATCCTGGAAGACCCCGAGGCGCTCCTCAAGCGCAAAGGCATCGTCGAGCCATCCAAGATGGAGAGCAGATTCTCCAGCACCGAGTTCATCTACCAGACCGGGAGAGTCAGCACTTCCTCCCAGCCGCCGCAACGAGCGGAGCAGGCTCCGAATTCGGAGTTGCCACGGAGCAAGAGCTCGGCGCAGTCGTCGGAAGCACCCGGCCTTAGGCCCTTTTCTTGGCTCATGACCATCATTGTTACTGCGCTGGACATCTGCATGGCCCATGACCGAATCATCGAGTTCATCGTCGAGCTCTTGGCGCTTGTGCTGGAGAATAAGGAGACAGAGGACTCGCTCCGCGTCAGCCTTGGTGTCAACATAGAGTCTTGGAGATCGGCTGGGCAGGTCCGCGGCATGGCGCCTCACATACTGCGGACGTACCGCTCGATGTGGAAGAAGTATGGCAAGGGCGATGCCATCCCGCAGCTGAACGAATCAGAAGACCACGAGGCCCAGTGTTTCCTGAAGTGTCTTTTGGAGAATGGGACCAACTCCTTTACTTGCTATTCTGTCAGCACGCTGGCGATCGCCAAGACCATCCAGGCCTGTGGTGTCTCCATCAGCGTGGACGGCGAGAGATCGTACGAAGCGCAGCTGCTGGTGGCTTATGCCAAGGACGGAAAGTTCCCACTTGGGCCGGCCGAGGATCGACGACAACCACACCAGGCCGAGATGATTTCATACCCTGCCGGTGACCCAAAAAGTATGATACAGGCCATTGAAACGAGCCGACGCACGAAAAACGAAATGGAGTGTTATTGGACGCGAGGCGCCGCGGCGGCTTCGAAGCTTACACTCGTCGCCAGCTCCACGCTCCCTTATATTCACTCGAACGAAGCAGTATGCTACGAATTAGCAGACGACTACGATCAGCACTCCGAACGCTTCTCTCCGGACGCTCTCATGTTGGCGAACAAAGCATTTCCCTGCCAAAATCAGGGGTTGCTTGACGCAGTAACGTGGCTCCTTGAGAGCGTCAGACAGCCGTCTGAGAAGGAGTGGCTCGAAACGCACGCTGGCCTCGAATATCTTCTCCGAGGGAATACAGAAGATCCCGGGTCTGCTAAGCTGCAGCCCTTGTGGCTACAGTATCAATCCCTAGTCTTTGGATTTTACTACGGTCTGTTGGCGCCCCTGGTTTGCTTCGACTTTCTCTCCACCAAGGACCCTTACCTCCGCGGAGTGTGGGGTCGTGGTGGTACAACATTCCTGGCAATGTGCACACAGTTTGGAAATGAACTGCGCAGGGAAGGCAAAGTGACCAGGACACACGTCGCCTATATGCTGGCTGCCATGTACGGCGGACGTCCCAAGGTCCACAACCTAGGCAGCTCGCGGCATAACCTCATTGGAGTCCTCGGCACCACCTCGGTTCTGGCCTTGCACCTTCTTCGAGCCTCGGACCAGCCACAACAACTAGCCAGATTTGCAGTGCTAAACCTGCCGGTTGTCCATCTCGTACCCGAGGAGGATGGCGATTTGTATGCGAGTTCGAGCTTCCGCATCGGGTTTCGGGCACCGTCCCCGGTGGCCCGAGAGATCCGACACCCGCGAAAGACAAACAAGGAGTGGTCCATACACTCCAGCATGGCTAGCATGTTCGCGGGTGGCGTGCCGGGTGTCGTGATGGGGGCGCGATGCGATGGCCGACTAGCCGGTTGGTTCAGCCCCGCCGCGGCGGATACCCTGTTCCTGAGCAGCGCCTATCTCCAGAAGGACGAAGACCGCGGTCAAGACCCGAGTGACGAATGCGTGAAGGGGTTCGAGGTCCTGGAGGCGGAGTTTCAGAACGGTGACGTGCCCAGTCCCGCGAGAGCTGTAAATGACGAGACGGCATTTGGGGTGGTGCATTCCGCGGGATCGCCGGTTTTCAGATACGCTGCTGCCGGCTTCTACGGCGGTGCCGGGGAAGAGGTGGTCATTGCTAACGGGAATATGATGGAGGCATTCGGAAGGATTGAGATGCAAGGCAGTGGAATTATCATATCCTAGAGCAGTCTTATCAAATTCTTATCTAGTAACGAGAGTGTTTTTCCCCATCTACTATCATAATCCGACAGATATGAACCACAGTATATCCCCTTTGAAAGCCCAGCCAAGTCCAGGTGACTGCTAGTCAAAAGATAACTAGGAAGTAAGAGCGATGGAAATATTTGCGTAGTGGCCGTCAGTCAGGCCGCTGTAATGAAGACACGCCGAGCCGCAAACCGTCGGGCTGATCGTCGTGTCGGTGCAGTCGCCCGAGAGGACGGCCGCGAGGTCCATGCACGCGGCCGGGACGTTATCGAACTGGCCCTCTGTAGAAAACAGAAAGAAAAGGGTCGTTTCATTAGCCAGAAATTCGCCGCCGATACGGGTGATCTACTTACCACTCTCGCCGGGGATACTGGTCTGCACAGTAAGCCCCCGGAGCTGGTCGTGGCACTGGTCGAAGTTGTACTGGGGCACGCCGCAGGGCCCGACGTCCTGCTGGCGTCGGAAGACGCCCATCAGGGAAGGGGCGCCGGAGGTGCCGATGATGGTGTCGTCGCGCTCATTGTGGTGGACACATCCCGGATCGTCCTTGTGGTAGCCGCACCAGGCGGCGAGGCCTCCTACACTCGTAGCGCCGTCGACGATCGCCACGGCCAGCTCGGGCACGAGTAGTGCAATAGGCATGTCGATGAGTGACAGATAGACGGGGAGAAAGATGTGTTTCAAAAGTTGCGGGCGACGGACGAGAGTGCGCAGCGCGTGTACGTAACTGGTATGCTGTTTGGGGGTTGGTGAGAGAGAGGGAGAGTTCGCATTCCATTCAAAGTGTATGCTTATCAATTTATAACAATCCAAACTCATGTCTTCTCGACCGATTGAAATCTTCCCGCTTGATTATCAATCCCAATTTCATTTCATTGCACTCAGGCTAATAAACTGATCCCACGGCATGCGAATGCCACAACAGACTGTATGACAGAGAGCAACACCGCCCATCGGGATGGCTACTTCGTGACACAGGGTAAACCGACCATCACCGTGACACGGGGCAGACCGGCCGTCACACCCGCTTCCGGTACGCCGGGGAGAAGAAGGGGGCGTATGCCAGCCGCAGGAGTGCGCGATCTCTGTTTGCTCTAGGGGAAGGAAGCGCACGTAACCTCATGTTGGGAAATTGCCATTATACGCTGGCAATGTAACGTTGAGCAAAGAGGTGATGGCTGGCTCTTTGTCTTTTATGAGGGAGTTACACGTTGGACGGCGTACATGATATCGAAATGGGAGCACAGCTCACAGGGGGAAATCATATTAGGAGGCGATTTGACATGGAGCATCGTAAGTCTCAAGACATCCAAGTCTCCCGTTTAAAAGAACACAGTTCAACCACAACCCTCCATCGCCGTCGTGATGAAGATATTCTAGCCACAGCTATGGAGCTTCTCCTAACGGCATCTTCCGTTCTATCGCTAGCCGCAGCGACGATCCTGTTCTCACAGGCCATCCAGCGACCTTCCCGTGACCGGTTACGACAGATATTCGGAGTCTTGCATGTCTTCGGTGTTCTTGTTTGCCTCCTGGCTGTAGGCCACCAGTCATCACTGCCATTCTATTCTCCATTCGCCGTTCCCTTCATCATCGGTTTCACCATTCACTCCACCGCCGTCCTGTTTGTACAGAAGTCGGTGCTCAGGCTACATGGCGCCAGCAGCTTCCAGCACGCCCGCGCTATATATAGAATATGCAGCAACGTCCGCAACCTGCCGCTTGACGGGTATCGAGTCGACGCATCCGGTAGTTTTCCAAGCAAACGCACGCGTGTTTGGTTTGCTGCCAGGAGGGCCTCTCGCATCTGCCTGCTCGGGTGTATCCAACGTGGAACTTCATGGACTATGGCCCTCATCTTCCAACGTTTGGAAATGCCTCTTGCGGATTTCGGACCGACTCATCAGGGGCTCGTGCCCTCGGTCTCATCCATGGCAGCTCGCGGGATCATGTCGTTCCACTGGATCTGGACGAGTTATTACAGTCTCACCACGGCCCATGATCTAGCCGCCATTCTCTTCGTCGCCATCCTGTCTTGGGATGCGGCCGAAGAGTGGCCGCCGCTGTTCGGAAGCCTTGCAGATACATACACTCTACGCCGCTTCTGGGGTGTCTTCTGGCATCGGCTGCACGTACATCCCTTTACACTCCACATGCCTTCACACCCCTTTCCACGAAATAGGCTGGTTCGTGGAGCTTTCGGATCGCTCTGGGTATTCGTCCTATCAGCTTTGAGTCATGCTGTTGCCAACTTCATATTGTACCGTCAGCACTTCTTAAGCTCCGAAATGCGTTTCTTCTTGTCGAACTGGGCTATCTGTTCGGCCGAAACCATAGCGAGTCGTACACTCATCGCAAGACAGACATCGGGCAGGGGAATTGTGATGAAAGTCCTGGGGTATCTGTGGGTCTTCACTGTATTTATGTGTATTGGCCCAGCTTGGCAGTATCCCAAGCTCCATCATTATGTAAGATGCAACCCCTACTGGCTGCCCCCCCCCTTCACTGACCCCCTTAAAATAGATGTAAAAATTAACAACAACAGTAATAGATAGGTCAATTGAGTAACACATACTGTATTTTAAGGTCTGTTTCGGCTCGTACGTACTATAATAGAGTTAGCCTTACCACTAGCTCGATTTACATTAATTTTCACCACTTTACCGGCGCCCTTTTTCGGCCTTTTCTTTAGCCTTCTTTTTTAACGTCCTCTTAAACCTCCTTAATGTTTACTATATAAATAAAGCCTTTATTAGGGTCCTTATTAACTTTCTTTTTTTTAAGCCTTTATTTTTTTTAGATCTGCCTTTAAACCGGCTTTTTCTTGCTTTAACCGGCCGATTCGAGCCGTTAAATTATTAATACTTTTGCTAAGCTTTTTTCACAGTAATTTTTTAATTAGATTACCGGTAGTAATTTTTATATTAAGTATCGCAGCCCTTAAATTTTTAACTTGCCGGCTGTTTTTAGGCGTTTCGATTTTTTTAGTTTTCGGTTCAGCCGGCTAGCGCGTATCCTCGGCGATAATAGCCTTATCGATAACTCGTACTATATTAAAACGCCGGAGCCTATTATTTATCGGCTTTTCGATATTAAGGGGGTAGATATTAATTGTTATTTATTTATTAGCGATAACCTTAAAAGTGAAAACTACTTTACGTACTTTAGCCTAGGCTTAAAAGAAGTCCCCTTTTTTAACGTAGCTATTATTAATAATAGCGTATACTAAGTCGAGCTCCTTTTAAAACCTCCTTTTTAAAACCTTAAAACAGTTAATATTTAGGGGTTAAAACATATAGGAGCTGTGTAGTAATAAATAGAGGAGTTACACCTTAGCCTTTAACGCCGCTAGTATAAAGTTATCGTCGATGTAATTTCTATGTCTATTAAAAATTAAAAGCCTTTATTAATTAAAGTTATTAAGCTTTATTAAGGGGATAAAAATCTTTCTTAGCTATTTTAAGGCTATAAGATTAAAAATTTATCCTTTTAGTAACGCCTTAAAAGCTTAATCCTTATATTCGCAGTTAACCTCGTCTTTTTTTTAAAGGAACCACTATTATTAGACCGATTAACTTTTAAATATAATTAAAGGCGGTAGAATATTATTAATAATATTAATATACTTTAAAATAGTTACCTACTCGCGATTAGCCGAGTTATTCCGTATTAAACTTTAATAAGCGGCAGGTCCGATTACTATAATACCCTCCCTTATTATTATCGCAGTTTCTATTTTATCGGCGTTAAATTTAAATTAAAGGGATATAACGTGGTTTACCATTAAGTAGCCCGTATTATTAAGTGGTCCACCCTTACTACTTTTTAACCTTAATTAAACTTTAACGCGTAATAATTTTATAATTATAATGCTTAATTTAAATTAAAAAAACCGAATCGGTTTAATTATTTAAGCGACACGAAAACATTTAAATCTATTAAGTAAAAGAGATACTATAAAAGTATATAATATTCCTAAAACTATTTTACGTTACTAAATTTACGACCGAACCCTACGACGCGATATTCGATACTTACGGTATAAATTAAATGCGAATAAAAAAAAGGTATTTCGTAAATATATAATTAATTTAAATACCCGCGGAATATCTCCTAAAATCGTTAATATAGAAAATATAATTAATCTTTTTACCGCGTCGCGCGACGACGAGCGCGTTAATAAATACTAAATTAAGTGTTTTATTAACCGGAACCCGGACTTTAAAACCCGAATAAACCGTCGGTACGATTATTAAAAGGCTTTCTGTAAAGATTTAAACGTTATTTCCGGTTAATTTAAACTAGTCGCGAATATTAAGGTTAAATACGGCATCGTTAACGAAAATATATAGAATTTCGACGAAACTAACTTTATAATAAATATAATCGAGTTAACCCTCATTATAACACGCGCCGATTAGCGTGAAAAAACGAAGTCGGTCCAGCTTAATAATCGGGAATAATCGACGGCGATTAAATACATTAATTCGTAAAGCTAATATATCCCGCCGTTTTTAATCATTTAAAGTTAATATCACTTAACGAACTAAGCCACCGAATACAACTTACCGGGCGATTAAATAATTAAACCGATTTTTAATAAATAAACCGATAATGAAATAAGTTTAAACTAAATTAAATACTTTAATAAATATATTAAATCGTAAACAAAAAGTCGCTACCGCCTTTTAATTCTCAACGGCTACGAAAACTATATTTCGGCCGAATTTAAAACATATTATTAAAATAACGATATTATTATAATTAGTATGCCTCCCTATTTATCGCACCTGCTCTAACTTTTCGATATAGTACTTTATTCGCCTTTAAAGCGTGCTTATTCGAAAAAATCGAGTTATTTATTAAGGCCTTAATAAACTATATTACGAAACTCGAGTTCTTTATTACGTTTAAAGCTATATATTTCGCTATTTTTACGAAAGCTAATATTAAATTTAAATTCAACGTATCCGCGCGGAGAAAAAGAAAAGGGAAAAGATCGATAACTCGGTCGAATTATCGAATAATCGAAAACAAACTTTATTATTTAAATTTACGAGGTCGAATTAACCTAGCCGAACCTTTATCGAGGGGACGCAGCCAAGGCGCTACGGTATGGATGATCCGATGGATAATCCGATGGTTATTAACACCGGTCGCGCCGGACTCGCGTAGAGCCAGCACCACCCGCGAAGCAACGTCACGGCGTATAATTAAGGACCTCAAACGCCTTAGACGCGTCCCAGCAGCGAAAATGGCTCGAGAAGAGGTATCGAAGAAGGATTAAAGCATTTGGAGAAACTGATCGCCAATTTAGTAGCCCCTAGCAGTAGGCGTAAAGAGATTTTTTAAGTAATTAGGGAATTTTATACCGAAGCGACCGAACTACGACCGTATTTCGACGACGACGATAACGCGTTAATAACCCGCGGGGAATTGCGAAAAATAGTCGGAGAAGCTATCGTTTAAGCTACGTAGAATCCCAAAGCTATATAAACTAAGTCCTGGGCTTAAGTTATATTTACGCCGCGTAATAGCGATTTTATTGCTTAGTAACCGAAAGTTATTGTTTTAGCCCGCCGAAACCGCGAAGTAGTAATTAAAAGCGTAAATTAATTTAACGATATTTAAAAAAAGAAGGCCAGTAAATATCGTACAGAGCGTTAATACGGTAATCGGGTATAGCGAGGCTATCGTAACGAAGAAACTATTTAGCGGCGATATCGTTTTTACCTTTAAAAACGAGGCGAAGAAACATATAAAGAATAATGGATAGGTTTTAAACGTTTTCGGGATTAACGCGTAGCTTACTTATAAAGAACTCGTAGTTATTGCGAAAAGGGTCCCAGCGAAAAAACTACGGGATACCTACGACGAAACCGCGTTATTACGTAATTTATTCGCAAATAAATATAACCTAAGAGAGATTTCGAAATATAAGCGTAGCCTACCGAAGAACCCCGAAGCATGTTACGCTTCCCTTATTTTATATACGAGCTCCGTTTAAACTGCGAAAGATTTATATAATAACGGCTTAATATAGGATTCCGAGATTTTCGACTGCGAACCGTATAACGCTAGCCTCCGCATTTAACAGTGTTACCGCTACTACGGTTACGGCTACGTAGCTAAGTATTATCGGAAACAGTAGTAATATAGCTATTACTTTATAACAGCATACCCTAAGGGAGACTAAAAGTGCCCCTAAAAAAAGACCACGAGGCAGGAAACGTTATATTAATTACGGCAAGGAATACACGGCGTGGAATCGCAACTGCCCCGTAGCGATCTAGCAAAAAAAACGCGTAAGAAAAGCTTATACCCACCGGCCTCGCCAGTTCGAAATCCGTAATACCGGCGATAATTCGGCAGGAATAGGGCGTTTATTACTACTGATAACGCTCTTTACTAGCGATAGAGAAGGGTATATAGTAGTTTTACGAAAGAGAGGCCGCCCGCGATTCGATTTGATAGCGAATAGTTAAGGTAAAGAGACACGCTCGCAAAGCCGGCGCGGCACCGTCGTTTTCTTATTAGCGTAAAATATTATTATAGTTTTATAATTATAAGTTTACGAATAGTATATTAAAACGTCGTAGTATTAAAGGTAACAACGGCACTTACCTTAATTAATTAAAAAGAGTACGATATATTAATATTATAAGAAATATAAACGAACCCCCGCACGTAAACCGCGTACTGCCTAGAGATAGTTAGGTATTAAGTAATTTACGGCGAAGGCCGAGCGGCTATTTATATATATAAACGTTTCGATATCGCTAAGCTAGAGATTAAAGCAGGCCCCGATTAGGCTACCGTTACGATACCGAGGGGAAAAAGTAGCCGTTTTACTATATAGTTTATATATTCGCTAATTTAAGAAACTTTTCGATAACGGAGCCCCCTAAGCGACCTCGATACGACCTCGTACCCCGGGCGACACTTGCTCGTCGAAGACTTTAATACACACCATCCGCTTTGGAACATGCATGGCAGGAAATCGTACGGAGCAGACAACCTTTTTACCTTTACGGACTAATAGAACTTAAAGCTAGCCACGCCATATAAAGAAATTACGAAACGACGCCACGAATAAAGAGATTCCACGCTAGACTTAACCTAGGTAATACGAGAAACGACAATTTTATATAAAGGAGACCCTAGCTTAAAAGGTTCTAACCACAGGGCACAGGTCGTCCGCGTCGAACTAAAAACCAACTCGCTACGAGGTAGTAAAACGAAAGCAAAGGGATAAAACTGGACGATATTAAATAAAGGGCTAGCACGGGCGGAAGCCGGAGTACGTTTAACCGATATCGCCGAGCTAATAAGCCCGGAAGAGCTGAATTAAGTTATCGATAACCTTATAGGCGACCTACGAAAAATTACCGATATAGCAGCCCTAAAAAAGACCCCCTATACTAGTAAAAGTACGCCCTGGTGATTACCGGAGGTTTAAAAAGCGCAGACTATAACGAAACAACGATACCGAGCCTATCTCGCGGTACCCTCGCAATATATTTAGAATTAATACACCGAGTCGAAAACGGACCTAGAGAGAATCGTTTAAATAGCGAAAACGAAAAACTGGCGTCACGTAGTCGCCGCTGCCTCCCACGATTCTAAAACACTTTAATCGCTCGAACGATGGGCCCGACTACGGAGCTGGACGCTATTATAAATAGCGGGAATCCCAGAATTACGACGTAGCGAAAAAACTGTTAACGAAGCGCGAAGCCACGACGAAAAAATTACGCTTTTTTCGGAAAGGTTCTTCTTTAACTTAAAAGCCGACCTTACGGATTTAAATACCGTACCGAACCACGCCCCTAGCCTTACCCTTATTAAGGTAGAGGTAACGGCTAAGGAGATAAGAGATATTATTAAATAAACGGGACCCTGGAAAGCTCCAGGGGAAGATTTTTTACTTCCTGGTTTCCTTAAAGCGTGTGGGGAACCCCTTTTCCGGACATTAACCGGCTTAGCGACAGCGAGTTTCCGGCTTACCTACTTCCCCAAACGTTTCCGTACGGCAAAGGTTATCGTAATCCTAAAACTAAATAAAACAGTAACCGAAAAATAGACACCTGGTGGATGGAGACCTATTTTATTACTTAGTACGGTCGGGAAAGTAATAGAAATAGCTATAAACCGGCGAATTACCGGAATAGCCGAAAAGTACTCGCTTTTATTTAAAGGCTAAATAGGGAACTAAACGCAGCGGTTTACCGAGCTGGCTATTCGATTAATTACCGACGTCGTTCGTATAACGTAGCAATAAAAGGGCGTCGCTTTTTTTTTTTAGCTCGATATTAAAGGCGTTTTCGATACAGTTAACCATAAAAGACTAATTATTATACTCCGCGAGAAAGGATTACCGGATTAGGTTTACCGATAGGTCGAGAGCTTTATTACGAACAAATCAGTCCACCTTTATTTCGACGGCAAATCGTTAAAGAAGATCCAGCTCCGCGCTAGTGTTTCGCAAAGCTCCCCGCTATTACTAATCCTCTTTATTCTCTATATTGCTATATTATACGAAGAGCTAAAAGCGCACAAGCAGCTTATTATCGTCGGATTCGCGGATAATACGAATCTTATTACCGTAAGGCTAGACCACGTTACGAATTACCGAAACCTAAAAAAAGCCTGGGAAACTTATAGCCGCTGGGCACGCACGAAAGGAATAAAGTTCGAACCTAAAAAGAGCGAGCTTATTTATTTTATTAAAACGCGAAAAGCCTATACGCTATAGGTACGCCTCGGAGACGCTACTATAGCGCCGGTAACCTCTACGAGATTCCTCGGCGTCTAGCTCTATCGGAAGCTATAATAGAAGGACCACATTTTAAAAATTAAAGCGAAAATAGCAACTTAAATATTAGCTCTCACCAGGCTCGCAGCGTCAGCTTGGGGATGTTCGGTACGAAGGGTAAAAGAGCTTTATACGAAAATAATACGTAGCGTACTCGTGTACAGAGCGTCGGCTTAACATAAAGTAGGCGATACCGAAAAAAGGCCAGCCTTTAGCCTTATAATAGTTTAAAACTCCTATCTCCGGACCGTAATAAAAGCATATAAGGCGACCCCTTAATACTACTTAGAAATTAAAGCGGCAGTTCCCCCCCCTTAACCTCTATCTAAATACGAGGGCAGCTAGCTTCGAGATACGCACGGAGACTACCGGGAAGCTACAATTTTTACGCGGCGCCTATATAAAAGCGGCAGAGATTATTAATAAAAAACGTAGCGCAAGGAGAAAAAAACAAAAGAGACCCTAAAGGGCCACTAGCGAAGCCCTTACGATTTTATAGCTAAGCGACGCTTAATTAACGTTAACTAGACAATAGCTAAATAGTTAAACGGTCGAATAAGCGCTTAAAAAAAATAGGAATAAAAATAGTTTTATACCGTTACTCTAACGCGAAGCCGCCGCGAACTAGCTGTAGAGTCGCCGCTAAACTAAGGAGCGTGCCGTCGTTACGACGATATGCTTAAGCACGAAACATCGGTCCTAATATAAGCACGCACTAGAAAAATAAAGCTCAAGTCGTTCCTGTTCACCTGTCGGGTTCTAAACGTCCCGACGCCGCTATATAACTACGGTAAAGGACGGGAGACAGCCGAACACCTGATCCTATACTACAAAGACTTCGAGGGAAAACAAAAGCAGCTAGCAAAACAGTTAACACCTAGTCCGCTACGAACTCGTCGCGATCTAACGGCGCTTACTGTAAAAAAGATACGGCGAAAATTATCGCAAAGTAGCTTCTACGAACCGGTCGACTACCGCTGTATAAGTTGGCAATGGAGATTAGGGGACCACCCGAACCTGGATAATCTCTCTTCAGGCCCTAAAGCAAGGGTCACTAGGCTGATAGGTGAAAACCAGCATAATAACGTCGAGCACGTAAAGTAGATTTTACGATATTGGCAGCGTGTATTTTTAGTCTAGCTTCGGCACGGTTTATTACACGAGGAACTAGGTAAATGTACCGAAGGCCTTCGGCATACGGCGTACTATTAATAATAATAATATTAAGGAAACTTTTCAACGCCGATTTTAAATACGGTAAACTAAATAGCGAAGGGTATAACTAAAATAGCCTATAAAATAACTTTTATATATAATCGGATACGTACTTTAAAAAAGGCTAATTTAACCCTTTCGAAGCGCCGAAGAGCTAAAAAATCGCGAGTTTAGCTTAAAAAAGCCTTTACGATTAAGGAATCTCGAAGGCTATAAAACGAAAAAGTAAAAAAGAAGCGGCTAGCAATTAATAAAAGCGAAAATAATGGTTTATCGAAAAGGCGCGCGACGAGCGGCAAACGCTGTGAGATTTGCGGCGAAATAGGCTATAATACGCGAATATATAAAAAGTATATAAAATCGAGTAGCGAATTAAATAGCGAGTGAATTTAATTAATTTAAAGCGTTGTAATTAAAATAACTTTTATAAAAGTGTCGAGAAGTAGTAAAGGTAGACTATTTAATAATACGAGCCACTTAATAGTAAACCACGTTACTATTAATAATAACAGTATTAAACCGATTAAAAAACCCTCGTATAGCCCCGTTTAATATATATACGAAACGCCGAAAATCTATCGCTTTAGTACGTACGGTCCTCAAAGCCGAATAACGTTTTAAAAAACGGTGCACCTATCGTTTACCGATAAGGTAATCGACCCCTTTTATAAAGAGAATATACTAAGCGTATATACGAAACAGCCGGTGCGTTAATACATAGTTTAAGCTAGCCTGGAAAAAGGCCTATTTAGCCAAAAAGGTCTCTTCGGCAGGGGGTAAAAAGCTAAAGGGCCTTATACTTCTCTTTTTTCGAAGGTTGACCCCTGAGTCGGTTGCGAAGGGTGCCCCTATTAACGTTATAGTCTTTAACCGCACGGTTAATGCTTCCGCCGGCCAGCACGGCCTGGACCGCCTGCGCAATGCGTGCTTCTTTAGTTATATTAGTGGTGGTAAAAAAGGAAAAAAAGAGGAAGAGATTGATCTACTTTAATTGGGAGACGAGTGAGATTTGACCCCTTTATATACTGTTGTTATTGCTCAGGGGCTCTAGAATCATCTGAAATCAGGAGGGGTCAATCAGAGGGGGGGGCAGCCAGTAGGGGTTGCATCTTAGAGCGTTATTAATAGGGGAAGATGTGTTCGGATCCCTACGCCATGAAGGCCTTAAAGTTGGGGATATATTAGGAACCAAATAAGTGACAAGCTTGAAAAAGCAATCGTCTACTAAGCTGCACTTTTTGGTTGAACCAAACGCAAGAGATATTTACCTAACCATGTAACAAGCCCATGCTATCCGTGACGGTCGCCCAACGCCTCCGTAGAACGCCATCATCGAGAGTCCAGCCGCCAACAGACTTTTCGGAGCCGCAAAAGCGCATGGTTGGATACTGGAAAACAGAAGAAACCGCATATACCACCTTGGCATGGCCGGGTGTTCATGATGCGACATGGCCTACCAATATCGCCGCCGCCCCCATCCACCATATCCACTACTCCATCGGATGCCGCCACCATAGTAGCCCGAGCCGCCTCGCGTGGGTCCATCGTAATACGTGCTCGTATCTATTCCGGTTAGCATATGCGCCGCTTTCAGGGATAATAAGTATGTGGGTGTAGCTGTTCCTCCTCAACTCACCTCGAACCCGGCTGATGCCCAGCTGATCAGCAACATTAACATAGCCCTCGCGCCCCACCACGCCCGTATTGAAGATCTTCTTGATCACGTCGTCGTCGCCCTGCCAGAGGCTCCGGCACATGGGACACGTGACCTGGTCCTTGGCCCCCGGGGTCTGGCGCTTGGTGGCGGCCCACATCTCGAAGCACTGGGTGTGGATGTTGTTGCCGCAGGTGGCCTTGCAGTAGACGGTCTCGTCGGACGCCTCGAACTCGCTGAAGCAGATGGGGCAGTCGCCCTCGATGGCCTTGCGGTTCTTGTCCTTCCCTGCGGCTGAGCCGTCGGCGCCGTCGCCGACCTCGATGGGCGGGGCGCGCTCGAAGATCTCGCGTAGCTCGCTGCTGAGCAGGGCCAGCTGGTAGACCAGGTCGAAGCGGGCGTGCAGCACGCGCGACAGGACGTAGAGGATGTGCTTGCACTGGCTGCGCTTCAGGCCGTGGGGGCAGTCGCAGGTGGGCTGCTGCGCGATGTGGACGTGGTAGATGTTGCCGGTCGAGCCCGTCAGCTCGACGATCTCCTCGGGGCAGAAGGAGTCGCCGCAGCGCGTCCGGCCCAGGACGTAGAAGCGCTGGGAGGTGGCGCGCTGGTAGATTTCTTGGAAGGCCTGGGGGGGCTTTGTGGCGAAACACCCTCAATCGCTTTTCCTCATTGGGGTCCTTCTTTCTGGACTTCTTGGGCTTCTCCTCGACCTCTTGCTGGGGTTCGTATCCATATTCCGGCTCGGGCTGCTTGCGCTTTCGCGATGCGCTTGTGGATGATTGGCCCGCCATTGTCAATTGTGTGCTGCAACTGCAGGTGGTGTGGGGGAGGGAACAGTGTCAAGCAGGCAAGTGGATGTGGTGGGGTATCCACTGGAAGGAGCTTAGTGTCTTTCGTCAGTGTGATTGTCCTTGGTTTGGGTTGCAAGTGCCGATTTCAAAAGGTAATTGGAACGTCAGTTTTCCGTCCTTTGCAAGATATATGTACAGCCTTTGGGTAGGTTAATCGCTGGAAATGGGAGGAAAGTCTGAGTTTTGCAGTAGAAGGGGATCGAAGAGGGGAAGAAGAACGAAGAGGAATGAAACAAGTGATGGAAAGATGAGATGTGACAGGCACTCACTGACGTCGTTCCTGGCCCAAGACCAATTTGGCCAACTCCAATGCGTCGCGTCGCGGGATCACGTGATACAAGATTCATCAAGATTTGGCCCAGACACATTCAGTTGGAGGTCGGAACCTGTCGCCACAAAGCGTTTCGCTAGTAAAGCAAAGAACCCAGACGAGAAATTCTCTGGCGACAACGAGATGATCAAAGTTGCCTTTTGCAAGATGGCGTGGTAGGCTATGCAGCCCTAACACATGAGACGACAAATATGATTCTCGTACAGTAGTTCTACTTTCAAAGTGATATGTTATCATTATCGTTAGTGGCTGTGACATGGGTACCTAGTGACCTACACAGTGTGGGTGAAATCGAAACCAGTTACTATCAAAGCTCAGAACCTCCGTGCTAAGTCCTAGCTCGGACGCTCCCATTGATGTTGCAGCGCTGCTTCCCCTGAACCGTCGCCTCTACATATGGAAATTTAGCTGGCCTATGGTTGCCAGCCTTTGCGTTCTACGTTTTCTGTTCGTCCTGCATGTCATTCGCACTGCCGGATCCTTTGGCGGCTTTAGCTCCTGACTGGTCTGGTTTGACACTTCTCCATTCCATCAGCACTGCCCCCACAATGGTCAGGCATGCCACTACCAGGCCCGCCCGGAATGCGCCGCGCAAGGCTTCGTTGTATGCCACCAGTACGGGTGTTTTGAGCTCGGCAGGAATAGAACTACTTATCATGGTGGCACCGTTATCACCTAGGATGGACGCGTCAAACCCCGGGATTATTGACAGACGTGACGCAAGGCCGTTCGTAAAAATGCTCTGCCCAATTGAGATAAAGACGGCGCCGCCAAGCAGCTGGCTAAACAACATCAGCGCGACGCCTGTCGATACGTCATCCATCGGCAGCACTGTCTGAGCGGCCAGGTTCGGCGCCTGGATCCCCATGCCGATGCCGAAGCCATAGAGCACCTGGTACCCGATCCATTTCGGCATGCCGCTGTCGACCTGCAGCGTCGTGAGCAAGCCCGAGCCGATGGCCATGAGGCAAGCCCCAGCAAGCAGAAACGGTGTATAGTAGCCAAGCTGCGCGGCAGCACCTCCAACCAGGACCGAGGCTATGATGGTAGCCAGAGGGAACGGCAAAAGGCGGATGCCCGAATCGACAGCCGAAACCCCTTTGATGGCCTGGAACCATAGTGGGAGGAAATATACTGAGGCGGGTAGTTAGCTTCGTGTGATTGTTATGCATAGGAGGGTCTAGAGTGGCCACGAACAGAATACGTTCATTTGGGCACCAATGCAGAAGATTGCCGTGAAACCAGCGTAGATGGATCTCTGTTGGAATATCCGAGGGGCCACGGTTGCAGTTCGGGGCATCAGTATTTGTACTGCGATAAAGGCTAAGAGAAGCACACCCCCAACAGCCAACAGCGCGATAACACGGCCATTATTCCACTAAAGGTTGGGTGATTAGCAGGTGCAGAACTGCAGCGATATATAGACTCACAGGGTATGTGGTTCCTCCCCATTGGAGAGCGAGAAGGAGGGAAACGACCCCCGGAATGAGAAACACCGTGCCTGCGGCGTCCAGCTGGGAGATTTTCTTCGCCCAGGAGATCTTCGCAGTGTCTCGTTCCGGTATTCGAAGCCAGACGCCAATGATGACCAGAGCGACAACGCCAAAGGGTATATTGATGTAAAAACACCATCGCCACGTAACATTGGATGTGAATGCCCCGCCGACGAGCGGACCCATGATAGTGGCAACACCGGAGGTCGCGCCGAAAAGGCCCATATATATAGGCCTCTGTTGCAAGGGCACGGCATAAACGATACCGACGACCTGTGATCACCCGCAACGTAAGCTGGAATTCCAAGCATGGAGATGCTGGACGGCATCGGGGAGGATGGGAGCATAGGGAAGGACTTACCGAGCCAGAATAGATGCCAGCTGCGCCGATACCCTGGATACTGCGACCGGCAATGAAAGCTCCCGAACTGGGCGCGGCACCACAAATTGCAGATCCTACTTCAAAGAACAGAATGGCTACCGAATAGACTATGGTTACAGGGTAGAAGGTGTAAATCTTGCCAAACATGAGTTGAAAAGAGCAACTGGTGAGCAGATACGCCGAGCCGTACCAGCCGATGTCCCCAAGCGACTGGAACTCGTCTGTGATATTGGGTATAGCAGTCGATACGATCAGTTGATCGAGCGCGATGAGGAAAATTGAAATATAGATTGCTAAGAGAAGAAGAACAAAGCGTATTCCGGTAACGTGTATAGTGGCAGGAGGCGCCGAGTCCACGGCCGACTCTTCATTTGCATGTCCATCTCCAGCTTGGTGCGCTTTCGGTGCCTGTAGACTGGCCGAATTGATGTCGTTCAGCGGATGTGTGATTTTCCCCGTCATATCCTGACTTATTGGCGTACTCGCCCTGGGATATCCTGGCTGGTCCATGGAGGAGAGAATATGAGCGTTGAAGATCAAATGAAACAGCTATACAGAAAAGCTCACACCACATCTGGAAGCTGTGGGAGGTGAGAGTATCGGGAACGAGTTGTTTCGCCATGCCTTGCGAAAGAAGGTGGGAATGAGAGAGTATCCCTCATTCCTAATTACGGGAAAGTATGGGTTCAGGCTGGGAAAACGGTGTTGTTGCCGACCCGTTTAGGGATGCAGCCCGATGGGCCAGTAGGGACCTCAGGCAAGTGTTGCATCAATAGAACCAACCACCCGCATAGCCTGCCAGCAGCGAATTGGCTCTGTGTGACGAGACTGTACAAGGAGCTCCCCAAAAATACAATACATGCCGTATTCACAAGAGGCCAGGCTGCCAGGCGCCACTCACGCAAAGGATGTGGAAGATCTCGCCCCAAGAGGAGTGTGAGACGGCTCGTCGGAAGGCGTCTGCAGATAGGCTATTGACCAGTACCCTCCAGTCGGTATTGCGGCTGTGTAACATCCAATTCAAAATACACCCCACCACCCGCACACCCTCTCCGACCAAGGATAGATGGGCGGGACTTCGGCAAGTGGCGCAGATTGATGAATTGCACCCCCCTTTACGATTGCTCGCAACACAATATCTAAGTACGTTAAGCTTCATGAACCCACCACCGCTGCTACGTTGCTCATGTTGTAGTGTGCCTTGTAGGTTTTTGCAGCCCCCAGCCTGCCTTGTTGCCTGTTCACCCGCTGATGCAGTGCATGCCGCAAGCGCCTTGGCTAAAGACCCCCCCGCATTATCATGAATACAAATTAGAAATTCGAATATTGCATATCATCGCCGTTTGATGGATGGCAAGAGCAATGGCCCACAAACGAACGCAACAGCCTAGAGACACTTGCGCGTAGAACAGTTGGAAACGAAAACAAATAGATGTTATACCATTCATTCATAAAAACGACTAAATCGAATGACAATAAACTCATGATCCGTATGAGGTATTGTTCAATACTCATAACTAGTTAGTGTGCCTAGAAATCAGAGTCCGTGATTTCTTCATTGTAGGATCTTGTCAGGAGCCCTCAATTTTGCGGACAGCCCCTGTCGTCCTGAATGGATCTCATTCTACCAAACCCTCTAGTCTCTATATCCCAACTCTCTTTACATATGCTCTAAGCCCATTCCGTTTCGTAGTTCCAATGAGAAATTCATCACTAGTGCACTCCAGATCACCGAGGGCGGCTGGGTCAAACTCGAGATCGAATCGTTCAACAAGGGTAGAAACTACCATGTAAAGTTCGGCCCATGCAAGACTTTGGTAAACCTCATGTAAGCGAAAGGAAACAACGGTTAAGAGGTACTGTGCAGCAGGAAATGAATGGATCCGTGCGTGGTTAAATGTGCTGGGCGAGCAGGAGGAACTTACTACATCCCAAGGCACATCCTGGTGCCCCGACCAAAGGGAGCATACGTTTTCTCGGCCTTTCGTCGCACATCCATATCTACCCACCTCTCTGGATCGAAACAGGTTGGATCTGGGTAAATGTCTGGATCGGTGTGCATCAACAGTGTCGTCATGCCTACTGGAGTCCCTGCAGGAATGACCTGTCCATTATACACCAGGTCGCGATCCGGTGCAATGCGTTGGGCGCGCGTTGCTAGAGCCGGGCTCAGTCGCAAGCCTTCCATTAGAACCGCTGTTAGATAGGGCAGGTTCTCAAGTACAGTCAAGCTGGGACCCGGCTCATGACGAGCTGCAACCAACTCCGATCTCAAACGCACCAGAATTGTCTGGTTAGCATATACGTGGTACAGTATCATGCTCAGACAGCCTGCGACTGTCTCGTTTCCGGCACCGGAAATGGTGCCAACCTCCTGGAATACTCGACCCATGCTCTTCTCGTCAGGCGGAAGCTCAGAGTCCAAAATCTCATGTACAATTGTACGAGGTGCATCTGGGTCAGTAGCCGCAGACCTCAGAGAGACGAAGTAGTCGGAGGTGACTTTCATCATGTCCTGCCTCTTTGTCAGCCGCGTGGAGAGTAGGGTCAGGAGATTAAAGTCAAACCGACCTGTAGAAAGAACACGAAGGCTGTGACCCCGTGGTTACTTGTCTTCTTGACAAGGGATGTGGGCATGTATCTGAGGAGAGACCCATACCATGGGATGTGCTTTGTTCTTCGCCAGAGATTTCCCGTGCCTTGGAACAGAACGGCTACGTCGGCGTTGAGGTCTTGGGCATCCAAAATGTGATATTGCTTCCCAATCACAAACTCGGTAGAAACGTCACGGACGAAGGCACTAATAGCAGCGCTCATACTGATCTGAGAGGATTCAGAAACCGCAAAGCTATCCACTTTGCGGCATAACTCAGAGGCCAATCTCTGGATGATGCCAACTCTCTTCGCTACACTTGTCTTGGAAAAGAATGGATTCAGGGCAGCACGTCGATGTTTATGGGCCTCGTGCTTCACTGAGCAGATCGTAGCTGATGGTGCACCAAATGCATTCCAGGTCCAATCGTATTTATCCCATCTCCCCTCTCGGTTGTATAGCTTCTCGTAGAAGCTAGGGTCGCTGATATGGAGCTCATAAGGACTGATACGAATGATGGGACCTAAGTGGATTTAGGATCATTACCCCAAATAAAAGGTGTTCCACGTAAAAGAAAACATAAAAATTAGGTACCGTATTTCTTGTGCATCTCAGCGAGCTTGAACGTGTACTGGCCACCACAGACAACGTCGTAATAGGCTTCAACATAACGGGTGATGGCGGCCAGCTTTGGACCGGGAAACCCTGCGAGTGGGTGAAGAAACAGTCGGTAAAAGGCTAGTGTAAGAAAATAGACGGCGATGGGGGCAATTACATGCTTCCATGAGAGCTGATCAAGGAGCGAGCGCATCTTTGCAATGAAAGGGAATATATGGCACCTGATTTGAACCCTGCGAGCTGGAAGGATCTATCTGCGTGCCGTTTGGGTTGGAAAGTTGGAAAGGGACAGCAGAGGCGACCCGACCACTACTGGCGGTGAGAACTCCGACCCGAAATGCAATAACGGTGCCCATGCGAAGGTCGAGGTATCTGTCAGCAATGAGGTAAGATGAGGGGAAGATGTTGTGTAACCCAACAAGAGCCAACGGGATTGCCAACTGACGCATTTGATTGGTGTGATATACGGACTGTTGGTAATCTTCAAAATCGAATCTGGGTGATGCAAGGGTCAGTCAATACTTTCCGTTTGCGCGGCTAGGGACGGTCCGAGGTCTTTGACCGCTACCACCCTGCAGTACCACGTCATGTAAGGCTCGGCCAATTTGTTCCAACTTCACCGAAGCCTTATCAGCTACAATGAACACGAAGTACCAACTGTGTACCTTTCGACGTATTACAAGTGACAGGATAGGCTTGAGTCTACTGATCGAAGAGCCAAATGAATGGCACCCTCTAGTAGACTCGAGCTGTCCGACTCACCAAGGAGGCAGAACACGCCCGTCTATCATCTCGGTTCTCGTGTACCAGTGTAATCTATGTGAATATGTTTTGCTCCAGACCCGTACCGCCATTACGCTTTACGAATGATATTAGAAAAGATTGGAGAATGGTGCAATCTCAAATATCGTAATGCCGGACTCCGAAATGCTGTTTGCACCTAAGAAGCAATGCGTTCATTCTTGAAGCCTTTCACGCTAATGATAATCATGGTACAAATGAAATGACTCCTATTCTCCGTATGGTTCATATTCCGAATGGGTGCCTCATCGGAATGACGTCTCAGCCGACTGAAGGCAGTCGTATATCCATCACACTCTCATAGCTAGTAGGGTTGTATGTATACATCTGGGTGAAGACTAGGCCGACATCTTCTACAATATTCCGCCATTGCTTCTCGGTTCTTTCCGCGGACGCGAATGCTGACATCATCGTCAAGTCCATCGAGGCTGCATATGCGTGCGTGCCTGTCTGTGGAAGCACCATCTCATCCAGGAGTAAGACTGAGTCTGGTGCCATCGCTTGTTTGATGTTCTTGAGGACCTGACGAACCTTCTGGTCCGGGTGGTTATGTAACACACCGCGAACATAGTAGAACTTGGCATCTGAAAGCTAAGTCAGAAACTTGTCGACATCTTGTGTTTTTCGTACGAAGGGATTAAGGTTTACTGACTCTTGACAGGTTGGGGATCGAAGAAGTTGTGTACCATATTTTCAACGCCGGGAGTGGGCAAGGCATTCAGAATGGAGTGTTCCAAGTCCTGAAGAATCACACGGCCGGGTATATCGGGGTATTTTCTTCGGAACTGTGCACACTGGTGGCCGATACCACCCCCCATGTTGACATAGAGAGCTCTTGAGTGGTCATTTAGCCCCTTCGATTCTTGAAGGACGGGGTACAAAATCAACCATGACAGCTCCGGCTGGCGCCTCAACGCCATGTAATCATTAAAGAAGCGGAGTTCGTCGGCATGATCCTTGTACCATGCAAATGCATGAAGTGGTGTGTTCCATGCTGCCTGGAAAACGGTATGAAGCGGGTCATTGGGGTTTCGATAACCCGTCTGCTGGAGGAAGCTTGGAAGGGCCTGGTACTGAGGCCCAATTGTCACAAAGCTAGGTAAAGTCTCAGTAGGACGCCGCAGGATTCAAGGGGCAATGGGAGGCTACCAATGTGAGACGCCAGCCTCTGTCACTGGCTCGGCAAGGTTCTCAGACACCTTATTACCGGAGTAGTGGTCCTCGCCAACCTCATAAACTGCACCAATAGAGGCCAGATATCTCAGGTATCGCCCTGAAGGAAATGAGGTCAGTAGTTGGAAGAGAAAGGACAAAGCACCTAACGGGCAATGTACTTGTAAAATGAACATCTGCGCCTGTATGTGATGCTATTTGGCTCACATCGACGGCACTACCAGCCTTGGTAAGGTACTTGAACAGTCCCAGGTCGAAGCCGATCTTGACAGCTGCCGTCTGCAAATGCTGGTTTCGATGTCAACAGAAGAACGTGTAAAAAGGGAACGAAAGCGTACAAGGTAGCCATAGCGATGAATAGTATCATTGGAGGTTTCCATCGAGTTCGCCAGCTCGTGTAGCGAGACCATAAGTCTTCTACGCAGAGATTCATCGGCAATACAGGCCAGCTGCCTCAACTGAGAAAGTGCAGACTCCATTCTGAAGTTGACACTTCTTCACCCTCATAATAGCCAGTGTAAAGTGATGTCTTTTGAAGGTAGGTATTAAGAGCTCTGGAGGCTTTCATATGAACTGTTCTAGGAGTCTTGAGACGTTCAGTTTCGGGCTCTTGTTTGACCTGCTTCCGTCTGGACAGACTGCGTCACGCCAAGTAGGACCGATAGTTCTGTTTCTGAAGCCTCATGTATTTTGCTACTTAGAATATACATTATACATTGAGTCCTTTGCGGTGTGCCCTACTGTACGACATCAGCTTACGTGTGTTGCAGAGCCAGCCTCCCCTATCTCGAGTCGAAGAATATTACGAAGACTCCCATTACTACGACGATCGGCAGTGGGGGCAGCAATTGCTACCACACTGTGTGGCAGCTGTATTGTATTCTACCAAAGCTATGCATGCATCGACGGGAAAAACTCTAGTTGGGGTCGGCTCCAAGAGCTGGAAGTGTTTAGCCTAAATGCAACACAATGCATAGGCGCATTATCGGCCGTCGGCGTTTGGGGCAGGCTCTAGCTAAAATTAGTACATGGTAACATTCCTCAAAGACAAGTACTAGTACCGTGATACTTCCTCGCCTAACATGCCCAATGCAGGGTGAGGAGCAAGAGTGGCAAGTTGGTTCACAGGTTTTGTTGCTGGTAGAAGGTTATCGCCAACAAGTATGCAGTCGTCTCTTCGTAGCCTCGATTTGTTTGCCCCTTTCAGAATATCCTACCGTCCAACTATTCGACAACTGGAATTGCGATCAAGGGACTTTTTCTATCTAAAGCCCGGCACACTGTTTCATTTAGTCCTGATTCTAACGACAACATTTGGAATTTGCGTTCAGCTATCTATCTAGCAAGGAATAGCTATGCCCTCAATCATGGAATCGAACACCCTTTTGTTGGTATCTGGGGCTATCTTGTTCACCCTGGCAATCCTCAAACTTCAGAGGAACAGACTAGATACCGACCAACTCACATCTGCACCCAACGTTGGTACCCGGTCGAACCAATTTTTTGCCCATACAAGGGCTGCCTTTCGATCCATCACTGCAACCGCTTCGACCGTCTATGAAGGCTATAATAGATTCTGCAAAGCGGGTGGTTCGCCTTTCTCCATCCCGAACCTAGGCAATGGCTCCATTACAGTCCTTCCTCCATCCCAGTTTGACATCCTCCACCAAACAGAAAGTGACATCAAGGCCTTCCCTATCCAAATGGAGGTAATGCAGCCACGTTACCTGATGGGAGACCACGATGAAATGCTGTTCAAGAACGCTATTCAGTTCGACGTTGTACGAAAGTACATGAACAAGGATGTTGGTTACTTTGCTGCTGGCACTGCCGATGAACTCGACAACGTTTTTCGCAATCGTTTCCGGTACCCTTCTGGCTCGGCAGTAACAGCCGACGTATGGGATACCTGTCTTCAAATCATTGGCCGGACCGCAAACCGAGCGATCATCGGATTGCCACTATGCCGCAACGAGGTACTACTGGAGCAATCTACCAAGTATGCCAACGCTGTATTTCAAGGAGCGTCCCTTATAAGCTCATTTCCTGCTTACTTGAGACCGATCGTTGGGCCAGTCATAGGGCTGGCAGCAAAAGGGTACTCCAAGCGCTGTAAACGGATCATGGTGCCTTACGTCGACGAAAGGCTACAGGAATGGAGAGCAGGATCTGGTACTGAGAATCCAGTGAGCCGAGACCGTGTCCCAACACATGCAGACCTCCTCGATGAGACTAACAGATTCTCTCTTAGAATGATGCGATACAGTGGATCATAGAGCGCAGTGCCAAAGGCGATCCCAGCGACCTGGAACCCAACATCATCGCCCAACGACTGTTGATACTGCAACTAGTGTCCATCTACACCACTACATACGCCCTTTCGAACATTTTAGTCAATCTTTATAGTAGCGAATCAAAAGATGACTTCATCGCCGGCTTGCGATCGGAATGCGACCGTGTCGCTGCTGGCCACAATGGCCTTTCTTCGAAGGAGGCGATTGACCAGCTTTATCGCCTGGACTCGACAGTACGAGAGTCTTTGCGTATCTCTCCATTCAGCGTCATTGCTCCTTTGCGGATCGTTGGCTCCCCTGGCGGCATCGACTTGGGCAACGGAATCCACCTTCCAAGAGGTGCGCGTCTGGGAGTGCCATTCCAAGCGCTACACCATGACGCGGAGTTTTACCCCAATCCTCTCCAATTTGACGCTTTCCGGTACTCTCGGGAGTTTGAAGGATCCGGGGTCACAAATCGCCAGGCCACCGAGCAGGAGACATGCGTCACTGCGAGTAAGACTTTTGTAACTTTCGGATACGGCAGACACCTCTGTCCTGGTCGGTGGTACACTTCACAGACTCTCAAGCAAGCACTCGCGTACCTGATCCAGAACTATGATGTCGAATTTGAAGGGCATCGCAAGCAACCAAGGTCCTTGTTGAACATTATTCTTCCCCCATTGGGTGCTCGCATCAACATTCGGCAGAGGGTGTCTGCTGTTCAATGATTGTGTGAAGACATGGAAAGAAATATTGAGTTTTAAAGATATGTCGAAGGAGTAGCTAGTGAATGAATTTGCTTTCCAGTACGACGTGCTTGCACTGTGTGACAGAGAATGACAATGAAGTGTACTCGAACAGATCTTCTCGTTAGCATCAGCCATTCCAAACAGCTTGGATCATAGCCAACGCAGATCCCTTGGGATTTACTACCTCTCCCAGTACGAATCTCTCATCCGCCTTGGTCAACAACGCGTTCCACTGCGCAGCAGTCCTTTCCCTGTGCATTGAACATAGCCCCCATGTTTAGATCTGCTGACCTTCAAGACTTTAGTAGAAAGCTCGGTCGAAATGGTCTCAGCCTCACATCATACGTACCTTAGGTCCTTTTCTCTCCAAAGGGCGACCGACCCTGGTTCCGGCATGCACGTGTCCTGGATGAGGATCTTCGCTCCGGGCTCCAACGATGGTATCAACGCTCGGAGGATGAGAATGCAGTACTTGTCAGACCAGTTGTGCATTACCCATCGAAAGTAATACACGTCGGCTTTAACGCATTGTGGCTCGAAGAAATCATGCGGCATGAACTCCACACGTCCTGCTACCTCATCTGGCACGCTAGCACCTTCGAGGGATTCGCTGGTATCCTGGACTATGACGCTCACATTGGGGAAGTGCTTTGCTAACTCAATGGCAACATGACCATGCGCGCCTCCGATATCGACTACTTGGGCAACTCCTAGGGAACCCCAGTCAAAGCTCTCCAGCACGTAGGAAATATGATGTCCAGGACTGGAGGCAAATGCCTCCATGGCGTTTGAGAACCGCATGGCTTTCTGGGGATTCAAGTTAAAGTCTTCGTATATGGACAGATTTGTTCCACTCGCCAGGGTGAACCCCTATCCCGAGAGGTCAGCTTCATACGCACCGCCTATGTTAACAGGGCAGTGTCAATGATATTTACCGTTTCGTTCGGTTCCTGAGAATTCGGCCACCTTCGCATAGCGTCAACCATCTGCGTGAAATGATCAGCTTTGGTCACAATGTCGGATAAGTTGGGGTTGGATCTTACTTTCACTGCCGTGGGCCATACATCCTCGGTTGCTGTGGCCATCCAGTCTTTCGTCGGCTGTTCGGAGAGCAATTTCGATGCCTGAGTATGCGCTAGAACTCCAGGTCTCGGTTCACGGAATATTCGCATAGTTACGGCATGCCTCAAGAACCGTTGGATTGAATCCTCATCCAGCCCGGTGTGGGTCGAGATCTCTCGGAAAGAGATTTCCCCACCGGGCGGTACCAGAGTTGCTATGTTGAATTCACTAATGGCTCGGAGACAAACCATATTATTGTGCTGTAAATTAATTAGTAAGTCTGATATCTTAATACCGTTCCCCAGGAATGAAGTTCCACTTTTAGGGAGCCGAGTAGTTGTCGTTACTCACCGCGCCTTTTTGGAAGAGGAGCGTCATGGGATCAAGTAGGAGGTCGTACAGCTCGGATGACGCATCAAGCACAACGTCTCGAAGCTCCAGGGCCTCTTTGGGAAGCTCAGAGGGGGCATCTTCGTCAAAGGATGGTGGCGTAAGTTGTTGCCGAGAGTACAAATTTTGCATTTTGGAAACTGCTGAATGTATCGTGGCTGACAATGAGAGCATTCGCGAAGAAGTCTGGTCAGCCATCGCGAGTTTTTGCATTGTCAGTAGGAGGTTCCGCACAATGCAACATGCTCCAAGGACGGGAAGACCCGAATTAGTCGTTGTCATGAGTTGTCGTTCTTTTCCCTCTTATCAATTGCTATTATGTGGACATACAAGGCCTGTCGCTCGTTAGGCCTAGTGTACGGCATCAAGTTTGTGAGGATGTACCAATACATTCCAATACATACGTGTATACGTAACACATACGCCAAGAACATAGCGTTTCATCGAGGTTATATGCTGACACCGGCGCGTTCACACCACACACACCCACTTGCATATGGTCCCGCAACAGTATTACCATTACGGCTTACGTCTTCACACCCTCTCACCGAATTCTGCAGCACACAATGCCACACCGACCGGAAATATAACTCGAAACGGCGAACAACTCTTCACAATACACTGTGCTATCTATAGTGCTGATAGTGTAACAAGCCCTCAAAATTACAATGCATAACGACACAAAATAACCGTGGATATTGATTGCATCTTTTCGGCACTTTGTATCCGATCACACTCACCGAGAGTGAAACGGTTGCCTGAACTGCTAAGAGCCAACGGTGAGTGATAGGATGCCTATCATGACAATGTTCCAGCCCTATGCTGGAAGATGTAAAGTAAGCCAACCGTGACCCCTTGGATCTATGCGAAAGGTTTTGCATGGGAATTTACTTGGCTGTTCTCAGTGGGAAGATCTTGGGTGTACTGATGAATAAAATAAGAAATCGTTTGCCTTCCAGATTACCCAGCCTAGAAGAGACATCCATACTCTTAAGACCAATTCCACGCCTTACTCTTAATCTCTTAACAAGTTCTATCAGTCGACTTTCAAATCTTACGTTGAAGTTAAGCCAGCATAACTACCCAAAATACCACCAGACTCTGCTCTCGCAATGGATCCAGCTCAGGAGAAATCGATTTCCATCTCAGAAATCAGTCGCCTTCAGGACATACTGAAACGTGCGGCCACCTTTTCGCCATCAAGAAACCTCATCATGCATCCCAGTGGGAAAACTACAGCACCCACGAAAGTTGCATATAGCACTCTTTATGTGCATGCGCGACAGAGGTGTTCCTTGATCCAAGGTCTGGACGGATTCTCACCAGGAAATCCTATTCTAATTCACCTAGAAGACCAGCTGGAATTCATACTGTGGTTCTGGTCAGTGTTGCTTGCTGACGGACTGCCTGTGGCTTCCTCGCCGTTAAGCCTCGACTTGGATCATCGACAGAAGCATCTTCTACACCTCTCTGACTTACTCGGAAGCCCATTGTGCATCACAAGCGAACGACATCATGATCTTTTCCACGGTTCGCATGGCTTGCGACTTCATGACGTCGAATCTTTAGTCGATGGGCTAGAGCCTCTATCAGGAAGCGATGCTGCTTCACCCAGTGGATCTGTGGATGCCAGAAGGCCGGCAATGCTGATGCTGACATCAGGAAGCAGTGGCAATGCCAAAGCCGTTTGCCTCACGCACAAACAGATCCTGGCTGCTGTGGCTGGAAAGGCGGCTATTCGCCAACTCCCAGTCGGGACTTCGTTTCTCAATTGGATTGGATTGGACCATGTAGCAAGCCTGGTGGAAATTCACATTCACGCTCTTTACCATGGCTTGGACCAAGTCCATGTTCATCCTCACGACATCGTCTCATCGCCATTGGCATTTCTTGACCTATTAAGTCGTCACCGGGTCTCGTTTTCTTTTGCCCCCAAATTTCTTCCTTGCCAAGCTCGTGGCGACTACACTACCAGAGAGAAAGGAGTGGGACTTGAGTAGTCTGACTGTTTTAACTTCGGGCGGTGAAGCAAATGTCGTCGAAACCTGCGTGGCCGCGTCTGCGCTGTTGAGAACGTACGGCGCCCCTGACAATGTCATCACTCCTGGCTTTGGTATGACGGAGACGTGCGCAGGCGCTATATTCAACTTACAATGCCCCCAGTATGATGCGGGTAATGAACTCGTTTTTGCCTCTGTTGGTCGATGCATGGAGGGCATTGAAATGCGCGTGGCGTCTTCTTCGAGCAATGGAAGCTCGACTAAAATAGCTCCCCAAACCTCTGGAGAACTTGAGATCCGCGGCGACGTTGTGTTCGAGCGTTACTATCGAAATGAAGAAGCTACTGCATCTGCTTTCACGCCAGATGGTTGGTTTCGAACCGGGGACCAGGCCATCGTCGACTCTTCGGGCAACTTGAGCTTGATCGGCAGAACGAGCGACACTATCAACATCAACGGGATAAAATTCAGCTGCCTAGACATCGAACAGTCACTCAAGCGAAACCTAGCGACCCGCATTACCCGTACAGTTGTTTTTCCCACTAGAGCAACAGCGGCTCAGACCGAGACGCTTACAGTCGCTTTCGTACCCAAACATTGGCCGATGCTGGGAATAGACATCGCCGAGGTCTGCGATGAAGCCACCAAGTCCTGTGTTGTGTGGACAGGCTGTCGTCCTCTTATCTTTGCTCTTCTTGACGAGTCCGTGCTTCCAATTTCTGCACTTGGCAAAATCTCTAGGGCGAAGATGCGGTCCCTGTTCGAGAAGGGGGCTTTCGACGCCAGTACCGCTTCCTTTAATGAAGCTATTCAGAACTACCGGTCACAAGCACTGAGTGTCCCCCAGAGTGAGGCAGAGGCCTATATACTCAACGATGTCGCTGAAGTCATGGGTGTTGAGCCCCATGCAATCAGTTTGGATACTCCCTTTTTCAATGTTGGTTGCACTTCGATGGATCTAATCCGTCTCAAACATCGCATAGATGGGCGGCTGCAAATTCACCTTCCAATCATCACCATCATGCATAATCCCACAGTGCGTTCACTCGCATCGTTTCTCAGGGATAATCAACCTACAAATGCTTCCAACGCCACTGTACCCACATCAACCTATGACCCGGTGGTCGTCTTCCAGGCCACTGGGAGCAAAACCCCTTTGTGGTTGTTTCATCCTGGTGTCGGTGAAGTTCTTGTTTTTGTAGGACTCGCAAAGCAGCTGGAGGGCGAAGACCGACCAGTCTACGCACTTCGGGCCCGTGGGTTCGAGCCTGGCCAGCGGCCCTTTGGCACCCTAGATGAAGTCCTAGATACGTATGAGGCTTCAATTCGGAAACGACAGCCTATAGGCCCATATGCGCTCGCGGGGTACAGCTATGGGTCTATGCTAGCATTTGAGGTGGCCAAAAGGCTCGAGCATCGAGGGGAGTCAGTGAAGTTTCTGGCAAGCTTCAATTTGCCTCCGCACATCAAGCTTCGCATGCGTCAACTGGACTGGAATTCATGTCTGCTGCATCTTGCGTATTTTCTTGGTCTCATCACTGAGGAATACGCGGAGGCCATGGAACAACGGTTCAGTAAACTGTCCCATCTGGATGCTATGGCACAAATTCTCAACGCAGTTGACCATATGAGAATGATGGAACTTGGACTCGAAGAGGAAGGGATCAAAAATTGGGCCAGCTTGGCCTATAGTTTACAGAGCATGGCAGTCAACTACGAGCCAACCGGGAAGATCAACGCCATAGACATTTTCCACGCTATTCCGCTGAAGGGCGCAGCACGCTCAAGGTCAGACTGGGTAGAGAATCATCTGGCCAGGTGGGCGGAATTCTCAGCAACAAGGCCCAAGTTCTACGAGGTCAAGGGGGCACATTACACTATGATCGGACCCGACCACGTGGTTGGGTTTTCCCAGATCCTGAAAGATGTACTGAAGGATAGGGATGTGTGATTGTCATTGTGTTGTCAATATACATGGAGCTAAATTTACGTCAATAGACATTCTACCAAGTCCTCTTGAGATGAATCTTTTCTTGAACGTGTGTCGAAACCACGAGGCAGGCATTGTGTGAGACATGCCAAAACCCCCAAGGCCTTGCCTTGAAGCCAGGTGACACACAAACGATTGATGAGGCTACTGTTTTTGGTACGAAAATTAATGAATGCACTGTGTACAAAACCAATAAAATGTGCGTTGGTTCAATTTTGTAGCTAAGCTGCTGCCGAGAAACCCTGCTAAAGGTTATGCCGTGCAACCTCAGGCTTACATGTATGCATGCACATAGCCTGGCGAAGGCGGCCGGCCCCCATTTATGCACAATTTTGTTCTATAAATAGAAACTCCGCCGAAGGTTGCATCCCTATCAAGCCAACAAGCATATAACCGATATTGCTCTCCCAAAAGCAAAATAACACCGGGGTACTACTGATCACAGATCCTGATCCCAGGCCTATCACTTCAGCGATCCTCCACATCCTTTTATGGGCTGCCCATTCTGGGTCTTCCCATTCTAACGAAACCCTATCAGAACAGTTCACCCTGCGGTTCTTTGAGAAGGAAATCTGTATTGGCTATCCCCATCTTTAACATGCCGTTGTCGGTCACGGTCAAGGATGTGTCAAGCCGTGACACGTCCATTTCCACCCTCACACTTGTCGCACTGACAGGAGTATTCGTTCTTTTAAGAGTCGGAGCGAATCTATGGCGTCAGAAACGCCTCTTCATCGATGACTGTAGGTTGAGAACTGTTAAGTCCATATCGTGCTTATGTGTGTTAACATTCACCTAATGGTCAGACTTCTCCATCGCGGCTGAAATATGTCTAGCTGTGACGTTCGGGCTCACTCACGCCTTCAGTAAATGTGAGCATTGGTACAACGGTTAAATACTCCAGTTATCTGACAACAGACTGTGCAAAAGCTGTCAGCGACCCAAGCATCACTCCCCTGTACATTGTTCAGGTAGGCATTGCAGATTGCGTTCATCCACTATGGGCAAACGGTTCAGGACTGACCAGGCGTCGTAGGTGACATTGTCTATCAACGTATTCCTCGAGCTCACCATTTGGGCTAGCAAAGCACCACTTTTACTGCTCTATACACGGCTGTTTGGTGTGAAACGATGGATACGCATTACTTGCTATGTGGTCCTTGGAGTTTCGTTCATTCCCACGGCTGCCGGTATCATAGCCAACGGGGTGCTATGCGCGCCCAAGGACAACGCCGTCACACCTCAGATCTTCTCCAATTGCGAGGATATATCCGCCAGATTTAATGTTATCATAGGGTTCTTCTCGGTGGTGGTTGACATCATAATTTTCGTCCTACCGCTAGTGGTTATCAGAACACTGCAACTGTCGACAAAAAAGAAGATTGGTCTGTTTGCTGTCTTCATGACAGGGCTGATGTAGGTTCAGACAGCGGTACGAGCATGAGAACATTGACGATCTGATACAGGGAACAGCGCCATCATCGCAAGCACCGCCTCACTTTATTTCAAGTGGGTCACATACTTTGATACTCCCGGGTATGCCACTGCATATACGATTGTTTTCACGTAAGTTGTCTGAACGATATACCCCATCCTGGACGCACTCGCGGACTGGTGGCTAAATTCTATCTAGCGGCGTCGAGTGTTGCGCCGCTGTGATGGTTGGCTGTGTACCTGCCTTGTCGAGCTTCCACTCCAATGTCACGGCGAATTCCATGTTCTATTCCCGGCTTCGAAGTAAAGTTTCTCGATCGCTCAGGCCACAGCGCTCTAATGAAAGCGATCTGCAACAAATCGGCGCTGGTCACGCAGAAGTATACCAACCGGCCCCTGTCAAACTCATGCCCTACAAAGGTACAGCCGGATATCATAGAGCGGGGAACAATTATGCATGATTCCAGGGAAAGGGGGTTGGTATCTTGGCGACTCAAATAGGATGGCAAAAGGATTTCTTCGATGACTGAGACTTGAGTCTTGATAGCTCGTGTGCGAGTCAGGCTTTGATATTTGACATGAGTGCAGGAATAGCGAGTGTTTGTGAGATCAGTGAACTAGAAGCGAGTTGGATTAGTATTTTCATCAAATTAAAGGTCAACGAGATGTTCCCCATAACTTCTTCGACTAAATAAGCCTGAAGGTTTCGGCAGCCTGCTCAGTTTCGTACCAGGAGCCAACGTCGTCCTTATGAACTGTCTGCAACAACCCTATCCTCTCAAAGACCGTTCGCTCCTCGTTCAAAGGTCTCAGTATCAAACAGACGTGGTGCTGGTAGAACACGAACCCGGTCTTGAGGCAGAACACTGTACATCCTTCCTCCAAGCGCCGCGAGCCCTCAACATCAAGAAAATCATAATCGGCATCCATACAGTACCCGCCGCCAGGTGGTCCTGACGATCCACTGCTGCTGCTGCTGCTGCTCGGATGATACTGCGCAAAGCGATGGCCACTTGCTGATCCCGGAACGGCCGTCCACGACCCTGGAGCGAGGAGCCCGCGCACGGTGATCTCTGCGTGCTTGATGGGCCCGAACTCGTCGGGGCCGGCCAGGTCGACCCGGAAGCTCACGAGTTCGAGCGGGTCGACGGCCGTCGTCGCCTGCAGGGATCCCAGCTGCTGCGACCCGCCCGTGACGGACGCCCACGACCACGACGGGACCGGAGTGGCCGCGGGCCGCGTCGACTTGACTTCGGACGGCACGTACCACAGCAGGTCCTGCACCAGACTCTTCTCCCAGAGGCCCGCCAAGTAGCAGCCCAGGGAGTCCCGGTGCTTCGTCCCGTACTGCCTAGCGATCCCGGCAATCGCCGGCAGGCTGTCCGAGTCATAGGTCAGGCGCATGGTCGAGTACTCGCTGGCCATCTGGCGCCAGCCCGCGCTCGTGTAGTACAGTGCCGGCGCCGCCATGTTGATCCGGTAGGCCCGCTTCCGCGGCCACAGGGTCTGGCCCGCCGCCATGCCGCACTCGCAGTCGCCGTTGCCGCCCGCGCACTCCCACGCCACCTCGTCGCGCGCGAAGTGCACGAAGCGCGGCGACAGCAGCAGCTCCTGGTAGACCCAGCCGCGCGCGAGGAGGGGGAAGTCGGCCAGCTCGGCGGGGTGGGCCAGGGCCGGGAACCGGGGGAGGTGCGCGATGTGCTTGCGGACGACGAGGTCGCGCCGATCAGCGGACTCGGCGGGGGAGACGGGGGAATTTCGGCACGGTGTGGAACAGACCGTCGTCGCCCTGGCTGGCGCTGGTGGCGGCGATGGTGATGTAGGAGCCTTGGTAGATGTTGCACATCTCTGCGGCTTGGGACTTCCAATCCTCCTGATCGTCTTGGATAATGCACAGGGAGTCGATCCATAGGTACTTGAGGCCGAGATACATGGCCACCTCGCCTGCCTCTCGGAAGGTCTTGGGGAGTATATCAGGAGGCACTCTTTCGAGATAGGATGTCAGTGTGAGGCTCGTGGTGCGGCATCTCTCGGTAGATGGGCCCCAACGATGGCTCAGGCACGCATACTTTTCTCGCCCGTTCAAACCCTGTACAAGACGGAAAGCGGCCTGGCCGTTGGCGCCCCTAGACAGCTCCACGACTCGATACGGGAGAGTACCTACTGGTTGTCTGCAATCTTCGTGGGCCGTCTCGCAGTTTTCCAGCCAAGTCTTGATGGCTTCCAGAGACGCTAAAGAGCCTGTATACCTGAGAGCAGCCGCTGAAGGTGAAACCTTGCGTGCCGCCGGATGAACTATGAATTGGGTCAGTCCGTTTCTCTCTTGCTAATACTTATGAGAAAACCGGCAAATGGCGCACAGTATTTGTCACCGGTATATTCGATTCTCACAGAGAACTCCTCTTCCCTGCGTTCTTCATTCTGATCATTTGTCGTCGCTGTCACGCTGACCCTGATCAAGAGGCTGGGATTATATGGCTTCCGATCGCCGACCAGCCATACGAGCGTGCACTGATCCTGCCAGCACTGGTCGTCAAGTGTGACACCGCCGTCGCGCAAATGAGCATCGAGGCATCGCAGGATCGCCGTGCAGCCGACGCAGCCTCTCCCAGAGGATTTCCTGAGCGCGTCGAGCTCTGTTTCCATTTCCACGTAATCGATGTCCTTCCAGGGCAGAAGAACATCGTCGAGCCGTCCCGTTTTCCATCCCTGATCCGGCAGCCCAACCAACTCGATACCTCGACGGGATACTGTGGGCCGGTCTAAGAACGAGGTACCAGCGGGTAGCTTGAAGTAGCAGAGTCCGCAGCTGCGAAAGCTTGGAGCTGACGATACCGTGTTGCCCATGGCCCAGGATCTGTGATGGCATAGGTGGACGTTGTGACGATTTATGACTGATTCGTGGCCCAGGATGGGAATAAAGGCAGACAATTGCGATCCCTCTGAAGCTGGGAAAACGCTGGAACGAGCAGAGGAAGAAGCCAGAGCTGGGCGGGCAGCCGTTTCCAAACAAATCTTTCAGCTGAGGCTCAAAGTGCTGTTCAGCTTTGGCTTGGCATGCCATCATCAGCCACCATGCCTCGCTGCCTATCTGTACGTTGCTGTGGCTGGTCGTGGATGCAACCTTGCAGCTGCAGCTGCAGCAACAGCAGCATTGCCCCGTGACCGATTGACCCGGTGACAGAGGCGGCACAATCAACCGTAACAAGCACATCCTTGCCTTTTTCGGGTTCGTGCCTTCCTTGGATAGGCAGGTAACAAGGTAGCTTTTGCCGCGATTCGCCAACACGATTTGTGTAAACGCTATTCGACGGTTCTGGGAAATGAGAGCCAGGGACAAGAAAAGCATCCGAGGACCATATGACTTGAAGATATGAATCCGTAACAAGCACTTCTGGTCGGAAATCATCCATATTTAAATGCCCGAGCTGATCTTCCCCGAGCTCAGACTGGCAGCTTGAAACGTACTTTCCAAAATGAGAGTTCGAGTGGCGCGACAGCTCGCAATGCCAAATCCAACCCCGCACTCGACCTCACTCCTCCCCCTCCTCCTTTGTTTGCTTTTGCTGGTAGCACACAACGGCGCCACCCTCGCCGTCGATGTCGCCGCCAACGACGATGACATCCTCCGCTTCATCAACCCCCTCATCGGCAGCACCAACGGCGGCAACGTCTTCGCGGGCGCCACGCGCCCCTACGCCCTCGCCAAGCCCGTCGCCAACGTCGACGGCCAGAACACGGGCGGCTTCGCGACCGACGGGTCCAAAGTGACCGGCTTCAGCGCCGTGCACGACTCGGGCACGGGCGGCAACCCCAGCCTCGGCAACTTCCCGCTGTTCCCCCAGGTCTGTCCCTCCTCCAATGACGACGATGGCGTCAACGGCTGCCAGTTCCGCATCGGCGACCGCGCGACGCACTACGTCAACGACAGCGTCGTCGCGGCGCCGGGGCGCTTCGCGGTCGAGCTGGTGTCGGGGGTCAAAGCGGAGATGACGAGCAGCGAGCACGCGGCGCTGTACCGGTTCGCGTTCCCGGCGGGGAAAGGGGACCCGCTCGTGCTGCTCGACTTGACGGATTTGTGGCAGAGCCGGCAGAACGCGTCGGTCAGTGTGGATGCCTCGACGGGCCAGATCAAGGGCAACGGTACCTTCCTTCCCAGCTTCGGCGCCGGGTCCTATGTGATGCACTTCTGCGTGGACTTCCACGACGGCGAGGTCCGCGACAATGGCGTCTGGGTCAACAATCGCGCTGGAACGGAACCAAAGAGCCTATATGTGACTCGTGGTTTCAACTTGTTCTTCGTGGAAGCAGGGGGTTGGATCAGGTTTCAGAACCTCGCCAACAACACGCTCACGGCACGGATGGGGACCAGTTTCATCAGCACCGAGCAAGCTTGCAACCATGCCACCACCGAGATACCCCAGCCTCTGACGGACTTTGACCGCCTGGTGTCGGAGACCCAAGATGCATGGCGCCAGAAGTTGAGTCCCATCACGATCAAGGCAGGAGGAGCAAGCGAGGACTTGCAGAGCAGCTTCTGGAGCGGCATTTACCGCGGAATGATCTCGCCCCAGAACTACACGGGCGAGAATCCCCATTGGGACAGCGGTATCCCCTACTTTGACTCGTACTACTGCATCTGGGACTCCTTCCGCGTGCAGCACCCGCTGCTCACCATCTTGGATCCCGTGGCACAGTCGCAGATGGTCAACAGTTTGTTGGACATCTACAAGCACGAAGGGTGGCTCCCAGACTGTCGTATGAGCCTGTGTTCTGGATGGACCCAGGGCGGCTCGAACGCGGACGTGGTGCTTGTAGACGCCTACGTGAAGAACCTCACGGGTATCAACTGGCAGATCGCGCTCGAAGCCATCATCCAAGACGCCGAGGTCGAGCCCCTGGAGTGGTCCTACCAGGGGCGTGGTGGCTTGCAGAGCTGGAAGGGTCTCAATTACATCCCATATCTCGACTTTGACCCCCTTGGCTTCGGCACCAACTCTCGCAGCGTCTCGAGGACACTTGAGTATGCCTACAATGACTACTGTCTGGCCACATTGGCCCAGGGCCTGGGTAGGGACGACGTCTACGATAAGTATATTCAGCGCAGCACGAACTGGCGCAACATCTGGAAGGAAGACCAGACCTCCGCCATCAAGGGTAACGACACCGGATTCAAGGGGTTCTTCCAGCCCAAGTACATGAATGGGACCTGGGGCTATCAAGATCCTATTGCATGTTCGGCGTTGGCAGACTTCTGCTCGCTGACTACGAACCCAAGCGAGACGTTCGAGGCCAGCATCTGGCAGTACCAATTGTAAGTCCTTGTTCCTTGAGACTCATTAGTGTTCACTACTTGACGTGTTATAGTCTCGTACCCCAGCAGATCTCCACCTTGATCTCCCTGATGGGCGGCGACGAGGAGTTCATCAACCGCCTCGACTTCTTCCACACGTCCGGGCTCGCCGACATCTCCAATGAGCCCGTCTTCTCGACCGTGTACCTATACCACTACGCCGGCCGCCCGGCCCTTTCCACAAAACGCCTGCACACCTACATCCCCTCCAAGTTCCGCAACACCAACGACGGCCTGCCCGGCAACGACGACAGCGGCTCCATGGGCGCGTTCGTGGTGTTCGGCATGATGGGCCTGTTCCCCATCGCGGGCCAGAACGTGTACCTGATCTCGGCGCCCTTCTTCGAGGAGCTGAGCGTGACGCACGACGTCACGGGCAAGACGGCCACGGTCCGCGCGCTCGGATTCGATCCGGGCTATGCCAACGTGTCGATTCAGAGTGTGACGGTCAATGGGAAACCGTGGACGAAGAATTGGATCACGCATGAGCTGTTTACGGAGGGGTGGACGGTGGAGATTACGTTGGGGGCGGAGGAGTCGGATTGGGGGACGAGAGCGGAGGATCGTCCGCCGAGTTGGGTCAGTGGTGGCTGAGGAACTGGGTATTGCAATAGTCTCTCAATTTTATCAATAAATATAGTGTTACGAATGGAATGCTTCGGGTGTAATGCACTACGTCAGGCCTCACTTGTGCAAGCTTGCATATATGATGTAGGTAGTGACATTCAGATAATTTGAAACATTCTGCAGCTTCTCGCCAGCTCCGGGAAGGTGTATGGGTTATTCCCATCTCCAATAGGGTTCAATAGTTGCTTTCGTTGACGATGTTCAGAAATGGGGGATCATCTGGAGCCACCCAGGCACCATGTAGGCGCCGATGGGAAGGCTACGTAAGCTAATAAAAGACTCGACAACAGCGAACAGCCTGGAAAGTGGATAACAGACGCATATACCCACCTCAAACCCGTACAACAACTTCAAGGCAACTATTAAGGGAAACTTTGCGGCATATCTCACACCTGACGATTCTTTCAATATCCATTCACCAATTTCCCGCACCAGCGTGAGCAACGCCAGGAAAATGACGAAACCCGATATCAGAATCGATGCGGATTTCCACATGAACTCCTTCAGCCGCGAAGGAAAGTGGAAGTTCCAAGCTGTACAGTGCAGTCCACCGTAAATCATAGAAAGTGGGATTGCAATGAAAAGAGAAATCTTTCGTTCCCATAGAGCGTCGAAAATCCATGAGACTTTAGGGCCTTCTGTCATCCCCAGGGCAGCAAGCCCAAAGCCAACCCCAAGTGCAGCACATTGATGGGCATCGCAGAGATCATGGGTTGACGCAGCCAAGCTAACATGAGAATGAGAGCCCGTGAAATCCAGGGGTGAAGAGTAATGCGGGAAGTTTGGTACCATTGCTTTTTGACAACGTGTTTCTCAGATTGGGTCACGCTGGATGTCACCTGCAGGTCCCTGTCGACAATCCGCCCAAAGAAGCTGGGAGCCCAAAAGGCTTTCTGCCCGAGTGTCACCTCCTCATGGATGCCAGTGTGAGGAGTTGCCCGTCTCTTTCCACCGGCCGGCAGGCATCCAAACACCCGAGCCAGGCCGTTGAGTGGCCAATAGGATAACTGCCGCGACTTTCTCACGTCAGACGATTATGTCATCATACGACATACAGGGTCTCTCCAAATCTTGGCGAGACCTGATAGGCAGGGTCGGCTTTGATAGCCATGGCTTACTTGATCCCAGCCCTTTTCGGGCTTGGTGCTACCCAAACTATGGCAAAGCAAGTGAGCACCCTGGTTTGTGCTTTGAACCGTCTTCCTTCGCCCGTTTCCCGTCCCTTCTAGAGGAGACTGAGTATTACAATATTGCCTTCGTCGTGTAGTCACGAACGGTGCATATCGACTTTGTTATTTCTCTTGCTCTCTGCGTCCAATCTATGCTTGTATAGAAGTAACATGAAACACTTCTTTGGGCGCCTTGTAGGTGCCCTGTGCGGGAAACGTCCGGGGCCCGCTCCTTCTGCTCCAGGCGATTCCGGACAGGGAGGAGCACTGGTTCCTGATCCCAACGAGTAGACGTCTAGTGGGCTTCAGCAGTTGGCTTCTGGAGGCACAATCCCCCAAGTGGATATTGTCTTTGTCCACGGACTCCGGGGATCCAGCATCGGCACATGGTCGCGACGGGGCATCTGCTGGCCCCGAGACCTTCTCAAAGATGACCTGCCAAATGCACGGGTGTTGACTTTCGGATGGGATACTAGGATCGCAAATGCTACAACCCCAGCTAGCCAAGACAGTCTATTTGGACATGCTGGCACCTTATTGCAGGACCTCCGCCGTTTCCGTGGAGATAATGTAAGCCTTCAAGATAAGAAAGTGAAGGGAGAAATCATTGTACGTTTATGCTTGTGCTTACTACTTCCTAGACGTATCCTGTTATCTTTATTGCTCACAGCCTAGGTGGTCTCCTCGTTAAGCAGATGCTTATCAAGGCCGCCACCTACCAGCGTGATGAGAGGCACGGTTCACTTGGTAATCCCTCCTTATACACCAAGGGCATCGTATTCATGGGGACCCCACATCGCGGGAGCGATGCGCAATCTTATGGCCAATTTTTGGCCAAGATAGCAAGCGCCACTATGCGTCAGCCCAACACCCAGCTTCTGGAGGTCCTACGCCGGGATTCCGCCATCCTCGAGAGCCAGCGCGATGATTTCGTCGGCGTTTCGAAGAAGTTTGACGTGGTATGCTTCCGGGAGGAACTCCCGACAGGTATTGGCCTGGTGAGTTCGGACGTGGCGTGTGCATTCCTGGGACACGCTGACTCGTTGTGCATAGATTGTACCTGCGTGGCCGGCTGTATATGAGGGCGACCGTGTCGAGGCGGATGGTATTCACGCAAATCACAAGGACATGACAAAGTTCTCGAGCGCTCAGGACACCGGGTATCAAAGGGTTCTTCATCATATTCAACTGATGAAAACGAGCTCTGACGCTAGTCAAGCACGTACGTAGAGCCAGCGCAGGAATAACAAACAAGTTCATGAGACTGATAGAGCACGATTAGGAGCCATCACTACAACGACGCTGAGTATGAGAGAGCTTTTTCATCTGTATACATCGCCAAGTGGACTGACCCTGAACCAGAGATCCTAAGCGCATTAGAGTTCGACATCATGCATGAGCGGGAAGAAATGATTGACACCGCATTCAACCGAACATGCGACTGGTTGCTTACGGAGACAAACAAAGCCAATGCACCAGTGGAACGTCTAAAATCTTGGCTTCCCTCGGAGACGGAATCGATGTTCTGGATCAGCGGCAAAGCTGGCTCAGGCAAGTCGACACTGATAAAATTCTTGCACAAAAATATCCGAAAGCTGAACCACGCTTTCATTGACGGCCACACCATTGTCGCTTCCTTCTACTTTTACAATGCTGAGAGCAAACGGTTCGATCTTCAGATGTCGCGCGAGGATATGGTACGAAGCATCATACACCAGTGCCTGAAGCAGGAGAAGACTTGGGTCCGAGATGTTTTCCCCGAGCTTTGCTCCGAAGGAAACCTCGAAGAGATGCCTGATGACTACTTGAAAAGGAGGACTACGAACTGGACCTGGCTGCGTCAGGCGTTCTCCAATCTACTGGATGCGGCGAAAAGATCCAAGCGGAAGATACTTCTACTAATCGACGGACTTGACGAATATCGTATGCTGCACCGCACTGCAGATTACAAGCAAAAAGACCTGGACCTTCTTTACGACAGCAAAAATGACGATGAGCAATGGGGATATAGCACATGGATTCATGTAAGTTCCTTTGGGTATTCTCCATCCCATTCGGCAGTAGCACATATTCTTTGAACTAACCTTTGGCACCGGGTGGCTTCAGGACGGTTATCTTGAATTGATCCACCTGCTCAGTTCTTTCCAAAATAATCCTTATGTTAAAATCTGCGTTACGAGTCGAGAGCTTTCCAGTTTCGAAGACCACTTCTGCGACAAGCTCCGCATTCGGGTCCAAGAACACACAGCAGCTGGCATAATCCACTACTGTCGGATGCGACTCGAGCAACAAACGAGGGGCCGGATAAATTCGACCGCTTTGGATGAATTGAGCAAAGAAGTCAGTGATAAAACCGAGGGAGTGTTCTTGTGGGTACGAATTGTCGTTGACCGCATTGTATACGATAACGGCAGAGGAAAAGACGCTCACCAACTCCGAACGCGGGTCCAGAGCCTCCCTGAAAAGCTAGGTCGCAAGGACGGCCTTTATTGGCACATGATCCAGCAAATACCGGGAGACGAATTGCAGCATGCGTCCAGGATGCTCTACATTATGGTGGAATCAAAGTCCGATGGTAGGGCTGATGGGAGCCGTTGTGTTGACTTGTTCCAGCTCCATTGCGCGGCACAAGCCGTTTCTGGACAACAATCACCACCAGATCCGCCCAATGCCTCCGAACTCCAGAATCTCCGGAGAAACGTCGCCCAAGTCATAACCAGAGATAATGACGACAAAGACGCACTATTTGGTTACATGCGTCAGCTCCAGTCTCACTGCTGCGGCATGCTGGAAACATACATATCCTCTTGTAACGGTTACGACAATCCTGCTGTTTTTTTGGTTTAGGGAAAGTATTCCCTTTTTTGAAGAGTGGTGTAGTGCATCCCTGATTACGACCTATGGGGTCAGGTTCATGCACTCAACCGCACGAGACTGACTCCAAAGAGAGCATTTCAACACGCAGCTCGCCCTAGCCAATAGTGTCCTTCGTGCCCTTAGGGAAAACAGTTATTTACTAGCACGATGGCTGTTAGCAAGGCATGGCTGCGATATCAGGCACCGCATGTTCCCGGACGATGTGGCGAAACACGAGGAGGGGCATTGGCCCGCATTCGAGAATATTAATACGATTGCCCGAACGATCCATGCTGCCCTTGTCGACAATGTTCCCGGGACGACTGTTGTCACGGAAAACCTGGTGGCTTTCTGGGGCCCCGACCTCCCTTCCTTGAAAATCTACAGACCCGAAAGAGGTGGTGGGATCACGAACGGAGACGTCGATCATTTATGTATAGCAGTGATTATCAGGTATAACTCCCATGTGGAATCACGATTGGCTAGATTTGAGATTCGAGATCGTTCCGAAAAAGCAACGAATTTGCTGGCCCAGTCTCTCACTCCCGCGATTCGGTTTCATGACGACGCTCCATCTATATTTACGACATCGGAGCTTGCCAAAGTACTTCTGCAACATGGGGCGTCACTTGGCTGCGATATCACTGTGCCCACTGAAACCCACCCTGGATCAGATGAAGACTATCCACGATGGACAACTTTACCTTTGTGGATTTACATCCTAGGCTCTGCAGCTACCAGCATGCCAGGGTTGCACATTGATAGGGACAAGAGGCACCCTTTTAGAAGTCCTGCAAGTTCCCCATGGATTACACCCGCAAGGTTTTGGTATAAGGGTTTGTTGAGCCCTGACAATATGGGGCGAAGTCCCTCAGAGATCTCACAATTGATTCAACTGATGCTGGACCATGGCATGCGTACGGATTTTGAACTGCAATTCGCACGCAAAATCCGGGAGAACCTTTAACTGCTGTTTAATAAAACAGCTCACCAGGAAGGCGTTGGAGGGTGGCATTGGGCTTCGGATAGTGGTTGGTGGAGGTGGGACGACCTCGGGACACTCAAAGCAATGGAGATAATTTCTGGCTTAATTAGCCGGTGTTCCGAAGAATAAAGAGGACAAGGATATTTCAATTCTCTTATTTCAAAGCCTTATATATTTCCATTTATCATGAGAGGCGAAAGAGACAGATATCTCAAGATGGGCCCCATTGGCTTTCGCAATAACGCGAACCTATGAATCGTGCGGCCGGCCGGATTGATATCTTCGCCAATTATTAGGGCCAGCGGTTTCATCATCAATCGAGCCACGTCACCTAAGTCCAACTGTCGGCAAAGGAACTCGGTTGTCACTGTGTTATGAACAGATCATTCAAGAGCGTTTCATGCTCCGGGAGATCTAACCCCTGAAGACCGTTTAAGCCACCCCAAAGTGCAACCCCTTCGTCACATCCCCCCACATAGCATAAACCAAATCCCGCGGCGGCGCCTCCCTTGGCTTCCAGGGCGCCACGTCCCCATACCGCGGCAGCCTACTATCCGCAGCCTCGCGATAGTTCGACGTCAGATTCCAGAACCGCCGGTCCTGCATCCGCGCCGCGTCCCGCGCGCCCACGCGCGGCGTCGCGGACGTGACTTTGCTCGCTTGCATGTGCCGGTACACCCGCGTCAGGATCCAGGCCGTCGCGTCGGCCCCCGGCGTCCACGAGTTGTCGACGTAGCCGATCATGAAGAAGAGGTTCGGCACGTCGGACAGCATGGCGCTGTGCCAGCAGCGGCGCGTCGACCAGTCGATGGGCGCGCCGCCGTCGACGCGGACGGGGATGCCGCCCATGAAGTCCATGCGCAGGCCCGTCGCCGTGACGATGACGTCGACGTCGTCGAGGGTGGTGGTGGTGGTGGTCTGGTCGGGATTGGCAGCGCCGCCGCCGTCTTTGGCACTGTTGTTGCCGCCGTTGGGGGCGCTGCGGCCGCGGAGCCCTTCGAGCTCGATCCCGCGTTCGGTCACAGTCCGGATCGTCGCCGTGATGACCTCGCACTTGGGCTTGGGCCCGCCGAGAGCCTTCTGCAGGTCCCCGTCGGGCGTCAGACAGACGCGCTGCTGCCAGGGGACGTAGCTGGGCTTGAAGTGGGGATCATGAGAAAACCCCTCGGGCAGGCTCTTGACCACGAGCTTGGTGAACTCCTTCGTGGCGAAGTTGGGGAAGTGCCGGCACATGAGCACCATGAACCACTGGAACGTCATGAACCACCAGCGCTGCCACACGGCCGCGGCGTGGCGCGGCAGCAGCGTCTCGGCCCACGTCTTCGGCCGGCCCACGTTGGGGATCGAGACCACGTACGAGGGACTGCGCTGCAGCATGGTGACGTGCCGCGCCTTTTTCGCCAAGTTCGGGATCAGCGTGATGGCGGTCGCGCCGCTGCCGATGACGACCATGTTCTTGTCGGCGTAGTCGTAGTCCTCGGGCCAGAACTGCGGGTGGATCACTTTTCCTTGGAAGTTCTCGAGCCCCGGCACCTCCGCCTTCAGGGGCTCGTGGTAGTCGTAGTAGCCCGAGCCCAGGACCACGAAGCGCGCGGTCAGACGCTTGGTTTGGCCCTCATGCTCCATCTCGACGGTCCAGGACTGGGTCTTGGACGACCAGTCGAGCGAGAGCACCTTGTGGCGGAAGTGGAGGTACTTGCCCAGGCCGTACTTGTGGATGCAGTCCTTCATGTACGAGACGATCAGGTGGCCCTCGGCGATGGGCGTCGAGGACGGCCACGGCTCCCACGCGAAGCCATAGGTAAACAGGTCCGAGTCGGAGCGGACGCCGGGGTACTTGAACAGGTCCCACGTGCCGCCGACGTCGCCCCGGGCCTCGAACACGGCGATCTTGGCGTCCGGGGTCTCGGTCTGTAGCCTGTAGGCGCAGTTGATGCCCGAAATGCCGGCGCCTGCAGCATCAGTGCATCAGCCAAAGTGAACCGTCAAGGACCTTAACACTTCTTCGGGAAAAGCCCCGATACGTCCCATCACATGTTGCCGCAAGACCACCGTCGGAGCACAGGAGATGCAGTGTAACTTACCGACGGCAATTACATCGTAGTCGAGCTCGGTCGGCGTCTTTTTCTCAATGCTAATCCCCATCTTGAATATGGCCGGGTGCAGTTCGAGCGGCCAGAAGATCTCCCGCGTAGCCGTCGCAGTTGAAATTGGAATCAGGGCTGTCGTTCTCTGTATCTGCGCTACCCCGCTGGTAGATAAGTTTCGATAGTCGATGCGTGTCTCAGTCGTGCCGCCCCTGATGGTTTCGGACGGAGCTCTTGAGCAGATCAGGATCACACCCAACGATGGGAATCGACGCAGGAAGGAGGGAGCCCTTTATTTATGAGAGCTCATGCGTATCCGCCGTATGGGTAATCACATCATCAAATGCTACCCACCATGGACAGCAGCTTTGCCGATCTGGCCACATCATGGAACCCAGGGCTGCCCATCATGTTTGCTTTTTCCCCTCCTCTTGCGCCTCGGTCCACGCTCGCGTAGTCTTCGGGTCGATGCCTCCCAGCTGGTGCCCGCACGTACATATCACAGGGCCCCCACCACCGCCCCCTACAACTATTGCTTAATTACTTGCCGTTTCGGGACAAGCTCTGCCAATGAAGGCCATTCCTCTGACGATGATTGCACCCTTTGTGTGCGGCATGGGACGAGGGGCCGGACGAGTTTTCCTGGTAAGAATTATTTGCCTTATGGGACTTGTTTGCCAAGGGCATGCTGTTCCGGGCTCCTCCCTAACTCTGCGAGACAGCATCATCGACATTCTGCGCCCCTCTGGGCCCCTTGGAGAGTCCGGGGAGGTCGGGGACGCTCCGTGATTCGCTGATCGGCACATCCTTCTTTCCCCGCTTCTGGGGGGGGCTCACTCCGCAAATATTGTGGTGCCCTTTCCCTAAGCGATGGGCAACTGGGTCCCAAGATCCATGGTGCGGGAAAAGCCAATATCAAACTATTTGGCGCAATAATTGGAAAGAATTCCCAGCAACGGGACTGCGGTACAGCAAGGATAGCGCTCCTTCACAAGGAATGTCACTTGGAACTCGTCGGCGATAGCCAATGTGGCAAGTTCACACAGGCAGGCAATGTTTGCTAAAAGCCGTACCGACCTCATCGTATGATGTTTGCCGTTGGAAATAACATATTCATCACCGCAGCCATGAATAGCTTCTCATTGGGACAAGATAAGAACGTTACAATGCTTGTTTGGTGAAAACCAACTGAGCGGCACAGGAAACCGCGCGACCATTGATTGGATCATCATCAAAACAAGGTGTTCCTATGTAATACCAACCCACTAACACGTAATCGTACCGGAGTCTCTCTTGGTACGTCTGGTCAGTGCCGCGTACGGGCCCTACATAGGGTTATACCAAGCAAACAGCCCGCATCATGCTAAGCATACGTTCAGCATCACGCCACCGTTGCCGCCCCCTCGGGTCGGGTTTGCGGAGGCATTGGGGAACTTCAATGTTTGTCAAACTTGCCCCGTGCCAAGCAGTAAGCACTACCCGGATCGGGAAGAAGCACAATTCCCTATGAAAAGATAAATGCCGGCACTTCAGAATAGCCATACGTGTCTAATTACTGCCTTGTAGGGATAACGGGGACAAACTATTGGCCTAGAGCAACAGGTCAGGAGGCACCATCAAGAAAGAACATGACCCAACGACATCACAAACCATCGAAGGGAACCGGCAGCAAACCCACTTCATCCGGAAGCCAGCGTCTTCCTCCGGATGAACTCCCCAATCTTGCCCGTCACCTCGCGCACACTCTCATCCCACCCCAAGTTGTTCCCCACCAGCAGCGTATCGTGCGGCGCCCCCTCCTCGCAGTTGAGCTCGACGTCGTTCCCCTTCCCACCGGCGGCAGTGGCCTCCCGCATCTCCCGTACCCACCGCACCCCTCCACCTCGAGCACCTCCGCGCCCCCGACGTTCACAAACAGCGGCACCGGCGTCACGAACGGGTGTCCCAGCGGCGAGATGTACGGGTCCGACGCCGGCCCGAGGCGCGAGTAGGCCGCCGCGCCCCAGCGCAGGAACGCGGGCGCCAGGATGTCGGTGCCGTAGTGCGGGTTCGACGTGACGACCGCGTCCGGGCCGAGGCACTGCGCGGGCGCGACCCAGGGCGAGAAGAGGACGGCGCTGTGCGGGAGGGGGATCTTGCCAGCAACCGGGGGTGCTCGGCGAGGTAGCGCAGTAAGCCGATGACCAGGTTGCCGCCCGCGCTGTCGCCCGACACGACGACGTTCTTGGCGGATACGCCCAGCTCGCGCACCAGGTACAGGTAGCTCGTCAGCACGTCCTGCAGCGCGCCGGGGAACGGCACGGGATCGGGCCGGCAGGCGAGGCGGTACTGCACCGAGTAGACGCGGCGGACGCCGGCGTGGCGGAGCAGCATGGAGGCGCCGTAGCCCATCTGGTCGATGCGGCCGTCGCCGATAACGAAGGCGCCGCCGTGGACGTGCAGCATCACCATCGACGATGACGATGACGACTTCTGCTTGCCCGTAGTGGTGGTGTCGGGCTTGTGCGTGAAGCAGGTGATGCCCACCGGCGCCGGCGCCACGGCGTCGCTCCTCAGCGGCCCGACGTAGTCGGCCTCAGACGCCGGCCGGGCGACGAGGAACTGCTCCTTCTCCTTGCCCGGCTCCAAGCTCAGCGGCGTCGGCGTCTCCTGGACGGAGGCGCCGTGGATGGAGGCCTTGATGAGCGTCACCATCAGGCTCTGCCGCAGGCTCCATGTCGGCGCCGGCCGGAGGCTCTTGAAGAGGGTCCACTTGAGGATCCAGTAGGGCACACGCACCAGCAGGAGGGTCGCCAGGTAGCACACGTTGTAGATGGAGGACTGGGGCTGTCGCGCGAGCCAGGGCAAGGATGAGAGCGGCTCTGCCACGGTTGCCGAGTTGCTTGGCTTCGCCATCGCGCGTCGTTTTGGTTTCTGTATGCTCAGGTGGTTCACGGGCACTGGAGTCGTTCGCGAGCAGCAGTTTACTCGATGGTTAGTCCTCGTGCAGGAAGGACCGGACGGAATCTGAGACATGGCCATCCTCCCTCCCTACCTCCCTCCCTTCCTTCCTTCCCTCCCTTCTTGCTTGCTTGCTTGCTTGCTTGCTTGCTTCTTCCTGCGCGTATCAGTTCAGCCACGGCACGAAAGCTCTTGGCCTATGCATTCGCTGGCCGCTTTGGCCTATCACAGCGAACAGCCATGATGCAACAGGCAAGGGTGGCTGTCACACAGCATACCAAGGCGGCATGCGGGGTAGACATCACAGGTAGATGAACCAACACCAAGATCTGGGTAGATATCTCTATCACACCCACACCCCATTTGCCTACCCACCATCCCGCATTTCCATTCACAATGCCGAGAGAAGTGCAGAATCTGTTACATATGTAGATGCGGCCGCACCGCGCATGAAAGAACCGGGGAGAAGTAGCATCGTGTCCCCGCTCCGAGGGTCTTCAGGTTCGTCTTGTCATGGAGTTGCAGTGCCCCCCGGCAGTTGAACTGGCCGATCGATCGGGGGATAGAAATATCCCGGCTGCCCGATGGGTCACCATGTATGTAGAGTCCCGTCGCCATGCATCGCGCTGAGGCTCAAGACTGCGGGGTCGCTCGGCGCATGGCCATCCTGCCGTCAGCTATCGTTTCAATGGGCAAGCGGGCTGTCATCGAAGTCCTCGGTGGACTTGCAGTACGACATTGTGCCATTGCCTGACTCCTATTCCCGAGAGTGCTTGTTAGCTGTTCCCACCCACCGGGCTAGCACATCAAGTCTCCGTACACGTGCAGACAAAGGTGACAGACACTACTGCACCACATTCCGAACCCAGTGCAACAGTCGTCAAGTTGAGCAGTCAATTCGCCAACTGTCTCGTCATTACATATTTGATATCATTAATTATCATAATCCCTCCTTCTTTTTTGAGCCAAGCGTGAGTCCTCTAAAACACCCGCGCACCCGCCTCGAGCTGCTTCGCCTCCCGCCTCAGCACGTCGGCGCGGAACTTGCGGTACGCGCTCTCGACGCGGCCCCTGCGGGCGGGGTCGCGCGAGATGAGGCGCGCCGCCGACCAGCTGCCCAGCATGAAGCCCAGCTCGCCGCCGAGGATGGTGCCGCCCAGGCCGAAGAAGAAGTAGGTCGCGATGTCGCCAAGGCGGCTGGGCTGGATGAAGGGCGTGATGTCGGGGACGGGTTCTGTTCGCCGTGACGCCGTCAGTTACCCATACCATTCCATCCATGGCAAAGGAAAGGGTGCGTGCAGAGGGGAACGAAAAGGAAAAGTCTCACCTGTCCTGCCCCCCAGCAAAGACGACGTGCGTCGGCCGCTCCGCCGCGCGGAACGCCCGAAACACGTCGGCGCGGGCCCTCCGCAGGCGCACGGCGGCGTAGACGCCCAGGCCCAGCCCCAGGAGAGTGCCGAGGGTGGCGGGGACGCTGACGCGCCCGGCGGCCTTCTTGAGGCAGTCGCGGTCCGACTCCTCGAGGTCGTGCTGCATGTGCTCGTCGGCCAGGCGGGCGAACTCGGCGTGGCGGGGGTCCCGGCGCAGGGCCGCGAAGGGGGTGCTGTTGGTCGACATGGTGTCGATGTTGGGCGACACGTATCGATGGTCGGTTTCGGTAGGTGTGTGTAGTCGTGCGCCTGCGAGTCTGAGACGTACCTGTGCGGGTGTTTGAACGCTGATACTGCCTGGGGATTGGATATGCAGTGTTCTAGACAGGCGAGACGAACTTCTGAATCGTTTAAAACGAAGAGCAATTGACAATGATTGGGTGACGATCTTGTTGGTCACAGCAAGCCTACGTCAAGGTTTCCTGTGTGACGAGGAGACGCGGTGCTGGGATCATCACGATGACATCATCGACGCCGATTGATGGCTCCGGCAAAACCCAAAGGACTTGTTCCTCCTGCTCGGTCCCCAATGGCGCCCATTGAAACGACCGCAATCGACACAGGCTACTGCGACGGAGCCCGGCTCCTCGAAATCAGAGGGTTCCTATTTGGCAATGATTTCCATCATCGGGCAAGCTGAGGGTTCCTCTGAGGGGCGTCTTGCATGCGACCGCGACAATGTCGTTGTTTGCCAGTCAGTGCTCGCTAAGCAGCGCCCGCTGCCTGCAGCGTAAGGTCGCGCTGTGACAGACGGTCGGCCGCCCTCTTTGGATTGGGGCCAAACCACCAGCGCTCAAAAACCACTCCCAGCTGAAAACTTGTTGGAATGCCCGAAATTGATCGACTTTCCAAATCTCCTGAACAGCGATGCATTCTACTTCATCTCGGTTTTTTTTTTTTTTTTTTTTTTTTTTTTTGAGGGGGATCCCAAGTTCATCCCAATTAAAACAGAGGAAAGATCCGATGGCATGCCCGCACTTTTATCTCATCCCAAGTCCCAAGTCCCAAGTCCCTAGCTAGACGAACCCCTAACTCAAAATCGACTTCACTTCCCAACGTATGCGCCTAAGATCAATATGGTGTAATTACTTAATCCTTTGTTCAATTCCAAAATGCTGCGATGTGTGAATGTTGGTTGATGTTATTTATACAGTCCCCTTTTCCCTACACGGACCCGTCCCGGTCCCGGTGCTTCTTGAGCATCTGCGCCCGCGAGTTCTTGCGCGACATCTCGCGCGACACCTTGCGCGACACGGGCTGCGCCGAGATCTCCAGCTCGACCTTGCCCATCGAGCTCAGCGGGTCCACCTGCGCCGCCACGTACTCGTCCATGTAGTGCGAGCTGTTGCCGCCGTACTGGTTCGCGCTGCGCGTCCGGCTGAGGCTCGACTCGCTCGCGCCCCGGCTGTGCGGGTGCAGTCCCCCCCCCGCCCCCCTCCCCCCGCCTACCCCTATTATCCCGCCGTCGATGCTGTTGTCGTTGCCGCTGTTGCTGCGCGTCCGCTGGCTCGGCTGCAGCTCCACGCCGTTGTCGCCGAGGTACTTGCCATTGAGCTCGGCGTCCTCGTCGACCGTCTCGAACCGGTGGATCCGCTCAATCTTGATCTCGCGCGTCACAAACACCTTGTCGAGCCGCGCCGTCAGCACCGGCCAGAAGACCGGGATCGACGCGCAGATGGACGCGAAGTTGACCTCGAGCGTCGCCAGCTCGATGCTGATCGGCCCGTACCACGTCGGGTCGAAGGTCGGGAACGTCGCCGCCCGGTGCTCCACCATGGACGCCACCCGCCAGATGGAGATGAAGTTGATGCTGGGGGTGTCAGCTGGGGGGTATTCGTCTCGGAGAAGGAAGAAAAGAAGAGGTGCTTACATAATACCCATGCAGAACAGCCCGACCAGCCCGAGCTTGGACTTGACGGGCGTGTTCTTGTCAAAGTAGAACGGGACCGGCAGCGCGAGCACGACGAGGTCGAGCGTCATGTTCATGGCCGCCGACGAGGCGTACATGGCGTAGAAGACGGGCGGGTTCAGGGACCCGAACCCGTAGCACTTGCCCGGCAGCGTCAGGGTCCAGTACTTTTGGATGGGGAAGCAGGGCACGACGGCCATAAAAGTATAAGCGGCGCCCCAGAGCGCCGTGATGACCATGACGACGATGCACGCCGTCCGCATCTTGCCCTCCCGGTAGATGCGCAGGTACTGGAACAGCAGCGACAGCTTGACCAAGGCCGTCGACATGCAGTACGTCGTGTTGGAGACGTAGAAGTACTGGTTTTCGGGTTAGCACTGTTGCTGGCTGCTGGTGGTTTTCCTCTTTGTTCTTCTCCTCGGTACTTACCTTCAGGTATGTCGCCATTTCCCCCGCTTCCATCTGGATAAAGTGTGTTCCCATGCCGTGGTTGGTTGCTATATCCCCGTTGTCAGTCCATGACCTGCCGTGTTTCACCACATGACGGATCCCGAAGCCCGGTCATGATGATGCATCCGGGGGCTGCTGCTGCTGAAGACTAACTCACCAATACATTCGCATATCGATCCCACCGTGCCGGAAAGCAGGACCAACGCCACAAACAGATCGTCCCATCCGGGCGAGTACATGATGAAGAACCGCGTGTAGAGCCGGAAACACACGCATCCCCACGTGATTGTCTATCGTTCGGAAAAAAATAGAAAAAGTCAGTCAGCCTCTGCTTTCTGCATCCCGTTTTGAAAAACATCACCACTAAACTGCCCGATGGCGGCGGCGGTGGTGATCGAGGGCGGCAAGATCCGTACCAAGAAAGTCACAGCCAGTGCGATGATGGTCTCCGGGTAGTTGGACACGGGCATGGGCTCGTCCAGGTTGTCGTAGAAGCCGATCAGGCCGATCAAACTCTGGGTGTCCGCCATGGTGAATGAATGAATGCCAGCCGAGTGTCGAACTCGGGACAATTAATAAAGAATCCTTCCTTTTCCCCCAATCCAGAATCAAGTTCCGTCGTCTGTCGTCGACGGCGCGCGCGCTCGGCGGGCGGCGATGCGGTGGTGGTTGTCCTCCTTGGGCAAAGTTGCTGTTTGCTGTTGCGGTTCCTTGCTGGTCGGTCACGACACTCTCAGAGGCGGGAGGCGGATTTCGTGGCTCGTGGCTACACCATCGCTCGTCTCGATTTCTGTGGTTGGACTATGCGTAGATATCGTACGTATCTCGTCCTACAATCAGATAAATGATAAAAAATAAATAAAAAATCAAGGTTCGATCGAGGTCGCCGGAAGGGAAATAAAATAAACGTAATGGTTCCCGCACGACGATCTGGGCGACTGAACTCTATTTCACTGGGAAAGAAGAAGAAGATCCCCGTTGGTGTCCGTCCATCAATGATCGATCTCACCAAAACCCCCCCTTCCCAGTCAAACACACGGGCGGACGCCTGATGCCGCCAGCGGCCACGATCGGGGGTGGTGCGGCCTTGCATTGACCTCCCCATCTGCAGGGCCACTCTCCCTCCCCCTTGACCTGGACCTTGACAGCTCGACAAGCACACGCCGCACGCTTCTCGGGGGCTCTCTTCCTGTCCATCACTGCATAGGTTGTTTCAATGTCCTTATTTATGGAGCCGGAAAGAGGGACAAGGGCGGGCTCCTCACCTTGGGACCTTGAAGGGGGGCCCTTGGCACTTCGGCCAACCGGCGCCGAACGGGCGGCATAGGGTAATGAGGCGAGCACTGATCACCGTGCTGTCCTGGTCCTGGCTGGGTTGACGTTGCAGCCAAAATGGGAACGGCTAAGCACTTGGTCGGCGTGCTAGCAGGGAACGTGGCAAGGAAGCTGCTTGCGCCGTTGGGACTCCTCTCCCCGTTCCAATTACGTGAGTAAAGTCCCCTGGCCACACTAGCCGTAGCACGCACACCTGCCTACACCGAATTATTCCAGAACGGGCATCTTGGTCGTCGCGCTAACCCGGCCAAAAAAAAAGGGCATGCCGCATGCCAGTGTCAGCGACTGTCGTGAGGGTACATACATAGTGCTAAGCGACAAAACAAGGCGTGCCTGCGTGTGCCTTTTTATTCCCCGCCGCGGCTAGGGGATCGCCAATCTCGACCACCCTCTTCTCATCCATTCTCCGAGCGCGCTAAGGTGCGACCGACGAGTGTCGTGCCAGTGCTTGATTAGTCACGCCTCTACCTAGCTGCCGCGTCACTGCCCTGTCACTTCGTTGCTGTGTACGTACGCAGGCGTGAAACAAACGACGGGAGCGCTATAATGGATGGTTCGTATCAAACTGCTCTGTAGATCTCCCCTTTGGTTCAGTTCATTTCACGCCGCGGCAAGAGTGAATGCAACCGTCAAAATCTATGCTTGCTGGCTCGTTGCGTAATGCTCTTATCCGTCAGGCCGATGCGTGTTTTTGGTGGTATGGCTTTGGAACTCCTGGCAATGCACGGAACATTCCGTTCAAGCTTTCTTCTCCAGGGGGCAGCAGGGGAAAAGGGCTCCATTTCGACTGTTACCGACCGCCAAGGGGCAAAACCCACCACCGAAGTTGTAGTCAGAACTCGTTCCGTTACCATGCAGACACGAGGCACTCAGCACTGAAGGTCCAAAGAGAGTGACCAAAAAGGGCAGAGACCTCCCCCAGAACGAGTTGGAAAGAGCGAACAGTGGCGTGGAAGTGAAAGGGAAAAGCCGTTGCGCCGCCGGTGTATCGTGATTTGATTTGTCGGACGATGATTAATTAGCCCAACCAGCTACGACGACTTGGTCGGGGCCCCTAAATCTTTTTTTTTTTTGCCAAGGTCCGTGGACCCATAGGTTGGTCTTCTATTATCCGCAGTGCAGTGGTTTTTCTTTCTTTCCTGCTTTTCGAAGACTCGAATCTCGTGGGACACGCAATTATTAACAATGGACCTCGAGCACTGCACCGCACCGAGAGGCAGGCCGCGGAGAAGCCAGTGTCGCGGCAGTCGGGCCTGGGAAGCTTTTGTTTCTTGGTGCATCTTGTACGAGTCAGCCTGAACTAATCAATCAATTCTCCTAGTGCGGCCTCTAGTGCAGCAGCAACAGATCTACCGATCCGGAAGAAGGCGGCATGCCTCTCGCTTATCAGTGAGATGCGTTGCGATATGGTGAAAATAAGTAAAAGCAGGAGATAGGTCACATGAGATCCAGCAAATGCATCCGCGCCGCTGCTATCGGCAGGGGGCGGCCGTGATAACTGTACGGGTTGCCAACTCCCGGCGAGGAACCTGAACCTCCATAACCCTGGCAGCCTCTCAGCCTCTCGCACATTCCCTTCCCAACCATGTGCCATCACCATGCACGACACCATCCTGGCGCTGGCCTCCCTCGGGACGGGAAGATGAAGTCAGGACTCTCACCAATCTAACGACGTTACTCTTGGAATGGGATCACAGACCCAAACAGACATCAAAGCGGCATCTTCCGTAATGAACGAACAACCGGCGCGGCATGATGGACAAAACACCGTCGCATCGATCTTATACGTAGGGAGCGCCAGGACTATTTCCCGTCGCATTCGCCATGTGCAGTCCTTGCCGCGCCTTGATTGATTGCATGGCACGATACGACGCTATATAGGACGTGTTTACTTTTTGTCAGCCAGCTTAACTTTCTGCCGCGCACGTCCCCTTAAAGGGGCTAGGAGCATATGTCCGGTGACGGCCCCCTTTTTCTACATATCAGCCAACAGTTCAGCAGTGTGTTTACTTCGACCCCTTGGCTGAAAGAGTAAAAAAGCCGGCTGACCGTCATCTCGTCTTTTTCGTCTCGTCTCATCAACCGACCAATCCTATCGACCTACTCAGCTTTTTTTCGATCAGCAGCATCAGCCGACCTTAGTCCGGCTTATCCAGCTTTTCGAGTGCCTTACAGGGCGTAGAGGGGGCGCTGTAAAGGGTGCTGTAAAGGGGTGCTGTAGCCTGTAAAGGGTGCTGTAGCTTATAAAGGGTGCTGTGTGGCATTGCTCACGCTCGGTCCTCGAACCGGCGTGCGTTAAAATTGGTGAGTGTGGCATTGCTCACGCTCGGCCCTTAACGTACGCTCGATCTCCCGAAACGTTGATTCTTATTTCGAATAAGATTCGAATAAGCCGGCTGAAGAGGTGCGTGCATCGAAAAAAGTTAAGCTGGCTGACAAAAAGTAAACACGTCCATAGAAATGGACGAGTCAAAGCGGCCTCGTGGCTCGTCTCGCACGGAACCTTCCGGAATGAAATGGCGATGATCAAAATACAGGCACGATAAATGCAAACACCGGGTACACGCGCATGCGAGGAACTAATTAGGTACCTAATCAACTAATCAACCGCGCCGCCGGGCTGCACACATCCATCTCCGTTAGAGAATTGACGTGCTCAGCCCTACTTCCTGCCAATCGACCTGTACTGCTTTTTTTTTTTTTTTTTTTTTTGCGAAAGAGGGCCGAATCGATCTTATTTTAGTGGTCGACTGAACCAGTCATTCAGCCATTCATTCGTTGCGACAGACATCCTCGAGAGGATTCGTACGAGTTGGTGCCCAACCCCGTCCATCTACCCCCGTATCTCCGTATCTCCGTCCCGGCCCTGGTTCCTGGTTCGACATGGGGCCTGAGCTGAAGCGAGCGAACGAGAGCGAGCGCGCGTTGGCTGTCGATCTCTCTTTTTCGCTACCGTTGCGTCACAGGCACCGGCACTCGCGCGGCACAGCAGAAAAATAAAGACCCCAAAAAACAAAAAAACCAAGCGGCTTACGCTTACCTCCTGGGCGATGTTACGTACGCATGCACGCAAACCTGCCTCGCGAACCTGGCATGCGCGCACGTCGGCGCGTATCGTTGTCGCACCAATGGCACATACGTGAAACCCGGCCGGCATCATTACTCAGGAGATATATGACACTCTATAGGCGATCGGAGAATCCTCGCGCTTCTCCTGGCGATCGATCCCATTAAAGAAGAGAGAGGCACCTCGATCCGGACGAGGCCATCCTACCCTTCCTATCTATCTATAATCGTGACTCGTTCGCAGCGTGGTAATGCAGCAGCTTCGGGACGGTGATTCAGATATAGGATTGAACTGCAGACGAATCGTCAAGATTTGCGACCGTTCGTGACGCAAGAGGCCAAAAGGAATGAAGGAAAAATATGCCTTTGCATGAGGCCACCCTGCCCGCAAGCCGGTGGGAGTGGATCGTCGTGGGCAAGAGAGTGGGCACGCCAGACCGAATCCCAGGCCGTTTCCCAGCTGAGATGAGGTATACCAGACTTCACATATAGGGGGTTGAGATTATTACTACATACTTCAGGCCAATTCAACCTAACCCTTCAATCCTTTAGCGGCAACGGCTGAAAGGTGCTTGGACCTTTCATTCCTTGCCCGCCCACGCTCTCCTGCGGTCCAAAAGTTCCGATCGAGCCAGGCCGACGACCCTGGACGGGCATGTGGTTGACCAGGTCCAGGTATGTTGCAACTTCGCTCACGAGCTCTCTTTCTTTCTTTCCCTCGGCGGCTCAAAGTTCAAAGCACCGGTATATTTCTCTCCAGATATCCGTGCCATCTCGGCAACGTCCTCTTGTGGGCAATATCCGACTTTGTCAGCTGCAGGTCCTCGATCGCGCTCGCCCACCGCACCAGTTCCGCCTCCCCCACGCCGTCTGCATCAGGGCCAGGCCAAAGGGCATCCCACCACCGCCGCCGCCGCCGCCGCTGGAGGAGGAGGAGGAGGGGGAGCGCACGCCCGCAGGGATCGTCAGCATGGGATAGCCCGCCTGCGCCGCGATCTGGTAGGTCTGCCCGACGTCGGGCGGGACCAGGAGGCCCGAGAGCCTCTGTCTTTGTCCTCCTCCTCCTCGACATGTCAGCGCGGTGTCGATGCCCGCCCGCGTCGTCGACTGAGTGAACGCGAGCGCCTGCCAGTACGTCTCGTCCTTGACGCCCCGCGTCGCCAGCGAGGCCAGGAAGCCGTCCTGGCCCGAGTAGAAGGCCGGGTGGCCGCCCGCGGGCCACGGCCTGCCGCCCTCGCTGCCGTCGTTGGCGTAGTTGTACTGCACGACGTCCTCGAGCGACCGGATGGCCGTGTTGTTGAGCTCGGCGAGGTACGCCTGGATGTTGTTGTAAAAGTCCACCTTGACCACGGTGTACTCGCTCTCGTTGGGGAACCCGCGGGCGCTGCCGTAGTCCCAGTCCCACCCGCCGGGGCTCACGAGCGTCTCGTAGCCGGCTACTTCCGTGCCATTGACGATGGTGGCGCCCGCGGACTCGATCAGAGACAGCAGGGACCTCAGGGCCGTCTGCTGCTCCTCGTCCGCGTGGACCCAGAAGCTGTGCCAGGGGAGGCCGAAAGTGGCGTCTTTTAGGGCGTCGCTCTGGGCCAGGAACTGGGCATAGCCTCCCTTCGGCGGCGTCTTTCCGCTTTGGGCAAGGGTGTAGTTGTCTCGGGCATCTTCTCCGTAGATGGCATCGAGCGCGTACACGGCGTCGCGCACTGTCCGCCCGAACGTCCCGACGGAATCTTGGTGCTCGCTCTCGGGGATGACCCTGCCATCATCACGTTAATAAGGTCGTGTCACATGGAAGGTCTGCAGGTGGTCGTACCCAGCTCTGGAGGTGAGTCCCACGGTAGGTTTGAAGCCAACAATGGCATTCCGCTCTGCCGGGTTGATGACTGCACAATGTCAGTCAGTGTCGTAAAAGAACTGTGCAATACACCCTTTCTTACTGCTGCCGTCCGTCTCCGTCCCAATAGAAAACGCAACCGCATTAATAGCCACCCCGATCGCGCTCCCGGAGCTGCTCCCGCCCGGGTTCACCGTGAGGTTGTACGCGCTCCTCGCCTGCCCGCCCCGGGCCGAGTAGCCCTCCGAGTAGTTGTTGCTGCGCATGTCGGCCCACTCGGACAGCGTCGCCTTGCCAAACAGGACGGCGCCGGCGTCGCGGAGCCGGGCAACCGCGTGGGCGTCGCGCGGGACCACGCTGCCCAGCAGGGCCCAGCTGCCCGCCGTCGTCTCCAGCTTGTCTTTGCTGGCGATGTTGTCCTTGACGGTGAAGGGAATGCCGTGGAGCGGCCCCCTGACCTGCCCGGCTTGGCGCTCTGCGTCCCGGGCCGCGGCGATGGCGAGGGCGTCGGGGTTGAGCTGGAGCAGGGAGCTGGTGCCATCGGTTAGCCGGCGCCCCTGCATGGCGGACAGGGGTAGATGCAATGTGGGGAGATGTCATTACTTGGCATATTCTTGGGTCTGATGCGTTCGCATCATGTAGCATGTTACCAGTTGCACCGAGGTCAGAGTCCCGTTGCCCATGGCTGCTTGCATCTGATCAATCGTGGCCTCCTCGAGCTGGAAACCGCCGCATTGCGGCATCGGGAAGAGCTGCGCGGAGTCTGCATGTTCCCGAAGAGGAAAGTACGGCGCGTCTGACTCAAGCAGTTGGCCGCATGTTGAAGATGTTAGTGTCAGAATTAGATGCCAGGATATCCGTCTAAGCATGGTGGCGATTCGCGGAGGACCAGCTTGAGATCTGGTTTCTTTGGTGATGGCGTTACGGGCAGGCAAGTTTCAAGGGAAATGCCGGGTCTCTGTGGACGGTCATCGGCCGTTGCTTATCTGCATCCTAGCTTCCCGCGTTACCCCAAGCTGCGAGTCCGTCATTGGTTGGCGCTGCCTATCTACGACAGTGGTCTCGCTTCTTGTGTCACCTTGGCGCTGCTGGCGCGAACCCCTTTCTGGGTGTGTTCACAACGCCCCCTTTAGGCACGAATGACAACCACAGCTGGCCCAATTAACGCTCTTGGTATGATGATATAGTTTATTCAACACAACTCTACAGGCCATCCATTCCCTATCCATTTCCTATTTATTTATATCCCGCCTCTAACTAGTCCACCACCGTCTCAATCTCCCAATCCACATCCTCCGGCTTCACAATCTTGCGCTTCGGCTCCTCCGCCGCAGCTCCCGGCCGGGGCGACGACCCCATGGGGGCGCCGGTGGGCCCGTATCCCCCAGTCCAGCTCCCGCCTCCATAATGCTGGTTCATATACCCGGGCGGGTACCGCGGCCGCGACGAATCGTAGCTATGGCCACCGCCGCCAGCAGCATACGCGTACTCGTCACGGGAGGACGGGTACCGGCGACTACTCATGCTGGGCCTTCTTCCCAATCCCTCCCTTCCTGAGTCAATATCGCGAGGACGCGCGTCACCGCGCGTGCTGTAACTCCTCCCCAACCCCCCCACTTCCCCTCTCCTCGTAATCCCGTCCACGCGTACTGTAACTCCGCCTGGGAATCCCCGCATCACCCCACCCCCCTGCCCGGTACGACCCCGACCTCGAAGGCGGCCGTTCCGGCCGCTGCTCGCGGCGGTAATCGATACCCGCCGGATCGCAGTAGTCATCCGCCTCGCGGCTGACGCTGAAGCTCACCACGTTGCCGTCGCCGTCGTACCCGTACCGGCACCCGCGCTTGGGCGACGGGTACTTGGCGCAGATGCGCATGTGGTCGCGGTCCTCGTGCGGGTTGCGCGGGTAGCTGAACCGCTCGCCCGTGCGGGCGTCGCGGCTGTGGCACATGCCGCTCCCGCTCCCGCCGTTCACGGGCGTCGCGGAGCGCGAGATGGATTCGCGGCGTTCGCGATCGGGGTGCGGCGGACGCTGCTGCTGCGGCTGGGGCCGCCGCCGTGGCGCTTGCTGCTGGACCGGGACAATTCGGGGCGGAGAGTGCTGCTGCTGCGGCCGCGGTCGCTACCGCGGGGCTCGGAGCCGGGGCAGCGGCTGTCGTGGCAGTAGTACCTGCTCCGGTGGCTGTCGAAACACATGGCATCGCAGCCGCGCTGGCAGAATTTACAGTAAAGCATAGGCATCTTGTTTTTTTTTTTTTTTCCCCTTGTTTTCTCTTCTTTTTGTACAAAAGAGTGTGTACACGTGTGTGTATAGGGCAAAAAACGAATGTCTGAAAATGGGATACAGATTCTAATTTTAGTTTCACGAGACTGACATCGATTACCCATCTATATACTCATGGAGCGTCCACTCGAATTGGGAACAGCTTCTATATAAGGGGCCGAGGCCTCTTTGTCTGGACTCCAGTTGGGGCATTGGCCGTCACATCCTTTCTTTGACAGCAACGTCTTTTGTTTCTTCCGGATAGCATCCGTACTGATTCGCGAAGTGCCAGGTTCATTGTTGGCCAGGAGAACTCGGTTCTTTGTAGTCCCTACCGAGTCTTCTTACAATACACAGGCCTCTAGGGCTTGATGAAAAGGAGGCACGATGGGCTGTACCGCAAGAGTAAGATCATGGAGGCATGCATTAAAACACTGCCGAAACCCAATGGGTTCTCGGCGGAAGAAGGGCTAACGGTCATACTCTCTTGGCTTTGTAATGTAACTGAACACCATTGAAAGGGGCTCAACCGATGAGGACCGAAGCATTCGGCAGCATGGAATCAAGATCGCCCGGTTGCTTGAGGCTGCACAACCAACCAGAAGACATGTAGAGAAAAGAGCTTGGACATGAATGTGTTTATAAATAGAGACAGAGTGCAGATATCCAAATTCGAGACCGACCACAGCCGTAAAAAAGAATATCGCAAGACAGCCAAGTAAAATGTATGAAATCAGGAAACGGCAGCCTGAAGACATTTGCAATCAAAACTAAAGAATGAAAACGGTTGGAACATAAGGGAGACCTTTCAGTTCACCTTCCAATTCCCCCTGTAACTTCTCATCCTCATCCTCGTCCGAATCCTCCGTGTCCTCGTAGTCCGAAGTACTCGCGGTATCCAAATCCGAGTCATGTTCAAGTTCGTTGATCGTACTCCTGGCGAGACTATCCGCCAGGTTGTTCTGGGAGTCGTCCCGACCCACCAAAGTTGCATCGTCCTCCCCCTTTTCTGGCGTTTTCGGGTTCTCGTCGTTGGCCGCTCCGCCGCCGCCGTTTGTACTTTGCTCATATGGCTTAGGATTCGGAGCACTGGTTCCTTCTTTCTCTTCTTCTTCCCCTTCACTAGAGTCGGAGGAGCTCATGTCGTCGTCACTACCTGGGCCACCAACCATGCGCCTCTGTGCGGCTTTTTGTTCTCGCCGACTTTTAACTTCTTTGAGTTTCATCAAACGGAGGTGACTGAATGCGCATCTCCAACAGCCGTGCCCGTCAAAAAGAAGGGTCCGATACCCCTTCTTCACGCTCAAAGCAGCTGCGGTAATCCGGGCCTGCCAGTTTCCGTGACACATCACCACCGATGGTTGGACTGGATGGGGAGTAAGCAACTCCTCCCAATTCTCGACAACAACCAGATCCTCCGGCGGCATGGTCTCTATTAGTTGCGTGTCGTTTCTGCACTCCTTCCTTTGGCGAACAACGCACATCAGTGGAGACTCTCGAAATAGGATGTTGATATCCCCAAGCCACGTGCCCTGGTCATGCGCCGACACAATGGCCTCCATGAACACGCCGTTCGGGACGCAGTTGTTGCCGCCAAAGTCAAACTCCCGGGACCAGCCAGTGATGTTCAGGTGCAACGAAGTACTGTTGAAGGCATCCTCGAGCTTTCCCTGGAATGGGTTGTGATTGACGACGCGCCACATGTCCATCCTAGGCTGGCGCCATTCTGTTTCCAGACCAGAAGTAAACCACCCTATGAGGCTTACACCAGGCCTGCCAACATTTCCACGTACTCGGCGCAACTCGAGTGAGGTTGTGTGGTAGGGCGACATGTTTCCCAGGGAAGCAGGGTTGATATATAAAGAGTCATCGGTTGAAACGGCAACCAGGTTATGCCAATTATGTGCAGAGGGACCTGCAAAAAGGACATTGTGTATATCAACACCAGCGTCGAATGTGACCAGGAGCTTGAAAGCACAGCCACGATGCGACGTGTGCGATAGTATTTTGCGCTTCAAAAGATTGGCCACATCTCTGGAGTTCAACATCGATCCCAGTCGATACGGATTGAACGTGAGACCATCGAGGTTGTATGACAGGGTATTCAGATTGCATTCCAGAATGCTTGGACATATCGTGGAGCCGGGAAGATGGTCATACATATCCCACAGTCTCGAAAGCAACCTCAAAGCCCTGCCGATAGCTTGCTTGCCAATAAGATTAAGGAGCTCATATTTAGCAAGCTGAGCATGGCGCAGGTATTCATCGATCTCTTGGCGGTTTTGTACCGGCGTCGTATCAAGAAGAGTCTGAGCCTTCCATTCGTGGCCTGTTTCCAGTAGGACGAAATGAGACGTGGCCACTACTTTGTGGAGACGAAGCGCTGTTTGTTCTTTTGTTGGTGAGGCGGCGCCTTCTCGGGGGAAATGTCGTTTCACGTACCGCTGGACTGGCCGCGGGGGTTTGACCACAAGTGTTCGTTGTTGATTCTGTCATATTTGACGGAGTCTTTAACATCTGCAATATAGTACTCGCCCTGCTCGCATTTGATCACGGGACCTTGAGATGGGTGGACTGTATTCAGGTCCTTTAGTTCCGATCTGGTGACGATGAAGAGTTTCCTGGGCTTGGTTCCAACCCTTCTTTCCAATAGAATCAGCATTTTGCGTGTTGGTCGGTATCGCTCTGCAGATGTGCGTGTAAGTCGTTTCATTGTAGCCATGAAAAAGCGTTGTTGGTCTTCCTTCGTTTTCAGAACCTTGGCAAAATATATGCTGTCGAGGCCGAGGAGGGAAAAGCAAGTTCGGGTCGGCGAGCTGGGTGGTGGAGGGGAGTTTCGCGAGGAAATTGGATTGAACAATGACTGGTTTCGCAATCCGAGGTTGAGGAATTTCTTCGACAGGCCTTTCACGTGTTCGTCATCCGCCTCATAGTCATCCAGTGCTGCAACACAGGCTTTAGTCCATGAGCCCAGTTGCTCAGGGTGCTCAGCTTGGAAGAGTTCGAAGAGTTTGGAAATGAGAAGGCGCATGAACGACACGACGTCTTCAACTGATACATCCGCCTCATCCCGCCATCTCGCAATGATGACGCCGACAAAGATCAGAGTGAATTCCTCGCGAGTAAACCTTTCATTCCCAGATGGGGTGTTTGTGAGAGATCTCGAAGTTGTCTTCAAGGCACCATAATATCGAAGATGGGCAAGCGACAGTGACCAATGTACGCCGGATTTCTCTGCCAGCGAGAGACTGTGGGACCTCAACCCGACAGTGACACAGCCCCCTGGCTCTACAAGCTCATCGTTCTGGAAGTAGTCTTCAGCCTGGGAGCCAAGGACGATAAGGTCCGGATAGAGGTGCCAGGAAACCAAGGCTACCACCACTGAACCGTCTTCGATGCTGTAGCTGGACCCCGTGATGATCTTTTCCATTGTTTCCAAGGACAACTTCCAGGCTTCTGTGACGCTCGTATATAGATCTTGCTTGTTACGAACAGTTGTGTTGATGTGATCCAGTATGGATCTAACAGTCTTCTGTCGGCCACTGATCACAGCAGAGTCGTTTGCTGCTCGGATCCAGGACCTTGCACTGGCATCCCAACTAGCAAGCTGGTCCTGATCAAGTTCCAGCTTAGACGACAGGGTCTCAGAAAGATCAAAGTATTCAGCAGTCGCTGCCTTGGTCTGGATCCTTTTTTTCCGTTCGGTGACAAGCTCCATCCAAATGGCTGTGGCCTCATCGGCGGTCCAGCACGTAGCAATGATGCAGGCAAGCAGATGGGCCGCTACCACAAGTCAGTTTCTATCCACCATGAAGATGTATCGGTCATGGGCAATTGCGGATTTGGCTGACAGTGTGACATACCGATAGCAGCGGAACCAGACGTAGCAGCAGCCCAGATGGATGTCCCATCGACTCCGACATAGTCCTTGAATGGGCCATCCGCATCTGTGCCCTTCGGGTTGACAACGGGCGACTGCGCGATCTCTGATGCTCGTGTCCCATAGGCTTTGATCAGATTCTGCCAAGGCCTGATCAGCAAGGAATCCCGAAGGCAAACTGGATTGTGTAGATGATAGCTGTATGGGCCATACCGGTGTTTCTGGGAGGATGCTTCGAAAGAGTGACCCGAGGCGCCGTGCCGTGACGTGGGCCGGTCCATCTTCAGCGACGTTGCGCTTGCTTTTTGCCAGAGCAGATCCGAGAAGCTTGTACTCGGGAGGGGCCTCAATACGGAGGAGAGACATGTCAAAGTTGGCATTGGCAAGGGTAAGGGTGGTCTCCTGCGTGGCGGAGGCGATTGAGGCTGTGACCTTCCCAATTGCATCCATCTTGAAGGTGGTAACGACAATATGTAGTTTAATCAGTGAGGTCTGCTGTAGTTGGATGCCATCAATTCGTGATACAGCCTGGATCGACACCGGGAGCAGCAAAACTTTGGGTGAGATGCGGGGATACTTGATCGAGGCAGCTGATCATGCCAGAATGCCACGGCCCACTGAGAGGCAATCGTGACAAGTGAAAAGAGTGTCACAGTCTCAATATTGCATCGCAAAGTGGCCGCAGGGTAAGGTGTCAATTGCGTAGGAAACACAGCAGGACGACAGTGTCAACGAAGAAAGGAAACTGCAATTCTGATGGATGTCTGAGAAGAGAATGGGGAGGCCACCAAGGATGCCCAGACCCCCCAATCTTCACGCCCGAGGATTTGGGGGCGGTGCAATGCTGCATCTGCATCTGCATCTCGCGCGTCTCGCTGTGACTGGTTCAGCTTGCATGGTGATCATGGAGGGTGGTAGGCAGCAGCAGGATCAGCAACGAGGCTCTCGGCAACGAGATCTTCGAAAGCTGATATGGAACAACGCGACCATCCTCAGAAGAGTTTGGAGGCAATGATAAAGAAGTTGTACGGGTAATCAGGCATGAGCCAGATTGATCGACATGGAAAAATAAGATCACTGGCATCATTTTGTTGATTTTGGCCAATGAAGCAGGTAGGTACACTCGATGTAGCCGGCAGATGCTACGTGAGAGTGCTCAGGCAGTGTCTTCCGAGTAAGCAGCCACAGCTCCTACTCCAGATTGAGAAATCTAGGACCGCTTCCGTCAATACTTCCATTCGGTTATGCGCAGGCTTGCCGAAGGATCAGTGCAGAGTTGCCACAGCGCCGGGCGACGCGAGAAGGGCTTTCTCATCCCCTGGACTTGTCGAGGCCAACAAAGGTTCAAGGCCAAACATCGAAGTTGGAAACAGAAACATGGAAATGAAAGTCACAAGATGTCACAGGCGAAAAGATGGGACCCAGATATCATGTTGTTTGGAAAGTCTTCATTCATGTCACATTGTTTGTTTTACAGCTCAAGTACGCCAAACCGTGTGGCGGAGATGCAACAACCGGACGCCCGCTACCCATGTCCTTTTTGTTTCCACCCGGAAACCCCATGAATGGACAGTTTTTGAAAAAATGACACACGTATCTTCCTCGCCATGCCTAGTAGCGAAACCTCAGTCTCTTGCTGCCGTTGACATCCCTGGTAGTCTTGCTACCCCTCTTGCGTTTGGTCGCCACCGATAATACATACGTGTGGTTGGAATCCTGGGGACATTCCCGAGGGACGCTTGCTGATGATCCGAGTTTTGTTTTGTTCGAGGCTGGCTCGAGAGAGACTATAGTCGCCTCTCTTGCCTGCTTCTCCATGTTCCGTTGCTCGACTTGGATTGCCCACATGAGGGTGAGCAATACCTCGCGCGACGGTAAGCTGGCGCCGTCTGGCCACAATAGCGGGCCGCGGCTCTGTCGGTCTCCCTTGATACCCGGGGACCCGTCGGCCAGCCCCGAAACCACTCGGTCATCGCGTCCCTCAGATACCAACCGCAAGACCTCCATCGTCGCATCCAAAAGAGGACGCGCCAGTATGGGGCTGCTGGTTAAAAGCTTCTGAAGAGATTTGATTCTCAAGGTCGAGGCCGAACGAGGGCTCGTGCTCGTGGGAGACCGAAGAGACGTGGTGTCCGCCGATCGCGCCTGAAGCTGCGCCGCTGACATCGTCACTAAGGAATTGGGTAAAGTCGAGCTCCGGTAGCTCGGCGGGAGCGTCACCATCCAGATGATTGTACTCAAAATTGAGGGGGTCGCTTGAAGGGCTAAATTGTGCTTCAGTGCTCCAGCTATTAAGGTCAAAGGCCGTCGCAGCGCTGAAAGCATCGCCGAAGAGGCCGTCATAAGTAGGTTGAGCTGAAGGTAGAGCGCCAGCGCCGGATGCGACCTCTGACGCGCCGCCATCCACGCTTGCGGCACCTCCACCGACTGACACTGCAGGTCGCACAACATCGCTGCTGGATGTTGTGTCATATCGGTGGACGTGGCCGCAGACGAAGAAGACGTCGCGGGCGCATCCTTGGCGGACGAGGCTTCTACTACCTCGGCGTCGGGGACGGGAGTGAGCTCCGGGGAGATGGAGGCCGGGTCGATGGTGTCCTCGTGGTTGGGAACGAGGATGAAGTCGTTCATGGTGCCCGACTTGGTCTCGGGGGCGGTCTCGGGGCCGCCAAACAGAGGCGTGGACAGAGTCAGGGGGCTCGGGTGGCACGAGGCCATGGGAGAGGAGCCGCGCCGGAACTTGTTGAGCTCGTCCATCAACATCATGTTTTGTTTCCGTTGGTCGTTGAGGAGCTTCTCGAGCTCCGTGTTGCGCTTCTCCAAAGCCTCGACCTCCTGTCGCTTACGTTCGCGCGAGGACTGCGCGGCGCGACGATTCCGGAGGACGCGCTCGACTCTGCGCTGCTCCTTCTCGTCTTCTGTCTTGGCACGTTTCCTGGGTTGGGGGGGTTAGTTGTTGTTTCATGGTGTGGATGCGCCGCAAGGTGGTTCGTCACCAGCAGCTTACCTGGGAGGGAGGTTTGTCTTGGGCTCGGGCAGGACTTGGCCCCACGACTTGCGCTTCTTGGTCGGCTTCTTGTCACCCGACTCGGGCGCTGGCGTCTCGTCGTCGGGGTGGGGGGAGTCGTCCTTGGAGTCGGCAATGGACTGCGGAGTCATGACGGACTCCGTGGGATCGGAAGTGTGGTCGCCGGCCTCGTCGTTGAAGAGCGGGTAGAATTCGCCGCCGGGAGTGGACATGAATGACTCGGCAGGCGAGTTCTCGAACTTGACCTGAGGCGCCGAGGCGGCCTCGGTGGTGGCCGTTTGGTTCTCCCACGATTCCATCTTGGATGGTGATGTGTGTGTGTGGTTTGGTGGAGGACTTGAGAGAGGTGTGTAGTAGTGCTTGCGTAGATCGAATCGACGACAAGCAGCACTAAACTAGACTACTACTGCGGGATTGATGCAGGACGAGGCTGCTGGAAAGTGGTTCGCAGAAGAGGAGTGGGTAATGCTGGGTAGAGAGGTGCCTTCCTAGATCCTCAATACAAATACAGCTGTAGGAGTCCGTCTACCTATGACGACGCATGGTCCTCCATGAGTCAAGGCCAAGGCTGTGAGTCAAGGGTTGCGTAGGACCTCGAGGCAGCAGGATTGATTAGTGTGGAAAGGGCAAGAGGAGAAGAGGACAGCGTGTTCGTTGGGCGTGATTGCGATGATGCATAGAGCCAATTTCGCCTCGGAGGGTGGAGGGAACAGCTCTCTTTATCTTGAGGACACGTTTGTCTCCCGAGTAAGCCAGCGTAGGTGCCTGAGGCTGCCACTCTCAGTCCTGTACCCCTGGTTTCCAAAGGAGGATCATTGTGGGGGACGTGCACTGCCGAGTGGGGACATGACTTTGGTACTTGGCTACTTGCACAGCAGCTATTTCGGACCATGGCCCCATCCAGAAGGCGCGGAGGAATAGGGAGGCTTTCCATACCGCAATTGCCAATACCTCAATACCTCTCAATACCTCGATACTGTACCTCAGGGGGGGGCCGGCTGGTTCTGAGTCTGATTCTGATTCGGATTCTGAGTTGTGAATGGCCTGCCTGCTGCACAACTAATTTAGCCCCCCTCCAAGACGTGCCAAGGTGATGCAGCGGACAGACGTCTGGGTCTCACTCTCGCGCGGCACTGTACAGCAAGAGACAGCCTCTGGCCCTCTCTTTGGTGCTGCCTGCCAACCTGCCCCCTAAAGGCATCTGATTTCTACTGTCACGTCACAGCACTGGGCAATAGTAATGTTGATGCTCACCCCAGAGGCAGAGGGCCAGAGGGAGAATGATTCAGTTTCATTTCCTAGTCCCCAAGTCTTCAGGGCTTGGAGGCCTTGCGTTTTCTTTTTTTCCCCTTCTCCTGACATGCCAGCCAGCCAGCCATGGCAATGTTGGATTGATCAGGAGCAGGTTTCGCTGTACACTCGAGAAAGAGCCCACTCCAGGTGTGAGTTGTCAGCAAGCCAGCGGCGCCACGTTCCCCACTCTATTGGCTGGCTGGCAGTGGCACCTGGCTCGCTGGCTGGCTTGGGCGGAGTTATGTACGTCGTAATACACTGACCACTGCCTGTGCTGCTTGCTGGGTGCAGGTGTTTTAGTTGGTGCACTTGCTTTGCTCTGCACACTGTACAGATTCTAGGCTTGTCACTTGTGCTGAGAATCGCCAATTGCCCCCCCTGGCCGCCCCTGCTCACTCACCCCCTTTGCCAATCCTTCCACCACCTTCGATCTGCGCTGGAGCAAGTCCCTGAGCCTTGAGCATTGAGCACCGGATGGTACGCCTAAACTTAGAAACCGTGATTGACGTCGGCCTGTCAGCAATGGACGGCGGCGTATCTTGTCTGCCTGCGCCGCCCAGTACGGAGAGACTTTCCGATCCTTCACGAGATTTGCATTAGCATTAGCATTAGCATTTTTCAGTATGTTGGCAGCCTAGTTGATGCCATCATCTTGCGCAGTTTCGGAATAATCGGCTGCTTGTCTCGCAGGTCTCGCAGGCCCCGCAGATCTCGCTTCCGGCGGATCCCAGAGGTTGCGCAAACCCCAAATTGCCGGTGGTTAGAATGTTTCATCGACACCCCGAGCCCAGACTCTCTCACTCTCTCAAAATGTGTTTTTGATCTATCGATCCAATGGCAAGAAATCAATCAAATCTAGGAGTATCTGCTCGGAATAACCCAATGATGTGCATGAACCCCAAACACTTGCCGAGTCAGCCCAGCCTGTCCGTCGGTCGACTGCTCGTACAGTTACCAAGGTGGCGATGGCTGCAGTTGAACGGAACATTGAAACGCGGCCGAGCCTGGCAAGCCTGGGGGGCGGGCTAAGACGGTCCAGTCAAGTCAATTAGAGAGAAAAGAGGCACAGTGTAACGGCGGCGGCAAGGGAGGCTTTCGCCAGCGCCGGAACGAAGTAGTAATCCGGTCGGGTTTGCTTGCTCCACAGCTACTTGTACAGCTTAGCCGCAAATCAGATGCGCGCATTGGCGGCACACCACAAGGGAGGGAGACAGGGAGACTCAGCTGCCGTATTGGTGTGTGGGTGGTCTTATTGCCATTTGCGTACGGGACATTGCTGATTGCGTGCTTTGGTAACGGCCTCAAAACCACTCGGGCACCCGAACGGAGGCAGGTTCCCTATTCTGCTCTTTCTGCCGCTCTACTGGACGTGAGGCGCTGGGTTATTGAAGTTTTGAAATTGTCCCCCATCTCGTCACGGACTCTGTAACGGGTTCTAGAATGGGCGGGCGATCCGGAAGAGGAGCCCGTCGGACGGTCTTCTACTGCCAAGTAGCGCGGGTAGCTCCTCCGACTCGTAGTGGGCAGAGCGAGCAATTAGCGGTTCGTCCGAATCCGCATTTCAGCTCGTGTGCCTGGTCTCTCTCTCTCGCTGCTGAGTGCATTAGTTGGGCTACTTGTACGGAGGTGCTAATCGGGCGCTGCAGCTAATGTAGCAAAGTCCCGATTTCCTGTCGGGTCGTCGGACGGTGTCCGTCGATGCTCGTCACTGTCTGGGATGCGCCCTCGGAGGATTCAGGCAAATGACGACAATTGATTACTTGCTTCCCTTCTCACAATGTGCAGTTCTCCCGACGTTGGAAGATATTTTTGTACGGCTGCATAGGGTTCGTGCCGCTCTGCCTGCTGCGGCCATTGATCCATGCTGCCATGCACCAACGGCGCCAGATGTTGCTCAGCCCTCTCCCAACTCCCAGCAGCTGCCGCCAACCCGCATTTTGGCGCAGCATCCATCTCAGTTATGCCGCTTAGTAGATGACTTGATCTTCACGATCTTCCCCCAAATATGGCACCCAAGGAGCGACAGACAGAGAAAGCAGGCTGGCAGGCGTGCCTGGGCCATATGTTGGCCTCAGTCGTGGTAGAACCAACGACTCCGATGCCTATCCAATTGCGTAATTGCCATCATATGAAGTCATTCTTCCCCAGAGGCGATCGCCAGGAGGTAAATTTGGCGGTGACATGCTAGGCATGCGGTGCGTAATGGGCAGTTTGAGACGAGAGACTACTTTCGGCTCCCTTTGCCACTGCGGACCATGACGAGAATGCTGAATTGATACGACTGGATATTAACGAATCTGGGCCTCGTTCCGGCTCAATTGGTGATGGCTGCTAGGAAAGGATAGTGTCGACGGAACCTCGCTACGTCTAAACGGCTCGGCGGCTCGATTCGTGCACACCCGCCGCCGCGCCCATTGATGGTGTGCTTTGCTCTCGCTTGTTCCCTCCCCGCAATCCTCGGCGGCGCAACAACCCCCATCTCGCTTCTTTTTTGGCAGTCTGCTCGTTTCGGCAGTAGTACCACCGCCAATGACCTTCGCTATCTGCCTCATGTCAGCTGAAGTCAGCGAGCGTGCTTAGTGCTTAATGCGATTGATTTTGCCCTTTCTCTACGGGGTACGATGGGCGAATTCCTATTGGCGCAACAAAAATCCCGTATTGGGTGTTTTCCTTATCAGCTTTCCTTCTTATTAACTTTACGATCCTGTCGCAGCCAGAGTAATGTAGTAGCCCTTGGACGATTCACCTTGATGGGTCTGACAAAAACCCTTGAACCCTTTGTTTCAGGGGCCATCGGGGGCGCGAGCAGGCTTGCAGGGGAGGGCGTTCGGGAATCCTGCGCAATACGACGCCCGAACAAAGACTGATTGAATCAATTCCCATCCCAATTGCCTCGTTACGACGCATAAACGTTTTGCTCTCACTCTCTCTCCTCTCCTCGATTCTCCCGCGACGATCTTGGCACGTGCAAGAAACCAACCAATCTCCAGGCCAGAGCTTCTCTTTTGCCAGCACCCAAGAAGACGCCCAACCAGAATTCGGTGCCAGCCAGCCACTGAGCTTCCGGGGCTACTGAGGGGCAAAGGGGAGCCTGGCCAAGTTTTGCCAAGCCTAGCCCCAAGACGACCAACTCAGGGGTAAAGACTAACGACGCTTTATCTAGTGAGCCTCGCAAGAGAATGCACGATAAGATATTGATTGACAAACCTTCGAAAGCTCCCAGGCGAATCCTGGGAAATGGCCATCACTCCATGCCAAGCCGTATTGTCTCGTCCCCGTACCTGGGGCGAATAAAGTTCGTGTCATCTTAACTGCAAGTAACCGTCTTCCCCGATCACTTTTGTCGTTCGTATCGCCATCGCATGACCAGATACGATGCACGTCAGCTTACCTGGAAGTTGTCGTACAGTCGTACACGTCCCGACGTACGTTCCTTGCTCCTTTACTCGGCGGGTTCTTCGTCTGTTGGGATGCGTTCGACACCGACACTGACACCGACACATCGCATCCCCACCAGATTGCCAGTCCAAGAGTGCCCATCTTTGCCCATCCCCAGTCCACTTGCTGATTGTAACGTAGCCATGCCAGCAGCACGGCCAGCAATGCTTTGCCTTTTGCTTGCTGCGAGGTGTTTGCGTGCTGGAATCTCCCCGGGGACGCCCAAACTCGCGCACTGTGCCGCCGTGATCTGTAGTTCGCCAATCGTCCTTCGTTTCGTTTCCAATGGGCACTTCTCTCTGGGACAGACCAGAGACCAGACCCTCATATCCCGTTACGGCTGCTACGCTACCAGGTGACCACCCCGCCAGCCCGCAACGCAACCTGGCTGGCAACACACACCGCACAGATGGACCGATGGGGCCCTGAAACAACAAAGCAACTCTCGTCTCCTCGGGTTCTTCTAGAACGGCTCCCCGCAACGAATCACGTTTCTCTCTCTGCTCACCTCCTGTCGTCGTCTTCTCAGGCCATTCCAGAAACCGTTCGATCGATCTCCCATCTGCCTCCACTCATGCAAGAACAGCAATTGCGTGCCTGTGGGCATCTATCAATTGCCGTGCAGCACCCGGAGTGGGGCCGGGAATTCCGTTGATGGTCAATTGAAGGGGGGAGTCAGCTCGCTTATCGCTGGCTATCTTATCGCTCTTATCGGTCTTTGCTCCCCTCACTATCTGGGCACTTTACGATTGACATGATGATAGTGATCAACTGGTCTTTCGTATTCTTCGTCCGTGACATGCTTTTCTACTTGTTTCTGAACATGCTATGAATGTCCGAAAGCCCTCAAGGCTCAGTATCGCGATGGCATTACATGTGCGCAGGTAACCCCCGCCTATGATGTTTCCTGAACTGTGCAAGCCTACTGTCTTTCATTCAACTTTGGTCCCAACCCCCAGCATTGAACCCATCTCGCGCAGCTTTCAGATCCGACTGCCAGAGCTGGAGACTGGTTTCCCGACTGATAATATAAGACAGAGAGACAATACCTAAAGCAACAGCAGCAATGCCAATAATGACGTTAGTAAGTGTTGCCAGCCTCAGGAGTCTGTAACAATGGATATCCGGGGATGAATGTCTCCCGCTCCCTGAGACTTTCACCATGATCTCCAGCTCCTGTATTCCTACCCAAGTACTCGTGGCTTTACCATCCCGTTCAGATAATGCCACGGCGCCTTCGATGACTATAAATCTCGTTGTTAGCCAGTCTCCATGTGAACTATCATGGTGACCGTCTACGGGCTGACCTCTCCGCATGTCGCTCCCGTTCCACTTGAGCGCCTTCACCCTCGGCGTCGAGATGACACTGCGCGCTGCCTCGTCGAAATAGACGTGTTGGTCCGCATAGCTATCATAGATTGTGTTCCACACCTTGCGACACTGAGGCTCCGAGAAAGGGGGATAATGGATCCGCGCGTGCGTTTTCGTGGCGATATCCTCGCCCCAAGTCGCCTCTTCGGGTCGTCTCCAGTATCACCAGACCTTTGCTCAAGTCCAAGGCATCACGTAAGGCTGTATACATGTAATAGGCAAAATCAGCAAGTCCTCACGTACGGATAAGATAGACCTCAAAGCTCACCTCCTCGGAAACTCTCCGCCACGCATGAACTGCCGCCGCCGCCAGCAGATGAGGAGGCCCTCTCGGTCAACAATCCATCAGCATCCACGAAATGAAGTATAGTTTTCCACCGGTTGGCCCCACGGATAACATCCATCATCGACGCCTTGTGCTGGACCGGGGAGTTGTCGATCACGTCGCTGGAGGATAGTGTCTCCAACGGCGTCCTGCAATGTGCAGCTATACATTCTGTAATATTGGATCAAGATCAGTAGGTGAGAAACTCTTAGCGTTTCATCCTGTCAGTGTCGAGGTCGGATTCCCAGCGGATGGGAATTTAGGTAATCTACCTGCCTGCAGTGAACGTCTTGCCCAAGCCCGGTCCGCCGTAGAGATGCAGAACCAGGCCGCTGCGACTGCGCTGCGCCTCGACCAGACGGATGATGAATCGCTTCTGCGCTTCGTCCATGACCAGCTCGTCCATGGGAGCGTCCCTCCACGTAAGAGGTCTTAAGTTCCGCACGGGCAGCTTCTCTATAGATAGCCACAACAAAGTCAGCAGCACTCCTATTTGTCACCTACTGCAATCCAGCATGGGTCGTTAGCGGCCAGAAAAGGTGCTACCTACGCCAAGATCGAGTGTTCAAGACGAAAGCCCAGGTCGACGAAGGGCAGAGGAGGCATTGGTGCGGCGTCAGCGTCCGACCCGATCCCGGTTCGATCCGGCCATAGTCCTCAAAGTCTCGTTCTTCCTTGTTGTTGTTTGGCTGCCGGCCGTTCAACTCCGCTTCCCCTTCCCCTTCTTGGTTTTCTTCATTGCATGCGTCGCAGGGACAGCGGGGAGGATACCAAGCAGCCAATTCCGCATTGCTCAACAGGGGCGGGATTCCCTCGTGCGGATGCTCCTTGAGGGCCTGTTGGTGGTCTATCACTACAATGGAATCGATCTTTCGGTCGAAGTCAGTTTAGGCTAGCCACCAACCTCAGTTGTGCGTGTGTGCTTTAATGTCTTACCTCGACTCGCGGGTAGTCGGCCGAAAAGCCTTTGAACCGCCGGCACTGGATCTCTGGGACCACATCCCAGTAGGAGCTTCCACTCTCGATGCTGCCTGTCACATCGAAGGACGACGGCATACTAGTTGGCAAAAGTTGTCCAGCCGTATCTTCGTCAGTCAATCCCGAGGAGTCGTCGCTGCTGTAGTCTTGCCAGGACGCGGGCTCCAGAACCCGCCACGGCCTCTCCCGCGACCCGTAAACGGAAGGATCCGGGCCCCGTACATAACCCGCCCCAGCTCGCGGCCGTTGTATTCCATCGTTCACCCCTCCACATCCAAATGGGCGACGGGCGCGTCCGACCGGCTAGGCAGCACGACAAACGGCCCCGGACTCAGGATAGTTCCGGGCCAGTCACCGCTGTGGCCGTGGGGCGGGGCGGGGAAGGCCGGGCGCCGCGGTAGGTAGGCGTCGTCTTTGTCGTAGACGATGGTGGTACCGGGTTTCTGCGACACCCACGCGAAGCCGAAGGTGTATATGCCCCTCCGGTTGAGTTCCTTCTCTTCATTGACCTGCGCCATGATGGTGGTGTCTAAGTACTCGAGCAGGAGTTGTACGTGCTCGGGGATGTCGCGTTTCAGGAGGCAGGTGGTGCGATCATCCCTCCTAGCCCCCCACTCCGCCGCGCACTCTTTCAGTTCGTCGTAATGGTGCACCAGTGCCGGGTAGGGCCAGCCAAACATGGGGAACTCCTTTGTCAGCTCCAGTTCGGGATAGTACCGGATGACGGAGCGGAGAGCGTAGAGGAGGGGCGGCGAGCAGACCATGAGATCGGGCTGTCGGTCTTTGTGCCTATATGAAACACGCGCTGCCTCCGTGTTTTGTGGAGAGAACAGCTCGAAAACGATTCTGGTCTCGTTATCGGAGACGACTATGGGGATCTCGTGCGAGGACGGTTGGGGACGATAGGGGGCATAACGCGGTGGAAGGGATGCAGAGTCCGCGGCTTCTGAATCTGGTTGTCGACCAGGCAAACCAGGGAAGGAAACATCAGTAGCACTCAGGCGTCTTTCGATATCATTGAAGGTATCTAGAATGGGCACGACGTGGCCGGCCCACACCAAATATGTCCGTAACGACAAGGTGGCCGTAGACATGGCCAGATTCTGAGTTCATGACCCAAGAGCCGGAATCGCCACGAGTGTATACTATGGATATGACTATCAGAAACGCTTAAACTTGTGCTGACATGGTGTTCCCCTTACCGTAAGGGCCGTCCAGATGTACGATGTACGTATCAACGAAAGCTCGCCCAGGGCCAAGGAGCAGCTTCGATGGGAAGAAGGATATGGTTCCGGGCTTTGGTCCTTCCGAGCTCATGACAACTACTGCTGAAACTTGAGCGTCCTCGATGTCCTGAATGGATGGGACCAAGGGCAATAACCTTTGTCCATCAACGCGGCGGGCCCCCTCGTTGTAGACATCCATATGATTCGGCAGATTCCCGAAATCCACCAAAGCCCAGTCATAGTAAGCCCCTGTCTCTGGGTTTGCAGTCGCCTTGTCAATGGTCAGTATCACCGAGTTCGACTCCCAAGGGTTTTCTCGTTCCTGGTTTCGCGGGGGGTCGATTTGGGATCCGATTTGGAGATCTTCTTCGCCGGGGCTTGATGCAGTCTCGGATCCGCTGCTTTCGGCGCCAGATGAAGCTGACTCGGCTCCCATCTTGATCCTTGTTATTCTATCCTCATGTTCATCGACAGCGTGGCCCGCGGTCATTCCAAAGTATTGATTTATTCCGTCTGTAGTGACCTTCAAAACACCTCCCAGCGTGACCTGGCGTGCAGATGAGGTTTCGGGGTTAAAGAGCCACAGGGGTGCGCCGCAGAGCTCATTGTTGTGTGCAAAGCCGCGGATTAGGCTGGCGGGCAGTTGAGCCACGGAACGGGCCAGCGGTATTACCGACTTCTCGATGTATACTTTGAAGTCAACATTAGGCCGCTCCGGCGAGTCACGTAGCGCACGCGTTTGTTGCGTGTTGAAGAACCGCTTTACTCGTTTCTTCGGACGTGCTTCGCAACAGATGACCATCCAGAGCCTGGCATCGGTCTCACTCCTGCCAAACATTTCCGGCCTGATGGCCAATGTGTGGCATTTAAGGCTTCCGTCAGCCCATTTCAATAACTCCTCGAGTAACAGTTTGCTGATACGTTGCTGTAGTGCTGTAGGCTCTCTTCATCCGGAAGAGCCCTTGGTGAACTCGCGGAGTCCGCCTGGTGTAGAGGGCCGTTGAAGCGGTTCAGTAGTTGAATCCGTGGCATTCTGCATCGCTAGAGTCTAGATACTCTCCTCGCTTGACAGAGACAATGGCGGATTGTCAGGACCCTACTGAGGCACGGAAGCCTGTTGTGCCTGTGTGTACCGCAAATGTGGTTGCGGTACGAGCTCAACGTTGGTTTGTGTCGAGTTTTCACCTACACAAGAAAATATCAACGACGGTTTTCTCAAGAAAGTATCTTCTGAGAATGTCAGCTTCTCGGGTGAATACTGCAGCAACACGTGACGTAATAGCAAGCACTCATGCGTCTAGGGCTTGAAGCCGCGATTGCTATTCGCTCCCTGCGTGCGGGGTACCAACGATCCTGCTTCTTGGGGGAACATGCTGGGTGCCACTCTAGAGTCCACTGAGGTCAAGAGTACATGCGGTGCCGGCTGTCCTTGAATAACGAGGGGTCAATAATACCCCTTGTAATCAGCGGTATGGCTTCGGGGATTGGTAGTGAACGGGGACAAATGGACAGTGTGGAAGGGGGAGATTCCCACATCCGTAGGAGCAGGGAGTTGACATATTACCTCTAAGTGGCTCGGATAACATAGGGGAAAAGTCGTTCTTGAGATCTAATACGATAGAGCCCCTAATCATAATGCACCGTCTGTTCTTGTCGTCTGCGAGCGTGCTCGGCATTCCTTCTTACACGTTTCGTATGCCACGCACGTTTCCAAAACTTCTTGTTGATGTTGTCCCGCACGCTGTCTTCCTCGAAATCCAATCTGGCGGGGAAGAATATCTTGATCAAGGCCAGTCCAGCGCCCGGCACCCACTTCTCGAGCTCTTTCAAAGCGCCATGGACCCTGATGATATCAGCCGGTGTCTGGGCCGGCTCCAACCAGTCCGGCACACCGTCCGTCTTGGCCATCGACTCCAACCAGCCCGGCATCTTCTGAGGATGGGGCGTTTTGAGGGACCCAATCCACGTCTCCAAAGGCTGTACGTCGCGGCCCGCTGCCTCGACGTCGACCGTCGCGTCTGGCTCGTACGGGACCTCTGCGGATTTCCCCGTGATGGTCGGCATTCGTTGAAACGGGCGTAGCTGGATACCGGTCGTGGAAGATGGCCGCTTCGCGCCGGCGGCGTACGCGTTCTGCAGCATGCCCAGCCCGCCGGCTCCGACGAGGAACCACGACTGTTCCTTCAGCCCAGATACACTCACCAGCAAACAGACCCACAAGCCTGCCAGTATAAAGGTGCAGATGGGCGTTTCTGGACGGGCTGCGATGTTGGCGGTTGACAACGTCTCCAAATCGGGACAGCCCTCTTTGCCAATAATCACCATGGCGTGCTTGTGGCCGTTGCCCCTGGTCAGGCAGATGACGTTGTTCCTGTCGAGCGTTCGCCCTGCCCACTTCTCATCCGTCCATTGCGGCAGGCTGCACGTCACTGCGGCCAGGAGGTTTCCACCCAGCACGACCAGCATGGCGCCCCATCGGTCGTACTTGACCCAGGAGGCGACGGCGAGGCCGATTTGGACGAGGATCGTAAACCATCCCAGCCACCAAACGTGGTCTGGTTTCGGCTGATGCAGTGGTCCCAGTTCGAAAATGTCGATGCGGACGGAGTCCATGTTTGCATCCACCCGGTTGCGAATCTCGTGGTCCCTCAGGAGACGGTCGAGCACCCAGGACTTGTTGTCTCGAGTAAAGGCATTTGCACAGTTTACAACGATGGCGGACTGCTCTGGCACCGGCAGTAGCCTCCTATCACCAACTGCAGACATGACCTGATTGAAGCCGAAGGCGATCCACCCGAAAGAGAAGGCGACGGGCGTGACAGGGATCCGAGCGAGCAGGGCTGAGCATCCTCGGGTTTTCTCAGCCAGGTGTTTCGGAGCAAATGGGTGGTACCCGACCATTTGGGCTATGGACTTTTGCACAATGTCGCCGCCGATAAGTAGAAGAAGGCTTAAGATGTCCTCTGGGTTTCGCCATTGCGCACCAAGCTCTTCTCTTGGAGATGGTAACGGGTCCGACATGGTGGTGAGCCCAATATTGCTCGAGAGAGAGCAATCGATGACATAAAGTGCTATGTGTAAAGGAAGACCGAGAATCAAAAGGAGAATACTATCCCGGTGCTACATATGGACATAGAGAACTGCTGCAAGAGCACTCTGCTTATGGCTTTGCTGCAAGGTTGGAGCATATACGGCTACCACAGGGCTAGAAAAGTGATGTGAGAATGGCGGAAACCGGTTTACGCAGGCCCGGCAGTTACCGGATTTCATGTTTGGCAAGCTGCCGGCGGGTAGTGTAAAGGGGCTTTGATTGGCATCAGTCATCATTCGACATGCTGCAGGCCGTCGTTTCTGCTCCAATTGGAGAACTTCTTGGCGTAAGCCATCTTTCTGTCACATTCGGCTAAGTTCGAGACGTTGCTCAGCCCGTCTGCATGTTGGCGCGACCCCGCTTTCTCGTAAAGTTGGACCAAGGGGCCCTTCCATTCAATCACCATTTCCTCTGAACCATCAGTCGCGTCAGCTCGTCCGGGAATCTTGGGCCAAGAAGATTTGCTGATACACCCCGCTTCGCCGTGTCCCGTTTTGGCTTGATCCAAGTCAGGAAACCGACCGGAACCATCCATGATGGATCATCTAATCTGGACTGTCCTAGTAGGGGCAGTAGTTTTGCTCTTCGTCAGCTTGGTCATACGGCATCGTATCGCCAGGGCAGACAAATCACAACGTACGAACACAATGTGCTGGGGGAGGAGGGTTCCTCTGTTCATGCAAGAATACATGCTAGTGAACCTCTCGCTAACGCTATCGGCAGTCATGGAAGTTCTCATGAACGAAATCTGCTCGGCCTTGTCAAGGAAGGAAATTTACTTTGAAGGGCCGCAGGCGCCGAGCTTCTTCATGATTTACGCGCATGACAACCCAAATTACAGCCGAGCCGATGACCGGATCGTGAAAAGATTCATCAGTTATCTGCGCACCATCGGATCCAAGGCTCAGTCGGATCGAAATCCAGTAATTCGCCAGTCCCCGAACTCGAGCTCGGCTGCCTCCCATGACATCCTCGCGAACCAGTTTTGCCTCCTCCCCAGAAAATTCGCAGAGAACTCCGTGGATAAGGTGCTCCTGTGCTATTCCGAAGTCCTCCATGCCTATTGCAGAGACCCCAAAGGCAAAGAATATGTGGAGCGCGTTGTGAAAGCCGGCCATGAGAAGGCGAAAAGCTTGACGGCCGAAACGACTGTATGGACAAAGTCAAGCAAGCGATCCGCAAAGTGGTTCATGATGGCATTGAGAAGAACGAGGGTTTCCACCACGTCTTGACCGAAATCGCGTTGCTTCAGTTGCGAATTTTACTGGCAAAGGCGAAGGGTAGAGAGAATGACGATACCTCGACCGTGGTACTTGTCGATTTGCACAGCACCAACAAAATCTGCGAAGTACTCCCTTTCCTGAGCCCTACTAAGCATTGGCTCACTCTTCCACCGGTGAAACCGCCAGAAGCGTCTCACAGACTGTTCTTCAGAATCTTGGAACGAATTTACGAGCCGGGCCTGCCGCTTACAAGAGTATTGGAGAGCCAATATAACGATCAGATCTAGGCTCTTAGGAGCAAAAGCTGGTCGTCGTATGAGTTCAGATCAAAGGTCCTCGATGATATCAACAGAGCTCTTACAACCGAAAAGCTGTACACACATACAAGATACAACCAAGTCGAGTCAGTCGCCCACGCGAATGACAGACTGGCTCCCCAAAGTGGTGGTACTTATACGCCACTAGAGTCGAAATGCTTCGAAAAGCTGAGGTTCAAGGGGATGGAGAATCGCCAAGAGGATGTCATCGAGAGCATAGACCTAGCCGGCACGTGCGAATGGATATCGACGGCGCCAGAGTTTACGCAATGGAGAAGTCGACATGGAGGCGACCAAGCCAATTGCCAGCTGTGGATCAAGGGACATCCTGGAACTGGGAAGTCGGTCGCTACGAGAAAGGTTCTCGAAATTGTCAAGCAGAAGGAGGAAGAGGCTGGGACAGATGCGACAGTACTATCTTACTTCTTCCATGGTCGAAGTAGCGAGCCACTCGACAAGAACATGATGGGCATGCTGCGCACTCTCATCCATCAGCTCTTGAGGAAAGAAGCCGCCCTAAGATCCAAGTTCGCGCAAGAATACAAGGAACACTTCGAGACACAAGGCACGAACTGGGAGTGGCATAAGTCCAAGTTGACAGCCTTTCTACTTTCGGTAGTCACAAAGCCGAGATCACGACCGATTCACTTGGTAATCGACGCCATTGACGAGTGCGATCCATCCGAGGCTGTTACTGAGGTTTATGAATTCCTGAACCTAATGGTGAACAAAGCGAACGCTCAGTGTGATTTGAGTATGTGCATTTCAATGCGACATGACACCGCCATTTCGAATCACAGTGGCGAAAAGCTTGAGATCACAATGGAGACGCGAAACGGCGACGACATCCAGGGGCATGTCTATGGGAAATTGATGAAGGAAGAAAAGCTTGCAAAAGAGATTTGCGACAGAGCGTCGAAAAACTTCCTATGGGCCGTACTCGCTGTCAAACGGGTTCAGTCCTCTTTGGGGAAAGGGGAGGGTCGCGCCAAAGCCATGAACCTTGCCCGGCAACTTCCCAAGCCGATGGAAGATCTGTTCGGAGAGCTGATTTCAGGACTTGACCACGACGAAAAACAAGAGGCGTGCATATTGTTCCAATGGGCCTTATTCGGAAGCCAGCACTTTGATCCTGGTCGGTCACACAAAGACCTTAGAGCTCTCAAATATGTGAGGCTGTTTGCCAAGGAAAATTACCCCTCCTTTGGTCGCTTGCGTGAGGAACACGGCCATATTACCATCGGCCAATTCTCCAAACGGGTCAAGTTCCTCTCAGGAGGACTTATCGAGTTCTTGAAAGACCCTTCTGAGCTTTCAAGATCACCCTTCAAGGGCTACGTCAGAAACACTACGCTCCAGGTCATCCACGAGAGTGTGAAAGACTGGTTTCTCGCCAAGGGGTGTCAACTGATGGACGAAGATATGTCGTCATTGAACGTCATCATGAAAAGCCATACCTCTCTGATGAAGTGTTTGATCACTTTCATAAGCGCTAGCGACATGGCAGAAATTTGGACTGAAAACAAGTATGACTCAGGTGTACGCGAAGTCGTTTTATCGGCTAGCAAAGATATCTTCCGAGCTCGCCAGGTCGCAGACGGCGGTCAACTACCCATGGATCTGCTTGATTGCTTATCGACTGAGAGCAACACGTTTTGGAGAAACCTTCAGACTTTGGACCCTTGGAGAATTCGTGGTCTTGATGGTAGAAGAAGGTATGCCCTGATTTCGCCCTTGAACATGTGTTGCTACCTTGGACACACCGCATTGATCCGGCATCTACTGGGAGATGCATACTGGCTGGATAAAGTGGACCATGGCACCGCTGTTTCAGCCATCCAAAGCGGCCAATACGAAATTCTCGAAATCATATCCGAATCCTACGAGTTTCCAGAATTCGGCAATGACGAAGATAATCTTTGCAGGATAGCATGCGAAGAGTGGCGCAGCACATTACCATCTTTTGCGGGGGATAGACGCCCAAGCCCCTACTTGTCAATGGTGGCACTGCTTTGTCAAAAGGGTGTACGAATCCAGCCTTTATTTGAATGGCTGATGAACGATTGGTATAGTGCCAGCCGACGGCAAATTCTCGACAAGATTCCTAAGGATGTGCGTATAGCTCAATCAATATCTTGGGACACCGCAGTAGAACCCCTTTTAGAATTCATACATAAAGAAATAGCGCGACTGCTAAAGCCCACCTCGCCGAAAGCATGGGGCCTGCACTTCCAGGCGCTTCTTGAGTTGAATCGGGTTATAGTTGTTTGCAAGCAGCATGGCAGACAACCTGACGACTTGGACGACGAAGCCATTTGTGATATCACAATGGAGACCGCTGCATCATTTGCATCATTGAACCACCCAGCATGCGAGGGTAAAACCCTTTCGGCAATCGCAGCAACCTTTGGCCAATACGAGGATGTTGAGACATTGCTGGAGAAGGGTGCAGATCCTACTATTCGGGACAACTTCAACATGACGCCACTTGATCACGCGGTTGCAAAGCTAGAAGCGCTACCAAGACAGTGGCTGCAATCTCGGGGCTACAACGTGTTGGCGTCAAGAACGTCAACAGATCCCGTCACTCCGATACCAGAAATAGATCCCGACGTGGTTCTCTGTTGGAAGTATCTGCACTACCCTTTGGACTATCAACAGGAAGATTTTGTCAGGACTGTGGCACTTCTAGCTGCCAAGGAACAGAGACCATCGATGGCAGAGAATAGCTCAGACGGGGGAGGCTTGTGAATTTGTGCGGCGGGTGTTTCTCGTTGTCATTTTCTGTGTCTTTGTGCTCTACGGGCCCAAGACCACTGGGTTTCACTGCGCATAGAATCTTGATTACCAGTCTATTCCATTTCCTTCACTTAAAACATTATCGCAAACCTTGCTCGTGAGAAAGATGATGCCCCCCCTTTTCCCGTTTACTTCTCCTTCTTTTCTGTTTATGGCTGGGGAGGGGCTCATCTCACATAGGCTAGCTGACCGTTGCTTCAAATGACCCCGTTGTGATGCTTCAAAGCGTGACATCAAAGTATAGAATGAGCCGTACTATGATAGACGAGGCTCAATACACCTGTATTATCAATAACTGTCAAAGATGAGGCGTGAAACGGACGGGAACTACCGCATCTTCCTCGACCCCTTCAAGGCGACTTTTGTATATGCGGCCCTCCTTCATGACTCCGATGATATGCTTGTCCGGCTCATCCAACACCTTGACGTCCTCCAAGGGATTCACAGAAAGAATCAGTATATCCGCCTCGAAGCCCTCCCGGACCTGTCCCAACGCCGACGCCTGCCCCAGCATCCTGGCCGGGTTCACCGTCGCACTCCGCAGCACATCAGCCGGCGGCAGCACCTGGGACCGCAGCGCGAACTCGTGCGTCTGCGCCGCGCCGAGGGGCCCCAACAAGTCGGTCCCGAAACAGATGGTCACGCCGCCCTCATGGGCGATCCTGAGCGCCTTCAGCCCCGCGTCCAACACCTCGGTGTTCTTCGACTGGGACTCGGGCGGCAGGTACCCCGTCCACTTCGGACTGGCCATCTGATGGTACGTGACGAGCGTCGGCGTCAGGTTCACCCCCCTCTCCCGCATCAGCGCCGCCGTCGCCGCATCCAGAAAATTCCCGTGCTCGATCCCGCGCACGCCGCCCTCGACGCAGTGCCGGATCGCCCGCGCCGTGTACGCGTGCGCCGTCACGTACGTGCCCGCGTTGGCGGCGCACGCGACCATGGCGCGGATCTCGCCGCCCGTGAACTGGAGGTGCTCGATCTTGTCCGTCGGGCTGCTGACGCCGCCGGACCCCATGATCTTGATGAAGTCGCTTCCCGCGCGGATCTCCTCGCGCACCGCCTGCATGCACTGCGCGACGCCGTTGCAGACGCGACCCAGGCCCGTGGTGGTCCCGCCGCAGCAGAAGGAGTGGTCGTGCGGGCCGCGGAAGTCGGCGTGGCCGCCGCTTTGGCTGAGGGCGTGGCCCGCGAGGAAGAGGCGGGGGCCCGGGAAGACGCCGTCGGCCACGGCGTCGCGGAGGGCGGCGCCGGCGCCGCCGCAGTCGCGCACGCTCGTGAAGCCGCGCGATAGCATCTGGCCGCATACGTAGGGCTGGCGCAGCAGCGAGACGGCCTCGGGGTTGCCGAACGCCGAGGACAGGTCCCCGAACCCGGGTACCGTGATCAGGTGCACGTGGCTGTCGATCAGACCGGGGCAGAGATAGCGACCGGTGCAGTCGATGGCGGTGAAGCCTGCTGCTGCTGATGAGGTAGTCGGAGCAGAGGAGGGTCGGATACTAGCGATCTTCCCATTCTCGATCTTGACGTCCATTGACGGGCGGATCATGCCGGCCTCTACATCGACGACGTTGGCGTTGGCCAGCAAGTACGACTTTGGCGGGGGCCGGTGCCAGGGCTTGAGGTCGGCTTGCTGAACCATGACAGGCAATTCGTATGCAAGAGACAAAAAGCACGGCAAGGGAACGAAAGTGTGGTCCGTGGGCCTGAAAGCCGCCTGTGGATTTCGTAGTTCTATGGCCGAGGTCAAGTGGAAAACGAGAGTTGTTGGTTTTGGCTTTTACAGTTCGGACGAGGTGCCGCCCCGTCGGGTTTCGCGGTATTGAGGGGCCGAGACAATCGTCCGAACACACAGGGGCTAGTCCGAAACCTGAGCACACATTAGATAACAGGTCGGACATGCTGCCGATCTGGCTCTTGGCATGCACCTCCTCATCCCAATGGAACCCAGTCTGGTCACTCGAAACCTCGGTGAACAGCTTGATAACATGAGGCATGGCCGCCGGGCAACCCCGTTTTTGTGACATGACGTCTAGACTACTTCTTTCGCCTATTTAGAGCATCGTGTTCAGGAACCGCGATCGGCTATGGATACCCATTCTGAAGACAAACCAAAAGATGGCGTACTACCCGTCAATCCCACCGCGGCGCAGCCACCGATTAAAGAAAAGGGCCAAATACTTGACGTCTCTGCGGCATACACCCCGGAGGAAGAGAAGCGAGTGCTTCGGAAGATCGACTGCACCGTTCTGCCAATGGTGAGTCCACCAAGACGACAGCAACCCAATGCGAATCGTGTTGCGCGCCACTGACTTTACCCCAAGATGTGCATCGTCTTCCTGCTCCAGTACCTGGACAAGCAAAGCCTCAGCTACGCCTCCGTGTTCGGCCTCATCACCGACCTGAACATGACGAGCACCCAGTACTCCTGGTGCTCCTCCATCTTCTACGTCGGCCAGCTGGTCGCCGAGTATCCCTTCATCTACCTGATGAGCAGGCTGCACCTGACCAAGTTCGTCGGCGCCACCATGTCAGTCTCCCCTTCATGCCAATTGCCAGCTGCAAGTCGCAACTGACCTTAACGCCCTTCAGTGTCATCTGGGGCATCATATGCATGTACCTCGCCGCCCCCCAGGACTTCGCCGCCTTCGCCGCCGTCCGCTTTCTCCTCGGCTTCACCGAGGGCGCCGTCAGCCCGTCCTTCGTGACCATGACGGCCATCTGGTACCGCAAACACGAACACGCGACGCGGACGGCGCTGTGGGTCAGCATGAACGGGGTCGCGCAGGTGCTGGGCTGCCTGCTCATGTACGGTATCGGCCGGACCACTTCCGGATCATCGCTCCAGCCGTGGCGCACGTTGTTCCTCGTGTGCGGCGCGCTGACCGCCGCGGCGGGGGTTGCGTTTTATCTGCTCATGCCCGGCGGGCCCAAGGGCTGCTGGTTCCTGACTCCGCGTGAGAAGGAGGTGCTGTCGTTGCGCATGGCGCAGGACCGCGAGGGTGGGGATAAGACGTCGTTCTCGGTGCCGCAGCTTAGAGAGGCCCTGTTCGATCCGAAGGCTTGGTTCGTGTTTGCTTTTGGTGTTTTGGTGACTATGCAGTCTCCAGTGCTCACGGTAAGATCCAGCATTCCGGACTGACTCGTCTCCCGCTTCCACATGGACTGACAAGGTTTGCCCAAAGTTCGCATCTCTGGTCATCAACACCATTGGCTACGACAAGTTCCAGACCATGCTGTACACTGCCCCATCCGGAGCTGCTCAGGTCTTGCTGCTGTGGATCGGAGTCGCGGGGTGCTGGCTGTTCCCAAACAACCGTACCCTCGTCGTGCTGGCACTAATCATCCCACCCTTCATCGGGAACGTCTTGCTTCTCAAGCTTTCTCTTGACTCGGGATGGGGCATGATCGTCTCTTCATGGCTGGTAAGTCATCCCTTCTTTGGAACTTGCCCGCCGCATCAGTGACTAATCCGCATTTGACACATGCAGGCCTCGTGCATCACGGCGGTCATGTCGCCGCTCCTCTCCCTGGCCGCGTCCAACGTCAAGGGGAACACGAAGCGCTCCGTCGTCAACGCCATGTTCTTCATCGGCTACTGCGCCGGGTGCATCGGGGCGCCGCAGCTGTGGACCGAGAAGCCGCGCTACTTCAACGGTGTCGTGGCGGGCATCGTCGCCTGGTGCCTGCTGTTCGTCGTGGTGTCCTGCTACCGACTCGTGTGCGTCAGGGAAAATGCGGCTCGCGATAAGGCTCAGGAGCAGGAGACCGCCTCCGAAGAAGGTCGGGGCGAGATTGCATTGGATGACCACGGAGCTTTCAGGACGGACTGTACAGACAGGGAGGACAGGAAGTTTCGGTACAGTTGGTGAGGCAGTCGTAAAAGACCAGAGTGGGCGTAGACGCGCTACTGGACGGGAACTGGGGTTCCACATTGGTGAATGCCAGTGGTTCAGGACAAACATGAGACAATTGTGAAAGCAGCTGCTGAATATAAACTGCCAAAAGACACAGATCTGTCACATACGACCATATCCTGCTGAATCCTAGGGATCCCGTCCGCTCTCCCATATATAAGCAGCAGAGAGCCGAATTAGTACTAGGGTCGGTGACGACCTGGGAATCCTCGGTGTTGTATGTTTTTGCTTTTTGCTTTTCCGGGCAACATGTCGGCAAATCTTTTACCAATGCACCGATCCAATATTGTTTTGCCGTACGGAGGGTTTCCAATGGTCCTTTGGATGCCGGTTGCAGCGAGCATCTCAAAAACCGTCAAGACTTGATGCTGCGGTGCGGGCGCACAATTGCATTGGCTGGCTTGCCATCGGTCAATCGGCCCAGGTACTGTTTTGCCCATTCATTACGTCACCCAGTAGATCATTTCCTTGCTGTAATCCATAGGAATTTGACCCCGAAGTCCGGGTCGCTCTCCTCGAGCTTGCCGTCCCCTGCCTCCAGCTCTTCCGCCTCTACAGATTGGAACCCGACATCCTTGACCATCTGCAAGCTGTCCGCGACCGCGTAGCTGCTCCAAAACATGCCGTGGCCCATAAACTCCCCGTGGATCTCCTCCTCGTCCATGGTCGCGAGGTTGAACGCGAGCATGGCGCCGGGCTTGAGCCAGGCGTGGATCTTGGCCAGCATCGTCCTCTGCTCCTTGCGCGGCAGGTGGAAGATTGAGTAAAACCCGACGACCCCGTCGAAGCTGGCAGACTCAAAGTCGAGCGCCAGCATGTCGCCCGGGACCAGGGTCGCCTCGGGGCACCGCGGCGCCGCCAGCTTGAGCTGGGCGGCCGAGATGTCGTTGGCGACGACCTGGGCGCCGCGGTCCAGCAGCATCCGCGTGATGGGGACGCCGGCCCCGGCGCCTAGCTCCAGGATGCGCGGCGGGGTACTCGGCGACGGCGATGCGGACGTTGCCGCGTTCTGCAGGACCTTGTCGGTGTAGCTCTCGCGGGGCGAGAGCTGGCCCTCGACCCAGGCCAGGTACCAGTCGGCGATGCTGTCGTAGGCCTGCTCGACCGTTTTCTGGGGGGTGTCGTGCATGTTGTTGTTGACCGGCCGCCTTGGCCGTGTTTGGGGAGTGGCAAAAAGAGAGCAAGCAATTAGGCCCAATGGAAAGAAAGTTGACTGGACGGTCCCCAGGGCGGTGGAAACTAGCTCGTCCCCAGAAATAAAACCCACGAATGTATCCACTATATCGTCGGTACCAAAGTCTCGGGGCGGCTGGACGAATGACAAGAATGGAGACAAATGATAGACTACCGCTGTCTTTCACATAGCATAGTTTCCAGCAAATCTTTCGATTTAACCGATGACAGCCCCCGTCAGCGAAGGTCAGGCCTTGCTGCCTATTTCGCCGACGCTGTGGCACAGCAGACCCCTCACTGTAGTGGTCTAGACCTCCGAACGATAGACGGAGATTTGCTGCCGAATCCACAATTATCTCCGGAGGATCGACAACGCTGTGGAGTCGATATTGGACGACCGCCATCCACGGGCATTGGCCCGGCCGCCTCAGGCACCGTCTGCTATCTCTCAACATCTTCAATGCAAGCGTTTGTTTAGACCTCGGCTTGGAGCTATCCTTATACCGTGAGCTGGGGTGTTCTCTGTTGTGATACTTTCATCTCTGGGAGTTTCCCCTAGGTTCCTTGTGGAGCTATCTTGTTGGTCTTTGACAACCTCTTGGGACAAGGTAGTAGATGTATCATGAGAACCCATTCTTCTTTAGGCAAACGGTTCGACCCAGGTTCATTCCATGTCGCTACGACACATTTCTAGCAAAGTGGTTCATCTCAGGTATGACCGGGACGATGGGAAAGCTGGGGAAGAACTATAATGTCTGGTTAGCTGTATGGAAACTAGGATTTCAACAACGACCTCGCTGGTTTCCTGGGTATCGACAGCTGAGGCATGCAGCTATGCTCCTTCTACTGGTGACTGATTCCCAGTCACTTGCCCATCGCTGGGGTACCCCAGGCTTGCATCAATTCGCTGGCTAGGGAGCATATTCAAGTTCAAGATTATAAATTAAAATACAATCTAATCTTCTGGGATGAATTTATATTTAACCCTTCTCAACCTGACAGACATAACACAACCAAAGTCGGAGTAACGAACATGGCCAACTTCCTCACTCTCCCCCGTGAGCTTCGCGACCAGATATACGAGCTCTGCTTAGTTAAAAGAGGATCTCTTTCCCCCTGGAGAGAACAGTGGCTGCATAGCTATCACCTCGGTCTGAATACAGGGCTTCTGCGCGTGAGCAAGACTGTTTACCACGAGGCCAGCCTGGTGTTATATTCCCAGAACATCATTGATTTGGCATGGTTTGAGAGGATACCCGGATTCCTACAGGATATTGGCCCGAATGCTGTTTACATACGACATGTCGTAATCGGATTTCCACACTTTCGTTCGCTTGAGCCCGGTCATGTCGCGTTTCGAGACGACAGCGGCGACGACCTTGCAGCCATCCGGAGTAGCTGTACCCACCTGGACACGCTTACAGCAAGCGGGCGGTATTGGAATCCGTTGCAATGGTGTTACACCAAGCCTGAGGTCATCACTGAAGTTCTGAACCTGATTGATTCTCATTTCAGGACGATTCCTTCCCTTAAAAAAGATCACGATCGAGGCGAACGAGGCTTTGGCCTGTGACCACACTAAGAGAGAACTAGCCAACCACGGATGGACAATCAGTGCGGAAGAGAATTCACACGACTTTTTCCTTGACTATATGGAAGAGCAACGTTTAGTACATCCCGTCTTGGCTTACAAAACGAAGCGCACCTATGCCTTTGCTGATGGCGCCTATGACGGCGAGTAAGACCTCTGCTGGTAAGAGTATCTTGCACAATGTGGTCGTTTCGTCTCTTGACAATGTATACCGGTGCTTTGGAGGTACAGTATGGGATGACTACCAAGCCATGACAACTCATATCGGCACCTCAACGGTTAATGATCTGGTGTTAGCGGTGCTTGCTCACCCATCTCAACTAGCAATACACATACATGGCCACTCAAAGCAATGCATCTAGATCCATGTGAAACGTCCAAGAGAGCAGTTAAATTAATGCAGCTTTATGAATATCTCTGTTAGTCTGCCCCATGATTGGCCTGTCACCCCTAGGCTGTGGTTTCCACCATTGCCGTGAAGCCTCGAGATGCATAGTTCAGTGCATAAAAAAGGATGTGCATACAACAAGATCTAATCCGGGAAGCATGATACAGTTCCATGACGTAGGCACAGCCAGAACGCGTCAATAATGTTGTTACTAATCCTGTACGATGAAGCTTTCGTTCTCGCTGGGCTGCCATGCTATTGATCGGAAATGAGCAGGAAACTAAGTTTACCCAACGATGGGTCAACCAAGGATGTATTTCACTCTTTACCCAGTCGCAAAAAGTCAGTTCCGAGTGCAGGTCCCAGCCGCGTATTGTGATAAACCCCAGGCTATCCCGCCTGCTCGAAAAGTGATGAGTTCCCAAACCCTTTCGATTCAACTCGACATAGAAATCGCCACCAAACCATCTTGCCTCTCCAGCATGCCTAACCTCCCCGATCTGCCCCGCGAGCTTCGCGACCACATCTACAAATTCTGCTTGGTCGACAGTAAATCTATCCCCCCTTGGAGATGTTCCTCCAAACTAGCGACCGGGCTTCTCCGTGTCAACAAGACCGTCCACCGCGAGGCCAATCTAGTGTTCTACTCCCAGAACATCTTCGACTTCAGCGACGCCCACCCCGACCAGGTGGCCCGCCTCCTCGACCGCATCGGCCCCGCCAACGCGGCGCAGATCTGCCACATCATCGTCACCTTCCCATATCTCCTAGGCGTCCACGCCCGTCCCCCGTGCCGGCGCTGGACCCCCGCCCCGCCTACCTCCTGGACGCGGCGGTCCGGGGTCGCTGCACCCGCCTCCGGACCATCACGACCAGCCGCTGGCACTTGCGTGGCCTGATCCCGTTGTGCAGCATACGCGACGAAGCTGACCAGGGCGAGGCCGTCACGACCGCCCTGACCATGGTCGATTCGCAGTTCCGCAGCCTCGTCCCGGCCGTCCGGAACATCATCGTCGAGGCGTACGACGACAGCGACCCCGATGACTACGTTCGGCGCGAGATGGCGAGGCTGGGATGGACGGTGAGCGCGGAAGTCAGATCGAACGCGTGCGGCTTCTTCCTCGGGGACGGATTTTCGGATTCGGTTCCGGCGCGGAATGAGGGACGGCCCTGTTTCTGTGGCTGACTACAAAAGGACGAGGGTCATGAAGGATGACAGGTCTGTTCTTGATGATGGCCTTGGTTATGACTACTTCCCAAAGGGTTCATCCGAAAGTTCTCAGATTGCGGTAGAGATGCTATTTCCTGCGAAGCCGTGGAGGTATAATGAGATGGGTGATTAGGTGCGGGTCAGCTGAAGAGCCTTCATGTTAACACACCAACGGTCGGGGTTGACAGCGATGCTTCTCCAAACTCGTCTCTACCTAGGCGGTAACATGATCGCTTCCCACAATGTAACTCGGATTTCGACCATGATCAGGGATTGCCACTCGTGAACAAATATGTAGTCGAGCGGCACGGCCGGCGAGTTTTGTTGGCTTGGGTACGACGGTCACGGTATGGAATCCTACGCACTGGCAACGAGGTCCTGGCCTCGGCAGGATTCGTAATCTGCCGTAGGCGACGAGCGCAATGCCCCAATTTGGAGACTCGTGGGTTGCCCCGACTTCCCCTTTTGGAAAATGAGACATGATTGATAAGTCCTGACGAATGCGATTTTCCCACCCCCTCGCGTCACAAGTACACAGGTAATTCCACATTGCTGATGGTTTTCGTCCCTAGAAGCTCATGTGTGCCATTAGATAAGAACGCGAGACAACGATCGATTTCCCAATGGAGGAATATCTAATTGCGGAGATTGGCTACGAACCACTGGGAGGATGTACTAGGGGTGCGCGGAATTACATGAGTGGTAGTGATGTAGAGGGGTAAGACATCTCAAACCAGCTGCTTTGCAATGCTACGCTGAGAGTATATAAATATCCGGTTACAGCGCTCCAAATTTATTAGGTCTTCTCCATGACGATCATTGACAGTCTTGTGCCAAGGGGATGAACTGCAACTCGTGTGCACTCTCTCCGGGCCTCTTATGGTCTGCTACTTAATATCAATCCATCAAAATGCGTGGGCCTTTTCTCGCTGCGTTCGCCGTCACTGGCGCTGTAGCCCAAACCCCTGAAATCCGAACCACCTCCGGGACCAGAGCCATCACCAGCGACCACTATGAGTGCAAACGCCTGTTCGGCAGCGGCGGCACGGCGCCCAGGTCGCTCCCGACCGTGACGGCGTCCAACCTGATCCTCCGCACCACCACGACGGAAGCCCCAACGACCAAGCCGTCCACTGTCACGGTGACGGGTCCCGCCAGCACGTCCACCCTGCTCACGGCGACGAAGCTGGTCGACTACATCGCGACCGTCACCTCCGACACCAAAGTCGTGAAGCTCGACGGCCCCACCACGACCTTCGCCACGGCCACCTTCGCCATCACCGAGTGCACCAACGGCGCCGCGCCGCCGCCGCATTCCACCGTCACCGTCTACAGCGGCGTCTACACGCCGGTGCCCGGCCAGGCCACGACCCTGCCGGCCAGCTACCCGACGCAGGTGGTCTGCCAGACGACGCAGAACGTGCTCCTGACCTCCTTCCTCACCGTCCTCAGCGGCGTCGTCACCACCACCACGAACCCCGTCACGACCATCACCGACCGGGCCGCCACCACCGTCCCGTACACCTTCACGTGGGCGACGCAGACGGCGTGGCGGACGACGGTGACGGAGAGGTCGACCACGCTCGCGGCCGCGAGCACGACACTTACCGTGCGTACGTCGTGCGCACCCACCGTCACGAAGACGTACGCGGCCAAGTGCGCGCCCACGAACCTGGTCCGCGACCACGACGGGCAAGGGCTGTGGTGGAACTACCTCGACACCAACGCCACAAAGGTGGTCGCGCGCCGGTTCGACGGCGACGCGGCGGCGTGCTGCCAGGCCTGCGTCGAGAACGCGGACTGCTCGGCCGTGGAGGTCAGCACCGGGGGGGTTTGCAGCCTCTACTTCAACCACGACGCCAGTTACAAACCCGTCTGCGGCTCGGTCGGGTTCACGTACCGGTCGCTGCCGGATATTTGGCCGGGGCAGGGGATTTGGGCGCAGGACGGGTGCGGGGAGGCGCGGCGGTTGGGGCCGGGGGAGTAAGTTGGCGGGCTGGCTCGGGATGGACTTTGACTGCTGGTGAGATTTGTAGCTTGTTACGTTAGCTTATATACATGGACCAAACCATGGTGTAAGTCACTGAGCAAGGGTTATTGCCAATATGTCTCAAAGTGCCGAGCCATGTAGGAGGGTATCCCCAAGTTCTCGGGTGGACTTTCTCCCGCATGTTGCACTTGGATATGATGAAGTCTTTCGAGTTTTTTTTCTTCTTTTTTTCTTCTTTTTTCAACACAAGCTTATGTTTATTCGGTATCAATTCCAAGTACAATGCCTAAACCAAACTACAACTTTAAGTACCAGTCTACCGTCCAGCTTGGCTTGTCTACTGCATAGCGCTCAAAGTTGAAACACAAGGAACATATTATTGCACGCCAGCCCTTGATGCCAAATTCCCGAATAGCTGGCAAGACTGCGAGTTAAAAACACTATATGGAACTCCTCTGAACCGCCCTCTCATTGACAAACCCCGGCTCGGGACTGGCCCAGCTGTAATCCTGCCACTCCCCCAACGCGGGCCACAGCACCTCCCGCACCAGCCTGCTCGTGCCGGCAATCCTGTCCTTGCTTTCCGAAGGCGCCGACATGTTGTTCGGGAAGTCCAGTGACCCGAGCACGCCCTCCCACTCCCGCACCGTCTCCTCCAGCTCGTCGACCGAGGTGACGCCCATGACGCTGCCTCCGACGGTGGCGGCGCCCTGCACGCCGGGCAGCTGGATCCCGACGCCCGCGAGCGCGCCGACGCGGGCCCACTCGTAGAGCGACCAGCGGATGGCCACGGCCTCGAGCCGCTCGCCCGCCGCCGCCGCCGCCGCCTTCTCGGCGAGCGTCTTGCAAGCCACGCGAAGGGCCGGCGGCGACGGATGCCACTTCGCCAGCGGCGAGCCCGACTTGGTCTCCGGGTCCGGCGGGATCCCGGTCGACGTCAAGAGGCCCATGTTCAACATGCTCGCGTTCAGCACGACATCCACGCCCGCCGCCTGGAGGCGCCGTACCGGACTGCCGCTGTCATCCACGACCCCCATCACCTCGGCCCGGGCCAGCGAACGATTCTGCACCGTGAAGTGCCCATAACTGAGCACGGCGTCGAGCGGCGCGCCCGTCTCGCGCAGCACCATCTCGGCGAGGTCGCATAGCACCAAAACGGGAAACCCGCTGATCCCCACGGCGCGGACCTCGGGCAGGCGGCGCAGCTCGCGGACGGCGTCGAGGACCTCGGACGCGGAAACGAACTCGACGTCGTGCAGGTACACGAGGTCCAGGTAGGGCGTGTGCAGGCGCTCCAGGCTGCGCTGGATGCTGGAGCGGATGTGGGCGGGGAGTAGTCGAACTCGCGCGGCGCGATGCGGCCGGCTTTGGTGATGATGGCGTACGACTCCCGTGCGACGCCGCCGGCTCCTTGAGCGACGGCTAGGGCGTCGCCCAGGAGGATCTCGGAGGGGCCGTAGTAGGGCGAGGTGTCGAAGGCGGTGACGCCGAGCTCCAGCGCCCGGGACACGATTCGCCGGTAGGGCATCTGTAGGGGATCGGCAACATATTGGGTGTTGAAGGTGGCTGTCCCCAGGATGAGGGGAGGCAGTCGCTCACTGAGCGGACGGCTCTGCCGACTTGTGACTTTCTCCATTGGGGTATGATGTGTAAACAGAGATTTATGGGCTACCTGGGAATGCGTATACATCCAGCTGTGTAGATGGTGCTGTGGTGGTCTAAGAAAGCAGATGCAGTGCTTGTTGCCTTTGGTTTGGGCTCTTAACAGTACGATGCCGTTTGCTTATGAAACATGATTCTGATTACCAAGCTTCCTATGCATCTGGCAAACACTGATTGCCATGCTCTGCTTCGGGTGTCATCAACTTCTATACCGCATCTCCTATAGCATAGCTGTCATCGCCTGACAAGCAAACATTCATGCTGACAAGGTGTTGTTTCTTCTTGGCAAAAACGGAAGTATCGCAGCAAGTCCTGACTCGGTCATGTTTCTCGCATAGGCAGCCACAAAAATAGATACTTCCCAGCGGGCTTACCCCTGCTAGGGGGAGGTGCATGCAGCAGCTGCGGGTCGATCTGGCGATCATGGGACCCCTACCCCTGATCAAACACCTGATGCGCCAAGGCCTGGACGAGATCGATCCCACACAGTGCAACTCTGCTCGATTCGACGTGACTTTCTCTTGCTGCAACGCACACGGGCAAATGTCATCCCATCTGATAGCGTCCGTTGATGACGGGGTATCCCCAACATCTATTGCGAGCACCGGAATGCCGGCGTCCCGCATGACATCTGCGACTCTGCCCAGCGCGCCCAAACGCACCAAGAGGGATTGCTCAGAAGCCAGCATCGTTCGATGTGAGCGATTTCCCCGTGCCCCATTCCCCTCATCGCTGGTGGAAATTGACAGACCACTTCACACACAAACAGAGGATATTTCTACAAGCAAATCAAATTCGTCCTGTGGTCACTTACGGAAATCTCCATACACAAGTCGAGTCGGCGAATCTAGAGTAGCAACAAAATGGCCCCCTCGTCGTCGCCCACTGCGATGGACGCCCAAGCCCAGAGAATCATCGACGAAGTCGTCGGCAAGAGCGGCATCCCCTTCCACGCCCGCAGCGCCTACACGCACGCCACGTGGGCCAAGACCTTCTCCTCCCTGCCGGAGCTCTACCTCGAGCCGGAGACGCAGGAAGAAGTCGAGCAGATCGTCAAGCTGGCCCGCCTGTGCCGGCGGCGGCTCACCGCCGTCGGCCACGCCCACTCGCCGTCGACGCTGACGTGCACGAGCAGCTGGATGCTGAGCCTGGACAAGATGAACCGGATCCTCTCGTTTGACGGCGCGACGGGCGACGCGACCATGCAGGCCGGCATCCGCCTGTTCCAGCTCAGCGACGAGCTCGCGGCGCGCGGGTTCGCCATGCCCATCATGGGCAGCGTCAACGAGCAGAGCATCGCGGGCGTCATCAGCACGGGCACGCGCGGCAGCTCGCTCAAGCACGGCCTGCTGTCCGAGAGCATCTCGTCGCTCAAGATCACGCTCGGCAGCGGGCAGACGGTCACTTGTTCTGCGACCGAGGACCCGGACCTGTTCCGCGCCGCGCTGCTGTCGCTGGGCGCCCTGGGCATCATCACCGAGGTCACGTTCCGCGCGGTGCCCGCGTTCGCGCTGCGCTGGGAGCAGACCATCGATGCCGACGCCCGCATCCTGGCGGCCTGGGACACGACGCTCTGGACCCAGGCCGACTTCGTACGGGTCTGGTGGCTGCCCTACACGCGGCGCGCGGTCCTCTGGAGGGCCGACGCCGTGCCGCAGGCGGACCTCGACAGCGGCAAGGAGAAACTGCGCGACCCGCCGGTCGGCTACTACGACGGCGCCCTGGGCTACCACATCTACCACAACCTGCTGGCGCTGTCGCGGTGGGTGCCGCGGATCGTGCCCTGGATCGAGTGGTTCGTCTTCGGGCTGCAGTACGGCTTCCGCAACGGCCCCTCCACGACGACGAGCGCGGTGCAGCCGAGCGCCGAGGCCTTCTGGATGAACTGCCTCTACAGCCAGTACGTGACCGAGTGGGCGATCCCGCTGGCTCGCGGGCCCGAGGCCCTGGCGCGGCTGGGCGCCTGGCTCAACCGGCTGAAGCCGGGCGACCCGGGCTGCGTGGACCACGGCATCCCCTTCAGCGCCGAGGGCGTGTACGTGCACTCGCCCGTCGAGGTGCGCGTGTGCGACGGCCGCGCCCGCACGGGCGCGGCCCAGAACGACTGGCCCTGGCTCGACTCCACGGTCAAGGACGGCCCGACGCTCAATATCAACGCGACCATGTACCGCCCCTACCTGCGGGACCCGCCGGGGCTGGATCGCTGGTTCGCGGGGTTCGAGTGGCTGATGCGCGACCTGGGCGGGCGCCCGCACTGGGCCAAGAACTTTGGCGTCACGGCGCAGGAGCTCGCGGGCTGGTACGGCGAGGATTTGCTGCAGTGGCGGCGCGTGCGGGACGCGGCCGACCCGGACGGGCTGTTCGTGGGGCCCTGGCACCGGCAGCACGTCCTCGACCCGGAGGCGCCACGATACCGGGCCGAGGAGGTGGAGAGTGGCAGGGTGAGCGCCGGGCCGCGGACGGGCGTTACGGTGCATGGGCAAGTGCAGAGTCTCAACGATGGAGAGGCGGCGGTCCATAGCCGACAGGACTCGGGTGTTTCGGCCGTGTAGTAGTTGATCAAAGCCATGTGGTGGCGTACTTCATTGCGGGGGAGGGGGTTAAAAGTGAACCTACTTGATATTCACGTTTGCAAGCAGGCTTTAGCAGTCGTTTTTTCAGTAGGCCACAATTCTTGTTCCCGCGTCAGATTTGTTTTCAGACGGTGGTCTACTTTGCTATGGGGATAGCCAATATTCCGTTAGGTCTCACATCTCTGATCCCATTCAGCAGTTTTGTCTATTAAATTCGTTTGCGCTGCGTTTTCTTACCCCAGATTCATATATTGGCCTCAATGATGCAGCATTATTATCGTCGATGACGTAGACTCATGACTAAAGGCTCTCTTCTCATGCCTCGGCACTTACTCGCATGTGGTCCATCCCATATCGGCGGCTGATGCCAAGAGTACTTTATATGGCGTTTGCCAAGAGGCCGCTGGGAAAATAACACGTGGGATAAAGTTAAGTAGCCGGAATAACCGTTCAGATTATATTGCATCTGGAGTATCGAGATTGTTGGTGGAAATGTAACCTGTTCATCGAATGATGTCGACATGAAGGGCCGCTCTGGGCGGTAGGGATGGCGTTACCGTTTCTTGGGAAGCCAAGGCCGAGACGAAGGGTCTGGACCCCCATCGTACGATGCCTTGATGCCTGCGCCCTGTCCGAAGCCCCCGTCTTGGCCTTCTTACATGCATGACTCGCCCTATGCTGTCTCAAAGCTTGAGAGTTTTGGGCCAATAGATGGGCACCGTTTCATACTTCAGACGAAGAGCTGAGAAGCCTTCGGTAACAGTAACATCGAGTGCCCCATTCGACACAGAAGGTTGGGGAGGTTATGGTGTTGATGTGAGAGATATGCCATGTAGAGAAATGACGAAAAGATTCATTTAGGCGTCTGATGAACGATACGCATATACAATCCAACCACCTGTACAGACTCTTGGACGGATAGATTTTACAGGCTAACCGTCATTAAAGTGAGATTCAAAAAGAATGAGATGAACATAAGTGAACAACAAAAACCTGAAACGTTGAAATTGTAGATACATGTTTGCTATACCAAAGAATACCCGCTCCTAAAGCAACAAAATTCCATCGGTAACTACCGAGCCTGAGAAAACTGGATCACAGCCCACTTGCCGCTCCACGCCCATCTACGAGGCGGCCCGCTGAAGGAGGATCCGGCAGCAGCAGCAGCAGCAGAAGCATCATATTCAGGATCGGTAGCAGAGCGAAGCTCCTCATCCTTCCCGGGTGCCAGCCCGACCACCACATCAGCCTTGCATGTTCGTAACGCCAGCACGTTGAGGTCCGCCATGGAAGATGCGGGAGAGTCTTCCGTCTCCCTACCACCGGGCGCCGGAGCCGTGATGGCCTCGACAAACGGCGTGGTGGGCGACCAGGCCCGGTCGCCCGTGAGCTTCCGGTAGTTCAGGTCCCCCTTGAAGATGACCAGATCGCTGGCGCGGAGCTCGGCGAAAAGCGCCGGGTCCGCGCGCGGCAGGGCAGCGAAGCCGTACGGGAGCGTCCAGAAGGAGCTCGTGCGCAAGGAGAGCCGGCCTTTCTTCCGGAACCCTTCGAGTTGGGATGAGAGAAAGGTGAGGTCTCCCACGACGCTGCTGCTGTCGCTGCTGGTATCCCCGAAGAACCTAGCTGGATCATGGAGAACGCCCGTGATGGCGTCGAAGTCCGCGGGCGTTACGTCCGAGACGAACCAGGGGATGTTCTTGGGATGGAATATGACCTCCTGGGCCAGGCCCGAGGAGAGGAGATGGCCGGCGAGGAGCAGGTCGACGTACAGCTCAAAGCCGGAATTGTCCAGGACAATGTCCACCCGTGAGGGCTTCCCGGCATCTTGGGCGCGTCGGAGCTGATCGTAGACCCGTGGCAGATCGTTGACGAGGATGTTGCTCTCCGCCGCCTTCCTGGCCTCGGACCCCTGAAGCTTCTGGATATCCTCGTACGAGAGGTTCGTGAGCAGGGACAAATCCGTGGCGTTGCCCCAAAGGCAGACCTCGAAGATTTCCCGGAAGAGGATCTCCTCGCTGCCCGGGGCCGCTGCAGCAGCATCCTTCTGTTGCGTGGCAAGACCCCCTGTACCGGGCGGCGAGCTCTGCCACCGCGGGCAAAGACCGAAAAGTGTCCATCTTCTGGTTCATGAAAGCATCATAAGCATTCCAGTGCTCTGACAGACTGAAGTAGGTGCTAATCCGCTTGAACAGATAACACTCGCAGAACAACCACGGCGCGTCATGCCACGTCTGTTGGCCCGAAGCCACGAGTTCTTCGTTGTACGCCGCTATCTCGAGACTGCCGTCATCCTTCAAGGGGCTATTTTCTGTTAGTCACAGCTGCTAGTCGTAATCATGGTTCGTGCCCGAGTGTTGTTCTTACCAAAGCTCAGCACCTGCCAGGATCTCATTCTTTAGGTCTTGGATGCTTGCTAATATGGCACAGCCCTCGTCCACCTTGGACTTCACATGTACGTGCTGGAAGACGGCTTTGCCAAGATCGTCAGCAACGCCCGTCTATCTCACGTGTTAGTCAAGATGGCAGCTGAGATCGTACAAGATCGTAAGAAGGTAGCTAGGTTGGCATCATTTTAATATACTCACAACTATGGTAGGCCATCGTTTTCTTGCCGTCTCATACCCGAAGGAGGATGGATCGGCGGTGGAATAGGGGGCAGGGCTGGCTGTGGCTGAGTGAGACATGGTTGGCTGCTAAATGGACAATGGCGTATGACTGAGACAAAGAAAAGTGCTGATTTCGAGACTTGCTAGAGATTGGTAGATGGTGGTGTCCAGTGAGATCGATCTGGTCAGTCCCAGTCTACGGTGTAAGTACTCGCCGCTGATTGACTACCGGCCTGCGCTCTTCTCCGGCTTGGTCCCGGCAGACCGGGATGGGTTCAGCGCATCCCGCGGGATGTGTAGATGGCATTGTTTGACAGGCGAGAACGAGGGCTATACTTAGCATTTCCGACGTGAACCCCGCAGAGCCAAGACAAACAGTCAATGCCATTGTGGGGACGGCTTGATGCAGGTGCAAATCGTGCGTCACGCACGTGTTAATCATCTACGGACAACCTGAGGCGACATGGGGCAACCATGGGCCGGAACATTCTGGGCCCGCCGTCTTGTGAATCTCGCGAAGGCCGTGGGGATGATGCCCGCGCCGAGAATCTCTGATTGATTGGTAGACCAGATCCAGAACCTCGCCGCACGACGGACAGGGATGGCCTCGGCCCCGGTCCCCGGCCCAGACGAAACGTTGAAACATTTGGCATAATCTCGACAGGGCTCCCGGGCGGTTGGGGACACACAATAGAACCCGGATTTCCCCGACACTCGCCCAATGCGGCGGAAACGATAAGGGGCCAGGGTTAGATAAGAAAGTGACAATAGAGTTTCCTACGGGTATAGCACCGGCATACTAGGAGAACGGCCTGGCTATGCTATTGAGACATGGTTCATGGCTGACTGCCCCTTGGGAACGACTTCCCCGAAACCTGGCCCAATAGAACCCTGTCCGCCATATTGGGGCAATGGCCCCCTCTCTTCTGCCGTTCAGCATACGGTTGAAACATACATACGTATGTCGTCATCCCATGATAGGTTCCAATGGGAAGGGCCCGCATGAACCTGATCAGGGGTAGGTGTTCGAGATGCCCACGCCCTCGGCCTCGGTAATATCGGCATCTGTATTGGCTTGGGAGGCGGCAAGTAAGTAGTCATGAGCAATCACATCAGATCAGAATGTATAAGGCAAGAAGCATTCCCAAGATAAGTCGTGAACAGACACACAAGACATTCAATCTTCCAGCATCCAAAACTACTGCTTCTTCTTCTTCTTCTTCTTCTTGTTCCTCCCAGCCGGTCTGATTTACAATATCAAGCCGTCATTTTAATCGGTTTCAATATCTGAATAACAATCCATACATTCAGTACCTCATTCTCCTTCTCACCTTTACCTTGTTTCTCCTTGACTTCGGCCAGCTCGAAGCCTCCCCTTCCATCCTGACATCAAGATGGTTTCCTCGCCCATGAACCGCAAGTCCGAGTTCACGATGCTGAAGCCCCTGGACATCACCCGTCTCTCCTCCCCGGACTGCTCGAGGATCTCGTCTCCCAAGTCCCCCTCGTCCACGGCCTCCTCGTTTATGAAACCCACCGCCCTGCCCGAGCCTGAGCCCGCCACCGCGGACCGCGTGGCCGGGGCCTTCCACGTCCTGGCCACCGAGGCCAAGTCGCTCCTGGCCCTGAGCCACCTGTACGCGGCGCACCCCGAGGCGCAGGCGGGCTTCACGCAGGCCATCGAGGCCATCACCCGCCAAGGCGGCGACGAGCGCGGCAAGCTCGTCCTCTGCGGCGTCGGCAAGTCGGGCCACGTGGCCAAGAAGCTCGTGGCGTCCTTCAACAGCCTGGGCATCCAGACCGTCTACCTGCACCCGACCGAGGCGCTGCACGGCGATCTGGGCGTGGTCGGCCGGAACGACACCATGATCCTCGTCACGTACTCGGGCAAGACCCCCGAGCTGATGCAGCTGCTGCCGCACATTGATCAGGCCGTGCGCGTCGTCGTCCTGACCTCGGCGACGCGCCCGGCCGACTGCGAAATCATCCGCCACCGCCCCGACGCCGTCCTGCTGCCGGCGCCCTGCTACGAGGCGGAGAAGGCCTCGTTCGGCGTCAACGCGCCCACCACGTCCGTCACCATGGCCATCTCCGTCGGGCACGCGCTCGCCATCGTCGCGTCCCGCGAGATGTACCGGTCGGTGCCGGCCGTCTTCGCCAAGAACCACCCCGGCGGCGCCATTGGCGCTGGCTTCAAGTCGGGCTCTTCGTGAGCTCAATGATCGTACTTATGTTTCTTCTGCACATACATGTTACTTTCTTTTCTATAGAGCAGCTTTTTGGATTATTGTTCTTTGCTAGAGTCCGGGACGGGGCGCGAATGGCTGCCGACGCATAGATGGCATCTTTCTTCATTCTGTTTTTTCCGTTCCTTGCCAGACAAGACCGCCACCGTATATAAGTTGTGTGTCCTTTTCGTTTTGGACACAGCTGCAAATATCGATACACTGTACATAACGAGATACGAACAGAACGATGCAACGAGTTTTCAATTTTATAGATGACACGACTGAACCGCACGATGTAGCCTAATGACTCTTCCAGTGTGAAATGCCTTGTGGAAATTGTTGCTATCAACATGCCTCAAGGGCGATCGCTAATGCCACGAACCATCTACCGCAAACCTATTCAGTGAATGTTTGTTTGTTGCGCTCAAAGCCAATTGCACCTGTTTATGCTTTCCCAAGTAGGATGGGCACATGCTGGGATGTTCATGCCAAGTAGTGCCAAGGGCGATCACGTTCATCGACTATGTGGAAATCCTATGCCTGCCAGAAAGGGAAGGGAGACGGGGATGTCTAGAGACAGCGGTGAATCAGAGTTTCCATGCAATAACACCACTGCCACAGAGCAAACTTCACCACTTGCAGTGCGCCGTTATAGGCAGGGATACGGCCGGCCGCGGGCGCCGACCGACTGGCTCGCACATGAAACCCGTGACCTGCCATCCCAATACGTGATCCTTGGCACGGTGCAACATCGCTTGGCGTGCATGGATTCCTTTTCCAAGATCCCGGCACAGAACAACGCGGCGGCGGAAGCTGCCTGTGAGTAATGCGCCTCGGTTTCTAATTATATGCGCGTGAGTCAGTCGCCATGTGGATCTAGATTCCCGATAAACCTGCATGTCCATCCCTTGGCACATGCAAGGAATACCTGCCCAATTCGGAGGACCCGGGGCAGTGGCGGCCCAGAACAACGGTTTCGGGGATCTGATAGAGCCTCGAACTCGTCCCGATATTGGTCCATGGGGATCCATAGGGGTGCTATATTCGATACAGAGGCTGGCCTGCAGACAAGCAACCATGTCGTCAAACACACTGGGATTCTATATCGAGACGCCGTGTCCATTGTTCGTTTCTGTTCGTTCCAGGGCGCTCGGTATCAAAATGTTTCATGCGCTCGCTCTGTCGCTCTCTCGCGGGACGAGAAACATGTGGAGTCCCGAGTCTAGCGAGCGCGACCTGCTTGAGTGTGTTTGTGCTCTCCCCCGTGTCGACATTGGTAATCATGGGAGACCACCATGCTGAGTTCACCGTACTGATATCATTTGCTTCTTGACCATCCTCACGATAAGCCACGCCCTTTTCCCCTGATGCGTTATCGTTGTTCCTTTCTTGCTACTGGTTCCTCCCGTTACAGCCATGGCAATGCCCAAATCGCCGACGGTGTCGTTCGCACCCGAGGTGGGCAGAGATTTTGCTCCGCCGGGCGCACTGCCGCCCCCCCAGGCCGAAGCGGCCTGCCACGTTTCGCCAGAGCTGGCTGTTCCGGCAGTCCATACCAAGCCAACGGACATGGAGGTCGTCGTTCCGTCTGCCTGGCGGCGGCGGTGGCGGCGGACGAGCTGATCTCATGGACCTCAACAAGAGAACCTCCATTTTCAACACGATGGCCCAGCACCTCGACCAGATCTTCTACCAACAGTCGGCCCTGCCGGAGCAGTGGCTGTTTGAGATTCCCGATTACAACTTCGCCGACCTCATCGAGATCAAGGACAAGGGGAGGAGCACTAAGCACGAGGCCTTCTACGAAGAGGAAGACGAAGACGACGAAAAGGAGGAGAAGGCCAACCCGGACCCCAAAAAGGACCTCCAGGGCTTCAAGGTCAACTTCGCGCCGCGCCACGACCCGGCCAACCCCAAGTGCTGGTCCACGGCCTACAAGGTGACCATCGTGGCCGGCTTCGCCTACACGGCGCTGTCGACGGGCATCTACTCGACCGCGTACTCGAGCGGCATCCCCCAGATGTCGACGGAGCTCCACGTCGCCGACCCGTCGCTGCCCTCGCTCGGCATTTCGCTGTACCTCGTCGGCCTGGCGTTCGGGGCGCTTATCATGGCGCCGCTCAGCGAGACGTTTGGGCGGCGGCCCATGTACATTGCCGGCCTGTCTACCTTCGTCGCGCTGATCCCGGTGGCGGCGCTGGCCAACAGCTTCCTCGCCGTGCTTCTCGCGCGGTTCTTTGGGTTAGTTTCCCCGTCTCACATGAAACCGTCTCGCGTCCCTCGATTGCGCTTACTGACATCTCATGTTTCCTTAGGGCTGTGGCTGGTAGCGTCATGCTATCCAACGTGGCGGGCTCCATCATCGACATCATCGAGCCGGGCTACCTTCCGCTAGCCCTGTCGGTGTATAACTTTGGCCCACTAAACGGACCCGTACTCGGTCCCCTTGTCGTAAGTGACTCACGCCCAGCCCATATGGTGGGAGACATATCTGACATGGGGATCTTGGGCCAACAGGGCGGCTTCCTCGTCCAAGCCTTCGGCTTCCGCTCCCTGAGCTGGCTCTCCTTCATCACCTGCGGCCTCGGCGCCGTCTTCATCATGACCATCCCCGAGACCTACCGCCCCGTCCTCCTGCGCAAGCTCGCGGCGCAGCGCCGCGCCGACGAGGGAGACGACCGGTTCTGGAGCGAGCACGACGCCGACGGCCGGCTGCCCCTGTTAAGGCGGGTCCGGACGGCCGTGTCGCGGCCCTTTGTCCTGTCCTTCACGCAGCCCGTCCTCGCGTTCTGGAACGTGTACATCTCGGTCATCTACGCCATCGCGCAGCTCGCCTTCATCGCCTTCCCCATCGTCTTCACGCAGCTCCGCGGCTGGTCGACGGCCATGTCCGGCCTCGCCTTCGTCGGCATCTTCGTCGGCATCGCGCTCGTCCTCGCCAACGAGCCCCTCCTGCGCCGCCTCGTCAACCACCCGCGCCTGCACTCCAAGAACCCGGACACGGGCCGCCCCGAGCCCGAGGCCTCCGTGTCCGTCGTCTGTATTGGCGCCGTGCTCGCGCCCGTGGGGCAGCTCTGGTTCGCGCTCACGTCGCTGCCGGTCGAGGTGCCGTTCTACTGGAGCGTGCTCGCGGGCGTCCCCTTCGGCTTCGGGTTCGCGCTCGTGTTCATCTACGGCACGGGCTACGTCTCGGCCGTGTTCGGCCTCTACGCGACCTCGGCGTCCGCGGGCAACTTGGTGTTCCGCTCGCTGTTGGGGGCCGCGCTCGTGTTCGGGGGAAGCCCCTGTTCGCCGCGCTCACGCCCCGGGCGACGGGGATCGTGATTGGGGCCGTCGAGCTCGCGCTCGCGCCGATACCGTTCATTTTTTACAAGTACGGCAAGAGGATACGGCAGCGGAGCGCGTTGATACGGGAGCTGGAGGCCAAGGCGAGACAGTCGACGTAATAGGCCGGGAGAGTGTTGTAATGTTAGCGATATCCAGCGTTTTGCCGTTTTGTCAATGTAAGTAGGAACACTTCTGTAAAAATAAATGCACCCGAGCCTTGATTGAGGTCGCTTCGCCAAAACCGAGATCCGGGAGGGGACGTCTACTGGAGTCTTTGTGTTACACGCACACAGTCTGACACTGCCACGGCGAAGACTGTCGAAAGCTTTGAGCGCTTGTTGGTGGTTTGTGAAAGTGATAATTGATCCAACTTGATTATAATATTGTGTAAGACTCCAAAAGAATGACGTTGCCGTCCATATTCCCCATATGACTCCCGACTTGACTGGCAAGCAGGACAGCCGGATGGATATCCATAAAACCATGAAAGTCCCCAAAACAGTATGCTAAACATTGTGTAATCTAATCCCATAGCGCCGATTCGACCCCTTCTAGTGATATCCCAAAGCCAGCCCGATTGGTGGTATGTGCTTAGATGGGCGCCCAGTTGTTCTAGACACGAGAGAGAGAGAGCAACGCGTTAGCTATTATCGATCGCTCAAATGGGACCCCAGTTTCCGTCCTGACGACCTTGGTGTTAATAGTAGTGCGACAGCCACGTATTCTTTTTCTGGCAGGGACGTGGTAAAAGGGGAAGAGGGGGGGCAGGCAGCGGTTATACATACGGTGGACATCTCCCCATCAGCCTTCACATCCTTGAGCACCTCGCGGGGCAGCTCGAACCTGGTGGGCTGCTTCTCGGCCTCGGCGACCTTGACGGCCTCGGTGTTGGCCGAGGCGACGGCCGGGGTGGGCGCGGCGAGGACGGCGGCGGCGGCCATGCTCAGCATCAGGACGAGGAACTTCATAGTGGTGTTCTGGGAGGGGGACATGTAATTGTTGTTGGCTATAGGATGGTGGTGATGAGAGACCTCGTAAACTGAAGTGGCTGAGTGGCAAAGATAGGTGATGGTGAAGAGATCTTAGTGTGAGTTGGGCTTAGGTGAGTGTGTATATGTCTGTATGTAGTTGATGATGTGTGATGAGGACGAGGATGAAGATGTTAGCTTGCTTGAAGAGGATCCCACGAACAGGTCTATATACGAGTCGTTCATCATCAAAGTCCTATACGTCCCCCACGGGCATGGCCTCCTTTTCCCCCAACGACCCCTTTGCCAGCAACAGCTGACTCGGAACTCCGTTGCCTGGTTCTCACCCACACCAACATGGCTCATCACCGCTCGACTGTCTATTTGGAGCATGGCTGGGTAGGATGGGGGAGTGAGAAAAGGAGACAGGCAGCCGCGGGCCGTGCCATGAACGACCGCCCGTTCTGGTGGCCTGGCGTCGGCCTTCCTTTTCCCAAGACTGGCTCAGCCCTACAGGAGGTGGAGGCAGTCCGCTTCGCAGATACGGCCCTGTTACAGTAAGAGGACCCCTAAATGAGTGCCCGCATTCTCGGCATCAGCCCGCTCACTTACCTGCATTTCCCCTGTCAGCACGTGGCCTTGCTTTGACGAGAAAAGGCTCTGTGTAGCCGAGTGCGTCTAGCCTCGACCGGTTTAAAAAAGAAGCGCGCGCGTGTGGGTAGTTTTGTGCTGGTCAGGCTGGCTCACGTAGGACAAAAAGGGGGCTAGTAGTCTTACTGCCACGTTTTATTTTGTCCTCTTGGTTCCTTTTTGGGGGAGAAAGCTCTTCTAGTGCTCTACTGCTTACGTTGCTGATGTCGGCGATTAGGGAGCCCGGAGTTTCTAGCCCAAGTGCTTTTTACTTGGGCCAAGACGCGCTGAGCGGGCGCTTCAGTAGCCCAATCACCGTGGATTTTCGGCCCAATACACAATTGCTCACTAGAGGTTCAAGCAAACAAGGCGGATGACGTACAGTCAATCAATTGGACACTTTCGGCGTGGGCATTGTTACTCTTGAGGATGCAGGGTCGAGGGGTCGTCTCGCTGCTGCTGCGGGTATGGACGGGGCTTTGAACAGTAGCACAAGCGATGGTATTTGGGGGTTCATGATGGCGGGCGGGGCGGGTGTTGCATCGCCTACGCCGTGTCACGTACATGTGTTTCACGATGCAGGCCTTGTTCGGTGTATACACATCTGGGCATCAGGAGCCGAACGGTTCTCGCTTGTGACTGCCACGATGCATATTCGTTAGGCAGTCCCAACTGTTGTGTCCAGATCCGGCAGCCAAGCTCAGGAATCACGAGTTTGAGATGGAAAGGGGGTTAGTTGAGCCCCCGAATCCGCAGTAGGAAGTCCGCCGTATGTAAGTAATCAATGTCAGCTTCTGCAGGATCTGACGGATCCGGAATGCGTCGGCCGAAAAAGCTGCATTTCGCAGCGGATATCGCGAAAGTTGAGGAAGCGCCGGGAAAGGGCCGTTGGGACCAGAACCATGCCATTGAGCAATGGGAATCTGCCCAATTGGTGGTCTTTCTTCCTTGTCGTAGGCATGGATGGCGACAGGGGTTTTGGCTCGGCACACTGCGCCGCTCGCGCCGCCGCTTCCTACCGGGCGGGAGGATGGGAAGAATGAATCTAGATGCAGATTTGACCTGCTCCCTCCCTGGGAAACCCGCGTATACGGCGTTGGGGTCGGTGGCAAGGCACATATGCAAGCAAACGAACGTCTCGGAGACCTCTTGTGGCTGACGGGGGCCGAGTAACACTTTAATGAAGCCTCAATTTGCTTGCGGCGCCGATGAGCCTAAAGGTCTAGGCGGGGGGCATGAATCTGAGAACTTTGGACCCAGAATAGCCGCACTATTTGCGTCGGAGTGGTCGCGATGGTGCCACAATACTCTATTCCGTGTAGCAAAGGCTGGTGAGTCGGGATATGGGGTGCGATTCGTTGATCATTTCCTATCACACTCGGTTGTTGCGTTGGAGATCGAGAAAGAGAAACGTGGAGGGGAGGGGGGGAGGGGGGATGGGCAATGTTAGCGTGTGATTCCCCGTAGTTTACCGCTGCCACTGCACTAAAAGGCGTCCACCCTCCAGCCCGTCGGCCCTAGCTAGCCCTAGCCTTAGCCTGGCTTTTGCTTGCCTGGCTCCGTTTATAGGGCTGAGCCCAGAGCCTGTTGCAGAAACAAGCGCGCTGGGAGTAAGTACAGCATCTTACCACCTTTTTGCTTGCGCCGCCGGCCAGCATCGAAAATAGTAGCTCAGCTCAGCTCACGTCTCACCAGTCTACTATCAGCATCCATCCTCTTTATTGGTCCCTAGCCACGGTTCTGCGCCGTACCTCCATGTGCCTAAGTCCTGCTGGCACAGTAAGACCTGCCCGCCCCTGTTATCTTCATCACCCGCCCACCACTCCACTCCATCATGTTCGGACATATCCGTATCATGAAGTCAGAGCCCCGTGATCATGCAGAAGTTCTGAATAGCATTATGGCTTGCGCGAAATCGCATGGGATACTTGAGACTCCGTAACCCGTACTCGATTCGTCCATGGGCGCACCTATCTACGTCAGGTAATCTTCATCAGGTTCAAAGGTACTTGACTTCATAATCTTGATTCAGCGTGAGATCAATATCACCGGTCACTCGTTCCCAATCGCCCATACCTTTTCCCCCAATCGCCCATTGAGCCAACAAGCTAAAATGAACTGTATGCAATCTTCTGCAGCTCCGCGTCAATCTCGGCCCAGAACGCGCAACTGCTGTAATCCAATCTGCCGACCTCCATCTTCTCCCCAACATTGACCCCCCATCCACGCCTCATCGTCGAAAGCAGGCCAAACCCCCGCGTCGCCCGGCTCGTCGCTCTCAGCCATGTTCGTCCACGCCCGACTCATGCCGCGCGCCAGCTCCACCTCGGTCGACTTCAACGTGCAATTACCCCCGGCGCCGGGAGACCGCTGGTCGTGTTGAACACGAAGGGGATCTCGGCCGTGTGCGTCGCGCCCAGGTACTTGATAGAGTCCTCCGGTATGAGCGCATACCACGCGCAGCTCGGCACATGACTAAACACATACGCGTAGGACGGGACCCCCGCGCCGCCGCCGTGCGCGCGCCTTGGTACGCCCAGCACTTGTACGACGCGTCCGTGATGACGGCCTCCATGGCCGCGTAGACCCTGCCGCCGAACTTGTCGGCGGCCGAGAAGGTCTCGTTGACGCGCGAGGCCAGGGGCCCGAAGTTGGACACGAGAAACGCGTCGTAGACGGTCTGGTTCAGCGTGAAGGCGTCGCGGCCGAAGGCCGGGATCACGAAGAGCGACGAGTCGTTCGCGGTCGACCCGAAGATGGCGGGGACCCGCGACCCCGTCGCGGACGGGGAGTGCTGGAGAAAGGTCCCGTCGACGACGGGGCCCCAGCGGGCGCGGGCGCCGTCGTAGACGAGGGGCGTGTAGGAGTTGACGACGGGGTCCTTGGGCATGCCGGCCACGGCCGCCTGGAGCGCCGACGTCGAGGCGGCGCGGAAACAGGGTAGATCGGTGGTGCTGCAGTTCAGACCATCGGCGAACCGGGTCTGCCATTCCTGGACTTGGTCGATCGTGGGCAGATCGCGGCCGCCGCCGGATTGCATGGCGGCGGCGCGCATGACTTGCGGCGCTTCCTCGCGCGACGCCAGCGTGTAGGTGTCCATGGCTCCGGCAGACTGCCCAAAGAGCAAGACCTTGGTCGGGTCGCCGCCGAACGCGGAGATGTTGTCTTGCACCCATCGCAAGGCCAGCATCTGATCCATGGACCCAAAGTTGCCACTCAACCCCAGTTCCTTAAGTGCCAAGAACCCCAGAGGCCCGACGCGGTAATTGGCCGAGACTATGATCGAGTCCACGGCGGCATGGCACCCGTCGTAGGCCGGGTTCGAGATGCCGCCGGCCATATTGCTGCCGCCGTAGAGCCAGACCTTGACGGGGAGCTTGGATTCGGGGGTGGCGGAAGCCGGGGCCCAGACATTGACGAACAGACAGTCCTCTGATTGAGGGCCCTGTTCGCCGAAGGTCTTGTCGAACTGGATGCAGGCCGGCGCCGGCGCGGTGCCGTTAAGAACCCCAAAGGCCTTGTCAATACCCTACGCAAAAGCACCAATCGGAGATCTGCGGTTCGCGCCTCCGCAGCCATACGACAAGAAGGAGTTGACATTGATGTCTTTACATTGACCGCCTGCGACAGTGCCATTCTGTAGATGAACTGTTGGTGCGCATTTCGAGGTTCTGACTGCTGTGCCTAGACTGAGCAACAGCGCAGTACCGAGGTGGGCGTAGAGATGCATCGTGGGCTATGAGGTAAAGGAGTGCACAAACTTGATTCACGCGTTTTCAGCTTACAGTGGCAGCTTGAGAACTTGCATTATTCCGGCTGCCAAGAGCATTTGCTTTTTATCTAGGAAGTAGGCGAACTGATCTGCAGCATACGATAACAACCAATGTGTGAAGGTCGCGTTTGGTATCGTACCGCTGCTTTGGGCCAGTTCAGCACCGCCAACGCCAATGACGTGTCGGTTCATGTTAGCGACGAGCTGGGAATGAACGACTCCCAGGCATTAGTAAAACTAGCTCCGGGTATATACGAGATACCCTGGGAAAGGATTGGCAGGATTGGTGCAGGTGGATATCTCGAGATGGTTCTCAAGAGGCACAGTAGTAAGCAAGCTCCGAAAAGTACCCTCGAAGGATGCGGCACAGGATGCGGCACAGGCAGGCGGGAGGATGCCGCGTCTTTCTTCAGTGGCTAAGCCTAGGGGCTCCATGGCCACACTTGACAGCCAGCGTCTGTATGGTTGGAAGCAATCCGGCATGAGTTTCCTCAAACTTCTCCTCGACAGTGATGTGATTCAAAGGAACGATATGTGACAGAAATGATCCGCCTCATTCCAATGTTGTTGTCGGGAAAGTAGAGCGGCCAATAGTAACCTGTTGCGAACGCGAGAGAGGGGCCTCCGTTGCTCAGCTCCAGCCCCTAAGACTAGCTGCAGCCAAAGGGGCAGGGGGCTGCAGAATGCTCGCTGGACGAACCTTGCTGATGTCCCAGCACCGAGCACGCCGCCGTGCAGGCGGCTTTTAACGGCGCGCATGCTGCCATGTACGAAAATTTCCATTCTCATTTCGAGACCAATATCTGATGCGGAATTCCGATTTCATGCGGGGTCCCGAGTGCCGAACCCGGGCTCGGCATGTACCCGTCCCGTTTGGCAATGGCATAATGGCATGGCAAGACCGAGACTGGAAACTCCCAAGAAGCTCGTCCAGATGCTGCAAGCGACTTTTGTAAAGCCAAAGCGGAAGGCCCGATAGATTGAACATGACGTTTCTCACCAGCCGTAGCTTCAGCAACTATTTCGTTAATAAAGCGCGGTTGCCATTTTTGGCCCAGGGAGGTTGCGGTTCGCTTCGGCGAACACTGTCCAACTACACGGCTGTTTCCCACAAAGCCATGGTTGACTCTTGGAGGCCCTAGGGGACTGTTATGTATTCAAGGCGAGTAACAATGCCATTGTATTGTCGCAGACTGGCACTTACTCAGGGACAGCAATCAGTCTCTTTGTTTGACTTACACGCAACAGTCCTGTTATCGCTGCGGATGTTGATATAAAACCACGACAGCGAGCCAAGGATATCAACTGATCTCATCTTCTGGCATCGCTCCATCTGGACATCCACGAACTCGAACCAAAGGAATACCCTATCTCACAAATCTCAACTCTCTCAGCTAGATCAAAATGGCTTCTCAGACCACCCACAACGACCTGACCCTCGGCCAAATCCTGGTCAAGGCCGGCGAAGTAAAAGGCGCCACGGAGGACGACCCCACGCTCTGCGCCCTCAGCGTCACCACCGGCTTCGCCGTCCTGATCATGGGCAACTACCTGACCCCGAAACCGGCGCCAACTCCTCCGCGCTTCGACCGGTTCCTGATGAACGCGGCCGACCATATCTCCCTCGATACGGAGCTTGACAAGCTCGAGCGCGTGCTCGGCAATACTCGGACCGCCGGCCTGCTGCAGCTCGAGGCCCGCATCCTGGCGCCGGAGCTCTACTCCCAGAAGGCGGCCAAGTCGTCGTCGACGTCGGCGGACCCGATGGCCGCGGGCCAGGACGACGAGGACGCGATCCGCGGACACATCGAGACGCAGAAGAAGCTCGCGCAGCGCATGGAGGTGATCCTCCGCGGCGGGGCCGTGAAGTGGTACAAGTATCCCGTCTGCCACGAGAAGTGCGGCTCGCGCTGGACGCACGGCATGTCCGTCTACAGCAGCAGGAAGGTGTACTGCCAGAGCGTCGACGCGAGCGGGAAGAACGACGAGGTCCGCGTCATTGCCGCCGCCAAGAGCGGGAAGGAGGAAGAGGATTCGGGGAGGCGGTGCTGTTAAGCGCTGACGGGCAGCGGCGAATAAGCACTAAGGGAGAGAGACGTAAGTTGTAGTAGAGAACTCTTCCCCAGGTAAATACCAGTAGACCGTAGTAGCCAAGGTACATACGTAGAAATGAGCAAAAACGATGCATTATCTCTGAAACCGTATGATGGAAACCTCTCTTGGAAATGAAATATTTCGACTGTGTTTTTGAGTGACGACTGCGACTGTATTGCTAGACCCCCTTACCATGGGCCACAAGGGTGAATGACATGGTAGAGCACTTATCGAAATGCTCATGATCTCGCCTACTGTCCTCTTCTCAATTCCTGCATGCATCTTGAACTTGCTGATCTATCATTGCAACTATATGAAACCCATCAATGGATCAGCTGATTCCTCATTGCTCAGGGGTATTGGAGCTTTTTCCACTGTATAAATACCCTCCAACGTTGCCCTGCTGGAACCGTCTCTCCAGATAGCAGATTAATCTATAATTAACAAGAATTTCATCGTAGAAACTGGTTATAATAACTAATTATCGTATACTAGCATGTGAAATCAGACACCACGGCTAACATGGAAGATACCACCCAATTCCAATACTATCGAAGGCAGCACCTGCTGTTCCAAGGCCTGAGGGCGATGCAAACCCAGCTGGACGAGAACCGTCGCCGCAAGCGACGCGAAGAGAAGCACCGACAGCAGGAGCAGCAGCCCGAGGCGCCGGCGGCAGCGCAGATGCCCATCAACTCGTCGACCCAGCTGTCGGTAGCGGGCCCGTCGCCGGCATCGGCAGCAGCTTCATCTGCACCAACCTCACCAACAAGAAGAGCAACAAGCCCAGGGCCAGCATCACCAGGATCGGGATCGAGACCGCCGCGAGCACCAGCATCAGCTCAACCCCAAGGCGGAACATCAGAACCGCCGCCCGCCCCAGACTCTGTCCCGGTGTTCCAGCCGGGCCCTGCTCCAGCTATTCCTGCCCCTGCCCCTGCCCCTGGCCCTGGTCCAGACCCATCTCATTCGCAAATTTCGCCCCAGTCGAACTCGTACTCACCATTTCCGAAGCCGCAACCGTCTGCCGGCGGCGGCGGTGTTGGTGGTAATCCCGCTGGCAGACCATATGGTCCTCCAATCCCCCAGCGTCGCTCCTCGCTGCGAAGCCGACGTTTTCCTCTTCATCAGCACTATTATGGGCCTTAACTGATTAAGCGGCACCGACATGGCGAGGTTCCAGATCGCAGCTAGAAGTAGAGACCCGACGGTTTCGTCCGAGCCGAGAAAGGGGATGCCACACCTGCTAAACTGTTCGTGGAAGCTACCTAAACATCAACACACACCAGGTTCACCAACGGGTATCCAGGAGCTTGGCATCCTTCACGGGCGCTATTGGCTTATACGCCACAACAGATACCTAGTCAGGAACATGCAGAAATATAAGAAGAGGGTTTGGGTATCATGTGCCGTTTCGTTGAGGAAAGTAACCTGCAAATATATCTAGAAGTGTGTATGTATGTATGCTGGTAATGACAACGCTCTTCTTTCTCATGCAAACCTATCCTCTTTCTTGAAAGCAAGAAGCCTATGTTCCCCACTGAGTGGGAGGCCAAAGCCGGAGGTCCAACTATAAAATCATTTCCTAAACTCCATCTTCTTATGCAATGCTTCAATCATTTACGCCTCGAATGAGATCCCACTCTGCCGGTATGTTGTTGTTGGCCGGCGGCGGCAATTGACCCAACTTCATCTTCACGGACTGGACCCGAGAATCAAGTTGATGACGCCGGGTCCAGTAAGGGGCTGAGTAAGGGACTCCGGTCCCTAATCCAGAGTCCCGTCCCCCAAGAGAGTGGCCGACTTGCCACGGTCCCATTCCCGCTCTTCTGAGTGCTTGACCCAGCGCACGTCCTCCTCTCGGCTGCCCCATCCGTCCTGGCCGCCGCGCTCCCACTTCTTCACCTGTTCTTCACTGAAACCGGCGGCGCGGAGTCGGTCGCCTCCCTGCTGCTTCCAGCGTTGGCGATCCCTAAGCGCCTCCAAGGAAGTTCCCCAGTCGTCGTCTTCGGCGTCGGCGTCGAGGGCGACATCCACCTTGGGGTCGTAGTCGGAAGCGAAGCGGCGATCAATGCCGGACGTACCCGCGACGGCGCCGCGGCCGCGTTTGCGAACGGGCTGTTGTTGGGTGGCCGGCGCAGGGCCAATCATGTCCTCCAATGGATCCGAGTCTAATTCATCGTCCTTAGTAGCGACGGGAGAGCGAGCTCGGCGTGAGTGCGAGTGCGGTGGCGAGGCGTCCTTGCTATGGGAGCCGCGGCGTTCGCGGTATCTGCTGCTCGACGTCGAGGATTCTCCAACATTATCTCGGTCGCGTGTGGAGTGGTGTCGATGTCGGCTGGAAGAGCTGCTGGGCTTGTCTTCACGGTCGCGGCGATCTCGGGAATGTGACCTGCGCCGCCGTGGGCGAGTCAGACCATGCCTCTCGTCGTGGTCAGCGAAGAGCTCCCTGGTGGAGTCCCTGCGACTGGATGTCGATGATGAGGCGGGATCCCTTGCGTCAGGGTCGGCAAACAGCTCTTTCCTAGCGTTTCTATTACTGCCGGACCGAGACTCCAGCGAATCCTCGTCTCTCCTGCTGCTCCTGCCTTTTATCCTTAACTCGGTCTTTGGCGCATCCGAAGCGGTGTCCCTCGTAGATTTTGCCCTAGCGGCAAAGCGGTCGGTGCCGTCATCGACCCTGCGCTTCTTAGACGAATCACCGATGATGGCAGCGATGTCGCCGAGCATGCGCTTCCTCGTATCTTTGGGGTCAGGCCGCTGCCTGCGGTGTCGGTCTTGCTCGGACTGGCGCTCGTTCTCTTTCGAGCGGTCGAGGCTGCGGAGTCGCTGGGCCGAGTCGGCGGACTCCTTGGCGAGCAGGGCGCGGTTGTGATTGGTCGTGTCGCGGATGATGGAGTTGAGGAAGCGGGTGTTGGGCTTGGGCTGGTGCGCTGGACGCCTGTAAAGTGTCGTGGTTAGCAAACATGGCGGGCAGGCACAGGATCGGTGCTGCAATACGTACTTGGACGGCTGGTTGAATGCCTCGAGACCCATGGCGGAGTACTTCAGTGAACAATCGGCGGCTTCCTTGGCGAGGACGTCGGCGACATAGTCGTCGGTGAGGAGCTCATGTTTGGGCGGCATGATTTGGTTGGAAAGGTGGTTGGCAGGTAGGCAGGGAATTGTAATATTTGCCTGGTAACGGGGATTTCAATTAAGAATCCGATCAACTGGACCAACCGACCAAAGACGCCGGAGAAATAGTAGTAGGCAGCCACCAAAAAGCGGAAAGGTAAATCAAGGGGAAGACACGAAACCCTCACATGATTCCCATCAAAGACTGACACCTTTGGTTTCGGAGATGGGTAACCTATCTGCTTGCTTGACGACAAGTCCAGTCAGACCACAGTCATAATCAAAGAGGAGTCTGAGTCTGGATTGACTGATCAGATTGATCCGGATCCTCTTCCTCTCCCATTCTGCCCTTGATTCATGGGCCTTTGACGTAAGTGGAGAGCGAACCGGCCCACTCCGCCTGAGCATTGAGTTTGGCGGTGCTGGGTTCAGTTCTGGGCTCAGTTCTGGGCTCAGTACTTCCAGCGGTACTTGCAGCAAGTTAGGCGCCGTGAGGAGGGGGTCTTACAGGGGACCCCCACCTAACTTACAGCATTGAAACGTTCAACTGCCAACACCCAGCCTAGGCCAGATCGAGCTAAATGAAAACAAATCGCAAATCAATACAAACCCGCGGCCGACTTTGTCACAAACCATTTCTGTACGATACAACTACACCAACCGCAAAACAAGTGCGCCATTCTCCATTCGAACCGCCCGCCATGGCCAGATCAAAGACGCCCAAGTCGCCAAAGGCGCCCGCGCCTCAATCCCCCGCCGAAGTGCTGGAAGCCATCAAGCAGCTCAACGCCAAGCACGAACTCAGCATCATCCGCCTCTCCGAGCCCATCTCGACCGACATCTCCGCCGCCCAGCAGTCGCAGCAGCAGCAGCAGCAGCGCACCTCCGACGTCTCCAACGCCTCACTCGACGCGCCCACCCCGGCCTCTCTGGAGGCCGACCTGACGCACTACCGCGAGCTCTTCGCCAAGCTGCGCTTCAGCTATGTCGAGCAGGTCACCAAAGAAAAGTTCATCCGCGCCATCGTCGGCGACCCGCCCCCTCATCGTGAGCCCCCAAGAGAACCTCGACCTCGAGCTGCAGAACGGCGCCGCCAAGGCCGACCTCAAGGCCCTCAAGACCGAGGTCGCTAGCATGGTCGAGGAGCTCGAGCGCAAGGGGCGCGAGCTCGCGGCCCGGTATGAGGCTGTGCAGCTCGATACGGCGAAGCTGGAGGAGCTGCCCGCCAAGATCGCGGGACTAGAAGAGACGGTCCAGGAGCTGAGGGGAGAACCACGCCGAGAGGCTGCACGAGAACCCGGACATGAACCTGCCCCTACAAAAGACGCTGGAGCTGGTTGAGGAACGGAAGCGGCGTCGGGACGAGCTGGACCGCCAGCTCGAGCAGTTGCAGAACCAGGTGCCACGCAAGAAGAAAGAACTCGAGAGGCTGCAAATTGAACTCCAGCCCCTCGAGACGAAACGCACAAACAGTACGGCCGCGGCGAGGGAGGCGAAGCGGCGGAAGGATGGTGCGGTTGGTGGAGTTGAGGATGACCTGGAGGAAAGGGGCCGCTGGTTCAGGGCCGCCGAGGCGGGACTGCGGCAGATGCTGGAACTCGAGTCCTAGGCATTTTCGAATTGTTATGAGTGATGATGGGCTGGGCTAGGAGTTTGGAGTTTGTTTTGGCGGCCCAAGGGCTGCTATTTGGGGCGGCCCTCAGGATTGGTGCTGCACGAATTGGCAGTTACTGTATCTGGCCGTTATGGAGATCGGAGTCTTGCCGATTTTTTGGTGTCGGTACAGACTGTCGAACCGTCGGATCGAATGCCAATATATCGTCGGGATTGCGTGATGCGAAGAGGGGCACATCATTGGCTGTGGGAGACCCCAAAACGGTTTACTCCTCCAACATCTCCAACTCGGCGACGACGTCAATTCGAGGTGACTCTGTTGTATGTATAGCGAAGAAGATACCCCCGCGTTTGAGATTTTACTTCACTCGATACTTTGTCGATAATCAATCGCAAGCATATAACTCTGAACCCTTCCTATAATGCCGCCCCAAGACGTCGCCGAGACCGAGAAACCTGGCAAGCCGGAGCTGCCAAAATGGCAGCGGCCCGAGAAGACGAAGCATGATCTTCCTTGGGCGGATATACAAATCATTGATCTTTCCACGTTTGACGAGCCTGGCGGAAAGGAGAAGCTTGCTGCAGAGCTGCGTGATGCGGTACGTTCCATTGTTGTTCAAAGTTCCCATCCCTAGTCCCTTGTAACTAACACATAATTGAAGATTCACCACACCGGCTTCTTCAGCGTCGTCGGCACCGGCATTTCCCGCCGCGAAGGGCAGCGCCAGTACGACATCGCGCAGGCCTTCTTCGCACTGCCGCACGCCGAGAAGGCCAAGCCCGAGTACAAGTGCGACTTCGCGCAGGGCAACTACTTCGGCTACCGCGAGATCTACGAGGCCACCGTCCGCGGCACCGCGGTCTGCAACAACGTCGAGCTGTGGAACCACGCCAAGTTCACAGAGCGGTACGCGGGGGAGGCGCGGCATCCGTTTTTCGAGGATCTCAAGGGGGAGATTGAGGCGTTCTCGCGGGTAAGAAACTCCCTGGCCTCCTTTCCCTCTTGAGGATGTCATTGGGGGGGATACGAAAGACTGACTGGATAAACGAACAGAAAGCCCTGGACGTAGCTCTGAAGCTCCTCGAACTCTGAGCCCTCATCCTCGAACTGTCCCCGGCCTTCTTCGCGGCCCAGCACCGCTACGACAGCCCCAGCGACGACCACCTGCGCTCCATGAGCTACCGCCCCCGTACGGCGACCGACGACGCCGCGGTCGAAAACACCTGGGCGCGCGCGCACACCGACTTCGGCACGCTGACGCTGCTCTGGAGCCAGAACGTCGCGGGGTTGCAGATCAAAACTTCTTCTTCTGGTTCTGGCCCCGATGAGGGGGGCGAGTGGAGGTACGTCCCGCCCGTTGATACAGATAAGGAGGGCGAAGGGGAGGGGACGGGGGTGATTTGCAACGTGGGCGACGCCCTCGACTTCTGGTCCGCGTCCTACCTCAAGTCGACGACGCACCGCGTCGTGCGCCCGCCGCCGGATCAGCTCGGCGCGAATCGCTTTGGGGCTTTTTTATTTCGTGAGGCCGGGGGATGAGGCGGTGATTGAGCCGGCAGCGGCGTCGCCTTTGCTGAGGCGGTTGGGGCTGGTGAAGAGCAGCCAGGAGAAGGAGAAGGAGGAAAAGGAAAAGGTCACGGGGAGTATGTATGTGAGGGCGCGGGTCAAGGATTACCATAGTCATGGGGACTATGCGGATCGGACAGGGCAGGTGTTCCAGGTGGGGAATTTGAAGATTGTTGATGAGGCGAGATGAGGAGGATGATGCCCATGGTTTCTCTGGATTCAAGCCTTTCTTTGTATGCCGGGCTTACTCTTGCCATCTAGCTAGGTATGTTGCTTCTGCCTGCACTCGTGGTCAACCAGGAGGGGGCTGAATATCGACGTCGAGTTCAGGAAGTGACCTTCGAATGCGCCACGTCTCCTCCTCAATCAATTACTGTGTTCCAAGACCTTGTCTCGTTCAGCATACCAGATGTGCTTTCATCGCCAATTGTGAACCAAATGCCGAGCCCATCATGGCGTCCTTCCGTAGTGAGTCTGACATCACCTACTTGTTGACCTGCCTGTACAGGTACTTCAACACGGCGGTATTGCCCGCCATCAAGCATGCCGAAGCGAGGCAAGTGATGGACATATCCGACTTGGACATCTTCTCCAGTCCTGGGTAAGGGTACCTAAGGTCACACACACAGAGACCGAGGTCAATCCACCAGATCCTCATTGCAGTAGGTCCGGGTTGGAGGCGTGTGACTCACCATCCATTATAGGAGAAGCAGTACTCCAACCAGCCTCAGTAGAGGAACATCATGACCACCCCCGTTGCCAAGGCATCGCGCACCTTGACGCTCGTGTTCCACCGGGGAGGGCTCAGCCGCATCAAGTCCAACGTCAACGCCACGACCGGCACCACGTGAAGCGCCAAGTCCGGCACGAACGGCACCTCGTGCCCGCGCGGAACCAAGAGCCCCGCAGCGGCCCGCGCGGCTGCTCCAGTACAGGACCCCGACGAGCAGCGCCAGCGGCGTCGCGCACATCGCCGACAGGCCGGTCTTGAGGGAGGACAGGGTCGTACTACTGCTGCTGCTCCGCTTGATATCGGCGGCGAGGCCCAGCGCGAAGACGACGGCGGACAGGCTCAGGGCGATGACGGTCAGGAACTGGAAGGGGCCGCCGACGCCGCGGTGGAGGGGGTTGGTGGTGTGCGGGAGCCAGAGGAACGTCGCGGCGAAGGAGAGGAGGCCGGCGGCGTGGAGGGGGAGGGAGGGGCGGGTTCGGTGCGACCTACAGATGGATGGGGCCAACCCGGGGCTTCGGTCGTGCTTCCGGACCGGAGCCCGGGGACACTGAATGTGACGTCGTGCAAATTGAAGTCTGGTTCAGTAGGCATGTTACCATCAAACAAAAGCTAAAGTTCTTATGCAACAGCAGAATCTGAATGAGTTCATTGCATTTCCAACAATGCTGACTGTCCTGGTTCTGGGCTATGGCGTTGCCCACGTTCGATCTAGTCTGATTCTCGACACAAATTTTCCCTCCACAACTTTTCATTCCCATGACCCCCCCTTTCCTCCTTGCCAGCAGGTGTGGCATGGGTTTCATCGACTCCTTCAGCGCATATTCCTGAACTGCCTCCCATGTTCTCCCTCCCGTGCCTAGATGTTTATCGGCCGATGATCCGCTCCAGCGTGCTGGGAAGCTTGGCCGGGTACTGGCAAACCGGCTGCCGGCGGATGTGGCTCACCGTGGTGACTTCGAAGTAGCAGACGTCGCAGAGCGCCCTCTTGGGGTCCTGCTGGCCGACGAAGCCGTTGAGGCAGCTACGGAGGCGGCCGTGCTTGGTGCATTCGCAACTACAGGGGCGGGCCATTATGTTAGGTACTATTGATGGGATGCTAGCTATGCTGATCTTGGCTCGCTAGACTGCTGCTGAGATTGGTATTGGTAGAACAATCGACTGTATGGTACTGGTTACATTCGGATTGGAAACTGGGAATATCTCGGCCGGGGGCCCCTGGGCCTCGAGGGAGAATATTGCCGACGGCTTCATTGTTGAGAGTGTGAATGGCAGTGATGGCTGCTAAAGGGGCGCTTTGTTCCGAGTCACGGTTCGGACGATCGATCTGCGTAACAAGGAACCACCCTCCAACCCCCCAAGAAGCATCGCCAGCACAATGAAAGGCGCAGCCGGGTACGTCAGAAAGACCACTAACCCATCACCCATCAGGTCATGACAAGCCCACAGTCCACATTGAGGTTCTGCCCCGTCGCGGCGGACGCCCAGGGACTCGCAAAGAACAGCACCGCGCCCGCGACCTGCTGCGGCGTCGCCACGCTCCGCAACGGCGCCGCCGCCGCGACCTGCGCGAACACGGCGTCGGGCGTGGCCCGGCTCGCGTCCGTCGTGCGCAGCAGGCCGCCGCTGACCATGTTGCAGGTGACCCCGCGCGGGCCCAGCTCGGCGGCGCAGGTGCGCGTGAAGGCCAGCAGCGCGCCTTTCGCGGCCGTGTAGTCCTGGTAGGGCACCACGGGGTTCGCGACGAGGTTGGAGCCGATGTTGATGATGCGCCCTCCGCCGCCGCCGCCGCCGCCGGATCCAGACTGGTTGGGTAGGCAGGAGAAGCCCGGGAGCGCGGCCTGCGTCGTGTTGAGGGCGCCGCGCACGACGCCTTGCAGCTGCTGGTCGAAGGCGGACCAGGTCACGTCGCCGAGCTTGGGGCGCGCGTCGCCGTTGAACTCGAAGAAGGGGAGGGCGTTGTTCACCACGGTGTGCACGGGTTGGCCGAAGTGCTCCTCGGCTTTCCTGAACATGGCTTCCACCTGGGCCGGGTCGGTGACGTCGGCCTGGAGCGCGATCCCATCGGGCTTCATGTCGGCGGCAAGAGCTTCCGCCAGCTCGCGGTTCTGCTTGTAGTTGATGACTACCCGGGCCCCTTCTGCGGCAAAGGCACGAGCGATGGCGGCACCGAGGCCCCTGGATGAACCCGTCACCAGAACGACCTGGTCGGAGAGCCTCATGGTGATGATGTAGAAATGATGTGGTTGTGCAACCGACCACGTTCCCCAGCGTCGGGGCTGGTCATTATGTAGGGGTCCGCCATTGGCAGCTGCCCATCCCGCTTTGGTGCTAGTGAGGCGACCGGTCGTCTCTTTTCGGCTCTTGTTCGTCCCATCCCAACCCCCAACCTATGCCATCGCGTCTGGTCTCGTCATCTCGTCGTGTCAGCAGTATCCAAAGTCAATTCCGATCTCACGACGTGCATTGGCATGAAAAGCCAAAGCAATACGGGCAAATGCTGGATTGACGAACAAAGTAAAGTTTGCTGGAAATGCTTGCATCCTGCCGATTTGTTTTTGTAGTCCGCGCCAAATGGTGTGGTTACGTTACCACCTGGACCTGGGCAGTATGTACATCCGCCAGGGACTGGACCCCCCCAAAAAAACACCCAGGGCGGATGGTTCCGATGGTTCCGGGCCCTCTGGTTGGCCCGTAGCCCCCTGTTGGACGAATCGGCTCTTTGCCTGCCCTCCCTGGCGTCCGATTTGAAGCTCCTCCCATCTGCGCTTGAGCTCTCTACGTCCAGTAACAACAACAACAACAACAACAACAACCGCCCTCCCCCAGCCGATGGTCCGTCGGCGTATTTGCATGAATTTGACATTGGCAACCGGGCCTAGCGGCCTCGGCGTCTCCCTGTGCTAACAGTGCGAAACCAGGCCAACAAAGAAAGCTAAATCTTGTCTCTTGTCTCTTGCCTCTTGTCCCTTGTCCCTTGTCCTGTCCCCAGTCCCCATGGCCAAGAATCAGCCCGACGGTCGCCCTCGACACATGCGCCGCATCCTGCCTGCTCCTGTCCTGAGCAAGCGTCCGCCCTCGCCCCCGCCCCAGCAGCCTCCCCCGAAAGCCAGGGCGCCCAATGTCGTCGCCGCCTGCGAGGAGTGTCGCAGGCACAAGTGCCGGGTAAGACCGCCGTTCAATTGTCTCATCCGCCAAATACTAACCTATGGCGCCACCCCACCGCTAGTGCTCCGGCGAAAGACCCGTCTGCGGTCGCTGTCTCAAGCGGAGCATACACTGCCGCTACCGGGAGATTGTCACCCCGGAGACCCTCAAGCAGACCAACGACGACCTCCGGGATCGAGGCAACGCGAACGAGGAGGTCCTCCAGCTGCTGAAGAACCTGCCCGACCAGGAGGCCCACGACGTCTTGGCGAGGCTGCGATCCGGCACCAGCGTCTCCACCATCGTCAACCAGGTCCAGGCCGGCGACCTCCTGCTCCAGCTGGCCGTCGCACCCGAGACCCGCTTTCGTTACGAGTTCCCCTACCGGTCCGAGATGCCGGCCGAGTTTATCGTGGACAACCCGTACCTGAACTCCACCCTCTACAAGGCAGCCTCCTTATACAGCAACCACAGCGCCTCGTCTACACTGCCCCACCATGTCGCCGCAACGTCTGATCATGGAGGTAACCTGGACAAGCCGGGAACGGCAGCAGCCGAACACCAGAGCCTGTACTTGAAGCCATTCCACGCCGCGCACATGGTCGACCCCCGGCTTTCCGATGCGAGGCCGTCTCTCTGGACCGCCGTCTGCGACGACGATGCCCTCATGAGAGATGTCCTCGCCGTCTGGTTCCGGTGCGAATACCAATTCACATCGGCTTGCCAGAAGGACTACTTTCTCGAGGACATGGTGGCGAAGCGGCACGACTTTTGCTCGTCGCTTCTGGTCAACATCGTCCTCGCTTATGCTTGCGTAGGTATCACCAAAATGGAATGCATCCGCATTGGGACAGTCGGTTCTGATCAGGCTTTCAGGTCTGCTATCCTCGGTTCTCCAATCGTGCCGAGTACTGGAACCCTCACACGCTGGTCTACCGCTTCCTGGCCGAGGCCAAGCGCCTCTGGGAGCTCGAGGCGGCCAAGCCGCGCCTGACCACCATCCAGGCCGGCATGTTCTTCAACGTCTTCCACAACCTCTGCGGGCTCGACGAGATCGGGCAGGCATATCGGATCCACGCCATCAAGCTGGCCCATGAGCTCGGTTTCTACGACGGCCCGATCACCGCCCCGAGCGAGAGGATGCGGAACGGTAGGATATATACCGCGTGGGCGCTGTACAGCTGGGAAGCGTGAGTACTGTAATTGGCTCCAGAGTTTGGCCTACTGCTTATACTTACATTATCCGTGACCCAGGCTCGTGGGCTTTTCGTTCATGTTCCTCCCACTACTCGAACAACCGCCCTACGATCCACTCCCGGACCCGTTGAAAGACGCGCAGTGGTATGGGGAGATCTGGCTCAAGTACCCCGCGAGCCAGGTGCTTACTCCGGCCTACTTTGGCTACGGCTTCAAGGCGAAGTGCGACTTCCGGCTCATCATGAACAAGTTTTGCCACGCCGCCTACTCGACGGGCTCGGGAGGGAGTGTCAGCCTCGACGAAGCCAACAAGCTGAGGGCACGACTGCTCAAGTGGTACCACGGCTTGCCGAGGCCGCTTTTGCCCGAAACCATCGTCCTGCCGGCACATTTACAGCTCCAGTAAGCGCTCTCCTAAAGATGCCAACGTTTTCCATGAAGAAGAGAAGAGAAAGCTGACAGTGGAACAACAGCATGTACTACCATAACCTAATCCTCTCCATCTACGAACCCCTGCTCGAGGTGAAGAGGAACCAAACCCCCACGCCGCAGGCCGTCGTCGCCGAAGCCAGCCGCTACATGCAGACGCTGATCCGGCTGTACTATCTGCGCCACGGCTTCGAGTCGATGGACCTGTTCATCGTGGTCCCGCTGGTGGACGCCGGCTTCCACTGCATCGACGACATCAACAACAAAAACCAGAAGCCCTCTCCGGCGCGGCTCGAGGTCCTGCGGTCCACCTTGATTCTCATCGCCAAGGGCCTCCACAGCCAGCGCTCCAACCACTACCTGGCCGAGGCCTTGTTCAGGGTGGTCCGGGGCCGCATGCGGCTGCAGGAGGCGGCGCTGCTGAAGACGTCGCTGCATTTCGACGAGGGGGAGGAGGAGCGGAAGGCGGGGATGGTGCAGGCGGTGCGGAGTCACTGGCCCGTGAGCGTGGTGAAGAAGAAGGAGGATCTGGATCATCATATACTGGGGAACCTGGTGGAGGAGTATGCGCATTTGAATGTGGAGGACGGCACGACGCAACCGGGATCGTCGGGGTCGTTGCCTGGTGAAAGGCAGACTGGGAAGGCATAGATATTTCAGCGGGATGGTGGTGGCGGGGTGATTCGCTATCTTGGGTGCTAGAGTAGAATGAGAGGATTGATGATCTTTCCGCATCCATCAGACTGGCCAGGCTTCATCAGGCAGGTTTCCTATCATTTGGGGGCTGCCCAAGAAGGTTGCTTGTGCCTACGCATCGGGTACATACAAAGGCGTCATGTTGCTACTTGATTGCTTTCGCCCGGCAATTTATGACCCTGATCAGGTGCCGAGTGACTTACTGCCTTTTTAGTTGGCTGGAGAAGGGTTCCAACTCTTCTGCACCTTACATACATGTGGGAAGAGACAAGATGGAAAGATACAGCACGGAAGGAGCCCTACAAGGGAAAGAGGCAATGGCACTTGCTTGGGAAACAGACAGAAGATCAATTGAGCACATGGATGGAAAATCCACCAATGAGTCTATTCAATACTTGGTAGCCCGTCGTGACCTGTAGCTGCAATCTTGTATAGGACAGGGAGCCAAGTGGCCAGTTCATTGCCGATCTTGTCTACGACCGGCCGTACATCTCCTGCGAGATCCTTGCTGTCGTGGACGTGTGACAAGTACGACTGCAGCTGCCCGGTGTCGCCACTTCCTTGCGGCAAGAGATCCTGTCTCATCTAGATGCTACCTTACACCCGCTGCTTCGACAGCGGCTGGTCCCAGGGATGCACGGGCTGGCGTTCGTCAGGACCAATCGCAACTTGCAAGGGAGAAAACGGTCACCGGCAGGCGGAAACGCCGGGCTTTTTATACCATGACTGGCGGGTTCGGCGTGCAGCGCGGTGGTTCAAAAGATCGCCATCAGAAAGCCAAGTCTCCAGACGGGAAACACACATGTTGAAACCACTCCAGCACGTCTGTGCTACCAGTTCCTAGTTCGAGCTCAATCACAGCCAGCCGGGTATACCTTCCTTTTGCCCAATGATTGACTCTATTTTTCTGTTCAGAGGGGATGTTTAGCGAGACAGACTGTTTGTATTCTTTTCTGTATCTTTCTTTTTTCTCCTTTAGATATTCTGTCTGATACGCAAACGGGTATCCAATGTCTAGCACGCTGCAGGCCTTCGATTGCCATTGTTCAAATGGCAGCGTCAAATTCTGTCGTGCGAGAGGAACGAAAGGACTGGATCATTAGGGGAGTGAGGAGCTCATGACCGTGAATTCGAGCTCGATGTATTGTATCATGGCTAAGCCTCAATCAGCAAAACGCAATTTACAGCAGTATTGCCATCTAGGCCTGATGCCAGGGCGACTGGGACGCAGACGTGATCATGGTCATGGGCAAGGACAGGGAAGCCTATCGCTGCCGGGTTACTGGGGGCGACCCCCTGTTCGCTGGCGTCTACCTACCCAGTGGGCAACCAACCAATCCCAAAACTGCCGCGCTTTTCGATTACCCGCGCCCATCATGCGTCTAACAAGGGAGAGATGGTTGGTAGAGCAGCCGCGGCCAACGGCTGTCAGCCCAAAGTAAGGCACAAGCCAAGAGTTCTTGGGGACCCCCCGCAAACGCAAACAACTTGACGAGTACATGGCACGGAAGCAAGGAAGCTGCAGTTGGCTGCAGCCTCTCATTTCTCAATGTCACCTAACAATTTACCAACGCCACCTTTCCATCCAGTGACAGCCGACCAGGCAGCAGGTTTGCCGCGTCGAAACAAAACTACAGCGCAGAGATGCAATCGATGCACAATGCAGATGGTTCAATGGTCAGCCAACTTGACTGGCAACCAGCGTCGTCGGCCGCAACAATATGACGAAACAGCACCGCCAACCGGGGGATTCTCCACAAGGAGGAAAGCCTCGGTCCTTTGCTCATGCGGCTCCCTCCAGGGCCTGCCTGCTGCTCTCTCGGCCCGTGCTTACTTCGCCGACCTGGGAAGGGAGCACCCCGGACATCGTTCGATATCGCTTGCCGCAGCTCTAAGCGCTCGGCGGCTCGCGGCTAGGCAGTCACACTCTCCTTCTCTGTTTTATATAAGAAGAAATGCATCGTCCCGTGAGCCTGGTACGATGTGGCCTAGCTTTGGCTTCGCTACGATTTTGAACCGGCCTTTCTGTTGTATCTACTTCAAGAAAGAAGATCATCAAACTCTGTTCGTCATGGCAACGATCAATGTGGCCTCGCCGACACCCGCGCCACCGCGCCACCGTCGGCAGTCGTCCCAATCCCAAAGTGCTCCGAGGTCGTCACGGCAGCAGCCGGGCTTGGCTGTAAGTGCCAAAATGCCAATCTGGTGGGATATCTGGAACAAACTAACTGACCATATAGTGTGAAGAGTGCCGCAGACGGAAACTGCGCTGCGACAGAAAGACGCCCTCTTGCAAATCCTGTTTCGAAAGCGGCGTCGTCTGCGTTATGCCGGCCACGGCTCCACCGCGGGGCCCCAAAAGGGGGCATCTGAGATGCCTGCGTGAGCGTATTGGTGGGTGTCCCGATCATGCTGTATAACGTCGTCGAATCAGCAAAGCTCAACTCGTTTCTGTCAAACAATAGCAGCCCTTGAGTCTCGTTTAAAGGAGCAAAACGAAACGGCATCGTCACACCATTCGCACACCGATAGCGAAGACGGCAGTTATCGAGATCCTGCGAGTCCTCCTCTAGCCTTCTCTGGGCATCGTCGGGACTACTCAAGCGACAGCCTCAATGCCGTGCCGATGGGCATAGGTATGCCAGCGACTCCGCCGCAGTCGACGGCGACGCCACCCCCGACCAATATAACCTGGGCGAGTCCCATGATCGACCCTTCATTGATGTTCATGGACGACACCATGGACGGTAACTGCTTCAGTTTGCAGTCACATACTCCACACTTCAACGAGATGGCGGTCCCCGTAGGCCTTCACCTGACGCCACTGGTGTGTACTGATCTGTAAGTTACGAGACTCTGATTCAAAGCCGGCGAGTAGCTAACAGAACGAAAGCGATCAGTTGTACTTTTGACCGCGTCCACGTGTTTGCTCCCATGATACACAAGGGGCGGTACCGGTCTTGGACCAAGCAGATCGACAAGCCCAAGAGAGAGCTTTGCCTCCAATACGCTATGTGGACCATGGCGGCATCCCTCTCCAGTCAATTCCAGATGGTCCGTGACGGGCTATATTCCGAAACTCGTCGGCTTTTGGACGCCCTCGAACTAGAACCAAGCGAGATAGGGGCCGTCTCGCTTGAGTATGCGCAGGCATGGATTCTGATTGCCATCTACGAATGGACTATCAACGACTGCGATCGCTCTCTCATGAGCGCGGGAAGGGCCTTCCGGTCTATCCAGCTGCTGCGCGTCCACGAGCTGGACTACTCACCGGCTCCGACACCCTGGACGGGGGACTGGGCCGAGTTGGAGTCTGCACGTCGCACGTTCTGGGTCGCGTTCGATTTCGACAGCTTCACTGCCATCCACAGTGGACTGCCGCTTACGTTCAACGAGCAAGAGGTAAGAATAAATCTAGAGACTGACCTTATGCGGTTGAGTGTTGACACGATGTTGTCTTGCCAGATACGCACGCGCTTGCCAGTGCCCGAGAGCTGGTTCTTGGCGGGAAGGAGTCCCGTGACCATGCCCTTTCTCGATGAGATAATGGCGAGCTCCGACAGTGCAAGGGCCTCGCCGACCTGCGACTTCCCAACTTCGCCACTCGTCGAGTGCATCTTCGCGGCCAGCCTCTGTGGACGCAATGTTGCGCACAAGCAGCTATCTATGATGGAACAGTGTCGCGGCGAGGTAGCTACGGAGGACTTCTGCCGCCGACACCAATCGCTAGATGCGCTCCTGACGTCCCGTATCGAGAGCCTGGGGGCCGCTTGCGGGCAAGACTTCTCTTTGCTGACCGACCCCTCGCTGATCTTTGCGGCTCTGGTCGCGCACGTGAATGTCCTCTTCCTGCAAGAGGTGATCGATTCGATGCCGCTAGAGACTGAAATGTCGCATGCACTACGCACGCAACAGGAGCGGAAGTCCATCCTCGCCGCCGAACAGGTGTGCAAGTTAGCGACGGCGGTGAGCCATCTGGACCGGTTTCAGGTACGTTGCGCTACCCATTCCCTCCATTACTTCGTGAGAATACAGCTAACACTATTGTGCAGAGCCATTTCTGTACATCCATTCCGCTTTCAATGGCGGCAAGGTTCTACATGTTACACTCGGCGCCGGAGGGAGATTGCAGCCCACACCTGCAAACCGTAGGTGACGTTTTGCAAAGCATCACGGGCATTAACAGCAACTTGGCACATGGATTTCAGTTGTCTTCGGTTTCGCCCTTGGAGTGTGTATAGCCGTAAAACGGAGGAAAGGGGAAAGCAAAGGCGTGGAAAGCCGAAGCTGAATGGGGTACTGGCAAACGGCGTTTACAGGCAATTAGGAGTACTGGTGTTTTAGGCAGTACTGCCATCATTATCTGGTGCGGTTGGCGTTATGGATGGCTTAACATAGCATCGGAGTTACAGGATAGGAATACAGCTTGAAATACGAACCTCGGCCACATCGGGTGTGTTTCCAAGTTTACGCAGTTCATCTGTCACATGTTCAAGCATTTCCCCTCGGAACGACTGGACCGCTCAGCTGGGCGGTGTTGTGCGTTATGTAGCAAACAAAATCTTCGAGTGACATTCGCCTGTCACACTTATACACAGAAGGCCTTGAGTTGGGGTATGCTGGACGTAGGCCCGGGTTTGGAGTACTTGACGATGGACCAATAGGCCAGCTCAGCTGGGCGAAGATGTGCGTCATCTAGCAAACGCGGACGCTCTTCGGGTTTCCATCAGCCTAACACCGGCATCATGCGCAAAAGGTCCCAGCCTGCTGCTACTGTGCCCAACTGTCGGTCATGATCTCTCCGATGGAGTGTCCCGCTGCCGCTTCCCGGCCAGGGCTGCATCCGGGTGCGGCCCTGGACATCGGAGTTTCCCCGAGCTGGAAAGCCAGGCTGAGATCTCGTTGCGGGAAGTATGGTGGTAGGCAACCCCCAATAGGCAAAGGGGGTGCTTACGATTTATACCCGACAACCAACAAAACAGGGGGTGGTGTTGGTTGCATCTCTCGGCGATAAGGGTTTATTTCCACTGCTTGCTCTACCAGTAGGGTAAAGCAATGAAAGAATTCATCGACTTACCTAACTCTGTGGATTCTATACCATGGATATCAACGACCTACGGGAAGATTCAACCTCTTGCACCACATGTGTGTGTGTTGAGTTTGCTCGGCTTTGAGTCACTGGCTTCTGCTGGCCTGCGCCGGTGTGAGTCGAAAAGCAAAAGAACAAAAGGTAAACCCCACGGGCTGTCTTACTATAAACCACAAGTCCCTAGCCAAGAGCCAGACTTGTTCCCCGAAATCTCAACAAAGACATACCAGCGCACAAGATCGTCATCACGGGGCCACAAGTCAGAGAGCAAGCACTTACAAGTAGTATATTTTCACTAATTGCTTCTAGTAAGGGCTTAAGCAGTGCCGGGTGCCTAACAATCTACTAGCGGAGCCATCAACTTATTGAGAATTTGTACACCTATTACGTCAAAACTTCCAATCAAGAGTAGAATCGAATCACGTCTTTGGTAGTATAGTGGTCAGTATACGAGCTTGTCATTGGATTTCCAATAACAGTAATCGCTCGCTTCAGTCCGCTTATCCCAAAACGGATATCGCCCCACCCAATGTTGTTCTCGAAATTCCCGGCCAGGAAAAGTCTCGTCTCTGGCACGTTGTATGCGAACTTCTGTTGTGGTTAATGTGTGATAGTAGTATGAACTGTATTGACTATCAAATTCCCTTCCAGTGATTGTTAAATGCAAGTTCCAAACGCCTCCGAGTAACAGACTCGAAATAACCTCATAAACGCCGTCTCCAGAAAGCCCCCTTTATGCAAACAGAAAACTAGCCTCCTGGTAAAACCCTACTGTAGCTGTCCTCTTATGAGTTAAGGCTTTCCGGAGACAGGGAATCCAGACCCGAACCTGTTCTGGGGATCGTACTTCTGCTTGAGCATCCTCAGCCGGGAGAGGCTCGAGCCATACCACGCCTCTGGACCCTCGTCCCCGTGAGCGTAATTGACGTAGACCTGGGGCGAGGCGAACCCGCTCGTCCTGTAGATGGCTTCCCGGAGGGGCTGGAAGAACTCGCGGACCTCGACGTCGTGGTCGGGGCCGTCGTAGGTGGCTTTCATGAGGCTGTGCCGAATTATGTCAGCGACAAACTACAGGGAAGGGATGATGCTGTCCTCGACTTACACCAATGTCCCGATGTCCCGCCAGGGGTAAGCACCCCGGTCCTCCAAGGGAAACTGCTGCGTCAACCTTGGCATTGTAACGCTGGAGGATCATGGACCTCTTGAACCACGGCCGCGCCGCGCTCCAGTCGGTGAACTTGGCCAGGACGGACGCCCACGTATCCGGATCGGTCTGCCTGATCCCGGCCGAGAAATTGGTCGTGTACCGCCCGCGCACGCAGGCTTTCGCAAACGTCTGGCCGAAGCCGGCCGCTTGCGTCATCCCGTTCCAGCCCAGGGTCTCGTTCCGCCAGTGGATGGGCTTCAGGTCTACCAGCTTCTGCAGGTACGGGTACGCGGCTTCGTAGGGGCCGAAGTAGTAAGAATTCACCGAGATGGTGGGCTAGGAGAAGGTGTTAGCATTGCTCTCCAAGCTCGCAGCATTCACGAGCTGGATTTCTCGTCCGCTCACCTTTTGGCCACATGATCGTAGCTGAAAGTGACAGACGCCGCCATCTCCTTCGGAAAGACCTCATCCGAGCCCCAGTCCTTCAGCAGGTTCAACAGCCCCAGCTGGGCGTCGGGGTCGAACCGAAAGTCGGCGTTGACGTGCTCGCCGCGGTTGGTGGCGTCGTCAACCGCGTACATGGCCCCGCGTGACGATGCCGAAGTTGGCGCCGGCGCCGCGCACCGCCCAGAAGAGGTCCGGGTTCTCCGTCTTGGAGGCCGTGACCACGTCGCCGGCGGGCGTCACCATCTCGACGGACCGGAGGGAGTCGATCATGAGGCCGTGCAGGCCCTGCATGGGGCCGACGCCGGCGCCGATGGTGGCGCCGATGGCGCTGACGCAGGGGGAATTGCCGGTGGCTTTGCGGACGGTAAGTATCAGCATATTGTACGATGCCTGGAGCCTCTGGTGTTTCCCCAGAGTCCGAGGTGAGCACTTACGGATTTCTTTTCCGGCCCTGTACAGGGTATCGGCGAAGTCGGCTAGGACGTTGGCCGCCCCTACCGTTACTAAGTTCTTCTCCGTATCCAGGGAAATCGTGTTGAACTTGCTCAGGTCAATGTCAATGGCATTTTGGACACGGGCGAATCCGGTGCTGGTGCCGTGCCCTCCTCCGGTGGCCATGTAGCGGAGGTTCTTTTTGTTGAAGGATTTCACCTGTTTGGGGTGGAGCTTAGTAACAGCTCTAACGTTCGACGGACTTGACGGGGTGGCGGCTGACCATAGTTGCCAGATCCTGGACATTGAGTGGCTGGATGGCAAAATTATAGCCGGGATTGGCAAAGCTGCTGTGTCTCTGGGTGAATTTGATCGGGAACTCGGGGTCGGGTAACGAGGGGTACGCCGTTCCAGGAGCAACATAAGGGCCGATGGTGCTGTTGGCGAGAGATAGGCGCTTGGCCGGGATGGCAGACGCCAGAGCCGATGCGGCCAATGAGAGCTGGAGGAGAAGATGCATGGTGGGATAGCCAATGGTCAAGAGAATGCAGTGATGCTTGTCGAGATGGTATTCGTCCAATACCGGAATATCGAAGATCTTGCCTTCTTTTAATACCGACTTTCGTACCCTCCTGCACTGGCCCGGGTCTCCGGGAGGTGAGGCGGAGCTGGGCTTGGCTGGGCAAACATCGTCCGCTCGGGGTTTCTGCCGGAGTTACCTGCGCGGACTACCACAACACGGACTATACCTGGTCAGTGAACACAAATAAGAATTCTGAAACGGACAAAGTGGTATGAACGTGAGATAAGCATAGTATTAGAGTCTACCAGCCTCATGGGCCCGGAGCGCAACCATGTCGGCATTCAGGGGCTGGAGTTGTGTGATGATTTCCTCATCAACCAACGAACCACTTCACCCTTCACCAACTATCCCAATGGCAACACAGCGCTTGACGCCGAGCAATGAGGGACAGTTCAGGAGACAGTACCCTCGGAGAACTCTTATAGCGCCGCGGCCCTCTTGAACCACCGCCACATCGTCAGGACGGATGAATACATTGTCATCTGGAGTCTACTCATCACCCCCGGTATGGCTTACAACGGTGCAAGCAGAATGTGGCGCAGTTTGGGAGGGAGATAAATCCACACGGCTTGTCTCATGCCTAATACCGACCGCTTACAGAAAGTACCGGATTCGTAGTGAGCTCATATCGGGCCCTACGTACATCAGTGCCCTAACGATGGATCCGTGGGATCGAGTCCATCTCCCCTGGATACCCTGCCTCGTCTACGAGGGCGCCGGTTCCGAGGAAGTCCGAGTTACAGCTCCGGGACTGCAAACCCCTGGGTGGCGTACCAGGTACCGAGACACCCCCGTGAGTTTCACCAAGGTGCATCCATAAACGTCCACAAACCCTTGCCAGGGTCGACTCACAACGCACAACTTCATCTTGTCGGATGATTCCAGTCGGTGCAGGGCGCTGGTCAAGTCCCTGTGACTCCTGTGTTCTTCATCCTTGTTTTCATCCAGGCCGTCAATGAAAAAAACAGAACTTGACTATCGCCTGCTGTCGAATCATGAATTCGTACATCGCGAAGAGCGCTTCGAGGTCCCAATCAGCATCAGACAATGGCACCGCGATTTTGGAATCGTTGACGATACTTGACACCACACCTGGGAGGTGGCGCAAGATCTCGAATAGCAAGGTCCGGAGAAGCCCTTCGAGTGACCTTTGCAACCGCGACCCAGCATACCAAAAGTAGAAGCTGGGTGCGATCAGCTGGTATCCTTGCGCCCAGTGCTCGAGATGGTCCCGAACGGCGTTTTGTGAGCAGACAAACTTGATGAAAGTGGATTTTTCTGAGCCCGCTTTCCCGTGTATCCAGAAGATGCCATCACCTTTGCTTAGCCACGTGATGAAATCCAGGCGCGAGGCTGGCTCTCTCCCTGGGGGGGGGCTGGGGCCGGGGCTGCTGACAAGCCATTGAAACGTACGAGCATGGGCTTTCTCGACCTTGTGCTCGCGTGTGGATATGCTTGTGAAGTACAGTTTCTTCAACAGCTTCTGGGTTGAACTCGCTTCCACGCCATTTACTCTGAAATTATCCATGTCTTCGGCAAGACGTCGCATCTGTTCTGATATCCTGGTTATCAAGGCAGGATCCAGTTCGTCTGACTGACGTTGCTGGAGCACTCCCTTCAGCTGTGCCATTTTTTGTTTCTTTTTTTTTTTTTTTTTTTCGCATTCAAAATTTTCTCCAGGACTGCGGTTATCCCTCCTCTCAGAGAGGAAAGCTCGTTTTCGGTTGCGATACCGAGGTCGCCATGCGCATCTTGCAATTTCTTAATAGCAAGACCAAGACCAGAAACATTGTTTCTACATTAACACCAACAAGGAGAAGCATTTAGCATACACCATATACCGGGGTTGGAGTGACACGTACAGCAGAGGCTCCTGCATGTGAGCAGATATCCGTGTTTGGACGTTGTCGATCTTGTCGGTCAATTCACGAATCTTTTGCTTGGAGCGGACTCCTTTGCGGGCACCGACGAAAGACTTCCACCGAGTCTTGTCGCCTTTGATCCTCATCTTTTCGACACTCCCCAGGAGCTCGCGGGCGATCTCGTCACATTGTTGAGCGAGATTCCGTAGCTCTGTTGTTGTTGCACTTTGGGCACCAACAATCCGCCCAACATGGTGCTGGACATCCTTGGCGATCTTGTCCAAGAACTCAATATCTCTCGTAACACCCGCGCCCGATGCGTAGATCTCGTTGGGCACCGGCGACCAACTTCCAGGTAAAGTCGACAAATGACACGATATTGCTTGCCAAGCCGAGGGCAGCGAGGGCTTCCATGGCAGGACAGATTCTTGGCCGGAGTAGCAGCTGTCTATCTAGCTACAGGACATCATTTGATTCGAAAAAGCTGCGCGGTAGGCATAACCTGTTGTCTTTGCCTCGGACGATTTGATCAGGATTCGGGCTCCTCGTACTGATGTCGGTTTACTGCAGACTGGCTGTTCTGGACAAGCTCCGCCAGGCATCAGTGGTTGGTGACTTTCGCCCCAGAGCTCCCTTGGCCGTCCAATGAATATAGCACAGGGGGCTTTCATATAGGGTCATCGGCAGTGCTGTTTCGGTGGCCATACCGTAGATGCCGCGGGCCTACTACCCTGTCAGCTAGATCTGCGAGCCATTAGTTGAGGCCAGGGGAGGGGCAGATAAGGAAGGGGTGTTGAGTAGATATAGGAGAGATACGGCGGAGAGGTTGCTCCGAATCGAGACGTTCAGGCCCCCTCTGGGTTAGGCTTTTGGCTAAGGATTCCGCGAAGGAATTAAGCCCCCCCCCTCTCTCTCTCTGGCTGCTAGTGCCGGGCGCTAGGCCAAGCAAACTAAGAGACAGCCGGGCCCCAGCTTCCCAAGTCTCCAAGTCCCCAAGTCCGCAAGTCCCCGGCTGGGTCGATGAAGAAATTCCCGTCTGGTACATAACTGTAGATGCCATGCAACTCGATACCAAACACAGTCCAGACGAATCGTGGCCCTTTCGAATCTGCAACAGAGATTAGGTATTGATGATGCGATGCGCAGCGTCGTCGCGTACTGTACACGTTGGGTGCGTTGGGTCTCCATGTTGATCATGCAGTCAAGAACCTTAATCCAGGCCGCCGGGATTGGAGCAGGTTACCTGCCAACTGCACACCTGCTGGAGGCTTCTGGCAGCACCCAACCTGGCCAAGCTGGTCAAGCTGGTCAAGCCCTCTGCCGCTAAGCGAACAGGTTTCCCTCCCCACCCCACCCCACCCCCCCACCTCGTCGCCTCCACCTCCAGAACACCTCCACCTTGAGCAGCTGGAAGCAAGCTTGAGATGACGGATGGGGTCGTCTGTCTTACGGACTCTCACCAGGCACTGTCGAGACCGCGACGACAGAGCAGAGGCTGGAGCTTTGGATGCCATGCTGGCTGCTAGGGCCAAGACCCTCTCGCCCTTTTCTTTCTACGGGCCCTACCTGGCATTGGGCTGTCAACCTCACTAAGGCAAGACTTACCCGTACAGCAATTGAGCACCAGCATTTATCTCGTATCGGGTATACTTGCCGCTCGTCGCCGCAGCTCAGACGACGTTTCGCGGTGGAGCCAAATTTTGCAGAAGCCGCAGCTTGGCCCTTCCCGCTTCGTAATCGCGACGTCGGGAATGACCTCAGTCAATCGATAGCTAGCTAGCCAGCCCTGCCCAAATTTCCAGCCCTCTCCCACGATCCTTTCGCCCACGACACACGAGCATCCGGGCCAGTCGACAGTCGGGGCAATACACAACCGACGAAGAAGAGGAGGAGGAACAGACGGCCGGCGAAACCGCAGCAAAACACCCAGCCCGCCGTTCGACTTTGACCGCCGCCCTGGCCAGGAATGCATGTTTGGATGAATTAGATTCGATTCGATCGACGATCCGCCATCCGCCCTGTCACGTCAACCAAAAAGGTCTGCGCTCCGCTCCCCGACGGCGCCAAGCCAAGCCACGCACTTCCTTCGTCCATCGTGTGTCGTCTACCTACTCACTTTCTTTTCCTCGACCGTCCTCAACCCCCAGCCCACGCCACTGCCACTGCTCGGGAACAAGCATGCCATTCCTCATGCCACAACCTATATAGAGTCACCAGCGATGGAGGAGGGTCCCAAAAGTCGGTCCGCCCACTCGAGCAACGCCGACCATCCCACCACTTCCACCACTTCCGAGAAGCACCCCGCCCCGTCCAACAACGATGCCGCCAACAAGAGGCGTCGCGGCCTAGGCGTCGTCACCCCCAACGCCTGCACCGAATGTCGCAAGAAGCGCGCAAAGGCATGTCCTCCGTCCGAACCCCCCCTTCCTGTGCTGTCTGACCGTGTCGCTGATTTTCTCTCTCCCTCTTCCAGTGCGACGGCCAGAGACCTTGCGGCCGATGCAGGGCGCAAAAGGACGTCGAATGCGTCTACGAGATCCCCGTGCGACAGTCCAAAGAAAACCTCCGAACCGAGATAGACCAGCTGCGACGCCAGCAGCGCCAGAATGACTCGGTCTTCTCCGCCCTCGTGCGACCCGAGCTGTGGGAGGAGGTCCTCACCCGCATGCGCGCCGGCCAGAGCGTCGAGAGCATATCCGAGTGGCTCGCCTCCGCCCGAAGCAACAACAGCATGTCCCAGTCCAGCTTTGGCCCGCCGCTGCCGCCGCCGCCGCAGTCCAAGCAGGGCGCCACCAGCGGCGTGACGCTCCCGCCCCTGGCTGACATGGGATACGCTGCACCGGGCCTGGGGCCTGGAGGCTTTGCGCCGCTGCCAAACGCCGGCGCCAGCCAGGCCAAGCAAGAGTATGACCACCACAGCCCCTGGGCCTTTTCCTCGCAGGACCAATCGCATTCCACCCGCAGCAATTCTCACCCCGACGTCATGCAGTGGACCGCCGACATGGCCCCCAACACGCGCGTCGGCTCCTGGCTGCAGACGCAGCAGTCTCCGGTCGAGGCGACGCGCCATCACGGCGTCGACCAGATCTTCGCGCCCATCCAGTCGCCCGAGATGAAGGTGCCGCCCGATACCTGGACCAACGTGACGACCGACACCAACCTCGTCCAGCATCTGCTCGCCCTGTACTTCTGCTGGGAATACCCAACCTTTGCCTCCCTCAGCAAGGAGCACTTCCTGAAGGACTTCCTCGACGGGAGGCACAGGTACTGCTCGCCCATCCTGGTGAACGCGCTGCTGGCCCTGGGCTGCCGCTTCTCGACGCAGCCCAACACGCGCGAGAACCCAGACGACCCCTACACATCCGGCGACCACTTCTTCAAGGAGGCCCTGCGGCTCATGTACCGCGAGAACAACCACCACAACCTGATGACGATCCAGGCGCTTGGCATCATGTCCATCCGCGAGGCCAGCTGCGGCCGCGACTCGGAGAGCTGGTACTACGCCGGCCAGAGCGTCCGGCTCGCCCTCGAGATGGGCCTGCACAAGGTCGACGACAACGGCGACGAGGACGAGTTGGCCGTCCAGGCCGCCACCTTCTGGGGCGCTTTCGCCCTCGACCACGCCTGGTCGCTGGCTACAGGCTCGCTGCCCCAGTGCTCCTGCTTTCCCCAGCTGCCGCCCAAGCCGGCCATCATCAACGACATCGAGTCGTCTCTGTGGGTTCCGTACACGGACGATGGTAAGTGCAAGCAGGCTCTCCTTAACCCTCCTCCCCCTTCTTCTTTTTTCCGGATTCTGAGACTCGTGTCAAACAGGCTCTGACATTTTAGGCGCTCCCCTCCAACGGTCTTGCGAGCAGCCGTCCAACGTGCGGTCCGTCTACAAGTGCTTCTGCGAGCTGAGCGAGCTGGTCCACCAGTCCCTCTACGTGCTGCACTCGCCGGGCCGGCCCGTGACGAGCCGCGACCTCCTCAACATATACACGCAGTACCTGAACTGGTACGACCGGATACCCGAGGTCCTGCGTCTCGGCCACAACTTTACTCCCGCCGTGCTCTTCGCGCACATGTACTACCACTTTGCCATCCTGCTCCTCTTCCGGCCCCTGATCAAGCTGCGCATCATCGGCTCCAGCATACTCCCGCGCGACGTCTGCTCCCAGGCCGCCGACGCCATCCAGGGCTTGCTGCGCTCGTATTCGCAGCTCTACACCCTCCGGCGCACGCCCTCCTTTGTGCCTTATTTCGTACTCACCTCCTCCATCATGCACCTGGCCATCGGCGCTTCATCACCCATCGCCACCTCACCGGCCGCTGCGTCCACCCCGTCCACGCCGAAGCCCGAGGGCGCCGAACAGCACCCGCACGGACACCCCTCGCGGCCAACGACATCCTCCAACAGCAGCGACGGCGGCGACGGCGGCGACTCCACGCCGGGTCGGAGCACCGCGTCGAGCACGGCGACGCTGAGCCCCCGGGTGACCGAGTCGCTCCGGCAGGGCATCTCGGACCTCGAAGAGATGGCGCCCTGCCACCACTTTGCCGAGCAGGCGCTGCATATTCTGCGGTACCTGGCTCGCAAGTGGCACATCGACATTGACCTGTCGAAGGATGGGGGCCCGTCGCAGGACGAGGTGGACAAGCTGGTGGGGCCCCAGACGAGCAGCCTCAACTTCTTCACGCCCAAGGTAGTGGAGAATGACTTCATCTGCGCGTGGGGCACACCCGGCGACTACGACGACGACAACGCGGGCGGGCCGGCCAAGACGGCCAAGGGGAGCGTGGCGCGGCGGCAGCAGGACATCGGGGAAGACATGCCGCAGGGGGTGGGCAAAGAAACGGGCGAGTCGAACACCCAAATGGATACGAGCGAGCATGCGGGCGGGGTCGAGGCCATGGAGGGCCCCGAGGCCACGGTGGGCGAGGCCGATGCGCTCGACAGGATGAAGGAGACGGCCGGGCCCGGAACGATGGGGACGTCGGCGAAGAATATCGAGAGTATGGAGAACCCGCTGTTCTGGCCGTTCCCGATGCAGGGGCGGCCGATTCTGGCGTCGGGGCCCAAGTTGCAGGAGGCGGGTTTTGCGCCGCTTTAGGGGGCGGCGAAGGCCCACGCTCGATGCATGGCGGGATGGGAGCTCTTGTCGACCTCGAACCCTTTTACTAGTGATGGCAGGCATGCTAGCGAGGGGTTAGGACGGGAAGACGGAACTTGACTGGGCATAATGCCAATTTTTGGTGTGCGAAGGCTTCTATATCTGATGGGGTCTTCTAGCCAGAGAAAACATGCGGGTTACAAATGCGAGCGGCGGACGAACCGTCATGGTGTCATGTGCGTGTCCTGGACGAGTGGATCTTTGCCTGGGCGAACTTGCGCTTGTGGGGGGATAGCATATGGACGATGCTGCTTGTTGGGTGGCAACATCTTGGCAGGTTGTTCTTCGAACTCGCTTACCTTGGCTACTCCCCCGTCTACGTCTACGATACAAGGAGGCTAAGGCCGGTTTTGAACAAGAGGGTGAAGGTGTGGGACGCATGTGTCGATATAGCTGGTGGTTGTTCCCGCTGATAATCTTGGAGGGGAGGGCGGGAGAGCGGGAGAAGTCCGAAGGGGGAATGAAAAGGAAGGGGAAAGGAGGGCGAGGGGAAGGGGATGATGTGTGTGTGTATCAAGAATTGAACTGAATGATGGATGGATGAAGAGGCGATACGATGTACGTACGTACATACATGGCTTAGGTATGCTATGCTATGTTGGTGTAAATAATTGACAAAGATACCCACCCAAATGAAATGGGAACGGACAACTTGCTTTGGCTATCAGTCTCTTGCTTCCTGCCATGGTGATGTATGGGATGCATGGAAGATCTGGGAACTGGTTGGGTCATGATGCATAGATGGCGGGTGAAACATGCCACCTATCGTGCCATGTATACCTGTATCAAAGCCCTCAAGCTGCGCTTTGACGACAATGGTGACGGTCAAGGCTACGTGCTTGCCGTAATTCAACGTAGATTCGGTGCCGTTTTGTCCACACCCCCGTCCATCCAACCGTTAATGGCTGGGAGGCTCCATGGGTGCTGGCTGAACTGAAAAGCCAACGCATAGTTCTCGAGTCGTAATCTGGCATCCATGGGTTGGCATACTGGGTCGAGTAGCTCGGGGGCGGCCACACCCCTTCGGATGGAAGTATGGATAGACGGGATATGTATGAAGCTTGAGTAAGCGAGCAGTCGACTCCCATGCGGGACACAAACCCCCTATGGAGTATAAGTATCTTCCCGCCCAGCTAGTTCCTAACATTGACAGCCCACTGGATTTGACATCGTTACTTTCGAGATTCTGTTCTACCGCGGCAGCGTAGCAACAGTACGATACGTAGATACATCCGAACCGAGCAGCTGGTAAACAAAACCAAACCCCCAGAAACTCGACGGCACTTCCACACAATGGCACAGAAAGACTTGCTTTTCCCCATTTACACTGGACTAACCCAAAGACAAAAGCCACCGGAGTCACAGAAAATCGAAGATGCATAATAATACGCAAGATTCTCGCAGCACGTCCATCTATATGTATGCATGGGTATGAATATATACGCAGAAACTCGAATTAGAAACAAAGAAACAAACAAAACAGATTATACGTATGTGCCCTGTCCTGTCCTACTCCCGTAACGCCCAGCCAATGATCTGATCAAACATCTCTAACTTTTAGGGAACGATCAAAAAACGAGGATGAGCGAACGAGCTATCCGGAGACTGAAGCTTCTCGACCAATCTCTTTCCCCGAGAAAACAAACAACACCCGTAAGGAGCCAGCCAGTAATGTGTGCCTGCCCTGCTTTGGTCCGAAACGTCAAGATTAATGTACAGCTTTTGCCCCCTCTCTCGCATCATGCGGGCCATTGAGAGAGACTGGTCATCTCTCCCTCTCCCAGCCAAGTCTTCTTTTCTCATTGCAGACTTATCGTGCCCAAATACCAGCAGAAAGCACACACACACAGATAACACACGCCCTCAACCCAACCCTCAATACTTTTTCGACGGGCTGCGGCTCTTGGTCGGGCTCCTGGCCCTGTGCTCCTTGCTCGGACTCCTCCGTCGTCCGGGCGTCTCGTACGGCGGCGGCAACAACTGGGGTCGAGCCATGCTCTCCGGCGACGCATCCGTGTCGGGCGTCTCGTCCTGGCCGTTCATCAGCGCGTACGATGAGCCGCCGCGGTGGGGTGTCCGGGGCGGGTAGTAGTAGTGGTGCTGCTGCGAATGTTGGCTGGTGGCAGCTTGCGAGTGCTGCGGGACGGCCGTCGTGAAGCTCGGGGGCGCCGACGTCTTGAACAGGGCCGCGCCGCTCGTGCAGAGGATCGTGGTGAGGATGAAGAAGGCGGCCTGCAAGAGATTGTTAACGGTAAGCAAGATATTGCTGGTCACGAGGAAGCCGACTGAACCTACCATGGTCTTCCAGTGCATCGACTCGAAAATGGTGTTGGCGATCTCGACCATGTTCCGGGCGCCGAAGCGGACGCTGTAGTTCTGGACGGGGTTCTGGTTCATGCAGATCTCCCATTCATCGCACAGCGCGGCCAGGGCCGGGAGGCGGCTCTCTCGCGGGAAGCAGCGGTTCTGTTCAAAGTTCCGTTGGCAGGCTACTATCTCGTCGGTGATGGAGGTGGTTTGGTCCTGGGAGATGAGCGACATTTCGTGGCGGAAGGCGCCGTAGATGTTGAAGAGGATCCAGAGGGCGAAGCCGAGGACGGAGGCGTTGAAGGCGAGGGTCAACCAGTAGCCGAGGATCTGGGGGGCCTGGGGGTGCTTGGAGATGGTGGACAGGAAGCTGGCGAACCAGCCCTTCTTGGCTTGGGCACGGCCGGCGACGCGCTGGCTTCGGGGCCCGTGGGGGTGCTCGTTGGGCTCGTAGGTGCTGTCGTCCGAGTCGGGGTCTTCCGACTCTTCCCACTCGTTAACATGTTTGTAGGGCAAGCGGTACCCGCTGATGTCCTTATCATCGTGACGTCTCTTGCGCTTACGTATCTTGTCGCGGTTGTGGCCGAACATGGTCCTGGGCGTGGCCATCTCGCCCTTGCCGGGGGATCGGCGGGTGGCCTGGTGCAGCAGGGACTTGGAGCGGGCGGGCGCGATGCTCATGTGGCGGAGGGAGCGGGAGTTGTCCTCGGGGGTGTCGGGCTCGTAGAGGTTGGAGTCGTCGGCGAAGGAGGCGTCGGCGTCGGTGGCGACGGGGCTGTCCTCGACCTCGGAGAGGGGGTCCATGTCGAACGGCTTCCGCGGCGTGGTGAAGGACGGGTTTCGCCAGGCGGGGGCGGTGGCGGTGCGTTGAAACGCCGGAGTAGCAGCCGGCGGCGCGTTGTAGTGATTAGAAGACGACGAAGCTTGCGCCTTGCTCGGGCTGTTGGTCTGCGTCGGCGCCGACAGGTTGGGGGTGCTGTTTGCGGCGAATGCGCCAGGGCGGGTGGCTCCAAAGGCCGTGTCTGTGGTGGGTTGGCCGGTTAGCAGCGGGGAGGACGAGGGCAATGGCAGTGCTGGAGCATCTGCAGCTTCGGGGTGCTCACTTGTCCTTTGGGCGTTTTGCAGAGGGCGAACAAATGGGCTGGTGGGATCCATCGGCCCTTGGTTGTTTTCGTAGGCCCAATCCATAGGCGACTCGTAGGTGCGCCGCTCCATGATGGTCGGAGCCGGCCAGCCGAAGAGAAAGAAAAATAGATCAGAGTGACAGCTATCTGCAGGTGTGTTGGTGTGTACCTGGCCGGTAATAGCGAACGGAGTAGTAGTTGGCGATGCGGCAGGGACTCGAGGACAGGACAGGACAGGACAGGCGAAGCGACGACGAGGGCGGGTATCCAAATGGGGGAGGAGGAGGAGGAGAAGGAGGATGCGATGCGGATGATGGGCTGTACCTGTAATAGGCAGAGAGAGATAGCTTATTCTGGGCCTTGGTCGGTAGGCACTGCTACCTACTCGACGGACAAAAAAGGGCACACAGACAGACAGTCTCAATCAGTAAATGAATCAATCAATCGTTAGGTTAGGTACTCCAGATAATCGCGGGTCTTCGGTCTGGCAGCGGGTATGGGCTACTAGGCGAGTAGGCCATGATTCAAATACCAAAATTCCTTGCTGAACAGTCTCTTTCTCTTTCTTGATCCTGCACGCACACCTCGGTCGATTGATGGGGTAACGCCCAGCCACAGTAAACAAAGACCGCCACGCCACGTCCGAGTCCAAGCTCCTCCGGTGGGGTTCAACTGCCAACGAGGCTGAACCAGTGCCAAGAAAGAGAATGAATTAGGCAAGCTAAGCGTTTTGCCTGCAGGCATGTCTGTCCTGCCGGTCCATTGCTGAAGGAGAAAGAAGGCGCCTCGACTTCAACATTTCTAACCTGCTTGCTTGTACGTGACCAGACCAGACCAGCAAAGGGCAAACAAGGCTGGCTGGAGACCGATCAAGACCATTAATCCATCAACCCATCCGACCACCACGCCCTTTGCCATTTTCTGGCCAACAACCACCTTTTCCATTTTCTTTTCATTGAGAGACGGAAAAGCCAGCATTCCGTCCACATTGATTTGTTGTTGCCAACTTTCTCCGGTGCAACAGCTGGACGCCTATCTCCGTTGCCAGGCCCAGCTTCTTCAAGTAATTTCGATCACAAGCCTTGGCTAAGGCTCTCTTCCTAATCTCGCCACCTTGATCCAACCAACCTCACCACTCTTTCTTCTGTCTCCTTGCTGCTATCACAACACACGCCCACCATGTCCGACATGGAGGATTCGCCCGCCGCCGCGGCCCCCGAGACCCTGCACGAGGAAGAGAAGGATGACCAGCAAAAGGAGCTGGGCGACTACGACGTCGAGGACGCCGGCGATTCCGACAAGGACTCGGACGCCCTGTCCGAAGTCGACGAGGACCAGTTCGACGACTACGACCCCGCCGCCGCCCAGATCGAAGAGAAGCCCGTCGAGATCGACGAGGACGTCGCCCGCACCCTCAAGGCCGGCAAGCGCAAGGGCCAGGCCGTCCGCAAGCCCAAGGAGGGCCGACGCGAGAAGAAGCGCTCCCGCGCCCAGGACGACAACGACGGCGCCGACGGCGAGATCCAGACCGGCAAGCGCCGCCGCGCCGGCCCCTCGGCCTCCGCCCGCAGCGAGCGCGAAGAGGCCGCGCCCCAGGAGGTGCCCGAGGAGAACCTGACGCCCGAGGAGCGCCGCAAGCGCGCCATCGAACGCGCCGCCGCCAAGGACGTCAAGAAGCCCTCGTCGCGCCGGAAGAAGAAGGATGAGATCGACCTCGAGAACGACCTGGCCGAGCGCATCGACGTCCTGTCCGGCACCATGGCCAAGGCCTGCGAGGCCGACAACAATGCCCGCCTCGCCGGCCAGCCCGCCAACAACAAGCTCCGCATCCTGCCCGAGGTCATGTCCCTGCTCAACAGCAACAACCAGCAGGACGCCATCGTCGACCCGGACCACAACTTCCTGCGCGCCGTCACCTGGTTCCTCGAGCCCCTGCCCGACGGCTCGCTCCCGGCCTACACCATCCAGCGCGACATCTTCAACGCCCTGTTGCGCCTGCCCATCGAGAAGGACTCCCTCAAGGCCAGCGGCCTCGGCAAGGTCGTCCTCTTCTACACCAAGAGCCGGAAGCCCGAGATCGGCATCAAGCGTATTGCCGAGCGGTTACTAGGCGACTGGAGCCGACCCATCCTGAACCGGACCGACGACTACAAGAAGCGCCACATCGAGACGCGTGACTTTGATTACCAGTACGTTTCCTTTGCTTCACTCACTCTGACCAAACATCAGCTAACATTTCCACCCACAGGGCCGCCAAGCTCCGCCAGACCGCCGGCTCCCAGTTCACCCTCTCGCAGCGCCCTGGCCCGCCCGCCACGCAACTGTCGCGCCGCGACGCCGAGCGCGAGCGGATCCTGGCGCAGCCCGACAAGGGCGGCAACCGCGCGCGCGTCGTGGGCCTGCCCTCGTCCTACAGCGTCGCACCCAAGAGCACCTTCACGACATCGCAGCAGTCCGGGCCCGAGTACCGCCCCATCGGCGCCAGCGGCGACGCCGCCTTCCGCAAGATCATGCTCAAGAACAAGGCCAAGAAGAAGTAGAGCAACCTCGGCCGCCTGCCCTCTTCGCAGACCCTCTGTGCTCGCCAGCGCGAGGCCGCGCTCGGCCTGGCCAAGGAGTTCAGAAGCAGGGGGTAAGGAAAGAAAAGGGACAAGATTGTATTGTGTGTTATGGTGTACCACTTCGTCGATTCTGGGGGAACTCTGGGGTTCGTTTGCGTTTTGCATTTGCATTGATGCCAGGCTGAGAGAGACAAGATGGTTCTGCAAACATTAGTAGGGGCGTTCATGGGCGTTTTTTTTTCTTTCTTCTTTTCCAGGAGGGGTTTTCCGTCTCGAACCTCGGTTGCGAAGTAAAGTGTACCAACGCACGTCACATACATTAGGTACACACACACACACACACACGCAATTAGAATGGTTTGATGTGCAGTTCTGATCTGCTTCCTTGCGCTACTCGTCCTCGTCGTCCAGGACTGGCTGGATGGCAAGGCGGACAGCGAAGCTCCCAAATTACAATATACAATAACTCAGAAGGCTCGCATACACCGTGGTTGGTGAGAAGCGATTAAAGCGACGGCGTCTCGTCATTGCTACTGGTGATACTATTACGCTCAAGTCTGGTTCGCGTAGAGAGAAAAGACCATGCGTGTTCTTGTTGCCCATGGGTTCGTACCCTCCTCATCCCAACCAGACTGATGCCATCTCCATGCATCTGTTCATTGTCATCACCCCTCTGCGACTTGGTACCAACCTGCCTACATCTCTATTTCCTCCCCAACGCCCCTATTCTACTTGCCTACACCGTACTCCGTATCCATCCCCTTCTCCTTTGCTTGGTGGTCATTCATTGACTCCAACACTTGAGATCATCCAAACCACCTACTCACTCACTGGACAACGGAGCCTCTCACGCATCTAAGCTTCACACAAACCTTTCCATGACACCACGAGATTGGCACATATGTAGCTAGCTCCCCAAAGTTTCTTGAATGTAGTCTGCACCACTCCGCTTTGCTTTGTTGAGGTCTCTCATTTCTACCTACCTAAAAAGCTTTCTTGCCTTTCGCATCATGCCACGCTATACCATCCATTCCCATCCATGCCTTCTTATACTCAAATCAAAAACGCTTTCGTCTTCTTCTCCTTTTTTTCCATGGGTCGGGCAGTTGCTTGCTTCCAGCTTCCTCGTCTGGAAGCAAGACAACGAGGTATTGTATGTATGTTGTCATGATATGGATGCACATTAACGGTTGGTTGTTCTATGGCAAGATCGCTAAATGCACCAAGAGCCAGCCATTGTTTTTCTCTCTTTATCTTGTCCTTCGTCTTTCTCTCTCCTCGCTGAGCCGTCGATAGATTGCTTCTTCCAGGACGCTCCAATCGTCGTCGGTCGAATAGGCTGCTTCGTCGGGTTCTTCTTCATCTTCCTCCTCCTCAGCAAGTAGCCTACCTCTCAGATAAGCCACTAGCTCATCTCTCAGATCATAGAAGCCCAGGGTAGCCCAGGCTGGATAGCCGAATCCAAAGCCACCCCGCTGTCCCTGTTGTGAGTTCCCTCCAGGTGGGCGGCCCCAGGAGGACCTCCAGGAGGAGGTGGGTTTGTAGGAGGGCCTCCAGGAGGGGGATTTCCAGGAGGTGCGTAGCCGGGAGGTGCGTTGACGAAAGGAGGGCTTCCAGAAAGGGGGGATCCGGAAGATACACGCTAGCGAGCCTTCTTAACCTCCGTAGCCCAACCCTCGATCCCCTCGCCCCGGCTTCCGGGCACCAGGCTGTTCAGTTTCACCTCCTCCATGCCGGGTGTGTCATTGAGCCACGGGTGGTTAGCCATGCCGCCGGCGTTGGCCCGCTTCTCGGGCAGGAGCTCGAGCATGGGCAGCAGGAAGTCGGCCACCTGGCTGGGCTGGTACTCGAGGGCCGGCGTGGTCTCCTCGTCGGGGGCGTCGTCGTTTTCGGCAGCCTCCTTGGCCAGCTTGCGCTCGCGCTCTTCGCGCTCCTTGGGTGTCAGGTCCTTGGAGTCCTTGTAATGATACTTCTCCCTCAGGACATCCGGTAGCGCCCAGTGTCGTAACCGGTGAATGTTGCGGAGCTCGCCTCTCTTATTGAATATCTCCTGGGACCAGCGGCCTTGTTTCCACAGGTCCTTGGGGAAGGGCCCCAGAAGCTCGATGATCTGAGCAATGTGGTCGTCGTCCTTGCCGTACTTGGTGCCTGACTGGGGGTCAAACAAGTAATCGCCGGTAATGAGTTCAAACACCTGCATCCGAAAGTTAGCCCACCACCGTCTTGTTCCCACTGGCGGACAGAGCACAGCCAGCCAGCCATCAGCAGATACGCACCATGCAAGCCATACTCCACACATCTGTGCTGGCGCCCCCATTTTCCTCCCAGAATGACCTCCGGGGACCGGTACTGCCGGGTCTGGATATCGTTTGTGAAGTGGTGCGAGACCCAGCAGGCGTTGCCGAGATCTGCAATCTTGACGTTGATGATGGGGCCCTTGCGTTTCCTCTTCTTCTTGTCGGGGCTCGAACTGCCTCCCGAGGCGGATTTGTCGAGGGATATGCCCGAGACCTCCTTGCTAAGGATGTCACTGCAGAACGCACCTGTTAGCCTATTGACCCGCGCCAAGAACATACAGAGACACATCTCCACCCGATGTCATCATCGAAGAGGGGGAGGCACAGGAACAACTTACGCAGTCTTCTCCCTTTGACCCGACTTCTCGCTGGGGCTCTTGTTGTCCGACGTAGCGGCAGCGCCTGTTACGAGTTACCGTTAGCATCATCATCCTCACTCATAACGTACGGCGCGTCCGTGCCACAGGAACGGCGTGCGCCGCCACGCAAAGCAAGCGACCGGGGGCTGGCTGCTAGTGTGTGTGCTAGAAGGGTTTGTTTGTGCTTTATTGCGGGGGCGGGGCGGGGCACAACTCACTGTCTTGCATCATGGCATTGAGGCTGGTCTGCGACTTCTGCGAGGGGAACATGTTGTCGCGGTTGAAGGAGGCGTTGAGGGGCGAGGGCAGAGGCTGGCTGCCGGTTATCAGGGTCCGTCTCCTGCGGCGGCCGTTTCTGTGATTCTCCTTGTCGGCCGAGTTGTCGCTCTTGACCACCTTCTTCACCACCTGCTCGACATCGCCGATCTCGATCAGGACGTTTTCGGGCTTGAGATCTGTGTGGATGATGCCGCATTCGCGGTGTAGATAGTCGAGTCCCATCAGAACCTGCTTTGTGATCTGCACCACCAGGTCGCGGGGAATGCCGCGGTGCTGCCACTTCTTGATGAGCCCCAGCAGGTTCTCGCCCAAGACCTCAAAGACCATGCAGACGTGCACGCCGTTGGGGCCCTTGTGCTCGAAGGAGTCGAGCAGGCTGACAACGTATTTCCGGCCGGGGTGGTTCGGGTTCGCCTGGACGATCTTCTGGAGCAGCTTGATCTCGTCGATGGCCGTCTCGGTGTAGTGGCTCGCCGATCGCACGACCTTCAAGGCGACGTGGTTCCCCGAGTTGTTGTCCCTCGACAGCCAAACTGTAGAGAAATGGCCCCATCCCAGCTTTCGCACCACTGTGTATTTTCCGTCCTTGAACTTCTCGCCAATCTGCACGGGGTGGTACCCGCCTTTGCAGTAGTCTTCGGAGTCTTCCTCGTCGGCGGTGTTCTCGGCAGCGTCTTCGGGCCCCGACGAAGAGGTGGGGGAATGTTGGTTCATGGCCTGCGACAGGTGCGGTGGTCTAAGAGAAAACGCCATGGTCAGCAGGGTCGTCCAGAACGACGTCGGCGACTAAAATGATGTTGGTTTGGACAGGGCAGATGCAATGCGCACAAGTCCAGCAGGGCTGAGAAGGCAGTAGTACATAAGAGCGCAATACGAGCGCAGGTGGCGAGGGACAGAGGCAAAGCCGGCGGCATGCACGTGGGCTGGGCGCGTAATTGGGCAGACAGAAGAAGAAGAGGAGGGACTTGGATGCGGTGGTGGATTGATTGAATTGACTTCACTCAACCAAGGTCAACGACAAATGCAAGGGCGGGCGACCAAAAAAAAAACTTGGACGTCCAGCAGCAGCAGCAGCAGCAGTAGCAGTAGCAGCAGCAACAGTAACAGCAGTAGCAGCAGCAGCCGCAGCAGCAGAAACAGAAGCAGAAGCAGAAGCAGAAGCAGAAGCAGAAGCAGCGGCCGTACTTTGAGCTTATGGACTTTTTGGTCGCCGGAGGAGGTTTGGCTTTTGGGGGTCCGAATAGTCCAAAAACCGCCATCCAAGCGCCCGCCCGCCCGCACTTGAGGCCGACCAAGGCAGGGCGCGCGATATGACCTCAAGGACAAGGCAAGTAAATCAGGCCCAGTCCAGTCCGCAGCCCGCCAGCCGACAGCACTAGCTGCGCCGGGAGAAAACTCGACACAAACTGCGAGAGGAATAGGAAACGGGAAATTCGGATCGCAAAGGGAAATAAAATTGATTGACCTTTTCTTGGTGTTCATCATGGTTATGGCAGTTTTGGGGTTTCTTGTCCAGTCGTCCCTTTTTTTTTCTTTCTCCCTTGCTCTCTTTGGCACGGGGGTATGGGTTGCGGTTATATGGCGATGTCCCACAGCTTGTTGGAACGGTTTAGGCAGGCAGGTAGTGTGTGTGGTGGTGATTGTGGTCTGGTGGTGTAGGGTAGGGTGGCAGTGGCAGAGAGGCAGAACTAGAACTGGACGGGACTGGACGTGGACTGGTCTTGCTTGAACCAAGTAGTTGGGGCGCACGCGGGGGTGGGATTTTCTGATTCAGACAGACAACTCCCAGCGCCCGTGGAAGGGGGAAGCCGTTTTTCGTCCAGAATATTGGAACAAAACTAAGGCCAAGGCCAATCAAGGCAATTGATTGCGACGAGTAACGAAGAAACCAGATAAGCGGAGAACCAGGCACAGAAAATAATTCTAATCTTCCAAGGCGTAGGCAGTCGGAAGGAGTACCTTCTCAAGCACGCACGCGCTCGCTCTCACTCTCTCGCTGTCTTGTCTTGTCTTGACTTGTCGCATCAACTCGAAGACGAAAGACAATTTGGAAGGTGGGAAACGTCCATGGATTGGCTGGATACGGACCTTCCAAGAGGGTGAGAGTGGGAGAGGGGAGGCAGCGGGAACGCGGCCACAAAACGAGAGACAGACCGACTCCGTCCATTCATTCCCCTTCCCGCAACCAAGCGAGCATGCACGCACTTGTCGATGCGAGACGACGGGGCCTCTGCTTTTCGGGGGCGGTATTGGCAACTTGACGTATGCAGATAATCACTGACTAGCTACATCCATATCCTTTTGCTACCCACGTAGCCTAGTACGTCAGGCAGTAGTACTAGCAGTAGCAGCAGCAGCATGGAGAGGCAGGCCAGGGCGGGTGCCAGGGAGACAGGCCAGGCGGTAGTGCCGTGTTGCGATATCAAATCAAAAGGCACACACAGACTGCCTCGACTGACGCCGTGGCCGCGAATTGAAGCCCCGTCCCAGGAGCAAAGCGGGTTCCCACGCCTGGCGATCTGCCCCCCTCTCATACGACTGGCTGGCTGCGCGGCATGCGTTGGGGGGTTTTTAATGGGCACTGCCCTGCCCTTGGCTTGGGGCTTACCAAGATCACTGAGCTCGGGTAAGAAGGGCAGATAGCTAGATAGATAGACAGACAGACAGATGCGTGCATGCAGCAGGCGCATGGCATGGCATGGCATGGCATGGCAGACCGCCAGCGCCATCGTCTGTCTATAGGTAGGTGATGTGACACGATCCATCCGACAGCTAACCTACCTCGTGATCCGAGCTGGATGCAGGAGGCATGGAATGCCATGCCAGGTACGTCAGGTAGACTGGTAGGTAGACGGACAAAGAGGAGACTAGACCCATGTGCGGCAATCCAACCGAAAGGGGTCGGAAACTCCAGACGAACAGTCAAAAACCGTTCAAGTACATAGCACAGCTTGTTGCCAGTCCCAGGTGCTAGAAGGGCCGAAGAACATAGTCTGGCCTCCGTAGGCGCAGCACTGGAGAGATTGGGGGATAGGATGGTAGTGCATGTGGTCTTTCGATACCATCGCATGTCACGCCTGCCTGCGACATCCGCCTTGTCCATGGGACACAGGCCGGACGGATTTTGGCTCGCCCTCAGCAACGTGATGTGCATACAATCTCAATCTCGTCTGGCTGGAGCTGGGAAGCGGGACCGGGTCGCGGAACTGACATCCCAGAATTGGCCTCGGCTTGGCCCTCTCGTACCATGGCTCATATCATGGCACTTGCGCACTGGGACAATTCGCTGGCTAGGCTGGCCCGGACGGACGAGCGTCATAGGAGCAAGGGTGTATGTATGGATGTTGTTATTGCGGCTTCTCAATCAACCCCGCCAACCCAAAGCCGCAAACAAGCCCCGGCCCAGCCGCGCCATGACAACAGCATTGTGGACTTCCCAAGCGTCGATGCGTCGGTGATGAGGATCAATTGCATTGGCCGTATCAGGGCGACAAAGGGTCGCGGGCCACTAGGTCCCGACGCCCAAACGCAATGCTCCTAGGTGACGGGAAACAAACAAGCAGCATGCGCCGGAGGATTGCTGGCTGGAGAGTCCAAGGAGAGCCCAAGGAGGTGGAGATGCAGAGCAGAGAGAAAGAAGATGGAGTCATGGGGGGAATGCATGTAGGTAGGTAGGTATACTCACTGAGGTGCAGGCCCTTCTGTGGTGATGATGGGCTTGAGGCCTTCCTTCTTGCGCTTCTTAAGAGAGGAGCCGTTGGCGCCGGCCATCAGCGGAGCTTCCCCAGCCGGGAGCGTCGTGGGCTGAGACAAAGGTGCTTCGGGGTTCATGGGCGAGGCGGTTGGGACCTTCTCCGACGCCGACGCCGAATTGGTCGACTGCTGGCCGTTCATGGTTGCTTGTGATTTCGAGAGGGCGTAGGTAGGAGGAGGAGGAGGAGGAGGAGGAGGATGTCGACGCTATGTTATTATGGAGTACTCGGTATCGATGCAAGAGGCAGTATATACTCGGAGGAATGTCAAAGAGGCTGGTCCTCGAATGTCGAGAGGAGAGTCAGCAGTGAATGGGTAGGTTGGTGTTGGTGCGGTCAATGGTCGCGCGTGCGAGATCCGGGGAGCGATAGGTGGGAAGACGATGATGCGCGCGGCTGCGGTTCGGCAGGTGCAATACGATGCGATGCGATGCGATGCGCTGGGATGCGACGCGACACAAGAGGATACAGTCTTCAGCTGGATACGGCACGATGATGATGCGCGCGATTCGATCGGAAGACAGCGGGGTTCTTTCAATTGGCCGACACTGTAGCTCTCGGCTCTTGTCTTGTTGTCTTGGTTCTTTCCTTCCGGTATTCGGGCGTGTCTCGTTCTAGACAAGCTCGAGAAAAAAAAAGGTGATGATGTCGTCAGATCGGGGAATTGGTTGGCTGGCTGGCGAGGGCAGGCAGGCCCGTCTAAGGTGGCAGGCGCGGTAATCACAAAAGAAGACAACAGAACTTTTCAAAATCCGGATCCAATCAATCGTCGACCGGTTGGTTAATGCATTAATCAATCAATCTGAGCAATTGCAATGACAAGAAAAGTGAGGGTGGTAGACGATGCTCTAGACTTCCAAGACTCGGAGGAAGCTATGAGAGGGAAAATGGCGGGGGAGGCTGACATGGACACTTGGAAGGGCAGAAGCTCAGAAGCTAGGGAGGGTCGAGCTGACTGGGACTGGACTGGACTCGATAAGCTTGAAAATGGCACTGCTGGGCGCTGGGCGCTGGGCATGCAGGCCAATTACCAGTTACCACCCAGCGATGCCCTACCGGTACCCCTACAGCGGAGGGGGCGAGGGGGCGGGTCGATCGTCTTGTGCAACCTAACCAAGCATCTTGTGAACGTCATGGCCCGCCTCGTCTCGTCTCTCTCTTCTGCAGTGGCCTGTTCCTTTCACTTTCTTCATCAATCTTCGCTGCCACGGCCAGGATAGGTGAGCTTCCCGGTTACATGAATCGCTTTCCTGGTATTGATGAGGTATCTACCTAACCTACAGTGCGGCTGGGCGGGCTGCCACTGGCACTGGACCGCCTTTGACCACCCACCGGTGCTCTGTCCACGGCAGGTCCCAACGCCAGTCCCCAGCGCCAGTCAGATCAGGATGTTCGTATGGGAAATTTCCAGGTTCCTCCATAGCCGCCATCAGTAACCAGCACATACGGGGCCTTCTTCTCGTGGTGTTGTGATTCGGGTTGGCGCTAGAATCGAGCTTGTGTGCCCTGCCGTTGACGAGAGGCCGACCTCGACCTCCTCGTCTGCTGGTCCCTCGACCGCATCCTTGTCTGCTACGCCTCCTTGGCTGCTTGGCCTCCCCCAAATCTGCCTTAACCCTTAGTGCCCCCTACTTTATTTCTCGACCTCCTCCAATGGCATCGCTCCAAACGAACACCTGCCTTCCACGACATGGTCAGGGCCTCTACTTTGGGCGCGCTCACAACCCCAACAGAATTCGCACTTTTAATATCTTCGTCCCGTCGAGACCTACACCAATATGTCGTGAAACTGGCCGTCGACTGCGGAGCTCCCGCATGGTGACCGCAATCATGATTGCCTATCTAACTGTCCCGGGATGGGCTTGACATGGTAATATCAAGGCCATCAATCACGCCCCGTGCCAGACTCAGAGTCATACCGTTCGGGTCTCTCTTGGTCCGACCGTCGCCAGGTCTGGCTATATGCGGTCCTTCCACAATAGGCAACCCGACTGGTGCCATGTTACTACATAAGGGAGGCAACATCCAAACACAGCGACCTCCTATCCATTTCACTGTGGCGATGTGGTTATCTCTACTCTGTCCCTCTCCCGGCTATGCAGAAGCGATGGGTGCGCGCGTGAATCAGATCGACGGCCCAGCCGAGCGAGCGAGTCCGGACGACTGGAGTCCCCTATCAGCTGCTCCCGAACGGATGACCTCGACGCCGACCCTCTTTCGTGTCATGAGCCCTCGACTACTTCAGAACTTCCACACCACCGAACATGTTGAGACGACGGGAATTACTGGCTGATAAGCTTTACTTACTAAAGTATGGTTATCGCTCTATGCACACTTACCTTCTCAGCTAGCCACCCGGTTGCCAATACATACGTCAACTCACGTACGCGCACACAGCGTAGCATCAACATGTCAGCTTGCATCAAGGTCGCACCAGCCAGAACATCCACAGTTGGGCTGCGCCCCCCCCATGCCAAGTACAATGGCGTCATTGTCGCCGAGCGCGGGGTTGGGATTTGATCCACCGACTTATACTTGTGGGCATGTACTTGACTGGCTCTTACACAAAAGCCCTTGCGCCAGGCCTCATCCGGAGATAGCTCAGATCAATACGGAGCTAGGTGAGCCTGACTAATCACTCAGCTCAAAGGGGCGACGGGATATATCCAACAACACCAGCTGAATATCGTGAAGTTTGTGGCAACCCAACTTTGTCAACTATACAACCCCGGAAGCTATGGCTTTGCCCTCAGTGAGATGACTTATCGAATGGTATATTGGTGACACCAGCACGTTCGTCAGTTTGTTTACTGGCCGTTCTGGTGAACTTGTTGGAATAGTTACAAATTACATGTATGCAGCGCAGAAGGTCGTCGGAAGTATAGGACACCTTCTCACACTTCTCTACTTCTTCCTTTCAACACCAAGCTTCCCTCTTCCCGGTGCGACTTTTGGTCGGCCTACCAAGCCACCATCCACCCTCCCTCCTCTACACCCCTTTGTCCCTCCAACTTCTCAACTTGGCCATCATCCCCCGTCCACCCCGGTGGTTTGCCAAACCACCAAACCAAAAATACCAAGGGTCAGCTTCGGTTTTACATTCGCAACAAGTTCTTGACTGCCAACCATCCTTTCCCCCATCCTCCCTACCCTCTTCTTGTTTGGCCAAGCCATCACAGCCTTCTTGGATGGTTTGCCCGAATTGCCCCTCTAAGGATGCTGAAAGCTTAACTTCATTCGATATTCGTTGACAGGAATCTGAATTGCGGGTTTGCCTTTTATATATATATTTATCAGAATCAAGATTATGATATCGACGGCATCATCGGCGAGCGAACACTCGAGTATGCGAGACAACTTCGGGGGATGTGTACAAAACAGCCGCCTAGTAACTACAAGATACTTACTCAAGGCATTTGTTTGGGGACGCGGAGAAGCGATCAGCCATTTCAAGGCATTCCCGTTCCTGCTTGACTTGGCCGTATCCCTTGCTCGGTTTTGTGTCACTTGCTGCTTCTGGCCTGCGCTGGTATGAGTCGAAAAGCAAAAGAACAAAAAAAGCAGTTCGTCAAAAGTACCCATCGAATTCTCTGCTCGGACACTCCAATCGTTCACCAGGATTGTAAAGGCAAGGCCATGGGTGTCACACATGCCACAGAATACACTGGGAAATACCGAGGCGTGCTTGTGGAGGCCGGCAACGCAGCTTTCGGTGCTCCCCAGTCCGTCCCCAAGAAGAAGATGAAGGGGCTCGGAGCTCAAACCTTTTGGGTGTTCTTGCTGCCCGTCTCTCCATCTATGCCCAATAAGCACAACCAGGCCAAAATTTCGCGGTTCTCAAAGCCTTCACCAGCGTGAAGCTTGTTATAATTGCTACCATAGGGAACCATGAATATCCCAGCCCCTTCCCTGACGGAATGATGGCAGAAAATGATGTACGGATCATGGAGCAAGTCATATTTCCAGGGAGTACTCTCATGCACGCTGGAACGTGTTATGTTACAGGTGGGCGAGTAGGTAGTGAATACTCATAGCTAAGTCCTGGCATTGAGTTGCAGTCGCAGGTCTGAAGGGGGGGTAATCTGGGGGCTTGCATAAAAGGAGCCATGATATGCGCCATGTGTCAAAGAACACTCGGCGATCAAAAAAGAAACCTCACGTGGATCACATCAAACTCGTGATATCCCCTGGAGCAAAAGTCCATATGTCCAGAAAGTGCAAAAAGAAAAAGAAAAAAAGAAAAGAAATCTAGCATCTCTTGGTTTCGATCCAAGGACCTCCGGGTTATGAGCCCGGCGCGCTTCCCCTGCGCCAAGATGCTCTTCTTCCTGAGCCAACCCTTGGGATGGTTAAATTCCACCTATTATGACTTTTATTGTCCTTCTGCGGCTTATGGACGGGGATGCTGGTCAGGCTGGTCCATGGGACCGGACCAACGGAGGGGAACCGTTGCCTAAATGACCGCCACAGATGATAACATCTAGATGGCGGCGACCTGAGGCTTGTCTCGAGCGATGTATCAGTAGCCATTTCCTGTAAAGCGTTTACTGCAAGGAAAGGGATGGGAGCCTGCGCAGGTTTATTACATCTTACTCCAGTTGGCTCATCGTAGTTCACCGAGTTGAAACAGGAACAGAACCTGTCGTTTGGAAGGGGGATCGGCCCGGAGATTTGTACGAAGGCATCACGTTATCGAGATGGATTATGCAGAATTCGCACGACAGCTAGACAAGGTGGTGACCGGCTCTACCTTGATATCAATGAGAATTATGTATTGTTCACGGTATCGCCGTCCAGTGGTGGTTCGGTCAGAAAAGGGCTTGATGTGTGACTAATAGCAGCATGAGGGCTGGGGGCTATCCCCGCCGATGGCTATGTCTAGCATCGCCTGTTCGCATCAAGCCATGCTCTGCCTGGGCAATCAGCAGAGTGTGAGGCTCAGACTGCAATAATATCCTTCTCAAGTGTATGGAGAAGAGGAGTATCGGGAGAAGAAGAGATCAGGAGCCGAACTGGAACGAATGGACATCAGAATACCATGCAGAAGCCTAGAGTATGAACATTCTCGGCCGCTATGTACACACATGCAGGCGACGCGGGTCTCCGGATTCCAGCAAGACCACATCATGGTAGCAATCCCTCCCCCGTCCTGGTGGCCGACTGTGAGAAGCTTCGGGCTACCGGTGAGACAGCGATGCCAGTCATGTCGACTGCCTAGAGATACTCCGGATGCCCGAGCCGCCAAGAGCGTGGATTCCTAGGTCAAGTCCTCAGCAACTGGACCTTTCGTGGGTCACACTGCCAGCCTGCGACGGAGCCGGATCCGGCAGTCTTGATTGGCTTACCAGATACCAATCCGCGTTCACTCTTGGCCGCCCTTCCTCTCCAATACATAGACCTCCACCCCCTCGTCCTCCGCCCCGACCCTCGGCAGCGGAACCCTCTTGACCACCCGATGCGACCACCCCTGCTCCCCTAGCAGCCCGAACAGCGCCTCCTCCGAAGCGTGCCGCGGCTTCGTCGCCAGGATGACGCGTGTCGCCGTGTTCGCATCGAGACTGTGACTATGCCGGTGCAGCGCGCTGAGCGTCCCGACGAGCGCGGGCAGCGAGTCGACGTTGTAGGTGCAGTCGCTCAGCACCACGACGTCCCACGCCCGCGCCGCGGCCAGGGGTCCGAACGCGCCCTGCCGGCCGTCGTCCCAGTCGAGGTTCTCGTACTGCAACTGTACCTGCTGCGCGCGAGGCTTCTCTTCGATTTCGTCCTCCTCGCCGTTCTCTTGCGCACCCACGTGCGTCCGCCTCCTCTCCAGGGCTCCTTCGGCCCGCGCAATGTTGGCCCGCGCGCGTTCCTCGGCCTCGTCGACGTCCGTCAGGAGGACGTGAGCCTCGACCAGGGACTGGCCCTGCGCCGCCGCCGTTTCCCAGATGATGCCGGCGACCGTGGTGCCCAGGATGCCGACGCCGCACCCGAGCTCGAGGACGTTGATGCGGTCGCGGCGTACGGGCAGGATATCGGCCATGACGGCCGCGGACCGGCACGAGTCGCTCAGGAACGACGCGGTGACGAGACCGGCATCCCAGATATGGCGCGCGATGCTCTCGCCAATGTCCTCGCCGAGCTCCAGACTGTGTTCGTCGTCGTTGGATGCATCATCGCCATCCGCTCGCTTGGGCAAAGGCAGCGTCCGTAACGAGACGGGCGCGCAGACGCGGTCGATCATGTCGACACTGACGGGCACGATCAGCTCCGTCTGTCCATCTTCGTACCCGTGCCTCCAGTACGGCCGGTTCGATGGGGTCTTGGACCGATCGCCGCTGCTACGGGCGAATATGCACACCGTCGTCTTCTCCCTGGGCAGCGGCTCCCGCAGGCGCAGCTGGGCCTTGAGGACGCGCATGCCCGCGCGCCACTGCAGCGGACTCGTTTGATCGGCCTGGCAGGCCAAGACACGGGCCCGAGAACCAGTCTTCAGCGTCGCGCCGAGGGCGAGGGGCTCGTCGGGCCCGAAGAAGGAGTCGCCGAGGTCGGTGGTGATGGTCAGGAGCACCGAGAGGACCTCTTCCCTCCGATTCGTCGTCTCCATCGACACGGGTCGGAGAAGTCGGATGTAATGCATTGTCTCTCAACCAATCCCGCCCGCCTGCCTGGGGAAGGACCAGGTCTGATCTGACGCACGACACCACCAAAAACAACCCTGACGTAAGTGGTGAGCGATGACGTAGATCGCGCTTACTCTTTCTTGCTCCTGGTATCTTGGCCAGGTCAGGTTGGCGGGCGTATAGTAGGCTCAGCCGTAGGTGGGAGCTCGTCAAACAAACAGCCACACGACACGGGGAAAGCGAAGAAAACCTGCCAAGCCAAGCCACTGGCCGTATCCCCTGGACCACGTGGCTGACGTTTCTTCACACCGCCGCCCTTTTCGTTCAATCGTTTGCTGACGCCGTCCCTCAAAGGAGTTTGGCGATAACCCGTCGCTCCGTTAGTATTTCGAAACGAAGTCGGTCGAAGGAGCCTGTAGTTCCGCATCATCGGCACAGAAGCCGATGCTTCCCAGTTCGAGGGCGGGGAAAAACGGTGTACTAGCACCCCGCGCTTACGGGAGGCACACAGTAGGGTGGTCTCAGGGCATTCTAGAGCAACGCGGGAGGCGCTAGCTGGGCGGTTCATCTCGCTCGAAAAAGCACGCCCGAATCGACACCAAGTTGCTTTTTGGGGCAGATTGTGATGGGGGAGAGTGACGGTGTGAATGGACAGCGCCCGCGTAGATCCTCGAAGCTGCTGGGCCCAGCACTCTGGTAACACGTCTTTAGTCGCCAGTGTAAAGACAACGAGGAGGAACTTGATTGTAAGATCTGAATAGATTTCCAAGTAAAATAAAGGTAATTCTCACCTGGGGATATATAGAAGTATGGTATGTATATATGGTAACGTGTTGGAAAGCGCTTCATGTAGTAAACAGCCCGCTCCTCGTGATGCTCAATCCGAGTTCGTAACAAACGCCAGCCAACCATTCGAGCCTGAGCCCTTTCGCTTCCTTGTAAAGCAACACAACAACGCGCATAGTTGACGGACCTTCCTCTCATCAGACGTGCTCGTATTTCTCTTCGGAGATCCAGCATGACACTGCTTCACCAACAATCAGTCGCTCCAATCCCACTTGGACGTCTCGACCAGATCCATCGCCCGCCTCAGCACGTCGCGATCCTTCTGAAACGTCAACTTTTCAAGCGCCGCCTCGCACTCGAAAAACGCCGGCGCGAAGTGCACTTCGGGCTCTCCCGGCTCGTAATCCTCCTCATCTCCGTCCCCATTCCCGTCCACCCTACCCATCCCCGGCCGCAGCACCTCCGCGACAAACCACCAGACCAACTTGACCCCTTCCCCTTCGCCCTGCCCCAGATCCCGTACCTCGAGCATGAACGGCTCGGTCAGGTCGGGGTACGTCCGCGCGAAATCTTTCACATCGGCCGCCTCGAGTACCGACGGCGCCCGTGTCGGCATCGTCACCGGCCGCAGCCGGCACGCGTACCCGGACTCCTCGCGCACCTCGCGCACGGCGGCGGCCTGGCGGGTCTCGCGGCAGTTGCGGCGGCCCTTGGGGGAGGAGCCACTGGTCCTTGGCCATGTAGTGCAGCAGGCAGACCGTTTTGTTGTTCGTGTTTGTGTCGTTGACAGTAGCGACGGCGGCGGATCTGATGGTGGTGGTGGTGGTGGTGGTGGTGTCGACCCCCGAGTCCGAGTCGGACGACGCCGATGCTGGAGACGGAGACGGAGAAGGGGGAGAGGCCGATCCCGACAGGTCGAACAGGATGGCGCCGCACGACTCGACGAACATCTCGGCCGGGTAGACCTTGGTGTCCCACATGTAGGCAGCCATGGTTGCGCTGCCCCAATGCAGTCAGCAGGTATGTATGCCGACCACCCGTATCCCAGCTATGTGGGTTTCTCGTAAGCAAATTGCAGCTTTTGGCTGCGCCTAGCCGTCGGGCGTATATGCGCGCGCGCGCGCGACGAGTGATACGACACCGAGTGGGTTATCACGGTGATGCAGCAGCAGCACCGGGGGAAAAGGAGCATATGTGGTGTGCGTGTGTGTGTGTGTGTGTGTGTAAGTCCGCTTTTGATAATGCAAGTAGGGGATGACGGACGAGGTGAGTCAAACCCCAATATATTTTGACAGATGACCCTCCCCCCGGGGGAAGGAAGCACGACACCGTCCGTGGCCGTTGCCTACTTGCAACTGCCACAACTGCACGCGCTGTTGGGACGCTGCGGCTCTTGTCCCCAATCCGTCCTGCTGCAGCTGTTTGGTGGTGTTGGGGGTTTCCTAGTCCCGGGATTCCGACGGAAGGGGGACCTATCGAAAGCCTCGGCTTCGGCGGCAACCAACGGTATACGAATCAAAACGGACGTTGGTGATGGATGACGAGACGACGATTGAGAAAACAGCACATTATGAAAATCCGCACAGATAAGACACCAAGAGAATTTTAGCAACCTACCATTCTTCACCCAGGCAAATGCCGCGCGCCCACGGCTTTTATGTAAAACGCTGGATTGGGGGGGGTGGGCAAGGCAAGGCAAGGCAAGGCAAGACAAGGCTCGCTCGTTCGGGTTGCTCATTTCGAGTCCGAAAGCTTTTACCTGCTAGACCCCTGGATTGCTTCTTCCGCAGCAGACTACTGGCTATCTTGAGGCTCACAGGCTCACGTCCCGTCTTACTTACATGGCTAGTTGGAAAATCAGAACAAGCAGAGACAGGAGGACGGCCACGGGTTGGGCGCCCGCAAGGGTCTTCTCTCTCTGCCTATCCAATCTGGGGGTCACCCGGCATGCCAACTGACAGGCCGCTGCTCCCCATTCGTCACGGCTCGCAAAGATACGCAGGGCTAGTATGTTCAGATTCCATAATGGACCCCCCCGCGCTTCTTCGCGAATCCTTCCATGCCGTTGTCGTTTTCTGTCGGATCTGTCAGATTTCCAGGACCAGGACCAGGGCCAGGACCAGGGGTCTATCGCAGTCTTATTGTCACTGCACCCGTCGATGCGCGGGGGTGACCGATCAATTGAACAGGGACTTGATGTGCCGTCGGCATTGTACCGGTATGGACAATGGCCACATGGTCCAGCGACGAGCCAAACAGAGTCGAGCGTCTTCGAAACCGGGCAGCACCGAGGTCGCACAGGCAAGGGAAATCTGTCATCTCGGCTCAGGTTTTGATCATGATATGCATGTCTGTCGTTAGATCCCTTTTGGGGAATGCGCGCGACGGAACAGACAAACAAAAGTGCAGCGGAAGACCGGGGGGCGGATGCGAGCACGGAGTAGTTGGAAGCAGCCGAAGCAGCAGCAGCAGCAGCAAGCAGGCAAGTGAATGATGGGATTGGCAGATCCATGTGCTTTGCTGACCAACCCTTCCTTCCGGGACCCAACCAACGGGATTGCGCTGGGTTGTGAGGTTACATTTGCCCAGAAAGAAGCATATCCACGGAACGGAGAATAGACGTGGAGTACAGCACAGTCGAAAGCAGCAGATTGCGAATCGGGACAGTCGAACCGGGGGGCCGGAAGATCGTCAAAGCAGCAGCAGAAGAAGAAGGAGAAAAGAAGAAGAAGAAGAAGAAGAAAAAAAAAACCGACTGACCCAGAAACCCCGTCCTGCTGCAGAAAGCATCTCGCTTTCCCACGATCTCACCTACATGGAATGTAATCAATGTACTCACAGACTCACAGGGGTTCCTTCTAATCTGCCCTCGCTATCATATCATCCATCATGCATGTGAGCGGATGCAGTCATGCTGCCATTTTACCCCGGATAGTGAGCACAACTAGAACACTTGCCATCAGCAGTGGCTTACATGTATGCTCGCGCAGAGTAAATGAAACAATCCCAAGTACGTAAAGACAATCTCATACCAAGAAGAAGTGCCCATCAATATTGCTTCTTCCCCCGGATCGTCCGACCCACAGGCGCCGACATGCACATGAACCAGTCTATTCATCAATAGTTTCGTGGCTAGTGAGCCAGTCCCCTTGACGACCGTAAATGACGGTGAAGATATGCAGAAGCGGCTGCTTGTTTCGAGTGCAAATACACGCCACAAAAAGGCCCAAGGTGAGGAGGAGAGGAGGCGGCGGATAAATGAGGATATGCGATGTCTGAGGTTGGGTCTTGCGTTGCGTCTTGTCTCCTCCCACCGAGGCAGGCAGGTAGGCAGGCCAGGGCGAACGAAACCCGCTTGCTTGATGGCCAGCCCCCCCCCTCCCTCCCCTGCATAGCGTGAAGTGAAGCCTATCAATGCCAGCTAGGATTGTCAAGCGTTGATTGATGATATGGGAGATACGGCGGTGGACATGGGGACGGATGAGACTTGAGTGGTAGAATGAAGCGAAACGAGATGTGATGTGAACGGTGAGCGACCAGTCAACCAGTGGCTTGCAACGGCGTTGATAGCCGCCGGTGGTGTTGGCTGCGTGCCCAAGGTTAGCAGCAAGTCCTCAAACCGGGGAGCCCCTCTCTGGGCGCTGCTGGGTAAACCCCAACGACGGTGGGATGGCGGGGTCGTCGGTCGGGGGCGGCCAGAACCTGGAGACAGCAGCGACATCTCCGGAGTGAGGGGTGATAAGGATATCGCATTTCATCCCATCGTCATGACTGCCGTTTGCCTGCATCCGTCGTCAGATGCGTGCATCCTCGCATCTTCAGTCCCGTATCTTTTAATCTTTGTGGTTCTGTTTCCTCCTCCTGCAATGACGCAGGTAGACTCTGAGCGGGCAGCTATATGTGCTCCACTGGAGCAACAGCAAGCAAGCCTGCAAGGCAAAGCAGGCAGTAAGTGTGCGAGCATCGATGATCGAGAGGGTGTAGACAGGCACGACAACGGTGGAACACGTGAAAGTGGATTACTACACACCACCCCCTTCACCGTTGGATTGGAGGGGGAGGGCATGTCTCTACCCTCCGTCATACTGTCTTGGACAAGGTGATCAAGTGACAAGCGCCTCTCCCGGAGCGTGATCACGAAACGTGGGGGGAGGGGAAGGTGGTGGTGTTCGAGAGAGGTGTGAGACAGCAGATAGATAGACAGACAGTAACCCAAAATCGGGTGGCAGGTGGTTATCTAAGACAAGATGAGACAGACGAAGATAGCGCCGCCGTCACTTGACCGAGGCTGGCTTTCTCTGTCTATATCTAGACGGGATGTTCGTACAGTAGTAAATAAATGACCGCGTCTGGTGGTTGCAGAGTCGCAACGGCTTCGCAGCCAGTGCCATTGGGGGTGGGGTCGGTTCACCCACCAGTTCGAGGAGGCTCGAAGTCATGCGGGACGAGTTTGGTATGGCTGCATAGCAACCATCGCTAATCCAGACTACTCTGGCCCAAGAACCGAGTGTGAAACAGTCAATGAAGAGAAGATCGCAATGCCGTTTGTTTGCTAGCGACACACTACCTACCTACCTCCTAGGTATGGCGACTTGAGGCGGGGTGGCGTCGAGCCAAGCTTTCAACGAACGACGCCCGTCGACGTCGTCAAGGGAGGCAGGCAGATAGGCAAGTATACTCTGATGGGGACTACATACGGGATGCAACACCCATTGCATGTACGGTCCCCCAATGGCGCGAGCTGCCCTTTCCAGCACTGATCACAGTAGCGCTTTGAGACGGACTTACCTCTCTCCTCTTTCTTCATGGCGCGGCGACGGGCAAGTATCGCATCATAGGGTCACAGATCACAGCGGTCAGCAGGGCGGGCTTGAAGTCAATCCCCGTGGCTGGCGAAGGAAGCGGGATTCCACCTACGTATCACCCTCTCTGCCTGCCTGGCCTTGCTGGATTGCCGGAGAGAAGACGTAAGCACGCCTCGATCGTCCGTTGAATCCTAGGTGCCCGTAGTAGCAGAGCCTGTAGGCAGTCGCTAGGAAACCCAATGGGCCAAGCCGCAATGCCCGTAGATAGGCGAAGATGGCGACGATGACGAACGCCACACAGCCGCCGGTGCTGCCTACTGTAGATCAGGACTCTCCCAGGCTGTCGGGCACGCACCAGAGTGACTCGTGATGGGGACTGTGGCAGGAAACGGAGCCAACTCTATATTAACGCATAGAGCGGTAATTCTTCCCTACCGTAATACAGGTGGCTGTCCTACTGTAATGATGCTCTACATACGGTACGATGCAATGCTCAGGGGCATCGGCTTTACCAGAACGCGGATGGTGGCGTTTCCGTTTCCCCGGCAGCAGCAGGAGAAAGAAGGAGGCTTGAGAGAGACTGGGAGACTGGAGCTATGGCGGTGGGGGTTCCGATCAACATCCCCATTCCCCCAAGAAAGTCGCCGGGCAACTCCCGCCTGCCTCCCCGGCGAGCCTCCTGGGGGCAGCAAATTGGCGGTAAGAAGCACGGTCGGCCAGGGTGCGACTCCGAGGGGAAAGAGAGAGAGGGAGAGGGAGGAGAAGTCGGGTTCAATTGCGATGATGCCGGGATATCCAGACCCAGGGCCCGGGCGAAATGACACTGCACTAGTCAGTCGCCTGGACGAGGGATCATGGGCATCAATCAACTAAGGAGCACACCTGTCCAGGCAGACTGATGACGCCAGCCCCGGCAATTGGGCTCCCGAAAAATCCAGCAGGCAGCAAGAGCCAACAGAGCGAATGATACATGTCCTCTGCATGATCACGTTTGGAATCAATGGGTGGCACAAGAGTTGAGAAAGGGCCTAATATATGCATTATACCTGCCTGCCTGCCGTATGCCGTGTCCGCTCCGCTGCTCTGCCATCTGCCTGCGTGCATGTCTCATGCCTCACCATGGGGATATATATATATATATATATATATATATATTAATAGAGCATTATCGATAAACTAGGGGCGAGCTGGAAAGGGTGGGTTCTGGGAAACTGGAACTCTGAAACGTGCAGGCGGACGGCACTTGGGCTGGCTACTGGCCGATCATCATTGATTGCGATACCTACCCGCCTGTCGCCTGGCTCTGGGCACATGGGCTGGTTTCAATTGATTGCGAGCGGAAGATGCGACGAACGATGATTAACGAGACAAGCGCGCCATCCTGCTTTCTGTGGCTGCGATATGTAATGCAATCAATTCCACCGCAAGGCGTGCAAACAATGCTGTTGATTGATGCTGCTCTCGTAGTGTGCAGTGTATGTACATCGTATCGTAGCGTCGCAGTTGGTAGCGAAAACAAGCAAAAGAAGAGTGCTAGGAGCCTAGCAGCCTAGGAGGCTACATACCATGCTAAGAATAATCCGGAGCATGGCGATAACGACACACCCCCCTTCCTCCACTGCCGTTGTTGTTGTTAGCTCGGGATGGCTACTTATACAAACGACGCCCGGGATCCAAGGTATTTGTGGGATGCCCGGCTTTGTACAGTACAAATCGGCGGCGAGAGAAGGACTTCTGGGCCGATCAATTGGCAGCGCCTAAACCGCTTCGGGGCCAATCTGTTATCTGCTCCATGGGCAGATCGAGGCAGCGCTGCGCTTCATTCCTCTGTCAGGCAGGCAGGCAGGCAGGCAGGCAGGCAGTCCTTGTCAGTCCGTCCCTACCAATTGCCCAATGGCCCAGACTAGTAGGCAGTAAACATCTACCCCTCGACGCCGTCGTCGTCCATCGTCTTCCCTCTTGGCCGGGTTTCCCTCCTCTTCCCTGTCCTGCCTTGCCCACCTACTGAGGCACTTACACTTACGATACACGCATCGTATGACTCACTGGCCTTCTGGGCTTCTTCCATCCCGATTAGCCCCGGCCGCCTGCGCTGCAAGGACCCTGAAAATGAGACCCTTCGGCCCAACAGCGGCAGCAATCGAGGTGAATTGACCCGACGAGCGGATCTGGTTCAGGAGATTCGAAACGCCAGCCAAAGCCACCGCTCCGACCAGGACAGTCCATGCACTCCAGGCAGTCCAGACTCACGAACTGAGAAGCAATTGGACTCGTCCGGGCTCCCTCGGCGCCCTTCTGCTCGGCCAATTGCCCCCGCTGATTGGCCAATTGGCACTCTATTCTGCCGAGCCGGGTCGCTGCCATTCGCCTCTTGTTCGCGATCGTGGGATGGAAATCTCCTCATCATCATATCATCCAACTCATCAATCGATTTTTTTTGGCCTTGTTTTGCTCGGCCTTTTTCTTCTCTTTTGCCCATCGATGAGGAACCCCACCAGGAGCCTGAGAGACTGGCGGTGCGTCGGGACAACAGAACAGCGCACGCCTCACTTATTTCGCGTACCTGACTCTCTCACCCTCAACAGTCTTCGTGATATTTGTACCACTGGCGAGCAAGTACTTGCGTTAGGTCGGGCTTCTAGCTGGCTGAGGACGGGGCTAATGTATCAATCGATTCGTTGAGTTATCGCTTGCTTACCCACGAGCAAGGAAGGTCTGGTTGTTGTTGCTGTCGTACTTCGCCAATTGGCTTTTCTCTCCTTGTGTCGCGCCGTAGGGTGATTCCAAACAAGGCACCGACCCAATGGCGACAGACTGTAGATCAACATGAACGCGTACCTGCCATTGGGAACAGGGCTTCAAGGTGCAATGGTAATGCAGACGCAACGCGAAAACACTGGACAAGACGCCTCGAGACCAGCGCACAGCCCAAAATGCGATATGCTCGTTCGCCCGTGTCCGTTTTGCCCATTTCCACTTCCATGCGTTGTCAGGGTTTGGTAGGGGTGTCGTATTTGCTGCTGCTGCTGCTGCTCGGTATCAGAATCTGTGTTCCTCAGTAATTGGGCGCAGGCGAGTCCTGAGTCCTATGTAATGATGGGATGAGGTCCCGATTCCAACCCAATTCCAGACTGCTAGTCCTATGAGATGACAGCCGCATGACGACGCAGCACCAGAAAGCAATTGACACGACAGACACAGCTGGACAGCGGTGCGTGCTGCACTGCGCAACGGCATGTTGTCCATCCAAATGAGTGCCAATGTTTTGATTTCCGTTTTTCCTTCTACGGCCCCAGCACATAATACATCTACGCCGATCCAGCCATAGAACAAAGCCAAGCTTCTGTCGCATTTCGCCCCCTATTCGCTGACGGCTGACGGGACGTTTTTGGGCAATCGGTCGCCAAAGTCGTGGTTAACGGCGATACGGCGGTAACGTCCGAGTCCCCCTTAGATGGCCTCAAACTCAATCGGCTCGTTAAAGGCCGGCCTACATACTCCCTACCTCCCGAATTGACTGATTGACTTGATTCTTCCGCAGGTATCTCTGTGAGTGAATATGTACATGGGCTGTGCCTAACCTAATAGCAGGCTGCAATTGACCACATATGCCTGCCTGCTGACTCGTCACATTGCCTCCCGTCGTCGTAAGTGTCTTGCCTGGCTTGTGGCTGGTTTCGGGTGTTGTGAATATGCAAGTCATAAGTCCCTGGGCGTGTTCACGCGTTCTGGGGCAAACCGCACCCACCTGCGTGCAGTTAGTTCTTCGAGCGTGCATCGTCATTGTCACTTTTTTTTTTTTTTTTTTTTTACGAGACAGGTTGGATTGGAAGTCAAGTGTGTGTGTGTGTGTGACTCTGGACACCGGGCAGATAGGGCCAATTCGCCGTCGTGATTGGTGCCAGGCCATGCTTCAGGCCGACAGACACAAGGTGTGACAAATCTTCATGGCAGTGCCTACCGGGCGCCAATCCTCGGACTCTGGAATGGACTGGACTCAACTGAATTGATCATTGTTGAAGAGATGCACCCGATTATAGCAAGCAAGCAGTGTACTTGAGGCAACGTACTGAATGTTTTCCCCATGCCAGGCCATGCTAACAACGCCGCTACCCACTTTCACATCCTTACCCACAGATGATCCACGCGAGGAAGTCTACGGCAAGGCGGGGGTGGTGTGTGAGTGTGTGCACTGCACTGCACTCCTGTGTAGAGGTGTGTTTGTGTGAAGGACTGAGAGTGAGTGAATGAGCGAGTGAGTGAGTGCGCATCACACGCCCACGGTTTCTGAGACAGACCCCCCTCTCGTTTGGCCGAACGTCCTGATTTGATGCCGCCCTCAGCTTTGCGCAATTGATCCAATGATCACGAACACCCGCGTCTTGTCTTGTTGATTGTTGTTGTTATCTCGTGAACGTGAACGCAGCACAAGCATTGCATTGCGGACGGTGATTGATCATCATCATCATCATCATCATCAACTCGGCCACCACCCAACCAACGCCCGGCTCAATTCCAGCTCGGCATTGGTTCCTTCGTCCTCACAAGCCCTGCCTGCTGACTGCAAGCGGCGAACATGGCAAGCAATAACGCAGCATAGAATGCGGTTTGCTCCTCTCCCCCCTCATGGCAGTGCTCACTCGCACTTGTGTTGCTCCGGCTCCGTCTCACTCTGTCACTATCGCATTCCAGTCGGCGATAACCCGCACGCTGGGCAGAGCGAGCGAGTGAGCAGGAGGGAAGAGACGGAGCGAGAGAGAGAGGGGGGGGGCGTGCGTCCAGCCAGCATGGACGACGGCTGCTGATGGGCGCTTCGGATTGGCCTCCGTGGTTGGCTGAGAGCCAGTGTAGCGGGCGCCACGAGGACACAGCAAAGTATACCTGCACTCGCGGTACATGACGTTACAACCGCTCTCTGCTATTTTAATCGCCTACCTACATAGCCGTGACTACACCTACAGTATTACCGTTTGCCCTGTAGGCTGTGGCAGCACAGCATGACTCTATCCCACTCCAGCAATCCCAATTGAGCCCAGTGCCCAGAGAAGAAGTGCCAAGGCCTCATGGGCAGTCGATCCCTGCGCCCACACAACCGCACTACCCTCGGCCGCGTCTGCCCTGCCTTATGATCGGGGTGTGACTGACTGAGCTACGGACTGAATGACTGACTAACACGAACTTGCCCTCCCTACCCAATATCCTAACCTGCTTCTTCCAGACATACTAACTAGGTGGGTAATCTCTGATGTCTGTCTGCCTCCGACAACTGCTATCGGAGAACTGGTGCTTGATGGTTTGCGCGTGCGTTTAGAAGCTGGGGGACTGTGGGAGGGTGAGGGTGACTCCCTCGACGACACACACCACCACCGCATGCACACACCACCACCGCATGCATATCCATCAATACCTCCACCGTCCATGATCCGACCAAGTGAAGTGTGATATAATGTATGTGTGTGTGTGTGTACATGCCCAAGTATGCATCTTCGGCCTGTTGATAGTTCTTGACCACCTTCAGGTTTCCCGATGGCTTTTGCTCTGCTTTGCTTCCATGCGTGCTTCGGGCTGCCTCGTCTTCTCGCCCAATGCGACTCCTCATTGGTCTGGTCACCCCCTTCTTCGCCCTTCACTTTCCCTCCCTCCTCTATCTCTCCTTATTACACTTGACCACCAGCTCGTTCTAATCTGTCTGCCTGTCTTTCGGTCAGTCTATCTGCCTGACTATAGGTTATTTAGAATAAGACGCCCTTCCTCTACAGCTACTCCTCTTCGGCTTCCCCTCTCTTTCGAACTTCGACTTCTTCCGTCTCCCCCTCCCTCTCTCATCTATCAACCTATCTACCTGCTCAGCTACTGTATCACCCAATCAAGACGACCAGTGTCTGCTGACCTGGAACGAGTGATACATACACCTACGAACTCTCTCGTGTCTACAATCAAATTGCCCGCCACTTGACTTGGAAGGGCTATTCCCGTGTAGTGTCCTCTCCCGAACCAGGCCTTTCCGCTGTCTATAGATAGCATTCGAGTGTCATCCATCAACTCTTGTTGCTGTTGACTTTTACTTACTTCTTGCGCCGGGCACTTACACGTCCTCTTATACGCCCAAAGCCCACGCCCGCCCCAATCGCACCCCGCACTAAGCGCTGCTGGCGTTATCGATTCCCAGGCCCTACCGCCTAATTCCCTACCACAGCGTCCCTACAGCGTCCCTACAGCGTACGCCTACAGCGCCCCAACCCCGTCACTCCGTCTTCTCCAGTGCCAATACAGCGTCAGCATCACTGGCACCAGCCAACGACATCCACCGGCATTGACGCATTGGGCATAACAAATAAAAGCAATTCCATTAAGCGGAAGAAGGCCCTCCCTCCCCCCCAGCCGCTCTCTCGCTCACTCAATTCATACCCAAGCCAAGGCCCGATCATAAGTACATGCATATTCAAGTATAGTGTGTCGTGTACTTGCGCCAGACTTTACTTATTTCCCTGCTTTTTCTGCCTGATCTGTCTTGCTGTTCATGTTCCGTTCAGCTGCCTGCCTGCCTGCCTGCGCCTGCCTCTGTCGTTCGCCCGAAAGAAGCAGCAGCAGCCAGACAGACGTGCAGCCGCCCAGTTGGTTCGGTCACGACACAGCCTGGGCCGGGTTTCAATTAGACAAACAATCCAGCAGAGACAGCATACATACGGTACGGCATCGCATCACATCACATCCTCACAATCGAATTGGCATCTGACCACCAACCGATTCTCTCTTATTAATACTGTGGAAGTACCAAGGCTCTACTTCCAACAGAAGAGAGAGACATCGAACAACTGTTTGCTGTTCTGTTTTCGTCTTTTTCTTCCCGCAGCATTCTTGGGGGGCGCTGTTCGCCTTCTCTACCAACTCTGGCCAGGCATTGGTTGCCTATTGCGGTCGCAAGTGTCCCCAATCCACACCCCCCGACAGACTGCTGGACCGGACATAACACACAACGCATCCTACGACCGTATAAGTCGGCTTGTCATCTGCCCAATTCGCATTGGAAATTGGAATTGGATTCCAGGACAAGGAAAGCCAGGCAAAGGCCATCAATCCAACTCAACTCTGCCCAAAAAAAACAACAAAAAAAACCAATTGGCCCAACACCGCCACTCTTAGTCTTTGGCTACGGAACCAAATAGAAGACGTCGACGAACGCCCAAAAAAAAGGCCGAGGATCCCGCCTTCTCGTTCAATTGAGAGGATCAAGCAAGCAGAAAAGCTGGCTGTAACTGTGACTCAATTGACCCGATTTGTCAATTGACTCAATTCGCGGTGTCTGCCTGGCATTTCGCCACCCTGTCTTCGCAAGAGTCACTTCCTTCACCCAGCGTCCTTCCCTCCTGTCTGTCGCCCACTGCCTGCCTGTCCGTCGCCTACACCACTGTCGCTACATATACTCCCACCCCCTCCCACTTATACTTCCCAAGGTGCACTGACTGTACTTGTCTGTCTCACCCTTTCCGATTGTCCCTTCTCCACACACAAGTACCGCCGTCCACAAGGTACTTGGCCGTCAAAGGGGTCCATCCTCCACTCTTCCTCACCCCCCATCCCATACCCAGACCATTACCCATACCCATACCCAGACCCAGACCCATCCATCTGCCACTACCGCTATTAGGAGGTCAGGGTAGATAGAGGTGTGTGTTAGATGGCTGACAAACCGCCGGCCTCGACTAATACAACAAGACGCCCTCCCACCACGTTCGATGGTTATAACCTGAACTCAATGGCTTCTGCTTCTTCGCAATTCCCTTCCTCTGCTTCCTCTTTGCCCTTTGCATCCATCTCTAGCAATAGCAGCAACCGAAACAACAACAACAACAACAACAACAAGACACACCAACACTACCAACATCCACAACACCACCAGCCCATGTTCGCTAACATGGCCGTTGCCACTACGCCTACATCGCAGAACAAGGAGCCCAAGAAGCCCTTCGACATCAGCAACCTCATGTCGCCCCCGAGCTACCTCCCTACGAGTCCTTCGCCCAGTCCACCATGGCCAAGTCGACCAACCATGTCACCTCTGACGTGCGCAAGGTCCCCGGACCCAATGCGCCCATCTCGCCGCCCATCTCCCCCGAGACTCGCATGCATGACAACGCCTTCAGCCCGTCCGTGTCGCCCAAGACGACCAACACGCCCTGCAAAGATCCCATCCTGTACCCGACACGACATGATCTTCTCATCAATTCGCCACCCCAACGACCGCTCTTCGCTCCCGACGAGTCGGTGGCCGCCCAACGCATTGTCGATGAACATGTACATGCGCGCTCCCAGGCCCTCTTCCGACAGGCCTCGCCGCCGCAACGGGAAGACTACGAGCTGGCGCTGTTCTTCAAGTCGCAGGTCATGAAGAAGTTCCAGGAGAACCCCGGGGCTGGCTCCAAAGAGAACGGGCACAGCTGCTCGAGGACAGGAGGGCCGGGGCACGACACAACCAGTTCCGGCTGCACCCCATTCTGGCGGCCAAGCCCCAGCCCATTCGCCACCACATCCAGCGCGTCGTCAAGCCGGCCGCCCCCAAGGCTGTCAAGGCAGCATCCCAGCATGTCAAGTCGGCACCCCAGCATTCTCATCAGCATCAGCAGCCGCAGCCGCAGCCGCAACAGCAGCAACAGCCACCTGCTCCTGCTCCTCGCCCCATCCGGTCCAACCCGCCCCCTATCCGTGCGGTCCCTGCCCAGCCTGCCCGGGTCCCCAAGAGCCCTACTCCTGACGCTTCCGCACGGAGGATCGTGGCCCCCAACCGCGAGGACAAGGACTTCCTGTCGCTGCCGGACATCTGCCCGCCCCTGAGCACGCTGCCGGCGTCCAAGTCCAACAGCATGAAAGTCGACTGGAAGGGCGCGCCCATTGACCTGAGCGCCGACCCGCACCGCGACCTGCTGCACCCGGACGAGCTCGCCCTCGCGGCCAACCTGCGCCTGGACTGCGCGACGTACCTGACCAGCAAGCGCCGCATGTTCATGAAGCGCCTCGACTGCCTCCGCATCGGCAAGGAGTTCCGCAAGACGGACGCCCAGCAGGCCTGCAAGATCGACGTCAACAAGGCGTCCAAGCTGTGGACCGCGTTCGACAAGGTCGGCTGGCTCGAGAAGCACCACGTCGCCCCGTACGTGTAGAGGAGCGTCTCCACGGACAAGCGGCCCATCAGGCGTGTGACGGGCTCTACAGCGCACTACGATTTCTTACGGTTTAACGACAGCGACTATTTGCTCTTTTATTTCTTCTCTTATGAACTCGACTCATACGATGCATTGCGATTGGTTAATATCATCATATCGGCGGCGACGCCGAGAGGCTGGGCGCCGGTTAGCGATCTTGATCCTTTACACACACCATTGTTCGATCTCTCGACTTGCGGTCGAGTTCCTCTCTTCCACGGCATTTTGGGTTTCTTTCTGCTTTCTTGGTTTACCCCGGATACACACGATACATACAGCAAGCATCAGGGTTCGACTACCATTGTGATACCCGGAGTGCGATTCCCTCCACGCTCCACTCCAACTCTCCTACCCATCATCCATTTTCAGGTTTCTCTCTCATACGGACTTGGCCAGGGATATTGGTCTTTTACATTTTTCCTTTGTCGTTACTACGGCCACTTACACAGAGTCGAGAGGGATATCAGTGTTGCATTTGTTCGGCGTTTTTCGGCCAGTCTCCCTCCTTATCTCGCAATGCGCGAGTAAGCGATCGGCAGAGCCGAGCCTTCATTTTTTTTTTCCTTGATAATTTGATGGTCACTTACATGGAAGAGGTTCAGATACCCTCGGACCCCCCAGCTTTGATTGACGGGCGGGGTGGTTTTATTTCCCCATAGCGAGTTTCGATGGCGGGACGTACCGCAGACGGCGATTTCCCATAAAGGGAGTCGGTCCTCTCTGCCTGGTACGGGATGGATAGAATATATTTTACAGGATCATGTTAGCGACGGGCTTCTATGCCATATACTGTGATTGGCAGATCTACATACACGTAGCGAGCTTTACGCAAAGCAAATTGAAGAGAAACTTGATCCCATATTTTACCTACGGAATGCCCACATTCACCACAAGGACCCATACATAACCGATCGACTATTTTGCTTACTTTACCCCAGTGGGTTGTCCACGCCGTTGCCGCTGCCATCTAGTGTCGAATGTCTCAGAATGCATGGTAGTGTACCGTACCCGTGCCGTCCGTCCGTCGGTTGGCTAACCTAGTGTCTGTTGCTGTGTTCGGGGTCCCGCGATTTCACATGCCAAAAACCCAATACGGCGGTTCTGCCATCTCAATTCTGTTTTGTTCGTTCGGCGTTTGCTCGGGTTTTTTTTTTTTTTTTTTTTTTTTTGCAGCAGCAGCAGCAGCAGCAGCGTGCGCCGGCCGCCCTTGCTTTAGCGTTTCGCGCCATGGCAGGGCGCACCATTTAGCTGCTGATCATCCCAATATGCATCAGCGCTGCTTTGCCCCCGGCCCCTGATAGGGTCGCAGCCGTTCGCTTCCCCAGATCTGCCTTATCGGTGAGTGGCTTTTGGTTATCGATAGGACGGCGTCGGGTGCAAGCGAGAGTGGCATCCCTGTGCGTGTGTGTGTGTGTGTGTGTGTGCTGTCCCGCTCGTTCGTTTTTGATGTTTCTGTTTCTGCTTAGACAGCAGCGTAGCAATCGATGTACATGCCCATTCTGAGTACATTCGGGGATCCCTTTCTCGTTTTGGCGAGATTGACGATAGCCACGGCGATTTTGAGTACGGGGGTGCATGACCAGCATGTCTTCCCCTTTTTATTGACAACATCACTTCATATGCAGGTTGTCGCCGTTCACGCAGTACGTTTTCAGCTGTACGGACACCTCGAGTTTCTTTTTCCTCTGGCCTCTCGTTCGTTTTTGTCTCCGACGGAGAGACCGAAACACTGTCAAAACTGTAAGTCTCAATGCAATCCACTGGGACTTGTGAGTAACGTGGCTTCTTTTTTTTTCTTCTTTTTTTTCTGCACGGAATCCTGCCTAGGTTTCTGGATCCTGCATGAGAAAACAAGAAAGTACAAAGACACAATATGCCGTCTCAGCCCCGTCATCTTTTCTGCTTCTGTTTCCGGTTCATGCGGTTCATGCGACCGCGTTCCCCATGCTTTACTTTTTCCAATGGGAAATCTCTGTTTGCGGTTCTGAGTCTTATCGAATTTTGACTTTTTCAGGCGTGCGTGTTGCTGCTGTTGGCGAATGCGAACAGCCGTTCATGCAGTGCAGGTGTGGTGGCTTGCTTCACCCTACCCTAAGCTGTGGGTGTGTTGCGTTTAGTGCTTACAGCCAGCCCCTAGCGGGGGAGCAAAGCGAATTCCAGCGTGTGCCCCCCTAAATCCATCCTCCCCAGCCCATTTACTCAAACCTAGATGGACCACCTGTGCGAAACTGGTGAGAAAGAGGGCGGTATGACGGGATATGGTGCCGACGCTGATGCTGAAGCTGACCGATGGATTCACTGATGGGAATCTGGGATCCAGCGGCGCTGGCGGCGGATCGAGCGCGTGCGCGCAAAACAGAATCGAAGTATCATCCACTACATTCAATTGGCTTTTGGGGTTGGGGCGTTGACGTCTAACCCAATTGGCCGGCCATCACCATTCGTGAAGAGCCCGGTGGTTGTCATTGTTGCCAGTCACTTGCTATTACGTTACAGGCCCGGGGATCGCTGATGTCGATGTGAATCGATCCGTTATGCCAAAGTAAAAGTGACCCCCCCCTCCCCCGCCCTACTGGCATGGCGCCTTAATGGATGACGAGCGCAAGGAATCCGAGACTCACCCAATCGGGGAGCGTTTTCGGAACTGAGCCGGCTTGGCCTCGACTACGTGACTGGTGAGGCTGTTAGAGTTTCCTGACAAGCAGCGCACCCGACGCAAGCATGCCCGCGCCGCGGAGGTCCTCCGAAAAGCTATTGTTGCTTTCTGGTCTTGCCATCGGCCTCCGGGTTTCGGGGGACTGCAACGTAACGTAACGTGAATCTTTTGTTTGACGGCTTCCATCTCATGCGGAGTATCCAGGTCAAGGAGCAGTACGTCCACTGTACCTGCTTTCTCAACAACTTTCAGGCACGCGAGTAGGAAGTCAATATAAGGTTGCTTGCTGCAAGGGCCGGCCGGGGAAGGCTTGACGTTCAGGTATTCAAGCAACCCCCTTTTGGGGGACTCGCCCGCCATGGCGATTCCGGTGTTCCTGAAGTCCATTCATTCGAACAAAGACTGACGCCAAAACCACTCTGTCGGGCATGGTCTTGTTGATCCGGAAGAGCTCGGCCTAATGTTGGAGAAAAGGAGCCCAAGCTGTACGTACAAGGGCAATTAACTTGGTGTCACGACGACGGCCAAGAAAACATGGCATGGTGCATAGTATATGAGTTGGATCGTTCATTCATTCATTACGGGTTACGTTAGTGGTCTGAAGTCGCATTACTTTTTGCTGCGCCTGAAGACATGTTCCAACCCCTGAAAAGAAAAGCAACCCGATTCCTTACAGTCCCGCCGCCAGGGTGTACCCGCCGTCGACGGCCACCGTCTGCCCGTTGAGGTACTGGTTCGCCGCGAAGAACAGCACCGCCTGCGCCATGTCCTCGTCCTTGCCCGGGCGGGCCGCGGGCACCTTGTCGGCGTACTTGTCCTTGGGGATGTGGCTCTTCTGGTCGCCGCCCGACTCGCCCGCCGTCATCTCCGAGGGGAACACGCCGGGGGCGATGGAGTTGATGCGGATCTTGAGGCCCTGGTCCGCCACCTCGGACGCCAGCATGCGGTTCAGGTGCACGGCGGCGCCCTTGGACGCGTTGTAGGCGAAGTGGTGCTGCGCCGTCTTGATCAGGCCGCTGATGCTGCTGATGTTGATGACGGTGCCGGACCAGCCGGCGTGCTTCTCGCTGCTCTTTTGGAGGAGGGGCAGGAAGGCGGCGGTCATGAAGTAGATGGAGGCCACGTTGGTGTTGTAGCTTTCACGCCACTCCTCGAACGTGGCGTTCTCCGTGTCGAACAAGTTCTGCTTCATCTCCTCGGCGGACTTGCTCTCCACGGAGACGGTGGAGGTGCTGATGCCGGCATTGTTGACGAGGATGCAGAGACAGGACTCGCGCTTCTCGATCTCCTTGACGAGGTTGGCGATGTCCTCTTTCTTGCCAATGTCGCACGTGAGCGGGATGATGCTGTCGGGGCCTTGGGAGTACTGCTCCACGACCTTGTCCAGCTTCTCGCTTGTGCGGCCGGTGATGTAGACCTTGGCGCCGTTGGTGACGAGGGCTTGGGTGGCCATGAGGCCGATACCTGAGCCGCCGCCTGTGGATTGACTTGTGAGCTACTTGGACAGATACCAAGTCCGGGCGGGGTGAAACGTACCAGTGACGAGGGCGACGCGGCCCGTCAAGTCGAAAAGCTTGTCGCGGCTGAAGTGGGCATTGGCGGTGTTGGAAGCCATTCTGACGGGCTGTATGAAGTTCTTGCTGGTGCGATTGGGCTTGATGTGGGGGTTCGGAGTGATTGCAGCAGATGAAGGAAGTCGGCGTGATGAAGTAGGAGGAGTTGACTGGGAATAGGTGCGGCAAAAGGCTGCAAGCAGTCGGCTGCTTTTATGAGAGGGATTGCTACGGAGCGCAGCAGCAGCACTGCGAGAGGCGGATGAGATCATGACGTTGCAGTACATTTGGTTGTGTGAGGGAGTGACGGAAGGGGGGGCAGTGATAGTAGCTTCTATTGATTGGTCTTGAGGGATATCTACAAGTACAATTACAGGATCGGAGGGAGAAGAGGAGGGGAAACACGCCATCAAGTGCGAACTCGTCCTCCCGATCGAAGAGAATCTCGATTGGCAAGATTAAACGCACCATGAACTCGTTCATTTGATCATTGGCAACCGGAGGTAGAGGCGCGGAAGATGAAAAAACGACGGTAGTCATGACGAAATGGACAAAGATGACTGGAGACCTGGAGGAACAACAATTCGTTGATCGCTGATCTGCCATTGGCTTCGCCCATTGGCGGGCCGGCTGTCGCCCACCCACTTGCACCCTCCCGCGGTGGAAACGCCCTGAAAATACGCGCAACCCCACTGAAGGGCGCTGGAGCAAACGGTCCGGAGGAGCCGCAGACAGCCGTTTTCGCTCAGCCAAGCTTCAACGCCGCATGCGTGTCAGGCGTGTGTTCTCGTTGCGTGTGCTGGTCCAATAGCAATGGGCTAGTGACGAGAAAGCTTCACACGGGTTGGAATATGGAATACTGTCTCAGGCTGGAAGCCGTCACCCGAACTGTCCACTCCGTCCATCCCGGAGTTCCAGTCCGCAGTGGTCAAGTCAGCTTTACCCAAGACAGCACGAGGCAAATCAAGACGTGGAGAGGATTGCATATACCAAGTACAGTAGGACAATATATACTCTTATACTTACTGACCTAAAAAGTTAGATTGTCCCGAGACCCAAGTACTTACCTACCCAACCGTCTTCCACCCCGGCGGCTGCGTGTCCACCATCGGCTGCGACCCCGTCGGACTCACCGACCGGGCGCCGCTGCGGAGGAACCGGCCGTCGGGCGTGACGGCCGTCTCCCTGGCCGCCGGGTCCTCGGGCGCGGGCGTCCTGGCCTCGACGATCATCGGCGTCGCCGACGCGGCCGCCCGCCGCGCGTCCACGAGGTGCCAGTCGTCGGCGTCCATCACGATCCGGCCCAGGTTGCAGGCCCGCGTGATGGACTTTCGCCACTGGCTGTATGCGTACACCGCCCGCGCGTTATTCGCGTCCGTGTTGTCGGGGACCAGCTGCCAGATGCGAGCCCAGAGATCGGAGATGTTGAGGAGCCTGCGGGTTCGTTCGTTCGTGTTAGCATATACACATCAGCAAATCAGCAAATCGGCAGGGGGTGCGTGTGACTTACTCGTAGAAGCCGTAGTTGATCCACAAGAGGTGGATGTACTGTTCCCACCGGACCTGGCAGCGCGTCACGAGCCGGCCGCATTCGGTCATGGAACGCTGGTTGAACTCGTTCTCGCGGTACATGCGGATGGTCTCGCCGGCGTCGTGGAGCCGGAGGAGGGCGAGGCGCTCCTCGTACATGTTGGCACCGTCGCGGCGGTCTTCGAGATCGCACAGGTCGCACAGGCACTCGAACCCGAACCCCCGCAGCAGCTGCTGCTTGCGCTCGGCCCGGAGCGCGCCGAGCCGAATGTACGAGATGGTCAGCTCGGCGCCCTCGGGGATCCGGTGCCGCGCGCGCAGCGCGATCTCGCCGCTGGTCTTGATGTTGAAAATCAGGTTGGGCGCGCACTTGTGGTTGAAGCGCGACGCCCGGAGGAACACGCCCTGGTGCTTCACCCCGTTCTCGTCGTGGAAGCCCATCTGGTTTGCCCACATGATGACGAAGACGCGGGCGTACCCCTGGGCTTCCAGTTCCGACAGCTTGGACCCGTCGGCCTTGGCGTAGACGTTGCGGAAGTAGTCGAGCATGGCCGCGTCGTCGTCCGCCTCCCGCTTGACGGCGTACAGGGACATGTACTCGTTCTTCTGTTGCGGCGTCAGGCTGTTGAACATGTCGACGACGGGGGGATCAGCTCGTCTCCGGACCCCTCGTCCGGCTCGCGGAGAACGCACTGCTCACGCAAGACGACGGTGCCGGCAGGTATCTCCACTCTGGTAAAGATGCCCCTCCCCTTGAGGTCCCATGTCTCCTTGTATTCAAGTTGAGCATTCGCCATCTTGTGTTCTTTTTTTTTCTCCCTCTTCTCGTTTATACGAGATCACTGCTTGCTACAGGTTTTGCGTGCGCGTCAAATGCGAATTGTGCGGAATGCGATTGCAGACAGCCCAATGTGCGTACATGCAAATACGTATGGAAATCCATGTCCAACGACATTTTTATGCCTTTTCACCGTCTGCTTCAGTCAATGACGATCCGAAGACAAAAGCACTGCGCATCGAACAAGGAGGGACTTCGACAATGGGCTCTTCCAAATCGTGCCGAGTTGTGTTGAAGACGCCCCCTTGAGAGCGGACCTCCAATGTTACTGCCGCAAACAGCCATCAAAGGAGAGTATCCTGGCCGAACTGACAAGGCATTGACGCCTCTCGCTCGGAGAGCTCGGAGCAACACAGATTTGTCCCTCGACAGTACAAAGAGAGTATATGCCCGAGACGGAAGCAGCTGAGACATATTACCGGAACGGGACATACTCGCGGACAAAGGGGACGAACGTATAGTCACCCCCGGACCCTTCCACGCTCTGCACCGCTAGGTAGGCCTCTTCCTCTGTAGAACCGTCCATCCTGTGAACTGTAACATCACTTGAACTAATAAATATCATACTTGGATACAATCCCGAGCCACTCCTCTGACACAAACCATACTTGTTTCCTAAAACACTTGGCCAGACTCTCCTTCAATATGGTGAAAGATATCGACTACTTTGGTTTCGACAAACCGGCCAAGTCCACCGCGAAATGCGACCCCAAGGATGTCGACTATTTCAATTTCCCTAAGCCGACAGGCACCGACGAAACGTCCACTACAAAGATATCTCCTTGTTGCCCGGGGAAGCCCAGGAAAGCCCCACAGGATCTTCCGGCCGATGTCGAGAAAATGACCAAGGCGGTCGAGGAGGCGAAGCTGGAATGTGGCCGCGAATACGGCTCCTTCACGATCCACGACCTGGTGAATCTCTACGGGGGCTACATCACTCTGATCGAGGACCTCGTTACGGAAAAGGTCCGCCAGGCCAAGATGACTGAAGGCATCTTCCCGGACTTTCCTGAGTCGATCGACTACGCTTATCTGGCAAAGAAGTCCGTCGGCATAGACATCGACGGCGAAGAGGATCCGAAAGAACCGGACAGAAAGGTCCTGGACGAGCACAAGGCCAAGGCCGCAGAGGAGCACAAGAAGTACGTCGAACTGATCGCACGCATGATGGGACACCTGAAGGCCTTCGACGACCTCTTTGCCAATATTCCCAAGACGGGCGTGTTCAATACGGAACGGAGAGAATGGCACCCCGAGCTGAGGGCGCTATACCAGGAACTGAACCTGCCCCTGTTCAGCCAGGACGATACCAACGAAGCCCTCGGCGAGCACACGTCCAACATTGCGCAGTTTCTCAATGACCACCGGCCCAACACGGAAGACGCCTGGGAGGCCGGCGAGCTGATGAACGACGGGAGTTTTATCGACACGTTCAAGGAGTTCCAGGCCCTGCCCTCCAGCGCCACGGAGCTCAAGACCGACATCGACCGCAAGGATCTGCTGCACAGCTCGGCCCACCTGCTGCGCGAGGCCTGCCACGAGCTGCAGGTCGACTGGCGGGCGGTCGACATCGAGTGGAAGGAACTGGTCGATCCCAAGTCGCGCCCGGCATACACCAAGGTGCATTGGAAGCGCGATGCCTTCAAGCGGGGCAGCGGCATGGACGATGCGGAGGAGTTCAACCCTGGGACCTTCAGCGTAAAGGAGGCACTGGGGTACAGGGACCGCCAACGAGAACAGAGTCCCGACCCTCCCGTCAAGAAGCAGAGGAACACCGCCTTCAAGCGCGGCCCCGACGACAGCGGAGAGGTAGACGACGAGTCGCCGCCAGCCGCCAAGAGGGCTAAGGCCGCCGCCGCCAAGCCGAAGCCGCCGAGAATTGCCAAAAACACCAAAGAGCCGGTCCGGGGCGAGACCGACCCCGCCACCGTCCAGTTCACGGAGATGCGCAGCGCCGACACCGACATCCAGTGGCTGGAGTCCTACACCATGTCCTACGAGGCCGGCCAGGATCGGCGCCGGGATCTCGCGAGCCTGCTCGCCGACCCGCTGCTGCCCTACCCGAGCGCGGCGGCCAAGTCGTACCGAGGCGACTTCCAGAACATTGTGCGCTCGCTGAGGCTGTTGAAGAACCGCGTTTACGGCGAGACGACGGCCGCCAGCGCGCAGCCCACCCTCGCCGCCGAGCTCGCCGACGCCCACGACCGCGTCCGCGCCGGGGTCCGGTCCCACCAGGGGAAACGCGACAACCGGTCCCTCAAGGCGCAGCGCCTCGCCGCGTTCCGGCTCGTGTACCTGCGCGTCCTCATCCTGCGGCGCGAGATGGGCCTCGCGGCCCAGGGCGGCGGGCAGCAGAAGGGCGGGCCCAGCCTGGACGAGCTGCACGCCCGCCGGCTCGAGGACTGGATCGATCACGAGACGGCGTGGAACGAGGCCGATGTCGTCACAATTGGTCGCTTGAGGGCGACGGCGACGGCGACACGGAGGAAATACGACGAGAGGGTCCGGAAGCGGAACGCGTCCATTAAGCGTTGGACTGAGAAGATCGAGGAACTGCGTAAAAAAGACGAGGCCGAGCAGCAGAAGCAGCGGGAGGAGGAGAAGACTACGGCAGCGGAGGTTTTGGTAGTCGACCCTACTCCGACGCCTAACAAGGTGGTGGAGGAAGATGAAAAGGAGGAGGAGAAGTGGGAAGAGGAGCCGACCGCGCCCGTACTGAGCAAGACGGCGCGGCACCAGCTCGAGACGCGGTACCAGGGCAGCATCCTCGCCGACTTTCCGCGCCGCTACCAGGGCGCGCGGCGCATGGACAGCAAGTACTGGAGCACGACCGACAGCCGCAGCCTCAGCGGTGTGGACGCGTTCCGGCCGGGCGGCCCGCCGGGCTGGGAGACGATGCCGACGGAGACGACGTGGGAGAAGCTGCAGTACATGGTCGTCTTGACGCACTGGCGGTTCCTGAAGGCGTTTGAGATTGGGCTGTAGGATGGTCTCGGCGAGTCACGGGGTTGTGGTTCTGAATGTGCTTGTTTTTCCTGTAGCTCTCTAATGGATCCGTTCGATTTCAGCATATCTAATTAGTCTTTTAACGTAGCACGCACGGGTGAAGGCTGTCGGATAATGGTCATCTTCTCCTTCAGCTAATTTCTCACCCCACACTGCGCCCTCACGGTTTCTTCGTATACACAGACATGTCTTTGTAGGCCGGCAAGATTATGTATATATAGATATAGTATACCATTATATTTGGATTGGGGGCAGTAAACCACATGAAGACTATGACAATAAGACCAACCATGCGGCCGGCCACTCGGCCGCCCCGGGATCCTAACCCGAGGCGTTCTCGAAGCATTCGAAAGTGAAGCCTTTGGTGATGAGCCCATGCGTCCGGTCCCAGACCCAGCTCCGCCACACCCACACTCTCTGCACGCCAGTGCCAGTGTGGGGCCTGTGCCAGATAAGGTCGGTGGTGAAGCCGCGCGCGACGAGGTCCGGCATTGGCTCAAACGTGACCTGGGAGCCGTTGCCCTTCTTCGTGAGGGCGCGGTACCCGATGTTTTGCATCATCCGCTTCACTGGATCGAAGTCTATCTCCCCATTCCGGTCGTCGCTCGAGAGGGACGAGGCGGGACAGAGAAGCAGCTCCAGCGTGTCCCAAGCTCGCTTGCTCAGGATCTGGATCTTATTGCGCTCGGTTTCTTTGGTGATATCCATTTTGTCTTCTTCCGCGATGGGCGGCATTTCCACATACACGTCGGCTCGGCGCATGGCCTCGACGGCCTGGCGTTGGCGGAAGGTGGTTTCTTCCCGAGGGGTTCGCCGGCGTCGAGGGGCTGCAGCGGCTGCGGCGGCTGGGTCTGGGGTTGAGGCTGCGGCGGCTGCTTCGGCTGTGGTGTTGCCGGCTCAGGCGTTGCCGGCTCAGGCGTCGGTTGCTGGGGCGGTTGTGATGGCTCCGGCTTTGGCTCCTCCGGCTTTGGCTCCTCTGGCGCCGGCTCTTCTGGTACAACCGGCTGCCTCTCCTTCTCCTTCTCCTTCTCCTCCTCCTCCTCGGCGACCGAGGTGAGAGGAATGGCGTCTTCGAAGAGCGCCTTCGTGTTGTCGGGCAGGGCGTTGTTATCGCGGCCTGCAATATTCTTGTCAAATTCCTCCCAAAAGGCAGCCTGTAGATACCACGACGTTAGTTAATGTTGCGTGAGTCAAGATACACACGCTAAACCCCTGGTAAATGTTGCGCCTCTTTCCAGCCGCAGTAGAACAAAAGAACAACGGGACCAGCCGTCTCTCCTCATGTCCACTCACCAGAGCCTTTTCAATCTCGATATTGGTCTTTCTCTGCTCCGGCGTCTTGATCTCCTCGGGCCGGAGGTACTCGTCAAATCTGAGGGCCTCTCTCATGCTCGGGACGAGTTGGAACCAGGGAGTCGTATAATATGCGTTCCCGGCATAGCGGATTGCTTTGAGATCGTAGCACTTGCGCAGCAACTCGTCTACTCGCCTGAGATAGCTTCCATCGGCGCTGAGGGCCTATCCAGGAATAAATGTGCCGTCAGTAAAACAGTCGCTCTCGGGGACAAAGGGGACCCCTCTTGGTTGTATGTACTATGTGCAAAACACTGGTAGACTTACTATGTGATTGATGAGCCGGCTAAGATAGGGGTTGGAGATGAATTCCAATTGCATATAGGCCTCGGCAATGCAATCGTCCGCCTTGATCTGAGTCAAGAGCGGCAACGCTGGCATTTTCTGCTCCTCCATGTACTGGAGCAGCTCCTCCGTGAGGATCTTGTTGCCTGCAAAGTCGTTACCGATGGACCCTTCGTAGGCGTTGACCCGCGCCAACATGTTGACGATTTCCCGCGTCTTGGGCCTGTCCCCTAGCGGGTAAGCCCCTCTTCGGCGCGCGATCTCGTCGTAGTCGGCCAAGGGAGGCGCCTGGACGAGGCGCCGGTGGAAGCGCTGATACTCGGGCAGCGCGCTGAGGTAGTAGTAGATATTCTGGTTGCGGTTCTCCAGATCGCCCTCGAGGCTGTTGAACAGGCGGTGGAGGGTGGTGAAGTTGAGCGAGAATTCCGGGTGGATGCCGCCATACGCGTCGCTCATGGCCTTGTAGTCTTCGTACCGCACCTCCATGTCGACAATGTACCGGAAGATGTGGCTCCAGCACTCGTACTGGTGCACCGCCGTGACGATGGCGTCCCGGATCTGGGTCGTCGCGCGCACCGCGGGCTTCTTCTCGTGACGGGAAAACTCGGCCGATTTCGTCGGCCAATGGATGAGCGGATCTAGCACCTCTACCTCTACCTCCTCGCCCTCGTCCCCTTGTTTCTGCATTTTAGTCCTAATGCCGTATGTTGATTGAAGGTCTACGGGCTGGCGATCCCATACCTCCTGCAAGACGAGCTTGAAGACGGCCGGATCCTCCCTCATCCCCTGGAGAACCGACCGGGCCACCCGGCAGCGTTTGTCGGCGAGCCGCTTCAGGAACTCCCAGTTGATATCCTCCGGGTGGGTGAAGGGCTGGAGGCGCTTGCATTCTTCGAAGTACGCGTTCAGCGCTGCCTCGTCGTCGGCCGCGTCGTCGTCGGGCGGCTGGGGCCACCACTCGCGCACGCCCAGGTCCGGCATCTCTTCGTCCTCATCGGGCTTCTCTTCCCCTGACCCCTCTCCCTCCCCCATCGTCTCTTGGAAGAGGTTGTCGCCGGCGACCTTTTGGCACATGGCGAGCATGAAGTCGTAGATTCTGGACTGGTGCCTCATCATCCACTCAGCTATGTCCAGCTGCTGCATCCCTTGCTCCGCGCAACGGTTCCGCTCTTCGGCGGTGTCAGCTTTCTGGACGTCCCCGTACGCGTCTGGCCTGCTGCTCCGTGGGTCAGCAGCGAGATCGACCCACTCTTCCACCTCATCGGGCTCCCTATCCAACGGACTGGCGAGGCTTCGGAATAGTAGGAATTCCGCACGTCTGTCCGACTCGAAGAAGGCGGAGGGCGCGTCGGCCGCCCGGGTGTAAAGCAGCTCCAGCAAAGGGCCAGGGCTCTCGGAGAAGTCCTTGGCGTTGTAATTTGCGCACTCGACCTTGTACTTGTTCATGTTATCGCGCAACTCCTTGTTTGTTCGCTTCGGGGGCTTTCTCAGCTCGTCCAGCGTGACCGGCATCTTTTCGTAGTCCCGATTCGGCCTCCAAGAGAGGATGCCGTCGAAATCGGACCGGTGCCTTTCTAGTATCCTTTTACTGTATGCGCCATCCTCTGTATCCTCGGCATCCTCGGCCTTGGCGCTGTCCTCCCAGCCCCTCCGCAGCCTCTGTCTCCTTTTCGGCTTACCGGTGTTTCTCCAGTTCTTGACAATCGCGTCACGCGCCTTGGGATTTGCGAGGAACTTTCGCAGTTTCTTCCACGACTTTAGGATGGCGTCAGCCTCACCCAGCTTTCTTTTCTGTACTTCTGCTTCCGTGGGTGGGGGGCGTCGGAGCCATGTTGGTGGACTATTTTATTATCTATTATCGATCTGGTGCTCTATAGGGGGTGGGTGCACTGAAACGGTGAGTGTGAATCCCTTTTCACCTGGAACAGTAAGTAGTGACTCGAGGAGGTTGAGGATGTGGTATAAGCTAGATATTGTTTCCTTTCCCTCTTTGAGTGCGTTCAGATAAAGGCTCTTTCTTCGATGTGCTCTGTCTAATCCGCTTGCGTCTAGCCATCACACCCTTCAAAGGCTTTCACTTATCAACACAAAGAGGCCTGCCCGGCACGCAGGACCAACTGTCCAATCTGTCTGCCACGATGTTATACTTGAATGGCGGTCAATGGGCGGTCGCCTGTATTGGTATGCTGGTTTCGCAACGTACATGGACACTGTTCGGGATGGCCATCGCTTGTGCAGCTCGGCCCCAGCCGGCAATGCCAATCGATCCTTAGAAAGCCCATTTGTACGGCCGACCTGCTACTCTGCGTAGATAGAAAATGGAAGCGAGCATTCTGTCCATCTGCAGCTGCAATCTTTTTATCGCAATTGTATGGTCAGCGCTTCAAAGGACCACTTGACTCCATAGCCGGCAGTCTCCTGCCAGGAGAGAGCTGGGCGCATCACTTCCATGCTTTCTTTCCCCTCAAACCGTACATATTGTTCGTTACTGGTGATTCGATGGCTCCGTCCTTGGGCGGAACGAGAAACGGGCCAACATTGAAACGTGGCCATCTGCTGAGCAGCAGCGACAAATCAATGACACGAGACGGTTTGCACGAGTGTCGTGGCTTTTGGGAACCTGCAGATGAGTCTACACCCGACATGACTCGATCCAATTACTACTCGCCATTTCGTATCCATCGAATCGCGCAAGATTTAGTCGTGTGCAAATATAACATCGTTTTAAATCCAAATTCTTCACTTTAGCCGGAAGCAGGTAGTATTGAGACTTGGTCCAGACTTCTACAAAAACGAAATATCATAGTTGTGGCGCTGTGCAATTGAGCCGCTCATCGTCAAAGTGGTGGTGAATACCTCACAAAGCACCGAATCGGATCGAGCAAGGGACCTTGCTAGGGGCTTCCGATAGATGATCAGCGGCCAGGGATGCCGGCGGACTACTGCAGCTGGGCCGAGAATAGAGAGGGCCGCCGAAAAAGGAAGCACCATAACCATGCCACCAGGAGTCCATGACTCGAGTCTTTCCATACCTACTGATTCAATCCGTAGTGTAGAAATGCGGCGGCGCTACTGACTGACCCCTTACTACCTTCTCCTTTCGGCTATATCCCCTTTGGTAATATAGCCTTCGCGGCCAACGGAGCGTGTTATTCCACCTCTGGATCCGGCCAAAACCAAGCTGCATCTCGTCACGAGGTCGTGTTTTCTACAACCACCAAACCCGACAACTCTCTTTTCTGCTAGCTGGTCTGGCCCGCCCCCGATACACCGTCAACGGATGTTTTTGAACCGCGTGCGCCACAAGCTTCCTGGATGGCTATTGGAGGAATTCAACGGTAAACACGCGAGCACGTGCGGTGCATGACCGGGCGGACGGAGGCTGTTGGCGGATACTGCGGGAGGGAAACCAAAAAGCCCAGGCGGACGAGACAAACTAAGCATCTTAAAAGCTCCAGAGATACTGGCATATCTTGTCCTGTTGTGCACTCAAGCTTTTTCTTCCCCGGGATATGCTCGAGAAGATCGACAGTGCGTCCTTCTCCTTGTGCGCTTCTCCCCTTGTACAGTTTTCCCCTCCCACCAAGGAGGCCAAGGCCCGCCCAGTCCGAAGATGGTTTCCAAGCCCAGCCGCTGCGGGAGCTCCCGCGCGCTCGCCTTTAGCCTAATCGCCGCCGCGGGATCCCCCCTCCTGGTGGCGGCGGCGCCCTGCGACATCTACGCGTCCGGCGGCACGCCCTGCGTCGCGGCGCACAGCACCACCCGCGCTTTGTACAGCGCCTTCAGCGGCGCGCTGTACCAGCTGAAGCGCGGCTCCGACGGGGCCACGACGGACATCAGGCCCCTGGCCGCGGGCGGCGTCGCCAACGGGCCCGCGCAGGACACCTTTTGCGCGGGTACGACCTGCCTGATCAGCGTCATCTACGACCAGTCCGGCCGCGGCAACCACCTGACCCAGGCGCCGCCCGGCGGCTTCCAGGGCCCCGAGGCCAACGGGTACGACAACCTGGCGAGCGGCATCGGCGCGCCCGTGACGCTCAACGGGCAGAAGGCGTACGGCGTCTTCGTCTCGCCCGGCACGGGCTACCGCAACAACAAAGCCAAGGGCATCGCCGTGCGCGACGAGGCCGAGGGCATGTACGCCGTCCTGGACGGCACGCACTACAACGACGGCTGCTGTTTTGATTACGGCAACGCCGAGACCAGCGGCCGCGACACGGGCAACGGCCACATGGAGACCATCTACTTTGGCGACAACACCGTCTGGGGCAGCGGCGCCGGCGCGGGGCCCTGGATCATGGCCGACCTGGAGAACGGCCTGTTCTCGGGCCCCAGCGTCAAGAACAACGCCGGCGACCCCTCCATCTCGCACCGCTTCCTCACCGCCGTCGTCAAGGGCGGGCCCAACAAGTGGGCCATCCGCGGCGCCGACGCGGCCTCGGGCGGGCTGTCGACCTACTACAGCGGCGCGCGGCCCAACGCGGCCGGCTACAACCCCATGAGCAAGGAGGGCGCCATCGTCCTCGGCATCGGCGGTGACAACAGCGTCGGCGCGCAGGGCACCTTCTACGAGGGCGTCATGACGACGGGCTACCCCTCCGACGCGACCGAGAACGCGGTCCAAGCCGACATCGTGGCCGCGAAGTACGCCATCGCGCCGCTGACGAGCGGGCCCGCGCTGTCCGCCGGCTCGTCGGTCTCGCTGCGGGCCACGACGTCGGGGTACACGACGCGGTACCTCGCGCACACGGGCGCGACCGTCAACACGCAGGTGGTCTCGTCGTCGAGCGCGACGGCCCTGAAACAGCAGGCCAGCTGGACGGTGCGCACGGGGCTCGCGACGGCGAGCGGGGGACAGTGCTTCTCGTTCGAGGCACGCGACGCGCCCGGCAGCTATCTTCGGCACTACAACTTCGAGCTGCGGGTCGCGAACAGCGACGGCTCGAAACAGTTCCGCGAGGACGCGACCTTCTGCACGCAGGCCGGGCTCAGCGGCTCGGGCACGGTGTCGATACGCGCTTGGGGCTTCCCGACGCGCTACTTCCGCCACTACAACAACGGTGGCTACGCGGCGAGCAACGGTGGCGTGCACACGTTTGATGCGGCGGGGTCGTTCAATGACGATGTGAGCTGGGCTGTCGCTACTGGTTTCGCGTGAGCGTTGATCACTACCGGTTGGATCATCGTCGGGTTTCCTATGCACTCGGAATCATCCGAAAGGCTCCTTTTCCCAAGTGTCAAACACACTGAGCCACCAAACAGCCCAATTTCCCAATTGGGCTGTACATAGAGTCGCTTCATGCCGAAACAGCAAGAAGCAGGAGAAGATCTGCGAACACCCATATGTAATGTAACGATGATCTACCACTTCCCCAGCTCGTGCCTCTCAATCTATGTGAAGCTGCTGTTTGCCGAAGCAATCGGTGCTGCGCCGCGGCAATCCTATTCTGATCGGGTATGCCGCGTGAATACGCCTCTCGTCGGTTCCTATACTTGAGTCCTGCACCCGCGCGGCAGAGAGACTCAGTCCCACCCTCCATTCGAGCTCGGAATGTTTCGAGAGGGGAGGGGGGGACTAGGATGACTCGGGGAACTATATGAAAGGTGATTATAGACAGGGAAACATCATTCGAGTATAGACTGCAAAGGATATTACCAGCCAGCGGTATCCTCCGTCTGATCCACTCGGCAGAGTTAAGGTTTGCTGTGAACGGTTTCACGTTGACTGAAAGTGGCTGAGCGGCTATTTATGCTATTGACACTTCTGAGAAGAAACAGAAAAAAAATCACGCCTATTGCCGACTCCTGTTTCCGTCGGCAGTGCGGCGGCAGTGCCTTATCCACAAGCCCTCTCCATCAGGCCATGAGAATGGGACACAACAGCACGCTTGCAAAACCGTTGGCGCCGTGCCGCTCGGGAGCGATTTCAGGAACCGACTGCTGGTGCCTGAGTCGGGCCCTCTGTTTCAGGGCCCAGGGCAGCTAGAAAGAGTTCTAGAATGCGATCCCGACTAGCCCCGACCTCTCACCGACGCGCTGGCGGCGGCGTGATTGTGGACCGGTTGCTGCTCTACTATTTCTTTTTAACACGAACAACAATGCAGCGAGAATCCGCTGAAATGGGTGAATTTTCGATTTGGGCCAGTTGGGCGCCCGAAATGAACAGTGTCCACCCGTGCCGCAGTGGGCGGTCGACAGGGATCGGTGAAGGTGGGCTTTTACCTTATCGGGATGGGATCGGCACCGGGCTTGGGGTTGGACGGCTCCAGCGCTCAAGCGAGATGGAGATGGAAAAAGGCGGCTTCGGGATGCAGGAGACGGGGATATAAGAAGCCTCGCAGGTAAGGCCGAAGGGTCACTGGCAATTATCAGGAATCATCGTCTCTCCTTTCAATAACCAAGAACAGAATTACGTTCTTTCCATTGCTGCAACAGCCTAGGACAATTATTGCATCTTCCATCACTCACCTACCAATATATCACCATGAAGGTCACACTGAGCATCGCGGCATTCATGCTGATCCTGGGTGCCTCGGCCACGCCAATTGACGGCTATGGCCAATTTGTCAAGGTAAGCTTGCTTCAGATGTGATAACTGCACAAACGACGCTGTTAGACTAACTCCGTCTTCTCCGTCCAGAACCGTACACCAACACCAGATTCGACGAAGCAAGAGCTTGCCTCGATGGACGGCGGTGTCTAATCAGCCCTGCTGGCGACCTAGTCCAATAATACTCTGGGTTCTATTCTGCCCTTTTACGAAATAACGAGCCTGGCTTCCACGTGAACATTGCTTCACTTGGTTGCCGCTACGAAATTAGACGACATTACGACATACGCGAGGAAAACAGCATACCCTAGGCGAAACAGTCAGCATGAGATGGCTCCAATGCTTCTTGGTCAAGTTGTGTCGGATCCTTGCCGCCGGCTAAGAGCTGCGAAACGGATTGGTTCCACGAACGCAACTCGGTGGCACCAGTGGTCGAGGCAAACCGCTTGCCTCGGCCGAGCCGAGATCAATTCCGGAGTGCCCTTTTCGGCACGAGACACAGTCCCATCCCTACTCAGACACGGGGATGTGTGCATCGTCCGTGCTTTTGGAATGGAGTGCAGCAAACTGGCCTTTTGCCAAGCGCTAGAATAGATAGTCAACGCAATACGTACTGCCTATATCTTAGTTGTCGTCACGGGGGCTCTGCCTCAAGATATCAGTGGTCCTCCCGTTTTGCGGTCATCCCTGGCTGACCTGGCAGAAAGAATTCCAAGTGAATGACAATTGACATCTATGATACACAATCTATGATTACACCTGTTCGGTGACACTATATACCAACACTATGAAACCCATGACCGCGAGGTCGAGACACCATTTAAACGCTCCTGAACGCCCGCACCAAGGAAATGCAACCCATCAAGGACACCCAGCAGTGCACCCATTTGAGCCAAGCCCATTCCATCCATCCTCACAGAGGGATCTCGAAGCTCCCGTCTTCCTTCCGGTACTGCAATATCCCGAACCGCCGCGAGCCCATATAGAACCGAAAGCAGCCGGTCTGGAACGACTCGAAAGTGCCGATGAACCGGTCCAGTTCCGCCCGCGTCTTCTCGTCGTAAGCGCCCTGCTCGCGGAGGGCTCGGGCGCGCAGGGACCCCGCCGCGGCCTCGAACCGCTCCGCCGACGCGTACATCTGGTCGATGACCTGGTCCACGGCCGACTCGAGCGAGTCGGCCTTTTCGTGGATGGTGATGGGGACCAGGTTGCTCGCCGTGCCCTCGGCCATTTCCTTCTTGAGGGAGAACAGGTCGTTGCATCTGCAGAAGAGTCAGTAAGTGGTAGTCTTGATGTTCGGGGAGAGAAAAAGAAAAGGAAAACTCACAGGATCGGCTGCAGGCTCATCTCGAACCGCATGACCCGGACCTCTTCGCACCAGGCCAGCTCGGACGGCAAGTGTGTGTCGGCCATGTACTGGGCCAGGTCGGCGAAGATGAAGACGGCGCCGGTGCCGTGGCGGAAGTCCCAGTACTCCTTGATCGATGGTAGCGTGCCCGCGAGCCGGAACTTTTGCTCGGGCCCGTTGGACAGGAAGAAGTCCTCGAGGTCCTGGGCCAGGAGCGGGCGGTTGAGCTGGGTCGGGGCGGCGGATGTGCAGGCTTTGGCGATGGGGGCGAAGCTTGTGAGGAGTTTGTGAGGGGGTGCTTGGGATTGGGGGATGAGACTGCTTCGTCTCCTGGCCTTGCCTGTCTCGAGCTGTTTCCGGATATAGAGCGCGGTGTCGTCCCGGAACTGGTTGGCCGATTGGATGTCAGACGCAAAGTCTGACACGTTGGGATCGATCTCCTTGTCGATCATGTCGTCGAACGCGAAGAGGAAGAAGCACAGTATGCCCATGATCATCAGTCTGTCCCATTCTGCGTCCGGATAGATGCTATTCACAGTGTCAGATCAGTCTTTTCTTGGTGAAGATCTGGTGAAGAATTGGTGAGAACTCACACTGCGGTAAAGGCAGCCAGGTCGATGGCCTTGAGCTTCTTGCGGAACTTTGCATCGTCGATGTATCTGTCGATGTAGTCGTTGATGATGGGCAGGAGTCTTTCGTAGTGCCTGTTGCGGCCTGCCGCCCATCCCGCGTAGACGGGCCGGAGGTCTGGCAGGTACAGCGTCTTGCCCTTCAGGCCGTTGTAGACCTGCGTAATATCGTCGGTTTTCTCCATGATGGCGGCAGTGGGCGCATACGCCTCCCTCGTCAAGGCAAGCTTGAGAGGATAAAGAATGGAGAGGGATATCTTCTTGAGGGACTCGGGACCCAGCAACACTTTGGCAACCGAGTGCAGTGGTTTGGAGTCGATCCAGTAGTCTAGTGTCTGGCTGATATTCATGTTCAAGTTATAGGAGTAGCAGGAGAGGCTGTTGATGTAAGGGGACATCTCAAGTTCAGACTTTTAAGGAATGAAGCATCGCAGCCAGAGTCCAAGCAAGTAGGTAGAAGTCTGGCCGTGGTTATATAAGTGCGAGTCACCACGGATCAGCGCGGGTTTGCTTGCCCGGCGTTGCCAGGCAGCCTTGATTGGCCGAACCCCTATTAGCGTACTATTTCCGTTCCAACAAACGCTACCTCGTGATGCCTGGAGCCAATAAGCTGACCACTAAGTGCAGTCTCGAGCCCTGTTGGACGTGTGTGTGTGTGACTCGGACTTGCTGTGCCTCCGCAATGGGTGACAAACACAGCTCCCAATGCCCAGGGTAGCCGAGCTGATAGGGCAGACCGGCGTAAGCGGGTGTGCAGCCCATACGCATACGGAAAAGGGTAGGATGCCTGCTCGGTTTGGGGGTCAATTTGCTTTTTTCCTTCTTTTCCTTCTCCTCACCTATTATTATCGTGGCTTGCGCGCTAGTTCTCACTAGATTGTCAGGGTGTCTTTCCCGGACTAGACTATTAAGTAAGCATTGGAGACGGGGTTGAACCCCTACAGTTCCGATCGTCATGCTTAATCATGAGAGAGGCAGAGCGGGATCTACAGTGGCTGACAATCAATATCGCCGCAACTATTCAGTATGTAAGGGGCATTAGCATCCGGGTACCGAAAAAGCAACTCAACTGGGATCCTGCCAATTGACCTGGTCGAAGCTTGGGAGTGCGGGTAACAGTGGAAGCAAGTTGCACCCGTTGGCGAAAGAAGATGCTGACAATTACCCGGCACCGAAGATGGATTCGCGTTTTGTTCAAGTGCCGGAATTGCTGTTGCTGGTCGCCGCTGAGTCGTGGGAACGACCACCCGCTGCTACCCCGAGTAACTTGCATTTGATGGCCGCCGCCGACGATTCTCGAAATTCTCAGCCGTTGTCGGAAAGTGCATGTAGATAGTAGAGACCTGAAAATGCCATGGTCGGTACCCGCTGTCATCGCTGCAGATCTCGTATAATGACGGGAGGCTGCTTAGGTACATACATGTACGTGCGCTTTACCCCTGGTTTGCAGGCCTCGCAGGTTGAGATTTTGGGAAGGCTCAGGCGAACTGGGGACCCGGGACGGTTCGAGTCGTATGCCAGGACGCGGGATGCACGTGGAGCCGGAAAACAGCTGGCAGGGGGGCCCAGGGCCGTGGGAACGTCCCTGGTTGGTCGCTAGACTGATGACTGAGAAGATGGCGCAGGGAGGTAGCATGGATGGATTGGGGCTATGGCGTAAGACATGGTTCCTGCCGTCCGCTCGTTGTTAGCGAACTGAGGTCTCGTGGCCGGGGACGAAAGGATGAGGCTAGAGAATAATGGATGGTTTGTTAACAAATCCAGCCAGCTGGGATCTTTTTGCATCTTCCCCCAACCAACGAAGCAAGGGGGTTTCGGTTCCGGGGGCCTGTTCCCGCTTATACGAGAAAAAGGCACACGCAATGGCGCCATCGCGTCCCGGGCGCGCAAACAACCCTGCCCCTGCCCGAGGGAGAGCTGAACAGCGTATCGGGCATTTCCTAATGGCTGTTCTATGGGCCAGGGTTCATCGCATCGGGTGTGACGTCAAAAAAAGAAAAAAAAGAGGCTCCATCAGGTCGGACCTAAACATGGAAAGGCGGGCGTCTCTGGGCTGGGCTGGCGGGCTGGCTCTCCCTTGCGCCATGTGTTCGTGTGTCACGGCTGGGTGGGGTAGGAAGATGAGATGTCGTACTCGTAGGGCTGAATCGGCGCTCGGCCAGATGAGATGGGAAGGGGGCCGAATTATTGGGCAGCAGACCAAGAAAAGCGCAGCACAGTCAGATCGATATTGAATCGATATGATATGATAGGGAGTGTGTGCTATAAGGAGGAGCCTTTAGGGGGTCAAGGGGGGCTTAGCGACTGGTCTTCCATCGCCGAAACACACCGTATCCAGGCTCCAGCATGCCGTGCCATTCAAGGCTCCAGCGTTGCAATTCCAATTGAATTGGGTACTGGATGACGGTCCTACACCAGGTTACTGGGTCTCGTCAGCCGGGAACGGCGCCCTCCGTGCTGTGTTTCTAGCCAGATTGTTAGAAACGCAGAAGAGCGCTCGCGCCGGTAACGATGACACATACATAACCAGGGCACGTGGGTTGCCGAGAGTGATGATGCACAGCACAGCCTGAGGCGACGAAACGGGCAAGCATCTCGTTTTGCCCGAAGCCATCAATCGAGGAGAGCCGGCAAAATGCGAGCCCTACCGAAACTTCCTGTCTGTCAGCCAACCCAATCAGTAAACATGACAGCATATCCTTTTGACTCATTATGTTGCGCACTTTTGGTCGTCAGTTGTCGCGAAGATGAATCATCGCCGTTGCTCTCTTGACGTTCTGCTCGCACTTTTTCTCGAGTCAGGGAACTCCAAGCGGCGGCCATGCCTAATAGGGCAGGTCGTCTGACGATAAGCATTGCCTGGGACCACAGCCGTTGCTCCAGGCGGGATTCCCGCTCTGAACAGTCAAACATCATCGAGTTCGGTCAGCGTGCGGTTGAGAAACCGCCAAAGGATCAATTGAATGCTGGTGGCGTGACCCGCGGCCTCTAATCAAATCTCATTGCTCCCGGTGGCAGACAGACAGACCGAGACACGGCCGGGGACTCATTCCGGGTCGACAGGATGCGGGGTAGTCTTCTCATCGCCACGGGCATCGCCTGGGTGGTGCCATCCGTCGTCGCAGGATCCACGAATCCGCAAAAGGCGCCGCAGTTCCAGACCCTGCCTTCGCTGCGCGACCAGGCCAAGATTGTCGACGGTTGGACGGACGAGCGCAAGGCTTTGATCCCGGGGATCCTGCGCAAGTACGGCGTGGATGCGTGGCTGGTGGGTTGAAGTCCTTTTTTTCTGTCACACGCGCTCTGTCTCTCCAATCAACACCCGAGTCGGATCCTAGACCACAGTCGCTTATACGCATCCAGATAAGCCAGCGCGAGTATGCCGAGGACACGGTCTTCTGGGCCCTCAAGGAGGCCACCATGTTCTCGGCCCGGCGGCGGACCACGCAGCTCTTCCTCGCCAACGCCACCGCCGAGGGGGCCTACTCGTACACCTGGGTCGACAACACGGACCTGGTCTGGCAGGAGCTCAAGGCGATCCTCGACGCGCACCAGCCGTCCAAGCTTGCGCTTAACACGGCCGCCGAGCTCGCCTTCGCCAGCGGCCTGCACGCGGGCGAGCGCGACGCCATCGCCGACGCGCTAGGCACCGAATGGGCCGGCCGGTTCGTGCTCGAGCCCATGCTGGCCGTCGAGGTCGTCGCGACCATGGTCCCCGGCCGGCTACCGTGGTACCGTAAGCTGATGGAGACGGCGTGGGCCATCATCGAGGAAGGTTTTAGCAGTCATGTCATCACGCCGGGGCAGACGACGGCGTGGGACGTCGAGTGGTGGATGCGCGACAAGGTACAGGCGCTCAACTACACCACCTGGTTCCAGCCCAGCGTCTACATCCTCGGCAAGACGGACCTCCCCGCGGCGGCGGACAGGAGAAAATCGAAACGAGGAAGGACGATGGTGGACGATCCACGGGCGCCAGACCACTCCCTTAGCTACGGCGACATCCTCCACACCGACTTCGGCGTCACCGCCATGGGCCTCCACACGGACACGCAGCACCTGGCCTACGTGCTCTACCCGGGCCAGGCGGCGGCCGACGTGCCGGCAAGCGTCCGCGAGGGGCTGAAGAAGGCCAACCGGCTGCAGGACATTGTGGTGGCCAACATGGAGATCGGCCGGACGGGCGACGAGATCCTGAAGCGCTCGCTGGACCAGGCCCTTGCCGAGGGCATCGAGGGCAAGATCTACTGCCACGCGACCGGGGAGTGGGGACACAGCGCCGGTACCGTCATTGGTAGGTGCCATGTCGTCGGTCCTGATACGAGCACATGGCAGAGCAGCTAGCTGACCATTCACAGGCATGACCAACCTCCAGGGCGGCGTCCCCTTCCTTGGCGAGCTGCCGCTGCTCAAGGACACGTACTACAGCATCGAGCTGTACGCCGAGCACTTCGTGCCCGAGCGCAACATGACGATCAAGTTCCCGCAGGAGGAGGACGTCTTCTGGAACGACGAGGCGGGCGCCTGGGAGTGGGTGTACGGGCAGCAGACCGAGCTGATTCTGGTTCGCACCAAGGAGAAAGAGAGCGAGGCTGTGCTGCACGTTCAGGATGGCGGGGAGCTCTGATCTGGGCATGACTTGCATTGGGACGCTGGATTGATCCGACCTGTTGACCTGAGAGGGTGCCGTACATGTGCAATTGGCATATAGCCATTGCTTGACCCCCAATGACACCTAGGATCCCCGTCCCTGGCCGCGGTGTCTGGCCAAAGTTTGCCTCGCGTCCTCGTTTATGCGCGCGCCCGCCCGGCCACAGTCGCTTGATTGGGTCCCTTGCCGAGGCCGATTCGCAGCACCATAGCTTGTCGTCGCACCGGGATTCCTCGAGACAAACACGTATTGAAATTGGTAAACAGCACAAAGTACAAAGAGCGTCTCCTCTCCCTACCTGAAGGACCAGTTCAATATCATCAAGTCCGTCTTTGCATCATCCACTGTTCCTAGCCAAGCAAGCCTTTCCTTCTTCGACTGCCCGCAAGGTGACACCATGCTGCTGCTATGCCTGAACCTCCTCATCCGCGTGGGGATTGGTCTAGTGGAGGGCCATCCGATGTTTGCAGGTGAAGAACCAAACCCCGTTCCACTGCCACTTGGCCCCTTCGACCCTCACGACCTGGTCACAGGACCGGCAGTGCCCGTCCTCGATGACGGCCCACGCGCCCAGACCCCGTCGCTCTGCAGCTACGCCTGGCCCACCATCTTCGCGCTCCTCGACGAGGTCCAGGCCTGCCACGACGGCCTTGTCGCCCTCGACGACACCCCCTGCCCTGTGCCGCCGCCGCCGCAGCCCGAGGCGCGGGGCAGCAGCGGTAGCGGCCCGGACTCGCCGGCCGCGTTCGGCACAGGCGTGTTCTGCCGCAACCAGAACGGCCAGTCCGTCGTGATGGGCGTCACCTTCAAGTCCACGGGCGCATCGAGCGCCTGCCGCGATGTGGCCACGGGCGTGCAGTGGATTTTGGACAACTGCGCCACCGACGCGGCCCAGATTCCCCCGGAAACCTAGTGGCGGGCCAGGCGGCCGCGTGGGGCAATGTGGATTTGATTGTCGTGGTGCAGCAGGGCACGTATCTGAACTGGACGGCGCCGCCGGGGATGGTGATGGGGAAGTAGGGAGGACGCTCGAGGTCTTATCTGTCCGTCGACCGAATGCCCCTCATTCTCATGAGTCGCTGTCGGCTCTCCCCTGCATTAGTGACCCTGACGGGAACTTGTGGTGGATGCGGTTGAATTAGAGACGCGAGCTAAAGAGCTGGTTGGCGAAACATTCGTCTGATCTAGCCATGACACCGCTTTAAATTGGACGAAGCTAAAACATGATGCTGAAGTGCTTTTGGTGCTGCTAGAGCCTAGACCTTTGTTTTTCGGTTCCTAGGCACAAGATCCGAAACCACAGGTCGACGTTCAGTGAAATAGTAAGCACATTAAGCATCGAAATGAGGCTTTCATCGGCTTGGCCTTGCAGAGGATCTGCTGTAATTTGACGCGATCCGCTATTGGGGCTGCCCCCGGGGCTTGGCGTCAGCCGCCAGCTAAGAATAGAGCGCGCGATGATCGCTCGCCCGTTTCAACTTTACGATGGCGCGGAAACCAAAGTCCATGGTCAGCCTCAAAAACTCATGGCGAGAATGGTATAAGTAGGCAGGTATGCGGCACAGTCCTTAACCAGGAGCTTGCCATCATTCTTTCTCGGATCAATCATACCTACTTCATTCAGTCTTTTCCAAAAACCAACACCATGCATTTCGCCACTGCTTCCACCGTCGTGGGCTTGCTGGCTGTGGCCGCCGCGACCCCGGCCAACAACCTCTTCGCCCGCCACGCCGAGTGCACCTACTCTGCCGTCCAGGGTGAGGTTCAGCGCGAAGGTGTAAGTGGTTAGAAACCCGAGCCCCGTGTTTTCCCCGACTTGGTCTAATCGCCTCGACAGACATGCAAGGTCGGATCCGGCACCGAGGCCGGCTACTGCGAGATCCCGGGCATGGAGGGCGTCTACGGCTGCGACTACGCGTGGCGCAACAATGCCAAGATGAGCGCCTGCGGCGAGGCCAAGAGGTCGAAATACGCTGTAAGTTTCTCTTGAGTTTGGATGTCGTCGATTCCATGGTGCTGATTTGATTGCTGGCATTAGTGTCAAAAGGACGGCGACCCCTGCTGGGCGTTCCAGTACATGGAGAACCCGACGTTAAGCATCATCCACTGCAGCAACAAGTAGATCTGCTGCTACAATTAGATGGTAGCGATTTTAATGAGAAACGTTTTGACATATCAAAATTGAATTCAGTGATGGATGTTGGTGCAGTGCAGGTCGATGACATCATGATAACACAAGCTCTATCTGCCCGGATTCAGCAGGCGGGGCCGGATCAGACCAGATCATCTTGCAAGTCAACGTTCCGCCCATCACGAGAACCAGCAACACCGAAAAGATAACCCGTTCATTGACCACAAGTGAGAGTTCCAATATCAGCCGTAATGGGATCTCCAAAAGCGAACCTGACACCGCTCTACTCCCTGCGCGTCTCCAAACACCAAATCCCCGCCCACCACCGCATCCCCAACACCTCGATCCAGCACAAGCCGCTCCTGCACTACCGCTCGGCCTTCACCCAGGAAAGCAGCACTGCTTCGGCCGTCGAGGCGCACCTGACCGCGGTCGGCGTCGTCAAGCCGCAGTGGCGCTACACCATGTACGCCACCACGCACTTCCACAGCACCACGCACGAGCTGCTGTGTATTGTTCAGGGCGGCGCCCGGCTCTGCTTCGGCGGCGAGGAGAACCCGGGCCGGGTCGAGGCGTCGGTGCGCGTAGGCGACGTGGTCCTGGTGCCCGCGGGGGTGGGACACCGTTTGCTGGAGGAAGAGGGCGATGAGGGGTTCGAGATGGTCGGCAGTTACCCGAAGGGATGCAGCTGGGACATGTGCCATGGCAAGGAGGGCGAGGAGGCCAAGGTCGAGGGCATCCGGCGGCTGCCTTGGTTCGAGAGGGATCCGGTCTATGGCGAGGAGGGGCCGGCGTTGGCTGTTTAACCGGGGAGACTGCAGTCGGTCGGTTGCTGCTTGGCGGGCGATACGCAATGCCACATGGAACGTCTGGCCTGCATCCGCCAAAGCCGGACTTACAGCACCTGCAGCGGGCGCCTGTGCTTGAGGTGAGCCTGGAAGCGAGCTACTCCGCATGCGCAGGGGTGTGCAATCAAGGCAGCGTCCTGTCGCTTGTGATCGGCCATTTCCTTTGCCTGGAGCGCAGTCTTGACTCTCACAAGTCGGCGTGGATAAAATAAGCTACGGATGAAACGCAATACATCCTTATGCTGGCCTTGATAGAGGGTAGAAGCGGAACCCCAAGGGTTGAGGGGCGTGTTATGCAGCCCATCAAGATAGTTGAAGCCAGCGTCAGCGAACACATGTCAAGTTCTTGATGCTGCCAGTGTCGATGATGGACAGTGTGGCCAAAGAAGGGGATTCAAGTGATGCAGCGAATTTATATATAAAAGGTCCAAGTGTTAGAGGATAATTACGAGAGAGTTGGACATAAGCGTAGTCTTTCCACCGGTTCGCATACCACCTCGTCGTTTTCTGCGATACTTTAGCCGAACTACCATGGCTGATACCAAGGCCGGACGTACAGAGACGACTAAACAGGGACTGCGCGAAGTACCACCTCCTTGTAACCCTTCATATCGCTGCCGGGCGCCACCAGTTCCAGCTCGAAGTATCCCTGGGGATTGGTGCTATACCGCATGAGCGTCCGCTGGACGGTCTCGTTCGTGTCCTGGTCCGTCCCCGTGTCCGAGCACGACAGCACGCCCTGGTCGTCGAAGTGGCAGGCCGGCTTGACGGCGCCCCCGACCTGGGTGATGCGCACCGCCGTGGCGCCGTAGACGGCGTCGGAATCCAGCGTCTGCGTAAAGTAGTACTCGTAGCCGCTGAAGACGCACATGACGTAGTTGTTCAGGCTGGCGGCGCCGTCCTGGGCGCCGTAGTACGTGCACGGCATGGCCTGGGCCCGGTCGCGCACAATGACGTTCAAGCCGTCTCGTCCCGTGTAGCTTTCCATGAAACCGATGTACGCGTCCGGCTCGTCCGTGGGCTGGAGGAGGAACGAGTGCAGCGTCTGCGTCTGAGCCTGCTCGACGACCGTCGATGTCGCTGTGACGGTCTCGCTGGGGACGGTGGCGGTCGGGCCCAGGCTCAAGGTCGACGTCTCCGACAACTTGACAGTGGCCGTGGAGGTGGGGCCGGCATGGAGGAACGAGGCGGCAGACGAGGTCACCGTGGTGGTGGCGGCGGTGGGGCCGCGGCTGACGGTCGAAGTCACGGTCGTCGTGACGGCTGCTGCGCCAGTGGGCTGCACGTTGAAACACGCGCAGCCGGCGAGGTACTCGTCCACGGATGTGCACGACTGCTGGAGAGAAACAGGAACCGCCACGGCCGTGGCGACGCTCCGGCGCCTCTGGACGGGTATGGCGCTCACTTTGTGCACAACGGGGGTCGTGGACGTGGTGGCAGTCTCGGTGGCCGTGGCTGTGGCCGTGACGGTATTCGTAACAGCCGAGGCTGGGGCCGAGTGCGCAGCCATGGCGGCCGCGCACTCAGAATACGCCACAGATGGTTTGTCGAGGATGCCGGCCGCGCGGAGACCAACTGCGCACTGCAGCTTGCGGCATGGGTAGCAAGCACCGGCGTTGGCGACAGCAGCCCAAGAGGCCAGGCCCGCGGAGACTGTGACGAACCGCATGGCGACGGTCGTGTTAAAAAAACAAAACGAATGTAAGGGAACGAGTGACAAGCCGAAACTTGGAAGAAGGGTTCACTTCCCCCGCGAGCTTGCCGGGAACGGGGTATTCTTATTTTCTCGGCGGTTATGTGTCATGCCCGGAGGAATATCGACTCCCGCCACCATTGAATGGCGAAGAAAAAGAACCGCTCCGCAGGTAATTTCCAGGGAGTCAGGCAGCCACTCTAGACTGCCAAGTACAGGTATAAGGGAGTAAGTGAATTGCAAAACCTCGCGATCGCAAAGCGGCTGGTCTTTTCAGCTGAGGAACTAAGGGGCTAAATACCTAGCTTGGCATTAGCCGGGCGATCTAGAATTCACCGTGGTTCATCATACCCCGGATTTGGTTCAAGACCCCTTGCAGTAGACGGAGGCTAAACCATCCCGTCGGGGTTGGCTCGACGACTAGCCAAAACGCATCTCAGGACGTGTTTACTTTTCGTCAGCCAGCTTAACTTTCTGCCGCGCACGTCCCTTTAAAGGGGCTAGAAGCATATGTCCGGTGACGGCCCCCTTTTTTTACATATCAGCCGAAAATTCAGCAGTGTGTTTACTTCGACCCTTTGGCTTAAAGTGAAAAAAAGCTGGCTGCCGTCGTCTCGTCTCTTCTTATTAACCGGCCAATCGGATCAACGAATCTCGGCTAAATAGTTCAGCCGACCTTAAGCCGGCTGATCCAGCTTTTTCTAGGGCCTTACAGGGCCTTATAAGGCGTAGAGGGCCCTGTAAAGGGTACTATAGAGGGTACTATAAAGGGTGTTGTAGAAAGTGTTAGAGGGTGCTGTAAAGTATAGCATTACTCGCGCTCGGTCCTCGAGCTAGCGCGCGTTAGCGTGCGTCAAAATTAGTAAGTGTAGCATTATTCGCGCTCGGCCGTTAACGTACCGGATAAACGCTGGCCTTATTTCGACGCCAGCACGGAAAGCGCCGGTAACGTCGACGAGAGCATCAGCTGGTAAGCCGGATCGAAAAGCTGGCTTAAAATAAACTGCTAAAGAAGTGCGTACGCGGCAAAAAATTAAGCTGGCTGACAAAAGGTAAACACGTCCTCAGTTGTTCCTATCCCATTTGTAGGCCCGATTTGTCCAAGCCACCCACTCCTGATCAGTCACGTCCATACATAGCTCAGCTTCGCCGAGACATTGGTTTCCTAGGTTCTTTCAAGCCAAATTTGGTCGTCTAGTTTAAATGACGCTGTTGTGCCACCCACGCCGGAGGCTAGGGATCGGCAACCGAAGATCACAACATCTTGCCATGAAAAGGTCTGGGGCCTAAGGCAATTTACTTGGTCTGGACAAAGATAGACAATCCCGTCTGGCGATTCTTTTCAAATCGGGTCCAGGGGCCGAGCCGATGAAAGAAGTGGTCAACTAGAACAGAAGTCAGGCGACAGGTCGGTTGACCTTGGTCGCCGACGTCCGTTGTCCCATGTTCTCCGGAGGCGTCAACCAAGGCTGCATATGCCAGTGCCTTTTTTCGGTGCAAAATCGACCGTGCTGTAGCATGTCTTTGCTTCTGACCATCCATCCTGGTCAGATGATAACCTGGAAGGATCCAAATCCGAAACGCGGCTCTCTGGATCGTGAGGCTCGCCCGTATAACAGTCACTCCTGCTTTCTGTCCGCCCTAATGCAAGTAATCTGACAACATATCTGGGCAGGATTCCCCGAACCCGCTGCCCACGAGGAGATAGATGTGCTGGCTTTACGGCGTGCATTCGGGGCGTTTTTGCACGCCAACGCTAACGGGACGCAGACTCGGCGGCAGGCTTTTCGAGACAGCGTTGTACGACATGGGCGCCCGTCGTCCGAAGCCATGACGTGGCGATCAGCTGGCAACGACGGGCGCTGTGTATCCCGCGAAAACCGGGCGGTTGCAGCTGGCGCAGCACAATCCCCACTGGTCCAGTCCCGGATACGATGCATTTTCTCGGGGCCCGTCAGTCACCGCCATGAGTTTCTTCTGTTGCTCGCATTCCGCCTGCATCTTGTGGGTGTTTGAAAGGAGATTCCGGGCCCGTTGATCTTGGCCTGATCGATGCTTAAGCAGATGAATCAGTCCATGCAGTGAGAGAGCGCATCTCTACCATTTGTTCTCGGGAACTGGATGAAGGTCGCCTATGGCTAGGATCAGATCTGGATAATCTTGAGACTCAATGGAGAGCCCATGTTTTGGCACCGGATACAAAGCTCGATATGCAACAGCAGCCCCCGCCCTGGGATTGGTTGCCCATCTGCGAACTAATCCGGCGGCGAGAACAACCCCCATCCCTTGCTTCGTAAGCGGAATGGGCAAGGTGCAGGATAGATAGCGTGTGGCAAACTCCGGGACCCATTAGGATACACTGTCGTCCTCTCTGGTAATATATGAAAGACGCAACCGTTGTTGTTCGACGACGCGATTCTTCTTGACTGCCACTTCTTTTCTCGACTCCAACATTATCCAGAACTCGGAGAACCATGCATTGGGCTGACTGGGCGAGCTTCATTGGTGGCTGCGTGGCGCTGGTCATGCCGGCAGCGGTGGCGGCAGCGCCTGCCAAACCACAGTGCAGCGGCACACCACCGTTGGGCGGCGGAATCCCCATACCGGCAGACTTTCAGGTGTTACAAGACAGATACCATGAGCAGATCATGGGGTCGCTGGGGGCGCAAGGTTGCACAAAAGACAGCATCGCCAAACGGCGGTCGTGGTAAGATTTTCGACGTTCTCAATCGCCTCAGATCGGGCAAGACGATCACACGACAAAGCACTAAAGCATTCAACCATCAGGGACGATCTGGATGATGACACTAGGAAAGATTACATCCGCGCCGTGCGCTGTCTGGCGAACGAGCCGGCACTCACGGACAAGTCGCTGGCGCCCGGCGCCGTCAACCGCCTGGATGATTTCACCTACATCCACATCAACCAGACCAACATCATCCATCAGTCGGTAAGTGACAAAAGCCCGCCTCTCAAGGTCTGTTAATAAGATGCGCTGAACAACGCCACTTCCCCAGGGCTACCTCCTCCCTTGGCACCGCCTGTTCCTGTGGCAGCTGGAAGAAGCCCTGCGCAACGAGTGCGGATACAAGGATTACCTGCCGTACTGGGACAACGCGCGCTTCTCGGCCGACCAGACCAAGTCGCGCGTCTGGGACGGTAACCCGGCCACTTCCTTCGGCGGCAACGGTGCCCCGCGCACACCGCCCGAGGGGGGCGGCGGCGGCGGCGGCCCGAATAACAACGAAAGCACCATCCAGCTCCTCCTGATCCCGGGTCTCGTCATCGACTTCTGGCTGCCCATGCCCCTGGGCACCGGCGGCGGCTGCGTGACGACGGGCCCCTTCGCCAACTTGACCCTGACGCTGGGCCCCGTCGCGAAACCCGCGCGAGACCCGGCCAACAAGTACGGCTACCTCCCGACGCCGCGGTGCCTAGCGCGGAGCTTCGACCCGTCCTACACGGGCGGCGCGTCGCTGACGTGGGGCAACGCGACGGCCATCGTGTTGGCGGGCGACATCGAAGATTTCCGCGCGGGGATCGAGCGGCTGTGGCACCGGCAGTCGCACACCTTCATCGGGGGCGACGGTGCGGACCCCTTCTCGCCGACCAACGACCCCGTGTTTTATCTGTTGCACGCCCAGATCGACCGGCTATGGGCCATCTGGCAGGGCCAGGACTTGCAAGCAAGAACGTACGCCATCGCGGGCAACCGCACCTTCTTCGGGATTCCGCTCGATTACGCGCCGGAGGTGCCGCCGTCGCTGGCGACGATGGACGATCCGATGGAGATGGGGCTGGGATTCCGGCCGTTGACGAGGGAAGGCATGGCGACGACGGAGCTGGGGCGGTGCTACATTTACGTGTAATGGGTGCAATGTCAATATTCATGGTTATCTCGAACAGCTATACGACCATTCTGGGCTGGGCGGCCTCGTGATGATCAGGTCAGGTGGTTTCAGGAAGACTCGTATTGACAGTAATAAATGGCCTCGATCATGAACACAGAGTTTCCGTCTTGTCAAGCTCGCTATTTACAATAGACTTACGGGGGAGTCAGCGTTGGGCATGCAGTATCATTACTTGGCGTCACGAAATAACACGAAGTGCCGGATAGCTTCCTCGTTCTCGCCCAACGGGGTACGCATGCAAAGCATCGCTTATTCAAGTGCCAACGGGCCAGCGTGATGCCACTATTGGTCGTATATCGTATATCTATATCAACGGACCAAGCTCACACGGCGGTAGCAGGGCATCATACCGGATCTTCGGGATCTGCCGTCCGTATGAACGAGCAGCGCGGTACAGCCCGAGCCACGCGACACAGCTGCGCCATCCAGTCCATTATCCCTCGATACCCAGGAGGTGGGGACAAAAGGCGGACAAGCAGGCCCGGCGCCGGCCATTATGCGACACACAACTTCATAATATAGATAAGGGACCCCACACGTAGCCTCATATTAACAGAACTCGCAAGCTTCCCATCCTGCCGTTGTGACTGGGCACCCGGCTATATGCCAGGGGGGGCCGACTTTAGCCGGGCGGCCACTAGTATCTTGGTACGTTGCATTTTCTCGGGAGCTGACAGGTTGACAAGATGCCCGATTAGGCAAGCCAAGAGATCTCCAGATCCGGCTGCTCCATGAGTGTCGTTGCGGAACTACATATGTCGTGCCATTCGTGCCCCTTTGCTGCAGATCCCTTTGACTGTTTGCTCTCAAGCCATGCTTTGAACTTCTTGTCTTCCCAAAGCCTGTTCTAACTGTTTGGCCACCACCTTGTCAACATGAAGTCCGCGACCCTCACGGCAGTTTTCGCCTCGTTGGCTTCGGCTCACTGTATGTTTGTGCCTGCATCATAGTCAGATTGGTTGCTAACCAACCACTCACAGACACCTTCCCCAAGATCTCGGGCACGAGCGACTGGGCCGTCGTCCGCAAGACCCAAAACTGGCAAAGCAACGGCCCCGTGACCGACGTCTCCTCGACCGCGATCCGGTGCTACCAGCTCTCCGGCGGCGCTTCCGGCGTCGCCAGCGTCCAGGCCGGCGGCAGCGTGACCTGGAACTCGAGCCCCGGTTTGTTTCATCCGGGCGCCATGTCGGCCTACATGGCCAAGGTCCCCGCGGGCGCCGACGTCAAGACCTGGGACGGGAGCGGCAGCGTCTGGTTCAAGGTGTACCAGGACATGCCGTCGAGCGCCAACGGCGGGTACAAGTGGACCTCGGAGGGCCAGTCGAGCTTCTCGCTGCCCGTGCCGAAATGCCTGGCCGACGGCGACTACTTGTACCGCATCGAGCACGTGGCCCTGCACGGCGCCTCGAGCCCCGGCGGTGCGCAGTTCTACATCTCGTGTGCGCAGGTGCACGTCTCGGGCGGGTCGGGAGGCAAGACGCCCTCCAACCTCGTCGCGTTCCCCGGCGCGTACAAGGCCTCGGACCCGGGCCTTGCGGTCAACATCTACAACACGGGCGGCAAGACCTACCAGCCTGCAGGGCCGAGCGTCTTCCAATGCTAAGGCGGGCGGTCTTGTTGAGGCGCAATAGTTGACATGTTGGGTTGCGTCAGGATTGAGTGAGCTTCTAGTGCATATTTCGTTAGGTGGTACACGATGCGGGAGAGCATGGGTTAGTGTTGATTTGTCGGTCCTAGTAATCAGAACAACTTCACTTCTCACTGGCACATGTTGGCAATCGCAATTGAGGCAGGGTGCAGTCATTCAAGCTATGCTGACAAGCCCTCGGGGTCACAGAAGTCATAAAGTAGCCCCATTCCGTTATTATTAATCTATGCTCTCTGGGAGCCTGATACTCGGATATTCGATGGTACAAGGTATGGTATGGTTGGTTGTGTGGCTGTATATTTAGAAAATCTTTGGGTATATACATACAGCTATAAAAAAATAAGACAAGCTTAATGTGTTGGTTGGTGGTGTGGTCATTCAAACGTAAGTTATAGGTAAAATGCCAGAAGATTGGCAGGATCCGCAGGAGGAAGACGGTTGGAAAAAGACGCCGCTTTTGAAATATTCTCAGATCTCTTAGTTCTCGCTGGCATCCGAGAAGATCTCGTCGGCATCGGTCTCGGACTCGTCATCCGACTCGGGCAGGGGCACCTCGGTGGCAGCGAGCTCAGACGCCATGTCCTGCGCAACGGGCTCGGCGACGACAACAACCTCGGCTGGTTGCTCGACGGGCTCAGCAGCGGCAACCTCAACCTCGGGCTCGGGCTGAGAAACGACGGGCTTCTCGTCGGCAGCCTTCTCCTCCTCGGCAACCTCGGCGGCAGCAGCGACTTCGGGCTGAGCCTCGGCCTCAACCTCGGCCTGGGTGGGCTCAGCGGTCTCGCTGGCCTTCTCGGCCTCCTCAACAGCGGGCGCATCAGCCTGCTCAGCCTCGACCGCGGGGGGCGGGCTCCGCGGCAGCGGCCTCCTCAGCCTTGTTGGCCTCCTCCTGGGCAGCCGCGACAGGCTCCTCCTCCTCCTCCTTCTTCTTCTTCTCCTCGGGCTTCGCGTCAGCAGCGGGGGCGGCAGCATCCTCCGGCTTGGCAGCAGCAGCGGCAACGCCGGCCGCCGCCATAGCCTGGGCCGCCTTCTTTCCTCCCTCAACCGACACGAACGAGGCCGTGATGCGGCGCTTCCGGGGGACGGGGGCGGTCTTGTCCTCGTCGTCCTTCTCGGCCAGGTTGGCCACGAGGCCCTCCATCTTCTCGCGGAAGGACTCGTCGTAGTAGCTCATGACGCCCGAGTTGCGGTGGCTGGAGCGGGTGGTGTCAATCGACGTGCGCGGCGTGGAGGTGGCGTTGTCCTTGTCCCAGGTGGCGGTCGACTTGAGGCCGACCGAGGACATGCGGCTGGTGGTCGAGTTGGACCGGCTCAGCGGGGGCAGGCGGGGGCCGCTGCTAGGCGCCGCCGCCGAGCTGCTCTTGTTCTCGAACATGGCCAGCTTGTTGGACACGCTGCCGGCCTGCTTCTTGAGCACGCCGACGTCCTTGCGCAGGTCGTTCGACTTCTTCTCCTCGAGCTCGCGGATCCAGGCCAGCCGGTTGCCGGCCAGGCCCTTGGGCGACACTTTGCGGACCGGCGCGGAAGTTTGCGGGGTGCCCAGGGCGTTGGAGGGCGGCGGCGCCATGGGCGCCGAGGTGATGGACTTTTGCCATGCCTGGATCCTGTCCACGGGGTTGGCCGAGGTGCTCCGGGGCGCCTGGATGGGCCGCGTCGCGCCGGTGTCTATCCCGCCGCTCGTGGACAGGGCCGCCGAGGCAAACATGGAGTGGCGGTTGTCGGGCGCCAACTTGGACGCATTGGACCAAGCCGACGGAGGCGGCGCCGCATTGCTCTGGCTGGACTGCAGCGAGCGCCGCTTCTGGGCGATGCTGGACTGTGCGGGGGGTGGCATGGTCGGCCAAGTCGGCGACGGGCTCCTGGGGGATGATGTCCTTGGGCTCAACCGGCCGGCCGCGCTCGAGGATGGAGTAGGTGGCGGCGTGTGTGGCTGGTGGTTGCCGCTCGGGCGTTGATGTTGTTGTTGGTGCGGTTTGTGTGGTGGTGGTGGTGGGCGCGGGCGATGTGGGGACGGGCTTGCGCGCAATAGTCTGGGCGTCCGCCGAGGCTGTGTTGTTGGTGCTGCCCAGGTACAGGTGCGTGTGACGACGGCGGTCCTGCAGGCCCGAGTCGAATTCGGCCTTGGAAGCAAACAGGTCGGCAATGGGGGTAGAGGAGGCGGGCGGCGGTTTCGGGAGCGGCTTCTTCTTGAGCTGCTCCGGATCGGGCTTCTTGGGCGGCGGCTCCTGTTCCAGCCAGCCCTCGGCCAGGCGGATGCTCTCGAGCTTGGATATGTCGACCTCGAGGGGCTTGAACTCGATGGTGGTCTCGGCGGAGGGGGACTTCTGCTGGCTCCTGTTGCGGCCGAGCCGGAAGACGGAGGGCGCCCGGTCAACATCGCCGATCTGGGCCACGGGCTGGGAGGGCGAGACCTTGCGGTTCTTTGTGATGGTTCCATGCCTCATGAAGCCCGACAGCTTCTGCGCAAAGGGCCGCCATGATGGCTCGGTTGCTGTTGCTGTTGCCGTCGCCGTCGCCGTTGCCGATGCTGATTCGTGCTTACCTGCCATTGGATGGACGGACGGACTGGCAGACAGGCGACGAGGTGGATGGTGGTTGTATGGCGTTAGATCGTTACTCAGAGCATTAAAAGGGCGGATGGTGAGAAGCAGCCAAGTCGCATCCTAGGCGAACAATGGACGGGCGGGACAGGCAGGCGAGTTGGTATGAAGAAAAGGATAATCCGATTGGTGGACGAAAGCGAAAGGGAGGATAATGGATTACAATGGCGATATTTGCTTTGACACACACACACACACACACACGGACAATAACAAAAGAGAGAGGAAGAGAGAGGAAGAGAGAGGAAGAGAGAGGAAGAGAGAGAGAGAGAAGAGAGAAGAGAGACAAGAAAGTGGGTGGAATGGAATGTTTGGCAATCAATCGATTCACGAGTGAGCAACCACCATCAACCCAGCAGAAAGGATGCGATGGATAGGATGGACACCGGAATTGATAGTAGCAGGATAAGGGTTCCCCCGTGAGATGAGATGGGGAGATCACGTGGCGGCAGATCAGTCCGTAAGCGTAGTGATCGTTGATGTAATTGCTTGCAGCTTGGTCTGAATGGGTTCGAGTGAATCTGTTCACTCTCCGTGGCGTTCGCTTTTCACTCTCGCAGGTATTGCTGTCAGCGCGGGCATGAAACTGGCCCCTGGGTTTCATATTAAAAATACCACGACCAACCCAAACTTGTACAGGCAGAGACGGCGCCCCTTAACTAACCCCTCCTCGGCATGACCCCCCCCTTCAGGGCCCCCCTAAAACCAACTTCCCAAAAGCGAGCCATAGCTCCTGGTGCCTGGCAGCTCGAGGCACTGGCACTGGGCATTGCAGTCCCGCCCAGCCCAGCCCACAAGTGGCATGGCCTTGCAGTCACTCGCTGACATCTCCACCATCCGCATCATTGGTCAATCCGTCCATCCCAATCCCATGCCGACGCACCCAGCACGCGAGACACATGACTCTGTGCAATTGCCGTTTTGGAATTGTGTTTGGGCCTGCGTGCTGGCCGGTGGCTCAGGCCGCTTCAAAACAATCAACCCCCAGGTCGCATGGCCGGGCATTGGCTGACGCAAAGTTTCGCCAGTGGCTGTCCATCGTCGCAAGTAACGGTAGCGACGGGCTTAGGATTCCCGCTTTGATTGTTGTTGTTGTTGTTTTGTTTTGGCTTTTTTTTTTCTCTCTGTCGTCCAATGAGCCAATCCATCCACTCCGGTCGGAGCAAGTGCAAGTAAACACTATCCGCTATGTACTAGCACACGGTGGAAATTGGCTCTCTGGAGTGTGCGCCAATGTGATGTGGCCTGTCGCAGAGCCAAGGACGAATGTCCAGATCGAGTCATTCGTTCGTTCGTGCCGGCATCACGAAATGAGGTCCTGCAGGCTGCCTGGGCTACCGCGTGGTGCTAGCTTTTTCGTAGCGGCGTCGTCGTCGGCCTTTATGATTTCCGCGGCACACGCACAGTGGGTTTCGACAACCCCTCCTTTCCCTGCTGGGGCACTAGCCTTCCTACTGTGCAGTAGGCAGAACGTCAGGGCCAAGCAGAGAGCCAAGCAGAGGGCCAAGCAGGCTAGGGACCACCCTACGGCCTTCTGGAAAATTGTATTGAATAGAGCATCCCGGTTGCGTTACCCGCCAAATCCGCATCTCGATCCAGTTCAGCCCTTGGAGGACCCCCCCCATCACGAGCCCTCGTCAAGTCGGCCTGCCCGACCCTCACAGCTGCCTGCAATAAGTATGTGACCCTGTCGCGGAATGTGTAACCTACTACTGCGAAATGCCAAATGCGAAATGAAATGCCCGAGAGGCGTGACCAGCCAAACCCCCACCGGCATGCCCAGGTCGAGCCGCGCATGAAAGAATATGCGCGACTGACATTGGCAGACAGCTTAGCCAAACAGGCTTTTTTGGTGCCAGTCAAGCAAGTGTCAACGTCAAGCCAAATGTCAATATTTACTTTCGTTACAGTGTCCCCCTCGGGACAGAGAAGAAAAGCCACCGTGTACCGCGTGTGTGTGTCCGTGTCCGCAAATATTGGACCAATCGCAATGGAGCGGTGTTTAGTGAGGGTGCTGAGGGCCCGGGCGCGGGCGCGGGTGGAATATTGGTTTATTGACCCCAGACCCTGCCGCTCGCTGGGTCAATGATAGGCCGCCTCCCATCCACTCAGGATGGCATGCAGGCCTTGGTGCGTGGCCCGTTCCTCACCACTGGCGCTGGACCGCTGCTCGTACTAGGCGGGTTCCATATTCGGTAATATCGAAACCAAACAATGGATCTCCAGATCACACACTCACCTCGTCACACAAAGGAGGACGCCTGGAGGCAATTCGTTGAGGGATCCTGTTCCGAAGCGAAGGGCACACCAAAAAGCTGGCAGATCCGAACCCAAGACTGGGTCAGAATGCCCCCGTCATGGCGCCAGAACTTATGGGCTCTCTTATGGGCTCTCCTTACTCATGGGGCCCGAACTCGACCACTCCCTAACTCCCTCTCCCTCCCCTTGAGAGAACTGGAGGGGCTCTTCGGCAACGCTGGGGCCGGCCACGCTGCCGGTGTCTCCGACGACCACGATGGCAGCATGGCTGTCTGTCCAGTCGTCGTACGAGTACGATGACTCAGAGAACCGAAGACGATCGCTGCATGCAGTTGGCGGGGTCCAGTAGCCCGAGGCGCTGGGTGCGCGGAAGACCTCGACCGATGTTCGACGAACTCCTGGCCTCGCATTCCGTCCGCTGGAGGGGGAAACTCCAGCATGCGGCAGGGGCGGCGCGTGGCACAGATACCTCGTGATTCCCCAACGCAGGATCTCCATCTCCATGCAGGTTGCTCAGCCCCCGGTGCGGTGTGCGACCGAGGAGCAGTCCGGGTCCCGAGCTACTCATGCATGGCCGCCATGCACGCGTGGTGCCGATACGATTTGCAGAACGGCGGTGACCTAGATTTGTAAAGCGTCTTCTAGTGCCGCAGGATGGCGTCGATCTGCGTGGCCTCCGCGTTCGCAGCGGGATCCGTCTCGGGTGTCCAGATCGTCTCGTTTCCCCCGCAACAAAACGGTCGGTCTAGGAGGCTGGCCAAGGCGTGATGCATGACATAGAATGGGCCGACAGTCAGCTTTTTTTTTTTTTTTTTTTTTTTTTGCTATATTTATACTCCGCAACACCGAAACAATCTTCCGTTGGCAAGAACGACGAACATCTGAGGATAGCGTATGGAGTAGAGCCACCCGACTTCCATCAGGCTGGTTCGGCCTCTAGCGTACATGCTCACCGACAGAGTAGGCAGCATGGAGTCTCCCCATTGCATTAGCTCAGCCGCCAGATCTGCAGATATCGGCACGCCTGGGTCAAACCCGTGGCGCCGGCTCCGTTCCCATGCCTTATATCCGGCCCCAGGCAGCAGAGGTCGCGGTCCCCGATGATACCAACCTTGCCACAGATCTCCAAGCGTCGACACGATATGGCCGGGGCACCCGAGTGCAGGATGGCGAGGCTATATCCGAATGTCGAACGGCTCGGGGTTCTTCATGCTACTCGTCGGCATAACCTAGCCATGCTGGTCGGCTTTGGTAGATGGCTTGGATCTTGTCCAGGACTATCTTGCTGTCAGTCGTGACTTGAGTCGGCTACGTCTCTCCTTGATGTCCAGGTACCTACCAAATGCCGACCAGGGCAGTCTCGGCTTCACTTCGAGGGAGAGTCCTGATACCGCGGAGCCCAGGCCCTCGTCAAGACTGAGATGAGCCACATGTTGATCCAGCGGAGCGACGGCAGTGTAGCGTCGTGTTTGGCATCCCCGCCGTCAAAGGTTGAGCTCCTTTGATCGTGAGTTGGTTGGCTCCAGCTGACATTGGATCGGCTCAGCTCTCGATATGTACTCGCCTTGATGACCCTTGCGTTGTTCGGCAGATCCGGCAGGTAACCGGAGCCTCTGTGTGTCTCATCTTTTGCCACGTGTGTCGACCTTCCTCCTCAGGCTTGTCCATGATTTATGTAGTACCGCATGAAACCTGCTGGCTGGGTGACGAGTTGTCCCTATCCGCGGCATTGGGCACAACCGCTGCTTATGGCGTATGCCTGCCACTCTGGTGATGGACTCGGTGTCCACCACGGCGACTATCCCATGCCGTTTCCTATTCCCGCCTTAATTCTTCTATGGTACTTTGAAGTTCAGCAATTGGACGGCCAATGGCCGAGATGACGCGCAAAGTTGGTCCTCTTCCGCGATTGGGATCCTGGAAGATCTACTTTATCAACTCATTCCTGGCGTATTCTCCGTTCTTTGGTCTAATAGTAGTGAACAACCCCATATATTCCTAGGCTGATAAGCTCGAAGCGGAAAAGCCTTTCAGGAGTGCCATCCGCTGGCTCAGCCCAGTTGTGACTGATCTAGACGAACTGCTTCATCGTCTCTGCTGACGTCCTCATGAGCTGGGTGTAGTACTCGTCCGAAAGCACCGCAGACCCGTGATCAACGATAAACTGCAGCTGCCCCGCCGGCACATCCTCGCGGGCCTCCCCAGTCCCCAACTGCTCCGCGCCGAACCGGCCGAGGGGGCTGCGGTCGATGGGCGGCATGCACTCCACCGCCAGCCCGCCGTCGTAGCCCGTCTCGGCCAGCGTCTGCATGATCCGGGGCCAGTCGAAGGAGCCCTCGCCCGCGGCCAGCCGGTTGTTGTCGGCGACGTGGAAGTCGACGACGCGTCCGCCGCACGCCCGCATCGCCGCCAGCATATCGCGCTCCTCGAGCGCCAGGTGGAACGGGTCAAACGCAATACCGCAGCCAAACCCGACCTCGTCCGCCAGCGCGAGGGCCTGGTCGGTGCGGTTTAAAAAGTGCGTCTCGAACCGGTTAAGGGGCTCGATGCCGACGCGGATCCTCTGTTCCTGCGCGAACGCCGCCACCTCCCGCAGCGACTCCACCACCCATTTCCACTCCTCCCCGGCCGACGCCGTCGCCACCGTCTTGCCCACCCGCCCAGGAACAATGGTCGTAATCTCCCCGCCCAGCGCCGCCGACAGGGCCACGACGTCCTTCATGTACTGGACCGTGGCGCGGCGCTCCTCCACGTCAGCCGACGTCAGATCACGGGTGCCGTACTGGATCGTGACGGTGCCCCAGCACCGGATGTTGTACTTCTTCAGCAGTTCGCGCGTCCCTCCGGCGGGGTACCATCCGGGCTCGCCGGCCAGCTCGATGCTGGTGTAGCCCAGTTTGCTGAGGCGCTGGAGGCTGTGCTCGAGCGGCTCCGGGCGCATCCAGGTATGGGCGGACAGATGCATCTTGGCGGTGTCGGGTGTCAGACGAGATTGGGATTTTGGTGTTTTGCGAAGTTAGTACTGCGAATATAGAGTGATTGGCAAGAATCAGGGTAGGAATGATTCGAAAGTGCAATTAAGACCATACAAAGGCGAGATATGTCCAATGGGCAGAACATGTCTGACTAAGACGCGGTGGAGGAACGGTCCGATTCCGGCACCATTGCAATTGGCATTCCACCGATGATGTAAGTGTCCATCCATTACTGCGCTTCTTGCATACAGCCCTCCAATTGGTGCTACGTCAGTGTCTCAACGCCCCGGGAAGTGCCCCTCCGCTGGGCCTGCAAGTCTCCGCCACAATCATCAACGACACCAACCTCCCCGCGTAAGCACATGCGCCCGCCGGCCTGTGGTATCCCGTAGAGCGGTAGTCTCCTAGTCGACGCCGTCAGGACCCCTGGCAGTGGACGCGCAGTGGGCGGCCTGCGGGCGGAGATTCTGCCTTATTTGATGCTGACGTTCTCGCACCTAGAAGACGTAACGGCCCTGGCGTGGGTCAACCCCTTCGTGGACCGACGAGCCAACGGTGCTGCGGCGTTGTGGTACAAAGAGGCCCGTCGATCTCTCGTTGGCTCCTTGCCACAAACTTATGCTTGGTCCCAAGAAAGGGGCGGAATCCTCAAAGTGTACTACTGCAGAGCGCCTCGATGCGTTTGCCCATCAACAACACCAGGCACAATCGTGACGACTTCTTTACCTCTCAGGCAAGTAGACCTCTTTTCTATGCTGTATGGGATAAGTTGGCTGACCGTCGACCACATCATCCATCCAAAATGGCTGTTCTTTGCTTGGCGGACAGCCCTCGTACTGGGCTGTATCCCTGTGGCTTGCATATTCGGCACCGTAAGTGCAGGATGGCCAACCATTACAGCAAGCGGACGACAAGCAGCAAAGATTGACCGGAAATGTGCCCCGCACACGGCTCCAAGTGTAAAATCACCCACGCAGAGTCAGGCATGTGGCCCGTCGTGATTGGACTCTCCGCATACCTGCCGGTGACGGACTCTGCAAGGCACCCTGCAGGGTTGAATCTCGATACGAGAGGCTTGGTTGGGGTGCATCTAGATCGCGCCATACGCCCGGGAGTAGTTTCTTCGAATCTGTTGGGCCAGGACGCAAACTTGGAACAAAACCGCCGCCACTTTTGAGTACACTGGTCCTTCCTTCAGTTCGGAGCGATTACGATATAAGTTTGATGCCAGCGTAGCTCGACCTACACGAAAACAAATTCCACAATAAGGGTCTCACTAGACAGTGCTTTATTACACGATGGATCCCTTATCAATCACCGCGTCAGTTATTACACTGGTAGACGCATCTGCAAAGGTCTACCAGTTCCTGCAATCAGTCCGCCATGCCGACGCTCAATACGCCGCGCTCTGCAACGACCTCAACATCCTTACCGGGCTTCTTCGTTCCATCAGCAAAACATTCCAAGACTGCCGGGGGAATCGTCTCGCCTTGGCGGCAATTGACCACACCGTTTGGGATCAAAGTCGCATCGCCATCAACGACTGCCAGAAGACAATAGACGAACTTAGCTCCCTGGTTGGGCGCGTAGGCGGTGTGGCGCGTGGTGATTCGGTATTTCGAAAGGCGAGAATGACAACGAAGATGCGTAGGCATGCCGAGGAAGCTGCGTCTTTTCGAGATAAGATCCAGGTCTCAACCGTGGCGCTACAGACCTTCTTACAGATCATAAACGTGTAAGAATATAATGCTGTCGGCCAATACTTACCGTCATCATGACCTCGATCGCTGATGCTCCCAAGATCTCTTTCCCTCCGCAGCAACACCTCACATGACGCGACCGTTCGTGAGCTGAGACGGCTGAAGCAGGATTTGGAGAATTCGGATCGAGCCGCGCGTGACTTCGGCTCTTATTCCATCGACAGATCCGACCGTTATCTTCTCAAGAACCTTGAAAGCCTCCTCAGCGCAGCACGAGACTTTCATAATAACGCAAGCAACACTGCCAGTACCATTTTTGGCGGTGGTGCTACACACCACGGTATCGAGACTCTTCAACTTTCTCAAAGAATGGAAAAGCCCCGCCACCAAGGAAACCCACGCGTGTGACGAAAACGGGAATAACCCTATGGGTATAAGTGGGAAGACAGCTATTGCCGGGGATCTGACCATGGAATGGATAGACAGTCAGGATCTGAAAAAGACAGCAAGTGCAAATGGTGGAAAGAATGACATTAACACACCTAGCTTTTACGAGCCGCTTAAACGGAGATTCAGTTTCGAAGAGATGACGACGATACCAAAATTGGCAGGGCCCGTACGGAAATCCAGTTTGGAAGAGACACCGACGACGCCGAAACTGTCATGGCCCGCACGAAGATGGCCTCGAAGGAAATGGCTCACGCGGGCATTTCGCTTTAGGCGGATTTCGTCAACACCGGATTTGCCAAGTTCTCGACCAAAGGAGTATCGTGCTGTTGAAATGGCTTACACACCGGTGTTGTGTGAGTTGGATAGTTATACCTCTCGAGCGGAACTGCCGGACTCTGACTTCAATATCGAATCCTACCTCTCACCCATGGCGGATTCCGTCGAGGTAACAAGCTGCGAAGACCCCAGGGCAACATCTACAGAGAAGTCCACAAGCGAGCTTCTGAACGAGACTACCGATTGCGGAAGTTCTGAGGCCCTGGACATGACCCTCGATTCCTCAAGAACTGAAGTTATTTTGCCTTCGAAGGATTGCTGGTCTGGCCCAAGCAACCCAAATGCAGTGAACACAACACCTTCATCCGGCGAAAACCCAGGCTACAGCTCTGCGGATACGTGGTACAGACTTGACAACAATGCATCCCATTCAAGTCAGAACCAGGGTAATCTAGTACAGCCGCCATCCTACAAGCAGATTTACCCGCACGGAAATCCTGCGTCCCATGAGCCACAGGGAGACTCCCGAGATGAGCAGTGTGAGAAAACGAGACATCAACAGCTGATGGACCGACTCAGTCAAAACCGCCCTTCTTTCGATCCAGACATGATTAGTAGTGAAGAGATTTGTCCGCATCAAGGCGACATCACTTCCATATACGAGAGGATTCCGTTCTCTGCCAAAATCCGAGAAGCACTGTCCCAACGCGATGCCAAGAAGCTGCTCAATAACAGACCATTGAAGCCCAGTTCACATGGAACCGGCCACAGGGACGACAATGAACATGGTGGACCTGCTGCAGGGACCGGATCAGTCATTGAGAACGAGGATGAACTGCAAAATGGGCCGCCGCATTTTGTTGAATTCGCCGTTCCAGTGACACCAGAACACCCAGATGAGATAGCCATCCTAGTCCAGTTGGACTTCCGTGAGATAGCTGCCCCGGTCAAGGTGGACTCTGGCGAGGCCAACCCTGGCGAGCCAACAGGGACTTGGTCTAGCTTCAGTTCCCACATGTATTTGATGCAGGTGATATCGTGATTATGTAGAACACGTTTGCCTTTCAGAAACGACCTGGAGCCTTGGCGGTTGGCAGTTCTAGGCCTCTCATAATTTACGGGTTTGGTCAGATGAGCAGTGGTGACGTAGCGCATAAGATGCAACCCCTACTGGCTGCCCCCCCTCTGATTGACCCCTCCTGATTTTAGATGATTCTAGAGCCCCTGAGCAATAACAACAGTATATAAAGGGGGCAAATCTCACTCGTCTCCCAATTGAAGTAGATTAATCTCTTCCTCTTTTTTTCCTCTTTTCACCACCACCAACATGACCAAAGAAGCTCGCATTGCGCAGGCGGTCCAGGCCGTGCTGGCCGGCGGAAGCATCAACCGTGCGGCCAAAGACCACAACGTCAACAGGGGCACCCTTCGCAACCGACTCAGGGGTCAACCTTCGAAAAAGAGAAGTATGAGGCCCTTCAGCTCTTCACCCCTGCCGAAGAGACCTTTTTGCCAAATAGGCCCTTTTCCAAGCCAGCCTAGGCTACGCACTAACGCACCGGCTGTTTCGCATGTACGCTCAGCGCATCCTCTTTACAAAAGGGGTCGATCACCTTATCGGCAAGCGATGGGTGCACCGTTTTTTAAGACGCCATCTGGCCTTTAGGATCGTGCGTGCCAAAGCGATGGATTTCCGGCGCCTCGCATGCATATTAGACGGGGCCGTGCGAGGGTTTTTTAATCGGCTTAACACTGCCATTATCGCAAGCATACCCCCTCGATTTAGATTCAACGCCGATGAAGTAGGAACTGCGATAACGATGGGGGAGGGTACTATGGTGATCGGCCCTGCCGCCTATTAAAGTCTAATGCGGAACGACTCGGCTAATCGCGAATAGGTAACTATTCTAGAGTGCATCAGTGTTGTTAGTGATATCCTGCCGCCTTTAATTATATTTAAAAGCTAATCGGTCCAGCAATAGTGGTTCCCTCAAAAAGAGAATAAAGTCAACTGCGAATATAAGGACTAGGCCTTCAAAGCGTCACCAAAAGGATGGACTTCTAATCCTATAGCCCTGAAATAGCTAAAAAAGATCTTCATCCCCTTGACCAAGCCTAATAAACCTAACCAATGGAGGCTCCTAATTCTGGATGGACATAGAAGTCATATCGATAATGACTTTATACTGGCGGCGTTGGAGGCCAAGGTGTGGCTCCTCTACTTACCACCACACAGCTCCCATGTGCTCCAGCCCCTGGATGTTGGCTGTTTTGGGGTCCTGAAAAGGAGGTTCCGAAGGGAGCTCGATCTGGCATGCGCCGTTACCAATGACAGCTACGTCAGAAAAGGGGACTTCCTTCGAGCCTGGGCCAAAGCACGCAAAGTGGCCTTTACCCCTAAGGTCATCGCTGGTGGATGGACAGCAACTGGCATCTACCCCCTTAATATCGACAAGCCGATGAACAACAGGCTCCGTCGCACCAACATGGTGCGAGCTATCGATAAAGCCATCGCCGCCGAGGATGCGCGCCAGCCAGCTGAACCGAAGGCTGGAAAGATCGAGACGCCGAAAAACAGCCGGCAGGTCAAAGATTTAGGGGCTGCGATGCTTAGTATAGAGGTCACCACCGGTGATCCAACTAGAAAGTTGCTATGGAAGAAGCTCGGCAAGAGTATTAATAATTTAACGGCTCGGATCGGCCGGTTAGAGCAGGAAAAGGCCGGTCTAGAGGCAGATCTAGAGAAAACAAGGGCTCAAAAGAGGAGGAATGTCGATGAGGACCCCAATGAGGGCTTTATTTATATGGCAAACATCAGGGAGGTTCAAGAGGACGTCAAAAAAGGAAGGCCAAGGAAAAGGCCGAAAAGGGGCGCCGGTGAGGTGGTGGAAATTGATGCAAATCGAGCTGGTGGTGAGGGTGACTCTATTGTAGTGCGCACGAGCCGAAACAGACCTTAAAATGCAGTGTGTGTTGCTCAATTGACCTATCTATTGCTGTTGTTGTTGATTTTTACATCTATTTTAGGGGGGTCAGTGAAGGGGGGGCAGCCAGTAGGGGTTGCATCTTAGTTGTAATGGATATGAACAGCTTAAATGTGACCACTGGATAGCATCAAAAGTGATGTGCCTTGCCAATCATACGCATATAGATCAAGTTAGGACTCAGGTACGCGCTCCGAGCCCAGGAAAAGGGGTCCGGCTCGCTGATTAGATTAGCGGGACAGCCCCCTGCAACTGCTTATTATCTCTCCGGGTGGAATTGAAATACGGGGCACGCTTGGAAAGTCCCCAAGACGGGCATTCCTCAACGCCAAGGGCACACTTCCATCAAGGACGGCGAAGACGGCACAACTCGCTTACGACTTGTCGGGTAATGCGTCTCTGGGGTGCATGCTGTCCGGTTGAGTCGTCCCGATGATTGCGCATCGCACAGTATCGCATCCGAGGCGGACTTCGATGTGGATGTCAGCCTACGAAATGAAAGGGGCCTGCTTCTCCCATTTTTGCGTACCCGTGCCTCGCAAATTCGCAAATTACGGCCGTCTTGACCAACCTCACTGCGCAACATGCCCCACAAGCCGAGGCTCATTCTCGGTCTTGGGCTCGCCTCAATTGCGGGCGCAACAGCCCCAGGGCCGACCGACTTGGTGTTTCGACACGGCGGCATCTACACCCTCGACGCCGCCTCCAGCGTCGCGGCAGCCTTGGCCGTCAAAGGGGGCTACATCTCCACGATTGGCCAAGATGCAGATGTCGAGGCGTCCATTGGTGTCGATACCAAGGTCATTGACCTCCAAGGGCGCATGGTCATGCCGGGCCTCATCGACTCCCACATGCACGTTCTCCAGGGCGGTTTGGGCCTGCTCAAGTGTGACATGAACTCTCCAACATCACAACCACTACTCCCAATCCTCCCAACAAAAAAATTGAGTGTTTTCCGGGAGGCCAAGAGCCCTCGGGCGTCCTGCAGGACGCCGCTCGCGGACTGGTCAATCTCCCTCCGCCCACGGAAGCCGCAAGACTGGAAGCCTGTCGGGCAGCTCTTCGTCTACTGCGCCAAGCGGGAATCGCTACATTCCAAGAGGCGTCGGCGGGCCCCGACGCCTTCACGCTGTTCGGTCAACTCCGAGCTAGCGGCGAGCTGACCGCCCGCGCCTACTTTGACTACTCCATCGAGCCTCCCGCGTTAGGGGATGACGTGGAAGGACTCGTGGCAGACACTGTCGCTGCAATCAAAGCCATGAACGACAACTCGACCGTCGGGCCGAAACCGACGATGAAATGGCAGGCCGTCAAAGGGTTTCTCGATGGCGTCATCACGTATCCGGCCCGAACAGCTGCCGTGGTCGACCCGTACTGGAACCCCGTGAACGACTCCGAGACCGACGGCGGCGAGTGGGCGCCTGACCCGAGCACCATGAACGAGCCCTACTGGAGCCAGGAGGTCTTGAGCGCCACCCTCGAGGGCCTCTTCCTCGCCGGCATAGACGCACAACTCCACGTCGACGGCGATCTCGCAGTGCGCTACGGGCTCAATGCTGCGCAGGCCTTCCGGGAGAAGCATCCCGACCGCAAGAGGGGGGGCTTCAGGCTCGGGCTGGCGCACGAAGAGCTCTCGCACCAGGACGACTGGGCCAGGTTCGCCGAGCTGGGCGTTGATCCCATCATGAGTTTCCAGTGGGCGCAGCCGAGCTCCTTCTACATCCCTTCCACGTTTGCGACGCTCGGGGACTACAGGCAGGGGAACTTGCAAGCTCATAGGAGGATCGAAGAGGCTGGCAGACCTATTGTTTATGGAAGTGACTGGCCGGTAAAACCCAGTGTTGCCATCAGACCAGCTGCAGGTATGCTAACAAGATAACCCAGATTGATCCGCTCGACGAGTTCCTGGCCCTCAAAGCTGCCGTGACCCGGTCGGGCGATCCGACGAACCCAAACTCTCCCGCCTCTTTCGGCGCCCCTTATGACGGCATCTTCCCCGGTGATCCCATCTCCCGAGAGTCGGCACTACGCGCCATCACCATCAACGGCGCGCGGTTCCTCCGCGCCGACGCGTCCATCGGTTCGCTCGCAGTCGGCAAACTGGCCGATCTTGTCGTACTTGAGAAGAACTACTTTCGAGCCCCCGAAGAGGAGATCGGGCGGCAGCGGGTGCTGCTGACCCTGGTGGGGGGCGAGATCGTGTTCGCGACCGACGATGCGCAGTCGGAACTCGGAGTCACGCCGACGTCTCCGAATCTTAGCCCGCAGGCTGGCGGCAGTCAACTCAACAAGAGGGCGAGTGGTGGCTTCGATCAGAGGGGTCTATCCAAGGAGGGTGTGTCTGCTGTCTCTAGACTTCGGAGACGCGGCCAATGCGCCCACAAACACCATGACTAGCGTTGAAGGCCGCACTTTGGATGAGTTGGGATCGCTGGCTCATCTGCTGGCCTTCAAGATACTAGCGTAGAACGTGAGAACGCCAGCGTAGAAGCAATTGCCGGGGGCTACGTCCAAGCCCCGTAGTTACACTGACACCTGGCTTTTGTCTCTCCCTAGAATTGCCTCATCTGCATCATAAGCCGGATTACAAATTATTCTCTAGCGTTAGTGTGCAGTCATGAAGTCTCGAGAGTCTTGGCTATCGTATAATACATCTGACCAGACAGTGCGATTTTGAAGCCCCTATTCACCCGCAAGGGCTTCATATAGACGCCGAGTGGCGTGATATTGCGTATCGGGCCTTCTAGAAGCCATAGACTGAACAGCTAGTGGATTCTTCATTGATACCTGCCTTACAAGTCCTTTGGTGTATCACACATCATGGGTTATGCACGTGTCAAGCTAGGTTGGTACCATTCCGAGTTCCGCTTCAGGGTTTCTGTGTGGGTGCCACCAACCAGGAACCATGTGCCGACGGTGACATGCCTGGCGCCGATCTTGCCCATACAAGAGTCATGGGCGGCAAGAGCAATATCCGTCCTTGTGACCGAAAGCATCCAGCGTTGCATTGCGGTCGCCAAGGTTAGGTGACAGAAGCGTTTTTTATTATTATTTCTGCTACGGAGGTTAAATCGCCGGGTAAACCATGCCTGGTCGAGAAGGCCACCGGGCTTGGCTGGCTCGCCCATCACCCTCTGGTGATCGGCAGTTCATTAGTAGGGCAACTATTGGTCGACTCCCGTATCGGGGGATTGTCTACACGACAGCCCGATATTAGGTATGCTCGATGCGGATGGCCAGCAGAATCGGCAATTGGGAAGCGATTTGCTCGAAGAAGTGATAATAGACTCAAGGCTCCGGTCTGCGTCCATGGATTTGAGCTCTCATCTGATCTCGAGGTTGAATCTGGCATAGAAAGAGATCTGAAGCAAAACTCTACTCTCGCCACCTTGGTAACCAAACTCACGCAGGACCCTCGCATTAGCCATGCATATCCTCTCCCTCGCCGCCGTCGCGGCCCTGGCGCACCACGCCGCGGCGCAGTTCAACATGCTACGCTTCGCGTGCTCGCAGCTCGTGGTGGAGCGGACGGATCCCCTGGTCAACCCGGGGATGCTGTACTCGCCGCACCTGCACCAGATCGTGGGCGGCAACTCGTTCAACGTCTCGATGCCGCCCGAGACGCACGACCAGGCCGCGCTCTCGACCTGCACCTCGTGCAGCTTCGCCGAGGACTTCTCCAACTACTGGACCGCCGTCATGTTCTTCCGCCATCGCAACGGCTCCGTCATCCGCGTGCCCCAGGTCGGCAACGGCGGGCCCCAGGGCCAGCTCATCAACAAGGGCGGGCTGGATGTGTACTACATCCCCAGCGGCAAGGTCACGGCCTTCAAGAAGGTGAGTTGATTGAATCTTGGCTCCGAAAAGCAGATCTTGCTGACATGCCAAACAGGGCTTCCGTATGCTGGCGGGCTCGGCCACCAACACGGACAACAGCAAGGTCAACAAGGGCAACATCTGCCACCGCTGCTGGCAGTCCACCAACGACAACCAGTTCACCGGCGGCGCTCCCTGCACGGGCGCCGACACGGTCGACATCCCCTACGGCAACCAATGCAAGATGGTCCGCCAGACCATCATCTTCCCCACGTGAGTTCTCTGCAAGTGACAAGAGGGTTGGATGGAAACTGACAAAGGACAATCACCAGATGCTGGGACGGCAAGAACCTCGACAGCCCCGACCACCAGAGCCACGTGGCCTACAGCGGCGCCGGGGCATCGGGCGGCGGTCGCTGCCCCGCCACCCACCCGGTCAAGCTGCCGCAGATCATGTACGAGCTGATGTGGAACACGTCGACCTTCATGGACCAGAGCATGTGGCCGAACGACGGCAAGAACCCCTTCGTCTACAGCACAAACCTCGGGTAAGTCAAGTGGGATAGTGAACGTAGGTAGAAACTGACGCGACAGCAACAGAGGATCGGCCGCACACGGAGACTACCTCTTCGGCTGGAAGGACGACACCCTCCAAAAGGCCATGGACAACAACTGCAACCTCGACCGCGACTGCCCCCGGGCCGGCATCCACAAGCAGCAGCCCGCGGTCTACAACGCCTGCACCAAGGAACAGCAAGCCCCCGAGCCGGTTGACGGATGTAAGCCATAATGCCATCCTCGTGCTACCCCATGACCATACAAACTGATTTTTGTATAATCACAGATCTCAAATCTATTCCTATGGGAGAAATGGCCGCCGAGCGGGCATGAGCCTCGAATGAAGCGAGAGACCCAATACGCCGGTGCCGGTAGGTAATGTTTCACAGCGAGGAATAAGCGATTCAAGATTCGGTTGCTGGACATTGCCATGCCATCGTTGCCGCGCCGAAGACATTTTGGCGGATGGAAAGCTCTAATGGCGGAGGATTTGTCTTGTCACTCACTAGGAGTAGTATTGGCCTTTCAATCAATGCAGGATTTAGACTTGATTTTTTTCATGCGTCATTGCCTGGACAGTAGAAGAAACCGTCGACTCGAACATGCGAATGTGATCCGAGTCAAGGCATAACGGCGCGTAGAAATTTTGACGATATCTGTATTGATGATTTCGTTGCTACTTTACAGGATGCGAAATAGGAAAATAACCGTATTTTGTATGTATACGACCGCTCGAGTCCCCCCTTTCTCCTTCTTTTCCCATGGCAGCCACTCACATCCCCCGACCCCCGTCTCACGCATTCCTCTGCACCAGCTCGGCAAAGTTGGCGTTGGAGGCGGACCCGAAGTCGACGGTCCAGGAGGCGGTGACGTCGTGCACCTGGATGGCCGAGCCGCTCGACGACGGGTTGCTGGGCTTGGTGCGCGAGTAGGCGAACGCGACGCGGTTCTCGCCCGTCGGGTTGAGCGTCACGTTGCGGCTGCCCTGGCCTTTGAAGGCGGTGCAGCCCGTGCACTTGGCCGTGTACTGCCAGTACGTGCTGTTGACGTGGGTGCCCTTCGTAAGGAGGGTGTAGGTGGCGCCGCTGTAGAGGGAGGGGGCTTGGTGGGCGCTGTTTGATACGGACCAGGCACGTCAGTCTAGGTACAAAGAGCTGGGCGGAAGAGGATAGAGAAGGGATGGGCCAAAACCCACGTGGCGTAGCGGGACGACACGGTGGCCGAGTTGCCGTTCTGCCAGGCCACCGTTAGGGGGGCTGTAGGTCATGTAGCCGCCCCAGGCGAGCCCGGTCCAGCCCACGTCCACGGGCGCGGCGACCTGGACGACGGCGTCGTACGGCGTGCCCTGGGCCACGTTGCTGGGCGTCGCGATGCGGTACGTGATGTACCTGCCAATCACGTACTGCGCGTTGAACTGGGCAAAGGTGAAGCCGGTCTCCGGATCTTTGTAGGCGACCGAGTCGGCAGCATGGGCCGGCGGTGCTGTGAGGCGTCATGTCAACGAGAACACATGAAAAGAAGAAGAGGAGGAAGCGGAAGGTATTGCGGGGTCTTACCCAGGGCCAGCAGCATCGCGGCGCACAGAGCGCCCATGTTGAGTTGCATCTTGGACTTGTTGGCGATGTCAATTGAGAAATGGGGACGGTGAATGCGCGGCTTCAAGACGAAAGCGCCGGTTAAACCCGTTTCGCGCGAATGGAAGGTCGAAGACACCAGGTGCTGTCAAGAAGGTTTTAGTAGGGATCGTGCATCTCGACCGACTCTTTCCCCGGTCCCAGGTTTGGCTGCGAGGTGCCCGACGCAGTTACGTCACGCTTTGTCTACTTACTTTCTGCAGATGCAAGGCCTGATCTTGATTGCCGGCGGTGTTCAAGGACAGGCTCAGCTCATTGGCGTGAACGGGATCTTCTTGGAACGTGGAATAGACGAGTTCTTCCTAGGCACAAGCCGTACGCTCAATGCGTGCCCAGGGAGCCTTTATTCGCGGAACGGGGTCTCCAACCTGTAGGCGACGAGGGTTGATCTTGTGGTAGGAGACTTCGGATTCGTGGGTTGGGTATTGCCGCTTCAGGCATCCAGGTCGCTTGCATCTGAGGAGCCACTGCGCGCATTCACTTCTACATTTTCTTCCGACGGACGTGATGGGCAGTGTCCCGCACATAGGCACAGGGTTGCATCGATGTCACGCGGCGGAGGTGCGGCTATTTAGCCGTTGGACCGTTGAGGGTTGTGGTAGGAGGGGTAAATGTGACAGGTGTAGCAAGCATATTAATATGTGCTCGCAGAACCAGATTTCGACAGGAGAGCCAAGGCTGAGCCGAAAGGGATGGTCCGGTTGCCAAGCCGCAGCAGCGAGTGTCCCTTCAGGGGCAGACGGACAGCCGAAGATGCTCAAAATAGAACATGCAAACCCATCGTGATCGCGATCCACCTACATTGGAAATGCACGTATCCGTTCTATAGGGCTAAGCCCTTTGCAAAGCACCGTCCACTCTGGGTAGATATAACTAGAACTCCGAATAGGGGCAAATATGTAGTTTGAGGTCAGTAAGGCATATTGAGACATGCGAGAGAAAGGGGCCATCCTAAACGGCATCGAGCGAGTAGCTTGTAACCAACATGGGCTGCAGGAACACCAGAATAGACGCAGGCGGCTTGAAAATGAACTGCAAGCGGTATCAGGGCCTTGACAGATGGCTGCCAAAGCCACCTACTCAGAAACTATGAAACAGGCAAGCATCAGTGATGCTCGGCTGAATCTGAACCTGAATACTCGTTACTGACATGATAGGCCTGGGCTGAGCTGTGTCACGGAGTGTTGTTTCCAGGATAGCCGTGGGTTATGCACGACCATTGCCCAGATTGCTCACGATGATGTTGAATGTGCACTTTGTGAGTCAGTTGGGGAATGACAGGAAACGACGTGTACCGTAGTCAGAAAAGTCGGATATAAAAGCCATGAAGAGTAGCCGGGGTAAATGTGACTTGCTCACCTTAGATTCCCCATATCTTGACTCAAAATTGGGAAACTTAAGCAATGGAATCCCTTGAAATCTCCTCGTACTGCTGGCAAGGCTGCCGAGGACGCCCGCTTGCGCCGCCGCCCGGGTGTGATGGGCCACCATGCTTCAGTCAGGAGCTTCTAGACAGCTGTATCTTCGGCAGTCTGATAAGTGAAACAGCTGGGCAAATGCCGGATGCCGGAGGCGCGCTTTTGATAGCTGCAACCCCAATCCCGCGTCCGGGCGGATCGCGATCCCAACTTGGCCGGGGTTGGCTCGGACCTCGTTGTACGCTACTCCGGGGCTGGCAGGTCTAGACAACGGTAAAACAAACAAAGAGCAAACCATCGTGGACAGGATTCATCGAATACAGGATGACGAAATTTTCTCCGATTAGAATCGAGTCAAATCAAGTAAACAATACGGTCAGATGAACACTATAAGGGTTCTATTCTGATGACGGCCGTGGTGCAAAACCTAGCGATGGTGAGTGGTATACTTTCGAAAGCCATCTAGAAATGAAGCAACTTTGGGGGTCGAACCACGCAAGTGTCAAAAGCCTCGAAGCCACTAAGGCATATCTGTACTTTTCATGTCAATCAGCTATTACGGGTTCATTGGCCACAACCCATCGTCCCAACATTCGATGCGGAGGTGTGCCCCTGTCTCGTCACCGAACTGTAAAAAAGGCAGCCGCACACGTCAAGACATGACATCAGACCACACACAATACCACCGAGATCCCGATCCTGCAGCAAGATTCGCATCTCTGAAACCCGGTGTTTCGAGATACGGCGAGCCACACCGACCGCCCTCGATCCCCGCAGGCAGCCCCATTCTCAGCAAACAACGTAGCCAGCCTCGAAGCGTATCCAGGTTGGCACCACCACGATGTCGTATGACGGGCATATCACGAAGTTTGGGGACGGCCGTACGCTTGGCAAGGAAAAAGAAGACCACGATCCGCGCCGTCAAGAACGTGTGGTACCGGCGGGTTTGTGTCCACGTCCGCCACTACCAGCGTTTCTACATTAGTTTCTCCGTGATCCTCATCATCGCAGTCACCACGGCAGCAATTGCTCCCTTGGCGATAATTCGTTATCATGAGCAGAGGCAAAGTCAGCACAAGGGCCAGGGCGGCAGCGCCATGGGGGAAGTTACTGTCGGGATGACTCCTATCCTCACGGTCACTAGAACATCCCAGTCGACCTCTTCAGTGGCTACCAGCCGTCCTGTCTCGTCCGCTTCCTCAACCTCCTTGGCCAACCCGGTCACCCCGGTCACCCCGGTCACCACGGCCAGTACTGCCAGTACGGTCACCACTACCTCAAGCACCATCCCGGTAAGTTCTCACACCAGTTTCTCTCGGCGCAGACGCTGACCGTTGATAGCATACCCCAACCCTTGCTTCCGAGACGTGCGCGCCCGGCGGCTTTACCGCCAACGCCAGCTTCGTCGGCGTCTACAACTCGGCGGTTAACCCGTCGCAGTTCATCATCGTCGCGGCCCGGACCGCGGGCGACTGTTGTCGCCGGTGCTTCTCGGGCCTGACCGGTCTGACGGCCTGGACGACCCGCCACTGCACCGGCTGGGGCTACATCAACTCCCTATGCAGCATCGTCTACGACTACCCCGGCAAGGGCGCCGATGGGGTCTGCCCGAAGGGGTACCCGGATGTTCAGATCACGAGCGGCGACGGCGGGGTGGCCGACTTTGCTGGGCGAGGGCCTTGTGCGTTGGCTGTTGGATGATATAGAAAAGGGTGGACTCAAACCAGTCGGAAAATTAGTTTGAGAAGAGTTTCGAACAGGATAATCGAAATCATGAGAAATTTCGGTCTTGCGGTGATGACTCTCCGCGAGCCCCAGAGACGTGACAAACAACCAACCACTGCCGCAATTACCTCCGCATTTGTCGAAGGTTATTAGCCACCCCCGACAGCCTCAGAAGATGCACCTAAGAATCACAAAAAGAGCCGATCCGGCAAAGCGTATTTGACAAAGGCTGTATAACACGGTCGATGCGCCACACGCGCTCAGGGGGCAGAGATTAAGCGAGATCCCGCCAGGATGGATTCCTCGGTGGCACTGTCTGTGGCGACAAGGGGGGCTTACAGATGTTGGAACCATATTACGGGGCCGTCTATGCATATCGGGGCACCGCAGCGCTGTCCTCCACGATTTCCCGATCGGGCAGGTTGACATGGTTGCATTTATCCAAATAATAGCCTGTGGCACGGTGGAACGCTGACATTGAGCATGACGGACCGTCAAGTACCGTTCCTCTCAACGCAACACCAGCATGCTCTTTCCCCGGACTTCCCAGAGGCCACCGATGGCTTTCCATCCAATGAGCCGGTACCACCTGATCAAGGTCTCATCTACAGATTTGCGAGTGTGCTGGCCATTTCCGGCCATTGTTTATTTATGCATTCGTATTGGGCCGCCCGTGAACAGCGGTCCAGGCAGGCGGCATGACGTACGCAATAGATTGGCCAAAGGAGATGCGTGGCCAAAGGGCCGTCCAATCTACCCGCTGTCTCGTGGCAGCAAATAGCAGCCGGATATGCAGCCGTTTCATTGCGACAAACAGGAACACTGGCGAAACTGAATAGATGGCCAAGTCCCACTCCGTAAGGTATAAGAAAAGAAGCGCCGCCACTGGCCACCGATCGCCAAGCCGTTCTTTATCAGTCTGGAGATCTCGACGCATCCCATACAGTGTCGCAGTCCGCCCAAGACAAGACAAGATGCAGTTGTTGCTCCCCCTCCTCCTCGCCGCCCCGCTGGCCGCCGCGCACGGCGCCGTCACCAGCTACATCATTGGCGGCAAGACGTACCCGGGCTATGAGGGCTTCTCCCCGCAGCCCAATGCCCAGATCATCCAGCGGCAGTGGCCCGACTACAACCCCATCATGACGGTGACGGACCGCCGCATGACCTGCAACGGCGGCACCTCCGCCCCCTTGTCCGCTACCATCGCGGCCGGCGACAACGTCACCGCCGTCTGGAAGCAGTGGACGCACCAGCAGGGCCCCGTCATGGTCTGGATGTATCCATGCCCCAACGGCTTCCAGGGTTGCGACGGCAAGGGCAAGTCCTGGTTCAAGATCGACCAGATGGGCCTGTACGGCTCGTCGCTCAACAGCAACGACTGGGGCACCGGTGTCGTGTACAAGTCGCTCAAGTGGTCCAGCAAGATCCCCGCCTCCCTCAAGCCCGGCAAGTACCTCATCCGCCACGAGCTGCTGGCCCTGCACCAGGCCAACACGCCGCAGTTCTACCCCGAGTGCGCCCAGCTCGACGTCACGGGCTCCGGGTCCGCGACGCCCGGCGGCGCGTTCCTGGCCTCGATCCCGGCGTACGCGGCGCAGAGCGATCCCGGGATCATGGTAAGCGGTGGACGAGCGTTGTCTGTTCGCCGAGATGAGCGGGCTAACATGTTGAATCTCAGGTCGACATCTACCAAGGGAAGGCCACGACTTACAGGTGCCCAGGCCCGGATGTATGGACTGGTTAAGCTGCCCAGCGGGTCGTAGTCGGTTATGGTGGAGTGCTAGTTTCGAAATCAGCGGAGATCGTTGGAGGTGCTGGAGAAGTAGGTTGCGCCACCATCCTTGTATCCAAAGCTCATCTTTTGCTGGTAATAATAAAAGACTTCCGAGTCATGTCCCATCTGTTGCCCAAGTGCTGTCCTGCTTTGTAGAATGAAAGGCGGCTCGGATTGCCGTGTGCGAAAGCGGTCCCATGGGAATACGTTCTTGTTCGCATTGATAAGGTATCGCTAGGTGAAGATTAGGAAATATTACATGACATGATGGTCTGTTGTACAGCAAATCCAGGAGAACCGCCAACGCAGTGCAGTCTCCTCCTCATGGCGCATTGAGCCACGCCGTCTCCCGACTCTTCCTTCTGCTCCCTCCATCTAACCACTGGTGCTAAAGTAGTAGTTCTCCCACAAGTACTCGTAGTCCTCCAGTATGCCGCCGACGATGCTCGGCACGCGCTTCTTGACGCCACCGACGAAGCCCTTGACGAGGGCATCGTACGCCGGCCCGCGCATCGCCCACCAGCCCATGGCCCAGCCGCGCTTCGTCCACTCCTCGCGCTCGAGGGCGGTGGCGCGGAACCCGCGGCGGTCCCGCAGCTGGCGCGCCGCGTATTCGACACTCAGGCCGATCAGCCAGGGCGTCCACGAGCGCTTGTTCTTGCTGCGGGCCAGGGACACGGCGTAGATGAGGGGCGCGAGGATGTGCAGGATCTCGGCGGCTCGGCCGGAGCCCTGCAGCGTGTTGAGCAGCTTCGTGGCGGGTTTGATGTCGTCGGCCGTCAGGACGCGGCTCAGCAGGTAGGAGCTGATGTCGCCGGGGCTCGGGAGGCTGGGCAGGCTGCTGCCGGTGCGCGGCATGGCCCATTCGGACTCGTGGCCGGCGGCCTTCTTGTTCTCCTTGTCGGCGGTGCCGTGCATCTCGCGCAGCATGCCCGCCGCTTCGGCGTCGTCTTCTTCGCCCATCAGCTCCTGGAGGGCGCCGTCGTCGGTGCCGGGCGCAGGGGCGTCGGGGATGGGCTCGCGCTCGGGCAGGACGGGGGTGACGAGCGGCCGCGACCGGGTGATGCGCAGCAGCAGCAGCCGGCACAGCGCCTTGAGGGCTTCGAGGATGACGACGACGCGCCACTTGACCTTGTCGCCGCGGCGCTTGGCGGCCATCTCCCAGAGTAGCTCGGTGTACTGGACGACCTGCAGCAGCAGGGCGATGCGGCGGTAGAAGGTGCTGCGGGAGGTCCAGAAGCGGGTGTAGCGGGCGTGGGGGCTGGGAGGCAGAAGGCGCGGCATGAGCCCGGACCCCGGGATCTGCATCTGGGAGAGGGCGCGCAGGAGGACGGTGTCATGGTACAGAGAAAGGAGCTGGACGCCCGAGTGGAGGGTCTCGGAGGCGATCTCGGCGTCGCGGAAGCGGCCGGGGATGATGTAGGTCAGGGAGCGCAGGGCGCTTTCGATCTGGGAGACTTGGTGGTTGTTCTTGGTGATGAAGTCGCTGTACATGTGCAGGAAGCGCGGGGGCAGCGACAGGACGGCGTGGATGGGGTTCGTGGACTTGGCCGGTGTCGGTTTGTTGCTGTTGTTGTTGTTGTTGTTGCTGTTGTTGTTGTTGTTGTTGCTGTTGTTGTTGTTGTTGTTGCTGTTGTTGTTGTTGTTGTTGCTGTTGTTGTTGTTGTTGTTGCTGCCGCTGCTGCCGCTGCGCAGATGGCCGGCCGGCGTCGCCATGGTTGTGTATTACGAATGGATGGCCAGTGGTAGATGCAGCATCTTCTCCGGCGCCGCCAAAGAGAAAAAGAGAGGGAACCGCTGCAGCGAACCCGCGCGTCAGTCAGGCGCGCAATGCTCTCTATGTTGTCGGGCCTGAACAGTGCGAAGCGTCGATGGTCTTGATCATATCAGGTCATGTCGCGTCTCGTCGCATTTGCGTCGGTTCTTCGGCGGCGGATGATGGCCAGTCAATGAAATGAATCAGCCGGTCTGGATGTGGTGCAAGCCGGTGACGATGATGCGCCGCTGGAGGTTTTGCTTGCAGTTGCAGTTGCAGTTAGTTGCAGTGGACTTTCGCAGGCGCTGGGCAGGCCGAAGTTCAGCCCTGTCCCGACGCCAGGAGACGCCAACGAACTGCCTCGGCATCTTTGCTAGCGGAGCTTGGGCCAGTCTGCCCGCTACTGAAGTGGCAGTTGACAGTGGCAGTGACAGTGACAGCCGGTAGCAGTACCTGAATTAGCCATGTTGGAAGTTAGGTGCAGTGCAAGTAAAGCTTCAATCGACATCACCACTGGCAAACCACTTCGTTTCATACAACCACCATATCTCTTGGCATCTGCGCAGTCGCATGCAATTCTGCGGCGTCGGAAAAACAATCGATGGTAGCATCTCGCGAGTCGAGGCGCCGGCTGTTTCTGGCACATCCTTGGCCGGGAGATGCCAGGCTGCTGTGGTACGCACACCCGAAAAGAGACGCTTACTGCTTGCGACCTAGGCCTTGGCCTGGAGCAATGACATCGTTGCTCTCTCTCCTCCGTTCCCCCGCCAAGAACAACGACTCTCTTCTACTGTAGGCCTACCTGCACATGTAGTCATCTGATTGCCGTATCTGTTACCCCGCTGTTATCATGGAAGGCAGGTCTCCTTGATAAATACGGTCCTGGGCGAACCATTCATCCTTTCCAATCATCTGTCCGGTCGTCCAGCTCATGGCAACCGGCGCCACTGGCCGTCGTGACCTTGGCGGGGCTACGCACTTGCACCTATCTCTATCTCTATCACCAAACATGGCCGTCTGATCGTCGACCGCTCCCTGAAATCTAGAGCAGCAGGGCAGCCCAAGATTGCCGATCGCCACGCGCAGGCGGCTGTACTCTCAGTGTCAGCCCAGCACGGCTTGACTGCGTCGGGCTGTCTCCTCCGATGGGGGCCAGATTCCAGAGACTGCAGGGCGAATGTGCTCCGTCATGGGGGTCACCCGACCGTGCCCTCCAACACCCACCACAGCCTTCACACTGCGTACAGTAGGGTAGAGTAGGAGTAAAGGACGTCTCCAAGATCAGTCGTGATGACCTCGGACGTGCTGGATGGCGATTGCGCCAATTTCGACTCCACGTTCACGCTGGCGCATCTGTGCATGCCGCCGTGGTGGAGAGCAGACGGGGTCACATCTCCGACGGTCCTCTACTCTGCTGTCGCGCTGGCTTCGCGGGAGATGCCGTCGGTCCTCACTCTGCATACTTGACTACAGTGCCATCATCATCATGTACTTGGCTCTTCTTCCTCTTATCGTGAACCCATTTGGCTAATTGGCTTTTCGACCCAGATCTATCCCGCTGGCACAAGTCTAGACCGACCAGGGGCCTGACGGTCAAGGGAAGCCCTGCTCGCAAGAGTCATGATTCAGGCAGGATTCGGGAAGAGCAGATAAGTCTAGCCGGCCTTTGCTGAGGAGCCATGCTGTTACCAGTGGGTGGGCTCGCGCGCGACCAGCAGACAGTCGCTGGCGACAACGCCCCGGGCCTGTCAAAGACTAGATGCGTGACCAATGAGGTGTTGCTTGCTGTCGGCGCCGTGCCGGTGGCTTGTTGTTCGTACAGTAGCAGAAGCAAAGAGCCAAAAGTGAAAACCCAGAAAGCAGAAGCGGGTAGGCTATCGGCTGGCGCCAGATACGGCGGCCATTCATGGCAGAGCCTGCTCGGCGATCGCTGGCCTTTCCTTGTGTCCCCGATTGTTCTTCTCTCTTTCGCGGGTGGCAATGTGACCGCTGCCCTGTGTGCCTATCGCCGACAGTCTCAGTCTCCCGTCTCGCGCTCCCTCCCTCTCCCTCTCTAACCCCTTCGCGGCCTGTCGGCCCTGAGGCCTCTTCGCCTTACAGTTCGACATATACCGTCACAATGCGTTGGTCAGGATGCCAGCATATACCGAAGGCCAGGGGTTCGTGTGCTGCATGCCCGCCGCAGCTCCCAGAGCCTGCCACGTCAGCTTGCTCTCGAGCGGCGGCACTGTGCCCTCCCACCAGTGTCTCTTTCACACACATGTTCTCGTTTCGCGAGCAGCGCTTAGACCTGAGGTTCACACAATCGTCACGATCCATGCAGTCATCACGACGCTTCGGCGCCAATGTCGCGATATCCATATTTGATAAGAGAAAAGGGATCCTCTATACGCGATGCTAGTCTCGTCGCCCAGGAGCGCCGAGTCGGATGGGATCCGTCTCTGATGGCCTTATCCCAGGAAAGGCCGTGGTCTCGACTCGTGTCGCTGCATGCTGCATCATCCATCACCTCTGGCTTGTGGATGGGTATCGCTCCGTCCCAGGACATGTGGTACATGGAGAGACAGAGAATGAGCCCGATTCATCCAATATCTGGTTTGGCGATATCGACTCCGAGTCTCCGACACACGACGCTGCATCTAGGGATCGTCACAATGCCGCGGGTGCCAAGGGGTCTAGATACCCGAGGCCGTAGAAGCACGAGCGTGCAACCAGCCACCCAGTAGCCCAGCGGCAAAAGGGCCCATATGACCTTGCAGCGCCGAGCAGAAGCAAGAGCAGACCACGGCGAACCTGCAGCGCATATTGCACGCGTTGGGTTATTTCTGTCGGATTTGCCTCTGTCTCTTCGCATCAAAACCAAACCAATCATGTGAGAAGTGACGTGTGGATTGAACCAGAGGTGCATCATCGGTATAGTATCTGATAGGCTCGCATTGCCCGACTGGGAAAGAATAAGCTTTACCCCAGGCCGCCGGTCAGCTAGTGCTTGCCCGGAGCGGCCCTACTAGACGGCGCCAGGCCCAAAGAGGGGCTGACAGTCGCGGACGGGCTCCATTGCTCTCCCAGTAGCATCGGTGGAGATGTGTGGTACGCGGCTGGGGGAGGGCAGGTAACACGGCGTCGACGGGGAACGCGGACGCAATCTCCAACAAGTCAATAAATGAACTGTACGACCAGACGCTCCCATTCGAGGAACGAGGTGAAACTGAGGGTGGGAGCCATTACGTCGGTCTGCCTGGGCGTGCGTGCGAGACGGGCATATGGAGATGTCATTTTCGAGAGGTGAGGTTGGCTGCATGGCGTAGTATCATGCATCTGTCCAGCGATGCCTTGGTTTGGGATGGGGCCCGATGGAGGTCTAGCTGTCGTCCGGCTGTCAGAATTTAGTGGTTGGTTGGACCAGTCGCCGTAGAAAGACTAGCAGTAGCAGTGCCTGAAGGAGGGTGCGGGCTAGACTGGCATCTTGCACACAGCTCTCGCGGCCTGCACAGCTCTCTGAGCCGGAGATAACCATTGAAGGATGGGGTTTATCTCGTATTTTACCCCAACATGTGATAAGCTTCTCGGATTACGCTGGCCCTGGTCATGGCCTTTATCTCCGTTATCGGTGTGCCTAGACCCGACCTTGGAGATCCCTTGGCTTCTTCTCCCTGCTTGGAAGGGATCCCGACCAGGGCCGTCTCCCAACTGCCGCCATCGATAGCCACCGAGCGGGCGCCACATTTTGCCATCGGGTCATAGGACGATCTTGGTCCTATCAAACCAAGGATTTCACTCATGTAATAGCAATTGAATGAACCTCACTGCTGCTGCTGCTGCATCCCCCAACCTCGGAACTCGCGCGCACGCACACACATACATACACGCGGTCGGCATCATGATGGAATGGAGAGAGAGAGAGAACGAGCGGAGATAGTTGGTACTGTATGAATCTGGCATGCCGCGTTACCAGCAAGTTGGAGCAACGTGCGTGCGTGCGTGCGTGCGTCGTGCCTTGGCGCGTGCTGAGAAGAGAACCGAACCATCAATATGATGTTAGGCGATGTCAGGCTTGAACCATGGTCTGTCTGTTCCGTCTCCCGCCCCCGTCGGCCAGCGTCGAATGGCTGCAGCAGCCGCCTCCATCCCCAGAAAGCAGAAGGCAAAGCAGCGCTGGTGGCAAACCGTGTATACCTGCCACCCCTTTCTGGGTTTGAATCTATTGGCCTAGCACCGCAACAGGCGGAGGGTCTAGCTGGCTCGTGGGAAAGCCCCAGACCTGCGACCTGCAACCTGCAAGGGAAGCCGCCCCGATGGAATCCCAGAGATAGGTCCCATTACCGCCGAACGTGTCGTGTGCCTATCTTCATCTCTCCATCTCTCGCACTATCTATCTGCTCTGTCTCCAGCTGGGTCGTCCGTCTCCACATTTGATCAGCAGCTTGCCCCGGGACGGATAGTAGTAGATGGCTCCGTTTGCCAGCATCCAGCATCCCAGCGCCCAGCGCCCAGATTATACCGACTCCTCTTTCTATTTTCCGTCACTTGTTCGTTTTCGACCGTGGAATAAGGCATTGGTGCATGATGTTTGCTGCTATTCTGGACGTCTGGCCGTGCCCCCAGGCCAAGCTGAGGTGTCATCACGGAGCGCACTTGGGATGCCGCTTTTAAGCCCGCCCCAAAGACCCCGGCCGGTAACGCTCCTGCGCCCCCTCCACACCTCGACCTACATTGGGGAGCCGCCTGATAGAACTGTCGACACGGGCATGGAGAACTGGAGGTCAGCTCCTACCGCCCAGCGCCAAGCAGCATCCAAAAAGCGCCTCCCACCATCGTCGCCGCTGTTGCCCGCCCGCAGAAGCAAGCAACAGAGTTCGCAGACGAACTCGTTCCTCCTCATGCTCGGTTTCGGCCGCGTCGCCTTCACAAGAACAGCGACCCCCCCACAAAAAAACGGCCAAGGCGTCCCAACTGGTCCGATTGCTCCTGGGTACGTCGGTCCGCCCTGCAGTGCTGCTTTTACCCCTCGTCACCATGCCTGACCCTGACACATCCCATCATGGCACTTTACTTCCTCCACCCCTCGCTTAGTCCTACACACTCTACCACGATGGTCGTTTTGCGGCCTCAGACTCCTCGGACTCCTCCCTCCCTCCCCCTCTCAGCAGGGAGTGCCGGCTTCCCTCTGCTGCTGCTGCTATCGCACCCCGGGGGCTGGTCATCGACGATTTAGTCCATCGTCACTTCCGGAATGTAAAGTCCCCCCAGCGCATACGCGGGGCGCCACTTGCAAAGACGGACGGGACTAAACTGGGGGGGGTTCAACATAGATAAGGCCTAGACGCATCCGTGGTAAGCTTCATGAAAAGGATAAAAGGGCCATCGAGTGTAAGGTTTATGACACCTTGTTGAGCCCAGTTCCTCCTCTTCATCCATCATCACCAACATCGCATCGCCAGTCCCATCTTCTACTGCAGACTTATACATACCCCTTCATCGTAACCCATCCTGCTTGCTTGGTTCGTTTCTCCCCATCAGACAAACCCACTAGCGTCTTGGATCCTTCCACATACACACACACACACACAGTCACACGTATCAGATATACCACCTTAATATAAGAACCATTTAACCCAAAGCCAAACCTAACCAAACCTCCCATATATACATACCATCAAAGATGGCGGCCGCGGATATCATGCCCTTTGCCGTCGACCCCAAGCCCAGCTGGAAGCCCATCATCGTAGAACCCGAGCAGGAGCAGGCCGGCTTGGGCAAGGAGGAGTTCGACGCCAGTAAGCACCTGGGCTTCAAGAACCCCCCCCAAGGTGTACAGCCTGAAGGACCTGGGCCTGCCCGAGAACACGGGCATCTCCCCGGTGGCAGTGTCGGAACCATTCCCCCTCTTCACGCAGGAGGCCGTGATGAGGATGAGGAAGGAGGTCTTGTGCCCGGAGGTCTTGCAGAACTGCAAGTACTCGAGCAACCTGGCCCAGTGCCAGCTTCGAGGGTTTGCCAACAAGTATGTTTGCCGTTGTCATGGCGAATCCGCAGAAAACGCTGACCTACGACGCAGATACGCACCCTTTGTATACGACGCCTGGAAGTCCCCGGACACCCTGGCCATCATCTCCAAGATCGCCGGCATCGACCTGGTGCCGGAGATGGACCTGGAGATTGCCCACATCAACATCTCGGTCAAGTCGGAGCAGGAGCGCAAGGAGGAGATCGAGGCGTTCCAGGACCGGGCCCAGTACGAGGCCGACGAGGGCATCGCGGGCTGCCCCTGGGAGGACAACAAGCCCATCGTCGACTGGCACACCGACAGCTACCCCTTTGTCTGCGTGACCATGCTGAGCGACTGCACCACCATGATTGGCGGCGAGACGGCGCTCAGGACCGGCAATGGCGAGATCATGAAGGTGCGCGGGCCCCAGATGGTAAGTGGTCGCTGGAAATCCACACGCAAAGTGCGAGTAGCTAACTCCAACAGGGCTGCGCCGTGGTCCTCCAGGGCCGCTACATCGAGCACCAAGCCCTCCGCGCCCTCGGCACGGCGGAGCGCATCAGCATGGTGACCTCGTTCCGCCCGCGCAACCCGATCGTGCGGGACGACACTGTGCTCACCACCGTCCGGCCCATCTCGAACCTGCCCGAGCTCTACAACCAGTTCTGCGAGTACCGGCTCGAGATGCTCGAGGAGCGCATCCGGGGCCAGCTCCGCCTCCTGCGCGAGGCCAACGGGCACCAGCGCCACATCGCCACCGTCAAGCTCAAGGCCTTCCTGGCCGAGCAGGAGCGCTTCCTTGCCCACATGAACCGCGAGATGGTCGACGATGCCCAAGTCGTCTTTGGCGACATCGACGACTCCCACCTCCTGACCCCGCCCCCAAGGAGAAAGAAAACAAGTCCGACGTCGACGAAGACGGAGGGCGGCTCCCCGCAGCAGGCGGAGAAGCGCGCCCGTTTTGAGTAAATAGTACTGCATGAGAGGTCTTGGTTTTGGGGGTTTCGCTGCTTCGTTTTGAATGTCTATTAGCGTGTCGGTCACTTTTTTTTCATGATAGCTGAACACTCTGCATGTGAGCCAAATTGTTTCTTGCGCGGGGTGGTTCTGGGACTTGGTTTTAAATAAGCAACATTTATGACTGTGCATTGGTTTTTCATGGCGGGATGTGACTTTGTGACCGCAAAAGGCGTCTTGCTACTTTTTAGCTGGTCTTCGGCGGCCTCCTTTATACGAAACACACTCTTGTTCCAGTTTGTACCTATCGAACGTTATGGTAGCTTGCCGTCTCGAACCGGATTTAATAATCTGCCGTAAGACCCTAGGACTGATATGGTATAGCCAACCTTGGTGAACTAGAATATCTCGTTCTACGCCGACTAGTATACGATCAGAAGGTCTTCGTAACCACCCAGTGGTACTTGATGCTTCGGAGAAAAGGAAAAATTTCGTTTACAAGTAAAGCGCCTGGCCTCTTTTCTTCTTCGTATAAACATCGTGGGATCCCTTTTGGTCGATCAAAGAAGGAGACTGTCTGCCTGGGGGCCAGGAAATACCTTCCGGGAACCATCTACTTCGTGTGGGAGTCTTTTGGTGGGACGTTGCCAGAAAGAAAGGCGGCGGGCAAGGAAATCCTGTATCTGCTAGTCTGAATCGCACGGCAGTTCGCCCCATGACACGATCAACGCACGGCGCAGCCGGTGAATGTAGTTCCATGGCCTTGGCCTTGCTCAGCCAAGACGTGAAAGGCTGTCGGGCCGACTCCATGCGCGCCCGTGGCGTTTCCAGTCCCGACAACGGCGAGGTCGCGTATTCCCGCTTGCGACTCGAGCCAAGTGCAAGGGGCGATGCACACGCGATTCGCCGATGAGCAACCGCTGACGAGATTGGATAGCTGGTATATACTGATCACCCAGCCTCGTCCCACGATGAATACGCAAGGCGGGTCCCGTGGTAGGTACAGAGGCTCTTTCTGGTAAACCACCCCTTCCGCAAACTGCGAATTCCCATACTCGCCTTCCGACTCACTCCCTTGATCCAAAGAATGTTCTGCCAGGAAGTTGGTGTCATTCTGTCCCCGTCAGCCGCTTGATGATGTTCCCCTTGCGCCTTGGCCTTTGATTCTTGATTACACGAAAGACGCAGGTATTCCCCGCCACCAAAACGAAGGCCGCGCCGACCACGATGCAATACATCCGATTACCCATTGTAGTACCTTTCCGGCCTTCCTATACACTGGGATAGAAGAGCCGTCTTGTTTGACGTCTCTTTGGCCATGTACAGAGTACACCTACGACCCGTAGTGCCACCAAGAAAGTTGCGTCAAAGTACGTGGTAGCGGGCGTTCAGTGAGAACTGTCCCGGCGAGCTGATCTGCGAGAAGTAAAATCTAGTCTACTCGCCTGCATAGGGAAAGCCTTTGTCAAAGTCAAGATCTACTCGGCGGACTAATCAGCTAGCACTCCTGCGAGAAAGCCTTGCCCGATTTGCCGTGTCAACCTGCGCGGATATAAGTAAGCTTCTGTCTGCGAGTTTGGGACTTTTGACGGTGGCAAAATGTTGTGCTTGCAGTAAAGTGGACGGACATCCGGCAGCATGAAACTAGCCTGACCGCCTTGTCAGACGTAGGGTCGCTGTTGAGTTGGTACGACGGTGTTACTGTCAATGGGGCAAGGGCCGTGTCAAATAGGGGGTCTGGGATCCAAGTACGGGTGTCGCTGAAGGAGGCGGCCAGCCTTGTACTTCTGTGTAGGATAGTTGTGAATCGTGACGGGCGGGCTAATCCTCTAGTCTCAATCAATGGAGGGCTGGAGTACCGGTGGCGAGCCTCGTCCTCTTAGTAAATCTTGCTGCCCGGTGCCGTGGGATGTCCATGAGCGGTTAGGCGTAGCATTGGAAAACCTCGGAAACAAGAGAATACCTGAGGTTCTTTCAGAGGCCCTGCATCTTGTGTGACGGCAATATCCCCATTAAGCGATATGCTGCAACGAGACGTTGCCAGGCAGAAAGACAGCTGCCCGTTTGCACGGAGGCCTAAGCTCTTGACACCATCTGTTTGTCGAAAGAATTCTCCACGAATTTTGCTTTTCTTCTTCCCACAAGTAAGTCCAACAGAACGGAGTCAGCCACCTCAGCCTTTGCTCAGAACCAGCTTCGGCCATCGGATCAAAACCATGAGTCTCGAGCCTATCGGCGCCAACCGGCCCTGCGACAAGCCCGGAACGGCTTCGTGTGGGAGCTGTCGCATGGTCTTGTATTGCAACCAGAAATGCCAGAAGGCCCATTGGCCACAGCACAAAGCCGATTGCAAGTCGGATCTGCTCAAGTCCACATGGCTACCCGAATGGGATATCCAGCGGCGCATCCCAACATTCATGGGTAATGGAGCTTCTATGTCTGTCTTCCACGCTGAGGGCAAATATCCTTGGGGCAACATGCCGGCCTATAACATCCTCAATCTTCCGGGCAATGAAGGCTCGAACTTTCAGTCTGACCTAGACTTGCTCTTTGCAGCTATGTCACATCTTGGCTGCATATGTCTCGATTGGTTATACTTGGACTGACGTCTCCAGCGTCGGGTGACTTGCGAAATGTCTTCAAACCGATTGTGGCAGCTCCCAGCAATTACAAAGCCAAGCTCCAGATCACCATCAACGACCGCGATATCTACATCGTCGCGCGAACTGTCCTCATGCTACTCCTCCTACTTGTCGAGAAAGACCCCGTGGCCGCGGCCCAGAATGCCGTCCACCTGTGGTACTCGGCCTTCATCGCCCCCTCACTCATGAACACTCTCAAGACGAAGATCGAGCCCCTCCTCCGAGCCGTCTGCGCCAAGATCGAGCACGGATCCGACTGCTCGCTGCTGGGCAAGACGTTTGGGTTCCCTTCTGGCAACCTTCGGGTCCTCCTTAACAAGCGTTCCTGGAATTCGCTGCTGGATTACACCAAGGTTCCCGATATACCCATGGCGCAGGCCCAAGAGCAGCGCCGGGCCGTAATGTTGGCCCCTTCAAGACTTGACTACCGGGCTAGGGCCTACCACCAACAAGACCCACCCACACGCTTTGGAGCCCAGAAGTTTCGGGAGCGTGGCATCCTCCTGCCGCTGGGAGCGCCCACGGAGGCCTTTACTATTCCCAACCCGTAAGCTGGAGCCTCCCTCATCAACGGGGGCCAATGGTATACTGACGAGATGGCGCACAGCACACTTTTCACCAGCTCTGGAGGCTGGCCACTGACGGACTCGTCCGACCCCAGAAATGGCTGGCTAATGTCACACATTCGGAAGTGTAGAACGGCGGCCGCCGTCAACGACATCTTCGGCCAACTCTACTACCACGTTGTCGACTTGGTCAGCAACGTCCATACACGCTGGTCGGCCATCGAGGTCTCGATCCAAATAATGCAGATGGACGCGTTCGGCCTTTAAGACCATTTTGGCCCTAGCCGGACTCGCTTTGATCGTATGGAGGTACGTTATGGAATATAGCCCGATGACAAAGGCCTCCGTCTCGAGCTCCTGTGCATTCAGAATTGCTCATGACGACCCGCACAGACCTCCAACATCGCCGACATGGCCTATTGGAACCCCGTGGTCGCCGTCGCCCGACTCGGCCCTCTGCTCAAGCCTCTCAACGTCAACCCGCACGCGACGATCATGGCACTTTTTATGAACGCAATACCTGAGATGAAGCCAGCGCTCGTCGACGGAGGCGATCTGCACAATGTCATGCGCCAGATTAACCAGTACCTGCCACTGTCGCCGGCCCGACATTTCTACGATGATAGCTACACGCGTATGCTGTCATTGGCAGACATGTTCATAGACTTTGATGGCATTTTTGATAGGTTAGTCCTCAATATCGGAGCCCCATATCTGAATGAACGCCCTTTCACCCGGGGGTGAATCTGGCTCGGCACAAGCTAACCCACATTTGATGTTATTAGATACATGAGGGGATTGTGCGTCGCCCCTATGCTCTCTACGGTGGGAACAGAGATGAAGGCGGAGCATACCGTTGTCGAGAAGTGGCCCATGCGACTGAAGAAGCGCCCTGGCCAAGATGGAGCACAAGAGGAGTTCCAGGACCTGTCGTATAGGCCTCAGACTATGATCAGCACTTTGCCTCGTTTGCCGCGTCAGCTTGCTGCTGATGCCAGCAAAATTCGGCTTGTCACTTTGGTGTTGTGTGATGAGGCCCGACAGGGATGCAAACTTGAGGTCATCCCCTGTGTAACCTTTTCACTCCGACGCCAGAACTTGGGATATTTACCGGAGAGTAGAGTTAGTACCGAATGAGATGAGCTGTTCTCAAGACAGATAGATCTGTGGCAGAACCTACTTCATAGCCAGCTGTCCTAGCCGGTAAAGCATGACACATGGATAGCATAAATCACAAACTCGCGGGCTGACATTATCTCGTATTTCACCTGTGATGCCAAGGAATCAAAAACAGGCCCCTTAACATTCAATCCGCGGACGGCTCCCAGCACGTCGCATAGGATCTGTTCTGAATCTGAAAGATGGCTGCCCAGCTTGCCGGGAACCAACCATATCACTTGATCTGCATCGTTGAGATATGGATGTATAGACTTCGTCAAGGACCGTATAAACACCAAAAGTACCCAAAACCGCCCAAAGTCACGTGAAGGGACGAACGATCTGCTGGAAGAGGTGTAAAACGGTGTGCGGCACAGAGAGTGGGGGGTGCGGCACAGTCACGCCGCCAGCGTCGTAGCACAAAGCCAACTGCAGCTTGGCAACGAATACCATATCCTAACCTCTGCATCTAGCAAGCAAGGGGTTCGCTGTTAGATCTCGAGGGGGCAGGTTTATCGTCCGAGGCGCGCGTACGTTCGGTACTTGGATTTCTCCCACCCGACCAGACCACGGTCCAACACTCAAGCATCACCAAATTCCTCAGTCATGAACACCTCAACCGACTTCGCCGTGGTGATCTGCCACGGCTCATACCATTCACCCAAGCCCTACGAGCCACTCATTAGGGCGTTGAAGACTCAACGCATCGACGCCTACTGCCCCCACCTCCCTACTGCTGACCTCAGTAAGCTGAACGTCGGCGACGTCAAGAACCCCGATTACGATCGGGAACCCCCCGCCGGTGGGTATCCGCAGGGCGACGAGGACACTGCAGCAGTCCTCGGCGTTCTCGAGCCGCTCATTCGCAAGGAAGGAAAGAAGGTCCTTCTCATCGGCCACTCGTCCGGCGGCTGGGTCGCCACCCAGGCCGCCAGGCCCGACTTGCAGTTTAAGGTGCGCAGCGACAAAGGGCAGGCGGGCGGAGTCGTCGGTATCCTCTACGTGGGAGCCTTTGTGATCCCCGTAGGCGAGTCCATCCACAGCTTCTTTCAGCCCAAGGACGGGCCTGCTGTTGTGCCGCCGTTTATGGAGTTTCATGTAAGTATACTACTTGATCACGTTCTTTTCCATGCAGAGGGCGGTAATGAAAGCTAGTTTGTCGAGACTAACTGTATGCTTACCCAATAGAAACACGGCGTTACCGGGCTCGGCACCATGGTCGATCCCGCCAAGTTCCTCTACAACGACATTGATCCGGAAGAAGCTAAGCAGTGGGCAACGACTCTCACCGCATCTCCCATCCTCACCACGAAGCTTACAAATGATGCATGCGCGGCACTTCCCTGCGCTTATCTGGTCCTGGAAGGGGACTTGACCTTGCCCACGGAGTACCAGGAAGGTATGGCGGCAATGCAAGGCCGGAAGACGGGCCCGTTCGTCATGTACAGAAGCCCGGCTGGGCACTCGCCTCATCTTAGCTGGACCCAGGGCGTGGTTGACACGGTTCAGGACTTCTATAGGAAAACATGACAATGCCATACAGGCGTATCCGATCGATCAGCCAGTCTCACCTCTGTTGCGTGGTACCAGTGCATGCTTCTCTTGATCGCAATGCGTGCAGTAACCTGTAATTACCTGCAGTTCCAAGCACGAAGTCTGTTGACTTTACGGAAGATCGAGGCACTCTCCTGAATACAGACAGTGCATCTCGTATGTGCCGATCTTTGCATTCCAACCATGTCAGTAATTGGTAATGAAGCACCGGGACGCCAACATGGGACGTGTATCCTGGCTTCGTGCAGACGGATAACAGACAGGCTACAGCAGATTGCCTCGGCATTCCACAGGCGCCTAAGCCTCTGGACGAGTCTTGTGATGGGTTGCTCCGCGGGATTAATGGCGCCACAAGGCCAAAAGCCTCAGGCAGAATGTCCCGATATGATGGAGTGGAGACGAGTTTCTCGAGGGCGTCGCCTTTTAGACAGCAGGAGATAAGATCATGTGGGCGCCAATGTAGCGGTCTGGGCAGCGGTCTGGGGACGTACTGTGTATTGTAGCATGGAAACGTGAAGTTGCCTAATCGGTCGACCCGGAAGTTTGCTGCTTTTATCTGGCCATGCCATGCCATGTGAGGTAAATCGTGACGGCGGAGAGCCTAGACCAGGAGCGGGAGGAATTGCGGAGGAGGCGGCAGCATTGGCGCATCGTCACTCGTGGCTTTTTTCCCCTGGTCTGGGGCCGAGGCTAGGCCCAATGCAACGTTGTGGGCCGACTCCCGTGAGTGGGAGTTGGTCGCTTCACCATCATCATGGACGACTCGTCACATCACCACCTAGAAACCAGGCACTTGTATGCCGACCAACTTCCAGTCAGACATGGCATTGCTGACGGGCCAGCCCCCTTGAATCCCCGAGCGCGGACGGTGCGACAATGATCTGGCTCCCGGAAGCCTGGATGTTTAGTTTGCCCCCCCCAATTATCAGATGACGGGTCCTTGCCACCCCGGCCACCCCTTACCAGGCGCCATCATAGTAAGATTCCCGCGCCCAGATCGACTAACCTGTTGTGGGCCGGATGTTTGGACGAAAGATCCATATGCCAAGATGCCAAAACCGTCTAGTCTCGGAGCCTCGTAGCGTCGCCATAATCTTCCATCCATTGAGCACCCCCTGCATCGTCGACCTTGCTGCGTTCCGGACCAGCGCAGTCGAGTCATGTCGTCTAATTGGCAGACCACAGAAGCCGTTTCTGGGGTACTGATGATGTGTTACAAGGGGTGCCATCCTCATTTCCAGGAAGACGATGCACCTCGAGCAGCTATATAACACGGTAGGGAACTCCCCCGATGGTCAATAACTCTTCTCGCTCGACACGCTCCAGCTTCAACTGCAGATCGCCTTCGCCTTACCTCTAACCCTTAATCATGCATACCTCGTCTCTCGTGCTCGCGCTCGCCCCTGCGGCGGCGCTGGCCCAGGCCCCCATGTACGGCCAGTGTATGTTGAGTCGACAGTCGCGGCTGGTGCAAGACCACAATACTAATACGACCTGTTCACAGGCGGCGGCCAAGGTTGGACTGGCGCGACGACCTGCGTGTCTGGTGCAGTCTGCCAAAAGTCCAAGTTCGTACCCCTCTCCCAAAGAAACTCGGCCGCTGCTAACCGTCTCTCCAGTGACTGGTACTCCCAGTGCGTGCCCGGCACCGGCGGCGACCAGCCCAGCCAGCCCCAGCCCACCACCACTGCCGGCGGCAGCAACCCGGCCCCCACTGGTGGCAACGGCAGCGGCGGCTCTGGCCTGAACGGCAAGTTCAAGGCCAAGGGCAAGCTCTACTTCGGCACCGAGATGGACAACTACCACCTCAACAACGCCGCCCTGACCAACATCGTCAAGAGCGACTTTGGCCAAATCACCTGCGAGAACAGCATGAAGTGGGATGCCACCGAGCGTGAGTACATGACTGCCGCGTTCCGATCCACCAGAAGCTAACGTCCCCAGCCCAACGCGGCTCCTTCAGCTTCGGCAACGCCGACGCCGTCGTCGACTTCGCCCAGGCCAACGGCAAGCTGATGCGCGGCCACACCCTGCTGTGGCACAGCCAGCTGCCCAGCTGGGTCTCGAGCATCAGCGACCGCAACACGCTGACGCAGGTGATCCAGAACCACGTCACCACCCTCGTGACGCGCTACAAGGGCAAGATCCTGCAGTGGGACGTGGTCAACGAGATCTTCGCCGAGGACGGCAACTTGAGGGACAGCGTCTTCAGCCGCGTGCTCGGCGAGGACTTTGTCGGCATCGCCTTCAAGGCCGCGCGCGCCGCCGACCCCAACGCCAAGCTCTACATCAACGACTACAACCTCGACATCGCCAACTACGCCAAGGTCACCAACGGCATGGTCGCCCACGTCAACAAGTGGATCAGCCAGGGCATCCCCATCGACGGCATCGGCTCGCAGGGCCACCTCGCCGCCCCCGGCGGCTGGAACCCGGCTTCGGGCGTCCCCGCCGCCCTCAAGGCCCTCGCCGCCTCCCAGGCCAAGGAGGTCGCCATCACCGAGCTCGACATCTCCGGCGCCGCCGCCAACGACTACCTCACCGTCATGAACGCCTGCCTCCAGGTCTCCAAGTGCGTCGGCATCACCGTCTGGGGCGTCTCCGACAAGGACAGCTGGCGCTCCAGCGACAACCCGCTCCTGTTCGACGGCAGCTACAGGCCCAAGCAGGCTTACAACACCCTAATCGGCGCCTTGTAGAGGGTAGATGCAGGGATAACTGTATTCTGTTCTCTGTATATAGACTTGGTATGAAGTGGTTGGCGGTTCGGGTTACGAAGTACATATGACCATCTAGCCACGATGTGTTCCAGTTTTCGCACGAGACATCATCATAATCTGTGCTGAGTGAATCTTACCGTTCTGAAGCCGTGAGCAGGAAGCTCTTGCCTAATAAGAGAGCCAAACTTCCAGATGGCGCGCTGTAATGAACTGCTCATTGATTGGCCACGAGATCCATCGGAAAAGCTTAACCAGGTACGGCCTGGCCTGTTCGGTGAACGCCTTTTGACTTATTCCCTTCCGAACAGCGTTTCTCAGAACTACGTATACCCAGAATAACGTCTCAAGGACCTTCAACCTCACCTGAATGCACCAGTATCACCCACGGATAAGCCAGTTCGAGTTCGAGGCCACAACCCCACCAGCTGAGCTAAGTCGGGTTGACCGTCAATAAGCCACCGGCTATCATCCCACGATGGACATTCTCGGTAGGTCTGTTGGCCCAATGGCAAGGCGTCTGACTACGATTACAAGTGATCAGGAGATTCTGGGTTCGACCCCCAGGCAGACCTCAACTTTCTTTTTGCTGACACTGGATAACAACCAGTGAACATTTTGTTTCCCTTCCCATTTTGGTATCTGCAGCAACCTTTGGGCCTCCCAGGATGTCTTTAATAAAAGTTTATTGGGCGAGATATGGACGCCGCAAATGTTGGCTGTCGAGGGCTGCATAGGTCAGTATACTGGGTCCCGCCGTAGCTATGCCGCCAGTCAAGACGCCGATGGGTCATGGGACGCCGCCTGGCAGGATATTTGGTGGTGGGTAGACAGCACCGAGGGCTCGTGAAGTCGCTGCAGGAGGCAGGCTTTGCTCGGGAATCTTGTCAAAGTCAGATCGCAGGGTGCAAAGGCAAAGCAGGCTGTAGCCTTTGAGCTACTTGGCAAAGAGCTAATATAAGTAACGAACATGGCTGCAGAATTATGGTACCTATCCATATCAACATGCGCAGTGTTCCCAATGCGTCTTGCTTTACTGGCATGATCGTACCTCGGGTTCTTGTCCCCCCCCTGAAGCAACCACCGCAGACCGGGCCAGAGGTCTCGCCACCGGCCAGGACGAAGAGATATGCTTCCCGTGGCTGTACCTCTCCGTAGCCGCCGTTCTGTCTCCTGCATTCTCGTATATATTCTATAGCTTCAGCCACCGCCAGGGCACTCGCTGTCGGCGGACGGCGACGTGAATCGGTCGAGAATAAGTGGTCGGAATCAGAGAAGAGGGGGTTGGATCGAGGCGGCGTCTCGCCGGCATTTTTGGCTGTGGTGGGACGGCAGGCAAAGGAGGTCGGTGGCCAAGTTGCTGGGCCGGTGGAGGGCAGGAGAAAGGCGATGTCCCATCAAGGGGACCACAATTGGGTTCGTCGGCAGTTGAGACTCTGGGGTGTTCGGTTAATAAGTTAGCTGCTTGCTCTTCTCTGGACATGGCGGCTTGGAACTCGCGGAGTAGCGTACCGGACAGGGCATTCGTGTTTGCGACTCTTGCGCAGACAGTCTGAGGGACGGCGCCGATTTCGAGGCCCGCCGACAGCTTGGAAGGGAAGAAACTCGGAGATGGAGTAGTGAGCAAGCAATGCATTCCGCGTCAGCAAGCGAAAGGAGTACGAAGGCCGATCGATTAGGTATTCGCTCTGGCCTTTGCTCCACGGCCGGCAAATACATGCACCTATGGATTCCTACTGGGCTTGTAAGACTTGGAGTTTTTTTTTTTTTTTTTTTTTGCGAGAAGCACTGGGGGCCAGTAAAGACAACCACCTAATGCCCACCAGCGCGAGTGGAAATGCTAAAGCCTCCCTCTTCCAGCTGCTCTTCTGTCACGTCACTGTAACTTTAAATATTCCAGAGGCGATGGCTTTTTGAGAACTGCCAGGCCTTCATGCCACCCCTCTTCTTCAGACGCCAGGCTTTCCTGGCAGCCCTCTACGCCTTTCTCTCCAAGCTCAGAGACGAACGGCGCCGCGCATGTTTTCCCTCCATAGTAAACCTGCGTCTTTATCTGCCGGAATGGTGCCAGTGTCCCGGTCAAGCCGTCTGGAGGCATAAAGGTAATCTCCACGCCCAGCCTGCTCGGGCGAGCAATACTGCCTCTTCTCCTTGCGCAGTATCCAGCCTAAGCGGGACTCCTACCATGGCAACTGCGCGATCCGCACGAACCTACCGACCTCTAATACCTCCCGCCCTTTTTAAGATAATTTAACGTCTGCGCCATGGATTCTAGCTATAAAATCGAAAGGGTTTACCGTGAATTTTATATAAACCGTTCGTGCGTTTTTAGCTCGCACGGGCTAATTTACTTAGAATTTATATATTTAAAACCTTATATTTACACTGTGTTTAATTTTAATAGAGTTAATTTAAATTTATATAAGGGTTAACACGGGTTACTACGAAGATAAGGGGGCAAAATTAATTTAAAATAAAAGGGTAAAGTTAATCGATTTTCCTAGTTTTATATTAAAAAAAATAGTTATATATAATAAAATAACGACTTTTAAATTCATATTTTTTAAAGTTAAATTAATTAAAGTATTACGCGGTAGTATTATTTAAGATTATATTTATATTATTTTATTTTAATATAATAAAAGTAGTAAGGGGTAAAATTCGCGCTATTACCTTTCCGGTTTAACGCGGTGTAAAAATAGCCGCTATAAAATATATTATAACGTAGCGTTTAATATTAAAAATATAATTTAAATAAAGTTAAGTGTATATATATTTATATAAATAATTATATAATCGTATATTATTATAAAACGAAAATATTCGTTTTAAGGGCTATATTAATTAAATTTATATTTATTAAAGCTATAACGTGGTTTACTACTACGCGACGTATATTACTTAGCGACGCACTTTAATTTAATTCCAATATAATTAAACTTTAACGCGTAATACCTCTATAATTATAATGCTTAATTAATCCTAAAAGATCGGATAGTTTTAATAATTTAAGCGATACGAAACGGACCGAATTAAATAAGCTAAAAAGTAGCAGTAAAAGCTTATAATATACCCGAATTAATTTTATATTATCGAATTTATAGCCGAACTTTAAAACGCGAAATCCGACCGAAACGACGTAAAATAAATTTAATTAAAAAAGAGGTACTTCGTAAATATATAATTAATCTAGATATCCGAGGGATGCTTCCCGATTTCGTTAGTGTAAAAGATATGGTTAATCTTTTTATCGCGTTGCGCGGCGGCGATCGCGTCGGCAAGTATTAAGTTAGGCGCTTTATCGACCGTAACCCGGACTTAAAAATTAAAATAAATTATTAGTACGATTATTAAAGGGCTTTTTACGAAGATTCTAAAGTTATTTCTACTTGGTTTACGCTGATTATAAATATAAAGGCGAAATACGGGATTATTAATAAAAATATTTAGAATTTCGACGAAACCGGCTTTATAATAGGTATAATCGGGTTAATACTCGTCGTAATACGCGCCGAGCGGCGTGGAAAGGCGAAGTCGGTTTAGCCTAGTAATTAGGAATAAGTAACGGCGATTAAATATATTAATTCGTAGGGCTAGTATATTTCGCCGTTTTTAATCGTTTAAAGCTAATATTACCTCGCGAATTAGTCCCGCGAAACCGATTTACCGGGCGACTAAGTAATTAAGCCGACTTCTAATAGCTAGATTAATAACGAAATAAGCTTAGATTAAATTAAGCATTTTAATAAATATATTAGATTATAAACGAAGGGTCGCTACCGCCTCTTAATTCTCGACGGTTACGAGAGCTATATTTCGGCCGAATTCGAGGTATATTATTAAGATAACGATATTATTATTATTAGTATACCTCTTTATTTATCGTATTTACTTTAACCTCTCAATATAGTATTTTATTCGCCTTTAAAGCGTATTTATTCGAAAAAATCGAGTTATTTATTAAAGCTTTTATAAACTATATATTACGACCTAGCTATTCATGCGGCTAAGAAAGAGGCATAGCGATTTTAAAAGCCCCCGTAATTAAAAGTAACGAACGGGAACACTAGTAAAAAACGTACGGACTACCTCGTTACGTGATAGCTTACTATAGATTACTGTGAGCCACCGTAAGCCTAGGGGTATAACTTACTATTTTAGTAAATAAGCTAAATACTACGATTAAATTACCGGATTACTAGTAAACTAATAATCTAAGGAAATATAGTAAAATCGGTAAAGAAGAGATTAAATATATAACGATAAACTTTTCCTATATATTTTATATAAATACTCTTTACTTTAACGATTAATTTAAGTATTAATTTAATATATTAGTGAGGTATATTACTTTAAACGAACTTATTACACTTTTAGTTAAGTTTTACGATTAGTTTAAAATATTATTTATTATATTAAACGGACGCACTCGTTTATACGTTTAAGTACTCTCTCGTCTTAATTAATATAAACCTTAGCACGTTTACGAGGTTTTTTTAAACCCCGATAACCGTTCGTTATATTATATTACTAAGCTCGAATTCTTTATCGCCTTTAAAGCCGCGTATTTTACTGTTTTTACGAAAATTAACATTAAATTTAAATTTAGCGTATTTAATTTAATACCTTATAACCTTAACGAGGTAATTAATAAGCTAAATATGCGTCTCCGGACGCTTATATTTAACCTATCTCGTCTAGGGACGGCTAGTACCTATAACCCTTAAACTGTAACGAACGCTATCTGGGTTCCAAAGGAAACCTAGTAAGACGTACTGGGGTTTTATGTTTGGCAATACGAGAGAGTATCTGAACGTGCGATAGAAGTCCACTTCTATCGATACAATGTGCAATAGCCGTAGGAACAAAGATGACTGAGGTGCGTAGACTTGAGGGTATTCACAATAGGGTCGTTAAGGCTGTTTGCCTCACCAATAGGTTAGATTGATGCTTAAATTAATCACTAAAGTAGAGAGTGTCTATATGAAATACATGGGGAATATCCATCGTTATATATCCAACTTCTCCTTCACTGATCTCCCTAGATCTCGGGGATCTCGCAGCTCTCGCGAGATCCTGTCGAGCTGACTCTCTGGCTCTTATCGCGATCCCGAGAGTCGTTGCGCGTATCTTATCTCCACGTGACCAGTGTTATCCTGCTGTGGCTTGTCCTTCCCTGGCTGTTTAGTTCGTGCTGTCCAACTCGTGCTGTCCAGTTCGTGCTGTCCAATTCGTGCTGTCCAATTCGTGGTGTTGGTCATCGTCGTAGTTGGCCTTGCTGACCAGTAGGGTCGTGATGACTGGTGGGGTTTCGCTGACTGGTGGGGCTTCGGATTACGCTGGGTCTTTGTGCAGAGGTTTCGGGGTATCGTAGGGCCGTGCCGTAGGGTGGGTTCTGGGCCGCATGGCTGGGCCAGGTCGTAACACTATCCCCTCCCTTCCATTTGCTTTGTCCCCAAAGCAGTTTGGTCGCCATAAGTACCCACGGGTTGCCGTTGTGCTGGGATTTTTGTGAGTTCCTTCCTTTTTCTTGCTTTTATTGTGATGTGTGCTCATCATGTCGTCTAGTCGTGTCGAGAAACGTCGTGCATCCAAGCAATCCAGGACGGAAAAGTCTCGTACTTGTGATCTTCTTGCTCAGGCTATTTTTCAAAGTCCCATCGAGATGCCGGACGGTTGTTCTTACTGCATTCGTCGTGGTTTTACTTGTCGGTCCTCACCGGACGATTCCTCTCGGTGTAGTGAGTACGTTTCCAACCACCAGTCCGGGTGTGACATGGGTTTTTCGGCCAAGGTGTTGATGGACGCCGCCCTTCAACACTCGAAGTTGGAGGCCGAGATCGAGGAAGTTGAGGAACGTCGTCGTGAGATGGATGCGAAAGTACAGCGCCTTCGGAAACAAAAGAAGCTGTGGTTTGAGAAGATGATGCGTGCCGTTCAGCGAGGCTTGAATTCCGTCGAGGAGCTGGAACGTGTGGAACGAGAGGAGGCGGAGGAAGAGGCTCGTCACAAGGCTACATCCGAACCGGCTCCTGGGGAGGTTCCGACATTGCCTTCCGACTTCTCATTCGACTGGAACGCCGTGTACCCTGACGTGCTGTTGGAGCCGTCATTGTTAGCGGAGTTCGGGGTCGTTCCTCAAACTGCTGAAGCTTCCCAGCGGCGTTCCCCAAGTGTTTCTTAGGTTCCCACGTGTTATCTTCCGTTGGGTAACCCTTCCACTTGACAAGGTATTTCCATCCCTTCCCTACTTGCTTCTTGTCGAGAATCGTCTCAACTTCATACTCGTGCTGATCTGTCTCGACTTCTAGCTGAGTTTCGGTTTTCGCGTTTTTAGGGGCTGGTTCGAGCAATGAGATATGAAATATGGGGTGTATCCGCATTGTTTTGGGTAGCGATAGTCGGTAGTTGGTTTCTGAAATGACTTCTGCGATTTTGAATGGTCCGATTTTCTTGAAGTCTAGTTTTTCGCTTGGTCGCTTGGTTTTGATGTTTCGCCGTAGGAGGTAAACTTTTTCTCCCTCTCCTAAGGTTGGTCCCTTCAACCTGGTCTGGTCGGCGTACTGCTTCATTCGTTGTTGGAGGAAGGTGAGGTCTTGCTGCAGTGCTGTCTGTAACTCCTTCAGTTTTTCGACTTGTATGGTCGCGACAGGTGCTAACTCTCCTTCCAGGGGTGTTCTGGTAACTTCTGGGTCATACCCGTAGTTTGCCCGAAATGGGGATATGCGGGTGGCCTCGTTGTCTGCGCTGTTGTAGGCGAACTGTGCCATAGGTAACAACTGCACCCAGTTGTCTTGTTCATGGTTGACGTAGCAGCGTAGGTACTGCTCCAGTGTTTGGTTCATTCGTTCGGTTTGTCCATCCGTCTGGGGATGGTAGGCTGTGGACAGCTTATGTTTCACGCCGAGTTGCGCCATTAGCGACTTCCAAAACTTGGCGGTGAACAGTTTGTCTCGGTCGGAGATAATCGTTTCAGGTAGCCCATACTAACTGACAATTATTCGTAGGAACGTGTAGGCTAGGTCACTGGTATCGCTGGATTCCTTATACGGCAGGAAGTAAGCGTACTTCGTGAGTTTGTCCGTGATTACCAGGATGCTGTCGTAGCTAACTCTGGTCAGGGGTTCCTTTGATGGGGGTAGCTTGACTACGAAGTCGAGTGCGATTGTCTTCCATGCTCTGTCTGGTGGTGGAATTGGTTGTAGTTCCCCATAGGGTCGGTGTCTGGCGGCCTTGGCCTTGTTGCAGAGGTCGCACTCGTTGACTACTTTAGTCACGATTGACTTAAGGTTTTTGCAGTCGAATTGCCTGGTGATTCGTTTCCAGGTCTTGAATACTCCTTAGTGTCCGTGCGCGGGATGCTCGTGAAATTCCTTGATAAAGCTCTCACGGTACTGCTCAGGGATGTGGATCTTGTTTCGGTAGAAGACGAGGTTGTCTCGTTTCTCGAGGTGATCCCTAGTGTAGTTGGTAAGATCCGGGGTCTGATCTAGTTGTCGGAACTTGGAGACCCAATCGTCGTTGTACTGTACGGAACTTGTGGCATTCAGTTGTCGTGACGGCGTGAGGTTGCCGTCCTGGTCGTAGGTCAGGATAATCCGTGTCTCAGGTGGGACTTCCTCCTGGTGGTCTGGTCGTCGGCTCAGCGCGTCGGCGCGACCGTTCTCGCTACCCTTGCGGTAGATGATGGTAAGGTTGAATCCTGAGAGGAATTCAGACCATCGTACTTGTCGTTTATTCAGCTCCTTTGTCGTAGTGAACGTTGTGAGGTTCTTGTGGTCGGTGTAGACCTTGACTGGTTCTACCGTTCCGCTGAGGTAATGTCGCCATTCTTCGCAAGCCTTAATAATGGCCATCAGCTCCTTATCGTGGATCTGGTAGTTAAGTTCTGGTCCATTAAGTTTCTTCGAGAAGAATGCGACAGGGTGCGACTTTCCGTTGTCGTCCCGTTGGCTAAGTTGCCCTCCGATCGCATAATCCGATGCGTCGGTCTCGACCTCAAAAGGTTTAGCAGGATCTGCTACGCGAAGCACTGGTTCGCTAAGGATTCGCTCCTTGATGTCGTGGAAGGCTTGGTCTTCCTTTTCTGTCCATCGGAATGGTTCGTCCTTCTTTGTCAAGTTCGTCAGAGGTGTCGCTAACCTGCCAAATCCGGGGACAAATATTCGGTAGTAGTTGGCTAGTCCTAAGAAAGATCTGACTTCTGTAGCGCTTGTGGGCGTGGGCCACTCTCTGACTGCTGAAATCTTGGAAGGTTCCATCCGGATTTCTCCAGGGGATATCACGTATCCCACAAATGTGACGGATCGTTGGTGGAACTCGCTCTTCTCTGGGTTAACCAGTAGGTTGGCGTCCTGCAGTTTCCGGAGTACTAACTTAACGTACTCTCGGTGCTGCTCATCGTCTTCGGAGTAGATTAGGATATCATCGAAGTATACTACGACAAACTTGTCGAGGTATTCTCGTAGGACGTAGTTAATCATTGCCTGGAAGCTAGCTGGTGCGTTGGTTAAACCAAACGGCATAGCCTGGTACTCGAAATGTCCGTACTTGGTTCGGAACGCGGTTTTCCATTCCTCTCCTTCCTTGATACGGATCAGGTTGTATGCGTTGGGGAGGTCAAGTGCTGTGAAGATCTTGGCGTGTAGCAGCTTGTTTCGCAAATCGCTGATCAAGGGTAAGGGGTACCGGTTTTTGATGGTGATTTCGTTGAGCTTCCGGTAATCGATGCACATACGCCATTTGGGTTTCCCGTCCCTGCTCTTCTTTGGGACGAAGAGTATGGGGAATCCTGCTGGCGACGTGGATGGTCGTATGACTCCTTTCTCGAGATTTTCCGTGATGTACTCCTTTAGGGCTTATTCGTGCTCCTGATTAAGTTTATATATAGGCATAAATGGGGGTTCCTTCCCATCCTTGAGGGGTATCTCATGATCCCACCGTGTGTGAGGCGGTAAGCCTGTCTCTAGTTTCCCACTAAAGAGAGCTTCGAATTACCGGTACTCTTCTGGTACAGTCGTCGTAACATTCGGCTTAAGCTCCTTAGCAATGACATATGCCCTAAGGACCTTAGGTTTGCTGGGGGGTTGTTTCCTAGACCGCTGCCCATCGACTAAACCTCTTCCTGGTGTATCCCACTAAAGTTAGCCTGTTCTCCAGTTGACTCTGGGATTGCTCACCCGCAACCAGGGTATCCCCAAAATTATGTCGTATCCTGCGACGTCCGTAATGTCACACGTGATTCGTTCATAACGTCCTCCGATATTAACTAAAAGGTTCGCGACTTCCCTTCGTACGTCCCCATCATCGTACGTCATAAGTCCTCCATCGACGGTCCTGAGTTGGTATGGGGCGTCCTTTTCCTGCCATTCCAAGGCTAGGCTGTTGACGATTCGTGGTGAAATGTAATTACCTTGCGCTCCGCTATCCAGCAGCGCTCGGATAGTAACTCCTTTGATTTCGACCATCAGTACGATGTGGTCGTGGATGTCTTAGTCATCCGTTATTAAGCACAGGGATCTATCGTGTCCCGTCGGGTGTCGTCCCTCTACAACCGGCGGAAGTCGTTTCCCGACCGTTATAGTAGGTTTCGTTCGTCGGTCATTCGTCGGTGGCGACGGATCTGTGCGTACGGTATCTCGTGGTCGTACGGTGGTAGCGGTGTCTGGGATCCTGTTATCATGGCAGGTCCCCTAACCTGGAAGTCTTGGGTATCCTGGAAGCATCGTGCGCTTTCCTTAAGCGTTCGGTAGGCTCGTGACTTTTCCCAAGCGTGCTGTAGGCACTCGTCGTTGGTGCAGTCCCTCCAGTCCTGTCTCTCTAGGTGGCATTCTCGGGGCCACTGTGGAGTCCTTTCGACTAGTAGGTAGGCTCGTCGGGGGTCAGGTATGGTTGTCTTGACCTTCCCGATGAGGTGGTCGAGGTGTGGTTGCCTGATTGGGTGCTTGCCAATCCTTCGAGGGAACCATCCCTCTTCGAGCTTTTCTGCCAAGTGCTCGGTGCAACCATCGTGGATGCAGCCGATCCAAGCGAGTAGGAAGTGGTTGTCGTGTGTTGGCGAGATTCTGGGATCGTCGCCGACAGCGTAGTTTCCTTTTACTCCTTGTTCAAGTCCGTGCATGATGAGTACTTGCCGCAGCTTTCGTGATTCAGGAAGTGCAACTCCTGGGATCGCCAGCCATCCGTCGATGTCTAGGTCTCGGGGTTTTGCTACTTCTACGGCGAGTTCGGGTGCAGGCAGTCCAATGAGCCGTCTAGGATCCTCTAGTCGGCGCTCGGCGCGGACTAGGTTGTTTCTCGGGTCTTCATCTTCGCTGCTGCCCTCGCTGCTTTCGTCATCATGGAGGGTTTGTCGTTGTACCATCGCGAGGGTGCGTGTAGTACCTTGCCGTCTAGGGGCTTTAGGGAACCATCCCGTTCCTTCCTTGTCTGCCAAGTGGTCGTGGCAACCATCGTCGTAACAGGCTGTCCAGGATAGGCTGCTGTGGGGCACGTCTATCGTGCTGTTGGCGCTGCTTCCCTTAATAGCTATAGGGGTTGGTCGACCACTGGTAGCATTAACTTATCGTCCATCCGGGACTCTTCGGAAGTCCTTCTTTGGGGATCGACAGTTTCGGGCGAAATGTCCCTGTTTCTGACAGTTATAGCAGGTGACGCCCTGTTTCTTGTCGTGTTTGTCGTGTCTGGTGGCATCGAGGTCCATGGGTCCACTGTGATAGCCATGCGCTGTGCTGCTCTTCGGTGGCATGCTGTGGTGGTGACGCGGTCGTCCTGTGTTGGCTGGGACTCGACTGGTCCACCGTTGTTGTCCGCCCTGCTTTTCGCGGCGTCGTTCGTATATGCGAGTGTCGATCTTGATGGTGAGCTCCATATACGAAAGGAAATTGTCAGGGGTATCAAGCCGGCTGAGTTCGTCCTTAACGTCTTCTTTCAACCCCCGGTAGTACATCATGATCTTCGTGGCTTCGGTGCAGTCTAGTCGAGCCATGATGCGTCGGAACTCGGCGGTGTAGGAGGCGGCTGACCCCTTCTGTTTGAGAGTTTCCAATTCTCTTTCTACCTGTCGCTTCTCGTCGAGGTCCTGGAAGAGTGACTTGAGAGCTTGTTCGAAGCCATCGTAGCTTTCGAAAATTCGTTGTGCCTCTGCGCGGCATAGCTCAACTTGCCAGTCATTTTCCACTAGTTCGTCCAGGTAGGGTTCAAACCAGGCGAGTGCTTTGCCTTTGAGGAACGAGGCGGCGTGGACAACTCGCTGAGTGGCGTCCTGGAACGTTCCTTCATAGAACCGTTGGTAGGCTTTGACCTGGACAAGAAATCCGCGGAGATTTCCACTTGTCCCGTCGAAGGCTGCTGGGGTGCTAATCTTCATGCCTCCCTTGGGAGCAACAGGGGTCTGGATGATGTTGGCGGCAGTACGGAGGAGGCGTATTTCCTCACGTAGCTCGTCGATGTCTGGTGTCTGTCCTGGGGTGTCCTTGGCTAGGAGTTCGTTGCGTTCCTTTTCGAGCTTAACGTAGTGGTGCTGGTAGTTGGCGCTCTCCTGCTCAAGTTCCTTGATTCGTTTGGCCAACGCCTGTCGGGTAGGGCCATCGTCGCTGTCGTCGCTGTCTACCTCCATCGCGGGGTCTCGATGAGAGGTGCTTGCGGTAGCAACAGGGGCCTTCCCGTGGCGAAGGGTATTACTGGGTCCAGGTGCAGACATGGTTCCTGTAGGTGCTATTGCTCAAGGGTCCAGGTAGTGACTCGCAAGAACAAGAGTGATCAAAATGTAACGAACGCTATCTGGGTTCCAAAGGAAACCTAGTAAGACGTACTGGGGTTTTATGTTTAGCAATACGAGAGAGTATCTGAACGTGCGATAGAAGTCCACTTCTATCGATACAATGTGCAATAGCCGTAGGAACAAAGATGACTGAGGTGCGTAGACTTGAGGGTATTCACAATAGGGTCGTTAAGGCTGTTTGCCTCACCAATGGGTTAGATTGATGCTTAGATTGATCACTGAAGTAGAGAGTGTCTATATGAAATACATGGGGAATGTCCATCGTTATATATCCAACTTCTCCTTCACTAATCTCCCTAGATCTCGGGGATCTCGCAGCTCTCGCGAGATCCTGTCGAGCTGACTCTCTGGCTCTTGTCGCGATCCCGAGAGTCGTTGCGCGTATCTTATCTCCACGTGACCAGTGTTATCCTGCTGTGGCTTGTCCTTCCCTGGCTGTTTAGTTCGTGCTGTCCAACTCGTACTGTCCAGTTCGTGCTGTCCAATTCGTGCTGTCCAATTCGTGGTGTTGGTCATCGTCGTAGTTGGCCTTGCTGACCAGTGGGGTCGTGATGACTGGTGGGGTTTCGCTGACTGGTGGGGCTTCGGATTACGCTGGGTCTTTGTGCAGAGGTTTCGGGGTATCGTAGGGCCGTGCCGTAGGGTGGGTTCTGGGCCGCATGGCTGGGCCAGGTCGTAACATAAACGCCGTTTAACCCCTAATAAATAACTAAACACTCTACTTATATTAAAAAGAGGGTGTTTACTTATTAAAAAAGCTCTCCGACGCCGATTTTAAATACGGTAGACTAAATAGCGAAAAATATAACTAAAATAGCTTATAAAATAACCCTTATACGTAATAAAATATATATATTAAAAGAGGCTAATTTAACACTTTCTAAGCGCCGGAGAACTAAAAAGTCGCGAGTCTAGCTTAAAAAAGCCCTTACTATTAAAAAATCTCAGTAGCTATAAAACGAAAAGGTAAAAAAAAGCGTTTAGCGCCTAATAAAAATAAAAATAAGGGTTCGTTAAAACGAAAAGCGACCGGTGAAAAGCGTTATAATATTTACGGCGAAACAGGTTATAATACGCGAACATATAAAAAGAATATAAAATTAAACGAGGAATTAAATAACGAGTAATTTTAATTAATTTTAAACGTTGTGGTTAAATTAATTTATATAAAAAAGTCGAGAAGTAAAAAAGGTGCGTCGCTAAGTAATATACGTCGCGTAGTAGTAAACCACGTTAGTATTAATTTTTCTACTTAATATATCTCGAAACGAGCTATTTTAAAAAAGGGGTAATATTACGGCGCACTTTAAAAATAAGCCTTTAATAACCTTACTAACTAAAATAGGGCAGGGCGTGCGAGAGATAACCCGAGCGCCACTTAGCTTTTCCCCACTTATTTAAATAAAGAAATCGTCCCGGTAAGGCTAGACCTTTTCCTTTTTTCCTTATCTTTTTCGGTTTTTTATAATAAAGTAATATTTTATAACTTTACCTCTCGAATTATTATAATTATAATAAAGTCGTAATATTTATAAAAAAAGCTACGTAATATTACGAGCGGTAATTAAATATTAAAATAAATAAGGCGATATCGGTTTTATTATTATAGTTTTTTAAATAATAGTAATTATATAATAAAAACGTAGCTAATAAGCTATAAAAATAAAGAATTAAAAGTAAAAGTTTTTTTTTAAAAAAAAAGACGCTCTCTAAGCGTTCGTGTATAGCGTTAAGCTAATCGTCTTATTAAAAGCTAAAGGCTTATTTTAATATTTAAAGCCGTAATAAAAATCACTTAATTAAAAATAATATTTAAATATATTATTACTATAATCGCTTAAATTTATATATATACTAATAGTAATATAATAAATCGAATTCTATATATATATACTTAGCCTCGTAGTATACTAACTTATATAATTAACTATTATAAAAAAGTAAACTAGAGTATAAATAAATACACGCTTCGCTAAATAGCAAAGGCTATAAATAAATGCATCGCAGTCGCTTCCTGTAACATTAACATCTTCCTGTACTCTTAGCTCACTGCCCCGACAGAGCCATAGATCGCTTCCCCCACTCTCTGGTTGCTCCATCCTTTCGAATTCAACTCGCGGAGGCGCCTGCAGCCCTCCGGCTCCCAAGAACGCTTCATAGTGAGTCCAACCGAGCTGCCACTGGAAACCCCATCGTCCAGTGGATCATGCTCATCGCCTGTGACCCCTTCACTAGTACTCTCGTCCCCGTTCACATGTGCACGATGATGGCGCCCTTCGAGCCGTTTCCCTTTTCCAGCACGGCCGTGACCAGGCCGATGGTCTGGCAGCTTTCTGGGCTCAGCGCTGTGTGAGCCCGTCCTGGGTCGCTCAGTGGCGACTCGGCGACGCTCTGTCTGAACATCCCTCCCTGCACGGCTCGGATGTGAGCGCCGCTCTTCTGGGCTCCTTGGCCTAGCATCACGGGGTGCAGGAGCCATTCACACTTTCACATCCTTCCGAAGCTGGCGGATGGCATCACCCTGCGTGTCAAGGGCTTCTCTCTGCGAACGCAGTTCCAGCATGATGGCGTTCAGCGGCTGTTCCAACCGCGAAGCCTGGCCAGCACTGAGGGGAAGTGATGCCACTAACGGCTTAGGGTTGCCAAGGATGTCGACACCTCCTCTGCTCGCCGGCCTGCTGAGTGGTGGACTGGATAAGGGGCTGGACAGAGCTGATAGGGCCTCCTGGTCGCCTATCCGGGTGCTGCCTAGACCAGGACTTCCCCTCCACTCTGACCGCTCGTCCAACTCAACTTCCTCATCATATGTTCCTCCATCATCTTCGTAATCTCCATCACCATCTGCATCACCTGCATCACCTGCATCACCTGCATCACCTGCATCACCTGCATCGCCTGCATCATCTCCATAATCGTCATCGTCGCCATTGTCACCATCGTCGCCGTCATCCCCCTCGTCGTCACCGTCAGGCAGTCTGGGGCCCAAGTCCTTTGAACCCAGTCCAGAGTTCAACGTGAGGCCCGGGCCAACCAGGCCATCCTCTCGTCGTGCTTGCGTCGGCTCGCTGGCACTGGAACAAGGTATGATCCTGAAGTCGTGATTGGGATTGTGGACTGGGCGGCAGTCTTCATGGAATACAGCGTTGCGGCAATTCTGACATTCATGCCGTGCTTCCAGAATAGGCTCCCGGCAGAGACTACAGACGACCAGCTCTGACATTCCTGCGGCCCTAGGCGGTGCTGCCACCGACGCCGATAGTGCTGTAACCGCAACCGGCGTTGCTACCAGCCTCGACGGTGTCGCAACCGGCCTCGGTGCTGCAACTGTAAGTGGCCTTGTACCTGTTTCACCACCCACTTCGTCGCCTTGTCTTTGAGGATGGGCTTCTCGATCGAGAAAGGCGAACCATTAACTAAAATACCCGACCCTACTTGTTTAAAGACACGGTCGGGATGCGCGGTCTGAGCGTTCAGAATGCAGCCGTCGCAGATGTACACGTCAGCGCAGGTCTCGCACTGATGCTTGGGGGCCGTCCTGCTGAGCCGCGCCTGGCAGAAACCGCAGATGTTGGTATTGAATTCTCTTCTCTTTCGTTGCCGTCGGGTGCCCGGCCTGTCTTCTAGCCGCCTCTTGCCTGGTTTCTGTGAATGCGGAGAATCAGGGTGGCCGTCGATATCGACGTGCAGCCCCTTATCGAGTTCCCTCTTGCCTGATCGTTGCAAGTGCTGCGCATCGCGATCGTCGTGTACCATCGACTCCTGGTCGATCCACCGCCTATGTGGTCTCTGCAAGTGCCGATGGACATCGATATCGCGCGGTGCTCGAGAGGGACTGCGACTGCGCACGGGTCTTCCGCGGAAGTCCCGAAGGCGGCCGTCGCACGCGGCTCCGGGTGGTGGATCGACGGCGGCGGCGTCGGCAGGCTGCAAGGGGTTGTCTTGGAGTGGGATGACGGCGTCGATGGGGCAGCCGGCTCTATCCGATTCTTCGCATTGCTCGCACTGCGGCGCGCTGCGCCCTTCGCCCGCTGGTCCGCGGCGTACGTGTCCGGTCCGAAGGAGTTTCTCGGCTTGAACGTCACCATCGCTGATGGTAGCTTGTCTCGGTGCTCCGGTGCTTCGATGTCGCAGATGGCAGATGCGGACCGAATACGACAACCAACTAACTTGTGAATCTCTCCTCGACGACCGCGTACATTCTTGACCAGACCAAGGGCCCCTGCGTCGAGACAGTTGTGCTCGGCGCTGAGCCCGTGCTTCCCGTCATAGCCGACGTCGAAGTGAAGCACACCCGCGTCCTCAACGCCTACGGATAGAGCAGGTGTGCCATCGGGTCAGCGGTCGGCAAGGATAATAAGGCGCACAGTCCCATCACCACTGGCTTTCGCTTTAACGGGTACGCAGCCTAGGTCGTCGACCCGTCTCGTGCCCGTCGGTACACCGGGCGAGCACCTGATCCGAGGTCCGCTCCTGACTCGTAGTTACCTGCATGGTACCTAGAGGACGGCCACATCGCTTTTCTCAAACTCGGCGTCCCTCCGTCGACTGAGTCTCTTACCCGAAGGCGGCAATCACATATATTGCACGGGCGACCTACACGGACCATCTGGTAACGCAAAGGCCCTGCGGCTCGTTAGTCTGCTTGTGAGATTCCGATTATCAAATCAAAGTCCGCCTGGGGCCGGCGCGGTGAGTCGGGTGAGACCCAGACTTGCATCGTACAAGTTAACCCGAGTTTTCTTATGCTTGTTAGCTTCATCAGGCCAATGGATTCGAATCCATCCACCAATCCCGTGCTCGTAGCTGCTATTGCGTTCCGCGAACCAGAGATGGCTTTGGCGAAGGGAGTTCAAGATGAGCCCAAAAGGACATCAACAGTGACATAAGCCCCCACGGGCCATCTTACTGATCTCTTATGCCAACTGCGAGCAAATTTGGTCAAGGACTTACCGCCTTACATGATCCCAAGTTATTTCGTTGCCCTGTGCGACCACTTTCTCGTCTATACCTCTGAGAAACTTTCCCGACATGACCGAGCACTGACAACCATCGAGGAACAACATCAAGAAGGTTTTGCCAAGGGCTTAAGGCGTCCCGCTCATGAGATCGGGCCGGATGGCCACCTCCTTTAACGTGGAGGCAATTCCGTGACGGCTATGCACTTGGTAGCATCATGCCAACAGCATGGCTTGATTATCAACATGCCAGATATGCCGTGAGGGAAGAGCATAGCTCCGTGTCAGCATTATTCCGGAGTGCTGGACCTAACGATAGTCCATCTCAACATCCGAATAGGCCCAAACATAGCCAAAACAAAATCCACTCGTCTGCCCTGACGCATATCAAAAACTGGATGCTAAACCACCACGTCTCGCCCTCCCCGACGTCGGTATGGCTTATTTCTCCCTTGAGGCGACCGGGTCTTTGGTGGATGAGCGCATGACTGACGCGTGCAAGATGCAACTTGCCAGAAGCCGGCACAGTAGGCACGTCATGACCTCACGGTTTGTGACCGAAATGCGGACGTACGTTGCCGAATATGAAGTTGATGAGTGGACAGTCGAGTTCATGGGGCACGAAAGGTTCAAATACACGGTCAACCTTTGGCGGATATCACGTGAGTCACCACCGATGGCACATCTTGAGGGGAGACTGGCCGCCATCGCATCCTCGTGTCTCTCACATGCCATCTGAACGGTACGGGCATGCCCATGTTCCGGGGAATACCCGAAGACATCTGCGAATGAGGGGATCCGAGAAAGATGACTACCTTCTCCGAGTACGTCGACGAGGTCGAGAGGCAACGCACCCCAGAGGAGGCGGGTCCGATTCCCGTTGGCAGCCAAAGCCTCTCGCGGCCGGATGACTATGTCTACACAGCCGGGCGCACTGGAGCCCAAGACAGTCCCTCCAGACCGGTTGCCGAAGGACTCGACATGCGCGAACCTTATAAAGGCTGGTCTTTGCTTACCTTAGCCCGCCAGGCAGGCCACCACGATGTCGCCTTCGCCTAGCTAGTCGAGGGACACTGGGGGCATCTAAGCGTCCGTCGTCGACACTCTTGGTTGACACTCCACCCCAACCTCGTGCGTGTGCCGCTCTCGCCGCACACCACCTATCGCGACCATGTGCACACCCCGCGGCGGCGGCAGCTCGATAGCATGCCGCACGAGACGCATGGATTCGGCCGCATGGCGCGGGACTACGCGCCGGCCAATCCCCACCGGGCATGGCCGGACGCGATGCCGGCGGCAACATCGTGGATCAACCACGTGCCGACGCGGATGGACGGGACGGGCGATACCGCGAAGGTGCGGCGCCAGGCCGAGAAGCGCTGGACTTTCAGCTAGGTGCGCGTGGGTGCGGAACACCCGAGGTGCTCTCGAGTTCTACCTCGTCTACGCGACGGAGCTGCTCCCACACGACGTGGCGCGCTGGCTGTACCATGATTTGCACTACACGGTTGGCCGTATATGGGCGTCGCCTGGCGACTTGGTGAAAGAGCAGTTTTTGAGTGAGCACGAGGGACTGCAACAGGTCCATAGAAGCTTATCGAATTCTTGTCTTGTTTCCTTACAGGGGGTTAAGGGTGAGAATCAATGACAATGCCTGTGCATTGACTCTTTTTTTCTTCTTCTCCTGGCTTTGGTACTCCGTATTAATAGGTCAGGTCAATAATTGTTTCGCACCATTTGGGGGTACTTATCCTTGCTCTTTCAAGTCGCCTTGGAGTGACATCGCTGAATGGCTACTCACTTACTCGGAATATTGATTGTCGAGCTTCACTGTCTCTAGATTAGATGGATAGATTCCACTAGCAATCTTGTCTAAACGACTCGGCATATTACTACCTACTTACTGCCTACCGACAAGCACGCGGTGAACCAACATCTATTGAATACCCCAGCTCGGACCCCAGCTCCGTGGTCCCAAGAGAATATAATAAGACAGATGAAGCACCCATCGTTTCTTATCGACATATAGGCAGACACCTGAAAAGAGATCCCCCGAAAACGGCTCTGCATCGTGCTACATATACAGATAGGCTAACTTGTGCGTTAGATGGCATGGTATATGTTTGTATCAATAGGGATGTGTCCTCTGCTACTGGCCGTAACAATAACGCGGTGGAGCAAACAGACAAACAAAAGGGCAGTGGCGCCTTGGGCTAGGAGCCCCCGTCGGCAGTACATGGCCCAGCCAGAAGGCCGAGGTGTAGTCTACCCTAACCTAGGGATGTGAGAGAGCCGCCGACAGCACCGAAAAAGTGCTATTACCACGTAAGGTGGCGTTGCTGGCCTAGTACTTGAGTATGCCGAGGAAACCCTCCGCCAAACCCCTCATTCTGTAGCTCCTTTGAAGTAAATGATCCATGAAAGATTAAGCTTCGCTGGCTTTGAGAGTGAATGATTTACTTTGGCCGGTAATTTCAAGAGCCTTGGTGGTTGCTGTGACTATAAAAAGGTTGGGTTTCTTGAGAGTAACGCAATGCCTTGTTGCAATTGAACATTTTTCCTTCCCGGATTATTACCTTCGGATTGCGATGAACGACATTTAGGGGGGGCTATGGGAGCAAAGCGGGTCCAGTTGATTTTTTTTTTTTCGGGGCTCCAGAATAGATACTATAACTGGTTGACGATGACACGGAACGAGTTTACACACGCATACATCGCAGTAATCAGTGAAACAGTGAAAACAATGACACTGTCGGTGCCCTACGCAAAAAACTAATTCCCTATAGGTAGACGAATAGCCTACCGGGTAGCGCAAGCAAGCGCAGGAGGCGCGGGTGGTGGTGGTATAGTATAGTTAGGCATTTCGTAAAGACTCTCGTATTCGGTCTACACATTAACTTACGACCTGATCCACCGCTTTACATCGTACCTCGTTAACAAGTTCACCCTTCCAGTCCTCCTGCTTATCCAGCTCCCGTTCGAGCCGATCTAGGCGAATGTCGACAAGCTCGACCGTCTTTTCTACATTATCTTGGCGGCTTCCTAACTCCGCTTGCTTGTCCTCGAAATCTACCTGGCGTTCCTGGAAACTGTCTTGACCCTCCTCCAGGAGATCGAGGCGGCGACCAGCGTCGACGCCGTGCTGCTCGAGCTGTTCTGTTAAAAAGCGGTTCTTCTCTTAGAGATCTCGAACCGTGTCTTCAAGTTACTCTATGCGGGATTCGTATGGAGCGAGGAGGCCGCTGATTCGCGTCTTAACCATAATACCGAGCTCTTGAATTTGTCGCCGAAGATTATCTTAAGTTCCGGAAAGTGACAAGCCTGGAGTAAATGGCGGTGGTGGCCCACTTTTCTTCGAGGGTTTGGAGTCTGTGCCTCTACTGTTCGAACGGGTTCGCTTGCCCGATTCCTCGGCCCGAAATTCAACATGCTGGTAGACTGCCGAGGCGGAATATTTAATTAACTAAGGCGATAATGAATCGTTTGGACTGGTGTATATATACTTTGATGGTAGGCCGGAAGCCGAGCGGATTCGGAATGGTTATGGTTGGGCGGGCGATCGTAGCCTGGCGGACTGTCCGTGGCGATAGTGGAAGCGTACGACGCCGTGTTGGAAATATAGTCATTCTCGCTTTGCCTTACTATTACGTCGCCCTTGCTATTGTATAGACGGGAAGGGTTTGCCCTCTACTCTAGCGCAGTAACCTGGGCAGTATTCCGAGACCCGTGGACGGCATCGTGGAGGACGGCGAATTTTAATTTGGTTAAGGCGTTATGACGTATATATATTAAAAACTTTAAAGCGGTGGCCAGCGCTGCTATAGAACAGTATATATAGAACGATTCAGTATCCGACGATTTCGCCTCGAAGCCTATCGGCGTGATAAGATGACCGGGTTTTTCGAGTCGAAAATGGAGGCGTAGAAAGCGAGGGATGTTGTCGAGCTTCTTCCGCACAGTATTAAGCTCTGGGGTATGGCGAGAATCGTCGCAGGGGATCCGTGTGAGAGATTCGACGTGGTCGGGCAAGATTTGTACGTAGAGGAGGACCCCGTTGGAAATAGGTGCGGTGAAGCGAAATAGAACCGAGGTATTTGGGTTGTAGTTTACGTCTATGGTGATGAGCTGATAGATCGTCTGTTCCGTGTTTTTTTGGGGGATATTTCGTTGGGCGCGATTGGAGAAGACCGCCATTACTTGGGAGGTAAATCGGGCGCTATCGCTTTTGGCTGCTATGATTTCGATCGAGGGCAACGGACCTAAACGCAGGTAGTAGGCGGTTGATAGCGGGATTACTTACCAAAGGCTGCTCTCCCGCCGGCGTCGCCCGGCGACAGTTCAGATGTTCCGCGGGGAACTCGACCTTGGATCTTGCCCCGAATGGGGTATGGATCAGTAGGATGATCGAGTTCGTAAGTGCCGGTTTGCTTGCTGTCGGACTCGCTGCTCGTTTCCTTTCGTCGCGTGCTGGTATCTATACACACACACACACTCTCTCTCTCTTTTTCGATCGTTCTTAAGAATAGACGGATAAGTTCCGCGGGTTGCCCGATCCTGAGCCTGCCCCGAATGGGGTATGGGTTAGTAGAATGACCGGGGCCGCAGGTGACGGGCCGTCTACGTTTGGGACGCGGGAGAGAGGCGAGCGGTGTAGAGCAGGGCGACGCGACGGTAATGTGGTTTGGTGCTGATGCGAAAACGTGTCGAGTGAGTTGTTAAGTGGATGTTGTAGAATGGAAGGGCTTGGATTGTCTGTCTGCCTGGGGCTGGGGAACTTGGTGGATGGTGGTATGTGCATGCAATCACGTAGTGACAATCGGAGCGCTGACCAGCCTCAATCTGTGAGTCCCGAGTCCTTGGTCCACTAATATTTATCTACCCGCGCTTGCATTAGATGCTGCCGATGCAGACTAGGTTAGGTTGATATGTTTGATGTTGAAGAGATGGGGTGGTAGAAGTCCAAGTAAGAAGATGAGAGCAGCCAGCGTTTGCAAATCTACCAAGCCAAAGCAATTCACGGGGCCAACATCGCGAACATGTTCTGGCGAGTAACGCAAAAAGTGCCATGTTAGTGAGACGTGAAGTCGGTTTTCTTGTACAAGTTTAGGGGAACTTAGTGGCCTTTAGCTGCTCGCGTCTAGGGGCGCACTGCAAAGTTGTCCCGGAATGCAGCTGGCACAAGTGGGGCGCCACGATTATTAACGGCGCCGCCTCCCGGTACGGCTAACAACCCGAAAAAATTATATTGCGCGAAACCGGAACGGGTGAACGTTTATATATAGCTCTCAGAATGTTGGGAATATAATTAAAAACGCCATTACTTAACAACTGCGCGAGGTATAGGTCGTCAAAGTTTTCAGTTTCACCTCGAAGGCCCGGAACCTCGTCTGTCTCCGCGAAGCACATCCAACCAAACCACTTACGTTCCGCTCGAAAATACATACGAGTACTGTAAAGAGCCATAAGAGAGCTCCCGAGCCCTCCACCTCGATATTTCTTTCGATTTGCTGAAGTTGTGGTAGGCACAAGACCACCGTGCGATCCTTAATATACAACTAGCACGTTTTACTAAACGGGTTAGATATAAATATGGATAGAATCGTAATCGCGAGCACTACTCGATATTTACCTTTCACCGCATCACATATGTGGCAACTGTGTTGTTAGGAAATAATATTAGTGCCAGTAAAATGACCAAGGCGAAACATTTTCAGGTGCTAGCGCGGTTCCTAACTAACAGTGGCGAGTGGTCTACTGGGAGGCCCTTAGCACTAAGGTTAGCTTCTAAGTTTCGATCACACGCGCCGCTGGTTTTAACTTCTCTATACGTGATGCATGCTCAGCAATGGGCCATGTACTGCACTTATCTAACCTAAGCAGGGACAATACAGTGGTTCATGTACCCAAGCCGACCTGTTCGCCGTCTTTGCGGCCTTCCTGGTCTACTTATATGCCAAACGCATTACCGTTCGGGACTGAGTTATATCGAAAAGCAGGACCAGCAGGATACCAACATAAAAATGTTCTGGTACGGACGCTTTTTATGGAATGCCATATTGTGACAGGAGCAGAGGGAACGGGGCGCTTACGTACCGGTTCCGGCTCTGTTCCGCCGCCCTATATATATAGAGACCTAGGCCCCCCAGAAATATAGAAGGACAAGCGTTAGCTTTGTCCTTTCACCACCCCTTACCTATCGTTACCACCTAGATTCGTGCACCTTTCACACATATCGCCGAATATTACAGTTACCAACATAAGACCTAAAAGAAGCATGAAGGCATTGTCGCAGGACGATATACGTTTCTTGTCACATCTATCACGGTCTTCCTAGTGCTATTAAGTGCGTATAATTATTATGAGAGAATTGCCGGCGTTCAGCGCAAGCGGATCTGTATCATTTTCCCTTAAGCGAATGGCGTTAGTCATGTCTCTTGGACCCCAGTGCATTGCACCCCGAGGGTAGGTAAAACATGCCACTTATGTGTCGCGATAATACCACTCTCTTCATATCGGCTGCTCGGTTTCGATAAACTAGTTTAGGTGCGATTAGAGAACTACAACCGCTGCTTTTTCCACTGCTACGCAACGGCGCTTGAACGCCGGTCTAACTTAGCAACAATGCGTACAATATCCCACCCTTTTGCTTTCAACCTCCTAAGTCGCTCCCTGTCTTTCGCAAGCCACATCCGTTTACTATTACCCGTGGCCATTTTTGGCGGCCCTTAGAAACCATCTCGTCCTCGCCACTGTCCTCAGTCTCTCCATTCATATCTTCCAAGTCGTCCACATCGTCATCCAGGTCGTCCTCATCAAGGCGGCGCCTCTTCTGGCCCTCGTGGACTTGGTCCCGCCAAGCCTTGCGATGCCGGTCCTTGGCTCGCGAAGCACGCCTCCCCTTGGACGACGAAGGCTTGGCGGTGTCCGCCACCTGCTGCTTCAACCCGTTCACATATACGTCCGCAGCGCCAGAGGTCGTTTTGGCTAAGTGTCCGAACTGGAACAGCCCCTCGGGGGTAAGCTTCAAGGTCACCTGGACGAGCCGATCTTCTTCGGCTAACCCCGGCGTAGCGTTTCCTTAGTTCGGTAGGCAGTCGAGCCAGGCTGTATAACCCGTCCATCACTAACGTCCCCCGCTCCTTAGCTCCCGTCGCTCTGGCTATATTCCTCGTCACTGGGCTTCGGCAACTTAGTCGCTACTCCGATCCATGTCAATACTGTCAGACAGGTATTCCACAGCATCGTCGTCGTCCAGTCCAGCCTCTCCACCATCACCTGGAACATCGCCGCCGGCTCGCTCCGCACCATCGCCCTACTCCTACATATCGGCACACCGACGTAGAAACGTGTGGCTGGGCGAATGCAAGACCCGGCACTCATCATCATCGAAGCGAAGGGTTTCGGGGCAATCCTGGCACTCATGCCAGACCGCGCCGAGTCTCCACTCACATATGTGGCAACGATCGGGACCAAGAGACGAGAAAGGGTTGTAGTCCCTGAACACAAGCCCGTCGTGCCTGACTCGTCCATCTACATCCTGCCCGCTCTCCATGTCTGCACCCCGCTCTTCTATGTCTGCATCCCGCTCGTCCATCTCATCGGAGACACCCCCGGCAATCGATCGATCGTCTCTTGTGGACTCAGGGCCGAGGTTCACGGGGCTCGACGGCCGGTCGTCTCGGGCATGAGGCGCGAGTTAGCGTTGGGGTGTTTGCGGCAGACCCCGTGGCCGTTGTCGCGGTGTTTTCCGCGGCACTCTTCCACTGGGATCTTCTCTCCTGCACGCACATTCGCGTACAATTTCGGTGTAAATGAGCGAAACTTAGAGTGTATAAATATATATTATTATTTATTACTAAAATTCAGGGCGCTTTGCCGTTAGGTCCTCGAGCAGCGAGCCAATTTTTGTCGGGGCACTCTGGTAGTAGAACCCAACCACCAACGACACCCCGCCCCCACCAACCCCGCGTTAAGGTCCGGCCCCGACCAATCCACAACACCAATTACATACTTCACGTAATTGAAGTCTTGATGATGATGATGATGAGAGTCAATTTATCGTCTGATCCGAGGCCTGGGCCTCATGCGGACGTTGGGGCTATGCTAGCCGCTATAGTACACTGGTACGGCGCTCCAGTGGGCCTGTCTCGGCACCCACCGCGGTATCCGTCCCCCTAAGCTCCAGCACCCTTCTGCCGGCTCCCACCGCCCTGAAATTGCCGCACAGGCCTTTGCACGCGCCGCCGCGTCTCTCACCACACCTGCTATCTACTACTACGTATCTATCTACCTACGGGCAGGGAAGGTGTGGTAAGGGACTTGGTAACGGTGCAGGGTAACTGCGGAAGCAGTTCCAGGGTAAGTGGTGACCGGTGTGGTGGTGTTTTCGCTTTTGGTAACGGGTCGTGTTGGGTGCCTTTCTAGGGCTACTGTTGTTTGGTGACAGCGACTGGAGCTGGCTGGATGGGTGGTGTTCCGGCACCAGACGCACTAAAAGAGGTGCGTGGGTGCCGGAAAAGGTGCTATAGCACCGAGGGTGGCTCTGATGATGCGCTGGTATGCAAAAATCCACCGGTACGCTGCCGGTGGTGGCTGGATGGCGCTCCCCCGACGTTTCCTTCCCGACCACGAAGCTATTCCAGCCCCGAGAGACGCCTGCCGTTGCCGACAGCCCCCTCGACGCCGAAACGCTCCCCGATCGATCCGGACGAACATATATTATTACATAGTAGCTACCGGGTAGGCTGCAGGGTAGCTACCGAGCGTGGCAGGGTAGCTGCCGGGTAGGCTGCAGGGTAACTGCCGAGCGTGGCAGGGCAGCTACCGGGTAAGCCGTAGGGTAGCTACCGGGTAACTGGCGACTGCAGGGCAGCGTTCGCGCGTCTGCCGGGTAGCTTTCCAGCCGTGTGTGTGTGGCTGTATAGTGATGGTGGCTGGTCAAGCCTGAAGGGTCTGCTATTCACCGCGGGAGGCCGTGAGAGGGCCGGTGTCCAGGGCCCTTTCCGGGCCTTTGGGGGGGGCTCCTTTGGGGGCTTCCTCGGGGGCGGTTCGTCCTCTACGGCCTCCCGAGTGAAGCGTCCTAGTAGGCCCGTTCGCAGCATGAAAATGGCGGCGGTCTTGGCTCGTCGTGACTCCCAGATTTCCTTTGTGCTGGTGGGAGGCCTAGGGCCCTTCCAGCCGGAGCCGGCAGAGGCCCAGACCTCCTCCCGTAACTGGTTGTATTTTCTGCAGTGCAGTAATACATGCCGGACCGTCTGGCGGTCGCCGCAGTCGCAGAGTGGCGAGTCGGTTCCGGGGCGCCGAATGGACCAGAGGTAGTCCTTAAGGCCTATCTTGCCGGTCCGCATCTGGAATACAGTGGCCGCCACAGCGCGTTTTAGGCCTAGGTACCTGGAGAGCGTGGCCTTCTCGGGCCGAGGGAGCTGGTGGTGCAGGGCTCTTCCGTGAGGTGCACCCTCCCACTCGTCGGCCCAGCGCTGCTTAGTGGTCTTCTTGGCCAGCATGCGCTGGGCAGCCACTGTAGTGAAGGGGGCCTGGTTGGTGATGGGTCGTCTCGGGCCCCTGGGTGTGTGCTGGGTCCTGGCCCTAGGCGTATGCTGTGCCCTGGAAGGCCGCTGTGGCACTGGCCGGGCCACTGTAGCTCCGGTGGCTGCCAGTGCGGCCAGCGCCGCGGCAGCCTCTGCTGTCTCCTGGGTGAGGTCCAGGGTGGGCTCCAGGGTAGGCTCCAGGGTAGTCGTCGAAGGCCGGTCCAGGGTAGCGGTCGAAGGTAGGTCCAAGGTAGGCTCCAGGGTAGTCGTCGAGGGCTGATCCAGGGTAACGGCCGAAGGCAGGTCCAGGGTAGCGGCCGAAGGAAGGTCCAGGGTAGCGGCCCGAGGCAGGTCCAGGGTAGCTGCCGGCGCCGCTTCTGCCGGTGCGGCCGGGGCTAGTGGTGAGGGGCTGCGTGGTGCGAAGCTGGCGGCGGTATATAGGGCTCTGTTTTTAGTGGCCGCGGCGGCTTTAGCGGGTGCTTCGGCGGCTGCCTTCGCGAGCTCATCGGCCTTTTCGTTGCCTGGAACCCCTGTATGGGCTGGAATCCAGTGGATGTTGACGTTGATGCCCTGTTGCTGCAGGGTAGTGAGCTGCACCGAGATCTGCCGCAGCAGCCACTGACCGGACTGGCGTTGGGGCCAGGCCGACGATGCGATGGCGGCCTGGTTATCGGTAAAAACGTCGATCCGCGTGAACCGCTTGTTTCGTAGCCTCAGGGTGTAGCCTAGGGACATGTGGATGCCTTTTAACTCTGCTAGGTACACCGTAGACTGCGTTACAGTGCCCATATAGGCCGTTTCCTCGTACGGGAGCCTGGAAGTGCGCTGTACCGGTGCGTAGGTCGCCGCTCCGACCCCGCCATTATACCCACTCCCATCCGTGTAGAAGATCAACGATTTAAAACCGAAAGCCTTTACGATGTGGTCGTGGTGTGCTTTTCCCTCCTTTTCTCCCTTTTTTACCACCGTCGTAATTCGCTTCCACCAGGGTGGGACTACGAAAGGATGGATGGTTTCTAGGGGAGGTTGGGTCTTGTGGTACTGTTGGTGGTGCTCGATGAGCCTCGTCAGGGAGATCTCCAGTGGGCCTTGCGTGCTGTGTCCTCCGTGGAGGTGCCGTAACCAGCCGTTAGGGGGTTCGTTCGGAGCCGAAGGTAGGCCATGTGGTTGGCTTGAAGGAGCTGTTGTTCGATCGGTAAAACATGCATCTCGGCGGCCATCGCTAGCAATGCGGTGGTTTTAAGGCCACCAGTGACCACCTGCAGAGCCTCCTGCTGCAGCCTCCGTAGCGCCGTGAGGTGCTGTTTCGTCAGGCCTTCCCTCAGGGCCCTGACGTGAGGCTGGTACCACACCGTGCTGCAGTACGTGATCTGCGGCACCACTATAGCCTGGTATAGCTGCCGTAGCTGTAGGGTGCCGCCCCCCCAGTGGGCTCCGGAGATGGCCTTAAGAGCCTGAATAGACTTCCGAACTTTAGTGGTGACTTCCTGGATGTGGTGGTGCCAGAGGAGGCCTGGGTCGAACCAGACCCCTAAGTGGCGTAGCTTATCGGCCGGCTCGATAGGCTTGAACCCGGGGAGCTGGATGCATTCGGCTAGTGGGGTGCCGTTGGGGCTCCTGGCGGCCTGATTGGGTGCACCAACCCCTGTAGGTGGTGCTGTAGGTGCTGCGTTTTTATTGGGTGCACCTGGAGCTTGGGCCCTTTTGGTGCGAAAGTGCATCAGCTCATACTTCTGCGGGGCAAAAACGCAGCCGTACTTCGTCGCCCAGACTGCGGCTCTGCCATGCACCCTTTCCAGCACCCTACAATTCTCTGCGGCACTGCGGCCGACGACTAAGATACCAGTGTCGTCGACCCAGGCAGTGGTAGTTACCCTGGAGCTACCCTGTAGCGTACCCTGTAACGTATCCTGTAGGGTTACCCGGGAGCCGGCGCTGTCACCGGTGCTGGTGCCCTGCTCTGGCGGGGTGTCTGCCCCTGGAACAGCCCTTGGAGCAGCCCCTGTAGCAGCTGCCGTGCCAGCGCTTACAGTGTGCACCGCAGTGGTGCCTTCCCCTAAGATTTCGTCGAGAAGGTCTGCATTGTAAAAGAGCCACAGTAGTGGTGACAGTGACGACCCCTGCGGGATGCCGTAGTTCTGGGTAATCCAGCCTGATTCACCCTCTGGCAGCTTAAGCTTGGTGCGGCGGTCCTTAAGCCAGTTGCTAATCCAGAGAACAATAGGGGCTGGAAGGCCTCGGCGAGCCAGGCAGTCGGTGAGCTTGTCGTGGTCGACGTTGTCGAAAGCCCCTGAAGCGTCCAGCATGAGCAGTGTGGCCACTAAATACTCCCCTGAGTCGGCTGATCCGTGGGCTTCGTGGATACGTTTTAGAAGAACGTGAATAGCATGCTCAGTGGACCGAGTTTTTCGAGCACCGATGTGATCTTGTGGGAGCAGGTGAAACTGCTCTACGTAGTAGCTGATGCGCTTTGCGATGCAGGATTCCAGGGCCTTGCCAATGGTCTCCAGGAGGGCGATAGGCCGGAAGGCCTTAGCTGTGCTGTAGTCGTCCTTTCTAGGCTTTTTAAGGACCATTGTAGTAGACTCCTTATAGGGGCAGATGCCCCTGAAGAGGCAGTAGTTGAAAAGGGGGTGTAAAAGGGGTAGAAGGAGGTCCAGTGAGATACGGAGGATGTAGTTAGGGATCCCTGAGGGTCCAGGGGCTTTATGCGGCCGTGGCCTGAAAATGGCCTGTTGCACTTCGTCTTTAGTGAGTGGCGGGCAGGGGATTCTAGTGCTAAAGGTTAACTTCGGGCTAGGGGCGTTAGGGGTTTCTGGCGGTGCCGGAAAGAAGGAGGTGCTAAGGGCTGCCACCTTTCCTTCGAAAGAGGTCTGCCCGTTAATGGTGGGTGTGACGTTCTGTTGTGCCACCCCCTGGCCCCGAGCCCTGGTCATCTTTACCAGGTCCCATAGGCCCTTAGGTCCTTCTGAGCAGGTCTTCGTCACCTTCTCCTGCCAGGCTTCCGTCAGGGCCTTCCGCACCGCCGCACTCTTCTGGTTTTGCATCTTTCGGTATGCTTCCCAGTCTTTCAGGGTTAGAGTGCGTTGCCAGACCTTCCGTAACCTCCTAGTCTCCATGCACTTCGCTTTATACTCCCCTGTAAAACCTGGTAGGTGGCGTATAGTAGCGTCTGCTGTAGGTACGGTGTCTTCTATAGTGTCACTTAGGGCTTGCTCGATGGACCGGAGTGTGCTAACCACGTCCTCGTCGGTCAGCCTACCCTGTAGTGTGGGGAGCCTCTCCTTTAGTCTGGTTAGGAATACGTCCACAGGGGTATTCTTCCAGAGCTTCCGGGGGGCTTAGGGGGGCTATTGGTGGTTGTAGTTGGAGTATAGTGTGTATGGGCCAGTGGTCCGAGTCGTGGTGCACCTCGTCGACGCGCCTGCATTCCAGGAGCCTGCTGGCGGTCGCTGCATCGCAGATGGCTAAATCGATAGAGGAGGCTGACTGGTTCATGGCCCGAGTAATCGTCCCCGGTGGTAGCACTACTTCCAGGGCTTCGGTCCCTAGGAACTCCCTGAAGTACGGCAGCGCCTCGCGGGCCGAGCCCCTGTCGCCTAGGTCCTGAGCCGACCATTCGGGGCCCTCCATGTTGAAATCCCCGACGATGAGGTGTTCCGCTCCAGGGTAACTTACCCTGTAGCGGCGAAAAATAGTGGCTAGCTCCTGGAGGATGTGAGTTACAGGCTCACCCTCTTCAGGGCTGTTGTAGACGTTGTAGATATAGAGAGTGGTGGTGGTGGGGGGCCCGTCAGGTGCGGGGTTAGTGGGGTTAGGTGCTGGGGGGTGTCGTAAGTGATAGCTATCGTAGCTATATTTCGGGTATGACTGGTAAAGGAAATGCGAGACTGGTCGAGTCGTTTGTTGATATAAAAGGCTACCCTGGGCCTCAAAGGTCCGGGATTAGGTAGCCAGAGTGTAAAGATAGAGGCCTGGGGGTTGTGAGAGTTGTACTCTTGGCGGTTGAACCAGGGCTCTTGGGCGGCGATGATGTCGTAGTCTAGGACCCTTGAGTTCCGAAAGAATGGGGACATCACCTTCTCCCTGGATTTCTGCATATTGTACTGTAAAATGCGTAGGGGGGATATACCACTCATTATGTGTTGTGATGGATATCAAAGGTAATGTATGGGATGTCCTCCGAGTCAGGCTCCGTGTAGTCCGGGCGTTGCCCTCTAGGGCGCCGTTTTAGCGGGATAGGCCTGGTGGCACTGGCCGCAGCGCTGAGCTTATAGGGGGTGGTGTGGTAGATAATAGTGTCGTTATTCGGCTTGGTCGGTGTCTGAAAGGCCTGGCTAGGGGCCCCTTTCCGCTTCTTTCTAGGGGCTCCCTCTGTGAGGTTCACCGTAGGGGCCTCGGTAGAGAGCTCGTCGTCCAGGTCCGCACTGGCCCGTGGCCGCATTTTAGCCCTGATCTCCTTCGCCGCTCTTAGGTAGGTCTTCTTTCTGGTGGCAGCCTGTTTACGGAAGTTAAGGTCGATGTTATCCGCATTCAGTTGAATAACTGGGGGAGCTGTGGAGGCTGGGGGCCTTCTATGGGTTCTCCCGGCACTGCTGGCTCTGTAGCTACGCTAGGGGACATCGAGGGAGGCCTAGGGTAGGTGTCGTTGGTCAGGCTGTCCAGAAAGGCGTTGAGGGCGTCAGTCGAGTGCAGAAGGACAGTCGGGTCCAGGGTAGGTTCCAGGGTAGGCTCCCGGGTAGGTTCCAGGGTAGGCTCCAGGGTAGGCTCCAGGGTAGGCTCCAGGGCAGCAGTGGTTGTGTGAGCCGGTGTTGGCGCCGGCGTGGTTGACGATAGCGGTCCTTCAGGGGCTGTCAGTGGTGGTGGGGGGAGGCCTGGCAGGGGCCTGTGGCGGGGTGGCCCCTGCGTTCCAGTGGTGTTAGTGGGGGTGGCGGAGGTGGCTGGTGCTGGCGCTGGCTCTGGTGCTGGCGTTGGTGCTGGCGTTAGTGCTGGTGCCGGTGTTAGTGCTGGCATCTCAGTGGTGAGCCAGTAAGTGGTCTTGTTTTTCAGGGCCTCGGTGACCCTCTGGCGCTCCCGTTTCCGGTATTCGCACTGAGAGCTCCAGCTATCGTGCTGGTTGCGGCAGTTAGTACACTTCGGGACGCCACGAGAAGAGCGGACGGGGCATTTTCTCGTGTCGTGGGAGTCCGAGCAGAAGCCACAGGTATCGTGAGTGGCAGCGCACTGGGTGGTGATGTGACCGTATTTTTGGCATCGGAGGCACTGCTTAATCCTGCAGTTTCTGTCGTAGCGTTCGACGCTGTGAGTCTCGTTGGACCACAAGCATCCTGCGTGGATCAGTCGATTCGCGGACTCAGGGCGGCTGAATTCGACGACGATGGAGCTCATAGGCTTGGCAGCCCCTTCCCTCGTCAGCCAGCCCATGTAGGTGATCTTATCTAGCGGGAGAATCCCGGCGTTCAAAGTCTTCAGCTGTACGGCCATCTCGAAGGCCCTAGAAGGGTCGAAAGAGGCCGAAGGAATACCATGGATAACCACCCCGTATGTCGGGATGACCACGGCCGCTTTATTTCCCACGTATTTCTCCCACTGATCGGCATGCTCGATCAGCAGCTTAGCCTGGGCCACGAAGGCAGTGTGTACCTGGATGTCCCCGGACTTGAGAAATACGGCGCTGTCCACCTGGATGCCGCTGTACGGTTTCGGGGGTGCTAGCCCCTTCGGGGGGCCATTAGGGGCGTCTGCCATCTCGACGTCCTCCGAGGCCCCTGAAAGTACAGGGGTTCGGCGGCCGCACGGGTGATGGCGCTGTTAATGTGGTTGATGAGGGCCCTGGGGTTTTTGGCCAGCATACCCTGTAGCCAGGATTTAGTGGCCTTCCCGTCGTCCCTAGCGGATGCATGGAGCTTAATAGTGATCTCCCTCTCAGTCGTTTTCGTGATGTACTCCCGGTGAGTGACACCGGTGGCCGAGACCCAAGTGCGGACCGTTTTAATGGCCGGAGGAGGCTCTGCCCCTCGGGCCACCGCCGCCCATGTGCGGTTACCCTGTACCGGGTTACCCTGTAGGTTACCCTGTAGGTTACCCTGTAGGTTACCCTGTAGGTTACCCGGTAGCGGGTTACCCTGTGACTGATTTAGAACCGTCGTGGCGGCAGTCTCGACGGCCTTTGTGAGGCTCGCGATCTGCTTGGCCTGGTGTTTTTGAGCGGCGGCGATTTCGTTTAAGTGGGTCTCCCAAGCTTGGACCCCGGACTCGCGAGAAAACTTTTCCAAGAACGCCTGAACAGAGGCGCAAAAGGGCAGCAAACGGTTCGACGGTACGCCCACGGGGTTGTCGCCTCGCTGCCGGTCCTTAATAGCCTGCTGCAGGGTAGTAAGCTCTCCTGTAAGGGCGTGGGCATGTGCCGATATGCTGTCTGCGGTCTTGCCTAGGTTCGGCCACTACTGGGGCTTTCTGGAGGCCATGGTAAGCCGCGAGAAGCGCCAAGAAGCGGACTTTCGACCACTAACGGCTGCGCCGGCGCCGCACCGAGCCTAAAGTAGGCTCGGAGCGTAGCGGGAAGCTGGATAGCCCAATGACCGAAATTATAGGCTCGTAGAGGCCGGTATGGAAGAGTTATTTTCAAAAATTTTGTTCTGACTTTCGTTGTTGTTTTTCCATCTTCGTTTATAACGTTAAGGAAATCATCGGGAAGGAAGAGCGTTCGCAGCTTAGGTTCAGCTTCGACCTAGTACAGTTAATAAGATAATTTGGGGGCGGTGACTTCCTGTTCCAGGTCGCCTTCAATGTCAAACAGTAAGTCCTCGCCCTCGCGCCCGGCAATAGCGTTCTAGTTGCCCACGTCCATCGGGCTTACGCCAGGATGGACGAAGAACGCGCATCTAGTCAATAGGGAGTCTCGCGCGGCATGCTTCTCTAAGCTCGCGAGAGAACGGTTAATATCGTCGATACTGAAACGCACCGACTTACGGGCCTGTTCTGCGCGCGCATCGCGCTCTTTTAGGCTGGCGGCTATTTTAACTGATTACCTTGTTCAATGGAGATCAATCTGGGTTCTAATTTCTAAAAGGGTGGGATATTCGTAGGGCCTTCCCAGGCTTAGTAAGCTGGATCATTTTCGGTAATGTCATAGTTGCAGCAATTCGGGAGGCAAGGCTACAGGTTATTGCTTTATTATAGAAAACCGAAAAAGATAGGGAAAGAAGGAAAAGGTCCAGCCTTGCCGGGACGATTTCCTTATCTAAATAGGTGGGGAAAAGTCAGGTGGCGCTCGGGCCATCTCTCGCACGCCCTGCCCCACTTTGGTTGGAAAGGCCACCAAAGGCCTGTTCCCAAGGTGCGCCGTAGCAGCCGCGACGCTACCATCTGCTGGATAATGGCTGAACGCCTCTAAGTCAGAATCCATGCCAGAACGCGGTGATACCTCCCACACGTTGTAGACGGATACGAATAGGCTCCGGCCTCGCATCTTAGCTGGCAAATGTTCCATCGGGCTTGAAGTGCTCGGTGGTGATTTGCGTATTGTAATTTAAACACGCGTGGGATTAAATCCTTTGCAGACGACTTAGCTGTGCGAAAGGGTCCTGTAAGCAGTAGAGTAGCCTTGTTGTTACGATCTGCTGAGGGTAAGCCCTTCTTCGCCTAGATTTCTCATATGTGCGCCCTTCTGGGGCCGATGCGAGGAGTTTGGCGGGTTTTTGGTTGGTTTGGTGGTTGTTGGCGGCTCCAGGGTAGCTCGTTAGACTTGGGTGTATGCGGCTACAGGGTAACTCGAACTTGGTTGTGTGCGGCTCTAGGGTAGCTACAGGGTAACCGCTGGGGACTTGGCCGTTTGGGCTCGGGCTACAGGGTAACGCCGGGCGGAACAGGACTTGGCGAGGTTTGTACGTGGCTACAGGGTAGCTACAGGGTAACCCGGCGGGCTGGGTGGGTGTATGCGGCTACAGGGTAACCGCGGGGACTTGGTGAGATTTGTGCTGGCTACAGGGTAGCTCCAGGGTAACTCGTCGGACTTGGTGAAATTCCTGCGCGAGGTAGCTACCCTGTAGCTTACCCTGTAGCGGCGTGTCACCCGGAATCGCTCGCCAACCAGACATTGTGGCGACTAGCGGGAGCGTTGGCGCGAAATCGTACGCGGCGCCGGACCTCGCAAGCGCCACGCCCGGACCGGAGAAGGCCGTTTCGAGATTTCCGTTTTCGACGTTCCGGGCCGAAAAAGTGAAAATAAGAACTAAGCTGCGAGTGCGATCGGCGGTAGTATAGTAAGAAAGCGGCGGCTCGGGGCGCCCGAACGCACCTCGTGCGGTGTCTGCAGCGGCCCTGCTCGCGGAGTTATTCGCGAGTGTCACCGGCTACAGGGTAGCTACAGGATAGCTACAGGATAGCTACCCTGTAGCGATCTTACATCCGGAATAACTCGCCAGCCAGGGGCCGCAGCGGACATCGGAGCTGTTTGCGCCAAATCGTACGCGGCGCCGGACCTAGCAAGCACCACGGCCGGACCGCAAAAGGCCGTTTTGAGTTTTGCGTGTTTCGACCTTCCGACTCGAAAAAGCCAAATCTCGATCCGGGCGTCCGAGGACGACGGGGCTCGGCCCGTTCGAGCCAGCACGGCGTGGCGGACCGGGCAAGCACCGCCTCGTGTTGGTTCGCGGCGTTTCGAGGGGTCTACGGCGGATTTCCTCTCGCAGTTACCCTGTAGCTTACCCGGTAGCGGGTGCAAAATGGCCCGTACCCGGCCGGCCCGGCCTGTGAGCGATGCGGGCGATACGCCACCGGACGGCCGGCGCCGACGCGGCCCCTACGCACGTGGATTCGTCCCCGTACGTGGCCTGGCCGTCGAGCAACCGCCAAGGTGTCCTGGCGGGAAATCCGACCTAGCTACCCTGTAGCGCGGCCTAGGTTTGGCCCGGCCGCTCACTGGGCTGGGCGGGTGGCCGAAAAGGCGCCGGCCAAACCCCCCCTCAGTGCGGAGGGGTTACCCTGTAGCTACCCGGTAGCTACCCGGTAGCGGCTGGAAATTCGGCGACGGCGGGACGGGCAGGGCCACGCCGCCCACGGCCGCGTGGCCGTCGCAGCACGAGCCGGGGCGCGCACCGGATGGCCGCCGACCCGGCGCCGCGGGCCGCCGCGCTCGCGAGATAATTTAGCGCTCCAGGGTAAGCTCCAGGGTAAGCTCCAGGGTAAGCTCCAGGGTATCCATGTGCGGATCCGAGGCTGGTTTGTATGGGGAACTCACGATTATTTTTTTTTCCCATACTAAATCTTTTTCGGAAAATACGTCCGCGGCGCAGAAGCCGCCGAGCCGGGTTTTAGACCCGACCGGGGTCGCAGGGCCCATGTGGGAGAGCGGTTGGCCGCCGGCGGGGCGTGGTGCGCCTTGTGGCGGCCACCCGGCGCGCCGCCGCGACCCCTGCGAGGACCTCGGAAGGGGCCCGCGGGCGGGTGCAGGGTAGCCTCGGAAGAAAGGGGCGAAATCGCCGGGTGAGCTGCCGCCCTTTTGGGGGGGGTGATTTTTCGCGGGCGGGCGTGGCGGGCCGGGATTTTCGCAACGAAGCTCGGGGCGCGGTGGGTGCTTGGGGGTGTGTTTCGCGCTACCCTGTAGCTACCCTGTAGCGGGCGTTGGGCCGGCCGCTCGGGGGCCTGGGCCTGGAACCATAGGGCACATGCGCCGTGGCCCCAGGGCGTTAGGCCTGTCGTTCTAGGGCGTATACGCGGCTGCAGGGTACGCTACAGGGTAACCGGGTGGTCTTGGGGCGATTTGGTGTGCGGCGCGGCTACAGGGTAGCGCGGGTGGACGTGGGCGGTTCGACTGGGTGGCTACAGGGTAGCTACAGGGTAGCGGTCCGCGGGGGGTTACCCTGTAGCGAGGACGCCGTCCCGCACGACGCGAATCGGGAAACGGCGACGACGACGGGACGCCCCTCGGCGGGCAGCCCGCGCGCCCTCGCCGCCGCGGAAATCCCGATTCCGACCTGGGGGGTTACCCTGTAGCTACCCTGTAGCTACCCTGTAGCGACACCTTCCCGCCGCGGAAACGCGGCGACGACGAGGCCGACGGGCCCCGCGCGCAGCCCGGCCGGCCCGCGCGAATTTGGGCGATCGAATGCGCTATGCGGGGCGCGCGTGGCGTGTCGCCCAGGGGAGATAGGCCGGAGGGTGTCCGGAAACGAAATCGGCACAGCAGCAGATGAAGTCAAGTGTACGACTTCACCTACCCAGCTCGGACCAAAAGTGCACTCGGGCAAAAAGTGGCCGATATCCGCGCCGCGGCGTGTGTCTACGCGTAGCGCCGCGCGCCGCGCGCCTGGCGCACCGCGCCGTTTTGCCCTGCGAGGCCGGGAAGGCGAGATACGGCCCAAGTGTCCTGGCGCCGAATCGGAACCGGCTACCCTGTAGCGCGGCCTGGACTTGGCCGGCTGGAAATGCTGGCTGCGCGGCCGGGCGCCAAAGCCCGCCCCAACCCGGCCCAGTGCGCGTGGGGGTTACCCGGTAGCTACCCTGGAGCTACCCTGGAGCTACCCTGGAGCTACCCTGGAGCTACCCTGTGGCGGAGACAAAACCGGCGGCGGCGAGGCCGGCGAGGCCGCGGCGACGACGAGGCCTGGCGCGTTCGATAGAGCGCGGCGAGACGCCCAGGTTTGCCTTAGGCGGCGCAGGCCTCCGGGGCCTCGTTGGCGAGTTACCGGGCTGGGTGTCCTGGGCGGGTCCAGGGTAACCCCGCAAAAAGCGCGAGGGCCGGACACGACTAAGTACGAAAAAAATGTGCAGAACCGAAGTTGGTTTGTATGGGGAACTCACGATTATTTTTTTTCCCATACTAAATCTTTTTTCGGAAAATACATCCGCGGCACAGAACCCCCGGAGCCGGGTTTTGGACCCGATTTGGGTCGCAGGGTACATGAGGAAGCAGAAAATGCAAGCAAAGCAAGCAATTGCGGCGCCCAAGCCTCTGCTTCTCTCAACTGTTCCATATTTGACTGCTCTCTACTGCGTGTTCTCCCTTATGAGCATAGTAGTTAGCGACCCCCCCTAGGCGGTACACAAGCAACCATATCTAGGATGGACGATGGACCTACAGGTGACTTTTCGCGCTGTAGGCCGTCCGATCGGTTCTGTGGATAACTGGCCGTTGGCTAGCCCTATTCACTGAGCATCGGGAGACACTACGCCGGCCGCTGCCCTGCAGCGGCTGGCCGAAGCCTCCTTCTAGGGCCCGTATGCCGCACCCAGGCGCCCCAAGCGCCTGGCGTGCGGCGGACCGACGCCCTGGAGAAATCAGAGGGGAAAGGTGGAAGTTCCAGCCCAGCAGCTTGGCCCCCTCGG